>NC_139561.1:5000-2495109 GCF_965112155.1 Podarcis liolepis | reverse complement strand
TTATGGGGAAAGCTGGCCTAGGCCAGTGCTTTGGGAAGTTCTTCGCTTCAGGGAAACTTTTCCACATCTATTTGTCTGCCAAGGTTCTTCTTACCATGAGCCACGGACTGGTGGCACACAGAAGAGGATTATAAGTGAAGTTCTAGGGAGCAGGCCCTCCTTTCATGTGGGGTGTCAGCTGGTTATATGGGCAGGTGTTATGTACTGAGTTGAATAGGATCCAAAATGCAGCAGTCTGATTGGTCCTAGGACAATAGGATCCAAAATGCAGCAGTCTGATTGGTCCTAGAACAATGCAGCAGTATGATTGGTCTGCAGGAGCCACCCAATCCAGCTCCAGATGGAAGTGAATCCACAACCTGATTGGCCTACAGGAGAATTCCGGAATTAGCCAATCACATGCAGCCCATTGTATAAATAATGTATATAAAGCAGATACTTTGGGGAAACTTCCATTCCTCCTTTTTATGTAGTGTAGTTTCACCCTGGGCCAACAGGGGGATACTGTATATAGTTTTCACTCAGGTCTGTAGATAGTTTTCACTCAGGTCCGCGCCAGTTATTTTAGGCGGGAACTCTGGGCTGTTGTGGTTACAATGTTGACAGCCGGCTGCCTATAAATACAGGCCGGCTGAGCTGTTCGCAGTTAGTTCTACTCCAGCTTACCAAAATAAAGAGCTACTTGAAGAAATCGCTGTGCCGGCTGCTATGTCAACCCACGACTTAACACTGGCGACGAGGATGGGATAGATGGACATCAGAGCACAGCCAGATGCGGCCAGCCTCTGAACTGAGCTGAATCACTGAGCTGAATCACAGAGCGAAATCACTGAGCGAAATCACTGGGCAGAACCAATTCAGAGCTGACTGTTCTGGCTAGAGCACTGTGTTCCATCCATCGCCCTTCACGCCGGCATCGGAATCATGGCTTCACTTGTGCCTCTACCGCCGTTTGCGCCAGCCTCTGAATCATGGGACTCCTACCTCGCTCGGTTCGACTGCTACCTCCAAGCCAACGAGCTGACAGCAGTATCAAAGGATCGGAAGCGGGGCCTATTCCTCAGCCTCTGTGGGCCTGAGGTATTTGAGACGGCCCGAGCGTTGGTTGCGCCTGAAGCAGTCCAGGCAACACCATGGGACACGATCCAAGAGAAGCTCCGCAACCACTACGCACCAAAGCCGTCCAAGATTGCTGCCCGCCATGCGTTCTACCACCGGAACCAGGCAGAGGGGGAGTCAATCAACAACTACACCACCGCCCTGCGACAGGCTGCAATGCACTGTGAGTTCCGAGACTTAGACGATGCCCTGATGGATCGAATCGTCTGCGGGGTCCGGGACATCCATCTGCAACGGCGCCTCCTAGCCAAGCCAGACCTCACGCTACAGAAAGCCATTGAGGAGGCTGTGGCCTCAGAAGCTGCTGAACGCTCCGCCCAGGAGATCCGCAAGTCCAGCAGCCCGCGTCTTGCTAGGGAGCCAGTTCCGGTGCATCATGAAGAGGCCAGCAGTGAGGAGGCATCCTCCAGTGAAGACGATGACGTGCACCAGACAAAGCGGGAGCGCAGGAAGTTCCAACAGAAGTCCAAGAGCCAACCGGAATGTGCTGGCTGCGGAGGCAACCATTCCCGTGCCAAGTGTTGATTCAGAGACGCCATCTGTAGGAAGTGTTCCAGAAGGGGCCACATCGCTAAGGTCTGCCGATCGGCTCCGTCTGACACCCCCCCTTCATCGACTCGCAAGTCCAAGTCTTCACTCCAGTCTGCCAAGGAAAGTTGTTTCGCTCTCACCAACTGCCGCTGCCCGTCTGGAACCACGATTGGCCAAACCGACTCGCCTACGCGACGCAAGCTGAACGTCACGGTGCTCATTGAAGGAGCTCCATGTGACATGGAGATCGACACCGGGTCTGCCCTGTCCATCGTGTCATGGAGCACCATCAAAAGACTGGTACCCAGAGTGTCCAAAAGGCAACTCGACTCTCACCGCATACACCTGAGAGACTACCAGGGAAACGACATTCCCGTGGTAGGCGTTGGCCGGTTCCGGATCGCCTTCAAGGATTTTTCGGGCCTGCTCCGGTTGGTTGTGGTCGAAGGTCAGCGGCCAAGCCTCCTAGGGCTAGACTGGTTTGATGCCCTCGGCCTGGAAGTCACCGGCATCAACTGCATCTCTAACGCAGAGACTGAGGGTCTGGTCAAAGACTTTGCCGAGGTTTTTGACGGCACCTTGGGCCAATATACAGGTACGCCCATCTCCTTTAGCCTTGATCCACAAGTCACCCCCATCAAGCTAAAGCCACGCCGGGTTCCCTTTGCTCTCAAGGCTAAGGTGGACGAACAACTGGACAAACTGATCGCCCAAGGAGTTTTGGAGCCGGTTGACCACGCAAAGTGGGAAACCCCCATCGTCACGCCTGTCAAGCCAGATGGGTCGGTGAGAATCTGCGCTGACTACAAGTGCACGATCAACAAGGCACTTCAGCAGCACGCTTATCCGGTTCCTGTTGTCCAACACCTGCTGCATTCCCTGGGTGAGGGTAAGGTCTTCGCTAAGCTGGACCTTGCCCAAGCCTATCAACAACTGCCAGTCGATGATGCCACTGCTGAAGCCCAGACGATCGTCACCCACCGGGGGGCATTCCGTTGCCGCCGGTTGCAGTTCGGGGTGAGTGTGGCTCCTGGCATCTTCCAAAGCCTTATGGAGCGTCTCCTGCAAGGGCTTCCGGGCGTGGTACCATATTTTGATGACGTCTTGGTGTCTGCAGACTCACACCAGCAGCTGTTCGAGCGCCTCCGTGCCGTGCTGACCAGGTTCCAGGAGGCCGGGCTCAAGGTAAAGAGGGAGAAGTGCCAGATCGCCGTTCCACAGGTAGAGTTCCTGGGCTATCTTATCGATGCCTCCGGTCTTCATCCAACCACATCCAAGATCCGCGCTATCCAGCAGGCCCCCACCCCAAAGAACAAAACGGAGTTGCAGGCATTCCTGGGGCTGCTGAACTTTTATAACATGTTCCTGCCCCACAAAGCCACAGTGGCTGAGCCTCTTCACCGACTCCTTAGCACTAAGACGCCTTGGGCCTGGGGTCATCGGGAGACGGCGGCCTTCAACGCGGTCAAGGCTCTCCTTTCTTCAGACAGTGTGCTGGTACAGTACAGTGAATCCAGGCCGCTGGTCCTTGCCTGCGACGCCTCACCTTTTGGCATCGGTGCTGTCCTTAGTCACCGTTTTCCAGATGGAAGAGAAGCACCGCTCGCCTACTTTTCCAGGACACTATCTCCGACGGAACGGAATTACAGCCAGCTCGACAAGGAGGCATTGGCACTTGTGGCTGGAGTGAAGAGGTTCCATGAATACCTCTATGGCAGGACTTTTGACCTCATCACTGACCACAAGCCACTCCTGGGCCTCCTCGCCGGTGATCGTCCAACTCCACCGGTCCTCTCACCACGCATGCTGCGATGGACTGTTTTCCTGGCTGCCTACCACTACCGGCTCATCCATCGCCCGGGGAAATCGATGGGCCATGCCGACGCCTTCAGCCGTTGCCCTCTTCCAGCATTTGTGGAAGACCCGGCTCCAGCTTCATCGCTCCTTCTGATTGAGGATCTTCCGGCAGCGCCTGTATCGGCTGCCACTGTGGCCTCCGCATCTGCCCAGGATCGCACCATCAGCCGGGTGCTCAACTGGGTGTGGAGGGGGTGGCCACAAGGGCCTTTTGCATCGGAGTTCCAGCCCTTCGCAACCAGACAACATGAACTCTCAGCTCATCGCGGCTGTCTGCTGTGGGGAGACCGCGTCGTGATTCCCCAGGGACTCCGTCAGCGCGTCCTGGAGGCTCTGCACGTTGGCCACCCGGGAATTGTCAAAATGAAGGCGTTGGCTCGGTGTTACGTCTGGTGGCCTAATATGGATGATGCCATCACTGCCTGGGTGTCCGCCTGTCAAGCGTGCCAGGAGTCGAGGCCTGCACCACCGGCAGCTAAGGGACACACCTGGGAGACGCCAAAGACACCCTGGTCGAGGGTGCACATCGATCTGGCTGGCCCCTTTCACGGCCGGACCTTTATGGTAGTGGTGGACGCCTATTCCAAATGGCTGGAGGTCGCCCTGATGCCCTCCACCACTACCGAAGCTGTCATCCGGGTGCTGTGAGGCCTGTTTGCAACGCATGGGTGTCCTGATGTCCTTGTCTCTGACAACGGACCGCAGTTCACGTCAGGCACGTTTGAGCGGTATCTTTTGGGACTGGGCATCCGCCATGCCCTAACGGCACCCTTTCATCCATCCAGCAACGGGCAAGCGGAAAGAATGGTGCGCTCGACAAAAGAGGCACTGGCGCGCCTGGACCGGGGAGACTGGCATGAGCGGGTCGCCGAATACTTGTTCGTGCAACACATCACCCCTCATGCGGCCACAGGGAGGAGTCCTGCTGAACTGCTTATGGGCCGCCGCCTCAGGTCACCGCTCGACCGGCTACACCCAGACTTTGCCGTGGCTGAACCCCCAGGCTGTGCCAACGCACCACGGTCATTTGTCCCAGGAAACCAGGTCTTTGCCCGGAACTATGTGGGGGACATCCCTTGGGTGCCAGCCACAGTAGTGGGAGTCACTGGACCTCGCTCGTACCAGGTGGCACTCGAAGACGGACGCTTGTGGCGACGGCACATAGACCAGCTTAGGCGCAGGGTTGGGGACTTGGACACTACCGAGGTGCCCCCAACTGCGCTTGCGGCTCCAGAAGAGACACGTACAGATGGCGAGGCCCCACCTACACCTCCCTCGCAAACTGCCAGCGTGGAGCCGAACCAAGCCGTTTCAGAACAGACTCAGACCACTCCACTTGCGGAGGCTCCACCCACAGCAGCGGATCCAGGGGAGTTGGTTCCAACGCCACCTAGGGTCGCACCACAGCCTCAGCGAGAACTGTGTGGCCCTCCGGACTTGGCTACCAGTCCCCGGCGGTCTGGCAGAGTTTCCAAGCGCCCAACTTATTTAAAGGACTATGTTGTTGGACAGGTATCACTGTTGGTCTAAGTATGGGAAATGTAACCGATATGCTTTTGTGCCTAATTGAACCATTACGCGTAGTGCTGTATATAAGGAAACCATTACGATTGTAACTAACGCCTTATCTCGGTGGGGAGGGGTGTTATGTAGTGTAGTTTCACCCTGGGCCAACAGGGGGATACTGTATATAGTTTTCACTCAGGTCTGTAGATAGTTTTCACTCAGGTCCGCGCCAGTTATTTTAGGCGGGAACTCTGGGCTGTTGTGGTTACAATGTTGACAGCCGGCTGCCTATAAATACAGGCCGGCTGAGCTGTTCGCAGTTAGTTCTACTCCAGCTTACCAAAATAAAGAGCTACTTGAAGAAATCACTGTGCCGGCTGCTATGTCAACCCACGACTTAACACTCCTCACCACTATGAGCTGAATAAAGAGCATGAAATCCACTCTTTCAGCAGGGCTGGCCCAATATGTTTGGCACCTGAGGTCAGGGCCAGCCCACCCACAGGACAAGGTCAGGCAACCACCTCAGGCAGCTTCGCAGACGCAGCAGGTCCCAATGTAGATACTCACTGCCCCCTTGTTCCTGATGTAGATCTTCACTCACCCCTTCTTCCCTGGCAGGGAGGCAAGCGCCATTTTGTGGTCTGCCTCAGATGCCAAAATACCTTGGGCTAGCCCTGCCTGAGGCAGCCACAAAATGGCACCACCATCCCACCAAAGAAGGAGGGGTGAGTGAAGATCTACATCAGGAACAAACAAGGAGTAAAGATCTACATTGGGAAGAGGGTGAGGGAATCAATTCCACCTTGTTGTTGTTTTAGTCATTTAGTCGTGTCCGACTCTTCGTGACCCCCTGGACCAGAGCACGCCAGGCACTCCTGTCTTCCACTGCCTCCCGCAGTTTGGTCAAACTCATGCTGGTAGCTTCAAGAACACCATCCAACCATCTTGTCCTCTGTCGTCCCCTTCTCCTTGTGCCCTCCATCTTTCCCAACATCTTTTCCAGGGAGTCTTCTCTTCTCATGAGGTGGCCAAAGTCTTGGAGCCTCAGCTTCAGGATCTGTCCTTCCAATGAGCACTCAGGGCTGATTTCCTTAAGAATGGATAGGTTTGATCTTCTTGCAGTCCATGGGACTCTCAAGAGTCTCCTCCAGCACCAGAATTCAAAAGCATCAATTCTTTGGTGATCAGCCTTCTTTATGGTCCAGCTCTCACTTCCATACATCACTACTGGATTTAAATGGGAATCAACGGCCAGCATGCAGGTTCGGGGAAGGGCCCCACTCTGAATTTCACCAGGCGAGAGCAGAGCCAAGGAGACCCCAGAGGGAAGCCCCTGCCATTTTGTCCCTACAGGTGGGAGGAGGTCAGCAGCGCCTCCTATTCGCTGAGCGGCTGCTGAGGAGCGGAGGGGGAAGATGCAGCCTCCAAGGAGCAGCTGTCTCTGTCACCATGGCAGCAGCAGTGGGCGATGCAGTCCTTGGAGGCTGGATCTGCCGCCCCTGTGGATCCTGCTGCCCAAGGCGGTCGCCTCACCTTGCCTCATGGGTGGGTCAGCGCTGCATATGGGGCTCAGGAATAGCCCCCTGCAGACTGAGAGTGTAAACGGGAGCCATCGTTAAGGGCAAACACAATCTTTCTGCTGGCTTTGCAATGTGAATTGTACCCATGCAGTAGACTAGAAGACGGCTAGCACCCAGCCACCAGCTTCTGAGCTCAGCCTTATTTCGGCAGTAGACCCACCCTTGACCTCAAAGTAGCAGGCGGTGCTGACCAGACGCAGCCTGAAGACCTCTAATTTCAGAGAGTTTGTTTAATTAAAGCTCTAGCGTCTGGCAGTGGAGAGACGCAGGGTGCGCTTCTGCTGTGATCTGGCTCCCTCTCTGCTAGCAGGTCATGCTCCTCCCCCAGAAAGCCAGAAACCTCTGATTGCAGCTTAGGGCAGAGGTGGTTCGAGGGTCAGGAGACCGGCTGCCTCTAGCACTGCTCAGAGTGCAACAGGAGGCTTATTCCTCCTCCCACGAGGAGGGCAGGTGAGGTAGGTGGCTGGGCCCTGTGCCACCTGGCAGCCATCCAGATGCTGATCAAAGCAGGAGGCTACAGGTGCCAGGACAGCTCGTAGTTGTTGGTCCCCTCCCCCCCCCAGCATGCCTTGCCCCTGGCACCCAGCCATGGTACACAGCCAGATTACTGTGCAAAGCATTGAGGATATTTGGCTTGCAGCTAGAACTTGTATACAAACAACAGAGGGGATGTGTGGGGTGGCTTCTTGATTGCGGTGTTTATGGTGGCCGCCCCACATCTGGGGAAACCTTTTCCTCTAGAGATCTGTCTGAGTCCTCTAGAGATCTGTCTGTCTGAGTCTAAGCCTAAAAATACTTTCTGAAAAGCCTTCCTCTTTGGGCAGTCATCCAAACAGCCAGGATTAAGGTGTGAGGTGGTGACTTTAATTTAAACTCTTATTAAGTGCGCTGGCTTGTGCCTTTAGGAACAGGTGAGATAAAAATGGAACTAGCTCAGTCACTAAATAAATGAGGGGAAAGCCAGTATCAGAGACTTGGAAGGCCAGAAAATTCCAGCTTCATCCAGATTTCTCCAGTAACAGTGCTCCACAGCTTTGGGCCAGGAACAGAGTCAAGCCCTTAGTCCCTCTAGCTCAGTATTGTTCACACTGACTAGCAGAGGCTCTCTGGTTTCAGAGGGGACACAATCAGGGGATGCCATGTGGGGCTGAACCTGATGCTCATCCATTTGCCCCTTTTGCTTGGGCTCTGTGTGCTTGTGACTCACAGCTCTGCTGCCACCATTTCTCTTGTTGGCCCCTAGATAAACCTCCCTGCAAGTGAATCTCTAGATCCCTTACCGTAGCCTATTAAACATTTGAAGGGTCTTATCCTCTCTTCCCTTAATCTTCTTTCCTCTAAGCTGAATTTACCCAATTCCTTCAAATGCTCCTCAGATGTTTTCTTAATTTTAAATCCTCTCTCAACTCTGATGCTCTCCTCAGTACTCACCCCAATTTCTCCATGCCATGGAGTCTTTGACTTTCCGGTGCCACAAAACACTCTGAAATTTCATTTGCCCAAATTATTTCTGCTTCTGCTTCTTTTAATCCACCCACTTGCCTAATTTTATGGTCACTGAGATTGTGAGCTTCTAAAAGAAGGTTTCCCCACCCACTCAAGTCTCTGTATTTTAGCATTTGATCAATCATCTGCTGATTATAATAATACTGCAGCACCTGAGCACAAAGTGAGATGATGAAGAGGTGTATTGCAGTCAATTGCTCCTCTTGACTAAATTGCAAAAGACACAAAACATATATTGTTTGGGGAAGCATAATGAATGCATTGTCCAAAGACTGAAAAAACAACCACTTCGCGTGCATGGTAGCCAGCTTTGGATTTCAAAAGTACTGGAATCAGCTTCCAGGAAGAAAGTGAGTATGCCCAGTGAGGACAGTCTCTGGTGTGTTAAGGCTGGAGCCTGGAAGTATCAGGAACAGAAACATGGAGAAACTGTGAGACTCCAGATTGCTAGCCTGAAACTCCCATTTCCCCTGGAAATGAGTGTCTAACTACATCCGGAGGGACACAGATTCCCTGTTGCCAACCAAGAAGGATAAAGGAGGAATCAGAAGCTGATAGGCGTGGAGCCCAAAGGAATCTAAATGCCACTCTTCCAACCTAAATCAGCCTTTGCTGAAACTTTGTAGAGTTTGGAGCACAACCCCCATCATTCCCAGCCAGCAGGGCTGGGCTTCCATCAACCCCAGCACCATACAGCTGTGCTGGCCGGGGCTTATAGGAGTTGTATTCCAAAACATCTGGAGGGCACCAAGTTGGGGAAGGCTGTTTTTGAAAATCAAACTGCGTGACCCATTATTCTTCCACCCACTGCAACTGTTCTCAAGTTCTTAAAAGCCTATTAAACATCCTGTTCTAAACCCACAATTTAGTGAATTAATCAATCCATCATATTGATAAATTGACCAAGGCTTTCAGACCTAATTATAAAGCTCTTTTTTAATTCTAGCTTCTTTCCTTCAAAGTGTTTGCTGGCTTTGGGCCATCTGCAGATTGGATAACTACACGCTCCACTTCTTTGCTCAATCCGTGATTTAAAAAATTTGAACAGCACTTGAGCCAAGATAAAATCCCGAGGAGTATAATTTCATGAACTGAGGGCTTGTCTGCACCAGAGCAAAATATGGATTTGCAACTGCCTGTCTCCCCAGTAATACAGGGGTGTCCACATGGCATTCTCCTCATTCCTATCTTGTCCTTTATCCCTTTAAATGTGGGTTTTTCCTGATCATTTAAAGGGGGTAAGGTCCAGGACAACTGGACTGGGGAAGACATCATGTGGACATCCCTATAGTAATGGGGGGCAGGCAGCTGCAAAACTACATTTTGTTCCAGTGTGGACAAGCCCTAAAGATTTCACTGAGGCTTCCTCCCAGGTAAGTGCCATCCTATACATGTACACTCAGAAGCATAGGTGCCATTTCTGAGGGGGCCTGGGGGCCTAGGCACCCACAAAATTTCCACTGTGGTCGTCTGGTTGGGCAACCCAATGTGTTGCATGTGTGTTGTCACACGTGCAACACATTGGGTCGCCATCTGCATGGGGCCATGGGCAGAGGCCTCCTCCCGAACATGTGTGCTCCCCCGCCCCACCCATGTCACACATAGCTGTCAACCGTCCCTTATTTGGCGGGAAACTCCCTTATCCCAGCGCCGTGTCCCGCTGCTGTCCCAGATTGATGATGTCCCTTAAATTTTCCAGGTTTCAAAGGAAGCAGCTCCTCTCCCTCCCTCCCTGCCAGCCAGGGAGGAGGGAGGCGCCAACTGTGCTACTTGGCTGCCCGGCCCGCCCCCTCCGGCCTCCTCTCACCAGCCTCGGCCCCCAGGAGCCCCTCCCCGCCGGGACTGGCGGGAGCCTCGGGCCCTTCCGTCACCATCTTCCTCGCAGCCGCCAAACTGAGCGTCTCTGCCTGGGGCCTCTCCTCTGCCCGCCGTCGCTCCCGCTATGCCGTACTGCGGCTGCGCGCCAAAGGACCTGGATGAGATGGGCAGCCTGGCACGGCCTATGAATTGCTGAGGAGCCTTGAGAGGAGAGCGAGGGCAACCATAGAGAAAGCAGTTCAGAGAGAGGAGGCAGAGGTGGAGGCGGAGGCGTAGGCGCGGGCAGGTGTTCCAAGGGCTAAGCACAGAGGGGGAAAGCGGAGGAAGGACCGCAAGCGCTTCTCCCATAGATTGTAGTGGTAGACTAGCATAGATGGTCTGATCTGCGGGTTTACTTCAGGCGCTATTCCCCCCCACCCTCTTCCTCCCGCCCCGCCTGATGGAACTGAGAGCTGCAGATGGAGCACGAGAGAAAAGATACTGAACTGCAGCAGCATCTTCGTAGCTTGGACTTCATTTTGCGCGAAAAGTGGTTGCTGCCTGTAGTTATTTAATTGCACTGTTTCATCAGCTGGTGTCTTGAGCAGCAAGCTGGAAATGAAGGGCTAAAAACTTGCGCTGCTTTCCCAAATTATCTTTTTTTAAAAAAAAGATATTTATTAAGATTTTCAAAATATTACAAAATAGAAAAAGAAAAAAGAAAAATACAAAATAAAAATGGTTAAAAACAATTCAGTCTTTCAATCACTTATCTTTCATTTGCTTATTTCCCAGACCTCCTCGCGCCTCCCTTTTCTGTATTCCAATTCAGTTTATTAGTTCAGCAAATTCCTCCCCTCTTTGTTTGTCCTAGTCTTCAATCTTAAAGTATTGTAACATTAGATTTTTGCCTAATAATAGTCCATTTTTTCATATTCCCTTATATTTTTCATATTCCCTTATATCATTACAGCTAAAAACCACTTAGTTTCTATCCAACATCATTCTAACATTCATTAATTTTACAATATTTCTGTAAATAGTCTTTGAACTTTTTCCAATCTTCTTCCACCGATTCTTCTCCCTGGTCTCGGATTCTGCCAGTCATTTCTGCCAATTCCATGTAGTCTATCACCTTCATATGCCATTCTTCCAAGGTGGGTAGATCTTGTGTCTTCCAATACTTTGCGATAAGTATTCTTGCTGCTGTTGTGGCATACATAAAGAAAGTTCTATCCTTCTTTGGCACCAATTGGCCGACTATGCCCAGGAGAAAGGCCTCTGGTTTCTTCAAGAAAGTATATTTAAATACCTTTTTCAATTCATTATAGATCATCTCCCAGAAAGCCTTAATCCTTGGGCACGTCCACCAAAGATGAAAGAATGTACCTTCAGTTTCTTTACATTTCCAGCATTTATTATCGGGCAAATGATAGATTTTTGCAAGCTTGACTGGGGTCATGTACCACCTGTATATCATTTTCATAATATTCTCTCTTAGGGCATTACATGCCGTAAATTTCATACCTGTGGTCCACAACTGTTCCCAGTCAGCAAGCATAATATTATGTCCAACATCTTGTGCCCATTTAATCATAGCAGATTTCACCGTTTCATCCTGAGTATTCCATTTCAACAGCAAGTTATACATCTTTGACAAAATCTTAGTTTTGGGTTCTAACAGTTCTGTTTCTAGTTTTGATTTTTCCACCTGGAAGCCAATTTTCTTATCCAAATTGTATGCCTCCATTATCTGATAATAATGAAGCCAGCCTCGCACTTTGTCTTTTAATTTCTCAAAACTCTGCAATTTCAATTTGTCTCCTTCTTGTTCCAAAATTTCCCAATATTTCGGCCATTTGGCCTCCATATTGAGCTTTTTCTGAGCCTTTGTTTCCATTGGTGACAACCACCTTGGGGTTTTGTTTTCAAATAAGTCCTTATATCTTTTCCAGACATTTAACAATGCTTTCCTAACAATATGGTTTTTAAATGCTTTATGTGCTTTAACCTTGTCATACCACAAATATGCATGCCACCCAAAAACGTTATTGAAACCTTCTAAATCCAAAATGTCTGTGTTCTCAAGAAGCAGCCATTCTTTCAACCAGCAGAATGCTGCTGATTCATAATAAAGTTTGAAGTCTGGCAGGGCAAATCCACCTCTGTCCTTTGCATTAGTTAATATTTTAAATTTTATTCTGGGCTTCTTGCCCTGCCAGACAAATCTAGAAATATCTCTCTGCCACTTTTTGAAACAGTCCATTTTGTCCAAGATTTGCAATGAGTGAAACAAAAATAACATTCTTGGCAATACATTCATCTTTATAACAGCAATTCGACCTAACAAGGAAAGCTTCAAGTTTGACCATATCTCTAGATCCTTTTTCACTTCTGACCAACATTTCTCATAATTGTCTTTAAATAGGTTTAAGTTCTTAGCGGTCATATTAACCCCCAGGTATTTTACTTTCTTAACCAATGTTAAACCTGTCTCCTCCTGAAACCTTTCTTTCTCAATCGGTGTTAAATTTTTCTCAAGTACCTTAGTTTTTAACTCTCCCAAATTATCTAGTCCCTTTTAACTTCATATTTCAGCAGCTGGTTGACTAAAATCCCTTATTTTGGCTGCTGACCCCTTATTTTCAAGGCTGCTGGTTCCTTATTTTCAAATCTGTAAGTTCACAGCTATGACGTCACCACTGTGGTGACCAGGCTAAGACCTCCAACGCGAGGCCTCCACCAAGGCCTACCGTGGCTGTGCCACACTTCCAGAAGCACGTCCACAGCCACAGTGGGCCCCAACAGAGGCCCCACAGCAGAGGCAGAGGCCCCAGTCGGGTCTCCGCAGCAGCAGCACCAGAGAGGCAAGCCTGCGGTGGGCGGTGGCAGTGGGCAGAGGCTGAGCAGAGCACACACGACATCATGACGTCACGTTGAGTGTGCATCGCTGGGCACCCACAACCTGGTGCCCAAGTCACCTGGTGTCAAGCGAAATGTACTTTGTTCACGCTCAGTGATAATATTTTTATATCAGTTCTGTTTTGAGAAGGTTGTCAGTCATAACTGCTGCCTCTCCAACCACTGCACAGCACTGGCATAGTTCCCCTGCCCCTCTGCCCACTTTGGAGTCCGTCACCCCTACATTTCTGGGGCCACACCTGGAATTCTGGCACTTAAATCCTAGGCCTAAAAGCAGCCTTTTGCCAACCTGGGTGCCCTTCAGATATTTTGAACACCCATCAGTCCCCTCCAGATGTTTTCTCCAAGAGGCTCAAGCTGGTGCACATGGTTCTCCCTCCCCTCCTCATTTACCCTGTGATGTTAGGCAGACTCTGGGCAGCTGGGAGGGGTGGCAGATCTGGTCTCCTTTAACTCCCAGGCTGTCTCCAGTTGCATCAGGCAGTGACCTTTGTGGAGGAGGATGGTGGGGGGCTGCAGAGGAGGAGGCGGCGGCGGCGGCGGGAGAACACTTTCCATTTCACCTCAAGCGGTAAAACATCCTGGGATGGCCTGCTTCCCACAAACATCAGGGAAATCAAGCCCGGTGTCAGGATGGGGAGAGTTTGTTTCCTTCAAGCTCACATTTCTCTTGCTTGTGTAGAAGATGGTAGCATGGAACTCCTGTCAAGATTGCTTAGTGACGGCTTAATGGGATAGAAAAACTTGAAGGGTGCTCTGCAGCGGCAACGAAGAGGCCACTTTGCGTCCCACGCTGTCAGGGGTTTAGGAGCAGAGGCACGGGCAAGGGAGGAAACAGAGAGCGAAGGGGAGGAGGCAGAAGAAAAGATGAGTGATGACGACGACCCGAGATCTCCTAGTCTTTCCAGTGAATCAGAGGATTCACAGAAAGGAGCACCAGTGGCCAGGGCAAGGGGGGAGTCTAGGGGGGCACCCCAGGAAGATAGAGCCAGAGGGGACTCAGGGGGGAGCAGCTGGAAATCGGGACCAGTGTCACCGCCAGGAAGCAGGGAAGAGGAAAGGAGCCAGGGGGGAAGCGCTGGCAGCTCACCACAGGAGGGAGGGCATGAGTCAGGAGTGGCCACACCTCCATCGGGGAGCGAAGAAACGGTTAAGAGGAAAGTGGAAGGTTGGGCGCCCGCGCCAAGTTCAAATGCAGAGGAAGGCGGCGCAGTAAGCAGCCCCGAAAGGGAACCAGGTCCTAAAGCCCGGCGCAAGGAGGCAGGAGGGTCCGGGTCAGCGTCAGAAGAATCCCGGAAGGAAGAAGCCCCGGGGGGTAGAGGGACCCAGAGGAGGACAGTCAGGCGGAAAAGGTGGAGCAAGGCTAGGATATTAAGTTGGTGCACACGGGGCGGAGACTCAGACGGAGCTTCGCCGATCTAGCTACTAGACGTAGAGTTGCGCGCAGCAGCGTGAGAATGGAAACTGTAATTCAATAAAGACTTTTACTTAATGATCGCTGGCTAGCGTGATCCTCTGTGAGCTAGGATCTTCAAGCAGCTCTGACACACGCGCACACCATGGTGTGCCCAGGCGCCCAGCGACACCGATTGTGCAGAGCCTGGAAAGGACCAGCAGCAGGCGGTCTTTGACGACACAACGCAAAAGGAGACGCGCTGGAGTCTGCAGGCCCCTTGAGGAGTGGGAAAAGGCCAGCCTCCGGGCGCATTATCTCTGGTGCCGAAACCCTTGGCAGCCCCTCCAGGGCAACTTCTTGGAAGTTGTCTGTTGTGTGCACAGAGAGAAAGGGAGGGAGAGAAGCACCGGCGTTCCAGGCCAAGCCAACATTTTCTCATTATTGCAACATCCTTTCTAGGGCCACATTCCCACCAAATGTTTAAAGCACTATGATACCACTTTAAACAGTCCAGTTATTAAAGAGAGGGAGAGAAAGTTAATCATTTTATAAACCTTTACCACCCCCACCACACACAATTCCCACACCCACCCACGCAGAGAGGGAGCTTTTCAACCAATACACTTTAGCCTTTCCTTACAGTTTGCACTGGACTTGAACCCAGTGCCCTCAGCAGCTAATCCTCAGCAACTTTCCTGGCAATTCTAACATTGCTTAATAATCCAGCATGAACTCAGTGCCCCAACCCAGCCTGCTTTTTCTCAGGCTGGAGCCATCCTGGCTGGAGGGGAAAGCCTTGGCTGGGAGGCTAAATCCCTTACAATAATGGATGCCCCTTGAGGATCTGTGAGGTTCTTCGCCAAACTTTCAACGAGACCAGGGAAAATCAGTCCATGTGAAGATCTGTGCCATAGGGGTCAGGATTCTGAGCAGCAATGCTCCACAGGGACTGCCCAAGACAGAGTGTCTGTGGTTCACAGGAAAAGGCATAAAATGTGCTGTGATTTCTTCCTACATGCCAGGGCATATCCTCCAACATTTCTCCAATGGAAATAGGGATGTCCTATTTCTTCTTCTTCTTCTTCTTCTTCTTCTTCTTCTTCTTCTTCTTCTTCTTCTTCTTCTTCTTCTTCTTCTTCTTCCTTTTATTATTTATGTTCCACCCATCTGACAGGGTTGCCCCAGCCACTTTGGGTGGCTTCTAACATATAAAAACATAACAAAACATTAAACATTAACAAAACTTCCCTATGCAGGGCTGTCTTCAGGTGTCTTCTAACAGTTGTATAGTACCTTATCTCCTTGGCTTGGGGGTCGCATAACTCCATACCCTCCAACTTACCCTCCGATGAAAATAGAGACATCCTAAGGAAAAGCGAGACATTCCAGGATCAAATAAGAAACAGGGATGCCTTCTGTAAATCCAGGACAGTTCCTGGAGAATGGCGGCACTTGGAGGGTCTGCAAATGGTGCCAGGAAGGTGGGCAGGGACGGCCTGCTTAAATCTTTCCATTTATTCTTAAACCTTAAAATGTTCTCCCCCTCCCCACAAACCACTGTCCTATCACACTACCATGGTAGGGGAACTGGCAAAGTGTGATTGGTGCACTGGCAGAGAGAGGGCCATGAGTGCTGCCCTCTTTCACACTTCCTCTTGTCCTGCCTTCCCCTGGGAGAAAAGATGGCGACTGAACAATTTTCTGCATTGGCTGCTCTGAGCTTCCTGGCTGTGCTGCCACCATCCCTATCATACTTGCCCTGAATTCTAGGAGCCTTTTCAAAAAAAAGTTTACACCTGACAGATCAGCTGTTCCAGAAGATGGAAGGGAGAGGGGTAATGTTCACCCGGCCACCTCCCCCTGCTTCACCCCACAACTTTGGCCCCCTTTGCTGTTTAGTCATTTAGTCATGTCCGCCTCTTCATGACCCCATGGACCAGAGCACGCCAGGCCCTCCTGTCTTCCACTGCCTCCCACAGTTTGGTCAAACTCATGTTGGTCGCTTCGAGAACACTGTCCCACCATCTCGTCCTCTGTCGTCCCCTTCTCCTTGTGCCCTCCATCTTTCCCAACATCAGGGTCTTTTCCAGGGAGTCTTCTCTTCTCACGAGGTGGCCAAAGTACTGGAGTCTCAGCTTCAGGATCTGTCCTTCCAGTGAGCACTCAGGGCTGATTTCCTTCAGAATGGAGAGGTTTGATCTTCTTGCAGTCCATGGGACTCTCACGAGTCTCCTCCAGCACCAGAATTCAAAAGCATCAATTCTTCGGCGATCAGCCTTCTTTATGGTCCAGCTCTCACTTCCATACATCACTACTGGGAAAACCATAGCTTTAACTATACGGACCTTTGTCAGCAAGGTGCTGTCTCTGCTTTTTATGATGCTTAAAAAGATGGCCCCCTACCAGCCCTGAAATTCAAAGTGCTGTTTTTATACCTCAAAGCTCTAAGCCTGGAATGGAGAACCTCTTTTCAGCCCAAGGGATGCATCTGCTTCTGGTCAGCCCCCAGTGGGGGTGGGACCAGGAGCAAAAGTGGGTGGGGCAGCAAATGTAAATGTTTCCTCTGTACAGCAGCCTATCGTTTCCATGCACAATCCTCTCCACTTTCCACGCAGGCAAGCAGGAGGCAAGTTCAAGGACACTTTCCAGCCAGAGAAAAATGCTTGTGGAGGGTGGGGTGGCCTGGGTAGAGTTTTGTGGGCATGACAGAGAGGCCCAGGGGACATCATGTGGCCACTCTGGCCCTACATAATTTTGGGCCAGGTAAATGGAAGGACCACCTGTGCCTGAAGGAACCTCTTTGTCCTTTGGATCAGCTTGGGAGGCCCGGCTTGTTCACTCACCTTTAAGGTGTGTCCAGTGGGCAGGCTCTCCGGCCAGGGCCTTCTCTAGGGAACGGCCACCCAAGTGATGGAAGCCCTGGTCACTGGTCACTTCTGTTCTCAAAGAGACTTTTAAAAGCACCCTGCTTCATGTGGTTTTTAACCAATTTGGGGCTTGTTTACTACTGTCTGAACAGTATTTTAATGTGTTGCTGTTTTCAGGTGTGGGGCTGAGTTGTTTTGATTTTGATTTTGAAATTTTAATATATCGCATTACTGCTGCTGTACAAGGCTGCTGTTTTATGTTTTATGTTATACTTCACCTTTGTCCAGAAGAGCAATTTATAAATATTAAAATATATTTATTTTAATTTTTTTTTAAAAATATATATTTAAAAAGATTAAAACAATTATTTCCAATTGTTATTACTAGCCAACCTAAGAATGGACATTTTTGGTTTTGTGCTAAAGTCGCAAAGATTGAAACCACTGCTGCCATTATGTCTCCTGCAACTGATCCCTTCCTCCATGGATTTGGACAGCTAGCTTTTGCCCATTTCCTTTCTCTCTTCCTTCCTTTACATTTTCATTTTAGCTGTTGTGCACCACCACCACCACCACTACTACTACTAGTAACTACAACAAGAAGAACAAGAACAAGAACAACATGAATACGCAAATATTCAACTCTAGGGGGGAGGGCCCTCGAGTGAAATGGCTGGTGTAATAAGGCGGCACCCACTTTAGCTGGGGTGGCAGTTGTGTTGTGGGATTGTAACAGGGATTAGAGCTCTATGGGACCTTCCAGTCTGCGTGGGAGCAGGCTCACACAATAGAAAATGACGGCTGCACAATTAAAGCTGTTCTGGAGCTCTTTCACAATAAACCCATTTTCCAAAATATCTGACTTTTTGCAATAAGGAAAGCGATGGGAAAACACATGCCTGACGCAATGCAGTATCATCTCCCTGCAAACAAATCAGAATAAATGCACAAGCAGAGCTGATATCATCTAGCTTCACCTCAAACTTTGTGCAAACAGATCAGGGTGGATGCTTAATAAACGTGCATTCTAAAAGAAACACAAATAAACTGCCACATGGAGTCACTGACCTGCTTCCAGCTAGTTGCAAAAATAGGGAAAATAAAACAAAAGTCTCAGTATCACTAAACTAGAGGGCCCCAATGTGGAAGAGACTGAAGAGCAGAGAATGAAGCTGGTGTGTGAACATACTATTTTGGTTTCTAGGGTTCGGGAGTCTGTCGCCCCCCATTTTCTCAAAGAACAGCAGCCATTATCTGAAAATACCTCGCTGTCCCTCCTGCATTAGACCTAGGAACTGCCAGTTCTCCACATTTCTTAAGCCTGCAATTCTCATGCTGGGGCCGGACAGTTTGGTGTGGTGGCGTGGATTCTTTCTCCCCCTGTTCCCTCACGGCCATTCAATTAAGATTAATCATCTGGAGGGGGGCCAAGTTAAACTCTGGAGAGGACGGGGCCAGAGCGATCTCTCAGCCATCGCTCCAGCACCAGTCTGTTCCTGCAGCTTGTGGGAAAGGCTAGGAAGGAGGCCAAATCTGCTTGTGCTACAGTGCTTTTCCCAGCCCCTCTCGCCTTTGTTTGCATCTACAGGGCTGTGTTGGGGCTGTTTCTGACGCAGGCTGCTTCATCTGCAGGCCGCCTCCATCCTCCGCCCGGAGCGAATCTTCCACGGCCCCTTGCTGAGCAGCAGCGCGGCTCCTTCTGCAAGGAAGAGGCGAAGGCCGCTAAAGGGGTCATTTCCTGGCTGCACAGAATTGACTTCACAGGCTTGGGCAGCCTGGTGCCCTCCAGATGTTTTGGACTACCACCCCAGCTGGCTGGGGCTGATGGAAGTCCAGAACATCTGGGGGGCACTAGGCTGCCCAAGGCTGCTGTAAACAGCCAGAATAAGCTGGTTCATCAATACAAGCCACTGGTCGTATTTGGAACAAAATCAAAGCTCAAAGGCTTTTTAAACAGTCTGCATACTCCTTTTCCATACGGCCATTTGCTTTGTGCGCTGTAAAGGCGAGGGGATCCTAACTCCGTTGCTGTGATCAGGAAGACCAGCTCTGAGGAGCCATTCCTTTGCCTCAGCTTCTCACTCCCGCCTGGCACGAAGGAATGGGCGCCTGGCGCTGAGGGGCCTAAAAAAGAGGCTCTAGCAGAGTCTGTGTTGATGCTCATGCCAGGGCTGGGGAGAAGCAGACACTGGGCCAAAAAAGTACAAAATTGTCCCAGCAATTTGAGGAGAAATGCCTTTGTGAAATGGCCCCTTCCAAAAACGCATTTCTCTGAATGATATAGCTGATTCTTCAGCACATTTAGTTGGGAGTAAACTGCTGAGCTCAATGGGGTTTCTTTCTGATTTTTGCATAGGATTCACTGGCAATCTCTGGTTCCGCCCCTTCCCTCTCCCAAAAATGTTTGTATCTGCTTTTGAATAAATTGTATTTGTTTATTTGGTTTTTTTGCAAGA
Organism: Podarcis liolepis; assembly: GCF_965112155.1. NCBI lineage: Eukaryota > Metazoa > Chordata > Lepidosauria > Squamata > Lacertidae > Podarcis > Podarcis liolepis. The sequence continues at coordinate 2,475,569 of NC_139561.1, read as the reverse complement.
CAGTCTTATTCAACAAAAGGAAAAAAGAAACCCACATGTAAAAAATGTTTTTTTTCCTTGCAGTTCAAGTTTAAAAATAGGATTTTATGAAACGGCACACTGTGACTTTATATTTTTAATAGGCTTGCTTCAGTCATTGTCCTTTTGGAGGGAAGTATTTAACTGTAGTGCAGCTCTTGAATAAAATGAGTTGCTGGGGGAACGATCTGCCCACTGTGTAAAAGCAAGTCTAAGTTTCTCTCAATATTCTGCTGCTGCCATTTTTTCTCATGGTGCCAGCCATTTTGAATCCCCCCCCCAATCGAAAAAGCTCCTCAGGACAGGCGTTTTTGTGGGAAGCAAAATGGTGGGTGGAAACGATGATTCCCACCTAACGGAATTTCACCTCCCTCTCAAAATATAGATGAAACAAATCAACTAGTTTCAGTGTGTGTGAAGCAGCTGCAAAATGCTCTGTGTCAGTTCAGTCCCTCTAGTTCACCCTGGGAAGACATCTGACATATTACAATTAAAAATGGGGGGGGGGGCGGACAGAATACGTACGCAATTTCATCCTGGTCTGCTGCCGACAGCTTTGGCACATGCAGGAGACATCTCCCATCTTTCACACCCATAAAAAGAGCAGCATGTAGGGCAAAAGAGTTTTAGCCCAGTCTTTACTGGCGGGATGCATTTAGAACATGGCAAGGGAGTTGTGTGTCAGCACAAAAGCGAGGGCAGGCAATGGGAAGCCATCTGTGCTCAAATCCTAATGGGGGAATGTGTTGTGTGTGCTTGGGAGCCAGAATGCCTGCGCTCTTTTTCTTGCTCAGCTGAAGACACAGATGAGAGGATGCCGTCTCCGTTTCCTCTGCCAGCTGTTGTTGTTGTTTTCCTTTTGGGGTGGGGTGGGGGTGGGATTGGTTGCTGGGATGGGGAAGCCCTGCAGTCCTCAGGCCTATCACATCGCCTGCCAATAATAGTCACTAGCCCTCCCCAACACCACTGGCACCGATGAGTGATGTGCCCCAAAACCTCTGGAGGGACCAGATTGGTGTTCAGTTCTCGAAAGAGGGAGCCACGTGACCCCAAAGTGCACCGCTCTCTTTCCAAATTTGCTTCATGCTCCTGCCTGAAATCCAGCTGTTTCTTTTTAAGTGGACAGGATGGGCATAACACAGGAACTATCAAGGCAACCTAAGGCCATGGGAAAAGACTCTCTGCCAAAGTGAGACCTGCCCCCCCCCCTGCAGACTGGGAAGAGTCAACTGAGCATCACCCATTTCCCATCCTTTGCCTGCAGACATATATAGATGGATGGGGCCTCTTTTATGCATCTGTTTCAAGAGTTCAAACCCTATAAAAAACACATCTCCAAACCCATTCCAATGTCACACTGTGACAGCTCTTATCTGGACCTTTTCCTGCCATTTCTATTGGGGCTGCCTTTATTATTACTTCTTCCACAAGTGAGTCTTAGAAGACATATAGTTATTATTTATCTGTTAACCGAGACCTGCAACGAAGTGTTGCAGTGTACCCTGACCTCCTAATAGGAGGGTTCCTGTTCAGGGATTCAGCCAGCCAGCCTTGCTCTCCACCAGGAAACTCCATTTGACCCCACCCAGCCCTCTGCTTTTCTTTTCCAGCTGACGTTCAGCATTCTGTGGGTGCTGACCATGCTCAGTCCTTATTGAGCTGAGCTGGTTGAACTTTCTGATGGTAAAGGATGTTTGACAGTGGACTATCTCGGAAGAGGTGGACTCTCCTTAACTGGAGGTTTCTAAATGGAGACTGGATGGCCTTCTGTCAGGGATCCTTTAGCTGTGATTCCTGCAGTGCAGAGGGTTGGACTAGATGACCTTTGGAATTCCTTCAAACTCAACAATTTTATGATTCTGTGTTTTTGTTTCTTTTGAACTTTAGGTTTCTCCCAAGCATGCTGTTATCTTTCTCTTCTTTCTAAAGGGCTCTATTTTGAGTACAACGCCATCAGCACTCAGCACCTGAGTGCGCTTTTAGAGAGTTTGCCAGGTCTTGAAATAAAAAAAATGAGAGCTGGATGGGAATGGGGCAGAGTCAGGAGGAGGAGCCCAGAACAGCTCTGGTGATGGAGCCACAGAGTCCAGCTGTTTTTTTGTCAAGGTGCAGAAAAAGAGAGTACAGTGCAAAAGTGATCAATTAGTTTAAGATGAATCGGTGAAAAACTAATGAATTAATCCAGCCTTGCCCCATACAGTACTAACATAAGAGCCACATCCTGGCCACAAAGAGCTTACAATCCGTTCAGTCATTGCACACTCCCAGTTGCATCTGCCCATGAATGATTCTCAGCTTAGGGGTTTCCCCCCCACAAATCATTTTTAAAACCAATAAACAAAAAGGGAAGCAAGTAACCTGCTTATTCCACCCTGGGGAAATGACCTGGCTAGCCACAAGGAAGGCTGCTGCTCTGCTATGGAAATGAGGCGCTGCCCCACCATCCTGCCCGCCCTCAGCCAGCTGACACCTGCCTGCCTTCTTTGGCCTCATTCACATCCTCCATGTAAAGCCCATGAAACAGGCATGGCTTTCCCCAAAGGATTCCGGGAGCTACAGTTTATTAAGGTGCTGGGAGTTGTTCGGAGTCCCCCACTCCCCTCCCAGAGTTCTCTGTGAAGAGGGATTGGTTGTAAATCACTCTGCAACTCCCGGAAGGGAACAGGGATCTCCTAACAACTCTCTGCACCCTTGGCAAACTACAGCTCCCGGAGTTCTTGGGAGGATGGATAGTGTGGCTCTGGAGCCACCTGTCATAGGCTTCCCTGCTGTCCATCCCGCCAGTGCCAACAGGCATCGGTCAGTGCTGGATTAGAAAGCAAGGATGCCAAATGCAACACAGGTTTGGTCACTGCCCTGTGGTACAGATAGCAAATTTTTGATTCTGGACTGAATGGCTCTACGGGTAGCGTGCCTTGATTCATTCAGACAGTAGTGGCAGACAGTTGCACTTTGGGTCCTAGGGCTGGCCTCTGCTATGAACTCGCTATTGTGGTCTGAGCTAGGCAACGATTGTGCCTCATCCTCCGCAACTTGACAGTAATACAGACCTTCATTACAGGGGTGTTGCAAGGATCACAAAGCCTTTGACTTTATCTTCATTGCCAATTCTAGCAAAGCCTATGTAGGTTTAACTTCATTGCTCGCAAAGATCCCTCCCTCCCCTCCCCTCTCTTCTCTTCACCATTTCCCCTTCTGTCAAAATGTAGATTTTAAGTTCTTTTGGTGGTGGAGAGCAGTCTATTTTTTGCTGAAGCACCATGTTAATTGATACACACAAAAACACTTTGCCTCACTCTTGGCAAAGAAGTTGTAAGTGCTATGAAAATAAGGAACTGAATGCCGAGATGCCAAAATAGGTCACAAGCTGGGGATGCACAGATATCTTGAGATTCCACGTTCCACTCCAGAAGCTTCCTTGCAAATCCTTTTTAAACACCCAATTTCATCTCTTCATTGCAAGGTTATTGTTAGCTGATTGCCTGATCTGCGCCTCATGTGTAGCAGGGGAAAACTATGGATTATTTTCCCAGATTGGAAGCTAGAAGGGAATCAAGGCAGGAGAAGTGGGGGAGGAGAAATCTGTTGCAACACACACCATTACTTCCATCCTTAATATATTTATAAATGCCTGTTCAAATCAACAGGAGCGGGGAATGCATTGAACTGGCAGTTGTGACAACAGAGCCCAGAGAGCGGCTTCCTGGGAGTTCTGCTTCTTTCCTCGCCTAGCAGGGAGAAGCAGGCTCTCCCACCCCCCATCCCCCTGCTCAGCCCTCTGGAGTGCTGGGAACAGAGAAATGCCCTTTTATAGCTCTGCTGTTCTTTTTCCATGAGCTCACAAGCGAAAGGAAAAAGACTGGCAGGCTGTCACAAGGGCAGGCCCCGAAGATCGCAGGGAAAGAGGCCCAGTTGACGGGAAAGCAAACGAAAGGACAGCGAGATATCCAGGAGTGGCCTCCAAGGGCAGAAAAAGAAGAGCTTGTCCTGTCTTGGGCAATTCATCATCTGAGATGCATCATAGCCAGGAATAAAAAAATTGCAGAAAACCAACTTTCACCAACCTAGCGCCCTTGAGATGTTTTGAACTACAGGTCTCTTCATTGCAAGAGATACACCGGGGTGTTGTCAAAAATATCTGGAGTTTGGCAAAGGTTAGCATAATCACACAGCGATTTGCCAGGGCTTCGTTTTTGAGAAGAGACAATCAGAAACCACCCACCATCATATCCCAATATATGGCCCTTATTCAGCCTTCCTCCCAAGATGACGCCTTTGCCTCTTCTCTTCCAAATGCAATGTAGAGAGCCAATGAAAACAATAAGTTAGCCATGCCATTTAATGTCCATGGGTCTACTCTTGAGTAGGGCTGGTCCTGAATACACACCACATTCACCTTTTTTTCTCCCAATCTAGATTTAGATTGCAGTCTGCTTGGGACAAGGACCTCTTCTGTTCTGTAAAATGCAGTGTACACCCAATGAGGCTTTAACAATATTATTACTGCCGTCAATTATTATTAATGAGATATAATGCACACTCTTCTCCTGAGAAGGCATGTTCTGCAATGGAAGAGAAACCCCCACGCCCCAATGAACACGGTACTCATCATGTTATTCTTATTCTCCATTTTATTATTAATATAAAAATATCCAGATATTTACATCAAATAAATATATTTCAGTAACAAATAAATTACACGAATTGGCTGGGGGAGGTGGGCAGGGCGAGCAAGAGACCCTTGTTATCAAGAGGCCCCTCTTATTATTTACATGGGTTTTTTCTTGGATTAAAAAAGGGTAAAAAGAGAGGAGGGGGTGGAGTCAGCTGCTGGCAGTGGTGTGAGGCATGCAGGATTAGGGGAAGGGTCTGGCCGTGTTGAGGGCTTGGTTACCAGGCAGGGATACAGCCAGGGGGGTGGGGGTATCTACACTGCATGCTCCTCATTCCCCCAAAAAGAAGGGAGGAAGCTCAGTTTAGTCACAGCAGTCAATTGCTTTGAAGGAAGAGGGGCCCCCCTCTCTCTCTCTCTCTCTCTCACACACACACACACACGGGTTCTCTCTCCCTCCAGAACAGTGGCGTAGCGTGGGTTGTCAGCACCCGGGGCAAGGCAAGTAATTTGCGCCCCCTAACCCATGGATTTGTGCCCCCTAACCCTAACCCCCAGATGTTGTGCCCGGTGCGGCCGGCCCCCCCTGCACCCCCCACGCTACGCCACTGCTCCAGAAGCAAGTCTTAGCACGGGGTAAGTAAAGGTGGTCACCACAGGTGGCAGATCTGGAGGTGCCATGGGGAAGGCGCCAATCAGACTGGGAAGAGTGTGATTTACTGGGGAGATCTCCTGCACAAGCCCCGCTGAATTGAACATAAGCCTGAAAGGCTTTAGCAGGATGGGAGATTGCCACTCAAAACTTTCTGCCTTGACCTGACCACAATCCCTTGGGCAGACCCAGATTCTGCGCACCTTCCCTGGTGGTGCCACCCTTGACAAAAGGCGGGTCTTTTCCAGGCAAAGCAGTCTCCAGCTCAGTTATTGCAAGTCTTCCCCGGAACTCAATTCTTCCCTGCGCCACCTTCCCAACCCCTTTTCGCTCTCACCAAGACATCTAAGCTTGAAGAGGCCCAGCCCCACACATGCAGGCCCCCTTTGTGGCATTACTCCCTGGGGGGGGGGGATTTATGGATCTTCATGTTAATCCTCAGTGTTTCCTTCAGAGGCATGGGTGGGGGGCACAGACTCTCAGCTACCCTGGCCCAACTATTGCATTTGGCCGGTTGTTTCCTGGTCAGCACAGCACAGGGAAGTGGCAAACAGAACAGCATGGACCCAACAGCAGCTGTGTCCTGGGAAGGAGACTCTGCCCTGCCTTTTGCTCTCCATCTGTCATCAGCCACAGAGCCGTTTTGGGGTGGGGGTGGGGGTGGGGGTGGGCAGGCCTGAATTACTGGGTCTGCCAGTCCAATGGTTAAGTCTCCAGTGAGGGTCAGGCTCACCATCCAAGGCAAAGGAAGAGTTGAACACACCTCCCACAAAGTCCTGGGGATTTCTCAGAAGGAAGCACGGCTAAAAACACTGAATGAGGCAGGAGCAGCCAGTAATGGGGGCTTGGCAGTGTATAAAAACTGGGGGCCGAAGTGTCTGAAGGAAGTATTTAAATAGGATTTTCTTTTCTTAAAAAAAGAAGTAGAACCAGCCAGGGGCAGTGATCCCAGCCTAGTTTATGAGGTAGTTGAGTAATAATACACAGGCCCAGTCCACGGCGCTGCTCATACGGACGACTCCTCGGGGTTTGAGTCAGGCAGCGCTTGCCTCTGCTTGAGCTTCCGGCGCAGCTCCTCAGCCAGGTCGCTGTAGTCTGGCCGCTCCTCGGCGCCCAGGTTGAGGCGGATGTAGCCGTTGGAGGAAGAGCCGCGGATGTTGCCCAGGTTGATGCGGTTGGGCGAGTGGAGCGGGGGAGACTGCAGGGGCTGCCCGGGGATGCCATTGGTGGTGGGAGAGGGTGTGGTGCCTCCGTTCTGGCACACGGCATGGCCGGGGACGATCTTCAGGGACCCGTCAGAGTAGTAGTAGCTGGCTGGGTCCCAAAGCTTCTCGTCCGAGTCCGAGGTGGTGCTGGGAATGAAGGTGGGGCTCTTCGCCTCCTTCGGCAGCTCAATGGGGTAGACCAAGGTGCTCTCGATGACCTTGGAGCCCTTCTCCAGCTCTTCCTTGAGCCTGCGCCGCAGGGACAGCACCACCAACAGAAGCACCAAGCACACGGCGGCCAGAGCGATCACAACCATCCACACCAGGCCCAGGTTCTCCAGAGGGGCTCGTGCTTCCAGAGACATGGCCGGGCCAGAGACCACGGTGACCACGTAGCTCTCGGACATCAGCTCATTGCGTTCCTCCAGCTGGACGCACCTGTACAGCCCGCTGTGCTTCAGGCTGGTGCCCAAGATGATCAGCGCCTTGAGGTGGGCATCGTACAGGACCGAGTCCCGCTCCTCAGGCAACTCCTGCCCATTGAAGGTCCAGCGAGCCTGGGCCAGGTTGGAGGTTGGGCGGCAAGGCAGGACCAGGTCTGTGCCCACCATCACCGTGATGTTCTTGGGAATTACTTTGGTTCCTGCAGAGAGAAGGGAGAGGGTGAACAAGAGACGGGGGAGGACATCACACCTAGCTATTCTTCTGCCAACAGACAGGGCTCCTTGCAGTCTACAAAACACAGGATTTTCTTGCTTCCAAAGCAAAAGCTCTGTGTTCTGTGCCTGGGGTTTCCCGGACATTTTGCCTGAATTTCAGTAATTCTGCCCAGATGCTATTTCCGGCAGACAAATCCCAGCTATGTCCGGGGAATTCTGGGTGTGTGGCAGCCCTACTCAGTATAGTGTCACAGAATCATAGAACTGCAGAGCTGAAGGGACCACGAGGGTAATTAACCCCTGGCAATGCAGGAACCTTTTTGCCCAACATGGGGCTCAAACCCAAGACCCTGAGATTAAGTGTCTTATGCTCTACTGACTTGAGCTATATTCAAAGCAATAAATTAACAATAACCAACCTGACCTAGTATAGACATTCTGATCAGGCAGCCTCTTGCCTAATTCTGTTCTGTTGTGCTTCATTTTATGTGCCCACAGGCTCCCACCACCATTTCTAGAAGGATTTGCAGATGGAGGACTCATTGTCATGTGAGTTTTGATCAAGAGGCAATTATGCCTCCTCCTTTTCATGGTCCAGCCACAAGTCCCAGGACTGCCCTCAGACAAGCAACCAAATCTCCTTGCAGCGAGAGTCCATCCAGGCGCAACCTGTGGGTTGCATGATACAGCACACCAGGGAGGGCCCAGGGTCAAATCCTCACTTAGCTATCAAGCTCCCTGGGTGAGCCTAGGCCTGCCGCTTTTGCTTAGCCCAACCTAACTCACAGGGTTGCTGTGAGGATAAAAAGGAGGTGTGTGGTGTGGAGACAACTGAGGACATTGCTCCAGAGTTACTGATGAAAGCTGGAGTGTTTCCTTCACTTGGCATGAGGGAGGAGTAAAACTCGATTTTGTGGCATTTCCTATGAAGATGCTAGCTTTGGAGTTGCAACTGAGCATTTGAAACACACAATCACACCCTAGTAAAGCTTGTCTTGTCACTGAAGGACCACAATGCTGAAACCACAGGTCCCACAAAGCATATATATGAGGAGTCCACAGAGTAACCACAACACAACACTGCCTGAAAATTGCAGAGGAGGACTGACCTGATTTTGACGTGCGCAAGGGGCTGCAAATCCCAGGCTCCACTCCCAAATCCTGGAACAGCAGCGAGGTCCTAAAAGAGCCAAAAGCCAGTTCATCAGAAGATGTTTTGCCACAAAGACAGAGGGAACAAAGCTACGGAACAGCACCACAATACCAAGGAAAAGCTGGGGGTCACCTTTGTTTTAAAATTTGTACATTGTCTGTTTTATTTATTTTTTTGTAAGCCACTTTGAGACACGGGTGAAAAGCAGGATATAAATTATTTAAATAAAAGGCAACAGGACCACAAAACCATGTATTCTGCATGCCTGTAAGTTCTTTTTGTGCAGGCATAGAGTTCTGACCCCCAGAAACTGCAGAAGTTTCTAGGCCTGGTGGTTACAAGAAGGCAGGGAAGCTACTTAAGAGCATTCAGCAAAGATCTGGACACAGAAGAGTAGCTGAACAAGATTCCTGAGAGTTGATGTCTCAGGGTGTACACAGACAGCTGCTCTCCACATTTCCCTTCCTTTTCACTCCCTCTTTTGCCACTTCCCAAGATGTGCCTCTTACCCATCATAGGCATCTATGCGAACACAGCGACTCCCATTCCAGGTCCAGGCACAGTAAGGGTCCTTGGCGAGGATGCAGTCAGAGCAGCTGTGATACTTGCTGCAGTCAGCCACAGGAAGCTGGATAACTTGGGAGTTGGAGCCAACAAACAGCACCCTCTGGGGCGAGAGGGAAGAATATCAATACTGGAGCAGCATCTAGAGTCACACCACTTTGCTCCCACCTTAATCTTCAGGTACCACTGAAAAAGTCAGCGCTGCCTCATTCCCTGGGTTGCTCTGTTGCATGCTCTTGCTGCAGAGGCACAAACATCTTCTGCCAAATGTGGGATGTTGTGGATCTAAGTTTACATACATTTGTCCAGGTTTCTAGTCCTTATGGTTGTAGAGAACCATACAGGCAGTTTCTGATGAAATCTTAGCAAACCTCAAAGTGCACAGTGGCTGACCCCAATCCTGTCATGCTCAGTTTGGCTGCACTGCCCTCATCTCCTGACCAGCACATCCCACTATTCTCTCACCTCCAAAACACTACAATTCCACCAATCCCTCATCAGAAAGACCTGCTCACTAACCCTTTGATGTCTGAATCCTGAAAGTAGAATTAGCAAAAGCAAAAGCAAGTGGTCTTAACTTGTAAAATCTGTTTTCAGCAAGGCTTTTTGGGTGGGCCTACACATCAGCACTGCCCATCATGTGGTGTGATTGGGGACATGCCTTGTGACTCCACAAGGAAAGGACTGTTGCCTGCTGTCACCCCCCGTGTTTCCAACCCCGGCCCATGCAGGGACATTTCTTACCTTCTGCAGGGACAACACTAGGCTCTTGACAGGCTGGGCATGCTCAAAGATCTGCAGCTCTTCGATCAGGTGGACACCCGATGGCAAGACCACGGCCTTGTGCAGCCAGCCATTATCTTCAGAAAATTCAAGAGAGGGAGGTCATGGCAAAGAAGCATCACAGGAAGGCGCTCTCTGGGCCAGAGAGAGCTGCCAGAACAGAGCTGCCCTAGGGACCACTGTCTCTGCCAGTTACCATATCATAGGAACCTAGGAAACTGCCTTGAGTCAGGCCATTAGGTCCACCTAGCTGACACTGCCGGTCAGCAGCTCTCTGGGATTCCAGGTCAGGAATCTTTCCCAGGCCTTCCTGCAGATGTCAGGGGTTGATCCTGGGACCTTCTACATGCAAGGTAAGTGCCTACCATTAAGCTACAGTCCTTCCTCAGGCCACTCCTTCCAAGAACCGCCCCAGCATCAAAACTGAAATTATGTTGTTCTCATCTGACTCAAGAGCGGGGCTCATGTGGCATTTCCATCCCCCAAACCCAGGAGGAGGTTGGAGCACTAACTCAGCCAATCCGCAGAGGTGCTGCAACTCGACATACAGAGCCAGCCTCCTCCCCCCCCCCAATCTTTTCTGCCTGGCAGTGGAGTTTCAGTTTGTGAAGCAAGTACACCAGGGATGGGGAGCCTGTGGTCTTCCAGATGTGGCTGGACTGCAGCTCCCAACAGCCTCAGCCAACATGGCCATTGGCAAGGGGGGGGGGGAATGAGAGTTGGTAGTCCACCATCTTGAGGGCCACAGGTTCCCTATCCCTGGTCTACTCCGGCAAGCAGCAACACTCCAAGACCTCCTGCAGAGAAGCTTTGCCATCCTTCACTAACCAAGACCCTTTTATTTGATATGCCAGAGGTTAAACTGGTACCTTCTAAAATGCAAAGCGTGCTCTGGGCCTTAGAATTCCATACCTGTGCCAATGTAGAGCAATTCATACGGTTTGCCATCCAAGCCATGAACCCGTTCCACCACCAGCTGGGTGAAGTTGGCCTCCTTCTTGACCAGCAAAGGCCGGTTGCCTTGGGGAGGGACCACCTTATCCATCAAGGGGTGCTTCTTTGCAAAGTTGAGCGTGTTGTCAGGCAGCTCCAGGGAGTTGGTGATGCACTGGAAGGAAGGGAAGATGCAGGGCTTAGCTCAGAGCTGAAAATGCTTTGACACAGATTAAGCCTTGGCTCTGCAAAAATGATTTTAATTTGACAAGGCCCAGCCAGGATGGATGCAAAACAGTCATAAAGAAGAGTGCTTCTGAGGGCGTACAGAAGGAGTGTCTTCCAGCTCCTATCAGCCCCAAGCAGGACAATCAGGTGGGGATCTGCAGTTCAGCAGCAGCTGAAGAGCACCATATTGGCTGCTCCGGGTGTGCAGAGCACACTTTCCTCATGGCTAAATAAGAAGGCACCTGGGAAAAGTAATGTGCACATGGGAAAAGACGCAGGGATTTGAAGCCAGGAAATGTAGCTTCCACTAGATGAGTAGACACTTATGACAGAGATACAGCCAGAGAAAACACACCCAGAGAGATAATAATAGAATTGCAGAGTTGGAAATGACCACGAGGGTCATCTAGCCCAACCCCCTGCAATGCAGGAGTTTCTTGCCCAATGTGGGGCTTGAACCCACGACCCTGAGATTAAAAGTCTTGTGCTCTACCAACTGAGCTATCCCAGCTGCCTATGCTCTCAACTGTCAGCCCGATCATGCTTGGGCTTGGAGACACAAAGCACTGTAGCCCATTATCACAGAATCATCCCAGAATCATTGAGGTGGAAGGGCTCCCATGGGTCATCTAGTATGACCCACTGTGATGCAGGAATCACAACATCAGCTGGGGTGAAGATTCACATCAGCTTGGGGACATGCCAAGTCTTCCGTGTAAGACCAGGGAAATTTCCACTGAGTTGCTCTGTCACATCCACATTTTCCAAAGGTGTGCCTACATTTTCCGTGTTGCTGCCACCTGCCCTGGCTAGTGGCATGCGGTATCTACCACATGTGATAAAAAGTAAAGATACTCTGGAAGAATCTGGATCTGGAGAAGCAATCTCAGGATTGGCACCATCTGTGAGCCAATCTGTCCAAGGGGAAACTGGGAGGGAAGGGAGTGGTGGGTACACTTCTGCCCTCACAGACCAGAAGGGGGCAGCAGCTGGGCACCCCATCTCTCAGGGGGCGGGAGGGGGGCAGGCAAGCCACTTGGGATTCCCACTCTCCTCCCCAGAAGTACTTACTGCTCCAGGACGAGGACTGGGCACTTGGTCCGAGTACCGAACCCACTTCTGAGCTACCTCGCTGTACTCCTTGTAGGGACCGTCAAACACTTTCTGCACCTCTTGAATCTGGTATTGACAGACGGCAGAAACATCCATATCGCCCCTGCAGGAAAGAAAGGGCAGGAGGCAGAAATAAGTTTAGCGATAGAGAGCAACCAAGATTGGGAAGATTTTATTTTAAATAGTTACTCCCCCCCCAAAAAAAAACCCATAAGAAGTTGCAAACAAAAAAATGGTACTGAACTAGAAATATTTACAAAGAAAAGAAAAGATGTTCTAATGAAAACCACAAACATATATGTTTGATATGACTGCCATAATTAAATCCTAAACTGATATGACAACATAGAAAAACAACCATACATTAGGCTTGCTTTTTATCTTGAAATTTGTTATTCCCCAAATAAACAAAGACCATTTTTCAAAGAACATATTTATTTTCTTGAATAGCTTCCAGAAAAACAAGTTAGAAAAGCAAATCAGCCATGTAGTGTCCTATATTTTGCTTAACCAGTCGGTGATTGTGGAGAATTTGTGCCATTCCCATTCCCATTCCCACCCCCCACCCCTTGCTTTAGAGATTCTACCAGCAGCCAGTAAATTGAACAATAATTCAAGATCAACTATTTCAACCTCCCCTTTCAGATATCAAGGTTGGGAAATTTTTATTGCTGTTATATCAGGACAGGCTGAGGGAAAGAACAGGACTCCTGCAATTATTCCCATTTCATTGACTGTGTTATCCAACTATCAGGATGGGATGACAGCCTCTCTAACCCTACCCAACCCCACATCTTTCCTTTTGGCATTGGAAGTAAGTTTTTTTTTTGGGGGGGGGGGACACCAGGAACAAAATCCAACATAAATCATGTAGATTAATTTAGGCAATTTATGCTGCTCTCTCCCCCATGTTGTGTGACTAGCACAGTTCCTGCTCACTATGGGCAAATTAGTGTGTGTGCCCAAAAGAGACCTATAACACACGGAAGTTGTACCCGCCTCCCCTGGAAATCTTGTCTGGTCACCCCTCCTATTCCCAAGATTTCTATAGGCATGGACCACATGCTTTAAAGGATATGGTTTTATATCTAATATATAGATTTCTTTTTATATTGTTTTAAGGAAATTTCACTGAAAGTCATTTTCAAAAACTGGGTTTGTTTTTTTAAATAATTCAGTTGTATCAATAGTCCATCTATCAATACCTAACAAATATGGTTTCTGGCCTTAGGACAAGATGCTTGCTTGTTAAAAAAAAAAGTGAAAGCAGAGATTCTCAGGAAGCTGAATTCTGTTCTCACCTTCGTACCTTGTGGCATTTTTGCACTCCTGCAGCCCTGCCACCCACCCACTCAGCCTTTGCAGAGCAGAGGGCCATCAGCCCCACAGGAGAAAACTGAAAGCAGTTCTTTGCTGCCTTACCAGCGTGCCTGGAAGACTCCGAAAAAGCTAGTTTCAGACCAATGATCCCCACTCAGAGTGTACGTTCCCTGGATCCGATTGAAATGCAGCTGCTGCTCCGGAATAGAGCACAACAGCCGTGCCTTCAGGAACGTCGTCCACCTCTTCTGCAAAGTCCGGGCGCCACCCACGTCCCCCTGCACAGAGATAATTAACATTTAAGGGGGGGGGAGAGGTCCCTGTCTCATGGAGCTTACAGGCAAAATTTTAAGAGCTGGAGAGGAAGACGTGAGGCAAAGGTAAAGTATGAGAATCAGCTTCTTGTTGTTTTGTGCATGTTTGTTTTTTATTCTAGAAATGCTGACTTGTTAAAGTTTTTTATTCTTTAGATTTCTCACATTTCATTCCTTTGATGCTATATCAGGCCAATGATGAAGACCTCTGTGTTGTTGGCCAGAGGGTGAAATACACTGCATCAGAATAAGTCCTATTAAGGACTTATTATTGGAGTGTCTGTATATAAGAGAATCGTTTCATTGCAATAAAAGAATTCTGTAGGGTTTTTAAAATACATCCTTCCTTTAACTCTGATTTGGGCTGCTGGACTAGACAAGCCTTGGGCTCTGACCCAGCTGGAGTCTTCTGAGGTGGTTGGGCCACGCAGAGCCTGCCATAACTCTCCATCGCCTCTGGAAGTGCCGCCTACCTTGCAGACTCTGGCTACCCGGGCCACAACTTGGTCTATGTCACAGTCGTACTCCACCGCCCGCTCGCTGAAGAAGAAATAGACCTTGTCGTCATCCCCTCTGTCGCTGCCTTTGCTCTCCCGGACGAAGGCCGAGCCCACAAAGTGGGGTTCTACAAAAGGAGGAAAGGAAGCAAGATGAACGGCCAGTCCTGAAACCAAACACATCCTACCTGATCCCCTTTAAGCCCCCACCAAACACACATGCGCAGATATAATCCTGGCCTACTTTCTTCCAATGACAGTTATACCCCTCCTTTCATCCAAGGACCCCTCTCCCCATTTAATCTTCACAACAGCCCTGTGAGGTGGGTTAGGCTGAGTGACAGTGGCTGGCCCAAGGTAGCTCAGTGAGTTTTACACCTGAGTGGGGCCTTGAACTCTGTTCTCTACACCACACGGGGTTTAGCAGCGGTTGGTTTTGGGCTCCCCATGCCTAGCACAGACAATATTGAGCTATGTGCAGACGAGATTCCACATTCAGAGTACAGAAGCAGAGGGTGCTGGTTTTTCCAAGCTAAGTAAACAAGGCAAGCAGCATATGCCACACTTGTGAACCTCTGCCTGGAAGGAGGAGCCATGACGCACTGATGCGCACAGAGAGCCCAACTGGAGAACCACCCCCCTGCTTCCCATCGCATCTCACCATTAAGCCATGTGGGCAGGTGCTCAGTCTTGACAGAATACTGGGGGCCCAGGTTGCGCAGGATCACAGGTTCTGTGCCCAGAAAGTTGTAGAGTGTTGCCGAATACAACTCTTCCTCTAAAATGGGTGGAAGAGAAGGGGTTAACCTGGCTTGAAGAGCCCTGAGGCCCAGGCTGCATGGAGGGGGAGCAGGCAGGGAGCAGGCCGGCCAGCTGTTACTTGCCTGGTTGCCTGTGGAGAGCAAGAACTTGCCTGCAGGCGACCAGGCAAGAAAAGCTTTGCAGAAGTTGGCTCTTCCCCCCACGGCACCCCAAAGTCCTTCTGCAGAATCCATTTGAATGAGCTTTGCGAAAGCTTTGCGCCTCCCAGTGGGACATCCTGCCCTTTGGACTTTGCTCCTCAGGCTGAAGAAGAAGGCAGGCCGCCCTGGGTGCCACTTACCCACAATGAGGGCCGTGTGCCCCTTGTCGGGGTCGTAGGGGCACTTCCCCCTTCCGTCTTCAAAGGAGAGCCTGTCCAAGGAGAAGGTGGCCAGATTCTGCAAGGAGCCCAAGAAAGAGAGGAGTGTGATGGGACTGAGCCAGTTGCCCCCATGCAGCGCACTCCGCCCACGTGTCCAAGCACAATTCACGGGCAGAAAGGCTGCTCCCCGCCATACTCACAATGTAGGCGCACTTGGGCTGGAAGGCATAAGTACCACAGGCATACATGTGGGAACTGTTGTAACTCTGCAGGAAACGGATGTAGTTGAAGCAGTCAGTCTGAGGAGGACAAAGCAGGACCTTAGTGAGACCCCAAAGGCCACAAACACAGAATAGAATCGCAGAGTTGGAAGGGACCCCGAGGGTCATCTAGTCCAACCCCCGGCAATGCAGGGATCTTTTGCTCATCGTGGGGCTCAAACCCACCCTGAGATTTAGAGTCTCATTCTCTGCCAAATGACCTGACCCAGAGGGTGTGGGTTGTTTTCATTTTGTGGTTGCATTGCTGACACACAGAAGTCAGCATCTGGAGAATCTTGCCGTTCTTTAAAATCACGTTTCCAGTCCTCAAGGCTCCTCAGAAGCCAAACGTAGCAATCAGAGGTTAGAGCTCCTTCACAAAAAACACCAGAGTGTACCATGACACCAATTAAAAGCACAATACAGTGGTACCTCTAGTTACAAACTTAATTCATTCCGGAGGTCTGTTCTTAAGCTGAAACCGTTCTTATCCTGAGGTGCACTTTCGCTAATGGGGCCTCCCGCTGCGTGATTTCCATTCACATCCTGGGGCAAAGTTTGCAACCAGGAGCAGCTACTTCTGGGTTAGCGGAGCTCATAACCTGAAGTGTTCGTAACCAGAGGTACCACTGTAAATGTAACCAAAGCATGCATCTATGTATATTATATGCAAATAATGTGCAGGATTCAGCACACAGATACAGCAACCTGGTATCAAATCCTGGCTTAATAAGCCAGCAAATTCAGGAGCGGCCATGAAAACCCTTTCAGGACAAAACAGAAAAGGATAGCCCAAACTGGAGAGGCGTTGAAAGATGAAAAAGCGATGAATGCTTGGCCGCCACAAGCCACAATCCCTGTGGTAACTCGTTGCTTGCCTTTTTTTCACGTAAGAAATTAATTAGCTGATTAATTAGCTGGATCACATCAGCATTTGTTTTCATATCCACACACAAATGGATCCCCAGGGAGGGTGGCGATGTGGTTCTTTTTTAAATATGGAGCCTGTGCATATATAGTAGGAAGACCCTGCTTAGGAAAAGGCATCTCTGCTTCCCTCTCACACCAAAGGGAACACCTCTCTTCTACGGAGGATGCCTGTTACCCAGAGTTTTAAAAAAATAAATCTTCTTTTACTGAAAGTTAGAAATTCAGCTGCCTGGTTAATTGGGGCCACATTTTATCACTGAGAAAAAGATTTAAAAACCTACCAAGGGACCCAACATTGAAGCCCCATCAACAATGATCCATAATCAACTGCGACAACAGAAAGAGTGGTGGGAGGCTGCTAAAGCTGTGGTCTTAACTGTGACTACTCAGATGCAGGTCACCCTGAATTCAGTGGGACTTACTCCCAGGTTGGGTAGGGAGAGGAAGGCAGCCTCGGTCTCCCTCTCTCCTGTTGCCCAGTCAGCAAGGAAGCAAGGCTGACTGCCAGATGCACACCTGTCTGGTCCAAAGCCAGCTCAGTGAGGATTCGCCTTTGTCAGAGAAGTCGGCAGGGGAAGATTTGATGCGCAGAGAGCCCTGGTCTGCTTGCTTAGCAGGGAAGGCGAGAAGCTGAGCCGACCAGTGCAGACCAGTGTTCCCAGGGGCAGGGCAATGGAAAGGGGAAGTATACAGCAGCCACACTCTCGGCAGGGTGCCTGGGGGCACACACTGAGACCAAGATGGTGTAGCATAATGGCCAGGACAGTGAGCTATGAATCAGAAAAGCCCTGGTCCAAATCTCACCTCTACCATGAGCTCCTTTAGGGACAAGTCCTCTCTGAATACTCTCCTGGCGTAACAGGTGGGGAGAGCAGCAAGTTCCTCACTGCAGGTGCCTGATAAAGCCATGACAATATTGCGCTTGCCTGCCCACCGCTGCCAAGAGACGTTTGGCGGTAGGGACAAAGGCCCATCCTTTTGTGGGAGATCCTTGGGCAAGAGGATCCCCACGGGGCGCAGGTCTCAGATGCTGTCCTCGGTTTTCTTAAGGACAGCTCTTGAAAACAACCCCCGAAAAAGCAATGGGAGACACCTCTCTGTTTCCTTGTCTAGAAGTCTGCAGTGAAGAAAACGTGAACTGGCTCAGATTTGAGTGGCATGTAGGACAGCTGTCCTGCCTGGGGCTGATGGGAGTTGTAGTACAAAGCAGCTGCAGGGCACCAGGTTGGAGGAGGCTGAGTTATGGCCCTGATCCCCAGGGTCATGTCCTGTCTTACCTGATTACTTTTGCCCTTTTGAATACATTCTGCTTTCTTCTCTGCTGGAGCCTCCCAATGGATCTGCGAAGAAGTAGAAATTATTCTTAAGCATCCTATGAAGCCCACCCTATCACAAGGGCTTGGGGTGGTTTATGTTGCCTAAACAGGAAAGTCACACAATCACAGCCACAAACAGCACGATAAAAGCATTTAAAAAGAGCAACCAAAACAATCAAGGGGGTGGAACAACTTCCCTAGGAGTAAAGGCTGCAGCATTTGCCGCTTTCTAGTTTAGAGAACAGGTGGGCAAGAGGCCTGGCTTTCTACAGGGCAGCTTGCTATGCAAGGACAGACCAACCCAATGGCTGCTAGTCCTGATAGCTGAACACGGCTGGGAACTAAGAGCAGCACAGCAAGCGCTCTTGGCCTTCAAATGCCCATCTTGGGGATTCTTGAGCACTGCTAGAAGACGGGTCAAAGAACGAGATGGATCTTTGGCACAGCCGTCCCAACCTGATGAGACTACAGCTCCCCTCAGCGCCCACCAGCACAGCCATATGGTGCTGGGCCTGATGGGAGTTGCAGTCCCCAAAACTAGAGGGCACCCAGTTGGGAAAGGCAGATTTGGCAGGCATCTCTGGGATTAATGCATCTGTGTAGCACCTCCCAAGACCACCGGCCAGCCCAATCTGCAACTCACCATTTCCTCAAGCTCCATGTTGTTGGTGCGGAGGGCGAAAATGGCTTCTCGGGCCCCCACGTAAAGCAGTCCTTTGGGGTCAGCCAGGGTCAGTGTTGTGTAGTTGAACACCCCCATCTTGGAGAAGCGCTTCGTCACTTCCCTCAGGTCTGCAAGGGAAGAGCAGGCAACGTTAAGGGGCAGTGTGGTGCAGTGGTTAGAGTGCTGAGCTAGGATCTGGGAGGGAAATCCCCACTCAGGCCCATGAGGGTCACTGGGTGTTTCTGGGCCAGGCGCCATCTCTCAGCCTAACCTACCTCGCAGTGTCGTCGTATGAAATGGGGAATGGGTGAAGCATATATACCACCCTGAGCACCTAGGGGGAAGGTGGGTTATCAATGTAATAAAAACTAAACATGAACAATGTTTTAAAAAGTTAAAAGAGGACAACAGGATTCCTGCTTCTCTGCTGGCAGGAGATCCCGGTCCTGTTTGTGTTTAACAGAGAGGTAGACAGACAGATAGAGAGATAGAGAGATATGTCCAGTGGCTTTTCAGGCAACACCCTCACAAAGCAGGGCACACACAATAGAAGATATAAAGATATAATAGACTCATTAGCAAGAATGCAGAATACTTTCAGACGCTGCTCTGACACACCCAAGCTAATGAAAATCTCAGTTAAAAGGCAGCACTGAAGAGGCAAGTCTCCAGTGCTGGCCTAAATGCCTGTACAGATGGGAGTTCCACAGTTCAAGGGCCACCACGAAGAAGGCCTTGATCCTGTCCATGCTGAAGTAACCAATCTGAGCTGCAAGCCCTCAGGAAGCCCCCTTGAGGCACATCTGAGCAGGTGGGCCCTAACACTACAGCTCCATATAGGCTATCTATGGGCTGCTCCCATATATAGATGGGCTTTTCTGGAGGAAGAATCCGTAACATCCCATGTAGCCCAAGGACAGAGCCTTGTGGCGTGATACTTGTTTTGTGAGCAATGTGCAAGAGAATGCAGAAGCAGGTTGCTGGAAGCTAGTTGTATGATCATGCATAATCCAGTTGGGATTCCTGCATGGGGCGAGTTGGAGTGGGTGACCCTAGGGGTCCCTTCCAACTCTACAATTCTATAACTTTGTTACACAATGGTATGTGTGATCCACTAGAGAAACTGTTGCATTGGATCCCTGATAGTGTCTGCGTAGACCCATGAAATTAATGGACATCACTAACTTGGGGTTATTAATTTCAATATGTCTATTCTATGCATAACTTAGCTGGCAATTTACTGAATTTGCACCAGACAAACTTTTCTGGGTCCCCCTGCCACCAGAGGCAAGGGTGATGGTGACAGGAGGCAGGAGCTTTTTGGTGGTGGTGCCTGTTTGTTAGAATGCCTTTCCCAGAGAAAAGCCTGCTGGGTGCCTTCTTTGGCTGTGTACACATTTAAAGCAAGTCTTCCACCTCCCCCCACCCACCCAAAGCTCTGGAAACTGTTCTTAAATTCGCAGGCTGCTGGGAATTGTAGTTCTGGGGCAAACTCCAGTTTCCATTATCCTGTTTTTGGGGGGAGGGTGCTTTAAATTTATGGTGCACACAGGGGCAAAGTTACAATTAAGGCCTTTGTCTCTGACTTGAACCTTCATAATAATAATAATAATTTGTTTGTTTGTTTGTTTAATATACTGTCCTATACACTGGGGTCTCAGGGCGGTTCACAGAATAAAATCAAGATATAAAACCACAAAATACCATAATAAAAATATAAAACAACAACCCAATAGTCCCCCCCACCAAAAAAAACAACCCCCCCCAAAAAAAAACATTTTAAAAGGGCATAGGATGTAAATCGGATCAACCAAAGGCCTGATTAAAAAGGAACCAGTTGCCTAAAGGTGTATAATGAAGGTGCCAGGCGAACTTCTCTTCCTATGGAGAGAGCATTCCACAGACGGGGAGCCACTGAAGAAGGCCCCGTTCTCGTGGTGCCACCCTCTGGACCTCTCGAGGAGGAGGCACGCGAAGAAGAGCCTCAGAAGATGATCTCAGGGTCCGGGTAGGTTCATATGGGAAAAGGTGGTCCTTGAGGTATTGCGGTCCTGAGCCGTTTAAGGCTTTATAGGTCAAAACCAGCACTTTGAATTGGGCCCGGAAACTAATCGGTGGCCAGGATTGGTGTAACGTGCTCAGACCATCTAGCTCCAGTGAGCAACCTGATCAGTGAATTCTGAACCGGTTTCCGAACTGTCTTCAGAGGCAGCCCTACGTATAACACATTGCAGTAATCTAACCTTGAGGTTATCAGAGCATTGACAACAGTAGTTAGACTAACCTTGACCAGACAGGGGCATAGCTGGGCCACCAGCCGAAGCTCATGGAAGGCACTCCGGGCTACTGAGGCCACCTGAGCCTCAAGCTTACAGCAATGAATCCAGGAGAACCCCCAAGCTATGAACCTGCTCCTTCAGAGAAAGTGTAACCCCATTAAGAGCAGGCGATCTCCTCGCCATCCAGTCTAGGGAACCCCCCACTAACAGCGCCTCCATCTTATCTGGATTGAGCTTCAGTCTGTTGGCTCTCATCCAGTCCATGACTGAGGCAAGACACTGGTCCAGCATTTCCACTGCCTCACCTGCGTACGCAAAGGAGAAATAGAGCTGAGTGTCATCAGCATTCTGCTGACAATGTACTCCAAACATCCGGATAACCCCACTATGTTAAACAACATGGGGAATCTGTGCCCCCCCCCGCAAGGTTGCTGAGACTCCAACTCCTGGTACAGCGATGGAGCTAGCAGTCCTGCATCTGGAGGGCCACAGATTCACCATCTCTGTGAAGTTTAAGAGGCTTCTTGGTGAACAGGGAGCTTCTTTTGTCTGCCAAAAACTTTCATCCAAGTCGTTTAATGTCCCATCTGGCATTTGAATATTTTCGTTATTCCTACCCATTCCAGCTGCTGCAAGTGATTGATTTTAATTGCCATTCTATTTAATGTAGTTCTTTTTACGATTTATGTTCACTGCTGGAATTCCGGTTACAAACTTCTAAGTGGGGATACACATTTCAAAGAAATAAATAGCAATTTTCGTGTTATTTTTGAAGCTAGCAGGTGCAAACACTGTTTGGCTGTGGGGGCGGCACTTGCGCACCAACATCAACGGCCCATCGCAAGAAGGGCAGAGATGATATCACTTCCAGGCACATCATTAATCATTCCCCTGCGTGGCCATTTTGAGCAGCAAAATCTTCTCTCTCCCCCTCCCTTTGCCAATCTGGTGCCCTCCAGATATTTTGGGTGACAACGCCAATCAGCCCCAGCAACACAGAGGATAGGTGTTGTAGTCCAAAACATTTGGAGAACATTAGGTTGGTAAAGGCTGCCCTAGAGGCTGTGCACTCATATGCCCTAGTATCCCAGAGTATAACAAAGGAGCAGTCCTGACCCCTTCCACGGTTTGAGTTCAGGGAATACCACTGTGCAGGGCAAGAACAGTCATCTAACCATCTGCAGTGCAGCAACCACAGAAGCTGCCATGGGTTTGCGAGGACCCAAGGATTGCCCACTTTCCCTTCAGGGTGGCTGCAAGGGCCATCCAGCATCTCCTTTAACCTGAGGAATCATTTCACTGCAATTCTCCAAAGGAGACCTAAGCAAAACATTAATAATGTAAGGTAAGCCTGCTGGATCAGGCCAATGGCCCCTCAAGTCCAGCATCCTCTTCTCAGGGTGGCCAACGAGATGCCTGTGAGAAGCCTGCAAGCTGAACAGGAGTGCAGAAGCACTCTGCCCACACTCTGAGCTTAGCAGGGGCAGCAGCCTCTAACATACATGTGTGTGTGTGTGTGTGTGTGTGTGTGTGCGCGTGAGTGAGAGATTTATATATATGGATGCACACACACACACACACACACACACACGCACACACACAGTTTTAACAGTTTTTATATAAGTACCGTATTTTTTGCACCATAACACTCACTTTTTTTCATCCTAGAAAGTAAGGGGAAATGTCTGTGCGTGTTATGGAGGGAATGCCTACGGGTGGCATGCCTACGGATTTTCCTCCTCTAAAAACTACGTGTGTGTTATGGTCGGGTGCGTGTTATAGAGCGAAAAATACAGTAACTGTTTTTGTAGAATTGCTTTGAAATACATGAATGAAATAAATCACCACCACCTGATCCCTGGGCGAAGAGCTGGCACATGAGTGGTAAAGGCAAACCATGATTTGCAAGCCAGGAGCCAGTCTGAGGAAACAATAACACCCTCTGCCTCTCCTCCCTCCCTTTCTCAATGTTAAGCATGGTTCATTTGAAACAGCACCCCACAAACCTCGCATTTAGAAAACCACGCTTTCATATGCTGCTGCTTCCGTAAGTCAAGCAACAGGCTATGGATGTCTCTGATTCAAAGGAATTAAAAACACTCTGCAGGACAAGGCAGAATTGCTTAAGGGGGCGGAAGAACGCCTCTGACTTTGCTGCAATGCATGACACAGACTCCAGGGAGCACCGGTTAACCCTTTCCCTTGATTTCTAAGCCTTGAGTGATGACCAGGTCAAAAGTCTTTCAGTCACCAGAGTGGGAAAAGCAAAAATCTGCATTTGGGGATTAAGGTCTCAGCGCATTCTGTTGCCCAGATGCACGGCACTCATCCCACAAATGACGGGAAGACCAGGAGCAGAGGCTCCTGGGAAAGATAGCAGCACAATGGTGGCCCATGAACAAACTGGCATCGCTCTTTGAGAGGGTAATCCTGCAAGCCGATGGCCGGGGACATCGCTGAGCTCCACTATACTAGCACAGGGAAGGTTAATCCTACAAAATCGCTTCCATTCCCCTGCTCAGTGATTAGCAAATTAGTCTCTCTATAAGCCACCGGAAGCTACAGAGCCAGAGCTGGGGACTAAAAACAGCTGTTTTCATGGCAAAGCAGAATGAAGCAGCGCCTATTAGATCACTTCTACCAGGAGGCTGGGTGATATCATTGCCCCCTGTGATAAGCCAGATGGGCAAAAGAAAGAGGAACAAGCGTGCTTGCGGTGGAATACTGATGTGGACACACACAAACACACTGACTGACAGGCTTGACAGATCTGGCAAGCAGCCCCAGGCACAGGCAGGCAGCACAGGCTGTATGCCGCCTGGAGGCCCCAGGTTGGGGAAGGCTGGTGTAATTCCCAATCCAAGATTTGCTCCCAGAAGACACAGCAACGGCTACCAGCTTGGGTGGCTCCAAAAGGAGAATGGAAGATGGAGCTGTCAGTGGCTCATGGCTCTGGTGGCTGCTGCTCCATCTCTGAATGAATGGGATGCCTCTGAATACCTGTGGCTGGGAATCTCAGGTGGGAAGAGGGCAGCTGCACCCAGGTCCTGCCTTTGGCATCCCCACTGGTACTTCTGTCTGGCCCCTGTGAGAACAGGATGTTGGACTAGATGGGCCGTGGGCCTGATCCAGAAGCCAGGCTCTTCTTCCTGGCATAGTGCTCAGTCTTGGGAGAGAACAAAGAGGTGGCAGAGTGGGCTGGAGGCAGGACATCTCTCTCTCTTTTTTAAGCTGACGGTGGTACAACAGTGCCATTATAAGCCACAAGCTATTAGGAGAGCTGGCCAGAGGCTCTGCCTTGTAAAGTTTACAAGGTGACCAAGTTCATAAGATCTAGTTAGTCGGGACAGTGGAGTGGAGTACAAATGACCTGGAAGCAGAGTCTGTCACGGGTCTACCGCACGTCTCCATTGTCCTTGGAGGCAGCTGCAGGAAAAGTAAGTTTGTCAAAAGGGCTCCCAGTGGGTAGATTTGCAGAGGGGCCCAATGGCACCCCCACACATGCAAGGAAGCAGCTGGAATCCATGGAAAACAACGCACCTGAAGGAGGCCTCTGCAGCCCCGCTCCTGCCTGCCAGACCTGATCAAAGGACTATTGTCTGGGATATCCAGAGTGTAACCAGAGACAGAGAACCCTTTTCCCAGCCGGCTCAGGCCTTGAGAGCTGCGCTTTGTTCGCCAAAGAGGCAGCCCTCTGTGTGGCGGAGAGCAGATCCCCCAGGGGAGTTTGTAACGCATCAGGAAATGGTTGGCACTCAAGCAGTGCTGGAGGGTGGGGGGAGCCACATGCTGGATCTCCAGGCGTTGCTGGCTGCTTGGAGTGAGGTGACGGGACAGGTGGGGAGAGAAGCGCAGCCAAGCGCTGCACCTGCCTGCTCCAGTCCTGCTAAGTGACTTTGGGCAGACACAACAGTGAAGGAAAGCAGACGGAGGAGGGAAGAGGTAGCAACTGCTGTGCCCACTTGTGACTCAAGCCACGCCCACCATATGGGGATGTGGCCTTTGGAGGATCGCCCAAAAGGGAATGTGGCTCTTGGGCAGAAGAAGGCTCCGCACCCCTGCTATATATGTAGTTATGCTGTTTCCACGCTAGCCAGAAAGCTGAAACCTGTTGCATGCACAAGACCCAGAAATGGTGGGAAATGATGCTGGTGACACTTCCAAGCCACTCAGAAAGTTGAAATTTGGCACATCCAGATGACTGGACAATGAGACATTTCACACCTAGGTGTCAAAATGCAAGATGTGAACTTCAGCCCAGAGAGGACGCTGACATTTTACCAGAGAGAAAGCAAAGCACCCCGAGGCAAAGGGTTAGGGGCAGGTGTGCTGTTGCTTCGCCCAGCCTGGGTCTGGGCAAGGCACAGTCATCCAAACAAGCAACCAGGTTGCCTGAAGAAGGTGGGCTCCCCCCCCCCCCGGCCAGTGGCTGGATCCAAACGGGGCCCTTCCAAACCACCCCAGGAAACCTGCCTCTGCAGTAGCAACTCCTGTCGCTTCTTGGCTCAGCTCCCTCAGCAATCTTTCTGCACAGCGCTGGGCGGCCCCCCTCCCCATTTCCTGGCGCTTCCAAATCCAGCATCTGCAATTTGCCCAGCACCCAAAGACGCTGCAGAGGTCAGGCATCTGGGAGCGATTAGGCCTTGGAGCTGCCACAACACGCCGCCTGATCAAAAGCCCCAAACGCCTGGCTTCAATCAGCCCCTTTTCCCTCAGCAGGGGAGGCTGGGAAGGAAGCCTTCCCAACTCCCTGGGAAGAGAAAGCCGAGGGGGGACATGGAAGGTTCTGGAAGCCCCCAAATGGAGATTCTCTCATCATGTGTGCACCTCAAGCACACTCACAATTCTTATCATGCCAGCCACACAAACTGCCAGTGGGGGTCCTTAAGGAAAGCTGCTCCCCAAATGCCAAGTTTGCCCAGCTCAGAAGCTGTTGTGCAGAAAATCTGCCCCTGCTTTCTCCTCCCCCCACAGCAGCGTTTAGCGACTGAATGCGCTGAGCTGTGTCAGGCTGCAGGCGCAGGGCCAAGGAGGAAGCTGCAATGGTGCCATCCTGACTGGCCCACTGCCCTCAAAAGCCCCAGAGCAAGGCAGTATCTGGCTTTTTCATCTAAAGCATGCTTAATTATGCCACCCTAAAAAGAAAAAGGAAAACCCACAGCGTCATTTAACATTTATTTTGAAAACCGTCAGATTGGTTGCACGATCTCTGACAACACCCATTTTGTGTCCTGCCCTTGGTCGCGCCCACAGCAATTGTTCCTGTTGCCCTGCCCTCGTAAGACAACTGCAGGCTTCTCCAGCTCTGGATTAGCAAGGAAGAAGCCAGCGTGTCGGAGCCAATGGGGGTCATAGTCATTTGGAGGGCGCCAGGTTGGGGGAGGCTGGCATGTGCTGTTGTTGTGCAGCCAGCGCTGCCTTTCTTTGCTTGGGGCTGCTTGCCAGAGCTAGAAATGCTGTTATATATTTCAAATGCAGATCCAGATCCAGATCCAGATCAGCATTCTGCTCCAAACACTTCCTTTCTTTTGGATCTCCAGCTTATCACAGGGGGGTGCTGAGCTCCAAATGAGATCATCCAGCATCCTAGCGGAAGTGATCCAATAGGGCCCCTTCATCATTCCTTGCCACAAAACCAGCAGTTTCCAGCCTCCAACTCTGACTGTAAAGAGACTAATTTGCTGGTTGTTTGGGAAAACTGCACTAAGGCCTTCATCTATGGACAGGGACCACCTTGCACAAGAGAAGGGGGCTGGCAGCTATGCAAGCCAAAAACTGCAACCTCGGGCAGGCTTGAGCTGAGCCAGGCTTAGCCCAGAACCCTCCATGCCTGTCTGTGCAGTCCTGGGGACTCCGCACAGCCCCCGTTGCCCCTTCACTTCGTCCTCACATTTTTGCCTGACTGGAAAGTGCCTTAGCACTCTTGATACGGCTTCTGTGGGTGAATGATAGAAGGCTGCGTGTGTTCAGGTAGAAACCAGCCTACTCCACCCACTTTTGCCTCTGGCCCCACCGACCACCTCTGTGTGGCCCCTGAAAAGCTGCCCAGAAAGGAATGCGGCCCTTGGTTGGGCTGAAAGAAGTTCCCCTTCCCTGGAAGTGATATCTGAGCATATGCAGAATGCCCTTGCCTTACCACTGAGCATACAAGGTAATGGGCAAGTCTCCCCACAAAGAGGGTTACGTTCCTGGATGTTTCCCATGTTAGAAACAAGAAATATTACTCTCAAAACTAATAGGGAAGACAAGGCAGGGAGAATGTGTGTGGCTCGTTGCCCCCTCTTCTCTGTTTCTGTCAGGGCAGGTGCCCTTGGCAGCCTCTGGTCATCCATCGGCCCAGAACTGGGCCATCAACGTACCATAGAATCATAGAGTTGGAAGAGACCACAAGGGCCATCAAGTCCAACCCCCTGCCAAGCAGGAAACACCATCACAGCACTCCTGACATATGGTTGTCAAGCCTCTGCTTAAAGACCTCCAAAGTAGGAGACTCCACCACACTCCTTGCCAGCAAATTCCACTGTCAAACAGCTCTTACAGTCAGGAAGTTCTTCCTAATGTTTAGGTGGAATCTTCTTTCTTGTAGTTTGGATCCATTGCTCCGTGTCCGCTTCTCTGGAGCAGCAGAAAACAACCTTTCTCCCTCCTCTATATGACATCCTTTTATATATTTGAACATGGCTATCCTATCACCCCTTAACCTCCTCTTCTCCAGGCTAAACATGCCCAGCTCCCTTAGCCATTCCTCATAAGGCATCGTTTCCAGGCCTTTGACCATTTTGGTTGCCCTCCTCTGGACACGTTCCAGTTTGTCAGTGTCCTTCTTGAAGTGTGGTGCCCAGAACTGGACACAGTACTCCAGGTGAGGTCTGGCCAGAGCAGAATACAGTGGCACTATTACTTCCCTTGATCTAGATGCTATACTCCTATTGATGCAGCCCAGAATTGCATTGGCTTTTTTAGCTGCCGCGTCACACTGTTGGCTCATGTCAAGTTTGTGGTCAACCAAGACTCCTAGATCCTTTTCACATGTACTGCTCTCAAGCCAAGTGTCACCCATCTTGTATTTGTGCCTCTCATTTTTTTTTGCCCAAGTGCAATACTTTACATTTCTCCCTGTTAAAATTCATCTTGTTTGTTTTGGCCCAGTTCTGTAATCTGTCAAGGTCGTTTGGAAGTGTGATCCTGTCCTCTGGGGTGTTAGCCACCCCTCCCAGTTTGGTGTCATCTGCAAATTTGATCAGGATGCCCTTGAGTCCATCATCCAAGTCGTTGATAAAGATGTTGAATAAGACCGGGCCCAAGACAGAACCCTGTGGCACCCCACTAGCCACTCTTCTCCAGGATGAAGAGGAACCATTGATGAGCACCCTTTGGGTTCGGTCAGTCAGCCAGTTACAAATCCACTGAGTGGTAGCATAGTCAAGACCGCATTTTCCCAGCTTCTTTACAAGAATATCATGGGGCAAATTTATTCAGCACAAGGGCCAGAAAAGGCAGGCCTGAATTTGCTTTCCTGGGCCTTGGCTCCGGCTCCACTCAGATTCAATTACAAGAAGACTTCAGAAAAATATCCGAACAAGATAGACAGGCGCTGCCAAAATATACACTGACAGGTCCTCAGTGTGTCTAGCCAGGGAATGGAGCTATCATTAAGGCTGGCAGGTGCTGGGGGGGGGGGGACCAAGTCCAAATACCTGGTGGAGCAGATGGCTTGAATAGCGTGCTGGCACCGCACAGGATTTGGTACCATTTGTCATATTTCCAGTGCTGCATAGCAGTAATGCTCTGTGCCTTCCTTCTGCATTGCTTTCACAGCTGATCACCAATACTGAGTGTGCAGGTCTCTCGTGCGAGGTGTTTAAAGCCCTCCGCATTCTCTGGCTTGTTCTAATGCAGAGGCCAGGAGCCTGTTGCCCATGGAGGACCTGCAAGCCAGCAAGAGTTGAAGCAAGCCGGGGGGGGGGCTTCTCTGGCTCTCTCTTTCTGACACCTCCTTGTTCTCTCATTCTAACATCCTCCTCTCCTGATTCTTTCTCTTTTCCCATCCCCTCCATCTCTCCCTCTCACACCCCCTTTCTCTCGCTCTCTTTCTGCTGTCTTCTTTCTCCCACAGACAACCTCTTCTCCCCTCCATCCCTGGATCACTTTTACCCAAAGACTGAAATGTTCACTTGCATAGCGCTCCCCCCCCCATCCACTTTGGCTTTCCACTGTTCATTCCCCCTGCTTCCCTTCTCCTCTCCCTCAGCATGAAATTAGGCTGAGAACTGCTAGTGCCCACCTCTGCTGCAATCTGTACAACATTTTTGTAAAGTAGGACAATAGCCTCATTGACAAGCTGAGGGCTGAGTTGGAATTGCCTAAAGCTACTTAGACTGATTCTTAAAGGTAAAGGTAAAGGTACCCCTGCCCGAAGGCCAGTCGTGTCCGACTCTAGGGTTGTGCGCTCATCTCACTCTAGAGGCCGGGAGCCGTTGCCGTCCGAGGACACTTCCGGGTCACGTGGCCAGCGTGACGAAGCTGCTCTGGCGAGCCTGCACCAGAGAAGAACACGGAAACACCGTTTACCTTCCCGCTATAAAGCGGTACCTATTTATCTACTTGCACTTAAGGGTGCTTTCAAACTGCTAGGTGGGCAGGAGCTGGGACCGAACGATGGGAGCTCACCCCGTCGCTGGGATTCGAACCGCCGACCATACGATCGGCAAGTCCTAGGCACTGCGGCTTTACCCACAGCACCACCAACATCCCTAGACTGATTCTTACATTACCTAAAAATATCTGCTTCCGAGTGGTTCCTCCCTAGATTGCTCAGATAACACTGCAGAACCGCCTGCACATGTTCAAGAGAAAAATGTTCTTCTTGCATCGCACAAACTTTCTGCTAAATGTTCCTTTTTTCTTCCAATGACTGATAACTACACTGAACCTCCAGGCACAGGGGCAGTATACCACACAATAGCAAAGGCTGTGAGCAAATCACAGAGGAGAGCAGTTGCCTACACGCATGTTCTGCTTGCAAGCTTCCTGGAAGTATCAGTTGGCCATTGTTGGAAGGCAGCCTGCTGGGCCAGATGGACTTTTGGCCTGACTGAGCAAGATGCTGGAACCTGGGAGGTCGTGCAGGACGGGCCCATTGTGGGGGTTGGACTAGATGACCCTTGGGTCCCTTCCAGCTCCAAAATCCTATGATTCTATGGCTCTGGCACATGCTCTAGGGCGCACAGCAAGGTGTGCTGGTCAAAGGCTACTGGGCGGTACCACCGTGAAATGAATACGCCCTAACACACACCCAGGGCTCCTCCATGCCTGTGCATTCCAGGGGAAGGCCGACAACTGAGGACAGGCTGTCTCTTGGGGAAGAGTTCATCTGCCATTGCCATCTGCAACCCCCAGATACGCTATTGGGGATCCCCAAGACTCCCCAGAAGGCAATTGAAAGGCTGCTGGCCTACAAGCGCATTCCACAGTTTCCTCTCTGCTAGGAGGAATAGTCCTGTGAGGCAATCTCAGGGGCTGTTGCTAAGAATCAGGCCCAACAACTGCAGGCTTCCCAAAGAGAGAGGAAGGGGCCACTTGCGACCAGAGGACTGATTCCAAAGCCCAGTGTGAGCAATCAGTTCAGACCTCTGGAGAAAGCAAGCCATCCCTCCTCGGGCAGCCTGCTAGGGGGGCAGGAGGAGAGGAAGGGGGCAGAGGATGGGTGGCAAAATGAGAGGGAGGGAGGGGCAAAGAGAAAGAGGGAGAGGGAGAGGGAGAATGGGGTGGCACACAGAGGAGGGAAGAGAGAAAGAGTTATTGGTGCCAGAATGAGAGAAAGGGGTGGCAGAGAGAGAGAGACGGAGGAAAGGGGGTGGCCGCACCAACTGCTGGCATGCAGCCCCCAACAGATTACTCACATGGAAATGCAGCAAGGAAAAAAGCAGCCACCACCCACTGACCCACATGGCATCAACTCAGCAAAGCTGTCCTGCCAACTCGGGCATTTCAAGCACTGAGCAAGGCCTTTGCAGCAGAGCTGGCAGGATGGGTCTCATTCAGCCAAGCACCCCAGCCAGGCAATTACGGAGCCCGGCCCTGTAATCAGTGGCTTTGTCGTGAATCAGCAGAATGTGCTGACACGCACCACTGGAGGGAGAGGGATTAGGCTGGGTGCCCAGCTCCGCCTTCCGGGTGCCCAGCAGCAAAAGGGGGAGTGGAAGAGGAGGAGGCAGGCAGGCGGCTGTGTGTCATCTGAGCACGAGATGGGTGGGGGGTCCGTGGTCCCTCCTTGCACACTTTCACCCCACCTACTCCCATTATAAATGGCTCTAACCTCTCCCTCTGTGTTTGGGGAGACTCCCATCCTCTAAACCAGAGCAGGGAGGGCGCCTGGGGCTGCCACACCTGTGTTCTCCCTGCCCTGAAAGAACCCTGTGCAGCCCAAAGTCTGGACTGGTTCGTCACCCCAAAGAGCCACTGCCAGTCAATACGAACTGTCTGAGTCGCCCAGGCCCTGTCTGCACCATACAGTTAAAGCACTATGATATCACTTTAAAGAGTCCTGGCCTCCCTCAAAGAATCCTGGGAACTGTAGTTTGTTAAGGGTACTGAGACTTCTATTCCTCTCACAGGTTACAATTCCAGGGGGTTCCTTGGGAAGAGGGATTGACTGTTAAACCGCTCTGGGAGCTGTAGCCCTGTGAGGGGAACAGGAGGCCTCCTAAATAATGCTCAGCGCAGTCTCTCCACCCTTGGCTGGTGGGCCACGTGGCTGCTGTCCCAATGCCAAACAGTGGAAAAGCAGTGGAAAGGAATGCGTGACTCAAGGAATATGGGGAGACTCAGGCGAGAGCCGGCTGTGAGGTTCACGTGGACTAGAAACTTGTTCCTTAATGTAAACGAAACCTGGGATTCTCCGAAATAGACCAGATTCTTTGGAGAGAAGAGAAATGCAGCAGTTCACAGCATGGCTGCAGTCACAGAGTAAGTCATTCACCGTATAAAACAAAAACCTCACAAGCTACCT
Source organism: Podarcis liolepis (assembly GCF_965112155.1). Taxonomy (NCBI): domain Eukaryota; kingdom Metazoa; phylum Chordata; class Lepidosauria; order Squamata; family Lacertidae; genus Podarcis; species Podarcis liolepis. The sequence continues at coordinate 2,443,935 of NC_139561.1, read as the reverse complement.
CTTACGTTTGGACCTAAAATAGACCGGGTTGCCACAGGGGGATAAAGACTATTGCCAGGCGCCGGCCCAAGCCTCCCCCCCCCCCGCATCCCTATGGCAAAGGATGACATGAGGGAAGGCAGCATTGCTAGCAGGAAGAAGAGGTCCCCAAGGACTCTGTCTGAGCTGCAAACAGAGCATGAGATCATTATCAGGTGTTTGCAGCAACCGCTGGCAATTGTCTCAGGAGAGCCCAGCAGGTGAGACCACGCACTCTCCAGGCGCTCACAGTTCCTAGGGCAAACCTCCAGCCCAAAGGTGCCAAAGAAAGAGAGGCAGAGATGCTGGCGTGTTGCCCGACAAGCTGGCAAATCTCAGGAAAACCGTGTTCTGCAGGTTCATCTAGAAGAGGAGGGTGCTCTCCACTTATTGCATCTAATAAAAAGCAAGATTTATTTGACAGGAGGCGAACGCTGTCTGGCAGAACTGATCAGATTGTTCCAAACCTCCACACTACTCATGCCAGTTAAGCTCTCTGCCCCAACTTGTGAGGCCGTGGCGGCAGGTAGGGCACAGGCGCCCGGGCAGCACTCAGGTCTTGACTGAGGGCTCCCCACTGGGGCATCTGGTTGGCCATGGTGGGAAAAGGACTAGAAGGACCTTTGGTCTGATCTGGCATCCAGGCTCTTCTCTGGGTGTAGAAAAGGCCCGAGCCCCTTCCGCCAACGCCCAGAGCCTTCCTCTCTTAGAAACCATGAGATCTAGAAGCTTGCTTGCAACTTTGGGGGTTGAAGTATTCTGGATTGAAGCCAGGTTCTTTTATTCATGACAAGGCTGTGGCCTCATAAAAAGGAAAGGAAAAGTGTGGTGGGGGCACAAACACTCTGAGAACAGAGGAGCCCTGGAAGAGCCCACACATCATGGCACCTTCAGTCTCCTCACCTAGGGACTGTCCCGGACCCCCTGCCCCAAGCCTTCTCAATTTACAACATTTAGAGGTTTCTTTTTGTTTTTGCTTGTTTGGTGATGCTGCAGCCTCTGTCTTTTGGGGGGAGTTGATGCTTGCTTTATTTCTCTGTGTTTACGTGTGTGTTTTTTGGGGGGTCATTATAGGTATTTTGCTTGGAAGGTGTTGTGAGTATCACCCCCAATAGGCTGGGGAACCCTGAAGCAGCCTATGGCATGAAGCCTCATCTCTAAGACTCTGCAGTGGGATTCTTTAATAACATAATAAGAAACATTTAGTGCTTTCGATTGTTCATTAAAATGGGGGGGGAAACAGTATTTGTATACTCATACTGTCATACTTGGGAAGTGGGTGGCGCTGTGGGTTAAACCACAGAGCCTAGGGCTTGCTGATTGGAAGGTTGGCGGTTCGAATCCCCGCGACGGGGTGAGCTCCCGTTGTTCGGTCCCAGCTCCTGCCAACCTAGCAGTTCGAAAGCACATCAAAGTGCAAGGAGATAAATAGGTACCACTCCGGCGGGAAGGTAAACGGCGTTTCCATGCGCTGCTCTGGTTTGCCAGAAGCGGCTTAGTCATGCTGGCCACATGACCCAGAAGCTGTACGCCGGCTCCCTCGGCCAATAAAGCAAGATTTGCCCAAAGTCAGGGGTCCCTTTACCTTTACCATCATACTACAGATGGGAGGGGAAAGACTGAAGATTTAAGATGTGAATTTACTTAAGGCCTTGAGTTCATGGGTTATGGTGAACCAGCGACTTTCCCATTTGAACTCTCAGCTAGTCAGATCAGCTGTACAAGCAGAGAGCAAAAATGGTTTAAGTGTATAGATATCACAAATCCGTCTGACAAGAGGAGAGGAGGAATTATTTCCAGCCTTCAGTTGTAGAGATCCATTAGCCAATTCAGCATGCAAATAAGACCTGCCTCAAACCTGGTTCACACATGCACATTCACCACTTGATGACCTGCATGTGTGAATGGGACAGTGCAGACATCACATTAAGAAGTTTCAAATCCTTGTCACAGAAGCAGTTGCCACACTCAGCACACAGCATGTAAGAAGCAAATCGAGTGAATAAAATAGAATTATATGCCCTTGTATCTGAAACAGGAGTCATTCTCCGCCACTCAGGCAGGCGCGAAACCAAAGCAAAGTAACGTCCATCTTTCGTCTCACAAAAACAGCACCAAAGCCTTGAGAGAAAATAAGGTCCTAATTCACCAGACAAGGCAATGCTTCAAAGAAGGCGGCTCCGCTTCCTCTCCCCAGGACCAGGACAGCTTTATTCCTTTGAGAGCCTGATCCTACAACTATTTATTCGGAAGTACAGTAACACTATATTTCACTGGGGAGCTCTTACTCACAAGCAAATGAGAGTTAGTCCTTATTTAAATAATTTATTTTTATTCTATGAACTTCTAGCTCACTCTTCATTAAATTTAATCCCTGTGGAGCAGCGTATAATATAACAAACCTAATGCATAAATTATAATAACACCCCCCTCCCCACACTAATATACAGTCATACCTTGGAAGCTGAATGGAATCCGTTCCGGAAGTCCGTTCGACTTCCAAAGCGTTCAAAAATCAAAGCACAAATTGGAAGCAGCAGAAGCCCCCAAAGAACGTTCGGAAACCAGAACAGTCACTTCCGGGTTTTGGTTGTTTGGGAGCCAAAACGTTTGAGAAGTAAAGGTACGACTGCAATCTTCAGACAACAACTAATCCAGAAGTCCAACAAGGGCAGGCCCATTTCCAATAAGAAGAACCTAGGAGGAGCCCTGCAGAATCCGGTCCAAGGCCCACCTGGCCAACCAGGTGCCTCTTGGGGGGAACCCGCAGGCAGGATCCGAACACAAGAGCAACCCTCTCCCCTCCTGTATTTTCCAGCAACTGGGATTCCGAAGCATTGCTTTCTCCAACTGCGGAGACACAGCAGAGCCGTCCTGGCCAGGAGCCATCGGGAGCCTTGTCCTCCATGGGGAGAGGTGGGCAGTAAGGATGCCCAAACACTCTGCACCCCTTTGAAACAGCCTGGGCAGAGCCAGAGCGCAAGGAATGAGCAGAGGAAAAACTCCAGGCCAGACTGGATCAGCTGTGAGGGCAGATTCTTACTTCAGCACAGAAAGTGGGGAGGCAGCAGCAGCCCCCCCTTACCTTTGCTACTCACACGCCTTCTTTCTTTTTCAAAGGAAACTACCATGGGTCATATCCAATTGTGGTTTTGCACTCACAGGAAGAAGCACCCAGCTTCCACTCCTTCCCCATCCCATTGTTTACTGTTGCAGAGGGTTCACTCAGGCTCCAGGAGCAGCTCTTCGGAGGGTTGGGTGACTGCAGTAGTGAGGGGGGTTGAGACTGCAAAAAATGTGGGTTCAGCCTTCCAGAACTGCTTTCCACTTAAGCGCAGTGGCCACTATAATTACTATACATTTTTATGTAATGCAACAATAAAAGAAGAGATAAATATAAATATTTATGTTATTTATGTTCTCCAAGGAACTTGAGGTGTCACACATGGCTCTTCCCCTCCTCAGTTAATCCCCACAACTGCCATGTTAGGTAGGATAGGTTGAGGGGCAGAGAGGCGGGCCCAAGGACAACCAGTGATCTACAGGAAAGAGTGGAGATTAGGGCACTGGGCCAAAACAAACAAGATGAACTTTAACAGGGAGAAATGTAAAGTATTGCACTTGGGCAAAAAAAATGAGAGGCACAAATACAAGATGGGGGACACCTGGCTTGAGAGCAGTACATGTGAAAAGGATCTAGGAGTCTTGGTTGACCACAAACTTGACATGAGCCAACAGTGTGACACGGCAGCTAAAAAAGCCAATGCAATTCTGGGCTGCATCAATAGGAGTATAGCATCTAGATCAAGGGAAGTAATAGTGCCACTGTATTCTGCTCTGGTCAGACCTCACCTGGAGTACTGTGTCCAGTTCTGGGCACCACAGTTCAAGAAGGACACTGACAAACTGGAACGTGTCCAGAGGAGGGCAACCAAAATGGTCCAAGGCCTGGAAACGATGCCTTATGAGGAACGGTTAAGGGAGCTGGGCATGTTTAGCCTGGAGAAGAGGAGGTTAAGGGGTGATATGATAGCCATGTTCAAATATATAAAAGGATGTCACATAGAGGAGGGAGAAAGGTTGTTTTCTGCTGCTCCAGAGAAGCGGACACGGAGCAATGGATCCAAACTACAAGAAAGAAGATTCCACCTAAACATTAGGAAGAACTTCCTGACAGTAAGAGCTGTTCGACAGTGGAATTTGCTGGCAAGGAGTGTGGTGGAGTCTCCTACTTTGGAGGTCTTTAAGCAGAGGCTTGACAACCATATGTCAGGAGTGCTCTGATGGTGTTTCCTGCTTGGCAGGGGGTTGGACTCGATGGCCCTTGTGGTCTCTTCCAACTCTATGATTCTATGAACCCTGGTCTCCCAAGTCCTCGCCTGACACTCTAACCTCTACACCACCCTGGCTCTCATTGGGAATCGCAATTCACCTCTCACCTCCCCATTTTACATATTATTTCACACACAGGCTTAATTAAAATATTAAATTGTTAAGATCTAACCTGGTAGGGTAGGAATATTCAGGTGCACGTTGCCGAATGATAGGGCAGAGTCCCCAATGAGGGGGGAAAGTGCAAGCGAGGGAAAATAAAACAGGTCTATGCAAAAACTAGCACAGATGAGGTCAAGCTGAGCTGGAAGCTCTCTCTCCAAAGCGTTGGTCAGAGGTGGCCGAACTTTTTTCAGAGAGGGCCGGATTTGATGAGTGAGGTCCAACCAAAGTTGTTGAGCTTTTTTTTAGGATTATAGGGCTTTGGGGGGGGGGGGATTTTGCTGCAGGAGATAAACTGCCACAGGGGCCGGATTAAATCGACCAGAGGGCCAAATTAGGCCCCCAAAATGGACTTTGTACATGCCTGCGCTAGGTGGTTTTTTTGTTAAGGAAAGCATTATATTACTACTACTACTACTACTACTACTACTACTACTACTACTATTATTTAAAAAGCACCTTCCAGTTCTGAAATGAAATACTGTAGACCTGGTCTACCCATCCAGAAGAAAAATGAGTTGGTTGAATCCTGAGGGGCTGGAGGGGGTCATCTTGCAGATATGCAATTAAGTCTGCAAGTGTTCCGTGATCCTGGGGCCCAAATCTGCCATAAAGCTCCCCCCCCAGGCTTCCATATTTAGTTCAGATCTGTTGCATCAACCTAGCCATTATCAAAACATCCCGTCGTTTATTAATCCAATCTGTCTCAATGGTCGGAAGAGACTTCTGATGTTGCACAATAAGCATCTTTGCAGCAGGCAACATAGTTTGGATATTATTATCTTTTTATGAAAGTGAGCAGCAGCAACACCATCAACATTGCTTAATGTTTTAACAAAAAGGCTGCGATTTCTACCATTTCCTGATGGACTGGAGCGCAAAACTGCAGTGAAATAAGACAAGACCACCATGTGTGTTTATAAGCGCGACTTCTCAGGCTTGACCTTTCCAGGTGTTAAATATCAAGATGCCACAGCTTTTCTTTAAGGCTAGGATCCCAGCAATGGTCTTGTCCATATGGCCATTAATGTTTCATATCCACAACTGGGATGGGCAGGCTTGATGACGTGCAGGATCTGCCTACTTTGTTTTTACTGAAAACCCCAAATCCCACCACCTGGAGTCTGGTGCAAAAGACACGCACTTAGAATTAAATAATTCTGAGCCCAGGGACTTGATTTTGAGCATCAGAACTGGGTGTTCAGAGTCCTTCCACACAAAAAATCCACCCCTGGTCACTGCCCTCCAACATCCAGCTCTCACAATTTAAACAGTATAATTTGGGGGAGGGGCCACTTTGTTGCTGCTTATACCATTAGAAATCTTGCCAACCTACCGCAAGCCACCCAGAGACCTGGATCCAGATCTATCTTCTGTATGTTCTTCATACAGAATATATTGCTCTAAAAGTGTGTTCTGTTTTTTAAACCCATATATCTTGATTCCTGGATCAAATCAAGCAAGCTATTGCATGAAACCAAAGGACTGCTCTTAAAAGGCTCTTCTGCCGTGTTTTACTAACCTTCCCAAATGGGTCTTCCTTTCCCAATTTTACTGTGATATGAGAAGTACCTGGGACAGGCTGCAGTTAAGAACTTCAGAAGAGGCTGTGCCAATCGGGTCAGCATCCTGGTCTCACTGTGGCCAAGGAGGCGCCTCCCTGGGGAGCCACAGGCAGGACTTGAGTGTCACAGCCCTCTGGCATTTTGAGGTACACTGCCTCTCATAGGGCACAGTCATCCTGGCTGGTAGCTACTGGCAGCCTTCTCCTCCATTAATGGGTCTAATCTTCTCTTAAAGCCGTCCAAGGAGGTGGCCAGCGCTACTTCTTCTGAGAGCAAATTCCATAGTTTAACTATGTGCTATGTCAAGAAGTATTTTTCTTATGTGGGACCTGAATCTTCTAATGTTCAGCAGCATGCAGTTTGGGGGGGGGGAGATAAAGGAGCTCTGCATATACTACTCAGTGACACAGATATTATTGCATAACCGTTTCTTTGAAGAAGAGCAATGGCTGAAGAGAGGGCAGGGGCATGAATAGAGGAGGAAGGGCTCATGCCCTTGCCTAGGTCTGGCCCACAGTGACCTCTGGAGCCCTTGGCATATCATAGCGAAAGAAAGGAGAGCGGAAACAGAACTACCCCATGGTGTGCCTGCGCTCAGTTCTCAATAACACACCTACCAGCTCTCAGTTAATCCTGGTCCAACCCAACAAGGCATATGAAGCTTTATAGTCATTCGCTGGGGGAGGAAATATTTTAGAGGCACCAACAAAACCGTGCAGAAAGGAAAAGGTCCCCCCCCCCCGAAAGCATGCTGGGAAAGGAACATACAGATGGCCTGGGGCTAGACACTTCGCATCCTCAGCGCTGTCAGAAAAGTTCCTGGCCAAGCACACAGTCAACTGCTCAGGCGGATGAACCGTCACAGCCCAGTCCTGCTTCAGCTATTTATTATCTCAGTACCTTCCAGAACTGGCCCCTCCTAACACCCAAGAATTGTATTTGCCAGCACTACAGCCCCATCACTTCAGAGGAGAGTCATCAAGCGACTTAGTGCCCCTCCTCCCCCACTGCTCCCCTGCCAAGTCCTCCCTACGCTGTCGGTTCTGGATGATGAGTCCGCAGCAGATCAAGAGCTCACCACCAGCCCACGAGCGCATCGCCTTACACAAGGCCCTATTAATTTCCTCCCAGCTTCCGTTGCTCCAGCCTATGAGGTCACTCAGTATCACCCTTTGGTCGTCTTCCAATCCTCATCTCTGCCAGCGCCTCTTAACTTGGGGTCATCAGTGAATTTTAGAACACCACACATTCCCCCCCCCCCCGTAAGGAAAAGAAGTGGGGGAAACAAAACAGTCTAAAAGCTGATCTGGGAAGCGCTTGCTCCTTTACTGTTTGCTGTTTGAATAGAAAATCATCTTTGGAAAAGATGGTCGGAGGAAGGCAAGTGGTGAGCTGCCCCCCTTTTGCATTCTCCTCCCTGCACTTTCGGGTCTTCTTGCCCCAAAGGAGTTCCTTTAATAGGTTAGTCTTATGGTTCTTGTTCATTATTTATTACTATTATTGATGATGAAGCCTCAACATCTATACTGACAATGCTTTACAGAGTAAGAGAGCAGCCAGGGGAACAAGGGGTGGGTGGGAGCCCATGCAATTGTGCACGTTGGGTTTCATTTCATCTGGAGGCAAGGACATCAAAGGAGTTAAACTCTGATAATGCCTCTTGCTTGCCCGAATGGAGGGATGTGTCTGTGGGTACAACCCTCTGGCTTCAGCCTGGCTGACACAAAAACCCCAGTACACAAAGCCAGAGTCTCATTCAACCCCTTTTGCCTCCGACTCTCTCTGCTGTTGGCAAGTGGTCCTTGGAAGGTTGCCCACAAAGGAATGTGGACTCAAAAAAAGTACCTTCACCCCAAGTTAACCCCCCCCAAAAGAGAACTTTGAAGAGCATAAAGTTTGGTTTGCAAACAAGGCATGGCACCGAATATCATCTTAAATGGGGTGTACCCTGAGCTGCTTGCTTCCAACCTTGGTGCAAACACTGATTGACGGGGCCCACAGGGCACTTTCTGACAGCCATTCCCAGCTTCCATCTGCCAGCCAAACAGACTCTGCCGATCCATCAAGCAGGATCAGTGCAGGTCACACAATCCGAATGAATGACAGCACTGCAAAAAACAAAACAATAAAACTCCCACAAAAACCCCACAGAGCCAGGCATGATGGCCTGAAGGCCCATGAGGCTACAACCTTGCTGAAGCTACAGGAGTCAGTACTAGGAGTACAGACTGTCTGGAAACTGTATGGACTCAAGTAGAACCCTTGGATTCTACTGGAGGCGAGGCAGAATTCAATTCATTTATTTACTTAGGTCAGTGGTTTTCAACCTGTGCACTGTGGCCCCCTGGGGTGCCTTGAATGGTGGTCAAGGGTGCCACGGGCAACACTGGCCTCTGTCCCTCTTTCTTTCCTTCCCTCCCTCCTCTGATGCCCTCTCATGTCTCTGCCTCCCAAAGGCTTTCACAGCTGTTTGTTGCAGCAGCCCTGGCTACAAGCTCCCCAGGCGAAAGGTGCTTCTAGGGCAGTGTGAGGAGGCACCTCTCTTTGGGGCAGGGGGGGTGCAGTTCAGGGACCTGGGGCAGCAGCTGCGGCTGCCCAGAGGACTCCCAAGGAGGGGGGAGAAGAGAGGAGGCTGAGGGACCCCTCCACAAGGGAGGGTGTTTGAAAAGGGGTGAGGGGCTGCCGGCTCTGTAACTGGGCTCCTGAGCCCCACTGGGTGCCGCAGAAAGAATGTAGTTGGTCAAAGGAGCTGTGGACCTAAAAAGGTTGAAAACCTCTGCCTTAGGTGGTTGACACACCACCCTTTGTGCAAGCCACAGGGACACAGCTCTGCAGCAGAGCATCTGCTTTGCATGAAGGTCCCAGCTTCACTCCCCAATGTCCTCAGGTTGGGCTGGTAGAGTCTACCGTCTGAGACTCTGGAGGGCTGTTGCCAGTCAGTGTAGGCAATACTGAGCTAGATGGACCAACGGTCTGACACAGGCAGCTTCCTGTGTTTCCTACACAAGTTGCCCCTCTGCACCCCTGGCAAGGGAAACAGCCACACATGGGGCCCCAGCCACATGGATGGGTTCTTCAGATGCCATCCACAGCCATGTGGGATCATGCCACACAAAAAAGGGCCCCACAGCACTGCAGTTGTGCACAAAGGGGCCTAAGCCATGAGTGTTTCCGTCTGACCCTCTCTGGAGTGACACCAGTGGCAAAATCAGCTGACTTCTCCAAGTCTGGGTTCTTCTTAAAAATGAGCATCCAACTGGATTTCCAATTCAAGCCACTTCTGCCTCTTGCTGGCCTAACTCCTCCCTATTTTGCATTTAACTAACAGTGTTGGCTTGCCCCAACTCCCCAGCTTAATTAACAGCTTTCTTGCAAGCCTCAGTCAAACCCACATGCAAAGTTCCACCAGATCACAGCACTCTTTGTGGTTTTTAAGGTTTCCTCCTTGTCAACAGTTGGATCAAGGGACGAGCTTCTTGGAGAAGTCTCCATTCTGAGCCAGGGACAAGGAAGTGGCTTTGGACTCCCAGCGCAGCCTGCCCTGCCCTGTGCTTGCTGCAACCTGGTTATCTCCAGGTGCTGTGGGCTAAAAACCCCAGCAGCCCCTGTGTCATATATGGCTGTGCTAGCTGGGGCTGATGGGCGTTGTAGTTTAATGGATCTAGTTCAATGCTGGTCATTGACCCTAATAATAAAGATTTGATTTGATTTACAAGCATCTGGAGAGTTGCTAAGGCTGCCTTGGAAGATTTGGTGCTAACAGAAGTCACCAACAGCAAGGAACTTTGCAGAATAGTTGTGAGCCCCACTAGAAAACCAGCAGCCAAAGAGCCTCTCTGGGATGCCCTAAAGTGACTTAACATGTCATAGTGCAAGAGATGCAACGGAGACCCTGCCTGTGTGGCTGAATACGAAGGAAGTTCCAAATGGCCAGGAATCAGAGCGCCTCCTCGCTTCCTTCCAAAGAAAGGATGGGGTGTAACTCAGAGCACCAGCATCACACACAGACGGTCCCAGGTTCAATCCTCAGACTCTCCTGGGAGGGCTCTGGTCTGAAACCCTGGGGAGCTGCTGCCAGTCTGTGCAAGCGATACTGTGCTGGGTCGACCACTCATTTGAAGCTGCATAAGGCATGTTCCTGATGGTTGGGAAAGGGCTGCACAGCCCTGGAGTCCAATCTCACGAGTCAGGGAAAGCCTGAGCAAAAGGATGCATCTTCACAAGATGCCTGGAGCCGCTAACAGACGATTCTTCACGTTTGTCACTAAGAAGGCCCAGGTGTACTTTGGGCTGGCTGGTGTACCCACATGGCAGCTGGAAAATGCAACACACGCAGCCCTTCAGAAGATGCTGGAAATACATAGAGATGCACCAGCAGGTACATACATACACATACACAGGCAGTGGGTTGAACACAGACACCTGATAGGGAACCTATGCACATCAGCTACAATGCAACCCAACAACTGTATTACATTTCATTTATTTACTCATTACATTTATACAGTACCATTGCATCTTACACGCATTTAACTTGCATGATTTCAACTATACGTGGTTGAAGGCCACTGGCTGAAATCCCACAAGCTAAATGCAAGCAAGGCGGAGAGCTTCGAAGCTCTTTTTGCACCAGCTTTTCCTTGGGAAGCAAGGTCTGGGATGCTCCCACCAGCTCTCATGGGAATTCAGACAGCCCCACAAGATCTCATGAGGGCATCTCAGGGCCTCTGGGGCCAGCACTCCCCAAGCAAGGCAGAGGGCTTAAAAGTTCTTCTGTGCTGGGAAAACTCTCTGCCTTGCTTGTGTGGGAGTGGAGGGAAGCTGTGGGCTGCTCACATGGAAGCAGCTCCAAGGGTTTGGGCATAGGCAGAATCCTTGGGAGCAAACCCCCACTTGAGGTGCAATTGTACTGCATCCCACAGGGCAAGGTTCCAGATCATGCAGGAGCCTCAAGCCCTCAGGAGTGGGACCTGCCAACCTATAAGCACAGCCTTCTGAAACAGACTACAATGCACGCCTTGCAAAATGCAGCAGTTGCTTCCGTGTTCCTCTTGCTCTGGGGCAGAGTCCCCCGTCCCCCACCGGGCAGCACACTGTGCATGCACAACACCCAACAAGCACGCCCCCCCCCCAATTCCTTTGGCATGTGGGCAGGCCCTGTGACGGTTAGAGCACAATAACAGCAAGCATTGGCTTGGCAGGCATTTGCCTTCTCCTGGTTCTGGCAAATGGCCCAAAGGACAGAATTCTGGTCAGGCCTGTACAATTCTGGCTGGGTGGAAACTCTAGGCATCTCCTCCTCCCCACATGTGCTGCAAGGGAGGGGCAGGAGCAGCTCTATCTAATGAAAAGGCTGGGTAACCACACCAACCAGCCAGGTGACTCTGCCAGGTCACCCTGATCCACAGCCCTTGCTTTCATCCACCCCATACGGTTCCCATTCAAGGCCCAAACTGCATTCAAGAAAGACAAAACAAAAACAAAAAAACCTTGACTCTTTTGCATTGCAGTTTTAGCATCTGCTCCAGTCACTTTTTCAAACGTATTCCCACCTCAGCCATCAGGACTAGAAGCTCAGTGGTGAAAGATGACTGTTGGCAGGGCGGTGCATAAAGTTCCAGTTTTCAAAACAGTAAAAGCTAGATTAAGTGTTGCTTTTGTAAAGCCGCTGACACTTCCTCCTGAGTATATTACAATGCTTTATCTCATTTGTTTTTTGCTTTAACTGCTTTGGTAGTAACTTTAATTGTTTTAGTAGTTTGTACTAAGTGTTTTTAATTGTCGTAGAGTTTTTTTTATATATTAAATGGTATAGAAATGGTCCTTAACAAGTAAACTAAGGCAGAGCCAGGACTCAAACTCAGGCCCAGGTCTGATTCCACCATCTGGGCTGCAGCTTCACGAAGCAACCCCTTAGCCAGCCACAGTAAGAAGTTAGAAGGAAATACCACGAGGGTCAAAAGAGGTAAAAGTCCCTTAACCAACAACCCTTGAGAACTTCTGCTGAGTCCCTGCCTGCCTTGGAGCCCAGATCACCCAAAGCCCAAGGCGCCGCCCTGCTTTCTTTGGCTTCACCCTAAAAAGAAGTGGGAGGAGGAGGGGGCTGGGGCTGGGGGCAGCCTCAGGTGGGCAGCTGCCAGGGACAGAGATGTCTTGGTGCCCCATTCAGGGAATGCCCTCTCCAGAGCAGCTCACCTGGGGATCAAATGCGGTGTTTTTAGGCACCTTTTCTCCCTCCAAGGCCCCTCTCCACAGCACCACCCACATTTGCCTGGAGCTTTTCTACAACTCTTTACATCTTAATCTGTGGGCTGCTCACATATTTACACTGGCTTTTCAAAATCATCTTCTCTGTTCCTAATTCTCAGTTACAGGGATAGCACAGAAATGATGGTTTGTTTCCAAAAGAAGTGCAGAGTTAAGCATCCTGCCACCAGAAGGATTTCCACTTGCACAATAGAAACACACACACACCCCGCTCCCCCATGTGCCCCCTAAACCCATTCTGGGGTTCCCCCAACCCTCCAGAGCAGACCTGGGGAGGGTGCAGGGGGGGGAATCTTTGCACTGGTGGGATGTGTTAGCTGGATGGTGTCCTAAATATATAGAAATCAGCTCCCCGTGAAGAGCTGCCTGGCTGCGCTTGACACCCGCTTTGTGCCTCTGGGTTCCTTTGCTTTGCCTGTTTGCCTTTGAAGTCCTGGCCAGCCCTCAGCCCATCCAAGGCAGTTTGCTGAAGGAAAAGCTCGGAGGAGAAAAGAAGAGAAGAATCCAAGCAGAGCAGACACCTGGGTGATGCCAGAGGCCCCTGTCTCCATCTCCTCTGAAACTAGGCTCAGGGCAAGGAAGAGTCAAGACGTTTGGCTCAAAGAGTGGGTGGGGGAAGGGAGGGAACCTCCAAGTTATTAGCCCACATGTCATTAACACTGCCAGCCCACCCTTCTATTGGAGGAAGAGGTGCATTTCCAGTTCACAAAGGGTTTCAGACATGAAAAAGTCTTATCTGGAGTCTTCCAAAGAGTGGGTAAGACATTAGGCCAGAGTAATAGATCTGTAAAGTTAAAATGTGCTATAGAGAAAACTACTGGGCACTTTTGCATTGTAGCTTTAGCATCTGTTACAGTCACTTGTTCAGTCTGGTCACCATTACAACCTTGTTTAAAAATATTACTGTTTATAATAATAATTATAATAATAATTTATTATTTATACCCTGTCCACCTGACTGAGTTTCCCAACCCACTCTGGGCAGCTCCAACAGAATATTATTAATAATAAAGCAATAAAACATCAAACATTTAAAACTTCCCTAAACCTTCAGATGTCCTCTAAGAATCAGATACAGTGGTACCTCGGGTTACAGACGCTTCAGGTTACAGACGCTTCAGGTTACAGACTCCACTAACCCAGAAATATTACCTCGGGTTAAGAACTTTGCTTTAGGATGAGAACAGAAATCGTGTGGCGGCAGCAGCAGGAGGTCCCATTAGCTAAAGTGGTACCTCAGGTTAAGAACAGTTTCAGGTTAAGAACGGAACTCCAGAACGAATTAAGTTCTTAACCCGAGATACCACTGTAGTTGTTTATTTTCTTGACATCTGACGGGAGGGCATTCCACAGGGTGGGCGCCACTACCAAGAAGGCCCTCTGCTTTCAGGGGCAGCGGCTGCTTTTTTAAAATAAACACTATGCATTTGTGATTTCTATAAAGCCACCAATACGCATTTAAAATAGAAGAGAAAGGGAGAGGAAAGCCTGTAACCTCACTGCCCACTTAAGGGAGATGTTATCTAGGTCTTTGTTGCGGATATGCAAGCACAGAGTGGACATCTATCGAGCTTCCATTTTCACCCTGGCATGCGGGTTGGGCCAAAAAGGCGCACTTGACTCACCTTTGTAGGGGACTGTTTTCCGGGGCACCAGGTTCCACCAGTTGCTAACCGAGGAGGCGCCCACACTCAGAACTACAGAGGCCAGGAAACACATGCCCAGGGCTGGGCTGGCGGCCATGCTGACCAGGACGCAAGGCTCCCGCTTCTCCCGCTGCCTTCCGAGGAGGCTCCTGCTGCGATGCCTTCCTCTCGCTCCGTCAGGGGCCCTGACAACAATGGAAGGAAGGAGGTTAGCCTGGCTAAGGTTACAGCGGCCTCAATTATGAATGAACAGTGTCAGAATCGGATGGTGGGAAAGGAAGGGGGAGGGAAAGAGGATGCAGAGGGGAACAAAGGGGGCATTGAGAGAGTTTCCACTCAGGTACTGCGATGATCGGCCCCTGCTCGAAGGGAAGGAGCACGTGGCAGCCAGGATGAGTCAGGCTGTGAGTAACCGGGGCTGGAAATGGGAGGACCCCCCCCCCAGCACATATACATCACCACCCCCTTCATACACTTGTCCAATTCTGAAATTCCACTTCCTGTGTGTCTATATCAAGAAAAGGGTTTCCTGGACATCACAGGACACTGACCTGAAAGAAATTGTGAAATATACCCCAGAGCATTAAAAAAGGTAACCACTAATGTGCCCATTAAGGTTGTGGTGCTGATAATGGTTTCTGATCTGAGGTGTACCAAGACTCTCAGCCTTGGGAGCAGAGTTCAAGCTGGGGAATTCGGACAGAGGAACAGCAGGTTATGAATGCATTTCCTAGGCTGGAGGCAGACGAGAAGACCTTCTTTTTAAAGGCGGCGGGGGGGGGGGGGGAGAGATTTGACCTGTGAAGGCTCCTTCAAGCCACCACTTCCAGCTGGTGAATGTCAATGTGCAAGCGTGTGTGCTCTTCTGTGTTCTTTGGTGCAGTTTGGGCAGCTGCTTCTTTTGCAGAGTTGGAGAGGTTTTGCTTCTCAGGGTGATTGGTTTTGGACCACAACTCCTATTATCCCCATGTGGAGGCTATCAGGCTGGGAGAAGCTGGTTGTCAAACACCTGCTTTTTACTTACACACACACACACGCCACGTCCTCTTCTCAAATTGTTTTTAGAAGCAGGCCAGCCCCCACCACAAAACTATTAAGCAGAGTCAAGAGTGAGGCGAATATACACACACTACAAGCCATGATCTTTTCCCAAGTGCCCAGAGTGTTTCTGGAGAATTTGGGGAAACTGAACTACTGTAGTGGCGGAGTGTGAATTAGCTCCTCTTCAGTTCATTTACCCATAATTAATTCCCCAAAATGTCTTTCTCCGAATCAATTCCATTCTCCCCGTGCATTACCCCAAGTTTTATTAAACCACTTCATACACCCCACAATTCATATCCCACTCACGTCACCCTATCCCTAAATTCTCCAGAAGCGGCCTGGGCTCTCGGGGAAATAAATGCTGTGGCCCGTGTGGTGGTTAGAGTGCTGGACCAGGGCCTGGGGAGCCGGGTTCAAATCCCGCTCAGCCACGCCACTTGCTGGGGGCGACCCTGAGCCAACCATCTCTCAGCACAACCTCCCTCCCAGGGTTGTGAAGATATAATAAAGAGAAGGAGTATGAAAGGTGAAATATAAATGTATACTAATAATTCAGCAGTTTTGATTGTTGTCCTAAGACTTAAAAATATTTGTAATGTTTCTCAAGAAAGAAAACCTAACTGCTATAATAATTTGCTGGTTTAATTTCACCAGCCAACCAACCACAATGCTTGTTAAGGGTTCCCTCGGGTCAAATGGCTGGTGGGGTTGTTGTGCTGCGTGCAGGCCCAGTTGGCCGGATCACTTGTTGTGCTAACAGCCCCCTTGCTACATTTTGCTCTTGGGTTTGCTAACCACAGCTGGAATGGGGGGGGGCACCTCAGAGAAAAACCATCCAGCGGTGCAGAACTACACTGGCCTAATTTGATAGAACAAGTTCCTCATCGCTTTCTTTCCAACTTGTTCGCCATGGAATATTAACTTTGGGAAGAAAAAGAGTAGCAAGGCATTTTTCCCATATTTAAACTGGTCTTCTCTACAGCAGGATTAGGCAAAACAAGGTAGATACATAGAATCATAGAGCTGGCCGAATCAACCAAATCCTTTTTGATTTGCCATATGCTCAAACCCAGGAAAATCTTTTTCTGGCTTCAAACATAGAAACTAGATTCTGGGGGGAAACAACCAAAAAAAACCCTGACACAATTTTTGAAGGAGCAACCTGCCTCTTGCTGTGAAAGTCCAGAATACCTGGCTCAATTTGCACAGATAGCACCTCTTCAAGAAAATGTCACTTTCAAACTCCTGTTCTGCAGAAACAGGCATTCACTTCTCCCAAGGAAAGCAGGGCACAACTTCCGGCCGCACACCTGTGGGTGAATCACATCCAAGCCCAACAGAGCAACAGCTGCTGCTTAATTTGTATTGATCAAGGATTCCTTTCAGCCTGACTCAGTTAAAGGCAGCTTCCTATGTTCTAAGTTGTTCTGAGTCTTTCCCATTTCTCCACCTGAAGCCCATGAGCATGTGCAGAATGTGCTTAAACCCCATCACTTCTGAATCTAACTGACATTCAGGGGCAGAGCTAGCCCACACGCCTGAGCCAGTACATTTGTCTACATCTGGAATACAGCCTCTGAATAGCCAATAGCTAGACCAATTCAACAACAGCAGCCTGAGAGCCTCTAAATCTTACCTGGCTTGAGATTTGTAGAACTCTGGAAAGACAAGATTTTCAAGGGCATCAAGAATGCGCTCCCCCCCCCCCCTTTGCAGAATTATGTTTCCCAGGCTGGTTAACCATGACAGTCTGAAAATGGTTAAAGCACACAAGTGCAGACAGGGCCTCAGATGCCCCTCTCTGCGCAGCCCTCCAAATCAGAAGCTGAGCATCCAGCAAAGCACAGTGGAAGGGGGGGGAGGATGGAGAATTACAAACAAACGTGAACACTCACGTTCCCGACAGGAAGGAGAGAATGCAGAGACCAGGCTGAGAACCAGCCAACCAAGTAATTGTATACTATTTCATTTCAGGACTTTATAAATCCAGAAAATTGTTCTGAACAAGACAGCTAATTTCAGCTCTCCCCAGTCCATTCCCAAAACTCTAGGCCAGCCTTTGCCAACTTGGTGCCCTCCAGAGGTTGTTGGGAGGGACAGGTGGGAATTGCAGTCTAACAAACTGTGAAGGGCATCAGGTTGGCAACACCCCAAACTTGATTAGGGAGAGTGCCATAGTTCTGTGGTAGGTAATCAATACCTCAAGGACTGCCTCTCCCCATATGAACCAACCTGGACCCTGTGATCACCATCTGAGACCCTTCTTTGTGCTCCTCCTCCATGAGAGGTCCAGAGGGTGGCAACACAAGAACGGGCCTTTTCTGCGGTGGCTCCCTGCTTGTGGAATGCTCTCCCCAGGGAGGCTTGTCGGGCGCCTTCCTTATATATCTGTAAGTGCCAGGCAAAAACATTCCTCTTCTCCTGTGGAAGCAAGTCTTCAATTATTGGTTATCATTGTGGCATAGATTACCAGACCATTACCTTGTCCAATGCTTATGGCGAGATGAATTCTCCAGCCTTTGGACCAGTAGAATTCATGCCAAACTCCTGAGTTATGGAATCTCTCCCTTAGATTCCCTAAAACTAGATCAAATCACTGCTCAAAGACTGATCCGCCAAAGACTGGATGACATCGATTTACAGCGAAATTATACGCTGGGGGGAGGTGTTTGTTCGCCCCAGAACATTGGTATCACTTTAACTTACTGCGTTCCATCATACCTCTCCTCCCTTTCGACTGTTGCCCATAGGCTGGCCTTCACCAAAGCGAGGTTTAACGTTTTTCCCTCCAATGTCCTGAGACATAGATTCTCAAAGGGCCAAGCCTCCGCCATGTGCGAATGTGATAAGGAGACGCCGGAGTCGCTTCAGCACATTATGTTCACTTGCCCCTTATTCAAGGTGCCACGGGCAAATTTGTTGGGATCAATCATACAGAAACTAGAGGGTACCCCACCAAAATTCCACCTTGCCCAAATCTTGCAGGATAAGGATACCCATACGACCCTGAAAGTGGCTAGGTTCCTGGTCGCTGTCCTTACCCAAAAGCGTTGCCAAGGAGCACCACAAGCTAATTAAGGCGTAGTATGCCATTCCATCTTATAGTATTTTATTGTTATAGTAGTGTTTTAGCGGTTGTTTTTTCCCACGTGCACAGGCTGTTATTTATGTCTTGTTTTTATCTGTATGGGCCTACGGCCGTAATAAATTATTATTATTATTATTATTATTATTATTATTATTCCTCTTCTCCCAGATCTGAAACCTTGGAGAGTCACTGCCAGCAAGTGTAGATGATACTGAGCTAGATAAGACTGATGGAATAAGACAGCTTCCTAAATTTTGCCTCCAACTTGAGATGCTGGGGTTAATCCTCCTTGCCAGCCACCAGAGCTTAGTTCTGAGCCAAGGCAGACCACAACTGGAGACTTCCACTGCCACAAAGGTCTCCTAATCTGCCCCAATGTGCAATTGCTGCACCGGCTGTGGTTTTACCCAATAGTGAGGGAAAGGCACTCTGCACAGGTTCATAGTCTTGGGGGGCTTCAAATCCCCACCCAGCCACAAACTTGAGTGGCAGCATGCAAGTGACTCAGTTTCAATTCCCCATGTGTAATCTGAGAAAAGGCTTCTGGGGGCTAATAAGTGCCCCTCCACGCACATATTGAATCCTGCCGGCAGCAGGCAATCCACACAAAAAGGCAGCAGCAAGGCTAAATGGATACCAACATTGCCTGGAGGATAGGTCTATCAGTAGCAAAGAGGACAACACAAAACCTCCATGTACAGAGGAAGTATACCTCCAAATATCAGGTGTTGTGGAGAAAGAGCAGAGAAACCACATTGTTAAAAGTAGGGAATTGATTCCCACAAAAGAGGACGTGGACAAATTCATGAAGAAGGCGGCTATCCACAACCACTAGCGATT
Source organism: Podarcis liolepis (assembly GCF_965112155.1). Lineage (NCBI taxonomy): Eukaryota > Metazoa > Chordata > Lepidosauria > Squamata > Lacertidae > Podarcis > Podarcis liolepis. The sequence continues at coordinate 2,424,973 of NC_139561.1, read as the reverse complement.
GTCGCCAGCGTTCAAAACCTGCCAGGTGCCGGGCACATTTTGCACCTGACTACTGGCCACTTGCGACCAAGTGAAGATGCCCAGGTGCCAGGGTGGCAGCTGACGTCTCCACCACCCGGAGGTGCCTGCCTGGAGATCTTGTCTGTTTTCACACACTAGCAACACATCCTTTAGAATTCTATTTGTGATATTTTATCTGCACAATCAGAAAGAAATTCAGGAACAAAAAAGTTGTATTGAAAAATACGACTTTTGAGCAGTCTGGCCCCAAAGTGGAAACTAGACATTCAATTTTGGCAACTGTAACCCTGGTTTAAGGAGCCATTTGGCGCCTGGCTTACATGGCTGTGCTCTTGTGCTCAGGTCCTACTTGCAGGTCTCCCAGAGGCACCTGGGGGTCAGCCATGGTGAGAAGAGGGTGGAGGACTGCATGGGCCACTGGCCCGAACCAGGAGCCAGGCCCCTTCTTACAAAACATCTCCGCCTTCACAAACCTTGCCTGTGAGCTTCCTAGAGCTGGCGAGCTGCTTACAGAATATTGGATTAGATGGCTCTGTCATCTGACACAGTGATTTATATATTTGCGTGCTGCTCCCACTATGCACATGTGCTCACACACATGCGCACATGTGCTGGAGGAGAAAATGAGTCCTTGCTCTCCTCGTCCCCAGTAATGTGATTTGCTGGCTGCCCCCTTCCTCCCAAGAAGAAGAAGAAGAAGAAGAAGAAGAAGAAGAAGAAGAAGAAGAAGAAGAAGAAGAAAAAGAAGAAGAAGAAGAAGAAGAAGAAGAAGAAGAAGAAGAAGAAGAAAAAGAAGAAGAGGAGTTTGGATTTGATATCCCGCCTTTCACTCCCTTTAAGGAGTCTCCAAGCGGCTAGCATTCTCCTTTCCCTTCCTTCCCCACAACAAACCCTCTGTGAGGTGAGTGGGGCTGAGAGACTTCAGAGAAGTGTGACTGGCCCAAGGTCACCCAGCAGCTGCATGTGGAGGAGTGGAGACGCGAACCCGGTTCCCCAGATTACGAGTCCACCACTCTTAACCACTACACCACACCACACTGGCTCAGAGTTTCACGCCACACTTCCCAAACTGGCTTCCTTCCAAGTCGGCAGGAGTGAGGGGGCTACCTGTCTCTTGGCTCTGCTTGTTCGCAAGCCAGTTTGCCTTCACTTAAAATTATTCCAGACAGGGAAGCAGCAAAGTCAACTCCCCACATGACCCTTCGGTCAGCAGGACTCACACAGCAAGACTGCAGAGTGTGCCGGTTAAAACATAGTATAAAACTGCCCCAGAGAGCCCACCCCACGAGCCGAGGCACGTCCCTCCCCTCCCCCATCAGGCACACAAAGCCAATTAGGACGCCGTGGTTTTTTAATATCATCAAAGCTCCCTGCCAAGGCTCCCAACAGCCGCAGCCGTTTGGCCGGCATCATTATGCCCACTTAACAGATCACAAGCCGGGGATGAGTAACAGCCCATGGGGTGGCTAGAACCAGTTTTCGCGGCACTCCACCTCCTAGGGCTAATTTAAAATTAAAGTAACTATATATACCTACAGAGCAAAGCAAGGTATTTGAACCTAGAAAACCTGGGATCAGCTTTGCGCTTGGTCACGTGCACCCACAAGCCACTCAGGCACCAGGGTAATTTGGGGGTACATGGGGCTCACCTGACAGCCCTGCTGTTGGAAGGATAAATGTAAAGAACACGGCCCATTAAAATGTTCTGCCAGTTATTCCCTAGGCAAGGTTGGCAAAGTCACTCCTGCCCCGCAGCCTCAGGGGCGCAGTCTGTAAAACGGGAAAAGTGCAGACCTAAAAACACTACTTAGCATCTCCACACCTATTCCAAGTGTTCAGAATTGCTTCACAAACATTTACCTCACTAATCCTCACAACAACCCTTTAAGGTAGGTCCGCAGACAGCGAAAAGGAAAGACTGGGAGCCAGTTGTCTGAGCGAAAAGTTCATGGCAGACCCACCCAGAGGGCACTATTGACTGAAAAGTATATCAACTGCCAAAAATAAAGTAGTAAAATAAGTCCGTTTTGAATGACCTGCTTCCTTCAGCCATCCTGCTACATTTCTGTATATGGTTGGTATCCAACTAATTTCTACGATGAATTTAATGAGTAAGTGTCAATTAACATCAAAGGGTCTCCTCTGAGGAGGACCAGTTAGGGATGCAACCCTTTTTAGTCATTATCTACGAAGTGCTGCATCTATGCCTACAAAGCCACCAAGTAACAAAAGTGAAAATGCTGCCGTTTCCCTGGTCTTTGGGGGGCAGAGCCAAGTGTGGGGCTCCGCTGAGGTCAGGCTGGGTCAGGGCCCAATAGCTTTCAAAAGGCTGTGGGGGCAAAGGCCAGTGCAAAACCTGCCTTTTCACCTCAAGCTTACAGCTGAACAAGAAAAGAAAAATATCACCGATTTTTTGACATGCATTATCCACTAACTGTGTGGAGGGGGGGGATGGGGGAAGCAAAATAGCCTGTACTGGCTCTATTTTAAAAGAAAGAAACAGCAATGGTCTCCGAGATCCCGGCCAAGAGCCACGGCCTCCACGCCAGAAACTTCTGCCAGGGCTTAGAAATGCAGCCCAGCCAACTCACCACAAAACCTTCGATCCAACTCTCCCCAAATAAGCCTCCCGCCTTGGTCAAATCCCCTTTCTTGTGGCTTTCCTGTGCTTTTAACCACTTCCTGTCTTCCGAATGAGGCCAGCGCTGAGTCAGCTGCGTGTCGGAACCAGGGGGGAGAGAGCGAAACAATTAACAGTTCCAAAAAAGCAGCAGTGTTTTCCTTTTCCAGCTGAGTCGGAACTGCAGCCACACCTTCCTCTGCCCCTGGGAGCTAGGTCCGCCTCACTACCAAGAACGCAGATGGATCACGTCTTCTGCAATCTCTGGCAAAGGCAGCCTTGCCTGGCCAAACTCACGCCTCCCCCCCCCCATCAACTCTGGGAAGGATGCAAGGCGCTGTGAAAGGCGGCACGGGAGGGAAGGAGAGAAGGGAAGAGTTCCAATCCTCAATCCTACCAAAAGCTGGCTACTAGTTCACAGAAGAGAGAAAGGCACTCTGTACATGTTCAGAGGCTACCACTTCATGCCAGCAGTCTCAAAGCCAGGATTCCTGTGTTCCTTTTTTATTTTCAGGGAAAAGCTGCAGTGCAGGCTGACAAAAGCGAAGTATCAACTAGGAAGAAACCTTACCGGGAACAGAAACAGCACAGAACACAGAAAGCTGTCTTACATGTTCCATCTACCTCAGCACGGTCTACACCGACTGGATTTCAGGCAGGAGTCTCTGCCAACCCTACCTGGAGATGCCAAGACCGAACCTGGGACCTTCTGTTTGCAAGGCAGGTGCTGTGCCACTGAGCTATGGCCCTTTCCCAGCAGAGACACAGCTGCCCTGAAGGTCCGGCCCAACCGCTGGCCAGAGTGAAGCAGGTGCCTCTGGCTGCGGCTGCTGGGAGGCAGGAAGCAAAGGCTTTGGTGCTCCGTGCACAACACATACACCCATCACTACTGGTCACGGTGGCCATGCCCCACCTCCACGGTCGGAGGCAGTGCGTCTCTGAAGGCCAGCTCCTGGCATCCCCTGTGGGCAGAGTGCTGTTGTGCTCAGGTGCTGCTTTTCAGGCTTCCCACAGGCACACGGCTGGCCGCTGTGAGCACAGAGTGCTGAACTAGGTGGGCCAGAGGCCTGATCCAGCGAGAAATCTGCCTCCAAGCATGCCTGCTGCTCTTGTGTGTCGCAGAGGAGCCTGTTCTGTTGTCTGTGTTGAAGCAAGAGATCCCGCCGCCAGCCTGCTCAGCTTTTCTGTATGGAATGGGGTGGGAGGCCAGGACAGAGCACCCTCTTAAGGCTTACAAACACTCGCTCAAAACATCCAGTTGAGCATGCAACGGTGGGGCAGCCATTGCCACTGGGCCAACCTGGCACCTTCAGCCCAAGATGGCTAGGAATAGCCAGAAGCCGGGGAGTGAGTGACCTACGGAAAACTTGACTTATCCGGGGGGGGGGGGGGAGGCCAGGCCGGAAGAGACATCTCACTTGCTGGCAGCTGAAAGAACCATTCAGATGCCAGGCTACACCAATGGTCTCCACCAGGCCATTGCCAAGTTCTATTTCAGAAATCCCCAAGAAGACAGGAGGAGACTGCAGAGGCGGGTAATGGATCAGTAAACAACACACCCATCGTGCGTCACAATCCCCAAATAAGCATTGATGTGGGACGAGGGAAGGTACCCCCCCAACACACACACAGAGCAGAAAAGATGCAGTAAGTCAAGACAGGAAGAAATGTGGACTTCTTTATCCTGGACGACATCAAGGACCACCAAATGACACAGAAGCAGAGTTCTAATGTTGTGGAACTGAGGGAGACCTCAAGATGCTCATGGTTGCTGGCTGGTCTTTCTGGTGCCTCCTCCACAGGTGAATCTTCATTAACTCAACCCAATCGCCTTGCCCTACTCGGGCTGCGTTTCCCTGGTACTTTATCAACCCTAGCTTGAAAACAAAAGGCATTGTAGCACCTTAAAGACTACCAAGCGTATTATTATGGGGCATACTTTCTTGGAGCAGAATCCACTTCCTCTCCAAGAGCAGCATTCTGGCACAGTTCCTGTTCCTTTCAAATGGGTTTGCATAGGAGAAATTCCTGATTAGAGTGTGCCTGCACCTAAACTGTGGAGTGGACAGAATAGAAAATCCACTTTGATTTTCCCGCTCAGGCCCCTGAATACCTGGGGTGGAGAGCAGGCTCACTCCAAGACGCCACAAAGCAGGGGTTGCCAATGTGACGCATGGGAGGACGGCAGCTCCCACCAGTCCCTGTCAGCACAGCCAATGGGCAGGAATGATGGAGTTGCAGACCACAAGATTTGAGGACATGGCATTGGCTATGCCTGGCTCCATCCCAGATTGGGGGAAACAAGCCAAAACGGGTCCATTATCTTCCTTTGGGGTTGGAGGGCAATTCCTTTTTTGAACTAGCTGCTGTATTCTCCATAAAAAGAATCAGATGTTGTAGATCACTGAGACGGATTGTCACAACCAGAGAGACCCGCTGTGCATGCAGGGACCTAGACATGGTGAATTCTGTGCCCCCGGAAGGCAATGTGGCCCTCATGCCCACATGAGAACCTGGATGAAAGTCAAGGCCTTTCAGGTCCAGCAGCCCATTTCCCAGAGTGGGCAAGTAGGTGCCCCTCAGAAACCCACCATCAGGCTGTGAGTGCAGCAGTCGTCTCCTCCCGCTGGCATTCCTAGGGATGCTGTCTCTCCTGGAGGTAAGATACAGCCATCAAGACAGTGGGCACTGATAGCTTCATGATGTGAATTTGCCTAATCCCTAAGTAGGTGGTGATCACTATATCTTACAGCAGCAAATTCCCATTTAGATGCATGAAGCAGTGCTTCCTTTCCTCTGTCCTGGAATCTCCCAGCATTTCAGCTTCATTGCAGGATTCTTGATTCTAGTGTTATGAAAGGGGGGGGTGAGGGGGGTTCACTTTCTCCATGCCGTGCATCCTTTGATAAGCCTCTGTTATCCTCCACATGCCCAGACATCTTTTTTCTACACTAACCCCCCCTTCCCATTGTTGCGATATATCCCTTGACAATCATCGCCACCCTTTTCAGAGATGTGTTATCTACACTGTGGCCCCACTAAGTCTGCACAATGGGGCCCTTTGAGGCTCTATCTGAGGCAATTGGGTTTGTACCTCCTCCTCCGCCACACCCTCTCCCCCTAGAACAGCTTTTCTCAAACTTGGGTCCGCCAGTTGTTGTTGGACTGATCATGCCTAGCTAGCAGGACGAGCTGCTGCCCAAGACCACACCTGCTTTGCACCTTCCTTGAGGGTTCTTGCCTGGCTGGACCTCTGACCATGCCTCCCACTTGCCAGGGCAGAGAATAAATAGCAGGGGATGGGGGTGTAGACACTAGCCCACGGTATAAAGCTAAAATTCACTTGTTGCTACACCTACTTTTGCCTTTGGCCCCACCCACCACTGGGATGCGGCCCCCGGAAGGCAATGTGGCCCTCCGGCTGAAAAGGGCTATCCACCCCTGCTACAAGGGCATTCCTCTATTGGCAACTTTGTTTTTATCCTTCTCGGCTTGAGGGATACCTCCGATTCCTGGGACTGGTTCAGATTTGACTCTTCCATCATTTACAGATTGCAGCACTAACTGAGAGACATCACACGTCTTGGCACCCTGAGCTTGAGCTCACATCTCCAGGGCAAGTCAAGTGGGACTCAAGTGCGGAGCGTGCAAAGGGTGAACTGGCTGCAGAGCACACAACCCCCATTCCCAGAAGCACCTCTGAGATGCAGGGTCAGGGCGAGTTGCGCAGCATTTGGAAAGCCCTGGACAAGACCATTTTTAGAATTCAGCAGGCCTGAGGATGGTGGGAGTCACAGCTGCTATTGTTCTTCATTAAGGGAAACAGGAAGCGCCCTCCCTCCTCCCAAGGTCCCCGAAGGAGGCAGAGTTCATGGCAGAAAGAAGCATATAAATGGATCTCCGGAAAGGGAAGAAGGAACAGGGTCAGTGGACTGTGGGAACCGAAGGCTATTACACCAGGAAGCCCCACCACCACCACCAAGCACAGTCCAAGCAGAGCCGAATCTTGGATCTCGGCCGTCACCATCAAGAAGCATGTAAAGGAAGGATTTTGGAGTCAGCCCAGAGGCCACGTGGCCCCTCCAGGCCCCTGGGATTCTCCCTGGACCCCACCTCTTGCCAGCCCTGCTCTCCTAGAGCGCTTCCTTCCTTGCTGGAACTGCATCACCCAACAGTGATGGTGTTTTTTGCACAGATGTCCCCTTCAGTACAGAAATAAAGGTGACACCCATTGCTCCACCTCCTTTTGCCTCTGGCCCTGCCCACTACTGGGAAGTGGCCCCTAGAAGGTTGGCCAGGAGGGAATGCGGCTCATGAAGGAATCGGGAGAAACTGTGGAGTAATAAAATAAGCACCCTGAACACGTGCAGAATGCATTTCTCACGGATTCCAGGATAGCACAGCCTTGCTTCGGGTCAAAGGCTGCAACCTCAAGACATGCTGCAGCCCCCAGGCCTCTTTTTGCAGATTAGCCTCTCTCTCCTGCCCCACCACCCTGCAAACTACACTTGAAATCATTTTATACAACCTTCCTCACCCCGCAATTCATGTGGATTTGGATGTGCTAGGCTACTATAAATTTATGCAAATTTAAAAATAGCTCACTGCTTAATATTAGCAGCTGCCTGAAAAACCAGACTTCAGTTATAAAAAAAGCAAATGTGAAAATTGGAATAAAGGGGGCAGGAAGATTCCATCACTCAACAGCTTCTCCTCCAGGCCTTTTTCATAAAGATTCAGCTCCCTGGGGCACAGGAGAAAACACTCAACTTGGGGTTCATCTGTGCTCAGTCATAAGAAACTTTAAAATGTGAAGAGAGATTCCAGTGTGAAAATGCTGGATTAGAATTTATCAAGAAGTTTGACTCTATCTGCGCGGGGGTTTCCTTTTCCACTCCAGCTCTTAAATAACACAGCAAATCTAGAATGATTGTGTTGTATCACCAATTAATGCTTCCACGAATGATCCACTGGGCTTATATTGCATACATTTTAGCATTAACTGAATGGTCACAAACTCTGCATTTTGCATTCTCTTCCCATTTCTCCCCACAGGTCACCTCCCCTTCCCACCTGAAAAATGTATCATCTGTCTGCCAGCTGAGGAGAGGTCCAGGCACCTGGTGTTGTGGATGCTGTAATCCACGAAAGTATACCCTATGATACAGGGATGAGCAGGATTGCAGGCTTTGCTTTGTTGTTTTTTTAACTCCCCCAAATCCACCAATTAGAGCCTGGTGCAAAATATGTGTGCTTAGAATTAAATAATTTGGAGTCCAGGAATTAGTTCTGGGTACCAGAACTGGCTGAGTTTTGTTGCTGCTACTGTTAAACAAACTAAGAGTCAGAAATGCTTCTGATCTCCTTCAAATCACCCAGAAATCTGCCTTGCCCATCCCCGACATAATACACATCTTAATCTTGAAGGTCCCACAAGACCCTGATGGGTTCACTGCAACAGACAACTGCAGCTATTTGTATATTTGGTTAGGCTGTCTTGGGTGGCTTGCAAGTTGGGGGCTGCGGAACTCAAGCTGGAGCTACTCCCTCCCCCAAGTGCTGCTGGCCGGAGGCAGGTTGAATTGGCTGGTCAGACTCCTGCCAGACCCTTCTAATTCCTGCACTGCGAGCAAAGGAGAAACCCACTCTGGTACCACAGGGTGTCTGAAAGTCAGTGGCAGCAGGAAACCCCACCCTCTGCACGAAAGCCACATCTGGAGATCACTGCTGGATCTCAGGAGAATGGCAGCAACCTTGGCAAGTGTTGAGCAGGTGCTTACAACCAGATCAGAAATAGACCAAGATAAGCAACAAATGTGGAAAAGTCTGCCCCGCAATTCCCCCCCCCCCGCCTCTTGGTTTATGCATCTGGGCTGAGCCAAACCATGCATGCCAACAAGAAAGCTACTGGACTGAATGGGGGTGCCCCCCCCAACCGGAATATAGGGAACTGCTTTAGGCCAAGTCAGATTCTTTGTCCACCCTTACACCAACTGGCAGCAGCTCTCCAAGATGTTGGAAAAGGGTTGCAGCTCACGCCTTCTGCATGCTCTGCCCCTTTCCCAGACGGTGCATCAGGAACGAAGTGTGCCAATCAGTTTATACCATAGCACATCCTTTGCCAGCCTAGTGCACTCTAGATGTTTTGGACCACAGCTCCCAATGAGTGGAAGTTGACATCCAAAACATCTGGAGGACTCCAGGGTGGGAAAGGCTGTGTTACAGGTGGACTGCTATCCCCATCAGCCAGCACTGCTGAGCCCCCATCAAAACTTTCCTCAAAGCACTTCAACACATTTTGAAGGTTTTTGTTCTGTTTTTCACAATCATGCAGTACTGTATTTTATGAAATAAAATTAACAAACTCTGGCAGGGAGGGGGAAGATCGTCTGACTCCAGCCACAGACACCCTAGAAGCCACTTGCAAATTAGTCTTCATCCGCTAACAAGCAGCACATTCCAACCTGGCACCCCCCTCACCCCCCTGTCAATTGCTGAAGAGCCAAGCGGCAAGAAATCCACCATTGCCCACAGGCCTGCATGAGCAGCTTCAAACGGGTCAGAGGATGCTTTTGATAGGGGGCTGATTATGTTGGCAAAAGGTGGCAGGAACATTCCTATTAATGCTGAAGTGTCCATCAGACTCCAGGGGCGGCAGTGAAATCCTGACTAGAGAAACCACCAGGCCACTTACTAATGCAAATACACACAGGTAGCTCTCAATTATACACCAGTGAGGACTACTTTCCAATGCAAATATATTCAGCTGCTACAGTTAGATAGCGGCTTACATCTCAAAATAGTTGCAGTTGCCTAAGTGAGCCAACAGGCTGGAGAAATTTGCATTAGTGCAGACGGTGACACCAGGCGTTCACTCTCCACGGGGGAGAATTTAAAGGCCTTTCCACTTGGCTGAAAGGAGATCTGTGCCATTCCACCGTTATTTCACCAGCTGATGCCAACTCAGTAGGAAGGAGCCAATTTTTACCTAGGGCTATGTCAAAGAACCACCAAAGCTACCTGAGACTGCAGAGCTGAAGCGAGACACGCTTTCTCCTCTGCCATGGAACCATGTCTCCCTATCTCCCAGGAAGAACATTCTGCAAAGGGAAGGGCAACCTGGCCCCATCCATCATCTAATGAAGGCACAGCTGCTCCAGTGCTCGCTTTCTTCTTCCTCCCTCCCCAATCCTTTTTCCTTTCGTGCCATGTCAGTTACGTGAAGCATCATTTGTTAACTACTTCCTGTGTCTTGTGAATAAACATTTTTCTCTTGACCCATAAGATTTATTTATTTATTTTTACATTTACCTTTCCTCCAAGGAGCTCAAGACTGGACTCTCCCCCCACCCCCTGGAAATCCTGTTTGTACTTGTATCTTGCTTTAAAATATTAAGCAGTTTAGAAATGCTTCTAAATAAATGAATAAATTGTGAGCCTATCAGATGGCAGGGGCCATCTTATTTTTCAGTATGTGAACAGCGCTTAGAAAATGTACCCATAGTTAAACTATGGCATCTGCTTCTACAAGATATGGTGAATTTTAAATGTTTTAAATATGAATTTAAAAGGAGATTAGGCATTGGTCACTAACCATAATGGCCATATAACCTCTCCAAGATCAGAGGCAGGGGGTCTCTGATTGCCACTCACAAGCAAGAGACGACCACTGCCCTCATGTTTTCCTCATGGGCTTTCTGGAGAAAAAACCATGGACACCACCTCGAGCTCCTCCTGGGAAAAGTTGCAATAGAAATGCAATAAATCTTTTAAATAAATCTGGCAGATCACTGTAGGCAGCAGAATGCTGGTCTCGATAAGCCATGTCTGGGGAACCTGGGGCCTCCAGGTGCTGCAGAACTACATCTCCCATCATCCCTGGCCACAGGCCATGCTGCCTGGGGCTGAGGGGAGATGTAGGTCAGCAGCATCTGGGGGGCCAAAAGTCCCCACACCTGAAACAGACCTTTTCTCAGACCCATCAGGAACTGGATCCTTTAAACTAGAGATATTGCGTGAATATACATTCCCACTGAGTTATCACAGATCTTCCCATTTTTGGATGCTGTGAAGAAAAGAGCCATCGAAGTCAGCAGAGCAGCTGCACAACTCCCAACTAAAAGAGGCTCCGGAACAGCCAGTGAGTCAAAGAGGGGAAGAGGACAAAATTAAGCCCCAAGAGAGAGGGCAGAAGAGCAAGACTGTGGAAGCACATTTATTGGGTTCTGAATAAAAATGATTCAGCCTAGATCATAGAATCATAGAGTTGGAAGAGACCACAAGGGCCATCGAGTCCAACCCCCTGCCAAGCAGGAAACACCATCAGAGCACTCCTGACATGTGGTTGTCAAGCCTCTGCTTAAAGACCTCCAAAGTAGGAGACTCCACCACACTTCTTGGCAGCAAATTCCACTGTCAAACAGCTCTTACTGTCAGGAAGTTCTTCCTAATGTTTAGGTGGAATCTTCTTTCTTGTAGTTTGGATCCATTGCTCCGTGTCTGCTTCTCTGCAGCAGCAGAAAACAACCTTTCTCCCTCCTCTATATGACATCCTTTTATATATTTGAACATGGCTATCATATCACCCCTTAACCTCCTCTTCTCCAGGCTAAACATGCCCAGCTCCCTTAGCCGTTCCTCATAAGGCAACGTTTCCAGGCCTTGGACCATTTTGGTTGCCCTCCTCTGGACACGTTCCAGTTTGTCAGTGTCCTTCTTGAACTGTGGTGCCCAGAACTGGACACAGTACTCCAGGTGAGGTCTGACCAGAGCAGAATACAGTGGCACTATTACTTCCCTTGATCTAGATGCTCTACTCCTATTGATGCAGCCCAGAATTGCATTGGCTTCTTTAGCTGCTGCGTCACACTGTTGGCTCATGTCAAGTTTGTTGTCAACCAAGACTCCTAGATCCTTTTCACATGTACTGCTCTCAAGCCAGGTGTCACCCATCTTGTATTTGTGCCTCTCATTTTTTTTTGCCCAAGTGCAATACTTTACATTTCTCCCTGTTAAAATTCATCTTGTTTGTTTTTGCCCAGTTCTCTAATCTGTCAAGGTCGTTTTGAAGTGTGATCCTGTCCTCTGGGGTGTTAGCCACCCCTCCCAGTTTGGTGTCATCTGCAAATTTGATCCGGATGTCCTTGAGTCCATCATCCAAGTCGTTGATAAAGATGTTGAATAAGACCAGGCCCAAGACAGAACCCTGTGGCACCCCACTAGTCACTCTTCTCCAGGATGAAGAGGAACCATTGATGAGCACCTTTTGGGTTCGGTCAGTCAGCCAGTTACAAATCCACCTGAAATGGCTACCTCATGGGGATGGATTTCAGGGTGCCAATAAAGGCAGTAATTAGGAACACAAACAGATCTGGCCACCGTGGACCATCTCTCAGGATGTTCCATTCATTCCACCGGGGCTTCCAGGGGATTGTCTCCCATAAGTCGAGGGGCAGCGGTTCTTTTTACCTTAGACTACCACACAGATGGGGACCCTGTGGCTCTCCAGATGTTCAATTATAGCCCCTATCACCCCTAAGCACACTAGTTGCTGATGAGAACTGGAAGACCAGCAACTCCTGGAGGGCCACAGGTCCCCCATCAGTGCTGTACTACATGGTGGGTCAGTCTTAGGCAAGAATACAAAGGGAACTCCTCATCCAAGGAGCTAAAATTTAGGCAGAAGGAAGGAACAAAGCAGGCTGGCCCAGTCTAAATTGCTCCAGCAAGGAAATTGGGATGCTTTCTGTGGTGGGAAAAACACATCCAAGATGAATGCCTGTAAGGTGCCAATCAGTCCTGTCCTCCACGGAGGAGTTTCACACCTTGGCAAGACAGACTAGGAATAAAAACAAAATCATTGGTGTCATCCTTGGTGGCGAAGAGGCAGAGATTCACACCAAGAAGTCTGCAGTTCTAATCTCTTACACTCTGCCACTAAATGGCATTAGGAACACTACAGTTCTCTCACCCTCAGTCTTGCATCTGCAAAATGGGGATAACAGCACTGGCCAACCTTTTAGGGCTCATGTAAAGGTTGCTGATTAGCATTATAGAATATAGAAGCATTGTGCACATATGAAGCTTAGAGCTATTGGTCCATCAAGCTCAGTATTGTCCACAGACTGGCAACAGCTCTCCAGGGTTTCAGCTGGAAGACAATTCCCAGCCCTGGCTTCAGATGTTCTGCATGCAAGGCAGGTACTGTGCCCCTGAGCCACAGCCTTTGCAGTCCCCTCAGTTTCACCCTGGTGGCCGGGGGTCTCTCAGCTTGCCCTGAACAATGGGGCAGAGCACCCACTGCAGCAAGTGGGTGGGTGGGCTTATTCCAGGGCCTCTTCTTTAAGGCAGAACTAAACAGGAACAAGAGTGACAAACTGTAGGAATCCATTAAAGGATCCTTCCCCAAAATGCAGTGCTCTTTTTCTAGAAAAAGAGGTGATGGAACTCACTATGAGCACCTCCCTTGTTCTTTTATAATGGCAATGGTGCCCCCACCTGAGAGGTGCCAGAACTGAGTTCTAGTGGGTTCTGGCTGAAGAAAAGCCCTGCTGGCAGCACCTGCACCTACACACCTCCAGTCGCCCCCACCCCTCATGAAAATGAGCAAAGAACCACATGGAGGGAGGCCGCTTGTGAAATGGAACAGGCCCCAGACTGGGAGAGTGAAGTACTTGGAGGTCCCAACAGCCTGGCTTTTTATATCACGGACTGGGCCTGGGCAGGACCCCGGACAACTAACTACATTTCCACAGGCAATTCATTATGGCAGCCTTTCCAGTTGTTTTGGACCACAGTTCCCCTCAGCCTCAGCCAGCACAGCTGCATTGCAGCTTGACTCACTTGCTTTGATCCCCTGATGTTATTTCCCATGTAGCATGCCTGTTCCTGAAGGGCAGGTAATAAATAGAAAAAGTAATAGGCTTTAGTCAGACCAAACCTATTGAAATTAATGGACTGAACAGAGTAATGTGTGTTAATTTTAAACGGGTCTACTCTACGTAGGACTAACACTGGATACACCTTTGGGTATGCACAGCTCTGCATCTGTGGGGCCTCAAAATGAGTCCGCCTTTGGGTTAGGGAGGTCTAACTGGGGGGTGTCTTGTTTCATGCCCAAATCTACCCTCCCCAGAAAGCATTTGCCCACTACTGCCCTGGTGACATTTGCCACCAGCTCCAAATGCTGTAGCCACCCAGCAGCAGAAATCAGAGGCAATCCCTGACGAAATGCTGTGTTGGCAGCAGGCAGGAGAAAGCAGGCAAAAGGAGGAGAGGAAACAAGAGAGAAAACAAAAGATGCAGTTTGCCGCCTCCTGCCCTGGCTGGGAAGATCTTGGTTGGCACAAAAAGCTAACACCAGTGTCGCGTGTGTTTAAATTAGTACCCCTCTGAAAGCCACTTCAGTCGCCTGGAAGCCATGAAGCCAACTCCACCCCAGAGGAAAAAGCCACAGAGTCAGAGATAAAAGAGCCGCCAAGAGATCAAGGAGGAGGATCTGTGGCTCTGAGCCATTTAGTGACTAGCTTTACTCCCGCCTCCTCTCCCCCCTCCCCCACAAAGCCCAAAATGCTTCTGAGTTGAAGATTCCCAGATCCTGCCTACAGAACAGAAAATAGAAAGGGGGGGGGAGAGACCACTCCCCTCCTTTGGGAAGAGGAGGAGGAGGAGGGCATGAGGGTGCCCCCTGCTGGAAAGGAATACATAGTCATCCCACTGGCCCCCAATTCTGTAAGAAAGAGAGGGATTTGACAATATGGATCCGCTCCCTTTTGTGTGTCCAAGCAGAAGGCACAGCTCAGGTGAAGGCAGCCTTCCACAACCAGGTGCCCTCCAGATGTTTTGAAGTACAATTCTCATCAGCTGTGCTGGCTGGGGCTGAGGGAGGTTGTCATCCAAAGCATCTGTAGGGCACCAGGTCGGGAAAGGCTGGGGAAGGATGCGTCCCTCCTTAGCACCCAATTTGCTTTTTCCAGCAGAGGAAAACTCACCTGGGGTTCATCTCATTCAAGTCCTAAGCAGTCTACATCTTGCAAAACACTTGTAGAGGTAGAACAGTTTCGTGAAAGACCAACATCCTCAGTTTAGCATCAACAAGGTGTTGACGGGGGGGGGGGTTAAGGTGGGAGGCTGTCATTAGCCCCCAACCCAGAGTCATGTAACTATCAGAACCCTACTAAGATGATCTAAACGAATTGAATCCTTACAGTAATCCTGTGAGGAAGGTTCCCTCAAATAAAATGAGTCTAGAAAGAGAAGAAAATTGGGGAACCTGAGTAGCAAAAGAGAAAGCAGGAATAAATAAGCAAAGACTGCCCACATTTCCTTTGCTAACTTACTTTGCAGATGCTGCTACTCCTGTGCTAATTAAGAAGGAGGGACAATTACTCCTCGCCTCCACACCAAAAATCAGCTCACAGATTAGAAACCTCAGCCAGAGTGGATCGAGAGGGAAAACTGACACCCAGCTGCCATACACACCACAAACAGGTTCTGAGCAAAAGCTATTAGTCCAAGAGCAGCCCAGCTAAATGGAGCGGAGTCCCATGGAGAAGCCCAGCCACCTATTTCCACCTCTGCAGACTCACAAACAGGGCTGGATGGGGGGGGGGGGCTTTCTTTTAGTTTGCTCCCAGAGGTACCTTGCCTCTGACCATGGTGGATCCATTTGGTTATCATGCCCCAGAGCTGCTGGCAGACACCCCCCCTCCACAAATGCGCCTGGTCCTTCTTGCTAGAGTCCATCACCACATCTTGTAGCAGCGAATTCCACAAGCTCATAACTTCACATGGAAATAAGTCCTTCCTTTTTCTCAACCTTGAACCTACCAACAATTTCAAAGGCTGATACACACACAGAGCAAATTATATCTGGCTTAATGAGGCACTGAGAAGGGGGATCCTTCTCTGCTTGTGTGGAAAGCACATTTTACAGAGCAAAGAATCCACATCAAGTGTTTCCATCAAATACCTCATCACACTCCATCCCTCTGTGATTCTATGGCATGCAGAGTTGCTTACTTCCCAACTGTCCAGCAGTCCTATGCCCTGCTAAAGCAGCTGTTCTGCACCTTCACTGGCAGGTATTAGCTGGCCATCACACTTACCCCCACGCCCAGAAAAGCATTCCCTGCTGCTTCTGCAGATTCGTTTTTTGTTCGCTTTTCCTGGTCAGCTGGCAACCCTATTCTGTGTGGCTATGTGTGGGTGTGGAGAAACGGCAAGGGAGACTGGGGCTATCTGGCCAGGTTTGAACTGGAGAGTTTATTTAAAATAAAAAGCTACATTGAACGGCTGTTGCCTCCCATGCTTTGTACTGATGTGAACAAGCCCCAGGGATCTATTTGCGTTTTTCAAATTACTTAAGAGAAAAAAGAGGGAGGAGAGAGAAAAGAACATTAAAAGCAGGAGGGGGAAGAGACTATAGAGGCTGAAAAGAAAAGCAGCCCAGATGGTGTTGTGTACACATACACAGAAGGGACTTTTTGTGTTGCTCTGTTTGAAAAGTGGGGAGGCCACCCCAGACATGCAGGGTTCAAATGTTTGCTGACAAGAGAGACATCAGTATTTCATCTTCTTTTTCCTTTTCCTTTTTTCCCCTTTCCTTTTTTGGGAAGAGCCTGTCTGTGGGGGAGGGCAACAGACCCAAAAACTGCAGCAGCAGGAATAAATATTAGATTAAGATTGTGAGATATATATTAGTGGTGGTGGAGGAAAGGAATAGGAAAGGTTGAGTAGTGCTATCACTAGCCAAATATCTGCTAGAATAATTTTCGCGATTCTCTGCCTGGGCCGGGCAGCTGCAAGAAGCCAGAGCAGCTGGCTTAGGGACAACCCTTCCCCGCTCCACACACCTGGGGGAGGACTGCCAAGGCCCGCCGAATGCTGCAATCCTACCCAAGAGTCAAGGCTTCCCCTTACCTGGAAGCAAGCCCCACTGAATTTAACAGGATTTGCTCCCAGGGAAACACCAATGGGATCAGGCTGCGAGCCTAAGGGCGCAGAGGATGAGCGCATGCCTCGCTTGGAAGGCCGGGGAACTTGCTTCTAAGTAACTATGCAGGGGGCAGTGGAAGGCAGGAGGGCCTGGCCTGCTCTGGTCCAGGGGGGGGCACGAAGAGGCGGACACGACTCAACAACAACAACTACGCAGGCAGGCAGGAGGGTCGGGCTACCAAATGATGCAGAGGGGCGGGGGGGGGCGAGAATGCCCCGGGCAGGAACCGGGCGGGGGGGGGAGATCTCGTAACGCGCTCCTCCAAAAGTCACCAGAAGAAACTTGATCCGGAGCAAACACAGGCACACGCCCCAGCGCGCGCGGGGGGGGGGATTGCGAAGGAAGGCGAGAGGCGAACAGAAAACTTTCCACAGCTGTTTTTTTCTTTGGCTTAAAAAGAAAACAGGCCCATAAGAGGGAAGCAAGCCTAAAACAACATTTTAAACCTGCGTTAGCACGAGGAAGAAGAAAGGAAAACGAAGCCCTTGTGAGAAACTGAGGTGGGGCAGAGGTGCTCCGCAAAAGCTCTTGAGAAGAGCGATCCAGCGCATGTTTCCCTGGGAACTGTTGCAGCCAGCGGGACTTACTCCTCAATGAACGTGCAACAGGATCGCGCCCACGTTCCAGATAACACTTGGTCGTTTACAAAAAAATATGCGGGGCCAGCAACAAATAGGCAGATCATCTCTCTCTCTCTCTCTCTCTCTCTCTCTCTCTCTCTCTCTCTCTCACACACACACACAGCAACACCCCCAACCCTATCCGGAGAGAAAGGCGCTGGCCAAGCCCATCCTTGGCCAATGCGCGATCTACTGGATCCCAGGAGAAAGCAACGGAAGGAAGGACGGCGGGGGGGTATATCGTCACACTCCGAGCCCGTTTCCAAAAGGGAATCGTCTTTCTCTCCTCCACCCCCCCCCCCGCCCAGACAAATAAATTAATTTCACGCCAGAAGCGCTTCTCTGCAATGTTGATGTTATGGTGGGGAAATCAGAGGATGGGCAGATCTGAAGCGCCGGCGAAGGAGAAGGCGAGGGGGGCCCCGCGCGTGCACACGGCATTGTAGGCAAAGGGGGTGGCCTTATCTGACGGGGGTCTCCCCAAGGAAACTCTCTGTTGGCCGGGCTGGGCGTTCGCCAGGCAGACCCCCCCCCCGCCACGCAACACGCCGTTTTGGCCCCGGGGAGGAGATGGGGGCGCTTTCTTCTCTGCTTCCTTTCTCTCGCCTGCGCGCAGCGTCCGCCCCTCGAGCGACCCCTTCCCCGGACCCCGCCCGGCAAGGTAAACAGAGGCAGACCCGGCGGCCAGACAATAGCGCGCCAAAGGCGGGGAAGACCCGCTCACCTCTCCGGCAGCCAGCCCCGCGCGCCGTCCTCTTGCGCCTCCTCGGCTCCGCCAGGTGGGAAAGACGTAGCTCCACAGTCGGCGCCCCGGCTTCTCCCGCGGCCACCCCAGAACTTCGGGCGACCCTCCGGCTGCTCCTCCCGCTCGGCTGCTGCCCTGCTCGGCTGGCGCGGGAGTGTTTTCCTGGCTCCCTCGCTCGCTCGCTCGCTCCCGCCTTCCTTCGCTCCCTTTTGCTTTCACTCTCCTCCTTCCTTGACGTCAGGGCCGGGGCGGGAGCCGCGAGTCGGGAGCGGGGGGCGGCCAGGGCGCGCGCTCTCTCCCTCCACCCCTCGCCCTCCGCGCTCCCGCGGGACCGGGTCGCTCGGCCGCCGCCCGCCCGCCCTCCCCAGGCGCCGGGCTCCCTGCAGCGCGCCCCTCCGCGGCCGAGGAAGGCGCCCTGGGGAGGCCCTCGGGCATCTGCCCCGCCAGCCCCGCAGCCCCCCGGCCCGGCACTCTGGATTTCGCAGGGGCACGTGTCTACCTGGGTGCTTACGACTCACGGAGCCACCATTCCGCGCTCACTCGCCGCGAAACAAAGCCGAGCCTCTTATGCTCCGCGTCCGGGCGCCGGGGAAGGATTCACACGGATTATTCAAGCACATTCGCGCCTGTTGAGCGCTGCCCTCTGCCGGGCAGAGATGCTTTCTGGATGTTCCCTTCCTATTCCCTTTCCTTCCCTTCCCCGCGAGTTTCCTTCCATCAGGAGCGGGTTTCAGAGACAGGATTAAGGCCACAAGCCCGTTTAAGGGGTGCGCGTGTGAAATGGCTCTAGGGCCAAATGCTGTGCCGGCTAATGGTCCTGGCAGGTGCTGGAAGTTGGCGGGTCGAGGGGGTCGCAAGCAATTGCCACTTTTAAATGCTTTTTTTATGGATATAGGCAGTGCTTTTTTCTGGGGGGATGCAGGAGGATGCATACCCCTAAACATTTTGTGAATCTTTGTACTTTTGTCCATTTACTGTATTTATTTTCCCCCATTTGAAATGGGTGGTTTTCTTGAGTCAAAATGAGAGTACCCCTAAACATTTTTTTTTAGAAAAAAACACACTGGATATAGGAAGCATACATAAACTTCACAAATGTGCAATATATAAACAATAATAATGCATAGTAAAAAAGTAATTTGGGAGTCACATCACCCCAAAGAACTGAGCACGCAGTTTGCTCCAACAAGACGGGGGTTGGTTGAGGTCTTTCCAGCCTCTGCCTCCTGGGCTGTGTTCACACGCCCATTTGTTCTGCATCCGGTGGTTTGGTTTGTGAAGCCACGTGGACACAAAAACTTAAGCCACAATTCACATCTATCTGGGAGTTTCTCAAGTAATAATGTGCTTATATTTTGGCTAAAAGATTAAAAAAGGTGTTAACAGAAGAAATTCACAAAGATCAAGCGGGCTTTCTCCTGGGCAGACACTTGTCTGACAACACAAGGAATATAATTAATATCTTAGAAAAATTACAAGTGAAGATTAATACCAAAGCAGTACTGATATTTGTGGACGCGGAGAAAGCATTTGATAATATTTCCTGGAGTTTTATGAAGAAGAATTTATTGGGGATGGCAGTTGGTCAAGGTTTTGGAAACGGTATAGGTGCAATTTATTCAGAACAGAAGGCCAAATTAATTGTGAATAATGTAGTGACGGAAGAATTTAAGATTGAGAAAGGAACACGACAAGGTTGCCCAATCTCTCCATTGCTTTTTATATAGGTCCTGGAGGTTTTGTTAAATATGATTAGAAGGGACCAATTGGTAAAAGGTATACAAGTAGGAGCCAAACAGTACAAATTGAAAGCATTTGCTGACAATTTGGTATTAACTTTACAGGAGCCAGAATCTAGCACTAAAAGAGTATTAGAACTAATTCAAGAAATTGGTCAGGTAGCAGGTTTTAAGTTGAATAAGACGAAAACTAAGGTTTTAGAGAAGAATCTAACAGAGATTGAGAGAGATAAGTTTCAGAAGGAGACAGGATTAACACTGGTTAAGAAAGTGAAATATTTAGGGGTTAACATGACTGCTAAGAATATGAATTTATTTAAGGATAACTATGAAAAATGTTGGACTGAAGTGAAAAAGGATTTAGAAATATGGTCAAATTTGAAGCTATCGTTGTTAGGCCGAATTGCTGTGATAAAAATGAACGTATTGCCAAGAATGCTGTTTTTGTTTCAAACACTGCAAATGTTGGACAAAATGGACTGTTTCAAGAAGTGGCAGAGAGATATCTCTAGATTTGTCTGGCAGGGCAAGAAGCCTCGTATAAAATTTAAGATATTAACAGATCCTAAAGAAAGAGGTGGATTTGCCCTGCCAGACCTTAAACTTTATTATGAGTCAGCCACATTTTGTTGGCTGAGAGAATGGATGCTTCTTGAAAACACGGATGTGTTGGATTTGGAAGGTTTTAATAATGTATTTCGTTGGCATGCATATTTGTGGTATGATAAGGTCAAAGCACATAAAGCGTTCAAAAACCATATTGTAAGAAAAGCACTGTTTAATGTTTGGATAAGATATAAGGATTTGTTAGAAAATAAAACCCCAAGATGGTTGTCACCAATGGAAGCAAAGGTTCAGAAAAAACTCAATATGGAGGTCAAATGGCCGAAGTATTGGGAAATTTTGGAACAAGAGGGTGACAGATTAAAATTGCAGAGCTTTGAAAATTTAAAAAAAAGAGTACAAGATTGGCTCCATTATTATCAAATAATGGAGGCATATAACTTGGACAAAAAATTAGGCTTCCAGGTGGAAAAATCAAAATTAGAAACAGAATTGTTAGACCCTAAAGTTAAGAATTTGTCAAGAATGTATAACTTGCTGTTGAAATGGAATACTCAAGATGATTCGGTGAAATCTGTTATGATTAAATGGACACAAGATGTTGGACACAATATTATGATGGCTGACTGGGAACAGTTATGACCACTGGTATGAAGTTTACGGCATGTAACGCCTTAAAAGAGAATTTAATGAAAATGATCTACAGGTGGTACATAACACCAGTCAAGCTTGCAAAAATCTATCATCTGCCCGATAACAAATGTTGGAAATGTAAAGAAACTGAAGGTACATTCTTTCACCTTTAGTGGACATGCCCAAGGATTAAGGCTTTCTGGGAAATGATCTATAATGAAATGAAAAAGGTATTTAAATATACCTTCCTGAAGAAACCAGAGGCCTTTCTCCTGGGCATGGTCAGCCAATTGGTGCCAAGGAAAGATAGGATTTTCTTTATGTACGCCACAACAGCAGCAAGAATACTTATCGCAAAGTATTGGAAGACACAAGATCTACCCACCAGGGAAGAATGGCAGATGAAGGTGATGGACGACATGGAACTGGCGGAAATGACTGGCAGAAACCGAGACCAGGGAGAAGAGTCGGTGGAAGAAGATTGGAAAAAATTTAAAGTATATTTACAAAAACATTGCAAAATTAATGAATGTTAGAAGGATGCTGGAATGAAGCTATATGGTTTTAGCAGAAATGTAATAAAGAATTAAGTAAAAGCTGATTGATAATGGGCAAAAATGGAAAAATTTAAGGTTAGACTGTTAAGATAAATTATTGAACAAAAATTGAGAAAGATGGAAAGAATTTGCTGAAATAGTGAATTGAACTAGCATTCAAAAAAGGGAGGGGTGAGGAGGTCGATGAAACAAGTAAATGAAAGCTAAAGATATGGAATATTGGATGTGTGTTTTAGTGTCTTTGTTTCTTTTTGCTGTATTGTTGTATTGTTTTTTATGTTTTTTTCTTTTTATGTATTGTAATGTATGTTCTGTTAAATTTTTTATTGTTTTCCTTTTTTTCTTTTTTCTGTAATTTTTAAACTTTTAATAAATATCATTTTAAAAAAAGAAAAAAATAATGTGCTTTGATGTGTGTCCCCCCCCAGCCCCCGCAAGCTTTGACCAATTGAACAGGTGAGCCAGATGAAGACATCCATGCCCACTCAGATGACTGATGGAAGTGCAATTTGAAACAGGGAGTAAAGACTGGTGATGTGGGTACTTAAGAACACCAGAAGAGCCCATCTAGTCCAGCATCCTGTTTTTGCAGTGGCCAACCACATGCCCATGAGAAGCCAGCAAGCAAGACCCAGGCACAGGAGCCCTCTCCCCTCCTGTGGTTTCCAGCAACTGGTGTTCAGAAGCATTGCTGCCTCTAACTGTAGAGACAGAACATAGCCATTGTGGCCAGGAGCCATTGCTAGCCCTCCATGAATTTGCCTCATCCTCTTTTGAAGCTGTCCAAGTTGGTGGCTGTTGCTGCCTCCAGTGGGAATGAGTTCCACAGTTGGCCTTGGGTACTTGGCTTGAAGGAAGGCACCCATGAGATTCCTCCTGGCTCTGGCTCTATGAACTTTGGTGCTGTGGGATCTGATAAGGGGGGAACCTCCTCAGTCACCTGCTGATCACGAGCATCAGGCTCACAGCCAGCTCCTTTGCTTGTTGAACTTCAGCCTCTGTCTCAGTTTCCCGATCACTTCTGGGCTCCCGGGGCCAAGACCTCTCTTCCCCATCACTGCTCTATCCCTCCTGAAGGCCAGTCAGGATTTCATGTGGCTCAGAAGCTGCTCTCTTAGGCAATATAAAGACAACAATAACAATGCACTTTAAATTATTCAAAGTTCTTTGGTAATCCTATAACAACTCTGTAAAGTAGGTCTGTATAAATATCCCCAGGTTGCAAGTGGGAGAGGGCATGGCAAGAGAGTTGGCTTAAGCAAGGTCCCTGTCCTAGAAACTTTTGAATTGGGTTTCTTGGCACTGAGAATGAATGGCACTGGATGCGGGCAGTGAGCTGGAGCCAAATGAATAGTGTAATGAGTCCTGCTAGTGCCATGGTACCCTTGTCCCTACTTGGCTCTGACAAGGTAAGGAGAACCCACCCCCAACAGCATGTGTGGTAAGGGGAGGGGAGATTGTTCCATCAAAAGGGGTTTGTCAGAGGTTTTACTTTTCCTGAGGTGCGCACATATCTTTGTCCCATCTGACCAAAAAGGTCTTGCAGGTTTTTCAGAGCATGGTGCTGATAATGCCAAGGTTGCAGCTTCAATCCCTGTATGGGACAGCTGCATATTCCTGCATTGCAGGGGATTAGACTAGATGATCCTCTGGGTCCCTTCCAACTCTACAATTCTATGATTATAATTCTATGATTAGCAAAAATGGGGTGACTATACAGACCACAAACAGCAGTCCCTCGTTCATCTGCTCTCTAACATGAATTGGTTTTATCCTGCACAGAGTAGACCCATTGAAATTAATATACAGTTAGGTTAGTAAAAGTTAGTTGGATATGATCCACTGTCTCTGGATCAGTCCTTTCCAACCTGGTGCCTTCCATATGGTTTTTGGACTACAACTCCCATCAATCCGTTGCCAGCATGGTCAATTGTCAACAGCGATGGGGATTGTAGTCCAAAAACCTGGCAGCACCAGGTTGAGGTTAGGCCACAGGAGAGGCACAGCCAAGCAGAAAAGACTTCTAGGAATCATCTCACAAGTCACCTGTTGTAGCTTATTGATACCCCCACAAATATTCTGAACTCGGGCATAAAGAGCAGCATATAAACAATCCTAATAGATGATTGCAATTAACAAGCAAACACCTGAAGCTGGGAGGTCCTGCTGATGTTCTGCAGGACGGGTGGGCTGAACCAACTTCAGCTTTGGAAAGCTTTCGCAGATGATCTAGTATTGACATTACAGGAGCCAGAATCTAGTGTTAAAAGAGTATTAGAACTGATCCAGGAGTTTGGTCATGTGGCAGGATTTAAGCTGAATAAGTCAAAAACCAAAGTTCTTGAGAAAAACTTAACAATGACTGAATGAGAGAGGTTTCAGAATGAGACAGGTTTAACAGTGGTTAAGAAGGTGAAATATTTGGGGATTAATATGACAGCTAAAAATGGGAACTTATTTAAGGACAACTATGAAAAATGTTGCTCAGACGTTAAAAAAGATTTAGAAATATGGTCAAACTTGAAGCTTTCCTTGTTGGGCCGAATTGCTGTTATCAAGATGAATGTATTGCCAAGAATGTTGTTTTTGTTCCAATCGTTACAAATTTTGGATAAAATGGACTGTTTCAAGAAGTGGCAGAGAGACATTTCTAAATTTGTCTGGCAGGGCAAGAACCCCAGAATAAAATTTAAAATATTAACCGATGCAAAAGAAAGAGGGGGATTTGCCCTGCCAGACCTTAAACTCTATTATGAATCAGCAGCTTTCTGCTGGTTGAAGGACTGGCTGCTTCTTGAGAACACAGACATTTTGGATTTAGAAGGTTTCAATAATGTTTTTGGGTGGCATGCATCCTTGTGGTATGACAAGGTTAAAGCACATAAGGCATTTAAGAACCATATTGTCAGGAAAGCACTGTTTAATGTCTGGACACGATACAAAGACTTACTTGAAAACAAAACCCCAAGGTGGTTGTCACCAATGGAGGCAAAAGCTCAAAAAAAAACTCAATATGGAGGCCAAGTGGCCAAAATATTGGGAGATTTTAGAGCAAGAAGGAGACAAATTGAAATTGCAGAGTTTTGAGAAACTAAAAGATAGAGTGCGAGATTGGCTTCATTATTTTCAAATAAGAGAGGTATACAATTTAGACAAAAAAATCGGCTTCCAGGTGGAAAAATCAAAATTGGAAACAGAATTGTTAGATCCCAATACTAAGATACTCTCAAGAATGTATAACTTGCTGTTAAAATGGAATACTCAGGATGAAACAGTCAAATCTGCTATGATTAAATGGGCACAGGACGTTGGTCATAATATTATGTTTGCTGACTGGGAACAGTTGTGGACCACAGGTATGAAATTTACGGCATGTAATGCCCTTAGAGAGAATATTATGAAAATGATTTATAGGTGGTACATGACACCAGTCAAGCTTGCCAAAATCTACCATTTGCCCGATAATAAATGTTGGAAGTGTAAAGAAACTGAGGGTACATTCTTTCACCTTTGGTGGACGTGCCCAAGGATTAAGGCCTTCTGGGAAATGATATATAATGAATTGAAAAAGGTATTTAAATATACCTTCCTGAAGAAACCAGAGGCCTTTCTCCTGGGCATTGTCGGCCAATTGGTGTTAAAGAAGAATAGAATTTTCTTTATGTATGCAACAGAAGCAGCAAGATTACTCATCGCGAAATATTGGAAGACACAGGCGCTACCCACACTGGAAGAATGGCAGATGAAGGTCATGGACTACATGGAACTGGCAGAGATGACTGGCAGAATCTGTGACCAGGGAGAAGAGTCGGTGGAGGAAGATTGGAAGAAGTTTAAAGACTACCTGCAGAAGCACTATAAAATTAAGGAATGTTGAAATGACGTTTGATTGAAAATAAGCGGTACTGGTAAAGAGATGTTTAAGAAAATGTAAATAGGGATTGATAATTGGAAATGGATATTTATAATAATAGGTTAATATATGGAGTA
Organism: Podarcis liolepis; assembly: GCF_965112155.1. Lineage (NCBI taxonomy): Eukaryota > Metazoa > Chordata > Lepidosauria > Squamata > Lacertidae > Podarcis > Podarcis liolepis. Next base: position 2,399,488 of record NC_139561.1, on the reverse strand, counting down.
AGGATAAATGTTAGAGGGTAAGGATTTGCTGAATTTAATATTTGAACTGGAATACAAAATGGGAGGTGTGAGGAGGTCAAGAAACTAGTGAAGAAAATATAAGATTTGAAAATATTAATCTATTTTTAATTTTGATTTTTGGCTTTTCTCTCTGCCCTTATTCTTTATTTTTTCTTTTTTCTTCTTTATTCTATCAACTGTTCTTCTACTGTGTATTTCTTATTTGTATTGTTTTTGTAGTTTAAATGTTGGAATTTGTTTTTATTGTTTGTGAAACATTAATAAATATCAATTTTTTTAAAAAAAGTGAACCAACTTCAGCTTTGCACACAGCCTACCTCATGGGTCACCAACAGAGCACCTGAAGGGATTTTCCACCAGCAATGCTGGGGCACCAATAGATGGCTTCTTCCTGAAGCACAATTGTTGTTGTTTTTTGTGGTAGTGGGGAGACATTCCTAGAGAAAGCGGTTGGGTGGGGAAGGTTGATTCCTGCCCATCTCTGGCACAGGGCTATTTGTTTTGTCTGGGTGCCCTTATCTTTTATGTCTTCATTGAACATGTTGTGGCCCTATGGCAGACTCCCCAGCCTAGTACTTTCTAAATCTATTGGACTCCCAACTCCCAACAGCACCAGCTTGCTTGCATGGCTGCATTTCCATCAGCCCCAGCATCCTAGAGCTACACTGGGGGGAGCTGGTGGAAGCTGTAGCCCAACCACCTGGAGGGCACCAGGTTGTGTTTCTCTGCTTATTCTGTTTTATCCCTTTATTGGAAACCACATTTGAATCAGCATACAAGTTGCCTAAATAGATAAGCTGATGACTCCTCTTTCCCTGCACCTGGGCTTTCACCATCCATGCAATCCTGTTATCTCTGCCTTCCTGTCATTTGGGCTGTGCTCTTGCACAACACCCATTTGCCTCCAGATCAAAGGGGCTTGCGTGGGACACAGGAAGCTGCCTCCTCCATAAATTGTCCATTTAGCTCACTGAGGATGGGGGGGGGGGGCTTTTTCAGCCTGAGAGAAGCATGCCAGTGGGGGCAAGGCCAAAGGCAGAGGAGAAGGAGAGAAAGGGATGTGGCTCTTACCTTTGTGCGGGAGGCTGCACCCCAGCTGTGCAAAAGTCTGAGTCTTCCACAGGCACACCTCCATCCAGGGAAGCAAGAGGCATTAATATCATGGTTACATGACACATTCCTCTCATGGGAGGGCCAAGGAGAGGGCTGGAAACCCAGAAGTGCTCCCCAGAGTCTCCAGCAGTGACTGGTCCTCTCTGTCACCTGCTCCTTGATCCTTTATCAACAGATGTCAGGGACTGAACCTGAGACCTTCTGCATGCAAAAAAGGTGCTCCACTATGGGGCTCGCAAACTGGCATGTAATAATTCTGCGTGTGGACTTGCATTTGGATCTTCCACACCAAAACTATTTGGAGCTGCCCAGCAGACATTGCAGTGAATGGGGAAAGCAGCAGCACTTTCCAGCAACAACCTTGTCTTCATCCCTGGAAAGGTGATCATGCAAGCAATACTCTAGCTGTTGCATCTGCCTGGCGGAGCTTAAAGTTGCAACCGAAATGACTCAAGTGACAGTCAGCAAAAGGGAGCACCAGAAAGACTTGGTTTATGAGTGCAAGAAACTTGGTGTGAAGAGGCCTGTAATGGGGAGAAGGAGAGTTACATGGCATTCTTAGAAGACTGGCCCCAGGATATCCTCTCTGGGGCTGCAATAAAATATGTGAGGAGGGGGCCCTAAGGCAAAAGAAACAATTTGCCCCACTAATGAATATGCAGCACAATAATTGCTTCCGAGCCAGCCTAATTAAAACCATTCTTCTTGCCCAACTCCTATTTCTTTTATTCATTCATTTTATTACATTTCTGTCCTGCCTTTTTGCCAAGGAGCCTACAGTTGGTGCATGCAGCTCTCTGCCTCCCCATTCTCTCCTCATAACAACCTTCCAGGGTAGGTTAGTCTGAGAGATGGTGACTGAGAGATCACCTGGTGAGCATCATGGCCAAGCTGGCCTTTGAAGCCTGTGCGATCCCTCACTACACCACACTGGCCTTCGAAAGAGTTTGTGTCGGAGAAGGACATCTTGATGGATTGGGTCCCCCCTCGGGGTGGGGGTGGGATTCTACCTCACCGAAAGGGTTTCAGAAAGATAGGAGATGGCTTTAAAAGAGGGTTAGACAAAGTGATGAAGGCTGCCAAAGGCCAGGATGGCTGCGTTCTTCTGTGCAATATGCCTCTGCCGAGCAGCCGCCAGGAATTGCAAGTGGGAAGAGTCCTGCCTGTGGCTTCCCGCTGTGTCTTCTTGGCCATTGTGAGAACAAGATGCTGGACCAGATGCACCTTCTGCCTGACCCAGCAGGGCCTCCTGATGATACTGTGGTTCTCAATTTCCTGCATTAATCTTTCAGTTGACCTCCCAGTTTGCACCTAAAACCTGCCACCTCTGGTGTCTGCACTGTAACTGCTTATCCCAATCTGGTGCCCTTCAGATGTTTTCAGCTGCAACTCCCCTCGGCCCCAGCCAGCACAGCTGTGTTGATGATGGGAGCATGGCTGTGGTGTCTGGGGATGGCGGGAGGGAGCTGTCGTCTGAAGGGCGTTGCAGCCTTAAACTGGTTTAATCAGAGTTGGAAGGGACCCAAGGGTCATCTAGTCCAACCCCCTGCAATGCATAATTGTTCTTTTCCCAGGACAGGGGAACCTGAGTGTTGTAGTTCTCTGAAAGAGGATTATGAATTCTCAATAAAAAAGGGTCAGCACTCTCACCGAACTACAATTCCCAGAATGCTTTAGGAGAAGATGCGACAGTTTGCTATAATCAAAATTGACCTTCCCCAGCAGCGGACATGTTTGCTGCCTTGCAGCAGAGCCATGTCTGCTGCTGCCTTTTCCAGGCATCTGGAGCCATTTCCATTTCCCAGTATGACTAGCATCAAAACCAGGCAGTGGTCTCAGTGTGTGTGAATGGTCGCAGTTCAGTGGTAGAGCATCTGCCTTGCAGGCAGAAGCTCCCAGGCTCAATCCCCAGTATCTCTGGGAAGGGCTAAGAGAGACACCGCTGCTTGAAACCCCAGAGAGTCGCTGCCAGTCAGTGTAGACAATACTAAGCTAGGTGGACCAATGGTCTGACTTGGTATATGCCAGATTCCTATGTTCCTGTGTGCACAGCGGGCAGAAATGCCCTGTCCTTTCATCTTTAAAGAGTCACTGCTGTGCCGCAAGTAGAAAAACATGCAAAGCGAATCCTCCTGCACCCCCCCCCATCCCCTGGGGAAGCATCACCTCTTGAATGTCTGCCTGTATTGTGGCTGATAAAGGGCCAGAAACAAATGTTGCCGACCTTAATCCACCCTTGTTCTCCTTCTCCTGGCCTCTGTTTCTTAGGGTACACAGCACACAAGCAGAAGTCTAGAGCCGGCGTAGGACAAGCCCTGCGGCAATCATGAACGCCTCAGGGTACTCCAGTTTTCCTTTGTCAGATGTGGTTTCCTTCCTTTCTTCTCTAACAAACCTGCTGGCTGCTTGTTCTTCAGGGTCTCTCCTTGAGACTCCCTTATGTGACAGAGAGGAGTTTTCCACAAAAGGAACTGGGCTTTCAGCAGCTTTGGGGGAGGCGTGCAGCTCAGCAGTCACAGAACATCTGCTTTGCATGCAGGAAGTCCTGGATTCAGCCCCCAGCAACTGGGACAGTCTTCCTGCCCGAGGTGCCAGGAGAGCCACTACCACGCAGTGCAGACCATAATGAGCTAGAGATGGATCAGTGGCTCCATTGGAGGCAGATTCCTACGCTGTTCCACTATTGTTCCTACCATATTGGGAGAAAACAAGTTGTCCCTGCTGCAGATCGCTGAGCTTTAGTCTCTGAAGCAGTTGTGCAGGGAAGGGGCGCAGAGGACAGTGGGCCTGCTGTTGATGGTGATGGGACTGTAATTGCAACAGCTGGAAAAGGCAGCCACCAGGCAGCACCGCCTGTCTTCTTCAGCTCCAGCATCCGTTTAAGAGAAGGCAGGCAGGATTCTGCATCTATATAGCACCTTGCATTAGAGAGTCCCAGGTGAGTGCTACGTCAGCGTCGCACTGAATTAGAGTCAGGAAAGCAATATTCTGGAGAGGCAAGGGGAGCAGGGGGCAGAGGGAGGCTGCTGTGCCAGGACTGGTGGCAGACATGTGGCAAACCACTCAGGCAGCCTGGTGCCCTCTGGGGGTTTTGGACTATGACTCCCATCAACTCCAGCTAAGCATAGTTGTAAATGGGGGTCCCCAAAGCTCCAGTTGCTGCTGGGAAGTTGTCCTGCAGCACAAGCCTTTCTGAGGTTCACAGGAGCTGTGCAAGAGTGTGGCAGAAGGAACAGGGAGGTGTGTGTCCAGCCGTGGCCACCAGAGCCCAGCTGGACCTGTTTTCAGGCCTGGTCAAGCCTCTGGATGGGAAATCAGGAGGGGAGGCATTTCCTGTCGCAGAGAATAAGACACACCATCTCATTCCCTGCTGGCTGCCTGCAAGTCAAGTGACTGCTAAAGGCCCAGCTGCAGAGGGTGGCTCAAAAGAGAGAAAACCAGCCATGAAGGAGTGGGAGGAGGAGGCAGCGCTGAGAACCAGGGAACATCCTGAGCAAATTAATGTGGCAGAGTTGGTGAAGTGATGGCATCACAAGCTTGTTTCACCTCCAAGAGTGTGTTTCAGGGGCTACTTCACCAGCCTGGAGCTCACCTAATATTTTGGGCTACAACTCCCATCCCAACAGGGCTGGGGCTGGTAGGAGTTGTGGTTCAAAACATTTGGAGGGCAAACTGAGCTGGTGGTGCTGGGGAGCTGACAAGGATGTCCCTCCATGCCCATCTGCTGGAGAGTCTGTGCTGCTGGCCTGGGAGGAGGGAGGCCCCCCTGTCCATGGACTGCTGTCCCTGCAAGACCTTCTGGCGCTGACTTTGCCATCTTTCCGGTGTCAAGTCACGATGTTCTTCTTCTTGCAAACATCTGCTGGGGTGGTTATTTTGCATATTTTTAGCTGATTATCCCTGATGTTTTGTCTGCTAGGATAATGTGGCTATGGTATTGTGGTACTCCTTAGACTGTTTTATATTATTGTTTAATTTTTGTACATTTTAATCTTCTGCAAGATGAGTTTCTTTTGAAATAGATGTTTAAGTCATTTAATGAACAAAGTGAAACTTTAATAAACTCTGGGTGCTGCCTGATACCATCCTGCCAGACGGGTATCATCCTTCTAGTCCACGACTGGGCTCTGAATGGGCCTTTTGCATCACCTGCTACTCTGAAATCCTTTTTAATTAGAGATGTGAGGAAGTTGACATGGGACCTTCTGCATGCAAGGAACGAGCATTGTCACCTTGCTCCTTGCGCCCTCCTTTGCTGGTCTGTGTCGAGGGAAGCACAGTGGCTCAAGCCTCCCACATTCAAAAAAAATTTTTTTTAGCCCAAACTGTCTTGGCTGACTCCTGGGATGGCTCCTGGGATGTCAGCAGCTTTCTTTGCCCTACGTATACCCACCTCTCAATTCCAGGAAGCCATCAACATCAAAGCTTGCTCAGTTTGTGGGGCCAAGGAGGCACCTCCCAAATCATGCACTCTTTTGAGATTCAGATTGCTCTGAAGCACCCAGAGGCACCAGAATCAATCAGCACAAGCCAATCTAAACTGCATCCAGGAGCAACTGTGCCTCGGGCATTGCTCTCTATGTGCATTTGTAAATAACCATGCCAAGCTTCCTTTCTTCGAACCTGCATTAACGTTATACATTTGCTTCTGGAAATGGAGCTTATTGCTGGCCACAAAGGCCTTAATATTCTGCTTCTCCAGCTGAGCAGGACAGTGCTCTTGCCCAGAGGAATGGCAATAAGCAGATCCTGACCATCTATCCCTGTCTTGGCTCCCACCCTCTTAACTCCTTCCTCATTCCTCTGAATTCCCCAACCTGGTAACCTCCAGATGCTTTAGACTACAGCTCTCATCAGACCCAACACCATCTGTCCATATTTGTTGGAGCTGTGGATTAAAACAACTGGAGGTTCTTAGGCTGGGGAAGGTTGCTGTCAAGTGTTTCTTAACTCCAACCATAGGAAAGCTGGTTCCTAATAGGTATGCAAGTCCCAACAGAACTTGCTTCCCAATACACATTGTGCAGGGTCTGGATGCAAGGCTATTAGAATGGGAAACTGGCTGGTCTGACTGGGGAAGGACCATAGCTCAGCGGCAGAGTATCTGCCTTGCATGCAGAAGCTCCCAAGTTCAATTCCCAATGGCATCTCCAGGTGGGGCTGGGAGAGGCTCCCTGCCTGAAAGGCTGAAGAGCTGCCGCCAGGCAGTGTTGACAATACTGAGCAAGATGGACCAGAGGCCTGACTCACTATAAGGGCTCATGCATCCATGGACGTGGCCAGGATTTTGTTGGGGGTGGGCAGTGTTAATTCGAGGCTCTAGTCTGGGTTCACATTTGCACAGGAGCAAATTCCCCCTGTTTATGGGGAGGGTGGTGCCCCATAACCCTTTGTCCAATCCCTTTGCCTGGGAGTTTCCCCTCTACCACACAGGCCCCTTTCGAACAGCCCTGCTGCCTCAGCATTTCCCTTGTCTTTGTTGCAGATGATCATCCAGCTTTGCCTGTGTAAACAGAGGCTTCCTCTCCCCTGCCGGGGTGCCTGGCAGTGTGTAATCTTGGCCTTGGCGGTGGTGACTGGGGCTGGAGTTCACTGACGCAGATCTGGGCTATTGCAGGATATGGAGTGTGTCTGGTTATGACAGCACCTCTCCTCTGAAAGACGTATCTTTACTTGCTGGCCTGTCATCATCCGTCGTCATCCCATGAGAATTAGGATCAGGAGTTAAGTACTGAGGATCCAGCACGTCAGACAGGGATGGCAAGTGTTGATGTTCCACAGCTAACCTTTGACAAATTAAAAATTAAGGTCATTGATTCATATGGCACACACTGGAGAGTTCTCCAAGAACTCAGATGTGAAATTGTTGATCTCCTCGGTGGGGGGAATATGCAGCGTGTCACTAAGGATGGTGAAAGCTCCACATAAACTGTAAAGAGACCCAAACAGGATTTCTCCAGAGTCTGACTGAACAGAGAACAAAAAGTCAAATGAGGTTCAGGGAAAGGAAAACTAAAATGTTGCACACGAACAGGGCAAAGAAATCTCTTTGCACCCCTTCTGGACTGGCAGTGGCTAATCAGGAAGGAGATCTTGCTTTTGAGGCTAGCGCAGAGGGTGGCCAGGGCCGGCTCAGCCATTGGGAAGAGTGAGGCAGCTGGCTCTGTCTGGCAGCAGCAGTTGGGAGGCAAGCAGCAGTAACAGCAAAGGTTTGTGAGCTGTGTCCAATGTCCACCATGCACACATCATGGGTACTAGCCACAATAGCTATACTCTATGTCAGTGTGCCAAGCTAAATTGAAAGGGATAGGAGCAAGGCAAGAGGAAAAGTTGGCAACTCTCTAACAGCCAATGGAGCAGCACTTGAGTTCCTTTTACATGGAGCATTGCGTTTTATGGATGTGTCAGTCACAAGTGGAGCAGATGGATGAGCCTCAGTATGGGGTGGGAGAGACCAGGGCAAACAATTAACACACACACACCCATTTGCTACACTCCTAATGGGGAGGAAAACAGCCAGCAGATCAATCCCATCCCAATCTGCTTCCTAATCTACGCTCTCCTTCCTTTTCATCCAAAGGGAAATTAATTAATCAGGCCTGCATCTGTTCCACACCCACCCTCTGCTGAACAATGCAAGTGCTTGGGTCTCTCTGCCTAACCCACCCACACAGACAGTTTCCCGCTGCGCAGATCTCCAAACAGGAACTCATCCATCACAAGCTCAGGACCTCGTGTGGAACTTCGAAGCTTGCACTCCCACAATCATTCACAACTTCTCTCTCCATCCATCTGGTGCCTGCTGGAACCCCAGTCCTCTTCCATTCACACGCAGCACGCAATGGTTCCCAGCTTCTCCTCCTATTTCTTAACCAGCTATTAAGCTGATTCTATTTCTTCAGTGCTTTAGGGTGCAAACTAACATGCAGAAATTAGGCATATGAAACATTGCCCATCATTTATCACCATGTGTGGGAACATAAAGGTTTTTTATAGAACAACTATTTTTATTCATTTTTCAGAAACCAACACAACACAAATGGGGAGTGCAGAGGCCAGTTCCAGTGAAGAGTTTACATCTGGCATGGAAAGATTTCCATGAGAACCTGTCTGCCTGCATCTATGTTGCTTAGTGGCTGAATCAGATATAAAATTTGACCAAACTACATAAAATTTCTCTGTGTTCTGACTTCTCCTTGTGCACAAAGTTGCCAAGTCAGTTTGTCCATGAGCACAAAACTCCACAGTTGTTGGTGCCAAGTTATTGTCAGACTAGCACCACACTTCTCCAAACATTTGCGGTCGTAAGCCTTGCAGCAATCGTCAGATGGGTTATCAGATCTTCAGGAACCAAATCCTAATTTTCAAAGTTAAAAATGAGGAGAAGAGCCATTTTGGGGTTTGGGTCCTTTTAAGGGGGGGGGGGGGAATTGGCAGCCAGCCAGCCACGCTGATTCTCAGCCATTTTTTGGTGCCCCCCCATCCGCCCTGCTCCCAACAGCCAGTCAGCATTCCAAAGCCACTGAGGAAGTTCAGTCCTTACTGGGCTGCCTTAGGAGGTTATTCATCTAAATAAAACATTTGTGTCCCACACTTCAGCCAGAAAGGTTCTCAGAGCAGCTTCCATACATTCTGTTAAAACAAGGCAGGCTTTGCCCGCAGGGTTACGATCTAGAAAACACAACACAAAAGGGAAAAGGGACAAGGAAGGAAGGTGGGGGTGGGACAAATGCAGGCACCAATTTTTAAACAGCAGTTCTTATAATGTGCAGCTTGAATGGAAGCAGTTCAGGGGCAGCCCATTCTTGATGGAGCTGCTCTTCCAGCAAAGCTGGTGGAATATGCCCTGCTTCCCATGTCTCTCCTAAGGCAGCCTGTGATCATTAATTCGCTAAGTAGAGGTGTGTGTGTGTTTAAGCAACAGAATTGCATTTATTAAATACTAAATGTCTAGGCTTTTTTTTAAGGTCTTAGCCTAGCACTTAAAAGTCACTGGGTTATACACTACTTACCATAACTTAAGAGTAGACCCATTGAAATTAATGGCCATGGCTACCTTAGGTCCATTAATCTCAATGGGTCTACTCTGACTAAATGTTAGTTGGTTGTAACCCATTCAAGCGAGGAGATCCTCGCTGCAGACTATAGGTGGTAGTCAACAAAGCTTTACTCAGAGTAGATGCATTAAAATGAACCTGTCTAAGTTAATTTCGATTGGTCTACTACTGCAATAAAACTCCGCTGCCCCCCACCCTGTGGGTGTTGCTGCTGCAGGGAAGGCTCTCTGAAGGGGCCCCCGAAGAAGGCAGGGGAAGCGGCTCCGGAGGCCACCTTTAGATCCTGAATCCCTCCCCCAGCTGGATGACAAATAACAATGAATTAGCATGTAGGCACCCAAACATTTTAGTCCCCAAAGCACTTCTTCAGGCATCATCCCTGGATGTTGCTGGACTCCAACTCCCATCAGCTCCAGTCACCATGCCCAATAGTTAAGGCTGCTGGGAGTTAGAGGCTCAGCAGCATCAAAAGGGACACAGGTACCCCATCCCTGATTTGCAACAACCCTGTAAGGTGGGCCAGGCTGAGAAAGAGTTAACTTCAACAATGTAAGTTAGCAGGAGCCTTTTGTGCATGTCAGCACTGACCTCTGTCAACATGTGCAGATCCACTAATGGTTAAAGGTAGGAGAGCAGCAGGCAGTTAAAAAATTGGCATCCTGATCGATTGAGATGAGATGCAAACTGGGACCTCTGTGTCTCACACTCTCAGGGAAAGCTTCGCCTGTGTTGCTGTTTCCTCCAGTTAAGCTGTCCTTTAGTACCTGGGAGCAGGGCAGAGGCATGGGAGGGGCGATGGCTAATAGTAAAGGTGGAAAATGCCAACCTTCTGAATTCCGGAAGAAATAACAGTTGCTCAGTCTAATCTGAGCTCCCAGTTCACCTCTGCTCCCTGTGCTGTTCATGGTGGATCACATCATAAATGTGCTTCTTTTCTCTCTCCACTAGATACTTACCTGGTGCCTGGGGCTGCTCAGGTTAGTCACATGTTACTGCTCCTTTTCTAAAAGTAATTTGCAATCCCATCTGAGCCCCATGGGGCAGACCTTGCTCTCCCTGGAAGAAGCTGCTGACCCTTCCTTGGCTGGGGCTATAATTAGCCAAGCCCAGAAGTGGTGCAAAAACCTGCAATTGGAGAGAGCCCTCAGGTGGGATCACACCTGAGCCAGAACAAGGGCAAAGGAGGTGGTTTGAAAAAGGGCTCCTTATAACTGGGGTGAATCACCAAATTATTTTAATAGTATGTAACCTGATCCAGAATATAGCCCCACTGAGCCTCCTAAGGAAGGCTGGAATGACATGCAGTGGTGGGAACTTTATATTGTTTTTATCCCAGTTTTAACTATCATTGTTCCCCCACCCTGACAAAAAAAAAAACTCTGGGAAATTATAGATTGCTCCTGATCATTTCTGTTTAGCTGAGAAATCTTTAGCACTCCTTCCAGAACATTTCCCTGGGGGATAAAGCGTTTCACTCCGTGGTGTAGATGTGCCCCCTATGGCTGAAGTCGGGGAGCAGGAGAAGGGGCAGAGGCCACATAACACTGCAGCCTTGCCCAAGCTGGTCCCTTCCAGGTGTTCTGGACTATAACTCCCAGCCAGCACTGCTTGAGAGGGACTTCTCTAGCAATAGTTCTGTCGTTTACAATTTTGTTCCTTACAGAGGATAACATTGCTGCTGCTGGCAATGCTCTTGCATTGCATCCATTCATGTTGGTGGGGATTGTGCAGGATACCTTCCCAGTTATGCATCATGTTAAATATTGGGAGAGGAAGGCAACATTTGGATTTTTCCTCTAAGGTGCCAAGGTCTCTCAGTGGTGGGGCAAAGCATGGGCACACTAGTCCTTCGCCATGGGTTGAAATGTGCACCCTTGCTCATGAGCTCTGCCTTGGCCAGTTTGATGGTGTGAATCTTCCCACAGAATTGGCTGAATTGTGTCTTGGTATGGTCAGGGTTTCCCAGACTTCTGATAAGCTGAGGACACACTGTTCCCCCCTTCCTTGAATTAGAAGTTGGGGAACACAAATAATTCTTCCACTTTGGGGGTGGGGAAAGGTTGACTTCTATAAAGGCTAAGAGTCAAGGACTGCACTTCTTCCCTTGTGTGTGTGCATGAGGACCAAATAAGGTGTGCATCCCCATTTAATTATTTCACTTGCCTTAAGGAAGGGGTGTTTCTTACAGAAATGGCGAGGGCATGGGGGCCCAATCTGCATCAGAACATTGACATGGGGGCAGAGGAGCTTTAGCCCCTCCCCTGCTGCAGTCCCAATCCAGATCAGTCCTCCCTGCCTACAATTTGCATGAGGGGAGAAATGCCCATTTGTTCCAGCTGCATATTTTTCTGGAGGGCACTGATTTGAGTCTAGAGTGCAGTGGAGGCAATGCGTTAAAATTCCACTGCCTCCTCACACCACAGTCAGGTCACTTGTGCAGGCTATTTCTATAAGGAAAATTCTGCAGCAATAATGTCACATGTACTTGGCCACTGATTTGGGACTGCTGCCCAGAGCAGCAACTCATTCAGAGATGCAATGGGCAGCCTTCTTCAAGGATGGCTAATTTGGCTTCTTCTGTGCAATGGAAGTGATGGAATGAACTAAGCATTTGCACCTGATGCGGAGAGACGCAGAGTTATCCGTTCCCAGTGGCAGCTATTTGAAGACATGGTAGGCCAGGATGCTGAATCATGCAGAGATCAGTAGGCAGCCTCTTCTGCAGGTTTGCTCTTTGGGCTGAGGCACACTTTGGGAATTAATGATCTATCTGGTTAAGAGAAGTCCTTTCACTTTTGCTAAGTGATACAAGCAACAATCTCAGACTGTGAAGGCTTGTTTGAAAAGGGCTTGTGCTCCCCCTCCCCCCATGAAAAACTTATCTGCAAGGAAACCGTATTTGTGGTGCAAAATGTCAAAAACTGCAGCTGTCCAGAAGCCCCACCCATAGCGTGAGGGAGACCGCAGCTGAAGCAACAGATGGTCTCTGACAATAGTTCAACGGTAACAGGGAAGGGAGGGGGAGCAGGGGGGCCACAATCTGACTTCGGAAATCAAAGTTTATTTGTGGAGAGGCATAAAAAGGGTCTGTGCTAATAGAACAGCTGAAACACGGCAGCTTCTCTCAATGTGATGGAATCCCTGTGTAAATCCATATTCACCAAGAATCATCGTGCCCACCCTCCAGTTGTGGCTTCAGGTCAGCTTTGGGGTGGTTTTTTTTGGGGGGGGGGTTGTGTTTGTGTGTGTGTGTGTGTGTGGACTGAGTGCTGGACTTTGATCCAGGAGATACCGGCTCAAATCTCTGCTTACCCTTTATCATCCTGCAGCCAGGCTGAAATTTATGGTGCTCTCTGGAGAAATGGCAGGATGAATAGTAATAAAAAGAAAAAGCTCTTTTTTTAGACTGTATCTGTCCCAAATACATACTATCCCAGTTCTTCAACAATGACAATTATTTCACATGCATTGGAATAATCTTGCATCACACACATACAAAAATATGTGCTGGAAAAGTTTATATATAGTGTTAAGTGACCTGGAGTTACTGCACTGAGTAGGTACACTTCTGAGTTGATGGAAAGACACAGCCGTAGTATAGAGAGAATAACAATGGCGGATGTTTACAGAGCACTTTTTGAGTGTTTCCCTCCCCCCCCCCCACTTACACTCCCTGCAGGAGGAGGCAAAATGGAAGGAGGCGGAGGGAACTTTCAGACTGGGTTAAGTTTCATGTGCTTAACCACCATTCCAAACTGCAACACCTTTGTTAAACAACTGGGCATTCTCAGCCATTGCAGTGTGTCCTTTCCCACCAAAACAAGTCTTTGTTTCCACATTTACTCTTTGCAATAAATAGAAATGTGCATCTTGTTCTTACTTGTGTGACAGTTAACCCCACCCTGGGATTTCCCAGTTCTGTTGAAACCAGGGATCTGCTTCAGCTGCCAGGTATTGTTTCCCCCCTCTCCCAGTTCGCCAGCCTCTCTCCAGGTACTGGAGGGCCGAGGGGGCTGAACTGGGGCTGAGGTGAAGCAGGATGTGAGCAAGAAAGGCAACAACTGCAAGAAGGGCAAGTCATGGGCAAGCAGCACTTTCTTCATCCCTTTGGCTGGCCCACGGTGGTTTAAAGGAAATCTTAATGGTTTCCCACTTTCTCTGCACATAGCTAAAAGAATGTTTATTATTTTTTAAAAAAAGAATCCTGGCCATTTGCTGCCTCTTAACCAGAATCTGCTGCCTTCCTTCGCCTAAAGCAAGGTAAGGCTGCATCCTTTGACAGAGTTCTCCCAACACTTCCTGTTATCAGTTTGGCAACCCGCCCACAGCCATCTGGCCAGCCCCAATCTGCAGGAAGACTGGCCAAGTTGCTTCCAAGGCCATTTCCCACTTAGCAATTTGCAGATTTTGAGCACCCTTAACAGTGACAGGCAGGCGGGCATCACCCACTGGTCACCATCCAGAGGGAAGTTCTCTTGCATTCTTTGCAGACTGTCTCATTAGGGTGATCATTCACACATTGACAGAAAAAGAGGAAACACATCACCAAAGGAGAAGAAAAGAAGAGGCAGTTTTGCATACAATTTGCATATGCCAATTTATCTGTACCACTTTAGCTTACTTTAGAAATACACCTCAGGCTTCCAAAATGTTTTGGGAAGAGCTCAGAGAAGGTAGGGTGTGCATTCAGAGTGTGGCCATTGCTTTTGGACCTGCTGGGATGCAACTCAGCTTGCTGTGGGGTTTGCAAGGGGTTAAAGCAGATAGAGAAGGGAACCTCCAAGATTCCCAATCTGTCTCACTATCCTTTGATCTCTGTGCTGACCTTTCTATTGATGTTAGGCTGATATTCTTAGAGTTGTTGACCTAGGATCCTGCTCCCCCTTTCTTCATGCTCTTAATTCTGAAGCTGGTGGAGAGAGGACATATTTGTGTGTCTCTCTGCTGAGTGCAAGAGGCAAGCACAACTCTCCGCAACTCCAACTTAGTTGGCTAGAACTAGGGACTCTTTTCTATCCAAGTAAGTGTTTCCTAAAATAAACCTAAGCTTTCTTATTTTCTGTGAGCAACCAAGGTAAGCCTGCTCTCCCAGCAAGGATTCAATACATAGTCAGCTTCATGCTGTGTGCTAACTCTGCCAAGTAAAACAAGCGCCACCAATATTTTTTGCTGCCTGATGCAGAGAAGCCTTCCCCATGCTAGCACCATTAAAGCGTGCTGCACCATTCAGCAATTCATTTCTGCACTCATCTGTCACCCTAAATGTAACCATATCTGTATAGAGGTTTAGGGGAGGGGCAGTGCCTCTGGTGGGGCCAAGTCATGCTCCTTCTGGGGTGGTTTGTGCACCTTTGGTCCCTACCGTGTACTCAGATCTCACCTGTGGCTCTTAGAAGCTGTCAGCAGGCGACAGCAGCCACACCCCAGGGAATGGCTTCCACTGGCTGGCTAAACCACGTGAGGGGAGCTGATGGGTCTGAAACCCTTGGTGAGTTAGGGAATTCCCCTGCATGCAAATACAGGTTCAGGCAAATTGAGCAGACAAGACCAAGAGTGGGTTAAATGGCCAAGAAGGAGGTTGTTGCACTTGCTGTGGAGGGAAGTGAGGGGCAGATGGGGCTTGTCAACCTGGGAAGGGAGCCCTTCTAGAAGGAAAACTCTGATCCTAAATCTCCATTGCTTTGCAGCTATATTCATTCCTAAGAAAGCAGTAAACCCTGAGGAAAAATTTGTAGCCGCTGCCTTGTGAGAAGTAAACCCTACACAAATCTGGAGTCCTCAAGACAGTTGGATGGCACCTCATACATCTCCTTCCAGCAACTCCTGCAGCCAAGCTGGTGCCAAACAGATTGCTATAATTTCCTTTGAACCACATCAGAAAGGCTGTTTTGTCATCTGAGCAGTCCATACACGCGGCCCAAGCATGCATCCTGGAGAGGACACTTTGGTGCTCCTAATGCAACAAAAAGAAGGCAGGAGGCAGCAATCACAAGTTACCATTCTCTGCAGCCACAGCGGGTGCTGTGATTCTCAGTGCTTTGACTTCACACCCAGAGACACTCCACTGTCTCTTGAGTACAGATTGGCAATCTGTTGTTTGCATTTGTATCATTTTTATATCTTTGTAAGCTGCCTTGTGAAAAGATTTGCTAATAGGCAGGGTATATATCTGTGAAATAGACATGTAAAAGTTCACCACTTGAGTCAGCTTCCGCACCTTGCTGCCAGTGGATGCAGTGAGGGAATCACTGAAAAAGGCAAAGTGAGACCCTGCCTTGTGCAACCCACAGCCTTTCCCCCAATATCTTTTCTGGCCCTCCTTGGATCTAGAAGAGCACCTCCCACCCTGGAAGTGGATATTTACATTGCAGTTGGGACACTGACCTGCCAACAACACTGGTGACTGAACAGGAGAGGGCCTGGGTGGCTTGTAAAGTCCCCAGCTAGCCTAAGAGCCTGGCCTGTCCCTTCCTCAAAGGGCTAAAGATAGAGAAGCTCAGTGGCTAATCCTGAGGGATTTATCACCAATCCCAGGACCATTGTCCCACATAGATTTCACAGGACACAACCTGTCTGACTTCATTGTGCTGGGAAAGTGCCCTTGTATTTTAAGAGACAGGTGGGAGTCACAACCTAGAACTCTGCTTACATCATTGGTTTCCCCTGCCCTGAATCTCATTAGCATTTATTTACATGTAAAGGTATGCATATATGGGATGCATTGCAGGATACAGATTTGACATGAGTAAATTATATGGCAATCTGAGTTGTTCACTGCTATTGGTTCCCTGCCTGCTTGCACCAAGAGTTGCCCAACACCACCAATAGCATACTGACATGCTTACTGGGGCTGATGGGAGCTAAACATCTGGAGGCCACCAAGTTGGTGAAAGCTAGGTTAGAGTACTGGACAACCTGGGACCTTCTGTGTGTAGAGGATTTTTCAGACACAAAAATGTTTTTTTTTTGGGGGGGGACCTCCTTTTTAATCTTGAACCATATAATTGTATGGTGGTAGTGCTGCTGTTGCAACCAACCTTAAATCAGGCCACAGTCAGGGCCCTGATCCACCAACCAAAGCCAGGCATCCTATACCCTTGAGATATCCCCAAATGGGAGTGTTAGTAATTTGCTTAATTCAAAGCAGAAGCAACAAAGGATCTTTGCTCATAGTTCAGTAACTTCACTGCTACACAACACAGGAGGGAAACCTCTGGCCTGGACCAACCCTTCTGTTAGGTGGCCCAGCCTGCAGTCTCAGGTGTCCTGGAGGACACTATGCCATCAGTCCCATTGGCTTCTGCCTGTGGAATGGGCGTGGTGGATCAACTGCTGCCTCCTCTCACTGTGAGCTCTTGTAGAAGACAACACAAAAGGCAGGAAACTTCCAAGATGAAACCAATTCCCCATGGAGCCCCAACGGAAGTGGTTCCCTGTCCTGACAGACATAAGCATCTGGGCTGCCTGATTCCACCACCCAAAGAGGAACCACAGCTTTGCTGCTGCTGCTGCTGCACACAAACTTCCACCCACACAACCGCTTCCCTGCATGACAAATGGACAAAGAAGTCACCCATCTCCTAATGGGAATGCCCAACGGGTCCCCTCTCAGCTGCTTGCAGCGACAGTGAAAATGGCTGCAGGCCAGATCCAGGCCCACTGGCATTTCCTGCTTACAGGTAAAATATGCTGCTCATTCAATCCAGCAACTGTTTTAGCAGGCTGGCCCTATGCAGAACACCCATGTGTGGACACACACACACTTTGTGTGGCTGCATGGCAGGAAATTGAGGGTGGCAACCATGGAACTGGATGGCAAGTAGGGGGAGTCAGGAATGCAATCCGGGGACCTTTCAGGCCACTACTGTTGCAAAGGCAGGCCTGACTATTTTGATTATTGGAGGGAGTGTGCACAGCAGGAGGTGAGAAACCTCAGGACTGGACTTCTACAGAACCGCACACACCCTGCCAACTGGACAGTACTAAGTTAGCAAAGGTTGTGTTAACCCTTTGTGCCAAATCAGCAGTGGAAAAGTCCTTCTGCAAGGAAGCTGGCCATTACTTTGCCTGGGAAGTCTGAGATGGGAGAAGGGCCCACAGGGCCTGCTCAGGCCCCCCCCCATCTGAACAGAAGTGTCTGCTATGGCACCTTCCTTGCCTCTGGACGTCCCTGTCCATCTCCATCAGCCAGACCCACTCGGCTGACTTTCAGGAAAAGGAAGATGCTGGCTTCCTCATTGGCTTTGAACATGGGTGCTCTCTTTGAATTGTTGCTGGCTCTGATTTGTCATCTGTGGATTGTTTTAATTATATTTATAAGCTGCCTCTAGAATATCCCTTTCAAATAACATTTCCCCGCCATATGAATAAACCATCTATGGCTTTACGAAATTAAAATAGATTCTTAACTCTGCTGGCGATGGAGTTACCACCATCCTTCCTCCTGGCTGTTTTGTCTTCCAAAGGGAAGGCCGTGTTAATTTACTGCTTCACCCCTGCTGGAAGTACCTCACTAGTGAGGCCACCTTGACATCGAACTAACAGCATCTGCTTCCCAGGTACCAAGGCGCATCTGGCTGGTTGATGCGGAAGCAGGATGCTGAATTGGACCTGCCTTCTCCAGCCTCGTGGCCCAGTGGGGAAATCGTTGCTTCTTGCATCGCCATGGCTGCTGAAGGCACCGGGGCCGCTCCCCGCCTTCCAGCCGCGGCAGCCCCGGCCCGCTCTCGGGACTCTTCTCGCAGCCAGGCGCCTGAGCGCACGGACCGCCCTCTGGGCTCCAGGCCGGCGAGGCGAGAGACCCCGCGGCAGCGGCGTCGGAGGTTGAGCGAGCCCCGAAGGCAGCTCCTTCCCGGCGATCAGGCGGCGCCTGGAAGAAAAGGCGGATCAGGGGCAGCTAATCCTCTAACAGGATCGGCGCGATCGCCTTGATTTCTGGCGGGGCGGGGCGGACAGCGAGCAAAGAGCAGCGGATCAGGCGTCCCGGCAGCCGGGGCGCAGCACCTGCCCGGTGACCTTCGGCCCGGGCCTGATCCAAGCCCTTTCCTCCCTCTTTGAGCCAGGCAGATCTTCCTTACTTACACACTTCCAGCCCTCCCCTGCACCCCTTGCTGCAGCGCCTCCGTCGTTCAACAAGCTAAAGCCTCCATCCGGGGCCATGAAAACCATCACCTGCTGATTTCCGGGCACCCAGTCGCTGTTTAAAGGGAGGACTATTCTACGGTTCTCCATGTCTGATCTACGGAGATTCCTGCGTTGCAGGGAGTTGAACTAGATGATCCTCGGGGTCCCTTCTATCGCTATGATTCTAAGGAGACAGGCCTTCCCGTCTCAGTCTGGTCCAGGGAAGCGACTCTCCCTCCACAGGGCTGCTTCCTGGGAACTGAGCCACAGAGCGCAGGACCTTCTTGCTGGTGAATGTGCTCCAGCTGCAGCTGCCCCTCCAGGCTTGGCTGGGGGCAGGAGCTGGGTGGGCGGCCGCCAGGGTGGAAGGCTGACTATGCTTAAGCACAGGGGGGAGCGCCAGTTTGCCCCTCCCTGAAACCCTGGAGAGCTGCTCCCACTCGAAGCAGCCCAGCCTCCTCCCGCCTGGGAACTGTGTTCTGGACTACAGCTTCGCATCAGCCGCGTCTACAGCACCACCCCAAACAGCGGAGTCCCCGATGCTGCGCTAGATGGAGCAATGGCCTGGCTTGGCATAAGGCAGCTGACTCTGGATGGGGCACCAACCACCCAGCAGCCGCTTCCAGAGAACCTCCTGGTGGATTGAACCCCACGCGAGCGAGTGGTTGGGAGCGGGTTGCAGCTATGTGGCTCTTTCAGGTCCCTTTATTTTGAGGCCAGAGAAGTCTCTTGAATGGAAGCGGAGAGGAGCGGGGTCACTCATGTATCTTGCCCACCTGAGTCTGCAAATGTGTCCCTTCATTCCTGTCGGGATTCAGGCCTCATCACGGGACTGAAACTGCCTTGGTCACACTGGTTGATGATCTCCGGCAGGCTAGGGACAAAGGTGAGAGCTGTTTCCTAGTTCTGCTGGATCTCTCAGCGGCGTTTGATACCATCGACCATAGCATCCTTCTGGACCGTCTTGACGGGCTGGGAGCTGGGGGCACTGTCATACAGTGGTTCCGCTCCTTCCTCCTGGGCCGTGTTCAGAAAGTGGTGGTGGGGGATGAGTGTTCAGACCCCTGGGCTCTCACTTGTGGGGTGCCTCAGGGTTCCGTCCTCTGCCCCATGCTTTTCAACATCTACATGCAGCCGCTGGGAGAGATCATCAGGGGGTTTGGGCTGGGTGTTCATCAGTATGCGGATGATACCCAGCTCTACCTCTCTTTCAAATCAGAACCAGTGAAGGCGGTGACGGTTCTGTGTGAGTGTCTGGAGGCGGTTGGAGGATGGATGGCGGCTAACAGATTGAGGTTGAATCCTGACAAGACAGAAGTACTGTTTTTGGGGGACAGGAGGCAGGCAGGTGTGGAGGATTCCCTGGTCCTGAATGGGGTAACTGTGCCTCTGAAGGACCAGGTGCGCAGCCTGGGAGTCATTTTGGACTCACAGCTGTCCATGGAGGCACAGGTTAAATCCGTGTCCAGGGCAGCGGTGTACCAGCTCCATCTGGTACGTAGGCTGAGACCCTATCTGCCTGCCGACTGCCTCGCCAGAGTGGTGCATGCTCTGGTTATCTCCCGCTTGGACTACTGCAATGCGCTCTACGTGGGGCTACCTTTGAACTACAACTAATCCAGAATGCAGCAGCCAGACTGGTGACTGGGAGCGGCCGCCGAGACCATATAACACCGGTCTTGAAAGACCTACATTGGCTCCCAGTACGTTTCCAAGCACAATTCAAAGTGTTGGTGCTGACCTTTAAAGCCCTAAATGGCCTCGGTCCAGTATACCTGAAGGAGCGTCTCCATCCCCATCGTTCTACCCGGACACTGAGGTCCAGCACCGAGGGCCTTCTGGCGGTTCCCTCACTGCGAGAAGCCAAGTTACAGGGAACCAGGCAGAAGGCCTTCTCGGTAGTGGCGCCCTCCCTGTGGAACGCCCTCCCACCAGATGTCAAAGAGAACAACAACTACCAGACCTTTAGAAGACATCTGAAGGCAGCCCTCTTTAGGGAAGCTTTTAATGTTTGATGTATCACAGTATTTTAATATTCTTTTGGAAGCCGCCCAGAGCGGCTGGGGAAGCCCAGCCAGATGGGCGGGGTATAAATAAATAAATAATAATAATAATAATTATAATAATTATAATTATTATTATTATTATTCCTCTCTCGCCTGCCTATTCAGAGTGACATTTGGGGAGTGGCACATGGCGGCCGCCAACTTAAATGACTCTGTAAGGTCACAGTGCCTGGGTCACAGAGGGTTATCTTGCGACTCCCCCCACCCCCTTTTCAATTTTCAGTTGGCTTTCTACAGCTGCTTCTTGTTGCCCAGCCAAGACACTCCTCAGAGCTAGACCAATAAGCAAAAAGATGGTGGTGGGTTGGAACTGGACACCAGTGTGCTTTAGACAGAGCAGTGACTCCTCCTGCTTTGTCATGCAAGCAAGCAGCATCCATCGACTCCAGGTTTTGGAGGATCCTTGGACAAGACACTCTCCAGGGCCCCCTTCCTCCCCCCTGCATCTACCTGCTTGCAACAGCAGGCCCAGGGCACTCTCCTCACCTGCGCTGAGCCCTTGGCAGATGCTGACCCTTGACGCCAGCCTGTAGCAGCTTTGCAAGGCCTTGAGTCCTTTCAACCTGATATGCTAGATTGAACCCAGAGCCTGCTGCAGGTGAATCATGCGTGCCTCTTAGCACTGACCTCCGCTGAGCAAACGCCTGGTGGTTCTGTAGACCCACCAGCAGTTCAGGAAGTGCAGCCTCCATTTCCTCCAGATCCCGTTCCTGTTCTCCCCGGCAAGTAACAAGAATCCAGCATGCTTTTAAGAGACCTCTCCACACCCTTGATGTGGCCCATCGCCATGCAGTAGAGCACTTACTGTTACAACCTCAGGGAACAGCCAGGAAGAGAGAAATAAAATCCATTAAAAATGACATTTATTTTGGCCTCCTCTGTGCAGAGAGGGGTGGATATTCCTTCCTTGAGCGTTTTTGCTTTGAAAGGCACACTTCTTAAAGGCACAAGGTTGTGCAAATAAATAGCAAACATTGTTAGCTTAGCCCTTGAAAGAACTTTTCTCCTTTAGAAAAAAAGGTTTGAAACCCAAGTTAAAAATGCCCCTGTGGCTGAGGAACTAGGAAGGGGGGGGGACTGGGGGGGGGGAACTGTTGTGCGCCTGCCTCACTCCACCAAACTGCTTTGCTGGGCTCTTTGCTGCTGCTCCCTCTGGCAAAGCCCTGGTTTCTTGGGATATGTCCCATCAGATGTTTTCATTCTGGCCCTAAGAGGGGAGAAAAACACAAGGACAAACTCTCAGAAACATATTTTGCAGCAGACGCCAGCTCTGGGGGGCAGCTATGAGCTACGTAAGCAAAGCCTCCTGCAGACACTGCCACTCTTGGCCTGTTGTCCCCCCCTTCCACCTTGATTATTGCAATTATTGCTCAGCTGTCCTCCAAGGATCTCAAGGTGGTGTAGGTGCTTCTCCCACCTCTCATTTTATCCTCACAACAACCCTGTGAGGTAGGTTAGGTGGAGAAACTGTGGCTGATCCATGGTACACCCACTCAGCGAGCCTCAGGATTTGAACCCTGGCCCCTGGGTCCCACCTCAACATTCTGACCACTGGGCCACGCTGGTCCTCCTTCTACACCCAGACCCACTGAGCACGGCTCTCATCTGCGTCTCTTTTTCAAGTAAACAGGCATGACGTGACTTTTCCTCACCGCTAAGAACATCAGCAGAACCTGCTGGATCAGGCCAATGGCCCTTCCAGCCGCGGTGGCCCCAGGCGCCTTTGGGAGACCCTCCAGCAGGACCTGAGGGTTTCCAACAACTCTCCGCTCCTGTGGCTGCCAACAATGCAACCCTCTGACTGCAGAGGCAAAGTCCAGCCAGTGGGGCTAACAGCCATGGGGAGCCTTGGCCCCCACGGAAATCTATCTCCAAGGAGCAGAACTTCCTTCCAGAGCAGATGGCTATGCTTCCACACAAGCTGAGCCCTGGCAACTCTCTTTTCAGAAACTGAGCACTTGCTCTTGCTTTGCAGTGTTCCAAGAACACAGTCCAAAGTAGCTGCGGCTACCGTTAAAATGTATGGCTCTGGGCAGCATATGCTGTCTGAGTAGCGGGGGGGGGGGGGAGTGGGAGTGGGGCTCTTCCCTTCCAGATGGATGCACGAGGTGGTCAGGACAGGCAGGGCTTTGCACATCTGCAAGCTCCGGGGCATAAAACATAAGGCATAAAACATAAAGTGAAGTTTCTCAGCACATTACAATAAACAGGAGCTGTGCAAGAGCACTGCTGGAATTTATATCGCCAGCTTAAAAAAAAATGCTTATGAAACTTTGCAGAGTGCCATTTGCATGGATGGCACTGTATTACAAATAATTCAGTGTGTCCCTTTCCTAAAGAACACTTGCTCACAATGCTGAAACTCACGAGGTGTCCACACACCCCAGCCCCTTAGGCAGCTATTGATGCATCCAGCGCTCTCCTCCTGTCCTGGCTGATTGGATTAAAAGAGGGCAGCCACCAGGTCAGGAAGGAAAGACAACTCATTAAACTCTGTTTAGTAATTAAGTGGGCAGTAACAGCTCTGAACCCCTTTGATTTGAGCCACACTAATGAAGATCATTTCCTCTCTCCAGCCCCCCCTCCCCCAGGCCACACTAGCAGGAAAGGGCCCAGCCAGCATTAACTCCTGGGGTGAGTCAGTCCTTCAGCAACGGAGGAGGCGGAGAAGAGTCATGGAAGTGGTGCTTCTGTTTCCCATCACGTTTGCACAAAAGGATGTCAGCATCATCCCAGCTCGTAAATCAGGGATTGGGGTGGGAGTGCTAGGCAGCCCTCTTGGGCTTCCTGGGTGCAGGAATGGGTCACAAAGGTTTGGAGGTTATTCCAAATTTTGAGGTTCGTAGTTAATGTTAAGTACAAACCCCATGTTAGCTGTATCAGTTGCTCTGTTTGTGAGATGCTGCAAAATGCAGAGAGGGTTTTTTGCTGCAAAACAACTGCCAAAGTTTGGCAGAGGTTTGGAAGAGTTCCAAAATTTTGTAGTTAATTTCCCTGGTCAGAAAGCCTCTGCTCCCAGGATCCTGCAGCCAGGCCAACCTGCCTGAGCAGGGCTGGAGCTCTCTCTGGCTTTGTAAGCCTGTACAGAAGACAAAGGGTCTTATCCCCAGTGAGGCCCTTTCCTGCAAATCTCTGCCCAAAGCTACTGAGCAGTCTCCTCTGGCATGGCACTCTTTCCCAAGGGGGAGTTTATTAACCCTTTCTTTCCCTCCAGAGCCAGTGCACTAAAATAAGATTCAAAAATTGTACAGCAATATGGACAAAGAAAACTCAAAATGTATAGAATCTGAGTTCTACTCAGAGTAGACCAACTGAAATGAATGAACCTAAGTTAATCATGTTCATTAACTTTAATGGGTCTAAGTAGGACTGGCATTGGAGTCAACCCACAATTCCTTGGTATACTGGCAATATCATATTGTTGCACTTAACTAAGTTGGCACAGTTTTGAACGCACCAAGGTTTTGTGCATGGTCAGCTGTGCATCTGACCTGCCCCCTGCAGATCCGAGTCCACATTCCCAGCATGTCTGCATTTCTGCCCAGTGCGATTTTTCTAGAAAAACAGGTGCCAGAACTCTCTTATCATGGCAATGGTGCCTACTTGAGAGGTGCCGGAACTGAGTTCTGGCGAGTTCCAGCTGAAAAAATACCCTGCTTCTGTCTCAGTGACATCTATGCTGGCTTGGTCATGTCCACAGAATGGAAGATGACAGGATTCGCAAGGATCTATTTTACAGGGGGTTGGCTTCAGGCAACATCCCCCCCCCCCGAACAAGATTTAGTGAAGATGGGAGAGCGGCCAGTCCCTTGCCTCATCACCTTTCAGGCCACATCTGATTGTTTCCCAGGAACGCCTAGACTTCTGGCAACTCAGCTGGCCTCAAGCACAGAACGGCAATTGCTTTAATCTATGAAATGGGCCAGTGTACAAACAAACAAAGGATTGTCTAACCTGTGTTCATAATAGTGCCATAGTCATACTGAGTTCTTTAAAAGATAGGAACCTTCTGAAGATAAACCAATGTGCTGTAATTTAATCTTGAACAGGGAGCAGCCCTTCCAACCTCATAGAGAATCTTGCACCATCATACTAAAATCTCATTGTACCCTCCTACGGAAATCTGAAATGGAGCCCGGAGTCCCCTCACCCAGACCAGGGAAGCTCTTTTCCAGCCCGGTCTGCATCCTGCAGAGATTGCTTTGCTCCTCTCCTGGGGGGTTGTGCAGGGGGTGCTGCTGTGGCCTGCAGTCACTGGGAGTAATGGAGATGGGGAGGTGGAAAGCAAGGGAAAGTGTGGTTTTCTTGCACCACAAGTACACACGAGCTCCAGGTGGGGTTTTGGGTTAATATTCTGGAGCTGTCCAGGACCAAAGCAGGAACTGCTGGGAGCTTGCCCACTCCTTGCTTTGGGGTACAAGTGAAGTCTTTCTTGGCTGACCTGCAGCACAAATGGCACCAAGTGGACCAGGCTACCTGGGAAAGTGGTGGGCTCTCCTCCCCTGCAGGTTTTTAAACAGAGGCTGGGTGGCCATCTGCCAGGGAATCTTGAGCTGTGATTCCTGCATTGCGGGGGATGGGACAAGATGACGCTTGGGGTACCTCCAACTCTGCAGTTCTATGATTCCAAGTCAGACACAGCTCTGGCACGCTTGATCCCTTTCCTCCTTGTTCTGCTGGCTCCAAGCTGTGGGCTTCTTGCCACCCAGCAGGGACGGGTGTGTGTGTCATGTGTGATTAGCCACAGACAGCTGGAGATGGAGCCACAGCTGCCAGGGTCCCATGCATCCCAGGCTGGCTTGAAATACTGCCAGGCTTTTGGTGGACTATCCAAATGACATCCCCCTTACACACACACACACACACTGCACAGAACAGTCCTCCTGGTCCTCCCAGTGGCTGTGGTCAGACTGGTCTGTATCTTATTGTACTGCCCTTAAGGGCACCCTCCCATCATCTTCAGCTTGCCTCATGGTGCCATTTTAGCTCCTTTCACATGTTTTGTTCCATTGCACTTTGGTGTGAGTGTGTGAACAGGGCTGCTCAGTGGTACAGCAGATGTCTTGCCTGCAGAAGGTCCCAGGCTCAGCCCCTGGCACCTCCAGACTTCCTGAAACCTTGGAGAGCTGCTGCTGGTAGAGAATACTAAGCTAGAAGGACCCATGTCAAGGCAGCTTCTTCTGTTTAGTGAAAGCTGTAAAAGAGCCTATCCATGTTCCAAAATGCCGGTGCACCCGCTCCATCCGTGGAGTCAGGATCCTTTGCAGAGTTTGTGTGCACAGAGGCTCTTTCACACCTTCCCCTGAATACAGGACAGGGAGAGAAGTTGTGACCCTTCCTCTGCCTCACCACCTGCTCACTCACCCCTTCCCACGTCTTTCCAGGTCCCTCTTTACATGGAAGTTACCTGCAGGGAGGTTCTCTTGAGCCAGCCCTGAGAATGCAGCTCCTCCCACTTGAGAAAGGTTTGGGCAGCCAGGTCCTGGAGCTCCGTGCAGTACAAGAGGCCAGCGTCTTCCCGTATGCCTGGGGTGATGTGTTGCTGCAGCTGGATGCAGAGCTGCTGGAGGTGCCTCTGGTGCGGGAGCAAGGGGAGCACAGAGTCAAGGGAACAGAAAGGCAGGAAGAGAGACATCTAGCAGGGAGCAGAAGCTGCTCTCGTCTGGTGAAGCATTAGCAGAGTGCAGAATAACTTTGTGTTTTTTTAATATATATATATATCAGAATTCTGCACCAGGGTAGATGATATCCTGCATCCAGGGAAAGCCACATTCTGCAGCCTGAACAAATCATGCACATTTATATCTTTATGTGTTTGTGGGATGGGGGGGGGTTATTGGTTTGTTTTGTTCTTGTTTTTATTATGCAATTTGTGTTTTTATTTTGTGGTATGCAAATATAATTAAAAAATAAATAAATTATTTTTGGGTACCAGACATCCTTTTCATTGCACTTTTTCATGATTTGTACTCATGATGCTATTGTTGCCTTCAATACTGTTTACTGTATTTCCCCACAACAATACTTTTTCTGAACATTGCCCCTGCTTACAAAGACCGCTGGGCCTTTAGCTAGATAGAATTAAAATAGGTAGCATGGCGGTGAACCTTCTCCCTCACATGCAGGGAGGTTTTATGTGCAGGAAAGTGGGGCGGCCGTCAATCAGAAATGCTGCTGCTACGCTGAAAGCATGATGACTTGATTCTGCTAGTTGCATCAACACAGGGCTGCCTCCGAAGGGAGTCTGAAGAGAAACAAGACAAAAGGAGAACTGGGAGAAGCTCTGGACCAGGCCACACATTACACAGTTGAGGGAGGCTTAAGACAGGTTTGTGTGTAATATGTAGCTCAGTCCAGACCTTTACTCCAGTTCCCCTTTGCTTCCCTCTTGCTTTTGCTTGGGCTCCTTTGGGAGTGGAAAAGTATTGAGAGCCACTTCTCTGCCCAAGCTCACCCTCCCACGGGCTGCTAGGCTACCATTCAGCTACCACTGCAGCCCCACAACTGAGTTCTGCTTTGTGCCGCTCCCAGCCCCACGGTTGCTCTGAGCTAGAACTTTTTGTTGCTTCTGTGTGTTGTGTGTGTGAGCTGGCTCCAGCAAAGCCGTGAAGCTGCAGTTTATGCTGCCCACAAAGCTGGCCTGCCTCCAGCCTTCTCCTCCACCACACCAGGCTAAATGTCACACACAGTGCAGTTTTCATTTCTCCTGGCGAGCGATCTGTTCTCTTAGCTGGCCTGGGCACAGCCCCCTTTTCAACATAGCCGCTCTCTGCTGTCCTTGCTCCGGGATCCTGACTCACCTGATCTCTCAGAGGGACAGCCGTGGTTCCCACAACCACATTGGCCAGCGTCAGGAGGCTGTGGCAGAGGTAGCAGGCCTGGAAGAGAGAGGGAGGTAGAGGCATATCATTTGGAAGTAGGTTAGCTAGCGAGAGAGAGAGAGAGAGAGTGACTGGCCCAAGGTGACCCAGTGGGCTTTGTGGTTGGGCTCCCAGGCCCCAGCCCAGAATATTAACCTCTACACCAGGTCATGCAACATTCACCAGAGAGAGAGAGAGAGAGAGAGAGAGAGAGAGAGAGAGAGAGAAAGAAGCAGATGTGTTTCCAGACTGAATACTCTCTCACTCCCCAGATGCCGCTCTTCTGTGGTAAGGCACAGGTAGAACTGCAAGTGAGCTTCTGCATTACTGCAGTTTTTCTGTGCCCCCCTCTACGTTCTCTCCACATTAGCAGGAGTGATGCCACTGCTGTGGGTGGAGCCCTTTGAAACTCAGCACCCATTCCGTATAACGCTTGTGGCTGGTGGGTGACATTAATTGTTGCTAAAAAACCCTTTTCCAGTTTATAATGAAAGAGAGGCAGCACAGGGCTTTAGTGCAATGGTACGATCACACTTTACTACTACAGAGCCAGAGCATTAGAGGGTTTTAGCACTGCGGTTGCTTCCAGATGACCTGTTTATTGAGCATTTATCCTGATTTGTGTGCAGGGAGATCAGACAATGCCAGCTATGCACTGAGCATTCATTCCTTTTCGTTTGTGGGGAGGTCAGAGGATGCTGTGTCAGAGCAAGTGTTACCTGTCACTTTCCTTATAGCAAGGGTCTGATTTTGGGGGTAGGGAAGCAGGATTGTTGTGCAGGAGCACTAACCACCTTTAACCTGAATTTGCCAGTATGCAAATGAATCCAATCTGAAAATAGGAACAGTTGGGAAGCACCCTTGAAATGTCCTTCACATTAGAAATAAATTAAAATAGCGGAGGAAACATTTCAGCTGTGGAAAATGCACTGCTTCTGGAAAACGTTGGACTTTCTGCAGTGTGGGAAAAGTTGGAAGGTCCGCATGGAAAACAGAGGATGACAGTGGTTTGATGCCCTCTAGAGAGAAAAGGAACAAAGCTGCCAGACCCTTCCCTCAGCCTCCTGGGACCCCCTGCCTCTTCTCAGGACAGAACCATGGATGGCCAACCCACCTGCTGTCCAGCAGAAGGAGACAGACAAATGACCATGCAAGCTTTATCAGTTTTGGGGCATAGCTGTCAAGTGTCCCTTATTTGAAGGGACAGTCCCTTATTCCAGCGCCATGTCCCGCTGCTGTCCCTTATTGATGGATGTCCCTTAAATGATGTCCCTTAAATTTCAAAGGAAGCAGCTCCTCTCCCTCCCTGCCCTGTTGCTCACCCAATAAGAAGTCTAAGAACGACTGGGGGGTGGAGCTTGCATGCCTTATGTGTGGTCAGTTAATGCAAACTGAGGGGTTTTTTGAATACTGGACGCCATTTTGTTGCACGTGCTGCTGCAAACTTTGCAGTGCAAAGCCAGGCCGGGGAGCCATCTTAAGTTGAGGCTGCATAGGCCTTGTGGTGCATGTGATTCAGATTCTATTCAGTTGAACCTCTGGTTACAAAGTTGGTTGGACAGTGTTCTCGAAGCTACCAGCATGAGTTTGACCAGACTGCAGGAGGACAGGAAGACTGGAGTGCCTGGAACAGGTGAGGCTGCAGGCCCCTTATTTTGGCTGCTGGTCCCATATTTTCAAATCTGTAAGTTGACAGCTATGTTTTGGGGCCCCATGACCACTAGCGCCATTGCTTCCAACGGTGTGCCCTGCTAGCAACTAGCCCACCCTGCAGGGAGAGCAAGACCCCTCCTAGGTCTGCCCACTTGCACAGCTCCCAGCTCATATCAAGGGGGCTTTTGCACAGGAACATCTCAGTGGATTGGCGCTTGGGCAGATCTGTTGGTCTCCTACCCTCTGCCCTAAAGGGCATGCAAATCCTGCTCCCTTGTTTTGCTGGAAAGCTTAGGTTGCAAGCCTAACCCCACGCACCTGGCAGTTTAAGTCCTACTGAATTCAATAGGGCTGACTTCTGATTAAACATGGTTAGGAAGCCACTACTGAACAACCTGCTTTCTATCACAACAAACTTTGACTGAAAAGGTCTCCCAATGAATCTCGCTGCTTGATAGTTAGATATTGTAGCCACAAGCAAGCCAAGCCGCCTACTTGGCGTACTGAGATTTGTCTCGTAGGGAGAAGGCAGAAGGACAAAGAAGTTCTGTATAGAGTGGAAACTCAGTCTCCCCTGCAAAGAAGTGGAGAACCAGAATCTATCCAAGCCCTTTGCAGCTGCCAGGTGAGTCAGCCCTGCAGCTGTTTTCTCCCAAGCTGAAAGCCACCTTATAGTGCAGCAGGGAAGGGGTGTGGCTCTGTTAGGGCTGACACACGCCTGGGATTTCCTGGACATTACCGGGATTTCAAAGGCAGAAGCGACATCCAGGGGAATTTCTAATTTCCAGAAGGCAGCAGTTTGTCCTGGATCTTTGGCAAGTAAACAATTTTTTGCCGTTTTTGTAAAGAAAATCTCAGCAATATTTGGGGTGTCCTGGTTTTTACTTTTTGAAATATGGCAACCCTAGGCTCCGTGCTCCTGCCTCAGCCTCTGCCCCCCCACCTGTCCCTGCCAGTGCCACCTGTCCAGGCCTGAAAGTCTCCCCAGCTTCTATGCCAGACTTCATGGAGTCCCTTGTGCAAACCGTCCTTCCCACAGATGTCCTGCAGCTCAGCTCGTCGCAGCAGAACTCCTCAGCTGTTGCTTCAGCTGTGGAAGACGGCAGCCAACTTACTGCAGGGCAATGGAGAAAAGAAGATCAGGGTAGGTGTGTGTGTTAAACCACGTGTCTGCTTCCAAAGGTATCAACAACAGAGCGATTAGAGTGGGAGGAGGCCTGGCAGGCCATCTGCTTGAACTCTCCGTTCACTGCAAGATATTCAGAGTATCTTCAGCAGTAGACGGCCATCCAGCCTCTACGAGTTCCCTCCCTCTCCCACCTTTTCCTTCAGCAGAAGTTACACAGGTCAACTTATCAGTTCCATGGAGCTGCCTGCCAGTAAGTGAGTATAGGAATGTAGATTTGTAGCCTGCCTGCTTCCTGAACAAAGCAGTCTAGCCTCTGAGCCACTTTGCTGCATTGTGTTTGGAGGCAGAGGACATGTCTTTCTGCTCAGTTCTGCCTGGCTGTGCTGGATTTCACTGATGGGGAGACTCAGCTGCCTAAAAGCACACACCACTTGGAGCTACTGCTGGTGGCATCCCAACCAGTGGCAGCCAGTGCAAAGCCCCCCAAAGGCGTGTTTCAGAGGCAAGAGGGGGAGTTGTGCCCAAAGATCCACTGGATCTTCAGCCAGTCCAGGCCTGCTGGTTACCTGCTCTTCTTAGGGCTGCCTTGCACCCAGAATTTCCTGGACATACCGCACTCTGAAACAGTGTCTGGGCGGAAATCACTTGAATGTCTGGGAAAACCAGACATGGCAACCCATGTCAAAAGTCAAGATTTTGGTGAATTTCCTTAAAAATATCTGAACAACTTCATTTTTCGTTCAAAAGTTCAACTTTGACCCCAAAAAGCTCAACATTTTCACATTTTGACATATGGCAACCTTAGCTTTTCTTGCTGGCGTGAAGTGGCAGGGCTCCAGGGTTAGGATGGAGGTCCCAAGGCTGAAATCCTGTGCTCACTTTGTTGTGGCCAAGCCCCATGGAACTCAGTGGGACTTAAAGGTTAGTAGAAGTGTGTAACTCATGGGATCCTGAAGCTCCGCCTTACTTTTATGTATTCCAAAGAGATGGTTATGCTAGTTTTTGCAGCAAGAATAAAAACACCTTACAGCACCAGAAAAAGCAGTAGAATTCTTCTAGTTTACATTTTCTTGGATGAGAGCCCACTTTGTCTGATACATGACACATTATCCTTAGTGCTCTCTCTCTCTCTCTCTCTCTCTCTCTCTCTCTCTCTCACACACACACACACACACACACACACACACCAGGCGTGTTTGGGGGTGTGTGTAAACAGTGGGCCAAAAGGCCAAGCAAAGCAAGAGGTTCACCCAGCATACATTTCTATGCAAAGCTCCAGTGTCTGCAAGAGAAGCATGGTGGCCATTTGCAACAGGAGTAACTAATGATAAGGCAACCTCCCTAGCTTCTTATCTTACATACATACAAGCTTTGCATAGATTGGAAATGCCACAGATCTGCTGTTCCTCTTGCCTTGCACGGCCTCCTGGCCCCAGATTGACAATCCATCTTCTGTAGGTTTGTGTGTTTCTCTGTCAACTGGGGATACCCTCATGCTTCTAACAAACTGGGCTTTCCTTCACAAAATCTTATGCCACAGTAAACCTGTAAGTCTTTAATAGTGCCACAAAACTCCCTGTAGTTTCATAAATGTGATTGCTGATGTTGATTAGCAATCTCAGCTGGAGCAGCTGGTAGCATCAAGGTCGTGGGGAATTCAAGCGGTGAATTAGTCAGAATACATGCCAGAGAGCTGTGGGCGAGCGAAGGGAGCAATACGGAAACCTTCCAGCTTTTGAATTGGGCTAAATATGTTGAAAAGCTGGCCCAGCCCCTCTGGCCTCCCCCAGCTTTGCATAGCTGCACATTGCACAAGCCTGGGAGTCAGTTCTTCTGTGGAAATTCCTGATTTAGCCGGGTGATGTTTGTCCCAATTCCCCCTAGTAAGTCCCTTTGAAGATTTAAACTATGCTGGTGATCTTTCAACCAGCAAGTAACCCAGTAGCCAACAGGGAACCGTGAAGCATTGTGTGCCGTTTTGCACAAGCTTAGCAGAAGAGGTCAGCAGGTAAAGGGGTTTACAGGTAAGCTGTTTGCTGTGGGGACGCCAGCAAATTGCATTAAGAGATTGCAAGACAAACAGGATTAAGCTTAGAGGTGGCAGACAATCCTCCCTTTACCTACCGGCTCCCAAGTGCCAGAAGTGGTATCAGCTAGTCCCTTGTCTGATACATGCTACCATCTGGCACTGGAAAAGTCTGCAACTTCAGGTTCCCCCACCTTAAAAATAACCCCTATTTATTCATTTGAACATCTCACCAACTGCATCCCTGCACTGCTGAATAAGTTAGCCCATTGTCAGTATAAAACTGCAAAGTGGTTTGCCTCTGCAGGATTGCATGTGTCTAAGTTGGAACCTCCCCCTTTTAAAAATCTTTACCTCCAACATTTTCCTACATAATTAGGATTATTTTGTAAACCAGGAGTAGGCAACCTAAGGCCCATGGGCCACAAGCAGCCCATGGGGGTCGTTTAACTAGCCCACAAGTCGCCCCCAAACTGCATTAAACCGGCACTCCGCGGTGCCGAAAATCTCATCTGCGCATGCTCAGGCGCCGAAAATCGCAGCCATGCGCACGTGTGATCCGGCCCACGGAGGGATCTCCGCTGGAGGGAACTGGCCCAGGTGAGGTAAACCTTGCCGACCCCTGTAAACTGACAGATCACCTGAAAAAACATTGTGGACCACAGTTCTATGGAGAATGCTTTGGAAGAAAGCCGTGATGTTTACTGGATGAAGGGAACAGTCTCAGCTTCCAAGTGTACATTTTGAAACACCCTTTACTAACTGAGGTAGCACATGTTCCTGAGAC
This sequence comes from Podarcis liolepis, assembly GCF_965112155.1. NCBI lineage: Eukaryota > Metazoa > Chordata > Lepidosauria > Squamata > Lacertidae > Podarcis > Podarcis liolepis. The sequence goes on along the minus strand of NC_139561.1, from coordinate 2,366,653 downwards.
AAAAAGCAGCATTGCATTTATGTTTTGCGCTCCTGTGTAGGACTTAAAACCCTGGAGCCTTTTTGGGAAGGCATGGCTGGAATATGAGAAGAAATAAGGAAGAGGTATAGTTCAGTTGAGACTCATAATCTCAGGATCATGCGCTGATTTGATCCACACGTTGGGCAAAGGATTCCTACACTGCCGAGGGCTGGACTAGATTATTCTCGTGGTCCTTTCCAATTCTAGGATTCTATCATTCTAAGATGCTGAGAGTGCCTCTGAGAATATGTTCCCATCCCCACGGAGTAATCACAGTCCAGCTGTGAATAGAGATCGCTCTCTGAGTTTCAGCATTTCTCTTTGTAGACATGGGCCTCTTTTGCAAAACACAACCAGTAAAAACAAAGCCCTGTTGCCTCCGTAAGACATGGGAGCCCATGAATCAGACAGAGCATCTGAGAAGCCAGGCTACTCCTGACAGCTGGAGTGGTGCCTTTTTGCCTTTTCACACCCTGCCTCCTCTCCGCCTCCACACCCGGAAAGGGGAGCAGGTCGGGAGTTGCCAGCCCCAGAGCTAACACGTTCCAGGATGCTATTGTGCAGTGCAGGGGAAGGTTTTACCTGGAGCCTGTCCAAGTAGGGGAAGTGGAGGCATGGGAGGAGAAAGCCCAGGCAGATAGATGGAGCTACGCATTACACAGGGCTGGCTCTCAATAGACCCAGCTAGACTTTGGGCATGTGGAGGGAATAGATGTTAGGAGCAAAACACAGGGTTCCCAAGCCCCCCCTCCTTTGGTAGCTGGGAGGCAGATTCATAGAGAGCTGGCAGGTGTGTGTGAGAAAGAAAGAGAGAGAGAGAGAGAGAGAGAGAGAGGGAGAGAGAGAGAAAGAACCCTTGCATGGCTGCTTTTCTTCCTTGCTGAGCTCCAACATCAGAAACAACTGAATGAAAAACAACTGGGGGGGGGAGGGGGTAGAGAGCATCCCACCTGCTCAGGATTGAGGCCTGAGAAGCCCACTCATAATGGATAAACACTGAAGACCTCTTTGTTCCCTAAAGTGCCAAGGGAGCCCCCTGATTCCTTATATCTCTGTCTTATTGCTGAGGTCTTTGGGGTGGGAGTCACTGTTAGGGGTCCCCCATGGCTCAGATGTTTGGCGCATGTCTGCCAGAAGGGCTTGGGGCCCATTTCAGCTGAGGTCAAACAGACCTCCTGCCTGCCGAACCTCCAGCACCTAATAAAGACCTTCTGTGTCAGTTTTTAAGCGCCTACTGAAAACGTTTCTGTTCAGTCAGATTTATGCAGGCAATGAAGACTACATCTTCCCATAACAACTGATTTCTGATTTCAACTTTTTAAATATGGTTTTTATTGTATCTTCTTATGCACAATTGTTGTAAACTGCTTTGACATTTTTTTAATGAAAGCAGTAAATAAACAAATACTTTAAAAAAAATCCCAGCAGGCATTTAAACTGAATTTTGACTTTATAATTTTAACTGATTTTTCTTTTCAATGTATTGAGACTCTTGTACATTGCTTAGAGGCAACTGCAATTAAGCAGTATGTAAACTGTCAAAATAAATAAATAAAACTGAAACCACTTGCACAGCTCTGGGTGCTTTTCCATGGAAACTTGGAATCCTAGATTTGTAGAGCTGAAAGGGACCACCAGGGTCATCTAATCCAACCCTGTGGAAGGCAAGAAAGAGGCTCTTATGCTCTACTGACTGAACTGTTTCAGTGCTGATCTTAACCTTGCACATTTTTATCGTATTTTAATGGTGGGTTTCTTGCTTTTCTCAGCTGCCTTGTGGGTCTGGTACAAGTTAAGACAGAATACAAGCAAACAGGATATGGGCAGGTTTGTCTCCCACTAATTCAGCAGTTAAAAGACACAGAAATAAAATGGGTCTGATAACAGAGAAGGAAGAGCAGGAAGCCAGACTAATAAAGGGAACTTCTAATCTTCTTAGCAGTAGAAATGTTCATGTTAAGAACCCAAAGTACGCAAACCCCAGTGACAGATCGCAGGATGCGACACACATGACACCATCTTCGTGGGTATGATATTATTGCACAAAAATCTGCCCACCCCTTCCGTGTGTGTGTGTGTTCAAGCTGCCCTAAGCAAAGGCCAGCAAAGACCACCTTCTCTGCTCCGCCAGCAGCAGACCCCCCTCTTCCTAGCTGTTGCCAGGCACATCTCTGAGGAGTGTTCCCAGACAACTCTGCTTTTAAAGGACCAGCACACGCCAAGCGCCTGCCTCTCTTCTCATGTGTAATCTTCACATATCCACATATAATTTAAGAAATGTTAAGTGCAATTATTTGAAGGGATAATTAATTAGGCAGCTGAGGATAAAAGGGGGAGGTTGGGGAGGGTTATTTTTAATTGCCCAAACAGAGATATGCAATAATAGATGTTGGAATGCAGTCTGTTTTGTTGAGTAGAGAGAAAATGCTAATAAATATGTATCATTTTCCACCCTCCTTCTTTCTCTAATCCTATACTTTCCCCAGTTGCCTTCCAGCCAAGAATCTCTGAGCAATTAAAAGAGCTCTAATTAAGCATGAAAGAAAATAAAAAACCAAGGCAAATTAAAGTAATGAGTTGTTGGATAGCTGGGTTGGGAGTGGAGAGAAGGAAATTACAGAATCATCCTTCAAGCCCTGAGTGTAGTCTTGCCATCTACTAACTGCAAGATGAAAACTTCCTTGTGTTCAGAGCTATGCACACATACAGAAACAGGAGCGGGATAAATTCTACACATCTCTGGCACAGGAAGTTCAGCTTCCTGGCAATCTTTGCTTTCCTTCAGATACAGAAAGAAGGGGGAAATGGTGCAATCCAGAAGTGTGCATATGGTGGCATCAATATGTTCAGTGGAGGGTTGCCAGCTTTTCAGCACGCTTCTGTTGCTCTGCCCTTGCCAGCAAATTGATGTGCTGCTGGCACTAGCAGGTGATCACGTTCCTCTTCAGGCTGTGAAAAATCCCACCTACTTATTTCTGCTATTTTAAGCTGCTGTTAAAGGTATAGGTGCAAGCTTACTGGGCCTGCCCTTGAGACTGACCCAGAAACTCCAGTGGGTGCAGAATGCTGCGGTGAGACTCCTTACGGGGTCTTCGCTGCGAGATCACATTCATCCGGTGCTGTACCAGCTGCACTGGCTCCCGGTGGAGTACAGGATCAGGTTTAAGGTGCTGGTTTTAACCTTTAAAGCCCTATACGGCCTAGGACCCTCGTACCTACGGGACTGCCTCTCCTGGTATGTCCCACAGAGGAACTTACGGTCTGCAAATAAAAGCATCCTGAAGGTCCCAGACCTCAGAGAGGTTAGGCTGGCCTCAACTAGAGCCAGGGCTTTCTCGGCTGCGGCTCCAATCTGCGGGACCTGACATCTTTCTGCAGGGCCTCCAAGACAGAGCTGTTCCACCAGGCCTTTTGGCCTTTTGTCAGGGCGCAGCCTGACTCCCTCCTCTGGCAATCTGCACAGAATTTTTGCTTAATGGTTGCCATCAATTTGATTTTAATTAATTTTCATAATGAAATGTTTTTAGAATGTTGGATTATTTGATTGTTAAAATAAAAAAATCCCTTCCAGTAGCACCTTAAAGACCAACTAAGTTAGTTCTTGGTATGAGCTTTCGTGTGCATGCACACTTCTTCAGATACACTGAAACAGAAGTTGCCAGATCTTTCTATATAGTGAGAAGGTATATATAGAAACTTCTGTTTCAGTGTATCTGAAGAAGTGTGCATGCACACGAAAGCTCATACCAAGAACTAACTTAGTTGGTCTTTAAGGTGCTACTGGAAGGAATTTTTTTATTTTGACTATGGCAGACCAACACGGCTACCTATCTGTATTTGATTGTTGTTAGCCGCCCTGAGCCCGGCTTTGGCTGGGGAGGGCGGGATATAATAATAATAATAATAATAATAATAATAATAATAATAATAATAATAATAATAATAATTATATCCCCTATGTGGGACTTCCCAAAAAGCCTTATTTTGTGGCTAAAGTGGCTACCTTTTATCTGTTCCAGTGCCTGACACAGAAATGAAGCTGCTTGGAGATGCAAGGCAGGAGGAACGCCACCTGATGATTTTCTGCATCTCCTGCTGCACTTTAAGGCATGGGAACAGGTCTAGCAGCCAGCCTTAAAATGGATCCTAAGGGCAGCACAGAAGGAGAATGAGATGTTCCTATTTATAAAAACACAAGACAATAGGCTTGCTGCACAAATAGAAGCCCTGGGCACATTAGCACAGCCAGTCTTTGAACTGGCCACTGCACATGTGTCTTAACAGTAGCAGCAACTGACTGGAGCATCCTCCTTCCGCCAGCTCACTCTTGTGCCTTACGTCTTAAGAGCGTGATCTGTTGTTAAAGGCGGGGGCGACACTGCCTGGCTGAAAAGATGGCAAGTCTAAAGGACATTGTTTGCTGCCCCGCACAAAAAAGCTGACCACTACTTTTTGGGGTTGCTGTTTGTTGTTTTTAACTTCTGTGTTTTTAGTAGCAGCTTGATTAGCAGGAGATAATCCTTAAACCCATGCTATGAATAAGCTTCACCTCTTTGTTTCTGCAGTTCAAACCGCACTCAGTCACAGAAGCAGATTTTCCTCCCCTGCAGATCAGCTGGCAACACAAACTGTTATCAGAGCTACAAATCAAAGGCTTCTTTACTAAAAAAGGTGAGGTTGACAGAGAAACGCCATGGAGTGGCTCATCCCTGGGGCTTATCTGTACATCTGTAAAAAATTGCTGGACTCAGGAGAATCCCAATTTCTTTCTTTCTTTCTTTTCTAGTAGTAATCTAGCTCTCACCCCCCACGTTGCACAAATGTTGGCAGCAAAAATACTGGACACTCAGGAATAAGGAGGTGTGTGTGTGTGTGTGTGTGTGTGTGTGTGTGTGTGGTGAAATACAGATTGCTAGTTTCCCCTCAATCTGGTGTTTTTTAAGCCTTTGCCTCAAGGTTTCTCTAGGTCTGTCTCACATTTTTCACAAGTGAAGACAACAATCCTCAAATAAGCATATGGAAGCCCAACAGGCTTATCAACTAAGCAGAGCACTGGCGCTGTTGCCTCTTTCCCGGCAGGGATCATTCAGAGCCAAGGGGATAAAAAAATGCTGACCTATCACTACTCAGCCCTTTTCCTGCCTCTTTCCCTGAAACAGAGAAGAAGAGGTCAAGAGGAGGAACTGCAAGAAGTTAAAACCAGGTTCCTGCTTTTCTGCACGGAGCTCAAGCCGGGCAACCTGGTAGCTCCTGGAGACGCATCACGCGGGGCTGCCCCAGACCTGCCCAATCCTGCCTGGCGCTTGGCAACTCTCAAGCAGCTCATCCTCTTACGGTCAGGATTAGGCTTGTTTTTCATGGAGCCGTGGCGAGGTCAGTACTGAGGGAAGTGGGTCAGAGGCAGGGCCTTGTGTGACTCCTGGCAGGCCAAAAAAAGGTGTGTTTATTTAGGTTGTGAGGCTGAATCCTAGCATTTGGATGAGCCTGTGCTCAGAGGCCCTGACTGTTTCCCAGCACACAGATGGGTCAATGGATGGCAGGACTAGGAGCTCATCCACACGTACCTCTTGCCCCACACGGTCTACGCAGAGGTCCGCACTTTAAAACTCTGAGTCCCCGATAGAAGTGTTAACGGTAAAAAAGTTAAATATAAAGGGGGGAAGAGCAACTTATGAAGACATTTTAATGAAAACCGAGGATGGGTGGAAGTTAAAACCCTATGAAAGTATAGAAAACGCTTTCACAGGATGGCTTCAATACCATCAAGTTCATGGAATATTAACAGAAGACCAAAAAAAAAACCAGGTTTTAGTGGAAAAAAGTCAAGATTCCAAATTGAAATTTTAGAGGGTAGAACAAAACTTCTATCCAAAATGTATGATTTTCTCCTGGAATGGGACACAAAAGATGAACTGATAAAGGAAGTCATGATAAAATGGGCAGTTGACTTTGGATATAACATTGACTATGACAACTGGGTAAAAGTATGGAACGAAGGTATGAGTTTTACAGCGTGCTCTACCTTAAAAGAAAATTTAAAGAAAATGATGTACCGGTGGTATATTACCCCGGTTAAATTAGCTAAAATGTACAGAGTGAGCAACAAAGCCTGCTGGAAATGCAAATTAAAAGATGGTGAACTCTTCCACATGTGGTGGACTTGCGAAAAAATGAAAAACTTTTGGGACTTGATTTATAACGAAATGAAAAAACTGTTTAAATATACATTCCCAAAGAAACCAGAGGCTTTCCTGCTAGGGATAATAGGAGATGAAGTGAAAAAAGAGGATTGTAAGTTATTTGTGTATGCCATGACTGCTGCTAGGATTCTCATGGCCCAGAAATGGAAATCCCAGGAGATCCCAACATTAGTGGAGTGGCAAGTGAAGGTGTTTGAATATGCGGAGTTGGCGAAAATGACTAATAAGATTAGACATCAAAAAGTAACAAAGTTCGAAGAGGAGTGGAATAAATTTGTTGTATATATACGGAATAATTGTAGAAGTTTAAAAACCGTAGCAGGAATAACTTAAATCTTTTGATGTGGGTGGAGGGTAAATAAGAATCTGTAGGAGTAGGTGTTAATTTGTGAAAGCCGAAGCAGGGAAGGAAGGAAGTCTGAGCGTGACAAAGCGCAGTGTAAATAAGAAAACACTAAGATGCTGGATGCAAGAGTTTATGTTTAAGTAGATTATGTTTTTGGAAATTTGACTTATGTTCTTCTTTGAGTTTGCTTTTGAAAACTTAATAAAAAGTATTTTTTTAAAAAACAACCTCTGAGTCCAGGTGAACTTTTTCATCCCAGAGCTTTCCCTGCAAAATCCCACTCTTGAGAGCTGAAGTGAACAAATGGCAATTTGCCATTTGCTCCGATTCAGCAGTAAAGAGTGGGGTTGTTGCAGGGAAAGCTCTGGAGCAGAAAACCCCAAAACCAAACAAAAACAAAGTACCAGAGTTTAAAGCACAGAGCATGCCTGGAAAGCGCAGAGGAAAGGTAAGTGAGGGTTGCTCCATTTCCCCCTGGCAGGGGTCTTACACACTGAATAACTGTGAGACATGGATACATAAACAGATGAAGCTTTTGTGGGCATGGAGGTGCTGTGACGGGGAAGCCTGGGCAGCTAAATCTCTATTGACCGTGTTGCTGTTAAAAAGGAACAAGAACTACAAAAACCCCACTCAATTGGAAACTCTACCTGTAAACTCAAGCACACTGGGAACTCTGCCATTCCCCAGCCGAAAAACTGGCAAACCTCTGAAAAATTCCTTGGCCTTTTGGGACTGGCAGATGGCCTACTTAGCTGCTCTGCTTGCTTTTTACGCGGATGTAGAAATTCAGGAGGGAAAATCCCCTTTGACTGAGAGTTTAAAAAGTGAGGGAAAGAAAACTTCTCATTTCATCAGAAAGCAGGGAGTTGAGTCACTCCGATGCCCCCCTTTCCCTGGCTCTCCTCCTCCTCACCAGCCTTGGCAGCTGCTGTCGCCAAGGAGGAGGGGGGGGAGAGCATGCAGTGCGGAACCAGATGTTCAGGCTGGCCTTGCAGACTGGAGCCAGCTCCCAGCTGTTTATGCTGCTTCTAGCTATTAGATTACAAACTGGGGTGGGGGTGGCTTAAACTCTAGATTGAGAATGAGGTGAGGAGTAGCAGAAGGCACTGCTGCCTGAGCCCTTTCCTTACTCCCTAAAGGTTGGAAGACCAGCTCTGCTATTGGGAGGACACGTACAAATGGGATAAAAATAAAATGGGAATATATGCAATGGGAATATATGCATTCTTGGATGAGGCTGGAGACCAACAACAGGTTACAAGAGAGCTGGAAGTGGTTGAAGAGAAGATTCGCCCTGATGTTACGAACACTGATTTCTTTTCCCTGCCTGCCATCTCTAGTGTCTTGTGGGATTTTGAAACAATAGAAAAAGCTGAAAGACCTGCTTAACAGAGGCAAACACAGGATAAATATACCACAATGAACACCAGTCCCTCTTCCAAACAACCTATATTATAACACTTCATCTGATGTTATGATCTGGAGCTATGTAACCAAATGTGCTGATAATACCAAATTGTTCAGGGCGGCTAAAACAAAAAGGATTGTGAGGAGCTCCAAAAGGATCTCTTCCAACTGGATGAGTGAGCAATAAAATGGTGAAGGCAATTCAATGTAAGCAAGTGTAAAGAGTGGAGAGGGTCCTTACTTCACACACACATGAATGGGGACTGAACTGGCAGTGACTGATGGGAAGAAGACCTTGCAGTCACAGTGGACAGCTCAGTGACGATGATGCCAAGCTAGGGTGCAGTAGTTGTGGAGGAGGTGAACTTCACTTTAGGGATCATTAGAAACGGGATTAAAAATAAACTTCCAATATCACAATGTCCTTATGCAAAACTAGGGTAAGACCACACTAGCAATAATACTGTGTACAGTTCTGGTTGCCTCACCTCAGAAAAGATATTGCAAAGTTGCAAAAGGTAGGTGGGGCGGGGTGGGGCATGACAGAGGTGGTTAAGTTTAAACGTGATGTGGACAAAGTGAGCAGAGAAAGGAACTTTTTCCTCGCCCCATAGTTCTAGAACCCAGGGCCATCCTATGAAGCTGAGTGTTGGGAAGCTCAGAACAAGGAAAATGAGCTGGTTCTTCACACACTATGGACTTCTGGTTGTGTCGTCACCAAGTCGGACTGCTCTGGAGGGTCACAGGGCTACTTTTGTATACATTTAAATTTTGTTTATTTACTGACTTGGTAGAAAACCTCTAAATTGTTTAAAAATATATAAAATAGAACATTCATATTCTTGATAAAAAGCAGTTAAAAACAGGCATTTAAAAACGTTCAAATCAACAGCAGCTAAAAAGAGGTAAAACACATGCAACTTCCACATATCTGGACAGACCTGCCTATGCAGGAATCTTGTAAGCAGGCACTTAAAGAATTCAGTGAAGCTGCCTGCTTGATAGCCATAGGCAGGGAGTTCCAATGTGTAGGTCCTGCCACACTAAAAGATCTATTTCTTGCAACTGCAGAATGAGTATTATGTCACAGTGCCGGTTCTGCAGATCAAGTGGGCACATTTAGGGATAGGTGATCCTGCAGGTAAACTGGGCCCAAACTGTTAAGGGCTTTATATACCAACAGGAACTCCTTGATCTTGGCCCAGAAGCAAATGGGCTACCAGGGCAGATGTCTGAGCAAAGGTGTTCCACGCTCACAGGGTCTCAGTCCTTTTCGTTATGTGTATTCTCCTCCCCAGTGCCCTGGTTTCTTGGTCAATTTGGCCTGACTGTGGAGGGGCTGAACCCAGCAATTTCAGTAGCAGCCTGCTGGACTAAGATCTGGGCTCGCTAGTGGAGCAGGTAGCCACTGTGGCCTCTCCCACTTCCAAAAGTACAGGCCAAAAAAAGAAAGAAAAAGAAAAAGAAATTGAGCGTGGTTGCATGAAACTGCCCTCCAGGCAGGCTCTCGTCTTGCCTGTATCATGCTGCGGAGCCAAGGAGACACACGCCATTGGCATTGCTTCTTGAGGCCCAACAAAAAGCTGCCTAAGGGCCTTGGGGGTTCCCTTGAGGTGGCTCTTTAATTGCAAGGCTTCTTTTGTGCACAGGGAGACGGCAATAAAGCCTTTCTATTGAGCAGCAGGAGCAAGGAATTTGGGTCAACTGGCACCCCTGCCACAATGGTCCATCGCTGGAGTTTTAATCTGAAGCGGTCTTCATTGCCAGAAGCACCCAGACATTCCAGGGTGTTGCAAACTGACTGCAGCCATCAACACGATGCCTTTGCAAAAGCTGAGCAAGGGCCATTTGGAGGTTGCTGCATATCCCAGACATGGAAAGGGCAGACCCACCAACTGGACAGTTGCCTAGAATGTCAGTGGGATGGGAACTGCAGAAGAGGCAATGCCCTCCTTTTGCCTCTGCCATGCTTCACCAGGTGGCTGGTTTGGTTAGGTTTGTTGAATTTAATGCTGCTTCCCATGACGAAAAGTCCCAAAGCGATTTACAACAAGAATGAAATGCAATAATAAAAAGATGTAGCTGTATTGAAAACACAGTTGGAATAAAAACACAGAACTGTAGAGTTGGAAGGGACCCCAGGGCTCATGGAGTCCAGCCTCCTTTCATGCAGGAATTACAGCTGACGAATCCCTGACACAGGGCCATTTTGTTTAAATACCTCCAAGGAAGGTGAGTCCACCACCTTCCAAGGGAGTTCATTCCACTGTCAAATATCTAAGTTCTGCTGCTGCACAAATGCACGGGAAAATAAAAGCAGATTACAAAGTTGGTGCCAGGCCGGCATGCCTGGGGAGGGCATTCCATAGGCCGGGAGCTACAACAGAAAGGCTTGTGCTCTCGCCGCCATCCTTTGGACCTCCGTCAGAGGTGGCACACAGAGAAAGACCTCAGCGGACAATTTCAGGAACTGGGCGGGTCCATATGGGAAACGTTCATGTGTTGCTGGCTGAAACGACCCCTTCCCCACCCCAGGCCAGAAAGTTGTCTTAACTACCAGTGCCCCTATACTTGCCTCTGGGTGGGCAACTGGAAGGGGCAAATTTGGAACCTCCTGCTGGAACCTCCTGCTGCTGACCCCTATAGCTTAATGGAGAATTTAGGTGAGTCTCTAGTGCACCCCTTCCCCCTCCCATTTTGTTTATGAACATTATAGCGCCTCGAGGCTTCACTGTAATGAATATCAATCATAAGGAACGTGCCTTCTCAACGTGTTAATGCATGATCCAAAGTGAGACACGGCTCTATCAGGATTAATGTCTTCCCAGGCCAAGCTGATGGAGATAATGAGGAAGCCACCCAGCTAGACAAAATGCAATGCAATTAAAATGATTCCTAGCATAAATATTCTGGAGATCCCAAGATGAAGGACAGAAGCTAAACTTCTCCAGTTGATTCTGGAAGGCACTCCTAGAGAGGAAGTGGAGGCTGGGTCCCATTTTGGTGAGAGCCCCCAAGCCTCCCCACCCCAGGTGCAATGTCCGTCTGCGACATGTTCCTGCTGCACAAGCCCACTGATATGTCGGGCAAAAGATCCCTGCATGGCAGGGGGCTGGACTAGATGACTCTCGTGGTCCCTCCCAACTCTACAGTTCTTGCCACATGTGACCCACCTCCCACTTTACACCCTTCCCTGCCCCTTGGAATAATTGCTCCCAAGCGGGGTGCAGGAACAACCATCAAAACAATGATCCTGGACAACAGTTCTGGCAGTACCTTGTTGCCTAGTGGTTAGAGAGGGGCTGAGAGGATGAGTGGAATAAAAGGACACCTGGGGTTCTGAGGGAGGGAGAATCCCCAGTTCTTTTGCATGGCTGAAGTACTGGAGGGAAATCAAGGTTCCTTGGGGCTGTGCTCCTCCGAAAGAAGGGAGCCAGCGCAGGCTTTTAAGAAGAGAGGCATCACATTTAAAGAGAAGCTACAGCAGGTTCTCCACCTGCAGCCACAGTCCCTCTCAGCTTTGTCATCTGCATGGCACACATAAAATGGACCTGCTGCCAACCTCCAGCGCCTGTAGCCTTCTCTAATTAATCCTAAATACACAATAACAGAAATAATGGCACATTTGTCCCATTCATGTCTGTCTCCATTTCCCTCGCCTTCCTTTTCTTGCTTCTGTGGGAGCTATTTTCAGACTGTAAGCCCTTGCAACAGAGAGCTGTTCTCTCATTCTCTGCAAATCATATACACCTATAAAGATAGAAAATAATATCATATCATATCATAATCTTGCCCCTCCCAACACCCACCATGTTTCAAATACGCTCTTCAAACATATACATTCCTCGGTTTACCCATTCATAGACTGTCATATTTAAACAGCAACAGCAGTTGAAGAGTCCTGGGGTTTGGCAAAGTGCAGGGAGCAGAGGAGTCTTGCTGACATCACAAGCCCAGGGGAGAGCAGCCTTTTTGGGCCAGATCTTTATATCCCCCACCCTGGCGGGCCAACTTTAGCAGGGGCTGGGGCCACCCATCTCTCAAAGTTGGCCTCCAGGGGATGGGGAAGATACTGCCCAAGCAGGACGGAATTCAATCCTGCTTTCTGCAAGGCCAGCCAGTTCCAGGAGAGAAGCAGCTGGTGTGCTCAGTCTGAGCTGGACTGATCTCGCTGCACCTGGGGAGTTCAATCCTGCTTTCTGTCAATGGGTCTCAACCTGCCACACACCTGATGTCACATATGGGCAGGTGGGCATGATGGGCAGGTGGGCACGATGTTGGGGAAATGGTTTGGAGGGCCAAACCACTTGGGGGGGGGCTGGGGGGCCAACTTTGGCGGCGGGACAGAGGCGTCTCACCCTTGCACCAGAAAATCTGCAGCAACAGCTGGCTTACTGCACAGTTACAGAACTGATTTATTTTCTTCCTTTTTCAGAGCACAACCCCAAAGAGAAATATATATCTTTGCACAGAACAGGGCAAGGGCACTTCCAAAGCAGTGCCATTTGCTCCGCAGATCTGTCTCCACCCGGTGATACACGCCAGCAGCCGCAGCGAGTGAAGAAAATGACTAAACCTGCTGCAGGAGACATTCTAGGGTTGAATGCTGCTTATTGGGAGCAACCTTCATTACAATTTGTCCTGATATAGTTTGGCAACCCTTGAGTAAGTTGTCAGGCCAACAGAGTATTAATGGAATTGAGCTGACTGAGAGCTGGCAAGAGATGCCTGTTTGCCACCCCTGCACTGGGGCAGAGTCCAAGCCAGGCAGCCGGCCAGCCCACAGGAGGTCCAGTGGGGCAGAAAGTGAGCACAATCAGCTGTGCATCCTGATCCCATTTGCCAGGGCTTACTCCTAGGTAGGCATGCATATCATTTCGGCCTTTGATTTAAGAATTTTCACACAACTGGTGGTGCGATGCTGTGCTCACCACTTCAGAGAACACAACGTTAAGCTTTCCCCCTTCCAAACCTAAAGCTACTTTGGGGGCCCTTTGGAAGCCAAAAGTAGACATTTTCTAAACTTCTACCACTATAGCCATTGTTTTGAAAGGACACTGAAAATGGTAGTAGGCACAAAATACTGTTTCCTGAGATTAAAACTGCATTTTTTATATTAAAAACAAAGCAAGATTCTAGCCCTCATGGCTGCAGACATATATATATGGGGGGGGGGGCAATGCTTGCTGAGATCTCAGCAGCCAGAAGGGCAGTTGCATAAGAATTCCAGCAGAACAGCGAGGAAGATATCTGTCTTCTTTCTCCTCTGATGGTCAGCAAAACCAAAATAAATTATGCAAACAGCAAAAATGACAATACAGTATATTCATTTATTTGTGCGTGTTATTTGCACATGCACAATGGCCGTCTCATATGTACACATACAGTATTATTGTTGTATTGAGCATACCTTTTAATATGTGATTGTTTATTCAGAGGCATCTTATGTGGCATGGCTTCATGCGCCAGGGCAGGAACCAAAGCCGCTTCTGGCCGACTCTGCCCTGACCCCCCTCTCCTTTTTCTGCACCCCTTTTCTGGATAAAGCTGACAAATTCCAAGGCACTTAACTTCTGGCAGCTGGCAGGGGAAATGTGGGTGTTCAAAAACTGACAGTGCCTAAGGGCCAGGAGCGTAAGAAGGGGGGGGGGTGTGCATTTTCTTTCCCCTTCCGGCTTCTTAGGAGGAAGTGCCAGTACAGCAGATCACCAGGAGCGGTGTGATAGCTTCTTGTGGGAACAGCCTCAGCATCAGCCGGGCAGCCAAGACACCAAAGGCTCAGGCCAAAGAACTGGCTAATGGCCAGGGGCAGCCTGCACTTCTTCTCTCAAGGGACATGGGGCAGGCGTCCCTTATGAATGACGCTGCGGCAGTCCTGCACCAACCCTGCTGAGCGCTCATGCAGAGGCTGCCTCCCCCCCCCCCAGGCTCTCCATGCTCTTTTGGATGGCATCTCACCACACTGTCTGTTTTTACTGTGATGCTGCAAATCTGCCCAAAGCATGTGAAAGGGCGAGTAGCGCATTAAAATGAGGGCGCATTGTCACGGCATACGCCTAAAGCACTTTCAGATCACTTAGACTGCCATGGCTCCCAACACAGACTCTTGGGAACTGTAGTTCACCCCTCAAAGAGCTACAATTCTCAACACCCCTGGCAAACTACAAGCTTCTGGGACTATTTTTTTTTGGGGGGGGGAGCCAATGTATGGTGTGGATGTGACCTAACTGAGCTGAAACCTAGTAAACACAAAGGTTTTGCACAGGTCATGCTGTGAAAGGATGGACTCAGCAGGGTTCATGGCTGGTTTAAAGACACACACTGCAAAGTATCCATCAAAACCCCCACCCCTCACTGGGTGACCTTGGGCCAGTCCTGTGACTGTTCTCTCATCCTAATTTACCTCACAGGGTTGTTGTGGGTTAGTGGTAGTAGCAGCAGTAATATCCTTATTTGATGGCAGCAGATGGAAAGCCACCTGCTATGTTAAATTTCCCACAGTGCCCTGGACAAGCAGCGCATCAGATGTGCCAGGGAGCTGTGGGAAACCTGACATGGAAGGCAGCTTCCCACACCCAGCTGCTAATGTCTGATGCGTTTGGGGCCAGGGAAACAAAGGGGCAGGAGAGCCAAGGTCTCAGTGCCAATGGACTCTGCCAGGGGGCTTGGGCCCAACAGCTGCCCAAGGGCGCTGGCTGCTTCCTCCTTCTCTATGCCCCCTTTGTTCACATAGCTGTGTGGATGGGCGATCCAGGTGACCCAGAATCCTGCCTTTAACTTCCTCTGTTATTTCCCTGGGCGCAGCTGAGAGTAAATCCCTGGATAAAAGAACCAGCTGAGTCAACCTCTCTGCGCACTCTGCCCCTAAACTCAAGCACACAAACCTGCCCCCCCCCACGCTTTGGAAGTTCTGCAAGTGTCACTGAATGTGACCCAAGAAGCAACTTGCTTCCCCAGTTCTACCTGTCTACAAGGAAGTAAAAGGAGAACACGCAAGAACAGGACTCCTGAAGATCTCTGCATGTTGAGGGCTTTTCGCTCTGGAGGCGGATCAGGAGAACACAAGCCTCAGCGCCTCCCCTCTGCTCCCTCTCCTGTCAGGTCCCAGCTGGCTGCCAAATTATCTGTATGTTCCCCTACTTGGCCCCACAGAGAGTTGGTTCACTACTCAGAATGCAGAGAAGAGTTTCTGCTAGGCTGCAGCAGAATTGCCTCACAATATTCTGGATTTGTGGGTGCAAGGCTGTCCTGCAAGGTTATGGAAAGGCCTGCGAATCTTACTCCCTTGAGCTAAGCAAAGTGACTATTAGCTCAGCTTAGGTGGACTTTGCTTTTGTTTTGCATGCTATTGCATGCTATTGTTCTAAAGCACTATTTTAAAGCCGAGTTGTTTGAAAATGCATATATCGCCATGAGTACTTGTTTAATAAATTTCAAATACAAATAAATAATGCTATAGTCTAAAACTTCACTGTTCTGAATGTCTGCACTTGCACAGTTCTGTAAGCTCAGCACTGCACAAATGGCTTGAGCAGAGTTGCATGTGCTGCAGACACCCCCTTGCACCCAGGATGGGGCCTTCCTTGCCCTTGGCTATTCCGGCATCCCTGGCATTAGAGGATCTTTCCCTTGACACTTCCTCCTGCAGGAGCTGCGAACCCTACTCACTGCTTCAGCCTTCGGATGCCCTTGCTCATGTCGCCTACACAAATCTCAGTGGTTGTACAATGGACTCTTCTGTCCCATGGAGGGGCAGGAGAGGGGGACGGGGAGGGACCAGCCTGGCTGAAATCTCTTGTTCTGGAGTGCAAGCATCAGGTCCACAGTGAATGCCCACCCAACTCCCTTCCAAGTGGCTATATAGATAGATTAGCCTATGACACCCCTTTATTACCCTAGAAAATAGCCTCTACTTCGGACGGCTCTGGGCAGGCAGTGACGCTGGAGCGGCTTCAGATTGGCTGCAAGAAGTTCCTGCAGCCAACCCGAAGCCTCACAGCCCTCGGCTGAGGTAAACCCGGCGTGGCCATGGACAGAGAGGCCGGCAGGCGGGCGGCGGGTCTGGGCCACACCATGGGCATCATGATGGGTTCATTGCAGGGCTTCAGCTGGAGCTTGGTGCTGCTGCCGGTGCGTTCTGCGGCCGTGCTGGAGCAGTTGGAGGGCGAGCTGCACGCCGCCTGCCCGGTGCTCTGCATGCATGGCCTGCCCGCCGACCTGGCCTCAGGCGACGGGCTGCAGCGTATAGTGCACGCCGCCTGGGAGCTCCGCGGATACGGGCCGATGGAGCAGCTGCTGCTCATCAGCAACGCCAGTGAGTGGGTGGTGCCAAGCTGTGCTGCTGAGCGCGTGCAGAGTGCTTTCCTCCTCCAGGTCCGGAAGCAGCTGTGGGACTGGTTTGCAGGGTATTTATATTTTTCAAAATATAGTCGAGTCCCCCACAAAGTCTGAGGGACAGTGGTCTGATGAAAAAGTTTGCTGACGCCTGCTTTGGTGGTTCAGAAACAGAAAGGGCAATCTTTAACAAAGAAAATCTGGACTTTGGCCAGTAAGTTCAGGATTCAAATTAATGTTTGGCTATTCAGCTACATAGGAACTGAGTATGATCTAGGCCGTAGGGTTTCAGGCAGGGGACTGTCCTCCCCTACAGGGAGATGCTAAGCCAGGCTTCCTCAACCTCGCCCCCCCCCAAGATGTTTGAGATACAGTTCCCATCATCCCTGACCACTGGTCCTGCTAGCTAGGGATCATGGGAGTTGTAGGCCAAAAACATCTGGAGGGCCGAGGCTGAGGAAGCCTGTAAGCACTGAAGCCAGGACCTTATGCACTCAAAGCATGTGCTCTACCAATGGGCTAAAACCTTTCTCCACTTGCTTAGGGTGACTTGATATCTTTCAGGCTCAAGTCACCATCTGCACCATGGCCTACCTCATAAATGATTGTGAGAATGAGCAGAAATGTAAAATGCTTTGCAAATTCAAAGTGCAAACTAATTGTTATTACTATCTATGATACATTTTGGAATGTTGCATTTTGGAATCTCTATGCATATGGACAGCTCTTAAAACATCACAACCAAATTTTGCATGATGGCTTCTGAGATCAAAGTGCAGATTTTCATTTATGTTTGAATACCGTTAGACACCCTTTTAAACCAAAATGACTGAACCTTTCAAAAGTGCACTGGTTTCTTAGAGCTCCTGAGCAATGTGCGAGGCTGCTAGCGGATGATAAAGTATTTGAAGTGTCTACATGCAGCTGGGCTCTTTGGGGGACAATGGTGTTCTCCCTACCAGCACTATAGGCAGGGATGTATCATATCACAAAGGGGCTTTCTAAAGAAAAAAATCCTCCATATCAGAAGTGCTCACTCTACAAAGGCCTTTCTTTGCCTAATTGGATTAACTCCTGAATTGCTCAAGATCTTCTGAAGGACTCCTTACAAGAACCCTGTTTGTCTCAATGGCTGAAGGAGACCATGGATTTAGGGCATGGTAACTATGTGATGAGGACTCTGGGTTCTCCTGCACTACATCATCCCTACTTTGGCAGGGTTTGTGTTCGTGGGGGGGCTTCTCCCAATTGCTGAATTCATGTTAAAGCACCAGAGCAAGCAAACTCCCCATGCAATAGTCCAGGGGTTGCCAACATGGTACCCATGAGCACCAGTGTGCACAGCGGTGCCTCCTACGGCATCTGTGAAGAACTCAGCTGGAGGTGCAAAGAGCTTCTCTCTTCGAGTACAGCTGTGGCTGATGTAGGTGCCTTTTCCCATTAATGGGGAACA
Organism: Podarcis liolepis; assembly: GCF_965112155.1. NCBI lineage: Eukaryota > Metazoa > Chordata > Lepidosauria > Squamata > Lacertidae > Podarcis > Podarcis liolepis. The sequence goes on along the minus strand of NC_139561.1, from coordinate 2,348,889 downwards.
TAGCCTGCCCCATTTTGTAATTTCATTCTCTTTGCTCTTTAAATGTGGCAGCTATGATGTGCTATGCCACATCCCGGTGGCACTTTCCCAGATTTCCAAATGTGCCCAGAGGTCACTGAAAGGTTGGCACCCCCTGCACAGGCACAGCCGTGTTAGCTGGATTTATAAAGCCCTTTAAACCCCACCCTGGAATCCCCCTTTGCCATGAAGCCTTTGGCTTCTCCCCCAACAGAAACAAAGACAAAGTTTGTGCAGCTCCATTTGCTGATGGTCTTCCTTTGACGCTCCCTTTCCTCCTCTACGTCTGTTGTCTCTCCCCCCACCAACCTCTGCCAAAAATTAGATTGTAAGCTCCTTGGGGTATGAACCTTTCTTTTTTGCTTACCCTACCCTGCAGAAATGTCATGTATATTGACAGCATGGTATAATAAAAAATAAAAATAAAACCTAATTAAGGTTTTATATTAGGTTTTATTAGGAGTAAACCTAATTAAATCTGCACAACGCATTCAGTGCTCCATCTTTCAAACTGCAGATGGAAGCTTTTCACTGAGCTCAGGAACCATTTTTGCTTTCGTCAACTTTATGACTGGATCCAGACTTTAGTGGGTAATGTGGAGGGCTTTGGGTTTTCACATTTCAGTGCTTCCCTGTGCAACACCAAAATTCAGTGCCCCCCCCCCCGTGTATTCTGTACTGAGTCACTGTTGCCGCACCCCCTGAAGGACCCTCTCAGCTCAGCCTCCAGTCTGGGCAAACCAGTCCCTCTGCCCTAAATCTGTCTCTGGTGGGCTGACCTAACGCCGGCACTTGCCCAGAACTGTTGCTGCCCCTGCTGGGCATTGCTCTGCTCTCAGCTATATATGCCACCACACCTGCTTGAGTGAGCACATCTGGGGAAAGTTGCTGGCAGTATCAGACAAGGCGGCCAAAATTGGTGGATGGTGGCAGCAATGCTGTGTGACGGCTCCATGGCAGCAACCAAGCCTGTTACCCACTCCAGCCTCTGAAATGCAAAAGCTTGCTTGCTACTATCTTTTTGTCTTTTACTGAGTTTTAATAACAAGTGATACTTAAATAATGAAACATTTAAAAATCAGTTGCAATTTCTCCCTCCCTGTTTCCTCACTTATATTTTGGTCCACTTAGTTGAAGAAAACTGAGAGCAGAATCTTTGCTCATTACTTTCTCATCTTTTATGTGGCATCACAGAAGTAGGTATCACCCAGCTATTACTTTGGGATTTTTTCCGAATGCACCAACACAGAAACCAACAATTATCAAATTACTGCAACCACAGGGTGGCTGCTCTAAGTCTGTGCTGATCTATCTCCTCTCTGAAATGCTTCTGGGTGAACCCCAGATTGGTTACACAAGAAAAACAGTCACAAAGACTTCAGACTTATCCTCTTGTCCCACTGCTTTCCTCTGGGGGAAATCGCTCTTTAGTGCTCAGCTGCAGCAAATGGCAATTCTGGTTTTCTCCAGACTGAGTTTTGCTCTGATTTAGCACTAAAGAGCAGGTTTTCCATGGGGAAAGAGTGTGGCAAGGAGGCAACCTCTCAACCCCGTGCTTTCTAGGCTCTATGATGAACTAAAGCTGGATCAACTGGGGCCTTAAGACGTAGGATAACTTCAACACATACACATGCACACTCTGGATCTTGCAAGTAAGTATGGAATGCACACACACTGCATTTGGGATCCAACCTGCAAAAGCAGGAGGCAGAAGCCAGCAAACTCCTAAGCCTCGGCTGTGAAATCTGTTCATCTAGATGAATAAAACATGACAGGGGTCCCCCAGGCTCTGGCAGTGTTTATACCATGCATATTCTCTGTGCCAGCATGGAGAAAGCAACCTCTGATCCAAAAGGGAAAGACAAACACACACACAAACACCACTCCTCTCTTCTCTGCATTTTCAATGGCATGAAAAAACATGTTTCTGCCATTTGCTGCGTTTCACCCGTGAGCACGAGTGATAGACAGCCTTTAATCAGCAAGGGCTGAACCAAAAGCTCAACTTTCCTTAAGCACTCCATGAATTTGCCTGTAATAAGAATGTGTATTTCCCCACCCCCACTCCCAAAATCATTAGTCTTATCGAAACTAATCTGGGGAGCAACACAGTCTAAAACAGAATTCCCTGAAGTTAGCAAACACCTGGCCTTTGTTAAAATCCTAATTTCTAGTAGGTAAGAGGCTTAATAAACTCTAAAGGCTAATAGAATCCTCATTATGACAGATGAAGAATGGGGTGGGGAATTTAGTGGAGGCTGCCCCACTGACCTTGGCCTGCGCTCATCCAGCCCCCCCCCACCTGCCTCTTTACTTACAACCATCCAAAGGACGGCCCTGCCTGCCTCTCAGCTTCCTCCTCCTTCATCTCAATGTTGCCTTTGTAGAACTCAACAAGGAAGTGGATGAGGACAAAACCAGAATTACTGATTTAAGTGACTGAATGAATTCCAGAAAATACCCAGGCAGAAAAAGCCCCAGTGATTTTCTGGGGAACAGCAACTTCCTATAATCAAATAATAACATTAAAGGAAGTGTTTACTTCCCTGTTTCAGTTCAACGCTTGCAACTACTGAACCTCAGCTCCCACAATTCACTTTTTGGAAAGGCTGGAGGGAGCCCATTTATTGATAATTTAGGACAGGCATGTCCAACAGGAAGATTGTGATCTACTGGTAGTTCCTGGTAGATCTTTGGTCCCCCAGTGATCTCCTCCCCCTTCCTCAAAAGGGACACACACCACTGTGGCTTCCTAAAAAAAGCTCAACAACTTTGCCTTTTCCAAAATAGCTCAACAACTCTAAAAAAAGCTCAAGAACTCTGGACCATCCAAAGACAATGGGTAGATCACTGCCAGTTTTTTAATACTGTGAATAGATCACAGTCTATTGGGGGTTGGACATTCCTGATTTAGGAGAACAAAACCAACACAGGGAAGCAATTCTCCTCCCTAAACATGATTGATCTATTGTGGTTTGTTTCTTTTTTGCTGACCTCCTTTACTGAGTTAGACAAGACGAAATCAGCAGCATAGGCTAATGTGTAGCAGACAGGAGATGAAACTTGAGAAATTATAACAGGCTTCTGGAAAATCTGCACCATAATAAAATACATAAACTGCCAGAGGTTGGATAAGGAGTTTGCACCACTGGCCTCTGCTATGTGGAGCCACAAATACTCCTCTTCTGCGGATGCCTAGTATGTAAGGGAATTCCAACTTTCATTTGAATCCATCAGCACATAAAATAGGAGTGTTAGAAAGCAATCAGGCCGCCTCCTCTTACCTCTGCCTCTTTGTATGCATGCAAATGCTAGACCATTAAGAAGAACCCTTTGAGCTGTCTGGATCTTAGAAAGCCTAATGTCATTACTGGTTAATGGAATCCTTCTTCCTTGCCTTTCTAAGTTGAGCCCCCATGGAGAATGCTAAGGAGCTTGCTATTCCATTTCCCATTACTGTACTGTTACTATTTGGGGAACATGTGAAAGGGGGAGGGGGAGAGAGGGGGGGCCACATATGAGCAAATGTTCGTGCTTGTCCTAAATCAAAGAGCAAGAAGTCTGGGCTAAAAGATTAAGTATGCTGCACTAGTGGACCCCATGTTCCGCAAGAATAACAAGAGCTGAAGTCTGGGATCGGTGTTTTTGCACGTCTTTTCCTGTGCATAAATTGTCCTACTTCTGCACATGCTGCCTCTGACTGCTGGAAATATTATTCAGCAAGATCTTCTGGAGTCTGATACAGTGGTACCTCGGGTTAAGAACTTAATTCGTTCTGGAGGTCTGTTCTTAACCTGAAACTGTTCTTAACCTGAAGCAGCACTTTAGCTAATGGGGCCTCCTGCTGCCGCCGCGCCACCGAAGCACAATTTCTGTTCTCATCCTGAAGCAAAGTTCTTAACCTGAGGTAATATTTCTGGGTTAGCGGAGTCTGTAACCTGAAGCGTATGTAACCTGAAGCGTATGTAACCCGAGCTACCACTGTATTTTAACAGTTATTTATTGCCTGTCTCATGGGAGAAGTTCCAGCTGGTTATGAAACATTTTCCTTGTTTACCATTTCCTAATAATAATAATAATAATAATAATAATAATATAGCACTGCAACTCAGCTCTCTGAAGCTGGATATCTGCAATCCAAGCCCTTGCTGAAATTCAAATATTCATTGGAGACAAACTCTGATCTGCCCTCTTGCAAACTGATACTTAAAATTGACAACGGTCTTGTCATCAAGCCATTTTCTCAGCAAAAGGAGCTCAAGAATTAGCTCCAGAAAAGATTGTCCTCAAGTTGTTTGGGTGTGCTGGGTCCTTTGCTGCAACACAGGGGAATACACCCCACACCTTTCCTTTCTGACCTGCAATAGATGGGTTCCTTGCACACAGCCGTCTGCATGCGCTCCTATTGCTTTCAACGTATGTCAGAGCTGCTGCGGAGGCTGGATAAAGTGATGAGCTTCCCAGAGCTGGAAAACAGCCCCTGAGCCCAGGGAACAGCTCTTCCTTTCCAGCTGTTTCTCCCATTACTTCCCCTCCTCCAACCTTGCATCCAGGGCCAAGTCCCTGATCAACGCTGATCCTGCACATATGGGGGCCAAAGAGAAGTGCACCAGAACTACCAGGCTAGGACTATGTGAAAGATAACATGTGCTCTATTGCAGCCTTCACCAACCTGGTGCCCTCCAGATATTTTGAAATATTACTCCCATCAGCCCCAGCCAACACATGCTGACTGAGGTTGGTGGGAATTGCATGTAAAACATCTGGAGCTGCGTGAAGGCTGCTCTATTGAAATCTGCTGTGAGTGCACTTTTAGGGAGGAAAGGCAGGGTATAAATCCCACTGATAAAAATAAGCATAAATAGGCAAAGCAAAAATTCTGTGCTCAGATCAATCAAATTCTGCAGTTTACATAAATTATGCATATTTGCACGGTATCTCTGAGGTTGCACAATTCTGATCTTAAAACTGTTTGTGCAATTGATTTGGGCTTTGCTAGTCATGGGGAGAGGAGGGAGGGAAATGGAGGGCACCCCTCCCCAATGAATATAAGAAACAAAGATTTTCAGCTGCTGCAGGGAACTGGGACGACACATGTGGATGATCCCATTTTATCCTACTAGCGCTAGTATCTGTGATCTGTAATACCAAGGTCACATCCCCACCACAAATTTAAAGCTCTCTTATAGCTTCCCCAATGAATACCGAGAACTGTAGTTTGTTACGGGTGCTGGGAAATATTAGAAGAGCTCCTCACAGAGCTACAGTTCCCAGCACCCTTTTAAAACTGCAGCTCCCAGTATTCTTTGGGGGAAGCCATGCCTGTTAAAAGAGGGCTTTGCTTGTATGGGGGTGGAGGAGACCTTGGGGCTGATTAACCCTGTCCTTCCTGGTCTAAGCCCAACAGGTTAGCTTACTGCTGAAACTCCATTTTTGACCAGCACAGTTATAGCCTGTTGGACATCCTAATGTGAATGTGGGGCACATGGCATTTGTACGGAGAGCGGGCGCTTGGAGCTTCTACTACTCTGACTCTTCAGTTGGCATTGAATAGTCTCGCTATGTGCAGGCCGGCTGGAAAGCATTAACAGGAAGAGAGAAAAGAGGGAGTCAGGGAGTCCTTTGTGCATGTGCTCAGGTTTGCCTAGCTGTGCTGCAGACACATCTGCCACTCATCTCCCATTGAAACCCTCTGGACAGTGCCCTGCCTGCCTGCTGCATACTTGGCCACGGAACTGCTGACTTTTCTATGTGAGGTTATGGAATAACTTACACATGAGAAAAGATTTGCCTGCTGACGACACTCTCTAGGTCCAGGGATCTTTGTACAGCCAAAAACCTCTAATTTCTTGTTTCAGTATATAAGTGACAGGAGCTGCAGAAGAAACGAGATTCTTTTCTACTTGAGATCAGTTAATACCCTTGGCTAGAATGTCCCTTTTTATTTCTGTTGCCCTCTGCTTTGGTGAGCCAAGCAGTGAGGAGAAAGGAGAGGCTGTGGTAAGTTTCCAGCCTTTGATACAACAACAGAGAAAAGCAAGGGCTTTCTTGGACTACTGTAACGCACTCTATGTAGAGCTGCCCTTGGAGACAGCCTGAAGCTGCAGTTAGTGCAAAATTCAGTCCCCAGGCTCTTGTAGGGATTAGTCTATTGGGATCTTCTAGCACTCTCCTGAAGCAGCTCCACCAGCTGCCAATCAATAGCTGCTGGTTTTGCTGCCCCGGTTTCCCAATGCCAGGCATCGGTGAGGGGGAGGGGGAGGGCAGCAGGGAGCTTGGCACAGTGAGGTGGCATGAGCATCAAAATGGGTGTACAGCTGAGCTGGCACCGGAAGCGATGTATGGCATCGGAAAGCAGGTCATCGCTGCAGCCATCCGACGTTGGCTGCTACTACTGTCAATATGCTACTGGACCATGTTATTGGTGCTAAGTAATACATTACAAAGGGATGCGGGTGGTGCTGTGGGTTAAACCACAGAGCCTAGGACTTGCCAATCAGAAGGTCGGCGGTTCAAATCCCCGTGATGGGGTGAGCTCCCATTGGTTGGTCCCAGCTCCTGCCAACCTAGCAGTTCGAAAGCACGTCAAAGTGCAAGTACATAAATAGGTACCTCTCCAGCGGGAAGGTAAACGGCGTTTCTGTGCGCTGCTCTGGTTCGCCAGAAGCGGCTTAGTCCTGCTGGCCACATGACCCGGAAGCTGTAGGCCGGCTCCCTTGGCCAATAAAGCGAGATGAGCGCCGCAACCCCAGAGTCGGACACGACTGGACCTAATGGTCAGGGGTCCCTTTACCTTTACCTTTACATACATTACAAAGCCCAACACAACTTGGGACCTAAATATTTGAAGGAGTGTCTCCTCCCGCAGCAGCTTGCTCACCTACTAAGATACCCGGGGTGGGGGGGGTGGCGGGGGGGTGTTCCACAGCCAGCTGAGATCTGTTCCACAGCAACATGGCAAAGCACCTGCTCCATGGCGCTGTCCCTCTTCTCTCCAGCTGGAGACTTTTTTATTTGCACAGCCAGGTTCTGGGTGTTAATATGTAGGCCAGGTATAAAGTGAGACTGTTATTTCTCTACTGGGTGCTGTTTTGGTTATTGCTTTTTCCTTTATGGGGTTATTATCAAATGTTGTAGTTGTGGTGGTGGTTTTAGATTCCTTTATTGCAGGGTGGGCTAAAAAAATCTGAATAAATGAACAAAATGAGGGAAAATTAGGATAAATAACTGATTCAAGAACAAAGTGAACACTTCCTGTGCAAGTGGAGGGGCAAGAGTATGGAAGAAGGACCTGGGAGACCAGGGCTCAAATCCCCATTTGGCCACGAAGCTCTCCTGGCAATCTGGGGCCAGGCACTGCCTCTCAGCCTAGCCCACCTCACAGGGCTGTTGTGGGGATTAATTGGAGAGGAGGAGAACCAGATACAGCCGCTTGAGGATCTTGGAGAAATAGGTGGGCTATAAATGCAATTAAAAGTAATAATAATACGAAGACATTATGAGTTTGGATTTGGCACCATTTAGTCATACGCGAAATGTTAGGCTCAAATCCAGCTCAAGGGTTGGTAGGTGGTTGCACCCAAGCGTGCGACTGTCCGTGTGGCAGCGCAAGGCAGTCCCTCTTCCCAAGCACATTCTCCACCCCTCTCTTTGCCTGCTTATCTCTCTGCTTTTGCTCCGGCAGCCCAACATTTTGCCCTCCTTCCCCTTCAACCTCAGCCTGCAATTAAAAGCCACGCACCAAAGAGCCGTTCTGTACTCTCTTGTTCCGCAGCTTCCCTTTGCAAACAAGCCCCAGTGGCTGGCAATAAAGAGGCGCTTTTTCTTACTCCTCCAGTCCCTCCTCTCCCCCTTTGATGCCTCCTGCCAGAGGCCCCGGCTCCAAGGCCACGTGGACCTCACTTCAAACTTCTGATGCTGGCGAGAAATAAAGAGATCCTTTGTAGGCCTGTAAAAACAAACCCCTTAACAGCAAACCTCTCGCAGCTGGATATATCTTCCCCCTGGAACGCCCTGGCCCTTCTCTTCAACCCTGATGAAACATCTGATAGAAAAATGATGTAGCACCAGCTAATGGGGTTAGGCAAAAACTTTGGAGGCTTTCGTTTTATAAGACTGAGCTGAAATGGGAGGGAGGATGCAGAGGATGGAGGGGTTAACAGCAACAACAACATCCACGCCACAGAAAACTGATTCCCATATGCTCGCATCCATGGCAGTGAATTTTCAGGAAGGCCAGTGAAACAGGATTAAAAATGTTCATCCATCAATGTGAATGCAGGAAGGATGGTACCCCCACTGCTCTGGCTCCATGACATCAGCACCTAGTAAAATCTAACCGACTATGTGATCATGCGGATGAGTTCTCTCACAGACTGGGGGCCCCTCCCAAATCCCCGTTCATTGTACATTCATGATTACAGTGGTGCCTCGCAAGACGAAATTAATTCGTTCCGCGAGTTTTGTCGCCTTGCAATTTTTTTCGTCTTGCGAAGCATGGTGTCGGGCAAGTTTTGGAAAAGCTTCAAAAATCACCAAAGTCTTTAAAAACCTCAAAAAAGGCTACCACACCGCATTCTATAAGTTGCTCCTCGAAGTCAAGTCGCAACTGTATTAACGGTGTTAAGAAAAAGGAAACAAACTTGCAAGGCGTTTCCGTCTTGCGAAGCAAGCCCATAGGGAAAATCGTCCTGCGAAGAGCTCAAAAAACAAAAAACCCTTTCATCTTGCGAGTTTTTTGTCTTGTGAGGCATTCGTCTTGCGAGGTACCACTGTATTTGTGCTCGTGAGAGTATGCAATTCTAGTTTAAACACTGTTTGTGCCTGCAAAAGTTTCTGGGTGCAAATACTATTTAATTTTCATTCAGTGTGTATACTGTAGCTCCCGGCTGATATCCTGTACATTTCATAGCGCAGATGTTCTGGGGCAGAGGTGGCGACTGTCCCACTTCTGTGGCGCTATAGCTCAAAACTGCCCCTCCAAGCAGCAATGGGGAAGCATCTCAGGACAACTAATACAGAAGAATGATGTGTGGACAGTCCAGTATAAATCTACCACTGATGCAGCAATGTATTGCACCACAGAGTGTCAATGAGATGTTGCTGAATGAACCCGCAAACAAAACAAAACATGAGGGAGTTGGGACCACTTCAGGAGGAAGCTGTTTTGTCATTTCCTCTTCAAAATATTTGCAGCTGGAATTCGCCATGTCACAATTATTTTGTGAAGTGCTATTATTTTATATCTACAAGGCGAGAAAAGATGCTTCTCCATAGAATAAAATTAATGAAATAGCTGACAATTTCCCACCCTTTCATATGATCAAAATGTTCCACCTCACTGTACAGGTATGTCACCAAGAAAAGTCTGGCTTTGTGCATACTGCATCCAGTAATTCAAGAAGAATGTCGACAAATTGCAAAATATTCCGAAAACACCTCATAAAAGCATCTCGGATAAACATTGGAAGTTGCTGCCTTTGTCCATCTAGCCCAGTATTCTCTGGTGGGCAGCAGCTCCCCAGAAGCTCTGGCAGAGAGAGGGAGAGAGAGAGGTCTTTTCCGTCACCTTCTAACTGGAGATGCCAGGCTGGACCTCAGACGCTCTGAGATCTACAGCTGAGCTATGGTTCCTCCGTAAGGAAGGCATGACGTAGGTTGGGTAAGTTTCATCTAGAGGAAGTGCCAGGTGCTAGGTCTGGCCAGAGGGATAGATCCTGATTTCCCATCCTCCCCCACCCGTACATCAAATGTGAAGAGTTGGTGACCCCACTCACCTGTCAATCATGCCATGTCACAATGACATCAGGTGACACAGCACTTGGAAGCCCCTAAAATCAGCTAACTTCAAAGTACTGCCCTGAGGTCTTCCAGTCTCCTTCCATCATGTGTTGGGACTGTTCTGATACAGTCTCAGTTCAACAGTGAGACTCAGCAGGCCTGGGCATCACCCCACAGGAACTGAGAATGTGACTTTGGAACAACTCCCCCAAATAATCTGCAGTGATGAGCAAAGGCTGTTCCACAGCAAGCAAGCATGTTCACGTGGAAATGTGTCCCTGAAGGTTAAATGCTTGAAAACCAGTTAGCTAGCTAAAATTTGTTTCCAGCTGGATTTTTACAAATGGAAAGAGATGAGCAGTAATGTCACTTAGACATGGAGCGCAGGACAGTAGCTCTAAACTGCCAGGAGGCAGTTGAGGGCAAGAGATAAAACCACCTAAATTTAAGAATAATTCAGCAGTGCAGCAAACTGACAAGAAAAGGATGTGAGATTTATTAGAGGGGTGCAAAGTAGTTTTCTAGGCAGCCCCCCCCCAGCTTTGTTGGAGGGGCAGCTGGATCTGCAGCACCTTCGTACTCCTCATTCTGCTGCAAAGAGGGAAGGGTCTCCACAGGCCCTTCCAAAGGTTATTCATCCCATCTCCACAAGGTTGAAGAGGCATCTGCAGGGTACCTTCTTTATGGAAGCCCCCCCTCCCCCGCCCATTCAGGTGTTCCACTGGATCCTGTTTTAAGTCTCCAAATTTACTAAATCAAGTTCTATTCGGAGATTGCAGCCACTTCACATCAACAAAAGTCTGTCCGTTTTGTCAGTCTGGACTCTGCACACTCCAGCGGACCATGTTTTCTGCTTCTTGATTCCCTGCCGCTGCCGCCGCTCTGCCCCACTGCACAACCCACTGCACTGACAAAGGCCAATAAGTGCAATTCACACCACACATTTAAAAGCACTATGATACTGCTTGAAACCACAAGTTTCCCCTAAAGAATTCTGGGAGCTGTCATTGGTTAAAGGTGTGGAGACCCTTATTCCCCTCACCTCACAGAGCTACAATTTCCATAGTTCCCTGGTAAGAGGGATTGACTGTTAAAGCACCCTGGGAATGGGGTCTCCTGACAGCTTTCAGCACCCCTAACAAACCAGAGTTCTTTGGCGGAAGCCACGATGGTTTAAAGTGGCTTCATAGTGCTTTAAATGCAAGGAACGAAGGCGGTCAAAGCCTTCCTCAACCCCCCTTGTTTTTCTCACCTCCAGGTCAAGTTCAGCGAGCACCTCCTGCTGGCTTTTCCCAGGCTGCACCTGAAGCCTCTGATCTTGCAGCAGGCCCTGCTTCAAAAGGGCAGGCTTCATGAGGGGCAGGAGATGGACCAGCTGTTGCAACTGTGGGAGAAGAGAGGCGCTCGGAGTTAGTGGCTGCCATGAGCACCATGGGAATCGGTGCTCTAAAGCGATCAACTGGGACACCCCCTACACCCCCCAATTAGTGGTCAACAAATCTGTCAGGGTCGGGTTCTCTCAGTTTCTTATTTCTCCAGTCTTAAGCTCAAGTCCACTACATTTCTCCAACTCAAATACATTTGTATATGGTATTTTCACTAACATTGTCTGTTATTCACTCTGTACACCAGTTCAGTGGCCTTATGCTGCAAAGTAGTTCATACATTTGCTTAATAAATAGCTAAAATAATCACACCTGCTCTTTTACGCATACTTCCCCCTACTATAAGTATCTTTGTACAGCGGTACCTCAGGTTAAGAACTTAATTCGTTCTGGAGGTCTGTTCTTAACCTGAAACTGTTCTTAACCTGAAGCAGCACTTGAGCTAATGGGGCCTCCTGCTGCCGTTGCACCGCCGCCATGCGATTTCTGTTCTCATCCTGAAGCAAAGTTCTTAACCTGAGGTACTATTTCTGGGTTAGCGGAGTTTGTAACCTGAAGCGTCTGTAACCTGAAGTGTCTGTAACCTGAAGCATATGTAACCTGAAGCGTATGTAACCCGAGGTACCACTGTACATATTGCATACAAATGTTTATAAATGTGAATTTCATGTATTGTGAAATTCCCGTATTGTTTTCAGAAAGTGCGAACTAAGAATCCAAAGGGCAATTTCTCCCCCATTGCTGCAGCCAACCTCTTCCCACTTCTGCCTTTCAGAAGGAGCTGAGCCCCATGGCAGCATGGGAAGGGGGGCGGCTGCTTTGTCTCGGCAACACCTGGCGCCAAGAGCAGCTGTGTGCTTTGCTGCGACCTAATAATAGAGGCAGGGCCAGACCCTTCAGTTCCGTGGGCTGCAGCCGACAGCCCAGCCAAGAGGCCCGCGAAGATCGAAAGCCCACCGAGTTAGACACACGTGGAGATCAACGGGGTGAAGCACTATTCGCTCTGGCACCATTCCCACAAACTGCAGGTGTTTGGACTGTACCACTTCAGAATTGCAGGTGGGGACTCACATGAATTAAAGTGCTCCCAATATTGAAAGCTATGTGAACAAACAGATCCGCGCACAGTTATAAGTCCAGGAGAGCACTCACAAGCCAGCCTTGCCCCCCACATACACATTTTCTGTGTATGGGGATTTTTATTTTTTCCCTGGCATGGCAGAGCATTCAACTATGTGACTCTTCAACTGGCACCAGAAGTGGTACAGCTCAGAAACAAGCACATTTTACCACCCACTGCTGGCAACACGTGGGTCTAAACAATGGGCCCCATGTCCTCCTCCTTCCCAATTTACGCCAGGCCCAAGCCCTGGCTAAGGACATTTCCTTGGATTCACCCCTTGCTATCTTTCCTTTGCTGTCCCTCCTTTGAGATACTTTGCCGACAAGGCAAGGATGAAGAGCCGCAAAGGTAGCAAGAGGTGAAGGCTGTGGAAGAGGAAGAAGGCTGTGGACTTCATGGAAAGGTGAGTTGGGGGGAGGGACTGGAAGGAAAAGAGCGGGGGGGGCACCACGTAGGTGTTCTGGGAAGCCGTTCTCGGCTGTGCAGCTCTTCCACATGAGGGGGGGGGGGCGCTATTACTGGCACCCGGTTTCTGGATTCCTCAGTGCACTTCCAGGCAGAATCTGGCACTTTTCAGACTGGGTGTGGAGGGAGCAAGGGATGGAAGCAAGGGATGGGTGCCTTATTTTACAGGTTAAAGATATGGCAGGTCTCCCTTGATGCAGACAGAACCGTAAGGAAAACTGACTCAAAGGAAGGGAAACTACCAATTGCGTTCTTTAATATGGTGTCCAACCTTGATTTGATTGATCTATGGCTTTTTAAGCACCTGTTAGAACGCCAATTCACATTTTTCTTCTCTATTCACAATTCTTTTTACAGAATAGATCACCTTTGGGCTTCAAAATAATTAATAACTAGGGTAAAAAAGGTGGAATTTCAGCCTAGAACAATATCTGATCATAATGCCATTTTGATGACAATAGCAGGTGAAAAATGTTCCTCTTTTAGAAGGAGGTTAAACAATGCCGTATGGCAAAGTGAACAGAATGTAAACAGGGGGATTCAATCCCTACAATCATCTGCTGATTTTAATCTAAACAAAGAAACAGACTTAAGTATAGTATGGGACGCTAGTAAAGTGGTGATGAGAGGTTTTTTTAATTCAACAAAGCGCTTTCTTAAAAAAAGGAAAAGGAAAAAAAGAAGCAGGAGTTGTCAGAGGCATTATTAGAAAAGGAGAAGGAACAAATTCTAAAACCAAAGGATGAAAATATCATACAAGCAATTAAATTACTTCAGGCACAATTTTCACTATTAGTGAATCAGGAGATTGAATAGAAAATTTAATTAATGGAACAGAAAAAGTTTGAATTTGCTCATAAACCAGGCAAACTGCAACTTAAAAAAGAAGGAAAGAATAAGATAATAAATAATATCTATCTATCATCTATCTATCTATCTATCTATCTATCTATCTATCTATCTAATCTATCTATCATCTATCATCTATCTATCTATCTATCTATCTATCTATCTATCTATCTATCTCTATCTATCATCCATCTATCTATCTATCTATCTATCTATCTATCTATCTATCTATCTATCTAATCATCTATCTATCAACAAAAAGGACTCCAAAAACCATGTTTTATCTTGCTTATGTATTTTTCTACCTACAACACCCAATAGAAAGGCTTCTGGTTTCTTTACAATGTATATTTCAACATTTTTTAAAAGTTCATTATATATCATTTCCCAGGAAGCCTTCATTTTCTTACAAACCCACCACATATGGTAAAAGATACCGTCTTTTTCTTTACATTTACAACATTGATTAGTTAGTCTGTACATTTTTGCTAACTTCACTGGTTTATGTACCATCTATACATCATTTTCATTACAGTTTCTTTAAGTGAACTGCAAGCTGTAAAATTTATTCCATCTTTCCAAAGTTTTCCCCAATCCTCTAATTGTATATTATAACCAATGTTTTTGCCCAATGTATCATAACTGATTTAACTTCCTCATCTTTCACTGCCATTCTAAAAGTAGTTTACACATTTTTGACAATATTTTAATTTTAGAACTCAACAAATTTACTTCAAACCTGGATTTTGTAGACTCAAACCCATTATTTTTCTTATCTTCTTTAAATATTACATTTATTTGATGATAATGCAACCAATCTTTCACTAAGCTTTTAATTTCTTTGTAAGATTTTAATTTCCACTGATTGTCTACTCATAGCTGTCAACTTTCAGATTTGAAAATAAGGGATCAGCAGCCTCGAAAATAAGGGATCAGCAGCCTCACCTGTCCCAGAGACAGTCTACAGGAAATCTAACAATCCAGGATAGCAGTGGGAAACGGCGCTGAAATACGGGAATTTCCCACAAAAAAAGGGAAAGTTGACAGCTATGTGTCTACTTCGATCACCAAATTTTCATAGGTGGCCCAATTTCCTTCCATATTTAACTTTTTTACACTTGTAGACTCCAATGGCGATAACCACCATGGTGTTTTATATTTTAACAAACTCTTATATCTATTCCATACCTCGTATAATGATTTTTGAAATATATGGTTCAAAAAACCCTTGTTTACTTTTACTTTATCATAACATAAGTATGCATGCCACCCAGATCTGTTATCATATCCTTCCAGATCTAATAGATCTGTTTTCTTTAATAAAATCCAATCCCTGAGCCAGCACAGACAAGAGGCTTCGTAATACAATTTTAGGTCTGGCAAGGCAGAGCCACCTCTTTCTTTTACATCTGTAAGTAATTTAAATTTAATTCTTGGTTTCTTCCCTTGCCAGATATATCTTAAAATTACTTTTGCCACTCTTTAAAATTGCTTAGTCCATTTATAATTGGGATTGACTGGAATAGAAAAAAACATCTTTGGTAGCACATTCATTTTAATCACAGAAATTCTACCCCACAGGGATAGTTTTATTCTTCCCCATATTTCTAAATCTCTTTTGATGCCATTCCACACTGGTATGTAATTATCTTTAAACAAATTAATATTTTTAGATGTTAGCCATACTCCTAAATATTTTACTTTTTTAACCACCTCTATACCTTCTTGTTGCAATTTGTCTTTCAAATCCCGATTCATATTCTTTACAAGCATTTTTGTATTTATTTAATTTAAAACCTGCTACTTGCCCAAATTGTTCAATTATTTCAAGTGCTCTTTTAGCACTGATTAAAGGTTCTTCCACTGTTTTAACAAGATCATCTGGAAAGGCCCTTAATTTGTATTCATTCCGACCAACTCAAATTCCCTTAATTTGCTCCTCATTTCTCATATTTCTGAACAGGACTTCCAGGACCGTGATAAATAATAATGGAGATGACAGGCAACCTTGTCTTGTGCCCTTTGTAATTTCCAAATTTTCACTTAATACATTATTATTATTCCTAATAAATAATAACATTGATGAGGATAAACACCTGACAAGCCCAAAAGAAAAAAGGAAAGCTTTCGGAAAATTTTATAGGTTACTATATCACCGTGGTAAAGAGGAGTGTAAGAAAATGGACTCTTATTTGAGTAACTGTAACATACCACAAGCATCCAAAGAAAACCAGATAAGTTTGAATGCACCCATATCAGTACTGGAAGCACAAATGGCAATACAGAGAATGAAGATGGGGGACGCACTGGGACCAGATGGACTTACAGCAATTTATTACCAAAAGTTCCCGGATGCTCTTATCGAACCCTTTAAAGATACCATGAATAGAATATTGGAGACGGGAGTAATTCCTGTATCATGGAAGGATGCCTTTACTACCCTGATCCCCAAGCAGGACAGTGATCTAAAAAAGACAAAAAATTACAGACCTATTTCTTTACTGAATTGCAACTATTACACTATTTGCCACAATTTTAGCTAATAGAATAAAAAAAAACCATTGACTGAGGCAGTCTACAGAGACCAAGTTTTTTATATATTTTTTTCCATTTTTTAAAACAATATTCTTATACATTTACATCATTTTCAATTTCTACACTTCTGGGATTACTTAGATCCCTTAGACTTCTCCCTGCCCCTCTGGTTTCCAATTTTTCCCTATTTTTTTGCATCTAATTACGTTTTTCTAATCCATTTTACCTCCTTTTTTACCTTAATTTATATTACATTATAGTATTACAACAATCTTGCTAACGTTTTTAAGTATACACAGTGGTCTCTATAAACTTTTTCCACTCTTGACTGAATTTCTTGTCATCTTGGTGCCTGATCCTCACGGTCATCTTTGCCATTTCGGCATAGTCCATCACCTTGGTTATCCACTCTTCTTTAGTTGGGACTTTCTCTTCCTTCCACTTCTGGGCAAGCAGCAGTCTTGCACCTGTTGTTGCGTACATAGTCTTTTTAATTTTTTTGGTATTTCATCTCCTGTTAACCCTAGTAAAAAGTCTTTTGGTTTTTTGATAAAAGTTATCTTAAACATTTTTTTCAATTCATTATATATCATTTCCCAGAAGTCTTTTACTATTTTACATGTCCACCAGATGTGGTAAAAAGTACCTTCTTTATCTTTACACTTCCAGCGTAAGTTGGAGGTGTTTTTATATATTTTTGCTAATCTTACTGGAGTCAAATACCAACAGTACATCATTTTCATGTAGTTTTCTCTCAATTACAACAAGCCATAAATTTCAAATCCTCTTTCCACAACTTCTCCCATAAGTTAAATTGTATATTATAACCCACATCTTTTGCCCAGTGTATATTACAGCTTTAACTTCTTCATCCTTGGTGTCCCATTCTAACAGTAGCTTATACATTCTTGATAATAGTTTCTCATTGTTCTCCAATAATTCTTTTTGAACCTTGAGAATTCCTTCCCAAAGGCCACTCCTTTGTTGCTCCTAAGTATGTCACTTAATTGGTGATATTGTAACCAGTCCGTTAATAGGTGCCTTATATCTTGATTTTTTAAAAATTTATTTATTCAAAGTTTGATTGATTTTTTTTCCAATTTCAATTGATTTTCCATTTCAGTTAACAGCTCTCTATAGATTGTCCATTCTCCTTTCATGTTAATTTTTTTTAACAGATACTGCTTCAAGTGGGGAAAGCCATCATGATGTTTTATTCTCTTAAACATTTTAATATGTTTCCTGTACCATATAACTTGATTTCCTTATAATGTGGTTCAGGAACCCTTTGTGTACCTTCGTTTTCCCATATCCTAAGTATGAATGCCAACCAAATCTATGATCATGCCCTTCCAAGTCTAATACATCTGTATTTTTTAACATTATCCATTCCCATAGCCAGCAGAGAAGGACACTTCATAATATAATTTCAAATGTGGTAGAGAGAATCCACCCCTTTCATTAGCATCTGTTAGCAATTAAATTTAATTCTGGGCTTCTTCCCCTGCCAGATAAATTTAGAAATATCCTTTTGCCATTGCTTAAAGTATTCTGGCTCCTCTGACCACGGTATTGATTGGAATAAAAACAGCATTCTTGGCAATACATTCATTTTAATCATCGAGATCCTTCCCCACAAAGATAAATTCATCCTTCCCTATACCTCCATATCCCTCTTTATTTCATTCTAGATCTTTACATAATTATCTTTGAAAATAAGTGCTGGAGATGTAACAAGGTTGAGGGTACGTTTTATCATATGTAGTGGACTTGTAAAAGGGTAAAAGAATATTGAGAAATGATATATAATGAACTGGAAAAAATGTTCAAAAGTACCTTTCCAAAAAGAGTCCTTTTTGTTGGGGATAATTCAGAGGGAAATTCCCAGGTGTCAAAAAGGACTATTTATGTGTGCCATTATTGCAGCCCGTGTCTTCTTAGCCCAAAAATGGAAAATGAGTGAGGTCCCAACCAAAGAAGAATGGCAACTTGCAGATTTAACACATAGAATAAGAGAACAAGAAAAATGCAAGTTTAAAGAAGACTAGAAAATGTTTATGGAATATATGAGTAAAAACTGTGTTCATTTAAAAACACTGGTAACATTAAGATAATTTCACAGTGTAAATAAGATTTGATAGATGTAACAATGGCTTATTGAATGGTTTAGTTCATGTAAAATATGCAGCGCTGTATGGTATGCAAAACGAACCACTGAAAGAGAAGAAGGGAAATCATTGATTCAAGGTTGTTTAAATGAATATTCTGAAATGTAATTTAGAAAAATTAATAAAAACTATTTTAAAAAAAGATATGTCATGGAGATGTGTGGAATTCCTCCCAGGGCCTCTGCAGAGCTTGGGCCCCTGTAGCAACGCAGCCCTAACAATGGGCAGAATAAAGCAGCCGCCTCCGCTGGCAGACACTGGGGAGCCATGAGGCTTTGTGGGGAAGACCTGTAGGTGCCCTATAGCCAGCTCTACACCTGCTGGTCTAGCTTGCTGCCCTCAGGGGCAGTGCAGCCTGCTGTCCTATCATCAGTGCCAAGGTAAGATCCAGCTGTCTGTCTGGTTGCCTTTTGAACATCGAAAGGGTGTGTGTGTGTGTGTGTGTGTGTGTGTGTGTGCCATTTTGTCCTTTGCCTCAGGCAGCAAAACATCTTGGCCCAGCCCTGGATGTGTGTGAGCCAAGGGGCCTGCTCAAGCAGCAGCTTGCAGGCGTGTCGTGCCTCTGCTCGCCCCCCGCTCTGTCCTCCAACCGGTTTGCTGTTAGCAGCTCGTGACTCAGGGCTGCCTGTCGAGTGCCTGACAGCAAGACTCACCCATTCTGCCGGCAAACAACAGCTCAGCATCCCACTGAAGAATATCAGAGATTGGCAGGAAATTGCAGCAGCTCCAAACCCTGGATCAGAAGCCTGCAGTCTATACTGGCACACACACATGTGCACTGGTTTTCTTGCTGAAGCCGTGTGCTCTGCGATGGAGCTGAGGGCATAGTGCAATTGCTATGCTGCTATTGAACTATGGTGTGCAGCACAAGCAGAGCAGAACTATCCAGTCCTTTGCCTTAGGACTTTTTCTTGGTGGGGGGCATAATAAAGGCAGAGGCAGATTTCCAGCAATGGACACTGGGTCTTGAATTGCAGAGCCAGTTTTCCTGCAACAGAATCACAGGTGGGCCAAAGATTGCCAGATTCAGCAACGTAGTGTTGGTTGCCGCTGCCAGGGATGGGTGTGCACTGGAGCAAAGCGGGGCTGCACTGAGCTGCCTACCCCCCCCCCCAGCACAGGGGGGAGCCAGCCAACGCGGCCCTTGGTGGACAGAAATGGGGGACTGGGCCGGACCACGCTTGGGTCACCTGTATGGAGGCGCCTGGTTCGCACCCACTCAAAAATTGTGTGCCCGGGGCCCTGGTACCCTTCACACTTCACCCCCATCCAGTTCATAATAATACATACAACATTAATACAAAGAATGTATCCAGTTGTTCAGAGTACTTCACATGCTTCAGTCACCCTTACAAGGAAAAGCACTATTCTTATTCCCACATTGCAGATGCAGGAGCTGAGGCCATGAGAACAGCTGCTTGTGGCTGAGCTCTGAACTCATGGTTCATACTTGGCCACAAAAGCATGGCAATGTCAGTGGGCACTTCCAGACAACCTGTTTATTGAGCATTCATCTTGATTTGTTTGCAGGGAAATTAGACAGCATTGGCTATTTAATGTGATTTGTTTGCTGGAAGGTTAGATGTTGTAGCGTCAAAGCCTCTGTTGTTGTTATTGCACACTTCCCAGTACATTTTCCCGTCGGTTTCCTTTAGGGAAGCCGTTTTGTTCTGCCAGAGCTTCCAAACCTGAATTTGCTGGTATGTGAATGAATCCCACTCAAAAATAGCAACAATGCCCGGGAAGTGAACTAACAGCATTCTGCCCCTTTGCGTGGAGCTTATCTGGCAGCATGATAGGGATGTTGGGCGAGTCAGCAGCAGCTGCTGCAGCAGATCTTTGCGCTCAGTCCCATGAGGAGGGAGGGTGACAGGGCAGGTGGGTGAAATGATCAAACAGTAAGAAGGCCTCTCAAATGCAAGGACTCTGACCTGGCCAGTTTGTGCACTGCAGCTCTTGAGACCAGGAGGCAATTGAGTGAGCTGATGAGCCCAAGACATTTCTGGAGTCACTCAAAACAAACTAGGATATAATACTGGCAAAGGCCTGAGAGAGGAGGAAATCAAATAAAGCTGGGAGAGGAGAAATGAAAGGTGAAGACAGGCATAATACAGAAACAGCTCACAGCAGATTTGTCAGCCTGGCTTTCTTCAACTTTCACCAATGAAATGACAGGCATTTGGCTAGCATAGCTGGCAGCCTTGCCCCTTCTGCCATGCTTCAGGAGTGTTGATACCTTTTAACATTGTTAGAAGTGCTGTACAAATGCCTGCCTTTATATCGTCACTTGTTGCTGTATTAATTTAAAAAGTTTTTATTTATTTATTTTAAAACTGCTCTGGGGAAGAGAGTCGTCTGCTCCCAACTTGCAGAACTGGTTTCCCCGTCACTGCCTACTCAGACTTGACTCTGAATAGCAGCCTCTGTGTGATCTGCTTGGCACGCAGTGGGGGCAGCTTGATAGACCTGGCTGGCCTAGAAATGCCCTGCATGTTTCTCCCCAATGTGAAGACGTTTGTTTCCAGTTACTTTGTTGTCGTTAGCAAAAAGAAGGGATTGTTGGCTCCTGTCTTAGCTGCCACTTGCTGCTCACATGATGTGAGCCCCAACACCACAGAACCAGAGCCCAAAGGATTCTACCCCACACATGCACCCCACAGATGTCACATGGGAGTGAGCACTGTGGCTTGTGGGCTTGTAGTCAGAGGATGAGGGCCGGAGGCTGCACTGGGGATGAACAAGCAGAGCAACCTCCTCTTCCCTGGCTCAGACAAGGCCCTTGAAGAGGCTGCACGGCGGTTCCCTTCCCTTGGCAGAAGTTGTGGGATCAGTTCACTCACCGGCAACTAGAGACAGCAGTTCTGTGTTTTCAGCTCCCCCAACTGACTTGCAGCAAAAAAGAATCCCATCCCTTCTCCTGAAAAAGGCAGCCCTATGAAATAGGAGGCACCCTGACACCGAAATAAAATGAGTCAACAATCTAGGGACACAAGGGCAGACTTACGAGAGACACCAATCCAACATTTCCGTGCCATTCCTTTTTGCAGGGGAGATTTGCAAGGGCAGAAGAACCGTTTGGGAGATGGGCTTCATCTTTTGCAGGCGTGCTCCCTGGATTCTCCCTGGATTATTGACTCTCCTCCTCCCTTGGCATACATGTAAGTGGAAGTGCAACTTGCAGGGCGGGGGCTGCACTTCTCAACCCCTATAAGGACCCCAGCTAGCAGGCAGCTCCAGCTCCATTTCTTAGGCTTCACCCTGCCTGCCCTGAGTAATGTTGTTTGAGCTCTGTGAGCTGCCATCAATGCTACAGTCTCTGCCTGCCTGGGTTTTCAAGCCTAAAAAGGCAATGGAACAGCAAGCAAATGGAAGGAAGCCAATCCCACCCCACTCCCCCGAGAGAACGGAAAAGGCCACTCAGAAAGACAGCCTCTGTTCCCAGCCAGGCCTGACCTTCTGTAGGATAGGATGTGGGTTTCTGCTGAAAGGGACCAATTCACATGACACTGACCCAAAGCCACCATTCCTTGACCTCACCATTGTCTCCCATCGAAATGGCACGAGAGAGGGGGTAGCAATGTGGGTGTCAAATCCAGACTCCAGCAGGGAGGGAAAGGAGGCTAGCAGGAAGGGGGGAGCCTGTGAGACTAAGAGAGCCCTGCTGGATTAGATGAATCGTCTGTGTAGTCCAGCATTCGGTTTCTCGTGCTGGGGAGGCAGAAGCCTCCAAGAATCCCATGTCTCGTGGTACGTGAGGGCAGAAGCCCCTCCAGCTGCTGCTCTCCAGTAACGGGTGTTTGTGACCAGCAGCCATGTGTCGGGGATTGGCGGGGCTCCAAAGTGCACATGGCAGAGCCAGGGGACCAGGGGAGTGACCCAGGAGAGGGGACCAGTGATTTATGGGGTTTGATGCCACCCACAAGGCAGGAAATAGGGCAGGGGGTGGAGATCACTTTAGCTTACTTTTTCTGCAACTCTTTTTGAGATATGGCAATCAAAAACCAAACACAGTTATACCATAGAGTTTTATAAAGTTGCTATGATATTGGAACTTTTACTTTTTTATCCCTTCCCTAATGATCTCGAGCCTGAAATTTGCTTTTTAAAAAACAGCTGGTGTACTCTAGCACAGTGTTTTGACCGAGCTACCCAACATGATCCCAAGATCCCATTCCTGTTACATCAGACTCCATCAGTATGCATGCAGCTAGGATTTATTTTTATTTGCCAAGATGTGCTTAACATTACATTTACTTACAACAAACCATGTTTGCTATTGCCCATTCACTCGGTTTTGAGAGATCTTTGGGAGCTCTTTACAATTCTTTTTATTTTTACCAACCTGAATAATGTGGTGTCACCAGCAAGTCCGGCCTCTAACCGTCCTCCCCCGTATCTAGGCTGTTGATGAACATGTTAAAAACTAAAACAGCTCCTTGGGGAACCTTACTTTTGTGGGAAATTTCAGTCAAATATAGCTAGCAAGCTTGGGGCTAGTTATTGCATGAAGGGGTTATTCCCCCTTCACCTTTGGTGAAGATGGAAGTAAAGGTTCTTTGTTCATTCTAAAGTTGACCAAGACAACACTGCGCTTCAAGCCCAGACTGTGTGCCGAGAAGTATTTTTCTGTGTTTTGTAAAACACTTTTTTTCTACCTGTGTTCTTCTTGCTGCTGCATGGAATAACACATTAATCTCTGGAGTTTGTAAGTAATGCATTTAAACTTGCTAATGGTGTGATCTGTTCATTGCAAGAAGGGTAGAAATGGGGAAGTGCTGTAAATGGGTTAAATCTAACAGCCTATATTCCTAGGCTATACTGTTGCTTGCTTTTGTGGTCTAAAACTTTGCTGCTGGGACTCTGGCTCTGTTACTAGAGTTTGATTGCCCCACATTTCAGATGTAGGCACCCAGCGCATTCTTTTATTAATTAGCCCACATGGGTGATATATACTATTTCTTCCCCTGCAATCTAATCCGTCTTTTTAGCAACCAAGACGTATCTCATTACTGTCATCATCAGACCTAAACCTTTGCTGCTTGTTCAGGACAAGGATGAAGAATACAAGGCATCCAGATATTAAGTGGGGGTTGGTTGCAATTATTTCCTCTGCTCAGCCCATAATCCAGCCATGCTGATGAGTACATTTTTTTTAGCTGCCTATAAAAAGTGTGCTTGTTTCTGCACCTCCACAACGCCTGCTGACTCAGTATACCATAAGTCAATACTGATCCTTCTTCAAGCTGGCCTTGTAAAGGCCACCCTGAATTTCTCAAGGCTCCAGGAAGGAAGAATGCACAATAACATCATAGGTCCAGGTCAGACTGTGCATTTAAACAAATAATTGGCAAGAAGCTTGAAATGAGGGAAACTGGAAAAGGTGGCTTAAGCAGAGTCACAAAACTGATCCAGCTTCTCAGAAACTTTGGCAATTCCACTGCTAATCCCTGATAAAGTCCAAAATTCTAAGGCTTGAGTTGGGAACCCGGAGGTCCTTTCAAGGACTGGGCGTGCTCAGGCCACAAAGTCCTTCTTCAAAGAACGGTAATGTGACACACATCTGCGCTTGTGATTGACCGGCATATATAAGGCCTCCAGACTGGACTGGGCAGGCCAGGTGTAAACCGGCTCTTGCCTGGCCAACAGGTTAGAAGCGCCTGCTTGCTGCCTCAGGTCTGAGTGCAGCTTTGTTTCCAGGCTGGCTCAGCTGCCTGCTGCCCTGGCCAAGCCTTGAGGCAGCACGCCTTGCGCAGATCGGATGGGCTGAGTCGGCACTTCTGGGGCCCCACTGCCCCTGCCAAGCTCCTGTGCAGACTTGCCCTTGTAAAAGCGATTCCTCCGTGTGCACTCTTTCCCTGCCTCCCAAGTGCTTCTAACTCTGCATAACCTCGTTGTGGGTTTGAATGTTAACAAATCAGCAGAAATTTCATTTCAACGGAGCACTGGAGGGGAGGGGGCTGTGGGGGGAGGAGGAGAGGGAAAGCAATCTGTCAGATCTCCTCTCCGTTCACGTCCATTCCCATCGCTCCCCATTGTGCCTGCTGATTGCGTATTCTTCTTCCTTAAAAAGAAGCCTTGGAGAATATTTAAACAATAGCTTACTTGCTGGGATGAATCACAAAACATATATAGAGCTAAATATACAAAAATAAGCCGCCCACCTGCACGCCTTTCTCGGCGCAAAAGCGCAGAAGCCAAAGGAGTTTCTGCTGTGATGGGCTTTGGAATAAGCCAAGTTGGCAATTTCGAAATTACATTCAATTGCTGGAGCAGAAAACAAAGTATATACAGCTCTGGACATCAACATTTTTTTTTTAAATGGGGGTGGGGGGTTGATTTTGAAGGAAGCAAAGCCAGAGCTGGCTTTGTCTGTCAAGTCATTCCCTTGCAACCCAAGCTGCATGCAAAGGACTCCTTAACTCTCTCCTCTCCATTGCGCACAAAACTTTTACCAGCCTGGGGCTGATGGGAGATGTAGTCCAAAACATGTGCAGAGCACCAATGTTGGTAAAAGTTGGTGCACAGCAGGGGGCTACAGGGGGGGGGTAGCCAGGTTTTTTGCCCTGGGCAAAGCCTCCAGAGGGGTACCATTGAGGCTCCTAGCGTGTGTGTTTGTGTTTGTGTGTGTGTGTGTGTGTACGCAAATGCACATGGGAGGCCAAACTGGGTCTTTGACCCTGGTGAAATCAAGCCCAGTTTTGCCCCTGGTGCACAGCAAGAGAGGCCTGGGTTCCACGCAACCCCCCCCCCCAAATCTTAGGCACCTCACCTTTTACTCTTGTCCATAATGCAAGGGCAGCTCTCAAGGGCTTTGAGAGAGGGAACTGCTGTTCACTGCCTTGGGGGGGGGTGTTGAAGAGTCATTTATCTAGCATCTCAGATACATTGTGAGGGTTCTTGGGGAGCAGATGAGAAGCCCTGGGTTCCAGACTGAGTTGCTAGACCTCCAGTTGCCTACCCCTAATATACAGAAATGTGTGGGAAAGGGCTGATGTATTGCTCATAAGGAGAAAAAAGTTTATCTTCATTTTGGGATCCTGTCAAGTCTTCATCAGTTTGCATCATTCAAATAGAGTTACAGATTTTTAAAAAAATGTTTCAGCTTGCTTAAGATCATAAGAACGTAAGAGAAGCCTGCTGGATTAGGCTAAAGAGGGCCCACCTAGATCTGCCTCCTGTCCTCACAGGGGCGAACCAGGCGCCTCTGGGAAACCTGCAAGCCTTCTTTAAACTGAGCAGGGAGAGTTCGGCTGGAAGACACAGAAGGATGGGAAGCAAGAGCGATGGAGTGCTGCAAGGACCGGGCATGAGCAGGTGAAAGGCAAAGACACAGCAGAATGTGCAACTGCCGTTGTGGATGTGACTCCCCTTCTCTCTCTCTCTTGCTTTTCTACCAGCCCCTCCTGCCAAAACGTTGACCGAAAGCTCTTTGAGCTGCAGAGCCTCCTGTAAAGCAGGGCAGCCAATGTGGAAGTACTGGCTTCCATCCTTCCTGAACGTTGGCTCTGCTGGCTGGGGCAGGTGGTAGCCGTAGTTCAAAACAGCAGGAGAAAGGGCACCAGGGTGGGGAAGGCTGCTTTAAACCAGCATGAATGTCTCAGTCAGTAGAGCATGAGACTCTTAATCTCAGTTGGTCAAAAAGATTCCTGCATTGCAAAGGATTGGACCAGATGACCCTCTTGGTCCCTTCCAACTTTACAATTCTATGAATGTTTCAGCAAGAGGCATCCTGGCTGGGCCCCAAACCCAGCCCTTCTGATTACTGCCTCCCTGCTTGGTTGCTAACCAGGAGGCATATGGAGGGAGGAGAAAATGAATTTGGGGGCAGCAGGATTCCCAGCAGTGCATCTATGGCACTGGCGCATAAGACCCATGGGCTTTTTCCAGTGGCCTTGATATCCTTTTGTGAGAGTAGTTATATAAATAATTTTATAAACAAACAAACAAACAAACAAACAAATAAATAAATAAATAAATAAATAAATATTCATCAAAACTCTTGACACAGAAAACATTCTGTCAGACTATTTGGCCCCTCATGTATGACAGATACACATGCTCCTGTCTACGCAAGAGTGCAATGTGTGGGAGATGCTGATGGCAGGGCACATGCTGCTGGAAAGGATGCTAAGAGCAGGCGGCCTTGCTGTCGTGTCGCTTTCCTCTGCAGGGATCCCATCAGCCTTTATCAGTCCCAGACGCAAGCAGCTATATTAATTTTCTGGCATTGCGTTCAAAGTTGAGAAATCAAAGCCAGGAAGGATTGGAACCCCGTCACACATGGCAGTCACAAAACCACTGTGTGCACCTCCTCCCTTTCTCCTCCCCTCCTCTGCCCTGGGGGGGGGGGCGTGGAGATGGAACCCAGATGAGAGCAGAAACGTTGCTGGAGGAAAGGATGGTTTCTAGATGTCTTAGACGGTGCGCCACCTTGGAAGGTTCTGAAGGGGCTGGATGCACCTTTTTAATTCCGGGGTGGGCAACATGCAGCCTGAGAGCTGCTTCTAGACTAAATGCAGGGAGGGGCGAGAAGAAAGAAAACGAAAGAAAAATGGGAGAAGTGAGAGGGAGAGAGAAGTTGGTGGCAGAGGGGCAGGGGCAGGGAGAACACAGGCTGTAATAGAGAGAAGGGGAAGAGAAAGCAGAGAACGAGGGAGGGAGAAAAGGGGTGTCCTGCCCACTTCTGGCCCCAGCCTGCCCACTACCAGCACGTGGTTCCCTGGCAGATCCCCCCCCCCCCCGGAATGTATTCCTCAAGATAAAATGACTTGTCCTTTCGTGCCTTAATGTGTGTCCGAATTCTGACCTGCAAAGGTTCCTTCTGCTGCCAGGGAGTTTGCAGGGCACAATGTGGCTCTCCTTCTGTGCCAGGGCCAGGCTGCCCTGTGTCACACCTGCTTTGCTTCCCCTTCTGGGTAGACATGCTCAGACGTGCACAGCTGCAGTGCTCAGCCTGCTGGGGAGTTCTGAATGCATTCTAAGTCACACCTGGAGTTCTTGGGGCCCTGTAAGCCTGGCTGGCACTCTGTCTGCACCCCAAAATATGTATATGAGCTTGGAGAAAGGCATGCAGCAACTCACTGACAGTCACACAGACATAGAAAGGCCTCTTTCACAGGCAAAACTTTGACAACTGCTGGTCTACACAAATGTTTCAGCATCCACAAACAGGATGCAATATCCCTGCCAGCCATGCTCCCAGAAAAACCCATAGCCAGTATTCCAAGGGAGCTCCTGCTATACAAGAAAGGTGATTCCGACTAAACCTCAAGAAGAACTGCCTGACGGGAAGAGCTGTTTGACAGCGGGATGGTCTCCCTTGGGAAGTGGTGGACTCTCCTTCCTGGGAGGTTTTTAGGCAGAGATTGGATGCCCACCTGCCATGGATGAGATGAGATCCCTGCGTTGCAGGTTGGGCTAGATGGCCCTTGGTCTCCCTTCCAGCTCTAAAATTCTGTGATCCTTTGATTCTATGTTGGAAGGATCCCAGGAAAGCATCATCAGACCTGGAACCCGTTCACCCTCTTCCCACGTTTCCCCACACTAACCTCATTGCTCACTGCTGTCTGCATCTTTCCCAGCAGCTTTGTAATGAAACAGAGACTCAGGTTCCTGCGCAGTTGTCTAGAGGAAAGACGAGAAAGCATCAGCCTCTCCAGCCCCATGCCAAGAAGCCTTCCCTTCCTTCATCATGCCATGGACCCACTCTGCCAAGAGCGTGGCAGATTCCTGATGTTGCCAAAGGGCAGCAAAGTTTCTGTTTTCAAATGGAATTATTACTTTTTTTAAAAAAAACACAACCCAACAAGGGCAGGCAGGAGCATTTGGATTGTATGCCTCAGGTGCCAAAGTGCCCTTTGGATCAGTCCTAAGGATCCCCACTCTTTTTCTCTCTCTCCAAGGCTCTCAGGGCCCCTCCAGATATCCTTTTCATGGGGCATTCATGGAGACTGGGGCAGTCATATGCAACCCCACTTTTTAAGAACTGTTCAAGTCTGCAAAGGTTTTGGGATGAACATTCTGCTTTGCCTCCAATCAGCACCTGCCCCGTAACCTCCTGCTAGAATCCTGTAACTTTTCATAACCACAAATATTCAGGTGGGGACAGGATTCGCCCTGCTTTTGCTGTGCTATAACACAAGAGTTCCCTTCTGGACAGCAACAGTATAGTAACACTGGGGAAGCATCACAGAGCAAAGGATGTGTGGGTGGTCCAGTATAAAGTCACAACTCATGCACTATTACTGAATCTGTGACATGCTGCAGAATACACCCACAAAAACCCCACTGGTCTGGAGGGACCTCAGTTTCCCATCACAGGTTTCATTCACTCCATGAGATTTGTGTCAGGAGAACCACTGGGTGGATTGTGCCCCAGATTAGTGAGTGGCCTCTTGGGTTTCCCTTCTCTCGGGCAATGAAACCATCTTGGACAGATCCCACCAGCACCATGCAAAGGTGTCGCTTAGGAGTGAACCACAAACCTCTTGCTAAAGCATTGGCAGAGCTCTCTCTCTCGCTGCCTCCCACTTTATTTAATTTGCTAGCCACTCTGTGAGCATTCTTTTGGATGATTTTCTTTTTACTAATTAGGTAAATTTAGACTGCCCTCTTATTATGTTAGCACTACAGTTGTATCCTCTTTCCGTATTCTGCGTCGTATTATTATTATTTTATTAGATTTATATACCACCCTTCATCACAAGATCTCAGGGCAGTTCACAGGATAAAAATAAGTAAAACAAAACAGCACAACAACAACATGCACACCCTTCCCACAGTCTCATTTAAAAGGCTGTAGAATATTAATCAGCCCATGGCCTGGTTGAAGAGGAACGTTTTCTCCTGGCGCCTAAAAATTGGGTTGTATCCAGTGCAGCGCTAAGTTAAAGTTGCTTAGTGGGATACTTACTCTACTGGTGGGATGTTGTTGCCCAAAGGAATGCCTAAGCAGGTTGCTGGCATCTTTGCTGCACAATGATTCTCTGCTGGCGCAACACTGCACTGGATTCCTCTGTTGCGCTGCGTTACTCCCTTGCACGAGGGCCACTGCAGAACTCTGGCACCACATGCAAACCAAAAGCTTCTGTGCCAACAGGCCACTCTTATCATCCCCAGCATTAGGCTGGAACTCTTGACCCTCACTTCAAGTCAGAGTAAGCCACCTTGGCTATATCCAAAGCCAAGCAGCAGCAAGTAAATTAAATCAGCTATATGCATTCTGACAACGCAAACTGGCACGCTGCTCTTTCGCTGACGGTGACGTCATAGAATCATAGAATCATAGAGTTGGAATAGACCACAAGGGCCATCGAGTCCAACCCCCTGCCAAGCAGGAAACATCATCAGTCACTGGCAACAAGGCTGGCAGCCGGGGATCCCTGAGGGTCAAGCCAGGCAAGATGTAAAAGCAGTCGTGGGAGATTGGGAATGGCGTTACGCCGGGGGGGGGGGGAGTTAACGTTCCCCTCTGTGAAGGCCATAGCACTGATGAGCAGGAAGGAGCCCACGCATCCTCCTCCAGGGATTCAGCGCTGCAGAATCTCCAGAGCTTGCTGCCCCTTGGGACTGTGCCAAGGCCCACACCCTTCTCCCCAGCCCTGCTTCCCACCCTCCTCGAGTGTTTTGCCTGGCTAAAATGTGTCCATGAACTCTGACAATGCCTCTTAGTTGTTTGGTTGTTTGGACAGGGGCTAGAGAGGGACGTGTGAGCATGTGCAGAAACGAGCCCATTTACAGAAAGGCTGCTCCTCCGACCTTGGTCCTTGGCCCAACCTGCCACTGGCATTTGGCCCCCAGAAGGTGGCCCAAGAGGCAATGTGGCCCTTGGTCACAAAAAGGGTCCCCCCACCCCTGCCAAATAAAGTGGCTCGGGCTCGCAGTTGCCGCAATGGGACTACATGGCAGCAAACTGAGCTCTGATTCAGCCACCGGCTCTGTCCTTCCCCGATTCATAAGCCAGCTGCCTGCCTTTAAAGTGTCACATGAATGATATCTGTTTATAAGCCCGCCCTTCAGCTTCTTCAAAGGAAAAAAAGAGAAACTTTTCCTTTTATATATGCAAAGCTGTCCTGGGAGTTTGGGAATGAGGGCAGATTGCAAGCATCATAAGCAGCACCAGCCACAGCTGGCTTTGACTGACAATTTGCAGTCTTATTCCCCCCTCCCTGGCAGTTTGACCCTGATGATGGGAAAAGGTGTTCTGCCTGAACTGAATGGAGCTGAGCCACTTTGAAATTGAACCCGCTGCTCTACAAAATGATGTCTTCATCCATAATGTTTCAAGGTACCCTTCAGCCCCTCTATTTGCATACCATTTGGGAATCCCTGCTTTAAATGAAGAAGTGTTTAAATGAAGAAGAGGAGCCCCCGCCTCCAAGTTCTGAATTACAGTTCCCCTCAGCCCCAGTCAGCTGTATGGGGGCTGGAGCCGATGGAGCATGGCCATTCTGGCAGAGGCTGGTGGCAGATGCAGGGCAAAAGATCTGCAGAAAGGCACCAGGTTGGCACATTTTGAGTGGAATGAACACATAACAGCGCTGAGCATTCATTGTGGGTTTTGTCCTTGCTGCCGAAAGAGAAGCCCTTTTGTTTTCTTCTGCTGAGGGTGTGTTCCTTTTGTGTGATGTGTAAATATTACTAGCACCATGTGAAACTCTGCAACTTAGTGCTGCTTCACTTCCTACAGGATTCCTCCTACAGGCAGCTTCTTCGCTGTGTATACACATGGCATGGAGATTTAACACAAATTCCAGATTCTTTTTTTAATATGCACAAAGAGGATCACATAATGTGCAGAGTCCTAATTTTTAAAATTTCTTTAGAATATTTGTACACCAACCTTCAGAAAAAATTATCCCAGAGAAGTTTACAATATTGTTTAAGACTTTAAAACAACAATAGCAAAACGAAATAAATCAGAACATTAAAGCAGAGTGGAACACACATTAAACACACCAGTACTTAACATAGTATAAAATCGTTTAAAAAGCCTGAAAGAACAATCACACCTTAACCTGGTGCCTAAGGTCACTTTCAGACAACCTGCTTATTAAGCATTCATCCTGATGTGTTTGCACAAAGGTTGAGCAGAGGTGACAGCTATTTACTGAGCATTCATTCTTATTTGTTTCCGGGGAAGATAGATGATGTTGCATTAAGCAAATGTTATCTCACACTTTCCAGTGCCTTTCCCCATCACATTCCTTACTGCAAAAAGGCTGGGGGGGGGGGAGTTTCGGGGGGGGGGGAGGTCTGTTGTGCAAGAGCTCCAAATAAACCTGAATTGCACAACCTGCATTTGCTGGTAACTGAATCCCACCTAAAAATGGTGACATTCTGGAAGCACCCAAAGTGACCAGATACAGTGGTACCTCTAGATACGAACAGGATCTGTTTCGGAGCCCCGTTCGCATCTAGAAGCAAACGTAAACTAGCGATGGCCCGTCTGCGCATGCACGCATCGCTTTTCGCCGCTTCTGCGCATGCACGTGACATCATTTTGAGCGTCTGCGCATGCGCAAGCGGCAAAACCTGGAAGTAACGTACTCCGTTACTAACCTGGAAGTAACGCGCTCTGGTACTTCCCGGTTGCCGCAGAGCGCAACTCGAAGCGTACTCAACCCGAGGTATGACTGGGGAAGGTGTTGGTTGCCCCCTGCCTTTCCCCCAGTATCTGGGGCACCTGAAGAAACAGCTTAGCTAAAGATTTGGGCAGGTTGGCATGGGAGCAGGTGGGCCTTAAGGAGTATGGACAACTCAATTGACATTTGTTCCATGTTTTCCTGGGGAAATTGTTGGGGCGGGCACACACACAAAACTGCCCAGACCCAGCCCTCTGAATCACAGACCTGTGCCTAGAAATCGCAGCACAAATGGAAATGTGGATGAGCTTCTGCTTCTCAAGTTAGCCAGAGCCTCGCTACCCTCTGGGGCCAAGACCCACATCTGGAACATAAGACTGGCCAGCCAACGAGACTATCCAGGACTTCGGTGGAATAGGAGTTTCATCGACTTGGACTGCTGCTCCTGCTAACCTGGGGAGCCTTCCTTAAACAGCTCGCTGCCACAAGAGAAGGGAGGTGTTCCCACAGAGCTCACCACAAGCTTAGTCTGCCCACAACAGTAGCATAAAGATCTGGTGCTCTTAAGCAGTGGCACGAGGAAGCCTTCTTTTTAGGCCCGCAAGACTTTTGCTGAGCTCTTTGGCTTTTGCTGAACCATAAAAAACTTTAAGAGTTGGAAGGAACCCGGGGAACCATCTCGGCTAAGCTCCTTCTCCCCGAGACAGGATTTCCTGGACATAAAGCAGCCATGACAGATTCGTGTCCAACCTTGTCTTGAAAAGCTCTAGGGAAAGACATGCTGCAACTTCCTCTTGCACTGCCAAAGCGTTTGTAGTTTCCTGGAGTTCATGGGAGAGCTTCTCCTGTGCAGCCCTTTGCTCCTTCCAACTAGTTTAAATGGGGCAAAGTAATGTGCATTGCACAGTAAATTATGCAATTTATAAATTATACAATTTACAATTTATACAATACATAAATTTATAAATTATACAACAACAAATCCATTTATTGTGAGGACCATGCCTGTACACAAACATCAACACAACAATAGTTAAAAATATTAAAATTCATTAGATACTATGCCAACAAAACCTTCATCCCACAAAATAGAATGAGAGGGAAAACAAGCAACGAGTTAAACAGACGATGAAGGGGTCTTTACATTGTCATCCATAAATCTTTCCCTGGCTTTCATGGCCTTCATCACAAAAACCGCTACCACATAAATTATACAATTTATAAATTATTCAATTTACAGGTTACATAATCCATTTTTTCTCTCCATGCAGAATTTGGATTACATTGCCTGAAAATTATGGTTTTCATCCAGCGTTAATCTGGCTCATAGAGACCATGTCTATATCTGTGTTGGGAGGGCTCAGAATGCTCTTCCATAGAATACATGTCCTTTTAATGTCGTGGAAGGAGAGATCATGGGTTTCTTTCTGTTCTTATTTTTATTATGTGTTTTGTTTTGTTTTTTTGTGTTGTACTTTTGTGTTGTGAACCGCTCTGAGATCTATGGGTATACAAATTTAATAAACAATAGTAACATAATAAATTAAGGTTGCAATATTTCAAAAGGTGAATTTTGTAGTGACGTGGGGTTTGTGATTTCAGCTCTCTTGACATAATATGCTGGAGACAGTTCTCTAGTAACTTCTTTATTATAGCAAACAAGACTGAAGACTGAGGAGGGGAAAGCTACATTTATAGGGACAGGGGACTAGCTAGAAAGGATACATTTTGGAGGGAACAATATCAGGCAATCACAGTCCTGCCTTTTGGAGGAAACCAATAAGACAGAGGATCCAAATACAGCAGCTTAAATGAACCAATAGTAGCTGTACCCCCTGAAACCAAAAGGCAGTTACTTTACCCTAATGCAAATACAGACAATAATAATACAAATATAAAATCCTTTGACTCAATACACAACAAATTTGACCTTTTTTTTTTTTTTGCAAAGTTGTTGAGTCTGCCAACTGGCATGCTGATACGGTCACCCACAAAACCATTCACTGGGAAGAGGGATACCTGAAGAATCCGCAGCCCTGGAGGGAGCCAGGTAACTGCTCCCTCCAGACAAAGCCATGCAACTCAGCTCAGCAATTCACACAGCCGGATCCCTGCCAGCACTCGAGTCATGATTACTTCATTAGTTAGATTAGGAGAGAAATGGCTGCAAAGTCTATTGCAATTGTAGCTTTATCACTGGGCACTAGTTGCCCAGGGAAGACCCTCCCCACTTCTAAGGTCTGCCAGCAAGAGACTTTAAGGCTGCAATTCAATAGACCCCTACCCTTGGGCTGGGGTCTTGGGGGGGGGCGGTTGGTGGTGGAGGACCTGTTTTTATTATTGATATTAATCTTTTGTATCTTTATTTTGGATCTTATGATATATGTGGAAATTGTGCAATTTGGTTGTGTATTTTTTGATGTTTTATTTATTGTTTATAACTTCTTTTGCTATCTTGTAATTATGTATTTTCCCATGTTTTAAGCTGCCTTGAGAATGGCTTGAACTATGGAAAGGTGGCCTACGAGTTAAATGATGCATATATGTATGTACCTGAGAGTAAGTCCCATTGAAGTCAGGATTGCACCTTGCCTGCTGATAAAAGGTAAGCTCAGAGGTCACACTGGACAACTCTGCTGTAGCAAGGCTGCATAGCACACACTGTGGGATGTAACATCACTCAAGCAGTCAAATACAACATTTCCTGTTTGCCCAGAGTGGACACACAGAGGAATGTTGCTCCAGCCAGAAGGACTAACTGTCACACCTGGTCTGGAGCATCCTCCCCCTGTGTGTGACCAGGTAGATGGGCGTGACCCTGGCAGACCCTACAAATGGGCCAGTCATGCAGCCATCTCTCTCTCTCTTGATCCCTTCTCTCCATTTTGCCTTAGCTATCTGCTGGCTCTCAGCCAGCAGCACATGGGCTCATCCCTCACAGAGGATGAACCCACACTTTTCTCTGTAACTGTAACTACAAGATAATGCCTGCCTTCAGGACTATACTGTGAACTGAATGTAAGTAATGATCATTACTTTTAAAAGAAGACTGTCATGTCATTACTGTTTTTAAGAGGGAACTAAATAGGAAATTTACCAGGAACAATCCAATCTGGACAAGCCAGACTGGATTGCTCAACTTATACGATTCCAAGGAATCTATCAACTGACTTCCAGCAATGTGCAAGGGAATGTGCTCTGCTACTAGCTCACTAGTGTGAGTGAAGAAGGATAATATTTAATCAATATATCCTCTCCTACTATCCACAACATTCCCCCCTCAACTCTGTCTTCTAACACTTCACTGCCTCCCCCTCAGCCCTTACCACCTGAGGCAGCCACCTCTCTCTGTCGAATGGTAGAGCCAGCCCTGTTAGGGATTGAGTATGTCTCCTGTGTGAGAGCACCAAAAAGCTGCACAATATGGAAATAACTTCCTGAGAATCTTTGGTACTCAGGCTTATATGGGAAGCCCTGCTCCTTACTCAGTGTGGAGAAGGAAAAGCACTTGGTACATGCTCAGAAGTAGTTCTCTTTATTCTTGTTGGAAGTTTGCAGGAGAAGAGTTTACACTGACCGAGTAAGGAACCTCCTAATTACCAGACTATCCCTGTACCTTTATCTCTCTGCGGACTTCTCTCTCTCTCTCTCTCTCTCTCTCTCTCTCTCTCTCTTTTTCTCTCATTATTTTTGTTGTCTAGAGACTGATACATCTTAGGCAGTATCCCGTTTACAGCTTCCTCCTCTTCCTCACACTTCTCTCTCGGACCTCAATATGGGAGGTCATCTTTAACTATCCTCATGGCTGCCTTGTTCTTCTCTAGACTAGTTAGACTAGAACTAGAAACCTTTTCCATCCAAGTTATGCATCTCCTACAACAAACAACTTTATTATTATTTTTACCTACAAGCATCTATGTGTGTGAGGCTGCAGCAGGTGTCGTCTACTCTCTAACCAGATTCACTAAGCAAACACTGCACACTTAGTATAAGAAAGGGCTTTGAAGACCTTGTCATTCAGCTCAGTCGGTAGAGTCTGAGACTTTCAATCTCAGGGTTGTGAGTTTGAGCCCCATGTTGGGCAAAAGATTCCTACATTGCAGGGGGTTGGACTAGATGACCCTTGTGGTCTCTTCCAACTCAACAATTCTATGATTCTATCTAAAGAATAATAGGTAATTGAGCCAGTTACCCCAATAATAGTAACCTTAATTTTGTGAGTGCTGTTGCACCAGAGGGAGGTATCAGTGGACTTGGGGAAACCCTAAGGTTTACAGAAGTACCACAATTGTTCCCCTCGGGAGGGGAATATGCGCCATACAGCCCAATTAGGATGAAAGAGGCTCTGTGGGCATGGAATGCTGAGTGCTGGGGGGTGAGGGAGGAAAGAGAACTTGGATGCAGGTTACACTTGTATTATTTCCTATCTGCTTTCTTCATATAAGGTGCTTTCAGACTGTCACTATTTTCTGGTGGGATGCAATTACATACTGGCAAATTCAATTACAGTTGATTGGGAGGTATTGAGCCGAACAAAAACAAAAAGGCTCCCCCAAAAGATTGGACTTCTTTTTCAATAAGTGTTATACAGTGGTTCTTCTCCTTCCTCCTGGGCCGTGTTCAGAAAGTGTGTGTGTGGGGGGGAATAAGTGTTCAGACCCCTGGGCTCTCACTTGTGGGGTGCCTCAGGGTTCCATCCTCTCCCCCATGCTTTTTAACATCTATGTGAAGCGCTGGGAGAGATCATCAGGGGGTTTGGGCTGGGTGTTCATCAATATGTGGATGATGCCCAGCTCTACCTCTCTTTTAAATCAGAACCAGTGAGGGCAGTGAAGGTCCTGCGTGAGTGTCTGGAGACAGTTGAAGGATGGATGGCGGCTAATGGACTGAAGTTGTATCTTGACAAGACAGAAGTACTATTTTGGGGGGACAGGGGGCAGGCTGGTTCGGGGGACTCCCTGGTCCTGAATGGGGTAACTGTGCCCCTGAAGGAACAGGAGCGCAGCTTGGGAGTCATTTTGGACTCACAGCTGTCCATGGAGGCACAGGTCACATCTGTGTCCAGGGCAGCTGTCTACCAGCTCCATCTAGTACGCAGGCTACCTGCCCACAGACTGTCTTGCCAGAGTGGTGCATGCTCTGGTTACCTCCTGCTTGGACTACTGCAATGCGCTCTACGTGGGGCTACCTTTGAATGTGACCCGGAAACTGTAATTAATCCAGAAGCCGCAGCTAGACTGGTGACTGGGAACGGCCGCCGAGACCATATAACACCGGTCTTGAAAGACCTACATTGGCTCCCAGTACGTTTCCGAGCACAATTCAAAGTGTTGGTGCTGACCTTTAAAGCCCTAAACGGCCTCGGTCCAGTATACCTGAAGGAGCATCTCCACCCCCATCGTTCAGCCCAGACACTGAGGTCCAGCGCCGAGGGCCTTCTGGCGGTTCCCTCACTGCGAGAACCGAGGGCCTTCTTGGTGGTGGCGCCCGCCCTGTGGAACGCCCTCCCTTCGGATGTCAAAGAAATAAGCAACTATCCTACTTTTAAAAGACATCTGAAGGCAGCCCTGTTTCGGGAAGTTTTTAATGTTTAATGCTGTACTGTGTTTTAATATTTGGTTGGGAGCTGCCCAGAGTGGCTGGGGAAACCCAGCCAGAGGGCGGGGTATGTATGTATGTATGTATGTATGTATGAATGAATGAATGTATGAATGTATGAATGTATGAATGTATGAATGTATGAATGTATGAATGAATGAATAAATAAATAAATAAATAACTATTATTATGGGGCAAGGCACATGGAAAGTGTAGGATAATAACACTTGCTTTGAGGCAGCATCCTCTAACCTCCCAACATACAAATCAGAATGGATGCTCATTCACTGTCTAATCTTCCTGCAAACGAGTCAGGGTGAACTTTCCATAAACAGGCTGCCTGGAAGTGCCCAAAGAGGCCTTCCCAGGGCAGGGGGCCAGGGAGGCTAAAGAGACATGGTTTAAGGAGGAGTGGGGCGAGGGGATAAGACCATTCGCACTCGCAGGACATTTTTGTTCCACTTATGCTGGGTGCAAGGTCCAGTGCAGCAAAACAGGTGATTTCAGGCTATTATTTCAATCCTTCATCCCCATTTTGCTGCTGGATGACAGAGGCAGCCTTAGCTCCTGGGCACCACCTTGTGCTTGGGATGCTGCTATTGCTCTGCCAAGCATTAGGAAATGACTGGTCTGGGCGTAATCATATTGTTGTGCAGCCGCTGCCACTGTGCCTCAGCAGGGTGAATACAAAAGACACATGCTCATCCCACTATTGTGGCTTATCCAGAACTCAATAAACAAATTCCCACAGAGTTATCTCGGGGACTGGACCAGGACATCAGGTAAACTAACCACATAGAGGTGTTCATGCATGGGTGGGTGGGGGTGGATATAGATATGCCTGCATGCACACATACATGCTGATCATGCCAGCAGTCTGTCTAATGCGTTCATCCGCAGCTGTCAAACTCCATGTCACTTTTGTTCTGGCTTGGAAGGCGAGGCAGGGGGTGGGGAGAGCTTCCGTACAGAAAAGCTGAATGCACTCCACACCCGCTGTCAGGCACAATAAGGAAGGACTCCTTAGATGTGGAAATTGCTCTACACAGGGCAATGCAAAGCATCGTCATTGCATGACAACCGTCAGCTGAAGCAGCGGCGTTGGGCTTCATCTCTGAACAGCTGCTTTTAAGGACTTTGCTGGAAAGCACTCCATCAGCAAAATGAGGTGAATGTAACACAAGGGGCAGCTGAGGCGGGAGGGAAATTGGCCAGGCACGTGCCTAATAGCAGGCTGGAGAACTCTGCTGCAGAGATTTATAAGGGCAGGAGGCCCAGGCAGAGGAATTATTGGAGGTGTGTGTGTGTGTGCGTGCGTGTGCGAGTGCCTGGCGAGGAATGAGGGGCAACTGAGGGCAAGGCTAAAGAAATGCTATCCAGCAGAAAGGCAAAAGAATTAGGTGTCTGTGTCTGTTATCTAGGTGGAGAAGTTGTGGGAGTTTTCCTAGAGCTTGGGAGATGTTCTGTGTGGAGAAAGGTTGTGGGAGACAACTTTGGCAGAGGGAACTGGTCCTCATCAGAATGTGTCAAAGTGTACCAGAGTGTGCCTCCTTAGGAGAAGGAAAAGAAAAGAAAAGAAAAGATTTTCTCTGAAGGAATCTCTCTGAAGGACTTTCCAAAGAGAAACAGCTCAGATACAAAGCCTAATGCCCAAACAGCAGCTAATGGGCACCACCAATCTGCGTCTGACTGGTAATGCACAGTAGAAAAACAAAACACACAACACCATTGCATGAGGGCTTCCCTGTTTCCCCACTGCTATGAACAGCAGCCAAGTAAGCAGAAAAATCACACGCAATCACCCCAAATCACATTTTCTTCTGGAAAACTCAGGTTGGTGGCACCCGTGCCACTGTTTCCCCATAAGCATATAGCTTGAGCTTTGCTCTCCTTAAGGTCAGAAGGATGCAACCCAACAGAGTTACCAAGGCTTCTGCTAAAGGAAGTAACTCAGTGGGAAATAAATGGGACATCGCATTCCCTCTATGGTGGTGCCATTTCTGGGCCCAGACTGAAGCTCAGTCCTGCCTGAAGTTTGGGCACCAGGTGAAGTAGGGAGAAAGTCCAATGGAGCCAACATGGAGCAAGCCATCAAGTCCTCCTGCACAAGACTCACTGAAATTAATGGGAGCTGCTGCTGCGGATTATTATTATTATTACTAAATTTTGCATGTTTTACTATGTTTTTATATGTGCTGTAAGCTGCCCAGAGTGGCTGGAGAAATCCAGCAAGATGGGCGGGGTATTATTATTATTATTATTATTACACCCTTCATCCAAAGATCAGAGGGTGGTTCACATCATCAACAAAAACAGTTATACTGTATTGATAATTTAACATTAATCACTCTGAATTTCTTTTTAAAGAAAATTAAAACCAGACATATCAGCACGATCTGTATATCTTTCGTCTGTCTGACCTCACAGCCTATACACATCAGGAATGGAGAACCTGCGGGTGGCCCTCCAAGTGTTATTGGACTAGAATTCCCACCAGGTTCAGCTGGCACAGCCAATGATCAGTGCTGAAGGAGTCCAGCAACAGTTTCTCATGCTCTGCTGAACAGGATCTCACACCCCTTACAAGATTAGCTCCAGACCATATAAAAGATCCACCAGCCCCTGCCCAGAGCCTGAGTCTGAAGAGCTACACCTCCCTAGCAGTCACCTTTGGATCTTTCTGGCCCTGTTCTAGGCTCATGATGCCCAAAGGCCACAGAGGTCCCCTCAACGAATGCCAAAGGTTAGACAGACTCAGTCAAGGTACCCAAGAAACCGAGAAGGATCTCGTTCCCCATGAAGCAACTGTTAATACCTCCAGTACGACTGCCAATGCCTCTTTAGGGAGGCCCACTTCCTACTAAGAAGTTTGGCCTATATGTGCATTACTGTTTGGCCAAGCACCAGGAAATAAATGGAAGAGAGTAGTCCAGTATCTAATCGATCAGATGGGACTTCAGATTCATAGCCTAACCTGTCTTGAATCGCTCCATACCTCATTCATCATCCCAACAAGTCAGTGGAGTGGGTTACATTTATCTAATGGAAGCACAAAGAGAGTGACTTGCTCAGAGGTACCAAATGAGCATAGCTGAGTAGGTCTTCTTGGTCCTGCAGGAAGGGTACTGGCTCTGTTGCTGAGCTGTACTTAGTTGAGTTTGCAACAAAGGCCATTCTCATTCTTGTCCTCTTTTCCTCCCACCAGGATGCCCCTGCCTGCTGACTGTGGATGTTTCTGCTAAACTCATCTTCCCATCACTATAAACACATTCCATGAACGTCCGTACACTGGCTCCCTGTCAAGCTCCATATCAGCTTCATCTTTCTAGCTCTTGCTTTTAATTCTCCCACACTCTCTGCTCCTGACTTCGGGTAAATCGACACAGTCAGAAAAAAGAGCATGGTGCAATAATCCCAGGACTACACAACAGCAGGATGGGCATAAGAACCTATTTTTGGTTTAAAGGCAACCAAGGCCCCCACCTTGCTGAAGTGAAGCAGGTCTACCTGGATGGATGACCATCTGTGAACCACAAGACAGCCCCCTTGGGTTTCATGTGGTGCAATTGCGAGGTATGAATTTAGTAAAGTAGATAAAGTAAGAAGAGCCTTGGTGGATCAGTCCCAGCAGTTGAGCCTTCCACAATCTGGTGCCCTTCAGGTGTTGCTAGAGGATGCTATTGGCCATGTTGTTGGCCATGCTGGCTGGGGCTGGTGGCAACAGGCAGTCCAAAACATCTGGAAGGTCCCATGCAGGAGAAGACTGCAGGGTCCAACTAGGGCCAGCAACTACTCTTCCTTTGAGGTTCCATTTAGTGACCTACC
This sequence comes from Podarcis liolepis, assembly GCF_965112155.1. NCBI lineage: Eukaryota > Metazoa > Chordata > Lepidosauria > Squamata > Lacertidae > Podarcis > Podarcis liolepis. Next base: position 2,307,560 of record NC_139561.1, on the reverse strand, counting down.
ATGGCTTATTCACTGACAGATCTGTCCTCTATAAAATTTGTTTCACTCATAGAATAAAAAAAATTGTGGAGTTGGGAGGGACCTTGAGGGTCATCTAGTCCAACCCCTTGCAATGAAGGAATCCTGCCTACAGCTGTCCTTGGGTGGGCTAGAACCACCAAACTTCTGGTTGGCAGCCAGGTGCACTGACCCATTGTGCCACATATTTTGAGGTCATCTAAGCTAATGCTCCTCCCCAAATCTTGTGACAGTGAATTCCATACAACCTTCTCGGTGGTGCCCCCCCCCCCACCTACAGATCTCTCTCCCTCTGAGTTACAGCTGGCGTAGACTTAGATGAGCTTTTCGCCGCTAGCTGAAAGGGACATTTCTTTGTTCCACAATATGCAGGGTGTCAATGCTGGAGCCTGGTGCAACTTGCCTGTTTTAGTGGCTGCTGATATTGTGAATAGATGTTTTGTGTTTTAATCTTAGGGCTGCATTTTCACCATCTGTTATTTACTCCATACTGGAATCATTTGTAACAATGAAGGGTGGATAACACATATTATTAAGTAAATAATTTTTAAAGTAATGCAAAATGCAGGCCTTTTTGGCAACCGGAACTCATTCTGGCCCCTCTCAGAGGGTGGCCACCTTTGCCATTCTAAGAAACGAGGGCAGTGTTCACGGTGCGTTTCGGCACCTCATTTTCTAAGAAAAATGAATAAACTGACAAGACTGGCCTCAAAGATGTTTAGATGCTTTCTACAGCCCATCTTTCCCACTGCTGTTCTGGGGACTGTAAGAGCTGCCAGGAGGGAGGATTATACCAGGGTTGCCATATTTCAAGCATCAAAGAGATGTGAACTGGGGATACTCCTGACTGGGGTTAGGGGGCAGGTCTCTTGCCTAGAAGTCGTCAGCTGAGGACCTCTACGCCCCCTGCTATATTTTCAACTTTCTATTATGCACTGGCAATGATAATGAAGTTTATGGCATTATCCAAAAGGCCTAGAAGTCTCAGCATAGCTGGGCTGAAGGCTTCAGAGGGAAGCGTGGCCCTGCTTTGAATGTGGGCCTGGTAGACTAAGGGAGTGAGAGTGAGCCGTACAGCAACAAACCTCCCCTCCTCCCCTCTGTGCTCAGGGGAAACAGCTGGCATCATGCCAGTGGGCTGATCCCAGCTACCAAAGGGAAAAATAAAACTCAACTCCAAGTAACCTCTTTGGCGAAGGCAGGTTTTATACAGCCAGCTGGGCTGCTGTCCAGCAGGATCCACAGAAGAGAGGGGAGAAGGAGAGGAGGAGCTCCAGGCCAAGGGCTCACAGGAGGATCACTGCGGAAGGCACAGCTGGAGGAGTGGGGAGAAACTGTCAGGGGCAGCCCTGCTATGGGACATGGGACACGGAGAAGTCCCAAGAAGAGGTGGCCCTCCCACAATGGCCCAGGGAACATATCTGCCATGTACGGACAGGCAAATCTCACAACTTCAATTTCTCTTACTTTCTCATTTATTTTTTCAATTTTAAATTCAGCTGTATACATTTCCACATCAGTTTGTATTAAACACGGGGGAAAGACCTCATGAAAATTCACCATCAATGGCTCCTAACATACAAATTTTTGCATACAATTTTGCTTTGTGCACATATTTTTGCAAAACGATTTCCTCTAATTGAAGGCATTTTAAATGTTATTTTCCCCAATACATGAATTTTTGCGTACACGTTACATATGCACATGCATTTTATACGTATCTAGTGGGCTGGAAAACTGCATTGCAAAATTCAGGGAAATGTGAATTTCAAAAGAGGACTGTGTTTTGCTTCAAAAAGCGCACACTACGTAGGTTTGCCTTTAAATGTGACGTGAATCATTTCCCACCCCCTCCCCATTTGGGTGCCTCTAAGGGAGTCAGAGTGGGAGACAGAAGATCTTTGTGGCACAATCCAGTGGTTCGTTCTCCCATGCAAATCCTACTGAAATGAACGAGGGCGGCTGCCCTTGAGCATCTCCCAATCATTTCCGTGGGGCTTGCACAAGACAATTTCCCACTGAAGTGCATTGGGGAGATGGGGGCTCTTTGGGTTCTCCCAAACGTTACAGGCCAGCCCTGGAAAGAGGGAAATTGTTTCACAAAAGCTATAATTGTCTCCTGTCACATTCTTTTGGCATTTTAAAAATGCTAATTGGAAGCCTCTCTTTTCTCTCCAACTCCCTCCCACCGCCTTTCTATAAATACTGGGGGGGGGGGGGCGGCTTGCCAATGGGGGATAGAGCACGGAAGATTCTGCAACCTCAGGAATAAAAATAAGATTATTATTTTTTAAGTGTGTGTATGAGGAAGGATACTGGAAGGATAATCATAACAGGAAGATTTCAAATGGAAATAAGACTCCATGGCTTCTGGCATCATGCAGCATGGAAGGCACTTCTATCAGCAACTGGTTAACCCTCCAAAGCTTTTGGTTTTGCCTCTGAAAAGGTGCGTTCCTGCTTTTGCAGAGCAGAAAATTGTGTGTTTGTGTGTAGAAACTTTGGAGAACCATTTCAAATTTGGGTGGGAGGAAGATTTCAAGGATAGGAGCAACATTCTCAGCCAAGTTTAAACATCTATTATTGGATCTAGTCAGGAATAAACTGCAGAAAAAGACTATATTATAAGAGAGTCACGCGTTAATGAAGCTTTATAAGAGCATGTATTATGGGAACTCTGTCAAACTTCATGATAACTACAGCATTATAATCAGCTAAAGTCAACAACTGAAATTTAGTTATAGGGGGCTGAAAATGTGCCTGGCAACTGGGGATGGGCTACTTTAACCTTCCCCTCCAGGCTATTTTCCTGAGCAGAATTCCTCTCCTCCCCGCTGCTTTCTCATTCATGAAAGGAAAGATATGGGGTTCCCCCCTTTTTTGCCTTATAGATAGAAAAGTAATGGGGGGAGGGCTGATTCTGAGGGGATAAATGGCCCAAGGGAGAAAAGAAGCACTCGGATTTGCAGCACCTCGCAGCTGCATTTCAGGGTCACACAAGACATGAAGCTGTTAAATGCGTCACTTAGAAGGAAATCAGGGATATAAAAATATATAACAACTGGTGTGAGCCCCTTCCCCAAACACACAAAATTTTCAACAATGCAACTATAATCCTAAGAAAAATCAATCCCATGCTGCTGTTAGTCTTGGAGGGGGAAATTCAGAAAGGGAAATTATCTCAAACCTTCCTAACCTGCAACTCTGGTCCCTAAGAAGATCTCCCGCTTGCTCCTATTCCTATTCACCCCTAATGCGCTGCCAAGGGATCCTTACTGCCATGTCCAGTTTGTGCCGCAATTAAAAGAGAAATATCCACATTGGCCAGTATCTCATCTCATCTGAGGCTTACAGTGTAGATTAGAGCCATTCAAGTTGGACAGAAATATAGATGATCTCGAGGAATAATTTATATGTTGTCTAAAATGCTGGTCTAAATACTTCTCAAAAAGAAGATTTCCAAACCACGGAGAAGATTTGGGATCCCTCTAGATGGGTGTTTGTTGGGAGGTGTACTGTGTCGTTGACACAAGAAAAGAGTATTAGTGGTGGATTTAAACAGGACAGTCTACACACCATTCGCCTTTATTAGCCGCTCTGCAATGCTTCCCCAATGCTACTGCGTCACTGCTGTCCAGAAGGGCACTCTGCCGCAAAAGCGGGGCACCCCACCCCAATATGTGCAGTATTAAAAGTTACAGGATTTCAGTGGGAAGTTACAGGGCATGCACTGACGGGAAATGAAGCAGGATGTCCACCCTGGAGCTTTTGCAGGTACAAACTGTATTGAAAGCAGGATAACATGTAACCATCCTGATATCATCATGAGCACAAAACTTCATGAATGCACAGTAAAAAGGCCCCGGGAGCTGAGCTGAGAAGAGAAGTCAGGAGTCCAGGCCCCTAGAAGAGCACTGCTGAGGAATGAATGCAAATTATGGGGAGCCAGGAGGTGGCAAGTCACTTTTCAGACTATTATCTCATTACATAAGGAAGTCATTCACCCCTCTGTGCCTGTGGAAAGGAGATAAAATACTTAATGCCTGTTCAAAGCTGTCAGGATTATACAAAGCTAAGTAGAGTTATTATCCTGCTTTAACCTCTGGAACTGCCCTAACTTTTCAAAAGACAGAAAGGAAACTTAGGGTCTGTTTGGACCTTACTCACCCCACCCCACAATCCTTCCATGAGGCAAGGTGAGGAGGTCTCCTCAGAAATGGATTTTGAGGGCATTTAAGGGCAGGGTGGAGGACAGACATACCTGATTCTGAAGAGCAACGTCTCCTGAAAGGATATATATATTCCATGCAATAAAAACATACCCCCAACTTCTCATTGGTTAGGCTACTTCTCTTAAACTGACTGACCTAGGGCAGTTACTGGCATGTTACTGTCAGGGCCATTGCGAAATGCAGTGTTCCACTTCAGCTCCGTCCAAGAAGGAGGGGCTTCATGTACTTGAGTATTAATGAGCAGCCCTTTCCTTCACAGTAACAGAAGTAGACAGTCCACTGCAAAAGTCTAAGAATGCCCTAGAGAAACTATTATGCTTAGCATTTCCCGACAAGCTAATAATTGAGGCACAGCAACTGTGTATTGTGGGGGGGGGGCAGGGCTTTAGAGCAACGGGGCGGCAGGTACAGCCAGGAGCCTTAGTGAAAGGCCAGGATGCTCATGTTCATGTTGTTTTGTAGCCATGAATTGGCCAGGCACTGCTAAGCATACAAGTGACTGGTTTCACCTGCAGCTCCATTTGGGGCCAGGCAAAAGAAGAAGTAGATGTGCCAATGAGCTAAGACCATTTGGCAAGACTTTTGGTCTCAGGGTAGGTGAGATAAAGTGGACAGGAATGGAGAGAAAAGGAGGGAAGCTTACTCTTTGATAATAGGTAAAGGTAAAGGGACCCCTGACCAGGGTCCAGTCGTGGCCGACTCTGGGGTGATAATAACACACACACAAAAGATCTTCAGTCACTCAACAGCCCTCATTTAGGTGAACTGGCACGTGGAAACGAGCAGGAGTCACTGAGAGGGGATAAACAGTAAGGTTGTGGTCCTGTATACTTCGGAAGAAGCCCATTGACTCATAGAACTTAGAATGGTAGAGTTGGAAGGGACCCCAAGGGATCTCTAGTCCAACCCTTGTCTTGTAATGCAGGAATCTCACCTAAAGCATCCATGACAGATGGTCATCCAACCGCCAAGGAAGGAGAGTCCACAACCTCCCGAGGGAGACCGTTCCACTGCCAAATAGCTTTCACAGTAGACATGCACAAGACTGGGCTGAAAATCAGTGCCTCCTTTTGTAAGTGAGGGTCACAAGGCCTTATTCAAACCAACTCTCAAACCCCTCTAGTTCTCTCCTCCTCTGGGCCTGGCCTTGATCTCCTGAGGCCCTTGTGAGCTCTCATGCTGGCTTGGGTGGGAGTGAGCAGGATGGGGTGGAAGCAGCCTGTGCGCAGAGGAAGCCATGGGAGTTCATCTCACCCCTCTGCTTCCGCTTCCCTTTGCTGGGACTTGAACTCTTGACCCCATGAATGGATGGCTGAATGCCTTTCCTCTCCCAAGCAATGTGCAAAGGAAAAGGCAGTCTTTGGAAATTTCTGCCCCACCTCCCAAAGAAGGAAATGGGCCCCATGAAGAGCGGCAAGTTTCAGAAAGGAGATGAGGCCTTTGTGTAGTTACAGATGCTTTGGGGTTTCTCATCTGGGCCACTCCCTTCCAGCAACTGTTCCCCATCAGATCTGCTGCTTAAGTCGGCTCCCACAAGAGGACATGTGTGGAAAAGTGGAGATGAGCAATGCTTTAAATATCCAAGGGATGCACAGAATGTAGCACTTCCTATGAGCCATAAGCTGATCTAGCAACTCTAAAGTTGTAGCTTCTGCTCAGGTCCTCCGTAAAGCTGCCAAGTGCCCTTTTAGTTCCCCCAAACAAGAATAACAGCAACTCCTTCAGAAACACACATAGCCCCTGGCAGCCCTGTCCCTTTCCACTTCAATCTGTCTATCAGATCTGTAGGACTACAAGCAAACCTTTTGGCTAGGAAATTCCTACGTGCACAACCACCACCTACCACACCATCAAGGAACTATGGAAGACACCACCCTCCCTGCAAATGTTTCTTACACCAGCTGGTATTTCTCCCTGTCTCCATGCTTCGCTGTTCATACGTCAGGGATGGTGGTCTTGGCATAGCCGGTGCCACAACTGGTGTGCGGGCTGCTGTCTCCAGCACCAAACACCACCAGCTGGGCAGTCCATCATGATGACCAGTCATGAGAAGGCCTTAAGGAGGAGGTCTTAATCATGCAATCTCCCCTTCCCTGAGGGAGGGAAATGGTGTGGGATGGGCTTCTGTGGAGGAGACCCTGCCTCATACGTTCTTGGGAGGGGAAAGCAGTGATGGGGGGCTGCCTCCTCCCCCCATATCCTCTCTAAGTGCAGGATTCCATGACACCCTGCTTTTATTTCTGCACTTTTGAAGTGTTTATGCTCAGGCTGTGACTGCTGTGCTGAGCCATAGCTTGTTTCCACTACAGGATGCCACAGTATTTGGCATCAGCAGGAAGTATGTGGGAGGGGTTATATCACACAGAGGCAGATACAGCACATTTCTGCACATTGCCAAGGCACTCCTGCACTACTACAAGCAGAGCATTTGTTGTATAGAAAAAGGTGTGGATTTCAGCAGGGAACTACGGTGCGCGCACTAAGTGTAGCTAACTGCCCCCAAACCGCGCCAAACCTTTCGCAGGTGGAAATGGAATGGGAAACGTTATTGTGTATAACTTGCCCCGATAGCATCCTGAGCACAAATCATGATGAACACAGCAAGGACACCTGGAGGGGCCCTGAGATGTATGTTCTGATCAGGGCAAGGATTTGCCGCTGCAAGTAGAATGCAGTCTAAGACACCATTCAAATGCTCTGGCGTGCACATGCAACAACATGATTCTCACAGCATGATTGCTGGACTATCATCACGGCACACTATGACTGAGGATGGCATGCTCATTTCATGGTGATTGGATTGAAAAGTTAGTACAAGAGCTGGAGAAGGGAGACAGGCTGGCAAACAAGAGATTATGGCAGCAGTCTCTGCATAGAGAACAGCTAAATCCTCCAAATTCCATTATCCTAACACTTTTTACACTAGAGATCTGCTCCTGCAGCAGCTGCCAGAGATTTGGGTGGATATTCCAATTCACTTTGTTCTTGCCTTGTAACTTTTTAAGAAACTGTTTTTGGGGCCATGTGTGCCTTCCACCTCTGCCCGTTCTCTTGTCCTTCTGCTCCCTTTTCTGATGTTCCTCTGGAGTACTCCCACCTCCCAGCCTTCCTTTCTGAGTCCTCTGTGCTTCCTTAGGCTTGCTGAAATTGCAGTCTGTGCCTCCTGTTTTCCTAAACTCTTACTACTACTGCCCCACAGTAGAGCATCCTCGGCCTGTTCCAAGCACACCCCGGCAACAGGATAGACATTGGGTTGGTGAAGCCAGTCAATGTCAGAGACGACGTTGTCATCAGTCCCACCACCAACTCCCTCAGTGCATCACAATATGATGCCCGTGGTATCAGTTTTAAGTTGCACCATGTTCTCATTCTAACCAATGTGGTCTGAAATAGACACTCCTGCCCCCCCTTTCTTTTTCCCCAAAGCACACATTTCTCAACATGCAGACACTCTGTTTGGACAGGGGAGGCTAGGAAGGAGCTGGCATTCTAACTGGGAAAAGGCTGTGAGCAGAGTGGAAGCACTGGGAGAGAGAGAAAAAGAGAAGGGGACTTCCCAGATAACAGCATGTTTCACTGCACGGCCATGTTTCTGATTTAGCAGCAAGCATCCCCTGGAAACATTCAGGTCTGAGTATGGCAGGCACTTGCAATAATTAGTGCCTCCAGAGACATCTAGCCACACTTCTTCCAGGATCTCTTCAGCAAGTCATCCTCCCTCCCGTTCTTACTGAACAAGGGCAAACTCACCGTCCTCTGGCTGTGGTGTCAGGAAAGGAACGCACAACAGCTACCAAATTGTGATGGTGCTGTGAGACATGGCAGAGGGACCTGCACAATTCTGGCAGCTGCAAAAGAAAAGGATGTCTCAGTTGTGAAGTTGCCGGGGAGGTGGGTTCAGATGGTTACTTATGGGGAGAAGGAGGAGACGGAGTGGGTGGGTGATGTTTCAAGATGAACGGCTCCAGTGAACATCTGCAGGCTATGCCTGCAAGCTTCCCATAAACCAGGGCAGGGAACCTCAGGCCTCAGGCCTCTCTAGTTGGCCCTTTGAACTCTCCCTGAGACATGTCCTTCCCCAGGCCACACCCCTCACAGGGTCCTGCTGTATCCCCTCCTCCAGTGCTTTTGCCTGGCAGGAATGTGCCCTTGAACTGCCACAATGCATGTTGCTTGCCTGGGTGGAGAATGAAGAAATGCAACAAGCATCTGATTGGCCTCTGTGAGGAATAGGACGCTAAACTAGATGGCCATCTCTGGCAGCACTCTAAAGTTCTTGTGGAGCCTGATGTCTGCTCAGCTGCACGGTGACATGCAAGCAACATGCAGCCAACCTGATGCTCGGTGCAGCTCTTATGTCCTTTGCTCACTAGCTCTCAGCTGATATTAAACTAACCTGAGTTTCTCCCTGTTGCACAGCTACATCCCTCTAACCAACAGCTGGTATTAAATCCTGGGGACTCTTTCCCCATTAAGGGTGTTCAAGGCCAGACTGCAGCTGGAAGGGGGCGTTGGAGATCTGATCTGGAGCAGTCTCAGCACAGTGCCTGCCTCCACCCAGCAGGCTGCTGCGACCCCAGCCTAGCCAAGCATGTCAGCTCCAGACAGAAGCATACAAATGCCAGCAGCTCTGTCAGGCTCTGCAGGGAATTGCCGAACCAAAGCTCGAGCCAGAGGTTCATTAAGCCTTGCAATTAATTAAGCAGATGAATGGAAGATGCTGCTGGCTGTGTTGCAGAAAGAGGCAGAGGACAAGCATGAATCAGCAGGGCTCCAATGGAGGGGAACCCTATTGCTGCAGCAGGTTTCTGAAGACAAGAAGAAGGTACACATGGATTGTAAGAAGAAGTGCCTTTGGGCAGGGACCCTCCAGGGTTAACCTTACTGTGCAGTGTTGCACACTGAAAAGCTCTGCTCTTGTTGTTGTTGTTGCTGCTGCTGCTGTTATCCACAACCAGGACAATGTGTAGACCCCCAACATGCAAACCAATCTTCCAAAATCTAAGCCCCAAATAAATCATGTATCTTGAGGAAATATGCATACACTTTCTTATATCGTATCACTTATTCAGATTGCTTGACCCACATTTGTTTTCCCCCTCCCCAAAAAGTAGTATTATTTTAAGCCAAAGATTAGAAGAATGGAAGAGTGTGGATATTGTGAATGGGCACAGGAGCAGAAATCATGAAAAAGAAACCACCGGGCATTCCACTCCTGTTCTGTATACTCAAAGTTATTATTATTCAAGAACATGTAGGCACCAAAAGAACAGGTAACAGAGAACAAGTAATGCAGAGTTACAGAATAAAATAATACTCTGAAGGTGCAGAATTTTTAGTGGTAAATTCTTCCTTCTAAGGCTATAGTATTAATATACTGCCGATGTGCCTTCAGCCACAACTGGTGGAACCAGGCATGCGGCATCCTTTCCTTAGGGCTGTGTTTTCTTGAACGGCAAACAGAAGTAGAAAGCATTGCAAAGTGTAGCACCCAGCAAAAATGCATTACATATGTGTGGTGTGTTGGGGGCGGAGGGAAGCCACCACCCACACCATGTGTTTCAGTGCATCCATGGTGAGGTAACATGAGATTTTTATATTGGATTTTCTTCCCTTAATAGATTATCTGTGGATCAGGAAGATTTGAATTACCGTAATTGGGAGTAAGGGCCAGCTGCCAGTTGGATGAGGATGTTGTGCGGAAGCTGCAATAAAACTCAGACACAAGCAGTTTCAGATTTGCAGAGCTGGCCCACCCAAGGGGCGAGGTGATGCACATGCCTCAGGCAACAGAAGTGCAAGAGGCGGCAGGGGAGCAGGAAGATGTCATTCCCGTTTCAAACACGACAGGCCACCCCTGCGAACAGGCATTAAACATCCTGTGTGGACAAGACTGCTAACTAAAGTGGATTATAATTTTCATTCCATTTGAGAAAAAACAACAGGAAGTCTGTGCAAGAGAGAATCTGTCTCCTTTCCCACACTTGGGCAGGAAAATTGGTAATGAGCTTAAACCAGTGATATTTTAGTTGTGCATTGTGACTGAAATCTGCCAATCCCATCCTGCCCTGACAGGAAAGACTGGCAACTCTTTTACTGTTCCTTTGTCTTTGACAGCAGCCTGGCAGACAGAAATTCAGCAGGTGAAGCTTTTCTGGACATGGGAAAGTCTGACATGGAAATGTTAAAGACACACAAGCAGAGTCAGCAAAAATGGGGAGGCAACTCTGTTCACAGGTGTACTAACTGGAAAGTACTAACCTTTTCTGACCAGTCCTGGATGCCTTCAAACAGCACCACCAGCAGTTGCTGAAGCCCTGTCTGTGGATGCTTCCGCAGGTTCTTGTCCAGGCCAAGCCGGCAGAGCAACACGAGGAGGGCCAAGCGCTGGCAGTCAGGGTAGGAGTGCGGATGGGATGCCACACACAATGTCAGGAACTAGAAGGAAAGGAGAAACCCAAACAGTGTCAGGAGGATGTGGCAGGGTGAGAATGAGGCAGGGGGTCTTCCCCAAACCTGACCCACCAGGAATATCTTAAGAAGAGCTTCCCAGAGGTTCTCCAACACCAGTTGGATAAGGCATACAGATTAATTTGGCACACATTCATGGCTAGCCAGCAGGCAGGAATCCAAGCTCCCAGATCAATCCTACTTCTAACTGCAACCTGCCACAGCACAGTGATCAGCGTGGCCTGAAGTACTGAGCACTGGCTTGGGACCCAGCAAGATCCATGTCTGAGGACCACCTCTAATGTGAATTTGTGCCACTATCTCTCACTATTAGTTCCCCTCTATAATGTGGAAAGAACAAGTCACCTAACACAACAAAGATAGAGAAGCACTTTGTAGATTAGAAGTGCCAGATGGGTGAAAAAGTCTAGCAGCAATACAGACGATAATACTGTGTTTTTAGAGCAATAGCCTGGAGATGGGCAGTGTCTCCCAGGGCGTTTTCAGGGGGGCTATGAGAACGCAACACAGAACATGCCAAGGAAGCCAGACACAGGGCTTGTCCACACTTACTTTTAGTCCCACTCTTTGCAGGCACAGGACCTTGCTTTACCAAGCGTTGGTTTTTTGCCCCAAATTCTCCCTGCAAAACCCCACTCTTTAAAGCTGAATCCGAGCAAATGTCAATTTGGGCTTTCCATGGATTGACATTTGCTCTGATTGAGCTTTAAAGAGCAGGTTTCTGTGAAGCAATAAAACACAGTGCTCAGATACGGAGCTTAAAAGTGCAGAGCATGCCTGGAAAGAGGAGAGGAAAAGTAAGTGCGAATAAGTCTGAAGTCCTATCTGTAGAAGTCCGCTTCAGACTGATTATTAAGGGGCTCCTTTGCTGGTCTCCTTGTAGTTTCTACCCAGGAGTTAGGAACCTTCTTCAGCCTAAGGGCTGCATTATCTCTTTCTCTCTCTTTATATATAACTTCTCCCCCCCCCACGTATATACAATATTAATTTGAGAGAACAAAAGAGAAGTAATAAAAAAGTATAATAATGGAAACTTATAGTACATATTGCTTTCTTGATCTACATAAAGTCTCTGTATAATTATACAGAAATGCATTATCATATACCTAATAAAATGTGTGGATTTGCTTTTTCCTGTACTTTATTACACCAATACATTATAAATGCACTCCATTTTTCTATAAAACAGTAATAAGATTGCCTGCCTGCTCTGACTTTGACTAAGTAAGTTAATTTGATCATATTTACAATGTCCCACACTGATTATCCAACAAAGGGGTCCTTATTTCCCCCCAATTATGACTTATGGTTATATGAGCATATGCATAATAAACTAAAAACCAGTCTTTTATCATCTGTTATAACATGGTCTTTAATATATCCACAAAGGATAACCAATGGATCTACTAAAAGTGTATGCAGTGGTACCTCGGGTTACAGACGCTTCAGGTTACAGACTCCGCTAACCCAGAAATAGTACCTTGGGTTAAGAACTTTGCTTCAGGATGAGAACAGAAATCAGCTGAAGGCTCCATAAGCTAAAATGGTGCTTCAGGTTAAGAACAATTTCAGGTTAAGAATGGACCTCCAGAACGAATTAAGTTCTTAACCCAAGGTACCACTGTACCCTGTGACTGTTTCTATTTCTTTTATCATCGCCCAACAGAATTTCTTTATTTTTGGACAAGTCCAGAAAATACATTGCATTTCAGCCTTATTTGTTTTACAATGGCAGCCTATATTGCTTGTTGTTCTGTATATATGACTATGTTGTTCTGACATCAGATACGATCACATACTATCATTAAGATTAACAGGTATGGTTTGTTGAGGGGTATTTAACCATTCTTTTTGGGGTGCCGAATGCTAGTGGGGATGGGCGTAGGGGGCGGTGCAACAAAAGGTTAGTTGCACCTTTATATGGTGGTATTATTAATATTATTGTTGTTTGTTTGTTTATTATTTTATATTGCATCCTTCACCAGCAGGTCTCAGGGCAGGTCACAATTTTAATTTCAGTATTAAAAACAGGTAAAACAAATTGCAAACACAGGAATAGCAGCAAAACTGCCCCCCTCCAAAAATAAGGGCTTTTGCTGTAAGGAAAGTAACAGGAGGTTGGCAGGGGGTTGGACTCGATGGCCCTTGTGGTCTCTTCCAACTCTATGATTCTATGATTCTATGATTCTAGGAAAATGCACTGGAAAGTGTAGGATAAATAGCAGGTGTTATCTAACCTCCATGAAACTTTGTGCAAGGAAATCAGGATGAATGCTCAATAAACAGGCTATTTATTGGGTTTTGAGGCGATAGCTTTAACCCTAGGTTTGAGGAGCAATTAGTGTGTGGGGCACTGCAAAGCAGGGGGTTTTCACTGCAAAATGCTGCCAAACTGTTGCCAAACTTTGGCACCGGTTTGGAGTAAATCAGACAATGTTGGATTTTGGGGTGTTAACCACTGACCTTATGTTTGATGTGTCAATTACTCAATTTGTGAGGTGGTGCAAAACGTGGGGTTTTTCTTGAAAAATGCTGCAAAGCAACTACAAAACTTTGGCACAGGTTTGGAGGGGATCCAAAATTTTGGAGTTTGTAGTTAATTATCCTGTCTGGAAGCAGGCCTTACGCCCCTGGATCTATTTCTGCTTTAACTCTGACCTGGACCAGACCAGCCTTGCCTCCAGCCTGAACTCAACATTCTGCTAACCCCAGTTACCTGCTCTGATTGCAAAGACTGAGACCATCTACATGACTCAGGCTGGCTGGTAGCATTGGAGACAGACAGTATGCATGACATGCATGTCATACATGTATGACAAGCATTGAGAAATGTTGATCACAGACGATTGCAGTAAAGCTTAAGCTGCCGTCTATCTGAATGTGTCCTCTGGCAGGAGAAGAGAATCAGAGGCATAATACAAGGAGAAAGAACTGGTAGTTCTCTCCCTTGCTGAGGAGGAGCAGAGGTAACAAGAGGCAGCCAACGTCTCTGTGCTGAAGGCTGCAGTGGAACTGGCCAAGAAGAAAGCAGTACTTGTGAAAAGGATCTAGGAGTCTTGGTTGACCACAAACTTGACATGAGCCAACAGTGTGACGCGGCAGCTAAAAAAGCCAATGCAATTCTGGGCTGCATCAATAGGAGTATAGCATCTAGATCAAGGGACGTAATAGTGCCACTGTATTCTGCTCTGGTCAGACCTCACCTGGAGTACTGTGTCCAGTTCTGGGCACCACAATTCAAGAAGGACACTGACAAACTGGAACGTGTCCAGAGGAGGGCAACCAAAATGGTCAAAGGCCTGGAAACGATGCCTTATGAGGAACGGCTAAGGGAGCTGGGCATGTTTAGCCTGGAGAAGAGGAGGTTAAGGGGTGATATGATAGCCATGTTCAAATATATAAAAGGATGTCACATGGAGGAGGGAGAAAGGTTGTTTTCTGCTGCTCCAGAGAAGCGGACACAGAGCAATGGATCCAAACTACAAGAAAGAAGATTCCACCTAAACATTAGGAAGAACTTCCTGACAGTAAGAGCTGTTTGACAGTGGAATTTGCTGGCAAGGAGTGTGGTGGAGTCTCCTTCTTTGGAGGTCTTTAAGCAGAGGCTTGACAACCATATGTCAGGAGTGCTCTGATGGTGTTTCCTGCTTGGCAGGGGGTTGGACTCGATGGCCCTTGTGGTCTCTTCCAACTCTATGATTCTATGATTCTATGATGGAAATCCAAAGCAGTATCTTGCTGAATTATTCAAGTCGGGGAATTAAGTTGTTGGTCTAAGTAGTTACAGAAGGAAGTGGTGGACCATGGGGCAATCCAGGTTCTAGCACAGGGGTAGGCAAACTAAGGCCCGTGGGCCAGATCCAGCCCAATTGCCTTCTCAGTCCGGCCGATGGACGGTCTGGGAATCAGTGTGTTTTTACATGAGTAGAATGTGTCCTTTTATTTAAAATGCATCTCTGGGTTATTTGTGGGGCATAGGAATTTGTTCATTCCCCCCCCTCCAAAATATAGACCGGCCCCCCCACAAGGTCTGAGGGTCAGTGGACCGGCCCCCTGCTGAAAAAGTCTGCTGACCCCTGTTCTTGCATTTCATTAATGCCAATTCTCAAGCAGATTAACACCCGCTCTGTGACTTGGTTTCCCCTCTGATGCAAAAAGCAATACCTGTCCAGCATATCTGAAGTGTTCAACAGTAAATCTGAGGAGCTCCAGGAGCTATTTAGTTGGGGGACTGTATGACCTGGCGATGGAGGAGCCTGAACCAGAGACCTGCTCTGTGTCTTCATCTCTTGCCTGGGGAAGACAGATGCTCCCCCCACTGAAAGAACATGCTGCTCCTTTACTAGTGTAAACCTTAGGACGTCCTCCTTACTTCAGTCCCAAGAGCCAGAACAGCCACAGGAGGAAGGGTGGATTAAGGGTTTGTCCCATAGGATCGTCAAACAAGCAGCTGTCTGGCTTAGCTAAGTGTCAGCATTGGCCATGCCAGTTATTGACCCATTTTCACCTCCGCAAGGCCAGACTAAAGGAAGAGCGGTTTCTGTGCAGCTTTCCATTTAGAGCCCCCAGGAAGGGGCAGGCTCTTTGTGCCCAGGCATGACTGCTTGTCTGTTGCAGGAGACAGAATACGGTGATTCTTTCCCCTTATGCTGGCCATGGA
The DNA here is from genome assembly GCF_965112155.1 of Podarcis liolepis. Lineage (NCBI taxonomy): Eukaryota > Metazoa > Chordata > Lepidosauria > Squamata > Lacertidae > Podarcis > Podarcis liolepis. The sequence goes on along the minus strand of NC_139561.1, from coordinate 2,292,179 downwards.
TGCTCTGCGGCCAAGCAGGTCTTAAAACTCTGCACAAAAGCATGCTCAAATTCCCAATCTAAATGATTCAGATTGGGAAAGCCCACACATACCAGCTTGTTTTGCATAATTTATCATAATTCCAACATCCAGAGCCTTTGATGGTGTAGAGGAATGATGCCTTTCCCTGAAGACGGTGTTTGTGTTGCAAGGTGTTATGTTCTTCCTAGCTATCAAACCACATCTTTGTCCCTGGAAAAATGTTATCCACCCCCCCTGCAAAAGAAACCTAGCACATCAGTTGCAGTTTTCTGCGAATGTAACTGCGCTGCTGTCACAGTTTCATAGCAACAAGAAAAATTGCATCCATGGAATGTCACCCTGCTTCACAGCCCTTGCATTTGATTCAGCAGCTCACTTTTAAAAGTTTTTAACCAAGCCCTGTTTCTGAGCAGTATGTCACACAAAGCATGGAAAATTGGTCCTTGTTGCAAGCATTTTTCTTGGCACATCAGATTTCTGGGCTCACGCTGTCACACCAGGAATGCTTCTGTGTAACAAATAGCTCTGACACTTTAAGGTTGTGATGGTTTCAGCAGTGCTTTCCCCCATCACCACTTGAAAATCCTAATCCCCTGGGTAGGGGCATCACAATTAGCTGCCACAGAGATGATTGTGGTGTGTGACAATAGCGGATTAGGAGGATGTCAGGCAGAGGAGCAGGCCATTGCAGGGAGGCAAGAGGAGCTAATCCACACACAAGGTGAATGAAACCAGATTACCTAACATCAGAACCAAATTGTGGAAATACAGTAAATGCCAGTCAAAACCTTATTTCCAGGCCTAGCTCAGTCTTCCCCAACCTGGTGCCCTCCAGATGTTTTGGACTACAATGCCCAACAGTTTCAGCCAATGGTCAGGGCTGACAGGAGTTGCACTCCAAAACATGTTGAGGGCGCCTAGGCTTTGGGTCTTTGCTATTAAATAGGGCCTCCTCATCCAGAATCTGGGGCAGTCACATGGCTTGTCTTTGACAAAAAAGGCTTTCTGGAACCTATCACATTCTGGGCCTCCCAGCAGATCATGGGTAATGTTAGTTTCCAGAACCTGCTTTAGATAATCTAAACCCCTTGTGTCTCAGCCAGAAAATGGTGGTTGCATATGAACAGACACAGGAGCAGGTGTAGGTTTTTGTTTTTTAAAAAATAATATTTATTGAGTTTCCAAATATTTAAACACTACAAACAAAAAAGAAAAAAGAAAAAAAAGAAAAACAACACAATACAATACAAAAACACTACAAAACACTAACACATAAAACAAATAAAACAAAACAAAGACCATTTACAACACATTAAACAATTTCAATGTCATATCTTTTCATTTGCTTATTTCCACGACTTCCTCACACCTCCCTTTTTGTATTCCACATCAATTAATTATTTCAGCAATTCCTTTCCATCTTCCTCTGTTTTCTATCCTATAATTATCTTAAGACATTCTAACCTTATTTTGTTCCCTTTAATGCTCTATTAATCTATTTATACTTAATTCCTTATAACATTTCTGCTAAAGCCATATAACTTCATTCCAACTTTGTTCTAACATTCATTAATTTTGCAATATTTCTATAAATAGTCTTTAAACTTCCAGTCTTTTTCCACCAGCTCTTCTCCCTGGTCTCGGATTCTGCTAATTCTCTCAGCCAGCAAAAAACAGATGATTCATAACAAAATTTAGGGGTCTGGCAGGGCAAGTCCACCTCCTTCTTTAGCATCCGTTAATATCTTAAATTTTACTCGAGGCTTCCTGCCCTGCCAAACAAATCTAGAGACGTCCCTCTGCCACCTCCTGAGACAATCCCTCCCATCTAAAGCTTGCAATGTTTGAAACAAAAGCGACATCCCCGACATCACAGCCACCCTCGTCCCCACCACAGCAATTCGGCCCAGCAATAACAACTTCCGGTTTGACCTTATTTCCAAATCCCCCTTCCCTTCAGGCCAACGTCCTTCACAGTTGCCCTTGAATAGATTCACATTTCTGGCGGTCATACTAACCCCCAAATACCTCTCTTTCTCAACCAAAGTTAGTCCTATCTCCTTCTGAAACTCTATCAAGCTTTTCTTTTCCTCAGGTAGGGCTCTGATCCTCAATTTCATCTGTTTCTCTTTAAGTTCAGTCATAACCAGTGTCAGCTTGTATTCCTCAAGTTGTCCTTGTATGGATGGGACTCTCTCCAGTTGAATTACTTTAACTTCAGCAGCAAGGGTTTCCTCCTTAACTTCATCCGCAGTTTGCCGTATCAGGATAGATTCCTGTATCAATTTCTGGGTGGTTTCTGTATTGGTATTCACCTTTTGTCCCAGGTTATTTAAACTTTCTGCCATCAAATCAATTTTAATATTTACAGCATCCACTTTCATATTTATCACATCTGTTTTCTTATGAAGCTGTTCCAGCGAGTCATTTATTTTCACTAATACAACCGCTAAGGCCTCTTCTGGCGACATTCCGTCTTTCCCATCTGCCATAACACTCAATAGATTCAAGGTCAGTCTCACAGTCTCACGATTTTTATCTTACAGCTGGAAATTTCCCAGCCCAGAATCTTATATAGCCGCCAGTTTCAAGAACTTCCACTAGAGGGAAACAGTTTCTATTTGTATTGATAAATAATATCCTCTTGTAAGCACTGTTCAAACAACCCAAAACTAGTTTCAATTTTCAGTTACTTTCACTGCTGGAGACAGTAGAAACAATGTATCTTCTCTTATGCTAACTGTCAATGAACGATCCAAATGCTGTCAATAAACATCCCACCAAACGTTGGACCTACTAGCAGCCCGTTCCCAGGGTCCGAGCGGCGGTATTTTACCTCTCTTGGTCTCTTCCGCAGGCAAACTCAGTCCACAACTCCCCCCCCTCTTCTCCTGCCTCCAAGGGGGGGATTGTATTCTTTACTTATGAAAATTTAGTCTTTTACAAAAGGCTTTCCAAGACTTCAGCTTGCAGCCTCAATTGCTTCAGACTATTTACAAAAGGGGAAGGCAGACTTCCTGTATTGAACCTTCCCCGTTTCGATGCCAAATTAGACATTTTAAAAATCCAATTTTCCCGATTAAGCTCTACTCACGGGTAGTTACTTTAGAGTCAAATTGTCCACAGGAAAAAGTCAGCGCTTCTGACAACAGCTATGCGGCTTCGCTCCGTGAAAGAAGCAGATGATTCGAAGCACCGCGCCACTCACCCCACGTGGCTCCGGATCCACAAAACCGGGTTTCCCCGCGAGTGGGGGAGGCGCAAAAGGTGCCCGCCGAATCCCACGCTCACAGGCTTCTGTGATTTGTAACGGGTCTCCGACTTCGCCGTGGCGGCCAGACCCAGATTTCCACGGAGCTGATTCCTCCCGGTCAGAGGAATCCAGCCATTGCCGGAGGCACCTCCCCGGAAGTCAGGAGCAGGTGTAGGTTTTGATGCTGCCGGTGAGTTGTGTTACCTTCACTCCTCACATGTACAGCCTTCAAATCAAACCATGACCACCACTTCCACTGCGCCTGTCTCCCCATGATTCAGACAAGCTGTTTGTTTTATCCCCCATCCCCCCTCTGTGAGTACCCTGCATGAAACTCTTCTTTGGTGGTTTGTTTGTTTGTTTGTTTTAAAAACCAAACAGCTTTTTTAACCCCAGAAAAACTGCTCTGAGAAGAGTGCTGGCACCAGGGCCTGCCAACCCACCCTGTACAAATCCAGTTTCCATTGCAGACTGGAAAAACAGGCTTCTCCTAAATTCAGTCTGGAGGAAGAGATTGGGACATGTGCCCAAAATGCAGTGGGCATGTTTTCATGCTGGGTCGACAGCTGGGAGTAGCTATGTCTGGATGCTCCGGGTGTTTTGCTTGACGCTTACCTTAAATATATCTCCAAGCACTGATGTCAAGGTGAGCTGCCAAGATGCTCCCTCGGGAAGGCTCTCGCTCTCGGTGTCTGTGGAGCCAGGAAGGTGTTCAGAAACCCTTGAGGCAAGAGGAACAAGGAGGAGGTCAGCAGGGGGAGACCAAGGGCAACCCTGGATGCTATAGCACCAGGCCTGGAGTCCCGAGGCTGTAGACCTTGGGAATGCCAAACTGAACAGCATCTGATCACGAGAAATGAAACCTCACTCTCTTATTTATCCACGCAATGAAGGCAGAACATTGTTTAAAATTTAGCATGGATAAAAAGATTGTTTATAAATGTATAACCTTTAATAAGTTTACAAAAGTATGAGATTAATGAACACATTAACACAGAACATTCATAGGAGAATCATAGGTATGTTATTATAACATTACATTATATACAGAACAGTTTCTTTCAAGCTCTTTTGGATGCAAACATCAATTATATCATTAAAATCCATAAGTCACAGTTTACCATTCTCTATGCAGAGAATGCTTTGTTCAGAAAACTGATCTTGGGACATTGGTGACCATAGATCATTCTTTATCTTTTCTAGTCTAAAAAAATGATCATTCACCAGTACAGTTTGCAACCATTAAGCATGGGAACAATCTGAAAATTGTTTCCAAAGATGAGAGCCGAGCGCAGGGTGCGGACCAAAGGTGGAAGAACTACCCCAAGAGGAGCATGATGTGTCCCACACCAGAGGTACTGCCCATCCCCCAACACAACATTTGGTAACAAATTGGGTGCCACTACTGATAACTTACTTGATAAAAGTGCTGCAGGTGTCAACACAAAATGGCTGGTCTTGGACAGCAAAAAATAAAAAAGAACAGGTGACTATTCTCCATACCAGTGAGGACCGTCACAAAAAAGCACTGGTTGCAACTCTTTCTTTCCATGGGGACTGAGTAAACTCAACTGGACGGAGCTGGAATAACTGTGCTTTTTCAGACTCTCCCCCTCCTCTCCCCTCCCCACACGAAACCACTTGAGTCTGGCATGTTGCCAGCTGCTGTTTTGAGAAATAACTTCATTCTAACCCAGGGAGTGGAGGGCTTCCAACACACACTTTCATCATGGCAACGTGGAGCAAAAGGCGATTTCACACTCTGCTCCAGATTTCTGCTCAGCAAATCTAACTTGGGGGGGGGGGGGAAACCTCACTTCTCAGCTCCCATCCTTCGTTCCCATTAGAAACCTTCAATTTCAAGGCTCAATTTCTCAGCCATCTCAGATTGCTCTGGGCTGAAACTGAACATGCAGGATCAGACGGCAGCTCTGATTCCACCCGCCTTTTATTCTCTTTTATTTATTTCTTCCTCTTCTTCATAACCGAAAGTGATTTTAAAAAATGCCTCTTTTTATTATTAGAATGCTTTTAGCTCAAAAGTCTGACCTACATTGAAGACTGTATAATTTAATCAGGATGAAAGAAAGTTCTCCCGTTTCTTAATACCACATTTTTAACTCTTGCCATCCTGTTGATGAGAAATCTCATAAAAACAAGCACTGTTCTTGAATTTCCTTGGGGGGGGGGGATGACACACAGCAGCACCATCTTTAACTCTTTCTTTATTACAAAGCACAGGCATTTTCACACGAGGCTTAAATGTGTAGGCAATACGAATCTAAACTCAACTTTGGCTGAAAGGTAGAATCTGTCTGCCTGTGACATAGCTAAATTATCATTATGGAATTGGACTTCCCTATTTTCATCAGAGATATGTTGGAGGGTATGTAATAACAGGGAATTTTGCAAATTTGACATAAAAATGGCCCTCCACTTTCCTGTCTGCACCAGCCACATTCACGCAGTGACAATATAACTAGGGCTGCACAGTGTTTCTTATGCATACTCTGTGCGTCTAATTCTGGAATGTTCCCCAGCAACTCTTGTGTGATTGGTTAACTCTAGTCACATGGGAGGTATCTCATTATCCATTTTGTTTGGTGGGTGAGTGACTTGGCTGTAATGGTGGCATCTCCATGAACACGGAATAAGATGCAATAGAGGAGAGGAGTGCTCATGTTTCTGGATGAATGCATGTGAAGTTGATGCACAGAAGTTGATGTTCTCCCAAAGAAGCAGGAAGGAGAATGGGGAAACCTCTCAGAAGGAGCTGCGTGGCCAAGCTGGGTCATGAGCAGAAGGCTGAGAGCAAGGACTGGAAAGAGAGAAAGACACCACTTGTTTGAATGTTTAAGGAAGAAGCTGTAATCTTCAACTAAGAAAAACCAAGCCCATGCTTGGATAAGCATGTGAATGTAAATACTTTGCATATATCTTCTTTAGCTATATGTTATACAGGTAAAAGCTTTTGAATAGTTTAACAAGTGTTTGGACACTGTTCTATTCTAATTTCAGAAAATAAAATTTCAAGATTTGGCTTCCTAGCTGCAATTTATCTACTCTGCCAACCATAACTGGGAAGACGTCTCTGTTTCATCACAGCATCCATGACATCATCCAGCCCTTGACACAAGGGAGAATGGACTGCGAGTTGCAGGTTATGAAACTCCACACAGGGGACTTTTAGTGGCTCACAGCATAATTTGCGAGCTTTTTGGCAGAGAAAGTCTTGCTGCTCCGCCATGACCTCCCTGCCAATTTGGATACAGTAACAGAACTGGAGGCCCCTTGACTGTCCTCGGGTCCAGGTTTGGACCATTTTTGACCAGATACTCCCTGCCAATGTGGACAGATTCCTCCGAGCTGGAAGGCCCACCACTTGCCCCCTTGACCTGTTCCTGTCCTGGCTGATTAGAGCGTGTCCAGACGAGGTACGGGTCTCCCTGGGTGAGATCATTAATCAGTCCCTTGGCACGGGGACTTTCCTAGGGGAGTTGAAGGAAGCAGTGGTACATCTGCTCTTAAAGAAAACATCTCTAGATCCTTTAGATCTATCCAATTACCACCCAGTTTCGAATCTTCTGAACCTGGGTAAGGTAATTGAGAGAGCGGTTGCCGAACAGCTTGGCAGGTTTGTGGATGAGACATCGGCTCTGGATCCATTTCAGTCCAGCTTTCACCCTGGTTACGGGACCGAGACAGCTTTGGTCACCCTAACAGATTATCTCCGTAGACCCCTGGATCGAGGCGGGTCGGGACTGCTGATTCTCTTAGATCTGTCGGCAGCCTTCAACATGGTCAATCATGATCTTTTGGACCACCGCCTTGCCGACATGGGGATTCAGGGCACAGTCCAACAATGGCTGCGCTCCTTTATCTCAGGTCGGGGACAGAGGGTGGCGCTAGGGAAGGAGTTGCTGCCACAGCACTCCTTGGTGTGTGGAGTCCCGCGGGGCACAATCCTTTCTCCGATGCTTTTCAATATCTTTATGCGCCCCCTTGTCCAGACTTTTCGGAGTTTTGGTTTGGGTTGTCATCCATATGCTGATGACACCCAGCTTAATCTGTTGATGGACGGCCGCCCTGACTCAGCCCCAGACACACTGACCAGATGCTTGGAAGCTGTGGCTGGATGGCTGCGTGGGACCCGGTTGAAGTTAAATCCTTCAAAGACAGAGGTCCTCTGGGTCAGGACGACATGGGATTGGGGGGCCAACTCCCATCTCTTACGGGGGATCAGTTAGTGCCAGCGCCTTCTGTCAAGAGCTTGGGTGTAACCTTTGACACCACCCTTTCAATGGAGGCGCAGGTTGCAGCCACAACAAAGGTGGCATTTTTTTCATCTCCGCCGTATTAAGCCTTTCTCGCCCTGATCTGGCCACAGTGATCCATGCGACAGTCACCTCCAGGCTTGATTATTGTAACTCGCCCTACGCGGGGCTGCCCTTGAAGCTGACCCAGAAACTCCAGCGGGTGCAGAATGCTGCGGCAAGGCTTCTTACTGAGTCCTTGCCATGGGTTCACATTCATCCAGTGCACTGGCTCCCAGTGGAGTACAAAGTCAGGTTTAAGGTGCTGGTTTTGACCTTTAAAGCCCTATATGGCCTAGGACCCACGTACCTATGGGACCGCCGCTAATGGTAAGCCCCACGGAGGACCTTAAGGGCCACAAATGACAACACTTTGGAGGTCCCAAGTCGCAAGGTGGTTAGATTGGTCTTGACTAGGGCCTGGGCCTTTTCAGCAATGGCCCTGACTTGGTGGAACGCTCTGTCACAAGAGACTAGGACCCTGCGGGACTTGACATCTTTCCACTGGGGCTGCAAGACAGAGCTGTTCTGTCTGGCCTTTGGTTTGGACTCAGTCTGACCCTTATGTTTCCCTCCCCTTAGGTTTTTATATATGGGCTACTTTTAAAATGAGGCTGCATTTTAAATTGCATTTTAACCTGTATTTTAAATTGGTTTCTTTCTATTATGTTTTTATTGTAATTTTACTGGTGTTTGCCGCCCTGAGCCTGGCTTTTTATTATTATTATTATTATTATTATTATTATTATTATTATTATTATTCCTAACAATGTCTACTTACAAAAAGGGAAAGGTAGTTAGGACTGCAGCCTCAAACTTGATTTTTCAGGTATGCGAGTCAGTCAAATCTTTTAAGAGAACACAGTATTTTACCCGTCCCTCATGATAACAAAACAGGATTTTTCATTTCAGTTTAATATTTATTTCCCCATTTTTCTTTCTATAGAAACCAAATCAACAGCAATATAAACCATTCAACAAACGGACGAACCCCATGAACGCTTCCTCGGCTGCTGGATTTTCCATTCCAGAGCAGCGTGTTCCCCACACATCCTCTGCTCAAATTGCTTAAAAGCAAACAAACACACACATTCCCACAGAGGTAAATGTTATGTTGCTACAGCCTTTGAAAGGACCTCAGCTATCTCTGCTCATGTAAATAAGTGGAAAGGTGTGAAGGGAACCAGAGCCTTGTGTGTTATGCTCATTCAGCCATGGGATTGCAGTTCTCCAGAAGCTCAGCTAAGGCCCCGTGACAGCTGCTAGGTTCTCCCCTCCCAGAGCTATCAAGAGCTAAAGGAGCAAAGGGGAGAATAAGACATGGCATGAGCCCTTGGCTGCGATGTAAAAACAGCTCAATTCACTCTTGCTCAGGTGCAAAGTGATCAGGTGATGGTGGAGGAGGAGGAGGAGGAGGATTGGTGCAGAGCAAATCACAAAGGCCAAACACAGCAGGAGGGGACCTGGCATCCTGCCCAGGCGCTGGCAACAATAGAGCCTTAACAAAGCAAACCCGCCTGTTAATCCCGTGGGTGGGAAGCCTCTGGACTGCCAGGCTCTGTGCAGAGGCTTTAATCTCCCCCAGTCTGAGAGAATGGAGCAGAGAGGCTACCACTGGGCCCAAGGTCAAGGGTTTGGAAAGGGTCACAAGACGTCTAGTTCAAAGGGGGGAATTGTGCACTCAATAGGTTATCAAGGACACACACACAAAAGCAATCAGAGGGAAAAAGATGATGGGGAAAACAGCTTGCCAAGAACAGAAATTCTTCCTACTGAACAGTGGAAAATGTGGCCTCAGATTCTCAGTCACTTTTAAGAGCTGGGCTGGAGCAAGTCAGTTTTGCCGCTTGAGGCAAAGGACAAGATGGAGACCCCGATGTTCTATGTACAGAAGCCAGCTGGCCTGGCAGTTGAATCTTATTTCATGATATTTGAATGCAATAGTGTTCTCTATCACATCTGAGGGCAGCATCATTACCCTATATTGTTTTGTGGCTTGGCCCTCCCCCCGGCTAGTTATCAGAGTGCAGAACAGGCACATAGCATACATAGCTCTCTCTCACACACAAAAAGAGCACAGCCATGGGGTTGCCACGGCTGCCCTCCCAGCGTCTGCCACCCAAAACTAATGGCAGAGTCAGCCCTGTCCAAATGTCTTGCTACTCCTCCACTGCCCGGAGATGGAGGGACCAGTGTCTGGGCTGATGTCAAGATTCAGAGGCACATGGCAAGTGTTAGGCAAAGGTGAAGCCATCACCTGAGATGACGGATTTTGCCTGCTTGTCAGAGTAGCAGAACTCCCTGGAGGCACCATTAGGAACTGAGGGGTGGGGGGAGAGAAATTCAGGACAGTTTGAATTCCACTGTGATGTGAAAATACCTAATTTGCACTTTCCCAAACAATATGTGAACTGAAACCAGTCTTTGAAACTCCCATTGTTCTAGGCACATTTTGTGACAGGGAATTTCGTTAGCGCAAGTAGTTTCTGAGCTCTGGGTACAGTACTGCGCCTAAGATTTCAGATTAAAACTGCAGACTGGAAGGAAAGGAGGACCTTTTTCTGCCTGCCCACTTCCAGCTACTCTCTGAAGATTGAAGAAGAGACCCTCTTAAAAATATTGGGGGGGGGGCAGGGTAAGGACTAGACCATGTGAAAATGAACATAATATTTTAGCTGCAGTTCATTCACTTCCAGTTTTGTATTCTAAAAAAATCGTGCCTAGACATTCTGTTGTTGCACCCATAACATTGGTTTAAGGTGCCTTTTAGCTCCTAGCTTTCATATCTCAGTTTCTAACATTGACTGCAACACAGCCGTCCTTTGACATTTGCATTTCTCCCAATGCTGTGATGCTGCAAAGATGTGTGTGCAAGAGGCAAGTGTGCCCTTCACAGTTTGGGACCAGTTCACCTGCAAGACGGCTTTACCCCCCATAAATATCCACTTGCCCTTGTTGATCTGCGGAGCTGGCACAGTTACAAACACAGTCCTAAAACTCATTCTGCATTTGTAAGAACACATTCTTTGAGTGTGACAGCTCCCACAGTCTGGAACTCCCTGCCTAGTGATGCCAGGCAGGCTCCATTTGCCACCTGCTCAGAACATTTTTATGTGGGCAGATCTACCTAATGTTGACTTGTGTTTTCATCTGTTTTTAGCTTATTTTGTTTTTAATTATTTTGAATGATTTAAACAGCTGTCTTAACTGTTTTTATTGATAATTTTATTGCTTGATTCTTTTTGTAAACAGCTTTCTGAGGGTGTTTTTTCTAAAAGCAAGTGTTACATAAATGTTATGAAATAAATAAAATAAATATATGAAAATAACATAGAACAATGCTTTGCAAAAATGGATGGATTAGTCAAAACTGCACACAAAAATATGAACATTAGAATAAATTTGTTCTAAAATGCTGATGAATATTCATTAGGACTTTTTAAAAATGGCAAATCAGAAACTGGTGAAGAAATATGGAGAACTGATCTCAAACTGTAAAAAGGAGCAACAGAGAGAAATGGACAGATTCGTCCCTCCCAGGCCGCAATGCCCCACAAGGTCCTCCTGAACAAGCCCCAGGAAATGAAGTGGAGCTAAGGAAGGGCAAGGTGCTCCTGCTCTTAGGCAGCCACTCATGCCTCTTGGTGGGACTCGCACAAAACTTGGATTTTTAAAAAATCTCAAGTGCCAAAATGTCTCAGTCCAATCCTGTGGCCCTATTCCTTGGGTGCTATTTCCTGAATTTCTGTTTCTGTGGTAGGGGGCAACCCTGGGGTGTGAAATGTCCAACTGATCTCACATAAGCACCTTAAAGACCAACTAAGTTAGTTCTTGGTATGAGCTTTCGTGTGCATGCACACTTCTTCAGATACACTGAAACAGAAGTTGCCAGATCCTTCTATATAGTGAGAAGGTGGGGAGGGGTATTACTCAGAAAGGTGGTGGGAATGGGTGATTGGCAGGTGGTGGGAATGGGTAATTCAGCATTACAACTCATTACCAAACTTAAAACCATGGAGAGACCTGGCCTGAACAAAGACATTGGATTCTTATCTCATTATACATGACAAAGCCATTTCTCACCTTCTCACCCCTTGCTTTTTCCTGTAAGACCTATTGCAGTCGTTAAGAGTCGTCAACAGGCTCATCTCAGCTATCTGCCAATCACCCATTCCCACCACCTTTCTGAGTAATACCCCTCCCCACCTTCTCACTATATAGAAGGATCTGGCAACTTCTGTTTCAGTGTATCTGAAGAAGTGTGCATGCACACGAAAGCTCATACCAAGAACTAACTTAGTTGGTCTTTGAGGTGCTACTGGAAGGAATTTTTTTGTTTTGACTATGGCAGACCAACACGGCTACCTATCTGTAACTGATCTCACATAAGACACTATAAGAAGAATGTGGCAAATAGGAGACAGCAGTTATGTGTAAAGGGGATTAAAGGATCCTTACACAACAAATTCACTTTTTAAAAAAGTTTTAACCTTTTGGAGTGACAAGAGAAATGCATTGAAAAGTTTAGGATTGATGAGGAAGCTGTGGAAATATACCCTGCAAGCAAATCAGGATGAATTATGTTGTATAACTCATTGGTCTTCCGCTGGTGGGTCAGTACTGACTAGTGAGTAAGAAAGATTAGGAAATGGGTTCTCCAATGCATGTTTGGATTAAAAGTGGGTCCTGGGACCCACTATTCCACCACAAAACCTCTAGATAAAAACCTGCCAAGCCAAAGGCTTATACCGCCTAGCAGACTTCTACAAAAACAACAAACCCATATCAACACAAGAAATACAAGACAAACTAGGGTGTACCCCTGGCTAACACACTACCAAATTACATGCCCTCTTTAAATAACTCAGTAGTAAAATCAGCCGCCACTAGGCTCTTGACAACCTTCAAAAACCTCCTCCTAACAACAAAGAGATATGGCAAAGGGATGATATCCACAATATACAAAATACTGCTCCAAAACCCCACTAGACGTAATCAAAAAGCAATGGGAGGACAACATAGGCTATTAGATTACCCCACCCAGTGGACCAGGATGTGGTCTAAACCCCTCTTTAAATCCGTAACAGCAAAAAGAAATCACTTATCAGTGAAAAGAAAAGAACTCACTCTGATACTCACTTACAGGTGGTACCTAACACCATGGAAACTAGTGCTAATACGCCCAGGAACCTCACCAAAATGCTGGAGAGGATGCACCGCCACAGGCACATACCTCCACATGTGATGGGAATGTCCTAAAATCCAACTCTTCTGGAGAGCAATCATACAAGAAATATGCAAAATAACTAAACTAAACAAGTATTAGATAACTAAACAAGTATTAGAAGTCACCCCAGAACTGGCCCTACTAAACGCTTTCCAAGATAATAATGCCCACTCACACCATAACCCACCTACTCATAACCCACCTACTCTCAGCAGCCAGAAACATCATAGCAAGACACTGGAGAGACCTGTCAGGAGTAAGCATGGGCCAATGGTACCAAACAGTATGGGAATTGGCCTTATTAGAAAAACTAACTGTCAGGGGTTTAGGAGCAGAGGCACGGGCAAGGGAGGAAACAGAGAGCGAAGGGGAGGAGGCAGAAGAAAAGATGAGTGATGACGACGACCCGAGATCTCCTAGTCTTTCCAGTGAATCAGAGGATTCACAGAAAGGAGCACCAGTGGCCAGGGCAAGGGGGGAGTCTAGGGGGGCACCCCAGGAAGATAGAGCCAGAGGGGACTCAGGGGGGAGCAGCTGGAAATCGGGACCAGCGTCACCGCCAGGAAGCAGGGAAGAGGAAGGGAGCCAGGGGGGAAGCGCTGGCAGCTCACCACAGGAGGGAGGGCATGAGTCAGGAGTGGCCACACCTCCATCGGGGAGCGAAGAAACGGTTAAGAGGAAAGTGGAAGGTTGGGCGCGCGCGCCAAGTTCAAATGCAGAGGAAGGCGGCGCAGTAAGCAGCCCCGAAAGGGAACCAGGTCCTAAAGCCCGGCGCAAGGAGGCAGGAGGGTCCGGGTCAGCGTCAGAAGAATCCCGGAAGGAAGAAGCCCCGGGGGGTAGAGGGACCCAGAGGAGGACAGTCAGGCGGAAAAGGTGGAGCAAGGCTAGGATATTAAGTTGGTGCACATGGGGCGGAGACTCAGACGGAGCTTCGCCGACCTAGCTACTAGACGTAGAGTTGCGCGCAGCAGCGTGAGAATGGAAACTGTAATTCAATAAAGACTTTTACTTAATGATCGCTGGCTAGCGTGATCCTCTGTGAGCTAGGATCTTCAAGCAGCTCTGACAGTAAGCTCCGTCTCCCTCTTGTGGGCATCTACAGCCTCGAGGAGGGGAGAGAAACAGGTGCCTACTAGCGAGCTCACGAACGGCAGACGACATGACGGCTGAGCAGCAGATAGAGGAACTCAGAAAAGCAGTGTCACAACTGAATGCCGAGGCTCTCGCATCCAGGAAGAGAGAGGAGGAGGCAGCTGCCGCCTGCAGGGATCTCCAGGTCAGGTTAGACGTGCTGACAAAGCAGACACCCCGGCAGGAGGGAATTGGGTTGGCGAGACGGACAGGCGGGCTGGTCTCTCACTTCGATGGGAACCTGCAACAGTATCCCAACTTTAGAGCCGACGTACTGTGCGCACTGCAACTGCTGCATAAAGACTTTAGAGATGAACAAGAGAGAGTGGGGTTCATCATGTCCCATTTGCATGGGGATGCGAAAGCATGGCTACGCAATTTATGGAGAGATAAGGATCCGGCGCTCCAGAATGCAGATGCCTTTATTAAAGCGATGGATGGGTGTTTTTTATCAAGTATTGACGTGGATCTTGCACGGAAGGAGGTGCATGGGCTGAGACAAGGGAGGGCCAGCGTCAGGCAGTATCATGCCCGCTTTTTCGCCTTGGTCAGTGCCCTGGAATGGGACAGAGATTCGGCTCCTGTAAGAGACCTCTTTTGGGAGGGGCTGCACAACTCGATTAAAGATGAGATCGCGAGGGGGGAGAGACCCCGAACCACCCAGGAGGTCGTTCAGAGGGCACTGGCAGTGGGGGTGAGGCTGGAAGGACGTCCGTGGAGCAGGGACGAAGGGCGTGGAGGGCGCGAACCAGCCGGGGGCCCCTCCTTCCTTCCCAGAGAAGCAGCGCGGGCGCAATCCACGCCTCCGCCAGGAGGAGGAGCCGAACCTATGGAGGTTGGAGGTGCAAGGGCTCAGTCAGCAACCAGAGCCCTAGCACCGGCAGCAGTGAAAGCGAAGCCTCCTAGAGGGAACAGGAAGTGTTACGTCTGTGAGGAGCCAGGGCATATGGCAAAAGAGTGTCCCCAGAGGCCCCACAAGCTCACTGCAGCCTCAGCAATGGTGACTGCAGCAACGCAGCAAGGAGGACCACAGCAGGGAAACGACGCTGTCTGGCTGGAGGAAGAGGCACTGGGGCCCAGCCAGACGTGTTAGTGACGCAGTCCCCAGAGATTTTACAGCCCGTGAACCCCCTCCCGCCCAAACCAGTAGTGAGGCTCACAGCATCTCTCCAGCTGCCCAATGGAATCACCATGGACGTGCCAATCACCATTGACTCAGGCAGCAATGCGGACTTTATAGGGCAGGACTTTGTCGACAGGCACGCTGTGCAGTTGCTGCCGGCCACACTGCCCCTGCAGGTTGTCACGGTGGATGGCAGGGAGCTGCTCGGGGGGCAAGTGGTGAAGCAGACGCCACCAATGGTGATGCGACTTGGGAATCACAGAGAAATCATCAGCTTCAACGTCACTCAACTATCTGACACGCCCATTGTATTGGGCATGAGTTGGCTGGACAAGCACAGCCCAACGATGGCTTGGTACCAGAGGCAGCTGACCTTCGGCTCTTCCTTTTGTGCTGAACACTGCATCGTGCCCAGGCAGGAAGGAGAGGAAGAGGAGTCACAGCTGCTGCTAGGCACGCTGCAAGCGATTCCCCACAAGTACGCTGAATTTTTGGAAGTTTTCTGCGAGAAGGAGGCAGACAGGCTACCCCCTCACAGACCATATGACTGCAAAATTGACCTGCTGCCGGGGGCGGCGCTGCCTAAAGGGAAACTGTATTCCATGTCAGAGGACGAACTGCAAGAACTCAAGGAGTTCATTGATCATAATTTGCAGCGCGGCTTCATCCGGGAGTCCAGGGCAGTGGGGGGCAGTCCCGTATTCTTTGTTAAGAAGCGGGACACGCCCCAAAAGAGACTCGTAGTGGATTACAGGATTTTGAACAGTGTGACTAGGCCATCGGACTTCCCCATGCCCCGAATTGACGACCTCCTCGCAAAGGTACGGAAGGGCAGAGTGTTCACCAAGTTGGACCTGCGGGGGGCGTACAACCTCATTCGCATGCGGGAGGGTGATGAGTGGAAGACAGCCATGTTCACGCCACTGGGGACCTACGAATATAGAGTTATGCCTTTTGGATTGCAAAATGGCTCCCACGTTTTTCAAGCGTTTATGCATCACGTGTTGGCGGGACTTCTCTACAAGACGTGCGTCTGTTTCTTAGATGACATCCTGATCTTTTCGGAGTCGCAGCAGGAGCATGACAAACACGTCAAGGAAGTGCTGAGCAGGCTAAAGCAACATAGGCTCTACGCCAAGCTGGAGAAGTGCCAATTTGACGTGCCGGAGGTGGATTTTCTGGGCTACAAGCTGTCTGACAAGGGGCTCGCCATGGACAGCGCCAAGGTTCGAGCGGTGTTGGATTGGAAGAGCCCGCGCAACCGGAAGGAGGTCCAACGGTTTGTCGGCTTTGCGAACTTCTATCGCAAGTTTATCAAGGGCTTCGCGATGCAGACGGCGGCCATCACTGACACGCTTAGCTCCAAAAAAAAGAAGTTCATTTGGACAGAGCAGGCGGAGCAGTCCTTTCAGGCACTCAAGCGTCTCTTCGCGTCGGAAGAGCAGCTGCTTCATGTCAACCCCAGCAAGCCGATGAGGGTGGAGACAGACGCCTCGGACAGAGCCGTGGGGGCGGTCCTGCTGCAGAAAGACCCGCAGGGGGTGTGGCGACCGGGAGCGTTTTACTCCAGGAAGCTCAGCAAGTCCGAGCAGAACTACACCATATGGGACAGGGAGTTGCTGGCCATTCACGCAGCGTTCAAGGCGTGGAGGCACTTTCTGATCGGCGCCAAGCACACGGTGCAGGTTTGCACGGACCACAAGAATCTAGAGCACTGGCGCACGGCACAGTTCCTGAACCAGAGGCAGATACGTTGGGCTGAGTTCTTTGCGAACTTCGACTTCCGAATAGAGTATGTCCCGGGGGACACCAACATCATGGCAGACGCTCTCTCCCGTAAGCCACAGTATCTGGAGGACGCAACACCAGCGGCCGCCATGCACATCTTCGCACCAACAGTGTGGGCGTGCGCCGCGGCGACCGTGGACCTAGAGGCGGTGCGACGAGCGTTGCAGGGGGACTCCTTCGCACAAGCAAAGATGGCAGAGGTGCAAAGGGGCAAGGCAGCGGCCGACGGTTTCCAGCTAAGAGATGGATTGCTCATCCGTAAAGGGGCCATCTACGTGCCGGGAGACGAACTTCGAGCCAAGGTGCTGCAGCAGCTGCACGACGCGCCCATGGCCGGGCACTTTGGCAAGGAGAAGACGGTGGAATTAGTAGCCAGGGATTTCTGGTGGCCTGGAATGAGAGGGGAGGTCGCAGACTACGTGGCGAGGTGTGACACCTGCCAGAGGGCCAAACCAGTGCACAAACCGCCGGCCGGACTGTTGGAACCGCTGCAAACTCCGGTCGAACCTTGGGAAAGGGTGGCCCTGGACTTTGTCACGGATCTGCCCAGCTCAAGGGGCAAGACGGCAGTGCTGGTGGTGGTGGACCTGTTTTCCAAGATGGCGCATTTCATTCCGTGTGCTAAGGTGGCCACGGCGGAGCAAACCGCCAAACTGTTCATAGACCACGTGTTCAAGGTTCACGGTCTGCCACGGTCTATTCTGTCCGACCGGGGGCGGCAGTTCATCTCGAATTTCTGGCAGAAGCTGATGGGCTTCCTGAACGTCAAGATCAACCTGGCGTCGGCGAGACACCCGCAGACCAACGGGCAAGCGGAACGGGTCAATGCCATCATGCAGCAGTACCTGAGATTTTATGCAAATCAACAGCCTGCGACGTGGGTGGATTACCTGCCGCTTGCCGAGTTCGCCTACAACAACACGAAGCACGTGTCCACGGGGGTCACGCCGTTCTTCGCCAACAACGGGAGGCACCCCAGAACCTTCCCGGGACTGGAAAGAATGGGGGAGGGGGAGCCGCAGACAGCAGATGCGTTCGCGTCGGAGCTGCAGGAAGTCCACGATCAGCTGAGGCGCCACCTGGAGCTGGCCAAGCACGCATACAAGGTACAAGCAGACAAGCACAGAAGGGTTGGAGAAGAGCTCCACGTGGGAGACTGGGTTTGGTTAGCAGCCCACGCAGTGCCGGCCAGGTCGTTGGCCAAGAAGAAACTAGGGCATAAACAACTGGGGCCCTACCAAGTCGAAGAGCAGGTCAACCCGGTAGCTTTCAGACTGGCACTTCCGGAGGGTTCCAGAATGCATCCGGTATTCCACAGATCGGTGCTCACTCCCTACAAGGCACCGCACAGGTTCCAGGAACCCGGAACGGCGCCGAGTCCGGCCAGAGACAGAACAGGGCACGCGGGAGTGGCACAGAAGGAGCGCATCAACGAAGTCACGGAGATTTTGGACTCCAGATGGGGGGAAGAGGGGGTAGAATACTTTCTCGCCAAGGAGGGCACCCCGGCCAGTGCGAACAGCTGGGTGCCGGGCTACGCCTTAGACGAACCTCTGCTCAAAGACGAGTTTCATGCCCTCTTCCCACATAGACCTATGCCAGCAGACTTTTTCGACGACTGGCTTTTCACGCCCACGCTTTCGGCCAGCACGTTCCGGGGGTTCGACTCGGACGAGGAACCGACACTAGACGTCCGTTCCCCGGAGGGGTCACCCTCGGGATCTGCCTCAGAACCCTCGTATTGGTGGGACGATAGGCCAGAGGAGCAGTTCCGCAGAAAGTGGCTGGAATGCTCAGGACGAGCAACGCCGCCAGGAGGAAGTGAGGGAGAGACGGACATGGACATTTTCGGGGACGACCCTGGTT
This sequence comes from Podarcis liolepis, assembly GCF_965112155.1. Lineage (NCBI taxonomy): Eukaryota > Metazoa > Chordata > Lepidosauria > Squamata > Lacertidae > Podarcis > Podarcis liolepis. The sequence goes on along the minus strand of NC_139561.1, from coordinate 2,273,457 downwards.
TCGAGCACGGCGGCACAGAGATGGAAGCGGAGGTGACCGTCGTCGACGAGAGCAGGGAGGAAGACCCGGGAGAGTTCAGATGGAGGCCCGCCACGGGAAGCGACCGATATCCGACGTTCGTCCCTTTGCAACAGCAGCCCCCAGCTCCAGCACCGGAAGGAGGGGAGGGGGGAATGGGGGGCTTCGAGGGGGGGATGGATGTCAGGGGTTTAGGAGCAGAGGCACGGGCAAGGGAGGAAACAGAGAGCGAAGGGGAGGAGGCAGAAGAAAAGATGAGTGATGACGACGACCCGAGATCTCCTAGTCTTTCCAGTGAATCAGAGGATTCACAGAAAGGAGCACCAGTGGCCAGGGCAAGGGGGGAGTCTAGGGGGGCACCCCAGGAAGATAGAGCCAGAGGGGACTCAGGGGGGAGCAGCTGGAAATCGGGACCAGCGTCACCGCCAGGAAGCAGGGAAGAGGAAGGGAGCCAGGGGGGAAGCGCTGGCAGCTCACCACAGGAGGGAGGGCATGAGTCAGGAGTGGCCACACCTCCATCGGGGAGCGAAGAAACGGTTAAGAGGAAAGTGGAAGGTTGGGCGCGCGCGCCAAGTTCAAATGCAGAGGAAGGCGGCGCAGTAAGCAGCCCCGAAAGGGAACCAGGTCCTAAAGCCCGGCGCAAGGAGGCAGGAGGGTCCGGGTCAGCGTCAGAAGAATCCCGGAAGGAAGAAGCCCCGGGGGGTAGAGGGACCCAGAGGAGGACAGTCAGGCGGAAAAGGTGGAGCAAGGCTAGGATATTAAGTTGGTGCACACGGGGCGGAGACTCAGACGGAGCTTCGCCGACCTAGCTACTAGACGTAGAGTTGCGCGCAGCAGCGTGAGAATGGAAACTGTAATTCAATAAAGACTTTTACTTAATGATCGCTGGCTAGCGTGATCCTCTGTGAGCTAGGATCTTCAAGCAGCTCTGACACTAACCAACAAACTGAAACTGACCCAGGGACAAATAGAAGACGGCACCTTCACCCTGGTATGGTTCCCCTTTATCACGTACACAGCCCAACAAGACAACGACAAGTATCTGCCGACAGCATACGAATCAGTCTGGCTAAACTGATTCAAAAATACAGACTCACACTCCGCTCACACATAAAAACAATTCTCACTACAGCCAACCAAAGACAACCAACCACACCCTAAGCCACCCCCAACCTTTCTCACCCCCAAGGAAACACAACAAGTGAATAGTAAGAGAACCCACACAAGCAACGCTGACACAACCCCCCCACTAAGTAGAAGAACAGAAGAATAACCACCCCACCCCACCCCACTCACATTCCCCCGACCCCTCTTTCCCCCTTTTTTCTCCATAATTGTTTAAAGAAATTCATGAACCAAGAACCTATACATTGACCACTAATAATGAAACATATGTTGTAAATATTTTTCCACATTAATATGCTATTTTTGTGATACACAAATGACATGAGAAAACTTGGTATACTTATTTGTAAAACGTTATTCTTGTTTATAAAACCAAATAAATAAATAAATAAGTGGATCCTGGGTCTGAAAAGGTTGAAGACACCTCATGTACCTGCCCTGTAAAGAACAAAAGCTCCACCAGCTTTGACTGATGTGCTTGACATTTCTAACTTGTTTTCCTGCAATACTGTGCTTTTAGTTGGTAACGCAGCTTGTGATATTTATATATGAAAGTGTAGATTATAAACATTAAAATAAATAAGTAGCTCTCTGCTATCATCTAACCACGATGAAAGCAAGGTGCAAGCAACTCAGGATGCCGCCTGGAAGGTCCCTCTCTTGCCAAAAGGGCTATTTGCCTCCCTCCAGCCTTCCAGAAAGGGGACCAAGCTCATCGACTCGTGAGCCACCAAGCGCACCCTCTCCTGGGAAGGGCCCTGGGCTGCAGCTGGGACTGCACTCAGCCTGGGCAGCAAACGTCCCTCCTGGTTGCATGTGACAAGGCCAGAAACATCTGGACCACCTTGCAACGTGGTTGCTCAGCACAGCTTTCCAGCACCCGCAAGCCATCTGTTTCTCCTCCCCACCCTGGCTTTGTGGCTGCCTTTATGAACCTGGCTATCTTCTCTTTCCAGACTCCCATCATTTACTTGCTTCTTTGCTTCCCGGCCTGTTAATTACAGGCCTGATGTGGGCGAACAGAATAGAGGGAGGGGGTGCTATTTAGATGTATAACTGCTTTTGTTTCCTTCCCCCTGCCAGACTTTGGAAACTGGAAGAGGTGAGTTAAAAGAGGAAGATTTATACCAGGATCCTCTCCCTGCGGCTCACCACCAGGATTTATAACCCGCTCTGGTTCAAACTATGTTCAGGAACTGGTGGCTCATAAAAGTGAAGGATTGAGAGGTGCCAGCTGGGGCCAGGTGGCAGCAGATGCCGGGAAAGACCCCCCCCCAGCCCTGCCGGTGTGCCTCCTGGCCTCCAGCCATCTCCTTATTGCAGCTCTGGGCGTCCCGCACATGGAGCCTTCTCAGTCCCTCTCAGTTCTTAATTTCAGCTCTCGGGCACTAACAGCTGCACTGAGTCAATGCTCGGCTCAGGGTCTCACAGCAGGGTTCTAAGGTACACAGCTAGGCATAAGCTAAGACCCCGTTGTCCCAACACTTGACATGCCCTCTGAGATGGGTGGGCATGGCTGTCATCCCAAGGCCTGGGACTGGGCAATAAAGAGAGCGCTCCTGGGAGGAGGCTGGGTCTGCTCAGCCCAGTTGCCGTTGCATCATTGGCAATGGAGGCGGAGACAATATGGCTGGCTCACTGTCCAATCTGGTCTCAGGGGAGCACTTCACTGATGAGCGGTGGTGTTGAAGTCATGCTGCTGCCGCATTGGAAACATCCAATAACACGGAGGTGAGACTGAGAGTCCTAGAACTACACCTTCAAGGAGCCAGGACAGTCACAGCTGAGGAGCATGTGGCCCCTGACAAGTTCTTGGACTTCAACTCACACCACAATGGTCAATTGCAGGGGCGCCGACTTATAAAAAATATTGGGGGGGCCCATACCGGGGTCCTGCCGCTGGTTCGCTCGGGTAGCCGGGAGAACGCAGTTCGAGGTGGCGGTGTTGGGGAGAGACCCTCGCTCAGGGCGCCACTAGACTTGGCGGCCGGCGGCCTATCTGGGGGGTTTTGGAGCGTATTTCGGCGGAGCGATTGGGGAGGAGGGGGCTTGTTGCCGGATTCTTCAGCTGAGCCGGAGATCGGCTGCTGGGGGTCCCTGGGCCGAGTTGTGAGCACGGCCTGCTGAAGGGAGATCCAGCCGATTGCGCGACGGGGACGGCCGGGGCTCTCCGGCTAGGGCGCGCGGCTGGCTGGCTGGCGAGGGAGCAGGTGGGGAGGAGGCGGGGGTCCTCACTCTCTTAGGAAACGCACCCGTGCGCCCGATTGCCACGAAGTCCGAAGGGTGCGTGTGTGGAATTAAAAAGCAAAAACGAGATACGGGCAGGGCAGGCAAAGAGTTTTCTGCAAGAGGATGGAGGGCAGGTTGAAGAGAAAATCACTCAGGATGAGACAGTCAAATCAGCCATGATAAAATGGGCTCAGGATATTGGGTATAACATCATGTTTGAGGACTGGGAAAGGTTATGGACCACCGGAATGAAATTCACGGCATGTAATGCCTTGAAGGAAAATATTATGAAAATGATTTATAGGTGGTACATGACCCCAGTCAAGCTTGCAAAAATATATCACCTGTCTGATAATAAATGTTGAAAATGTAAGGAGGCTGAAGGGACATTCTTTCACCTCTGGTGGACTTGTCCAAAAGTGAAGGCCTTTTGGGAAATGATCTATAATGAGTTAAAAAAGGTATTTAAGTATACCTTTCCCAAGAAACCAGAGGCCTTCCTCTTGGGCATTGTTGGCCAGAAAGTGTTAAAGAAGGATAGAACTTTCTTTATGTATGCAACTACAGCAGCAAGAATACTTATCGCAAAATATTGGAAGACACAAGATTTGCCCACACTGGAAGAGTGGCAGACGCAATTGATGGACTACATGGAACTGGCTGAAATGACTGGCAGAATCCGAGATTTGGGAGAAGAAACAACGGAAGAGGACTGGAAAAAATTTAAGGACTATTTACAAAAACAATATAAGTTGTATGAATGTTAAAAATTTACACGATTCGGAAACTATAGCTTCAGCAATTAGATTTGGGAAACAGGAAATTATATTTTAAGTAAGAAAAGGTCAAAATCTAAGGTAATACTATGTTTAATTTAAGATATAAGTAACTGATGAAAAGTATGTTAAATTTAGAGGTATAGTATTTGAAAAGTACAAAATAAGGTACGAAACAAGGTAATAATTTGCTGATATCTTTATTATAAAGAATGCAGGGTAAGGGAGATGCGAGGAAGTCCAGTTAGCTATATAAAAAATGTGTTGAATGGTTGGTTTTCTTTTCTTCTTTTTCTTTTTTTCTTTTTCTTGTTCTTTTACTTTTTTCTTCAGTGTATGTTTCTAACTTTGTATTTGAAAACTTAATAAAATATTTATAAAAAAAGAAGAAGAGAAAATCCTTTCGCTTTTCTGGGGCGCAGGGAAGTCTCAGAGCTGGAGGTTGGGGAAGGGACCCCCTTTGCTCTGCCCTCTTCTCCTGTCTTAGATTTGCATGGGGGTCCCCGCCCGAGCTTGCCTGGCCACCGGGCCACACAAGGGCCACGCTCTACGCGGCGCACCTTGCTAGCCGCGCAGCTGTCCTCCGCGGCTGTGGAGCGGCCCTGCGCCGGTGCCCAGCCCCTCTGAGTGCCCGCTGCGCTGCCAATGACAAGCGGGCGACGTCGCGGGCGGGGAAGGCGTCGCTTTCTTTCCCGATCCTTCATCCTCCCAGTCTTCCAGCCCTTTTTGGGGTTGGAAGCTCGTCTCGTTCGCCCTTCTCCTTTCTTCACCCTGCGCGCAATTTTCCTCCCTCGTCTCCCTCCCCATTTCTCCTTCCTTCCTTCCTGACTGACTGACGGGCTTGGGCTCGGGCTCAGGCTCGGGCTTCGGGTAGGGCTCGGGCTCGGGCAGCCACAGCGTCGGCGGTGTTGGCGATCGGCGGCGCGGGGGGATGGCCCTCCCGGGGGAGCCGGCGCTGCTCAATGGGGTTGCCAAGGAGACAGGCCGGCCGCCCCCCTCCCCCGGCCCGGCGCCCCCCGCCGCACCGGCGCCCGTTATTGAGCTGGTGCGCGCCGGGCGCCCTATAAAAGCCGCGGACGCGCCCACCGCCGCCCGAGATTATTGGGGGGGCTGAGCCCCCCCAAACGAATTTTTGAGGGGGCTCGGGCCCCCTCAAGCCCCATGGAGTCGGCGCCTATGGTCAATTGTTGGGAATGACAGGAATTGTGTTATACAAATCAAAACACACCTGTCCTCCTAAATTCACTCTGAATTGTGCAATGCAGTTCTCCAACCCAAAAATGTGTACAAAAACTCCCCTTATAGAAGAGAGAGTGCGCACAAAATGCACATATTGGAAAAATAGCATGCACTATAATTAGGAGAGATGCACACAAAAATATGCAAAAATTTTCATTTATATTATTTTTTTTTTTTTTTTGCAAAGTGATGTGGAAATGGGATGGACTGAATTTACAATTGGAAAAATGAGAAAGTGATAGAAACCAAATTTTGCAGGTTTATCCATCCCTAGTTTTTAGACCCAAAGTTCTGTCATTATGTCAACTTCTGTTCTGGGTCAGAGCAGAATCCAATACATCCATCAGACTGGAAAAAGCCAACACTTTCTTTTTCTAGTCCTCATGGATGTGTAGATAAATCAGGGAGAAGGCTTAAAACTCAAATGTGAAAGTCAGTAAAGCACTTGTGCTATTTCTTCCCCGTACACCAGGCTCATCCCAACTTGCCTCTGCTGCTCCACTGCCAACCTGCTTTGGGCTGCTCTCCATTGCTCTAGGGGTGTGTGGATATGAAACAACAAGTTGGGTGCTTAGTGAGGCAATCTCAGCATTGCTTTGCCCAATGCCAAACCCATCCACAACAACACACACCAATCTGCTTTTATAAAGAAAGGCCTTTTTAATGCTCACTGGACTGGTGCTGATAGGCAATGTAGTCCAAAACATCTAGAGTGAACCAAGTTGAGAAAGGCTGGTCTAGATGTAGTAACTGGGCAAGAATACCTCACGTAGGACAACATCACATAAAACGTTATGTAATAAATGTAGGGGTTACTCGTGCGCAAGTTGGTGCCACTTCTGGCTAGTTTGCCTTGTTAAACCTTTTCTGTCTGGACAGCCCTACACTTCATGGCTGTTCAGTCGCTGGCAGAATCCATCAGTGGGCGTTTCTTAAACCTTTTCCAGCATAAAAGTTGTTTGACTCCAAGTCTCCTCCTACTCTCCCTGCACGGAAGTCTTCTGCGCAGGGAGGGCATGGGTAGCGGAGGACCTGTGCTCTCCTCGCTGATCTCCGGCGAGGAGTCCTGGAGCCCCCTCGCCGATTCCCCCATCGGTCCCCCTTTATCCCTGGTGTTACGCTGATTTTCTTCCCCAGCTGGTGAACCGCCTCTCCCCCTGCTGGGCCCTTCTCCAGCATCATTTGAGAGCCTCGCCTCCACCTCTGGCTCCGATGTCAGTTCCCTGACACGTTACTACTACTGTCTGGTTTAGCCGGCCAGTCAAAGCTGTTTCCCGGGGTGTGACTGCTGTTGCCTGCTGACAGATTCTAGGAGCCACAGGTGAGAGCTGGGAGCAGGATGAGGGCCAAAGGTGGACAAACTATCCCTGAAGGAGCACAATGTTCCCCCCCACCAAAGGTACTACCCTCCCCTAACACCCCATAAACTCTAAATCAGGCGAGGGTAGCTGATGGGTCCCAAAACCTTGGTGAGTTAGGGACTTTCCCTGCATGCGAAGACAGGCTCTGGCGGGTTGAATGGAGGAGACCAAGAGTGAGTCCAATGGTCAAGAAGAACCGAAAGTCATTTGGCAGTGGCATTGCTCCCCATAATTTACACATGTGTTTATTTGTTCCACTTTCCCTCTCTGATTAAACAGTTTCTACAGGTTAGAAAATACAAAATCCAGCACATCTTGTTTACCAGCAGCAAAAGCAAGATGAGCACATACTATAGGCCAGTGTTTCCCAACCGGTGTTCCGCGGCACACTAGTGTGCCGCGAGACGTTGCCTGGTGTGCCGTGGGAGGGAGGCGGGTGAGTCGGGCGGCGAGAGGCGGGGCGGCGGCGGCGAGGAGAGGCCGCCCAGCGCGGGGCTCTCGCCGTCTGCCTGCCTGGCTGCCTGCGTGGCGCTGACGTCACGGGGCTGTAACGTGCCCCACATAGGCACACGCGGGGCGGCGAGCGAGCTCCCTCCCACATCCCATCGCCGGCTCTGCACCAGGCGGTAGAGCTCGGCGAAGTCGCCGCGCTGGAAGGCCAGCAGCGCGCGCGCCTTGGCCAGGCTCTCGCCCGCCTGCGCCTCCAGGCACGGCGCCTCGGCGTCGGGCGGCAGCGAGCCCAGGAAGCGGCTCAGCCGGCTGGGGTCGCCCGCCTGCAGCAGCGCCTCGCACACGCACGAGACCTGCTCTGCCGAGAAGCACGGCGAGCGCGGAGGATCGGGCGCGGCGGAGGCCAGCCCCGCGCTTGGAGAGGACGCAGCAGCCGTTGCCAAACCCGATCCTCCTCCTCCTGCTCTGCCGCCGTCCTCTGGCTCTCGGCCGGGAGGAGCCTGCGGCGACGAGGCGGGCGCCGAAGTTGGCAGAAGTTGGCGTGCCGCCTCGGCAGCGCCTTCGTCCTCCTCCTCCTGCCTCTGCTCTCCTCCGGCGGCGGGGGCGCGCCGCCCTCCCCGGCCGGGGGGCTCTGCGGGGCCCGCGGGGAAGGAGGCCATGTTCGCGGCGCGCGGGATCGCGGCCCCCCTCGCCCGCCTCCGGCCCGCTCCCCTCCCCCTGCGCAGTGCCCTAGCCGTGCGGGTCTCCTCCCCCTGCGCCGCCGTCCCCTTTCCACATCCTAGGAGCCGCGGTCCGCCTACCGCCCCCGGGCCGCGGCGCAGCTCCCAGCCTGGGCTGGCCTCCACCTCCTGGGACGCGCGCCCACCCCTGCGGCCCCCCAAACTTCGGAGCAACTGAATGCTTTCCCATGTAGAACAGTCCCTGCAAATAAAAACCTAGCATATTTGGAAGAGGGATGCTAGCCTAACCATTACCTTCTATGCTGTTACTATTTTTTTTTATTTTATTTTTTTTACATAAGTAAAAAGTAACCTTTCCCCATCTGGCATGGTGGTGTGCCTCGAGATTTTTTTCATGAAACAAGTGTGCCTTTGCCCAAAAAAGGTTGGGAAACACTGCTATAGGCAATGATCCCTGTTTCAAATTACTTCCGACTCTGAAAAACAGCCATCTGTTTCTAGGCTTTGCCTTTCTTCAAAGATAGCAAACAGAATGTACAATTCCCAGGGTCCTCTGACTGGGAGTCATTACTATTAGACAGGTTAAAATTGGCTTAACTTTCTTGTTATATCATCCACCCAAGGCTTCTGCGCTGAGCAAGCAGCACAGAAATGTCCTGAAGCAGGAACCTATTGGTACTCTTCCCAGGGACCAAATGTAGCTGCAGCATTAATTGTCTCATGGTCATAATGTCTCACAGGAAACAATCTGCAAAGCTGTACATTATTGCTTTAGAAGCAGAGACAAAAATCCATGGCTCATCACCTCCAAAAGTTTCGAAGGCATCCAAACCAGCACATGGAGATGAAGGTTCAATTTGCTCATCTGATGGTCTTACTTTCTCACCTATCTACTTATTTTCACATATTACATTTATATCTCCCAAGGATTTACAGGAAGTTTCTCTGATCCTGGCCAGGCTTACAGCTTACATCAGCCACCTCAGACCATTCACTCGGTCCTGCGTCAAAAGGGACGCGTCAGTGCAGCCCCAGTCCTCTGTGTCTACTGGTTCCAAGGACGAGAGAGCTGCTGCTGCTGCTGCTCCAGTGACTTGAAAAGTTACATGAATATAGGAAGTAGCCTTATACCAAGTCAGACAATGTGATCCATCTTAGCAGTGCCGTCTGTATTGTCTCGACCGACTGGCAGCAAATCCCTGGAGTTTCTGAGAGGAAGACATTCCCAGTCCAACCTGGAGATGCTAAGGATTGGATCTGGGACCTTCTTCATGCAAGGCAGTTGCTCTACCACAATGGCCCTTCCCCAAAGTTCTTTAGAAGTTCAAAAAGAGTTCAAGCATGGTCCACAAAAATAAACTTAACTCACTTTACGTCTTTAGGTCTGAATTCTGGCTGAACAAGCCCAGGAAGGTACAAGGCAGATGTACAGGCTCCCAAATTGTAGAAGGCTTGTGTGATGTCCTTCAGCATTGGGCACCAAAGATCTGGGATCTTGTCTGCTAATAAGAGAAAAAGAGTTTGAGTGTATCTGTCTATTTGAGGTTCTTTCAATTTCTTGTTTCTTCATTTTTTCTTGTAATATAGACTTCTATTCACTTTGCCTAATATGCACATTTTTGCTAAGCAATTTTCCCTAATAGAATATCTTTTTGTATTTTATTTTCACGAATATATGTATTTTAATGCACACCTTACCCCAGTATATGAATTTTTGAATACATTATGTGGCTGGAGAACTTCGCTGAAGGATGGCTGTGTTTCTGTTCATGTATTGTTTCATAAAGTGCAAATGAGGCAGGCTCACTTTTAAATAGGAACCTCTGGGCTCATCTACACTTCCACTTGCCCCGTGCCTAGAAAGCAGTTTTCTGATTGTCCCATGCTTTCTAGACACTGGTTTTACCTCTTTGCCCCACTGTTTTCTGCTGAAAAAACGCACTTTGGTGCTAAATCAGAACAAATGTCAGTCCATAAAAAACCTGTCTGCTGTTTGTTCCAATTCTGAGCTAAACTGTGGGTTTTCTCAGGGGAAAGTAGCAAGGCAAATGAAGGCATAGATTCACCCAGAATCTAATTTCATTAGGTGTCCAGTTGCAGAACACAGGAACAGATCCTTGTCCCTTCTCCAATGAGAAAGAAATACAGTGGTACCTCGAGTTAAGTACTTAATTCGTTCCGGAGGTCCGTACTTAACCTGAAACTGTTCTTAACCTGAAGCACCACTTTAGCTAATGGGGCCTCCTCCTGCTGCCGTGTCACCGGAGCACAATTTCTGTTCTCATCCTGAAGCAAAGTTCTTAACCTGAAGCACTATTTATGGGTTAGTGGAGTCTGTAACCTGAGGTACCAATGTATCAGAACCTTTTACTGATCTGGAGCATTTTGGTCTGGAAAATGAATAAGCAGCATCTCCTCCTGCAGTTTCAAGCAGCAAGCTTGAAGGGGATGATGTTCCTTGCCACTTGCTTCTCCTTGCCTCATGGGGGAGGAGTGCTGCAGGAGTCAGCACCTTTATAAGCGCACATCCACAATACAAACTTATATTAGCTCTATGTTAGTTTAACTTTCATAGCTTCTCTCTATTGAGGGTAGTAGCTTTTTGGGTTAGATATCCACAGATTTAAAGCCCCTAGGTTTCTGGCAGTGGGGGACTTTTCCCACAATAAATTTGATCAGTGCACACACTGTACCTTTACAGCACCTTCAAAGCACATTCTCCCCCTCGAAGAATTCTGATTTAGCCCTCTTTTTTGTTAATTCATTAAATATGTACAATGCCCTTCATCTGAAGAAGGTGGTTCACAACATAACAAAAGAACAAACAAAAGCAAACCAATAACCCATAAACACACTGAAAGGGGCGCAGAATGCCCAACCAAAGCCCTGGTTACAGAGAAACGTAATTGCCTGGCGCCTGGAAATATGTAATGAAGGTGCCAGGTGAAACTCTCTGGGGAAAGCATCCCACAGACGCGCTGAGTGGCCTCTTGGTGGGTACATTGTCTTGCATGTTTTTAACATGCCAAGCAGCGGCGGAGTATATGCTACTGCCACCCAGGGCAGGCAAGCAGAGGGAGCCCACTCAGCTGCTTCAAGGGCACACTCGGGCCGTCCTGCACAGCTTTGCCAGGTGCTGGAGGCCAGGGCAGGAGAGAGGCGGCAACACTGCTGCTGCCCCTCCTCTGCCAGGTCAGGCCTGCCCCGGGAATGGAGCTGTGTTGGGCCACTGCACGAAGCAGCTGTCTCCGCAGCTCTCTCCCGTGCCAGAGCCAGGCCTCAGAGACCCGGCTGGGTTTGGCTTCCCTCCCTGTGGCTCTGGCTACGATGAGGGGCCTGTCATGGAGGCACCTCGTCACACCTGGGGCCACAGCCCCCCCTGCTACACCACTGATGCCAAGGCTGGGAGGACTATGCTACAACCACCCACAAGTGACCAGAAAATTTGTATGCATTACAGCAATTTTATATGCTCCTCTCACTCGGACTAAGAAGTTGTTACCTTTGTCCCAAAAGAAACCAGAACTGCTGCCTGCCTGCCTGATGGATGAAGGAACAAGAGAGGCTGTCTGTTGCTCACTCACGGCCTTCTGAAAGCAGGCCTTGCCCCCACCCCAAGGCCAAGTGTGGTCGCCATTCTGCTGCCCCCCCCCCAGCCACTTGGTTTAACAACCTCAGCTAGAAAGGCCAGAAGACCCCCACCCAAATCCCAGAGCGCTGAGGCCCCTTCCCTTCCGGTGTCTAAGCAGTTAAGCAAGCAGGCTGCTCAGGGTGACTCAAGCCCTCATAGCACATAATTGCCTGAGGGAAACAAATCTTTACCATCAGACAAACCACTGCCTTTCTTTGTTGCAGCCATTTGCAGCTGGTGGGTTCCCCCTCCACCCCAGCCTTTGTTTCTTCGCCAGCTTAACAGATCCTCTAATTACCACGTAGAATGGGAGGAGGGAAACTGCCGCTTTCAGGAGCTGGGTGGCAAATTCCCTCCCTCACTATTCCCTCTTCACCTCACAATTACCTGACGCCTGGCTGGGCCATATCCTGAGCAATTTAGTTGCTGGGGGTGGGAAGAGTCTTTGGCTGGGGCAGGGTAGGGCGCAAGAGCAGCAACAAACTGCTGTGCATCTGGAAGGGATATGGAGGGTGGGGGGGAAGCAGCATCACACACGCAAGAGCGCTAGGAGTGGGAGAAATGAACGAGGGACGGAGCCAGATGTGCACAACGACCGACCGTCTCTGAGCTGTGGGCCTCCTGGGCAGACGCTGGCTGGGAAGCTGGTGCTGCAAGGTTAGCAATATTGGGTCTGGGGAAGGGGCCAGTAGTCCAGGGACTGTTTACCACTGAATCAGAACAAACATCAATCTGCAGAAAACCCAATTCACTTTTTTTTACAGTTCAGCAGTAAACAGCGGATTTTTCTGAGGAAAGCAACAGAGCAAACGAAAAACCTCTGGGACCCGTGCCTAAAAAGCACAAGATGAATGGGAGTGTGGATGAGCCCTAATATAGGCTTATCTGCAACAATATTTGTCCGAAATCTTAACAACCACTAAAATACATCTCCAATTTGCCTGAGGTCTTTGCATCCTCATGGGAGCCTACACTGCTACCCACATGGGTGGTTCCGAGCCGGAGCCGACTGTCTCTAATAACTTCCCCAGCTGTGCTAAGCCATTAGTTCCTGAATGTTTATTGCTGGTGTTCTCCACTCTGTGCAAGAGTGATAGCCCCACGGTGAAGCTCATGAAAGCCAGAAAAGTCAAGTCTGGTAAACATGCCCACTCCCCCGTAGCTTATGCTACAATGAGAAAATCTGCTTTCCTGAAACCCGAGAACGGATGCAGGAAGCGAAGAAAGTTCCTTCTCCCTCTGATAAAGCCATTATATCCCCGGATCTCTTGGCTGCTTTCACATCTGCTGGGTGAGTCCAAGCACTTGACGCCTGCCCACATGCTCCTCAGCGGAGAGGGCAACCTCCCTGAGGAGCCGAGCAGGAGGCGGACGCTCACGGCATCTGAGGCAGCTCCTTCCGTCTCAAAACTGACGTGGGAAAGCTCCTGAGCACAGCCATGCGCTTCTCTGCAGGGCTTCTCCAAGAGAATGCATTGGTGGATTGTGGCCTCCAGCTCCGGCTTGTCTCATGTTCTCCTACTCTGAGCACTTCTCCAAACTTGAGCCTCATAGGAAAGCCCCTCCGCTATGGACACAGCATTGAGATGGAGGAAATGCCTCTTTTCATCTCAAAAAAATTCATGGGGCTTCCACGCAATGGTTTTGTTTCCACAAAGATAATTATTTCCTGTACCCCTGATGGCTGCAAATTCCCCATTCCCATTCAAAATAAATAAATAAAATTAAAAAATTGCCCAGTAGCACCTTAGAGACCAACTAAGTTGGTTCTGGGTATAAGCTTTCATGTGCATGCACACTTCTTCAGATACATGAAAAGCTTATACCCAGAACAAACTTAGTTGGTCTCTAAGATGCTACTGAGCAATTTTTTACTTTTTTAATTTATTTTGACTGCGTCAGACCAACACGGCCACCACCCTGAATCCCCATTCCCATGGAACTGAAAGGGCCTCACTGCAGGAGGAGAGCCCTTCTTTTAGAGAGCATGGAAGGAGGCATGCACAGAGCAGAAACACACACACACTCCAAAGAGAAGCCCCCCCAAAAAAACCTATTTGTGTAGTGCGGGGGGGGGGGAGCTTGGGCACAAGGCCAAATGCAGCCCACTAGGTTTCTCTGTCTGGCCCTTGCAAAACTACCCAGCCAAAGGCGCACCTAGGAGTTGGTGAAACCAGTCCCCACGGGGGGGGGGGCAGGCCCAGGCAGGGAGGGGGCACAAAAATCACCTCTCAGACTATGAAGTGTATGGTGTATATGTGTTTGGCAATGAGCTACTGCTGTCGAGATCAAATGCCGGATACGTTTCCTGTCGGTCTTGCTCCGCTTTTCACCTTCCTCCTCCCCTCACCATCACTCTGGATGCTTTGAGTACTTGGGCTACGTAAAATACAGTAATTTCTAATGTGGCTGTTGTGATAAAGTGATGGGGGGCGGGAGAGGATGCCAATACAGCTCCTTGCCAAAGGCACAAGAGACCCTAAATTTGCTTCTCTACCCAGCCAAAAATACCCCTGAGCATTTTTGCCTGACTGGAAAGTGTCTTCAAACTCTGCTAAAGCGTCTTTCTTCCTTGGATGATGGAAAGAGGACAGTGTGTCTGTATGTAGAAACCAGCCTACTGTGCAATGTATATTCATTGCTCCACCCACTCTTTCTCTGGCTCCAAGACTGGCAAGGGGCCACTGGAAGGCTGCCCAGAAGCTGGAAAAGGTTCCCCCACTGCTGGCATTGTCCACGGTCACACAGCAGCTTTGGATGTGACGTTGATGCTGCGATGACTTGCTCACCTACAATTAAAATAAAAAAATTCCTTCCAGTAGCACCTTAAAGACCAACTAAGTTAGTTCTTGGTATGAGCTTTCGTGTGCATGCACACTTCTTCAGATACACTGAAACAGAAGTTTCTATATGTACCTTCTCACTATATAGAAAGATCTGGCAACTTCTGTTTCAGTGTATCTGAAGAAGTGTGCATGCACACAAAAGCTCATACCAAGAACTAACTTAGTTGGTCTTTAAGGTGCTACTGGAAGGAATTTTTTTATTTTGACTATGGCAGACCAACACGGCTACCTATCTGTAACTCACCTACAATTGTCTGTCATTCATATATTTCCCGCCTCTGCCACCTGAGAGACGGCCACGCTCCTGGTGCATGGGCATATCCTAGGCAGAGGAGATGGGAAACTTTGGTTCTGAAATAGACGGTGTGTGATCCACTTGTATTTCCTGTTCTCAGGGATTTCCTAAAAATCCACAAGCAACACTAAGAGCACTTGGGAGCCTGTATATAACCCATGGGCAACCATATGTTTGCACTCACTTATTTCAAAATTCTCACCAGTGGAGCGAAAGCAGTTGCCACAGAGCCTCTGTCCTCCTTCCTTCCTAGGACCTCATCATTCAGCCCCACCACCTGAGCGTCGTCTGGTCCGCACATGCTGAAGAAGGAAGTGGCTTCTGCTTTTTGTTGTCTCATCCATCTGACCCTCCCCCTGCCCTCCCCTTCTCTTCCCCCACTCAGCATTCAGCCTCTGACCTTGCCCAGTCCTCTTCCAAACCCATTCATGTTCCTTGCTCCACGGCCTCCCTCCTGCTGGTTCACACTAGATGCTCCCTTTCCTCTGCCTGCTCTGACTCATTTACTCTCCTGGCTCACGCATGTCAGAACGTGTGTGCACCATTGGCCTGGCGGCATCAGTGGGAAGGGGAGTGCTCTGCAGTGGCTTCGGAGACTTGCATCCAGGCTCTGTGACAGCTGGCAGGCTGCCTGTCACGGGTGGCCCAGAGCAAGGCTCTTGCACCAGAGCAGCTTCCCCTTTCCACCAGCTGTGCACTGCAGAGAGCTGGAAGAGAGAGTGAGCCAATGGGGAGAGGGGAAAGAAGGAAAGGAGGAGAGGAGTCACAGCCATGCCATGCATTTAAAGCACAGGGCTTCCCCCAAAGAATCCTGGGAACTCAGTGCCCTTATAACAAATGACAGTTCCCTGGATTCTTGGGGGAAGCCCTGTGCTTTAAATGCCTGGCATGGGTGTCAATGTGTCCAAAGAACAGGAAGAGAGGATTTGTGAGCATTATAGGGAGGCAGAAGGAGTATTATATATTGCTATAGATTCCGGGGAGACCCCACACCTAAACCCTGGATGGAAATTAATAAATGGAAGGGTTTTGATGAATTGGGATATGGATGAAAGTACAAGCCATAGGAGCCAACTCTTAGGGCCTGAGGTCCCTTTGCCCCCCCCTAAAATATTTGAGGGGGCCGGTCCTCCAAAAGTTGATGGGCATTGCCATTCAAATGGTGTCTGTGCACCAAGTCATGTACGGGACAGGGCTTACTTGCCCCCAAAATATTTTAGTCAAGTTGGCACCCTGGTATAAGCTGGGCTGACTTAACATGACAAAAGGGGTTGATGGGCATCTGAGAGGAATCCTTTGGCCTGGGGAGTCAGATGGTGCCAAGGTGATGGGATGTATGTTTGAAGTGACAGGAAGAGAGTTTTAGCAAGGTGTTCTGGGAAGAAGTGGGGGAGAACAAGGTCTGGGATCCATCTTGGACAGGCTGGCTGAAGGCTGGCTGGGAGAGATGCCCTGGACAGCTGCACGGCTATAGGGGACAACTCTTCTTGAAATGACCAAGCTGTAAGATCTGGACTCTCTCCATGCAGACGGAAGGTGTAAATAGGTGAATAAGCCATAGTTCTTAAATCTACAACAGTCTCTGCCACTTCTTCAAATCTCCAGAGGAGCATAGACCCTATGAGAGTGCCCAGGACCCCCTGAGATCTCACCAACACCTGGCAGAGAGTAGGATTGGCACCCAACTTTCGGAACAATATGAAGGAAGCAGAGGCTATGGTAGTCAGACTTATTGGGAACCTATGAGGCAGTGTCTCTGTGTGTGACTAACAGGCAAATGGGATTACTCTAGTCCAGGGGTCAGCAAAATTTTTCAGCAGGGGGCCGGTCCACTGTCCTTCAGATCTTGTGGAAGGCCAGACTATATTCTGAAAAAAATATATATGAATGAATTCCTATGCCCCACAAATAACCCAGAGATGCATTTTAAATAAAAGCACACATTCTATTCATGTAAAAGCATGCTGATTCCCAGACCGTTCGCGGGCTGGATTTAGAAGGCGATTGGGCCTGATCCGGCCCCCGGGCCTTAGTTTGCCTACCCATGCTCTAGTCCTCCACCCTCTCTTCCCAAAGTGATCATCCCATATATACGGTAACTAGCTGCTGATCAGAGACAAGTCAATTTGGAAAAACAGCAGCAGCCAAATACTTGGCCTCTGGCTTTGAGAGCAATTGTATTTGCTTGTTTTTAATGTCCTCAGTAGCTACATATTCCCTGTGGTGCACTACCAATGTATTAGAGCAACCGACCAAGGATTTGCCTTTGAGAGGGTGGGGTGAGCACAACATGGTTGATCATCTAGGCAGGACTTGTTTTTCATTCCCGCTGGACTGCTTTGAGCTGCAGTATCCCACTGATATGAAGGTCTGCAAGGGGGTGAGGGACAGTGAGTCTGCGTAGCAGGATGAAGGCAGGTGAAGACAGATGCAACTTTCTCAGAGCAGAGGGCGCGTGGCATT
Organism: Podarcis liolepis; assembly: GCF_965112155.1. Lineage (NCBI taxonomy): Eukaryota > Metazoa > Chordata > Lepidosauria > Squamata > Lacertidae > Podarcis > Podarcis liolepis. The sequence continues at coordinate 2,256,344 of NC_139561.1, read as the reverse complement.
GAATCCGAAGGGGCCTTTTTCTCTCCAGGGCTCCACTCTGGGGTGGAGCTGAGGGGGCACTTTTTTTGTCTTTTCAGAATGTGTAAATCTGAGGGAAAGACTGCTGTGGACAATATAAATCAGTTAGCTCCTATGGTGTCCCTAACATACTGATTTCTGGAGCAATTTTGCAATTTCTTGCAGCTTTCGGTGCTGCTGTTTTTTAAAGCTAAGGCAAAGGATGAATGCATAAACATGCAAATGCAGTAATGACAATCATAGCAAATGGCTCACATGAGGTGCTGGCTGAGGGACAAGATGGATGGCGGAGGCAGCACGTGACTTGTAGCGATCCGCTTTTGAAAGGCAAGTGGCAAAGTCAGGCTCACACCGCAAGCCCACTGCTAAAATGTCATGTCTTTTTTCACCCCAATGTGAGTCATAGGTGAGGCCCCACCATCGGTTACGTCCCTCTCTGCTCTGTTTGCTACACACCTGGCCACTCTGTAAGCAGCTGAAAAGAAGCACACTGAGCTGGAGGCTCTCTGCCACTTCCTGACGGCAGTGCACCAACCCTCTCCCCTGTGGACAGCAGCTGTCAGAGGCTGCCTGCACACAGAGACCTTCCCTTTGCAGAGGGCAAGTCCACCTCTGGTGTAGGCACAACTGCAGCCAAGCAGTGGCATAGCTGTCAACGTTTCCCTTTTTTTAAGGGAAATTCCCTTATTCCGAATAGGATTCCTCGCCAGAAAAGGGAAAGGTTGACAGCTATGAGCAGTGGTGAACACCAGAACCCATTGTGGGGACCTTGAAGGAGAAGGGGAATTAAGTCCTGGCTTGGGCGAAAGCAGGAGAGCATTTGCTGGCCCAGGGGAGAGGTGATGGGGATGGGTGGCATCAGAGAGAATGGAAAGCAAGAGGAGGACGCTGTAAGGTTCTGTCACTTCCCAAACTAGCATGGCAACAAAAAAGGACAAAAAAGTTTGGCATTGCCCAGAGAGAACAGAATGAGGCAATAAACCAACCTCCCTAACCTGCTATTTTCCAGCTATTTTGGAATGCAACTCCTGTCAGCTCCAGCCATGTAACCCATGCAATATACCTTCTGCAGGCAAAAGTGCACGTCTGCACTGCAGATTAAAATCAGTTTTATAATCTTGTGTTCCTCCCTGGAAGGAATACTAGGTGCACAGGTGGGTCAGGGACTGATGAGAGAGAATTCTGAGCACCTTTACAGAAAAGTACAATTCCAGGTCTGCTTGGGATGGAGAAAAATTGTCAAAAGAATGGCTCATATTTCCAAGTGCTGACATACTGATAGTTAGCTAGTTTGGGTCTTAAACTACTACAACTGCTATGGCTTCCTCTCACTCCCTGCCATTTGGTAAGGGTGCAGAGAATACTCTTAATATCTCTCTAGACCCCAGGCCTCTCTACAAAGAACTATAACTCCCAGGGTTTCCAGCTGGGAGGGAAGTCTGTGGTGTGGGTGGCCTCCTGGGGCTTCCATGCAGAATGCTCTACATTAGAACCTAAGAAAAGTCTTGCTGGATCAGGCCCATGGCCCTTCTTGTCCAGGATCCTGTTCTCACCAGCGGCCAACCAGATGCCTCTGGGAAACCCACAAGCAGGAGCTGAGCACAAGAGCATCTCTCCCCCCCCCCATGGTTTCCAGCAACTGGGGTTCAGGACTGTGGCAGCAGAGCAGAGCCATTGTGGTTAGCAGCCCTTGGTAGCCCTTTCATCCATGAATTTGTCCAGTCCTCTCTTAAAGCCATCCAATTTGGTGGCCATAACTGCCTCCTGTGGCAGGGAGTTCCATAGTTTGACACTGTGCTGTGTGAATAAGTTCTAGCAACCTAAAGCTTGCTGTGGGAGTTTCCATTGAAAGGGGCCATCCAATTGGCAGTGTCATTTGATCTCCCTTTACCATTCTGCAAACTCAAATTTTTAAAATGTAATTTAATTCCCTTGGCTCTATTCCTCCTGTACCCTTCCTGGGTTGTGCATCCCCAGTAAAGTGAGGTTATCATTATGAATTAGCAAAACTCAGGGCTTCCCCATTTTTGTTGGATAACTCTTGCAAACATTAAGCAAGTCTGTAAGTACTGCTACTAGATCTTTGTGGGAAGGAGGAAGGTGACTGAGTTTGTGCAAATGGTTGTAAAACTAAGGCAGGGCTGGGGCCAAAAGGAGGAAGAGAACTTCTCTCTCTCTCTCTCTCTCTCATACACACTCCTCTGTCAATTTGTAAACCTTTACTTTTATGTTATTTATTTCTGGGCTGGCAGCGCACATCCTCATATCTCAAAGCCAATGCTATAGCCCTCATTCAGCTCGGTTTAGTGGGGAAAGGAGGGGAGGGATAAAAAGCAGGTTGTTATTTACAAGTAGACCACTACTGGAGCTCAATGTGGGTTACCTTGCATTTCAAGGAAAGAATGCTATACATCTTGGCAGTTTCCTACTCTTGAAGCACAACAAGATTTTTGTTGGATAACTCTTGCAAACATTAAGCAAGTCTGTAAGTACTGCTACTAGATCTTTGTGGGAAGGAGGAAGGTGACTGAGTTTGTGCAAATGGTTGTAAAACTAAGGCAGGGCTGGGGCCAAAAGGAGGAAGAGAACTTCTCTCTCTCTCTCTCTCTCATACACCCACACCCCCCACATTCACAAACACAGGCCCTACACCAAATTTGTACCGGAGAAAAGCAAACATACCTCCTATTCACTTCAGCAGGATATTGCACAAATGGCCCATGCACACATATTCCTGGCACAGGGCCCCAATCCAGATCTGAACCACGGTTGGCAGGCCAAGGATTGAAATGCACCCACACACCCTCCTCCCAGGATCCTGATTTCCTTGCAGAGAAGGAAGGAAGAAAAAGGCCCCCCTCCACAACCAGCGCAGAAGCAGAGGAGGCTGGGGCTGGAGGGGGATCCTGCCAAGGCTGCCTTGGGGGGGCCTGCTGGCTTGCGCTTCCCTGTCTCGGAGCATGACCAAGACAAAGGGACAGGATTGGGCTCCAGCCAATGCAAGGATAGCAGCACTGGGCTGGGGCACAGATTCTGATCATGTGGAAGCGTCACTACTAAGAAGGGAAGCTTCCCGACCAAGAGGCTCTGCTCTGGCGCCATGAGCGACAGCATCTTTCCCTCCCTGTTTGTGTCTCTCCTTTCCCTCAGCGGCTGACAGCTGCATGAAAGCAAAATCTCAGGTACTTATAACCTCACTGGCTCCGGCTGCTCCTTCCCCACCTGGAATTCCTAATCTTTGTTTGCGGCACCGAAGTTAATTGCCGTGGCGGAGAAGAAGAGGAGGAGGAGGAGGATGTAGCAAACAGGAGATTAAGACTCCCTCATCTCTGGTGCTGCCTTAGATGTTTCTTTCTGTTTGAAGTGTTCCTCTTCCCCCACCCCAGCCCTGGAAGCTCGGAGGGAAGCGGGGAAGCGTTTGCATGTGGAGCAGCAGCCAGAGAACAGATGAGAAGCTCGCTAAAGTAAGCAAATTCCCTAGGAGAGAAGCACAGAATATCTAAAGCAGTATCAGACATCTTTCTGCGGCAATGAAAGGCTGCTCCCCATCCCCGGCGCACACGAGATGCTAATCTTCCCTGCCTCCCCGTCAACAGAGAGTTGCTGCCGAATCTCATCAAAAGCAAATCTTTTAGAAATGAGTTTAAATGGTTTCCTGCAAAACAGCCGAGGAATTGAAAGGCAGCCGAGAGTTTCTATTAGCGTGTGGCCAGAGCGAGGGGTGTGGCCTCGGAAGAGGGGGCGGGGTTGAGGAAGGGCGGGGCTTGGCATGGGGAGAAAGGCGGCACAGTTCAAATTTTAATCTGCACTTTCAAAAACAGTACGCTGAAGCACAGCTGTCCTTAAAAACTGGCACTTTGAAAATAACCTACAAAATGCATTACGAAAAATGCTCACCAATAATGTGCATCTCAGGCAAACTTGCACACATAAACATGTACATTAGGAAAGAGCTGCACGAAAGTGCTGACAAATTTTCAAGAGGGCTTTATGAAACAAAATCACTAGTACATAAATATGGAGAAGCAAACTTAAGACTGCCAAAATGCGAGAGGGAGAGAAACCAAAACTGGCAGTCCCTGAAGAGGCTCCAGGACCAGATGGAGAGACCTGGAGGGGCACATTTGGCCGCGCGTCTTGAGGTTCCCAACCCCTGCTGCCTCAGGCAGAGTGAGGCATCTCCCCCTGTGTGCGAGTGGAAGGCAGAGAGGCCACGGCAGCCCCCTCCCAGCTACGCCCACTGAGCCGCCTGGCTGCTCCCCTTTACTGCAAGGCAGAGCTGTGGGGGCCTCATAGCCCTCTCTGCGCCCGCTAAGCAAGGTTCAGCCAGGGGCAAAACTAGGCTTTATTTCACCCGCGTCAAGACCCAGATTGGCACCCCCACGTGCATTTGCGTCCACACACCCCTCTGGAGGTTTCCCCCGGGCCAAAAAGCCTGGCTAGCCCTCCGGAAGCCAAGGCTCTGGATTCAGCTGCCCAGTCTGGTCAGTGCCTGTTCCGGGGAGTGGCTGTGGGGTGTGGGCAGGGAGAGGCATCTTGTCCTTCACCTCAAGAAGCAAAATGTCTTGAGCCAGCCCTGGGTGGGTGGCCAGGTTTGCATGCAGAAGGTCCACAGCATTTCCAGGTAGGACTGAGAAAGACTCCCCGTGTGAAATCCTGGAGGGCTGCTACCAGTCAGTGTAGGCAGCACTGAGCTAGATGGGGCAATTGCTCTGACTCTGATTAAGCCAGCTGTCTGTGTTCCTAAAGTGGTCTCTCACACAGGCCGGGAGCTGGGGTTGGTTGTGGCTCCCTGCTGAGCACGTGCCCTGGAGGAAACCCGAGTTCACTGCTGTGTAATGTGTGACCTTAGACCCAGTACAGGCAGGAATGGAATAAAACAAAAGGCTCAAGTTGCCTGCAGCAGTTTGGAACTTCTTCCCCAGCCATCCCCAACCTGGTGCCCTTCAGACTACAACTCCCATTTCCAGACAAGTACAGCTTCATCTTACAAACTGCTCCCTCACACAACCCCACACTGACCGGCTGAGGCAATCTGAGGAGTGCTGATTTCCCAGAGGGTTTGGAAGGCACCTGGTGAGACGACTGGGCTCCAAGACATCAGCTGCAAAAGAAGCAGGAGACACACTTAGAGCTATCAGCTGCCTAAAAGGTCCCCATTTAAAAACGTAAATACATTATGCCATAAAAAAATCATCACGTAAAACATTAACATATAACGCTGACCTATCAGTAATACATGTGTGGATCTTCCATATTAAAAACAGCCACAGGAAGCAACAGAAAAAACACCAAGTGAAGCACTCTAAAAGGCTTATGTAAGTGCTGGCAAGTATTATCACTTGATGGCTGCAACCTCAAGTGACGACATGCAAGTGTGGAGCAGCTACCTCTACCCAAACACCGTAGGCAGCATTTCCTTACCACCAGATCTATCACCTCACACAGGCAAGACTTCCTGCTGGAGCCAGGCTACACTTGGCTGCACTTCACCCCAGTGGAAGACGCTGGAAGCCAGAGACAGCAGGTGCATTGCACAACACCAGAGGGCAGGGAGGGGGAATCAGGTTGGTGATGCTTCCCTCGTGTGGAAACCTCCTTGAATCTCCACAACCAGCACTTTGTAGGGGAAAGTTTTAGCACCACCTCTCTCCACCCGTGCTAGCTCACTGCAGAAGGAGACACTTCTTCACATAGTTGGACTATAGAATTGGCTGCCACAAGATGAAAAGGCAATGAAAACAATGAATGAGATTCAAGGAGGATTAGACAATTTCATGGAGGATAAGACTATGGAAGGCTGCTAGCCATGATTGCTATGTTTTGCGTCTGCTGCGGAAGGCAGGGGTAGGCTTCTGAATACCAGTTGCTGGAAACCATGGTGGGGAGCTCAGGTGATGCTGGATTTTGGCATCAATGTTGGCCCTTGAGGAAAGAGAACTGCCCAGGTAGGAGAAGTGATCGACATTTTCCAACTTTACACCAGTTGGATTTGTGGTGCTGCAGAGGGGCTGTTTTGTGCTTGTTGGTGCAGCACTTTGGTTTTTTGGATGCTGAGCAACAGGCCAAGCTTTTTGTAAACTTCTGCAAATATATTTAGGATGGCTTGGAGGTCATCCTCTGAGTGTGCACACACTACGTTGTCATCCGCATACTGAAGCTCCTCTGGGCACCTCAGTGAAGGAATCTGGTCACTGGCGGGGGCCATCGCGGCAGTCCTGTGGGGCGCCCTCCCCAGTCGGCTGGCAGCAAGTTCTATTAGTCCCTTACTAAGGGGGCAGGTGATGCGGGGAGCTAATGCAGCTCCTTTCCCAGGGTGCAAGGGAGCCTTGGCACATCTCGGTTTCAGCACCCAACGCCTCCAAGCAGGGTTGCCTGAAAGTGATCACTGTTGGTTAGTGTTGGTAATACCGGGCTATATGGGCCAATGTTCTGAAGTGGTGTAAATAAGCTTTCTCTGTTCAGTATTCATATCTGGAACTCCTGTGCTCTTGTGCAGCTCCTCTTGGTTCCAGCAGTGCTTGACCTGGAGCAGCTCCTGCCTCGTGGTGGGTGACAGACCTGCCAACCTTGACAAGACCCAAGACCCACCACGTGGCAGAGCTCTGCCTGGAGAATGGAGCCTGCCCAGAAGCTGCCTGTCCCTGCTGGCGGCTATCAGCATCCCACTCTTCCCACAGCTCCTAATAAGATTTTCCTTTCCCAACCCTTCTTTTATCTACCTCTTGATCTCTGTTCTGCCAGGGTCAAACCAGCCGCTAAGCTTGGACTGGGCAACCTCAGGACTCCTTTTCGTGTCCCTCTCAGTCTCCCTCTTTCATCCTCTCGCACTCAGTTTCGCACTGCTGTGGTGGAGCACATCTGGCCAGGCTCATTAGACTGCACTTAACTGCATTTGTCACAGGCCTGCTGTTTGACTGCCAGTGCAGCTCCAACCCTGTAATTTAGTACCTGGGTGCCTCTTTCTGTGTGGCTTAAACAATTAGGCGACTCCATTCTTAGGCTTGGCAGAGGGGGAGCCAGAGGGATGCAGCAGTTGGAGAAGGGGTGTGTGCCCGCATACCCGCTTATGGGGAGGTGGGGAGCTTGGATCAGCAGCAGGACCAAAGGCCCTCCAAATCCCCCTCTTGTCCTGGGCAGCTGGGTAGGCCTGCAGCATGAATCCCCTTGGGATGGCAGCCAGACTGGTGGGTGTAAGACTCTCCCTGCAGTGGTGTATGGAAGAAGGGATGGTGGGAGAGAGCCAAAGCCAGTGAAGTGGAGGTGGGAAAGCAAATGAGAAAGAGACAAGGAGGAAGGGAAAGAAATGCTGGCAGAGTGGGAGGGCTGGGGGGGGGGGGTGCAATTCAACTCAGTTCTCCGTTGCAGGCAAACTGATGAAATCCACACTTTCTGAAACAATATGTGAATTGTAACACAGACTTCCTTTGAAATTCACACATTTCTGAAATTTGTCATGCAGTTCTCCAGCCAAGTAATGTGTAAAAAAATGCATATAGAATGTATAAATCAGTGGAAATACCATATAAAAATCCATTAAGTTATGGAGAAACTGCTTGCAAAAATATGCGTATTTATCAACATTGCAGAAAAACATACATATTAGGGGAAATTTAAATGTTTTTTAAAAATGGAAATTACTGTGGGAATGTGGAGAAATGAATTTAAGATTGGGGAAAATGAGGAAATCTGATAGATTTGTTCATCCCTCCATGACAGACAGGGAAACAGAGCCAGAACAGAGATCCAGGAAGCTATACTCAAAAATGCCATGTCCTGTAACATGGTGGCTTGTGAAAAGCTTATGGAGTACAACAAGGAACTCAAAACTCAGGGACAACAACCACACGATAATGTGAAGCCTCACAAGGACTGCTTGCTGCTTGCTGCCTGCTGCCCAGGAGGACTCCCCTGTGTGAGTGCTGAGGGCCCTGCTCTTGCCACTTACCATCTGGCCTGGGGCGGGGTCTGAAGCCTCATAAGGACTGCGTGCTGCTTGCTGCCTGCTGCCCAGGCCTGGTGCGGGGCCTGAAGCCTCACAAGGACTGCCTGCTGCCCAGGAGGACTCCCCTGAGTGAGTGCTGAGGGCCCTGCTCTTGCCACTTACCACCTGGCCTGGGGCGGGGCCTGAAGCCTCATAAGGACTGTGTGCTGCTTGCGGCCTGCTGCCCAGGAGGACTCCCCTGAGTGAGTGCTTAAGGGCCTTGCTCTTGCCACTTACCACCTGTCCTGGGGCGGGGCCTGAAGCCTCACAAGGACTGCTTGCTGCCTGCTGCCCAGGAGGACTCCCCTGAGTGAGTGCCTGAGGGCCCTGCTCTTGCCACTTACCACCTGGCCTGGGGCGGGGCCTGACAAGCCTCACTAGGGCAGTTGCTGTTACTGCTGGAGGGGCACAGAGTGTTTTTAAAATGTTTTTTTTTAATTTCTTTTGATTTTTTTTTATGTGGGGGTGGGGGTGGATGTTTGGTTGGGTTTGGGGGATTTTTTTGATTTTGTTGCTTTTGTAATTTTTACAGTTTTTTGTTTGTATTGTTTTATTGGTTTTGCTTGTTTGTTTGTTTAAGGTGTTATTTTGTTCTTAAGGGGAGGGGTCAGGGCTGCCGGGGAGTGGGTCCCAGCCCACAAAATGGCTGGGGCATGTTCCACAGGGGGGGATGCACTGGGACAGCCGATCTCAGTGATCACGGGTAGGAGGAGGAGTTACGCTAAGATTAGACCATATCATTACAGAGGAGGCAGGTTTAGTCATTGTCTGAGGACTATTCCTGCCTCCGGGTCTGGTCCTGACTGGATGGATACTAGAATCAGCAAGGGATACCCACATGACCTGAAGGTGCTGCTGTGCAATGCCAGGTCAATGATTCATAAGACCACTGCCATCCATGACTTGATCATGGATGGAGGATTTGACCTGGCATGTGTAACAGAGACTTGGTTGGATGAAGCAGATGGGCCTGTCCTTGCCGCTACTTGTCCACCAGGTTTCTCTTACGCACAGCAACCCAGGTCATGTGGGCGGGGAGGGGGGGTTGCAGTGATTTTTAGGAAGTCATTAGTTTGCACCAGGCGTCCTATTGGGAAGACCCAGTTTTCCAAGTGCATGTTCTGGAAGTTGGGCAATAGGGGCAGTACAGGATTCCTTTTGGTGTACCGACCTCCCCGCTGCACCAAGGATTCCCTGCCCGAGCTGCTTCAGGTTGTGGCGGATGTTCTCCTGGAGACACCTAGTTTGGTTGTCCTAGGGGATTTTAACATCCATGCCGACACGACCTTACAAGGGGCCGCTCGGGACTTCGTGGAAGGCATGGCCTCCATGGGGCTGTCCCTGAATAAGTCTGGCCCAACCCATAGCCGCGGACATGCCTTGGACCTGGTGTTTACCTCTATGGATGTTGGTGATCTGACACTAAGTAAAAGCGAAACAAAAGAAGTGCCATGTTCAGATCACTTCCTGGTGCAACTGGACTTCTCTGCGACCCATCCCCTCTGCAGGGAGGTGGGACCAATTCGGATGGTCCGCCCCCACCACTTAATGGATCCAAATGGTTTCCAGAGAGTGGTAGGGGATGCTTTATCCCATGTTGATGGCCTTTCAGCTGATTCCCTGGTGGCCCGCTGGAATGTGGAGTTAACCAGGGCTATTGACTGTTTGGCTCCGAAGCGCCCTCTCCGATTGCATGGAGCCCGGACAGCCCCGTGGTTTTCCACGGATCTGAGGGCAATGAAACATTTGTTGAGACGGCTAGAGCGCCGGTGGCGGATAACTCATTCCGAATCTGACCGGACACAGGTTAGAGCTCAACGTCGAGCCTACCAAGTGGCAATGGCGATGGCGAAGAAGAATTTCTTCACCGCCTCTATTGCATCTGCAGAAAACAGCAGCAGGAGACTTTTTCAGGTGGTTCACAATTTAGTGGAACCACCTGCAACATCGGGGCCCAGTACGGGCCACATGTTCTCCTGCAATGATTTTGCAAAGTTTTTTGCAGATAAAATCGCTCAGGTTCGGGAAGAAGTAGACTCCACCGTGGGAGCAGGGCCGGGGTGGGAGAGTGCTAGAGACCTGTCTAGTCAAGTTGAGTGGGATCAATTCCAATCTGTTACCTCCGCGGATGTGGACAGGCTGCTTGGACGAGTGAAGCCAACCACCTGTCTCCTTGATCCTTGCCCATCCTGGCTTATAAAAACTAGCCAGGAAGGACTGGGCGATGGGCTTCATGGGGTGGTGAATGCTTCCCTCCATGAGGGAGCCTTCCCAGACCCGCTGAAAGAGGTGGTTATTAAACCGCTTCTGAAAAAAACCATCTTTAGATGCGGCCACGATGGCCAACTATCGCCCAGTCTCAAATCTTCCATTCTTGGGCAAGGTGATTGAGCGAGTGGTTGCTGAACAACTCCAGGCACGCCTGGAAGAAGCGGACCATTTGGATCCCTTCCAGTCGGGATTCAGGCCTCATCATGGGACTGAAACTGCCTTGGTCGCACTGGTTGATGATCTCCGGTGGGCTAGGGACAAAGGTGAGAGCTGTTTCCTAGTTCTGCTGGATCCCTCAGCGGCGTTTGATACCATCGACCATAACATCCTTCTGGACTATCTTGAGGGGCTGGGAGCTGGGGGCACTGTCATACAGTGGTTCCACTCCTTCCTCCTGGGTCGTGTTCAGAAAGTGGTGGTGGGGAATGAGTGTTCAGACCCCTGGGCTCTCACTTGTGGGGTGCCTCAGGGTTCTGTCCTCTCCCCCATGCTTTTCAACATTTACATGCAGCCGCTGGGAGAGATCATCAGGAGGTTTGGGCTGGGTGTTCATCAGTATGCAGATGAGACCCAGCTCTACCTCTTTTTTAAATCAGAACCAGTGAAGGCGGTGAAGGTCCTGTGTGAGTGCCTGGAGGCGGTTGGAGGATGGATGGCGGCTAACAGATTGAGGTTGAATCCTGACAAGACAGAAGTACTGTTTTGGGGGGACAGGAGACGGGCAGGTGTGGAGGATTCCCTGGTCCTGAATGGGGTAACTGTGCCCCTGAAGGACCAGGTGCGCAGCCTGGGAGTCATTTTGGACTCACAGCTGTCCATGGAGGCACAGGTCAAATCTGTGTCCAGGGCAGCTCTTTACCAGCTCCATCTGGTACGTAGGCTGAGAACCTATCTGCCTGCAGACTGTCTCGCCAGAGTGGTGCATGCTCTGGTTATCTCCCGCTTGGACTACTACAATGCGCTCTACATGGGGCTACCTTTGAAGGTGACTCGGAAACTACAACTAATCCAGAATGCGGCAGCTAGACTGGTGACTGGGGGCGGCCACTGAGACCACATAACACCGGTCTTGAAAGACCTACATTGGCTCCCAGTATGTTTCCGAGCACAATTCAAAATGTTGGTGCTGACCTTTAAAGCCCTAAACGGCCTTGCTCCAGTATATCTGAAGGAGCGTCTCCACCCCCATCGTTCTGCCCGGATGCTGAGGTCTAGCGCCGAGGGCCTTCTGGCGGTTCCCTCATTGCGAGACGCAAAGCTACAGGGAACCAGGCAGAGGGCCTTCTCGATAGTGGCGCCCGCCCTGTGGAACGCCCTCCCATCAGATGTCAAAGTGATAAACAACTACCTGACATTCAGAAGACATCTTAAGGCAGCCCTGTTCAGGGAAGTTTTTAACGTGTGATATTTTAGTGTATTTTTGGTTTCTATGGAAGCCGCCCAGAGTGGCTGGGGAGGCCCAGCCAGATGGGCGGGGTATAAATAATAAATTATAGTCACTGTCACGAATGGGACAGGGGAGAAAAGTATTGGAGTTTCTAATGCTCACTTGTGTTGTAGGAAAACCTGAAAACATTGGGGGGCGAAAGGTGAAGACCACACTACAAGCAATGCTCAGTTGTCCCAGACGTTTTCTGGTTTGCCCTTGGATCCCAGAAAAGGGATGAGGGACTCCTTCACTCCATGTATCATTCAGCCCATCTGCTCTAAGTTGGCCCAACAGACCCATATTGCTTCCAAATCTCAGTTGCATAATGAAAATGGTAAATCTGCTTTAAATCTTAGTTAGGAGGGCTGTTTGTCTGAATGGATAGAACTCTCTGCAGCAGAACTCAACCAAGCCAAGGAGAAGGGTTTCATACAACCTTCCTCATGACATGCTAACTTTCTATGCAATGACAGGCTTGTTGCTTTTTCTGTTATCAAGCTAAAACATGACCCAGCTTATCTCATCTTCCCGGGGAATGCACTTTTTGGTATTCTTTCTTCTCCTATGAGGGCTAGACACTTGTGGGTTGGAAAAACAAACAAATGCACCATTGTCGGCATGATGTTCTCAAGAATGCCATCAAGGGAGAAAAAGCAGGGGTGTGTGAAGACGGACGTGTTTGAAAACAAGGAGTATGAAGGCAGAGCTGCAAGCCTCATCCCTTTTTCTGAGCCAAGAACCTGTTAACAGTTCCCTACTCAGCAAGGTCTTTTCGTTGTTCTTGCAAGAAGCCAGAACATAGGAGCTTTCACCACAACAAGACACGGGATTTCCAGAAACTGAGGTCAACCTGGCATGAGGTGGGTGCCTTTGCTGTAATAACAGCCCGTGAGGTAGTTGGAGTGAGGCATCTTAATACCTGATGCAGAAAATCCAAAATGGCACACCACTCACTTCCCACACGTCAACACAGGCTCAGTCCAGGAAGAGGTTCTGCTGCATGAGCCTCACTGAAATGAGAAAGAGCTGTGGAAGAAGTGTCCTTGGGCAGTTCATGTCAGTGAGGCTCATTCAGGAAACCACCCCGTGATCTTCAGATATAGGGCGGTATACGAATTTAATAAATGATGATGATGATAATGATGATGATGATGTACCAGTATGTCGACTCAAAAACCTTGAAAGGTACAAACAAGTATTGAAGGTGGCTTCACATATAACTACCCCAATACCATAATGTATGGAGGCTCCCCTGGAGAGACTGAAAGACCACGATCCCATTGAAGCTTTGGTATGCAGAGTGTGGTTTGTGAATTAGTCTACAGGGTACACTTTACCTTTTGCAATCACTCATCGATAGATATGGCTGAGAAAAATAAGAAAATTGTTTATTATAGGAAGTAAATAACCTGCATAGAAAAGTTTCTTGTTTAACCCAGAAAAGTGAAAGGCAGCCATGCTTGCTCCTTTGTTCTCAGAGGAAAGATCCAGGGTGATCTCTCATCCTGACGTCTGGGAGAGAAGTGTGAGGAAGTGGAAGGTGCCAACAGGATGCTTAACTGTCTAACCTTCTTGCAAGCAAATCAGAATGAATGCTCGATAAACTGGCCAATGTCATCTAACCACTCCCAAATGCTGTGCAAACAATCCAGAGTGACAGCTCAGTGAACTGGGCCTCTGGACCAGTGTCTGAACACAGAATACTCCACAATCACCACACAGGTCATGCGGAGCAACTGTCACACTGGGGCCACATTCAGTCATGGTGCTGCCCATTAGCTACAGTAAGGCAAATGAGCCTGTGCACAAGCTTTCTATCCGGCTTTCTATCCAGCAGGGAATCAAACACATACCTACCAAATTTGTCTGATGAAAATAGGGACATCCTATTTTTTAACAACAACATCTGACTGGGTTGCCCCAACCATATATACAGTAAAACATAATAAAACATTAAACAATAAAAAGCTTCCCTGTGCAGGGCTACCTTCAGATGTCTTCTAAAGGTTGTATAGTTACCGTATTTTTCGCTCTATAACACGCACCAGACCATAACACGCACGTAGTTTTTAGAGGAGGAAAACAAGAAAAAAAAATATTCTAAACGAAATAGTGGATATATGATTTTTGTGGTTCATGCTGTGGCCACAAACATGTGATCTGACAGTATGTTTGGAGTAGCCCAATGCAAAAATCCTGAGGATCCATGTGGATCCATGCTTTGTAACTACGGAGGAGGGAAGGAAGGGGAACCATGGATCCTCTGCTCATGACTGCAGCAGATCCCCCCGCCACCCGCAGGCATTCACTCCATAACACGCACAGACATTTCCACTTACTTTCTAGGAGGAAAAAAGTGAGTGTTATGGTGCAAAAAATACGGTACTTATCTCCTTGGCGCAAGGGTCACATAACTCCATACCCTTCAACATTTCTCCAAGTGAAATAGGGACGTCCTTATGGAAAAGCGGGACATTCAGGGAACAATTCAGAAACTGGGACGGCTTCTGTAAATTCGGGACTGCCCCTGGAAAATCGGGACACAGGGAGGGTCTGCAAACCATGGAATGACTGGCTTATCATGATGTCTGAACCAGTACGGTGGTTTGTTTCTCCCAACCAATCTCAAGCACAGGAGGCAACGCTAAGCCTGTCACTTTGTGATTTGCTTCCCTGCGAGGAGCTCTCAGTGTGAGTGCCCTTTCACGCAGCTTGCACACAAATTAATTTGCCCAAGCCAAGTTAATGGTCAGTGTTATGTCTGAACATGGCTCAGGTCAGACTGTCCCTGGTCGACCCTACTGACCTACCACATGCCCCGAGGGAGCCCCCCAGCAGTGTGCCATGGGGATAGCCCCACACTTCTTATTCATCTCCAGTAGTCAGACCACAGGGTTTGTATTCAGAACAACTCAAGTCCAAACAAATATCACATGCCAGGTGTGGGGGAAGACTCTGCCTCAGGCTGGGGCTCAGCAGCTGCCAGTCAGAGTATACAGCACTGGGCTAGTCAATGGCTGCTAACCTTTGGGGGCCAATGGGCACGGTTGCAGACCGGAGAAACTTGTAGTGGACACACCAAACACATGGCAACCTCGCGTACTCCTTTCCAGCCTAATTTTAGCAGGGGAAGCAGAACTTACAGGCAGCAGGGAAGGCTTGGGTGGGAGTACGTGCACCCATGGGTGCCACAACAGCAACCCTTACGCTAGATGGGTGAATAGTCAGACTCAGTGTAAGCAGCTCCAAATCTTCCTCAGGGGATTTCGCTGCTCCTGGCAGCAGTGTAGTATACCGAGTAATAAATTGACACTGGACTTAGACTACACCAGGGGGCAGCAAACTTTTTCAGCAGGGGGCCGATCCACTGTCCCTCAGACCTTGTTGGGGGCCGGACTATATTTGGGGGGGAGGGGAAATGAATGAATTCCTATGCCCCACAGATAACCCAGAGATGCATTTGAAATAAAAGCAGACATTCTACTCATGTAAAAACACAGATTCCTGGACCGTCCGTGGGCCAGATTGAGAAGGCGATTGGGCCAGATCTGGCCCCCGGGCCTTAGGTTGCCTACCGGTGGACTACACCTATGAAGCAGCAGGGACCACCCTCTCCTGGGCTGATGGTTGCTTACAGGCTCTTAGGTTCTGAGGATGGGGGCTACAGGGGGTTTGCACACAGCCATTCCTTGTGGACTCAGTGCTGCTCATGCCTTTGAGGGGTTCTTTTGTTGTGTGTGTGTGTGTGTGTGTGTGTGTTGCAACATCCAGACATCGTCATCCTCATCAAAATGCCACCCCAGGTGAGAGAGAGCACACCAGACCCAAGGGGGAAAGGTTGCCACAGGCAAGAAGAGAAATGATTTATGCACAGGCCAGAGGTCTTTTGCTCGTGTCCAAGTGTGGTTTAATGTGAAAGAGAGGAGGAGAGAAAGTGGGGAGCAGTTTTGAATTTGCCCATCCAAAATCACCACCTGGACAGCAGACTGAGCAGGCACAATGGCCACTGAATGGAGACTTGGATTGCATTGCTACTTAAATTACAGTAATTATTTCAAAATTTGACCTACAACTTTAAATGAGCATATGTAAAATTTATGCAAATACGTTTCCCTTTTTGTCCTCTCTTTAGAAGATGGTTTCCTTTGGGGGCAGCAATCCCAACTCAGCCATGAGGCTCACAGGGTGGCCTTGCACCCGTCACCATCTCTCCGCCTACAACCTCACAGGGTTGTTGTGAGAAGGGAATGGGGAGGGCGAGAACCATGTGCGCCACCTGGAGCTCCTGGGGGGGGGGGGGCAAGCTCACTTTGGGCCAGTTCATGCAACAGGCAAAGATGGCACTGGCTGCCACTCATAGTAATGCCAGCACCAACCTCAAGCGCCCCTGACTCTCTCCATCTATCTGCTGCAGAAGCGAAAAGCTTTGCGCTCTGTGGTTCACCTCTTGAGTCATTAAGGTATAATAGTCTCAATGCATGGAACAGCAGGGGTGAATTTTATGCCTGGAGTTGTGTAGGAGAAACAAGATCATTGTTGCAGCCCCTTCTGGATTAAGATGCATGAACCACATAAATTACACCTACACTATGAACTTAAAATGCTCCCTGCCCACCAAACATCGTGCAGGAATTATTACTTACAGCAGCAGCCAGCAGCATGTGAGAGAAAATGCATCAGAAGAAATGTCCCAGAGGTGATTCAAACACCGAGGAAGGGTGTGTAGCAGAGTCCTCCCAGGCTTGCCTTGTACCACCTCTGCCTTAAAATGGGGGGGGGGTATTTGTTGGAAAATAGCCCCCTCTCCTGCATCAAAGTTCCCCTGCACAGTTTAAGCCAGTGTTTCCCAACCTTTTTTGGGCAAAGGCACACTTGTTTGATGAAAAAAATCTCGAGGCACACCACCATTACAGCCCCGTGATGTCAGCACGCAGCGTCACGCCGGGAGGGACGCACGAGTTTCAATTTTTTTCCCTCCCCCTTGCCGGGGAACCTCCAAGCTTTGGGGGTGGGGGGGGGAGGAGGCAGCAAAGCGAGGGACTGAGGGACGGCGGCAACTGAGGCGGCGGCGGCTGTTGTGGTGGTGGCAGCGATAGCGGGCGGAGGAGGGGGCGGCGGCGGGGCCGAGGTGGCCGCCGGCGGCGGGGGAGGCGGCGGCGGGTGGAGCAGGAGGGCGGCCGAGGCCGGTGAGGGAGTAGGGTTGCCCGGGGCTTGAGGAGCCGTCGCCGGGAGTTGCTGCTGCTGTTGTTGCTGCTGCTGCCCGGACATGCCGGCCTCCTCCTCGTCCGCTGTCTCGCGCTCCTCCCTTTTGCACGCGCTGCCCCGCCGCCGCCCCATTGGCCGGGTCCTGTCAGCTGATCCTGTGTTATTTCCTGTGTGTGTGTGTGAGGGGAGAATGGAGAGAGAAACCTCGGCACCACCACCGCGGAGCCGCCCCCGGCTCGACGCGGATCCTCGCCGCCGCCGCCCCGCCTCTCGCCGCCCGACTCGCCCGCCTCCCTCCCATGGCACACCAGCCAACGTCTCGCGGCACACTAGTGTGCCGCGGAACACCGGTTGGGAAACACTGGTTTAAGCATCAATTTTTCCTTGAGTATATACTTTTACACGTGTGGACAAGTTCTGGGATACAGAAGGACTTTCAGGTATTTTAAGTCCTCCCCATAAGCATTATCTGCTTTCAGTTCCTGTGTGGACCACAGAGCCACAGAATTGTAGAGCTGAAAGGGACCCCGAGGATCATCTAGTCCAGCCCCCTGCAATGGAGGAATCTCAGCTAAAGCATCCATGTGTAAAAGGAAAATTCCAAGGAAATAGGAGCAAAACAGGCCTGGCCTTTATTTAAAAGACTGTTGCAACAGGACTTCCAGCCACTCCACAGAAGAAGCAGGAAGAAGCCCCAAACAAAGGATGCTTCCTCTTTTATACGGTTTCCCTTTCCCCATAAATACCGCAGGTGAAGCATCATGCATACATCACAGATACATCATACATATGTGTCAGGGGTTCAGGGACAGAGGCACAGGGGAGGCAGGAGGTGGAGAGCGATGGGGATGAATCCCAGGACAGCGAGGAAGAGGATGACAATGACTCGAGGGATTCCACGAGTCTTTCCAGCGAATCAGAGGATTCCCAGAAGGGGGCGCCAGTGGTCAAGGCCAGGGGAGCCCCAAGGGGGACGTGTCAGGAGCAGGGGGCCAGTGGGGGATCCCAAAGTGGCAGCTGGGCGTCAGGACCAGCCTCCCCGCCAGAGTGCAGCGAAGGGGGTGGAGGTTCCAGTGTGTCAGGAGAAGCAGCTCCGGCAGCAGAGAGGGAAGGGAGGTCGGAGCAAGCCACCCTCCCGGAAGGGGAGGGGAGTAGTGAAGGGAGTAGTGTAACTGTCAAAAGGAAGGTTAGAGGTTGGGCGCGCGCGCCAAGTTCAAATGTGGAGGCGCGCGGAAGTACAGGGAGCCCGGAGGAGGAGCCAGGTCCCAAAGCCCGCAGGAGGGGGGAAGAGCAGTCTGGGGATTCCGCGTCAGGGGAATCCAGGAGGGGCGAAACCCCAGCGGGCAGGAAGACCCTGCGGAAAAGGAAAGAAAGGAAGAGGTGGAGCAGCGCAAGCCTCTTAAACTGGTGCAGGGGAGGGACTGACTCAGAGGGGACTTCAACGGTCTAAGCGTAACAGACGTGGGGCTGCGCGCCTCGGTTGTAAAGCAAACAATGAACTGCAATAAACACCTTTGTATATAAGAAGAACTTGGCGTTGGTCTTTTGTGAGCTGAGACCTGAGGCAGCCCTGACAATATGTCACAAACAGGGAGGGATTTTCTGGTAGAAACCAGTTTGTCAGGTTTGCCCCCAACCTCCCTGTTATGTACTGAGTTGAATAGGATCCAAAATGCAGCAGTCTGATTGGTCCACAGGAGTCACCCAATCCAGCTCCAGGTGGAAGTGAATCCACAACCTGATTGGCCTACAGGAGAATCCCGGAATTAGCCAATCACATGGGGCCCATTGTGTAAATAATGTATATAAAGCAGACATTCTGGGGGAACTTCCATTCCTCACTACTATGAGCTGAATAAAGATCATTAAATCCACACTCGAATCTGAGTATATTTCACTCCCTTACCCACTGCCATATACCCATCAAGTGATACAATAGGAATATTTACAAGTTCCTGGTTTCCCCCCGAGGACCTAATCCATTCCTGGGTGGTTTGCCATTGTCCATGGGATGACTGCCTGTCTGGCACCCATCTGCCAGGACGCCAGTCTTGTGCAACAGGCTGCTGTGTACGTGATCCCAGCTTTCGGGGATTATGGCTGCTCACATTCCAGACCCCCCCCCCTTGGTAACCATTCCTTTCCTAAACAGAACAAATTTGGAATGGCGCAAATCCATACTGGAGCAATTTTACATGACTTTCTAAAGTTTTCCCAGTGAGCCAGTACATAAATACATTTATCAGTGAATTGTTGCATTTGTTGAATAGAGATAGGGAAAAACTGTGATGAAGTGTTTTGTGGGGACATTTGCAGGAGTGATGTTTTGCGTTTGGTAGTCAGTGTGTGTGATGTCTGCTGGAGGGGCAACCCCCCCCAACCTTTACATAAATTCCTATAACACATGGCAGATGGCCATCCATCTTAACTCTAATGGCTGTAAGTAGAGATCAGTTCCCTGAGACAGGAAGTGCTTCCTCTAAGTAAGAAGTGTCCCACAAAAGAGGACACCCCACTCCAGTCTGATCCAGCAAGAATGTTTGGCCTCTCTGCCTTCGCCACAGGGATCAGCACAGCTGACATCCACTTTCAGGTGCCCGACACAGAGAGGCAAGCTGCCAGTCACCTGCAAAAGCATTTCCAGTTGGGCTGGCAATTGAGAGCTGCCTTTGGACCTGAGGGGCGGCTGCAGAGCCATCAGCGTCACTTGCTGACTCGGGCCTGCACACCTTGGGACACGAGCCAAGAGGGAGGCTTTGGCCCACTCCTGACTGCGCAGCTGAGCTAACGGGATGCAAGCAAAGAGCAGATGGTTCATGTTCCTCCCCTTCCCCCGCGTGAATTCCAAACATCCTCTCAGTTCTGTCTTTACTATTATTGCAGCATTTGGGGACACAGGTGGTACCTTTTACCTGTTAAAGGCAGGGGTCAGCAACCTTTTTCAGCCGTGGGCCAGTCCACCATCCCTCAGACCTTGTGGGGGGCTGGACTATATATTTTTTTGGGGGGGGGGAATGAACGAATTCCTATGCCCCACAAATAACCCAGAGATGCATTTTAAATAAAAGGACACATTTCACTCATGTAAAAACATGCTGATTCCCGGACCGTCCACGGGCCAGATTGAGAAGGCGATTGGGCCGCATCTGGCCCACGGGCCTTAGGTTGCCTACCCCTGTGTTACAGCATTAAATTCATTAGTTGCTTTTTTGCCACAGAACAAAACAAATGCACTCATGAAAATCACAGCTACGGGGGGGGGGGGTGTGTGTGAGAGAGAGATTCACCTGGGTTTCCCAGGTCTTTGGCACTCTAACCACTTGTCTGTGTGACATATGACACGTGAGAGAGAGGGGGTAGGGTGGTGAGAGAGATCGAGAGTTCCACCTCGCCATGCACACTGGGGAAAGTAAGCGGAGTGCAGCTTGCCTCCCTCCCTGGGGGGCAGACAAGCACAGCCTGCCCAAGAGCTGCTGGGAGCAGGGAGTGTTCTCTGTAAATGCACGGCATTATTATCTGGCTGGATGTGATGTGAGGCAGGAAGGAAAGGGAGGTGTAGAATGTACTTCAAAGGCAGCCCCCATCAATGTGCCCCCACATCCCCAGAGCCAGGGAGAGCTGGAAACGGGGCAGGGGTTGGTGGATGCGCAGGAGGGCTCCAAGGGCAAAGAGAAATGGCCTTTGCTTGTGCCGGCAGCCAGCTCCATGAACTACGAACCCCAGAATCTGCTGACTCTTCTACATATGTGGATTTAAAACTTATAAACTTATCATACAATAAAAAGAAGGGTGCTAGTTTGGAGTGAACCAAACAATGTTGGGTTTTTGGGTGACCCTGTGACCCCCGGGTTTGAGGGTCTATTGCCCCATTTGTGGGATGCTGCAAAAGCACGGGATTTACATGAGTGGAATGCAAAATGCTGTAAAACATTTGCCAAAGTTTGGATTGAAAAGCATTAGATTTTGGGATCATACCCATGGCCCCCATTTTGAGTTTAAATTACTCTATTTGTAGGGTTCCGGAGGGCTCCCCGTGCTTCGGGCGACAGGCTGCCGCCCCAAGCCTCGCGCGCTCGGCGGGACCTCCTGCTGGGCGCGCAAGGCTTGCGGACACTCGCCGGGGCTGCAGGCTGGTGCCCGCAAGCCTTGTGAGCCCGCGGGAATTCCCACCGGGCTTGCAAGGCTTGCGGATAGCTTCCTGAAGCCTGGAGAGCGAGAGGGGTCGGTGCGCACTGGTGCCTCTCGCTCTCCAGGCTTCAGCGAAAGCCTGCATTGGCCCCATAGGACGCACACACATTTCCCCTTCATTTTTGGAGGGGGAAAAGTGCGTCCTATGGGGCGAAAAATACGGTACATAGCAACTTCCTATAATGTCAAGCTGAAAACAGTTTGGGTGAGGAGGTGCCTGATGCAGCTGGACTTACAGCACATCTGATGGAATGTTTTGGACGGCAACCCCTATTAGCCCCAGCCAGCCCAGCCAGCCCAGCTGCAGCCCAAAACATCTGGATGGGAAAGGCTGGAAAGATTTCTCTCCCTCTCCTTTTCTCATAATATTAGGGATACTCAATAAAACTTGTCAACAATCAGTTTAGGACTCCAAAAGAGAATTCTGTTTTATTCAGTGGAATTTGTGAAACTCACCAGCACAAGGTATAATAAGACATTGTTTTTATTGTGATTATTTGCACTCATGATGGCATCAGGGTCATTCTATGTTACCCCGTTTTCAGTACCGTTTGTGCCTGCAAACATTTCCAGGAGGGAAACTCTTTTTTGTTTCCGACTGGTGCGTGTGCCATAGCTTCCTGCTGAAATCCTTTAACTTTTTATACCACAAATGACCTGGTCAATTTTATGTCCCACTTTCATTGCACTATAGCCCAGGAGTGCTTCTCCATATGGCAACAAGGCAGTAATACTGGGAAAGTATCACAGAACAACTAATAAAGCAGAATTATGTGTGGACAGAATGGCACAAATCCATCACTAATGCCCTATTGGGACATGCTGCAGAATGAATATACCTGCAAAAACACACCAGTCTGGAGGGGGTCCAGGATAGTTTTAAAAGAGGACTAGAAAACTTGAAGAGGAGAGGTCTACCAGGGTCTACCAGCAGAGGTGGGTTTAGAGGTGCATGGCACACTGGGCGCAGAGTCTTGGGGCGCCTCAGGGCATGCCACTACTATGATGTAAAATGGAAGGCAAGAGGCGGGGACAACAAATTTTGGTGTTGCACAGGGTGCCGCTGAAATCTGAGACCCCAGGGTCCGCCCCTGCTCCTAGCCACAAGAGATACTGTAAGTAGAAACACCAGATTAAGAGACAGTCCACCCCGAAAGGGCTCTTGCCTCCATGGTCTGCTCTGGGTTTCCCAGAGATATCAGGCTACCCACAGCCACTGCTGGAAAGAGAATGCTAGGCTAGCTGAACCCAACGCTCTCCTGTTTCTAAGTGGGAAAGCAGCTGAGACCAAATGTGATATTGGAGTTGGAGGCACCAAGGCAACAGGACTTCCTGGACATTGTGTGGGGACTCCATAGTAAGTTCCTGGTAATATTCTCTGAGAGCTGCTTTTCCTTAGCTATGCTGCAAATAGAGGGGTTGTGTGCAATGCCTGAACAGATACAGCTCTATCATCATCTGCTGTGACACAAAATTTGGCATCCTGAGAACTTGAAGCTGTTTAAACTTTCTGTTTTTGTTTGTTTGAAAGTCAAATTTGTAGTCTTCATTGTTTGGGGTGGGTGGGGAATCAGTTATGGGACATGTAGGGAGAATCTGGTGAAAATCAGGAACTAAAAAACTTCAAGTGAGAAAGGATGCCGTTTGAGCTATCAGCAGGTGGCTGGTGGATCAAGGAGCCAGAAGGGAAGGAGAGGAGTCAGCCTGGATGCCGAATCTGGGCAGCAAAAGGCCCACAAAGGAGCTACCCAGACTAAGGAAGCTTGAGAAATCCCCAAACCCCTCACAGAAATACAGTTTCCTCAAAGGCAGGAAAGCAAAGTTGCAGCATTCTATTTTGACGTGGTTTAACATGCCATATGACGTAGGAAAGGCCATTTCTGGATGATGAAAATGGATATACAGTCGGAAAAAGAGCTCCAACGAGCACGTCCCACAGACACAAGGGAATCTTCCTTCCAGATTGCAATTGCAATCACAGACCTGCAAGTCAGTGAACTAAATTCCTCAAATGCTTCATGCAGCCTGTCCACTTTTCCCTTTTCTTTTAAAGCACTGCATGAACTTGTCACTTTAATAACTACCTGAAACAATAAACCATTTTTTAAAAGTGCAAAGCTGCCGTGAGGGTGGGAGTTAGCCAATCAGCACCAATCATAAACGATTTCTGCTTTGGATGTTCAGAATCTTTTGCTTTTCCAGAGCTCAACCGGGGGCGGGGAGGCAGGAATTGCATGTTTTGAACGAGGGGTGAAACTAGGGTTTATTTCACCCAGGTCAAAGACCCAGTACATCTGCTCTCTCACACACACAGGCTGGGAGCCTCAATGCACGCCTCTGGAGGCTTCACCCAGGGCAAAACACCCAGCTAGCCCCCGCATTGCCACGGCTCTGCTTTGAACAGAGTGCTTCAAAGCAGCCTCACAGTTCTGAAAGGGTTGCATCCATCTTCACCTTTGCATCCATCAAATCTGCAAAATGGGCAATGCCCTATCAGGCTGGCATGACTAACCTGTGGACTCGCCAGGTCACAGACTATAAATCCCCTTATCCCTAGTCACACAAATCCCATTATCCCCAGTATACACAAATTTGTATGCCGCCCGTCATCCAAAGATTGCAGGGTGGTTCACACAACATAAAAATACAAAATGAGAATGCAAAATGCAAAGAAACAAAAATGAATAGCAAGTTCCACCCCACAGGGGACAAACAATTATTTACAAGTCTGTTCCTCCTTAATCAACTTGGAGGGTCCTTTAGGCATGATAATGATTCTAGATATGCCCCAGCTTGCTAGCACTGGCCACTTCAACCGACGTGTGGCTTGTTTGGCACACCAGCAGCACTGAACATCCTTTTCGCAAAGTCCTGATGCGCTTGGGAGATACAGAATCCCCCCCACCGCCCCCTGCCCCAATTGTCCTTAGTCAAGCAAAGGTGCTTTGGGGAGCCCAATTAAAGGTGTCTGTTGCGCAAGGCTGAGGACTTGCCCAATTAGCCAGACTTGCATCTTAAAACCAGTGATTAACGTTTTAGTGGATTAACCATGCTAATTGATTAGTGTCCCGGCAGTGTGCCCTGAACTATTGGGAGCTCAAAAAGTGATGAATGGTGTCTCCCAACGCAGTCCCACCTTGGGCACTGCTGCCATCTAGCGGCAAGGCCTTCTGCCTGCAATTGGGCTGCTTGGCTTACCTGGAAGAGCCACTGCAGGAGAGGCTGAGGGCAGTGGCAGGTGCCGTGATACAGGGCGCCAAGGAAGCCGTCTCGGAGGAGCGCCATCTGGAGGGCAAATGGAGCGCTGGAGACAAAGAGGGGAAAGGGACGGAGTACTGAGGATCAATAGGCTTGTGAACTTCCCCAACAACCATCATTCAAATCTCATCCCAGCCCCACAGGATAGGTAGGGCATCTTAGGAGACGAATGCAACACAGGAAGCTGCCTTCTGCTGAGTCTGATCATGGGGCTGCCTAGCTCAGTACTGCCCACACTGACTGGCAGTGGCTCTCTGGGGTTTCAGGCAGGAAACTTTTGCAGCTGCACTGGGAGATGCTGGGGATTGCACTTGGGACCTCTGCATGCAAGGTGGATGCCTGCGCCCCCGGCCCTTCCCCTGAAGCGCAGAGGCAGAAAGGAAACACAGAAGTGAACGAACTACGACAACAGCTAAGAACCTCCGCCTGCAGGGGCAGTATGCCTCTGGATTAGACCCTAAGGATGCACATTCACACTCCAGAAACAGAGTACTGGGACTGCAAGGCCTGTGGTCTGATCCGACTCCACCACGTGATGGAGGAAGCATCTGCAGCTAGACCAGAGAAGGCACAACTGAAAAATGTTTCCAAATTGTTCTATATCTCGGCTCCCAAAATAGCAGATGAAATTGTGGGGTTTTGACAGATGGAAAATTGGATGTCCTTTTTCTTTTTATTTCTTGTTTCTATTACAGTGGTACCTCAGGTTACAGATGCTTCAGGTTACAGACTCCACTAACCCAGAAATAGTACCTTGGGTTAAGAACTTTGCTTCAGGATGAGAACAGAAATCGTGCAGCGGCAGCAATGGGAGGCCCCATTAGCTAAAGTGGTACCTCAGGTTAAGAACAGTTTCAGCTTAAGAATGGACCTCCAGAACGAATTAAGTTCTTAACCCGAGGTACCACTGTATTTGCTTCTTTTTATCTTCTTTCTTCTGTTTTCTCTGCTCTCTTCTTTTGTTTTCGTTTGGTATCTCTGCTCAGGGCCATTATTGGGATCCAAGGATCACACACAGGAAGGCAACCCTGCCCCCCCCCGCCCCCACCACCGTGTGAGAGATGGGGAAGGGAATCCTCCCGGGGGAAGAGGCTGGGAGAAGAAAGGAAAGCTCCCAGGGGAGAAGAGCTAGGAGCGTCCAGCACTTTCTGTGAGACAAGCATTTCAAGCAGTGCTATTTTTCGAGAAAAAGAGGTGCTGGAACTCACCATGAACACTTCTCTTAGAACCTGAGAGGTGCTGGAACTGAGTTCCAGCAAGTTCCCGCTGGGGAAAAAAGCCCTGGTTGCAAGCTACTTTTGAGAGGGGACTCTGTGTTTTCTTTGCTTTTTTCTGTTTCAGTTTTTATTTAGACTAATTTCTTTTATCTTATTGTATGATGAAAAAGCTTTAAAAAATCGTATTAAAAAGAAAAAGGAAGTGTGGGGTTTCTGCTGGGAACAGGCAAACTCTTAGATTGGACTGTATTTGCAGACCCCACCTTCCCACCCTAACAGGGTCTTGTGAATGAGCTGTCTCTGTGGCCAGAAAGGGGAACCTTTGGCCCTTGGGAGGCTTCAGGCTGCAACTCCCCCCCCCCCCGCCCAGCTGGCACCTCCCATGCTCTGGGATAAGGGGGGGTTGTAACCCACAGGTTCTCCACTCCTCTTCTGCATACTTTGTTCATTGCTCAAAGGACACGGCTGCTCTTCAGAGAGGAGTGAGGGGGACATAGCCTTCAGGAGAAACCTTTTCCCCAGGCCTCCTTTTGACAAGGGGGGGGGCCTCTTGTGATTCTGTGCTAAGCTCTCCTGGGGCTCACAAATCCATCCGTCTAAATCAAGTTGGAGGTAAACAAAGAAAAAAAGCACCCCAGAAATGGAAAAAATCCCCAAGCCAGTCACTCCTTCAGAGCATTATTTCTAAACAACTCCTGTAAGTGAAAATAAAAGATGCAGGAAGAAGTCTTGTGCATTAAAGAGAAAACACAATTTAAAAGACACCCGGCGGCCCCCCTAAAAGCGGCTGTTTTTCAAATAAATCTTTCCAGAGCATTTGATGCCATACTTTTCTGGGACAAAATATATTTAAGCTGCTCAGAACATAATGATCCGTAGTGATGGTTCCCCCCTGGGCCACGCAGGCTGTCATTCCGCTCCCTGACTGCGTCTAGGCAATTTGATGAATTTCTCCTCAGCAGGAATTGCTGCAAATTTGGAAACGAAAAGAGCTCCCGGTTCTGGCTTGCTAGGAAAAAGAGTCTTTATTCTCTGAAACGCAGAGTTTGCATTCAGATTCACGCATGCAAAAGTGAAACGCAAACACATTTTTTTCTTTGTCGGATGGGTGGAGGAGAGGAAGGGTCCAGTGGAACTTTACTCCATGAAGAACAACTCATTTTGCCCCCGGAACCAAGGAATCAGGGGGCTCTAGGAATTGCAGCATAAAGTGAGTTGGCGCTATCACAGGCACTAGCCAAGAGGCACCCTCCATAACTAGTCCCTTTGCCCCAGAACAGAAAAGGGCACACATGAACTGAAAGAGGGGAGAGCATTTTCAAAAGGGCTCTACTGTTCTTAAATGTTGAATCTGTTTTCCTCCAAACACAAAGCCAGCAAATTCTGCAGAGTATCAATCACTTCAGGGTCATCCAGCTGCAACTCTTCTTTTAATTGCACAAAGGAAGATGAGCTGGTCTCCTTGTGCCCCACTTCCTGCCTGTCTGGAGGCCTCTCAATGGGCTGAGTGACTTGTCCGAAATTCCAGCTGCTGGGCTCAGGCTGCTCTGGCCTCCAATTCGCCTTGCCTGTCTCCCAGCCAGTCCAGCGTCAGCCCTTAGGGGAGCGAGGCTGGATCCTGACACAAAGGGGATTGATGAGCATGGAGTTACAAGGAAAGCACAGACTTGCCTCGTGTCGTTGGAATCCAAAGGGCCTTTGTCGGATAATGGAAAGGGCATTTAAATATAGGCCAGGTCAGAGGTTAATTGCGTGTGTGGAGCTGGTGTAGCTATTAGATCAGCCTAGTCAGGACCACAGGCTCCAAAGGCCAATTCTGCTCAAGGAGAATCCAAGAAGGAAAAGTGACTCATGGGTGGGGGGTTGGTAGGGGTGGGGCTCATGAGACCCCAAATGCTGTGTGTGAGGGGTTGTTGTTGTTGTTGTTGTAGTAGTAAAAGCGCTGAATATTATATATATTACATATCTGGGTTATGCAATAAGGTATTAAATTGGGGGAAATAAATTAGGATGACTTTATCTAGAGATTCATTTGGGGGATAGGAGTGCATTGAAGCAGATCTGATTTGGAGCGATCTGGAGTTGGGGTGGCAGATTAATTAGGGAATTCACCTAGGGTGATTTGATTGGGAAATTAGTTGGCTTACTTTCTGTGAAACTCAACTACTAAAGTTACGTCTGTACCTATTAGGCAACATGTGCAAATATGTATCTAGGGGTCAGTGCCCCGAATCTCTTATGTACTCAGCATTGCCCCTACAGCCAGGAGAGCAACCTGGGGCTAAGGTCAGTGATGACAGAGGTGGGTATGCTGGGGGGGGGCAGAAACACAGAAGTCAAAGAGTAAGTGACTATAGGGATGGACGCAGGGTGTGCCCAGGCACAGCCTAATGTTTCAAAAAGAGTTGGGGATTGTGGCAAGGAGCACGGAGTGGCAACTCGGCTCCCTCAGTTGCCACGACTTGTGGGGAGTGGCAAGGGGAGAGCAACAAAGGTGGAAGGGGGGAGGAGGGAAGCAGGAAGCAGAGAGAGAGGCAGGAAGAAGAAAAGGGTTCTACCTGTGTCTGTCTCTGGAAGCTGTGGTAAGGGAGGAGGCCGCTTGCAGAGTGGCTGGGGAAACCCAGCCAGATGGGTGGGGTATAAATAATAAATTGTTGCTGTTGTTGGCACAGACAGAAGCTGCAGATCCATTCCAGCCTTTTTCTTCTGCCTGTGTCTGTCTCATGGCTCTGTCTCCACCTGAGCTCTGCTTGCCACCTTTTGTGGAGAGATATTAGTGGGGGTGAGAGGATGCTTTTGTGGCAC
Source organism: Podarcis liolepis (assembly GCF_965112155.1). NCBI lineage: Eukaryota > Metazoa > Chordata > Lepidosauria > Squamata > Lacertidae > Podarcis > Podarcis liolepis. The sequence goes on along the minus strand of NC_139561.1, from coordinate 2,227,969 downwards.
GCAAGCAAGGAGAAGGAGACGCCCCCCTGCCCTTGGCCCTCCAGATCTACCTGCCCCGGTCAGCTTGGCACAGCTCCTTTTCTCTGCAGGAAAAATTCTGTTTTGACTTCTTGACTGCTCCTGTTGTAGACGTTTTGTTAGCTTTTTGCCTCTTTACCTCTTCCTTGTCCTTCTTTCTTTGTCTGTTTGTCTTGCAATTTCCCCCCAATTCTCTCCTTTGTTGAACTAAATAAATTCCTTGGGTGCACATGCTAATGAAATGTGCTGTGCAAGCCTATGTAAATGACAGAGCGGGTGTCGGGACTTGAGGGGTGTCAGGAGGGCAGTTCCATGCAGAAACGTCCTAGTCCAGGGGTCAGAGACTTGGCACACAACCCAAACGATACTAGAAAGGGAAAGACGGCCACCGTTGTAACAATGCGGCTCAATGTTGGGTGCTCAGTCACCGCCAGAGCTGAGTGTCCAGTGCAGCCAGGAACCAGAGCAGGCCAATGTCTCCATTTCAGTTTCTTGTTTTTCCAATCCTAACTTCAGTTTTCCACATTTTTGCACTTTCCTCAAGAAAATCCACCAGCATTTTAGTGCAAATTTCTCCTAACATATGCATTTCTGCAAGCAATTATTCTATCATAATTCATTTTGCATACTATTGACACTAAGAAATGCATTTCAACGTACACTTCCCCTAATATGTGTAGTTTGGCACACACTGTTTGATTGGAGAACTGCGTCACAAAATTCGGAGAAGCATAAATTTTGAAGGATTGCTAAGCTTCAGTTCTGTACTGTTTGGGGAAGGATGAATTACATAGGTTTGCATAAAAATGCAAATGAACTGAATTCCTGCTCCCTGCCCCTATCCCAAGCCAAGAACGAGAAGACGCCAGAGGCAGAAAGACAGCTGTCACCCAGGCAAAGGCCCAGACTGAACAGGATGCCTTCATCACCCTTTCTAGTTGTGGGTTTCACTTCCCAAGATGACGCCCTGACCTGTAGCCACATAGGGCACCTGCGCAAAGAACCGTGAGCTCCTGGTTGTAGCCCTGGCAGCTCCTGGCAGAAGTGCTGAGGAACTGCATTGTGGGCAGAGCGCTTATAAAAGTCAGTTAGCACCATCTGACTTATTTTGATGGTCTGATGCAAAGCTTTCCTAATTTTTCATGTTGGTGACACAGTCTTAAGACATGCATCATTTGGCGACACAGCAAATCAGTTTTACTAGCAACCAGAGTTTAAACTAACCCCTTTGCAACCCTGGCAGGAGCACGGGGAGCTTTTGCGCAACACACCTACACACTACAGCCGACACATTAACATGTCGCAACACACAGTTTGGAAAGTGCTGAGGGTTTGGCTGGAGCCTGACAGTGACAGACAAGCTCAGTCTCTGTCCAAGTTCTCTCAGATGCTGCTGCAGCTCCTATGTGGTAAGAGACAGATTATCACTGGAAGAAGGGAACGTGAACTGGAAATGCCACTGAGGATGGTCCAGGAAGTACAGCAATCTAGCCTACAACCTGGCAGCCACATCCACACTCAACCTAATTTTATGCTGCCCCCAAGACCTTCTGAAACTGCCCTGTTCTTGCATCCTATCACAGTTCCTTCCTTCCTGTAAATTTTCTCCTTACTCCTTGGCTTATTTTCTTTTTAAAATCTTCTTTTTTTACCTCTTCCTATGTAATTTTAGAATGATTGGCAGTATTTTATTTGATAAAAATAAATCTGCGTGTTGCGTTTTCTTTCTTTCTTTTTACCTCTTTCTGGGTTGCATGACGAGAAAAAGAAATTTCTCCCCAGCTGTCTGAGAACAAATTGGTAGGCTTCCGACATATATATATGTGTGGGTGTGTACAGCTCAGCGAAGCCAAAAGGGAATTACCTTCACTTGTTTTCTAGCACTGGAGCAATTTTGCTCTGTTGTATCAAAAAATACAAATATGAAAAAATCCTCTGTATACTCAAGTGTGACCCCATCAAACCCAGTGCGGTTTACTGCCGGGTAGACCTTTGCAGGATTGGGAATCTGAGAAAGACACAGTGAACACTGAAGCAAGACAATCTTTATTCTGGATGAGTTAATCCAGAACACTTTGGTCTGCTGCCACAGCAACAGTTCCTTGCAGAAAAACGACAGCACAGGGTTATATGAATGAGCACATGTGAAACTGACACAGATGGATCCGTCCATCTCTTGGCTCCATCTTCATCGCATGCAGAGACAATATGCTTGTGCCTTTGATTGCACAGGAGCTTTGAGACAGGATGGCACAGGTTTTCTGCAGTGCCCATGTGACGCCATTGGCTTCAATGTGACAGCCCGTAGTTTCCCCCTCATATAAGCCAGATTTACCCTTTCTACAGAAAATTAAGAACGCCTGCTGGCAACACTGAGCCCCACCTGGAAGCACACTATGGGCAGGATGGACTGCAACCAAAGTGCTTCCTTTCACTCTACATGCGTGTTTCATACATGTGCCTTGCCCATGTGCTCATTTGTATGGGAATATGTGCAGCACAAACTCATGAATATTCTAGCAGAGCTGCAAAAGTAGGTTACCTGTAACGCACAGCATCCCTATGATAAATGGCAATTGAGAGCCCCCCCCCCAAGAGCGTAGTGGAGCCTGTGCCAGAATAACAATGAAGCGACTGCTTTGCTCAGCTCCAACCAAGCAGGGTGGTGGCGGGGGGGGGGGGGCGGAGGGAAACCACTGCACTGAACGAGATTCTGACAGTAATTAGCCCGCATTGGCTCTGCTAATTGGAGGAGCTGCACGGCACTGTTGGAAGCGGAATTGCAAGGATGTCAGACAAGAGGGGAGTTGCGCGGTTGACAGAGGGAGGGCAGGAGAGAGGCACACCCTGAATCAGGAACATCTGCAGACAGGCACTAGTGCCATTTCTACCCACAAAGGCAGCAAAGGAAATGCCAGCCACTTCCCAGGGCAAAACCCCCGTGGAAGGAATCAGGTCCCAGCTGCACTACGCATTTCAAGAGGCATCCTGCCACATTCAGCAGTTGTGGATTTCCCCAGAGACGCCTGGGAAGTGCAGTTGTTAAAGGTGCTGAGAGGTGTTCGGAGACAGCTTCTCCCTTCACAGAGCTACATTTTCAGAGTGGTTTGTCAATCAATCCTTCTTTGCAGAGAACGATGGGAACTGAACTCGAACTGTGTGCTCCAATAGTGGCTGGCCACTGTCAGAGGCAAAACACCAGGCTAGCCAGTTCTTTGATTTGAACAGTTCTTGTTGCATTAATAGACCAAGCTAAACTGACAGTAGATTAAGTCTGCTTCTGCCATTTTCCTGTCTCAATTGTCTGAAAAGGTTCTTTACAACTCCAGAAACAAGACTATTTGGTATGTGACATGGAAACCCACGGACTTGCAATTTCATATGCCCATGGCCCCTGCAGAACACAGTTGCACAGCAGTGTTACTGAAGAGGCAAGGTGCTTTTTAAAAGTTGGCTGCCTCTTCTGCATATGGTGAAAACTTTAAAGAGCAAAATAAACTCTTAGCATTTTCCTCTGTTTCCACCAGGGCCTTGGGGGCTACCTAAAAGAGGACCAGGTTTTAAGGGGGGCCACACCACAGCTGGAGAGATTCAGTTCCTCCACTGAAGGAAGAAGGAAAGAAAAACTCCCCATCTTTGCAAACTGAAAGTATGAATCCGCGTTCTTGGTGGAGGCCACTCGGATTCCCACTTCTGCCCAATTCCTCACTGCTTCCAAAGTTCACCAAGGCTTAATGTGTTCACCAGGATCCAGGCCTCACTGCTGCCCCAGCAAAGCAGAGGGCCATTAGTTATTCATTCTGATGCTGAAATAATATGCTGGCTGGCGACACAGAGGCAAGAGAAGCGGAAGCAAACCTAAGCTGTTTTGAAGCCAATTATCACGATGGCCGCAGGCCCCCCATTTCCAGCGACAGGGAAAGCAACATTGACCTGGGAAGATCATCTGTGTCCACATCGTTCAAATCACTCACTCGAGTGAGTAAAATGCTCAGCAAGTGGCAGGCAGGCAGGCAGGCAGGCAGGCAGGCAGGCGGGGGACAGGAGGCTTCTTCTGCAAGAGACGAGAGCAACCTCTGCTCCACGGGAGGCTGCGAAAGATGAGGGGTCAGGCCATGTGATCAGTAAGAGGCAGAGATGTTTCAGTCAAGGAAGTTCCAGGCTCATGTCCCCAAGATCCACAGGTGATCTTCCTCCAGCTTCTACTTCCACAATAAGCATGTCGGGATCTGTGGGGACGCTCACTCTTGAGGAGGGGCGAAGGTCTGAGCAAAGGAAGGGTGGGCATTTCTGGTTCCCAAGGCAAGGCATCTTTGGGGGAGGTCAACGTGTGGATTCAGGACCATGGCTAGTGCTCCTGCAACTGAGGCCTTACATCCACGTTGTCTCAGCAAGGTCCTGCAGCCATAGGCTGAGCTTTATATCAAAGCTAGGGAGTCGCTTACTGAAGGACCTGCCCTACTGCTTCCTGATCAGCCACAGGACCAGCATTGACACCTGCAGCCATGGGCTCCTTCGGGATAATGGGGTTCCCAGCTGCGAGGGTCTTTCCAAAGTGCTCTCTTGGTCCCCCAAGGAGTCTGTGTGTCTCTTTGGGGGGTTGGGGGAATGGAGGCAGGCTCTGATGTCCGTAGACCAACACGGGGGGGGGGAGGGCCAGGTAATGAATCCATCTCCTCTTTGGAGTGGCAGTGACTAGAGGACTCTAACTCCAAGGAGTCCTGGATCAAGGCCATGGCGAAATCTTCAGTACCATACCAATGTATACTGCTCCCCAGAGGTGGATTCAGAAATAGAATCCTCTGAATTTTGCAAGAGCGGACTAAGGGACTGGCCTAGTTCTCACTGAGGTGATCAACTTGTGCCTGAGTTACACCATTTCAGACTGCAGGCAGAAGGATAATATGATGGAAGCCACACTGAGAGCCAGTGTGGTGTAGTGGTTAAGAGCGGTAGTTTCGTAATCTGGGGAACCGGGTTCGCGTCTCCGCTCCTCCACATGCAGCTGCTGGGTGACCTTGGGCCAGTCACACTTCTTTGAAGTCTCTCAGCCCCACTCACCTCACAGAGTGTTTGTTGTGGGGGAGGAAGGGAAAGGAGAATGTTAGCCGCTTTGAGACTCCTTCGGGTAGTGCTAAAGCGGGATATCAAATCCAAACTCTTCTCTTCTTCTTCTTCTCTTTGGGGAGGGTTGGGTGGGAATCCCTGCACACAGAAAGCTAGCATGTCAAAGAGAAGTCTAGGCAGGATCTCTTCTCCCTGGCATACTCTTTTTAATAGAGAGGAGCATTCAGCTATTCACTGACCTTCAGGCTGGAATGGTACAGACCAGGGACAGGTTTGACCCTCTCAGTGAACACCAGACCTACATCAACCGGCCTGCTGGACCCTCTGGCCTGAAGCCGTGACTTCCTTGAGGCCCACAATATAGTCTTTACCTTCCAGTTGAACAGAGAACTCACCCAAAGAAATATCTTTCTAGCTGATTCTGTGGTTTCAGCCGAACAGTGTCAAGAGTCAAAGCCGTCCTCAGGTAGGGAGGCAACACGAAGATGCATTCGCCGGGATGAACAGCTGGGATTGTGGCCTGGCTGACAAGGAACTGCTCCAGGAGGAACCTGGGAAGAGGAGGAAAACCAGCCTTTTAGAAACAGCTGCAAGAAGGAAATAATTACACTGGCTTTCCAATGGGAAACTGTGAGGCAGGAACATAGGAAGCTGGCTTGTACTGACTCAGATCCTGGAGGAGAGAGCTATCGGCAGCTTCCAGCCATGATGACTCGGCTCCCAAATACCACTTGCTGGAAACCACGAGAGGGGAGAGGGCTGCTCTTGGGCTCCGGTTCTGCTCCCTGGTTTCCCACAGGCACCTGGTTGGCCACTGTCAGAACAGGATGCTGGGCTAGAGGGGCCATGGGCCTGATCCTGCAGGCTCTTCTTAGGCTCTTGTGTCCCTCGAGCACAGCACTCTATGCTGGTAGCAGGTCTCCAGGGTTTCAGGCTTTCCCAGAGACCCCTTCCCAGCTGCGGCTGGAGATGCGGGGATCAAACCTGGGTGTCTGTATGCTCATCAGGTGCTCTGCCACTGAGCTCCAAAGCACAGGGTCACGGATACAGGACGCCTCTCCTCACCTGCACAGAGGCGTAGGAAGGGGGTGGCAGTGGGGCAGGCTGCCCTGGGTGTCAACCCTGAGGGGGGTGACAAAATTATCAACAATTACCGCCCTCCCCTCCAAGAGGTAGGCAGGGCTTGCAACCTGGCGCGGGGCTTCCCAGGTCCCTGACGCCACCCTCCTTGCCTTGGGGTCTTTGCCCTGCCCCCAACCCAACTGGCCAATTGGCTGCAGGCTGGGGGCCGGGTGAAGGAAAGGAAAGGGCCAGTGCTGCTCAGCCCAGTCTCATTTTGCTCCCCTCCAGACCGACTTCCCAGTCCACTGCAGCGGCCTGCTGAGGCCGAGGACACTGCCTATCCTGTGCGCCCCCTTTGGGCCCTGATCCCCATCCGAGAAGTCCCTGCTGCCTCCGAAAGTGGAGCACGCGGGACAAAGGCACAGCCCCATTTTGCCCACACGTGGCACTGGGAGGAGCAGCACAGCGCTGCCCTGGGCGCTTGGCAGGCTGGCCTCCCCTTTGCCTCCCATCTCCCCTCCGTGTAGGTAGCGTTTATTATTCCAAAAATGAAACCTTCATCCGGTTGTAAAAATTAAGATTATACCAGCAAGAATGAGTCTTTCTGTAAAAAAAAAAAAAAGTGATTTAAATTGAGTCTCACTTTCTAGTGATTTAAATTGTGGTCTAAATTGTGATTTAAATCAAATCCACCCTGCTCACCCGGCTTTGGAAACGTAGCACAAAGGGCTGTGTTGTGCTTTGGCATACCCTGTGATAGTCAATAAACCTGACAAAAAGGAGATTTGTTGGTGGTTTGTCTCGTCCAGCCTCCTAGTGTTCAGCCTATTCTGGAGCAGGTTACACCACCCTGGTAATCTGAGAGTGCTCTTGGATCTGGCACTGTCACTGGAAGACCAAGTGGCCTCCATGATCAACAGCATTAAAAAACAAAACAAAAAACCCAGTTTATGCAAAGAAATCAACTGCAATTCTTATCTGGACAGAGAGAGCCCCCAACCCTTGCCTCTGCCAGAAACCCCACAAGAGTCCATTGATTTAATTTCCTCCCCCTTCAATTATGTGTTTTCAAGAGACGTGGGAATACATTTTTTATGAGTAGCAAAGATGTGCCTCTCTAAAACAACAGCCTACACTTAATAAAAAGTGTCCCCCCCCCCAACTTCCTTATCCCTCCTTCTTGGCTTGGGTTCTGCCGGCTTCTTAAAGAGACAGCCAATGGCAACACACAGAGTGCAGTTAGGATGAGTGAAAGTTAGGTTTCAGGGTTTTGCAAAGTGTACACTGGGAAATGTAAGGCTGGGGTGGGTTTTGGAAATGCATGTTTCAGGCAGGTGTGCTCTTCAGATAAGAGCCACAATAGGCTGCAGCATCCCTGCCCTGAGTTTTCTGCTGCACACTACATGCAAGGGGACATGGTTCCATTTTACAGCCATTGCCAGTGAGGCTTGGCAGGAGCTCACTCTAGGACAGTGTTTCCCAACCGGTGTTCCGCGGCACACTAGTGTGCCGTGAGATGTTGCCTGGTGTGCCGCGAGATGTTGCCTGGAGGGAGGCGGGCGAGGGCGTTTGCTTCCCGGAGGACTTGTGGGAAGCCGCCCCTTCCCTGGGCGACGCGCTGCCTCGCGACTCCGGAGTCAGTCCCGAGGGCTCTCGGAGGGACTCGCGAGCGACGGCGCGGCGGCTCCGGGGCGCGCTCAGCCGGGCCGCCGCGTGCCCCCGCGCAGCCCCTGCTGCAGCTGCCCGGCGTGGAGCGCGACGCGGAGCCGGCCGGGCTTGGAGGCGCCCAGGTAGGGCCGAGCCGGGCGGGGGCGGGGAGGTCTCGGTCTGCTGCGGGCGCAGGAGGGCGAGCGGGAGAGGGGGAGCCGTCGGGTCTCCTGGAAGGAAGCGAGGCGGCGGCTGAGGGGGATGCAGCCCCGTCCCCAGCAACAGGCACTCCTCGAAGTGAGGCCACAAGTCGGGGCTCGGACAGGGCCTGGAAGCAGCGGCTCCGGCTCTTGGGAGCGGAGAAGGGGACTTCGAAAGCGGCCTGGAGGAGAAAAGCCCCGATGCAGCGAGAGCGGGGAGCGTGCTGCCTTGTCCAGGCCTCCTCGCTTTGTGCCGTCCGCTGCCGGGAGCAGGACACGGGGGCTCCTCGTTCGCATGCTTTCCCGGGTGATCGGTGAGGGTTAGGGTTAGGGTTAGGGTCCCTCAGTCCCTCGCTTTGCTGCCTCCTCCCCCCCCCCAAAGCTTGGAGGTTCCCCGGCAAGGGGGAGGGAAAAAAATTGAAAGTTACACTTTCGTGCGTCCCTCCCGGCGTGACGCTGCGCGCTGACGTCACGGGGCTGTAATGGTGGTGTGCCTCGAGATTTTTTTCATCAAACAAGTGTGCCTTTGCCCAAAAAAGGTTGGGAAACACTGCTCTAGGAGACTATGGCTAAACAAAAGTATGGTCCAGTAGTGCTTAGAGTGAAGGGCTAGGACTGGTCGAGAGACCAGAATTCAAATCCCCATTCAGCCAAGAAATTTACTGGGTGACCTTGGGCAGGCCTCTCACTCTCAGTCTAAGCTGCCTCACAAGGTTGATGTTGTAAGGATAAAATGCTCAGCCAAGAGTTATCTTAGGTCCACTGTGAGCCAAGCTCGGCTCTCTGGCTTAGCCATCTTGTCAACTGAAAACCAAGTAGCGAAAGGAACTGATTTTGACGATGCAATTTCAAAATTTGCAGAGAACAAAATTGGGGGGGATGGTTTTAAGTGCTTATGCTCACCATGTTAAGTAAATAAACCAGAAAATAACACTTGCAACTGTAAGCATCTTATTTTTCCTTCCTTTAATAATTTCAGTGGGGGGGGGGACACACAAGAAATTTTCTGCACCAGGTACCACTTGCTACGCCATTGCATCTGCCTTAAAAGAAGAGCAGGATGGTGGCCATGAATGTTTAAGCAACTCAAAAAGATCAAAGGCTGCAAATTCTAGTTCGGGGGGGGGATTCCTTTTGGGTATGGAAACATCAGAAGAGGCTTAATGCAGTCAGGCCATTGGTCCATCAAGCGCAGCTTTTCCAACACTGACTGGCAGCAGCTCTCCTGGGTTTCAGACAGGAAACCATTCCCAGCCTTACCTGGAGATGCCAGGAATTCAACCTGCAACCTTCTGCATGCCAAGCAGATGCTCCGCTGCTGAGGAGCTATCATCTGTTTATCTGCCTGCCTGCCTGCCTGCCTGCCTGCAAGCCACTCTGGGAGTATAAATGCTTTAAACAAATTGCTCGGGTGTCCCTTGCCCTCGTCTAGATTCTAAGCCAGCAGGCAGAGTTTGTTGGCATGTAGTAACAATGATCCATACGAAATCTGTGACCAGAATGGCCTCCCTGATTGGCTTTTGGCAAGCCTCAGGGCTCCATTGGTAAAAGCAGATGCATTGAACTGAGCGTATTTTCCGGCAAGTAAATCCCACTGAAAACAACAGATTTTTTTTCAAGCAAGTGTAGCAACACTTAAAAGCACTAGGCAAAGGAATGATATGATACAGCTAAAAAGACCAAACAATTTTGCTCGGGTTCGCTTTCCCATTAGCCTAAAGTGCTGACCAGCATTTCTCTGGCTGGAATTCTGGAGAAAGTGAGGAAGATTAACAGCAAACCACTGGATTGATTTCTCCTTTAATCTCTGGCCCCAGCAGGGCTCCTGAACTGAAGAGTTTTGAAGCAACACTCACAAGAGAAGTAGGACAATGACTGCATGCAGGAAACAACTCCACTGACAGGTTGCAATTGCAGATCTGTGCCGGTGCAATAAACTACCAGATACAGGGGGCCTCGCTTGGAAGGAGAACTGTGGCTCTAAGCGAGGGACCCTGCGGCCTTCCCTCTCCAATCCTGTGCAGAGCCAAAACAGAGGAGGCGGGGAAGAAGGTTTGGTGGAGGGGAGAGCATGGGGCCAGCCCCACCATTCAGCACCATTAAATCTCTCTCCCAGGACTCTTCCATTCCCATGGGGAGGTCCAGTCGCAGATCTTCCACGTCATGTCAAGTCTGGCTCTTGGGCACCAAAATAAAGTCTTGGGTGCCCAAGCAAATGGTGAGAGGAATGGATGGATGGAGCAGGTGTTAGAACTGGGAAGACCCAGCTTGACATGAGTGGAGCTCATATGTTTCCTGTTCAGCAACCTGGCAGTTGAACAGACTTCAAGGAGCCCTCAAAAGCAGCTTCAGAACACATTGCAGTGGTCTAACATGGATATGCAGGAATTTGCAGACTTTTGGAAACCAGATTTGGAGAAGGAAGAATTTAAGATAGTGAGTGCCTTCAGGCTTGGAAGAGGGGGGAAGAAGAACAAGGTGAGAGACTGTTTGATTACCCTCCGAACAAAAGAGGAGAGAGACAAAATCTTGAGTCTGCACTTTCAGAAGACCTTGGAAATACATCAGTCAAGAGTGGAGATATTTAGAGACATTCCGAAACATTTTCTGGACCTTAGGTCCAATTACGGAGATTTGGTCGCCCTGTTGAGGAGCAACAGAATTATTTTTAGGTGGGAATTTCCCCAAGGCCTATCTTTTAGCTTTAAAGGAAGAAAGATAAAAATAAGATCAGTGGATGACAAAGAAAGATTTTTGAAAGATCACGGAGAAGATCTGCAGAAAGAACCTGGAGAAGAGCTAAGAGCACCAGAAAGAGTAATACTAGACATAGCAACACTACCTTTTGGATTGGACTGCCTAGAGAAAGTGATATCACCGACAGAACAAGAACAAACACTTGGCGCAGTTGGAGGAAAAGCAAAGTAACTACATCATGACCCTGAAACTATTAAGCTGGAATACTAATGGTCTCAACACCCCCCAAAAAGGGAAAAGAATCTTTCATTTATTAAAAAAGGAACAATTGGACTTGATTTGCTTACAGGAAACACATGTGATAAGGCTACATAGAAAAGTATTGATCAACAAAAGACTGGGTCAAGAGTTTATCTCATCGGACAAAGTAAAAAAAAAGAGGAGTAGTGATTTATGCAAAGGAGAGCTTATCACCGAAATTTATTTTTAAAGATGACCAAGGAAGATTTGTGGCAATTGAAATTCAAATACAAGGAGAGAGATTTCTGACAGTAGGAGTTTATGCACCAAATGAGGGAAAATCAGAATTCTTTAAAAAGTTGCATGAGACCTTGATGGACTACAGTGGTGCCTCGCAAGACGAAATTAATTCGTTCCGCAAGTCTCTTCGTCTTGCGAGTTTTTCGTCTTGCGATGCACGGTTTCCCATAGGAATGCATTGAAAAACAATTAATGCGTTCCTAGGGAAACCGCCTTCAGACCAGGTCCGGGGACAGTCTGTCCCCGGACCTCTTCTGAAGGCTGGGGGGGGGGACAAGGGCTTTTCTTCCCACCCCCAGCATTTTAAAAAACCCCGGGACAGCGGAGGACTTCTCCGCTGTCCGGGCGATCTTAAAATGCTGGCGGGCGGCATTTTAAAATCGCCCCGGACAGCGGAGGACTTCTCCGCTGTCCGGGGCGATTTAAAAGCCCCTGGGAAGGCAGGCAGGGGGGACAAAGACTTTCGCCCCCCGCCCGCCTTCAGAAGGTGTTCCCGCCCCCCGCCCCGCTTCGGAACAGCGTTACGAAGCGGGGCGGCTGGGGCAGGCGTTCGCTCCCGACCCCCAGCATTTTAAAATCTCCCCGGGACACGGGGAGATTTTAAAATGCTGGGGGTCGGCAGCGAACGCTTCGCTCCCGCCCGCCAGCATTTTAAGATCGCCCGGGGCAGGCGGGGGGGGAAGGCAGGCGGGGGGGGAAGCAAAGACTTTTGCCCCCCACCGGCCTTCAGAAGAGGTCCTCTTCTGAAGGCCGGCTGTGGGCGAAAGTCTTTGCTCCCGACCGCCAGCATTTCCCTATGGGCTTTCGTCTTGCGATGCAAGCCCATAGGGAAATTCGTCTTGCGAAGCGCCTCCAAAACAGAAAACCCTTTCGTCTTGCGGGTTTTCCGTCTTGCGAGGCATTCGTCTTGCGGGGTACCACTGTATTTGGATTACAATGTGATCTTGATGGGGGATATGAATGGAGTGGTATCTACAAATATGGACAAGGCACAAAGACAGGTTGTTACTAAGGACGGTAGATTACCGAAAACCTTTTTCGAGATGACTGACAATTTGGATTTAGTTGACATTTGGAGAATAAAGAACCCCTTGGGTAGAGAGGGAACTTTCTTTTCTGAAACCAAAATGACATGGACAAGAATTGACCAAATATGGGTAACTAGAGGAATGGCCCCAAAGATAAGAAAAGTGGAAATTAGCCCAAAAACCTGCTCCAACCATAATGCTGTGAAGATGGAGATGAAACTAACACCAATTGGCTCTTTCAGATGGAGGGTGAACAACACCTTGCTTAGGGATGAATAAGTGACTAAGAAGGCCCAAAAAACCTTGAGAGACTATTTCGAGATAAATATGAATACGACTGTTGAAAAAAGAGTAATCTGGGATGCAAGTAAAGCGGTTATGAGAGGGTTTCTGATACAACAGAATGCAATAAAGACGAGAACCCAAAATGAGAAGAAAGATAAAATTTTGGAGAAAATAAAGGAAAGTGAGAAGAAATTGAGAGCAAAACCAAAGTCGCAAGAGATTTTGAGAGAAATAAAGTTACATCAAGCACAATATATGAAAATGATGAATCAGGAAATAGAATGGAAAATTAAACAGATGAGACAAAAAACATTTGAGTTGGCTAATAAATGTGGGAAACTGTTGGCCTGGCAAATGAAAAAAAGACAAAAACTCAACACTATTATAAATTTAGAAGTGGAAGGAAAGATTATACAGAACCCAGTCGAGATTAGAAATTGTTTCCAGAGGTACTTTAAACAATTATATACACAAGGGCCACAGAAAGAAATTGATATAGATCGATTCTTGAAAATAAATGGATTACAAAAAATCTCTCAAGATAATAAATTAATGTTGAATTATAAAATAACTGAACAGGAGGTAGAAGGTGCCATTCAGAATATGCAATTAGGTAAATCTCCAGGACCGGATGGACTGACTTCTAGATATTACAGATCTTTAAAAGAATGGTTAGTACAACCTTTAAAGGAAGTCTGTAATGAAATACTGGAAGGGAAAAGGGCACCAGAGTCGTGGAAGGAAGCGTATATCACACTTATACTGAAAACAGAGACTGATAAGACGCAGCTCAAGAACTACCGCCCCATATCACTGCTTAATGTGGATTATAAAATTTTTGCAGATATTTTGGCTAAAAGACTAAAAAAAGTATTAGTGGAAGAGATTCATAAAGACCAAGCAGGTTTTCTCCCGGGTAGACACTTGTCTGATAATATGAGAAACATAATTAACATTTTAGAAAAATTACAAGTGAATATTAATACCAAGGCAGTTTTGATATTTGTGGACATGGAGAAAGCTTTTGACAATATTTCCTGGAGTTTTATGAAGAAGAACCTACAGGGGATGGGGGTTGGTCAAGGTTTTGGAAATGGTATAAGTGCAATTTATTCTGAACAAAAGGCCAAATTAATTGTTAATAATGTGGTGACGGAGGAATTTAAGATAGAAAAAGGGACACGACAAGGTTGCCCAATTTCCCCATTGCTTTTTATATCGGTCCTGGAGGTCCTTTTGAATATGATTAGAAGGGACCAATTGGTTAAGGGTATACAGGTTGGAGCTGAACAGTACAAATTGAGAGCATTTGACTTAGTATTGACATTACAGGAGCCAGAATCTAGTACTAAAAGAGCTTTGGAACTGATTCAAGCATTTGGTCAAGCGGCAGGATTTAAGCTGAATAAGTTAAAAACAAAGGTTCTAGAGAAGAATTTAACAGCGATTGAGAGAGAGAGGTTTCAGAAGGAGACAGGCTTAACAGTGACTAAGAAAGTGAAATACCTGGGGATTAATATGACAGCTAAAAATGGGAATTTATTTAAAGATAACTATGAAAAATGCTGGACGGAAGTGAAAAAAGATTTAGAAATTTGGTCAAATTTGAAGCTTTCATTGCTAGGCTGTATTGCTGCGATAAAGATGAATGTATTGCCTAGAATGTTGTTTTTGTGATCATGGTATCTCCCCTGCCAGGTAAGTATGATTTATAATGAACTGAAAAAGGTATTTAAATATACCTTCTTGAAGAAACCAGAGGCCTTTCTCCTGGGCATTGTCGGCCAAGGGGTGTCAAAGAAGGATAGAACTTTCTTTATGTATGCAACAACAGCAGCAAGAATACTCATCGCAAAGCATTGGAAGACACAAGATTTGCCCACTCTGGAAGAATGGCAGACGCAACTGATAGACTACATGGAATTGGCTGAAATGACTGGCAGAATTCGAGACCTGGGAGAAGAGACGGTGGAAGAGGACTGGAAAAAATTTAAAGAATATTTACAGAAACATCATAAATTGTACGAATGTTAGGAGTATGCACAAATGAGAATAACACGGCAGCAGTAAACCTAGTGTAAGACATATGAGAATAGGTGATGCTTAGGGAAATTGTGAAATCTGAAGAAATATTATGTTCAAATTTAGCAGGTTAATTTATGACCAAAATATTTAAAGTTGGAATTGAATATTTGAGAATTATAAAATAAGAATGGAAGTAAGGTAACAAATTGCTGTATTTAACTATATGACTGAGAACGCAGGGGAGGGTGATGCGAGGAAGTCCAAAGATTATGAAAGTATGATTTATGAACATTTGTAATCTCTTTTCTTATCTTTTACTCTTACTCTTTTTATTCTTACTTTTTTCTTATAATCTTACTTTGAATTTCTCTGTTTTTTGTATGCTTGATGTTATTTTTGTTGTTTAAAATTGCAATAAATATTTTATTAAAAAAATATAGAATGTTGTTTTTGTTTCAAACACTGCAAATTTTGGATAAAATGGATTGTTTCAAGTAGTGGCAGAGAGACATTTCTAGATTTGTCTGGCAGGGCAAGAAGCCTAGAATAAAATTTAAAATACTAACGGATGCAAAGGAAAGAGGTGGATTTGCCCTGCCAGACCTTAAACTTTATTATGAATCAGCAGCTTTTTGCTGGCTGAAAGAATGGCTGCTTCTTGAAAACACAGACATTTTGGATTTGGAAGGTTTCAACAATGTATTTGGGTGGCATGCTTATTTGTGGTATGATAAGGTCAAAGCACATAAAGCATTAAAAAACCGTATTGTCAGGAAACATTGTTTAATGTCTGGATAAGATATAAGGACCTACTTGAAAATAAAACCCCAAGATGGTTGTCACCGATGGAAGCGAAGGCTCAGAAAAAGCTCAATATGGAGGCCAAATGGCCGAAATATTGAGAAATTTTGGAACAAGAGGGAGATAAATTGAAATTGCAGAGCTTTGAAAAACTAAAAAACTAAAAAAAATAATCAGATAATGGAGGCATACAATTTGGACAAGAAAATTGGCTTCCAGGTGGAAAAAT
Source organism: Podarcis liolepis (assembly GCF_965112155.1). Taxonomy (NCBI): domain Eukaryota; kingdom Metazoa; phylum Chordata; class Lepidosauria; order Squamata; family Lacertidae; genus Podarcis; species Podarcis liolepis. The sequence goes on along the minus strand of NC_139561.1, from coordinate 2,212,370 downwards.
CAAAATTGGAAACAGAACTGTTAGACCCCAAAACCAAAATTCTGTCAAAGATGTATAACTTGCTGTTGAAATGGAATACTCAGGATGAAACGGTGAAATCTGCTATGATTAAATGGGCACAAGATGTTGGACATAACATAATGATGGCTGACTGGAAACAGTTATGGGCCACAGGTATGAAGTTCACGGCATGTAACGTCTTAAGAGAGAATATTATGAAAATGATATACAGGTGGTACATGACACCAGTCAAGCTTGCAAAAATCTATCATCTGCCCGATAATAAATGTTGGAAATGTAAAGAAACTGAAGGTACATTCTTTCACCTTTGGTGGACGTGCCCAAGGATTAAAGCTTTCTGGGAGATTATCTATAATGAAATTAAAAAAAGGTATTTAAATATACCTTTCTGAAGAAACCAGAGGCCTTTCTCCTGGGCATAGTCGGCCAATTGGAGCTAAAGAAGGATAGAACTTTCTTTATGTATGCTACAACAGCAGCAAGAATACTTATTGCAAAGTATTGGAAGACACAAGATCTACCCATCCTGGAAGAATGGCAGATGAAGGTGATGGACTATATGGAACTGGCGGAAATGACCGGCAGAATCCGAGACCAGGGAGAAGAGTTGGTGGAAGAAGATTGGAAGAAATTTAAAGACTATTTACAGAAATATTGCAAAATTAATGAATGTTAGAATGATGTCGGAATGAAGTTAAGTGGTTTTTAGCAGCAATATTATAAAGGAATATGTAAAAATGGATTGTTAACAGGTGATAATCTAAAGTTATAATATATTAAGATAAAGGATTAAGATAAAAACAAAGAGGGAAAGGATTTGCTGAATTAACTAATTGAACTGGAATACAAAAAAGGGAGGTGTGAGGAGGTCAGGGAAACAAGCAAACGAAAGACAAGATATGGAAAGATTGATTTGTTTTTAACTGTTTTTATTTTTCTGTACTTTGTATTTTCTTTTTTTCTTTTTCTTTTTTTTGTAACATTTTGAAACTTTAATAAATATCTTTAAAAAAACAAAACATGGATAAGCATGGACAATTGTGCTCAGTTATCCTTGTCTATCCTGGCCCAGATGAGGGATAAAGGAAGAAGGCTCCTGATTTCATCTCTGTCTTGGGGCACGCGACACAAACGGGCCTTTCCGTCTCATGTTCAGCGCTGTCCCCTGTTCCCATGACACGACTCCAGGGATGGGGGGGGGAGGGAACACCCCACTTTCAAAGTAGTGAAGCAGCTGCCTCTGAACTTTCCACAGACATGCTTTGTGGGTGGAAATTTGGGTGCAACTCAGCTTGCAGAAACGGGGTTGCATGAGGTTAAAACCAGATAGAGCAGGACTTCCGGGTTAGCGCGATCGACTAATGGCGGATTCCCTCTGAGCTCCAGAGGGAATCGGCTCCGTAGGATCAGGTCTTGCTGCTGCGGCGAAGCGGGGACCCTTAAAAATCACAGGCGGGGAAGCCTGTGAACCTGGTGACTCGGCGGGCACCATTTGCGCCCCCCGACCCGTGAAGGAGCCTTTTTAAAGGCTTCGGAACGGGAGATGGTATGAGTGGCGCGGTGCTGTGAGTCGACTGCTTCTCCTACGGAGTGAAGCCGCATGCCATGGTCAGAGAGCGCTGACTTCTTCTTGTGAACAATTGGATTTTAAAGCAGCAACCCATGAGTAGTATGGAAATTGGACTTTTAAAGGAAATTTTTTTGTTGAATTAGGCACGATCGGGGAAGGCGTAAACAGGAAGTCAGTCTCCCCGTCTTATAAATAATTTTTTTTTATTTTTTTTTATAAAATTTTTATTTGGTTTTCTGCTTTTATAAAGACAAAACATACACAAAGAAAAAACAAAAGACAAAAACATGTATAAAATCAGCAAATCCCCATTTCATAACCTTGTTCCCTGACTTCCCCCACCCCCCCTCATGCATCCCAGTTTCAAGATTATGTCAGCAAGTTGATATTTCTCCTCTTAACAATCTTATTCATCTTATTTCCTTTTTTTATAATAAAAATTAATTTTCATAAGTTGGACTTAAGTTCTCTTCCATCGATTTTCATTTTATCTTAATTAAGAGTCATCTTAACCAAACCTAAAAATCTTGAGAGTTTTTGAGAGTCTCTTCTTCCCTCCCTCCCATCCCCGGTTTTTGTCCCTTCCCAATAAGAATCCAAATTCGAAGTTCTCAGCCTGGGTTCCTCACGTCCGAGGCTTTCAAATGTATTTCCGTTCCTCTCCGCCTGTCCTGTTGGTAGTCCTTTATAGCAGTCGTCAGATCTGGGAAAAGTTCTTTCACCATCAAAGTACGTCCTCTTCCGACAAGAAGATTCAAAGGTAGCTGCTGAAGTATTTCCACAAAGTCTATCTCTTCCAAGTCTAAGTCCAAAAGGAGGCCCCAATCATGTTTCTTTATTTTAAATTCCTGTACTCCATTTTGTCTTGAGGCCTCCTCCTTCTTCTTCTGTATCTCTCGCAGACTTGTGGTGGATATGTTCCCAGCGTCTCCTTGCTTGTATTCCACAGATGTTAACTTTTGGTTGTTGCTTCCCAGGGTTACTTCTTCTTTTTCTTGTTGTTTAGTCTCTTCCAGCTCTGTAGATATTGTTTCCCAATCAGCTGTGGATTCTTTCTCATTAAGGTCCTCAATACAAAGAGCAGAGTTGCCTGTTCCCAAGGTCATAGTCTCAAGTTGTTTGTTCATGGCCAAGCTCTGCTCCTGTAAGATTCCCACCAATTGAAACATCCTTTCGATTTCCACTAGTAACTTTCCTTCCACAGCCATTGTATCCATTGTAGTTTCACAGAGTTCCCCCTAGGGGGAATCTGGTTACTTATTTGCCTTTTCACCAACAATCCTTTAACTGATTATTATTACTTTGTTTCCAACAGCTTCAGCTCAATTATAACTCGTCTTAGTCCATAGGAATCTTAAATGGCAATTTCTCACTTTAAACCGCCCGTTTGGCAGCTTTGACAGCTGTCAAACTCCGCAGCTCTAACGCAGGCACAAAGGCAGGACGTTCCCGAGCCCGGGAGGGGGGGTTGTTTAAAACAAAAGGAAGGTTTCCAAAACTCCACTCTCCTGCACAAAATTTCCTTTGGTAAAATCTTGAAAGTTAGTGTCCTTTTTAACTCACCCCGCCAAGGGTAGGCTCTCCAACTTATCTCTTGTGTCGTTGCTTAGATGGTCTGCAAGGGGGGGGGTGCGGACTTCCTTTTAGCACACCCCCCGGTCGTCTCCAATTGAAGGTAAAATTTTTATAAAGTCCCAATCCGTCTTACTCACGGGTGATTCTTTCAGTCCAAATTTTCAAGGAAGGAAGTCAGCGCTCTCCGGTCATGGCTCGCGGCTTCGCTCCACCGAGGTAGCGATCGACTCTCAGTGCCACGCCACCCCCGTATCCCCTCCGCAGCCTTTAAAAAGGCTCTTTGCGAATCAGGGGGGGCGCTTAAGGCACCCGCCGAGTCTTCAGTCCGCAGGCTTCCGCGCCTGCGGTTTTTAAGGGTCCCCGCGTCGCCGGCGCGGCAAAGACCCATCCTCAGTGGAGCCGGTTCCCTCCGGAGCTCGGAGGGAATCCGCCATTTCCAGATCGCGTCAACCCGGAAGTCCGTCTTATAAATAATTTAAAACAAGGACTAACTAACTAAGGTCGAGAGGATTTTCTTTCTTCTTAGTGAGTAAAAGATATTAATTTCACGATTTGGCAGTTTAAATATTTTTTTGTGGAGGATAAGAGTTAATTTTTGGAGCTGAAGTGTCACACCCCCCCCCGGGAGTGATCCGCGAGAAAGCCTGTTGGAGAGATATTGAAGAGCTTGACAGCTGTCAAACTAGCTGTCAATACGGAAAAAGCGATCTTTGTTTTCTACCTCTGCTGGACATATTACTACAATTTGGTTATATCTTGTTGAAAACAAGGAAGAACTGATACAAACTAACTTGATTTTTGGATTTGAACTGGATGGAATACTAAGTAACCAAAATCCCTCTAGAGGGGGTTTTGGGACATTACAAGAATGGCTGAAGGAGGGAAAACTCAAGCTAAATTGGACAGAATTTTCTTTCTCTTGGGAAAGTTACAAGGCCAAATTGATGTTTTGGCTACTAACGTTGCAACCCTGGACTTAACAGTAAACAAGTGCATTGAATTTGATAAGGACTTGATCCAGGAAGTTCATGCAGCTGGACAAGAGAAGAAAGTTGAGAGTGTGGAGAAAGAGACACATGTTGCTTCTGAGGAAAGGGAAGGAGGAGATGTGGTGTTGCAGATGACAAAGGAGAGCCAGAGTCCTGACATGATGGCTACAAAGGAAAATAAGAATTGGATGATGAAAACCTGGTCCAAATCGGAGACTGAAGAATAGAAAGATCTCTATATGTGGAGATCTGAAGATCCAAGGATTATAAATTTGATCAAGGTGAAAGCTGGAGCTTTGGGGACATATGGATTTGAAAGGAGTAAGAAACAAGATTTGGGCTCCACTTTTAAGTATGGTGGTCTGGCTGGAGGAAGCATCGTTCCCATTGGATTAGAGCATCTCCGAGATCTGGTGTTTATTATTAAGGACTATCAAAAAATCCGGCAGAGAGGAACTGAGAGACAATTAAGGGCCTTGGATGTGAGATCTCCAGGGTGATAGCAGACTAAGACTGATGGACATTTGTTGGGGATTGAAACCGGGAAAGGGGACGGGGTGGGGTTTGGGGATCCAAAGGGTGTATAAATATAATTTGTCTTTTTCTTTTATTCTGTTTTGATATCAGTATGAAAAGTGGGGAATTCGTGGAAAGGAATTTGGGTCGACTTTAGAAAAAAGGATTTAAGAATGAGTACTGAGGTATAAATTTAGAGGTTTATAAGGTAAAATTGGTTTTTTAAAATGAATTAAATATAAAAAGGTTAAAAACTGGGGATAAGAACTTGTTGAATTTACAATTCGAATGGGAATATAAGAAGGGGAGGTGTGGGGAAGTCAGGGAAAGATGTTATAGAAAATAAGGATTGCAAATTGTTTGTGTTTTTAATTGTGGTTTTGTGTGTGTGTTTTTTTGGCTTTTTAAAATGGAAAATTCCTAATAAATATTTATTAAAAAAAAAACAAAAAACAGATAGAGCAAGAGGCCTCCAGATTCCCAGGCTACTCCTATATCTTCTGCCTCTGTGTTGACCTCCCTAGCTTTTAAAATTTAGATGGATATGTCTTAGGAAGCATCCTGTTTGCAACTTCCACCTCCTGACACCTCTCTCAGACCTCAAGATGAGAGGCCCTCCTGGATTCCTCCTCTGAGAACAGAGGCAGCAAAGCAGGGCTGACTTTCACTTCTCTAGATCAGTTAGCTTGGTTACAACTGGAAACTTTTCTATGCAGGTCTTTGACTTCCTACGATAAACAACTATTGTTTCCCTATGATTGCGACAGGTAAAGTCACCTTCCTAGCAAAATTCACAAAGCACAGTCTGGCATCTTTCCGCAGGGCCTGCAAGACAGAGCTGTTCCACCAGGCCTTTGGTCAGGGCGCAGCCTGACTCCCTCCTCTGGCAATCTGCACAGAATTTTGCTTAATGGTTGCCATCAATTTGATTTTAATTAATTTTTATAATGAAATATTTTTAGAATGTTGGATTATTTGATTGTTGTTAGCCGCCCTGAGCCCGGCTTCGGCTGGGGAGGGCGGGATATAAATAAAATTTATTATTATTATTATTGTGTGCCCAAGTTCCGTAGCACCCCCATTCATCCCCACTGGAAAGTCCTCTGCAATGGGAAACACTAAACTCAGTGCTCAGCGCTGGCAGCCTCTGCCCTTGCCCCCCCCCCCCATGGAGAAAAACTCTGGAGCTCAACTCTGCAGGCCCTTTGCGGGGCCTAAACCCCAGCAAGCACTAAGCACTCCTGCTGCACTGACCTCTAGCAGCAAGCCCACCCCCACATTGTTGCTTAGTCGTCTTAGTCGTGTTCGACTCTCCGTGACCCCATGAACCAGAGCATGCCTTGGAAACTCTCACTTTCTTCTCAAAGCTTCTCCTTTTTTATGTCCATGGAGTTTTCTTGGCAAAATGCTGGAGTGGTTTGCCAGTTCCTTCTCCAGGTGGATCACATTTAGTCTAAACTCTCAACTATGGCCTGTCCGTCTTTTGTGGCCCTGAACGGCATGGCACACAGCTTCTCTGAGTTATTCAAGCCCCTTCGCCATGACAAGGCAGGATCCATGAAGGGGCACCCCCACCTATCCACCCGCAAAAGGACAGGGAAGGGCCACAGCTCTGTGACAGAGATCATGCGCTGCAGGCAGAAGGTCCCAGGTTGAAATCCGGGTGCCTCCGGAGAGGGCTGGGGGTGGCGGACGCCCCAGTGTGGTGCCAGCACAGAGCCAGGTGGGCCAAGGGTGCTTGCAGATTGGGAGTCTATGATCAAAGCCCTCCAAAACCCCAGAGGCTTCACCACCAAGGAATCCCCCAGAAAAGCACCACTAGCTGCCACAGGAATTAACACGCAAAAGCCTGGGAGAGGAGAAGTGTCCTCAGCTGGTGCCGCAAATAAAGGCAAACCTCCCTGAGGAGAACTATTCCAGAAGAGGGGGTTCTCCTGAAAAGAAGAGGGGGTTCTTGTCTTGCTCCCCCAGCCAAAAGGAAAAATCCTGGGAACTGCAGTTTATTCCCTACAGAGATACAATTGCCAGTACTCTTAACAAACCACAGTTCCCAGAATTATTTGAGGGAAGCCATGTGTTTTAAGTGTGCTTTAAACATTTGGCATCTTCCTGTCTTGCTAGCAGCAGGCAACAGCAAAGATTTCTCATTGCCTGAGGCACGGAAGCGCCTCTGCCAGTCAGAGTAGACAGCACTGGGTTAGGCGGAGAAATAGCCAGACCTGGTAGAGAGCTCCTAAGACCTTCCACTCCTCACAGGTCCCTCCTTTGTCATCCGTCTCTTTTTAAATTATTGTTTTGAGGAAACGGCTACTGCATTCAGCATTCTGCCTCTCACTGCATTCTGTGGGAATGGCAGCCACTCTCATCCCACAAGCGGTTAATTGCTTTTGATCTCAGGAACTGCGAATTCCTGCCTTCCCCCCACTTCTTCTTTGACTGCAGCCTGACAGACTAATAACTCTTCTGCCAGGTCTCCGGATAATTGCCCACCTCCCTTGCTGGGATAATGAGCGACAACCACCGGTATGCAGAGCCATTTGTTCCCCCAAAAGAGACGTCGAGAGTGGACTACTGCTGCAGTGCCAAGAGCTGGGGGGGGGGAGATGGCACCCCCGCCTCGCTGCCATGGCTCCCAGGGGATCACTCCCCAGGCTCAGTCAAGCAGCCTGCCTGGCAAAGGGCAACTGCAAAGCAACCGCCCTCCAGCCCTGGTGCTGAGTGGGCACCAGGATGGGTTGCTTTAGGATGGCACCCAATGGCTCCTGAAAGAGGGTACAGAGGGGCCCATAAACCTGGTTCCCCACATTCCCCCCCCCCAGTTCAGCTCCTACCATCAAGCGGGGGGTTGTGTGCCTGCATTCTTTGCAATTGTTGTCTAAACTCGATTTGCAGCAATACAACATGAAAGGAACTGAAGCCTTCAGCTCAGTGGAAGAGAGTGTGTTTTGTTTTGCATACAGAAGGCAAAACCCCCAGCATCCACCCAGAAAAGACTTCTGCCTGAGATCAGCAATCCAAGCAGAGTGTGTTTCATGTGTGTCAACGGCAGAAAGGCCTGGTCTCGATTATCCAGCGGCAGGTGAAGCTATGAAGGCCAGCAGTTAGCAGCAGGGCTGGGAAGGAAAGGCCTCTGTCTGGGACATAATGGGGCCGGCCAAGGTCTGAAAAAGAATTGGGCCCATTTCAGTGGCCATCTTGAATATCAAAGCCAAAGATGGAGGACAGAGGTTGAATCCGTCACTCAGTGCACAAAATGCTCAAGACTCTTCCAGAGCAAATGGGAAAGTGGGATCTGAAAGCCCCTTCCCACCAGAATGCCCTGCAAGGGAATAGAGGGGCCTTCAGCCACTGCCCTCTGATTTTGCGCCCCGCCCCCCGTCAGAACTAATGGAGCCAATCATTCCTATGGGGGCAGGAAAACAACTTCATAGGAGGAGAAATGGAGGGTGTGGACAGAAAGCCTTTCTCTGCAAATGTGGCCCCCAAAGCTTCTTTGGGCTCCTCCGGGTGACCTATTTAATCAGCACTCATCCTGACTTGCTCACACAAAGCTTACATGGAAGTTAGACAACAGGTCCCTCCAGGCACCATTTCATTTTGAACTTAGTAGGATTTGGGGCAGCTGTGCACATTCCCCTTTCAAAGCTGTTTGCCCCTGCAAAAAATTTGGGGCGGACATACTGCTTTGCTTCCAGCTGTGTCTCACAGTTTCCTGCTGATTTCCTGTTAACTTTTTATATGTCAATTTTTTGTCCTGCTTCTGCTGTGCTGCAGTGCAAGAGTGACCCCTCCAGACATCCACAATGCAGTAACACTGGGGAAACATCACAGGGCAACTAAGGAAGCCTAGGGTTTGCCACCGAGTCTTTCCTTTTTTCCAAACAGGAGTTTGACCTTTGGGCGAGCATTCAACCCCTGGCCCAAGATATACAGGCCCACTGGTGCAAACTCCTGGGGACCCCGGCACCCACAAAATTTTTGCTGTGGGTGCCTAGCTTCCTTTTCAGCTCTGGCTGTGTTCACATGAGCCACTTACAGCACAGTGAAGTTGCTGCCCCCCTGCTGCCCCCCAATGATGGGCCAAGGATGTCTCTACCATATGAGGAGGTGAACACGTCTTGGCTAAGAACAGCTTAAGGACTCCAGTTGCTGCAAAGCTGGTTTGAGAAATAATGTCAAACAGCAGTATTTTGTAGCAAAGTACAGTATACATATGCATTCAGGATAATGTTCTTGTGTGAACACAGATTAAAAACGCAGAACAGTCCATGGAGTGCACAGTAAAACGGGAATGTGAAGACAGCCAGAGCCTCTGAGTTCTGTACGTTCTGGGTAGTATATTCCTTCTCATGTTATACTTAGACCATGGGGCCCATTGAGCTCTGCACTGCCTACACTGACTGGCAGCCGCTCTCCAGGGTTTCAGGCAGGGGAGCTCTCCCTTTCCTATCTGGAGAGGCCAGGGATTGAACTGGGAACCTTCGGTCTGCAAGCCAGATGCTCTGTGGGCCCCTGCAGCAGCATCTGCTCTCACTATCGACTTTCAACAGTCTGCTCGTCTTGTGTTATCTTTCTGCAGTCATCGAGCTAGTCCTCGGAAGATGCTGCCCAACACCTGAAGTGCTCAAGGCGCCAAAGCCAGGGCCACCCTTCTCTAAGCGCTGAGCCCTTCCCACTCCCTGCTGCCCAGCTGCAGAAGGGGGGCTCGTTACCTGCGGGCCTCAGGAGACAAGGCTGCATTCTCTTCCGTTGCCTCCACCAAACTGAACGAGTTGGAGAGCAGCAGTTTCTCCCCCAGGCTTCTTTCCAGCTCCTCATCCGCACAGGATTGTTCCCTAGAAAGCCACAGCAGCAGCATGAGAATAGGGGCAGCGGGCAGAGGATTGAGTGGGATATGTGGGCTTCATAAGGATCAGTGGAGCAGCTTTGCCCCAGCTGCCAACCTCCAGTCCTGATGGCCTGCTTATTTATTATTACATTTATATCACACCTTTTCTCCAAAGAGCTCAAGGTGGCACACACTGTTCTCCTCCCAACAGCCCTGTGAGATGGCTAAGCTAAGAGGCGGTGGCTGGCCCAAGGTCACCCAGGGAGCTTCATGACCAAGCAGGGATCTGAACTCTGGTCCCCCAGGCCATAGTCCAGTACTCTAACCGTTACACCACTGGCTCTCAACTGCAGCTTCCATCAGCCCCAGGCTAGCATGGCAATAGCATGCTGATGGGAGTTGTGGTCCAAAACATCCAGACTGGAGGCCTCAGCTTAGGGAAGGCTGAAGCTGGAGAGCCTGGGTGGTGCCATGGTGAGAGTGCTGGAGTGGCCATGGCCAAAGGCCCTGACGAATGCGGGGGGCGGGGGGACGACGCCTTTTAAATCTACCTCAGCACAGATGATGGAGAACTTGCTCATAGCTGATATAGGCACCCACTTCCTTTAAGCAAAATAACCAAAAAACCTCAACACTCTATTGGATAAACTGCTATGTAACTGATTCATTTAGTCATATGTGGTGGTGGTGATGCTGTGCTTCTTCTTTTTGGATAAAGGTGTTTCATGAGGCAAGCCTCACTGCAGAACAGACTCTTCCTTGATCCCAAATTGCCCTTTTATCCTGCTCTGTGGCCACCCAAGAGCACCCCATCACCCACCCAATGACTGCAGCAAAACTAACCATTGTCAAGTACAGGAAAACATTGAACACAAACTTGTTTGGGTCTCAACTTTGGGATTTAATTCTGATAGACAAATTAGTAACCCATGTTTCTAGAAAAGTGGATGGGCAAGAAATTTGACACTTTTTATTAAAATTGGTATAAATTTATTAACTGGTATAAAATTGGTATATATTTATTAGAGGGAATTACTTGAATTACTTGTTTCTGTTGTGATTCTAGATTCTCAGTTCTCTTTCTCTGCTGTTTTCAGGATGTTTTTAAAAAGTAGTGGGAGAATCCAACTTCAAAATCCCTCTAGCCAAACTGGCTAGCAACTCTGGGCTCCACAGCGCAAGATGTGGCTTGGCTCACTATCATGAACCAGCCAGAGCTATTTTCTTAACAGGTGCCACCTTCCGGCTGTGCACATCTTCGACTGTGACACAACGAGCAGACAGTACAGATTACCAATGACAGGATGCGCGGAAAGCAATGCTGCCAAGCTGCAACCCAGAAATATGCTCTGCAGCTGTTAACTCCCCAGTGAAGCAAGAAGAGGCTGCAGTTCTGCCCACCCTTTCTTCACCTAGTCCTGCTCCATCAGCTCTCTTCTGCCACCTGCTGCAAGGAGCAGGGCTCCAGGTGCACTGCAAAGCAGACCAGGGGGTGGAAGCATGGCAGAAATCATGGGGGAGAAAGCTATCAGTGGCTACTAGCCATGGAGGCAGCTAAGCTCTGCCTTCACATTCAGAAGTAATGCTTCAGAATACAAGTTGCTGGAAACCAGAGGAGGGAGAGGCATCTGGCTGGCCACAGTGAGGACAGGAACTTGCAGATGCAATCTCAGAGCCTCTGAATATAATATGTGAGACTTCTTGGAGAACATGTGAGGTCCCTGTGGACTTGAGATGAGCAAATGTTGTCCCCATCTTCAAAGTGGGGGGAGAGGGCCCAGGCAACTACCGGTCAGTCTGGTTGACGTCCATACCAGGAAAAGGCCTAGAACAGATAATTAAACAGTCGGTCTGTGAGCAATTAGAAAAAGATGCTGTGATTAGTAAGCGCCAGCATAGGTTTCTTAAAAGCAAGGCATGCAAGACTAATTTTATTTCTTTTTTTGATAAGAGTTACAAGCTTGATGGACTAGGGGAATGCTGTGGATGTAATGTATCTTGGTTTCAATAAGGCTTTCAACCAAGTCTCCCATGATTGTCTTTCAGAGAAGCTGGAAAATGTGGACTGGATGAGGTTACTCTTAAGTGGATTTGTAGCTTGATGACTGACCAAACCCAAAGAGTGCTCATTAATGGTTCTTTGTCATCCTGGGGAAAAGTGACAAGTGGGGTGCCACAGGGAGCCACCCGGCCGTTCAACATCTGTATAAACCAAACTGGGAGACGTAGCCAATGCCACTGAAGACAGAACTGAGATTCAAGAGGACCTAAACAGATTGGAGAACTTGGCCCAAACTAACAAAATAAATTTCAATAGGGGCAAATGTGAGGTTCTGCACTTAGGCAGGAAGAACCAGATGCCCAAATATAGGATGGGGGACACTAGCAGTACCTGCGAAAAGGATCTAGGGGTCTTAGTGGACCACAAGCTTAACATGAGTCAACAGTGTGATGCAGGAGCAAAAAAGAAAAAAGAAAAATGCTCATGCTATTCTGCATTAACAGAAGTCTAGTGTCCAGATCAAGGGAAGTAATAGCACCACTCTATTCTGCCTTGGTCAGACCACACCTGGAATACAACTGCGTCCAGTTCTGGGCACCACAGTTTAAGATGTTGACAAACATGTGCAGAGGAAGGTCTGGAAACCAAGCCTTATGAGGAACGGTTGAAGGAGCATGGTATGTTGAGCCCGGAAAAGAGGAGACTGAGAGGAGATATGAGAGCCATCTTCAAATATCTCAAGGGCTGTCACATGGAGGAGGGAGCAAGCTTGTTTTCTCCTGCTCTGGAGGGGAGGACTCAAACCAAGAAAGAAGATTCCAACTAAACATCAGGAAGAACTTTCTGACAGTAGGAGCTGTTTGACAGTGGGACCGTCTCAAGAGGTTGGAGGTTCTTAAGCCAAGGTTAGGCGGCCACCAGTCAGGGATTCTCTGGCTGTGATTCCCACATTGCAGGGGGTGGGCTAGATGATCCTTGGTGTCCCTTCCAACTCTACAATTCTAGGATTTTAGGATGCTGGACTAGATGGGCCAGTGCCTGATCCAACAGGCTCTTCTTATGTTCTTGACTGAGTCTTGAGACACCAAGACCGTAGGGGAGCCTGTGGCCCTACGGATGTTGCTGGACTCCCATCATCCTCTGCCACCATGGCCGGCAGACAGGGATGGTGGGAGATGTAGTCCAGCAACACTGAAAGGCCACACATTCCCCATTCTGACTTAGAGGAATATGGATGTTATGTAGGCTGCAACAACCAGTGGAAGGTTTGGCCAGTGCATGGAGAAGGGTGTGCATATAGAACAAGAGTGGATCTGCTTTTGTAGAGCTGAGTGACTGGCCAGGATTTCTCCCTCCCAATTGTTTAACAGTGGCAGAAACTGGAGGGCAAAAAACCTCCTTCACTCCCTAAGGTTGCTAAAAAAGAATGCTTGGGTGAAAAAAATGAGTGGCTTTTTTTCATGAAAGAAATTGTGAGTTTGATCCTGGTACTGAATAAAAATTCCTGAGCTGAACAAGTGTTCGGAGGAACCCAGTTCCTTTACTGTTATTTCAATTTCTTACCCATCCTTCACCACAAGGCCACAGAGCAGGTTATAAACAATACAAAAATGTAATAAGTCAGTTTAAACCATTTGAAATCAGAAGAGCAGGGCAGAAAGTTTCATCTTCAGCATGCACCTCTGTGGGGATGGAGTTCCAAAAGTGAGGAGCTGCCCCAGAGAATGCCCTCTTCCAAGCTACCAATCCCGAGGTTAGCATTTCACTCCTCCCCATACTTCTTCTTCACCCCATACTTCTGAGGGGGGGGGCAATAAACACCCAATAAGGTCTGTATGGGTGGAGGTGCTCTTTCAGAAATTTGGGGCCTAAAGGCTAGCCTATGTCCACCCAGCTGAGCCTTGAGGTTCTGGGTAAAAACCAAGGAGCTCCTGAAAGCCAGAAGCCCAGCCTCCTTTGGTTTATATCACAGCCTCCAATGATAGGATTCCATAAAGTTACAATAAAAGCAGCACTGAAACAGAAAAGCTCTCTGGCAGCTCTCCTGGGGCTCTCCAGAGATGGATGCTTCATGGAACCACCCACAGCAAGTGGGCTCTGAGATGTGCCAAGCCCAGTCTCTTCCTGTGTCCTGACGGCAGGGCCCCTCTCATTGGGCATTCCTGATGACTTGTCCTCACGATGGTATTGGGGTGCTAGACATGATTCCCCTTTCCCAGTAAAATTACCTGAGTCCATGACTTTATTGGGGCAATTATACACAATCCCACTTTCAACTGCACCTGCAGAAATTTTGGGGCGGACCTACTTCTTTCCCACTCAGTCCATGTCCTGTAACTTTCTGCTGAAATTCTGTCCCTTTTCATACCTCAGGTGTCCCAGTTTCTTTGCCCCGCCTCTGTTCTGCTACAGCGCAGGAGCCCCCCCCCCCATGTGGCAATAAGGGGGATAACATGGGGGGAGCAGAATGATGTGTGGGTGGGTCCACTGCAGAGGACACACCAATAAACCTGAATGGAGGGGCCCACACAGCAATGAACACATGGCATGCGCAGGTTGCTTCAAGGTGTAGCTGCAAGACACAACAGGCACCAGGGGAGTTCCATCCCTGGGTGAGCCTTACCTTTTCTCAAGGAACTTGTCAAGGCTGCTGAGATAACCGTCTGGCTCTGAAGAAAGGAGCTGGATGCACAGGTGGAGGAGAAATGTGTCATTTTAGCAGACGAGGACAGAGCAGTGCTGCACAACTACTAAACAAGGCTGGTGTTGGCACCTGGCATTCTGGGGCAGCTGCCAAGGACCCAGTAGGGACACACACATGACATGTGGCAGCAACGGGATCTCCATGCTGCCCATGCAGGCCACCATTTTTGCCCCGGAGCAATGCTACATCGAAAGCATTGTAGATAATTTAAACGGCAGGCAGATTGCATCATAAAAAGCAGTACTGTGTCCACTGCTGCCACCAGGGGGCTCCATCAACGTAGGAGGGGGGGGTCCATCAGAGGGCATTTACTGTATTTTTCGCTCTATAAGACGCACCAGACCATAAGACGCACCTAGTTTTTGGAGGAGGAAAACAAGAAAAAAAATATTCTGAATCTCAGAAGCCAGAAGAGCAAGAGGGATCGCTGCGCAGTGAAAGCAAGCAATCCCTCTTGCTGTTCTGGCTTCTGGGATAGCTGCGCAGCCTGCATTCGCTCCGTAAGACGCACACACATTTACCCTTTTTAGGAGGGGAAAAGTGAGTCTTATAGAGCAAAAAACACGGGAACTACCTCTCCCTTTAAATTGAGAATTGGCCCGGCCACACAACCCACAGGCTGTGCGTTATTCTCCCTGCCTTCAGCTTTGCAGTCTCTCTTTGTGCATTTCTATGGGGTGTAGTCTGCATCAGACACCCGGCCTGCTGCCCTTGACGGGGTCCAGGGACCTTGTGGGGTGCTACCTCACACTGGTAAGGAAGATGGGCTACTGAACCAAACTAAGCCAACTCTATGCCATTACATTCCAAACCTCTAGTCCACAAAGTGTTACCTACTGTGTAAAGGTCCTCAGAGCCCGGATCTGAATTGCTCATCTGCAGGAGGTTTCCAAGAGACACAAGGTCATCAGTGTCTTCATCCATGTCTGAGCCCACAGCCAGTCTCCTTGGGTCACCTGAAAGCTCATCTGGGGAGGCTGAGATGCTGGAGGATGTCATCGGGAAATGGGCAGGGGTGGGAAAAGAGGAATGCTCTGGGCCTGGGTCTTCCTCTTGGTCTGAATCGTAGGGCAGCCTCACTGGGTCCCCAGCAAGCTCACTGGAGGATGTCGAGGCACTGCTTCCAAGGTAGGTGGCAGGTGGTGTGGCCAATGGATGGCTAGGAGAGGGTAAGAAAGGAGACTCCAGCTCTAAGGCCCTCTGGGTGCTTGTCTGGGTTTGGCCCTCAAGCGGGGCTCCTTCCAGCTGCTCACTTGCCATGTGAAAGACACTGGCCATGGGGAGCACTGGACCAACTCTCTCTGCCTCCTGAAGAGTTGCATTCTTTGGCTGCAGGATCACAGGCTCTTCTAGGAACTGTGGGTGGTCCCCAGCGGGGGAAGAGGCCTTGGCTGTGGACTCCATCATGTGCAGCTCAGCGGGCTCTTGGGTGATATCAGGCATCTCCTCCGAGCTTTGGTACTCAGATGCGGGGTCTGGGGCAGGGCTCAAGGGCAGCAGTTCGTCATTGTACAGGAATTCAATCCGGGGTGGGGACCAGTCTGGAGGGAACATGGCGTCCTCTTGATCTTCCTCCAGCGGAGAGTCTGGGTTGCCCCACAGGCTGGAGCTGTGGCTGCTGTGGGATGCCTCTTCCAGGGGATGTGCAGAGGGAAACAAATTAGGGAGGCCGTGCTCATACAAAGAGAGGCCTTGCTGCCTCACATTGTTGCTGCAGCTGCCCCCAGGCCCCTTCTTCTGTCCCTGGCTGGGAGCTCCCAAGAAGCCCGTGTCTCTCTTGGACAAAAAGCGGGCTGCTGATGACCTGCATTTCTGGGACCTTTTCTGCATCTGCCGCAAAGCGGCCTGGGGCTCTGCCGAAGACAGGGAGAAAGAGAGAGAGAGAGAGAGAGAGGAGTTAATGCTCTGGCAATTAGCATGCTACAATGTCACAGGGGAACAAACAAACAAAAGGCGCAATGGGCAGGGAGGACTGAGCACAGAATTCAACTTTCTAAGAATTTCGCGTTTATTTTGGAGTGTGTGTATGTGTGTTTAGAATCTGGCCCTAAAGGCTGCAAATATATAACTGAAAGTGCCTGGACAGTGTCAGATAAGAAGTAAGAAGCCACTGGAGGAGTGGATGGATAAGATTTCTGTGGCCAAAGGGCAGGACTTCTGTGCCCTGCTAAGTTCCTTGCCCCTTCACAAGGCAAGGCTCTGGTAGACGTTGGGTTAATGCTGACACAGGACCTTGAGGGGTTTGCATAAGCCCAGGATGCAAACAGACCCCACCTGTTACATGAAGGTCTCAAAGAACCTTCTTAAAGATTGGAAACAGAACTGTAGAGACGCAAGAGACCCCAGGGGTCATCTAGTCCAACCCTTTGCAATGCCGGAATCGCAGCTCAAGAATCCCTGACAGACGGCCAATCAAGCTGTTAAAAAACTTCCAAGGAAGGAGAGTCCACCACCTTTAGAGGAAGCCTGATTCACAGTCAAACAGCTCTTAGCGTCAGAAAGTTCTTCCTAATGTTTAGCTGGAATATTCAGCGCTCCTGAGTCAAGATCCAACCCCTTAACATTTGACAAGGTGCCCCATGATATTCTTGTAAAGAAGCTGGTAAAATGCGGTCTTGACTATGCTACCACTCAGTGGATTTGTAACTGGCTGACTGACCGAACCCAAAGGGTGCTCATCAATGGTTCCTCTTCATCCTGGAGAAGAGTGACTAGTGGGGTGCCACAGGGTTCTGTCTTGGGCCCGGTCTTATTCAACATCTTTATCAACGACTTGGATGATGGACTCAAGGGCATCCTGATCAAATTTGCAGATGACACCAAACTGGGAGGGGTGGCTAACACCCCAGAGGACAGGATCACACTTCAAAATGACCTTGACAGATTAGAGAACTGGGCAAAAACAAACAAGATGAACTTTAACAGGGAGAAATGTAAAGTATTGCACTTGGGCAAAAAAAATGAGAGGCACAATACAAGATGGGTGACACCTGGCTTGAGAGCAGTACATGTGAAAAGGATCTAGGAGTCTTGGTTGACCACAAACTTGACATGAGCCAACAGTGTGACGCGGCAGCTAAAAAAGCCAATGCAATTCTGGGCTGCATCAATAGGAGTATAGCATCTAGATCAAGGGAAGTAATAGTGCCACTGTATTCTGCTCTGGTCAGACCTCACCTGGAGTACTGTGTCCAGTTCTGGGCACCACAGTTCAAGAAGGACACTGACAAACTGGAACGTGTCCAGAGGAGGGCAACCAAAATGGTCAAAGGCCTGGAAACGATGCCTTATGAGGAACGGCTAAGGGAGCTGGGCATGTTTAGCCTGGAGAAGAGGAGGTTAAGGGGTGATATGATAGCCATGTTCAAATATATAAAAGGATGTCACATAGAGGAGGGAGAAAGGATGTTTTCTGCTGCTCCAGAGAAGCAGACACGGAGCAATGGATCCAAACTACAAGAAAGAAGATTCCACCTAAACATTAGGAAGAACTTCCTGACAGTAAGAGCTGTTCGACAGTGGAATTTGCTGCCAAGGAGTGTGGTGGAGTCTCCTGCTTTGGAGGTCTTTAAGCAGAGGCTTGACAACCATATGTCAGGAGTGCTCTGATGGTGTTTCCTGCTTGGCAGGGGGTTGGACTCAATGGCCCTTGTGGTCTCTTCCAACTCTATGATTCTATGATTCTATGATTCTAACTAAGTTGTTTCGGCTTCAGACCTATACACATTTGTACTGATGGAGGCCAGCTGTAAGAAGTTTCAGAAATGCTACTATATTGTTCCATTAGACTGGTGCTTCTAAGGGCAGGCGCATCTTCTGAGAGAAGGGGCTTTCTGACCTGTGAAAAATAGAACTTTCATTTAGTGAAAAACTCCTGGTATTCAGTAACATTTTCAAGGGGAAAGCGCCCTCTGCTGACTCCTCCTGCAGTCCAAGAAGATAGGCGTTTCCCTTGGTGTTGCTTCCCTCCACTGCCATGCAGACGTTTACCAGACTGGTGGGCTTATTCTGCAACATGTGCTTGATGCAATAACAGTGCATGACTGCTGGATTCATCCTGAACTATCCACACATATCACTCCACTCCATTCTGCCAGCCTTCCCCAACCCTATTGCATTATTACCAATGGGGGGGGGGTTGCACTGACTGGAAACAAATAATAATAATAACAAAATTTTATTTATACCCCGCCCTCCCCAGCCAAGACCAGGCTCAGGGCGGCTAACAACCAATAATAAAAACAAGTTGATTAAAATACAATTTTAAAAAGATTAAAATACAACATTAAAACATTAGGATGCAGCCTCTTCACAGGAGGTGAAAGGAAAAAGAAAGAGAGGGAGGGAATCAAATTGGTTCCAAGCCAAAGGCCAGGCGGAACAACTCATCCTGGAGAAGAGTGACTTGTGGGGTGCCACAGGGTTCTGTCTTGGGCCCGGTCTTATTCAACATCTTTATCAACGACTTGGATGATGGACTCAAGGGCATCCTGATCAAATTTGCAGATGACACCAAACTGGGAGGGGTGGCTAACACCCCAGAGGACAGGATCACACTTCAAAACGACCTTGACAGATTAGAGAACTGGGCCAAAACAAACAAGATGAACTTTAACAGGGAGAAATGTAAAGTTTTGCACTTGGGCAAAAAAAATGAGAGGCACAAATACAAGATGGGTGACACCTGGCTTGAGAGCAGTACATGTGAAAAGGATCTAGGAGTCTTGGTTGACCACAAACTTGACATGAGCCAACAGTGTGACGCGGCAGCTAAAAAAGCCAATGCAATTCTGGGCCTCATCAATAGGAGTATAGCATCTAGATCAAGGGAAGTAATAGTGCCACTGTATTCTGCTCTGGTCAGACCTCACCTGGAGTACTGTGTCCAGTTCTGGGCACCACAGTTCAAGAAGGACACTGACAAACTGGAACGTGTCCAGAGGAGGGCAACCAAAATGGTCAAAGGCCTGGAAACGATGCCTTATGAGGAACGGCTAAGGGAGCTGGGCATGTTTAGCCTGGAGAAGAGGAGGTTAAGGGGTGATATGATAGCCATGTTCAAATATATAAAAGGATGTCACATAGAGGAGGGAGAAAGGTTGTTTTCTGCTGCTCCAGAGAAGCGGACACGGAGCAATGGATCCAAACTACAAGAAAGAAGATTCCACCTAAACATTAGGAAGAACTTCCTGACAGTAAGAACTGTTTGACAGTGGAATTTGCTGCCAAGGAGTGTGGTGGAGTCTCCTACTTTGGAGGTCTTTAAACACTGATGGTGTTTCCTGCTTGGCAGGGGGTTGGACTCGATGGCCCTTGTGGTCTCTTCCAACTCTATGATTCTATGATTCTATGAAATACTACCCTCCATATTATGGGTGGGGGCTGAGAATGAAAGACGAGCAAGGTGAGGACCCCCAGGATTAGGGGCAGTTGGTGCAGTCAAGGATAACGGAGTGAGCGCCTCCCCCCACCTTGCTTAGAATGTCTTAGGAAAGGAGAAGGACCTGCTTGGGGTGTCCTTGCCATCCAAAGTACAACCAGAGGCTGCTCAGACGAGGGCTTTATCTGTGGTGGGACTCACAGCTTCATGGCTCTTCAACACATTTAATTTTATTTTATTTACATCTCACATTTCCCTGTAAGGAGCTCAAGGTGGCAGACATGGCTTTCCCCCTCCTCATCTGTATTCTCACAACAACCCTGTGAGGTAGGTCAGGCTAAGAGACAGTGACTGTCCCAGGGTCACTCAGCAAGCATAAGAGCTGAGTGGGGATTTGAACCCTTTTCTCCCAGCTCCTAGTCCAACAGTATAACCACTGCATTACCCTGGCCTTACATTATGCATCAAAACTTCCCCTTTCAACAGAGCCTGGGACTGCCAAACTGGATATGGATCTTTTTCTGCTGGCTGGATTTATTTTTAAAGCCAATGCAAAACACCTTTTGAACTGTTGGGGCATTACATTTTGAGAAAGAAATTGAGTTACGCCTGCATTTATCAGACGTATGATCCACTCCTCCCTTTCAACTATCTCCATGGGATCACAACCCACAGCAGAGATTGGATGGCCATCTGCCATGGATGCTTTAGCTGAGATCCTACAAAAAAGCAAGAACATTGCAATAAATAGCAAGTGCTAAATACACATTCATGAGCCACTTGGTGGTGATAGCATAAACCTCTGAAGAAATTCCGTGAAAGCAAATCTGGAAGCAACCCCAGAATGAGGAGCTGATGTGGATTGGATGGTTTCATAAGACAGTGTTTCCTAGCTGGCCTGTTGGGGGGAACCCTTGATCCACCAAGCCTAGTCTGAGGGGCCAGAGCACTGAAGAACCACTCAGGTGAACTCACCTGCCACCAATGATTTATGAGAATCCCTAAACCCTCCTTCATCACACTGACAGCAAAAGGATGGCCAACTCCGGCCATTGTTGTGCTTTTAGCATTGCCTCTGGAAAAGCAAAGGGTATCCATTAATTGCCCTGGTGTAAGGTCCAGCAAAGCAGAGCTGTCTTTGAAGCAGGACCTTAGGGGATTGCCCTGCCAGAAGCAATCCCTTTGCACTGCCAAAGTCACTGCTGACATTTTGGATCAAGGGTGGGAAGAAGGTAGATCAAAATATAATGGTGGATCTCTGAATGATTTGCAGCAGATCAACATGACTCAGGGGCAATGAAAAAGAAATCCAACTTAAATCAGGCTGCTGAAATGTAGAGAGCTAATGGGGGGGGGAGGACTGTGTGAGCTCAGTTCATTCCCAGTCCTGAAGACCTACCTCTCAGCTCAGAGGCTCCCTGCTCTTTCATTCAAACTGGGTGCCTTTTGCACCTGGTTCTCCTTGATAAATCTCAGGGCTCTAGCAAAAAGTGAAGCGTAGATCCAACAAGCCTTAAGTCTTGCCCACCCCTGTTTTAAAATATTACCTTTGATATAGGAGAGGGATTTGCCACCTCTGGCTTCACCAGCTCTTGAGCGCCTGCGGCTGTCTTGCTGTAGGACAAAAGGGACATCCGTTCAAGGTGTGTCATTATCCAAAGGAAGCCTCTCTGCAGCAACTTCACCAGCGCTTTCTGTGGCTTCTGCACTACTGTCTTGTGTGTGCAGTTTGGCTGTCTGTGCTGGGGACAAAACTGATAGGACCCAATTCATGCTTACAGAAATCTCATGGTAATGCAGGGTGCTTGGGACTTAGAATTTGTACTGGGGCATTTGTGGCACGATGTACAGCGGTACCTCTAGTTACGAATTTAATTCGTTCCAGAGGTCCATTCTTAACCTGAAACTGTTCTTAACTAGAGGCGTACTTTCGCTAATGGGGCCTATAGCTGCTGCTGCGCCACCGACACACAATTTCCGTTCTCATCCTGGGGCAAAGTTCTCAACTTGAGGTAACTCTTCCAGGTTATAATAATAATAATAATAATTTATTATTTGTACCCTGCCCATCTGGCTGGGTTTCCCCAGCCACCCTGGGCGGCTTCCATAGAAACCAAAAAACACTAAAATACCATACATTAAAAACTTCCCTGAACAGGGCTGCCTTAAGATGTCTTCTGAATGTCAGGTAGTTGTTTATCATTTTGACATCTGATGGGAGGGCGTTCCACAGGGCGGGTGCCACTACTGAAAAGGCCCTCTGCCTGGTTCCCTGTAGCTTTGCTTCTCGCAATGAGGGAACCGCCAGAAGGCCCTCGGCGCTGGACCTCAGTGTCCGGGCAGAACGATGGGGGTGGAGACGCTCCTTCAGGTATACTGGGCCGAAGCCGTTTAGGGCTTTAAAGGTCAACACCAGCACTTTGAATTGTGCCCGGAAACGTACTGGGAGCCAATGTAGGTCTTTCAAGACCAGTGTTATGTGGTCTCGGCGGCCGCCCCCAGTCACCAGTCTAGCTGCCGCATTCTGGATTAGTTGTAGTTTCCGGGTCACCTTCAAAGGTAGCCCCACGTAGAGCGCATTGCAGTAGTCCAAGCGGGAGATAACCAGAGCATGCACCACTCTGGCGAGGCAGTCCGCGGGCAGATAGGGTCTCAGCCTATGAACCAGATGGAGCTGGTACACAGCTGCCCTGGACACGGATTTAACCTGTGCCTCCATGGACAGCTGTGAGTCCAAAATGACTCCCAGGCTGCGCACCTGGTCCTTCAGGGGCACAGTTACCCTATTCAGGACCAGGGAGTCCTCCACACCAGCCCGCCCCCTGTCCCCCAAAAACAGTACTTCTGTCTTCTCAGGATTCAACTTCAATCCATTAGCCGCCATCCATCCTCCAACCGCCTCCAACCGCCTCCAGGCATTCACAGGTTAGCGGAGTTTGTAACCTGAGGCCTTTGTAACTCGAGGTATCTACCAGCCGAGGATGACCAAGGGTTCTTGGGAGGTCTCCCTCCCAAGGAAAACATCTAGGGAAAGAGCAGCCTGATCCCATCTAGGCAACCACAACAGCTGCAGGGAGTTTGCTTTCTCCTCCCCACACTCTCCAGAAAGAACTCTGCTGCGACTATTAGTTGCTGTTGCCACGTAGCTGCAGAGAGCTGGGGAAGGGAAATGGCTGGCTCCTATCACAAGCCGAAGAAGGACTGGCTCCTATCGCAAGCTGCTGGGTAGCCCCTTCACCTCCATCACAGCAAGACCACCAGCAAGTAAAGAACATTGCGGTTCCAGCAGGATGGACCCTCTGCATCCTAGCATTGCCAAACGGATCCCTCCCCCTCTACCATTTCTCCACATGGAAAGCTGCCTTCCACAGGGTTGGATCCTTGGTCCATCTGCTCAGTAACAAGCTTGGTATTGTCCACACTGACTGGCAGAGGTTTTCTAGCATTATAAACAAGGAAGGTTCCCAGCCCTACCTGCAGATACTAAGGACTGAAGCTGGGACCGTCTGCCACTGAGCAGGGATGGGAGAGACTCTTGCCGGAGGCTTCCAAGAGGCATTGGGCAAGACGGTCTTCTGCCCTCACAGAGTCTAAGCCTAAGGGCAGGACATGTGCCTTTCGGACACTCTAAAAATAATACTTATTTGCACATATATCTATTTGGACTGACAACAAAGGCAACAGTACACGCCAGCCCCAGGAGTCAATCCATGAGCACACTCCTCCCTCCCAAGCCCCAAATTCTAGCTTCACGTTTGGCCAGGGATTACTCACCCTCTTGCGTGGTGCTTCCTGGGAGCCATCAGTGAGCATCAAGGGAACAGAAGAAGGAGGCGGCATGGAGAAGGGCCGGCCGATTTTCAGATTCTTGGACTTCCGGAGCTGCTGGTACTCCTCCAGGCTGGACTGGAATGTAAAGCTGAAGAGGCCTGCTTTGGGCCTCCTTGAAGATGACAAGGGGATCTGGTACCACCGAAGGTCCTGCCAGGGGTTAAACAGCTCCATGCTGTAGGATGGCTGTTTTGGGTGGGGAAGTGAAGTGACTCTGACGGTGTCCTCCTGGGAAGGTGGGTTAGGGCACATCTGCTCTGATGCATCCCTGGATGTCCCCTGTGGGTCACTGGATGAAGAGGAGCCTCCAGGGCTTTGCTTCCCTGCCTTCTTCATGGCTAACTCTGCTGATGTCTCCTCCTCCAGCTTCTTCTGCCTGCTCTCTGGAGTTTCTTAAAGGAATGAGTTCAGCAGCTGGGGAAAGCAGCCTTATCTCCTGCTTTCTGGAAGGCCTCCAGCCACCTGGAGTGAGGGAAAGGGAGGCAAACAATATTTCTTCTTGCTACAAAGAATAAATCCCACCCCACCCCCAATTTGGTGGCTTATTGCAGTCATCATCTGTCTGGTGCTTAAGCTACTTTATTTTATTTATTAAAGCATTTTTTGTCACTCATTAACAATACTATTGATTGGGATAACTTGGTGAATGACTTATTGAAACCCTTTCGGTATGCAGTGAAACCTTGGTTAGAGAAGAGACATTGCCTGTCACAATCACGCAGAGATAAATGCTTGCAGAGAAGAAAATAGTAAAGTTGTTTATTGCAGGAAATACATAACTGCAACTAGAACTAGAAACTTCTATCCAGCTAGTCCAGAGAAGAACAAGAAAGCCACGCTTGCTCCTTTGTTCTCTCATAGAAGAGTTAAAGATGACCTCTCATCTTGAAGTCTGAGATAGAAGTCTGAGGAGGAAGTGGTAAACAGGATGCAACCCAAGACATGTCAGTCTAAGCAAGAAGGAGGTAGAGAAGTCAGCTGATGGGTGAAAGGGGCAGGGATAGTATAGGAATGTGGGTGCCTACCCTCTCTTGTCTTAACTCCTCCAAGCTGAGTTGCACCCAAACTCCCAACACGCCAGATCAATCCCAGGAGCAAGAGCCAGCATGGCTAGGGGTCAGGGGTGATGAGAACGGCAGTCCAGCCAATCTGGAGGCCTACAGGCTTCCCCACCCCAATGTGGGCGTCTTGTTTTATTCTTGTACCTACAGCACAAATAAGTTTTCGCTCTTGTGAATCACTCAGGAAGACAGAATAGACTATTCCTCATTGCAGGCATCTCCAGAGGTCATTTTATTGCTCATTCATGCTGCTTTGTGCTCATGATGCTATTGGGACAGTCATATGTGATCCCACTTTCAATACTATTTGTATCTGCAAAGTTTGGGGGCGGTCATCCTGCTTGTTTCCAATCAGTGCATGTCCTTTAACTTTCTGCTGAAATCCCTTAACTTTTCATAACCCAAATGTTGGGGCTGGGCTGTCCCACTTATGTTGCACTATAGCCTCTCTCAGCAGCAGTAATGTGGCAGCACTAAGGAAACATTGCAGAATAAATCCATCACTAATGTACTGTGATCATGTCAGCAAGAGCACGCTGCAGAATACACCTCAATGAAACACCTGTCTGGAGGGGCTGAGGACCCTGCATTGCAGGGGCTGGACTAGCTAACCCTTTGGGCTCCTTCCCACTCTACCATTATACGATTCTGTGACAGTTGCATTACAGGAAGCAGCAGCACACAAGGACTTTCAGAACACACTGCGGCAGAACGCCAGTCTGGAGGGGGCCTGCTTCTCACTCATGTGCATTAGACTTGAATGACCAGAATACAGTGGCAGCAGGGCTGAAAGCCTCCACCACCTCATTGCAAAGCCTTCCATCAAAAAATGATCATGGCAATGCGAGAAGAAAAAAGTTACCATAGGGCGGTTATTTTACCGCACACAGCCTCTGCTTTTTGAAAGTTGAGTCTGTGAGTCTTATCTACACGCAAAAAGCAGCAACAATTGCTTGTTGCTCTTAAAAAGTCCCAAGGTCTTTCACTCTGCACCACTGTAGGATTTTGTACTGACAGCTTAAAATGTGGCTCCAGCATCTCTCAGCAAGGTCAGAGCCCTACTGTTCCAAAGCATTCATTTCTGGGGTCCTTGAGAATCCACCCACCATTGGAGCCAGGCAGTGACAGATCAGGCAAGTTCGCAAATTTTTGAAGATTTATTAAGGAACAAATATGTGAAAACAGAGGATTTTCAGATGATAACTTGCTTGTGTAGGACTAGAACAGTAGTTACAAAACTTTTTTGAGCCATCATGCCCTTAGTTCCATAAACTCACCCCCAGTGCCCCCGCCACCCTGTTCTGGAACAAGCATTTTTGGAACAACAATTTGCACAACCCACCAAGGAAGGTAACGCAATAGAATTCAAACCAGTAGCAATTAATTGCACATTTGTTCAAACTATTCAGTTTAATTAAACTGACAAAAGGGATGAACTTGATCCACAGACACCCAGTTTATCAAAGTCTGATGGTCCTTCACACCTCCAGCACCCACCCATGGTCCCCCTTGCCTCTTAGCTCCCCCAAGGTAAATCCTCCAGGGGGCACTACCACTCATTTTGGGAACCACTGGAGAACAACATATGTGTGTTGATATTTTATGTGTGTGATATATCATGCTCTGAGTAACTATAGGTAGGAAGAGGGTTACTATAGGGGCTAACTCAGAATCGTGGCTAAAAGCAGCGACATCTAGCACAAAGCAACAGCAGCAGCAGGAAGAGGAGGAGGAGGAGGAGGAGGTGGTGGTACTTAGAGGCCACAGCATGCAAAATCCAGTATCTTTGCACCTTTTCTGCACCTCACCAAATACTTTGATATCACAAGCAGGCAGGTCGTTGCCAATGCATCGCAACCCTGGAAGGCAGCGGGCATTCAGGGGTGAGGCCACCTTGCCATAGCGGCGTTTTGCTTTGCCGCCGCTTGACCATGGGAACTGCACCGCCTTGGGAGGCAGGCGTGGGAGAGGAAGGTTGATCCCAGCGAAGGATGCGAGAAGGAAGACCTCGAAAAAGAGGGGAGGAAAAGGACCCCGAGAACTGGGAAGGGGCTGCACCCCTCTCTCTACCTGCGGAAAAACTCCTCCGGCCGCTTCTGCCGCCGCCCAACTCCCACCCGCTTCGGCCCGATTCAAAAATCAGCCCGAACGCTCCATCCCTCGGTCGCCTGGGGCACCAGGCGGCAGCCAAGGACAGCCAATCAGCAAGCGGGGATCCCCAGCCAGCCACGTGGTCGCCTCGAGGGCTCGGGAGGGAGAAGGGGTCCTTTCCGCGCGCGCAGCCCGATCCTAAGCTTACAGGCACCCAGGGGCGCCGACTTATAAAAAATATTGGGGGGGCCCATACCGGGGTCCTGCCGCTGGTTCGCTCGGGTAGCCGGGAGAACGCAGTTCGAGGTGGTGGTGTTGGGGAGAGACCCTCGCTCAGGGCGCCACTAGACTTGGCGGCCGGCGGCCTATCTGAGGGGTTTTGGAGCGTATTTCGGCGGAGCGATTGGGGAGGAGGGGGCTTGTTGCCGGATTCTTCAGCTGGGCCGGAGATCCGCTGCTGGGGGGTCCCTGGGCCGAGTTGTGAGCACAGCCTGCTGAAGGGAGATCCAGCCGATTGCGCGACGGGGACGGCCGGGGCTCTCCGGCTAGGGCGCGCGGCTGGCTGGCTGGCGAGGGAGCAGGTGGGGAGGAGGCGGGGGTCCTCACTCTCTTAGTAAACGCACCCGCGCTCCCGATTGCCACGAAGTCCGAAGGGTGCGTGTGTGGAATTAAAAAGCAAAAACGAGATACGGGCAGGGCAGGCAAAGAGTTTTCTGCAAGAGGATGGAGGGCAGGTTGAAGAGAAAATCACTCAGGATGAGACAGTCAAATCAGCCATGATAAAATGGGCTCAGGATATTGGGTATAACATCATGTTTGAGGACTGGGAAAGGTTATGGACCACTGGAATGAAATTCACGGCATGTAATGCCTTGAAGGAAAATATTATGAAAATGATTTATAGGTGGTACATGACCCCAGTCAAGCTTGCAAAAATATATCACCTGTCTGATAATAAATGTTGGAAATGTAAGGAGGCTGAAGGGACGTTCTTTCACCTCTGGTGGACTTGTCCAAAAGTGAAGGCCTTCTGGGAAATGATCTATAATGAGTTAAAAAAGGTATTTAAGTATACCTTTCCCAAGAAACCAGAGGCCTTCCTCTTGGGCATTGTTGGCCAGAAAGTGTTAAAGAAGGATAGAACTTTCTTTATGTATGCAACTACAGCAGCAAGAATACTTATCGCAAAATATTGGAAGACACAAGATTTGCCCACACTGGAAGAGTGGCAGACGCAATTGATGGACTACATGGAACTGGCTGAAATGACTGGCAGAATCTGAGATTTGGGAGAAGAAACAACGGAAGAGGACTGGAAAAAATTTAAGGACTATTTACAAAAACAATATAAGTTGTATGAATGTTAAAAATTTACACGATTCGGAAACTATAGCTTCAGCAATTAGATTTGGGAAACAGGAAATTATATTTTAAGTAAGAAAAGGTCAAAATCTAAGGTAATACTATGTTTAATTTAAGATATAAGTAACTGATGAAAAGTATGTTAAATTTAGAGGTATAGTATTTGAAAAGTACAAAATAAGGTACGAAACAAGGTAATAATTTGCTGATATCTTTATTATAAAGAATGCAGGGTAAGGGAGATGCGAGGAAGTCCAGTTAGTTATATAAAAAATGTGTTGAATGGTTGGTTTTCTTTTCTTCTTTTTCTTGTTCTTTTACTTTTTTCTTCAGTGTATGTTTCTAACTTTGTATTTGAAAACTTAATAAAATATTTATAAAAAAAGAAGAAGAGAAAATCCTTTCGCTTTTCTGGGGCTCAGGGAAGTCTCAGAGCCGGAGGTTGGGGAAGGGACCCCCTTTGCTCTGCCCTCTTCTCCCGTCTTAGATTTGCATGGGGGTCCCCGCCCGAGCTTGCCTGGCCACCGGGCCACACAAGGGCCGCGCTCTACGCCGCGCACCTTGCTAGCCGCGCAGCTGTCCTCCGCGGCTGCGGAGCGGCCCTGCGCCGGTGCCCAGCCCCTCTGGGCGCCCGCTGCGCTGCCAATGACAAGCGGGCGACGTCGCGGGCGGGGAAGGCGTCGCTTTCTTTCCCGATCCTGCATCCTCCCAGTCTTCCAGCCCTTTTTTGGGTTGGAAGCTCGTCTCGTTCGCCCTTCTCCTTTCTTCACCCTGCGCGCAATTTTCCTCCCTCGTCTCCCTCCCCATTTCTCCTTCCTTCCTGACTGACGGGCTTGGGCTCGGGCTCAGGCTCGGCCTCAGGCTCGGCCTCGGCCTCGGGCTCGGGCTCGGGCTCCGGGTCGGGCTCAGGCTCGGGCTCCGGGTCGGGCTCAGGCTCGGGCTCCGGGTCGGGCTCAGGCTCAGGCTCGGGCTCGGGCAGCCACAGCGTCGGCGGTGTTGGCGATCGGCGGCGCGGGGGGATGGCCCTCCCGCCGCCTGAGATTATTGGGGGGGCTGAGCCCCCCCAAACGAATTTTTGAGGGGGCTCGGGCCCCCTCAAGCCCCATGGAGTCGGCGCCTATGCAGGCACCCCACCCCTCGGGAATGCGGGGAACTGTGGTTTAAGGGTACTGCGCATTGTAGGCCCTGAGGGGTAGACCATGGTTCCCAGGATTCTTTCCGTTGCAGGAAGGGGTGCTTTGAATTGCCTGGAGCGGATTCATGAGATGCGGCTCCAAGATGCAACCTCCACCTGCTAAAACACTGCATGGTTTGCGGGGGGGGGGGGGTGCATCAGGCCGCAGTCCGTGGGGCATCCAGTGGAGATGCAGGTCCTTCTGTGGCTGCTTTCTTGCTGAGTGAGAAAAGCAAGCATCGTGCCTTTGTTGGTTAAGGGATTGGATGTTGTTGGAGAATACCTTTTGGATCTGGAAGGATTTGGCAACAGATTCAGATGGCACGCATATCTTTGGTATGATAAAGTAAAAGTTCATAAAGGATTTGGAAACCACATACAGTGGTGCCTCGGATTGCAAACGGGATCCATTCCGGAGCCCCGTTGGCAACATGAGCAGAATCAGGGACGCGGACTTATAAAAAATATTGGGGGGGCCCAGGAAAGCTCAGGAATAATAAATAAGCTCATGAATATGCAAATAAAGTGGCGCCGCCTCCTCGTGAGCGAATAGGGGAGAGCATGCTGCGCCTATTAATCAGCTCTGAAGGAAATTGGGTGGAGCTTTTGCTCGGGAGGGAGGGAAGGAGGCATGCAGCCCAACCCTGTGCATTTTCGGCTGGGGGAGGGGCAGCGATGGCGCTCTGCTGGAGGGGCGCCCGAGATTATTGGGGGGGCAGAGCCCCCCCAAACGAATTTTTGAGGGGGCTCGGGCCCCCTCAAGCCCCATGGAGTCGGCACCTATGAGCAGAATGCAACCTGCGCCTGCGAGTCGCAATTCACTGCTTCTGCGCGTGACATCATTTTGCGCCTCTGTGCATGCACGAGTGGCGAAACCTGGAAGTAACCCTTTCCGGTACTTCCTGGGTCGCCGCGGGACGCAACCTGAAAACGTTCAACCTGAAGCAAACGTAACATGAGGTATGACTGTATTTCAAAAGTCATTGTATGAGGTGTGGGACAGATATAAAAATCTATTACAATGCAAGACACCATGGTGGCTTTCTCCTCTTGAGGCAATGAGTGTAAAAAAGATAAACATGGGTAAAAATTGGGCCACCTATGAGCAATTAGTAACAGAGATGGAGAACCAATGGAAGCTAAAACCATATGAAGATGTAAAAGGTTTGGTGAATGATTGGTTGCATTATCTTCAAGTCAACAAAATGTTTAAAGAGGATAAAAAGAAAAAATGGATTTGGATATACAAAATCAAATTTGGAGTTATTAAATAATAGATTTAAAATATTATCTAAAATGTACAAATTATTATTGGAATGGCATCTGAAAGATGAGGAAGTTCAATCGGTTATGATTCATTAGGCTAAAGATGTTGGTCACAATATACAAATAGATTGGGCGAAACTGTGGAAAGAGGGAATAAAATTTACTGCTTGCAGTGCACTGAAAGAAAATATTATGAAAATGATGTAATTAGCTGAAATGTATAAAACTGACAATAAATGTTGGAAATGTAAAGAAAAGGAGGGTACTTTCTATCATATCATATGTTGTGGGAATGTAAGAAAGTGAAAGATTTCTGGGAAATCATTTATAACGAAATGAAAAAAATGTTGAAATATACATTTGTTAAAAAACCAGAAGCCTTTCTACTGCGTATTATAGGTACAAAAATTCATAAAAAGAATAAAAAAACCTGTTTTTATATGCGACAACTGCAGCAAGGACTCTATTAGCCCAAGAATGGAAGCAAGAAGAAATACCAATTAAAGAAGAGTGGCAAGAGAAACTGATGAACTATGCTGAGAAGGCAAGACTAACTGGGAAAATTCGGAACCAGCAGGACCAGACTTTCCTAAGGGAATGGAAAAGGATTATGATATATTTGGAAAGCAATTGTAATCAATTAACATCACTTGTAGGGCTAAAAGAAGTTTTGTAAGGTGTATTATATAAATTATTGCGAAGAGAATTAAGAATAGTTGTATTTAAGATTTGAATTTATAGCAATAATTATAGTAACAAAATACACAATTAGAAAAGATTTTAGAAAATCACTGGTCAAGGTTGAAGGAAGTCCTAGGCTGTGATAGCCAAAAAATTTGAAATGTTTAAAAGGATGATATGCTGGAAAATATGTGTAAAAACGAATAAAAAATTAAACATAAGAGAAAAGCTGCTCTGCCTCAGTGCCAGGGGAAGGTAGTGCAACAGTGCCTTGAAGTGATATTCTCCATCAGTGTGAGGGAAAGGCAGAGACTCGCAATCGGCTGCCCTGCTCTCCCTCGCATGAGGAGTGATCTATTGCTATGTATTGCCGGGTCAAAATCGTTATTGCAGTGAGATTTCAAAACCAATTTTGGCCCATATACTGAAAAATTACACAGCACTAAAACAGACCATACAATTTGTGATATAACCCTGCAAAAATGACCAAAAAGAAAAATAGTGGGGGGAGGTGGCAAGGGATGGGGCTGCAGAGCCCCTGGGTGCATTCCATGGGAGTCCCAGGAGTCCCCGCACCCCTACTTGGGAACCACTGATGTATAACATAGAACACGACTGCTTCATAATATGATCATGGGACATTCAGAAATTATAAAACAATGCAGCTACATAAGAACATGAATCATTCATGAAATAGAATTATAAATGAGCCTCTGACATACGTATCTTAAGTATGTATACAAACTCATTTATTTTAAATAATTTGCATAAAGGCACAGGATTGTTTCCAACAGGCAAATCCATAAAAACCCACAAAATGACACAAGCCTTTAAAAACATGTAACGACTCATCAAAGGACAGGGATGGCCTAATTTCTGTCATCTATGCTCTAGTAGCCTCTGGGTTAAATAACTGCAATGTGTTTTACATTGGGCTACCTCTGAAGACAGCTGGGAAACTTCAGCTGGTGCAGAATTTGGGGCCCTGGTTGCTCACTGGGGCAAGACGGTTTGAGCAGACAACACTGATCCAACTGCAGTGGCTGCCAATTAGTTTCCGAGCCCAATTCAAACTGCTGTTTTTTGTCCCAATAAAGTGTTAAACAGCAGTACCTCAAGGGTCATCTTCCCCTACGAAGCTACATGGACTCTGCAACCATCATCTGAGGCCCTCCTTCATGCACCTCCTCCATGAGATCCAGAGAATTGCAACATGAGAGTGAGCCTTTCCTGGAGGGGCAAAAACATTTCTCTTCTCCCAGGCCTTTGGCAAATTAAACAATCTTTGGCCTTTTTAACTGTGGGTTTGGAGTTATTGTTTTTGTTCGTCATTATGGTATTTTTGTGTTTTTATACTGTAAAACACCCTGTGATCTTCAGAGGAAGGACGGTATAGAAATTTAATAAACAACAACAACAAATCATTGCTAATGCAGTAGTTGCAGCTTTTCTCCTTAAGTGCCCAGGCACAGATGGGAAATATATTTTAAACCAGTCAGCCAGAGAGACAGCCACAGCATGTTTGGAAACAGGCCAGAAATCCGGTGCGAGGCCAGTAAAGGCGCTCACACGCCACGCGGACACAGAGGCATTTCTGATGTGTTGCCCCACGTGCCCCATGGAAGGAAGGGGGAGACTGAGGCAGAAGCCCAAGGCCAGAGTCCGGGAGCAGCTGCCCTGCCTGGGGCGGAGTGCTGTGCTGGGACGCCAGGCTCTGTCAGAGGGAAGGGAGGAGGGAGGCTGGCGGGCTGGGTTTACCTCCGCCCAGCGTGTGGGGCTCAAGGAAAGACGCGTCTTTGGTGTGAGCAGAGGGGTGCCATGTTTCAAAAAGTAAAAACCTCGACCCCCCCCCAAAGAATTGTGGAGCTTTTTTAAGGAAGACCCCAACATTTTTGAGCTCTTCTTCTTCTCTATACAAAAACGCCACAAAACACCGCGATTTTTCGACTGATTTGTCTAAGATCCAGGACGTAAACCCCGCCCTTGACATCGCTTTTTGTCCGGGAAAGTCCGGACGCACGGCAGCCCTATGTGAGCCTGTCAGAAATGACGGCGTGTCAGGACTCGGGCTGTGATCTCCTCACACGTGTTGGACTCCCCTCCCATCTGGGCGGCTGGGCATTTTGTTTGGGAGAGCAGCTGGAGCTTCCCGGGGAGCCGGCCGCGCTCTGCTACGGCCGGGCTGACCACGCCCAAGGAACGGCCTCTGGCTCAAAGATGGCGCCTCCCGCCCCCGGCCTCTTCGGCCCGGCGCTTTCTCCCGCCCGGCCATTCTCGCGAGGGCGCTGCTGCCCCGGGCCCGCCCACAGGGCGCCACGACCAATGGGAGCTTTGTTTTATTTTTAACACCGGAACTAGGTGGGCGGGCGTCTTAGGCGGCGCAGTGAAGGGCAGGAAGCGGAAGAGATCCTGTGGGGAGGCTGCCTCTCTCCTCTGTGGGTTGCCATGGCGTCAAGGTTACTGCGGGTGTGCGGGGCCCTGCGAGGCCTCAGCGCGGGCCGGAGTCCCCTGGGCCGGGGCCCGCTGCGCCTGACGGGGGCCGCCCGCTCCATGGGCGCCGGAGGTGAGCGGCGGGCGGAGGAGGCGCGGGGGGACCTTGCTGGGCGTCTCTCGGCCGCCAGCCCCTTCCCCCGCCGCGGCTGCGCCTGGGCTGCCCGCCTTGGGCTCCGCGGTCGTGGCGGGAAGATGCGAGGGGACTGCGGGCCGCGTTGGAGGGACGTTTCAGGAGAGCAGAAACAGGGAGGAGCCTCCACGCTTCTCCAGGGCCGCCTCCCTGCCAAGGGAGCCAGTGACTTTTACCTTGCCGTTTTATATTGCTTCCGTTTTCAGTTTCCTAAAAGTAATACAGTAGAAGAGAAAGTCCCAGGTCTCCGTTTTTAATTTTGGGGGGATTTGCTGGACTGCACAAAAACCTTAAACATGGCTCAGTCCAGAACTGAGATATTTCAAAACTAAAAATACCAATCTCTTCAGAACTTCATATGCTTTAATATGATTTGGCACATAAAGTTAAGTTACAAAATTTATACTTTAAAAAATGATTTAAAAATCAATATGGTTAAAAATGCACCCCCCTCCAAATGTATTAATATTTCAAAGAGCTTCCTGCAAAATTTCAACTTGGGATCTCAAAACAGATATAGGGCCTTCTCTTATACTTCTTTTAGGAAACAGAAACGGAAAGCAATTTAAAATGGTATGGTAAAAGTCATTGGATCACTTGACATGGACTGGACAAAGTGGTAAATGCCAGGGGCACAGATGCCAAGAGGCTCACTGGTAGTAAAACAAATACTTTGTGTCTTCCCTGACATAGGGAAGACTCTTTCTTCCCCAACAGTTCACTGTTGTTCTCTATCCTAGGTATTCCCAGTGATGAAGAACAGGCTACAGGAATGGAGAGGAAAACCATGAAAGCTTTAGAGAAGGGGCTGGTGAGTAAAAACAAGCAAGGAAAATGACCTTTATTGATAAAACTGTGTTGTGATTGTGCTCCTTTAGTATAAATGGTAAAAAACTGGTAACTTCCCCCAGAACATTGGCACTTTTACAGTGGTACCTTGGTTTATGAACTTAATCCGTTCCGGAAGTCTGTTCTTAAACCGAAGTGTTCTTTAACCAGAGCTTGCTTTCCCATAGCAGCGGGGGACTCAGTTTACAAATGGAACACACTCAACAGGAAGCGGAACATGTTCTGCTTCCAAGGCAAAGGTCACAAACCAAAACACCTACTTCCGGGTTTGCAGCGTTCTTAATCCAAGTTGTTCATAAACTAAGCTGTTCTTAAACCAAGATACCACTGTAATTGGATCACTTAGAATACTTTAGGCTTAAAAATGAATTTATTAGGTAGCAGCAACAGCCTGTCCCACTAAACATTTTCTCTCTTTATTCAGTATTCAGCTAAATGGAAATCAATTGAGTAGATCCCCCACAATAATTTACTAGTGCTCGTTTTTAGTTTTCCCCCTTTTGTATCTGATTTTTTATTATTTTACTCTATTGTTTTACAATGTTGTAAACCACTGTATTTTTATGATACAGCAGTATAGAACATTTTATAAATAAATAACATTCTGGTGCTTCCATCAAATGAGAGATAGAGACTGGTTTTTATCTGCTCCATAGTACAGTACTTGAACTGAATCTGAGAAACTGTCAGGTTTGCTGGGCTGGGTGTGGTTGAGTTCATACCTTGGCTTGGAAATCAGGTATTTTAGTGACAAAATGATACAAATAGAATAACTGGCTGGAGGGGGGGGGAGATGTCTAGGGCATTCGCCTGCAAGCTGATTTGCTGCCACAAACCTCAGGGGTGGGAAAGGCAAATAGTTACTGGGAACATGTGCAGTAATTTTTTTTGGTTTCTAAAGTGGTCTTCAACTCTCCTGCTGCTTGTAGGATCCTTACAACATGCTACCACCCAAACGATATGCTGGAACAAAGGAAGACCCCAACATAGTCCCTTCAATTACAGACAAGAGGCTTGTGGGCTGCATCTGTAAGTCTCTCTTAAATACAGAAATAGCTTCTGGCTCAGTGCTGTTTGTTCACATCATTTCAAGGGAACTTTCTTGTGCAGTCACTTATCTGTATGTGAAATCAGTGTTGCCTGGGGTGGGGGAAGCATCTCATTTGTGTTGAACTTCCTTTGGGTAGGCGGGAAGAATATGGCTGAAGATGTGACATGTTTGAGTTGGAACATCTGCAAAATTCATGAAGGCAAATTGTTGGCTTGCCTGCAGATGCAGCTGAACTCTTAGACATGATCAGTGTAACAAAACAAGCCTCATAAATGGCCTCTGCCTAAAATAGTTTCTTTAATAGCTTGAGTGGCTATTAAATTCACTCTTGGTGATTTAGTTTATTAATCAACTTTTTCTTTGTGCTTGCTCTTTTATTGAATCAACTTGTATTGCCTAGATGCAACCCCCTGTCATCATTCCTATGTACATTTTGCCAATGTGTCTGCAGTATCTTGCCTAATCTACTTTATCCCACACATTGCAGGTGAAGAGGACAACAGCACTGTGATCTGGTTCTGGCTGCACAAGGGAAATCCCCAGCGCTGCCCCTCCTGTGGAGCCCATTACAAGTTGGTTGGCTACCAATTGCCCTGATTTGGCTTCAAAGCTTTGCTGAGCTCTCCATTTATGATTTCTTGATACAGGGCTGAGCTACGTAGCTGTTTATATCACGATGTATCACATTCCTTGAAACCTAATAAAGTCTTTGACTCATTGTGTGAATGAATTATCTCTTTATGGTCTAACCCAGCTGCTAAAACTAGCTGTGTGTGCCTTGGAGCTTTTTTTCTTTACTGTAGCTCCTCTTGTGCTGGAGCAGAAGAGGGTGGTGGTATTCCTCCCTCCTTTTTTTGAGGCGACCTTAGTTCTTTTATCTCTAGATATGTGAGCTTTCTAATTTTTAGCATTCTAAAGCTGAACAGACACTACTTACAACCAGTTTGATAGCACACTAATGCAAGTAGATAAATAGGTACCACTGTGACAGGAAATTAAACCACGTTTCCATGTGCTCTGGCTTGTCAGTGTCCCGTTGCACCAGAAGCGGTTTAGTCCTGCTGGCCACGACCCAGAAAGCGGTCTATGGACAAACACTGGCTTCTTCAGCCTGAAAGCGAGATGAGCACCATGCCCCGTAGTTGCCTTTAACTGGACTTAAACATCTAGGGGTCCTTTACCCTTACTTTTACCTTACAGACCAATTTAGCCTAGCCTCCAGGAACCAGGAGGAGAAAATGTGCTAACTGATCCAAGGCTGGGAAGGAAGCAAAACTTGGTGGGAAAGTGACCCATGGCTTCAAGGGAACAGATTAGTTGGAAGAGTCATTGCTGATGCTGCTTGAAAGAGCAACTTAGGTTTGCGTGGGTAGATGGTTGCACTTTGGCATCCAGCAATATATCTTAAGCTCAAGCCATTTCCCCTCCTCTCTTGCTTCAGAGAACATTCTCCAAAATTATGACATACTTAAGCAGTCCCTATGGAAGATTGAAAACATTCTTCTTGGGTTCTTGGCCAAGCACGTGGAAACTTGCTGTTGGTCACATTAACAGTACAAGCCATCTTTGTCTTGTAGGGATTGTTCAGACCCTAGTCCTGCATCAAGTTCCCTGCAGTATTCAGCTGGGCTGTTCCAGGAAGGCCACATTACCACCCCTACAAAAGAGAGGTTCCCATGGCTCATGCATGTCTCGGAGAAGCCCCTCTCCCATTACTTATGAAGAAATCTTAAGCTGTTAAGTAATCTTTCTAAAGCTCCATGAAAATACAGGTTCCTTTCCTTGAAGCAACCCTCCCTCTGTGTCTTCATTAGAATTCTTCCAGAACCACAAAAGCAGAGGATGTATCTTGTCTAGCACAATTTTCCTCATTTGTTCCTAGTTTCCTTTTCCCAGTAAAGGGTTTTTAGGCATTTTTGCCCATGTGAACATCTCCGTCTGCCACAATACAATCTGTGCAGCTTGGTTTGAAACTGCATATAGCCTATCACAGCTGTAAGAGATTCTGGCTCCCCAGCATGTTTTCCACATACAGTAGCCTACGAAGCTGCTGACAAGCATGAACCCCTTTTAATAATAATTTATAATAATAATAATTTATTATTTGTACCCCGCCCATTTGGCTGCGTTTCCCCAGCCACTTTGGGCGGCTTCCACAGAAAACAAAAA
Organism: Podarcis liolepis; assembly: GCF_965112155.1. Lineage (NCBI taxonomy): Eukaryota > Metazoa > Chordata > Lepidosauria > Squamata > Lacertidae > Podarcis > Podarcis liolepis. The sequence goes on along the minus strand of NC_139561.1, from coordinate 2,174,627 downwards.
TACACTAAAATATCACACATTAAAAAGTTCCCTGAACAGGGCTGCCTTAAGATGTCTTCTGAATGTTAGGTAGTTGTTTATCGTTTTGACATCTGATGGGAGGGCGTTCCACAGGGCAGGCGCCACTACCGAGAAGGCCCTCTGCCTGGTTCCCTGTAGCTTTGCTTCTCGCAATGAGGGAACTGCCAGAAGGCCCTCGGCGCTGGACCTCAGCGCCCGGGCAGAACGATGGGGGTGGAGACGCTCCTTCAGGTATACTGGGCCGAGGCCGTTTAGGGCTTTAAAGGTCAACACCAGCACTTTGAATTGTGCTCGGAAACGTACTGGGAAACGTACTTTTAAGCAGCTTACACCAAAACACACCTTTCATATGTGTAGACGAGGCTTTTGTCTACACATATGGTTGTATTTTCACCTTGCTTTCTCTTCAGTTCAAAGCAGCTTTTTACCTGTTTTGTGTGCAATGTCTACTGAAAAGGCAGAGGGATCAGTATTGGATATCTGTAGAGCCATTTTGTCCATTAGCCACCTATCTCTTGACCTCAGTCCTTGCTCTAACCCTTCACCTTTTCAAAAACATGCACTGGTAAATTTAGCCCTATGTGTTCCTAGTGTATATTGGGGTCCACAGAAGTCTGCGTTCTTGTATGCACTGTTCCCAATTAGTCACAGTAAAGACACCACACCACCTTTGAGCAATGACAGCAGTCTCAGACCCATGCAAAGCCACTGGCTGTTAATTTATAATTATTACTATAATGAATTTACAAAATAAAAATACAGGCAACTGTGTTAAGTTATTGTACATTGCAGCCCGGGGGGGGGGTGTATAGTTTTTTGGAGGGTGGGGGGCTTTGCTCTTGCCTCCATTTGGTATAAGATCACAAGAGGTCGATAAGATGGAGAAGCCAATATACACACACTTGGAGGGGTGGAGCCATGGGCCCACCAGTCAACAGGGGGTCTCTTGAATTAATTAATTTCCTTTAAAAAAAAAGTTTTTAACCCTTTCCGGTCCAAGGCTACAAAGAGCATCTATCTTTGCAATGCACCTGGAGTCAGCAGAAGGCAGCTGAGTAGCTTCCCATCATCTTAGCTCTTGTATATACTTTGGCTGCCACAGGACAGTCCTCCTCCCATGTTCTGCAATCCCACCCAGTGCGATTCTCTACATACCCAGCATGGCCTGGCAATTTTTAATGGAACAGCAGCAGAATCGGGACCTTAGGTCAAGCCTATGCACATCAGAGAGTCCGTGAACAAGGAGGCCCAGCCACTGTTTCCTACAGGGAGCAGAAGGATAAAAGGGGTGCAGGGAGAGGAAAGTACAGCCCAGCGAGAGGAGCAGGCACTCCCAAGAGGGGCAAGCTGGAGATGCAGGGCGCACCTGTAAGTGTGGTAGCTTAAAAGACAGACAGGTGAGAGTATTCCTCCTTATCTTCCCCCTGACTCGGACTCCAGCAGAGTGCTAGGCCTGGAGAAAGGATTTGCAGGCCCCTCCAACTGCAGTCATCCCATCCTGTCTTGTCCAATAGCCAGTTCGCAACATTCTCTGGCATTACATGAGCAGATCAACTCTCAAAAGGGGGAAGCACAGACAATCTTCCTCCTCCTCTGCCATCACAGATAGTCCCTTCAAAGCTGGCTAGGCCACACTGCAGAAGCCACCAGGCCCAGAAGATGTCACAGCTGGATTCTTCTATCTCCTGTTGCCTCACAGACTTCTAACCGAAACTAACAGCATGCTGACCCTACTCCCCTGGGACTGGACAGGCCAGAGACGGTGGGGGAGAGACCCCTGCCCTATTTCCCTTCCTATACCTCTTCCTCCAAGAGGTAACCAAGATCCTCTTTCTTACCAAATCTGGCAGTCCATGAGAGCGGGGGTGGGGGGGTGGGGGTGGGTTGCACTGAGGCAAGAGTTCCTCAGCACTCCTTGAAACACCTTGGCACTGAGCCCTGAGTGAGGCCCTGCCAGGAGGACCTCTCTGAGAAGCAGGCTGAAGACTGCTTGGCAGACACGGCCACTCAAAAGGCAGGGGAACTTGAGGGGGACGATAGCACCTCCTGGCCTACACCTTTCCTATGCTTTAGGCAGGCACTGCAGCTGCCCCAGGCAGTCACATCAACAAACTGATTTATTCCTTTCGGGGGGCATCTGAACGTTTGAGATTTCCGCAACAAACCATGGAGCAGGCAGGCAGGCAGGCAACTTTCCCCCAGGGCAGGGCAGCCAGAGGCCGCACAACAGCTCCCTGCTCAGGAAAAAAACCAGCCTTCCTACCAGCTGACAGGCACAATGAGCACCAGGTCAAAGCAGCAGTGAGGCTCATGGAACAGATTAGAAAGTGGAATGGAGCTTGAGTTTCCTTCCTGGCTGGGGCCGCTGCCCTCCTCTACCACAGCCAAGGCCTCGAAATACAGCTGCGCCTCCCTCCCAAGGGCGTGCGTGCTAGCAACATGCATCGGACAGGGCACTAAGACAGGAAAGCGTGAGGCCTGGGAGGAAGGCAGGAATTGGCCCCAGCCAGCAGGGATGCAGCAGCCCTGGACAAGAAAGGGTTAAGAGAAGAAAAGACACAACCTGGATGAGTCGCCCACAGGCACCAGCTGCCTTGCTGCTGCCCTGCCCCCCGCCCCTGCCCTAGAATGTCTTCCGATGGATGGCCCGGCTCCCGTCCTCTTCATACTCCTTCTTGGACACCCACATCTTCTTGAACGTGTCCAGGGAGGCGAGAATGGAGCCACTGTGGGGGAAAGAGCACAGAATCAGCAGGCCTGGCCAAAGGAAGCAAGGCATGCAAACAGAGGAGAAATGAATGCAACTGCCGCACAGAGAATGCCCACCAGAGATGGTATAACCCTCGCTCCTGATCCAGGACATACGGCTCCACTGCCACTCACAACTTGGAGCCAGTTCATTTTCTGAAACTAACCCAAGCACAGGAGAACTTTCCAGATGGAAGAACAGGAGCTGCCTCACCCAACCCAAGTTCATGCTGCAGTATCAGGCTCCCTGGGCTGAGAAAAAGCCTCTACATCACAGCCCTCTGTTTCTGTGGAGGCCTCAGTGCACTAAGGACAACTTCACCAATTTTGTTAATCCCAATAGGAGCACCTGATGCGAGGTGCCAGAGGGGTCAGGGGTTGTTTTTATCCCTCCCTGCAGAATGCTCTTACCCAATCCACGTAGAGTATAATCTCTCCTGAGGTGCAGAGATCTGCAAGGAAGAAAGCACAAATCAGAGACATAGCCTCCGGGGAACAAGGGTACATGCGCACACAGGAACTGCCCTTCTGAGCACCAGAGCCCAACCCCTCCTTCCACTGGAACATCACCTGCTAAGATGCAGGAAACACATTATTTCAAACATCTGGAGATCCTTGCCTTTGTAATAAGAGAATGCATCCTGCAGTACAGAGCTTAGCAACTTAAGAAAATTCAGACACTTTGTTTCCCTTTAAAGAGCGAGTTGCCAGCCTTCGTTATGGAGAGTGTATCGGAAACCAGATCACTCTGCTCCTCCTGCTCCTCCTCCCCCCACCGCGGTCACTGCACACAAACTGCCTTGGGGCCCGGAGTTCCTCCAAAGCCTCACCTTAATTTTGACATCTTTTGGAGCAAGTTTCTTCACCTCGCTGAGCAGCCGGTCTCCAAAACCTGAGGAGTTGAGAGACAAGTGAGGAAGCTTAGAGTTCAAGGCGCTGTACCATAGAGGTCAAGTATCGACTACATTTCATGTTGGTACATCCCAAACATCAGTGCCTCATCGTTCCAATGCTAATCCCAAAAAGGACTGGACACAGTTAGCTTTTCAGCATCTCTTCACAGCAGAAATGTCCCCGTCCTTCCGCCCCTTCAGAGGCCAGGTAGTGGTGGTGGCAACTTTTGTTTCCCTGGCCAGGTTTGGCAGGCACAAACTCTTCTTGTCTAAAACTCAAGTGAAGACCTTATTCTCTGAGGCTCTTTGTGAGTGACGGGTGCAATGATTGCTTTCTGCTATTTTATGGCTCTTTTTTATTCTTTGTTTCACCTCCCATCCTTTAGAAACTGTTTTAATGCTTTGTTCTGATACTCTCATGAATCACTCTGAATGTGTTATATAAAAAGTGGAATAGGTATTGTATAAATAAAGTAAACACACTCGGAATCTGTAGAGAACAGGGCCTGAGGGAAGCCACAATTCTGATTCCCAAATATGACATTGAACTTGTTTCGTTAAAACAAAAAAGCCATTCACTCTCTGGCTTTCAGCAAGGGAAAAGAAAAAATTAAGGCAGTATTTGCCTAAGACACAAAAGCCAGAGAAAGCCTGGATAGCGTTTCTGGTAATCACTTCCCTGCATCCCACAAAAAATATTAATATTTTAATAGGGACACTGCCCTCCGCTTGGGGCAATTACACACTTCTTGTCTTGCCTTAACATTGATTCACATGCAGTTAGATGAAATAGACTGTAGAATCCTGATCCAAGTTTGTCTGCATGTTTGTATTGTGTGCATATTCATTCCTATTCATGTATTAATATTTAGATACTTATCTAGTATCCCTGCACACTTTGGATATACTGTATACCCTGCCCCATTTAGCAGCTCGGGTGCCCATGAAGATCTACGAATCTCCAATTTAACTGCTGTGTTGGCAGATTCTGCTATAAGACAACTCACTCTGGGGAAGCGGGTGGGAAGCTTTTTGAGTCCCAGAAGTTATTCACAATTAGCCTCCATCCAAAGTTAATTGGGTTAATTTGGCCTCCACTAGAAACCTAATGTTCTACATATGCTCCTCCTTGCCACCACCTTTGGGTGTTTGGAACAGGACTCCTTTATCAATAGTGTTAAGTAATTGCTAGGGCTCCTCACAATACCAACACTATTCTTGATTTGTAGGAAACGCCAAATAAATTGGGGGTAGACCAGTAAAATTGTAGTTTTTAACACCCCTCCCTCTTCCAGGTTAACACATCTTCCTGAAGTCATCTTGCCTGAAGGGTTCCAAGATCCTGGTGCTTGATCGTCTGCAATGAACACCTGTTTTTCAGGGCAAAAATGGTCCTCCAGAGGACTGGGAAGTGCAGAGGGGACTTGGATATGTACTGACAGAGGAAGAAGCAGAGACTCATCCCAAGAGTTACATGCTTGGCTGAAAGCAGGGCATGAGACTGGGTGTGGCTGAGGTTTTAACAGTGCAAGCTTTGAAGCTTTCACACAAAACAGGGCAGCAAGAGAGGGCACAGAGGAAGACTATTGTTAGAAACCCAGCCTCTTAATATCAGCACTTTGTCTCCTACGAATATCAAGAGCTCACTGGAATGGTACATGCTTTACATACACAAGGTCCCAAGTTCCATTCCTAGCATTCCTCAGCTAAAACAGATCTCATGCAGGATCTGACTGGCAATGGTTCTCCACAGTCTCAACCAGAGTTCATTCACAGGCTGAGAACCTTTCATTCAGGTCTCTCCCAATAAGAATAGACCATATGCAGCTAGTTGGACTACCTGACAATTTATGGTGTGAAGCAGCCTCCTCTTATAAGACAAACAAGCTCTCTACCTCTTCTGGGGAGCCCCCATACCTTTAAAAAGTGTAGATCCTCCAGACAGAACAATATTCCCAAATAATGTCCGCCGCAGGTCCATGTCAGATTTCTGAATAGCAAATGCTAGCACTTCATGGATCCCCTCGCTTTCATCTCCTATTAAGTCCGGCTGGAACAGCAGCTCAGGGGCTCGGAACCGGGATGGACCAACCTGCCAGGAAAGCCACAGTGCCAATCAAAGTAGGGCAAGGGGACAAATAAGCTCTACTTCAACCCACAACAGCTACAGCATTCACTAGGGGGTTCTGCATGACTGTGAGAAGTTTGTGTCAACCACCTTCTTGTACACAGCATGAACATTGCAAAACTTCTCCAGAAATCATTGCAAACACCTCTACTGCAAAATGCAAACCTCAAGATTTCCTGCTGACACCTCCCAGGGGATAGTCCCCTTTTCCAGTTCAAAAACTTACATCTAAAGTGCTTCCATCAGGCAGCGTGTACTGCACCTTCTCTGTCTCCAGGGCCTCATCCTTCTGAGGGTTGATGGACAAGTAACAAGCTCTCTGCAAGCAGGAAGGCAGCATGTGAGGCAGCTGGGTACTAGAAGCCACTTGCTGGAATAACGCCTAGCAGCTCCACCCACCCAGGCCCACAGCGAGCTAACTGGACAGAGGGCCAGAATTCAAGCCTCCCCTCTGCAGATGCACCTTCGATCATGACATAAATCAGTTATCTTGCACAATCTCATACGACAACCCAATCCAGGATAGTTCACCCAAATTAGCGAACTATCCTGGTTTTCTTGCTCTCTGCAGACAACCACATTCTCTTATTTTATGGACAGCATGTAGCAAATTGCTTCAAGAACTTCCTAGCTCCTGCATTTGTCTTCCATGGCTACAGCTCTGAAAAGCTGTATACATATACCTGAGGATGGATACAGAATGTGTGAAAAATTGACTACAGGTGGTTGCACTGCTTAAGAAGCACGCAGCTTTGACTCATTAAACTCAAGAGTTGCTTGCCTCTTCAGTATATGATGGAAATGTCAAAAAGAAACCCCAGGTTCATCAGAACCTTTCTCTTTTAAGATCAGTGCGACCTCAGATGTAAACTGAAAATGCACTAGTTTAAGAACCAGACTTGGCACCATCTAGCTGGGAAGACTGTCATAGCGCTGCTCAACCATATCCTCTTTCTGATTTACAAGGCTCTTATGGAACATTCTCTGAATCAATCAGCCAGTTACTGCTCCAATTCTACAGAGGAGTGTTTAAAGACAGGGGTCACCTGGAACTAGATTTTTAACGATTTAGAGGTCTAGTCCAGTGTGCTGCTCAGTAACCAAAAACACCTTATTTAAATCCTAGGACTGTCTCTCGGCAGGAGCAGGATATCCCCCCCCCCCCATGGCAGGCATGTATCCATCTGCCCCAACCTCACCTCCTTTATTGTCTTCACGACTTCAAACTCAGCTGAGGTGTGGAAGTCATAGCCCTCTTTCCGTAGCAGCAGGCGGAGGTAACGGGAGACGTCTCGCCCAGCAATGTCTACGCGCATGATCGAGTGAGGCATGGCAAAGCCCTCGTAGATGGGGACCGCATGTGTCACTCCATCCCCTGCGTCCAGCACCACCCCTGTAGTGCGGCCAGTGGCGTAGCTTAGAGAGAGAGAGAGAGCAGAGGGAAACAAGAAGGGTAATTAGTTCAGGACTTCTTCAAACAACTATGGCATGCGCTCTCACAAGATGCAGTTACGGCCACCAATTTGGATGGGTAGAAAAGGGAATTATACAAATTCATGACGGACACGGCTATGAATGGCAACTAGCCATAACAGCTTTCTACTGCCACCGTCGGAGGCAGTATGCTGGGAACTACAAAATGACTAAATGGGCCTTTGGTCTGATCCAACAGACAGGCTTTTCCTATGTTCTTAGTCTGGCCATGGCCCTCCAGAGCACAGGAAACAGATTAGGCTCAGAAGAGAAAAGTATCCGAAGTCTTCTGGTCATCACAGTGAAGCAATGCCAGAAGCAACCACCTCCCCAACCTTCCAGCAGGCTGGATACTCACAGGCTGAGGACAGCTTGCATGGAGATGAAAAGAGCTGGAACGTTGAAAGTCTCAAAGAAAACCTCGGCGGCCTTCTCTCGATTTTTGCTGGGGTTTAGCGGGGCTTCTGTCAGGAGAACTGGATGCTGGAAGGAAAGCAGGAAGTGACAGTCGTTGGGGAAACTGGCTGAATGCCCACATGCTATTCTCTGGAGGAGGTCCACACACTCTTTCCTGGTAGCCTGCTCCAAGTTCTGCTAAGCTGCCCTCACAGAAGCCCCTTCAGGAAGCGATGCTCTGGTTTTACTACTAGAAGCTGTTGGCTCCTAAAATGATACACACATTAAAATGCTAAATGCAGCACATCCATTAAAACTGAGGGAACTGTTAAATGTTCTGTTGACCTTTCTATCAAACCGCTCTTCTCCAGGAATAATTTGATCCACTGATGTTGCGGAATACAGTGTCCCTCCCTCCAAGTCTCCTCAACTTCCCAGCAGACCTGCATCACAACAGCCAGAAGTGTGGCTGCTGCCTTTCTTCAGGATTAGTAAAGAACCAGCACAAGGACCCAGAGGGTGAAGCGCCTTCATATCTGCCCACCCCAGAAGGAATTCAAGGTTTCCTTCTGAGAATCAACTTGCAGGGAACGACAAACATCTTTCCAGGGATAGGGTGAACGTTTAATTATCTGTTAAGATATGCCTCTAGTTCTTTTCCCCTTGAGTTAAAGAGATTAAAAGTCCACATGTTAAACACAGAAAATTAAGAAATTTGGCGTTTCCTTGACAGGCACCAAAAAAACACCAGCCAGAAACTATTTTCCTAGGAAGGGTTAACAGTCATAGGCCTGGAAAAAACCAGGCATGCCCTGCCAAGCTCCCAGAGGGACCACCACATTGCTGATGCAGAAAGAAGCTGGACTTTGAATGCTCATCAAGCAGTCCTCCGTCCCCAACGTGAGCAAGACTGCCTCCACAAGGCCTCCTGTGGCCGGAGAGGTTCGTACAGAAGAAGGTCCTCCTCAGGGCATGAAGGATCAGACTGTGAAGGTCACCCAATGGATCAGTAATGACACTCTCCAGGACTGACAGTAGAAGATAGTCACCTTCCAGCCACATCTATCCCAAGGCTGCCTTTTGCCTCAGAGATTGTGCAGGCTCACAGCTTACAGGTGAAAGGGATTTCCACCATGTTTCCCATGACCCTATTTTGGCAGGAGGAGAGTCTGAGAGCATCATCACTCATGTTTCCTTTTGGCTCTTGACCAGGCTCCGAACTGGGAAGCAAGCAAGAGAATCACAAGCCAAAGCAGCAGTACTCAACTTACTATGAGGAGGGGGGATGTAGATTTCCTTAATGAAATCCACACCTCACCCCTGGACTGCCTGCATTGTAACTGTCTAAAACAGCAGCTAAGGGGAAGTGTCACATAAAGGTACAGCAAATGCAATTTCCCATCCCCCCACCTAATGCTAATATTCAAAGGCTGGCTAGAAGCATTGTTCTTGCAACTATTACCTCTTCTGAGAACGTCTGCAGCTGATCTTTGGAATAAACATACTGCCAGATCCTCTCCATGTCATTCCAGTCCCGGACAATGCCGTGTTCCATGGGATACCGGATAGATAACAATCCTCTATGCTCCTGCGCAAGGAAAGAGTAAGCAATATGTTGGAGCAAGAGCATTTTGATCAGGAGGATAATGGCATGTCCCCGGTTCTCAATGGCTTTGGGGTGCAGTATCACAACCCACAATGCTTCTGTGGGGGAGCCTGCCCCTTTGGGGATTTCTAGCTTGCTGGACTCAATGCCTTCTTCGACATACAGAGTGACACTCCCTCCGGTATGTCTCTCCTATAGAGTTTACATGTGGAGGTAACTGTGTCCTCCTGGTTCTCTGCACTCCACCAGGATGCCGTTATCCCCACTATACCAGTGCTGTCTGCTAAGACCTAGCACTCTAGTTTGCCCATCTTGGCCAGGAGCCTTCTAACCTTAGAGCTTGCACATATCTGGCCAGTCTCTCTCTTCCAAGTCTCTTGCATTTTAACTGTGGTGCTTTGGTCTCTCTGAGTTGCCATCCTGTGCCCCTGCACTCACAGTGCCTTGTTCTATGCCACCCCCCTTTAAATGTTCATCAATTTTATTTTCTTCATCCTAAGGGAGATTTGTTCTGAGCCAGACCCTCCTCCGCTCCTGTCAGCCCCCCACCACACAATGCCAATCAGTTTTAAAACTGCTCTGCCACCTTTTTTTCATTTTGGGCACCAGCAGTCTGTTTCTATCCTGGCTCAAGTGGAGCCTGTCCCTTTTGTACAAGCCTGGCTTCCCTCACAATACTCCCCAATGCCCAACAAATCCAACTCCTCCTCTCGACACCACTGACTCATCCACTCATTGAAACTACAAAGTTAGTCCTGCACATGGAACCAGTAGCATTTCAGAGGTCCCAGCCTCCAGCATCCTACCAGCGACCTAAATTTGGCTTCCAGGATCTCATGACTACATTTCCCCATGTTATTAATACCAACATGCGCCACTAGCTCCTCCCCAGCACTCTCTACTAGGCTATCTAGGCAATGTGCAACACCCACAACCTTTGCAGCAGGCAGGCATGTATATCCATCACACGCCCAATTATCTATGTTCTTAATGATCTTTCTACTATAAGTGGGACTTTGTTAGCTACAACCCTACGGGATGACGGCTAAAAAACGTTTCTGTCAAACACAATGGGAACACACACAAAATAGGGAGTCAACACCCCCCCCTCTCCCCCCAAACACACACAGAGGCAAGGTGGACTTTACCTCTGCTTTGGGTCCAATGAAAAGGTCTCCTTCCAGCGCCCCAGCCATAACCCGGACATGTTTTGGACGGCCCACACTGACAAAAAAAAAGAGACTGATTATCTGTCTACACTGCCAGGTTGAGTGTTATGAACCATGGCAAGTGAATTTAAAACAAAACAAAAACAAAGCCTCACTAAGCACATATTGTCTTCAAAAACTACCACACTTTATTATTGATGAGGCAATCAAGCAAATATCACAGCAACACTCACTAGTTTGGGAAGCAGTATTTGGGGATCTGATCTCCAGCAAAACCAGCCTTCACCACACCGGAACCCTGAAGAAAGAAGAAAAACCAGTTAAGAGAGAAAGGGAAAAGACTTTTCAGTGCAAGACAAAGTCTGAGAAACATTTCCTAAAACTCATGAGGACTGACCAGCAGCCATTACCGTATTTTTCGCCCTATAGGACGCACTTTTCCCCCTCCAAAAATGAAGGGGAAATGTGTGTGCGTCCTATGGGGCGAATGCAGGCTTTCGCTGAAGCCTGGAGAGCGAGAGGGGTCGGTGCGCAGGTGCTCCAGGCTTCAGGAAGCTCTGCGCAACCCGCCCCGCTCCCGGTGGCCACGCAGAGCTGCCTGCAGTCTTGGGACCAGCGCAGCTCTGCGCCGCCATCCGGAGCGGGGTGCTAAGTCCCGCCCTGCTCCGGATGGCGGTGCAGAGCTGCCTGCAGTCCCGGGATCAGCGCAGCTCTGCGCGGCCACCGGGAGCGGGGCGCTAAGTCCCACCGCGCTCTGGATGGCGGCGCAGAGCTGCCTGCAGTCCTGGGATCAGCGCAATTCTCCCCATCGCCAGCCCCACAAGCTCGGGGGACAGCGGGGAGGCAGAGCGTGCCTTCCCACTGTTCCCCGACCTGGTTCTTCCAGCCCCGCACCTGGGGGGGGAAATAAATTTTTTTTCTTTATTTCCCCCCCAAAAAACTAGGTGCGTCCTATGGGCCAGAGCGTCCTATGGGGCGCAAAATACGGTACTTCAAAACTTACACCATGAGCTCTGTTCCTCTTTTGGGTTTAAATCACCTTTCAGCTTCTATTTAGTTCCTGAGTCACCACAGATTGAAAGATAACATGCACATAACTTGCAAAGCACTTGAGGCATACAAATGCCTCACATAAGTCCTTTCCTTCCAACATTACCAATGGGAAGGACCATAACTCAGTGACTGACTCCATGCTTCACACAGCATGCTGAAGTCCCTGGCACCTCCAGTTACGCAAAAGGCAGGGGATGATCATGGCCTGAGAATCCAGAGAACATTACTAGTCAGAGATGACAGTTCTGGGATACACGGGGTATGAGGTAGCATCATATGTTTCTCATGAGTAGGGCTTAGTACCAAAATTCCTAGCCTGCTGGTAAAACCAAACCACTCTGTAAAACCAAGGCCAACGCCCATACCAATTACAACCCCCATGGGGGCACAGCTTCCTCCAAGCCAAATTAAAGGCAATTAAAAGTGGAAGGGCTGCAGACAAGATTAAGAGATCTCAGATCAGAGGTCTGCCTCTAAAACCCTGGAAAGCTGAGTTTAAGACCCTGATTAGATGGCCCTCTGGCCCCACTCCCAAAGGGTCAAAATCACAGCTTCATCTCAGAAATGTGGAAGCCAAGGCAGAGGGAGTGCAGGGAAATAACTTCCCATGGCGCAAGAATCCAAACCAAGAATAGAAGTTGAGCCTGATTTTCTTTCAGTCACAAGATCTGCCTCTTAGTTCTCCAGGCCAATGACAAAGATTCCCAATGGCTGTGTAGAAAGGCAGCCAGTCCCCCCACCCCGGCCTAGTGACAAGGCCCACGATTCAGCACCTTCTATGAATGAAAAGAGAGCAAGTGCCCCCCAAAAGTGAATAGCAGCCAGTGAAAAACCCTACTGTGCCCATCCTGGAGGATCATGTAGCAGCTCAGCTGACTAGTCTTGCCAGCCTCCAAAAGCAGCTATGAGGCTGGGCTGCTCTCATTCCTGTTCCTAATTATTTCTTCGCAGCATGAATAAGCAAGTCTCTTTCACAGACACACCCCAGCAATGGGCATAAACAGGCCAAAGACCTTTACACGGAAAACAGTCCGAAGACAAGAGCTATCGGAAGACAAGAGCCATCAGCAAAGTCACTTTCCTAGAAAATCCAATGCCAGACACTTCTTCTGTGTTCCTCTTCTTGTACTTGCCCTCTTCTTGTACTTGTACTTTTATCCGAAAGGAACATGGGGAGCCTGGAAACATTGCAGACAGGGAATTCTCCAGGCACCTTTCCATTCCCAAGACTATGAACGCTCCTACAAGTTATATCTTCAACAAACATACCCCCAAACAGCTAAAAATAGTTTTTAAAAGAGTACAGAAAACAAGTTTAAAAGCAATAAATACAAAATTAATACCGAAGGCAGAGAGCTTTTTGTCTACCTGGAAAACTTTTCAAAACAAAAATGTCTTCCATTGTTTCTGGAAAGTACAGCTAGTGAGCACATGTCATCTCAAAACTGAAGAATGGACTCCAGATGGCAGTACTTTGGAAAATCCAGAGTTTGGTCAGTATATATAAGGATTCTTTCAGGCAAAATTTGCCTTTATAGTGTTGGAAACCATCGCTAGACAGCCATCAGACAAAAAAGAGGACGTCCACAGTTTTGCCACTGCATTACATCGCATCTCCACCTCTAACAAGATTCAATACCTACACAATTTTTCTCCATACATGACATGCATATGCAGCGGAAAATTTTCTGTGAAAACAAATCCAAACTGGGGGACTTCCGGGGTGGCGCCAGCGGCAATGGCAGACTCCCTCTGATCTGGAGGGACTAGCTCCACGCGAAACGGGTCTTTTCCGCTACGGCGAAGCGGGGACCCTTTCAAAAATCACAGGCGGATGAAGCCTGTGACCATGGGACTCGGTGGGCACCTTTAGCGCCCCCCCAACCCGCAAAGGAACCCACTAACGGGCTCCGGAGCGAAGAGGGGGAAGTGGCGCGGTGCTGAGAGTCAACTGCTTCTTCCGTGGAGTGAAGCCGCACAGCTGTTGCCAGAGAGCGCTGCCTTTTTCCTGGGACAATTTGGCTGCTAAAATAATCACCCGTGAGTACTTAAATCTCGGACAATTGGACTTTAAATAAGGACTTGCGAGCAGAAAGGAAAATTGGACTTAAAAGTTTACTTCAATTTAGCACTGAAACGGGAAGGTCTAAACAGGAAGTCAGCCTTCCGTTTCTTTGTAGATAGATTAAAGCAAAGACATGGCAAGCTAGAGCTCAGAAAATCGCTTGTAAAAGGTTAACTTTCATCATTTAAAATTGTTGAACCCCCTTCGGAAGAAGAAGAGGGGGGATTTTTTTCGGACTGTTTAAACCTGCAGAAGCGAGTGCAAAATAAAGTAACTTTCCACCGTCTTGATACTGGAGCGGGGTATCAGGACTGACTTTTTTGAAGTTCATTGACCAGAGACAAACGTCTTTGACAGATAGCTAAAAGAAGAGAAACATAGTGATTCCATTGTTCCCCTTTGCATTTTAAAGGAACAAATATTGACAAAATATCTGAAAAAGGAAACTTTGTTGTCAGACTTGTCTTTAAAAGAAAGAACAAATAGAAGTTCCCCCCCTAGAGGGAGACTGTGAAACTGTAACCAATTCCGGGGAGCTTGCAGCTGTTACTGATTACAATTGTGGGAATAGACTTCTGACCTTGCAGGATAATGTATTAAGAAGCTCTGTTGTGTGCTCTCTGTAAAACAAATGCCCTACTGGAACAGCTACATGAGAAGACGGACTTGATGACTGATGCGATCAGAAATTTTGAACAGGCAGTGGGAAATTATATGGAGCCCACCTAGGAATTAAATCAGGAGTGTGCCCTGACAGAACAGATGAGGGAAGAGGATGTTGCTGAATCTGGGGCACCAGAGATGGAGGGAGCTGTGGCCCAGCAGGATCATGAGCTTTTGGATTTGACAAATGAACTTGGAAAAAGCCAGATTTGGAAAGATAAAGTTTGGTTTGGTTTGGAAATGGGGGGTTGGATAGACCCCCCTATGGAGGGATGTTTGGATGTTTTCAAGTCTGGCAATGGGCCGTGAGATGTTTGGGGTTGTGGGGGCTCTTAATTTTGGAGGGACTTTGAAACATGTTCTTAAATACCATATGGAGTTTAGTGTGGACTATGGAAAAGGGGCTGATTTGTCGAGAAGGGTCAAAAACATTGTTAAGCTGGAGTTCCCACGAGGGAAAGGAGCAGGAGACAAAGAGAAATACAGCTATAAATATGAAGAAGAGCCGTGGAAGGGACATGGAAGAGACTTAAGGGCCTTGAATACAAGATTACCAGGTTAATGCGCTAGATTGATGGGATAAAAAGGACTGACAAAACCCGGGACCAGGAGGAAGGGACGTTGGATGAAGATTGGATTGTTTTTATTTATTTTTTATTACTAGGATTGTCTTATAAAATTGATGAATGTTAGAAAAATGTTGGAACGAAATTACTTGGTTTTAGCAAAAATGTTTAAAGAATTATGTAAGAATATTATGGTTTTGAGAAGTTGGTAAAAATAAGACTTAAGTTTTAAGCTTTAAGGTTTTTTATAGTAAGATAAGATTAAAATAGATTAAGGTAATGTAATGACAGAATATTATGAAATATGGAAAGGATTTGCTGCGACAATTAACAACCAGGATACAAAAAAAGGGAGGAGGAGGAGGAGGTCAAAGAAAGAAGGTAATGACAGTTGAGGATTTGAGAATGATGGATTTGTTTTTGAGTGTTTGTGGTGTATTTTTGTTTTTTGAACTTGTATTGTTTGATGTGGTTTGTTTTTTCTTGTTTTTTCTTTTTCTGCTTTGTTCTCTTTTGTAATTCTAAAAAAAATTCAATAAATATCATTTTAAAAAAACAACAAATCCAAACTGGAAAATTTTCTGAAAATATTTCCAATCTTTATTTTTCTGGGGTACATTTTCCATTCATAAGGTCTTTAGCAATAATGAATAGATGATAACTGCAAATATAATCATCATCATCATCCACCCATCTGACTGAGTTGCTCCAGCCACTCTGGGCGGCTTTCAACAAAACATAAAACACAGTAAAACATCAAACATTTAAAAATTCCCTATACAGGGCTGCCTGCAGATGTCTTCTAAAAGTCATATACCGTATTTTTCGCTCTATAACACGCACCCGACCATAACACGCACGTAGTTTTTAGAGGAGGAAAATCCGTAGGCATGCCACCCATAGGCATTCCCTCCATAACACGTACAGACATTTCCCCTTACTTTCTAGGAGGAAAAAAGTGAGTGTTATGGTGCAAAAAATACGGTAATTGTTTATTTCTTTGACATCTGATGGGGGGGGGTGGCATTCCACAAGGAGGGGCCACTACTGAGAAGCCCTTCTGGCTGGTTCCCTTTACTTCTCGCAGTGAGGAGCATCTCAACCAGGGTCACTGAAAGTGGTCGATATTGACCCCTCTAGGAACAATGGGGCTATGCAGGGTTTGAATAAAGACATTGGGTGGAAAAGAAGTTTATGAACTATGGTGCAAAAAAATCAGAAATTCAGAGTCTCAGAAATAAAGTATGGTATACAAGGTATGGTATCATTATTTTTTGCACTTGTTTTCCTTCTTTATTTTTTACATATTATGATTCCTACAAACGGTGAATGCAAGAGTAGTAAGTAACAATATAGTTAAGCCTTCAAGTAAGCTGGCTGAGGTGACCTACCTAAGTGGCAGATTTTCGGCTGCCGTTTATATTGTAGGATGTGACATCCGATGCTGCTCAAGCAATGGGGCTTCACCTTCTTCTCCTCTCCAGTTGTCTCCCATGTGCCCTCAAAATCTGCTCTGGATGGCTACAGCAATGTTTGGAGGGTTGAGGAGGTGGGAAAAGGATAAATTCCCACTGCATGAGTGGAAGTCCACTCCCACAATGTTGGGTTCCACTCACTATATTCTTACAAAGTGTTGGTGCTGACCTTGAAAGCCCTAAATGGCCTCGGTCCTGCATACCTGAAGGAGCATCTCCACCCCTATCATTCTGCCCGGACACTGAGGTCTAGCACCGAGGGCCTTCTGGCGGTTCTTTCATTGCGAGAAATGAAGTTACAGAGAACCAGGCAGAGGGCCTTCTTGGTAGTTGCGTCCGCCCTGTGGAACACCCTCCCACCGGATGCCAAGGAAATAAACAACTATCTGACTTTTAGAAGACATCTGAAGGCAGTTCTGCTTAGGGAAAATTTTTTATGTCTAATGTTTTACAATTTTTTATGTGCTGTAAGCCGCCCAGAGTGGCTGAGGAAACCCAGCCAGATGGGTGGGGTATAAATAATAAAATTATTATTACTACTACTACGAAGCTGTATGCCGGCTCCCTTGGCCAATAAAGCGAGATGAGCACCACAACCCCATAGTCGATTATGACTGGACCTAATGGTCAGGGGTCCCTTTACCTTACTACTACTACTACTACTAATATGGAGAGGAAAGATGCTGCTAAGAATGCCAAGCGCTAAAAATGCTAAGTTACTTTTAGTCCTAATAACCAAAAGCTAGTATCAACAACAAAGTTATTACACAACTTCATAAGTAAGTATGATAACTTCTTAATAGAATGTGCTGTACAACAGCAATAAAAGTAACAATAGCACTATAAGGAATGATTTAGTAATAATTGTTAATACAATTCAGACTTAAGTATTATTTTGTAAAACAAATAGAAGCGCCATGACAATCCTCCAGATTCAATTCCCATAGCAGATATTGGAGTTCCAGTTGTCAAGACAAAAATCCTAGATCCTTCTTAGTCCAATTCTCTCTCTCCAGACTTTCAGGCAGAGACCCTTTCCAATCATTTGCTAACTTGATCCTTTTAACAGGAATTCAAACCTGGTTTTAAAGAATGCATGTAAAGCAAGGGGCTTCCCATCACTATAAATGCAATTTACTGTTTTAATGATTTTATGTATATTGCTTTGCAATCCTTACCTTGAAAACATCTAAAACAAAAAATAAATATGTTACATGACCATGATGGCTATATGCCATTTTCAGGATCTGAGTCCCCTATACTCTTCACCACTGGAGAACAGGAGAGCTAGTCCCTTCATGACTTGCTTGTTGGCTTGAATAGAAAAGCCGGGAGCAGCCAAAAAGGCGGCTCCCTCAGACGTTGTTGACTACACCTCCTATCAGCCCTTACCCGCAAATGGTCTGGCCTGATGGGAGTTGCAGTCCCACAACATCCCCCTCCCCCTCCCCAGAGAGGCCCTGGGCCTGATCTCGCAGGTGCTGCTGCTGCTCTAAGTCGGGCGGGCAGCGGGAGGGAAGCGGCTCCTGCTCTCCTTGGCGATGCTCTCTTCGGGCGGCGGCAGCAGCAGCAGCAGCAACCAGGCCCCCCGCCCCCCCCTCACAGCGGGCATTGAAGAACAGCAGCCCGGGCGGCGAACAGCGCCTTTTCTTTCTAGCGGGGCCCGATGGCCCGCTCCGTCTCCCAGGCCCGCGCTGGCCTTTCGGAAGCCGGGCTCGTCCAGCCGGCTCAAGGGATCGGGGCCGGGCGGGGCGCGTCCGCCAGCGCAGGCCCCCAGGCCCCACCCGGCCCCGGCTCCCGGCCCCGCCGCCCGCCCGCCCCGCTTACGTTGTCAATCACCACGGGCTGGTTGGCGATGATGTCGTAGGACTCCATGGCCGGGGCCGCCGCCGCGGGGCCAAGCCGGGCCCACGACTCCGCGATGCGCCGCCGCCGCCGCTGCCGCTGCCGTGGCCCGGGAACCACCACCCAGTGCGGCGCAACCCAGCCCGCTGCCCGTGTCCGCCGCGGAGGGAGGCGGGACCAAGCGCCGCTTCACGCTCCCTCGCCCAATCAGAACCCCCGACAGCCACCTGCCCGGGTGCGGCTCCGGCCTTGACAGCTGCCAAGCTATTGGCCCGCTCGGCTGCGAGGGGCGGGTCTTCCGCATCAAGCTTAGTGGAGCGGGCACGCTGCGGGAGGGAGCGGGGAAGGGGGAGTGATGTCATAGCGCGGCTCTTAAAGGGCCAGAGGCGTCGCTTTGCTCCCCGCCCTGAGCTGCCGGAGGCGAGTCCGCACTGGGTGTTGCGGCTGCCTCCTCGGAAGTAAATCCCGGGGGGAAACATAAGGGTTTGCTTTCATGGAAATATGCTGAGGTCAGAATTGTGAATGGGGGCAACGCACTCACACGTTACGTGTCAGAAAATCATGGTGTTGATGCAGCCCCTGACAAAGTATAGATGATAAAGGAGGTCAGCGACAGGTCGCACTCTCACAAAAAAGAGGTTGCCATGGCTAAGAAGCAGGTCATCCAGTGTTCGTGTCCGCCCCCCCCCCCCAAATAAACATAAGAATCTGCTGCACCAGGCCAATGGCCCCTCCACCTAGTCCAGCACCCCCTACTCAGCGGCCAAGCAGGTGCCCGTGGGAAACCAGGGAGCAGGACACCAGCACAAGAGCAACACCCTCTGCCTGGTTCCTTGAAAGCCCCCTAAAAACTCTGACACCCCATTTTTAAATACAATATACTCCCATACAGACTCCTTACAATGAGTTTAAAACCAAAATCGCAATTGGGTAGAAACTGTTTCTCAGGCGGCTAGTCCTAGTCTTGACAACCCTGGACCTTTTTCCAGAAGGCAGAAGCTGAAAGAGATCATTTCCGGGGTGCGCACTATCCTGCGCTATCTCTGCCGCTTTCTTATGGCACCTGGAAGCGTAGATTTGATCCAAGGTGGGAAGAGTGCACCCAGTTATTCTCTCCGGAGTCTTTACAACCCTGGACAGCATTGTTTTTCCCCTGACCATGCAGCTCCCAAACCACACACACAGACCATAAGTTAATACACTCTCAACAGTACAATGGTAAAATGCCATCAACAGGTCCTTTGTTTTTCCGGAAGATTCTCAGAAAATATACCCTCTGCTGTGCTCTCTTCATCAGGTCTTTGCTGTTTTCTCCGTACAGTGGTGCGTCGCAAGACGAAAATAATCCGTTCCGCGAGTCTCTTCGTCTGGCGGTTTTTTCGTCTTGCGAAGCAACCCTATTAGCGGATTAGCGCTATTAGCGGTTTAGCGGCTATTAAAGGCTTAGCGGCTAAAAGGCTATTAGCGGCTTAGCGGCTTAGAAAAAGGGGAAAAATTAGCGAAAAAAATCGCAAGACTCGCAAGACGTTTTCGTCTTGCGAAGCAAGCCCATAGGGAAATTCGTCTTGCGAAGCAACTCAAAAACAGAAAACCCTTTCGTCTAGCGGGTTTTTCGTCTTGCGAGGCATTCGTCTTGCGGGGCACCACTGTATTGGCCTGAATATGAGCCACATCCCCCCCCCCAAAATTCTGACCGTGGAAAGAAGAAACAATGGAGGAGGACTGGAAAAAATTTAAGGACTATCTACAAAAACATCATAAGCTATACGAATGTTAAGAATTTGCATGGCTGGGAAAGTCTAGCTTCAGCAATAAAATTTGACGATTTGGGAACCTAAGTTATAACTACGAAAGGACCAAAGTCTAAAGTAATTTCTATGCCTATTTTAGGATAAAAGTAATTTGATAATAAGTATTTTAAATTTAAAGTATAATTATTTGAAATTACAAAAAACGCATGAAACAAGGTAACAATTTGCTGATATCTTTATTGCAAAGAATGCAGGGTGAGGGGGATGTGGGGAAGTCCGGTTGGTTATGAAAAAATGTTCTGGAAAGATGAATTTTTTTTTTCTTTTTCCTTTCTCTGTTCTGTTGCTTCGGTTATTTATCTGACTATATATTTGTACCTGGAAAAAAGCAATAAAAATATTATTTTTTTAAAAAAAATTCTGACCGTGGAAAGTTAAAGTGAAGTTTATACACGCAACCTTACAGTGTGCAGCCAGGAATGTGGGGGCAAACAGTACCAGGAGAACAGCAAAGCGGCGCCCGCCCCCACCTAGTACCCTGTCCTCTCCCCCAAGGAAGACAGCGAAGAAAGTGGAAGGCTGCCAGCAATGCAGTGCACCTCCCCCCGCCTAGTATGCACCCAGGAACAGCGAGGGAGCAGCTTATATTCAGGTATTCCCCCCCCACCCCAGTTTAACAGGTGCGGATTATATTCAGGTGCAGCTTATATTCAGGCCAATACGGTATGTTTTTATGCATTTATTTTAAAAAATAAATTATATGCTGCTGTATCACAGAAATAGATCACAGCTATGACATGGCTCCCCAAATCAACACAGACTGTGGAAACTTCACACTGGACTTCAAGCATCTGGCACTGTGTGCCTCCCCATTCTTCCTCCAGACTCTGGGTCCTTGGTTTCCAAATGAGATGCAAAAGCTGCTCTCATAAGAAAAGAGATTTGGGGAGCCATGTCATCAGCTGGTGTTGGTCCACTGTGCTTCATTAAGTCCAGGGGCAACACAGCCATCTACCAGGAGATTTTGGAGCACTTCATGCTTCCTTCCGCAGATGAGCTTTATGGGGATGCTGACTTCACTGTCCAGCAGGACTTTGGCACCTGCCCACACTGCCAAAAGTACCAAAACCTGGTTCAGTGCCCATGGGATTACTGTGCTTGATTGGCCAGCAAACTCGCCTGACCTGAACCCCATAGAGAATCTATGGGGCACTGCCAAAAGACAGATGAGAGACATGAGACCAAGCAATGCAGAAGAGCTGAAGGCTGCTATTGAAGCTTCCTGGTCTTTCTTAACACCTCAGCAGTGCCACAGGCTGACAGCATCCATGCCATGCCGCAGTGAGGCAGTAATTGATGCAAAAGGGGCCCAAACCAAGTACTGAGTACATGTGCATGCTTCTACTTCTCAGAGGTCCAATATTGGTCTATTTGCAGTCCTTGTTTTGCTGATTTCATTTAATATTCTAATTTTCTGAGATTGTTAATTTGGGGTTTTCATCAGCTGTACACCATGATCATCACAATTATAACAAATAAAGGCTTGACATATCTCACTTTGCATGTCACGAGTGTATCTCATATATTAGTTTCACCTTTTAAGTGGAATTACTTAAATAAATGAATTACTGAAATAAATGAAGGTCCTCTGGCTGGTTCCTTGTAACCTCACTTCTCGCAGGGAGAGAACTGCCAGAAGGCCCTCGGAGCTGGACCTCAGTGTCCGGGCTGAATAATGGGGTGGAGATGCTCCTTCAGGTATACTGGGCCAATGCCGTTTAGGGCTTTAAAGGTCAATGTTAAGTTGTGGGTGAACATATCAGACGACACAGCGATTCTTCAAACAGCTCTAGTTTATTCAGAGGTCAGAACAGAACTGAAGAGCTCAGTCAGCCTGCTTATATAGAGCTCCAGAACAATGTAACTGTAGCAACTTTCTAAAACTATCCAATCACTGAATGTCACTTTCGATCCTTAATTTGCATACAAACTATCCAATCACTGAATGTCACTTTCAATCCTTCATTTGCATAACTATCTACAGTATCCCCCTGCTAGCCCAGGGTGAGAACTTTAGTACATAACACTCCTCCCCACCGAGATAAGGCGTTAGTTACAATCGTAATGGTTTCCTTATATACAGCACTACACGTAATGGTTCAATTAGGCACAAAAGCATATCGGTTACATTTCACATACTTAGACCAACAGTCATACATGTCCAACAACATAGCCTTTCAAAAAAGTTGGGTGCTTGGAAACTCTGCCAGACCGCCGGGGACTGATAGCCAAGTCCGGGGGGCCACCCAATTCTTGCTGAGGCTGTGGTGCGACCCTAGGTGGCGTTGAAACCAAGTCCCCTGGGTCTGCTGCTGTGGGTAGAACCTCCGCAAGTGGAGTTGGCAGAATGTCAGGCACGGCAGTGGTCTGCGTCTGTGGTAAGTCTGGCAGACCCTCTGAAGCGGCTTGGTTCGGCTCCACGCTGGCAGTTTGCGAGAGAGGTGTAGGTGGAGCCTCAGCATCTGTGAGGGGTGATGTGTTGTACGAACAAGTATTTGGCGACCTGCTCATGCCAGTCTCCCCGGTCCAGGCGCGCCTCTTTTGCAGAGCGCACCATTCTCTCTGTTTGCCTGTTGCTGCATGGATGAAATGGTGCCGTTAGGGCATGGCGGATGCCCAGTCCCAAAAGATACTGCTCAAAAGTGCCTGACGTGAACTGCGGTCCGTTGTCGGAGACAAGGACATCAGGACACCCATGCGTTGCAAAGAGGCCTCGCAGCACCCGGATGATGGCCTCGGTAGTGGTGGAGGGCATCAGGGCCACCTCCAGCCATTTGGAATAGGCGTCCACCACAACCATAAAGGTCCGGCCGTGAAAGAGGCCAGCCAGATCAATGTGCACCCTTGACCAGGGTGTCTTGAGCGTCTCCCAGGTGTGTCTCTTAGCTGCCGGTGGCGCAGGCTTTGATTCTTGGCACGCTTGACAGGTGGAAACCCAGGCAGTGATGGCATCGTCCATGTTAGGCCACCAGACGTAACACCGAGCCAATGCCTTCATTTTGATGATTCCCGGGTGGCCAACTTGCAGAGCCTCCAGCACATGTTGACGGAGTCTTTGGGGAATCATGACGCGGTCTCCCCACAGCAGACAGACGCGATGAGCCGAGAGTTCATGTTGTCTGGTTGCGAACGGCTGGAACTCCGATGCAAAAGGCCCTTGTGGCCACCCCCTCCACACCCAGTTGAACACACAGCTGATGGTGCGATCCTGGGCAGATGCGGAGGCCACAGTGGCAGCCGATACAGGTACTGCTGGAAGATCCTCAATCAGGAGGAGCGATGAAGCTGGAGCCGGGTCTTCCACAAACGCTGGAAGAGGGCAACGGCTGAGGGCGTCGGCATGGCCCATCGATTTCCTCGGGCGATTGACGAGCCGGTAGTGGTAGGCAGCCAGGAAAACAGTCCATCGCAGCATGCGTGGCGAGAGGACCGGTGGAGTTGGACGATCACCGGCGAGGAGGCCCAGGAGTGGCTTGTGGTCAGTGATGAGGTCAAAAGTCCTGCCGTAGAGGTATTCATGGAACCTCTTTACTCCAGCCACAAGTGCCAGTGCCTCCTTGTCGAGCTGGCTGTAATTCCGTTCACTCAGAGATAGCGTCCTGGAAAAGTAGGTGAGCGGTGCTTCTCTTCCGTCTGGAAAACGGATGTGGTCGGGTGAAGGCCGGAGGCGTTGATAAGATAGCCCAGGAACTCCACCTGTGGAATGGCGATCTGGCACTTCTCCCTCTTTACCTTGAGCCTGGCCTCCTGGAACCTGGTCAGCACGGCACATTATAGATCATTTCCCAGAAAGCCTTAATCCTTGGGCACGTCCACCAAAGGTGAAAGAATGTGCCTTCAGTTTCCTTACATTTCCAGCATTTATTGTCGGGCAAATGATATATTTTTGCAAGCTTGACTGGAGTCATGTACCACCTGTACATCATTTTCATAATATTCTCTCTTAAGGCATTACATGCCGTAAATTTAATCCCGGTGGTCCACAACTTCTCTCAGTCAGCAAACATAATATTGTATCCTATATCCTTTTTTATATATATATATAAATTTTTTATTGGGTTTTCACAATTTATATAAACACACACAATACACGATACAGACATAGAAACACAAAAACAAACACATATAATTTCAAATCCTTAATTTCTTAACCACTTTCCCTGACTTCCCCCCACACACCCTTCTTGCATCCCAATTCCATAGTTAACTCAGCAAGTTCTTATCTCCTACTTTTACCTTATTAATATTTTACTTAATTCTTCTTAGTTAATCAAATTTAACTTATAAACCTCAATTAAACAACAGTCCCCATCTTTTACCTCCTTTTCTAAGGTCCACCCAAGTTCCCTTCCACAAATTTCCCAATTTTTATATTAATTACAAAACAAAATAACAAAAAACAACATATAATTATACACCCTTTGGATCCCAAAACTCTCACCCCCCCTTTTCCCGGTTTCGATCCCCAAAGAATATCCATCAGTCTATCAGTTCTCAGCCTGGATCCCTCACGTCCGAGGCCCTCAAATCTCTCTCAGTCCCTCTCTGCCGGTTTTGTTGGTAGTCCTTTATGTTGGACATCGAGTCTCGGAGAAGCTCTGTCCCAATAGGGTCTATGTTTCTTCCAACCAGACCTCCATATTCAAGAGTGGAGCCCAAATTATGTTTCTTATTCCTTTTAAGTCCAAATGTCCCAAATGTCCCAAAAGCTCCAACTTTCGTCTTAATCAAATTTGTAATCCATAGATCTTCCGATCTCCCCATGGAGAGATCTCTCCAATCTTCATTCTCAAATTCAAACCAAATTCTCATCATCCAGGTCTTGTTTCCCTTGTAATCCATTTTTGCAGGCCTCTGGTTGATCTTTTCCACTTGCCGCATTTCAGCTCCTCCTTCCCACTCCTCTGAATCAGCACATATCTCCTCTTGTTCAGCTGCAGAATCTTCTTGAGTCAAGTCCTTGGCACAATCAATAAGTTTATTTACTTTAGAGTTTAAGGTCGTTACTTCTGTAGCCAAAGCTTCACTCTGATCTTGTAATTTTCCCAAGAGAAAGAACATTCTATTCAGCTCAGCCTGTACTTTTCCATCTGCAGCCATTGTAATGTCTCAGAACCCCCTCTAGAGGGATTTTAGTTACTTAGTATTCTTTCTCCAACAGTCTAGTTACTTTGTTTTTATTTCTTCTTTATTTTCCACAACTTAAAGTCAAATGTATCAAAATTAGCCAGCAGAAATAACGAAAGGCAAATTTTTCTATCTTTGACAGCTCATTTGACAGCTGTCAAACTCTTTATGTCTTCTCAACAGGCTCTCTTACCGATCGCTCCCGGATCCCGGGGGGTTGCACGTCAGCTCCTAAAAATCAGTTCTTATCCTCCAGCAAAATACTTCTAATGCCAAATCGTGGAATTAATAACTTTTGTCTCACGAAGAGAGAAGTGGTCTCTCGACCTTAGTTATCCAATTCTTGCTTTAAATTGTCTGCAGGACGGGGGGGGGGGACTTCCTTTTGACACCTCCCCCGATCATACCAAATTCAAAGAAAAAATAGATTTTTAAGTCCAATTTCCGTACTACTCACAGGTTGTTACTTTTGTAGTCCAAATGTTCAAAGGAAGAAGTCAGTGCTCTCCGGCCATGGTTTGCGGCTTCACTCCATAGAAGAAGCGGTCTACTCACAGCACCACGCCACTCTCCGGCCCCCGCTCCAAAGCCTTTAAAAAGGCTTCTTCGCGGGTCGGGGGGGCACAAATGGTGCCCGCCGAGTCACCAAGTCCACAGGCTTCAGCGCCTGTGGTTTCTGAGGGTCCCCGCGTCGCCGCCGTGGCAGGACCCGTCTTCCACGGAGCCGATTCCCTCCGGAGCTTGGAGGGAATCCGCCATTAGTCGATCGCGCTAACCCGGAAGTCCTATTGTATCCTATATCCTGTGCCCATTTTATCATTGCAGATTTTACCGTTTCTTCCTCAGTATTCCATTTCAGCAGCAGATTGTACATTCTTGATAGTATCTTAGCATTGGGTTCTAACAGTTCTGTTTCTAACTTTGATTTTTCCACCTGGAAACCAATTTTTTTATCCAAGTTATAAACCTCTCTTATTTGGAAATAATGTAACCAGTCTCGCACCTTCTCTTTAAGTTTGTCATAACTCTGCAATTTCAATTTGTCACCTTCCTGTTCTAAAATTTCCCAATATTTTGGCCATTTGGCCTCCATGTTGAGTTTTTTCAAAGCTTTCGCTTCCATAGGTGATAGCCACCTTGGGGTTTTACTCTCCAGAAAATCTTTGTACCTTATCCAGACATTAAACAACGCTTTCTTGACAATATGGTTTTTAAATACCTTATTTGCTTTTACCTTGCCATACCACAGATATGCATGCCACCCAAATATGTTGTCATACCCTTCAAGATCCAAAACATCTGTATTCTCAAGAAGTAGCCATTCCTTCAGCCAGCAAAAAGCTACTGACTCATAATAAAGTTTAAGGTCTGGCAGGGCAAACCCCCCTCTGTCTTTAGCATCAGTAAATATCTTAAATTTTATTCTGGGCTTTTTGCCCTGCCAGACAAATCTAGATATATCTCTTTGCCACTTCTTGAAACAATCCATCTTATCAATAATTTGCAATGATTGAAATAAAAATAACATTCTCGGCAATACATTCATCTTAATAACAGCAATTCGACCCAGCAAGGAAAGCTTCAAATTCGACCAAATTTCTAGATCTTTTTTCACTTCTGACCAGCATTTCTCATAGTTGTCTTTAAATAGGTTCACATTCTTAGATGTCATATTCACCCCCAGGTATTTTACCTTCTTTACTAATGTTAAATCTGTCTCTTTCTGAAACCTCTCTTTCTCTATCGAGGTCTAGGCTGGTTTGAACTAGCTGAAACCAGCTGGGAAAAGTCCAGGTGGGTTCCAACTTACCCAGACCAGTTTGTTCTGGTCCAAACCGGTTTGAACCAGTCGAGGCCGGTTTGAACTAGTTCAAGCCGTTTGGAACCTTTTGAGACCGGTTGGAACTGGTTCAAGCCAGTTTGAACAGTTCTAGACAGGTCCAGGCCAGTTGGAGTAGGTGCAGGCCATCTGAAACTGGCCCAAGCTGTTTAAAACAGGTCCAGCCTGGTTGGAACTGGTCCAAGCTGGTTCAAAACTGTTGAGAGTGGTTTGAACCAGTCCAAGCTGTTTTGAACCAATCGAGGCCGGTTTGAACCAGCCTAGGCTGGTTTCAACTGCTTTAGGCTGGTTTGAAATGGCCCAAGCCAGTTTGAGCAGTTCCAAGTGGGTTGGAACTGGCCCAGACAGGTTGGAGCAGGTCCAAGCCAGTTGGAGCAGGTGCAGGTCATTTGAAACTGGCCCAAACTGGTTAGAACAGGTCCTGGCCAGTTGGAACCTGTTGAGACCCGTTGGAACTGGTCCCAGCCGGTTTCAACATGTCTAGTCTGGTTTGAACCAGTCCAAGCTGGTTTCAACCGGTCTAGGCTGGTTTGAACCTATCTAGGGTGGTTTGTGCTGGTCGAAGCCAGTTTGTGCTGGTCCAAGTGGATTGGAACCAGCCCAGACAGGTTGGAGCAGGTCCGGGCCAGTTGGAGCAGGTGCAGGTCATCTGAAACTGACCCAAGCTGGTTAGAAAAGGTCCAGGCTGGTTGGAACAGGTTTATGTCGCTTGGAACCAGCCCAGACCAGTTGGAACAGGTTCATACCAGTTGGATCCAGTCCAAGCCAGTTGGAACCAGCACAAAGCAGTTGGAAAAGCTCCTGGCGGATTGCCCAGATCAGTTTGAACTGGTCTAGACTGGTTGGAACCGGCCTAGGTTGATTTGAACCGGTCAAGGCCGGTTGAAAGCTGTGCAGACTGGTGGGAACCTTTCCAAGCCGGTTTGAATAGGACTAGGCCAGTTTGAGCCAGTCCAAGCTGGTTTCAACCAACTCAAACCAGTTGGAAAAAGTCCAGGCAGGTTCTAACTTGCCCAGACTAGTTTGAATGGCCCAGACTGGTTTGAATTACCTCAGACTGCTGGAAACAGGTCTAGGCTGGTTTGAACCGGTCAAAGCCAATTTGTGCTGGTCCAATCTGGTTTCAACTGGTCTAGGCCTGTTTGAACCAGTCGAGGCTGGTTTGAACCGGTCTTGGCCAGTTTCAACCAGTCTAGGCCAGTTTGAACCAGCCGAAGCCAGTTTGAACTGTTCCAAGTGGGTTGGAACTGGCCCAGACAGGTTGGAGCAGGCCCAGGCCAGTTGGAGCAGGTGCAGGTCATTTGAAATTTGCCCAAGCTGGTTGGAACAGGTCCAGGTCAGTTGGAACCAGTCCAAGCCACTTGGAACCTGTTCAGACCGGTTTGAACCGGTCCAAGCCGATTTGAACAAGTCTAGGCCGGTTTGTGCCCGTCCAAGCCGGTTTGAACAGTTTGAGGCTGCTTGGACCAGTTCTGTGTCACTTGGAAGCAGCCCAGACCTGTTGAAACCAGTTCATACCAGTTGGATCCGGTCCCAGCCAGTAGGAACCAGCCCAAACTAGTTAGAAAAGGTCCAGGTGTGTTCCAACTTGCCCAGACTAGTTTGAACTAGCCCAAACCGGTTGAAACTAGCTTACACAGGAACAGGTCTAGACTGCTTTAAACCAGTCCAAGCAGGTTGGAACAGGTCCAAGCCAGTTGGATCCTGTTCAGTCCGGGTGGAACCGGTCCAAGCCTGTTTGAAAAGGTCTAGGCTGGCATGAACCGGTCTAGGCCAGTTTGTGCCGGTCCAAGCCAGTTTGAATAGGTCTAGGCCTGTTTGAACTGGTCCAGGCCGGTTTGTACTGGTCCAAGCCGGTTTGAACAGGACTAGGCTGGTTTGTGCTGCTCCAAGCCAGTTTGAACCTGTTGAGGCCAGTATGTGCCGGTCCAAAGTTTGAACTGGCCCAGACTCGTTGGAACTAGCTCAGACTAGTTGGAACAGGTCCAGGTCGCTTGGAACAGGTTTATGTCACTTGGAACCAGCCCAAACCTGTTGGAACCAGTTCATACCGGTTGTATCTGGTACAAGTCGGTTGGAACTGGTCCAAGCTGGTTTGAACCAGCTCAAACTAATTGGAGAAAAGTCCAGGCGGGTTTCAACATGCCCAGACCAGTTTGAACTGGGCCAGACCGGTTGGAACTGGCTGAGACTGGTTGCAACAGGTCTAGGCTGGTTTGAACCAGTCCAAGTTGGTTGAAACAGGTCCAAGCCGGTTGGAACCAGTCTAGGCCGGTTTGAACAGGTCTAGGCCAGTTTGAAATGGCCCAAGCCAGTTTTAGCAGTTCCAATTGGGTTGGAACTGTCCCAGACAGGTTGGAGCAGGTCCAGGCTAGTTGGAGCAGATGCAGGTCATTTGAAACTGAATTTGACCGGTGTAGGCTGGTTTGAACCGGTCTAGGCCTGTTTGTGTCGGTTGAAGCCGGTTGGAACCTGTTGAGACCGGTTGGAACCGGTCCAGGCGGGTTCCAACTTGCCCACACCAGTTTGAACTGTCCCAGACCAGTTGGAACTGGCCAAGACTGGTTGCAACAGGTCTAGGCCGGTTTGAACAGGTCTAGGCCAGTTTGAAACGGCCCAAGCCAGTTTGAAACGGCCCGAGCCAGTTTGAGCAGATCTAAGCCCATTTGAACCGGTTGAGGCCGGTTGGTGCCAGTCCAAGCCGGTTGGAAACTGCAAGGGGGTACCGAGTACAGACCCATCCATCAGGGTTTGGCTCTGCTGGTGGCACCTAACCCTTTGGTTTCGCTCTGCGGTGGCATCTATTCTCCTTCTTTCCTCAGTGGTGAAGAGGGTCATTAAAAGATGCCTGCAATCTTGCCACGTGGGCAGATGGGTTACTGTGACTGAGGCCTTTAGGTCCTGCATAGCTTGAGGCTTTTCAGAAAAAGGCAGGGTATGGGTTTTCCAGTTTAGCAGGTCAGTAGTAGTGAATGGCACATATTCTGGACTGGGCTCTTCACTTTAAACCGGTTCCAATGGGGTGGGACATTATCTTGATGACTTTATTCTCGTGGCAAGACAATCTGTTGCTTCAGGCTGACTTTCAGGTACAGTCTGACACGGCGAGTTCCTTAGGGTTTGGCGTCTATTTTAAAGGACAGTGGTGTGCGCAGCCTTGACCTTCAACCTGGCAGGGTAAGCCTCTAATGCGTGACCTCACCTTCCTAGAATTTTTTCTGATCGTGGTCGTGGTACACTTGTGGGCGGAGGAGTTCAAAGATCACCGGGTAGGCTTCTGGACAGACAACCAGGCAGTTGTCTCAGTCCTGTCAAAACAGTCATCACATTCCCCGAGGGTGGCAGCCCTGTTGAGATCCTTTGTCCTTTTGTGCCTAAAACTAAACATTTATTTCTCGGCTAAGTTTGTACCAGGAGTTAATAACGACATCGCGGATGCTCTATCTCGTTTCCAGATGGATCGCTTCTGCTTGTTAGCACCAGAAGCACGGCAGTTGCCACAACCATTTCCGGAGCACCTTTGGAGCCTTGGGAGCGAGAAGTCCTGAAGGGAGAGTATTAGCATCTGTTGCCCCATCAACACTTAGATCATATAAAAAGGCTTGGTCAGATTTTTGGGCGTTCTGTAATAAAATAGAGTGTGATAGGCGTGACACCCCCCCCTACAAAGGCAGAGGTGCTAAAATACCTGGTGCATTTACGAGGGTTGGGCCTCACAGCAAAGACACTTAACGTACAGTCTGCAGCGATCTCCTTCTTTTGTAAGGCCATGTACTAGGTAGACCCTTGTGCTGATTTTCTGGTGAGGAAGGTGCTGGAGTGCCGGCGCAGGCTTCAGCCTCCCAGCACCGATGGTAGAAGACCCATAACCTTCAACATCCTATGTCAAATCCATAAGGGCCATTTGTTGGTCAAAGTATGAAGCACGCCTATTTTCAGCGGCTTACTCCATCGCCTTTTTTGGCACCTTGTGCATAGGCGATGTGCTTTGCGACGACCAGCCAGATTCTGTTGCTCGTGGGATCCTCTTAAAGAATGTGACATTATCTCGCTCAGATCTAGTTCCCCATAGCCACAGCTCAAAAACTGATCAGCTAGGTAAAGGGGCCCTAATTCGACTTATAGCAACTCAAAAGAAAGGGCCATGCCCAGTAAAGGACGCAAGACGATTTATATATTTGAGACCAAATACCCCTGGACCATTTTTCATACATGCAGATGGCTCCCGCTGGAGAATTTAGACCATTACAATTCCAACTTAACAGTTGCAGAGCCATGATGGGGTTACTTCGCTTTACCTCCAACTGTGCCAAGTGTCTGTTCTTGTTCTGTCAGTGGTGTCACTTTCTCTGGACTATGCAATCCAAAAGATAAGTTTGCTATATCTAGTATTCCTTTTTCCAGTGCTTTTGGCTCTTCTCCGAATTCCGCTTCTTTCTGTAGATCTTCTCCGTGGTCCTTCAGAAACCTATCTTTGTCATTGACTGATCTTATTTTTATCTTTCTTCCTTTATATTTAAAGGACAGGCCTTGAGGGAATTCCCACCTAAAGATGATTCTATTTCTTCTCAACAGGGCAACCAAATCTCCGTAGTTGAGCCTTAAATCCAAAAGGTGTTTTGGAATGTCCTTAAATATCTCTACACTTGAGTCATCAATTTCTAAAGTCTTTTGATAATGCAGATTCAAGATTTTGTCTCTCTCCTCTTTTGTATGAAGGGTAATCAAGCAGTCTCTCACCTTGTTCCTCCTTCCTCCTCTTCCAAGTCTAAATGCACTCACAATCTTAAATTCATAGAATCATAGAATCATAGAGTTGGAAGAGACCACAAGGGCCATCGAGTCCAACCCCCTGCCAAGCAGGAAACACCATCAGAGCACTCCTGACATATGGTTGTCAAGCCTCTGCTTAAAGACCTCCAAAGTAGGAGACTCCACCACACTCCTTGGCAGCAAATTCCACTGTCGAACAGCTCTTACTGTCAGGAAGTTCTTCCTAATGTTTAGGTGGAATCTTCTTTCTTGTAGTTTGGATCCATTGCTCCGTGTCCGCTTCTCTGGAGCAGCAGAAAACAACCTTTCTCCCACCTCTATGTGACATCCTTTTATATATTTGAACATGGCTATCATATCACCCCTTAACCTCCTCTTCTCCAGGCTAAACATGCCCAGCTCCCTTAGCCGTTCCTCATAAGGCATCGTTTCCAGGCCTTGGACCATTTTGGTTGCCCTCCTCTGGACATGTTCCAGTTTGTCAGTGTCCTTCTTGAATTGTGGTGCCCAGAACTGGACACAGTACTCCAGGTGAGGTCTGACCAGAGCAGAATACAGTGGCACTATTACTTCCCTTGATCTAGATGCTATACTCCTATTGATGCAGCCCAGAATTGCATTGGCTTTTTTAGCTGCCGCATCACACTGTTGGCTCATGTCAAGTTTGTGGTCAACCAAGACTCCTAGATCCTTTTCACATGTACTGCTCTCAAGCCAGGTGTCACCCATCTTGTATTTGTGTCTCTCATTTTTTTTGCCCAAGTGCAATACTTTACATTTCTCCCTGTTAAAGTTCATCTTGTTTGTTTTTGCCCAGTTCTCTAATCTGTCAATGTCGTTTTGAAGTGTGATCCTGTCCTCTGGGGTGTTAGCCACCCCTCCCAGTTTGGTGTCATCTGCAAATTTGATCAGGATGCCCTTGAGTCCATCATCCAAGTCGTTGATAAAGATGTTGAATAAGACAGAACCCTGTGGCACCCCACTAGTCACTCTTCTCCAGGATGAAGAGGAACCATTGATGAGCACCCTTTGGGTTCGGTCAGTCAGCCAGTTACAAATCCACTGAGTGGTAGCATAGTCAAGACCGCATTTTACCAGCTTCTTTACAAGAATATCATGGGGCACCTTGTCAAATGCCTTGCTGAAATCAAGGTAGGCTACATCCACTGCGTTCCCTTCATCTACCAGGCTTGTAATTCTGTCAAAAAACGAGATCAGGTTAGTCTGACATGACTTATTTTTCAGAAATTCTTCCTTCCCCAAATCCTGTTGCCAGAAATCTGCAAATTCCTGCGTAAGAAAATCAGCCAAATTGTCTTTCTCACGTTTTGGTACAGCCCTGATTCTTAAATTTCTTTGTTTCTCCTTCAATTCAATCATAGACAACGTCAAACCGTGGTCCTCAAGTTGCTTATAAACCGGTGGTATCTTCTCTTGAGTAGCAGTTGCTATATCTTTTGCTTCTTCAGCTATCTTTCAGGTCGAAGCGCCATCGATAATGGCGGATTCCCTCTGAGTCTCTGAGGGACCAGCTCCGTGGGATCGGGTCTGACCGCTGCGGCGAAGCGGTGGCCCTTTAAAAATCACAGGCGGGTGAAGCCTGTGAACGTGGGGACTCGGCGGGTTCCTTTTGCAATTTGGGGGGGGCGCAAGGCACCTTTTGCGCCCCCCCAAATTGCAAAAGGAACCCTTTTAAGGGCTCTGGAGTGAGACGGGGTGAGCGGCGCGGTGCTGAGAGTCGACTGCTTCTTCCGTGGAGTGAAGCCGCATAGCCGTTATCGGAGAGCGCTGACTTCTTCCTGGGACAATTTGACTTTGAAAGCAACTACCCGTGAGTAGGATTAAATTGGATTTAAAGGGAAAAACAAGTAAATTCGGCACCGAAGCGGGAAGGTATAAACAGGAAGTCTGCCTTCCTTTCTTGTAAATAGATCAAAGCAAAGAGACTGTAAGCGGAAACTCGAAAGACGCTTGAAAAAAGATTTAAATCTCAACATTAGGAAAGCGATCTCCCCTCCGGATTGCAGGAGAGGAGGGGGGAAAGGGTTGAACTGTATTTATCTGCAAAAAAAGGGGGAAAGGGAAGTTAAAATCCACTGCCTAAAACCTGGGAACGAACTGCCCCAAGATAAGGAATGCCGCTCTGTGGAAAGCCTATCGGTAAGCAGAGGACTTTTGACAGCTAACTCTGCAAAAGAGATACAGTGTTTCTGAACCTCTCCTGGTTTTAAAGTGACTGATTAAGTGCAACTGAAACTGTTGTTTGTATGTGAATTGGGGGACCTATAAGGACTATTTCCCTTTTTTAAAGTTGCAAGCTTTGGCTGTTACTGTGTCCCCCTAGAGGAGGCTTGACATTGTTACAATAACAACTGGGCTAGAGGGATTTTCCATTTCAAAACAAATTCCAGCCATGGGATCGACCTTGGACTCTCATGAGAGTGTTATGGCAGATGGAAGAGGAAAGTTAGAGTTGACGCAGGAAAAAACTACTAGGTCTGGCAGACCCTATCGGACAGATACTGGGTTGCAGCGAAGGGCTTCAGCATCTGGTCCTTCTGGAATATCTGGAATACCAGGGGCTGCACCTCCACAAGTTAAATCAAAAGTTATGTCGTCCGAAGACGTTTTGGCACAGGCACTTGGGAAAATTAATGAATCTTTGGAAAATTTAGCTAAACAAGTAGCTGAAACAAATAAACAAGTAGCCGAAGCATCAGTTAAAATTGACCAGAATACCACAACCATTAATAATTTGGTACAGAAGGTGAATACCAACACAGAGTCTATTGAAAAATTACTACAGGAATCTGCTTCGACCAGTTTGAGCAGTTCCAAGTGGGTTGGAACTGGCCCAGACAGGTTGGAACTGGCCCAGACTGGTTGGAACAGGTCTAGGATGGTTGGAACCAGTCTGAGTCGGTTGAAACAGGTCCAAGCCGGTTGGAACTGGTCTAGGCCGGTTTGAACAGTTCCAAGTGGGTTGGAACTGGCCCAGATATGTTGGAGCAGGTCCAGACCAGTTTTAGCAGGTGCAGGTCATTTGAAACTGGCCCAAGCTGGTTACAACAGGTCCAGGCTGATTGGAACAGGTCTATGTCGCTTGGAACCAGCCCAGACCAGTTGGAATCATTTCATACCAGTTGGATCCAGCCCAAACCAGTTGGAAAAGGTCCAGGTGGGTTCCAACTTGCCCAGACGAGTTTGAACTGGCCCAGACTGGTTGGAACTAGCTCAGACTGGTTGGAAGAGGTCTAGACTGGTTTGAACCAGTCCAAGCTGATTTGTGCCGGTCGAAGCCGGTTTGAACTGGTCTAGGCTGGTTTGAACCGGTCAAATTCAGTTTCAAATGACCTGCACCTGCTCCAACTGGTCTGGACCTGCTCCAACCTGTCTGGGCCAGTTCCAACCCACTTGGAACTGCTCAAACTGGCTTGGGCCATTTCAAACCGGCCTAGACCTGTTCAAACCGGCCAAGACCGGTTCAAACCTACTTGTACTGGTACAAACCGACCTAGACCGGTTCAAACTGGTTTAGACCGGTTCGAACCAGCTTGGACCTGTTTCAACCAACTTGGAGCGGTTCAAACTGGCCTAGACCTGTTCCAAGCAGTCTGAGCCTGTTCCAACCAGACTGGGCCAGTTCAAACTGGTCTGGGCAAGTTGGAACCCGCCTGGACTTTTCCCAACTGGTTTCAGCTGGTTCAAACTGTCTTGGACCAACCACTCTGAACCAGTTCCAACTGGTTTGGACCTGTACCACCCGGCTTGGACCGGTTCAAACCAGCCTAGACCTGTTCAAACCAGTCTGAGCTGGCAATAAAACCCTAAAACCCTTTCTGCAACCCCAAGAGTGCCAGTTTGGAGGGTGGTCCCTCACTCATCAGTTTCTTTATGTACCAGAATGTCCCATTCCCCTTTTGGGATGTGATTTTCTATCTAAAATTCAAGCTCAAATAGCCTTCACGCCTAAAGGGGCAGAATTGAAATTACCACCCATTGTAGTAGCTCTAAAGCCAGGTGCAAGCAGAACTGCACATGCGTCGGCGTGGGTAGATGCACACCCGTCTCGCTCTTGGAACTTTACTAATTAAAAGCCTGAAAAACAAATAACTCTCTTCAAACTGATAGCTGAGATTACTCACCGAAAACTGGGCTCAGGTCCAAGTCCTGGGTTGGGGTGAGTTAGTGTTTAAAATGGCGGTTTATCTATTTATTTGGGAAAGACTTGAGAAGGACTTAACAAGATGACCAAGTCTTTGAAGGAGCTGGGTGAAATGATTCAGCGTTCGGAAGCAAAAGTTCGCACTGATATGCAAGACTTGAAAGGAGAGGTGAGAAGAATGACTGCTACAGTAGAAAAAGTTATGAAAACAGCAGAGTATGCAAAAGAGGTAGCTGATGCAAACGTAAACAAAATAGAATCTCAGACAAAAAGGATTTCACAAATGAACGATAGACAGCACAGAAGGAATTTAAAATTCTCTGGTATTTCTGAAGATATTGGGAATAAGGACCTAGAAAAAGAGATCCCTAGAAAAAGAGATGCTCAAAGAACAAGGAATTGAAATTGAGCAGAATGAAATTGAGAGAGTGCACTGGATGTTCACATCACGAGGAGGCTCTGGACTTCCCAGGGTTGTAATTATGGCATTCACAAGAGAGAAGGTAAGAGACCAAATTAGAAATCACTCCGGCAGAAAGCAGACCTGCAGTTTAAACAGCAAAAGGTCATAGTGAGACAAGACTTTTCTCAGGAAACGCTCCAAGACAGGAAACGTATGCAGCGGTTTGCACAAGCTCTCTACAATCACAAAATCCTCTTTACCTGGGCCTACCCTGCTACACTGTTGGTTTTTAAAGACAGCAGGAAATATTCTGCTAAGAACCCTGGTGAAGCAAATAAAATGCTAGCTGGTTTAGGAGTTGGACTACAAGGACAGACTGAGCAAGAACTCTCAAGTTCGGAAGAATTACAGGTAGACCAACAGGGAGAGTCGAGTGAAGAATCTCCAGTGCAGAGACAAGAGAATAAAAGAAGACGGAAGTCGAGAGGGGAAGGAAACGGCAAGAAATAATATATACTAGAGACATCCAAAATGGGCGTTTGTAAATATATATATGTTGCTTTTTTTCTGATATAAACTTTCCAAGAGCAAAGGGAGAGGAGTGTGGGTCTCCAAGATACCATGAGACAGGGATCATCGAGATCCCTAACTGAGTCTCAGGGGGGAGTTGAGAGGGCCAGAATGGAAAATATAATATATGTACACAGAGGGATTCAAAAAATAAACAGTAGCTGGGATAATGGATAGATCTTTAAAGGTTTTATCTTTAAATGTTAATGGGCAGGGCCTCAAACACCAAACGCTACTGGGTTCTGACACTGGCTAAGAAAATGAAAGTGGATATACTATGCCTTCAGGAGACTCATAGAGCCAAAGCAAATAGACCTTTGTTATGCTCTCAGCAATGGGGCCTAATAGCAGAATCGAAAGCGACAAATAAGGCTAAAGGGGTCGCTATACTATGCAATGCAATCTTAGGCCGGAGGTTCTGAGCCGGAAAAAGGATAATTATGGTAGATTTATATTCTTAAAAATTAAAGTGTCACAAAAAATCTTTACAATAGCTAATATATACAGGCCTAAGACAAGAGAGAAAAAAATTATAAAGAAAACCTTGAATAGACTGCAGCTTTACGCTGAAGGGGAAGTTATCGTTATAGCAGACTTTAATTGGAATATAAAGAATGACAGTACTTTCAGATTAATTAAATGGGGATTAAAGGATGTTTTTGAGAGGGGAAACCCCAATACCAAACCTACCTTCTTCTCCAACAGACATAAGACTTTCTCTTATATTGACTACGAGCTAATTAAAGAAGGGAATGAAATCAGTGTTAGAACAGCAAAGACTATGGGAATATGAATTTCAGACCATGCTCCACTATTTGTGGAGCTGGGACTGGAAGAGGATGGAAAAAGTAGGAGATGGTGGTACAATAACCTAATTTAAATTTTTTTTTTTTTTTGCATTTTCTATCTTTTTTTATATATATAATATTTTATTAGGTTTTGACAATAGAAAAGTTTAAAAAACACAAAAGGCAAATACAAAACAAATACAAAATACAAAAACACAAAAGTACAAAATACAAAAATACAAACATTAAACACAAAAAGAAGAAAAAAACACATATAGAAAAAAAACACAAAATTTCTCTCTTAATCTCTCCACTTTAAATTGACTTATTTTCCTGACTTCCTCACGTCTCCCATTATTGTATCCCTTTTAAATTTAGTTCAGCAAATTCCTGATCTATTAATTTATCTATTATTAGTCCCCTTATACTTTTTACCTTGTTGCTAGAGCCCCTTCAATTCATTTCAATGTCATCTACAATAACCTAATAATGGCAAAAGAGATTGACAGGGAATACATTAGAAAACCAATTGGTTGGTATTTTAAAGAAAACAATAGTTCAGCCGAGATCCCGATAGTATGGGACGCTTTCAAAGCTGTTATAAGAGGACATTGTATACTTAAAGAGATTGCGATTAAGAAGGATTGGCACTTGGGGAGACAGTAAAAAATTAAAGAGATTGAAATCAAAGAGATTGAAATTAAAGAGAACCTCCGGCCTGAGCTTGCAGGGCAGCAGCTGAAGAAGGAGCAAAAGAGTTTTCTTGTGTGTGTGTTTCTTTGTGGCTGATTAGCTGCTCTCCCTGTGCAAAGGTCAGAGGGGGCAGGGTTTCTGTTGAGGCAGGTGATTAGCTGTGGGAGGAGCTTATCAGAGCTAGCAGGGCAGCGGCGCACGCAGTTTGATCCATCTTTTAGATTTAGGGGAGCTAGTCTCAAACGTTTGTTGGGGGAGACCTAGGTTTTTTTGGGGGGGTTATTTGTCCTGTCTTCACGCTTTTTAAGATGGAGGACCACTGTAGACACCCCCAACGAAACGTTTTCATGATGGAGGGTGAGGGAACAGCTGCAGTTGCCTGCGGTTCCTGCGCAATGTTTGCCATCTTGCCAAAGGTTGCAGGCAGCTTTACCTGCAGCAATTGCATGTTGATCGCCCTCTTAGAAGACAAAGTCCATCAACTGGAGGAACGTGTAGCTACGCTCCAAAGAATTAGAGAGCTGGAGCTCTTCTTGGAAGCAACAGAGCACACCGTCTCCACCAAGGAGGAGACAGGGGACTCCCCTGAGGAGGCTAGTTCACCAACACAGGAGCCAGATATATGGAGAAACGTGACTCAAAGAAGTAGGAGGCCCAGGGTTCGTTCTGATTGTTTAGAAATACACAATCGCTTTGAAGTCCTCTCCCCTAGCATGGAAGATGAAGAACAGTCTCCATTTGAGGATCTCTCCCTCATTACAGTCGATCAGGTATATGAAGATGAGCAGCAAAGTCAGTCCTCAGGGAATGTGCAGGTGACCTTGGAACGGACAGCTCACGGAAGAACCCCGACCAAACCTAAGAGGAGGCGTGTAGTGGTGATAGGGGATTCCCTACTGAGGGGAACAGAAGCAGTGATCTGTGGGCCTGACAAGATGTCTCGGGAGGTGTGCTGTTTCCCTGGGGCTAAGATCCAAGATGTACCATATTTTTCGCTCTATAACACGCACCAGACCATAACACGCACGTAGTTTTTAGAGGAGGAAAACAAGAAAAAAATATTCTAAACAAAACAGTGGATGTATGATTTTTGTGGTTCATGCTGTGGCCACAGACATGTGATCTGACGGTGAGTTTGGGGTAGCCCAATGCAAAAATCCTGAGGATCCATGTGGATCCATGCTAAAGTCGCCCTAAAGTCGCAGGGGCACTGGGGGAGTGAAGGGGAAGCAAGAGAAGGAGAACAATCCCTCCCCCACACACAGACACACAGAGTATCAATCCTAAAGTCGCAGGAGAGGCAGGGGCACTGGGAGTGGGAAGCAAGAGAAGGAGAACGATCCCCCCCTCTCTCTCACACACAGTATCAATCCTATAGTCACAGGAGAGCGTAGGGGCTGGGAGTGGGAAGCAAGAGAAGGAGAACGATCACACACACACACACACACACACACACACACACACACACACACAGAGTATCAATCCTAAAGTCGCAGGAGAGCGCAGGGGCGCTGGGAGAGTGAACGGGAAGCAAGAGGAGAACGATGCCTCACACACACACAGACACACAGAGTATCAATCCTAAAGTCGCAGGGCGCTGGAAGTTGCAGGGGCACTGGGAGAGTGAAGGGGAAGCAAGAGAAGGAGAATGATGCCACACACAGAGAGACACACAGAGTATCAATCCTAAAGTCGCAGGAGAGTGCTGGGGCGCTGTGAGAGTGAACAGGAAGCAGGAGGAGGAGGAGAACGATAGCTCAAGCACACACACACACAGCCCCTACAGTGGCTGATCCAAAATCGGACAGCAAAAAACTGCAGGCAGGGACAGAGAGAACGGGGTTGTTTTAAAGCAGCCAACCTCGCTCTGCTTCTCTCCCTCCTCCCCGGCTCGGCTCGCTGACAGGAGCCGCTTACACCCGCTTTGCAGTTTCAAAGAGAGCCACGGACTGCTCACAACTGCAGCGGATTCCCCTGCCATTCGTAGGCATTCGCTCCATAACACGCACAGACATTTCCCCTTACTTTCTAGGAGGAAAAAACTGCGTGTTAGAGCGAAAAATACGGTAACTGAACGACTGCAAGGAATCATAAAACCCACTGACAAATACCCCTTCCTCTTGGTTCAAGTGGGAACCAATGACACTGCAAGCAATAGCCTCCAGAAGATCAAAAGAGACTACGAGGCTGGGTGAGGTCCCATGGACAGTAATACTAAAAGGAAAGGGAGTTCATGATGGCTGGGAGTTTGTTAAGAGGGAGATAGTAAAAGCACAACTTCAGGCAATACCAGTGAGACAGAAACATGGAAGGTGCCTAAAGAAGCCAGGGTGGCTATCTAAAGAACTTTTAACTGAGTTAAGATTAAAAAAGGATGTGTACAAAAAATGGAAAAGGGGGGAAACCACCAAAGAGGAATTCAAACAAATAGCCAGCACATGTAGACACAAAGTCAGAAAAGCTAAAGCACAGAATGAACTCAGGCTTGCTAGAGAGGTTAAAAGCAACAAAAAAGGCTTTTATGGGTATGTTTGTAGCAAAAGGAAGAACAAAGAAACAGTGGGGTCACTCAGAGGAGAAGATGGTGAACTGCAAACAGGGGACACAGAAAGGGCTGAACTCCTCAATGCCTTCTTTGCCTCAGTCTTCTCCGATAAAGAAAACAATGCCCGACCTGAAGAATTTGGAGCAAATGATTCAGCAAAGGAAACACAGCCCAGAATAACTAAGGAGATAGTACAAGAATACTTGGCTAGTTTAGATGTATTCAAGTCTCCAGGGCCAGATGAACTGCATCCAAGAGTATTAAAAGAACTGGCAGATGTGATCTCAGAACCACTGGCAGTCATCTTTGAGAATTCCTGGAGAACAGGCGAAGTCCCGGCAGACTGGAGGAGGGCAAATGTTGTCCCTATTTTCAAAAAGGGGAAAAGAGAGGACCCAAATAATTACCGCCCAGTCAGTCTGACATCAATAGCAGGGAAGATTCTGGAGCAGATCATTAAGCAAACAGTCTGTGAGCACCTAGAAAGGAATGCTGTGATCACCAATAGTCAGCATGGATTTCTGAAAAATAAGTCATGTCAGACTAACCTGATCTCGTTTTTTGACAGAATTACAAGCCTGGTAGATGAAGGGAACGCAGTGGATGTAGCCTACCTTGATTTCAGCAAGGCATTTGACAAGGTGCCCCATGATATTCTTGTACAGAAGCTGGTAAAATGCGGTCTTGACTATGCTACCACTCAGTGGATTTGTAACTGGCTGACTGACCGAACCCAAAGGGTGCTCATCAATGGTTCCTCTTCATCCTGGAGAAGAGTGACTAGTGGGGTGCCACAGGGTTCTGTCTTGGGCCCGGTCTTATTCAACATCTTTATCAACGACTTGGATGATGGACTCAAGGGCATCCTGATCAAATTTGCAGATGACACCAAACTGGGAGGGGTGGCTAACACCCCAGAGGACAGGATCACACTTCAAAACGACCTTGACAGAACTGGGCCAAAACAAACAAGATGAATTTTAACAGGGAGAAATGTAAAGTATTGCACTTGGGCAAAAAAAATGAGAGGCACCAATACAAGATGGGTGACACCTGGCTTGAGAGCAGTACATGTGAAAAGGATCTAGGAGTCTTGGTTGACCCATGAGCAAACAGTGTGACGCGGCAGCTAAAAAAGCCAATGCAATTCTGGGCTGCATCAATAGGAGTATAGCATCTAGATCAAGGGAAGTAATAGTGCCACTGTATTCTGCTCTGGTCAGACCTCACCTGGAGTACTGTGTCCAGTTCTGGGCACCACAATTCAAGAAGGACACTGACAAACTGGAACGTGTCCAGAGGAGGGCAACCAAAATGGTCAAAGGCCTGGAAACGATGCCTTATGAGGAACGGCTAAGGGAGCTGGGCATGTTTAGCCTGGAGAAGAGGAGGTTAAGGGGTGGTATGATAGCCATGTTCAAATATATAAAAGGATGTCACATAGAGGAGGGAGAAAGGTTGTTTTCTGCTGCTCCAGAGAAGCGGACACGGAGCAATGGATCCAAATTACAAGAAAGAAGATTCCACCTAAACATTAGGAAGAACTTCCTGACAGTAAGAGCTGTTCGACAGTGGAATTTGCTGCCAGGGAGTGTGGTGGAGTCTCCTACTTTGGAGGTCTTTAAGCAGAGGCTTGACAACCATATGTCAGGAGTGCTCTGATGGTGTTTCCTGCTTGGCAGGGGGTTGGACTCGATGGCCCTTGTGGTTTCTTCCAACTCTTCTATGATTCTATGATCTATACTGATTCTAAATTTGCCTTCTTAACCCTGCATGCTCATGGAGCTCTATGGAAAGAAAGAGGTCTACTTCCCACGGGAAGGCCTTGAAATATGGACCTGAAGTAGAAATCCCGTTGGAAGCAGCATGGGCTCCTTAGCAGATTGCTGTAATGCACTGCACAGGTCATGGACGTGGAAGAGATCCAATAACCAGGGGAAATCATGCTGCTGACAAAGCAGCCCAAGAGGCAGCCCAAAAGCCTGTGGGAGGATTTATAGCAGCCCTCATACCAGAGGTAGTTCCAGAAGAAGTTAAACCTCACTATACCCCAGAAGAGAGGAAGTGGGCTGAACAGGAAGGAGCGGTTGTGAAGGACGGTTGGATGATCCTGCCGGACAATAGGATTTATTTACCTCATCACCTAGCAGGCACAATTGTAAGAAATTATCATGAATCTACTCACCTTGGCGGTACTGCAACCAGAGAGAATCTCAGTCGGAAGTTGTATATTATTAACCTATCACAATTAGCAACTTGCATTTCCCAGAAATATGTTCTTTGTGCTAAAAACAATCCCAGGCAGGGACCGGTACAACCTCCTGGAATCCAACATGTTGGATACGTCCCCATAGAAAGCCTAATTGTGGACTTCACAGAGCTGGTCCCTTCTAAGGGATTCAAGTACCTCCTTGTGTTTGTAGATACTCTTACCGGATGGGTTGAAGCTTTTCCCACCAGAACTGAAAAGGCACGAGAGGTAACTAAGAGACTCCTCACTGAATTGATCCCGAGGTTTGGATTACCTAGATGCATTGGAAGTGATAATGGGCCAGCGTTCATTGATCAAGTAGTACAAGAAGTATGTCGAGTCCTACAAGTAAAATGGAGACTGCATGCAGCATATAGGCCTCAGAGTTCAGGGAAAACCGAAAGAATGACTCGGACTCTGAAGACCCAATTGGCAAAATTAACCCAGGAAACAGGATTGGGATGGGTAGATGTGTTACCCATAACACTGTTTCGTGTTCGGTGCGCACCCACAAAAAGACTTAACTTGTCACCTTTTGAGCTCCTGTATGGGAGGCCACCCTCCTTTGTTCAGGATATTCTAGCTGACCTCAAACAAATAGGAGACCATGTGACACAGGGACAAGTGCAATCTCTCTCCCGTGTTTTTGTTTCTCTTAACAGGTGGGCCCTTGTGCACACGCCGTGCAGCATTGCCGAGCCGATTCATCAGTTCCAGGCTGGCGATAGCGTATGGGTGAAAGAGTGGAAACGTGATCCACTTGCACCTAAGTGGCGTGGGCCTTACACCGTCTTGCTCTCTACTCCAACAGCAGTGAAGGTAGCTGAGGTGACCCCCTGGATTCATCACTCCCGTTTGAAGAAGTCCGAAGGCAGTTGGACATGCAAAGGTGACCCCTCTAATCCTTTTAAACTGACTCTCTCCAAAAACCCCTGTATCTAGCCCTTCGGGGAACGGGCTAGGTCACGGGCAACATTAGACGACCGGCCTGCTGCAGCCACAACCTGGAAGCTGCCTGAAGCTTGAGGAGCGTCTGAACCAGTGATTGTGAACGGGAAGATTCTCTTATACAATTGATTGACTGCCCCCCCCCTCCGTGGAACAATTATCAGGGATATTACTCATTGGGGATCCTCGGGATATATGTTTTGGTCTTGGTGGTTCTCCATTTCTGTCACTGGGGGAATTATATTGGGGCTAATATTTTTTTGCTATCACAATAAGGTAATCTTTTGTGGAAGGAATGCATATACTAGACATCAACATGATTTTATTATTAATCCTGATCCCTTGGGAAGGGGAAGGGTCCTTGAATCTGACCAAATTTGCTAAATATGGATTCCGCCAAGACCACAATATGTGGGTAGGCTTAGCTGAGATGGTAGCCAATGTTACAAATAGGACCAATTGCCTTGTTTGCTCTCTTGGGCCAGATGATTCAGAGGGAGGTATGCCCTTATTACCGATACCATTAAGTGCCATTGGTATGGTAAGCGAAATGCCACACCAAACAGAAGTACAGAATTTCCCCGGATGGAACTCAACTAAACCAATACGAGTTATACCTGTACAAGGGGAATTCTGTGTACGTAAATCATTAGATGCAGCTGATTCTACCATGGTAGGCTCTTCTCATTGCCACTATACTTGGGATTATATTAAGAGTAGTCAAACCTGGGCAAACGGTACTACCTATCGGAATACCTTGCCCTGTGCACCTCCTTTTATTCATGCATGGGAAGTGGTGTGGAACATAACTGTGACAGCAAAAGGCAATTTAACATACTGCACTGTGAACTCTATACCCCTTTTGATCTTTCGCCTTATGCACTCCACGTACCAAA
Organism: Podarcis liolepis; assembly: GCF_965112155.1. Classification (NCBI taxonomy): domain Eukaryota; kingdom Metazoa; phylum Chordata; class Lepidosauria; order Squamata; family Lacertidae; genus Podarcis; species Podarcis liolepis. The sequence continues at coordinate 2,129,716 of NC_139561.1, read as the reverse complement.
AACCTCAGACCCGATGGTTGTGGTGGATATGTGGAGAATGGGCATACAAGCAACTCCCTTCCAAATGGAGTGGGACTTGTTTCCTGGGATGGGTATTACCACCAATGTGGATTATGCCCACTAGTTCGGCCAAGCGTACACGAAGAAACGCTGATATTTCTCATATAGCAGGAGGAAGTACCCAAAGTTGGAGCGATACTGATGATTGGCCACCAGAGCGCATTATAGCCTATTATGATCCTGCCTCCTGGAATCCTGATGAGCTCATACAAGGGGCATGGGATCCTATTTATAATCTAAACAGAATAATTTGATTGCAAGCAGTAGTGGAACTTGTAACCAATGCAACGGCCCAGAGTTTGAGACTTATTGCACAACAGCTGGATGAAAGTAGAGCCACTATTTTGCAGCTGAAAATGGGAATGTACTTGCCAGGCAGGGAGGCCTGTGTGGAGTCTTGAACTTGACAGGGAATGCCTGTTGCTTTAACATTTCTGATAATGGTGAGGCAATCCGTGTGTTGGCCACAAAGATGGAGAGTATAGCACATGTCCCAGTACAAATATGGGAAGGATGGGATATGGGATGGCTCACCAATTGGTAACCTAATGTTGCAGGACTCAAAGGGATACTATTGTCTTGCTTGTTTTTCTTGATGGTAGTAGTAATGGTTTTATGTATGCTGCCATGTATCATTTCATGTTTTAGAAGTACAATTAGCAAGATGATTTCAAATGAAACTCTACCTCATATCATGGCCCTATACAGAGCTTTACCTCAGGAATATGATGAAGGTCAAGCTATCAAGGACACTTGGGATGAAGGTCTTTGAGCTTGAAAGGGGGGAATGAGGCACCTGATCAAGGCCTGTATTTTAAAATGAGCTTAAAGATATATTTGCAAATGTTTGTATGTTTCATGCCAGGCAGAAACCAGCTGGCTAAGCACTTTGGCAGTTGTTTATCTTCCTACTCTCCTGAACAAGGGCCCCCCTGATTTATAGCAGTAGCAGAAGACAAGTTTCTCAAAGTTGTAAAAGGAAATTACAGTCTGGGAGCAAATGCTACACTGACCCTACATATTACAGAATACAATCAAGCTGCAAAAACACTAATTAAGAGTTGGTAAATAGTAAGATTTACTGTTTAACAGAAAATAATACCATGTGCCTCCCATCAGACTCTAGCCATATTTTCCTAAGGTTTAAGGTATACTGAGAGAGTTAAAGGGCAATAGATTTTGGGAAGAGCTAATGGGAAAAGCAGCTGGCTGGGAAAGGGGGGTGTAAACTGAAGAGGCTTCTTTTGAAGCTGTTTTTACTGAGTTTCTTTTTTACTTTGCAAAGGCCTTTTCTTCTAAAAAGCTATCTATGTTATGTATGAGATTTGCTGGCTTAATGTAATTATGCAAAGGATTTAGAAAGTAAGAAATGTTAGATTCTTATTTCATTGATGGTGTGTGAGAATGTGAACCCAAGATCTCTCTTTAGATAGAATTTAATACCATGAGCCATTTGTTTTAGCCATTTGTTTTGGAATGCAGGGGCAACAGGGGCAAAAGGTGATCTGGTAATTAAGGTGCCTTGTCGAGGCAAATGTAAGATATATGGCTACTTGTCTGCCATTTATGTATAGAAGGAAATATAGCTCTTTGTCTCCCATAAAAGGTAATAGGAAATGGGTGTTTCTTTTATGATTGGTTCTAGCAAACAGCCAATAGGAATTTCAACCAGGCTGATTGGACAGAGGCAGCCAAAGGAGGAGCAAGGGGGCTGGGCTGAGGAAATATAAGTGCTGGCCATCAGGGCTGGAGAGAGGCAGAGCTTTGGTAACCATATACCACTGTGCCTATCATTTATTTGTCTGCCAAATAAATTATTATTTTAATTTCTCTATTGCTGCGTTGAATATTTCATTCCAGCTAAGCGTTAACCACAAGCAGGGTGCTACACCATAACTGGCTTGGCTTCATTGTGGTGGGGAAATTGTTATCAGCTCTCCCACTGGTTCGGTAATGATGCAACCGTTCTTAGGATATGCACGGTGTTGTTGTTCTTGGGGTTGATTTGCAGCATTTTCCCGATTTCCCGGCATCGACGGTGTTATCTGAATTGCTGGGACCATCGGGGGGGTCTTCGTCAAAGACAATTAAATCTGTCTCTGGCTTTCTGTGTGTCCCATTTCCCTTGGGAGGAGCGTCACTTGGCATGGGCTGATCAGATTCCAGCTGGGGTAGAGAGTGGTGAAATTCTGGATCTGCCAAAGGCGTAATGGAGTGTCCTATCTTTGAATTATCTAGATTGGGCTGGAGTTCTTTGTGTGTTTGGCCTTTTTGCTCGGACGTTTTCCTCTCCAAGGGAGTGTTACGGCTGGGTTCACCGCACGTATTCATCTTTGACGGCCCTTCCGAATGAATCATGGCCCTATGGCGAAAGCCCTTCGGCAGAGAGAGCGTTGACTGCTTGGGGTCGGTCCGGCTATACGACAAGTTTGGCAGTAGTTGTTTTCATTCTGTGTCTTTAAAAACACGCCTCAACTCAATATTATAGTCCTGTAAAAGGGCCCTATATTTCAGGAGCATTTTAGGGGTAGCTGAGTCAGAAAATGTCAGCATGAGTCTAGTGTGCTGGGGGCCCATGCAAAGCAAGTTTATCGCGATCAGAGTGTTGCAATGGATATTTAGTAAAAGCTTAAAGTTTCTCTTCACACTGTCGATTGATTTCCAGTAAGGCAGCATACCATTAATTTTATATAACAACCAACAGACTCTCTCAAAAATATATAAACTGTTACAAAATGGGAAAATAGAAAAGGAGGAAAAAGGAAACTTCTGTTTCAGTGTATCTGAAGAAGCGTGCATGCACACGAAAGCTCATACCAAGAACTAACTTAGTTGGTCTTTAAGGTGCTACTGGAAGGAATTTTTTTATTTTGAGGAAAAAGGAGACACTATTAAAAAATGGGAACCAAAGACCAAGGTATTATCGAGAATGTATAACTTGCTGCTCAAATGGAATACACAGGATGAGACAGTTAAATCAGCCATGATAAAGTGGGCTCAAGACATTGGTTACAATATCATGTTTGAAGACTGGGAAAGGTTATGGACCACCGGTATGAAATTTACGGCATGCAATGCCTTGAAAGAAAACATTATGAAAATGATATACAGGTGGTACATGACCCCAGTCAAGCTAGCTAAGATATACCATTTGTCTGATAACAAATGTTGGAAGTGCAAGGAGGCTGAAGGGACATTCTTTCACCTTTGGTGGACCTGTCCAAGAGTGAAGGCCTTCTGGGAAATGATTTACAATGAGTTAAATGATTTACAATGAGTTAAAAAAGGTGTTTAAGTACACCTTTCCTAAGAAACCGGAGGCCTTCCTCTTGGGCATTATGGGCCAAAAGGTGTTAAAGAAGGACAGAACGTTTTTTATGTATGCTACCACAGCAGCAAGTATTCTTATCGCCAAACATTGGAAGACTCAAGATTTGCCCACACTGGAAGAGTGGCAAACGCAACTGATTGACTACATGGAGTTGGCCGAGATGACCGCCAGAATCCGAGATCTGGGAGAAGAAGCAATGGAGGAGGATTGGAAAAAATTTAAGGACTATTTGCAAAAATCTTATAAGTTATATGAACTATAAAATGACGCATAACCTGAAATGTTAGCCCCAGCAATGAGAGTGCAATATCTATGAAATTGGATAATATTATTGAAAGAATCAAAGTTTAAATGTTAAAAATGATAATATATTTTGTTTTCAGAGTAAAGGGATAATAAGGGATTTAAACTTAAACTGCAATTGAAAGTACAAAGGAATCACATGAAACAAGGTTATAATTTGCTGATAAATTTATTGTCAAGAATGCATTGTGCGGAAGATGTGGGGAAGTTCGATAGTAAGTTGAAGTAAGCTGTTGAAAGGTTATGATTCTTTATATCTTCTTTTCTTGTTTTTTCTATGTTTTCTTTTCTTCTTTTCTGTCTGTGATTGAAAAAAAAATGTAATAAAAATTATTAAAAAAAAAAAAAGGGAACAAGATCTGGGCCACCCAATTGAATATAATGAATGGGAAAGGCTATGGACAAAAAATATAAATTTTTACAGCATGTTACCTAATAAGAGAGAACTATATGAAAATGCATCACAGGTGGTACCTGGCACCAGAAAGGCTTGCAAAAATGAATAAAACATAATATGAATGAATGAACTTTATTACGGTCACAGACCAGGATAAAAAAACAACAACATATAAATAAAATAGCACTTAGGATTTTTTTAAACTGATAGATGCTGCAGCAGGTAAGAACAAAGAAACAAGCATAGGATAAAACATCTGAATAAAATACAAGATTAAACACGGATAATTGATGGATAAAAACTGATAATTAAAACAGATAAGAACTAAAAACAAATAAAAACATGCAGTTAAAACAACTGTAAAAGTGTAAGAACTAAAAGACTCGCAGTTAAAACAACTATAAGAGGCTGCAGAGTAGAGTAGAAGCCTCTGAAATAGAGGACACTCACATTAGAAACTGATGTGCAAATATGGTTAAGACAGGCAATTAAAACAATGCAAAACAATAAATTTAGAAACAATGTGCAACAATAAACTATCCCAGGGAGTTGACTCAGAGTCACCCATGGAACCGAGTTTGGGGATTTTCATGCTGGACTATTTTGAGTTGGGCGATGGTCTGCGCCTACAGATTTGTACACAGAATCTGGCGACCATCCAGGTCTTCTTCTGATCTTTGCCTAACAGCAAAAGGTCAAATTTTTGCTTTTGCGGGAGGTCAGCGAGCCTCACCAGTAGGGGATCAATGAACTTACTACGTGCCTCTTCGTAAAAGGGACGTTTAAAGAACAAGTGTTCTGGGCTTCCTATCTCTCCCAATGGACAGGTGCAAAGTCTCTGGGCATAGGAGACTTCTCTAAAGGCTCCACCCAGGACCGGCGAGGGAAGAGCCGCACTTGTGGCGAGTGTAAAGGCCCTTCTTGCATTTCTAGATACGAGAAAGAAGAGATATGCTGCCGGTGCGGCTATGTATCTCTCGATTTCTCCAATTTTATAGTCGGGGCACCTTGCGCAGTCCTGTTGTCTCTCAGTATCTAATATTCTTTGCCTGACCGTGGCTTTTGCCTGGCCCAAGCCCAGACTTAGAAGGGCTTGAGGGGCAAAACCCAGTTTCTGGAGGGTGTTCAGAACTGCAGTCTGCAGCCTGACTGGAATTGGTCACAGAGGGTCAGTGGGGCTGCTATCCCTCGGGGGAGCAGATTCAATGTCAGCCATTTGTAGATTGATGTTAAGCAGATGCTAGCCTCCACTCTCATCATCCCCGTTTCCAAGCTCTTTTTTTAAAAAAATATTTTTTTATTAGATTTTTCCACCATAATAACACAAACCACAAAGCAGATTAATACACAAAAACAGAAAAGGAAAAAGAGAAGAAGAGGGGGGGGGGGAGAGAGAGAGAAAAGGGAAAAAAGGAAAAAAAGGGAGGGGGAAAAGGGGGGAACAATAAACAAATAGACAATAATAACAAACTTAATTCTTCACAAATGCAACTTTTTAAACATCTTGATTGACTTCCTCAAATCCCTCCCTTCTGAGTTTCCTTGTAATTTAAAAGTAACAGCTTTCCAATATCATTATTAAACTAAAACAATTTCCAATTATAGTCATCTTATTCACTTTTCTTGACATTCTGAATCCCATTTATTTAATTATAACTTAATTTGTCCTAGGCCTATTTGTTTCTTTCAAGTAATTTCTAATTTTTTATATTACAATATTTGTTCAAATAGTCCTTGAATTTCCTCCAGTCCTCTTGAAGCTCCTCTTCTTTCTGGTCGCGGATTCTTCCAGTCAGGTCAGCTAGCTCCGAAAAGTCCATCATCTTCATCTGCCAATCTTCCACTGTTGGTAGTTCTTGTGTTTTCCAATTTTTAGCAAGTAATATTCGAGCGGCCATTGTGGCACACAAAAATAATTTAACATCTTTCTTGGGCAATTCTACACCTGTTATTCCAAGGAGAAAGGCCTCTGGTTTCTTAATAAATGTATATTTCAACATTTTTTTCAGTTCATTATAAATCTTCTCCCAGAAGTCTTTCACCTTGGGACAAGTCCACCACATATGGAACAAAGTACCTTCTTTTTCTTTACATTTCTAACAAAGATTATCACTTTTGTGATAAATCTTTGCTAATTTTACAGGGGTCAAGTACCATCTATACATCACCTTCATAATGTTTTCCTTTAACATCGTACATGCAGTTTCCTCCATAGCCTCTCCCAGTCCTCCATCATTATATTATGTCCCACATCCCTTGCCCAATCAATCATGACCGATTTAACTTGTTCATCCTTTGTATGCCACTCCAACAACAAACTGTACATTTTAGACATATTCTTATCATTAGTATCTAACAATTCCATTTCCAATTTGGTTTTTTCTGTTGCAAAACCATTTCTCTTATCCATCTTATATAATTCGTTAATTTGATAATATTGCAACCAATTCACTTTATCTTTAATTTGTTCAAATGGTTTTAATTTAAAACCTTCCTGATTCTCTAACAACAAATCTGAATACCTCAACCATTTGTTTTCCATATTTAACTTTTTTTGAGCCTGTGCTTCCATTGGTGAAATCCATTTTGGTGTTTTTCTTACTAAGAGATCTTTGTATCTAGTCCATACATTGTATAATGCCTTTCTAATTACATGGTTCTTAAAACCCCTGTGGGCCTTTACCTTGTCATACCATAGATATGCATGCCATCCAAATCAATTATCCAGTCCCTCCAAGTCTAACACATCATCATTCTCTAATTGAATCCAATCCTTGATCCAGCAGAATGCAGCAGCTTCAAAGTATGTCTTCAAATCTGGCAGAGAAAAGACCCCTCTTTCTTTTATATCTGTAAGTAATTTATATTTAATTCTAGGGTTTTCCCCCTGCCAGATAAATTTATACAATACCTTCTGCCATTCTTTAAAACATTTGACATTATCAATGATTGGTAAAACTTGAAATAAGAACAACATAGAATCATAGAGTTGGAAGAGACCACAAGGGACATCGAGTCCAACCCCCTGCCAAGCAGGAAACACCATCAGAGCACTCCTGACATATGGTTGTCAAGCCTCTGCTTAAAGACCTCCAAAGAAGGAGACTCCACCACACTCCCTGGCAGCAAATTCCACTGTCGAACAGCTCTTACTGTCAGGAAGTTCTTCCTAATGTTTAGGTGGAATCTTCTTTCTTGTAATTTGGATCCATTGCTCCGTGTCCGCTTCTCTGGAGCAGCAGAAAACAACCTTTCTCCCTCCTCTATGTGACATCCTTTTATATATTTGAACATGGCTATCATACCACCCCTTAACCTCCTCTTCTCCAGGCTAAACATGCCCAGCTCCCTTAGCCGTTCCTCATAAGGCATCGTTTCCAGGCCTTTGACCATTTTGGTTGCCCTCCTCTGGACACGTTCCAGTTTGTCAGTGTCCTTCTTGAATTGTGGTGCCCAGAACTGGACACAGTACTCCAGGTGAGGTCTGACCAGAGCAGAATACAGTGGCACTATTACTTCCCTTGATCTAGATGCTATACTCCTATTGATGCAGCCCAGAATTGCATTGGCTTTTTTAGCTGCCGCGTCACACTGTTTGCTCATGGGTCAACCAAGACTCCTAGATCCTTTTCACATGTACTGCTCTCAAGCCAGGTGTCACCCATCTTGTATTGGTGCCTCTCATTTTTTTTGCCCAAGTGCAATACTTTACATTTCTCCCTGTTAAAATTCATCTTGTTTGTTTTGGCCCAGTTCTGTCAAGGTCGTTTTGAAGTGTGATCCTGTCCTCTGGGGTGTTAGCCACCCCTCCCAGTTTGGTGTCATCTGCAAATTTGATCAGGATGCCCTTGAGTCCATCATCCAAGTCGTTGATAAAGATGTTGAATAAGACCGGGCCCAAGACAGAACCCTGTGGCACCCCACTAGTCACTCTTCTCCAGGATGAAGAGGAACCATTGATGAGCACCCTTTGGGTTCGGTCAGTCAGCCAGTTACAAATCCACTGAGTGGTAGCATAGTCAAGACCGCATTTTACCAGCTTCTGTACAAGAATATCATGGGGCACCTTGTCAAATGCCTTGCTGAAATCAAGGTAGGCTACATCCACTGCGTTCCCTTCATCTACCAGGCTTGTAATTCTGTCAAAAAACGAGATCAGGTTAGTCTGACATGACTTATTTTTCAGAAATCCATGCTGACTATTGGTGATCACAGCATTCCTTTCTAGGTGCTCACAGACTGTTTGCTTAATGATCTGCTCCAGAATCTTCCCTGCTATTGATGTCAGACTGACTGGGCGGTAATTATTTGGGTCCTCTCTTTTCCCCTTTTTGAAAATAGGGACAACATTTGCCCTCCTCCAGTCTGCCGGGACTTCGCCTGTTCTCCAGGAATTCTCAAAGATGACTGCCAGTGGTTCTGAGATCACATCTGCCAGTTCTTTTAATACTCTTGGATGCAGTTCATCTGGCCCTGGAGACTTGAATACATCTAAACTAGCCAAGTATTCTTGTACTATCTCCTTAGTTATTCTGGGCTGTGTTTCCTCTGCTGAATCATTTGCTCCAAATTATTCAGGTCGGGCATTGTTTTCTTTATCAGAGAAGATTGAGGCAAAGAAGGCCTTGAGGAGTTCAGCCCTTTCTATGTCCCCTGTTTGCATTTCACCATCTTCTCCTCTGAGTGACCCCACTGTTTCTTTGTTCTTCCTTTTGCTACGAACATACCCATAAAAGCCTTTTTTGTTGCTTTTAACCTCTCTAGCAACCCTGAGTTCATTCTCTGCTTTGCTTTTCTGACTTTGTGTCTACACGTGCTGGCTATTTGTTTGAATTCCTCTTTGGTGGTTTCCCCCCTTTTCCATTTTTTGTACACATCCTTTTTTAATCTTAACTCAGTTAATAGTTCTTTAGATAGCCACCCTGGCTTCTTTAGGCACCTTCCATGTTTCCGTCTCATTGGTATTGCCTGACGTTGTGCTTTTACTATCTCCCTCTTAACAAACTCCCAGCCATCATGAACTCCCTTTCCTTTTAGTATTACTGTCCATGGGATCTCACCCAGCACTTCCCTAAGTTTTATGAAGTTGGCTTTCTTAAAGTCAAGAAATTGAGTCCTAGTATGCTTGGCTGCTCCTTTCCGCTGTATAGTAAACTTCAGAAGAGCATGATCACTCGCGCCTGATGATCCTTCCACTTCTACCCCACTAACCAGGTCATCAACATTGGTTAGGACCAGATCTAAAATGGCTGCTCCTCTTGTTGCTTCTCCCACTTTCTGGACAATGAAGTTGTCTGCAAGGCCAGTGAGGAATCTGTTTGACCTTATGCTCTTGGCTGAGTTTGACATCCAACAAATATCCGGGTAATTGAAGTCCCCCATTACTACTATCTCCCTTCCTTTTGCATGCTTGGCCATCTGTTCCAGGAAGGCATCATCTCTGTCCTCCGTTTGGCTTGGGGATCTATAGTAAACTCCCACAATGAGGTCTCTGTTATTCTTCTCTCCCTTAATTTTGACCCAAATGCTCTCACTTTGGCTTTGAGGTTCTAAATCTTGGATCTCTTCACAGGTATACATATCCCTGACATATAACACCACTCCTCCTCCTTTCTTGTCTGGTCTGTTTCTCTGAAATAGATTGTATCCCCCCATTATTACATTCCAATCGTGGGACTTATCCCACCAGGTTTCAGTGCTGCCTATTATGTCATATTTTGTTTGCTGTACCAAGAGCTCAAGCTCATCTTGTTTATTTCCCATGCTTTGCGCATTAGTGTACAGACGCTGAAGTCCATTAATCATTCCCTCGTGTCTCTTATTTAAGGATTTTTTCCTCCCACCACTAGGTCTGCGTGCTGTTTGCTCCATTTGGTCTATGACATTTGGATGATCATCTTCATCAATTGATAGACTCCTACCTTCAGGAGCACTGTCTCCCTCCCCCACATTAGTCAGTTTAAAGCCCTCCTGATGAGGTTTCTGAGATTTTTGGCAAAAACATTTCTCCCAACTGTTGTGAGGTGCAGCCCATCGCTTGCCAGAAGTCTATCTTCAAGAAACTGCAGTCCGTGATCTAAGAATCCAAACTGTTCCTGTTTACACCATTTGCGAAGCCAGCTGTTCACTTCCACTATTTTTTCCTCTTTCCCTGGGCCACGTCGTTCAACTGGGAGGACAGATGAGATGACAATTTGTGCATTTAGTTGCTTCAGTTTCCTGCCGAGAGCCTCGTAGTCTCTTTTGATCTTCTGGAGGCTATTGCTTGCAGTGTCATTGGTTCCCACATGAACCAAGAGGAAGGGGTATTTGTCAGTGGGTTTTACGATTCCTTGCAGTTACATCTTGGATCTTAGCCCCGGGGAGACAGCACACTTCCCGAGACATCTTGTCAGGCCCACAGATCACTGCTTCTGTTCCCCTCAGTAGGGAATCCCCTATCACCACTACACGCCTCCTCTTAGGTTTGGTCGGGGTTCTTCCATGAGCTGTCCGTTCCAAGGTCGCCTGCACATTCCCTGAGGACTGACTTTGCTACTCGTCTTCATATACCTGATCGGCTGTAATGAGGGAGAGATCCTCAAAAGGAGTCTGCTCTTCGTCTTCCATGCTAGGGGAGAGGACTTCAAAGCGATTGTGTATTTCTAAACAATCAGAACGAACCCTGGGCCTCCTACTTCTTTGAGTCACGTTTCTCCATATATCTGGCTCCTGTGTTGGTGAACTAGCCTCCTTCTCAGGGGAGTCCCCTGTCTCCTCCTTGGTGGAGACGGTGTGCTCTGTTGCTTCCAAGAAGAGCTCCAGCTCTCTAATTCTTTGGAGCGTAGCTACACGTTCCTCCAGTTGCTGGACTTTGTCTTTTAAGAGGGCGATCAACATGCAATTGCTGCAGGTAAATCTGCCTGCAACCTTTGGCAAGATGGCAAACATTGCGCAGGAACCGCAGGCGACTGCAGCTGTTCCCTCCCCCTCCATCTTGAGAACGTGTCGTTGGGGGTGGCTACAGTGGTCCTCCATCATAAAAAGCGTGAAGACAGGACAAATAACTCCCCCCACAAAAAAAACCTAGGTCTCCCCCAACAAACGTTTGAGACTAGCTCCCCTAAATCTAAAAGATAGATCAAACTGCGCGCGCCGCTGCCCTGCTAGCTCTGATAAGCTCCTCCCACAGCTAATCCCCTGCCTCAACAGAAACCCTGCCCCCTCTGACCTTTGCACATCTTCGGCAATACATTCATCTTAACCACCGATATTCGGCCCATCAATGAGAGTGTTAGATTTGACCATACCTCAAGATCTCTCTTGATTTCATTCCATAATTTTTCATAGTTATCTTTGTAAAAATTCAAGTTCTTTACCGATAAATTCACGCCCAAATACTTAACTTTTTTCACCGAAACAAGGCCTGTCCTTTCAAAAAGGTTTTTTCTTTCCTCATTATCTAAGTTTTTTTCTAAAACTTTGATTTTGCTCTTGTTTAGTTTAAACAAGATCCCTGTTTCCAATCTCACCCATGCGTTTGATGCACATCTGGGGACTTGGAGGAGAGCTCTAAGAAGTCTAGATTGAACTCTCTCAAGGGGGGAGAAAGCAGAGGAAGGCGGACCCAAAGAGGAACCATACAGGAGTTGTGCCAAAGTTTTGGCCTTGTATAATTTTAGAGCTGTGGGGACAAAGAAGCCCCCTTGTGCTCTGAAGAATTTAAGAATACAATTTGTGGTTTTCCCCGCTGAACTCCCGATGGAGTTTATGTTTAGTTTGTTGGTTCCTGAGGCCTGTACCACCATTCCTAGATACTTGTAGTTTGTGAATTGTTCTAATTTATGGCCTTGGAGTTCCCAGCTTCTAAGCTTTGGTTTTTCCTCAAAAGCGAGTATCTTGGTCTTTTGATAGTTGATTTTGAGACATTCAGATTCACAGTATGCTGCAAGCTTTCTTAGTGCTCTTTTGAGTCCAATGGGGGTTCTAGATAGAATTACCGCATCATTGGCATATAGCAGGGCCGAAATATGCCGATTTGCAAGCTTTGGCGGGTGGAGTTCTGAGTCATTGAGTGCAGATTCTAAGTTATTTAGATAGAGATTAAATAGTAGAGGGGCCAATAGGCACCCTTGCCTGACTCATTTGAAGGTTTTAATAGGGTCCGTTAGGTGTCCTAGGCGGCTGCACCTGACTCTAAGAGCCGTGTTTGCGTGCAGTGCCTGGATTAAGAGCAGGAGCCTTCTATCTATATTGGTACCCTGTAGTCTGTCCCAGAGTCTGGTTCTGGAGACTGTATCAAAGGCTGCTTTTAGGTCAATGAAGGCAGCGTATAGTGAGGCCTGTCCTCCTGAGTTGTATTTGTCGATGAGATGTTGTAGCGTTAGGCAGTGATCTGTCATGGACCTTCCGGGTCTGAAGCCCGCTTGTTCTATTGCCAGGATATCTTCTTTCTCTAGCCATTCTGTAAACTTATTAAGGAGGTGCTTTGCATAGAGTTTACTAATCACACTTAATAGGCTAATCGGCCTATAATTCGCTGGGTCCTCTCTGTTGCCCTTTTTATAGATTGGAACTGTTATGGCTGTTCCCCATTCCCTTGGGATGCGGCCATTTTCATCTATGTATGTGAAGAGGGTGGCTAAGAAAGGTGCCCACCAATCCACCTGTGCTTTTATCATTTCTGGCGTAATGCCATCTGAGCCTGGGGCTTTGGCCGTTTTCAGTTGGTTTATATATGATTTCACTTCAGTTACCAAAACAGGTGGCCATTTAGCCAGTTGTTCTGTATTATAATTCCGTAGTGGAGGTTCAGCGTCCTCGTACAAAGATTGGAAGAATGAGACCCACAGGCTAGGGGGAATTTGTGAGGTTAAGGGGGAAATAGCTTTATGGGTGCCAGAAGCTACCAGTTTCCAGAATAGTATCTGATCTTTTGCTTTTGCCGCACTAATTAATTCTAGCCAACATTTTCTGTTATAGGCATTCTTTTGGTGGTGTATTAGGTCTTTATACTCTTTTTTTAGGGCACGGACAACAAGATAGGCTTGATGTCTGACAGAATTTTTGACTGTCAGGGCAGCTTTGTAAGCATTTTGCAGGGCTTTCTTTGCCTCAAAGCAGGTGTAATCAAACCAGGGTTTATTTGATGTTATTGGTTTAGTTGGCCTTTTCTCTGTGGTATTAAAAAGATAGGGTTTTATTTTTATTTATTTTTTCATATCTCTTAAAGCATTACAGCAGGGGAAAAAAGGGTTTACAAATGGGTAAACGCTTGATGGTAAGGATTTGCTGAACTAACAAATTGAACTGGAATACAAAAAAAGGGAGGTACGAGGAGGTCTGGGGAAATAAGCGTAAGGAAGATATGTTATGAAAATTAATGTGTTTTTAACTGTTTTTATTTTGTATGTTTTTTCCCTTCACTTTCCCTGTTATATTTTAAAAACTTTAATAAAACATCTTTAAAAAAAAAGATAGGGTTTTAATTGTTGGAGCAGACTCTCATACTTGGAAACTGGGTCCTCAGGCCTAGGATTATTCCCAAAGCCAGTTAAAATTGTACAGAGTTTTTCAGAGGTTAGAATCTTCTTCAGTTTGGAGTCAAGTGCACGGGTCCATTTGACTCGGCAACCAGGTCGCTCTAATGCGGTGATCTCTGCAGGGTATACTATTCTCAGGAAGGGTGACTCGTTTAACTGAGACACCTGGAGGTGCAAAGGGAAATGGCCCCCCTCTATGAATGGGAGCACTTTTAAATTCACTATTTTTGTTAGCAATTTGCTGTCCGCCAACATATAATCAATTCTGCTGGAATTGTGCAATAATGCTTGCTTCTCCTCCATGTGGGACCAACATGGATAGCTGGCCCTGATGAATACTTGAATGTATATGAATATACATTCATATACATGGATGTATATTCCCCGGGAATGTTGCCCCTGGTGCAACCATTTAGGATATGAAGACTTAGCCGCCTAGAGAGTTTGAGGAGGCAGGCTCCAGCAAAATTTGAATGTTGATCCTTTGACTGCCTTGGTAGTTGTAAGGCCTCTGGGCCAAAGTTGTCAGGGTACCCTATTTTTTGCCTGTATTTGGTTTCTAAACTGGGGTCATCAGGACCTAATCTTGTGTTTAGGTCGCCCACCAGCAGGACCTTTGCTCCCGGATAGTCTGTTAGCAGTAACCTGACATAAGAGTCCAGTCTATTCCAGATGCCCTCAATATCGGGTTTTTTGCTTGTTGGGGGGATATAAGCATTGATAATTAGTAAACTGCAGCTTCCCCAGGATATGAGTAGGACCATTGCTAGGTGATCTAGGGGGACAGTTCCTTACAGGTGAGATTAGGATGCATAACCCCCCCTTGAGCCTCCCTGGTCCTCTGCCTGCAACCGCTCTCACTGCATATGTATAGTATCCTTCCAGTGATGGGTTTTCAGCCGCCCACGTCTCTTGGAGAGCAATGATGTTAAAGTTTTGAAGGTAGAAGGGAATGTCTGTAGAATGGGAGAGGCATCTGGACCAGCCGGCAACATTCCAGGAGATGATGTTTAGGGCAGCAGTTGATTCTTGGGTTTTTAGATTCCAGGCTCTCATAGCTGTTTTCTGCCGCTGATTCCTCAGGTCCTTTGAGTTTGGCTTGATTGAGCCACAATGCGGAGGAATGGGGGAGCCTTTTGAGGGGAAGACTAATTTGGGGGTATTAATTTGTCTGTCCAGGCAGTCACCCGCTAAGGCCTTATTTCATTCCTCTGCATGAATAGCTTCTAGGATTCTAAGGCAATCCATGAAGATTGAGCTGATTCCCGGCGCTGGCACCACTAGTTCGACTTGTTGTGATTTGGATTGGGCTATGGGGGGGGTGTAGGAGAGCCCGTTTCTTCTGGAGACAGATATCGACAAGATGTCCATTCCTCGTTGGTTAAAGGCTTTGATTTGCAATTGATGTAATTAAATTCCATGGGAGGAGGTGGGGCTAGAGGTGGAAGGGACTTCCTTATAGTTGAAAGTCTTTCAATTAGTGCATCCTGGGAAAGTAGGATGTGCTCGAGGTAGGTTGTTAGGAGTTGTTCATCCTTTGAGGAGAAATCCTTTTCTAGCTTATTTGGTGAGGGCGGGTTTTTGTACAGCCTGCCAGATTGTTTAAGATTGCCAGCCTCTGGGTAGAGCGGCTTACCATTTCCGGCGCTGTTGGCTTCTGCAGTGCTGGTTTTGGTTTTTGGTCTGACTGTTCTATGTGCTCCTAGAAGTGGTAAAGGGTCTTCCCTCAGGAAATTGTCTTTATTTGAAAGGGTCTGTTTAGTTGAGAGCTCATCCTTAAAAGTCACTATACCCCTATTTTGGGCCGTATCATGAGGGAGGAATTTTACCTTGATGATATTTTCTGTTGTCACGAGGCCCCTGGTGACTATTCCGATTTTTTCGGGAATATTTACTTTTCTTTGAGCTTATGATGGGTGTCCTCTATTTGTGGGAAGTATTGTGAAGGCAAGTGTCAGGGGTTCAGGAGCAGAGACGCAGAGAAGGGAGGAGACAGAGAGCGAGGGGGAGGAATACAAAGGAAGGATGAGTGGGGATGACGACCCGAGATCACCGAGCCTGTCTAGCGAGTCCGAGGATTCCCAGAAGGGAGCGCCAGCAGCCAGAGCAAGGGGGGAGAGCAGGGGGACACCCCAGGAAGAAGGGTCCAGAGAGGGATCAGAAAGCAGCAGTTGGAGATCGGGACCCACGTTCCCAGCCGGGAGCAGCGGGGAGAAAGGGGACCAGATGTCGGGCTCCGGAGACTTTCAGAAGGAGGGAGGGCATGAGTCAGGAGTAGTCACGCCCACCTCGGGGAGCGAGGAAACGATCAAGAGGAAAGTGGAGAGTTGGGCGCGCGCGCCAAGTTCAAATGTAACGGAAGCTGGCGCAGTCAGCAGCCCAGAGAGTGAACCGGGTCCCAAAGCCCGCCGCAAGGAGGCGGAAGGGTCAGGGGGGTCCGCGTCAGAAGAGAGTAGGAAAGGAGAGACCCAGGGGGGCAGGAGGACCCAGAGACGGAAGGAAAGGCGCAGGAGGTGGAGCAAGGCTAGGGTATTAAGCTGGTGCGCTAGAGGCGGAGACTCAGACGGGTCTTCGTCGTTCTGACCTAGAAGAAGTAGGGCTGCACGTTGCAGTTTGGAAATGGAATCTGTAATCCAATAAAGACTGTTTGAAACTGAACGCTGGCTGACTTGGTCCTATGTGAGCTGGGACTGGGCGGCAGCCCTGACAGTAAGACCCGTCCCTCAAGCTTCTGACACCTGATACCTCGCAGCGGAGACAGAAGCAGCTGGAGGAGGGGATCAGTGTGTGGGAGCAAGCTCACGACGGTTGGCAAAGATGACGGAAGCAGAGAAAGTTTCAGCGCTGCAACAGGCAGTTACACAATTGAATGCGGAGGTACTGGCATCCAAGAAAAGGGAGGAGGATGCGGCAGCCGCCTACCGAGATCTCCACGCCAGGTTTGAAGCATGGGTTAAGCATGGGCAGCCAGGACCCAGACCGGAGGGGGTTGGGTTGGCACGGAGAGCAGGAGGGCTGGTGGCTCACTTCGATGGGAATTTACAACAGTACCCCAACTTTCGAGCAGATGTGATGTGCGCACTGCAACTGCTGGCAAAAGACTTTAGAGATGAGGAAGAGAAAGTGGGGTTTATACTGTCCCATTTGCATGGGGATGCGAAAGCGTGGCTGCGCAATTTGTGGAGGGATAAAGATCCGGCGCTTCAGAGTGCAGATGCCTTTATCAAAGCGATGGATGCATGTTTTTTGTCTACCATTGATGTGGATCTTGCCCGACGGGAGATTCATGGACTGAAACAAGGGAGGGCGAGCGTCCGGCAGTACCACGCCCGCTTTTTTGCGCTGGTCAGTGCCTTGGAATGGGACCGGGACTCGCCCCCAGTCAGGGACCTGTTCTGGGAGGGTCTCAGCTCTGCTGTGAAGGATGAAATTGCGAGGGGGGAGAGGCCCCGAAGCACGCAGGAGGTGGTCCAAAGGGCGCTGACTGTGGGGGTGAGGCTGGAAGAACGTCCATGGTGCAGAGATGAAGGACGTGGAGGGCGCGAAGCAGCGAGAAGTTTCTCTTTCGTTCCAAGGGAAGCAGCGCGTGCGCAATCCACACCTCCGCCAGGAGGGGGAGTGGAACCTATGGAAGTGGGAGGCGCCAGGGCTCAGTCAGCTAGCAGAGCCTCTGCACCGACAGCAGTCAAGACTAAACCTCCTAGAGGGACCAGGAAGTGTTACATATGCGAGAGCCCTCAACACTTGGCGAAAGAGTGTCCCCAGAGGAGCTCCAAGCACACTGCAGCCTCCGCAACGGTGAAAGTGGCCACGCAATGCAGCGAAGCCCAGCAGGGAAACGACGATGTCTGGCTGGAGACAGAGGCACTGGGGCCCAGCCAGACGCATCAGTGAAGCAGTCCCCAGCGATATTGCAACCCACGGACCCCCTCCCACCCAAACCAGTAGTGCAACTCACAGCGTCTCTCCAGCTACCCAATGGAGTCACCATCGAAGTGCCGCTTTCTGTGGATTCTGGAAGCAACGCAGACTTTATAGCACAGGATTTTGTGGAGCAGCACGCTATAAAGCTGCTGCCTGCCACTCTGCCCCTGCAAGTCGTCACAGTGGATGGCAGAGAGTTGCTGGGGGGCAGGTGGTGAAGCAGACGCCACCAATGGTGATGCAACTTGGTAACCACAGGGAAGTCATCAGTTTTAATGTCACCCGACTGTCGGACACGCCCATTGTGTTGGGCATGAGTTGGCTGGACAGGCACAGTCCAACGCTGGCTTGGTACCAGAGACAGCTGATCTTCGGCTCCTCTTACTGCGCAGAACACTGCATCCTGCCCAGGCAGGAGGGGGAGGAGGAGGACTCACAACTGCAGTTGGGAACGTTGCAAGCAGTTCCCCACAAATACGCGGACTTTCTGGAGGTCTTCTGCGAGAAAGAGGCAGACAAGCTACCACCGCACAGGCAATATGACTGCAAGATTGACCTCCTGCCAGGGGCGACGCTGCCGAAGGGGAAGCTATATTCCATGTCTGAGGACGAACTACAGGAACTCAAACAGTTCATCGATCACAATTTGCAGCGCGGTTTCATCCGGGAGTCCAGCGCAGTAGGGGGCAGTCCTGTTTTCTTCGTGAAGAAAAAGGACACGCCCCAAAAAAGATTGGTCGTGGATTACCGCCTCTTAAACAGAATGACCAAGCCCTCCGATTTCCCTATGCCCAGGATTGACGACCTGCTGGCGACGGTGCGCAAGGGACGCGTGTTCACCAAGTTGGACCTGCGAGGAGCGTACAATCTCATCCGCATGAGGGAGGGCGATGAGTGGAAGACAGCCATGTTCACGCCTCTGGGCACCTACGAATACAGAGTGATGCCGTTTGGTTTGCAAAACGGTTCTCACTGTTTTCAAGCTTTTATGCATCACGTGTTGGCGGGACTCCTCTACAAGAAGTGCGTCTGCTTTCTGGATGACATCCTGATATTCTCTGACTCGCAGCAAGCACACGACCAGGACGTTCGGGAGGTGCTGAAGAGGCTGCAGCAGCATAGACTGTACGCCAAACTGGAGAAGTGCCAGTTCGACACGACGGAGGTGGATTTCTTGGGTTACAAGCTGTCGGACAAGGGGCTAGCCATGGACAGCGCCAAGGTTCGTGCGGTGTTGGATTGGAAGAGCCCGCGCAACCGGAAAGAGGTCCAGAGGTTTGTCGGATTCGCCAATTTCTATCGCAAGTTTATCAAGGGGTTCGCGATGCAGACGGCAGCTATTACGGACACGCTAAGCTCCAAGAAAAAGAAATTCATCTGGACGGAGCAGGCGGAGCGGTCCTTTCAGACACTCAAGCGTCTCTTCGCGTCGGAAGAGCAACTGCTGCATATCGACCCCAGCAGACCGCTGAGGGTGGAGACAGACGCGTCCGATAGAGCAGTGGGAGCGGTACTGCTGCAGAAGGACCCGCAGGGGGTCTGGAGGCCGGGGGCGTTCTACTCCAGAAAGCTCAGCAAGTCGGAGCAGAACTACACCATCTGGGATAGGGAGCTGCTTGCCATTCATGCAGCTTTCAAGGCGTGGAGGCACTTCCTGATCGGCGCCAAGCACACGGTGCAGGTCTGCACGGACCACAAGAATCTGGAGCACTGGCGCACGGCTCGGTTCCTGAACCAGAGGCAGATCCGTTGGGCGGAGTTCTTTGCTGACTTCAATTTCCGAATTGAGTACGTCCCGGGCGACACCAACATCATGGCGGATGCCCTGTCCCGAAAACCGCAGTACCTCGAAGAGGCGACGCCAGCGGCGGCCATGCACATCTTCGCGCCAACAGCGTGGGCGTGCGCTTCAGCCACAGTAGACCTGGATGCGGTGCGACGGGCGTTGACGGACGACGCATTCGCGCAGGCGAAGATGGCAGAGGTGCACAAGGGCACGGCGAAGGGCGACGAGTTCCAGATACGAGATGGCTTGCTCTTACGTAAAGGGGCCGTCTACGTGCCGGGAGACGAACTTCGCGCCCGGGTACTGCAGCAGCTGCACGACGCACCCACGGCCGGGCACTTTGGCACAGAAAAAACGGTGGAATTGGTCGCAAGAGACTTTTGGTGGCCCAGACTGAGGGGGGAAGTCGCGGACTACGTCGCGAGGTGCGACACCTGCCAGAGGGCCAAGCCGGTGCACAAACCACCGGCGGGACTGCTGGAACCGCTGCAAACGCCGTTTGAACCATGGGAGAGAGTGGCCCTGGACTTTGTCACGGATCTACCCAGCTCGAGAGGCAAGACAGCTGTACTAGTGGTGGTGGACTTGTTCACCAAGATGGCACATTTCATACCGTGTGCGAAGGTGGCCACGGCAGAACAAACAGCCAAATTGTTCATAGATCACGTGTTCAAAGTGCACGGGCTGCCGCGGTCTATACTGTCCGACCGCGGACGCCAGTTCATCTCGAATTTCTGGCAAAAGCTGATGGGCTTCCTGAACGTCAAGATCAACCTGACATCGGCAAGGCACCCGCAGACCAACGGGCAAGCGGAGAGGGTCAATGCCATCATGCAGCAGTACCTGAGATGCTATGCCAATCAACAGCCTGCGACGTGGGTGGATTACCTGCCGCTCGCCGAATTCGCCTACAACAACACGAAACACGTATCCACAGGGGTGACGCCGTTCTTCGCCAACAATGGGAGGAATCCCAGAACCTTCCCGGGACTGGACAGAGTGGGGGAAGGGGAACCACAGACGGCGGACGCTTTCGCATCTGAGTTGCAAGAGGTCCACGATCAACTCAGACGGCAGCTGGAGCTGGCGAAGCACGCATACAAGGTCCAAGCTGACAAGCACAGGCGAGTTGGCGAGGAGATCCGAGTGGGAGACTGGGTCTGGTTGGCAGCCCACGCGGTGCCAACCCGATCGTTAGCCAAGAGGAAGCTAGGGCACAAGCAACTCGGTCCATACCGAGTCGAAGCGCAGATCAACCCGGTGGCTTTCCGGCTGGTGCTACCAGAGGGTTCCAGGATGCATCCGGTGTTCCACAGGTCGGTGCTCACTCCCTACAGGGCACCGCACAGGTTCCAGGAACCAGGAACGGCACCGAGTCAGTCTCCGGAGCGGACGGAGGTGGGAAGATTGCCACAGCAGGACCCCATCAACGAAGTCACGGAGATTTTGGACTCCAGATGGGGGGAAGACGGAGTAGAATATCTACTAGCAAGGGAGGGCACCCGGGCCAGTACTAATAGCTGGGTGCCGGACTACGCCTTGGAGGAACCCCTGCTCAAGGATGAGTTTCATGCCCTTTTCCCACACAGACCTATGCCAGCGGGCTTCTTTGACGACTGGTTGTTCACGCCCACGCTTTCCTCCAGCACGTTCCATGGCTTCGACTCGGAAGGGGAACCCGCACCGCGCACACGTTCCCCAGAGGGGTCACCGGAGGGTTCGGCGTCCGACAACTCGTATTGGTGGGACGATCGGCCAGAGGAGCAGTGGCGCCGGAAGTGGCAGGAGACAACAGGTCCAGCGACAGACGCAGAGACGGACATGGACGTTTGCGGGGAGGACTTTGGTTTCGAGCACGGCGGCACCGAAATGGAGGCGGAGGAGACCACCGTTGACGAACGCGGGGAGGAAGACTCGGAGGTCTTCAGTTGGCGGCCAGCAACGGGGAGCGAACTGTATCCGACATTCACTCCCGTGATGACGGAGCACCCACCAACCACCCTTGAAAGCGGGGAGGGGGGAAGGGGGGGCTTCGAGGGGGGGATGGATGTCAGGGGTTCAGGAGCAGAGACGCAGAGAAGGGAGGAGACAGAGAGCGAGGGGGAGGAATACAAAGGAAGGATGAGTGGGGATGACGACCCGAGATCACCGAGCCTGTCTAGCGAGTCCGAGGATTCCCAGAAGGGAGCGCCAGCAGCCAGAGCAAGGGGGGAGAGCAGGGGGACACCCCAGGAAGAAGGGTCCAGAGAGGGATCAGAAAGCAGCAGTTGGAGATCGGGACCCACGTTCCCAGCCGGGAGCAGCGGGGAGAAAGGGGACCAGATGTCGGGCTCCGGAGACTTTCAGAAGGAGGGAGGGCATGAGTCAGGAGTAGTCACGCCCACCTCGGGGAGCGAGGAAACGATCAAGAGGAAAGTGGAGAGTTGGGCGCGCGCGCCAAGTTCAAATGTAACGGAAGCTGGCGCAGTCAGCAGCCCAGAGAGTGAACCGGGTCCCAAAGCCCGCCGCAAGGAGGCGGAAGGGTCAGGGGGGTCCGCGTCAGAAGAGAGTAGGAAAGGAGAGACCCAGGGGGGCAGGAGGACCCAGAGACGGAAGGAAAGGCGCAGGAGGTGGAGCAAGGCTAGGGTATTAAGCTGGTGCGCTAGAGGCGGAGACTCAGACGGGTCTTCGTCGTTCTGACCTAGAAGAAGTAGGGCTGCACGTTGCAGTTTGGAAATGGAATCTGTAATCCAATAAAGACTGTTTGAAACTGAACGCTGGCTGACTTGGTCCTATGTGAGCTGGGACTGGGCGGCAGCCCTGACAGCAAGTTTGTGATTATTTAACGTTAGCTTCCAACAAGTCCGTGTTGTTTTATTTTGATCCTTTCTTGTTATGTTAGGATACATGGGATTTCTTTGTGATGTCAAGAGAAGGGTTGGTTGAATGGGAGCCGGAATTTCCTATTTCCCCACTAGAGGGTGGTGTGTGATCTGCTGGAGCGTGGGGCTTTTCCTCAGAGTGCTTTATTGGCATGCATGAGTTTGTGATTTTCTTTTGGGTTGTAGGAGCAGAGTTCTTTGTTGTTGTATTCTCCAGCAGCTTAAAGAGCTTCTGGAAATTCATTTTTTTAGTCCGGCAGGTCGGTGCTCCTTTATGGCCTCTCAATTTGATGTTTTTGGTCTTCTTCATTTTTTGTGTTGAGCATTTTCTCTTTCAGGTCGGTTTCTTGGGAGCAAGGGACCCTCCCTCCTGCACTGAATTGTTTCTGTTTGTTGTTTTTCTGTAATCGAGTCCCGGCTTGGTTTCACCTCCCTTAGTCCTAGTCCCAGATGTCATGTGAGGGAAAGCGGCCTCATGGTTCTTAATCAATTCAGTTAGGGTGGTAAGCAGGTTCAAGCTTTCCGAAAGGAAATTTTTAATTGGCTCAAGTTCTTTGCTTATCTGTGTGAAATGAATTTTGAGTAAATCTTCGAACATCCCTGACAAGTAGAAGATAAAGTTGTTCGGGTGCTGTAACCTTAAGCTGTTTGGCCATTTGTCTGTCTCAGTCGGCTCAGTCGGGGAAGGGCACCTTAAATTCTCTCCTTATAAGGAGGGGAAAGGAGGCTCGTTTGACATGGCTTCTGGGTTTTCCAGGAATAGCTCCTGTTCTAAACTTGCTTCAGGTCCCTCTTGGGCTAGCTCAGCTTGTTTTAGTTCTGTTGCCAGGTCCACTCCCTCACCTCCAACGTTAGTTTTTTCCTCCCTTCTAATCCAGGTGTGGTCAATAGACCACTCATGAGAATGGAGATTTCCTGGATTATTTGCTTCATCAGCCTTGGGATGGAAGTACCGTAGGTTGAAATTTTGGCCTGTTTTTTCTTTGGGGGAGTTGCTACAGGTTGTAAAGGTGAAATCCCCAGTTCTTTGCAACATTGTCTTGTAAGTACCATCTTCGTACTCAGAAATAAATGGGGCTATTTTATCCAACCCACAACTTTATGGGCTTTTCAAGGTAGGTGGTTCAAAGTTGATTTAAGTAGCTTTAAAAGGGAGGGGAGGTTTAAAAGTCCACCCGACAGCTCCCGGAGTCTTTTACTGATAAAAGTTGGCAGGTATTTTCATAGGTTGAGCCTTTTTATCAGGGTAATTTGATCATTAGAGCTCCTACTCACGAAGCAGAGACCCAGTTGAGACTTGACCTGGCGCCACCTTCCCCGGAAGCTCATATAATAATAAGTGCTGGAGATGCAAGATACAAAAAGGAACCTTCTACCATATGTGGTGGACATGCCCCGAAATTGGGAAATTTTGGAGCATGAGCCACGAAGAAATAAAGAAAATATTAAGAATATCATATAGTAAAAGGCCAGAGGCATTCCTTTTAGAAATTTTAAATGACTATACTCCAAAAGACAAAACTAAATTTTTCTTATACGCAACGTCTGCAGCAAGAATCCTGGTGGCTAAGTACTGGAAAGGGAATCAGTTACCCACTAGGGGAGAGTGGCTATGTAAGCTTTCAGAATACTTAGAATTAGCCAAATTGACAGACATAATAAGACAAAAACCAAAAAGTGAAGTAAAAAAAGAATGGGAGTGCCTAAATGAATACCTCAAAAGTCAAGGTTCGAGGACAGAAATCTGGCTGAGTCTGGAATAACCTTGTGAAGTGAAAGGATATGAAAGAGGGATTTATATCTAGATGTTAGGATAGAGATGATAAAGAAAACAGGAACACAGGAAGACACAATGAGAGATGAAGGAGGTGCTGTGGGATTGGTGGAAGTCAGTGTCTTGTTGTTGTTTTAGTGTTTATAATAGTAACTTGTAAGATATGGATTAGGTTTTTTATTTGTTTTTTGTTGTTGCTTTCTTTAGTTTTCGAATGTTGATTTTTGTGTGTTGTGTATTGTTATTTTTAGATATCTTTCGTGTTGTTGTTGTGTGGAAAATACTAATAAAATTTATTTAAAACAAAACAACCCCCCCCCAAAAAACCCGGTCCATTTCTTTTTAAAAAAAGTTTTTATTGTTAAAATAGTTCATCATTAATACACATATACAAGCATACAAACATACATTTCATACAATCCTTAAAAGTGTTCAAACATACTTACACTCAATCCCACAAATAATTCCTTTCCCCATCACCATCCACCATAAACGGCCTCGGTCCTGTATACGTGAAGGAGCGTCTCCACCCCATCATTCTGCCCGGACACTGAGGTCCAGCTCCGAAGACCTTCTGGTGGTTCCCTCATTGCGAGAAGTGAGGCTACAGGGAACCAGACAGAGGGCCTTCTCGGTAGTGGCGCCCGCCCTGTGGAACGCCCTCCCACCAGATGTCAAAGAGATAAATAATTATCTGACATTCAGAAGACATCTTAAGGCAGCCCTGTTCAGGGAAGTTTTTAATATGTAACACTGTACTGTTTTTAACACTGATTGGGAGCCGCCCAGAGTGGCTGGGGAAACTCAGCCAGATGGGCGGGGTATAAATAATAAATTATTATTATTATTATTATATCCACCACCCCTCACCCCACCTTTGTGTTTGACTTCCAGTCTACTCAATTACAATTTCTTTCCACTTCTAGTACTTTCTTTCACACACCTTTAGCCTAATTTCATACTTCTTTTTCTATTACACATTGTTACGCCAGGATCTTGCCTGGCTTATTTGCCCATTCAAAAATTTTATATTTCCAAAATTTGATTTGTTGTTCTACCTCCTGTTCTATAATTTTATTATATTCTACTCTCAGTAATTTAATTTCTTGATTTAATCTCTATTTTTGCTTGCATAGGCCAATTTTTCCTTCCTTTTAATTTCTTCTAAAAGCCCCCTTTTCTTTTTTTCTTTATTCTTATATGCTATTGAGTTTTGTTGTATGAAATATCCCCTAACAACCGCCTTCCCAGCATCCCACACTGTTTTAACATCTGTCCCTTTCCTCCAATTGTTTTCAAAATATTCCTTCATCAACTTTCTGGCTCCTTGTATTACTTTTTCGTTTTTTAATAAGAAAACATTCATTCTCCACCTTTTTTCCCTTTCTCCTCTTTTCCTTTAAGAGTTAATGATACTGGATTGTGATCTGTAAGTGTTTTTGGCAATATTTCGGCATTCTCTGCTTCAATTGTCATATCCTTAGTAATCCATATACTGTCGATTCGACTATACGAATTTTTTTGGTTCGGAGAAATATGTGAACTCCTTTTCGACAGGATGTTTATATCTCCATATATCCACTAAATCAAAAATCTTTACCATTTCCATAAAGCTTTTTGGCAACTTCCCTTCATTTCCCCCCTTCTTCTTCTGCGAACCCCGGTCCATTTCTATGGTGGTGGTGCTTGGGGTCTTTGAAGGATGGGAGGCAATAAAACCATTTTACAAAAGTGCTACTCCTCTCTCCCCTCAGCATCCCAACCACAGCTTCTCCGGCTGATCTTCCTCCTGAAAGCGTCAACGAGGACCAGCTGAAGGACAGACTTGCGGATGTGGTCACAAGGATGAAGAATGGGAAGATCCGAAGGAAGGCACTCCGAGATCTTTCCGCCTTCCTGCAGAAGATCCAGGAATCTGTGAGTTTCTGAAGGGAAGCATTGCAACCATGCAGGGCTGTCAAGGCCTTCAGGCTGCTGCTTCTAGGCCCACCCTGCAAGGTGCCCAAGGGACAATCAGGCATCCCAGCACTTATCCAAAATTGAGAACAGAGCTGGGCCATAGTGAGTAAGACGGCTGAGAAAAGAAGTAAAAAGCGAACATCAGGAAAAGAGGGGTGGGAAGTCAAGAAGAAATGGTTTTTTCTGCATAGGATGCAAAATGTTTTGGAATGTTTGGAAGATTTAATTAAAATGTTATAGGGAAAATGGTGATGGGTTGCTTCTCTTATCAGTCCCTTCTCTTGGCTTCTTCTCAGCCATCAGTAGCACTTTCTGCACCCTCCCTTGGCCAACTGGTGGCGATTTCTTGCCTTTGTGCACTGGATGAAGACCCGGAGTGCAGGCAGAGGGCAGCAGAGGCTCTCTGCCATCTTCTGCCCATCCTGCGGCGCAACGAAGGTAAGACTGGAAGAATGCATCCCAGCATGGGGTGGGGGTGAGCAAGACCCAAACTAACCCTTTGGCTTTCCTTTGCAGAGACACTGGCAGGAACGTTAAGGAACCAAATACTTATCACTAGAGCCGAGAAGGTCCTCATATCCACCGGAGGACCGGTTCCTGAACTGTTCATGAATAATTGTTGCTCTCTTGCCAGGGTAAGTCGCTGTCTCTCAAGCCACATGTTCTGGGTTCTGCAGAGGCAGCATCTGGGCTTTCTGCTCCCCAGCCCTGCCCTGTGGGCATCTCTGACCTTCCTCTCTCGCTTCAGGTCTTTGGCGCCTTTCTCCCTGCGGAGCAGCTCTTGGAGGCCATGTGCTTCCTGGCCAGAGACCTGGTTGTCGAGAGCAGCTTCAACTCACTGGCTATCTCCCACTTACTGCAAGAATTCATCAAGCAGTTTGGCGGCACAAAAGTGGAGGTAAGGCATCTGCAAAGGTAGGAGAGAAGAAGATTCTCTGCGTGGTGTAGGGGAGGCAACCTCATGCCATTGGGTGGCCAGGACACATGTTAGTTGAGAGGGGCCTGGCAATGTCAGGGCAAGAACCTCAGCCAAGGGTCCTGAGAAACATGGGTTCAGGAATGGGGAACCCTCCCCCTTCTGGGAGCAGACTGGCAAGCTTCTTCTCTTTTCCCACAACTGGTGCCCTGGAGCTGCCTGGGTCCAATACTCCCAAGGACTCTGAGTGGTACCTTGGAAGGAAGATGGCTGTGGTGGCACAGGTCAAGGGTCCCTCTTTCAATGAGGGATGGAGGTATCCGCCTGCAGACAGCCCCGCTTCCTTGTACTCTCCAAGCAACCCTGTCCTTTTCTCTGACAGGTGGAGGTGCTGCTGGAGGCCTTCCTTAAGATCAGCCAGGGGCCTGCAGTGCAAGGCAGAGACATGGCCGTCTTTGCTTTGTCCATCCTGTCACACCAGCATCTGGCGAAAGTGGTGCAATATCTCCCCCAGCTTCCCTTCAGGTATGGAGCCCTCCAGGTTGTACTGGGCTAAGGGGAAGGTTGGCAAGCTGCAGGGCTTGCTCAGAAAGCCCTTGCTGCCATTTCCTCTCTCTGGAGCATGGCAGCAAGCAGAAGACTTGAATCTGACCATTGCTTTTGTTTTTGCATTCACAGAGACTGTGAGGGAATTTGGAAGGAGGTTTTGGCATCGGCCAATCCAGAACAACTGACCCATCTCATGGCCAAGCAGATTTACCAAAGCCCCTTGGCGGAATCTGCCACCCAAGTGGTAAGGACCAACCTCCTGCTTTCTGGCTTCCTTCTTCCCAGGGTAATATCGAGGGGTTCCCGTATTCTGCAGAAAAGCAGAGAAAGTGACTTGCACCCCTCTCTCTTCCAGCAACATCTCACCAGCCTGTTGCACGCCATCCTCAGGATGGAGGACTACAAGGCAGCTGTACGCCAGAACTTCCCACAGCTGCTGATCGCTCTCCTGGGGATGGTTATCAACTTCCATTATGACCAGGAATTCCTCAGGTGAGTAGTGTGATGCAAAGGGACCAATGAAGTCCTTTCCCCTTCAACCTCGGGGGGTTTCCAGTCCAGCTTGGTTTTCCAAGGGAGGCTCTCCTTCAGGCGGCTGCTAGGGAGGAAGGATGGGGAAGGAATTTGAGTGTGTGGCAATGACCCTCCTGGTGATCATGGCCTTGCTTTGGTTCCAGAGGGGCTAAGGAAGTTCTGCACCTCCTTCTTGGCACCACTGGAGAGCAAGTAGAGACGGCCATCGTCGACCAACTTTTCTGCCGGGAGAATTTCAGCCAGGGGTTGTCTGCCATGGTGAGGTAAGAGGAAGAACACGGTGACCTTCCCCAATGGTCTGGCAAACGGAGCTGAAGGCACGGGATCGGACTGTGCCCCTGTTTGCTTCCTGCAGTGTCTTTCCCTTCCTTACCAAGATCTGCTTCTCCATTTCAGAACTGTCGGAAAGCGAAGCTGGTGGATCCCTCCCATGGTGGAAAGCATCATCGCTGCTCTCGAGGACCAGGCATTTGCCGGAATGCCACAAGTTGCGGCAGCTATCTACATCGAGGTGAGGGGGACTGAGGTGCAGGAGGAAATGTGTGCAGCAAGGAGGCCCTGGCTTGGTTTCGGTCGAGTGCTGGACTTTGTGTTCTTTAGCTCCTTTTGTGTCCTTGGTTCCCCAACCAGCCTTCATCAGAATTTGGACCTTGCAATTGCCTTTACCTTCCAAATTCTGTGGGTTATGTCAAGGCTACTTTGAGCCTAAGGACTGTTGCCTGTTTTAGTGCTCCTCAGAGTAGACCCATTGGATTTGATGTACATGACAAACTTTGGTCCATTCACTTCAGTGGGTTTGCTCAGTGCAGAATTGCAAATGGTGGGTAAAAGGAGAATGTGCCTCAGCCTCTCATCACTGAAGAGTTTCTTTCTCTTTGGGCCTCTTTAGCTGCTCAGCTGCCATCTGCTTCCCTGTGAAGATACACTGGAGCAGTTCTTCAACTGGCTGGAACACGACTACCTGCAAGTCCGGAAGCTCAGCATCAGAGGGATATCCCTGCTTCTGGACTCTGACATGGCAAGTGATGCTCAGAGGGAGGGAGGGAGGGAGGGAGGGGGGTACAGATCTCGATTCTAATCATGGCCCAGCACTCTTTTGCTGGCACAATACTGAAGAGCCTGTGCTAAAAGGCGTGAGGCATTTCAGACCTTTGAAAAGATTCTCTGTTTTGTGTAGGATCCTTCGCTTCTGCGGGACTTGCTGCTGGATTCCCTCCCTTATGCAAAAGCCGATGTCCTCCCAGAGTTGATAGAGTTGGTACACCAAGCCTACCTCTCCGGGGACCTGAAAGAGGAAGACCTGAAGATGCTGGCGGCAACTTACTGCGGTCTGGCTGCCCATGTGAGTATGAGGAAAAACATGACATCACACACGGTGGAGAAGGAATGCTTTGGAAGAGGAAGGGTGGGGTTTAGACTGGCATGCAGCGGAGATGTTCTGGCTTCAGGAGGGTGTTCCTCTGGAAAGTGATCTGTTGAGAAACACAACCTCTGATATTTTCTGCCTATAGGAGGAAGCCTCCGTCCGGGCATCAGCCATCGGACATCTGGGGCTGCTTCGGGGCTGGGTGAGAGACCAAAGACTTCCCATTACAACAACAGAAGAGGAAGCCATTCACGAACTGGTTGTGGTCCTCATTCACCTCGAAGAAGAGGATGAAGTGGCCAAGGTGAGGGCCAAAGAGGTGGACTTATGCAGTAGGAGGGAAGGATTGTTCTCAGGAGCTTCCAAGACTATGTACTGCAATTTGTAACGCTCTTCTCTTCTTCTGTTGCAGTCTGCAAGGAGGGCTCTTTCCCATCTAGCCCCAGAAGTCAAGTGGTGGGCTCATCCCAACAAATTTAGCCTCCACTTTGCTCTCCACCAGGCTGCCAAGCATCTGGTAAGTTCCCTCTGCTTCATTGGCAGCTTTGGGAGTGCAAGGTTCCTCTGCCGTGCTCTCAAGCCTCTCTGGTGCCACTTCTCCTTTGTCTTTGCCGACAGAGCAAAACCTTCAGCAAGGACATCGTTCGGAGTGTTGCCTTGTCATGTATGAAGCTGTCTGCAAACAGGCTGCCAGCACTCTCCAGGGTGGCAGCTCTGCTTCTGGGTAAGTCAAGCAACGTCCTTCCCTGGTAGGGATGGACAGAAATGTCTTGGTAATGATGGCAGGGAGGATGGACATGTCCCCAGGCCACCTGCTAGGTAGGCCTCCATCTGTGCCCAGATCTTGCTCTGAGTGCTCCGTGAGGGTGGAGGCCTCTAGACGCAGCAGAGCATACCTGTCTTCCTGCCAAGCTGCCTCTGTCTCTGTTTGCTTTGCACCGAGATGATGTCCCTTTTCTTGCCCCCCCCCCTCTCTCTAGGTCATCTGGCTTTCCGGGATGCCGGTTTCATCCACAATCAAGACATGGCATCCTATGAAACATGTGAGTGAGACGTACGGAGGGCAGGGAGGGGTGCTTCTGCTGAGAAAGGTCTTCAGGGGAAGGCAAATTCTCAGATGTATGTTCAGACTGAGGTGCCACAAGATGAACATGCAAAGAGGAATGGAATGTGACTTCACTGCTCTCTCTCACACACAAACACACCTGACGGCTGTTTTCATATTGTTGATGGATGGCTCTTTTCCTGTGCCTCTTCACCTTGCTCAACCTTTCTCCCTTGCCACTCAGGGCTGGAAGAGATGCAGCAGCACGAGGAAGAAGGGCTCAGGCAGACAGGGAGGAGCTGCCTGAACATCATGCAGCGGGCCTATAAACATCAGAAGAAAGGCAGGGTCCAGCGCTTTTTGAGGAGGCTGCTCCACTGTGTTCACAGGGAACCTTACCCACAGGACTTCCTGAGCTGCATGCCAGGTGAGTGAGGCATCTGGTGGGCTATTGGGACATCTGGTGGGCTGTTTGGATGGGACGTTTCTCAAGGAGCCCCTTTCTCCTCCTGACAGAACATCCGGAGTAGCGCCAAGGCAACGTGGACACCAGAGTTGTGCTGCAGGGATACCATCTTCTGCTCTCCGCGGGATCCAGTCTGGACCAGCGCCAAGAACATCAACACCATCAGGATCGACCAAGAGGAGTGGTGCTGCCCTCACGACCCTCCGTACACAGCGGTAGGAAACCTTTTTGTTGTTGTTGTGTTTCTTGTTGATGTTGTTTTGGATTGCTGATTTTATTGATTTTGAATCTCAGGGTGGTTCACAACACCAAGTATACGAAGCACAAAATACATAATAAGAATAATGTACAGATCTGAGGGTGTGGTGTTGCTTTGGTAAGAGGCGTTGAAGGAACCCCACAACCAAAACTTAGCAGTGCACTGTGTGTAATTTCCCAGCTAACCTTTATGTTGGTGGTGCTGGACATGCGGCCAATCTTTCCATTTGACATTCCATGATCCAGAGGCATTACAACAAAAGCACAAGCCCTGGGTGGTTCTGGAGAACTGGAAATATCGGTAGGAGGTATCATTCATTTCAGAAGGAGGTGTCACGAAAAGGCCACTTTGATTATACAGTAGGCCTGCCAAGACAATGTCAGGGTCCCTGATTAGTCCTGGGATGAGGGACATGTCAGCTACCTTTCTAGAGTGTTCATAATAAAGGTGACATTTTCTCCATATATTTGAAACATCTGCTTAGCATTCTTTACAAAAACATTTTCTTTTGTCATTGGTCTCCTCAAGGTCAAGATGCACATCAGGGTTAACATCAACTTCATCATGATCAAGGAACTCCATGGGTTCAAGGAGCCCAAGGATATCAACAATTCCTCCTGGGTAGTAAAAGAAGATAAGAAGGAGAACAGTTATTATTACTGTAAGAAGAACTGGAGGTAAGCAAGACCAGAGCACACCTGAAGAGTGAGCCAACCCTCCATTCAGCCGCACCCAGTAGAGCCTCTTAGTGGTCCCCGGGTTCTGGTCGAACTGGAGTGGTCAATTCACACTGTATACACCCTGCTATTGCTACTCAAAAAGGGTTGGGGGGGGGAGAGAAAGAAGGGAGGAAAGAAGGCTACTGTGACCAGTATGGTGGGAGGAAGTGCACCTTGGGGTGGTGGGTGAGAGACCCTGACTACAGTTCTTTTAGGTTCGCCCGGGCATTTACCTCCTATGATAGGTTGGTCTTGGCCAAAACCCTTCTAAGGGTATATGGGTATATGCCACAGCTGCCTTGGTAATGCTTCTACCCCAACGGGTATGTACCAATCATGAAAATACAAGGGGATATGACGTCCGTAATCCTCCAACAACTCTCCCCACTTATCAATTATGTTCCCTAGCCCATCCACATTCCTTACTATCTGTACAGCGGGTCTGTATTTAAATCTGGCACAAATTGAGGACTGGCTGATAATTCAACTGGTAAAGATCCTCCCATCTGCCGGTGCAGTTCCTCAATCTTCAGGTGTGTGTAGACTCACTGGCTTCCGGTGCAGTGAGAACAGACCGGGTGTCTGGGGCTCGTGCCCTAACCCACTCCCGGTGGGGCTAGGGGTAGGGGTTCCTGGGGATCTTCAACTTCAGGGGGTCCGAAGGATTCTGCTCACAGTTCCAGTGACCCTCATACCGCTTCAGATGAGAATGATCAATCCAGGGGTTCACCTCGGCCACTTTCACCGTGGTAGGCGTTGCAAGCAAGATGGCATATGGACCACGCCACTTAGGAGCCAACGGGTTGTTCTTCCACTCCTTCGCCCACACGTCATCTCCAGGCTGTAAGGGCTGCATGGGTTCAGCCAGGCTGATTGGCGTACGTTCAAGGGCCCACCTGTTAAGAGAAGTCAAAACACAAGAGAGAGACTGGATTTGTACTGATGTACTCTGACCTCCCTTTGCACTAAGTCTGCTCTTATTTCTGTGGTAAGTGGAGGAGGTCTTCCATACAAAAGCTCAAAGGGAGAGAGCTTTAGCCTCTTGGTGGGTGCACATCTGATCCTGAGCAAGGCTATGGGTAGAAAGTCCACCCAATTGCCATGAGTTTCCTGGCACAATTTGGCCAGCTGTGATTTAAGAGTCCAGTTCATTCTTTCTGTCTTGCCGGAACTCTGTGGTAGGCAGACAGCGTGCAGTTTCCATTGTATCTGCAGGCCTTTGCATACACCTGCCACTAACAAAGCGATAAAGGCTGGTCCATTATCACTTCCTATACTGCTTGGTAGCCCAAAATCTCGGTTAAGAGGTGCTTAACAACTTCCCGGGCTGTCTCAGTCCTTGTGAGATACGTCTCAACCCACCCCGTCAGAGTATCCACAAAGACGAGTAGATAACGATAGCCTCTTGCCCTAGGCATTTCCGTGAATTCCACAATCATGTTCTCCATTGGCATTAAGCCTGTCTGCTGTACTCCTGGAGGAAGTACTGGGCCCTGCTTGGGGTTGTTTTTGGCACATAGGAGACATGTTCTTGACACAGCCTCAGCCAGCTGAGATAGCCTGGTGATATAGAATTGCCTGCCTAGGCCTTCTTGCAACGCTGTGGCTGCATAATGAGTGGACTTGTGGTACCGCTTAACCACTTCTCTGCCTAGGGTTTCTGGGACAAAAACTCGCTGATCTGGCAATATGAACCATCCTTTATTGGGAGGTAAACTGGTTTTTCCTTCATGTTGGGCCTATTTTGCTTCTCTCTCTCTATAAATGGGCTTCATTTCCTGCATATTAACAACTGTTGGCAATGATTGCCCTTTGCCATTTTGGTGGACTCCCGGCTGTGGCCCCGGCAGTGCATTACAACAATTTTCTCAGGTGCCCATACAGCTTCCAAGAGATTTTCTAATTGTGGGTCGTATTTAAGAGCTTGGCCCTTTGTACCAACGAGTCCGTTCTCCTTCTATAGGGCTTCATGGGCATGCAAGGTTAAGAAGGCAAACTTTGAATCAGTATAGATATTGGCACAGCAGCCTGTTGATAGCTGTAGGGCCCTAGTGAGTGCTACAATTTCTTAGGCCGTGTTTGGATGGATCATACCTTCCTGCTCCCATTTAATCTGAATAATCCTTATCATTCTTTCTTTGTCGCTTATCATCAGTTTATATAACACCCCTACTATCCCTTTCTTCGTCATTTGTCTTTTGTTCAGCACCATATCTATTTTCATTTGTGTCCTCATCGTTTCATCTGCTCTTTCCATTTTTATTAAATCATAAAGTCCTTGCACTTTCAGCCAATATTGTTTTCCTATTTTTTCTTAAAAAACTTTTTTTGTAATTAAAATTCCCCTCTTCATCAAACATACCTTTGAATTTATAAAACCCCTGATCTTCTAATTTCTTCCACCAACCAGGTTCCCTTTGACCCTCCTGCATATATTTTAACGGCATCCACCTTGAGTATGTTGGCATCCATTTTGTATTCCAGTTCTTCCAGATTCCTAACGCAGTTTTCCTTGGTCCTATTGTCTTCTTAAAAGCCGTGTTAATATCTCTATTAAATAGCCCTTCTCTTCCTATTCCTTCATTTATTTCATTCTCCAGTCTTATCCATTTAATCGCTTCCTTATATCCAATATCTATTAGATTTTTCAATTGGAAAGTTTCATAGTAAAATTCTAAGTTCAGTATTCCCCATCCCATTTCTTCTTGAGATGAATAATTTACTATGTCTGGGGTTCTAATTCATTTACTTCCAAAAATTCAATTTTTAAATACCTTATTCCATGTTTTGAACCATATTTTCCTCATGGGTAGTGTAATTACTTGAAATAAATATAATAATTTCGGTACCAAAGACATTTTAACTGCTCTAACCCTACCTAGAATAAATAAATTCTTATTATTCAGTGGTTTTATATCCTTCTTGATCTTTCTCCACGCTTCTTTGTAATTTACATCTGGAATCCTAGCACTATTTTTAATAATATTTACCCCAAGTATTCATTTTTTTCCTATTGATATCCATCTTTGTAATTTTTGTAATTTCCTTCTCCTCTTTATTTACATCCCAAAATAAAATTTCTGACTTCTCCAAATTTACTCCCAATCCCAACTCCTCTTTAAAGTCCTTCAGGGTTATCCTAAATTCTCTTACACCCTCTAAGGGGTTTGTAAATAATAGGATAGCAGCTGCATACTTGTTTAACTTAATTTCATCCTTTCCTTCCTTATATCCTTTTATCCTTACTGAGTTTCGTATTCTGTCAGCCAAGTACTCCATACCCAATGCAAATAGTAGTGGTATATACAAACTACTATTTGTATATTGAATTGATCTGAAACCCCCTCATTCACTCTGACCACAGCCTTCCCTTCTCTATACAATTCCCGGATTGCTTCGACAGAGTTATCTCCTTTTTCTTTCTTTCTTTTTTACATTATACAACACTAAACATTAAAGCAACAAAAAAGACAAACAAAGCACAAGAGAGAACTAAATACAACAATATTTGACTTCCCTTCAACTCGGTTTTGGAATATGTTTCAAAAAGTTTTCTATCTTTTACCCTGCTTGTTAATAAATGTATTTATTAAAACAATAAAAAAATAAAACAATAAATAAAAAATAATTTTTTTAATTAAATGTATTTATTAAAACACATTTCTTATAGGATAGCATATGTATCTTCCCTTAACAAATCCATATTGATATTCCTTAATTATTTTAGGTAGTACCTTTCCCAGTCGCCTTGCCAGGATCTTTGTAAATATCTTATAGTCTTGATTTAATAGCTAACTGGTCTGTATGACCCCACTTCTGTAGGGTCCTTTTGTGGTTTTTCTATCACTACTATTTCCACTAGTTTCAAAGTGTCTGGGGCCTCCCCCCCTTCTAAGATATTATTAAATACTTTTTTCAGTTCTGAGCCCAGGATTTCCATTGTTTCTTTATAAAAGTCTGCCGTAATTCCATCTAATTCTGGGGATTTCTTACTTTTAAATGATTTAACTACATTCTCTATTTCTTCCAGAGAAATTTCCTCCTTCAGTCTTGATCTATCACTTCGATTTTAAACCCTAAACTTTCCCTATTTATATTTTTATTTTCTTCTTTATATAGAGATTGATAGAATTCAGCAAATTCTTTCCTTATTTCTCTAGAGCTTTATGTAAGCATTTTCCTTCTGGTCTTAATGGCCTTCACCCTCTGTTTATCCCTTCTTTTCTTTAAATAGTTTGCCAGTCTCTTATATGATCCTATTGAGGTTCTCTGAAAATCATTTTGGATCATATTATCTCTCTTCCAACTATATCCAGCTCATCCAATTCCTGTTTTAACTTTCTTAACTGCTCCTGTCTTCTCCTTAGAAGTTTAACCTGTTGCTGTTGTTGCAAGATTTCATAGAACTATAGAATCATAGAGTTGGAAGAGACCACAAGGGCCATCGAGTCCAACCCCCTGCCAAGCAGGAAACACCATCAGAGCACTCCTGACATATGGCTGTCAAGCCTCTGCTTAAAGACCTCCAAAGTAGGAGACTCCACCACACTCCTTGGCAGCAAATTCCACTGTCAAACAGCTCTTACTGTCAGGAAGTTCTTCCTAATGTTTAGGTGGAATCTTCTTTCTTGTAGTTTGGATCCATTGCTCCGTGTCCGCTTCTCTGGAGCAGCAGAAAACAACCTTTCTCCCTCCTCTATGTGACATCCTTTTATATATTGAACATGGCTATCATATCACCCCTTAACCTTCTCATCTCCAGGCTAAACATGCCCAGCTCCCTTAGCTGTTCCTCATAAGGCATCGTTTCCAGGCCTTTGACCATTTTGGTTGCCCTCCTCTGGACACGTTCCAGTTTGTCAGTGTCCTTCTTGAACTGTGGTGCCCAGAACTGGACACAGTACTCCAGGTGAGGTCTGACCAGAGCAGAATACAGTGGCACTATTACTTCCCTTGATCTAGATGCTATACTCCTATTGATGCAGCCCAGAATTGCATTGGCTTTTTTAGCTGCCGCGTCACACTGTTGGCTCATGTCAAGTTTGTGGTCAACCAAGACTCCTAGATCCTTTTCACATGTACTGCTCTCAAGCCAGGTGTCCCCCATCTTGTATTTGTGCCTCTCATTTTTTTTTGCCCAAGTGCAATACTTTACATTTCTCCCTGTTAAAGTTCATCTTGTTTGTTTTGGCCCAGTTCTCTAATCTGTCAAGGTCATTTGGAAGTGTGATCCTGTCCTCTGGGGTATTAGCCACCCCTCCCAGTTTGGTGTCATCTGCAAATTTGATCAGGATGCCCTTGAGTCCATCATCCAAGTCGTTGATAAAGATGTTGAATAAGACCGGGCCCAAGACAGAACCCTGTGGCACCCCACTAGTCACTCTTCTCCAGGATGAAGAGGAACCATTGATGAGCACCCTTTGGGTTCGGTCAGTCAGCCAGTTACAAATCCACTGAGTGGTAGCATAGTCAAGACCGCATTTTACCAGCTTCTTTACAAGAATATCATGGGGCACCTTGTCAAATGCCTTGCTGAAATCAAGGTAGGCTACATCCACTGCGTTCCCTTCATCTACCAGGCTTGTAATTTTGTCAAAAAACGAGATCAGGTTAGTCTGACATGACTTATTTTTCAGAAATCCATGCTGACTATTGGTGATCACAGCATTCCTTTCTAGGTGCTCACAGACTGTTTGCTTAATGATCTGCTCCAGAATCTTCCCTGCTATTGATGTCAGACTGACTGGGCGGTAATTATTTGGGTCCTCTCTTTTCTCCTTTTTGAAAATAGGGACAACATTTGCCCTCCTCCAGTCTGCTGGGACTTCGCCTGTTCTCCAGGAATTCTCAAAGATGACTGCCAGTGGTTCTGAGATCACATCTGCCAGTTCTTTTAATACTCTTGGATGCAGTTCATCTGGCCCTGGAGACTTGAATACATCTAAACTAACCAAGTATTCTTGTACTATCTCCTTAGTTATTCTGGGCTGTGTTTCCTTTGCTGAATCATTTGCTCCAAATTCTTCAGGTCGGGCATTGTTTTCTTTATCAGAGAAGACTGAGGCAAAGAAGGCATTGAGGAGTTCAGCCCTTTCTGTGTCCCCTGTTTGCATTTCACCATCTTCTCCTCTGAGTGACCCCACTGTT
Organism: Podarcis liolepis; assembly: GCF_965112155.1. Taxonomy (NCBI): domain Eukaryota; kingdom Metazoa; phylum Chordata; class Lepidosauria; order Squamata; family Lacertidae; genus Podarcis; species Podarcis liolepis. The sequence goes on along the minus strand of NC_139561.1, from coordinate 2,091,799 downwards.
TCTTTGTTCTTCCTTTTGCTACGAACATACCCATAAAAGCCTTTTTGTTGCTTTTAACCTCTCTAGCAAGCCTGAGTTCATTCTGTGCTTTAGCTTTTCTGACTTTGTGTCTACATGTGCTGGCTATTTGTTTGAATTCCTCTTTGGTGGTTTCCCCCCTTTTCCATTTTTTGTACACATCCTTTTTTAATCTTAACTCAGTTAAAAGTTCTTTAGATAGCCACCCTGGCTTCTTTAGGCACCTTCCATGTTTCCGTCTCATTGGTATTGCCTGACGTTGTGCTTTTACTATCTCCCTCTTAACAAACTCCCAGCCATCATGAACTCCCTTTCCTTTTAGTATTACTGTCCATGGGATCTCACCCAGCACTTCCCTAAGTTTTATGAAGTCGGCTTTCTTAAAGTCAAGAAATTGAGTCCTAGTATGCTTGGCTGCCCCTTTCCGCTGTATAGTAAACTTCAGAAGAGCATGATCACTTGCGCCTAATGATCCTTCCACTTCTATCCCACTAACCAGGTCATCAACATTGGTTAGGACCAGATCTAAAATGGCTGTTCCTCTTGTTGCTTCTCCCACTTTCTGGACAATGAAGTTGTCTGCAAGGCCAGTGAGGAATCTGTTTGACCTTATGCTCTCGGCTGAGTTTGACATCCAACAAATATCCGGGTAATTGAAGTCCCCCATTACTACTATCTCCCTTCCTTTTGCATGCTTGGCCATCTGTTCCAGGAAGGCATCATCTCTGTCCTCCGTTTGGCTTGGGGATCTATAGTAAACTCCCACAATGAGGTCTCTGTTATTCTTCTCTCCCTTAATTTTGACCCAAATGCTCTCACTTTGGCTTTGAGGTTCTAAATCTTGGGTCTCTTCACAGGTATACACATCCCTGACATATAACGCCACTCCTCCTCCTTTCTTGTCTGGTCTGTTTCTCTGAAATAGATTGTATCCCCCCATTATTACATTCCAATCGTGGGACTTATCCCACCAGGTTTCAGTGATGCCTATTATGTCATGTTTCGTTTGCTGTACCAAGAGCTCAAGCTCATCTTGTTTATTTCCCATGCTTTGCGCATTAGTGTACAGACATTGAAGTCCATTAATCATTCCCCCGTGTCTCTTATTTAAGGATTTTTTCCTCCCACCACTAGGTCTGCATGCTGTTTGCTCCATTTGGTCTATGACATTTGGATGATCATCTTCATCAATTGATAGACTCCTACCTTCAGGAGCACTGTCTCCCTCCCCCACATTAGTCAGTTTAAAGCCCTCCTGATGAGGTTTCTGAGATTTTTGGCAAAAACATTTCTCCCAACCGTTGTGAGGTGCAGCCCATCGCTTGCCAGAAGTCCATCTTCAAGAAACTGCAGTCCGTGATCTAAGAATCCAAACCGTTCCTGTTTTCACCATTTGCGAAGCCCGCTGTTCACTTCCACTATTTTTTCCTCTCTCCCTGGGCCACGTCGTTCAACTGGGAGGACAGATGAGATGACAATTTGTGCATTTAGTTGCTTCAGTTTCCTGCCGAGAGCCTCGTAGTCTCTTTTGATCTTCTGGAGGCTATTGCTTGCAGTGTCATTGGTTCCCACATGAACCAAGAGGAAGGGGTATTTGTCAGTGGGTTTTATGATTCCTTGCAGTTACATCTTGGATCTTAGCCCCGGGGAGACAGCACACTTCCCGAGATATCTTGTCAGGCCCACAGATCACTGCTTCTGTTCCCCTCAGTAGGGAATCCCCTATCACCACTACACGCCTCCTCTTAGGTTTGGTCGGGGTTCTTCCATGAGCTGTCCGTTCCAAGGTCGCCTGCACATTCCCTGAGGACTGACTTTGCTGCTCGTCTTCATATACCTGATCGACTGTAATGAGGGAGACATCCTCAAATGGAGTCTGCACAGTGTGCTCAGTTGCTTCCAAGAAGAGCTCCAGCTCTCTAATTCTTTGGAGCGTAGCTACACGTTCCTCCAGTTGCTGGACTTTGTCTTTTAAGAGGGCAATCAACATACAATTGCTGCAGGTAAAGCTGCCTGCAACCTTTGGCAAGATGGCAAACATTGCGCAGGAACCGCAGGCAACTGCAGCTGTTCCCTCACCCTCCATCTTGAGAACGTGTCGTTGGGGGTGGCTACAGCGGTCCTCCATCATAAAAAGTGTGAAGACAGGACAAATACCCCCCCCCGAAAAACCTAGGTCTCCCCCAACAAACGTTTGAGACTAGCTCCCCTAAATCTAGAAGATGGATCAAACTGCCCTGCTAGCTCTGATAAGCTCCTCCCACAGCTAATCACCTGCCTCAACAGAAACCCTGCCCCCTCTGACCTTTGCACAGGGAGAACAGCTAATCAGCCACAAAGAAACATACACACACAAGAAAACCCTTTTTGCTCCTTCTGCAACTGCAGGTTGAGAGGAGTTCCCTACCAGGACAGACTTTGCTCGTGTGCTCAAGACATCGATTCCATAAAACATATTTTGCTGCATTGTGCAAAATACGAGCAAGCCAGGGCTGAACTGATACTACCCTTGCTGGTACCTTTCCCGGGAAAATCAGAGGCTCACTATGTCAGGTTCCTACTGGAAGACCGGACAAATGCTAGAACGTTAGCAGTGGCAAAGTTTTTATTGGTGGTTGCAAGAACAAATGAGCCCTATATTCTAAACAAAATGCTTGTTTAACCTGGAGGTAGGCTGTATGAATTGTGTATTGATTTGTAATGATTTGTTGGGTCTCTGGACCGTAATAAAGATTGATTGATATATAAAATTTCTTTCTCCCATACCGAGATTTTTTTTATCAAACCCCTTAAGCTTATTATCCTTCTCAAATATTGTTTTTAATTGGAAATATTCTAACCAATTCACCCCCCCCCTTTTTAATTCTTCAAATTTCTTTACTGTTGGGCAATCTTTGATCTCTTCTACGAGTTCCCTATATGTTAGCCAGCTATCTTTCATATTGCTTCTATGCATGGTGATGACTCTATAGGTGATAGCCACCAGGGAGTTTTGGCTGTTACTCTTGTTTTATTTTATTTCCCAAACTTTGAATAGGGCCTTCCTCACCAAATGATTAGTGAATCCTCTATGTGCTTTTCTTTTATCGTGACCCAGGCAGCCATGCCACCCGAAAACTTTGTCCCAGCCCTCCAGGTCTAAGATTTCAGTATCTGTCAGTAACATCCAATCTTTCAGCCATGTCATGCATGCAGCCTCAAAATACAGCTTGACGTTTGGGACTGCGAACCCGCCCCTTTCTCTCGGCTCCATCAGTACTTTGAACCTTACTCTTACTGGGTGTTTTTTTTTAAGCAATTGATTATGGGGGAGGGGGTTAGCACAGGGTTACCTTGGAGAAAGATCCTCCCCATCTTCCAGGCTGATTTCTGATATTTGATCTTCATCAAAATCCATGAGAAAAGAGAAACAGGAACGTCAGAATGTGAAGAATGGATCAGACCCATCAAGCAGTTGGTCCCTTACCTTTCCCGCCCCGACCTGGCCACAGTGATCCATGCGACGGTCACCTCCAGGCTTGACTACTGTAATTCGCTCTACGTGGGGCTGCCCTTGAAGCTGTCCCAGAAACTCCAGCGGGTGCAGAATGCTGCAGCGAGGCTTCTCACAGGGTCTCTGCCATGGGAGCAGATTCACCCAGTGCTTTTCCAGCTGCACTGGCTCCCGGTGGAGTACAGGGTCAGATTTAAGGTGCTGCTTTTGACCTTTAAAGCCCTTCACGGCCTAGGACCCTCGTACCTACGGGACCGCCTCTCCTGGTATGCCCCACAGAGGACCTTAAGGTCCATATATAGCAACACCCTAGAGGTCCCGGGGCCTAAGGAAGTCAGATTAGCCTCAACCAGAGCCAGGGCCTTCTCAACACTGGCTCCGGCCTGGTGGAACGCTCTGTCTCATGAGACCAGGGCCCTGCAGGATCTGATTTCTTTCCGCAGGGCCTGTAAGACAGAGTTGTTCCGCCTGGCCTTTGGCTTAGAAGGCTCAGTTTGATTCCCTCCCCCTCTTTCTATTTCCTTTTCCCTCCTGTGGAGAGGCTGCATCCTAATGTTTTAATGTTGTATCTTAATCTTTTAAATTGTATTTTAATCAACTTGTTTTTATTATTGGTTGTTAGCCACCCTGAGCCCGGCCTTGGCTGGGGAGGGCGGGGTATAAATAACCTCTACTTACCTCCAGGAGTATTTGGGACGCCATCCTTTCCTGTAGTGACGGAGCGAAGGTCACTACAGGCCACCTCTGCCAACCTCGAGGTGCTGAGGAACCTCAAACGGACGGTCACAAGCTCCGTTGCTTAGGCAAACGGCAGTTGAGAGCATGGAATTCCCAGCCTCAGTGCCAAAGTTCTAGGAGAGTCCGTGTGGCCTAGTGGTTAGAACTATGTTAATGCCATGCAACGCTAGGGTGATATATATATATATATATATATATGCAGGTTTTGGTGTCCTCGGGTGTCTTCCCGTGTAAAAGTTGGGGTGTCTAGGCGACGTTTCGACGAGGTCTCACTCGTCATCTTCAGGCTGGTGCTTTCGGCTTCTTGTTACTGGAACAGAGCGGGATCTCAGTGTTTGAGTTCCTATAAATACTGTAGAGGGGTGTGGTGTATTGCCTCAAAAGTTCTGGGCAGAGGGGAAGTTCCCAGGCTAGTGTTCTTTTCTTCTTTTGTTCCTTAATTACTTGAGGGATATCTTGAGTGATTACTTGAGTGATATTCTGAGTACCACTTAGGTGGGTCATTGGGTGTGGATTAGTTGCTAAAGCCTTCGTGTCTTGACCTCTTGAATTTGTGAAGAGTTTTTCTGGGAAGATGGCTGTACTGCACTTAGTTGTGCTTTGGCTTGGCTTCGTGTATAGGGGCGAGCTGTGGTTTTGTGCCCTGTGCCAGCCAGATCTGTGTAGGGATTGCAGGGGGGTGCAGCATCCGGAGGTGCCACTATGGTTTGGTTACTGGATGGTGTCTGTAATTTATCTGTGGAGAGGGTCTGGGTTTGGGTCTGGTGTGGTTGATTGGTGGTGGCGTTCTGTGTGCCTCTGGGTCTGGTGTCGGTTTTTGTGGGGAGGGCTAATTTCCAGATGTCTGGCAGGTTCCAAATTGCTCTTTAACATGGAACATCACCACAAGAGAATAATCATGGAAGCCATCGAGATAGAGAAACACCCTCACAACATGAACAAGCGTGACGACACGTCCCGCCTGCCAGACATCTGGAAATTAGCCCTCCCCACAAAAACCGACACCAGACCCAGAGGCACACAGAACGCCACCACCAATCAACCACACCAGACCCAAACCCAGACCCTCTCCACAGATAAATTACAGACACCATCCAGTAACCAAACCATAGTGGCACCTCCGGATGCTGCACCCCCCTGCAATCCCTACACAGATCTGGCTGGCACAGGGCACAAAACCACAGCTCGCCCCTATACACGAAGCCAAGCCAAAGCACAACTAAGTGCAGTACAGCCATCTTCCCAGAAAAACTCTTCACAAATTCAAGAGGTCAAGACACGAAGGCTTTAGCAACTAATCCACACCCAATGACCCACCTAAGTGGTACTCAGAATATCACTCAAGTAATCACTCAAGATATCCCTCAAGTAATTAAGGAACAAAAGAAGAAAAGAACACTAGCCTGGGAACTTCCCCTCTGCCCAGAACTTTTGAGGCAATACACCACACCCCTCTACAGTATTTATAGGAACTCAAACACTGAGATCCCGCTCTGTTCCAGTAACAAGAAGCCGAAAGCACCAGCCTGAAGATGACGAGTGAGACCTCGTCGAAACGTCGCCTAGACACCCCAACTTTTACACGGGAAGACACCCGAGGACACCAAAACCTGCATTCCTGTACCCGTGAAAATCTACGAAAACAAATATATATATATATATATATATATATATTCTTTGAAATGTACAGTTTAATACAGTGGTGCCCCGCAAGACAAATGCCTCGCAAGACGGAAAACTCGCTAGACAAAAGGGTTTTCCGTTTTTGAGCTGCTTCGCAAGACGAATTCCCCAATGGGCTTGCTTCGCAAGACGAAAATGTATTGCAAGTTTGTTTCCTTTTTCTTAACACCGTTAATACAGTTGTGACTTGACTTCGAGGAGCAACTCATAGAACGCAGTGTACATAGTAGCCTTTTTTGAGGTTTTTAAAGACTTTGGTGATTTTTGAAGCTTTTCCAAAACTTCTTTTGCAGCCATTTGGTAAGTTAAGCTTTTAAAACTTTTTTGGGGGTTTTTGGATTTTGGATTGGGGTGTTTGGAATTCAAGGACTTGGTGTTGGGGAGGGGTTTGCAAGAATCTGGAAGCTTGTGTGTTTTTTTCCTGCATTTTTATGATTTTTTGTGACCATTGGGGCACTCTGCTGTTTTTTTTTTTTTAATTCTGGGTTTGAATTTCTGTGTGGTGGGTGGCTGGGGGAAGAGTTGGGGAGGGGTCTGCAAGAATCTGGAAGCTTGTGTGTTTTTTTCTGCATTTCTATGATTTTCTGTGACCATTGGGCCACTCTGCTGTTTTTTAAAAAAATTTCTGGATTTGAATTTCTGTGTGGTGGGTGGCTGGGGGAACAGTTGGGGAGGGGTTTGCAACAGTTGGGGAGGGGCTGGGGGAGCTTTTCAGGCGATGCTTCGAGGTGACTGATTGCACCACCATCACCCTGCGGGAATTCTGGAAGGACCACTTCGACATCGTCACCTGCTTGAAGATGATCACCAGGGCCTGGGACGGGATCAGCCAGAGAAATTTGAATTGCGCTTGGCGTAGCCTGTGACCGGACTGTGTGGCACCAAGTGACTCTGATGCACCAGAGTCAACAGTGGTGCAGGACATTATTTGTGGGGCCTGCCTGGTGCTTTTACATGAGTACAGTGGTACCTTGGGTTAAGAACTTAATTCGTTCTGGAGGTCCGTTCTTAATCTGAAACTGTTCTTAACCAGAAGCACCACTTTAGCTAATGGGGCCTCCTGCTGCTGCCGCCGTGCGATTTCTGTTCTCATCCTGAAGCAAAGCTCTTAACCCGTGGTAATATTCTGGGTTAGTGGAGTCTGTAACCTGAAGCATATGTAACCTGAAGCGTATGTAACCCGAGGTACCACTGTAGAATGTTTCCTTTTATTTAAAATGCATCTCTGGGTTATTTGTGGGGCATAGGAATTCGTACTTCTTACTCCCCCCCAAAATATATAGTCCGCCGCCCCCCATGGTCTGAGGGATGGTGGACCAGCCCACGGCTGAAAAAGGTTGCTGACCCCTGGGCTTATCAGACAGATGTATACTGCCTGATTTCCCACAAGGTGGCAGGAGATGCCTGCTTCTTTCCTCAGTGGGTTCAACTAAGGCACTTGGCACCAGGCCTTGAGATACGCTCACATCCACACCATGCATTTAAGAACACAAGAATAGCCTGCTGGATCAGGCCAATGGCCCATCTAGTCCACCATCCTGTTCTCACAGTGGCCACTAAGATGCCAGTGGGAAACCTGCAACCAGAGCACAAGGAGACCCTTTCTTCCTGTGCTTTCCAGCAACTGGAATTCTTAAGCATTCTCTGCCTCTGACCTCCATGAATTTGCCTGATCCTCTTTCGAAGCCTTCTAGATTCTTGGCCATCACTGCCTTCTGTGGGAGGGAGTTCCATAGTTTAACTATGCACTAAGTAAAGTAGTATTTCCTATTATTATTATTATTATTATTATTATTATTATTATTATTATTATTATACCACCCTATACCCAGAGGTCTCAGGGAGGTTCACAGAAAAGATAAACATAAAAACCACAATATATATAATCAAAATAAAAACAACCCAATAACACCCCCCCAAAAAAGGAGCCTCATTTTAAAAGGGTATAGGATGTCAAACAGATCAACCAAAGGCCTGGTTAAAGAGGAAAGTTTTTGCCTGGCACCTAAAGGTGTATAATGAAGGCGCCAGACAAACTTCCCTGAGAAGAGCATTCCACAGACAGGGAGCCACTGCAGAGAAGGCCCCGTTCTCATGGTGCCACCCTCTGGACCTCTCGAGGAGGAGGCAAACGAAGAAGGGCCTCAGAAGATGATCTCAAGATCCAGGTAGGTTCATATGGAAAGAGGCGGTCCTTGAGCTATTGCGGTCCTGAGCCGTTTAAGGCTTTATGGGTCAGAACCAGCACTTTGAATTGGGCCCGGAAACTAATTGGTAGCCAGTGCAGTTGGACCAGGATCGGTGTAATATGCTCAAACCATCTTGCTCAGGTGAGCAACCTGGATGCTGAATTCTGCACTGGCTGAAGTTTCCGAACCATCTTCAGAGGCAGCCCTACCTATAACACATTGCAGTAATATAACCTTGAAGTTACCAGAGCACAGACAACAGTGGTTAGGCTATCCCTGTCCAGATAGGGGCCAAATCTTCCAGCATTCAGGATGTGCACGAGTTCTCATGTCATATACCACTTGGGTTTCATAGAATCAACCAATTGCAATGCAGGAATCTCGGCTACAGCATCCTTGACAGATGGCAACCCAACCACTGCTTAGAATCTTCCATGGAAGGAGAGTCCACCACCTTCCTCTGTCGAACAGCTCTTGCACTTTTAAGGGTGCTTAGGAGACCGACCCCCCTCACAAGAGCTAAGAGTCCCTAGGATTTGGGGGGGGGGAAGTCATGACCATTAAATTGGCCCAAAAACACTTTAAAGGTTTGGTGTGTGGATGGGGTTTCTCTTTTGCTCTGGGCCTGAGATCTTTCCTCTTAAGCAACAGTCAGCTTATGATAGGGGAAGGAAAGCCCATGTTCATCTAGCTGACTCCCCACTGTAAGAAAAGGAAAAGACCCGAGTTGTGGGATCAAGTCAAAGGAGACCCACAGATGTTCCCTCTTGTTTTCGGCAGCCCTCATCAACGGAGTAGGTTTTCTTCTTCTTCTTCTTCTTCTTCTTCTTCTTCTTCTTCTTCTTCTTCTTCTTCTTCTTCTTCTTCTGTTATGTTTCCCTCGGGGGTACAGCCATGAGGTGGGAACAGGCCAGAGAATCATAGAATTGTAGAGTTGGAAGGGACCACACGGAACATCTAGTCCAGCGGTTCTCAACCAGTGGGTCCCCACATGTTGTTGGACTACAACTCCCATCATCCCTGAGCTCTGGCCTTGCTAGCTAGGGGTGATGGGAGTTGTAGTTCAACAGCATCTGGGGACCCACAGGTGGAGAAAGGCTGATCTAGTCCAACCCCATACAGTGCAGGACCCGTTTGCCTCAATGTAAGACTCGAACTCGTGACTCTCATGCTCTGCTGAGTGGTGATGGCCACAGTGGCAGCAGCTTCTGGCAAGATCTTGCCAAGATCTCAGAAGATCTTGCTAGAACCCACTGTTGGCACCACCACTTTGCAGGTGCTGCCGCAGAACCCAGGTCCGGGCGCCAGCAATGCGGAAGCACCTTCCCACTTCGCCTAAGGCAACAGAACAGGATGTGCCATCCATGCAGGAGGGCATCGCTTTTCATGTTTCCTTTCAATGTTGATTGCCACACTGGTTGCTGCCTGACTTCTAGAGCCTTTCCATGCAAATGGTGTAAAATTCACAGGTGCCGCACGACAACTTTGTGGCATCAGCCCTCCTGAATTTGGGAAGGCTGTTCAAAGGACCCTCATCCTCAAAGCTTTACACTTCAGTCTGGACTGTGTCAATGTCTTGTCACTTTCAGAGCACTCTCAGGGCCACCCATGCCTACAGGATGTACCCGGGTGGGCATTATCGATTTGCTAAGCAATGCTTCTTCAGGAACGCCTCCTACAAATGATTTATTGAATATTTACAGATAAATCGTAAACAGATAAGAACATTGGTGGGATTATTGTAATAACCTGCAGTTTCATAAGAGTATATATTTAAAGAAGATAAATAAATTAAAGTTACTGTCAAATTAAGTTACTGTATTGGCCCAAATATAAGCCACACCTTTAAACTTCAAGGAGGGGAAAGAAAAAAATACAATACCCAAATATAGGCCGCTCCATTAAAATTCTGCAGGCAGCCACACCTGTTCCATTTTACCATATGTCTGTTTCAGCAGCGTTATCGTAAAAGCCAATTTTTGTAAGGTCACGAATTTAAGCCGCACTTTAACTTTTCATGGTCGGAATTTGGGGGGGGGGGAGAGAGAAGTGAGGCTTATATTCAAGCCAATATAGTAATTTGGATATACAGAAGATATTAAAAATAAATTTAAGGAACTGCAGAAACGGGGTAGGAAGTCAAGTTTTGAAATGTTAAAATGATTGCAAAATCAGTGCAATATCTAAATCTGAAAAGTGTATATATATATATATAATTTAAAGAACACCTACAAAAAAAACTCCAGGAGAAACACAACAAAAGGATTTTAATGTATTTCCCTAATCGTGTTTCTACATTTTCCCTTAAGAAAACATAGAAAGCAGCTTGCATGAATTTCATTTTAAAAACGTGGTCCACATGGCAGCGACAGTAGCAAGTGACTTGTGGGCCCGAGTTGTGAACGAATGGATAGCAATAGGAGAACCGAAAACTAAATGAAAAGGGGAGGTGTGAATCCCTCATGAGCCCATACACCCAAAGTGCCCTGAAAGTGGTCCAGCTTTGTTGAGATGAAGGCTCTTACCTATATAGATTCGACCTTTGGTATTCACCATGACGTTCTTGCCAGGAGATTCCCCAGCTACCATCTCCTCGCCGTCGACTTGAAGGAAGCCTCTTTTCCCTTCCCTGGAGGAGGAATGGGAGAGTGTGTCAGAAGGACGAAGGGGTTTTTGAGTGAGGTTGGTTGGATTGGAGAGGATGAGCATGGATAAGGAAGTGCTTGTCGTCTGTCCATGGGAACAGAACTGGAAATGTGGTCCAAGGATATTCCACAGGGGAATCCTCACGTGGATGATGATGATGATGATGATGATAACAACAACAACAACAACAACAACAACAACAACAACAACAACTTTTATTTATACCCTGCCCTCCCCGGCCAGAGCTGGGCTCAGGGCGGCTAACACCAGTAAAATTACAATAAAAACATAATGGGGGGGGGGGACACACACTTTAAAATACAGGTTAAAATGCAATTTAAAATGCAGCCTCATTTTAAAAATATCCCATGGATCAAAACCATAAGGGGAGGGAAACATAAGGGTCAGACTGAGTCCAAACCAAAGGCCAGCTGGAACAGCTCTGTCTTGCATGCCCTGCGGAAAGATGTTAAGTCCCACAAGGCCCTAGTCTCTTGTGGCAGAGCGTTCCACCAGATTGGGGCCACAGCCGAGAAAGCCCTGGCTCTGGTTGAGGCCAGCCTAACCTCTCTGTGGCCTGGGACCTTCAAGATGTTTTTATTTGAAGACCGTAAGGTCCTCCGTGGGACATACCAGGGGAGGCGGTCCTGTAGGTATGTGGGTCCTAGGCCGTATAGGGCTTTAAAGGTCAAAACCAGCACCTTAAACCTGACCCAGTACTCCACCGGGAGCCAGTGCAGTTGGTAAAGCACTGGATAAATGTGATCCCGTGGCAAGGACCCCGTAAGGAGCCTCGCCACGACATTCTGCACCCACTGGAGTTTCTGGGCCAGCTTCAAGGGCAGCATCCCCAGCCCCAGAAGCACACAAATTGCTCCTCAACCCGCCTTGTTCCGGGAACAGGGCCTATGCCTTTCTCCACCCCCTAACACTTGGGCTTGTCAAACTAGGGGTGTCCCAAGCCACATCTCTCTACACGTGTCTCACCGGGTGGCTGTCACTCTATGCCATTCTCCATCATCAACTGGGTCTTCAGACAGGATGTTCACTTCTCCGCTTCCTAGCTGGTAACTGAAGGAAACACATGGCCAGTGTCAAAGAAGAAGAAGAAGAGTCTGGATTTGATATCCCGCGTTATCACTCCCCTTCAGGAGCCTCAAAGCACCTAACATTCTCCTTTCCCTTCCTTCCCCACAACAAACACTCTGTGAGGTGAGTGGGGCTGAGAGACCTCAGAGAAGTGCGACTAGCCCAAGGTCACCCACCATGGGATTACTGTGCTTGATTGGCCAGCAAACTCGCCTGACCTGAACCGGCATTGCCAAGAGACAGATGAGAGACATGAGACAATGCAGAAGAGCTGAAGGCTGCTATTGAAGCATCCTGGTCTTCCATAACACCTCAGCAGTGCCACAGGCTGATAGCATCCATGCCACACCGCATTGAGGCAGTAATTGATGCAAAAGGGGCCCAAACCAGGTACTGAGTACATATGCATGCTTCTACTTCTCAGAGGTCCAATATTGGTATATTTACAGTCCTTGTTTTGCTGATTTCATTTAATATTCTAATTTTCTGAGATTGTTAATTTAGGGTTTTCATTAGCTGCACGTCGTGATCATCACAATTATAACAAATAACGGCTTGACATATCTTGCTTTGCATGTCATGAGTCCATATCTCATATATTAGTTTCACCGGTGGGAAGGAAAATGGCGAAGGAGGTAGCAGCCTAGCCAGAACCTCCCGTCTTCAATTAAGCTTTTAATTAGGTTTTAGCCATCTTCTGACCCTATGTTTATATTTTTAGTCGTCATTTTAGTCATCAGCTTTTAGCCCAATGGTTTATTGTTTTACTGTTTTATTATCTACTGTTTTATGGCTCAACTCGATTTAGCGTAACAAGGAACGCTAAAGAAGATAGATTGCAGTCTTTGCATCTAACACACAGCTTTCATCCATTGAAGGGAGGCACGAACACGCTGTATCGTCAAGGCTGAGGTAAATCATTCCCCTTTCCAAAAATATTTCCGCAGTGAGCATTGAAAGCCTTAAAGCTGAGAACTAAAGACGGAAAAGGGAGCAGAAACCCTAGAGGCCCACCGAGATAAGGGGCAAGCATGAAACCTTGCTTGTAAAACAACCCTCCCCACCTTTCGAAGGTGGGAAACTGGAAGATAAACATAATCCGTCTTGTGTTTGAGACAAGTGAAGCCAAAAACCCCAGGACTAAGAGACTCCAGCAAACTGCTCCCAATTACCTTTTTCCACACTCAATATGGTCCTTACAAGAAAGAACTATATGGACCTGGGAATTGCACCAATATCACCTCAGGGGGAGTGGGAGCCCCGAAGGAAGCAAAGTAAAATCACCAATTACTTCCCCCATAAAGAAGGGAGTAAGAATCCACAGCACGAGAGCACCCCAAAAGAAATTGCCCCTACTGTGCTGGATTGGTCATTACAACGCAAAGACTTACGAACTGAGCTTGAAAGACCAAATTATTCCATGAGCTGTGCGCAGGAACTGGACCTAGCTGAGAACGCCCTGATGACCAATTCCCCCAACGCCAATAACCTCGAGCACCAAAAATCAACCCAGAATCTCAGGGAAAACCAGCAAGACCCTCAGAATCTCAGGGAAAACCAGCAAGACCCTCAGCCCACAGCGATTGCCAACAGCATAGAAGAGAGGGGTGACCAGTTACACGATCAAATAGATCAGATACGCACAGACCTCTACAACATAAAAAACTTCCTAGCAGTAACAAATGGCCTACTCCTGACGCTTGTGGAGAATTTGAAACAAGTAAAAAGAGCCACAGATCAGTCCTTGGACTCAGAGGCTAGAATCCACATACCACCCAAAAAGAACTCACGCAAAAGAAAACTGGAACCCAAGATGAAGAAAACTAAAAACATCAAAAAATTTAAGCCGTCCAAAAAACCCCAACACATCAGTAAAAAGCAGTGGCAGAAACTCTTCAACTTATTATCATTACCTCCTATATCCACAAAAAAAAATCAAAGCTCAAGGTACCAAAGAGTTCGACAAGGGAGACTCGCCAAAGACCAAACCCCTCCCCATATGTGAAAATAATTCCCCAAGTACATTCAAAGAAATAAGCCCCCCCACGGCTGTTCTCCCCCTGTGTTCGCCCAGCCTGACAAAAGCAACCAAACTACAGCTGGATGTTCCTGTCTTGAATCCACCCAGGACCCCTGTAGCAACTGCAAACAGAAGTAAGTCGGGGATCTCCAATATAGACGGGAACCTGCGGGAACTCCAAGCCCACAGTAGAAAGAAAGAATGGATCCTGGTCCTAAGCCTGGAAAAGATGGTATTCACGAACTATCCAAAACCACTGGGTCCTCGCACAGGGACAGACCGCGTGAGGCACCTGCTGACTATTATAAACAACATTCTACCTGGGGCAGTTAAAGCAACTGACATAGACAGTATTGACTACCTATATCAAGATGGACATTCAGTCCGTGCCTTGATCACTTTCACAGATCATAATCTGGTCAACTGGCCAAGCGCTGCAGCCTGGGGAGCCGGCGCCTTAGCGCCTCGCCGTCGGCCGCGCAGCCGTTGCCCAAGCTCGACAACTAGTGGAGGGCGCCTCTCTCTCTCTCTCTCTCTCTCTCTCTCTCTCTCTCTCTCTCTCTCTCCTGGAGGGGAGGGGCTTTCCCTGCTCTTTGTTCCGTTTGAGCAAACACAGCAACGAAACAGAGCAGGGTGGGCAGTAAGACCCTGAGGCAGAATGCAGGAAAGCAGCCGCTTCCTCTTTTCAGGTTTCCCTTCTCCTACCCACCCACGTTTATTGCGAGGGAAATCTAGCTGACTGCAGGGAAGGGGTTGGGTGCATGTAATGTGTGACAAAGGCATCAGGTGTACGTCTTGGGTGGAAAGGGTACAAGGGTGGGGAGGTAGAGTGCATTTAAAAAAACCAAAACATTGTGGATTTAAACAAGGAAAATGTAGCATAATCTACTGTTTGTAAGGGCCCTTTGGGATTGGTTTTACCCATCTCAGACAGTTAGCTCATAGTGTAAATAAAGATGGCTGTTGTTTACATTTTTTTAATAAAAGCATCAACAACCATCCTTTTGCAAGGTCTGTTGTGCTGTGTTGCAGAACTTTTTGCAGTTGCAGGATTAGGGATGGTGTTCTGTGCTACAGTGGCGTAGCGTGGGGGGTGCAGGCTGGGCCGGCCACACCGGGCGCAACATCTGGGGGGCCGCGCTCCATGGGTTAGGGGGCGCAAAATCCACGGGTTAGGGGGCGCATATTACTTGCCTTGCCCCGGGTGCTGACAACCCACGCTACGCCACTGCCCCGAGTACCTGGTTCAACTATCTAAAACTCTCCCCAAATGAATTAGCAACTCCGCCAAGTCCAAACCACCCCCTTAAGTCCCCAAGAGCTGTGGATAATCATTCCCTTATGCAGCAGATGCCTATTGACAAACTTAATGGGAGTGTTTTTTTAGATGTAAAGGGGTCACTGGACACCGTGGACCCAACAAATCTACACCATGGAGGGACAGAGAATTAAAGCTGCTGTCCTGGAACATTGCAGGATGGCGCGCTAAGAAAAACAATCAACAACTTGCAATGTTCCTTAAGCGATTCGATATCATCCTCCTGCAGGAGACCTGGCACAGCGACCCCATTCTGTTCAATGGGTATTCTTGTCACTCCCTATTTGCTACTCCATCTGTGAGGGGAGGTAGGCCTAGTGGAGGTTTAGCTAGCCTTATCTCCACAGAGCTTGAACATTCCTTAAAAGCCCTCCCAAACTGCAATTCACTCGCCACGGCAGTCCTACTCAAATTCAAGAGAGATGCACTGGTAGTGGTCAATGTCTATCTGCCCCCCGCCAAAAAAAAATCTATAGTGAAAGCTAACTGGGCAGAGTTAGAGGCATTTCTAGAGTCCATAGAATCTTCCCACCCTTCTACACCAATTATAATTGGGGGGGATTTCAACGCCCGTATGGGAATTGATGACAACAATCTTTATAGCCAATATAACCAGATTCAGGACCCTGAAAGTCCAACCGAAGCAGGCGTTTCACGACTTTCTAAAGACAATAAATGCAACTTCTCAGGGCTATGTCTAGCCCAGGTCGCAAAAAGAAGGGAGCTGACGATAATAAACGGTAGTAAGGAAGAGGATCGCCCAGGGGAGTATACCCATTTTTCAAAGATGGGAGGAAGTGTGATAGACTATATTCTGATATCAAGATTCGCCTATAACTCTGTGTTAAAGTTTCAAGTGGGACATAACACCGAAAGTGACCATCTCCCACTAATTCTAGTGCTCAATGGCCCATCGTTTAAAAAAACCCACGGCTAACCTTTACTACACCCCCATCGTTAATCTGGGATCACTGGCCCCCAGAAGAATTAAATGGACCCCTATGCTCAATACAGAGCTAACTCATCTCCTCCATTCGGAAGACGTGAAGACCATCTACACAGCCATTGTATCAGCCATGGACTCGTTCAACGAGTTATTAGCAAGACTAAAGACCTTTCTAACAACTGAGATACTTAATTCTGTTACAAAGCGGGCAAAGGATCAAGAGAGATGCTTTGATTTGGAGTGTAGACAAGCAAGGAAACGTCTGAGATCAACCTACCGGAACTACAGAAACACCGGTGCACCCTTGCTATTTATGGCTTACATCGATTTAAGACGAAACTATAAACAGCTATTAAAGGCAAAAAAACAAAAAGCTGAGAGACTGGCCTGGTGTAACTTAGTGAAGGCCTCGAATGAGAAAGATTCAACCTCCTTCTGGCGTACCATTAGGGGGCTCCTGGGCCAAGAGCGGATTGGTCCCACATGTACTGTAGAACCCCAGGAGTGGATGAAATTTTTCCAAACCCTCTTCTTCGACGACAAAGCTCAGAACAATGATCCAAGTGCCTACTCCGAGAACTTACCATATTGGCCTCCTGTCTCCATAGAGGAGGTGGGGAACCTAATTGCCCAACTGAAAAACAACAAAGCCCCGGGCATAGACCACATTCCAGCAGAGCTCATGAAGAACAATATCAGTTGGTGGGCTCCTTTAATGGCGTCAATATTCACATACATCGATTCAACAGGCATAATCCCTGGCTGCTGGACAGAGGCAGTAATCATTCCAATCTATAAAAAGGGTCCTATGGCAGATCCAGTGAGCTATAGACCCATTAGCCTCCTTACTATCCCCAGCAAATTGTATGCCAAACACCTCCACATCAAACTAATTGACTGGATGGAAACGGAGGCAGTTCTGGCAGAGGAGCAAGCCGGCTTCAGACAGGGCAGAACAACAATAGACCATTGTTTCGTATTAGCACATCTCATTGATAAATACGCCAATAAAACATGTGGGATTCTATACGCAGCATTTATTGACCTGAAGGCAGCCTTTGACTCGATCTCACGAGTCAAACTTTGGGATAAACTCAATGTTACCAACATTGATAAAAGATTACTATTCTTGATAAAAAGCCTATATAAAGACTCCAAGTTATATGTAAGTGAAGCCTTATTTACTTGGGATCCATTTGCTCGCTTACCCAGGACTTAGAGGCGACAAAGAAGCACCAGGGATTCAGTTCCTTCGGAGAAAAGAGTTTATTGTGATCTGCGCAGAGGCAACCAGCGGAATTGTTTCCAAAGGCTGGTGGCCCCCAATACACGTAAGCCAGCAATAGTTATACTCCTGCAGCCCCTCACCCCACCCCACCATATCATATTCCTCGATTTGCCTTATTGCCTCTTTGGGTGTTTCTAAAGCATTTTGCCAGTGCACTCCTTTCGCTTATCAGCCAACCCTGCGTATCTTGTTTGCTCCAGATGCATTTCTCCTCCTGCTCTCCGGGCGTTGCCTTCCAACTGTCAGTGCACTCCCTGCCTACTCCCTTCAAGTGAGTGAGTAAGAGAGAGAGAGAGAGAGAGATGTTGCTTTCCCTTGGGAGAAAGGCACTCTGTGCATGCCCAGGGGACCTTAGGCATAGTTTTGCAGTATTTCGATACTCCCTTCATAAGAACCTCAGTAAATGGGCAACTAATTGGCCCTGTACCAGCCACCAAAGGAGTCAAGTAGGGCTGTATTTTAGCCCCGGCCTTATTCAACTTATATATAAATGACATGGTCAAATACCTAACATCCCCGGAGTTTCATGCCCCCAAACTGGCCGAAAAACCAATTTCAGTACTCCTCTATGCGGACGACGCGATTCTCTTATCACGAACTAAAGTGGGCCTCAAAAGGCTACTAAGAGAATTCTCAGCCTACTGCAGGAGAGATTAAAAAAACCAAAGTCATGGTCTTCGCTAGGAGACACAGACATCATAGATGGGAGATGGACAATCAGCCAATAGAACAGGTCAAAATTTTCAAATACCTAGGAGTGGTTTTCCAGTCAACAGGGGCCTGGGAGGCCCATCATAAATATGCTAGGGAAAAAGCATCTCAAAGCACCAAAATACTGTCTCGCTTTTACCTTACGAAAGGGGGCAGACATATCCCAGCAGCTCTGGAGGTCTTTCAAGCAAAACCCTTGGCGCAATTACTCTACGGGGCCCAAATCTGGACGGGAAATCATTGCCGCACACTTGAAACGGTCCAGTCTAAATTCTTAAGACAGATTCTAGCCGTTCCACCATGCGCACCAAATGCGGCCCTACGGCTGGAGACTGGCCTTCTCTCCGTCGAAACCCGAACCTGGCTAAGAACATTTAACTATTGGCTTCGCTTAAATTTAAACCCATCCAGACTACTACCTCTAGTAGCACGAGATGCACATAGAAGTCGGTGGTCCAAAGTAGTGCATCAAAAACTACTTATATGTGGCCTCCAAGCACAGCATCTCCTGAAAATGGGTCTCCCCAAGGCAAAAACTATTATTGATCAGTGCATGAAGGATATTGAGCAGCAAAATAATCTGGCCTATATTAAGAAATTTAGTGCTTGGTACGCTTATCTGCCCCCTTCCCACTTTGATTTTCGGGCACCTTATTTGTCTACCTTAACCATTCCAAAACTCAGACGGGCCTTTACACTGGCCAGGCTAAATATGTTACCCTTGGCTGTTCTTGAGGGTAGATATCAAGGAATTTCATTCGAGAACCGGCTCTGCCCCTGTGGAGCTGGCTGCGTGGAGACTGTGTCACACGTTCTCTTGTCTTGCTCCCTATATAAAGATCTCAGGGACGAGACCATCACGCCACTCCTGTCTGCCATCCCGGGCAACTCTTGTGAAGCCAAGCTGTTCTCACTCCTGGCCGACCAGAACGGCTCGACAACAGAGAAGGTTGCCAAATTTGTTGAGAGAGCAATGAGACTGAGAGCTGCTACCGGAGTGACATTAGCGTCGTCGCCCAGATTCCTCTCCTAGGATCTTACTATTATTGTCGTTATGTTTTGCTACCATTATTTTGTCGTCCCCTAAAATGTATTTTATATAATTGACTTTTTAGTTTTACTCTTTGTATATTGTATTGTTGTTTTATTGCTATGGCCGATGGCTGACGCAAATAAAGATTCATTCATTCAGCCGTAGTCGGGTCCTGGGGGTCCATGTTTCCCTCCCTACATGGCCATTGATGCCTCTCCCTTCTTGCTAAAAAGCCCCCGACCGCTAGGTTGCTAAAGATGCCTTATGATTGAAGCATGGCAAGATCTCCTTTTCTTGCTAGAACCCCCTGGCCATAAGGTTGCTAAAGATACCCAATTTCTTCAGAAACATGCAACAACTTGTTTTTCTTACTAAAAAGTCCCCAACCTCACGATTTCTAAAGAAACAACACCCTATAGAATGTTTAGCCACAGCTATTTTGAAATAGCAATAGCAACCTATGCCCTAGCTGCTATAGTCCTTTAGCCTTGTGACCTTCATAATAAATTTAAAAAGCATGTTTTATTTTGTGAAAGCAATCTGAAAAGACAACTTATATATATTTCTCACAGCCGGGGAGGAATTTTTCCTGCAGATAAATGGGTTTTTGCTTGTCTCAGAGCAAATGTCACAACTTTGGCAGATGACTGACTGTGGAGGCAGAACAATGACTGGTAGTGGATGAAAGCCCTCTCCTAATTTCATATGCCTGTATCATGTCACCTCTTACTTGCCTTTTCTCTAGGGTAAGAAATCCCAGATGCTGCAATCTTTCCTTGGGGGAGTTGCTCCACCCCCTTGTTCATTTTGCTGGCCTTTTTTGACAGTATCCTTCTTGAGGTGAGGCCCTGGAGACAAATATCTAGAGCCATATCTCTTGCAGAACTCAGCACTATCCTGGTCTAATAACATTTAACGTGATTTTCCTGTTCCCGGTTCTGGTCTGCACTTATCAATGAATATCTCCGGAAGACGTAGAACTCTTCTAGCTGTTCTTGTAAACATTTTTGTCAGCGGAAGCAAATGTTTCCTTCTGATGCAAGCATTTCCTTCCCCCGTTAGGACCTCCATCCCTCTCATTCTGCCCCTCCTCCTTCCCATTTGTATAAAAGGGGGCATGGGATTCTCCACAGACTTACAGGAGGGACCCCAGAGCTCTTTCCTGCACCTCCCAGTAAGGGTTTGCCAGCAACTCAGTGAAAAACCAAGATGGTAAGTGGAATGCTTTGGGGACAGTTGGTACACAACTTTTTCTTTGATCTAGATTATGTTTAAATGATGGAAAGGGAGATTTGTGGTGTGGAAAGGGGGTGTGCAAAGGCATTCAGAATTATGAGGATTGAGTACCTCAGCTGCTGAGGCTTTCTCAGACTCCAGGCTTATCATACTCAGAGTAGATCCATTGAAATTGATGGACAAGACTAACTTTGGCACATTAATTTCAGTGGCTCTACTCTGAGTAAAATTTAGTCACATAGAATCCATTTTTAAACAGAACGAGAGGTTCTACATATAAATATATGATAGCATCATGTTGAACAATGTGTGTGTCTCTTTTGCAGAAAATCCTCTTGAGCCTGACTGCCTTGTCTTTCACACTTGCCTTGTGTCAGGGATACTGCTGGTTCAGCGAGCACAAAGCAGAGATTAAAGATGGTAAGTAAACAGCAACGTAATGTTAATATGTAACCTATTCATGGCCAAATAATTATTTAATGTTTGAAAAATGTGTTCCTGACTAGAGATGAGGGGGAAATGCACCCCATTCATATTTTAGCATACACCTACCAAATCTGCTCTTGCAGAACCAGAACACAGACCAAAGTGCAGCTACCTTCAAAATCTACACTTCTCTGGATGTTGTGATGCTGCTCAGAGTCTAAAATGACCTACCGCTGCTCCCGTCTCATCTTCTCATTGATGAGTCCCTGCTTAAGCTCTTACTTTTATTGTGTACTTTATGTTTTTTAGGTTGTGAACTGCCCTGAGGATGGTATATAAATAGTAATAATAATAACTGATAGAAATTGAAACGGACAGATTTCCCATCCACAGGGCACCCCATTCACTCCCACCCTGTTTTAAGCTTGGAACCACCGTCTGCAGACGCAAGCAGGAGACTGCATGGCCGCAGTATAAGCAAGACAGATGCCCAGGGAGAGAAATCCTATACATTTAACATCAGCCCCCAAACAGCTCGTGAAATCAGAAGCTGCTGCTCAGCACAATGCAGAGACTGCGCAAGAGAAGACATGGGGAAATCGCATGTCCCATGTCTCCCAAATGTTTGCAGCTGAATTAAAATTGGAAGCTCCCATTCTCTTAAGAACATAAGGGGAGCCTGGCTGCAGGATCAGGCCAATGGCCCATCTAGTCCAGCTTGCTGTTCTCACAGTGGCCAAAGAGATGAATCAATGGGAAACTCACCAGCAAGACCTGAGTGCAGAAGCACTCTCCCCACTTGTGATTCCCATCCCTGCAGCTGGGATTATTCAAACTCCCACCGGCACTATTTAAAACTTTCCGGAAAACCCACATCACCGCTGAACACACAGCAGCAGCACGAACACAGGACCTCTCCTCTTGCTCTGCTTACACATTTCTCCCTTCAAACTGGTTCCTAGAGAAATCCTGCTAGCTCCTAAGTTTTGCGAAAGGTACTGCCCGCTGGGTTATTCCACAAGAGACACCTCACCTCCGGGTTGCTGAAGATCTGCCAGAGATCGTTGTGCAGGTGGCTTGTCTGATAAGTCTCCAGCGAGAGGATATGGCCAAACTGTTGCTGATTCGTCACAAAGAGGAAGATGCCCTGCAAATGAGGAGAACCGTTGCTCACAATTGAAAACTAGTATCCCGTGAAGCCAATCTACCCTGTGGTTTCTTTTCCCAGTTGGCCTAGTCTGTGGTTTTCCTCCCCACTATTCCAGAACAACACAGCTTCTTGCCCAGGAGTGTAGTGGCAAATTCAGAAGTGCAGGGTTGCTTCATGATAGCCACAGCTATGCCCCCTTCTAAGATTATGCAACCTTCTAAGAATATCCAATAATTAGGGACGCATTGCAACAATCAGTGCAGATCTCAATGCACTGCCTGTCAGCTAGATCTACTATTTTCTGTGCACATACACAGAACCTTAGCATTGCAGATTTGGAAGGGACCCCAAGAGTCATCTAGTTCAACCCCCTCCAATGCAGGGGTAAATTATGAGTGCTCCAATATCTTCTTTTGGAGAGACTTAAGTTGCCAACAAAGGTCCCTATAGTTAAAGCTA
Organism: Podarcis liolepis; assembly: GCF_965112155.1. Lineage (NCBI taxonomy): Eukaryota > Metazoa > Chordata > Lepidosauria > Squamata > Lacertidae > Podarcis > Podarcis liolepis. The sequence continues at coordinate 2,069,356 of NC_139561.1, read as the reverse complement.
TGGTTTTCCCAGTAGTGATGTATAGAAGTGAGATCTGGACCATCAAGAAGGATCTGGACCATTTTCCTGCTTGGCAGGGGGTTGGACTCGATGGCCCTTGTGGTCTCTTCCAGCTCTATGATTCTATGATTCTATGATTCTAAGGCTGATCGCCAAAGAATTGATGCTTTTGAATTATGCTGCTGGAGGAGATTCTTGAGAGTCCCATGGACTGCAAGAAGATCCAACCTCTCCATTCTGAAGGAAATCAGCCCTGAGTGCTCACTGGAAGGACAGATCCTGAAGCTGAGGCTCCAATACTTTGGCCACCTCATGAGAAGAGAAGACTCCCTGGAAAAGACCCTGATGTTGGGAAAGATGGAGGGCCCAAGGAGAAGGGGACGACAGAGGACGAGATGGTTGGACGGTGTTCTCAAAGCTACCAGCATGAGTTTGACCAAACTGCGGGAGGCAGTGGAAGACAGGAGTGCCTGGCATGCTCTGGTCCATGGAGAGACAAGAAGAGTCGGACACGACTAAACAACAACAAAAGTTGCTTTTTCTGCAAAGTTCCATTTGCAGAACTTGCACACTTTTCTCTTGAAACAGAAGCATACAGGACAGCTCCAACTCCTTGCTGCTCTTCTCCAGAGTATCCCCAGGAGCTGATCCTCACTTCCTTCCTTTCCCTCTAGCTCCAATCAGCACCAAAGGGTGAGGAGATTCCTTCTCAGAGGCTAAAAAAGCTCCTCTTTCATGCTGATTCGGTGGCTCTAGGATGCGGAAGGCAAGTACCCTGCTGCAGAGATAACAACAGCAATTTGCACACCCACCCCAACCCTGCACCACGACGCTTCTGTTCTTGCCACACCAACCTGTTCCCGGATGTTGTGGCAGAAAGCCATGTCTGCATCTAGCTTGCCGCTGTGGAAAAAGTCGGTCTGAGCGGGCTGCGATCTCAGGATGCTACCTTTTATCAGGTAGACGCTAGAGATGTATGGGACGTTCCACAGGCCACTGAAAAAGGGGGGCGGGGAGAAAGAATTAGGCATGAAGGCGCGTTAACCACCCCTAAGGCCTTTTACCATATACAGTTATTAAGGCTGCCATTATTATTACTTTTAGTTTCATCAGCTACCGTATTTTTCCGTGTATAAGACGAGGCAAAAATTGGGGGTTGCAGATAGTGAATGCAGAGGGGGGACGTGCGGTTAATGGCAGCAGCAAGCTGGAGATTGGCAGCAACAATTGGGCAGGTGATTGGCGGCTGTGGCGAGGTAGGCAGGTGATTGGTGGCTGCAGCAAGTGAGCGGGTGGGCTGGTGAGCAGGCAGACAATTGGCAGCCGCGGCAAGGTGTGCGATCGACAGTGGCTGTGGCAAGCGATCAGTAGTGGCAGGCGGGTGGGGGAGGTCACTTACGCCAATTGCTCCCAAACTGTTCGAAGGGGAGGGGTTAACCTTGGCAAACAGGTCCAGACAAGTCCTTGGTACAAGATTAGCATAAGCAGACATGGCGGGGCAAGACTCAGGTATAAGATTAGCATAGACAAATATGTCTTAGGTACCCACCACCCAAAAGTACAATAGAAGTTCTTGGCAGAAATGACTGGCAGAATCCGAGATCTGGGAGAAGAAACAATAGAAGAGGATTGGAAAAAATTTAAGGACTATTTACAAAAACATTATAAGTTATATGAATGCTGAGAATTTGCTAAGTTTTTGGAAAAATTAGCTTCAGCAATTAAATTTAAAAATGGTGGAAACTAAGTTATAATCATGAAAAGACTAAATTTAAAATATAATCAGGTGAAAGTACAAAAAAAGCATGAAACAAGGTATCAATTTGCTGTTATTTTTATTGTAAAGAATGCAGGGTGTGGAAGATGTGGGGAAGTCCAGTAGATTACGAAAAATTGTTTGGGAAATATGAATATTTTTTCTCTTTTTTCTTCTAATTTCTTCTTTTTTCTTCTGTAAAGTCGCTTTTGTTGAGTTATCGATTTAGTATTTGACCTTGGGAAAAAAGCAATAAAAAATATTATAAAACAAAAATAAAAACAAAAGTACAATAGAAGTTCCTTTGCATGTCTGGAGCCTGAGGCAAGTCAGGTGATGAGATTTGGCTTCCTTTGGCTAACAACGGAGCCCAGCAATTGTCACCTCTGAGAACTTCCTGGAGTCCTTTTGCCAGGGGAAAATAGCTTTGGAATGGGGGGGAACTGGGAAAGGAGATGATTTTATATTATTTTTAAAGCTAGGTGACTTCCCTGAGCTGTCAAGTTGGAAGGATATATTTAGGCATAATATTTGAAATATTTAACTTTAAAGATGTGCCCCACCTGTAATTTCCGTAACAAAAGGCAAGATATTCCCAGGTCTATTTGGCCCAAGATTAAATCTTCAGAACATGCATAAAATAAAGCCAAGTACATTTGCATAACTTCTCCAAGATTGTGGCATTTACTAAGCGAAAGGAACTATGCAGGACAATGAACTTCCAACTCTGGAAAACCTTACTCAGCAACTCCTCTGGGTTTTGATAGCCAGCCAAGCAGTTTCAAGCACATTTCCTCTTCCATAGGGGATAGAAACTTGCATCTTTTAAAGATTTGAAATACGAAAGCAGAGTCGCTCGGAAAACTGGAGTCCGTATCTCTTCCCCCCACCCCCAAACTCACACAAAATGGTGGAGTGGAGTGGGGGCACCTTGAATAATAGAACTGTATAGTTGGGAACTCCTGCAATGCAGGAATCATGTCGAAAATTAACAATCCAGTCCAAACGGAGACAGACTGTTGCATCAAGAGAGGTTTGTTTCAATCTGGCAGCTGCATCCAGATGTGGAACGCGGAAGGACCACACCTTCTCCCTAAACTTGCCCAAGGCACCCACAGAACAGGAAGCTGAGATAAACGACTCACTTGTTCTGTTCGATCAAGATCCGCAGTGCATCAGGGTTTTCCAGCACCACTTCGGCATCCACGCTGAAGTAATATTCACAGACTGGGTCTTGCCTGCACAGGTCCCTAAAGAGGCAATAAGCAGGCAGATCAGTCAGTCAGCCAGCCAGTCCGTGGCTGGCTCAAGAGGTTTTAAAGGGCAGATACTATCAAGAGTCACTGCCTATACCTTGGCCATCTCTCACCAGCAAACAAAAGGTCAGAAGCGTTACAGCATCAGGAGAGATAAAAAGGTAAAGGGACCCCTGACCATTAGGTCCAGTCGTGGCCAACTCTGGGGTTCTGGCGCTCATCTCGCTTTATTGGCCGAGGGAGCCGGTGTACAGCTTCCAGGTCGTGGCCAGCATGACTAAGCCGCTTCTGGCAAAGCAGAGAAGCACAGAAACACCGTTTAGCTTCCCGCCGGAGCGGTACCTATTTATCTACTTGCACTTTGATGTGCTTTTGAACTGCTAGGTTGGCAGGAGCAGGGACCAAGCAACGGGAGCTCACCCCATCGGGGGGATTCAAACCGCCGACCTTCTGATCAGCAAGTCCTAGGCTTTGTGGTTTAACCCACAGCGCCACTTGCGTCCCTACCAGGAGAGATAGTATGGTATAATTATTAAGAGTACTGGGCTAGGACCTGGGAGGCCCGGGTTCAAATCGCCACTCGGACATGAAGCTTACTGGGTGACCACTCTCAGCCTCGCCTACCTCACAGGGTTGTTGTGGGGAGAGAACGAGGGGGCCAGGAGAACAATGTGTGCCACCTTGAGCTTAATAATCATAATAATTGGCTTACATGCCCATGTTCCGGCCATCAGCATTCTCCACATGGTCATCCAGCCCAACCACTTTAACAGAGCGGTATTCTTGCCCGTGTTCGTTCACAAACTCCTCTACCTGGTCGAGGTGATGCTCCTCCTGGACACAACAACACAAAGCAGAACGCCTTATACCAGAGCTATGGCTGGTCTGGTCAAAACAGCCACGCTCACCAGCTGAGAGCTCAAAGGAGCAAAGGCTTCTGGGAGGCGAACGGCCCTCCCTAAGGATGGGACGAAGGCGCTCACCTGATTGTGGATGAAAAGCTGTTTCCGTTTCTTGGGGTAGCGCAGCTTCCGCAGGCGCTGGAAGAACGGGGTGAGGAACGGGGTGGGCTGCTCGACAAAGATGCCAATCAGGACCACAGGCAGCACATCTTCCTGCGTTCAGGTACGAGGGGAGAAAAGACAAGACTACATAAATAAGGCGAGACAGACCAAGACAGCCAGCCGTGATGAGCAACCTATATTTTCAGATAGGAATGTCAACATATGCTGGATCAGGTCGAAGGCTTGCTTCAGCAATAGAGAGCCCCTTTCAGCCTGAGGGCCACATTCTCTTCTGGGCAACATTCTGAGGGCCAGATACCAGTGGTGGGCAGGGCCAGAGGCAAAAGTGGGCGGAGCGACGAGTGTGAATTTCACCTTTCTACAGTGGGTTAGTTTCTACACACAAACCGCTCTGTCCTCCGTCCAGACAAGCAAGACCAGGGTTCGAGGATGCATGTTCTCTGCTCTTGGCCATTACTGGGGTCCAAAGATTACACACATGAAGGTGATGGATGGCTTGTGAAGGACCCTAAGTAAGAGGCAGGCAGGGAAGGGAAGATCTCCCAGGGTGGGAGGGTGGGGGAAGAAAGGAAAGCTCCCAGGTGAGAGCTGGGAGTGCCCACCTCTTTCTGTGTGAGAACTCCCTTTGAGACGGACCCTCCATTTTCTTTTCTCTTTTTGTTTTTATTTAGAATCATGGAGTCACAGAACTGTAGATTTGGAAGAGAGCACGAGGGCCACCTACGCCAACCACCCACAATGCACGTTTTTTTTTAACCCAATGTGGGGCTCGAACCCACAGCCCTGAGATGAAGAGTCTCATGCTCTACCAACTGAGCCATCCACTTTGATCCAAATAGCAACTGGACAGCAAAGCTAATTTCCTTTCTCTTCTTGTATTATGAAAGAGCTTCAACAAAATCTCTCTTTCAAATCAGAACCAGTGAAGGCAGTGAAGGTCCTGGAGGCGGTTGGAGGATGGATGGCGGCTAACAGATTGAGGTTGAATCCTGACAAGACAGAAGTACTGTTTTTGGGGGACAGGGGGTGGGCGGGTGTGGGGGATTCCCTGGTCCTGAATGGGGTAACTGTGCCTCTGACCAGGTGCGCAGCCTGGGAGTCATTTTGGACTCACAGCTGTCCATGGAGACGCAGGTCAAATCTGTGTCCAGGGCAGCTGTTTACCAGCTCCATCTGGTACGCAGGCTGAGACCCTATCTGCCCACAGACTGTCTCGCCAGAGTAGTGCATGCTCTGGTTATCTCCCGCTTGGATTACTGCAATGCGCTCTAGGTGGAGCTACCTTTGAAGGTGACCCGTAAACAACAACTAATCCAGAATGCGGCAGGTAGACTGGTGACTGGGAGCGGCTGCAGAGACCACATAACACCGGTCTTGAAAGACCTACATTGGCTCCCAGTATGTTTCCGAGCACAATTCAAATGTTGGTGCTGACCTTTAAAGCCCTAAATGGCCTTGCTCCAGTATATCTGAAGGAGCGTCTCCACCCCCATCGTTCTGCCCGGACGCTGAGGTCCAGCGCAGAGGGCCTTCTGGCGGTTCCCTCATTGCGAGAAGCAAAGCTACAGGGAACCAGGCAGAGGGCCTTCTCGGTAGTGGCGCCCGCCCTGTGGAACGCCCTCCCATCAGATGTCAAAGCGATAAACAACTACCTGACATTCAGAAGACATCTTAAGGCAGCCCTGTTCAGGGAAGTTTTTAATGTGTGATATTTTAGTGTATTTTTGGTTTCTATGGAAGCCGCCCAGAGTGGCTGGGCAAACGCAGCCAGATGGGTGGGGTACAAATAATAAATTATTATTATTATTATTGGGGGGAAAGGAAGAAATGCACTGGGGTAAAGCAACCTCGCTACATTTTAAGCCACTTAAAGTAGGAAATGGGACGCAGGTGGCGCTGTGGGTTAAACCACAGAGCCTAGGACTTGCAGGTCAGAAGGTCGGTGGTTCGAATCCCAGCGACGGGGTGAGCTCCCGTTGCTCGGCCCCTGCTTCTGCCAACCTAGCGGTTCAAAAGCACGTCAAAGTGCAAATAGATAAATAGGAACCACTCCGGCGGGAAGGTAAACGGCGTTTCCGTGCATTGCTCTGGTTCGCCAGAAGCAGCTTAGTCCTGCTGGCCACATGACCCGGAAGCTGTACTCCGGCTCCCTCGGCCAATAAAGCGAGATGAGCACTGCAACCCCAGAGTTGGCCACAACTGGACCTAATGGTCAGGGGTCCCTTTACCTTTAAAGTAGGAAAGGATGCATTTCAAGCGAAGCAAAATAACTCAATGGGGGTGTGAAGGAGAGGAGGGGCGTGTGGCCTGGAAATACGGGGTGCAGCCAGATGTTTCTGATTGTAATACTGTCCTTTATACAACTTTGCAATACTGGTTATGAGAGTGTGGCTTATAAGTATCAAAATAAATAAATTAAAAATAAGAGAGAGGTTCCGGTGATCCACTTGAGGCCCCTGGAGGTGAGGTTCCCCATCCAGGTTCTAGAATCCTATTTCTAACATTGGCCAACTAGGTACAGTGGTACCTCAGGTTAAGTACTTAATTCGTTCTGGAGGTCCGTTCTTAACCTGAAACTGTTCTTAACCTGAAGCACCACTTTAGCTAATGGGGCCTCCTGCTGCTGCTGCGCCGCCGGAGCACAATTTCTGTTCTCATCCTGAAGCAAAGTTCTTAACTTGAGGTATTATTTCCGGGTTAGCGGAGTCTATAACCTGAAGCGTATGTAACCTGAAGCGTATGTAACCCGAGGTACCACTGTACTTCTAGGAAACTCACCAGCACAACATGAAGGCAACAGACCAGGAACCGGGTGTCATGGGGACTACACCAGCTCCTATCAGCCCAAACCAGCAGGGCCACTGGTCGGGGATGATGGGAACTGTTGCCCAGCAAAATTAGGAGGACCACAGCTTTCCCATCCTTCCATCACAAGGCGGCAAGAGTCACGATGGGGATAGCTAGTGGGCAGTGATGGCAAGTGACAGCCTCATCCCAGGAAGGAGAACCTGTAGCCTACAATGCCCTGCTGGGACTCCAGCTTGCACCAGCCCCAACCAGAATGGGCAATGGCTGGGAATGGGGATGGTGGGAGTTTTAGCAGAGGTAGCTAGGCGCAGCTGTGGCAAGAGACGGTCTAGCTCAGCGAGTGGAGAATGTGTGTGACTCTCTGGTTGTTGTCTAACTCCCACCAGCCAGCACGGCTGATGAACAAGGCATGATGGGGGTTGGAGTCCAAAACAGGGCCCACAGGTATCCCAGCCTCCCCAACAAGTCAGCTGGTCCTTACTTTCAGGTCTGTGAGGCTCTTCAAGCTTTCGTTGCAAACCGTGCAGCCCGTCTCAAAGGTCCAGGTCCGAGGGATGTAGTTCCGCAGGTAGTTCAGCTGCAGCTTTTGAGGAGAGAGAAAGATTCCCAGATCGACACAAGACCTACCCACTCTGGAAGAATGGCAGACAAAGGTGATAGACTACATGGGACTGGCTGAAATGACTGGCAGAATCCGAGACCAGGGGAAAGAGACGACGGAAGAAGATTGGAGGAAATTTAAAATCTATCTTAAGAAATACTGTAAAATTAATGAGTGCTAAAATGTTGCGGTTATAGAAAATAGGGGATTACAGATGTAAAAGATTAAGTAAAAGAAAAGACTAAGGAAAAATTAGATAAAATCAAGGGGGAGGATTTGCTGAAATAATTTGGGAATTGGGATGCAGAAAGGGGAGGTACGGGGAAGTCGGCGAAGTAAGTTTTAAGAAAAAAAGGATTTGAAATTATACATGTTTGTTTTTGTGTGTGTATGTTTGTACTGTGTATTGTGTGTGTTTTTATAATTTGTGAAAATCCAATAAACATTTTGTCAGGGAACTGACATCAGAGCAGAGTGGAGAGGCGAGGCTCCCAGATTCTGCAGGAGAGGGAACTAGTAAGGGAAGAGAGAGAACGTCCTCTGGGGAAAGAAGTCCAGGTGACACCAGGAAGAAGGGAGAGGCAGAGAGCACTTCGGAGGGGAGGCTCCAAGACTCTTCCAGTGAAGTCAGTGAGGAGGGTGGAGGACCACCACTTGGCATGCCCACTCTGCGCAGAAGGCTTCCGCGCAGAGAGGTGAGGCGAAGGTTGTCCGTTAAGGAATTCTTATGCTGGAGGAAATTTAGGAGACGCCCACTCACGGATCCTGCCAGCGACTGAGCAGCAGCGCAAAGGGCTGCTCAGTCAGGGAAAGACGCAACCACCCCTAAGCAGTTTGGAACAGCTGGAGGTTTACACACAAGCAACCCCAATTCCCTTGATAGCAATCCGTGAGTCACTTACGTTGCTTGTGTGCAAGAGGACAGGGGCACAGTCATGAGTCAAACCGGAGGAGCCGGCGCAGGAGAGGGGGCCAAAGGCGGACAGAGTCTGGAGGAGAGAAACCGAGACTTGGAGCAGCAACTGGCTCTACTAGCGGCGCGGCTGGATGAAAGGAGGACACATGGTGCCCAGGGGAAGATTACCCCCATCACAAGAAAGGTACTGGGACTTGTGGAGAAGTTTGGGGGCAACCCCAGAGATTATAACGCTTTTAAGACAGAAGTGCAGTATGCGCTGGATCTGCAGTATGATGACTTTGCCGACGATGGGGGAAGAGTCGCTTTCGTGGTGGGGCACCTGGAAAGGAGGGCCAGAGATTGGGTCCGACCCTTAATGGCGGCGGAGAATGCGGCTTTGAAGGACTTGAGAAAGTTTTTTAGCGCGATGGACCACATGTTCTCGAGCGATGTTGAACAGAGTGTGACTTGTAAAGACTTGATGGGGTGCAAACAAGGAAACCAGTCAGTGAGAGAGTACTGGTCGAGATTTGCGATGCTGATCCATAAACTTGGGTGGGATCTGAGTTCAGAACCAGTACAAATGTTATTTGAGGAGGGCTTATCCTCTTGGGTGAGAGACGAACTTTCCCGCTCACCCCGTCCGGAATCAATGGACCAGCTGACCAAGTTGGCGCTCGCTGTAGGAGTCAGGCAAGAGACGCGCGCTCTGGAAAGGCGGGAAGGGAGAGCAGAGCTTTGGCATGACAACCGCATTCCAGACATGCCAGCGTCTACTGTGCCACCCGAGGAGCCAATGGAGATTGGAGGAGCGAGCGCGCGGGGGTTTTCAAACTCCAGCGAGGTGCGTAAGAAGGAGGGGAAAACCAGTAAGAGGTGTTTCCTATGCCAGCAGCCGGGACATTTTGCCAGAGTATGCCCTCAGAAGAAGGCGTGGCAAGGAATGGTGGGGGCAGTGGGGAGTGAGGAGGAAAGGAAAGAGGCGCCAGGAAACAGCAGTGCTTGGCTGCAGGAAGGCGGGCACAGCAGCCAGGCGAGCAACCAGTAGAAGTGCCCAAACCAGACCCTCCCCGAGCAGCCATCGCCATAGAGGTGGTGCTAGAACTCCCAAACGGACACCCCATCAAAGTGAAGGCGCTGCTGGATTCAGGCAGCTCTTGCAACTTCTTTAGCAAGGATTTTGCGCTAGAACACCAGCTACAGGTGGTGCCTCTAGAACATCCCCTGCAAGTAACCACTATTGATGGGAGAGAACTTTTGGGAGGGGAAGTGACCCACCAGACCCTGCCCATGAAAATGACAGTTTCCAGACACACTGAGACAATTGCCTTTCACGTAGCCACCTTAGCAGGATCACCAATCATACTGGGAATGAGTTGGCTGGCACTGCACGACCCAGTAGTAGGGTGGCACCAGCGGAAAGTCACCTTTGGGTCGGCCCACTGCGTAGAGCACTGCCATGGAGGGGAAAGCCTGAGGATGGCAGTAGCCAGGGTGGCAGGGAGGCAGTAGGGGGAAAAGGGAAGGTACCACCTCAGTATGCAGACTTGGAAGAAGTCTTCAGCGAGAAGGAGGCAGATCGGCTACCCCCCCCACAGGCCCTTTGACTGCCAGATCAACTTGCTCCCAGACGCTCAGCTGCCAGTGGGTAAGCTGTACGCCATGTCAGATAGGGAGATGCAGGAATTGCGGAAGTTTATTGACAAGAACCTGAAGCGAGGGTTCATAAGGGAATCAAGGGCGGTGGGGGGTAGTCCAGTGTTCTTTGTGGACAAGCGAGACTCCAAAGAGCCCAGGCTCGTAGTGGACTTTCACGCATTGAACAGGGTGTCGGAACCAGTGACCTTCCCAATGCCCAGAATTGATGACATCTTGGCCAGGGTAAGGAAAGGGAAGGTTTTTACCAAGCTGGACCTTCGGGGGGCGTACAACTTGATAAGGATGAGGGAGGGGGATGAATGGAAAACCACCATGTTCACCCCTCTGGGAGCCTTTGAGTACTTAGTTATGCCCTTCGGACTCCAATCAGGCTCATCCACATTTCAAAGTTTCATGCACCATGTGTTGGGGTCCCTGCTCTACAAGAATTGTGTAGCTTTCCTGGACAACGTCCTAATCTACTCAGAGAACGAGGAGCAGCATGTAAAAGACGTCAGGGAAGTGCTGAAGAGACTGCAGGAGCACCAGCTGTGGGTCAAACTGGAGAAGTGCCAATTCCACGCTCGAGAGGTGGAGTTCCTTGGCTATCGGTTGTCGGACAAGGGCTTGGCCATGGACCCGGGCAAGGTGCAGGCAGTGCTAGAATGGAAGCCTCCCAAGAATAGGAAGGACGTGCAGAGGTTCTTGGGGTTTGCAAATTTCTACAGGAAGTTCATCAAGAACTTCGCCCATCTAACGGCACCCATAACAGATTGTCTCAGCAGTAAGAAGAAGTTCGAATGGACGGAAGAGGCCCAGCGTTCCTTTGAAAAGCTTAAGAGGGCTTTCGCGTCGGAAGAGCAGCTCCTACATGTGGATCTGCGGAAGCCGATGAGGCTAGAGACGGACGCGTCAGACAGAGCTGTAGGAAGCATATTGCTCCAGCCGGGAAATGGAGGACAGTGGAAGCCGTGTGCCTTCTTTTCCAGGAAGCTGAACAAGTCAGAGCAAAACTATACGGTGTATGATCGGGAACTGCTGGCAATTCACGAGGCCTTTCGACAATGGAGACATTTTCTCATAGGCGCACAGCACAAAGTCCAGGTGTGTACTGACCACAAGAACCTGGAATATTGGAGAACGGCGAGAGTACTGAACCAACGACAGGTGCGGTGGGCTCAGGAGTTTTCCAAGTTTAATTTTGAGATTAGGTACGTGCCTGGGAAGGAAAATGTCAGAGCAGACGCCCTCTCTCGCAAGCCCAAATACGAGGAAGGGGAGGGAGGGCCAGAAGCACGTTATGTCATACCCGGGGACAGATGGGTGTGGGGGGGGAGTGTTCGTGGGGAGGCAAGAGCTGGCCGGTTTGACGAGGGATGATCAGTATGCACAAACCAAGATCAGGGAAATTGGTATTACTGGGGAAACTCAGGGGGGTTTGAAGTAAAGGACGGGGCATTGTACTATAAGGGTGCATTGTACATACCTGAGGGGGATTTGAGGAGCAGAATACTCAAACAACTGCATGACAACCCCACGGCGGGACATTTTGGCCAACACAAGACAATGCTACTGGTCACCAGGCAGTTCTGGTGGCCACGGGTGAGGGAAGATGTGAAGGAATATGTACGCGGGTGCCAGTGCTGCCAGAGAGCGAAGGGGGAGAGGGCAGCACCCGCGGGGTTACTGGAGCCCTTACCTACACCAGAGAGACCATGGGAGGTGGTATCAATTAATTTTATGACTGATTTACCCAAAGCCAGGGGAGAAACGGCAGTAATGGTGGTAGCTGACTTGATGACCAAAATGTGCCATTTTATTGCGTGCTCCCATGCGGTGTCTGCAGAAGAAACAGCAAAGCTGTTTGTAGAGCATGTTTTCAGGTTGCATGGCGCTCCCTTGAGGATTTTATCCGACAAAGGCCGGCAATTCACGTCCAGATTCTGGAGGAAGCTTATGAGTCTGCTGGACGTCGAGGTTAGTTTCTCGACGGCCAGACACCCAGAAACCAACGGACAAGCAGAGAGAGCTAACAGCATACTTCAACAATACCTACGCTGCTACGTCAACGAGAGGGAGAATGATTGGGTGGACAAATTAGCACTGGCTGAGTTTGCATACAATAACGCGGAACATGTGTCCACAGGGATGAGTCCGTTTATGGCGAATTACGGGTGTCACCCCAGGGCTTTCCCCGGGGAAGGGGAGGGAAGGTGGAGTGTTCCCGCGGCTGAACAATTTGTGGAAGAGATGGAGGCTTTACACCAACAGCTTAAGCTAAACCTGGAAAGGGCCAAGGAAGAGTACAAGAGGCAGGCAGACAAGCACCGCAGAGAGGGGGAAACCATAAGAGTGGGGGACCAGGTGTGGTTGTCTACCAAAGGGTTACCGTTCAAAGGAGGGTGTAAGAAACTACGGCCAAAGAGACTGGGACTGTTCGAAGTAGCCCAGCAAGTTAATTCGGTGGCCTTTAGGCTCAAATTGCCATCTCATATGAAACTGCACCCCATCTTCCACAGGTCCTTACTCTCACCGTTCAGGGAGGGGAGGGAATTTCTGGGTCAGCAAAGTGAAAGACCCTAGCATCCACAGATGGAGGAAAGGGAACTCAGTGGCCATGCAGCTGAAATTCTCGATTCCAGGTGGAGAGGGGGGCGAGTGGAATATTTGGTGGGAGGGGGAGTCAGAAGCGGAAAACGCATGGGTCCCAGCAGAAGAGATTAGGGATGAGTATCTGCAGGAGGAGTTTCATAGCAGGTATCCGAGAAAGCCCAAATCACCAGAGAGGTTCTGGGGGGAGCAATTTGGCACCACCGATGAAGAGGAAGAGTTTGTGGGGTTTCCCGCCTCCGAAGAGGAGGAAGGGGAATTATCCGAAGAAGAATCCGACTGGGGAGATGGGGGAGAGAGAAGAGAAAGCAACAAATAGAGAGAGGTGTGTGAATCATCAGATGGAGGGGAGAGTTCCTTCCGGGGGTTTCCTGCATCACCGTCCGAGGAAAGGACGGGGGAGGGGGAGGGCCCTGGGAGGGAGGTGGATGTCATGGAACTGACATCAGAGCAGAGGGGAGAGGCGAGGCTCCCAGATTCTGCAGGAGGGGGAACGAGTAAGGGAAGAGAGAGAACGTCCTCTGGGGAAAGAAGTCCAGGTGACACCAGGAAGAAGGGAGAGGCAGAGAGCACTTCGGAGGTGAGGCTCCGAGACTCTTCCAGTGAAGTCAGTGAGGAGGGTGGAGGACCACCACTTGGCACGCCCACTCTGCGCAGAAGGCTTCCGCGCAGAGAGGCGAGGCGAAGGTTGTCCGTTAAGGAATTCTTATACTGGAGGAAATTTAGGAGACGCCCACTCACGGATTCTGCTAGTGACTGAGCAGCAGCGCAAAGGGCTGCTCAGTCAGGGAAAGACGCAACCACCCCTAAGCAGTTTGGAACAGCTGGAGGTTTACACACAAGCAACCCCAATTCCCTTGATACATTTATATATATATATAAAAAGAAAGGTTCCCAGATCTTTAGTCGCAAAGCTGGGATGGAAACACTCGCTTTGCTCTGTTAAGTCTGCAAGCGAGGACATCTTTCCTTCTAGTCTCAGAACACGAAACTGGATCGTTCCAAAGGCCCATCTTGTTCTCCAAGTGGCTGCCCAGGTGCTCCAAAAATAGAAGTCTGCAAGCGGGGCCCAAGTTCAAGAAGCGCTCTCCTCTCCTTGGGACACTTTAGAGAAAAGGCGAGCGAGAGGCGAGATGGGAGAAGTTTACAGAATTATGCATGGCATGGATAGAAAAAGTTTTTTCTCCCTCTCTTGTGACACTAGAAATCACAGCCGAAGGTTCAGGACAGATGAAGTCCTTCTTCCCGCAGTGCAGGGTTAAACTGTGGAACTCACTGCCACAGGAGGCAGTGGTGGCCACGCACCTGGATGGCTTTAAAAGAGGGTCAGCCAAATTCATGGAGGAGGATAGGGCTTTTGATGGCTCCGAGCCACGATGGCTCTGCTTCCACCGTCAGATGCTTCTGAATGCCAACTGACGGAAACCACAGGAGAGGAGAGAGCTCTTGTGGTCAGATCCTGCTTGAGGGTTTCCCACAGGTCAGCCACTGTGAGACTAGATGGGCCACTGATCTGATCCAGCAGCTAGGCTCTGTTTAGGTCCCTATGGTTCTGGAACACCCTGACTGGCCTTACCTTGGTGGGGCCGTTGCCATGAATGACAACCGCGAGGGTGTCAAATGCGAGGTTCCGTGCTCTCACGCACCCGTTCTCAAACTTCAGGACCACCTCATCTTAAAAAAAAAGAGGGAGAGAACAGAAGGGAACAATGAACTACCATGCTTTTCCGTGTACAGTGGTACCTCTGGTTACGTACTAAATTTGTTCCGGAGGTCCGTTCTTAACCTGAAACTGTGCTTAACCTGAAGCACCACTTTAGCTAATGGGGCCTCCTGCTGCCACCGCACTGCGAGAGCACGATTTCTGTTCTCTTTTTTTTTAAAGATATTTATTAAGATTTTCAAAATATTACAAAAAGAAAAAAGAAAAATACAAAATAAAAATAGTTAAAAACAATTCAATCTTTCCGTTACTTATCTTTCATTTGCTTGTTTCCAGGACCTCCTCGCACCTCCCTTTTTTGTATTCCAATTCAGTTTGTTAGTTCAGCAAATCCTTCCCCTCTTGTTATCCTAGTCTTTAACCTTAAAATATTGTAACATTAAATTTTTACCTATTAATAATCCATTTTTCATATTCCCTTATAATATTACAGCTAAAAACCACTTAATTTCTATCCAACATCATTCTAACATTCATTAATTTTGCAGTATTTCTGTAAATAGTCTTTTCCTGTTCTTTCTTTCACCAATTAATCATCCACTTTTACTTTATTTAATCTTATTTCTCTTAAAACTTATATATCTAAGCTTATTCTTAAAACGTTTCCCCTAGGGTCAGAAAAAATTCCATTCCACGATTTTCCCATCTCTCATTAAAAGATAAAAGAAAAAAACAAAACAAATTATAATATATACATTTTAAATTCCCAATTTTCTTTCACCAACTCCCCTCCCCGGTTTCAGCCCCTAGCGATAGTTCCATCAATCTCAGAAGACCATCAACCCGGAGATCTTAAGTCCGAGGCTCTTAAATCTCTTTCATGTCCCCTCTGCCGGTCTTTTTTTCGCAGTCTTTGGTGTTAAAAAACAGATCTCGGTGAAGCTCCAACCCGTCGGTAGTCATATTCCTTCTTAGCAGGTATGCCAGACTTCCGTAGTTAAAAATAGAGCCTATAGGATATTCCAAATCTTCTTTCACACTCCTTTCAAATCCAAAGGCCCTAAAAACTCCAGCCTCCGCCTGACTCAGATTTGTGTCCCAAAAGTCATTTAATCTCCACATAGGGTGATCTCTCCATCTTTCATTTTCCAAACCAAGCCGGGCTTCCATCTCCAAAAACTGGCTCCTCCTAGTTGCCATCATGTAATGCCTCAAGTTATAGTCCACCATTTGCCTCTGTAGGGTTACGGCTTCCCCTTGCATCACTTTAATCACAACAGATTCCTCCTTCTCAGATTCTTCAATTTGTTCAGTTGGAAAAGATTCTTGTGCCGGATTCTTGTCAACTTCTTTACTAATGCCCACTTTTGTTCCCAAGGTTACAACATTGGTAGCCATAACATTTATCTGGTCTTGCAGCTTTCCCAACAAATAAAATGTTCTATTCAATTGACACTCGACTTCCTTCCCGACCGCCATCCTTAAGAAGTCCAAGGTCAAAACTAATTTCTCAGAACTTTTATTTAACAATTTCCCAGCTGCATCCTTACGACAGTATCCCAGAGCTCCCTCTAGAGGGACACAAGTTCCTTTTATCACTCCTTCCAGCACAAAGGTCCCAAACATAAGATTGTAACGATTCCTTCCTTCTTTTTAAATACTGAAACGGACAGTAGAAACAAAGTCCTTCTTTTATATCTTAATAGCTAGCTTGTATCTTGACAGCTAACTTGACAGCTGTCAGATTTATCCGTCAACGGGCTCTCACAGACCGCTCCCGGTTTTAGGGAAATGGCGCTTCAGTTCCCAAATTTTAACCCTCACCTGCAGGCTTCCCTGCTTCTAAGAAGATATTGATGGTAGTTTCAATCAGTGGAGTTTAGATCCTTTATGTAAGAATTTCCACGACCTTAGTTAACAAGTTTTTTGCTTCAGTTTATTTACAGAAAGGGGAGGTGGACTTCCTGTTTAGACCTTCCCCAATTTAAAAATACTTTAAAAGCCCAATTTCCGTTCTACTCACGGGTTGTTGTTTAAAATCCAATTGTCCACAAGAAAAAGTCAGCACTCTCCAGCAACGGCTATGCGGCTCCGCTCCGCAAAAAAAGCAGTTGACTCAGCACCGCGCCAATGACCCCGCTCCGCTCCGAAGCCCGTAAACGGGTCTCCTTGCGAGTTGGGGGGGGCGCAAAAGGTGCCCGCCGAGTCCCACGTTCATAGGCTTCACCCGCCTATGATTTCTGTAGGGTCCCCGCTTCGCCGTAGCGGTATAGACCCAATTTCCGCGGAGCTAGTCCCTCCAGATCGGAGGGAGTCCGCCATTAGCTGATGGCGCTAACCCGGAAGTCCGCACAATTTCTGTTCTCATCCTGAAGCAAAGTTCTTAACCTGAAGCACTATTTCTGGGTTAGTGGAGTCTGTAACCTGAAGTGTTTGTAACCTGAAGCGTATGTAACCCGAGGTACCACTGTAGTTATTTCCGCACTTGCTGATTATGACAAAAACATCAAAACAATATGAAGAAATAAGTCATTAATTGCGTATCGGTTGTTGACTTCTTTAAAAAAAAAGAAAGAAACAAAATAAAACACAATGTTTTGAGAGAGTAACAATCACCTACACCCCCTACGATCTAGTTTTGGTTCCTGCCATAGCCTTAGGCAAAGTTTTTTGTAGCTACTTGCATCAAAAGCTCAGCCAAAACCTGCTTTTGTTCAGGGCATGCAGAGATCAGAGCAGCCAGAAGGATATGGATTAAGAAACTTCCACGATGCCTGACTGCAACTTTGCAAGATGACTTAAGAGGTTGAAACCAACTACTTACAGCAGCCCCACTGAAAATAATGGAACTAAGCTAGTCATGCCCACTCATTTCAAAGGGTCCATTCATTTATTACCATTTACATCCCGTCCTTCCTTCTGAAAGCGCCCAGGACAGCAAGCACTTTTTAAAATTATCAAATAAAATCATTTAACTCCCTGTCAACAGGCAGGGAGTTTCACTGTTAAAAACCTGACTCCTCACAAACCCCAGAACTGAGGTTGCAGAAATGCAAGACACTTCTCCATCTCCTTTCTCAGATGCTCACCTAGGGCTCCATTCAGGTTTTGAAATATCCGACACCTGTGATCCAAAGTGATATTGATGTTTGTCTATGGGAGAGACAAAATAAAATAGAAATCACATTATTGTAAGAGCTGGGAAAGGGGTTTTGGAATTCTGGCTCTTCTCTCTAAAGCAAAACGTCTGTTTACACCAGACAGGTACAAATCGTGGACCACCAAGTCATTTCAATACTGTCCGCTTGTGGGTGGTGGATTTTTAAATTTGGAAAGAGCTCCAGCAAAGGAACAACTTTCAGCTCCCTATTGTTCCTTAGAAGCCTTATCCACCCCACACCTGACATCCTGATGGGCCGAACGGCGAGCATCCTGGTGGCCAAGTTTGGCTGACGGCCACAGGTTCCCAAACAAGTAGCTTTATTTCATTACATATATATAATTTAGGGGTTGTTTGGTCACCAGTGGAGGCCAAAGCAGTGAAGAGACTCAATACGGAGGCCGGATGGCCGAAGTATTGGGAAATCTTAGAACAGGATGGAGACAAGTTCAGACTACAAAGTCAGGAGAAATTGAAGCATAAAGTTGGAAACTGGTTTCAATATCGTCAAATAATGGAATTTTTTAAACAGGACAGGAAAATTGGTTTCCAGGTGGAAAAATCAAAATTAGAAACTGAACTGTTAGAACCCAATACTAAGATTTTATCTAGAATGTATAACTTGCTGTTGAAATGGAACACACAGGATGAAACAGTAAAATCTGCTATGATTAAGTGGGCTCAGGATGTTGGACATAACATCATGTCAGCTGACTGGGAATGGTTATGGAACACCGGTATTAAATTTACGGCATGTAATGCCTTAAAGGAAAACATTATGAAAATGGTATACAGGTGGTACATGACCCCAGTCAAGCTGGCAAAAATCTATCATTTGCCTGATAATAAATGTTGGAAGTGTAAAGAGACTGAAGGTACCTTTTATCACCTTTGGTGGACTTGCCCGAAGATTAAGGCCTTCTGGGAAATGATCTATAATGAAATGAAAAAGGTACTTAAATGTACCTTTCCCAAAAAGCCAGAGGCCTTTCTTCTGGGCATTGTCGGCCAATTGGTGACAAAGAAGGATAGAACTTTTTTTATGTATGCTACAACAGCGGCAAGAATACTCATCGCAAAGTATTGGAAGACACAAGATTTACCCACTCTGGAAGAATGGCAGATGAAAGTGATGGACTATATGACATTGGCCGAGATGACAGGCAGAATCCGTGACCAACGAAAAGAGACGGTGGAAGAAGACTGGAGAAAATTTAAAAGTTATCTGAAGGACTATTATAAACTTAATGAATGTTAAAAATGTCGTGGTTTTCAGAAACAAGGGGGTACAGGGATATATGGTTAGAAGATAGAAAAGAACTAAGTTGACAGAGACTTGAAAGTAATAATTGGGAGTTGCTAGTTGAAGTATGGACATTGGGATGCAGAGAGGGGGGGTATGGGGAAGTCCAAGAAAAGAGGTTTATAAGAAAATATGTACGAAACTATGCGTGTTTGTTTGTCATTTTCATTGTTTGTTTGTCTTTTTAAAACGTTGTAAAACCAATAAAAATTTTATAAAAAAAAATATATATATAATTTAGGGGTTGTTTGAGCACCCAATAGCTTGTTTTATGTTTTATGTGTATTATATTGATTGTAAATAAAATATTCATTTTTATTAAAATGGGGAGAAAGTAACTACATTTTAAAAAGCTTGCCTGGCACACATGCACACAGCTTCTCTGCGCCGTGAATTTACCCGTTTTTCTGGATCCAAAAAGACTTTCGTATAAAACAGCTGGTCGCTATCACTGCCAAGACCCTCCTAATCTGCTACAAGCTTGTAGAGGTGTGAAGCGTAGCCTATGAACCCTGTCAGGAAGAGAGAGAGATGGAGAGAGAATTAACTTTCCCTTTTTTGCCTTCAAGGTCAAGAAACATTCCAGGCCACATTAAATACCTAAACGCAAGTGTCAACAACTCTGGTTTCTAAAGAATAAGAAATACTGTGTTTTTTGCTCCATAAGATGCACCAGACCGTAAGGCACACCTAGTTTTTGGAGGAGGAAAACAAGAAAACAAATATTCTGAATCCCAGAAGCCAGAACAGCAAGAGGGATCTGGCTTCTGGGATAGCCTCTGGCTGTTCTGTCTTCTGGGATAGCCATGCACAGCCTCTCCTGGGCAGCGGGCAGAAGCCAAGAGAGGCGCTTCGCTGAAGGGGCACTGCGCAAAGAGCGAGAGCTGCGCAGTGCCCCTTCAGTCAAGCGGGAAGAGGAACAGAAGGGGCTCCGTTCCTCCTCCCGCTTCGCTGAAGGGGCGCTGTGCAGCTCTCCCTCTCTGCGCAGTGCCATTCGCTCCATAAGACGCACTAACATTTCCCCTTACTTTTTAGGAGGGAAAAAGTGCGTCTTATGGAGCGAAAAATACGGTAAGTTCATGTTGATCTGCAAGAGAAGTGTGCATAAGAACCCAAGAAGTGCCTTCAGCTGGATCAGGCCAATGGCCCATCTAGGCCAGCCTCTGGTTCTCACAGTGGCCAGCTAGATGCCTCTGGGAAGCCCTCAAGGAGGACCTGAGCACAAGAGCCCTCTCCCCTGTGATTTCTCATGGTGTTCGGAAGCATTGCTGCCTCTGATTGTGCAGGCAGAGCATAGCCATTGTGGTGAGTAGCCATCAATCGTTCTCTACTCATCCATGAATTTGTCCAATCCTCTTTTAAAGCCATCTAGGTTGCTAGACATTGGGACGCGGGTGGCGCTGTGGGTTAAACCACAGAGCCTAGGACTTGCCGATCAGAAGGTCGGCGGTTCGAATTCCCGCGACGGAGTGAGCTCCCGTTGCTCGGTCCCTGCTCCTGCCAACCTAGCAGTTTGAAAGCATGTCAAAGTGCAAGTAGATCAATAGGTACCGCTCTGGTGGGAAGGTAAAAGGCATTTCCATGCGCTGCTCTGGTTCGCCAGAAGCGGCTTAGTCATGCTGGCCACACAACCCGGAAGCTGTACGCCAGCTCCCTCGGCCAATAAAGTGAGATGGGCGCCGCAACCCCAGAGTCGGCCACGATTGGACCTAATGGTCAGGGGTCCCTTTACCTTTACCTTTACTAGGTTGCTAGACATCACTGCCTCCTGTGGAGCCAGTTCCATGCAGACCTCAGTGCTATGCAGAACTCTTCATCATTAAGCAGAAGTGTGTGTTTTTTTTTAAGAAGTCTGAAAAGGGACTACTACCTAAAGTAATTAAGAATCATTGCTTTTTTAAAAAAAAAAAGCCTACATCTTTCTCAGGGTAGAAGCACATCCCAGACTTACCTCGCTTTTGGTTCTGCTTAGACAAGGTGCTTTGTGTTAACTGGAAATGTTCCATTTCTGTATTAGTTGGCTGAAGGAAATGTATATCCCTTCAGCCATTTTGCAGTTGTAGCTGCACAACGAAGGATCAAGTAATGATTATTTAGTTCAGGGAGAAGGCAGTATCCTTTGCAGACTTGCATTGTGCACCCAGAAAGGGGTAAGCTTCCAGATCTCATTATTATGAAGCACTAGAAAGAACGTTACTAAATTTTGGACATTGTAGATTTATCCCGTTCTGGTGCTTGCAATGTCTTTTGTTCTGTAGCTGTGTGATATGTGCTTATGCTGTATTGTGATAGTCGTTGCCTATAAACAATAATATGTATTGAATGGAACTGAATTACCGTATTTTTTGCTCTATAGGACGTATCCGACCATAGGACGCACCTTGTTTTAGAGGGGTAGAACAAGAAAAAAAATTCTCTCCCTCTCTGCGCAGTGCCCCTTCAGTGAAGCGGCAGAGAGGGAAAGCTGTGCAGCGCCTCTCCAGCGAAGCAAAGCCATGAGAGCGAGAGGGATCGGTGCGCACCGACCCCTCTCGCTCTCCTGGTTTCAGCAAAAGCAACCCAAAGCCTCCGGAGCGCGGCAGGAGCGCTCCCACTGCGCTTCGGAGGCTTCGCGTTGCTGTCGCTGAAGCCAAGGAGCCTGCATTCGTTCCATAAGACGCACACACATTTTCCCTTAATTTTTGGAGGGGGGAAAGTGTGTCTTATAGAGCGAAAAATACAGTATTATGAAGCAAAATAAAAAAATTCCTTCCAGTAGCACCTTAAAGACCAACTAAGTTAGTTCTTGGTATGAGCTTTCGTGTGCATGCACACTTCTTCAGATACCAAGGTTGTGTGCATGCACGGCTACCTATCTGTAACTAGTATTATGAAGCAAACTCTCAAAACCCATTGGCTCACATGGTGACTCACCAGTCCCCAAACTATGGAACTGACTCCCACAGGAGCCAATGAGGCCCACCAACTTGGATAGCTTGAAAAGAAGATTAGACAAATACAAAACGGTCACTGATGTCTACTAGCGGGTCCTCGCAGCGGAATCACATCCATCCAGTGCTTTACCAACTGCACTGTCTCCCGGTGGAGTACAGGATCGGGTTTAAGGTGCTGGTTTTGACCTTTAAAGCCCTATGCAGCCTAGGACCCTCGTACCTACGGGACCTACGTACTCTCCTGGTATGCCCCACAGAGGACCTTAAGGTCCAGAAATAACAACATTTTGGAGATCCCAGGTCACAAGGTGGTTAGATTGGTCTCAACTAGGGCCAGGGCCTTTTCAGTACTGGCCCCGACGTGGTGGAACACTCTGTCACAAGAGACTAGGGCCCTGCGGGACTTGACATCTTTCTGCATGGCCTGCAAGACAGAGCTGTTCCACCTGGCCTTTGGTTTGGACTCAGTCTGACCCTTATGTTTTCCCTCCCCTTACGGTTTTGATCCATGGGCTACTTTTAAAATGAGGCTGAATTTTAAATTGCATTTTAACCTGTATTTTAAATTGACCCCCCCCCCATTATGTGTTTACTGTGATTTTATTGGTGTTAGCTGCCCTGAGCCCGGCTCTGGTCAGGTATAAATACAATTTATTATTTATTATTATTATAGCTAGAATGGCTGTGCTCTGCCTACATGGCTGGAGGCAGCAAAGCTTCTGGTTACCAGTTGCTGGAAAACACAGGAAGGGAGAAAGTGCTCTTGTGCTTGGGATTTTTTTCTTCTTCTGTTCTTGCGTTTTGAAACTTGAACCCAGTTCCTGCTCTCTCATTCCTTTTTCCCCCAAGTTTTTTATTGATTTTCCAAAATTTTTCAACAAACAAACGAACATACCGTCTTTTTCGCCCTATAAGATGCACTTTTCCCCCTCCAAAAATTAAGGGGAAATGTGTGTGCGTCTTATGGGGCGAATGCAGACTCCTTGGCTTCAGCGATAGCAACGCGAAGCCTCCGAAGCCTGCGCTCCGGAGGCTTCGCGTTGCTTCCACTGAAGCCAGGAGAGTCTGCTCTTTGAGGCTGGCGGTGGGGGAAAGCAGCGCTTCCACCATCGCCAGCCCCAGAGGATGGGGGGCAGCGGGAAGGCGCGCGACGCCTTGCCACTACTCTCCAACCCGACTTCGAGGCTGGCGGTGGGGAAAGCAGCGCTTCCCCCATCGCCAGCCCCAGAGGATGGGGGGCAGCAGGAAGGTGTGCGACGCCTTCCCGCTACTCTCCAACCCTCCTTTGGGCTTTTGCGGGACATGGGGGAATTCCCCCACCTCCCGCAAAAGCAGGCAAAAGCCGCGCACTCTTTAAAGAGGCTCTGCGACTTCTGCTGGCATTTCTACGAGGGAGGGTGATTCCTAGAAAAGCCCGCAGGAGCCGCACACCCTTTAAAGAGCAAGTGGCTCTTGGGGGCTTTTCCCCAAGGAGGGAAAAGGGACTGACTGGCTGAGTCAGTCCCTTCTCCCTCCTGTGGGCTTTTGCGGGAAATGGGGGAATTCCCCCACCTCCCGCAAAAGCCTGCAAAAGCCGTGCGCTCTTTATTTTTTTTATTTTTTTTATAAATATTTTATTGAGTTTTAACAAATAAGAAAAAATTCAAGAAAAAAATACAAAAACAAGAAGAATACAAAGTCACAAAATACGGTACAAAAATACAAACATTAAACACTACGAAAGAAAGAAGAAAAAAGAAAAAAAACAAAAAACACATGTAATAACAAAAAACAAAAAATCCCTCTTTCTTAATTTCTCATCTTCAATTAACTTATTTTCCCGACTTCCTCACGTCTCCCGTTCTTGTATCCCTTTTAAGAATTAATTCAGCAAATTCATATCCTATTAATTTATCTATTATTGATCCAATCTTACATTTTACTTTGTTGCTAGAACCCCTGCGGTTCATTTCAATGTCATCAACATTCAAAAATTTTACAATGTTTCTGCAAATAAATTTTAAATTTCCTCCAATCTTCCTCCACCGACTCCTCTCCCTGGTCTTGGATTCTGCCAGTCATTTCCGCCATCTCCATGTAGTCTATTAGTTGCATCTGCCAGTCTTCCATGGTGGGTAAATCTTGTGTCTTCCAATGCTTTGCGATGAGGATTCTTGCTGCTGCTGTAGTATACATAAAAAAGGTTCTGTCCATCTTTAACACCGATTGGTCCACTATGCCCAGGAGGAAGGCCTCTGGTTTCTTCGGGAAAGTATATTTAAATACCTTTTTCAGTTCATTATATATCATCTCCCAGAATGTCTTAATCCTTGGGCACGTCCACCAAAGGTGAAGAAATGTACCTTCGATCTCTTTACATTTCTAACATTTGTTATTGGGCAGATGATATATTTTTGAAAGCTTGACTGGGGTCATGTACCACCTAGACATCATTTTCATAATATTCTCTCTTAAGGCATTACATGCCGTAAATTTAATCCCGGTGGTCCACAACTTCTCCCAGTCAGCAAACATAATATTGTGACCTATATCTTGTGCCCATTTTATCATTACAGATTTTACCGTTTCTTCCTCAGTATTCCATTTCAACAGCAGATTGTATATTCTTGAAAGTATCTTAGCATTGGGTTCTAACAGTTCTGTTTCTAGCTTTGATTTTTCCACTTGGAAACTGTCAGGGAACTGCCATCGGAGGGACAGGTGGTGGAGGGGCTCAGGGAGGAAGGAAGAGACTCAACAGCTGAAGCAGGAACCAGCAGGGGGAGGAGTGGATCTCTGAGGGAATGCGAGCAGGAGGGAGGGCTCAGAGACGCTTCCAGCGAGAACAGTGGGGAGGTATCTGAAGCTCCCATAGGGAGACCCACGCCTCGCCGGAAACTGTTACGCCGTGAGTCCAGAAGGCGGGTTTCCGTTAAGGAGCTCTTATGTTGGAGACGATTCCGAAAACAACCACTGTCGGAATCTACAAGTGACTAGGGCAGACATGTTTGTGGAGCTCTGTCACACACAGAGGTTTGTGAAGCAGCACAAACTCTGAGGGAGCACGATTTTACGCACAAGCAGCTAATCATCCCATCACAGAAACCAATTTTTTTATCCGAATTATAAACCTCTCTTATTTGAAAATAGTGTAACCAGTCTCGCACCTTCTCTTTGAGTTTGTCATAACTCTGCAATTTCAATTTATCACCTTCCTGTTCTAAAATTTCCCAGTATTTTGGCCATTTGGCTTCCATGTTAAGTTTTTTCAAGGCTTTCGCCTCCATAGATGATAGCCACCTTGGAGTTTTGCTCTCAAAAAAGTCTTTATACCTTATCCAGACATTAAACAAAGCTTTTCTGACAATATGGTTTTTGAATGCCTTATGCGCTTTTATCTTGCCGTACCATAGATATGCATGCCACCCAAATACATTATCATTCCCTTCAAGATCCAAAACATCTGTATTCTCAAGAAGTAGCCATTCTTTCAGCCAGCAAAAAGCTGCTGACTCATAATAAAGTTTTAAGTCTGGCAGGGCAAACCCCCCTCTTTCTTTAGCATCAGTAAGTATTTTAAATTTTATTCTGGGCTTTTTGCCCTGCCAGACAAATCTAGATATGTCTCTTTGCCACTTCTTGAAACAGTCCATCTTATCAATAATTTGCAATGATTGGAATAAAAATAACATCCTCGGCAATACATTCATCTTAATAACAGCAATTCGACCCAGCAAGGAAAGCTTCAATTTCGTCCAAGTTTCTAGCTCTTTTTTCACCTCAGACCAACATTTCTCATAATTATCTTTAAATAGATTCACATTCTTAGATGTCATGTTCACTCCCAAGTATTTTACCTTATTTACTAATGTTAAATCTGTTTCGTTCTGAAACCTCTCTCTTTCTGTGTCAATTTTTTCTCCAAAACCTTGGTTTTCAACTTGTTCAGTTTAAAACCTGCCACTTGACCAAATTCCTGGATTACTTCTAAAGCCCTCTTAGTACTGGGTATTGGCTCCTGTAATGTCATAACAAGATCATCTGCAAAAGCTTTAATTTTGTATTGTTTAACTCCGACCTGAATACCTTGAATCAAATGGTCCCTTCTGATCATATTTAGCAAAACCTCCAGGACTGAAATAAAAAGCAATGGGGAAATTGGGCAACCTTGTCGTGTCCGTTTCTCTATTTTGAACTCTTCTGTAACCATATTATTTACTATCAATTTAGCTTTTTGTTCAGAGTATATCGCACCTATACCATTTTCAAAATTCTGTCCAACCCCCATCCCCTGAAGATTTTTCTTCATAAAACTCCAGGAAATATTGTCAAAGGCTTTCTCCGCATCCACAAAAATTAAAACGGCTTTTGTATTAATGTTCACCTGTAGCTTCTCTAGAATATTAATAATATTCCTCGTGTTGTCCGATAAGTGTCTTCCAGGAAGAAAGCCAGCCTGGTCTTTATGTATCACTTCTGCCAGAACTTTTTTCAATCTTCTCGCCGAAATATCTGCAAAAAATTTGTAATCCACATTAAGTAGGGATATGGGGCGATAGTTCTTAAGTTGTGTCTTTTCAGACTCAGTTTTCGGTATAAGTGTGATGTACGCTTCTTTCCACGTCTCAGGTGCCCTTTTCCCTTCCATGATTTCATTACAAACCTCCTTCAAAGGTTGAATTAAATAGTCTTTCAAAGTTCTGTAATACTTGGAGGTTAATCCATCAGGTCCTGGAGATTTGCCCAGTTGCATATTTTGAATCGCGCCTTCCACCTCTTGTTCGGATATTTTATAGTTCAATAAAGCTTTATTTTCTTGAGAAATTTCCTGTAATCCATTGGTGTTCAGAAATTGATCAATTTTCGACTCCATCTGCGGCCCTTGTGTATATAGTTCTTTAAAATATTTCTAGAAGCAACTTCTAATCTCCTGTGGCTTCTGAATGTTCTTTCCATCCACTTCGAGATTAGTGACAGTATTTAATTTTTGTCTCTTCTTCAACTGCCATGCTAGCAGCTTTCCACATTTATTGGCTGATTCGAAGGTTTTTTGTCTCATCTGTTTAACTTTCCATTCAATGTCCTGATTTATCAATTTCATAAATTGTACTTGATGTAACTTAATTTCTCTCAAGATCTCTTGGGATTTTGGTTTTTTCTCTCCTCTTATTTTCTCCAAAATCTTCTCCTTTTTCTCATTTTGGATTTTCCTTTTTATTGCATTTCGTTGTATCAAAAACCCTCTCATCACAGCTTTGCTTGCGTCCCAGATTGTTCTTTTTCCCACTGTAGTCTTCAAGTTTATCTCAAAATAGTCTTTTATAGTTTTTTGGGCCTTCTTGATAGTTTCTGAGTCTCTAAACAAGGCGTCATGAATCCTACATCTGAAGGAGCCATTCAATGTTGGTTTCATTTCCATCTTCACAGGGTTGTGGTCGGAGCAGATTTTTGGGCAGATTTCCGCTTTACGGATCTTGGGAGCCATTCCTCTGGTTCTCCAGATTTGGTCAATCCTTGTCCAGGTCTTTTGGGCTTCAGAAAAAAAAGTCCCCTCTTTACCTAGGGGGTTCTTGGTTCTCCAGATGTCAATTAGGTCCATATTGTCTGTCATTTCAAAAAAGGTTTTCGGTAGTCTTCCGTCTTTTGTCACCACTTGTCTTTCTGACTTATGCATATTTGTCGATACCACGCCATTCATATCTCCAAGCATAATAATGTTTAAGTCCATATAGTCCAACAATGTCTCATGCAGTTTCTTGTAAAATTCTGCTTTCCCCTCATTTGGTGCATATATCATAGAATCATAGAATCATAGAGTTGGAAGAGACCACAAGGGCCATCGAGTCCAACCCCCTGCCAAGCAGGAAACACCATCAGAGCACTCCTGACATATGGTTGTCAAGCCTCTGCTTAAAGACCTCCAAAGGAGGAGACTCCACCACACTCCTTGGCAGCAAATTCCACTGTCAAACAGCTCTTACTGTCAGGAAGTTCTCCCTAATGTTTAGGTGGAATCTTCTTCCTTGTAGTTTGGATCCATTGCTCCGTGTCCGCTTCTCTGGAGCAGCAGAAAACAACCTTTCTCCCTCCTCTATGTGACATCCTTTTATATATTTGAACATGGCTATCATATCACCCCTTAACCTCCTCTTCTCCAGGCTAAACATGCCCAGCTCCCTTAGCCGTTCCTCATAAGGCATCGTTTCCAGGCCTTTGACCATTTTGGTTGCCCTCCTCTGGACACGTTCCAGTTTGTCAGTGTCCTTCTTGAATTGTGGTGCCCAGAACTGGACACAGTACTCCAGGTGAGGTCTGACCAGAGCAGAATACAGTGGCACTATTACTTCCCTTGATCTAGATGCTATACTCCTATTGATGCAGCCCAGAATTGCATTGGCTTTTTTAGCTGCCACGTCACACTGTTGGCTCATGTCAAGTTTGTGGTCAACCAAGACTCCTAGATCCTTTTCACATGAACTGCTCTCAAGCCAGGTGTCACCCATCTTGTATTTGTGCCTCTCATTTTTTTTGCCCAAGTGCAATACTTTACATTTCTCCCTGTTAAAGTTCATCTTGTTTGTTTTGGCCCAGTTCTCTAATCTGTCAAGGTCGTTTTGAAGTGTGATCCTGTCCTCTGGGGTGTTAGCCACCCCTCCCAGTTTGGTGTCATATCCCTATTATCAAAAATTTCTCACCTTGAAATTGTATTTCAATAGCCACATATCTTCCTTGATCGTCTTTAAAAACAAATTTAGGTGATAGACTTTCCTTTGCGTAGATCACCACTCCTCTCTTTTTAACTTTGTCTGATGAAATAAATTCTTGTCCTAATCTTTTGTTGATTAACACTTTCCTATGTGTTCTGATCACATGAGTTTCTTGCAAACGTATCAAGTCCAATTTTTCCTTTTTCAACAGATGGAAGATTTTTTTTCTCTTGTCAGGGGAATTCAAACCTCGAATGTTCCAACTTAATACCTGCAGAGACATTGTGTAATTATTCTGCTTCTCCTCCAACTGCTCCCAGTGCTTGTTCTCGATCTGTGGGTGGTATCACTTCTGGTTTGTCCTCCAGTGGTAGCTTTGCTAAGTCCAAAACTCCTGGTTTCAACCTTGGTTCTCTTTTGTCCACCTCTTTTTATAAATCTTCCTCGTGGTCCCTCAAAAACCTCACTTTATCCTCTTCTGATTTTATCTTGACCTTTCCCCCTTTATAAGTAAAAGACAGCCCCTTTTCTTTTCTTGTTTTCTTTGTTTTTCTGTGCTGTTTATATCTATCTGGAAAAAATGCAATAAAAAATATTTTTTAAAAAAATATATAAGTAAAAGACAGCCCCTGGGGAAATTCCCACCGGAAGACAACACTATTTCTTCTTAGTAAGGTCACCAGGTCTCCGTATTTAGCTCTGAGGTCCAGTAGATGTTTTGGGATATCTTTGTAGATTTCTATCCTTGAACCCTCTATTTCCAGTGATTTCTGATAGTGTAGGCCCAGTATTTTATCTCTCTCTTCTTTAGATCTAAGCGTAATCAAACAGTCTCTTACCTTGTTCTTTCTTCCCTCTTTGTTCCCTCTGCCAAGTCTGAAGGCTGTCACTATCTTAAAGTCTTTCTCAGGATCAAGGCCCCAGAAATCTTCAAATTCCTGTGTAAGAAATTCACTCAAATTACCTTCTTCCGATTCCGGTACCGCCCTGATCCTTAAATTGGCCTGTTTGTCTTTCAATTCAAATAAGGACAGTTGTGCCTTATGCTCTTCTAGTTGCTTGTTAATTGGCTGCAGTTTTCCTTCTACCACCAGCAGCTTTTCTCTAGCTTCATCAGCAATTTTCCTTGTCAATTTAGATTCCTGCACCAGCCTGTCAATAGCCTGAGTGTTGGAGTTAATAGTTGTAGTATTTAAATCAATTTTAGCTGACAATTTTTCCACGGCTCCAAATATTTTGTCTAATGATGCACTTAAATTCTCTTCAGCACCCATGCTTTTTGCTTTTTGTCTGTCCAGTATCCTCTTTTTCTAAAACAGGAGGTGCTACTATTGATTGTCTTCGTTGCTGCTGTCTAGTTTTTATCCTTGTTGGCTGGCGCTTATCCTGATCCATTGCCTTGTTTTTTAAAATTCAAGGTCACTCACACAGTTCAAGTTCCTTTCTGATGGGAAAATTTCCAGACCTGTTGTAGTGGAAAATCCCCAGCTATATTCTAGGCCTCCTCTAGGGGAGTACCTTGGCAACAATGTTACTTTCAAAACAGCTTCCCAAAGGCAGTCCTGTCCTACTTTCATTTTTCAGTAAGAGGCAACAATTACAAAAAGTCCTTCCAATTCCAGTTGTTACAAAGAGTCCCATCCAATTCAAAAGCAGAGTATTCTCAAACAGTTACAAATATTTATAAACGGTGCAACACTTTCTTGCTGTCTCTGGCAGACCAATATCAGGGATTAGGCAGTGGTCTTTTCCCTCCACTTTCTTATTCTCAAGTCCAAAACTTTCCCTCTCCCCCTCACTGCAGGAGGGGGTTCTTTTATCTGGCATTAAAATCTAGGTCCTCTTACTTTAATTTCTCTGGCTCTGGCTTTAAAAGTCTTTGCTTTACTCCTGTTTACAAAAGTGGAAGACGGACTAACTTTTTGCGTCTTCCCGCTTCAGTGCCAAGTTCAAAGTCTTTTGTGCCGATCAAAGGTAATCCAATCCTCTGATCTCCCGATTTAAAGATCTTACTCACGGGTTGTAGTTTGTAATCCGAATTTCCAAAGGATAGAGTACAGCGCTCTCCGGCAACAGCTGCGCGGCTTTGCTCCACGGAAGTAGCGATCGACCCTCAGCACCGCGCCACCCCCGTTCTGCTCCGGAGCCCCTTACGGGGTTCCCTTGCTAGTTGGGGGGGCGCTTCTGGCGCCCGCCGGGTCCCACGGCCACAGGCTTCTCCCGCCTGCGGTTTTTTCCCGGGTCCCCGCTGCGCCATAGCGGTAAGACGCTAAATTCCTCGGAGCTTCTCCTCCTGTTCAGAAGGAGACCGCCATTACCGTTGGCTCCGTGCGCTCTTTAAAGGGGCTCCGCGGCTTTTCTAGGAGGTGGAGGAATAACCCCGTCTCCTGGAAAAGCCCGCAGCAGTCGCGCACCCTTTAAAGAGCGCGCCACTCTTGGGGGCTTTTCCCCGAGGAGGGAGAAGGGACTGACTGGCCGAGTCAGTCCCTTCTCCCTCCTGTGGGCTTTTGGGAGAGATGGGGGAATTCCCCCACCTCCCGCAAAAGCCCGCAAAAGCCGAGCGCTCTTTAAAGGGGCTCCGCGGCTTTTCTAGGAGGTGGGGGAATTCCCCCGCCTCCTAGAAAAGCCCACAGGAGCCGCGCACCCTTTAAAGAGTGTGCCGCTCTTGGGGGCTTTTCCCCAAGGAGGGAGAAGGGACTGACTGGCCGAGTCAGTCCCCTTTCCCTCCTGCTGGCTTTTGGGGTAGATGGGGAAATTCCCCCACCTCCCGCAAAACCCGCAAAAGCCGTGCGCTCTTTAAAGGGGATCCGGGGCTTCTCTAGGAGGTGGGGGAATTCCCCCATCTCCTAGAAAAGCCCGCAGGAGCCGTGCACCCTTTAAAGAGCGCGCCGCTCTTGGGGGCTTTTCCCCGAGGAGGGAGAAGGGACTGACTGGCCGAGTCAGTCCCTTTTCCCTCCTGTGGGCTTTTGCTGGAGATGGGGGAATTCCCCCACCTCCCGCAAAAGCAGGCAAAAGCCGTGCGCTCTTTAAAGGGGCTCCGCGGCTTCTGCTGGATTTTCTACGAGGGGGGGATTCCCCCAACTCCTAGAAAAGCCCGCAGGAGCCACGCACCCTTTAAAGAGCGCGCCGCTCTTGGGGGCTTTTCCCCAAGGAGGGAGAAGGGACTGACTGGCCGAGTCAGTCCCTTCTCCCTCCTGTGGGCTTTTGGGAGAGATGGGGGAATTCCCCCACCTCCCGCAAAAGCAGGCAGAAGCCGCGCGCTCTTGGACTTCCGGTCGGCGCCATCGACTAATGGTGGATTTCCCTCCGAGCTCCGGAGGGAGACTGCTCCGCGAATTCGGGTCTGACCGCTACGGCGAAGCGGGGACCCACAAAAATCACAGGCACGGAAGCCTGTGAACAAGGAGACTCGGCGGGCACCTTTGCGCCCCCCGAAATCACAAAGGAGCCTTTTTAAAGGCTCCGGAGTGGCATCGGGTGTGTGGCGCGGTGCTGAGAGTCATTACCCAGCCCGTGGAGCGAAGCCGCGTCGCCATGGTCGAGAGCGCCGATTCCTTCCTGAAATTTGGATTTGAAACCAACTACCTGTGAGTAGGACCTAAAGATCTTTTGGGATTTACAAATAAATTAAGAAAAATTTGGCCGGAAACGGGACAGGCATAAAATAAGGAAGTCTGCCTTCCCGGACTGCAGAAAGTTTAAAGCAAAGAAAGTATAAAGCTGTAACTGGAGAAAGGCTATTGGGAACCAAGCAAACTTTACATTGGAATTGAACCCCCCCTCCTGCCGGCAGGAGCAGAGGGGGAGGACAGTGGACTTTTGATAACCTGCATGAAAGGAATTTTTGGGAAAATTTTACCCGCTGTTTCAAAGCCCTTGGAACGGACTGCCTAAATAAGGGAGCCGGACTGAGAACTGTCACTTTGTTTAAGACTCTTTGCAAGTTACTTAATTACTGGACTGCTGTGTTATTGAAAGATATTTAATTACTAGACTGTTAAGCTTTGGAAATACATTTGGGAACTGTTACAATAGACTTTTTTCTCCCTTTCTTGGAGGCACGGGGGACTTGGCTATAAGGGACATTTTGTTGAAAAAGATCTGGAGATTTCTCCCCCTAGAGCAGTGTTTCCCAACCACTGTTCCGCGGCACACTAGTGTGCCGCGAGATGTTGCCTGGTGTGCCGCGGGAAAAATTAAAAAATTCGAAAGATTTTTTTTTTTTAAAAGTCAAATTTTTGATTGGGGCGCCGTCACTAGATGACCCCTGGGGTTCCCTCCCTCCCGCTCTGCGCCTCCCTCCTCCTCCGGGGAGGCCCTTCCTGGCTCTCGGCCAAGGCTTGGCGGCTGCCAGGCGTTTTGTTTTAAGCGCTCTTCTCCCGGCCATGGAATGAGCGCAGCGGCGGCGGCCGGGCGGGCAGGGGCTCTTCCGCGCAGACCCCGCACAGCTTGCCTGCGCCCCCCGGAGATCGGGCGGCAGGATGGAGCCCGGGGATCCCCGCGGAGGCGGAGCGGCGGAGGCGGAGGCTGCCCCCCAGGTAGGGCTGTGTCGGGGTTTTTTTATTTTTGCAATGCTGCATCCGCGCCGGAGGGGATGCATCGGACCGCGGGGAGACCCCTTGGCGGGCGTGCAAGGCAATGCATGCGTGCAGGCGTTGCATGGAGTGCAGTGCAATGCAATGGCAACGCGGCGCCCTGCATGCATGCATGCAACTTCCACCGGCGCTCCGGTCTTGGCAGGTGAGGGGGGTCCCCAGTGGGCGGCAGAGACAGCCGGGAGGGCGAAGGGGAGCCGGGGGGGAGCAGCGCTGCTCCCCGAGCCGAGCCCGGGGGGAAACTTCGGCGTCGTTGCGCCAGGTGTTGGAAGCGGAGGCTGGCGGGGGCCCCTCACCTGCAAAACCTGGTCGCCTCTCATATATTTTGTGCATTGCATTCATCGCCCGCTTTCTCCTCCAAGGAGCTCCCGGGGGCGCGCGTGGTTCTCCCCGTGTTATCCTCGCAACAACAGCCCTGCGAGGTGGGTCAGGCGAGTGGCCCAAGGGAGCACCCAGGGATTGTCCTGGCCAGGTGGGGTGATTTGAACCCTGCTCTCTGCCCGGTCTTCGTCCTCATTTAGCCCCCACATGTGCATGACTGTGCATGACTGAGGTTTTCCCCCCTCGTCTTGGCTATGGTGTGAGTCTGTGCTGTTAATTAATGGGGTTCTGCCTTCGGAGAAGATGAGCCAGCCCTCAAGGAGGTGATTATGTAATTTGCTAGCAATTCATGTCCCTCCCGGCGTGACGCTGCGCGCTGACGTCACGGGGCTGTAATGGTGGTGTGCCTCGAGATTTTTTTCATGAAACAAGTGTGCCTTTGCCCAAAAAAGGTTGGGAAACACTGCCCTAGAGGATTCTGCTGAAACAGTTGCAAAGTGGATTACAATAACTAAGTCATTGGAATTTACCATTTAAAAACAATCTACAGACGTGGGAACGACCTTGACTGGGACATGAGTGGTACAGCTGAGGAGACAACTACTAGATCTGGCAGACAATACAAGAGTAAAACTTCACAACAACGAAGGGTTTCAGTCTCAGGCACAGTAACAGCAGCAACAGCTGCAGCAGTTGCAACTGGGCAGACAAAAACAACAATTATGCCAACAGATCCTGTGACACAAGCTTTAGTCAAGATAAATGAATCTTTAGAATCCCTGACAAAACAAGATGCGGAAAATAGTAGACAACTGGCAGAGTTCTCAGCAAAACTTTATTTGAACACGCAAAGTATAAATGAACTGGGGAAGAGGGTGACCTCAAATACAGAGACTATTAATAAACTTTTAGAGGACTCTGCCACAACTCGAAAGATTGCAGAAGAAGCTAAGGTTTCCGCAGATGCTACCCAGGAAAAGATAATACCAGTCTACAAAAAGCTAGAAGACCACAAATTAGCTTTGTCTATGTTGGAATTACAAAGAAAGGAGAGAAATTTGAGATTGAGAGCAGTACCTGAAAGTGAAAAAGATAACCTGGTGGACTTCCTTACAAATGAGTTTTTTGATTTTTGGCAGCTGGAGCCAGAAAAGGAAGAATTGAAGATAGTGGCTGCCTTTAGATTGGGCAGAAGACAGAATAGAAAAAAAGCCAAGGGACTGCTTGATAACTTTAAGATCTAAAGAAGAAAGAGATAAAATATTAAATTTGCATTTTCAAAGAACTCTGGAGATTGAAGATTCTTTTGTGGTGATTTTCAAGGATATACCTAAGCATATTTTGGACGTGAGAAATTATTACAAGGACCTGGTTGATCTGCTGAAAAAGAACAGAATAATCTTCAGGTGGGAATTTCCTCAAGGACTATCTTTCAAATATAAAGGAAGGAAAACTAAAATAAGATCTGTGCAAGATAAAGAGCACTTTTTGAGAGATAACGAGGAAGATCTTCTGAAGGAGGTGGTTGAAGTGGAACCAACCCTAGCAGAAAAGGAAATAACAGATATCCAAAATCTGACATTTGGACTTAAATCACCGGCGAAGGAAGAGCAACTACTTGGAGCAGTTGGAGGGGAAAGTAAATAACGGCAAGATGTCTCTGCAACTTCTAAGCTGGAATTGTAATGGTTTGAACCTTCCCAGGAAAAGACAAAATGTTTTTCATATATTGAAAAAAGAGCATAGAATCATAGAATCATAGAATCATAGAATCATAGAGTTGGAAGAGACCACAAGGGCCATCGAGTCCAACCCCCTGCCAAGCAGGAAACACCATCAGAGCACTCCTGACATATGGTTGTCAAGCCTCTGCTTAAAGACCTCCAAAGTAGGAGACTCCACCACACTCCTTGGCAGCAAATTCCACTGTCGAACAGCTCTTACTGTCAGGAAGTTCTTCCTAATGTTTAGGTGGAATCTTCTTTCTTGTAGTTTGGATCCATTGCTCCGTGTCCGCTTCTCTGGAGCAGCAGAAAACAACCTTTCTCCCTCCTCTATGTGACATCCTTTTATATATTTGAACATGGCTATCATATCACCCCTTAACCTCCTCTTCTCCAGGCTAAACATGCCCAGCTCCCTTAGCCGTTCCTCATAAGGCATCGTTTCCAGGCCTTTGACCATTTTGGTTGCCCTCCTCTGGACACGTTCCAGTTTGTCAGTGTCCTTCTTGAATTGTGGTGCCCAGAACTGGACACAGTACTCCAGGTGTGGTCTGACCAGAGCAGAATACAGTGGCACTATTACTTCCCTTGATCTAGATGCTATACTCCTATTGATGCAGCCCAGAATTGCATTGGCTTTTTTAGCTGCCGCGTCACACTGTTGGCTCATGTCAAGTTTGTGGTCAACCAAGACTCCTAGATCCTTTTCACATGTACTGCTCTCAAGCCAGGTGTCACCCATCTTGTATTTGTGCCTCTCATTTTTTTTGCCCAAGTGCAATACTTTACATTTCTCCCTGTTAAAATTCATCTTGTTTGCTTTTGCCCAGTTCTCTAATCTGTCAAGGTCGTTTTGAAGTGTGATCCTGTCCTCTGGGGTGTTAGCCACCCCTCCCAGTTTGGTGTCATCTGCAAATTTGATCAGGATGCCCTTGAGTCCATCATCCAAGTCGTTGATAAAGATGTTGAATAAGACCGGGCCCAAGACAGAACCCTGTGGCACCCCACTAGTCACTCTTCTCCAGGATGAAGAGGAACCATTGATGAGCACCCTTTGGGTTCGGTCAGTCAGCCAGTTACAAATCCACTGAGTGGTAGCATAGTCAAGACCGCATTTTACCAGCTTCTTTACAAGAATATCATGGGGCACCTTGTCAAATGCCTTGCTGAAATCAAGGTAGGCTACATCCACTGCGTTCCCTTCATCTACCAGGCTTGTAACTCTGTCAAAAAACGAGATCAGGTTAGTCTGACATGACTTATTTTTCAGAAATCCATGCTGACTATTGGTGATCACAGCATTCCTTTCTAGGTGCTCACAGACTGTTTGCTTAATGATCTGTTCCAGAATCTTCCCTGCTATTGATGTCAGACTGACTGGGCGGTAATTATTTGGGTCCTCTCTTTTCCCCTTTTTGAAAATAGGGACAACATTTGCCCTCCTCCAGTCTGCCGGGACTTCGCCTGTTCTCCAGGAATTCTCAAAGATGACTGCCAGTGGTTCTGAGATCACATCTGCCAGTTCTTTTAATACTCTTGGATGCAGTTCATCTGGCCCTGGAGACTTGAATACATCTAATCTAGACAAATATTCTTGTACTATCTCCTTAGTTATTCTGGGCTGTGTTTCCTTTGCTGAATCATTTGCTCCAAATTCTTCAGGTCGGGCATTGTTTTCTTTATCGGAGAAGACTGAGGCAAAGAAGGCATTGAGGAGTTCAGCCCTTTCTGTGTCCCCTGTTTGCATTTCACCATCTTCTCCTCTGAGTGCAATTGGGCTTGATTTGTCTACAAGAAACACATGTGACAAGGTTGCATAGGAAACTACTCATCAACAAAAGATTAGGACAGGAATTCATTTCATCTGATAAAGTAAAGAAAAGAGGAGTGGTAATCTATGCAAAGGAAAAATTATCTCTGAAATTGATGTTTAAAGATGAACAAGGAAGATTTTTGGCAATTGAAATTCAAGTTCAAGGAGAAAAATTTCTGATATTAGGAACCTACGCACCAAATGAAGGGAAGTCGGAATTCTTTAAGAAGTTGCATGAGACCCTGCTGGACTATTTGGATTACAATTTAATATTGATGGGAGATATGAATGGAGTGGTATCTACAAATATGGACAAAGCACAAAGACAGGTAGTTTCTAAAGAGGGGAGACTACCAAAGACTTTCTTTGAATTGACTGAAAATATGGACTTGATTGATATTTGGAGAACAAAGAACCCTCTCGAGAGAGAGGGAACTTTCTTTTCTGAAGCTATGATGACATGGACTAGAATCGACCAAATTTGGGTTACTAGTGGGATGGCTCCAAAGATAAGGAAAGTAGAAATCTGCCCAAAAGCCTGCTCCGACCACAATGCCGTAAAGATGGAGATGAAGTTAACAACAGCTGGCTCTTTTAGATGGAGGATGAATGACACCCTATTTAGAGATGAAGAGGTCCTTAAAAAGGCACAAAAAACTCTGAGAGACTATTTTGAAATAAATTTAAAAATGGATGTGGAAAAAAGAGTAATCTGGGACGCAAGTAAAGCTGTGATGCGAGGTTTTTTAATACAACAAAACTCAATAAAGAAGAAAAATCAAAATGAGAAGAAGGATAAGATTTTGGAAAAGATTAAAGAAGGAGAAAAGAAATTGAGGTCTAAACCAAAGTCCCAGGAGATTTTGAGAGAAATTAAATTATATCAGACGCAATATATGGAATTGATGAACCAAGAAACAGAATGGAAGATCAAACAAATGAGACAAAGGACATTTGAATCTGCAGATAAATGTGGTAAACTTCTGGCTTGGCAATTGAAGAAAAGACAAAAATTAAATACGGTTACAAGCTTAGAGGTGGAAGGAAAGAACATTTACAAGCCAAATGAGATTAGAAACTGCTTCCAGAGTTATTTTAAAAAATTATATTCACAAGGACCGGAGAATGAAGGGGATATAGATGAGTTTCTTAACGAATATGGACTACAAAAAATCTCTCAGCAAAGTAAAATGGACTTGAACCAGAAAATAACTGAACAAGAGATAGAGGGTGCCATTCAAAATATGCAATTGGGAAAATCTCCAGGACCAGATGGGTTGACTTCCAGATACTACAAAGCTTTGAAGGAGTGGTTGATACAACCTTTGGAGGAAGTCTGCAATGAAATTTTAGAGGGGGAAAAGGCACCAGAATCGTGGAAAGAAGCGTATATTACACTCATACCGAAAACAGAGACTGAAAAGACTCAACTTAAGAACTACCACCCTATATCACTACTCAATGTGGATTACAAAATTTTTGCAGACATTTTGGCAAAAAGATTGAAAAAAGTATTGATGGAAGAGATTCATAAGGACCAAGCAGGCTTTCTCCCAGGAAGACATTTGTCAGACAATGTGAGGAATATAATAGACATTTTGGAATTATTAGAAGTGAATATAAATACTAAAGCAGTACTGATATTTGTGGATGCGGAGAAAGCTTTTGATAACATTTCTTGGAGTTTCATGAAGAAGAATCTACATGGGATGGGGGTAGGCCAAGGATTTGAGAATGGTATGGGTGCAATATATTCTGAACAAAAGGCAAAGCTAATTGTAAACAATGTGGTTACGGAAGAATTGAAAATTGAAAAAGGGACACGACAGGGGTGCCCAATATCCCCATTACTTTTTATATCAGTCCTGGAGGTTTTGCTAAACATGATCAGAAGGGACCAGCTGGTTAAGGGGGTACAGGTCGGAGCTAAACAGTACAAATTGAGGGCTTTTGCAGATGACTTGGTACTTACATTACAGGAGCCAGACACTAGTACGAAAAGGGTACTTGAATTACCGTATTTTTTGCATTATAACACTCACTTTTTTCCTCCTAAAAAGTAAGGGAAAATGTCTGTGCGTGTTATGGAGGGAATGCCTACGGGTGGCATGCCTACGGATTTTCCTCCTCTAAAAACTACGTGCGTGTTATGGTCGGGTGCGTGTTATAGAGCGAAAAATACGGTAATTCAAGAATTTGTCAAGTCGCAGGTTTTAAACTGAATAAACAAAAAACTAAAGTATTGGAGAAAAACTTAACAGGTATAGAAAGGGAGAGGTTGCAGAATGAAACAGGTTTAACTGTGGTTAAGAAAGTGAAATACTTGGGGATTAATATGACATCTAAGAATGTGAATTTATTTAAAGATAATTATGAGAAATGTTGGACAGAAGTTAAAAAGGATCTAGAAATATGGTCAAACTTGAAGCTTTCCTTGTTAGGTCGAATTGCAGTTATTAAGATGAATGTATTGCCTAGAATGTTATTTCTATTTCAAGCATTGCAAATACTTGATAAGATGGAATGTTTCAAGAGGTGGCAGAAAGATATTTTGAAATTTGTCTGGCAGGGCAAAAAGCCCAGAATAAAATTTAAGATTTTAACTGATGCAAAGGAAAGAGGGGGATTTGCCCTGCCAGATTTAAAACTGTACTATGAATCAGCAGCTTTTTGCTGGCTGAAAGATTGGCTACTTCTTGAGAATACAGACATTTTAGACTTGGAAGGGTTCAATAATGTTTTTGGATGGCATGCATATATATGGTATGACAAGGTGAAAGCTCATAAAGTTTTTAAAAATCATATTGTGAGGAAAGCATTATATAATGTTTGGATTAGATATAAAGATTTGCTGGAAAATAAAACCCCAAGGTGGTTGTCGCCAATGGAGGCTAAAGCTGTGAAAAAGCTTAACATGGAGGCCAAATGGCCAAAATATTGGGAAATTCTGGAACAAGAGGGTGATAAACTGAAATTACAGAGCTATGAGAAGTTGAAGTCTAAAGTACGAGATTGGCTCCATTATTATCAAATAATGGAGGTGTACAAACAGGACAGAAAAATTGGCTTCCAGGTGGAGAAATCCAAACTAGAAACAGAACTGTTAGAACCCAATACTAAGAATTGGTCAAGAATGTATAACTTGTTGCTGAAGTGGAATACACAAGATGAAACTGTTAAATCAGTTATGATTAAGTGGGCACAAGACATTGGTCATAATATTATGTTTGCTGACTGGGAACAGTTGTGGACCACCGGTATAAAATTCACGGCATGTAATGCCTTAAGAGAGAATATTATGAAAATGATTTACAGGTGGTACATGACCCCAGTCAAGCTTGCAAAAATCTATCATTTGCCCGATAATAAATGCTGGAAATGTAATGAAATTGAAGGTACCGTATTTTTCGCACTATAGGACGCAGTTTTTCCCCTCCAAAAATGAAGGGGAAATGTGTGTGCGTCCTATGGTGCGAATGCAGGCTTTCGCTGAAGCCTGGAGAGCGAGGGGGGTCGGTGCGCACCGACCCCTCTCGCTCTCCAGGCTTCAGGAGAGCCCCACCGCCAGCCCCACAAGCTGGGGGACAGCGGGAGAGGCGCAGCGCGCCATTCCCGCTGTCCCCCGACTTGGTTAGAAGGCTGGCGGGGGGAGAAGCCTGCTCCTCCCCGTCGCCAGCCCCGCAAACTCGGGGGACAGCGGGAGAGGCGCAGCGCGCCTTTGCCGCTGTCCCCCGACTTGGCTAGAAGGCTGGCGGGGGGGAGAAGCCTGCTCCTCCCCGTCGCCAGCCCCGCAAACTCGGGGGACAGCGGGAGAGGCGCAGCGGGCCTTTGCCGCTGTCCCCCGACTTGGCTAGAAGGCTGGCGGGGGGAGAAGCCTGCTCCTCCCCGTCGCCAGCCCCGCAAACTCGGGGGACAGCGGCAGGGGCGCAGCGCGCCTTTGCCGCTGTCCCCCGACTTGGCTACAAGGCTGGCGGGGGGAGAAGCCTGCTCCTCCCCGTCGCCAGCCCCGCAAACTCGGGGGACAGCGGCAGGGGCGCAGCGCGCCTTTGCCGCTGTCCCCCGACTTGGCTACAAGGCTGGCGGGGGGAGAAGCCTGCTCCTCCCCATCGCCAGCCCCGCAAACTCGGGGGACAGCGGCAGGGGCGCAGCGCGCCTTTGCCGCTGTCCCCCGACTTGCCTAGAAGGCTGGCGGGGGGAGAAGCCTGCTCCTCCCCGTCGCCAGCCCCGCAAACTCGGGGGACAGCGGCAGGGGCGCAGCGCGCCTTTGCCGCTGTCCCCCGACTTGGCTAGAAGGCTGGCGGGGGGAGAAGCCTGCTCCTCACCGTCGCCAGCCCCGCAAACTCGGGAGACAGCGGGAGAGGCGCAGCGCGCCTTTGCCGCTGTCCCCCGACTTGGCTAGAAGGCGGCGGGGGGAGAAGCCTGCTCCTCCCCGTCGCCAGCCCCGCAAACTCGGGGGACAGCGGCAGGGGCGCAGTGCGCCTTTGCCGCTGTCCCCCGACTTGGCTAGAAGGCTGGCGGGGGGAGAAGCCTGCTCCTCCCCGTCGCCAGCCCCGCAAACTCGGGGGACAGCGGCAGGGGCGCAGTGCGCCTTTGCCGCTGTCCCCCGACTTGGCTAGAAGGCTGGCGGGGGGAGAAGCCTGCTCCTCCCCGTCGCCAGCCCCGCAAACTCGGGGGACAGCGGCAGGGGCGCAGTGCGCCCTTCCCGCTGTCCCCCGACTTGGTTAGAAGGCTGGGGGGGGGAGCCTGGTTTTGCGGGAGACGGGGGAATCCCCCCGCCTCCCAGGAAAGCCAGGAGAAGCCGTGCAGCCCTTTTAAAAGGCGCACGGCTTCTGCCGGTTTTGCGGGAGGTGGGGGAATCCCCCCGCCTCCCAGGAAAGCCAGGAGAAGCCGTGCAGCCCTTTTAAAAGGCGCGTGGCTTCTGCCTGTTTTGCGGGAGGTGGGGGAATCCCCCCCGCCTCCCAGGAAAGCCAGGAAAGCCCTGTGCAGCCCCTCCGCCAAGGAGAGGCTGCACGGGGCTAAAGGGGAAGCCAAAACAGCGAGCGGGATCCATCCCGCTCGCTGCCTTGGCTTCCTCCATAGCTGCGCGCAACCCCTCTGCCAAGGAGAGGCTGCACGGGGCTATGGATTCTTTAGCCCCACGCAGCCTCTCCCGGGAGGGAGAGGCTGCACGGGGCTAGGGGAAGCCAAAACAGTGAGCGGGATCCATCCCGCTCGCTGCCTTGGCTTGATCCATAGCTGCACGCAACCCCTCCGGCAGGGAGAGGTTGTGTGCAGCCTGTACGCTGCTCTTTGGGGCTGCGGGGGGAAAAAAGATTTTTTTTCTTGAATTCCCCCCCTAAAAACTGGGTGCGCCCTATGGTGAGAAAAATACGGTACTTTCTATCACCTTTGGTGGACATGCCCAAAGACTAAGGCCTTCTGGGAGATGATATATAATGAAATGAATAAGGTACTTAAATGTACCTTCCCTAAGAAACCAGAGGCTTTTCTCCTGGGCATTGGGCCAATTGGTGTCAAAGAAAGATAGAACCTTTTTTATGTACGCTACAACAGCTGCAAGAATACTCATCGCAAAGTATTGGAAGACACAAGATCTACCCACTCTGGAAGAATGGCAGATGAAGGTGATAGACTACATGGGACTGGCTGAAATGACTGGCAGAATCCGAGACCAAGGGAAAGAGACGGCGGAAGAAGACTGGAGGAAATTTAAAATTTATCACAAGAAATACTGTAAAATTAATGAGTGTTAAAATGTTGGAGTTATAGAAAAAGGGGTGATTACAGCTGTAAAAGATTAAGTAAAAGAGAAGAACAAGGAAAATTAGATTAATGTAAGGGGGAGGATTTGCTGAAATGAATTTGGAAATAGGGATGCAGAAAGGGGAGGTATGGGGAAGTCGGTGAAGTAAGGCTTATGAAAAGAAAAGATTTGAAATTATATTTGTGTGTTTATGTGTTTGTTTGTTTGTTTGTTTGTTTGTTTGTTTGTTTGTATTGTGTATTGTATTGTATGTGTTTTATAAACATTGAAAAACCAATAAAAATTTCATTTTTTAAAAAAAGGTGTGCTCTTTAAAGGGGCTCCGCGGCTTCTGCTGGATTTTCTACGAGGGGGGGATTTCCCCACCTCCTAGAAAATCCTGCAGGAGCCGCGCACCCTTTAAAGAGCAAGCGGCACTTGGGGGCTTTTCCCCAAGGAGGGAGAAGGGACTGACTGGCCCAAAATCCGGCAGGAGTGAGAAGGGACTGACTAGGCCAGTCAGTCCCTTCTCCCTCCTTGCCGAAAAGCCCCCAAGAGCCGCTTGCTCTTTAAAGGGTTTGTGGCTCCTGCAGGCTTTTCTAGGAGGTGGGGGAATCCCCCCCCCTCGTAGAAAACCCTGCAGAAGCTGCGGAGCCCCTTTAAAGAGCGCGCGGCTTTTGCCTGCTTTTGCGGGAGGTGGGGGAATTCCCCCATCTCCCCCAATAGCCCGCAGGAGGTAGAAGGGACTGACTCGGCCAGTCAGTCCCTTCTCCCTCCACGGGAAAAGCCCCCAAGAGCGGCGCGCTCTTTAAAGGGTGCGCGGCTCCTGCGGGTTTTTCTAGGAGGCGGGGGAATTCCCCCACCTCCTAGAAAAGCCGCGGAGCCCCTTTAAAGAGCGCACGGCTTTTGCCTGCTTTTGCGGGAGGTGCGGAAATTCCCCCATCTCCCCCAAAAGCCCACAGGAGGGAGAAGGGACTGACTCGGCCCAGTGGCGTAGCGTGGGTTGTCAGCACCCGGGGCAAGGCAAGTAATTTGCGCCCCCTAACCCGTGGATTTGCGCCCCCTAACCCGTGGATTTGCGCCCCCTAACCCGTGGATTTGCGCCCCCTAACCCTAACCCCCAGATATTGCGTCCGGTGCCGCCGGCCCCCCCTGCACCCCCACGCTACGCCACTGACTCGGCCAGTCAGTCCCTTCTCCCTGCTCGGGGAAAAGCCCCCAAGAGCCGCTTGCTCTTTAAACTGTGCGCGGCTCCTGCGGGCTTTTCTAGGAGGTGGGGGAATTCCCCCACCTCCTAGAAAAGCCGCGGAGCCCCTTTAAAGAGCGCACGGCTTTTGCTGGCTTTTGCGGGAGGTTGGGGAATTCCCCCATCTCCCCCAAAAGCCTGCAGGAGGGAGAAGGGACTGACTCTTTAAAGGGGCTCTGCAGCTTTTCGAGGAGGTGGGGGAATTCCCCCGCCTCCTAGAAAAGCCCACAGGAACCGCGCACCCTTTAAAGATCGCGCAGCTCTTGGGGGGTTTTCCCCGAGGAGGGAGAAGGGACTGACTGGCTGAGTCAGTCCCTTCTCCCTCCTGCGGGCTTTTGGGGGAGATGGGGGAATTCCCCCACCTCCCGCAAAAGCCGTGCACACTTTAAAGGCACTCCGCGGCTTTTCTAGGAGGTGGGGGAATTCCCCCACCTCTTAGAAAAGCCCGCAGGAGCCGAGCACCCTTTAAAGAGCAAGCCGCTCTTGGGGGCTTTTCCGCAAGGAGGAAGAGGGGGCTTTTCCGCAAGGAGGAAGAAGGGACTGACTGGCCGAGTCAGTCCCTTCCTCCCCTTGTGGGCTTTTGGGGGAGATGGGGGAATTCCCCCACCTCCTGCAAAAGCAGGCAAAAGCTGTGCGCTCTTTAAAGGGGCTCCGCGGCTTCTGCTGGCTTTTCTACGTGGGGGGATTCCCCCACCTCCAAAAAAGCCTGCAGGAGCCGCGCACCCTTTAAAGAGCGCAACGCTCTTGGGGGCTTTTCCCCGAGGAGGGAGAAGGGAATGATTGGCCGAGTCAGTCCCTTCTCCCTCCTGCGGGCTTTTGGGGGAGATGGGGAAATTCCCCCACCTCCCGCAAAAGCCTGCAAAAGCCGTGCGCTCTTTAAAGGGGCTTCGCGGCTAGTCAGTCCCTTCTCGGCCAGTCAGTCCATTCTCCCTCCTTGGGGAAAAGCCCCCAAGAGCGGCGCGCTCTTTAAAGGGTGCACGACTCCTGCGCGCTTTTCTAGGAGGCGGGGGAATTCCCCCACTTCCTAGAAAAACCGCGGAGCCCCTTTAAATAGTGCACGGCTTTTACCTGCTTTTGCGGGAGGCGGGGAATTCCCTCATCTCCCCCAAAATCCCGCAGGAGGGAGAAGGGACTGACTAGGCCAGTCAGTCCCTTCTCCCTCCTTGCCGAAAAGCCCCCAAGAGCCGCTTGCTCTTAAAGTGTTCGTGGCTC
The DNA here is from genome assembly GCF_965112155.1 of Podarcis liolepis. Classification (NCBI taxonomy): domain Eukaryota; kingdom Metazoa; phylum Chordata; class Lepidosauria; order Squamata; family Lacertidae; genus Podarcis; species Podarcis liolepis. The sequence continues at coordinate 2,024,365 of NC_139561.1, read as the reverse complement.
CTGCAGGCTTTTCTAGGAGGTGGTGGAATCCCCCCGTAGAAAAACCTGCAGAAGCCGCGGAGCCCCTTTAAAGAGCGCGCGGCTTTTGCCTGCTTTTGCGGGAGGTGGGGGAATTCCCCATTATTTTTTTGACAGACACAAAAACATAGGCATACACATTGACACTACACACAAATAACACGTATAATTTTAAAGGCTTATTTTCTTAACCACTTTCCCAGACTTCCCCCACCTCCCCTTCTTGCATCCCAATTCCAATATTTAGCTCAGCAAGTTCTTTATCCCCAAATTATCCCTTATTAACATTTTACTTAATTCGTCATAATTAACCAATTTTAAACTTCTAAACCTCATTTTAATACTCAACATTTCCCTTTTTTAAGGTCGACCCAAGTTCCCTTTCACGAGATTCCCAATTATTAAAATAATTACAAAACAACCTACCAAATAAAGACATATAATTATACCCCTTTGGATTCCAAAACTTCCCCCCCCCCTTCCCCAGTTTCGATCCCCAGAAATTGTCCTTCAGTCAGTCAGTTCTCAGCCTGGATCTCTCACGTCCGAGGCTCTTAAATCTCTCTCAGTCCCTTTCAGCCGGTTTTGTTGACAGTCCTTTATGTTGAACATCAGATCTCGGAGCATCTTTGACCCAGTAGGGTCTATGTTTTTTCCAACCAGACCTCCATATTCAAAGAAAGAGACCAGATCTTGCTTCTTACTCTTTTTAAGTCCCAGTGTCCCAAATGTCCCAAACACTCCAGTTTTCACCTTGATCAAATTTGTAATCCATAGGTCTTCCGGACTCCCCACAGGGAAATGTCCCCAATCTTCATTATCCATTTCAAACCAAATTTTCATCATCCAAACCTTGCTTTCCTTGAATTCCAACTTAACAGGCCTCTGGTTGTCCTTTTTCACTTGCAGCGTTTCAGCTCCTCCTTCACATTCCTCCAAGGCGACACATGTATCTTCCTTTCCAGCTGCAGATTTTTCTTGAGTCAAGTCCTTAACTGCTTCAGCAGATTTGTTTATTTTAAAGTTCAAGGTTGTAAGATTTGTAGCCATAACATCACTGTGCTCTTGCAGCTTTCCCAGGAAATAAAACACTCTATCCAACTCTGCCTGTATTTTTCCATCTGCAGCCATTGTAATGTCTCAGAACCCCCTCTAGAGGGATTCTGGTTACTAAGTGTTCTTTCTCCAACAATCAGGTTATTTTGTTCTTATTTCCTCTCTATTTTCAAAAACTTAAAGTCCAATGTAGTGAAAATAACCGGCACAAGTAGCAAAAAACAGAATTTCCTGACTTTGACAGCTCATTTGACAGCTGTCAAACTCTGTAAATATCTTCTACAGGCTCTCTCTCGGATCGCTCCCGGATCGGGGGGGGGGGGTTATACTTCAACTCTAACGTTCAGTTCTAATCCTCCAGTAAGAAACTTATATATCCAGTAAGAAACTTATATATTATTCGTCTCGAAGAGAGAAAAACAGTCTCTCGACCTTAGTTATCTAATTCTTGCTTTAAATTGCCTGCAAGGGGGGGGGGGAGGCGGACTTCCTTTTGGCACCTCCCCCGGTCGTACCGAATTCAATTAAAAGAGATTTTTAATTCCAATTTCCGTATTACTCACGGGTTGTTACTTTTTGTAGTCCAAATGATCAAGTAAAGAAGTCAGCGCTCTCCAGCCATGGCTTGCGGCTTCACCCCATGGAAGAAGCGGTCTACTCACAGCACCACGCCACTCTCCGCCACCCGCTACGAAGCCTTTAAAAAGGCTTCTTTGCAGGTCGGAGGGAGCGCAAATGGTGGCCGCCGAGTCACCAAGTCCACAGGCATCCGCGCCTGTTGTTTCTGAGGGTCCCCGCGTCGCCACCGCAGCAGGACCCCTCTTCCTCCGAGCCGATTCCCTCCGGAGCTCGGAGGGAAATCGCCATTAGCTGATCGCGCTAACCCGGAAGTCCAAGATCGCACCGCTCTTGGGGACTTTTCCCCGGGGAGGGAGAAGGGACTGACTGGCCAAGTCAGTCCCTTCTCCCTCCTGCGGGCTTTTGGGGGAGAAGAGGGAATTCCCCCACCTCCCACAAAAGCCGTGCACTCTTTAAAGGGGCTCTGCGGCTTTTCGAGGAGGTGGGGGAATTCCCCCGCCTCCTAGAAAAGCCCGCAGGAGCAGCGCACCCTTTAAAGATCGCGCAGCTCTTGGGGGCTTTTCCCCGAAGAGGGAGAAGGGACTGACTGGCTGAGTCAGTCCCTTCTCCCTCCTGCGGGCTTTTGGGGGAGATGGGGGAATTCCCCCACAACCCGCAAAAGCCGTGCGCACTTTAAAGGCGCTCCGCGGCTTTTCTAGGAGGTGGGGGAATTCCCCCACCTCTTAGAAAAGCCCGCAGGAGCCGAGCACCCTTTAAAGAGCACGCCGCTCTTGAGGGCTTTTCCCCGAGGAGGGAGAAGGGACTGACTGGCCGAGTCACTCCCTTCTTCCTCCTGCAGGCTTTTGGAGGAGATGGGGGAATTCCCCCACCTCCCGCAAAAGTCCACAAAAGCCGCACGCTCTTTAAAGGGGCTCTGCAGCTTTTCATGGAGGTTGGGGAATTCCCCCACCTCATAGAAAAGCCCACAGGAGCCGCGCACCCTTTAAAGAGCAAGTGGCTCTTGGGGGCTCTTCCCCAAGGAGGGAGAAGGGACTGAGTGGCTGAGTCAGTCCCTTCTCCCTCCTGCGGGCTTTTGGGGGAGATGGGGGAATTCCCCCACCTCCCGCAAAAGCAGGCAAAAGTCGTGCGCTCTTTAAAGGAGCTCCACAGCTTTTCTAGGAGGTGGAGGAATTCCCCCGCCTCCTAGAAAAGCCCGCAGGAGCCGCGCACCCTTTAAAGAGCGTGCTGCTCTTGGGGGCTTTTCCCCGAGGAGGGAAAAGGGACTGACTGGCTGAGTCAGTCCCTTCTCCCTCCTGCGGGCTTTTGGGGGAGATGGGGGAATTCCCCCACCTCCCGCAAAAGCCCGCAAAAGCCGTGCGCTCTTTAAAGGGACTCCACAGCTTTTCTAGGAGGTGGGGGAATTCCCCCACCTCCCGCACAACCCGCAAAAGCCGTGTGCTCTTTAAAGGGGCTCCGTGGCTTCTGCTGGCTTTTCTACGAGGGGGGGATTCCCCCAACTCCTAGAAAAGCCTGCAGGAGCCCCGCCACCTTTAAAGAGCAAGCGGCTCTTGGGGGTTTTCCCCAAGGAGGAAGAAGGGACTGATTGGCCGAGTCAGTCCCTTCTCCCTCCTGCGGGCTTTTGCGGGAAATGGGGGAATTCCCCCACCTCCCGCACAACCCGCAAAAGCCGTGCGCTCTTTAAAGGGGCTCCGCGGCTTCTGCTGGCTTTTCTACGAGGGGGGGATTCCCCCAACTCCTAGAAAAGCCTGCAGGAGCCGCGCAACCTTTAAAGAGCAAGCAGCTCTTGGGGGCTATTCCCGAAGGAGGGAGAAGGGACTGACTGGCCTAGTCAGTCCCTTCTCCCTCCTGCAGGCTTTTAGGGGAGATGGGGGAATTCCCCCACCTCCCGTAGAAGCCCGCAAAAGCCGTGCGCTCTTTAAAGGGGCTCTGCGGCTTTTCTAGGAGGTGCGGGAATTCCCCTGCCTCCTAGAAAAGCCCACAGGAGCCGCGCACCCTTTAAAGAGCGGGCAGCTCCTGGGGGCTTTCCCCTGACTGACTGGCCTAGTCAGTCCCTTCTCCCTCCTCGGGGAAAAGCCCCCAACAGCGGCGTGCTCTTTAAAGGGTGTGCGGCTCCTGCGGGCTTTTCTAGGAGGTGGGGGAATTCCCACAACTCCTAGAAAAGCCACGGATCCCCTTTAAATAGTGCACGGCTTTTGCGGGCTTTTGCGGGAGGTGGGGGAATTCCCCCAAAACCCCACAGGAGGGAGAAGGGACTGACTAGGCCGGTAAGTCCCTTCTCCCTCCTTGGGGAAAAGCCTCCAAGAGCCGCTTGCTCTTTAAAGGGTGTGCGGCTCCTGCGGGCTTTTCTAGAAGGTGGGGGAATTCCCCCACCTCCTAGAAAAGCCGCAGAGCCCCTTTAAAGAGTGCACGGCTTTTGCGGGCTTTTGCGGGAATTCCCCCGCCTCCTAGAAAAGCCTGCAGGAACCGCGCACCCTTTAAAGAGGGTGCCGCTCTTGGGGGCTTTTCCCCGAGGAGGGAGAAGGGACTGACTGACCGAGTCAGTCCCTTCTCCCTCCTGTGGGCTCTTGGGGGAATTCCCCCACCCCACGCAAAAGCTCAAAAAAGCTGTGCGCTCTTTAAAGGGGTTCCGCAGCTATTCTAGGAGGTGGGGGAATTCTTTAAAGGGTGCTCGGCTCCTGCAGGCTTTTCTAGGAGGTGGGGGAATCCCCCCCGTAGAAAAGCCAGCAGAAGCCGCGGAGCCCCTTTAAAGAGCGCGCGGCTTTTGCCTGCTTTTGCGGGAGGTGGGGGAATTCCCCCATTTTCCCAAAAGCCCACAGGAGGGAGAAGGGACTGACTCGGCCATTCAGTCCCTTCTCCCTCCTCGGGGAAAAGCCCCCAAGAACCGCTTGCTCCTTAAAGGGTGCGCGGCTCCTGCAGGCTTTTCTAGGAGGTGGGGGAATCCCCCCCTCTCCCACAAAAGCCGCCTCCTAGAAAAGCCGGCAGGAGCCGCGCATCCTTTAAAGAGCAAGCGGCTCTTGGGGGCTTTTCCCCAAGGATGGAGAAGGGACTGACTGGCCTAGTCACTCCCTTCTCCCTCCTGTGGGCTTTTGGGGGAGATGGGGGAATTCCCCCACCTCCCGCAAAGGCAAGCAAAAGCCGTGCGTTCTTTAAAGGGGCTCCACGGTTTTTCTAAGAGGTGGGGGAATTCCCCCGCCTCCTAGAAAAGCCCGCAGGAGCCACGCACCCTTTAAAGAGTGCGCCACTCTTGGGGGCTTTTCCCCGAGGAGGGAGAAGGGACTGACTGGCCGAGTCAGTCCCTTCTCCCTCCTGCGGCCTTTTGCGGGATATTGGGGAATCCCCCCCTCCCGCAAAAGCCCGCAAAAGCCCGCAAAAGCTGTGCGCTTTTTAAAGGGGCTCCGCGGTTTTTCTAGGAGGTGGGTCAGTCGGGGAAAAGCCCCCAGGAGCGGCGCGCTCTTTAAAGGGTGCGCGGCTCCTGCGGGCTCTTCTAGGAGGCGGGGGAATTCCCACACCTCCTAGAAAAGCTGCGGAGCCCCTTTAAAGAGTGCACGGCTTTCGTGGGCTTTTGCGGGAGGTGGGGGAATTCCGCCATCTCCCCCAAAAGCCCACAGGAGGGAGAAGGGACTGACTCGGCCAGTCGGTCCCTTCTCCCTCTTCGGGGAAAAGCCCCCAAGAGCCGCTTGCTCTTTAAAGGGTGCGCGGCTCCTGCGGGCTTTTCTAGGAGGTGGGGGAATTCCCCCACCTCCTAGAAAAGCTGCGGAGGCCCTTTAAAGAGCGCACAGATTTTGCGGGCTTTTGTGGGAGGTGGGGGAATTCCCCCCTCTCCCCCAAAAGCCGCCTCCTAGAAAAGCCCGTAGGAGCCGCGCACCCTTTAAAGAGCAAGCGGCTCTTGGGGGCTTTTCCCCAAGGAGGGAGAAGGGACTGACTGGCCTAGTCAGTCCCTTCTCCCTCCTGCGGACTTTTGGGGGGAGATGGGGGAATATCCCCGCCTCCCGCAGAAGCAGGCAAAAGCCGTGCGCTCTTTAAAGGGGCTCCGCGGCTTCTGCTGGATTTTCTACGAGGGGGGGGATTCCCCCACCTCCTAGAAAAGCCCGCAGGAGCCGCGCACCCTTTAAAGAGCGCGACGCTCTTGGGGGCTTTTCCCCGAGGAGGGAGAAGGGACTCACTGGCCGAGTCAGTCCCTTCTCCCTCCTGCAGGCTTTTGCGATAGATGGGGGAATTTGCCCACCTTCCGCAAAAGCAGTGCGCTCTTTAAAGGGACTCTGCGGCTTCTGCTGGCTTTTCTACGGAGGGGGGGGATTCCCCTACCTCCTAGAAAAGCCCGCAGGAGCCGCTCACCCTTTAAAGAATTCCCCCACCTCCTAGAATAGCTGCGGAACCCCTTTAAAGAGCGCACAGCTTTTGTGGGCTTTTGCGTGGGGTGGGGGAATTCCCCCAAGAGCCCACAGGAGGGTGAAGGGACTGACTCGGTCAGTCAGTCCCTTCTCCCTCCTCGGGGAAAAGCCCCCAAGAGCGGCACGCTCTTTAAAGGGTGCGCGGTTCCTGCAGGCTTTTCTAGGAGGCGGGGGAATTCCCGCAAAAGCCCGCAAAAGCCGTGAACTCTTTAAAGGGGCTCTGCGGCTTTTCTAGGAGGTGGGGGAATTCCCCAATCTCCCCCCAAGGGTGCGCGGCTCCTGCAGGCTTTTCTAGGAGGCGGCTTTTGGGGGAGAGGGGGGAATTCCCCCACCTCCCACAAAAGCCCGCAAAATCCGTGCGCTCTTTAAAGGGCCTCCGCAGCTTTTCTAGGAGGTGGGGGAATTCCCCCACCTCCTAGAAAAGCCCGCAGGAGCCGCGCACCCTTTAAAGAGCAAGCGGCTCTTGGGGGCTTTTCCCCGAGGAGGGAGAAGGGACTGACTGGCCGAGTCAGTCCCTTCTCCCTCCTGTGGGCTTTTGCGGGAGATGGGGGAATTCCCCCACCTCCCGCAAAAGCAGGCAAAAGCCGCACACTCTTTAAAGGGGCTCCGCGGCTTCTGCTGGCTTTAAAGAGTGCGCCGCTCTTGGGGGCTTTTCCCCGAGGAGGGAGAAGGGACTGACTGGCCAAGACAGTCCCTTCTCCCTCCTGCGGGCTTTTGGGGGAAATGGGGGAATTCCCCCACCTAACACAAAAGCCCGCAAAAGCTGTGCCCTCTTTAAAGGGGCTCCGCGGCTTTTCTAGGAGGTGGGGGAATTCCCCCGCCTCCTAGAAAAGCCCGCAGGAGTCGCGCACCCTTTAAAGAGCGCGCCGCTCCTGGGGGCTTTTCCCCGAGGAGGGAGAAGGGACTGACTGGCCGAGTCAGTCCCTTCTCCCTCCTGTGGGCTTTTGGGGGAGATGGCGGAATTTCCCCACCTCCCGCAAAAGCCCACGAAAGCCGTGCACTCTTTAAAGGGGCTCCGCAGCTTTTCTAGGAGGTGTGGGAATTCCCCCGCCTCCTAGAAAAGCCCGCAGGAGCCGCGCACCCTTTAAAGAGCGCGCCGCTCCTGGGGGCTTTTCCCCGACTGACCCACCTCCTAGAAAAACCGCGGAGCCCCTTTAAAAAGCGCACAGCTTTTGCGGGCTTTTGCGGGAGGTGGGGGGGATTCCCCAATATCCCGCAAAAGGCCGCAGGAGGGAGAAGGGACTGACTCGGCCAGTCAGTCCCTTCTACCTCCTCGGGGAAAAGCCCCCAAGAGCGGCGCACTCTTTAAAGGGTGCGTGGCTCCTGCGGGCTTTTCTAGGAGGCGGGGGAATTCCCCCACCTCTTAGAAAAGCCGTGGAGCCCCTTTAAAGAACGCACGGCTTTTGCTTGCCTTTGCGGGAGGTGGGGGAATTCCCCCATCTCCCCCAAAAGCCCACAGGAGGGAGAAGGGAGTGACTAGGCCAGTCAGTCCCTTCTCCATCCTTGGGGAAAAGCCCCCAAGAGCCGCTTGCTCTTTAAAGGATGCGCGGCTCCTGCCGGCTTTTCTAGGAGGCGGCTTTTGTGGGAGAGGGGGGGATTCCCCCACCTCCTAGAAAAGCCTGCAGGAGCCGCGCACCCTTTAAGGAGCAAGCGGTTCTTGGGGGCTTTTCCCCGAGGAGGGAGAAGGGACTGAATGGCCGAGTCAGTCCCTTCTCCCTCCTGTGGGCTTTTGGGAAAATGGGGGAATTCCCCCACCTCCCGCAAAAGCAGGCAAAAGCCGCGCGCTCTTTAAAGGGGCTCCGCGGCTTCTGCTGGCTTTTCTACGGGGGGGATTCCCCCACCTCCTAGAAAAGCCTGCAGGAGCCGAGCACCCTTTAAAGAGCAAGCGGCTCTTGGGGGCTTTTCCCGAAGGAGGGAGAAGGGACTGACTGGCCTAGTCAGTCCCTTCTTCCTCCTGCAGCCTTTTGGGGGAGATGGGGAATTCCCCCGCCTCCCGCAAAAGCAGGCAAAAGCCGTGCACTCTTTAAAAGGGTTCCGCGGCTTTTCTAGGAGGTGGGGGAATTCCCCCACCTCCTAGAGAAGCCTGCTGGAGCCGTGCACCCTTTAAAGAGCGCGCTGCTCTTGGGGGCTTTTGCCCGAGGAGGGAGAAGGGACAGACTGGCCTAGTTAGTCCCTTCTCCCTCCTTCGGGCTTTTGGGGGAGATGGGGGAATTCCCCCGCCTCCCACAAAAGCCCGCAAAAGCCGCGCGCTCTTTAAAGGGGCTCCGCGTCTTCTGCAGGCTTTTCTAGGGGGGGATTCCCCCGCTTCCTAGAAAAGCCCACAGGAGCCGCGCACCCTTTAAAGAGCAAGCGGCTCTTGGGGGCTTTTCCCCAAGGAGGGAGAAGGGACTGACTGGCCTAGTCAGTCCCTTCTCCCTCCTGCGGGCTTTTGGGGGAGATGTGGGAATTCCCCCACCTCCCGCAAAAGCCGTGCGCTCTTTAAAGGGGCTCCTCGGCTTTTCTAGGAGGTGGGGGAATTCCTGGGGGAAAGAGACTGAGAACAGAAAGCATAATCAGGACAATGTGTCAGGACTTTTTGCTATATATAAAAGCTTCTCCCCCCAGGAGACGTCCTAATTTGGTCCTGCCCCACACCCATATGCCTGCTTTTGGATTAAACCTCACTCCACACTCTGTTTAAGTTCCAGGGGACTATTGGTCGATGAGATTCAAGCCAATGGTCGCAGCAATGGCAGATAACCAGTAACTTATGAGAGCAGTTATCGTGTGGTGCGGGGAGAGAGACAACTGGCCGTGAGACCCTACGGAAGATAATAGATCCAGGACTTGGAATGTTTACAAGGCGCCACCGTGTGAGAGCGGAGGGGACTACTTCGGAAGGAATCTTTGAGAAGAACAGAGAAAGCCAGCAGGGGGTTTCAGGGACTGCCAGGGGAGGGAGAGTTTTCAATATGAAAAAGGGGGTGGGAATGCCATCAGAAAGGAGGCCATCTAGACAAGAAGATGGGAAGGAGGGGAGGGAAATCAAGGACTATGACCGTTTAATGGTTGAGATAAGGAAGGAATTTAAGCATAATGAGCAATATATTGAAAGAAAACTACTGGAAGTACAAGATACGTTGGACAAAAGATTGGAGAGGGTGGTGGGAGAATTAACAGGAAAAGTTAAAGATCTATCGGTAAGAGCCAAGGTGCTTGAGGACTCAATGAAAAGGGTGCAGAAAGACACGAAGGATAGTAAGAGGGACTTGGACAGGATTAAAGTAGAAGTTAAGGAGATAGGTAAAGTACAGGAAGAATTGTTGGATAGTATGGCAATGACCCAGATGAGACAGAATCAAGCAAATTTGAAATTTAGAGGGATCCCAGAGGAGATAAATGAGAACATAAGATTTAAAATGGTGAAAGAGCTGGCAATCTGGTTAGATAGAAAGGAAGAAGAGATAAGCTACTCATTGGCAAATATCTTTCGGATAAAAACAAAATCAGCTAAAGCCAGGGGGAAAAGATTGCCAGAGATGTATTAGTTATGTTCAATTCGATGGATATGAGAAACGAAATACTGAAACAGACTTATAACAAAAGGTTATATATTGCAGGAAATCCAATTATCATATACAAAGAGATTTCTTCGAGATTTCTTCGAAGGAGGGATGCCTACAAAAAATTAACTAACCAACTGAAGAAAAATGGGATCCTATATAGATGGGAATTTCCGGAAGGAATTTCATTCTATTTTAAGGAAAAAAGATTCAAACTGTCCAACCCTTCAGAATTAGAAAAATTTGCAAGAAGATATGAGAAAGAACTTGGAAAGATGGGGGGGTGGAGGAGGGTGAACGATCGGGGAGTGGGGACGGAGGCGGAGAGAGTGGAGAAGGAGAGAGGGAGACAAATTCAGGAGAAGAGAGGGAAGGAGAAGAGATAGACGATAAAAAGCAGTAGATTTAATCTAGACTTGTTATTTTATTATTTGCATACAAGTGATGGCTCTAAAAGTTCTGACCTGGAACGTGAACGGACTCAACAATAAAAATAAAAGGAATCAGATTGCGCATATTCTACTAAAAAGGAACCTTGACTTAATCTGCCTACAAGAGACTCGCGTAATAAGAAAGCATAAGAAAATTCTAAGCAATAAGAGATTAGGATTGGATTTTGTGGCTTCAGATAGAGTTAAGAAACGAGGAGTGGTTCTATATATAAAGGAAAAACTTGATCCAAAATTACTGTATAAAGATGAACAAGGGAGAATGATTGTAGTGCAGATTATGTCTCAAGGAGTAAAGATTATTGTCGTCGGACTATACGCACCTAATGACAGAAAAGCAGTCTTTTTCTCTGAATTAGGTAATAAGTTAAGAGTGGATGGATCAAAAAATGATAGTGATGGGTGACTTTAATGGAGTGGTGTCACCGAACCTGGATAGATCAACAAGAAAACAAGAGATTAAGGAAGGCAAGTTACCGCGGACATTTTTTGATTTGGTTGATAATATAGGAATAATTGACGCGTGGAGATTCAAAAACCCTACTGTAAAACAATATACTTTCTTCTCAAATCGTAACCAGAGTTGGGGGAGAATAGATGGTATTTGGATCACTAAGGAATTGATACAGAATTTAATCAAATCTGAAATTCTCCCACAGACTATATCTGATCATAACCCAGTATATTTAGAGTTAAAGGGTAAAGAGACTAGAGTATTTAGATGGAGAATGAACGAATCTCTATTTAATGATCAAAAGATAGTGATTAAGGCAAAAGAAACAATTGAAGAGTACTTTAAGTGGAATTTAAATAAAGGGACAGCTTTAGCAACGGTTTGGGACGCAGGGAAAGCCGTCATGAAGGGCTTTCTAATTCAGAAAAACAGTCATCAAAGAAAAGAAAAAGAGAAAAAGAAGGAGGAGCTCTTGGTACAGTTAATGGAGAATGAAAGACAATTAACTACTAAGCAGGTGATGAGACTATAAAACAAAATATAAAGTTATTACAAGTCCAATTTTCTATGATAGTAAACCAGGAGATTGAGGGGAAAGTTAAAATGTTGAAACAGAAGAGTTTTGAATCTGCTAATAAAATAGGAAAATATTTGGCCTGGCAACTAAGAGAAAGGAAAAAACAAAATACGATATGTAGGATAAGGGATGGAGATAAGATAGTGGAAGACCCAAATGAAATAAAAAGGTTGTTTCAGAAATACTATAAGGATCTATATAAAAGAGATAAGGAGTCAGGCCATGATATAGAACGCTATCTGAAAGAACATCATTTACAACAGATATCAACCGAAGAAAAAGAATTATTAAATCAGCTGATTACGGAGGAGGAGGTAAGGAAGGCAATATCAAAGATGAAAATTGGCAAAGCGCCGGGGCCAGATGGTCTGTCAGCCAAATATTATAAAGTATTAAGTGATCAAATAAGCCCAACCCTATGTGAAGTGATGAACAATACTTTAAAAGAAGGGAAGAACCCGAACACCTGGAAGGAAGCCTACATTACACTAATTCCTAAAAAAGATGTGGATGCTTTAGAGGTGAAAAACTATAGGCCGATTTCGTTATTAAATAACGACTATAAATTGTTTGCGGATGTAATGGCAGAAAGATTTTAAAAAGTACTAAATAACAGAATCCATAAAGATCAAACGGGCTTCCTTCCAGGGAGACAACTGAAGGATAACGTAAGAAATGTGATAGATATCATTGAATATTTGGAAACCAGAATAGACAAACAAGCCGCTTTGATTTTCATTGACGCCGAAAAGGCCTTCGATAACGTTTCTTGGTGCTTCCTGATAGAAAATCTAAAAACGATGGGGCTGGGTGAAAGATTTAGAAAAGGTATAGAAGCTATCTATAATGAACAAAAAGCCTGTCCGCTGCTCCCAGAGCTGCGGGGGGGAAATCATATTTTTTTCCTTGATTTCCCCCCCTGGAAACTAGGTGCGAAAAATAGGGCGAAAAATACGGTAAGTTAAAGATTTATGCAGATGATATCCTATTATTATTTACAAACCCCTTAGAGGGTGTAAGAGAATTTATGATAATCCTGAAGAACTTTAAAGAAGAGTCGGGATTGGGAGTAAATTTGGAGAAGTCTGAAATCTTATTTGGGGATGTAAATAAAGAGGAGAAGAAGGAAATTACAAAAATGACAAAGATGGATATCAATAGGAAAAAAATTGAATACTTAGGGGTAAATATTATTTAAAATAGTGCTAGGATTCCAGATGTAAATTACAAAGAAGAGTGGAGAAAGATCGAGAAGGATATAAAATCATGGGAAAATAAGAATTTATCTATTCTAGGTAGGGTTAGAGTAGTTAATTTTTTTTTATTTTTTTATTTTTTTAATTTTTTTTATTTTTTTATTTTTTTTTAAATTCTTACTGTCATAATAACTGTTCTCCTTCTTATCTTCTTTTACGTATACAGGAGGTATTTCTTTGGAAAGACTATCCACGAGGAATTGTTGGTATCCTTGGTCTCCTTGAACCCCTGGAATTCCTTGATCATGATGAAGTTGATGTTAACCCTGATGTGCATCTTGACCTTGAGGAGACCAATGACCAAAGAAAATGTTTTTGTAAAGCATGCTAAGCGGATGTTTCAAATATATGGCAAAAATGTCACCCTTTATTATGAACACCCTAGAAAGGTAGCTGACATGTCCCTCATCCCAGGACTAATCAGGGACCCTGTGTTTGTCTTTTTTACCGTTATCATCTCCACTGGGGATGCCCACCAGGGTATTTGGGGCTCTAAGAGTCTGTGGTACTTATCCCAGACCTTGTATAATGAAATTCTGACTATATGATTTAAAAAGTCCTTATGCACTGCCACTTTGTTGTATGTTAGGTAGGCGTGCCATCCAAACCTCGTATTCCAACCTTCTAAATCTAATATATCAGCCTTCTTCAAGAAGGTGGGGTTGTTTTAAATGGTTGTTAAATGTGTTATGTTGATTTAGATTTTGTATTTGTGGGCTGGAGTGTTGTTTCAGGGCTCTTGTATTGTTTATTAGTGTGCATACATTGGTCTTGTGGCTATTTTTAGTATGTTTTTATTATTTTAATTTATATTATGTTCTGATATTTTTATTATGAATTTCGTGCAGTGATTATTCTTATTATGTATTTTGTGCTTCGTATACTTGGTGTTGTGAACCACCCTGAGATTCAAATCAATAAAATCAACAATCAAAAAAACATCAAAAAGAAACACAACAACAAAAAGGTTTCCTACCGCTGTGTACGGAGGGTCGTGAGGGCAGCACCACTCCTCTTGGTCCACCCTGATGGCGTTGATGTTCTTGGCGCTGGTCCAGACTGGATCCCGCGGAGAGCAGAAGATGGTATCTCTGCAGCACAACTCTGATGTTATGTTGCCTTAGCCTGGCGCTACTGCGGATGTTCTGTCAGGAGGAGAAAGGGGCTCGTTGAGAAACGTCACCTCCAAACAGCCTACCAGATGTCCCAATAGCCCACCAGATGCCTCACTCACCTGGCATGCAGCTCAGGAAGTCCTGTGGGTAAGGTTCCCTGTGAACACAGTGGAGCAGCCTCCTCAAAAAGCGCTGGACCCTGCCTTTCTTCTGATGTTTATAGGCCCGCTGCATGATGTTCAGGCAGCTCCTCCCTGTCTGCCTGAGCCCTTCTTCCTCGTGCTGCTGCATCTCTTCCAGCCCTGAGTGGCAAGGGAGAAAGGTTGAGCAAGGTGAAGAGGCACAGGAAAAGAGCCATCCATCAACAATATGAAAACAGCCGTCAGGTGTGTTTGTGTGTGAGAGAGAGCAGTGAAGTCACATTCCATTCCTCTTTGCATGTTCATCTTGTGGCACCTCAGTCTGAACATACATCTGAGAATTTGCCTTCCCCTGAAGACCTTTCTCAGCAGAAGCACCCCTCCCTGCCCTCCGTACGTCTCACTCACATGTTTCATAGGATGCCATGTCTTGATTGTGGATGAAACCGGCATCCCGGAAAGCCAGATGACCTAGAGAGAGGGGGGGGGGGGCAAGAAAAGGGACATCATCTCGGTGCAAAGCAAACAGAGACAGAGGCAGCTTGGCAGGAAGACAGGTATGCTCTGCTGCGTCTAGAGGCCTCCACCCTCACAGAGCACTCAGAGCAAGATCTGGGCACAGATGGAGGCCTACCTAGCAGGTGGCCTGGGGACATGTCCATCCTCCCTGCCATCATTACCAAGACATTTCTGTCCATCCCTACCAGGGAAGGACGTTGCTTGACTTACCCAGAAGCAGAGCTGCCACCCTGGAGAGTGCTGGCAGCCTGTTTGCAGACAGCTTCATACATGACAAGGCAACACTCCGAACGATGTCCTTGCTGAAGGTTTTGCTCTGTCGGCAAAGACAAAGGAGAAGTGGCACCAGAGAGGCTTGAGAGCACGGCAGAGGAACCTTGCACTCCCAAAGCTGCCAATGAAGCAGAGGGAACTTACCAGATGCTTGGCAGCCTGGTGGAGAGCAAAGTGGAGGCTAAATTTGTTGGGATGAGCCCACCACTTGACTTCTGGGGCTAGATGGGAAAGAGCCCTCCTTGCAGCCTGCAACACAAGAAGAGAAGAGGGTTACAAATTGCAGTACATAGTCTTGGAAGGCCCTGCTCTTGCCACTTACCATCTGGCCTGGGGCGGGGCCTGAAGCCTCATAAGGACTGCGTGCTGCTTGCTGCCTGCTGCCCAGGAGGACTCCCCTGAGTGAGTGCTTGAGGGCCCTGCTCTTGCCACTTACCATCTGGCCTGGTGCGGGGCCTGAAGTCTCATAAGGACTGCGTGCTGCTTGCTGCCCAGGAAGACTCTCCTGAGTGAGTGCCTGAGGGCCCTGCTCCTTCCTGCCACTTACCACCTGGCCCAGGGCGGGGCCTGACAGGCCTCACTAGGACAGTTGTTACTGCAGGAGGGGCACAGAGTGTTTTTAAAATGTTTTTTTAAAAAATTCTTTGGATTTTTTGTATGTGGGGGGTGGGGGTGGGATGAATGTTTGGTTGGGCTTGGGGAATTATTATTATTTTTATTTTGATGTTTTTGTAATTTTTACATTTTTGTTTGTATTGTTTTATTGGTTTTGTTTGTTTGTTTAAGGTGTTATTTTGTTCTTAAGGGGAGGGGTCAGGGCTGCCGGGGAGTGGGTCCCAGCCCACAAAATGGCTGGGACATGTTCCACAGGGGGGGATGCACTGGGACAACCGATCTCAGTGATCACGGGCAGAAGGAGGAGTTACGCTAAGACTAGACCATGTCATTACAGAGGGGGCAGGTTTAGTCGTTGTCTGAGGACTATTCCTGCCTCCGGGTCTGGTCCTGACCGGATGGATACTAGAATCAGCAAGGGATACCCACATGACCTGAAGGTGCTGCTGTGCAATGCCAGGTCAATGATTCATAAGACCACTGCCATCCATGACTTGATCATGGATGGAGGATTTGACCTGGCATGTGTAACAGAGACTTGGTTGGATGAAGCAGATGGGCCTGTCCTTGCCGCTACTTGTCCACCAGGTTTCTCTTACGCACAGCAACCCAGGTCATGTGGGCGGGGAGGGGGGGTTGCAGTGATTTTTAGGAAGTCATTAGTTTGCACCAGGCGTCCTATTGGGAAGACCCAGTTTTCCAAGTGCATGTTCTGGAAGTTGGGCAATAGGGGCAGTACAGGATTCCTTTTGGTGTACCGACCTCCCCACTGCACCAAGGATTCCCTGCCCGAGCTGCTTCAGGTCGTGGCGGATGTTCTCCTGGAGACACCTAGCTTGGTCGTCCTAGGGGATTTTAACATCCATGCCGACACGACCTTACAAGGAGCCGCTCGGGACTTCGTGGAAAGCATGGCATCCATGGGGCTGTCCCTGAATAAGTCTGGCCCAACCCATAGCCGCGGACATGCCTTGGACCTGGTGTTTACCTCTATGGATGTTGGTGATCTGACACTAAGTAAAAGCGAAACAAAAGAAGTGCCATGGTCAGACCACTTCCTGGTGCAACTGGACTTCTCTGCGACCCATCCCCTCTGCAGGGAGGTGGGACCAATTCGGATGGTCCGCCCCCGCCACTTAATGGATCCAAATGGTTTCCAGAGAGTGGTAGGGGATGCTTTATCCCATGTTGATGGCCTTTCAGCCGATTCCCTGGTGGCCCGCTGGAATGTGGAGTTAACCAGGGCTATTGACTGTTTGGCTCCGAAGCGCCCTCTCCGATTGCATGGAGCCCGGACAGCCCCGTGGTTTTCCACGGATCTGAGGGCAATGAAACAATCGTTGAGACGGCTAGAGCGCCGGTGGCGGATAACTCATTCCGAATCTGACCGGACACAGGTTAGAGCTCAACGTCGAGCCTACCAAGTGGCGATAGCGACGGCGAAGAAGAATTTCTTCACCGCCTCTATTGCATCTGCAGAAAACAGCAGCAGGAGACTTTTTCAGGTGGTTCACAATTTAGCGGAACCACCTGCAACACCGGGGCCCAGTACGGGCCACATGTTCTCCTGCAATGATTTTGCAAAGTTTTTTGCAGATAAAATCGCTCAGATTTGGGAAGAAGTAGACTCCACCGTGGGAGCAGGTCCGGGGCGGGAGAGTGCTAGAGTTCTGTCTAGTCAAGTTGAGTGGGATCAATTCCAATCTGTTACCTCTGAGGATGTGGACAGGCTGCTTGGACGAGTGAAGCCAACCACCTGTCGCCTGGATCCTTGCCCATCCTGGCTTATAAAAGCTAGGCGGGAAGGACTGGGCGATGGGCTTCGTGGGGTGGTGAATGCTTCCCTCCGTGAGGGAGCCTTCCCAGACCCGCTGAAAGAGGCGGTTATTAAACCACTTCTTAAAAAACCATCTTTAGATGCGGCCACGATGGCCAACTATCGCCCAGTCTCAAATCTTCCATTCCTGGGCAAGGTGATTGAGCGAGCGGTTGCCGAACAACTCCAGGCACGCCTGGAAGAAGCGGACCATTTGGATCCCTTCCAGTTGGGATTCAGGCCTCATCATGGAACTGAAACTGCCTTGGTCGCACTGGTTGATGATCTCCGGTGGGCTAGGGACAAAGGTGAGAGCTGTTTCCTAGTTCTGCTGGATCTCTCAGCGGCGTTTGATACCATCGACCATAGCATCCTTCTGGACCGTCTTGAGGGGCTGGGAGCTGGGGGCACTGTTATACAGTGGTTCCGCTCCTTCCTCCTGGGCCGTGTTCAGAAAGTGGTGGTGGGGGATGAGTGTTCAGACCCCTGGGCACTCACCTGTGGGGTGCCTCAGGGTTCTGTCCTCTCCCCCATGCTTTTCAACATTTACATGCAGCCGCTGGGAGTGATCATCAGGAGGTTTGGGCTGGGTGTTCATCAGTATGCAGATGACACCCAGCTCTACCTCTCCTTTAAATCAGAACCAGTGAAGGCAGTGAAGGTCCTGTGTGAGTGCCTGGAGGCGGTTGGAGGATAGATGGCGGCTAACTGATCGAGGTTGAATCCTGATAAGACAGAAGTACTGTTTTGGGGGGACAGGAGGTGGGCAGGTGTGGAGGATTCCCTGGTCCTGAATGGTGTAACTGTGCCCCTGAAGAACCAGGTGCGCAGCCTGGGAGTCATTTTGGACTCACAGCTGTCCATGGAGGCACAGGTCAAATCTGTGTCCAGGGCAGCTGTTTACCAGCTCCATCTGGTACGTAGGCTGAGACCCTATCTGCCTGCGGACTGTCTCGCCAGAGTGGTGCATGCTCTGGTTATCTCCCGCTTGGACTACTGCAATGCACTCTACGTGGGGCTACCTTTGAAGGTGACTCGGAAACTACAACTGATCCAGAATGCGGCATCTAGACTGGTGACTGGGGGCGGCCGCTGAGACCATATAACACCGGTCTTGAAAGACCTACATTGGCTCCCAGTACGTTTCCGAGCACAATTCAAAGTGTTGGTGCTGACCTTTAAAGCCCTAAATGGCCTCGGTCCAGTATACCTGAAGGAGCCTCTCCACCCCCATCATTCTGCCCGGACGCTGAGGTCCAGCGCCGAGGGCCTTCTGGCGGTTCCCTCATTGCGAGAAGCAATGCTACAGGGAACCAGGCAGAGGGCCTTCTCGGTAGTGGCGCCCGCCCTGTGGAACGCCCTTCCAGCAGATGTCAAAGCGATAAACAACTACCTGACATTCAGAAGACATCTTAAGGCAGCCCTGTTCAGGGAAGTTTTTAACGTGTGATATTTTACTGTATTTTTGGTTTTTATGGAAGCCGCCCAGAGTGGCTGAGGAGGCCCAGCCAGATGGGCGGGGTATAAATAATAAATTATTATTATTATTATTATTATTGGAAGCTCCTGAGAACAATCCCTCCCTCCTACTGCATAGGTCCATCTCTTTGGCCCTCACCTTGGCCACCTCATCCTCGGCTTCGAGGTGAATGAGGACGACAACCAGTTCGTTAATGGCTTCTTCTTCTGTTGATGTTTTGGGAAGCCTTTGGTCTCTCGCCCAGCCTCGAAGCAGCCCCAGATGTTGGATGGCTGATGCCTGGACGGAGTCTTCCTCCTGTAGGCAGAAAACATCAGAGACTGTGTTTCTCATCAGAGCAGTTTCCTTTCTCCTGCCCACTGGGGTATTTTGAGGCTGCTCAGCCCCCTATCCTCCTCCTGGGGGAGACTGGGGGCAGGGTGACTCTCCCCCTGTGTTTTCCAGGCAGGCTTCCAAGAGAAGGTGCTCCAGAAGAACAGCCTCCTGAAGCCAGAACATCTCCGCTGCATGCCAGTCTAAACCCCACCCTTCCTCTTCCAAAGCATTCCTTCTCCACCGTGTGTGATGTCATGTTTTTCCTCATACTCACATGGGCAGCCAGACCGCAGTAAGTTGCCGCCAGCATCTTCAGGTCTTCCTCTTTCAGGTCCCCGGAGAGGTAGGCTTGGTGTACCAACTCTATCAACTCTGGGAGGACATCGGCTTTTGCATAAGGGAGGGAATCCAGCAGCAAGTCCCGCAGAAGCGAAGGATCCTACACAAAACAGAGAATCTTTTCAAAGGTCTGAAATGCCTCACGCCTTTTAGCACAGGCTCTTCAGTATTGTGCCAGCAAAAGAGTGCTGGGCCATGATTAGAATCGAGATCTGTACCCCCCTCCCTCCCTCCCTCCCTCCCTCCCTCCCTCTGAGCATCACTTGCCATGTCAGAGTCCAGAAGCAGGGATATCCCTCTGATGCTGAGCTTCCGGACTTGCAGGTAGTCGTGTTCCAGCCAGTTGAAGAACTGCTCCAGTGTATCTTCACAGGGAAGCAGATGGCAGCTGAGCAGCTAAAGAGGCCCAAAGAGAAAGAAACTCTTCAGTGATGAGAGGCTGAGGCACATTCTCCTTTTACCCACCATTTGCAATTCTGCACTGAGCAAACCCACTGAAGTGAATGGACCAAAGTTTGTCATGTACATCAAATCCAATGGGTCTACTCTGAGGAGCACTAAAACAGGCAACAGTCCTTAGGCTCAAAGTAGCCTTGACATAACCCACAGAATTTGGAAGGTAAAGGCAATTGCAAGGTCCAAATTCTGATGAAGGCTGGTTGGGGAACCAAGGACACAAAAGGAGCTAAAGAACACAAAGTCCAACACTCGACCGAAACCAAGCCAGGGCCTCCTTGCTGCACACATTTCCTCCTGCACCTCAGTCCCCCTCACCTCGATGTAGATAGCTGCCGCAACTTGTGGCATTCCGGCAAATGCCTGGTCCTCGAGAGCAGCGATGATGCTTTCCACCATGGGAGGGATCCACCAGCTTCGCTTTCCGACAGTTCTGAAATGGAGAAGCAGATCTTGGTAAGGAAGGGAAAGACACTGCAGGAAGCAAACAGGGGCACAGTCTGATCCCGTGCCTTCAGCTCCGTTTGCCAGACCACTGGGGAAGGTCACCGTGTTCTTCCTCTTACCTCACCATGGCAGACAACCCCTGGCTGAAATTCTCCCGGCAGAAAAGTTGGTCGACGATGGCCGTCTCTACTTGCTCTCCAGTGGTGCCAAGAAGGAGGTGCAGAACTTCCTTAGCCCCTCTGGAACCAAAGCAAGGCCATGATCACCAGGAGGGTCATTGCCACACACTCAAATTCCTTCCCCATCCTTCCTCCCTAGCAGCCGCCTGAAGGAGAGCCTCCCTTGGAAAACCAAGCTGGACTGGAAACCCCCCGAGGTTGAAGGGGAAAGGACTTCATTGCTCCCTTTGCATCACACTACTCACACGAGGAATTCCTGTTCATAGTGGAAGTTGATAACCATCCCCAGGAGAGCGATCAGCAGCTGTGGGAAGTTCTGGCGCACAGCTGCCTTGTAGTCCTCCATCCTGAGGATGGCGTGCAACAGGCTGGTGAGATGTTGCTGGAAGAGAGAGGGGTGCAAGTCACTTTCTCTGCTTTTCTGCAGAATACGGGAACCCCTCGATATTACCCTGGGAAGAAGGAAGCCAGAAAGCAGGAGGTTGGTCCTTACCACTTGGGTGGCAGATTCCGCCAAGGGGCTTTGGTAAATCTGCTTGGCCATGAGATGGGTCAGTTGTTCTGGATTGGCCGATGCCAAAACCTCCTTCCAAATTCCCTCACAGTCTCTGTGAATGCAAAAACAAAAGCAATGGTCAGATTCAAGTCTTCTGCTTGCTGCCATGCTCCAGAGAGAGGAAATGGCAGCAAGGGCTTTCTGAGCAAGCCCTGCAGCTTGCCAACCTTCCCCTTAGCCCAGTACAACCTGGAGGGCTCCATACCTGAAGGGAAGCTGGGGGAGATATTGCACCACTTTCGCCAGATGCTGGTGTGACAGGATGGACAAAGCAAAGACGGCCATGTCTCTGCCTTGCACTGCAGGCCCCTGGCTGATCTTAAGGAAGGCCTCCAGCAGCACCTCCACCTGTCAGAGAAAAGGACAGGGTTGCTTGGAGAGTACAAGGAAGCGGGGCTGTCTGCAGGCGGATCCCTCCATCCCTCATTGAAAGAGGGACCCTTGACCTGTGCCACCACAGCCATCTTCCTTCCAAGGTACCACTCAGGGTCCTGGGGAGTATTGGACCCAGGCAGCTCCAGGGCACCAGTTCCCCTATCCATTGTGGCCCAAGAGAAGAAGCTTGCCAGTCTGCTCCCAGAAGGAGGAGGATTCCCCATCCCTGAATCCATGTTTCTCAGGACCCTTGGCTGAGGTTCTTGTCCTGACGTTGCCAGGCCCCTCTCAACTAACATGTGTCCTGGCCACCCAATGGCATGAGGTTGCCTCCCCTACACCAAAGCAGAGAATCTTATTCTCTCCTACCTTTGCAGATGCCTTACCTCCACTTTTGTGCCGCCAAACTGCTTGATGAATTCTTGCAGTAAGTGGGAGATAGCCAGTGAGTTGAAGCTGCTCTCGACAACCAGGTCTCTGGCCAGGAAGCACATGGCCTCCAAGAGCTGCTCCGCAGGGAGAAAGGCGCCAAAGACCTGAAGCGAGAGAGGAAGGTCAGAGATGCCCACAGGGCAGGGCTGGGGAGCAGAAAGCCCAGATGCTGCCTCTGCAGAACCCAGAACATGTGGCTTGAGAGACAGCGACTTACCCTGGCAAGAGAGCAACAATTATTCATGAACAGTTCAGGAACCGGTCCTCCGGTGGATTTGAGGACCTTCTCAGCTCCGGTGACAAGTATTTGGTTCCTAAACGTTCCTGCCAGTGTCTCTGCAAAGGAAAGCCAAAGGGTTAGTTTGGGTCTTGCTCACCCCCACCCCATGCTGGGATGCATTCTTCCAGTCTTACCTTCGTTGTGCCGCAGGATGGGCAGAAGATGGCAGAGGGCCTCTGCTGCCCTCTGCCTGCACTCCGGGTCTTCATCCAGTGCACAAAGGCAGGAAATCGCCACCAGTTGGCCAAGGGAGGGTGCAGGAAGTGCTTCCGATGGCTGAAAAGAAACCCAGAGAAGGGACTGATAAGAGAAGCAACCCATCACCATTTTCCCTATAGCATTTTTATTAAATCTTCCAAACATTCCAAAACATTTAGCATCCTCTACAGAAAAAAAAATGATTTCTTTTTGACTTCCCACCCCTCTTTTCCTAATGTTTGCTTTTCTTATTCTTTTCTCAGCCGTCTTACTCACTATGGCCCAGCTCTGTTCTCCAAATTGAGTATGTGCTGGGATGCCTGATTGTCCCTTGGGCACCTTGCAGGGTGGGCCTAGAAGCAGCAGCCTGAAGGCCTTGACAGCCCTGCATGGTTGCAATGCTTCCCTTCAGTAAAGCCACTTCCAAGCTGCAGAGGAGGTGGGGTTGCGGGCTTCATGCCCTCCCCCCACGTACTCGGGGGCTGGCTTGCAGCCCCTGCGAGAGCAGGGAATCCTCGGGCGCGTCATCTCCCTTGCCAGCCAATCGGCTGGCCTGGGAGGCATGGCCCGCGCTATTTAGGGCCGGTGCGCCTGAGATTTCCCTCTTTCTCCCAGTGCAACAGCTGCTCCGGTTCCCCCACCCTCCCACCCTTTAGATTTGGCTCTTTGACATTGCTATGGACCTCGGTTGGTCGCCGTCAAGGGGCCTGGCAGGAATTTTTTCCACTTGGCAAATTGGCACCAGCCATTTGGCTTTTTGCCTACCTCATAGCAAATCGTCACAACTTCCTCGGCATTGGCAGTTAGGCATTGGTAAGGGTATTGTTATGCAGATGAGTGGGGGGGGGAGGAAGCGCCATCACCTTCCCCCATATCGAAGGGTAGTCCAGTAGGATTCCGTGGGGCGTTGCCCTGTCCGAAGCCTATGGAGGTGTGGGCCTAAGGCACGCCCCTGAGCGGTGACCCCGGGGGAGCTCCTAGTTGATGTACATCAGCAGGACTCCCCCTACTGGTGGTTAACCCTTGCCGGTCTTCTAGCAATCAGGCTGAAGCCGGTTAGTCGATAGGACCAATGCCTAAGCCAATACCGCTCAATTCCTGTAATCAATAAAGTTGTGGCCTAATTTTGCCCATTAACCTAAAATACTGGTGTCCTGTGTCTTTATTTCCATGGGGGAGGCGGGAACTCGCCACGCAACTCACATATTCCTGGATCTTCTGCAGGAGGGCGGAAAGATCTCGGAGCGCCTTCCTTCGGATCTTCCTATTCTTCATCCTTGTGACCACATCCGCAAGTCTGTCCTTCAGCTGGTCCACGTTGACGCTTTCAGGAGGAAGATCAGCCGGAGAAGCTGTGGTTGGTATGCTGAGGGGAGACAGGAGTAGCACTTTTGTCAAAAGGGTTTATTGCCTCCCATCCTTCAAAGACCCCAACCACCACCACCATAGAAATGGACCGGGTGGTTTTTTTAAAGCAATTGATTATGGGGGAGGGGATTAGCACAGGATTACCTTGGAGGACGATCCTCCCCATCTTCCAGGCAGACTTCCGATATTTGTTCTTCATCAAAATCAGTTACCTGTCCATGAGAAAAGAGAAACAGGAACGTCAGAATGTGAAGAATGGATCAGACCCATTCATGTTTTTGTGTTCATCAGGAAAGCACAGATGAGGTAGGTTGGGAAACAAACTGAAAATCTCTGGCCTCCATTTCCTTAGAGACCTTATTCACCCTTCTATTCATTTAAGCCTTTGGTTAAGAGTTTGGGTGTAATCCTTGACACCTCCCTTTCCACGGAGGCGCAGGTTACAACAGCCAAGGCGACATTTTTCCACCTTTGCCTCATCAAGTAGTTGGTCCCTTACCTTTCCTGCCCCAACCTGGCCACAGTGATCCATGCGACGGTCACCTCCAGGCTTGACTACTGTAATTCGCTCTACGTGGGGCTGCCCTTGAAGCTGTCCCAGAAACTCCAGCGGGTGCAGAATGCTGCAGCGAGGCTCCTCACGGGGTCTCTGCCATGGGAGCATATTCACCCAGTGCTTTTCCAGCTGCACTGGCTCCCGGTGGAGTACAGGGTCAGGTTGAAGGTGCTGGTTTTGACCTTTAAAGCCCTTCACAGCCTAGGACCCTCGTACCTACGGGACCGCCTCTCCTGGTATGCCCCACAGAGGACCTTAAGGTCCATATATAGCAACACCCTAGAGGTCCCGGGGCCTAAGGAAGTTAGATTAGCCTCAACCAGAGCCAGGGCCTTCTCAACACTGGCTCCGGCCTGGTGGAACGCTCTGTCTCATGAGACCAGGGCCCTGCAGGATCTGATTTCTTTCCGCAGGGCCTGTAAGACAGAGTTGTTCCACCTGACCTTTGGCTTAGAATCAGTTTGATTCCCTCCCCCTCTTTCTATTTCCTTTTCCCTCCTGTGGAGAGGCTGCATCCTAATGTTTTAATGTTGTATCTTAATCTTTTAAATTGTATTTTAATCAACTTTTTTATTATTATTGGTTGTTAGCCACCCTGAGCCCGGTCTTGGCTGGGGAGGGTGGGGTATAAATAAATTTTATTATTGAATCTAGTACCAAAAGGGTTTTAGAACTGATTCAAGAATTTGGTCAAGTTGCAGGATTTAAATTGAATAAGTTAAAAACCAAGGTTGTAGAGAAAAATTTAACACCAATGGAGAGAGAGAGGTTTCAGAATGAGACAGGTTTAACAGTGGTTAAGAAAGTTAAATACCTGGGGATTAACATGACAGCAAAAAATGGGAATTTGTTTAAAGACAACTGTGAGAAATGCTGGGCTGAAGTGAAAAAAGATTTAGAAATTTGGTCAAATTTGCAGCTTTCACTGCTGGGTCCCATTGCTGTGGTAAAAATGAATGTATTGCCTAGAATGTTGTTTTTGTTTCAAACATTGCAAATGTGGACCAAATGGACTGTTTCAAGAGGTGGCAGAGAGATATTTCTAGATTTGTCTGGCAGGGCAAGAAGCCTAGAATAAAATTTAAAATATTAACAGATGCAAAGGAAAGAGGTGGATTTGCCCTGCCAGACTTTAAACTTTACTATGAATCAGCAGCCTTTTGCTAGTTGAAAGAATGGCTGCTTCTTGAAAACACTGACATTTTGGATTTAGAAGGTTTTAACAATGTATTTGGATGGCATGCATATCTGTGGTATGATAAGGTCAAAGCACATAAAGCATTTAAAAACCATATTGTCAGGAAAGCATTGTTTAATGTTTGGATAAGATACAAGGACTTATTGGAAAATAAAACCCCAAGGTGGCTGTCACCGATGGAAGCGAAAGCTCAGAAAAAGCTCAATATGGAGGTCAAATGGCCGAAATATTGGGAAATTTTGGAACAAGATGGAGATAGACTGAAATTGCAGAGTTTTGAGAAACTAAAAAACAAAGTGCGAGACTGGCTTCATTATTATCAGATAATGGAGGCATACAATTTGGACAAGAAAATTGGCTTCCAGGTGGAAAAATCAAAATTAGAAACAGAACTGTTAGAACCCAAAACTAAGATTTTGTCAAAAATGTATAACTTGCTGTTGAAATGGAATACACAGGATGAAACGGTGAAATCTGTTATGATTAAATGGGCACAAGATGTTGGACATAACATAATGATGGCTGACTGGGAACAGTTATGGACCACAGGTATGAAGTTTACGGCATGCAATGCCTTAAGAGAGAATATTATGAAAATGATATACAGGTGGTACATGACACCAGTCAAGCTTGCAAAAATCTATCATTTGCCCGATAATAAATGTTGGAAATGTAAGGAAACTGAAGGTACATCCTTTCACCTTTGGTGGACGTGTCCAAGGATTAAGGCTTTCTGGGAGATGATCTATAATGAATTGAAAAAGGTATTTAAATATACCTTCTTGAAGAAACCAGAGGGCTTTCTCCTGGACATAGTCGGCCATTTGGTGCTAAAGAAGGATAGAATTTTCTTTATGTATGCCACAACAGCAGCAAGAATACTTATAGCAAAGTATTGGAAGACACAAGACCTACCCACTCTGGAAGAATGGCAGATGAAGGTGATGGACTACATGGAATTGGCGGAAATGACTGGCAGAATCCGAGACCAGGGAGAAGAGTCGGTGGAAGAAGATTGGAAGAAATTTAAAGACTACTTACAGAAATATTGCAAAATTAATGAATGTTAGAATGATGTTGGAATGAAGCTAGGTGGTTTAAACAGTAATGCTATAAAGGTGTATGTAAAAAAGGATTGATAACAGATGAAAATTTAAAGTTATAGTATATTAAGTTAAAGGATCATGAGAAAACAAAGAGGGAAAGAAATTGCTGACTTAAATAATTGAACTGAAATACAAAAAAGGGAGGTATGAGGAGGTCAGGGAAACAAGGATATGAATGTAAGCTATAGAAAGATTTATTCATTTTCCTTTTCTTCTTTTTAAGTGTCTTTTATTCCTTTTTTCCTGTATTTTGTATTTTGTATTTTCCTTGTATTTTTATTTTTTGTTTTTGTGTAATTCTTTTTTTCTCTGAAATTTTAATATCATTAAAAAAATTTTTATTATTATTATTAGTAAAGGAGCCCCTTTACTACATGGTGGCAGCGGTGGGATGGAACTTCCCTGCAGAAAGGCACTTTGATTTTAAATTGGCATGAAACATTGGGTACTACAGGCGTTTTATTTTTTTGGGATAGAGATAGTCAGGAATCATGGAAGCTGGGGCTTTACAGGATCACACTTTGCGAACTGTGGACGAATGGGGTCCAGGTGGAGAAGACAACCCCTCCCCCAATCTCCAAGTCCCAGAGCGGAATCCGCCTCCTGGTTTTCGGGAGATCCTGAGTCGGAGAGAGAGCTGGTGGACGCCAGCGAAATAAGAACTGTTCAGAAGGGTGGGCAAGAGTCCTGCAACTTGGAGAGAGAGGGGGGCATGCCAGTTAACCACCCCTTGTCACCTCGTGAGGAAGTGGAAGCTGGGATGGCCTCCACACCTCCTAGAGGGAACTATCTTGTTTATGCAGAGCCTAAAGAGATGGAGTTTTCAGAGGGCGATGCGGTTGAGTGGGTGCAAAACCCAGACCAAGGTGGATACCGGTGCCGTGATAAGTTTCCAAAGATGGGCCAGTCCATTCTTATGGGGCCGAGAGTCAGCCGGATGGCTTATGAGTATCAAGATCTGCCGCAGCAGCTGCAAGAAGTGTCTGTGGGAGACGACCATCGAGAAGAACTTACCATATTTTTCGCCCTATAAGATGCACTTTTCCCCCTCCAAAAATGAAGGGGAAATGTGTGTGCGTCCTATGGGGCGAATGCAGGCTTTCGCTGAAGCCTGGAGAGCGAGGGGGGTCGGTGCGCACCGACCCCTCTCACTCTGCAGGCTTCAGGAAGCTATCCGCTAGCCGTGGGAGACCCAGCAGTCCTTGTGAGGCTTCAGGCCCCGCCCCAGGCCAGATGGTAAGTGGCAAGAGCAGGGCCCTCAAGCACTCACTCAGGGGAGTCCTCCTGGGCAGCAGGCAGCAAGCAGCACGCAGTCCTTATGAGGCTTCAGGCCCCGCCCTGGGCCAGGTGGTAAGTGGCAAGAGCAGGGCCCTCAAGCACTCACTCAGGGGAGTTGTCCTGGGCAGCAGGCAGCAAGCAGCACGCAGTCCTTATGAGGCTTCAGGCCCCGCCCCAGGCCAGATGGTAAGTGGCAAGAGCAGGGCCCTCAAGCACTCACTCAGGGGAGTCCTCCTGGGCAGCAGGCAGCAAGCAGCACGCAGTCCTTATGAGGCTTCAGGCCCCGCCCTGGGCCAGGTGGTAAGTGGCAAGAGCAGGGCCCTCAAGCACTCACTCAGGGGAGTTGTCCTGGGCAGCAGGCAGCAAGCAGCACGCAGTCCTTATGAGGCTTCAGGCCCCGCCCCAGGCCAGATGGTAAGTGGCAAGAGCAGGGCCCTCAGCACTCACTCAGGGGAGTCGTCCTGGGCAGCAGGCAGCAAGCAGCACGCAGTCCTATGAGGCTTCAGGCCCCGCCCTGGGCCAGGTGGTAAGTGGCAGGAAGGAGCAGGGCCCTCAGGCACTCACTCAGGAGAGTCTTCCTGGGCAGCAGGCAGCACGCAGTCCTTATGAGGCTTCAGGCCCCGCCCCAGGCCAGATGGTAAGTGGCAGGAAGGAGCAGGGCCCTCAGGCACTCACTCAGGAGAGTCTTCCTGGGCAGCAAGCAGCACGCAGTCCTTATGAGGCTTCAGGCCCCGCCCTGGGCCAGGTGGTAAGTGGCAGGAAGGAGCAGGGCCCTCAGGCACTCACTCAGGAGAGTCTTCCTGGGCAGCAAGCAGCACGCAGTCCTTATGAGGCTTCAGGCCCCGCCCCAGGCCAGATGGTAAGTGGCAAGAGCAGGGCCCTCAAGCACTCACTCAGGGGAGTCGTCCTGGGCAGCAGGCAGCAAGCAGCACGCAGTCCTTATGAGGCTTCAGGCCCCGCCCCAGGCCAGATGGTAAGTGGCAAGAGCAGGGCCCTCAGGCACTCACTCAGGGGAGTCCTCCTGGGCAGCAGGCAGCAAGCAGCACGCAGTCCTTATGAGGCTTCAGGCCCCGCCTATCCGCTAGCCGTGGGAGACCCAGCTCCGGTGCGTCCTATGGGGCGAAAAATACGGTAAGCAGCTGATGCTAATAGAGCAACTTATGCGCCACCTGTCTCCAGAAATTGCGAGTTTGGTTGCTGACCAAAGTCCACGATCTTTAGAGGAGGCTACAGAATTCGCAGAATCTTTCAGACTAAATCATTCTCATCTGGTAAACAGGGGACCGGCTGGTGGGTACAGACCGACAGCCTCAGCTTCTGGCAGGAGGTCCGGCCCTCCCGTTAAAGGAGAAGTGAGTGATTTTGGCTTTAGATTGGGCTTGGGAAACATCAAATCCCTGGGAGCAGAAATCCAGTGTGTACTGGAATGGCTCTTACACCAATTCAAGCCAGCCGCTGAGTTGTTAACACAAGCCCTTGTAAGTTTGTGGCTGACCAGCAGCGTCCTTTTGAAATGCAAACCAATGCCAGTAAAATAGGATTAGGAGAAGCTTTGTTCCAAAGGGACAATGAGAGAAGTTGGCAACCTGTGGTGCACCTGAGCAAAGAATTGTAGCCCCGACAGAAAGACCATCCCACTGCTGAACAAAAAGATCTTTCTGATCTGGAAATAGTGACTCAAAGTTTTGAGAAAGGAGACTGGCCTGTAACTTTAAATCTTACCAGTCTCCCCCCTAAGCGAGTCATTTACTGGCCTGGCCTTAGTACATCCGAGGCCAAGCTAAGTCCTGTGCTTTATCAAGAGAAATACCAAAAGGTGCCTAATTCTTTTAGCGAACACCATGCTAATACTGTGAAAATGTATGTGGAACTTGAATTTTCTTTGTTAACTCCTTTTGGAAGTCGAACACAGGTAGCCTTGGTGCACTTAGACTTCATAGAAGGGTACAAACAGGCTAAAGGTACTTTTGATGTGTTATCCTTGTCTACCCTGTCCAGAACATAGGCTAGGAAGTTTTTTGTTATTTCACAGCTTTTTTACTGTGCCTGTGGTACTGACCCGGGATGAGTTATTTGTGCAACCCCCCTAGTTCTGGGAAGATCAGTTTGAGTGTGCTGCTAGTGATTTTTTCTTTAAAAGGCTGCTTAACCACTCAAGCTGGAAATGTTTGCATCAGTTTGTACATTGTTTTGATGAAATTTAGGGACTTAGCCCTGTAATTTCATCTTAGAGGGGAGGGTGTAGTGAAGCTAAGGATTTCAAACTTTGGTCAAGAAAGTAGCAGAGTATTGTGGGTAATCAAAAAGCCACAAAAGTCATGGGAAACAGGTCTGTTGCTTTAACCCTGCAGACCACAGTCTCCAAATGTGTAAATTGTTATCTTAGGAAGGAAGTTCTCTAGTTTGATTTGGGGTCTTGACACCTGGGGCTCCAGCTATTCACACCCACCTAGTGTTGTTATCAGTCTTTTAATTACCTGGGAATGTGCACCTGTGAAACATCCGAGGAAAGGGGTGAGCCCTTTGATCCAGGTTCTGGGAACTTAATGAGCTCAGCTGTCACAAGTCAAAATTATTAGCCCATAAGCTGGTCATTGGTGAATTTGAATGTAATCAAGAATTGTGATTGGGTCTGGGTTCTGGTTCCACGTGAGATTTGTGAATAAAGAGCCTAAGAACTGCACTCTGCAACCTGCGATTTGCCAACAGCCGTCCTGTGTCTCTTTGTAATGGAGATTCCTGCTGACTTTGTAATGCGGATCTACTGAAGGACTTTGAAACTATCCTATCTCTGTCTTTGTTCTTAGAAGTGAGTATCTTAGTTAGCTATATTAAACAATGTCTTTATTTTATCTGCCTGCAAAATACAAAAGATGTGCCTGCTTTTTAAGCATGTTAACTGTGTTTTTTAAAATATTTTTTTAAAAAGAATCTTTTGTCTTATGTGCAAATCTGAGGTAAAATCTAAGTCCAACGCCTGACTACTTGGTTACGCTATACCTGATGAATTTCTGCCTGCAGGTTTGTGGAAGCAGCTTGCAGAGTGGGGCAACCGGTAACAAAGGAGCAGAGTCTTCTCCCTTGGACTGTGCCTCCGGGTGCCCTGAGACAGAGTGGTGGCAGCATTACCATTTCTGTGGCGTTTGGTTTTGTCAAAAAGTAAATGACTGCCGGCCTCCGTTCCAGAAACCGGACCCAGCTGGAGGGTAAGGGCAGGTGAGGGAGGGGTGAGTGGCCAGAGCCCCTTTACTACAACATTGTTTCTACATTTATTGTTTTGCATTGTTTTAATTGTCTGTTTTAACCATATTTGCACAGCGGTTTCTAATGTTGTGAGTGTCCTCTATTTCAGAAGCTTCTACTCTGCAGCCTCTTATAGTTTTAACGGCGAGTCTTTTCGTTCTTATGCTCTTACAGTTGTTTTAACTGCGTGCCTTTGTTTGTTCTTTAGTTCTTATCTGTTTTAATTATCAGTTTTTATCCATCCATTATCCGTGTTTAATCTTGTATTTTA
Organism: Podarcis liolepis; assembly: GCF_965112155.1. Classification (NCBI taxonomy): domain Eukaryota; kingdom Metazoa; phylum Chordata; class Lepidosauria; order Squamata; family Lacertidae; genus Podarcis; species Podarcis liolepis. Next base: position 1,993,488 of record NC_139561.1, on the reverse strand, counting down.
TTCAGATGTTTTTGTTGGCTATTTGCAGTTTAGTAGCGCTGCAGAGAGCTTGCTGGGGAGACCATGCATTAAAAAGGAACTCAAAAATAACTCAAACAAGGTTTTAATAACAAAAGCAAAAACTCCTTATACGCTAAACACATCAACAACAACCAGACCCAACCACCAACCCATCCCCCCCCCCGGGTAATGGGAGAGCTAGGTGCTGCTCCTTAGATACTAGACCCAATTGCTGACACAGCTTGATTAACACAACTCAGCAGCACCTGCTATGTTTCACAGCTGTAAGACTGGGCCTCGTTACTTGCCCTGGCCCTTAAAGACATACACAACTTGGGAAGCAACAATGAACCTTCACATTTTAAAGTGACCATTCAACAGTTTTATCCTATGCCTGTTTCTTTGTCCTCATTTGCTCTAACAATTATCGGTTTAAAAAAAAAAAATCCTCACTGCTACTTTATTTATATGCTCTTTCTTTTTTTTATCCTGGTCTGTGACCATAATAAAGTTCATACAAGTAGGTCCCAGGGTTAGGTCCCCTGGCCATGGCAACCTAGACTTACCTCCAGGAGTCTCCAGGAGTCTCCCACAGCTAGCGGAGACCTTGCCGGCACCCAGAAGCTTGGGGCGCGCTGAGCACCGCACGCCCCAAGCTTCGGGCTTAGCACAGTGCACCTGGGGGGGAAATAAAATTTTTCCCCCTTTATTCCCCCCCCCCCAAAAAAACTAGGTGTGTCCTATGGGGCGAAAAATACGGTAAGCAGCTGATGCTAATAGAGCAACTTATGCGCCACCTGTCTCCAGAAATTGCGAGTTTGGTTGCTGACCAAAGTCCACGATATTTATAGGAGGCCACAGAATTCGCAGAATCTTTTAGACTAAATCATTCTCATCTGGTAAACAGGGGACCGGCTGGTGGGTACAGACCAACAGCCTCAGCTTCTGGCGGGAGGTCCGGCCTTCCCGTTAAAGATCAAAGCAGGGGTCCCCCTACTCCTGCAAAAGACTCATCTACAGCAGGTGGGGAACACTGTGCTTTTATTGTAAGAAACCAGGGCATATAAAAGCAGTTTGCCCCCAATTAAGTGAAAAGAAGCCTCCAGTTTTGACTTCGACTCCTGCGGTGCACATGATCCAGCAACCGGAGGAAGATTGGGAAGCGGAACAGCAAAAATCAGGAACTTGGGAAAGCCCGGTCCCGGAGGGGAAGGGTGGGGCAGCTCCTGACGCTATAGCTTTCAAACCAGCTGTAGCCACTTCAAGTGCAGTTATTGTGGGACCTGTGAGTACTGGTGCTGGTCCAAGTGTGCCTCATGTGAAGTGGGCTAATTCAAAGTTTACAGCCCCCATTGAGATCAACGGAATTGCTGTGAACTCTTTCCGAGACACTGGGTCTGACATTACCAGTGTGCCCAGAGATTTGGTTTTGCCCATACAGATGCAGGCTAAACCCTTAAAGATTAGCCCCTATGGTGTGAATGAGATTTTTCAACCTACTGCCATTGTTCCAGTATCGTATAAGGGGTACTATGGAAACCACCTAACTATAGTACATGATCCTGAAGTGTGCAAAAGTCCTGTCCTGGTGGGGAACGATTTGGGATTTAAGGTTTACCAAGAAGAACTTGCGGTCCTCGTTGACGCTTTCAGGAGGAAGATCAGCCGGAGAAGCTGTGGTTGGTATGCTGAGGGGAGACAGGAGTAGCACTTTTATTAAAAGGGTTTATTGCCTCCCATCCTTCAAAGACCCCAACCACCACCACCATAGAAATGGACCGGGTGGTTTTTTTAAAGCAATTGATTATGGGGGAGGGGATTAGCACAGGATTACCTTGGAGGACGATCCTCCCCATCTTCCAGGCGGACTTCCGATATTTGTTCTTCATCAAAATCAGTTACCTGTCCATGAGAAAAGAGAAACAGGAACGTCAGAATGTGAAGAATGGATCAGACCCATTCATGTTTTTGTGTTCATCAGGAAAGCACAGACGAGGTAGGTTGGGAAACAAACTGAAAATCTCTGGCCTCCATTTCCTTAGAGACCTTATTCACCCTTCTATTCATTTAAGCCTTTGGTTAAGAGTTTGGGTGTAATCCTTGACACCTCCCTTTCCACGGAGGCGCAGGTTACAACAGCCAAGGCGACATTTTTCCACCTTTGCCTCATCAAGCAGTTGGTCCCTTACCTTTCCTGCCCCAACCTGGCCACAGTGATCCATGCGACGGTCACCTCCAGGCTTGACTACTGTAATTCGCTCTACGTGGGGCTGCCCTTGAAGCTGTCCCAGAAACTCCAGCGGGTGCAGAATGCTGCAGCGAGGCTCCTCACGGGGTCTCTGCCATGGGAGCATATTCACCCAGTGCTTTTCCAGCTGCACTGGCTCCCGGTGGAGTACAGGGTCAGATTTAAGGTGCTGGTTTTGACCTTTAAAGCCCTTCACAGCCTAGGACCCTCGTACCTACGGGACCGCCTCTCCCCATATGCCCCCGGAGGACCTTAAGGTCCATATATAGCAACACCCTAGAGGTCCCGGGGCCTAAGGAAGTTAGATTAGCCTCAACCAGAGCCAGGGCCTTCTCAACACTGGCTCCGGCCTGGTGGAATGCTCTGTCTCATGAGACCAGGACCCTGCAGGATCTGATTTCTTTCCGCAGGGCCTGTAAGACAGAGTTGTTCCACCTGACCTTTGGCTTAGAATCAGTTTGATTCCCTCCCCCTCTTTCTATTTCCTTTTCCCTCCTGTGGAGAGGCTGCATCCTAATGTTTTAATGTTGTATCTTAATCTTTTAAATTGTATTTTAATCAACTTTTTTATTATTATTGGTTGTTAGCCACCCTGAGCCCGGTCTTGGCTGGGGAGGGTGGGGTATAAATAAATTTTATTATTGAATCTAGTACCAAAAGGGTTTTAGAACTGATTCAAGAATTTGGTCAAGTTGCAGGATTTAAATTGAATAAGTTAAAAACCAAGGTTGTAGAGAAAAATTTAACACCAATGGAGAGAGAGAGGTTTCAGAATGAGACAGGTTTAACAGTGGTTAAGAAAGTTAAATACCTGGGGATTAACATGACAGCAAAAAATGGGAATTTGTTTAAAGACAACTGTGAGAAATGCTGGGCTGAAGTGAAAAAAGATTTAGAAATTTGGTCAAATTTGAAGCTTTCACTGCTGGGTCGTATTGCTGTGGTAAAAATGAATGTATTGCCTAGAATGTTGTTTTTGTTTCAAACATTGCAAATGTGGACCAAATGGACTGTTTCAAGAGGTGGCAGAGAGATATTTCTAGATTTGTCTGGCAGGGCAAGAAGCCTAGAATAAAATTTAAAATATTAACAGATGCAAAGGAAAGAGGTGGATTTGCCCTGCCAGACTTTAAACTTTACTATGAATCAGCAGCCTTTTGCTAGTTGAAAGAATGGCTGCTTCTTGAAAACACTGACATTTTGGATTTAGAAGGTTTTAACAATGTATTTGGATGGCATGCATATCTGTGGTATGATAAGGTCAAAGCACATAAAGCATTTAAAAACCATATTGTCAGGAAAGCATTGTTTAATGTTTGGATAAGATACAAGGACTTATTGGAAAATAAAACCCCAAGGTGGCTGTCACCGATGGAAGCGAAAGCTCAGAAAAAGCTCAATATGGAGGTCAAATGGCCGAAATATTGGGAAATTTTGGAACAAGATGGAGATAGACTGAAATTGCAGAGTTTTGAGAAACTAAAAAACAAAGTGCGAGACTGGCTTCATTATTATCAGATAATGGAGGCATACAATTTGGACAAGAAAATTGGCTTCCAGGTGGAAAAATCAAAATTAGAAACAGAACTGTTAGAACCCAAAACTAAGATTTTGTCAAAAATGTATAACTTGCTGTTGAAATGGAATACACAGGATGAAACGGTGAAATCTGTTATGATTAAATGGGCACAAGATGTTGGACATAACATAATGATGGCTGACTGGGAACAGTTATGGACCACAGGTATGAAGTTTACGGCATGCAATGCCTTAAGAGAGAATATTATGAAAATGATATACAGGTGGTACATGACACCAGTCAAGCTTGCAAAAATCTATCATTTGCCCGATAATAAATGTTGGAAATGTAAGGAAACTGAAGGTACATCCTTTCACCTTTGGTGGACGTGTCCAAGGATTAAGGCTTTCTGGGAGATGATCTATAATGAATTGAAAAAGGTATTTAAATATACCTTCTTGAAGAAACCAGAGGGCTTTCTCCTGGACATAGTCGGCCATTTGGTGCTAAAGAAGGATAGAATTTTCTTTATGTATGCCACAACAGCAGCAAGAATACTTATAGCAAAGTATTGGAAGACACAAGACCTACCCACTCTGGAAGAATGGCAGATGAAGGTGATGGACTACATGGAATTGGCGGAAATGACTGGCAGAATCCGAGACCAGGGAGAAGAGTCGGTGGAAGAAGATTGGAAGAAATTTAAAGACTACTTACAGAAATATTGCAAAATTAATGAATGTTAGAATGATGTTGGAATGAAGCTAGGTGGTTTAAACAGTAATGCTATAAAGGTGTATGTAAAAAAGGATTGATAACAGATGAAAATTTAAAGTTATAGTATATTAAGTTAAAGGATCATGAGAAAACAAAGAGGGAAAGAAATTGCTGACTTAAATAATTGAACTGAAATACAAAAAAGGGAGGTATGAGGAGGTCAGGGAAACAAGGATATGAATGTAAGCTATAGAAAGATTTATTCATTTTCCTTTTCTTCTTTTTAAGTGTCCTTTATTCCTTTTTTCCTGTATTTTGTATTTTCCTTGTATTTTTATTTTTTGTTTTTGTGTAATTCTTTTTTTCTCTGAAATTTTAATATCATTAAAAAAAATTTTATTATTATTATTAGTAAAGGAGCCCCTTTACTACATGGTGGCAGCGGTGGGATGGAACTTCCCTGCAGAAAGGCACTCTGATTTTAAATTGGCACGAAACATTGGGTACTACAGGCGTTTTATTTTTTTGGGATAGAGATAGTCAGGAATCATGGAAGCTGGGGCTTTACAGGAATACACTTTGCGAACTGTGGACGAATGGGGTCCAGGTGGAGAAGACAACCCCTCCCCCAATCTCCAAGTCCCAGAGCGGAATCCGCCTCCTGGTTTTCGGGAGATCCTGAGTCGGAGAGAGAGCTGGTGGACGCCAGCGAAATAAGAACTGTTCAGAAGGGTGGGCAAGAGTCCTGCAACTTGGAGAGAGAGGGGGGCATGCCAGTTAACCACCCCTTGTCACCTCGTGAGGAAGTGGAAGCTGGGATGGCCTCCACACCTCCTAGAGGGAACTATCTTGTTTATGCAGAGCCTAAAGAGATGGAGTTTTCAGAGGGCGATGCGGTTGAGTGGGTGCAAAACCCAGACCAAGGTGGATACCGGTGCCGTGATAAGTTTCCAAAGATGGGCCAGTCCATTCTTATGGGGCCGAGAGTCAGCCGGATGGCTTATGAGTATCAAGATCTGCCGCAGCAGCTGCAAGAAGTGTCTGTGGGAGACGACCATCGAGAAGAACTTACCATATTTTTCGCCCTATAAGATGCACTTTTCCCCCTCCAAAAATGAAGGGGAAATGTGTGTGCGTCCTATGGGGCGAATGCAGGCTTTCGCTGAAGCCTGGAGAGCGAGGGGGGTCGGTGCGCACCGACCCCTCTCACTCTGCAGGCTTCAGGAAGCTATCCGCTAGCCGTGGGAGACCCAGCAGTCCTTGTGAGGCTTCAGGCCCCGCCCCAGGCCAGATGGTAAGTGGCAAGAGCAGGGCCCTCAAGCACTCACTCAGGGGAGTCCTCCTGGGCAGCAGGCAGCAAGCAGCACGCAGTCCTTATGAGGCTTCAGGCCCCGCCCTGGGCCAGGTGGTAAGTGGCAAGAGCAGGGCCCTCAAGCACTCACTCAGGGGAGTTGTCCTGGGCAGCAGGCAGCAAGCAGCACGCAGTCCTTATGAGGCTTCAGGCCCCGCCCCAGGCCAGATGGTAAGTGGCAAGAGCAGGGCCCTCAAGCACTCACTCAGGGGAGTCCTCCTGGGCAGCAGGCAGCAAGCAGCACGCAGTCCTTATGAGGCTTCAGGCCCCGCCCTGGGCCAGGTGGTAAGTGGCAAGAGCAGGGCCCTCAAGCACTCACTCAGGGGAGTTGTCCTGGGCAGCAGGCAGCAAGCAGCACGCAGTCCTTATGAGGCTTCAGGCCCCGCCCCAGGCCAGATGGTAAGTGGCAAGAGCAGGGCCCTCAGCACTCACTCAGGGGAGTCGTCCTGGGCAGCAGGCAGCAAGCAGCACGCAGTCCTTATGAGGCTTCAGGCCCCGCCCTGGGCCAGGTGGTAAGTGGCAGGAAGGAGCAGGGCCCTCAGGCACTCACTCAGGAGAGTCTTCCTGGGCAGCAAGCAGCACGCAGTCCTTATGAGGCTTCAGGCCCCGCCCCAGGCCAGATGGTAAGTGGCAAGAGCAGGGCCCTCAGGCACTCACTCAGGGGAGTCCTCCTGGGCAGCAGGCAGCAAGCAGCACGCAGTCCTTATGAGGCTTCAGGCCCCGCCTATCCGCTAGCCGTGGGAGACCCAGCTCCGGTGCGTCCTATGGGGCGAAAAATACGGTAAGCAGCTGATGCTAATAGAGCAACTTATGCGCCACCTGTCTCCAGAAATTGCGAGTTTGGTTGCTGACCAAAGTCCACGATCTTTAGAGGAGGCTACAGAATTCGCAGAATCTTTCAGACTAAATCATTCTCATCTGGTAAACAGGGGACCGGCTGGTGGGTACAGACCGACAGCCTCAGCTTCTGGCAGGAGGTCCGGCCCTCCCGTTAAAGGAGAAGTGAGTGATTTTGGCTTTAGATTGGGCTTGGGAAACATCAAATCCCTGGGAGCAGAAATCCAGTGTGTACTGGAATGGCTCTTACACCAATTCAAGCCAGCCGCTGAGTTGTTAACACAAGCCCTTGTAAGTTTGTGGCTGACCAGCAGCGTCCTTTTGAAATGCAAACCAATGCCAGTAAAATAGGATTAGGAGAAGCTTTGTTCCAAAGGGACAATGAGAGAAGTTGGCAACCTGTGGTGCACCTGAGCAAAGAATTGTAGCCCCGACAGAAAGACCATCCCACTGCTGAACAAAAAGATCTTTCTGATCTGGAAATAGTGACTCAAAGTTTTGAGAAAGGAGACTGGCCTGTAACTTTAAATCTTACCAGTCTCCCCCCTAAGCGAGTCATTTACTGGCCTGGCCTTAGTACATCCGAGGCCAAGCTAAGTCCTGTGCTTTATCAAGAGAAATACCAAAAGGTGCCTAATTCTTTTAGCGAACACCATGCTAATACTGTGAAAATGTATGTGGAACTTGAATTTTCTTTGTTAACTCCTTTTGGAAGTCGAACACAGGTAGCCTTGGTGCACTTAGACTTCATAGAAGGGTACAAACAGGCTAAAGGTACTTTTGATGTGTTATCCTTGTCTACCCTGTCCAGAACATAGGCTAGGAAGTTTTTTGTTATTTCACAGCTTTTTTACTGTGCCTGTGGTACTGACCCGGGATGAGTTATTTGTGCAACCCCCCTAGTTCTGGGAAGATCAGTTTGAGTGTGCTGCTAGTGATTTTTTCTTTAAAAGGCTGCTTAACCACTCAAGCTGGAAATGTTTGCATCAGTTTGTACATTGTTTTGATGAAATTTAGGGACTTAGCCCTGTAATTTCATCTTAGAGGGGAGGGTGTAGTGAAGCTAAGGATTTCAAACTTTGGTCAAGAAAGTAGCAGAGTATTGTGGGTAATCAAAAAGCCACAAAAGTCATGGGAAACAGGTCTGTTGCTTTAACCCTGCAGACCACAGTCTCCAAATGTGTAAATTGTTATCTTAGGAAGGAAGTTCTCTAGTTTGATTTGGGGTCTTGACACCTGGGGCTCCAGCTATTCACACCCACCTAGTGTTGTTATCAGTCTTTTAATTACCTGGGAATGTGCACCTGTGAAACATCCGAGGAAAGGGGTGAGCCCTTTGATCCAGGTTCTGGGAACTTAATGAGCTCAGCTGTCACAAGTCAAAATTATTAGCCCATAAGCTGGTCATTGGTGAATTTGAATGTAATCAAGAATTGTGATTGGGTCTGGGTTCTGGTTCCACGTGAGATTTGTGAATAAAGAGCCTAAGAACTGCGCTCTGCAACCTGCGATTTGCCAACAGCAGTCCTGTGTCTCTTTGTAATGGAGATTCCTGCTGACTTTGTAATGCGGATCTACTGAAGGACTTTGAAACTATCCTATCTCTGTCTTTGTTCTTAGAAAAAATAAAAAAAATCCTTCCAGTAGCACCTTAAAGACCAACTAACTTAGTTCTTGGTATGAGCTTTCGTGTGCATGCACACTTCTTCAGATAGAAGTTCTTAGAAGTGAGTATCTTAGTTAGCTATATTAAACAATGTCTTTATTTTATCTGCCTGAAAGATACAAAAGATATGCCTGCTTTTTAAGCATGTTAACTGTGTTTTTTTAAATAAATTTTAAAAAAAGAATCTTTTGTCTTATGTGCAAATCTGAGGGAAAATCTAAGTCCAACGCCTGACTACTTGGTTACGCTATACCTGATGAATTTCTGCCTGCAGGTTTGTGGAAGCAGCTTGCAGAGTGGGGCAACCGGTAACAAAGGAGCAGAGTCTTCTCCCTTGGACTGTGCCTCCGGGTGCCCTGAGACAGAGTGGTGGCAGCATTACCATTTCTGTGGCGTTTGGTTTTGTCAAAAAGTAAATGACTGCCGGCCTCCGTTCCAGAAACCGGACCCAGCTGGAGGGTAAGGGCAGGTGAGGGAGGGGTGAGTGGCCAGAGCCCCTTTACTACAACATTGTTTCTACATTTATTGTTTTGCATTGTTTTAATTGTCTGTTTTAACCATATTTGCACAGCGGTTTCTAATGTTGTGAGTGTCCTCTATTTCAGAAGCTTCTACTCTGCAGCCTCTTATAGTTTTAACGGCGAGTCTTTTCGTTCTTATGCTCTTACAGTTGTTTTAACTGCGTGCCTTTGTTTGTTCTTTAGTTCTTATCTGTTTTAATTATCAGTTTTTATCCATCCATTATCCGTGTTTAATCTTGTATTTTATTCAGATGTTTTTGTTGGCTATTTGCAGTTTAGTAGCGCTGCAGAGAGCTTGCTGGGGAGACCATGCATTAAAAAGGGACTCAAAAATAACTCAAACAAGGTTTTAATAACAAAAGCAAAAACTCCTTATACGCTAAACACATCAACAACAACCAGACCCAACCACCAACCCCCCCCCCCCCGGGTAATGGGAGAGCTAGGTGCTGCTCCTTAGATACTAGACCCAATTGCTGACACAGCTTGATTAACACAACTCAGCAGCACCTGCTATGTTTCACAGCTGTAAGACTGGGCCTCGTTACTTGCCCTGGCCCTTAAAGACATACACAACTTGGGAAGCAACAATGAACCTTCACATTTTAAAGTGACCATTCAACAGTTTTATCCTATGCCTGTTTCTTTGTCCTCATTTGCTCTAACAATTATCGGTTAAAAAAAATAAATCCTCACTGCTACTTTATTTATATGCTCTTTCTTTTTTTTATCCTGGTCTGTGACCATAATAAAGTTCATACAAGTAGGTCCCAGGGTTAGGTCCCCTGGCCATGGCAACCTAGACTTACCTCCAGGGGTCTTTGGGACGCCATCCTCAGGCCACACCTCTGCCAACCTCTGGATGCTGAGGAACCTCAAATGGTCGCAAGCTCCGTTCCTAGGCAACAGCAGTTGAGAGCATGGAATTCCTGGCCTCAGTGGCAAGGTTCTAGCTAGGAGAGTCCGTGTGGCCTAGTGGCTAGAAAATGTTAATGCCATGCAACACTAGGGTGATATATATATATTCTTTGAAATGTACAGTTTAATACTTTTTCTATTATTTGTATCCTGTTTTGCAGACTCTTGTTGTCTCCTAAAGAAGCTGACAGGATTGCACCCCTGTACTTACTTATATGTTTGCCGTGTACATTTATGAACGTTTATTTTATATTTGGGACCTTTGAATTCTGAACTCTGAACTCTGGATTAATAACATTTTAGGAATCTTCCAGAACGGCTAATTCTATTGCTGGGAAGGACTCAGTGACCCCGGTCTATTTTAGGAGAGAGGGTGGTATGGGGTTGGGGGCAGGTGAGATGGAGGTGCTTGGCAGTGGGTGTGTTGTATGCAGAAAGCATACGCTTCAATTCCCATGACCCACCTCCTTCAGTTACTAGTTTCTTGGGGTTGGGGCTAAATCCATGATGGGTCAGAGAAAAATGAGCGGCGGCAGGAACCAGTCAAAGCAAGGCAGATCTTAATTTTACTGTTGCGACAGAGTTTCTCACCTTACATGTTGCATGGAGGTGAGGAGCCAAGACAAGTGTGTGTAACAACTTTTAAAGACTTGAGAAATTGCCAATGATTACAATAATAATTTTTTTTATACCCCCCCCCAATCTGGCTGGGTTTCCCTTAGCCCAGAGGTTTTGGACTTTTTTGAGTCCACGGCTCCCTTGACCAACTACATTCTTTCTGTGAGGCTCAGGAGCCCAGCTATGTCACCAGAGCTGGCAGCCTCTCGTTCTTTTTCTGACTCCTTTCCTTGTGGAGTGTTCCCTCTTCTCTTCTCCTCTCCCCTCTCCTTCAGAGTCCTCTGGACAGCCACAGCTGCCGCCCCTTCCCTAAAGCGAGGTGCCTCCTCACGCTGCCCCACGGGGGCCTGGGAAGTACCCCCTGGCCAGCTCCGGAGGCACCGTTCGCCTGGGGAGCTTCTAGCCCAGGGGTGCTGCAACAAACAGCTATGTAAACCTTTGGGAGGCAGAGATGCAAGAAGGCATGGGGGGCGGGGAGAAAGAGGGACAGAGGCCAGTGTTGCTTGCAGCACCCTTGACCATCATTCAAGGCACCCCAGGGTGCCACGGCATACCGATTGAAAACCACTGCCCACCCAACAAGCAACAGACATGAATCACAGCAAGAGGCAGTCTTGTCTCCTGGCTTGTCTCTTGTCATGATACCTGACAATGTTTGCTGGTTGCCCTTTCCTGGCCAGTCTGAGCTGTTCCATTGAAATGGTAAATACCTCAGTTCTTGAATCTATTGTCACAGATCTTCCTCTATTTATAAATTTTCATGGGAGCCGATTGAAACTAAATCCTTTGAAGACAGAGGTCCTATGGCTGGGTCGGGATGGCGTGGGGATGAGGGACCAACTCCCTTCTCTTGCGGGGGCCCAATTAGCAGTTGGTCCCTTACCTTTCCCGCCCCGACCTGGCCACAGTGATCCATGCGATGGTCACCTCCAGGCTTGACTGCTGTAATTCTCTCTATGCGGGGCTGCCCTTGAAGCTGTCCCAGAAACTCCAGCGGGTGCAGAATGCTGCAGCGAGGCTCCTCACGGGGTCTCTGCCATGGGAGCAGATTCACCCAGTGCTTTTCCAGCTGCACTGGCTCCCGGTGGAGTACAGGGTCAGGTTGAAGGTGCTGGTTTGGACCTTTAAAGCCCTATGCAGCCTAGGACCCACTTACCTACGGGACCGTCTCTCCTGGTATGCCCCACGGAGAGCCTCAAGGTCCATAAATGGCAACACCCTAGAGGTCCCAGGCCCTAAGGAAGTCAGATTAGCCTCAACCAGAGCCAGGGCCTTTTCAACACTGGCTCCGGCCTGGTGGAACGCTCTGCCTCACGAGACCAGGGCCCTGCAGGATCTGATTTCGTTCCGCAGGGCCTGTAAGACAGAGTTGTTCCGCCTGGCCTTTGGCTTAGAATCAGTTTGATTCCCTCCCCCTCTTTCTTTTTCCTTTCTCCTCCTGCGATAAGGCTACATTTTAATATTTTAATGTTTCAATATTTTAATGTTGTATTTTAATTTTGTTTTTAAGTTGTAATCATTCAACTTGTTTTTATTATTGCTTGTAAGCCGCCCTGAGCCCGGCCTTGGCTGGGGAGGGCGGGGTATAAATAAAAAATATTATTATTATTATTATTATTGTTATATGAGAGATAGCTTTGGAAGGATTTGTAAGTGAAAAGAACTATTGGGAAAGGTTTTTCCTTCAACTGCAGAGTAAATGTATCTTGGGTCATTAAGAGGGTCAAGATGGCTTCGGGATTGCTCTGTGAACTCAAAGAAAGTGTGTCTTTTTTCCAGGGAATATTTTATAATTTTTGAATGGGGAAGGATTGTTTTTTCTCTAGGGTGCATGGCTGCTATGTGTGCACCTTCAGATTTGTGTAACACTCATGCCGGCTTTGGTTGCCCAGTGCCTGCAAGCCCCATACTGTGACATCATAGAATGCTTGCAGTTTTGTGTTTTTTTAAACCACGCCAGCAACTGCTCATCAGGAGCAGAACTGAGCAGCTTCTGTGAGTGAAGTAAAGAGCTGTTTCTCAGAAGGGGAAACCCTGGGAGAGACTAGGGTTCAAATGCCTCCTTACTCAGCTATGCAGCTCACTGGGTGACCTGGGGACAGCTTGTGGGGATTAAATGAGAAGGCGAGAACTATGTATGTCATCTTGAGCTCCTTGGAGTAAAAGATGGGATATCAATGCAGACGCCCTCAGAAGGTGGTGGACTCTCCTTCTTTGGAGGTTTTTTATACACAAGAGGTTGGGTGGCCATTTGCAAGGGATTCTTTAATTGAATTCCTGTTTTGCAGGAGATGGGACTAGATGCACCTTGGGGTTCTTTCCAAATCTACAATTCTGTGATTTTGTTTAAGAGTCATTTTATTGATTAGATTGGAAACCTTCGGGACTACTCTGAGATGCCAAGTTAAGCGCCATAAATGACAAAAGAGAGAGACATGGCAGCCTGTGAATGACCCCAGGCAGCTGGCAGAAGGCACATATCTCCAATGAACCAGACTGTCTTATGTGAGGATATCCACCCCAGCCTCCCTACGCCTCTGCAAGGAGAAGCCTTTTGCGGGGGCAACCGGGGGGGGGGGTCCCTTGAAAATCAGAATATTAATCACTTTTGCTTAGCTGAATATGTTAATCCCATATGGAGTCCTTAAGTAGGTCCGCTATCGGAAGGAGAAAAGAACAGAGGCCAACCAGAGAATATTGAGAAGCAAAGCAGCTAGTGAGCCTGATCTTTATTAACTACTGCAACAGGTTGCTCACTGCCACACACAGAAGGCAGGAGAGACCCAGAAGAAAGGTGTGCCAACTCTTATATGGACTTTTGAAATTTCCACCCTGTACCTCAACCCCCCCCCATACATCATACATACATCACAGCAGAAGGGGCGGTCTACAACAAAATCTTGTCTGGCAGGAAACCTGTTGATGGGTTTACCTGGAGAGCCTGGCTATTCTTTTGGGATGATAAATACTTATGGTAATTCCTCACAGGCTCACCCTATTCATACCCAAATGTGCCCTTAAGGCAGGATTTGTGAGCACAGAGACAATATCTGAGGTCACTGAAAGAGTGAAAATGGCTTTAGGACTGTTTTCCTATACTGCTTCAGACATTTTGTGTGTTTGTGTGAGTGCGCGCACGCATGTGCCTGCGTCTGGTACATTTATGAACATTTATTTTATATCTTAGACCTTATAACCCTCATAACACTTTGATAAAATACATATTTTGTTATGTGCAAATGGCTTTAGATGCCTATTAGGTCCATAAATTACCATCTAGCATATATTCAACACCAAAAACAACGACAATTCGTTGTTGATAAAGGACAGCTGGACATATAAGGGCCCCATTACCTTCAGTAGCTTAGGGCCTCATCAAACCTAAATCTGGCCCTGGGTGTGGAATAAGAAAGAAAAGACAGTGAAGAAGAAATGAGGCCAAGAGAAAAGACAGGTGGAAAAATACCACCCTCTGAGGCAGGCAACTCCCTTCTTTTTCAAGCCAAACCAGAAAAGGACTGAAGGGGGGGGGGGAATATGAGTGAAAATACTGAGAATAGGCAAAGGAGACGGCAGGAGAAAAAGGAGATAAGAAAATGTGGCAAGCGGGTGTTGTAAACAAAAATGGCCCTCTTCCCTTCTGGGGTACCCAAGAGCCCATAGAGAGTCCTTACATAGGTTCCCTATTGGTAGGAGAACCAGAGAATATGGAGAAGCAAAGCAGCTAGTAAGCCGGATCTTTCTTGATCTGTTGCAACAGGGTGCTCCCCTCACAAGCAGGAGAGGAGGAGGACCCAGAAAAATGGCGCGCAAGGCCTTATAAAGACACTTGAAATTGCCACCCTGTAGATCAAGACCACCCCCAGAAATACATCACAGAAAAGGCGGTCTAAACAGAAATTTGAATGTTGTTTTTCTCCTGTCCTTGTTTATCTCCTGTCTGGCAGGTTACTTGGTTGGATTGCCTGGGGAGCCTGGCCATTCTTTTGTAATAATAATAATAATAATAATATTTTTTATTTATACCCCGCCCTCCCCAGCCAAGGCCGGGCTCAGGGCGGCTAACAAGCAATAATAAAAATAAGTTGAATGAATACAACTTAAGAACAAAATTAAAATACAACATTAAAATATTGAAGCATTAAAATATTAAAATGTAGCCTCATCGCAGGAGGAGAAGGAAAAGAAAAAGAAAGAGGGGGGGAATCAAATTGGCTCCAAGCCAAAGGCCAGATGGAACAACTCTGTCTTACAGGCCCTGCGGAAAGAAATCAGATCCTGCAGGGCCCTGGTCTCGTGAGGCAGAGCGTTCCACCAGGCCGGAGCCAGTGTTGAAAAGGCCCTGGCTCTGGTTGAATAATAACCCGCCCCTCCATAATTATACGCCAACATAACAGCTACCTTGAACACTGTGTGGTTCAGAAGTGTTTGAAAACCTGTCTCCAGAGGCTGTTCTCACTCACTGCTGGCAAGTTGGAATGAGCCAGTGACAAAATGCCCAAGTGAAATTTCCCAGAAGCTGGTGGGGGGGGGGGGCCTCTTGAGTACAGCCTCTCATTCTTCACACTAGGATGTATGGAAATTATGAGGCTGATGGGAAGAACTAGAGGGCCAGAATTCCTGGGTTTAATGTGCTGGCCGTTTTGTTGCTTCTGGGTAATGGTGAAAAGGAGTGAAATAAACGAGTGCCGGGTAACTGAGACAGCAGCTGACATTAGGCAACACAATAGAGTCTTGTGGCATTTTAAAGACCAAGAGATTTATAGTGGCATAAACGTATGTGGACTAAAGGAGAAGGGGTCTTTAGGCCACAAAGGTTTCCACTACCATAAATCTCTTTACCAACTCTAAATTGCCACAAAACAACCCTGTCCTCTGTTGCACTCGACAGTAGCAAGGCAACCATCCTCTGGGTGTTATTCGGGTTAAACAGGCTTCCTTCGGCCATCTCTGGGCCACCGATGAGCCCATGGTAATATGCTGGGTGTTGCAATTAGTAAAGCAAATAATTTAAGCACGTGTGATAGTGTGCTCATTTAGCACGCTGATAAATGCTTGGTGAAGTCATCCATTTTCAAACAGCTGTGACAGGAACATTAGGCTGAACTCTCACTCGCCCCCCAAATCTCTAGATATTTCATTCTTAGAAGCAAAACGAAATAGCCAACGTTGCACCTTGTTGACTGCAAACTGCACACAGTTGTACACAAATTGTCATGGAGGATAGTTCTGTCTGGAGATTGGTACTAAATTAAGCTTCCACTTTCAGAGGCAGTATACCCCATAATATCATGTATGGGGAGGGGGGGGGGGACAAAGGAAGAGGTGGGGAGGCTGCAGCCTCATGTCCTGATTATGAGCTTGAGTCATCTCTTGCCAGTAACCGAATGTTGAATGAGATGGACTAACCAGCTTTGAGGTGTAATAAACAAAATCTGCCCTTATTCCCTTATGGGGGACACAAGAGCCCTTATAGGGTCTAGTTGTAGGTTCTCCATCGGTGTTCGGGGATCCAAGGTACGACTGTGTAATGAATTGAAAAGGATGTTTAAAATAACTTTTGTAAAAAAAAAAAAAACCCAGAAGCTTTTCTTTTGGGCATTATAGTGACAGAACTACCTAAGCTGTACAGAAACTTATTCATGTATGCTACTACAGCGGGAAGAATGTAACTCGCCCCAAAATGGAAAGAAGCAGAAGTCCCAGCAAAGGAAGAATGGATACAAAAACTTCTGGAATACGCAGAAATGGTGGAACTTACTGGGAGAATAAGAAATCAAGACAACAAACCTTTTATAAAAGAATGGCAATAGTTTATTGAATATTTACAGATAAATTGTAAACAGATAAGAACATTGGCAGGATTATTGTAATGACTTGCAGTTTTATAAGAGTACAGTGGTACCTCGGGTTACAGACGCTTCAGGTTACAGACTCCGCTAACCCAGAAATAGTACCTCGGGTTAGGAACTTTGCTTCAGGATGAGAACAGAAACCGCGCGGTGGCAGCAGGAGGCCCCATTAGCTAAAGTGGTACCTCAGGTTAAGAACAGTTTCTTTTATTTTATAATGATTTTTATTGGTTTTTTAACACATATTTAACACAAACAATACACAATACGATAACAAACAAACACATAAACATGTAAAATTTCAAAACCTTTTTTTCTTGAACCCTGTTTCTCCGACTTCCCCATACTTTCCCTTTCTGCATCCCTATTTTCAAATTTCTTCCAGCAAATCCTCACTTCAGAATTTAACTAATTAACCTTTTACTCCCCCTGTCTTTTACTAAATCAATACAGCTGTAACCTCTTAATTTCTCTAACCTTGGCATTTTAGCACTCATTTATTTTATAATAGTTCTTAAGATAGACTTTAAATTTCTTCCTATCTTCCTCCACCGTCTCTTTTCCTTGGTCTCGGATTCTGCCAGTCATCTCAGCCAGTCCCATGTAGTCAATCACCTTCGTCTGCCATTCTTCCAGTGTGGGTAGTTCTTGTGTCTTCCAATACTTTGCTATAAGGACTCTTGCTGCTGTTGTGGCGTACATAAAAAAAGTTCTGTCTTTCTTTGACACCAATTGGCCAACCACGCCCAGGAGAAAAGCCTCTGGTTTCTTAAGGAAGGTATACTTAAATACCTTTTTCATTTCATTATAAATCATCTCCCAGAAGGCCTTAATCCTTGGGCAAGTCCACCAAAGGTGAAAGAATGTACCTTCAGTTTCCTTACATTTCCAACATTTATTATCAGGCAGATGGTAGATCTTTGCAAGCTTGACTGGTGTCATGTACCACCTGTAAATCATTTTCATAATATTCTCTCTTAAAGCATTACATGCCGTAAACTTTATACCGGTGGTCCATAACTGTTCCCAGTCTGCAAACATAATGTTATAACCGAAGTCTTGTAGGTTAAGAACAGTTTCAGGTTAAGAATGGACCTCCAGAATGAATTAAGTTCTTCACCCGAGGTACCACTGTATTTATTTAAAGTAGATGAGTAAATGGGCAAAGTAAGTTAATTTGGATATGCAGTAGGTATTAAAAATAAATTTAAGGAATAGCAGAAAGAAGAGGGGAAAGGAAGTCAAGTTTTGAAATGTTAAAATGATTGTAAAATTAGTGAAATGTATAAATCTGAAAAGCAACAACAACAATAATAATAATAATAATAATAATAATAATAATAATAATATAATGGATGGTTCTGGCCCGATCCAGAAGGTGGTTCTTCTATGTATGTCCTTGTGCCTTGCCAATGACTTTCCCTTTTCCTCTCCCTCTTGCCCAACAGTGAGCATGGTTGATTTCTGCAGCCAGACCCTGCACGGGGATGGGATGGTGTTGACATCCCACCGAGACTCCCGCCGTTACTACTTCGTAGTGGCCAGCACCGACTGCCAGCTGACCATGCAAGCGGCAACCCCCAAAGACAAGGTCCAGTTCCGGTTCCGCTTCTTCCTGGTGTACAGCATGGTGCGCTCGCCTTCCAGCACGCTGGCCAGCAGGGCCAGCAACGACCACCCCACTCTGGCCCTTCCCAAGTCCAGAAGCGAGCGGGAGACCCCTGACCCTTGCACAGCAGGCTCCTACGTGCAATTCTACGATGGCCAAAACCACACCACGAAGCCCCTGGGGATGCCGCTGTGCGGGAAGAACATCCCACGGCCCCTCACCTCCACAGGCAACTTCCTCACCTTGAGGCTCGCGACTCGCGGCCAGCAACCTCGACTTTGTCGGTGACTTCACCTCCGTTCGAACTGGTAAGGCAGGAAGCCGCTGCAAATGAGCTGAGCATTGATATTCCACTGCTTCTCCAAGGAGCTCAAGGTGGTGTGTGCCTCCTCATTTAATCCTCCCAGTCCTAGAAGGTGGGTGAGCAACTGGGCTCCAAGGTCAGCCAGGGAGTTTCATGTTGCCCAGTGGGGGGATTTGAACTCTGGTCTCTCCTGGGTCCTAGTCCAACACTTGGAACCCTAAGGGTAAGGTGCAGGTGATGTGGACCACTGGGCTGCTGTCAGGATAACTGGCGCTGTGGTCTAAACCACTGAGCTGCTTGGGCTTGCCGGTCAGAAGGTCAGCAGTTCAAATCCCAGCGACGGAGTGAGCTCCCATTGCTCTGTCCCAGCTCCTGCCAACCTAGCAGTTCGAAAGCACGCCAGTGCAAGTTGGTGTTGAAATCAAACCTTTATTAGGCATTATGCAAATAAAACCATAAAAGAGAAAATAACATGTAAAAGCCTTGAAATATATATAAAAAGGCAGCAGTTGGCTACATACATATATATATATATACATATAGAATCAGTGGATTTCCTTGTTAACCTGCTCCTTGGAGGGCTGCTACCAAAAACTCAGCTACCCCCGCCGTTACCCTTTGGTCAACGTCGGATAGGCAGAATCCCACACATTCACCTTGCTGGGGTTCCAGACCACCCAAAAGAGGGGACAGCACGCGTTGACGGAGCGTACTGTACAATGGGCAATGAAAGAGAATATGCTCTACAGTGTCCGGGACATTCATAGAGCATCTGCAGAATCTCTTGTTTCTAGGGATGTTTTGATATCTTCCCCGGACAAATGCTGAGGGAAAAACATTCAACCGGGCCAGCATAAAAGCCCTACGTTGGGCTGGGATTATTAATTTGGTGACGTAATTGACTCTGCTATCTAAGATATTTAAATCATAGAATATGGGGGAGCAAATTTTGTTTACAGCTGCCATAATATTTTGTCTCTCGACATCCTTTAGTCTAGTTAGGATATTATGGAAAATGTATTGCTCATTAGAATTGTACAGGGGCTCCAGCTCGATGCCTAAAGATTCAATCTTTTTTTCGAGGTACTGATACCATCTTGATTTATAGGAGTCTTTGAGCAAATCAGCGAGCAGGCTTGATGGAGAGCAGCGAAAATGGCAGCGTAACCAGTACTTTATTGAGGTGGACCAGGCCCAGTATTCCATTGTGTGTATGCCTATTTCTGCACACATTGTTTCATATTTGATCACAGCTGGGAGTCCAAGAATACGTCTCAGAAAGCTGGAGTGAATCTTTTTTAAATCACTGTTATATGCTTGGACCCATAGCGGGATTCCATAGAGTATCTGGGCTTGCACTTTTGTTTGAAATATCTGATTGGCCGCAGGAATAAATTGATTACCTTTCTGATAATAAAAACGGGCAACTGCTGATGAGGTGCACTTTGCCTGTTTTATGGCGTTTGTGCGATGATTTGCCCACCCTAAATTGCTCTGGAATAAGATTCCCAGATACCTATAGATTTTTACTTGTTGGATTTCTTGCCCTCTTATTTTCCATTTCTCTAGTTTCCAACCATTCGAGAAGACCAAAATTTTTGTCTTCTCATAATTTATAGAGAGTTTATTACATTCGCAGTAAAGGATCAGAGAAGATATAAGACGTTTCAGACCCAAACTCGTTAATGATAGTAGGACTGCATCGTCTGCGTATAATAAGAGAGGAACTGGTTTCTGATTAAGTTTAGGGGCATGTGATTCTATTTTTTGAAGGTGATCTGGCAAGTCTGATAAAAATAAATTAAATAGAAAGGGGGCAAGAATACACCCTTGTTTTACCCCTTTCGAGTTTGGGAGGTCTGATGAAAGGTGACCTTTGGTGTTAAGTTTGACTTGACAGACATTGGAAGAGTATAGATTTTGTATTAAAGTCAATAAGCGCTGATCAATTTTTAATTCTGCAAGTTTCCTCCACAGCTTTGGGCGGTCAATTGAGTCGAATGCACCACGAAAATCTACAAAAGCAGCATATATCTTAGATTGCCTTTGGGATCTATATTTTTCAACCAAATGCATAAGTATAAGGCAGTGGTCTAATGTAGAGCAACCTTTGGAGAAACCTATTTGTTCTTTCCCTGGTAAATTTAGATTTTTCATCCAGGTAAGGAGTTTAGATAAAAGGTGCTTAGCGTAGATTTTCCCTATCACTGATAATAAGCTTATCGGTCTATAATTCCTTGGTTCTTTTGGGTCGCCATTTTTAAAGATTGGGATAATTATTGATCTTAACCATATCTCAGGTATGATCCCATCTTTGTCTATGAGAGTAAACAATTGAGCTAAGGGTTCTGCCCACCAATCTATATAGGTCTTGAATAATTCTATTGGTAGACCGTCTGGCCCAGGAGATTTCCCCGATTTGAAATTTTTAACTATCTCTCTAATTTCCACTTCTTCTACCCTTGGCCACTCCTGGGGTTTATTGATTTTATTTTTAGTGGTCTCATTTCCTTTAAGTTCACTGTGTAGATTGTTAAATACAGATGTAAAGTATTGGGACCATTTGGATTCTGCAATTGGTGGTTGGGTTAATTGATTTTCGGCTTTCAATCCTCCGTACACTAGATTCCAGAACGCTTTGTTGTTTTTACTCTGAATTGAGTCGAATAATTGTAGCCATTTTTGGGTTGCATATTTCTGTTTCTTTTCGGCCAGAATGTAATGATATTTTCTTTTTTCATCAAGATAAGAGGGCTCTAGTTTAGTGCGATTATTTTTAAATGTTTGGCGCAGTTTTCTTTTTAGCTGGAAACATTCATCGTCAAACCAGGGGCTAGCGCTATGTTTAAGTATCCATACTTTAAGTGGAGTACTAAGCTCTACAAACATTTGAAAGATTTCATTATAGATTTTCGGAATATCACTGTAGGGATTAGTGGTCTTTAAATTGGATAGTACTTGTTTTCTCAGGTTGGCTGTAAGTTTTTGCCCCACTGCTGCACTCATTTCCTGGGACCATTTTAATTGAGTCATTTGTTTGTATTGAGAAGGTTCTATGATATTATACTTGGTTATTTTGGTTTCATCCTTTAAGTTAATAGACAACGATAATGGCTGATGGTCGCTTTCAGTACGCGTTCCAATTTTGAGGTCCATGATCGAATTTATAATATTATAAGGAACAAGAATATAGTCGATGACACTGCATCCTCGGGGGGAGAAGTGTGTAAACTCCCCGCTTCTATCGCCTTTTGTTGAACCGTTCAACCGTAGATAAATAGGTACCACTGTGGCAGGAAGGTAAACAGCGTTTCTGTGCACTCTGGTTCCCGTCACGGTGTTCTGTTGTTCCAAAAGTGGTTTAGTCCTGCTGGCCACATGACCCAGAAAGCTGTCTGTAGACAAACGCTGGCTCCCTCAGCCTGAAAGCGAGAAGAGTGCCACAACCCCGTAGTCACCTTTGACTGGACTTAACCATCCAGGGGTCCTTTACTTTTACCTTTTTAAAAATTTCAATGCTGGTGTTAAATGCATTTTAACTATTGTTTTAAGCTAGTTTGGGAGGTATATTCTAGGCAGTGCTTTTTATCTAGGGATACTCAAAGGTACGCTGTACCAACACCTCCCTGTAACAACTTCGTGTACTGGCCCCTTTTTTTCTATAAAAAAGCACTGATTACAGTGGTACCTTGGGTTACATACGCTTCAGGTTACATACGCTTCAGGTTACAGACTCTGCTAACCCAGAAATAGTACCTCGGGTTAAGAACTTTGCTTCAGGATGAGAACAGAAATCGTGCAGCAGTGGTGCGGCGGCAGCAGCAGGAGGTGCCATTAGCTAAAGTGGTGCTTCAGGTTAAGAACAGTTTCAGGTTAAGAACAGACCTCCAGAACGAATTAAGTTCTTAACCCGAGGTACCACTGTATAGGTACATTAAACAGCAAGAACAGCAAAATCTGCCTTTCCCTCCCCTTGCAGGCTTGAACGCTTCGGCCTGCAGCACGGAGTCGTATTTTCCCTGCCACAATGGAAAATGCATCCCTCCCAGCCTAGTCTGCGATGGCAGCAGTGTCGATAACTGTGGGGATGGTACAGACCAGGCTGCCCAGTCCCCAGCCTGGTGCAAGGAAGAGGGTGTGTGTATGTGCTGTTATAAGTAAAAAAACCCAAACTGCTCCTTTTCCCTTATGGGGTACCCAAGAGCCCATATAGAGTCCCTTTGCAGGTTCTCTATCGGTAGGAGAAAATAATAGAGGCCAGCCAGAGAATATTGAGAAGCAAATCAGCTAGTAAGCCTGATCTTTATTAACTGTTGCAACAGGGTGCTCCCCCACACGCAGGAGAGAGGAGGAAGACCCCGAACCATGCGCGCAAGCCCTTATATAGACATTTTAAATTGCCCATCCTGGAGTCCAAGACCACCCCCAGAAACATCATACCTACATCACAGAAAAGGCGGTCTACAACAGAAATCTGAGTGCATTGTTTTTATCATTTCTGCCAGGTTGCCTGTTAATGGTCACTTGACTGGATTACCTGGGGATCCTGGCCATTCTTTTGTTATGATAACTACTGGGCTCACACTCTATTCATATCTTAAAAGTGCCCTTAAGACAGGATTTGTGTGCAAAGAGACAATGGGGAGAGTTTCCATTTTGACCTTGCAGAGAAATATTTGAGGTCAATTTGTTCAGGACTTTTTCTATGGGGTTTCAGACATGTGGTTTATATACAGTTATGAACATTTATTTTATATATTTATCACCTTAAAATTCTTATAACGGTGCCATTCCTTGCTCATGATCACTTTAAAAAATGGGTGAGAAAGTGAGGCTGAATGCCTGAGCCTGATGGCTGCAGCGGCCCCTTAAGTTGTTAGGAAAGGGAGGAGGCTACGCCCCTCTGCTTTGGGTTTCTCCGTGGCAGCACAGAGGCCACTACTGTTTTTGACTCTTTCTCCTTTTCAACTCCAGGCTCACCCACGCGCCTGCCGCCCTTGAATAATGCCGAGGCCTCTTCTGCAGTTAACGCCCTGCCAAGTCAGGTGACCTGCGCAGGACCCCAGGAAAGCCAGCTCCTGCCCCCAGGCACTGCCACCTGGGACAAAACAGGTACAGCAGTACCATTGCTGGCAGGAATGAGGCCTTGTAATAACTTGGTTGCTTATAGTGTGCCATTTGGGAACTCCCTGCCTGTTGATACCAAGCAGGTGGCTATCACTGTACTCTTTTCAGCTAATATCCGCCCTCCCTTCCCCGAAGGTGGGCGGGGTTTGCGGCACCAAGCGAGGCTCACCTGGGCGGGTGCCACCCACCTGCCTGAGCTGGCCTTTGACCCGCCCCCGGCCAGGGAGGACAATGGACAGCCGGCTGGGGGTGGGCCTAAGGCCAAAGGAAAAGAGGCTGACTCCTGGGCTCAAGGCTCTTTTGCTGCTCTTCCTTCTGGGAAGGAAAGCTAAAACCACAGTTCTTTCTTACCTACAAAAGGCGATTCTATGTTGTTTGGCACAATGGCAACTCTTCAGCTCGCCCACTCACTCAAATCCCCATCCAAGTCTCCAGGTGCATACAGCAGAAAAACAGCCTCATTCAAAGCATTTGAGGGTAACTCCCAGATCATCCCTTATCTCCAGAGCGATAGTCAGACTATCTGTTATCAATCACCAAGTCAGCAGGAGCTAACAGGAAGACAGAAAAACCGCCATTCATCTCCCCTGGAAGTCTGCTAAAAACATTTTTTTTAAAAAAATATGCTTTTCAGGTCTACATTTCACTAATTTTACAATCATTTTAACATTTCAAAGCTTGACTTCCTCCTCTTTCTGAGGTTCCTTAAATTTATTTTTAATAGCTTCTACATATCCAAATTAACTTAATTTGCTCATTTAGTCTTCTACTGTTATAAAACTGCAGGTTATAACAATAACCATGCCAACGTTCTTATCTGTTTACAATTTATCTGTAAATGTTCAATAAACTATTTCCATTCTTTTATAAAAAGTTTATATTCTTGATTTCTCATTCTTCCGGCAAGTTTCGCCATTTCTGCATATTCCATAAGTTTTTGTGTCCATTCTTCCTTTGCTGGGACTTCTGCTTCTTTCCATTTGGGGGCAAGTAACATTTTTACCGCTGTAGTCGCATACATGAATAAGTTTCTGTACAGTTTGGGTAGTACTGTTCCTATAATTCCCGAAAGAAAAGCTTCTGGTTTGTTTTTGTTTTTTTACAAACGTTATTTTAAACATCCTTTTCAATTCATTATTTATCATATATAAAACATTTTTGTATAGCTAAGCCTATCCACATGCTTATAAAGTTAAAGTGAATTTGAATCTCTTAGTATTTTAAATTTTTGTAGGTTTTATTGTTGTAATTTTTTGATTTTCTTGTTCTACCCTTTTTGTAAACTGCTCCGAGTTTTTCTTTACAGCCAAGCAGTGTCTATGTTTTTTGAAATGAACAACAGTATCAAAATAGCACAGCTGGGGCAATTGTTTGCTGGGGAACACGATTTGTTCCATTTTCCTGCAACTCACCAGGCTCCTTCTCCTCCTTCTGCAGACAAACGCAAACCTCTTTTTGCTTCGCTGGCTGCCATCCTGGGTGCTGCCTTCGTGTTCTGGTGCTGCTGGAATCCAGGCTGGTTCATCTGGAGGATGGGCGCCTGCAGGTACCTGCCCGGTTGCAATTCCGTCTGCGCTGCCTGCCACCTCTGCCCACGCAGCTGCACCCGCCGGGAGCCCCCCAAGGTCACCCCGCATGGAAGCACCGAGCCACCCGTGTGACTACGAGAGGGGGGGCAGGGTCACTGGCCCTCAGTTTTAGAAGAGCATGGGCCAGAAGGGGTGCAGCTGGCAGTGGAGGCATGATGGGGCTAAGCCAGGGGTAGGCAACCTAAGGCCCGGGGGCCGGATGCAGCCCAATTGCCTTCTAAATCTGGCCCATGGACGGTCCAGGAATCAGTGTGTTTTTACATGAGTAGAATGTGTCCTTTTATTTAAAAGGCATCTCTGGGTTATTTGTGGGGCCTGCCTGGTGCTTTTACATGAGTACAGTGGTACCTCGGGTTAAGAACTTAATTCGTTCTGGAGGTCCGTTCTTAACCTGAAACTGTTCTTAACCAGAAGCACCACTTTAGCTAATGGGGCCTCCTGCTGCTGCCGCCGTGCGATTTCTGTTCTCATCCTGAAGCAAAGCTCTTAACCCGAGGTAATATTCTGGGTTAGTGGAGTCTGTAACCTGAAGCATATGTAACCTGAAGCGTATGTAACCCGAGGTACCACTGTAGAATGTTTCCTTTTATTTAAAATGCATCTCTGGGTTATTTGTGGGGCATAGGAATTCGTACTTCTTACTCCCCCCCAAAATATATAGTCCGCCGCCCCCCATGGTCTGAGGGATGGTGGACCAGCCCACGGCTGAAAAAGGCTGCTGACCCCTGGGCTTATCAGACAGATGTATACTGGCTGATCTCCCACAAGGTGGCAGGAGATGCCTGCTTCTTTCCTCAGTGGGTTCAAACTAAGGCACTTGGCACCAGGCCTTGAGATACGCTCACATCCACACCATGCATTTAAGAACACAAGAATAGCCTGCTGGATCAGGCCAATGGCCCATCTAGTCCACCATCCTGTTCTCACAGTGGCCACCAAGATGCCAGTGGGAAACCTGCAACCAGAGCACAAGGAGACCCTTTCTTCCTGTGCTTTCCAGCAACTGGAATTCTTAAGCATTCTCTGCCTCTGACCTCCATGAATTTGCCTGATCCTCTTTCGAAGCCTTCTAGACTCTTGGCCATCACTGCCTTCTGTGGGAGGGAGTTCCATAGTTTAACTATGCACTAAGTAAAGTAGTATTTCCTATTATTATTATTATTATTATTATTATTATTATTATTATTATTATTATTATTATACCACCCTATACCCAGAGGTCTCAGGGAGGTTCACAGAAAAGATAAACATAAAAACCACAATATATATAATCAAAATAAAAACAACCCAATAACACCCCCCCAAAAAAGGAGCCTCATTTTAAAAGGGTATAGGATGTCAAACAGATCAACCAAAGGCCTGGTTAAAGAGGAAAGTTTTTGCCTGGCACCTAAAGGTGTATAATGAAGGCGCCAGACAAACTTCCCTGAGAAGAGCATTCCACAGACAGGGAGCCACTGCAGAGAAGGCCCCGTTCTCATGGTGCCACCCTCTGGACCTCTCGAGGAGGAGGCAAACGAAGAAGGGCCTCAGAAGATGATCTCAAGATCCAGGTAGGTTCATATGGAAAGAGGCGGTCCTTGAGCTATTGCGGTCCTGAGCCGTTTAAGGCTTTATGGGTCAGAACCAGCACTTTGAATTGGGCCCGGAAACTAATTGGTAGCCAGTGCAGTTGGACCAGGATCGGTGTAATATGCTCAAACCATCTTGCTCAGGTGAGTAACCTGGATGCTGAATTCTGCACTGGCTGAAGTTTCCGAACCATCTTCAGAGGCAGCCCTACCTATAACACATTGCAGTAATATAACCTTGAAGTTACCAGAGCACAGACAACAGTGGTTAGGCTATCCCTGTCCAGATAGGGGCCAAATCTTCCAGCATTCAGGATGTGCACGAGTTCTCATGTCATATACCACTTGGGTTTCATAGAATCAACCAATTGCAATGCAGGAATCTCGGCTACAGCTTCTTTGACAGATGGCCACCCAACCACTTCCATGGAAGGAGAGCCCACCACCTTCCTCTGTCGAACAGCTCTTGGAACTGCACTTTTAAGGGTGCTTAGGAGACCGACCCCCCTCACAAGAGCTAAGAGTCCCTAGGATTTGGGGGGGGGGAAGTCATGACCATTAAATTGGCCCAAAAACACTTTAAAGGTTTGGTGTGTGGATGGGGTTTCTCTTTTGCTCTGGGTCTGAGATCTTTCCTCTTAAGCAACAGTCAGCTTATGATAGGGGAAGGAAAGCCCATGTTCATCTAGCTGACTCCCCACTGTAAGAAAAGGAAAAGACCCGAGTTGTGGGATCAAGTCAAAGGAGACCCACAGATGTTCCCTCTTGTTTTATATCGAGGCACCAAGTCAGGCACCTGTTCCACTGATGGTATCAGGAGACTGGGAATGACAAGCTTTGAAATGTGGGTATTTTAGATTGTCAACCTTTTTGAGTCCATGTCTCCCTTGACCAACTACATCCTTTCTGTGGCACCTCTTGTGGGGCTCAGGAGCCCTTGCTTGCAGAGCTGGCAGCCTCTCACCCTTTTTCAAACACCCTCCCTTGTGGAGTGTTCCCTCAGCCTCCTCTCCTATTTCCTTGGGAGTCCTCTGGGCAGCAGCTGCCGCCATCCCTGGTCTCTGAGCTGCCCCCTGCCCCAAAGAGAGGTGCTTCCCAAAGGTACCATTTGCCTGGGGAGCTTATAGCCAGGGCTGCTGCAATAATTAGCCGCACAAGCCTTTGGGAGGCAGAGACACAAGAGGGCATTAGAGGAGGGAGGGACAGAGGCCAGTGTTGCCCTGGCACCCCGACCATCATTCAAGGCACCCCAGGGTGACATGGCACACCGGTTGAAACCCACTGTTTTAAAACATAGGACTGTTCTTCATCTGTTCCCAGCACAGTCATAAGGAAAGGCAGAAAACACTGGGGAAATTACTGAAATGGAGGGGATTTTTTTACTTCTTTTGGGACGTGCAGCTGATCTACCACACTTGGTATGTACAAAATCAACCCAGAGACCAGTATGGAATTTCTCTGCCCTCCTGTGTTGTTTTCAGTTCCCATTGGTCAAGCTGTTGCAATGCTGTCCAAGGCAAAAGATAAAAGACCCCTGGATGATTAAGTCCAGTCAAAGGCAACTTTGGGGTTGCGGCAAGGAAGCCCGCGTTTGTCCACAGACAGCTTTCCAGGTCATGTGGGCAGCATGACTAAACCGCTTCTGGTGCAATGGGATACCGTGACAGAAACCAGAGTGCACGGAAATGCCGTTTATCTTCCCACCGCAGCGGTACCTATTTATCTACTTGCACTGGCGTGCTTTCGAACTGCTAGGTTGGGAGGAGCTGGGACAGAGCAATGGGAGCTCACCCTGTTGCGGGGATTTGAACCGCTGACCTTCTGATTGTCAAGCCCAAGAGGCTCAGTGATTTTGCCCACAGCGCCACCCGTTAAAGCACACAACTGTCCCACAAAGAATCCCAAAAACTGTTGTTTGCCTCTCCCAGAGCTAGTCCCCAGCACCCTTAACAAGCTAGTTCCCAAGATTTGTGTGTGCATGTGTGCTTTAAATGTGCGGCATGCACACAACCTCAGGTAAGACAGGGAGCCACAGACTTGACACACGGACTTTGGGGTTCAGCACCATTTATTTAAGAAAGAAAGAAAGAAAGAAAAAGAACAAATGGGGGTGGCAGGCAGGGTAAGCAAAAGGCAGGAACAGGTTCTGGAGCGACACAAGCATCATGGTGCCTCCCAGGCAGTAGAATTCTGGTTCTGGAAGGAAGCGGGCAAGGCAGAGTGAACACTGGTGGCAAAGGCTCACACGGGGCAAGCCAGAGCCAGCCACACCATTAAGGGAATGTGGGAGGCTGGCTGGAGCACAATCCTGTGAGGCCCAAGCTCAAAAGATAAGCCCCCTAGTGCCTGCTTGGCACCAGCACTGTCTGCAGGGGCAACACCCAGGGCTGTTTGAAGAGGGAAGGAAAGGCAGTATAGTTAGCTGAAGATCAGCTCCAAAGTCTGCCCTCTTCAGTGTCTCGGGGCTGAGAGGAGAAGGCAGCAGTCAAAACCCCTTTCCCCAGCTGCAATGGGCTCCTTCTGCCTCTCATCCCCCCACAAAGCATCTTACCGCCCTCCTGGGAACGCTGGACGGGAAACTCCTGCCCTCCAGTGCTTGTGGCACTGGGAGGCTGGCAGGAGCTGCTGTGTGGGGTGCCCATCGCAGCTCTCCTGCACACGTTGCAACACTCTTGTCCCCACCCCTGCCCACGGAAAGGGTCCTCTGAAATGCTGATGAGAGACCTGCCTGCCTGCTTCCCAGGCAGCAGATGAGGCTGCAACAGCTCCTTAACTGGCCCTGCCAGGCCCCGGGGTGTCTGCAGCTCTGGGGGACTGTACACTGCAAAACAAGGTGTGGATCTATGGGAGACCCCCCGCAGACTAATAAGGCACTGATGGCTTGGGAGGGGCAAATCCCATTTCTGCCCTTTGGCGCTTAAGGCATGGGAACCATTGCCCGCTTTTTGGTGTTGGGCTCTCGGCTGCTTTCCGCGCCAGCCAGCCAGCACTGGGGAACTCCGTATGGCTTTGCATGTGTCACTGAGGACCAGGTGGAGAGGATGCTCTGAGGCGCCGCAGCCCTTCCTGGCTGGAACTTGTTCCAGCACTTCTCGGGCAGGCGCCATTGCCACTAAAAGAGAACCAGCGAGGCATTCATGGTGAGTTCCAGCACCTCTTTTTCTAGAAAAATAACACTGGCCACAGCCTAGCCAGGATGAGTGAGGGGCGGGAGCAAACTCAATTGTGCCAGGCGGGCAGTGCCACGTGGGGCACCGCAACAAAACGCAGGAAGCTCAAACTTGTCCAAGTTGAAAAGCTTGGCTCATGCTGGAGGACGAGGGCAAATGACCTCCCTCCCTCCTCGGTGCTCCTGCGAACTCTGCCCTGGCTGGAGTGCTGGATGCTGCTACGGCGTTGGGCGTGGGGCACCACGATACAGAGACCCACCCACCCCACCCACAAGCAAGACAGGAGGGGAAGGGCAAGACAGAACAGTATCTTTGGTCACAACCTGCCTGGCCCAGCCCAGCAGCAGAAGCAAGAGAAGTCACGTGGGCACCCTGTTGCCCACCCCTCGGCTTCAGAGCAGCCTCTTCAGGGCAAGGCCCTGTCTGAGATGCTCTTCCCTGGAAAACCTCGGGCACAGCTCTGTCCAAGGGCCTCTCACGAATGCCACTCTCCAGTCCTTTAAGTGTCTACCGTGCCCTCTCTCTCTCTGTCCTTCCACGTGAGGGCTGGGGAAGGTGGTGGGACGACGACAGGCCCTACGTGGCTCCCATCGGTCTGTCACTTCCACACAAAAAAACACCCTTAAACCAACTCCCTCCCACGTCTCCCCACCCCACCCCCATTTTCTTTTGGTAGCAGCAAAGCACCATTTTTGTGAGTGTGTGTTTCTCTTTTTTAAAAAAATTCATAATAATAATATAATAATAATAATAATAACAATAGATGTCTCTCAATTGGCCTGATGACAAAAAAATCAAACAGCGAAGAGTGTGGTTAAGAGGCAAGCCCGGCCTATGAGGAGCACTCCTGGATGTGGAGACCGGCTTCCGAGTGATGGTGCAGGCCAATGGGCTGCTGAGGCTGCTGGCCGGGCCGCTTGTTGATCAGCACCACGTTCTTGATGCAGCCCGTGATCCCCGAGATGTACTTTCCCACGGTCAGGGTTTGGATGTCAGGTGCTCCGCCTGCGCAGAGGGAAAGGAAGAGCCGTCCGTCAGCAAGTGTGTTCCCTGAAGGGGAGAGGCTGTTGTCCTCTTTCTCCTCCTCAAGTCACTGGGAGGATTCGGGAGGCTGGCAGGGACCGCAGCCTCCATCCCAACATTTTGATTTCCAGCATCATCACCGATGCTCCCTCATTTGGGCCGTGGGATTCAATTGCACAGCATCCTTCAGAGAGGCGGGTAGACTTTTCAAGGTTCTCCTGCTGCTATCCATTCGTTCACAACTCGGGCCCACAAGTCACTTGCTACTGTCGCTGCCATGTGGACCACGTTTTTAAAATGAAATTCATGCAAGCTGCTTTCTATGTTTTCTTAAGGGAAAATGTAGAAACACGATTAGGGAAATACATTAAAATCCTTTTGTTGTGTTTCTCCTGGGTTTTTTTTGTAGGCGTTCTATATGTATATGTATATATATATATATATATATATATATATATGCAGGTTTTGGTGTCTTCGGGGGTCTTCCCGTGTAAGAGTTGGGGTGTCTAGGCGACGTTTCGACGAGGTCTCACTCGTCATCTTCAGGCTGGTGCTTTCGGCTTCTTGTTACTGGAACAGAGCAGGATCTCAGTGTTTGAGTTCCTATAAATACTGTTGAGGGGGTGTGGTGTATAGCCTCCAACGTTCTGGGCAGAGAGGAAGTTCCCAGGTTAGTGTGCCTTTTCTTCTTTTGTTCCTTAATTACTTGAGGGATATCTTGAGTGATTTCTTGAGTGATATTCTGAGTACCACTTAGGTGGGTCATTAGGTGTGGATTAGTTGCTAAAGCTTTCGTGTCTTGACCTCTTGAGCTTGTGAAGAGTTTTTCTGAGAAGATGGTTGTACTGCACTTAGTTGTGCTCTGGCTTGGCTTCGTGTATAGGGGCGAGCTGTGGTTTTGTGCCCTGTGCCAGCCAGATCTGTGTAGGGATTGCAGGGGGGTGCAGCATCCGGAGGTGCCACTATGGTTTGGCTACTGGATGGTGTCTGTAATTTATCTGTGGAGAGGGTCTGGGTTTGGGTCTGGTGTGGTTGATTGGTGATGGCGTTCTGTGTGCCTCTGGTTCTGGTGTCGGTTTTTGTGGGGAGGGCTAATTTCCAGATGTCTGGCAGGCGGGACGTGTCGTCACGCTTGTTCATGTTGTGAGGGTGTTTCTCTATCTCGATGGCTTCCATGATTATTCTCTTGTGGTGATGTTCCATGTTAAAGAGCAATTTGGAATCTGCAAAATTAATTTCGTGTCCTGTTTCTTTCATGTGTTGGAAAAGAGAGGAAGTTTTTTCTTCTTTTTTGACGGCATTCTTGTGTTCTGCGATACGTGCATTTATTCGTCTGTTTGTTTGTCCAATGTACGTGGCTGGGCAGACTTTGCAGGGTATTTCATAGACCCCTTGGTTTTCCAACTGGATTTTATCTTTGGGGTTTCTGAGGATATTGGCTATTTTTTGGTTGGTGCAAAAGGCTGTTTTGATATTGTGTTTATGGAGGATTTTGCTAATTTTATCTGTAGTGCCCTTGATATAAGGAAGGAGGGCCATGCCATTGTTTTCTTCTGTGTCTTGGTTTTTGGGGGGTGTTTCTTTTTGGATTAGCTTCGTAACCCTGTTTTGCTAGACCTCGTCGAAACGTCGCCTAGACACCCCAACTCTTACACGGGAAGACCCCCGAAGACACCAAAACCTGCATTCCTGTACCCGTGAAAATCTACGAAAGCATATATATATATATACTTTTCAGATTTAGATATTTCACTGATTTTGCAATCATTTTAACATTTCAAAACTTGACTTCCTACCCCGTTTCTGCAGTTCCTTAAATTTATTTTTAGTATCTTCTGCATATCCAAATTACTATATTGGCTTGAATATAAGCCTCACTTTCCCCCCCAAATTCCGACCATGAAAAGTTAAAGTGCGGCTTGAATTCGTGACCTTACGGAAATTGGCTTTTACGATAACGCTGCTGAAACAGACATATGGTAAAATGGAACAGGTGTGGCTGCCTGCAGAATTTTAATGGAGCGGCCTATATTTGGGTATTGTATTTTTTTCTTTCTCCTCCTTGAATTTTAAAGGTGTGGTTTATATTTGGGTGCGGCTTATATTTGGGCCAATACGGTAACTTAATTTGCACATTTATTTATCTTCTTTAAATATATACTCTTATGAAACTGCAGGTTATTACAATAATCCCGCCAATGTTCTTATCTGTTTACGATTTATCTGTAAATATTCAATAAATCATTTGTAGGAGGCGTTCCTGAAGAAGCATTGCTTAGCAAATCGATAATGCCCACCCGGGTACATCCTGTAGGCATGGGTGGCCCTGAGACACTGACACAGTCCAGACTGAAGTGTAAAGCTTTGAGGATGAGGGTCCTTTGAACAGCCTTCCCAAATTCAGGAGGGCTGATGCCACAAAGTTGTCGTGCGGCACCTGTGAATTTTACACCATTTGCATGGAAAGGCTCTAGAAGTCAGGCAGCAACCAGTGTGGCAATCAACATTGAAAGGAAACATGAAAAGCGATGCCCTCCTGCATGGATGGCACATCCTGTTCTGTTGCCTTAGGCGAAGTGGGAAGGTGCTTCCGCACGGCTGGCGCCCGGACCTGGGTTCTGCGGCAGCACCTGCAAAGTGGTGGTGCCAACAGTGGGTTCTAGCAAGATCTTCTGAGATCTTGGCAAGATCTTGCCAGAAGCTGCTGCCACCGTGGCCATCACCACTCAGCAGAGCATGAAGTCACGAGTTCGAGTCTTACATTGAGGCAAACGGGTCCTGCACTGTATGGGGTTGGACTAGATCAGCCTTTCTCCACCTGTGGGTCCCCAGATGCTGTTGAACTACAACTCCCATCACCCCTAGCTAGCAAGGCCAGAGCTCAGGGATGATGGGAGTTGTAGTCCAACAACATCTGGGGACCCACTGGTTGAGAACCGCTGGACTAGATGTTCCGTGTGGTCCCTTCCAACTCTACAATTCTATGATTCTCTGGCCTGTTCCCACCTCATGGCTGTACCCCCGAGGGAAACATAACAGAAGAAGAAGAAGAAGAAGAAAACCTACTCCGTTGATGAGGGCTGCCGAAAACTAAACGAAAAGGGGAGGTGTGAATCCCTCATGAGCCCTGAAAGTGGTGCGGCTTTGTTGAGATGAAGGCGCTTACCTATATAGATTCGACCTTTGGTATTCACCATGACGTTCTTGCCAGGAGATTCCCCAGCTACCATCTCCTTGCCGTCGACTTGAAGGAAGCCTCTTTTCCCTTCCCTGGGGGAGGAACAGGAAAGTGTGTCAGAAGGACGAAGGTGTTTTTGAGTGAGGTTGGTTGGATTGGAAAGGATGAGCATGGATAAGGAAGTGCTTGTCATCTGCCCGTGAGAACAGAATTGGAAATGTGGTCCAAGGATATTCCACAGGGGAATCCTCACGTGGATCAAAATAATAATAATAATAATAATAATAATAATAATAATAATAATAATAATTTATTTATACCCCACCCTCCCCCGCCTGAGCCAGGCTCAGGGCGGCTAACACCAGTAAAATTACAATAAAAACATAATGCGGGGGGGGGGCAAGTTAAAATACAGGTTAAAATGCAATTTAAAATGCAGCCTCATTTTAAAAATATCCCATGGATCAAAACCATAAGGGGAGGGAAACATAAGGGTCAGACTGAGTCCAAACCAAAGGCCAGCTGGAACAGCTCTGTCTTGCATGCCCTGCGGAAAGATGTTAAGTCCCACAAGGCCCTAGTCTCTTGTGGCAGAGCGTTCCACCAGATTGGGGCCACAGCCGAGAAAGCCCTGGCTCTGGTTGAGGCCAGCCTAACCTCTCTGTGGCCTGGGACCTTCAAGATGTTTTTATTTGAAGACCGTAAGGTCCTCCGTGGGACATACCAGGGGAGGCGGTCCTGTAGGTATGTGGGTCCTAGGCCGTGTAGGGCTTTAAAGGTCAAAACCAGCACCTTAAACCTGACCCAGTACTCCACCGGGAGCCAGTGCAGTTGGTAAAGCACTGGATAAATGTGATCCCGCGGCAAGGACCCCGTAAGGAGCCTCGCCACGACATTCTGCACCCACTGGAGTTTCTGGGTCAGCTTCAAGGGCAGCATCCCCAGCCCCAGAAGCACACAAATTGCTCCTCAACCCGCCTTGTTCCGGGAACAGGGCCTATGCCTTTCTCCACCCCCTAACACTTGGGCTTGTCAAACTAGGGGTGTCCCAAGCCACATCTCTCCACACTCGTCTCACCAGATGGCTGTCACTCTGTGCCATTCTCCATCATCAACTGGGTCTTCGGACAGGATGTTCACTTCTCCGCTTCCTAGCTGGTAACTGAAGGAAACACATGGCCAGTGTCAAAGAAGAAGAAGAGGAGGTTAAGGGGTGATATGATAGCCATGTTCCAATATATAAAAGGATGTCACATAGAGGAGGGAGAAAGGTTGTTTTCTGCTGCTCCAGAGAAGCGGACACGGAGCAATGGATCCAAATTACAAGAAAGAAGATTCCACCTAAACATTAGGAAGAACTTCCTGACAGTAAGAGCTGTTTGACAGTGGAATTTGCTGCCAAGGAGTGTGGTGGAGTCTCCTACTTTGGAGGTCTTTAAGCAGAGGCTTGACAACCATATGTCAGGAGTGCTCTGATGGTGTTTCCTGCTTGGCAGGGGGTTGGACTCGATGGCCCTTGTGGTCTCTTCCAACTCTTTGATTCTATGATTCTAAGAA
Organism: Podarcis liolepis; assembly: GCF_965112155.1. Lineage (NCBI taxonomy): Eukaryota > Metazoa > Chordata > Lepidosauria > Squamata > Lacertidae > Podarcis > Podarcis liolepis. The sequence goes on along the minus strand of NC_139561.1, from coordinate 1,958,113 downwards.
GAGTTTGGATTTGATATCCCTCTTTATCACTACCCGAAGGAGTCTCAAAGCGGCTAACATTCTCCTTTCCCTTCCTCCCCCACAACAAACACTCTGTGAGGTGAGTGGGGCTGAGAGACTTCAAAGAAGTGTGACTGGCCCAAGGTCACCCAGCAGCTGCATGTGGAGGAGCGGAGACGTGAACCCAGTTGCCCAGATTATGAGACTACCGCTCTTAACCACTACACCACACTGGCCACCCCGGAGCCTCAATGCAGAGCGACCAATAGCGTGCACTCTTATGCGGCCTTCCCTCACCTGAACACCAGGTGCCCGTCCTTCAGCCCGAGGCTGATGAAGTCCTTCGCTTTGGCGCTCGCTCCTTTCTCCTGTGACAGAAACCAGAGCGTTGTTTCTCACCTTCTCCTTTCCTTAGGAGAGGGCACCCCTAGGCATCAGTGGGGGGTCATGCCATAGAGGGAGAGAAGCCCATGAAGGAACTGGTACTGCTTCTCAGGTGCCACATGTTACTTTGTAGGAAATCCCGTCTTTGAGTGTGGCAGCACCGACACTTTGCAACCCCCTGCCTACTGACATCAGTTGGGTGCCTTCACTGTACTCTATTTGGCGCCTGCTAAAAGCATTTTTAAAAAGGCAATTGCTTATCCAGACATGTAAAAATGCTGACAGGTGTTTTTAGCTTATGATTGATTTTAGTTAGGCTTAATAAGAGCCATTCAACAGTGGAACAGTCCCTTGGTAGGTGGTGGACTCTCCTTCATCAGAGGTTTTTAAACTGATGTTGGATGGCCATCTTTTGGGGATTCCTGAGCTGTGATTCCTGTCTTGTAGGGGGTCAGGCTGGATGACCCTTTGGGATCCTTTACAACTCTACAATTCGATGATGATGATGATGATAAGTCTCTGCACTGCATAGTGAGGGGGTCTTATAATCACAGATTCATAGAACTGTGAAGTAGGAAGGGACCCCAAGAATCATCTAATTCAACCCCCCCCCCCCAGCAATGCAGGAATCTGGACCACCTCCTGCTGGGACAGAATGCTCTCACCCCCATGGGGGCCAGTCTCTTGCCTACTACTACTAATTTATTTATACCTTGCCCATTTGGCTGGGTTTCCCCAGCCACTCTGGGCGGCTCCCAACAAATTATTAAAAACACAATAAAACATCAAACATTAAAAACTTCCCTAAACAGGGCTGCCTTCAGATCTCTTATAAAATACCAGGCTTACCAGGTTGGGATAGCTGGGATAGCAGGCTTGTTGGGTATTGAATGTCTTATGTAGATTTTTCAATTTCGTTGTTCTGTATGGGACAATGGCAACAAAGATTATCGTATCGTATCATAATAAGTGCCTTCAGCTTGATCTGACCAGTGGCCCATCGAATCCAGCGTCCTGGCAGGGACGCCAGGCAGGGCACGAGTGCAACTCTAAAGTTGCTGTTCACCATCAGAGGTAGACTGCTCCTGGGCAAGGAGGTTCTGCTATTACAACGGGTGTCCCTAAGGAGAGCTTTGGTGGATTGGACCGAACGGCCATCTCATCCAGCATTCTGTTCTCCCAGTGACCAACCAGATGGCTGTGGGGAAACTGGCTAGCGCAGCAGAGCTGTGCACAGTCTCTCATCGCTTGGTCTCTTTTTTCTCTCTTGGTTGCAGCCTCCCGGACTCACCAGAGACGATCGAGCTGGAAGTGCGCACCAACTCAGCAAATGGGCTTCTCCTCTGGCAGGGCGTGGTGAGTGAATGCGACAGAGCAGGGGTCCGTCACCTCAGTGTGGCCTACGCTGGCTGGCTGTGGCCCCTCCAGGGTTTCAGACTGGTTTTGGGGGGGAGGGGATCCTTACTTGGAGATGCTATGGGGAAATTGAACCGGGGGCCTTCTCTCTGCCTATCCCAGAGGCTGGAGGTAGAAACAGGAGATGTAAAGCTTTGGGTGAGGAGTGAAGGGCGAGGGGGCAGTTGGATCCTGGCAAAATTGAGCAGGGGGATGAAAATGCCAGCAGCCCGTGACGCCAAAGTGTTGGTGAGGCCTCTTCACTGATCACAAGTAAATAAAGGGCCGTCTTTGTGCCAGGCCTCACAAGTCAGTGCCATCTTGATCATTGACGCTGCAAAGATCAGCAGGAGTGCAGGGACAGCCTCTGCTTCACCTGGGATGCGGGTGGCGCTGTGGTCTAAACCACTGAGCCTCTTGGGCTTGCCGATCGGAAGGTCAGCGGTTCGAATCCCCGCGACAGGGTGAGTTCCCGTTGCTCTGTCCCAGCTCCTGCACACTCAAAAGCACACTGGCGCAAGTAGATAAATAGGTACCACTGCGGTGGGAAGGCAAATGGCGTTTCTGTATGATACGATCTGAGGAGGCCAAGATGGTGACGGAGGTAGCAGCCTAATTAGAGCCTCCGATTTTAACTAAGCGTTTTTATTAGTTTTAGCCTCTTCAAGACCCCAAAACTGCACCTTAAGGACCTTAAAGACTGTTGGCTGTCTGTCTTGTCACCTCGTTTTAATTAGTTTATTCTTTTATTCTTTTATTGTTTTATCGTTGCACTGTTTACTGATACTGCCACACTGACTTACAACCTTGGAGCTCCCGGACGACGGACTGGCTTGAAATACAACCAAAGAAGCAGAGGAAACCGCTGAACTCCATTGAGCCTAACCTCGATAAGATAAGTCCAAGAACTCCCCCATGAATACCCTCCCGCCCCAAGTTAAGGCTTAAAGAGGGAAAGGTAGGGAGGCTCCCTGACCCAACAGCCTGGACACCGGTTTTCCAAACTTTACCTCTACCTTTATTTCTACAATAAAGTGCCCAATAAGGGAAGCTCTCAACCTAGAGAATGGTGTTTACAAGACAGAGCTGTAAAGAGCTGGGAATCCCCCTCACCAAAGCGGCTGAACCCTCTACAAGAGGAAGGCAGGCGAAAATATCACAATACTTTAAACCAAAAACAGACAAAATAAATAATGCTGACAAACGACACCCCCACGAATGGTCCATAGACCGCACCAGGTACGGGGAGCTAATGGAAATAGACGAAGAAGGGGTGGGAGTCGATCTGGCAATGGAAATAAAACAAGTTGCCATAGAAGATGAAACCTCAGTGATTCAACCGGGGCTGGAGCAGGAACAAGAGTCACAAGAGGAAAACCCAGTAATTAAGACAGATGAGCCCTCCCAAAGACCTAGGCCCGGGGAGAAGATGGGGTTTCACATTGTGACGAATGAGGACCTGGAGGACACAAGAGCCCAATATCTGCCTCCGCTGGGGTTCTAGCAACAAGGTAAAATGTAAGATTGGATTAATAACAGATAAATTAACAGGATATGAATTTGCTGAATTAATTTGTAAAAGGGATACAAGAACGGGAGACATGAGGAAGTCGGGAAAATAAGTTAACTGAAGATGAGAAATTAAGAAAGAGGGAATTTTTGTTTCTTTTCATTATATGTGTTTTTTCTTTTTTCTTTTGTTGTGTTTAATGTTTGTATTTTTGTATTATGTAATTTGTATTTTGTGATTTTGTATTTTCTCTGTTTTTGTATTTTCTTGAATTTTCTTTTATTCTTAAAACTTAATAAAATATTTATTAAAAAAAGAGCCCAATATCTGGACTTGGAGTGCCTCCCTTACATACTAACAGGGCTATATAATGATCTGTTAAACGAACAGAAGTTGCAGATAGGCAGAGAATTGGGACACATCGAATACTTCCTCTCAGAATGCTTGGGCCTACTTACCACTCTGACTGAAATAACTAGGAGAATAGACAACTTGCATTCATATAAAATTCTCTCTAGCACACCAAACGATAACACCAGCAAGGAAAATAAAACCCGACATAATGTGGAAAAAAGGAAAACATCTAGGATCAAAGCAAACCAGAAGGGAAACTTAATTGACCCTAAGAAACCCCTCTTAAAGGGGAAGTGTCCTAGGAATAAAGAGAAGAAGCCCAAGAACGTAAAAATGGGAAGGAAGACAAAGCTCCCATCTCGAACAAAGAAAATGAACTTCACAAGACTATTTAAGCTATTAGAAAATTCAAATCCAACAAACCCAGCTAACCCAGTCCTGCCACCCCTTGATAACAGCCCAAGCCCAAATAAAAACCTCCATAAGGCTGGGCTTTTCAATTCAACAGAGCAACTAGCGCTCCCGAATGGAACCGCGGGAAAATCAAGAGAAAACCCGATACCTAAGCAAGAAACTACTCCTAAAACAACATACTCTCGCAGAAATCTAATTCTAAATAAACAAAAACTCATCATCCTACCTGTATATATGCACAAAGATCTCCTTTCTCCAGCACAACAGAGAATTTATATTCTCAAGAAAACTGAATTAGCCGTTAGAGGGTTCGTCCCAGCAGAAAACATCATTAATGTTAAATTTCTGCCATCAGACAAGGACCTAAACAGAGTTGTGGTAACATTCAGAGACTGGCACACAACCAAACTAGTTTCAGACAATAAGGACAAGCTACAAAGAGTTGGATTGCAGGTGACTCGCCTATTCGAAGTGTCCGGTACTCCCATTCCTCTCATCGAAACAATCAAGACTGATAAGATAAAAATAAAGCCGACAATGTCTATGACGGACGAGAACTGTAAGATGCTTCAACTAGAGGCAGACAAAGCCCCAAACCAGCTGGCTAAAAGACCAAAAACCCTACCCCCAAACCACGTACCAGATGAAAGCTCCAACATAGAGAAGGAAAACCGCTTTATAGCAACTATCGAACAAATACATAAAGCTCAGGACGCACTAATTGAAAGATTAGCATCCATAAGGAAAACTATTACACTCCTAGCCACACCCGTCACCAGGGAATTTAACACTGCAACCTATACCACAAAACCTTTATCCAACAGTGAGTGGATACTAAGGCTATTCCTATCGCCAGAGGAACTCGGACCTACGGAACCACCTATAACAAAGAAAACAATAACACATCAAGCTGAAATAGCGGTACCACCAGGCAAGAACGGTTCAATCTTTGTGGACAACCTAGGAGCCCTAGACACCATTCACACGGACTGAAATAAGGTCACGGGGAAAGAACGCCCCTCCGGGACACTAAAATATGTCCAAGTTCACGCCGTGCCAAACTGTCCCACTACACACCCCAAAACGGACATAATGAATGATAAATCCCAAATTGGCTATAAACCTAAGTTTGATTGTCCCTTGAGATGTCTGACAACCAAAAATCACAAGCTGACCACCTGTATGTGGAACATCGCAGGGTGGGGAGCTAAAAGCAAAGATCCCAATCTAATGGACTTCCTCACTAAATTTGACATCCTGTTCATCCAGGAAACCTGGTCGATAGACGAGCTCTACCTGGATAATTACCAATCGTGTATTAAAAGAGCAACACCTAGTCAAAGAGGGGGCAGACCCAAAGGAGGCTTAGCCTTACTGTTCTCAACGCAGATACAAGCTAATATTATCCAATTACCCTCCAATGATGAATGGTCTGTAGCAGCAGTTTTAGATTTCGGACAAAGCAAACTGCTATGCATAAGCTTATACTTACCTACATGTCGTCGGCAGGCACAAGTAGAACAACTATGGAAAGAAGTGGAAGCCCACGTGGTGCAATGGAGGAGACAACACCCGTCAGCCATGATATTACTAGCTGGTGACCTAAACGCAAGAGTGGGCCCTAACGACAACGCCCTATATGCACATTTTCACCAATGGCCTCCAGAAATGGAAACTATCCCACCCCTAATGATAAGATCATCCTACGGTAAGACATGCAACATTGGAGGACTACATTTAGCACACATGACCTACAGACAGAATCTACACTTACTGAATGGGGCTGTAAAAGGAGACTATCCTGGTCAATACACATATTGGTCAGGACACAGACTGTCAACGATAGATTATTGCATTGTTTCCCAGGACCTGATTCCTAGGATATCAAAATTCACCATTACAGCAAGAGCTGAAAGTGATCATCTACCTTTATCCCTCGTGTGTGATTTACCCTTCGATCTGCCCAAACCACAACACAGATATCAACCAGATCTAACACCCGGAACAGGCCTCAAGAAAATCAGATGGAACGGACAAGTGAGCGAGCGGATATCTAACTGGTATAAAACTGAGGAGAGCTACCGTCTCACAAAAGCAATTATGGAAGGGTGCTTAGAAATAGAGGAGAGTGCCCCGAACATGATGACAACATATGAAATGCTTATACAAAAAATTCAAGAGTTTGTTGTAAAACCGAATTCCAAGTCTCCCCACCGTCGGAAAACTTCCAGGGAGTGGTTCGATCATGAGTGTATTACCTCCAAAAAATCATTGATCCACTCTTTCATCTGCCATAAGGATAATCCAACAGAGGATAACAGACAAAAGATGCTTGAAGCCAAAAGAAGTTACAAAAAACTTCTGACACAAAAGAAAAGATACGCAATGAAGTTATTATGGCAGCAACTGATAGAGGCCTCCAAATCAAGTAACCCATCATTATTCTGGAGAATCGTAGCTGTACAGCCGGATAGGGGCCTATCACAACTATCCTGCTGCATATCAATGAAAGCCTGGGAAACGCACTTCCATAATCTTTACGAGAAATCCAGCGATGAGTCCTATGCATTAGATATACCGGATGATCAGATACAGCCATGGCCAGCAGTCTCATTAACAGAGACCCATCTGCTGATTGACCAACTAAAGAATGGGAAAGCCCCCGGAATTGACTGTGTACCAGCGGAACTATTTAAAACCAATGCGAACTGGTGGGCCCCCTTGCTAGCCTCTCTGTTCACAAATATAGATAGAACCGCACAGATCCCACATGACTGGGGGACTTCCATCGTTATTCCCATTTACAAGAAAGGCTCGAGGGACGATCCCTCCAATTATAGACCTATAAGCCTCCTGAATATAATAAGTAAATTATACGCTAAACACCTCAGCGAGAAACTGTGCGAATGGATAGAAAGAGCGAAGATTCTTGATGATGCACAGGCAGGATTTAGACAAGGGAGATCCACAATGGATCACTGCCTGATCTTACAGCACCTAGCTGAGAAATACACGTCGCACCACAATCACCACCTATTCGCAGCATTTGTAGATTTTAAAGCAGCCTTTGACTCCATCCCAAGAACTCGACTCTGGGACAAACTCAACAAATCATCCATAGACCGACGTCTGCTGCTACTAATATACAAACTGTACAACAACACACGACTTCATATAAGATGCAGCCAAGAAGGTCAACTCTCTAATTTCATTAGAACAACAAAGGGAGTTAAACAAGGATGCATTTTGGCCCCCTTTTTGTTCAACATCTATATAAACTCCCTAATAGACCACCTACAAGGAGCGGATACACACGCCCCAAAATTAGCAGACAAAAAACTGCCTATCCTACTCTATGCAGACGATGCGGTTATATTGTCCCAGACTCAGATGGGCCTCAAAAAAGCTCTTAACAGCTTATCCCAATATTGTAGAGAAGAGAAACTAGCAGTGAACTACCAAAAAACAAAAATCATGGTTTTCTCTAACAAAAGGAAAATATACAGATGGAATTTAGACAATCAGGAGATTGAACAAGTGACATGCTTTAAATATCTAGGAGTGATAGTCCAAGCATCAAGGAAGAAGACTGCCCACATAAACTACAGCTCCTTTACAGCCCAAAAAAGTACAACGGCAATCCTAAGATTCCATCGTACAACGGGAGGAAATTTCATTCCTGCTACAATTAAACTATTCGTTGCAAAACCAACAGCACAAATCCTATACGGCGCACCACTCGTCTCCCTCTCTAATCTAGACCCATATGAGAAGATACAATCAGGTTTCCTTAGATCACTCCTGCAAACACCTAAATGCGTCCCAAACGCCGCCCTACGACTGGAAGCGGGCTTATACAGCATTAAAGCCAAAGTATGGATAAGAACCTTATGCACTTGGCTAAGACTTAACAACTCACCGGTCGGACTACTTTCCCTGATGCTTCTTGACAAATTCCAATCTAGCTGGTTGAAGGGCATTCTCAGAAAACTGGCCACATATGGTCTCTCCCCCAGAGTATTTATTAAGTTTAGAAGGGGGAAGGGCCAAGAACATAATCAAAGAAAGACTCAGGGACATTGAAACCCAAAATGACTTTAACCAACTTCCGATAACTTATAAACTTCTATACAATTCCCAGAGGCCCCATCTAGCAAACTATCTCAAAGTTCTAGACAACGCTAAACACTGATGAGCATTTTCCAGGGCCCGCTTTAACACTCTCCCTTCAGCTCTTCTAGAGGGAAGATACAATAAAATACCAATCGAACAAAGATTATGTCCCTGTAACAGCAATGAAATCGAAACCATTGGGCATGTCATCTTATACTGCCCATTATTTCGAGACTCAAGAAAAGAGCTGATCGAACCGATTCTGAGGAAAATACCTCGTAGTACAGACGACACCTATATCAGACACCTCTTAGCTGACAAAGAGCCCGAAATTAACAGGTCCGTGGCAAAGTACTGTTACATTGCAACAAGAATAAGACGAGCAATGATGTCTACAAAGGAGTTCAAACTGTAAACATCGAAAGAACGATAATAAACAGTAGCGACTCCTGAACTGAATTTTAAAAACTTAAAACTCGAAACCTGGTCATAAATATAAGCACCAATTCTGAGAATTGGCCATATTTTTACTGCTACTTGTAGCACAATACTACTCTTAATGTCATATTTTATAAATTGCTTCCTGGTCACTGACCGTATTAAAGATATTTGATTTGATTTGATTTGTCTGTATGGACCAGTTATTAATAAATTTCTTTTGGCATAAGCCTTTGGGGTCCAGAGTCCACTTCAAACCTGGCAAACTCCCTTCACAGTAAGTTGCTATGAGATGTCTTGTAAAAAGTTGTGAACAAACATAATAAATAATAATCACCATCATGTCTTCCAGAATCCATTTTATTCAGCATACTTATCTAGTATAGTCATTGATATCCCTTCTTTTAGGATATGAATATTTCCCAGACAATGGAAAAATAACATTAAAATGTGTGTGTTTTATAGCCACATTTCACAGTATCCACTCTAAAACTCATCAAGATCTTTCCCTCTGGGCAGCTGATGGTAGAGAGAGGAGAGGAGCTAGCCCACGGGTGTCTTCTCCTGGGATCTTTCCCACAGTGGTGGGTGGCCCTGTGGAGCAAGGGAGTTCCCTACATTTGCATGCTGGCACTCCTCCCAACAGTTCAGGGCAGCCTAAATGTCCTTTCCCCACATTACACCTTCACAACAACTCTGTGTAGGAGGTTCAGCAGATTGATGGTGATCCATGCAAAATCATCAGTGAATTTGGGAGCAAGGATTTAAATCTAGGCCTCTCCAGCCCAAGAACAATACTCTGCACTGGATCTCAGCACTCTACATTTAGATAGCTTGTGATTCCTTCTGACCTTTCATCTTTCTATTCTGAATGTGCAACAATGCCATTTAATTTATGTGTATCCACAAAAAAGGAGGGGCCAGGAAGAAATTCCAACCAAATAAAATGTCAATAGAAGGAATAAGCAAGCAAGGTTGGAATGAGAGTTGCAATCTTCATTTGATTCCTAGGTAGGTTTATTGCAGGTGCTAGGGAACTTTGGCCCTCCAGATGTTGCTGAAGGACAACTCCCATTCTTCCAGTGTGGTTAAGAGCGGTAGACTTGTAATCTGGTGGACCGGGTTTACATCTCCGCTCCTCCACCTGCAGCTGCTGGGTGACCTTGGACTAGTCACACTTCTTTGAAGTCTCTCAGCCCCACTCACGTCACAGAGTGTTTGTTGTGGGGGAGGAAGGGAAAGGAGAATGTTAGCCGCTTTGAGACTTCTTAGGGCAGTGATAAAGCGGGATATCAAATCCAAACTCTTCTCTTCTTCCTGGCTGTTAGCTATGCTGGAGCTGATTAGAGGAGTCGTTCAGCAACATCTGGAGGGCCAAAAGCCGCCACCCCCGGCTTACTGGCTCTCTTTTGGGGGGCAAAGATAGAGTGCCTAATGATCTGGGAAGATGAGTGCTGCAGCCCAATACTACTAATACTAAATTATTATTTATATGCCACCCATCTGACTAGGTTGCCCCAGCCACTCTGGGTGGCGTCCAACAGATTAAAACATCAGTAACCTCTGGAGGGCAACAGGTTCCCCATGCCTGCTCTAGGGGGCTTTTGAGGTAGGGTGCCCCACTTACACATCCAAAAGGGAGAGCATGCTTTGCATAAAAGTTGCTTGGTCCCTGCTCCTGCCAACCTAGCAGTTGAAAGCACGTCAAAGTGCAAGTAGATAAATAGGCACCGCTCCGGCGGGAAGGTAACCGGCATTTCCGTGCGCTGCTCTGGTTCGCCAGAAGCGTCTTAAGTCCTGCTGGCCACATGACCTGGAAGCTGTGTGCCGGCTCCCTCGGCCAGTAAAGCGAGATGAGCGCCGCAACCCCAGAGTCGGCTATGACTGGTCCTAATGGTCAGGGGTCCCTTTACCTTTAATTAGAATTAGAAAAAAGTAATCTTAAATAGAATGGCTCTCTCCCTAGAGGGGAAAGAGTGGCCAGGAGAGCTGAGTGCTGCAAGGTCTGCTCTTCAGGTGCTGGAGAAATGAAGGATGCTTTTACCTAGAGGACTGTCCTCTGGCAGCCCTTCAAAAGAGGACTGTCCTTTTCCAGGACACCTGGAAAGCCTATTTTGAGGTGACTAGACGGATGCACGAAACAAAAAGAAAGAAAAACGGGGAAGTCCTATGCCCCGCGGCCCAGTTTTAAGCCCTCCAGGAGGAGGCTTGGCTAGTCCATCCTCGCCTGGAGTCCCAAGGCCGAGGGGGGGCTTTCCTGGAGAAACTCCAAGGAGCGGCGCAATCCCCGTCTTCCGGCCGCTGCGGGGCTGGGCTGCGATCCTCGCCCCGTTCGCTCCCCGGGGAGCGAGTCCCGCCGCCTTCCGCCGGCCTGGGGCGCGTCTCGGGGCCTTCCGGCAGGGGAAGCTCCTCCTGGCCAGCGGAGAAGAGCGGCGGGTGCAGCCGCGGCCCCAGGCGGAGGCCAGCAGGAGCCGGAAGCCGGGCCGCATCTCCGGGCTGACGGCGGGCGATGGCAGACGCGGCGGCCCCCGGGGAAGCCTCGGAGAGGTAGGCTGGGCTCGGCGCGCCAGGCCGGGGGGGGGGGCTCGTGCCAATGGCCGCCCCTTCTCCCCCCCCGCCGCCTCTGCCCGCTTCTAGGGATCGCCCGGGTGTGTTGGGGGGCATCTTGGATGTCAAGCCTCTCTTGCCCCTCTTGCCTGGGGGCGCGAAGTGGCGGCGGCGGCGGCGCCGGGCTTCCGAAGCCCCCCCCCCCCCGAGGCTCCGCGGCTGCTCCGGGCTTCGTTTCCCGAGAGCCGACAGGGGCCTTGCTCTCTCCTCCGCCGCAGCCCCGGGAGGCCGGCCTGGCCGAGAGAGAGGGGCTGCTCCAAGGGCCCCTTCCGTGCGCTTCGGCCCCGCGGGCGCTTCTTGGGCGGAAAGGGCTCGGGGGAAACTGAAATTTAAACTCCCAATTTTCTTTAAAGCCTCGCAGCGCTTTTTTGTCCGGAAAGACAAATGAGCGTCTCTACAGCAAATCGTAGGACAGCCTTTCCCAAGTTTCTCTCCCAACTGCGACCGCACGTGCCGATGAGTGTTGTAGTCCAAAACATCTGGAGGGCGCCTGCTTGGAGAAGGCTCTTTTAGGAACCCAAGCCTCTCTCTAACCAGTTTTCCACACATTTAGAAAAACCGGCTTGATTGTCTGTATTTATATTAATAAAATGGTAATGCTGCCCTCTGATAGATACCAAATGTGGCTTACAATAAAATAAATGAAAAGAAACAGAATAAATAAAAGAGTAGAGTAATTAAACAGTAGGGTGTAAGAGCCACATCAAAGCAATCCTATGTTAAATCTAAATTGGTGAAATGAAATGCCCTTCAGCTGCCTGGTGCTGAGGGAAGACATCAGGGTGAGTCTGAAGCAAGCTTCCCATCCCAGAAAATGTTGCCAGTTGAGCACCTCTTATATAAAAGATGTCTGAAGTCCCACAGTCTCACTCAGGACAAGCAGCAGAAATCCAGATTGATAAGGGTTGTCTCCATTGTGAGTTCTGCTCAGAGTAAACACATTGCAACCAATGACCGTGAATCCACTGATTTCAGTGGGTCCAAGATGAACTAGCATTGCATACAACCCTTTATTATACAGATGTTGCCATGGATGATGGGAGTTGTAGTCCAGCAACATATTGAGGCCTACCGTTTCCCCATCCCTGCTATAAACATACCTGGGCTGGAGGAAATCCCAGGTATGTCGGGGCAGAAATGCATAGGATCGTGGGGTTGATGGCCAAGCTGTGGGGAACGAGTCTTGTGAGCTATCATGTCAAGGTGATTGAGAACAAGGAGCCACAAATCAGGAAGTCCCACATTTAGATCTTGCGTACTCCTATATTTGCTCCTGTTCTTTCCCAAGCCTCATGCTTTCATCTGCAGTATTACATTACAGGGCCACTAGAAGCCTTATCAAAGCACTCAAACTCTGTGTGCTGTAACTGGGACACGCTGGGTGTGCCGACCTGCACTACACCTGTGCCTCAGGCATGTCTCAGGACCTGTTTTCAGCGCTAGTGCAGAAGGATTACCGTGGCTGGTGGTATAGTCTTGGAAACCACTGGGGAACCAACAGGGACCACAGGCTCCTGTCCAGGCTGTGGTCAGAGGGAGACAGTCCTGAATGATGTGAAAAGCATCCTGTAGCCCAAGCACCTGCTGGACTCTGGGAAATCCCTTTTGTCTTCCCATGGCTTTCCTTTTAGAGCAGGGATGGGTCCCAGTGCGTCTCCTGATCTGACCCCCTGGCCTCTTCCCAGGCCCCGGCCATTTCTTCTTGATGCTCACCGTTCTTTCAAATCAGGTGAGCAGTGTGGTTAAAGCTCCCCATCCTGTGTCCTGCTCTCAAGCTGCTCAGCTGAGCCCTGGAAACAGCTCTGCAGTGGAGGCTGGGGGGTGTGGCTGAGCCCTGTCCCCAAGCTACCCAAGGAGGAAGAATGTGGGTTGTGGGCTGTGCAAGGAGAGGGCATGTCTGTGCCCCATGCTGGTGGTATGGATGGTGCTTGTGAGTTTTGGCCCTGTCCGCTACTGATAGGCAGCCCCGTCCTGGCCCACCCACTTCTCCCAGGGAAATAAAAGTCGGGGGAAGGTTCTCTGTCCTGGTCTTGAGCCTGGAAAACACAGCCTGGCCTACCCTGTATTCCAGTGGTTCTCAAGCTCTTTTCTCTGGGCCAGACTTTCAGAATAAAAACATGCTCTTTTATTGATAAGAAATATATTGGAAAACAAAAAAAAAGCAACTCCTGGCAGTGCTTGATTTATAACATAGAAGACATCCACTTTATAATACTGTATGATCCAGAAATTATAAAATAGTGCAGCTACATAAGAGCACAAATCACCCCCAAAGTAGAATGATAAGCAAGCCTCTTACAAATGTGCCTTAAGTATGTATACAAACTGAATGAGAGGTGTGAGCTGTTTGATGCTCTTGCTCTCATATCTACCCATATTCATATACAGTGGTACCTCTGGTTATGTACTTAATTCGTTCTGGAGGTCCGTTCTTAACCTGAAACTGTTCTTAACCTGAAGAACCACTTTAGCTAATGGGGCCTCCTGCTGCTGCCGCGCGATTTCTGTTCTCATCCTGAAGCAAAGTTCTTAACCCAAGGTATTATTTCTGGGTTAGCAGAGTCTGTAACCTGAAGTGTATGTAACCGGAAGCGTATGTAACCCGAGGTACCACTGTGTGTGTGTGTGTGTGTGTGTGTGCGCACTACGTTGCACTAATAGTATCCTATACTATTCTGAAATGTTTAACTTTTCTTTGTTCTTGAATCTTCCTGCCACACCTGCCATCTCCTGCCACACCCTTTCAGAGCCACTGATTTACACACAAGCAGTGGCGGCAGTTACATCAATATATGGCAAAACTGGCTTCTACTGGTTTAACCATGGGGCATTGCAACTTTCTTATCTCTGTGGCTACAACAGTTATAACAATCTCTTGCTTACATGCTCTCATGGTACTCTTGCAAAGACAACCTTCATCTTCCAACTTTCATTTACTAGTAACACAGATTTCAACTATTAAAAATTATTTAATTCCTTTATAATTTTATCCTTCTTCCATACTACCTCAGTCCTATCACATATCAGTCTTATGACTTAGGGAGTTTAAAACCTTACCTTGTCCGGCTTCTTATGCACCTCCAAACTGGTGGAACAAGTGACAGCTATTCTCTCCCCCCCCCCCAGGCACTGCTGGGTCTGTTTTGGCACAGAGAGCGATGACCGCTCAGCTGAGTGGGTCTGCCCCTGCCGCTGCAAAGGCTCCACCAAATGGATCCACCAGGCCTGCCTCCAGCGGTGGCTGGATGAGAAGCAGAAAGGCAACAGCACAGGCAGTGTGAGCTGCCCACAGTGTGGAACGGAGTATCGCATTGTCTTCCCCAAACTAGGTGAGTGGTAGGGGTGGCCTGGCCAGCCCCATTCCCTGGTGTGGCTAGATTGGGTCCCTAGCAAAGTTGTGGAGCTGCCCAGCAAAGCCAGGTCCAAGGCAAGGTGTGTTTAAGCAGCAGGTGAGCTGTCCAGCCAAGGATTTCCACTGGGCTAGGGGACACACAGTACTTTTTCTGAAGTACCGTATTTTTTGCTCTATAAGATGTACCAAACCACAAGACACACCTAGTTTTTGGAGGAGGAATACAAGAAAAAATATATTCTGAATCTCAGAAGCCAGAACAGCAAGAGGGATCGCTGTGCAGTGAATGCAGCGATCCCTCTTGCTGTTCTGGCTTCTGGGATAGCTGCGCAGCCTGCATTCGCTCCATAAGACGCACACACATTTCCCCTTACTTTTTATTTTTTTATTTTATAAGATATTTGTTGAAATTTTCAAAATATTACAAAATGAAAAAAGAAAAATACAAAATATAAGAGACACAGGGGAATGATTAATGGACTTCAATGTCTGTACACTAATGCACAAAGCATGGGAAATAAATAAGATGAGCTTGAGCTCTTGGTACAGCAAACTAAATATGACATAATAGGCATCACTGAAACCTGGTGGGATATGTCCCACGATTGGAATGTAATAATAGGGGGATACAATCTATTTCAGAGAAACAGACCAGACAAGAAAGGAGGAGGAGTGGCGTTATATGTCAGGGATGTGTATACCTGTGAAGAGATCCAAGATTTAGAACCTCAAAGCCAAAGTGAGAGCATTTGGGTCAAAATTAAGGGAGAGAAGAATAACAGAGACCTCATTGTGGGAGTTTACTATAGACCCCCAAGCCAAACGGAGGACATAGATGATGCCTTCCTGGAACAGATGGCCAAGCATGCAAAAGGAAGAGAGATAGTAGTAATGGGGGACTTCAATTACCCGGATATTTGTTGGATGTCAAACTCAGCCAAGAGCATAAGATCAAACAGATTCCTCACTGGCCTTGCAGACAACTTCATTGTCCAGAAAGTGGGAGAAGCAACAAGAGGAGCAGCCATTTTAGATCTGGTCCTAACCAATGTTGATGACCTGGTTAGTGGGGTAGAAGTGGAAGGATCATTAGGCGCGAGTGATCATGCTCTTCTGAAGTTTACTATACAGTGGAAAGGAGCAGCCAAGCATATTAGGACTCAATTTCTTGACTTTAAGAAAGCCGACTTCATAAAACTTAGGGAAGTGCTGGGTGAGATCCCATGGACAGTAATACTAAAAGGAAAGGGAGTTCATGATGGCTGGGAGTTTGTTAAAAGGGAGATAGGAAAAGCACAACGTCAGGCAATACCAATGAGACGGAAACATGGAAGGTGCCTAAAGAAGCCAGGGTGGCTACTTAAAGAACTTTTAACTGAGTTAAGATTAAAAAAGGATGTGTACAAAAAATGGAAAAGTTAGGAAACCACCAAAGAGGAATTCAAACAAATAGCCAGCACGTGTAGACACAAAGTCAGAAAAGCTAAAGCACAGAATGAACTCAGGCTTGCTAGAGAGGTTAAAAGCAACAAAAAAGGCTTTTATGGGTATGTTCGTAGCAAAAGGAAGAACAAAGAAACAGTGGGGTCACTCAGAGGAGAAGATGGTGAAATGCAAACAAGGGACACAGAAAGGGCTGAACTCCTCAATGCCTTCTTTGCCTCAGTCTTCTCCAATAAAGAAAACAATGCCTGACCTGAAGAATTTTGAGCAAATGATTCAGCAGAGGAAACACAAGATAGTACAAGAATACTTGGCTAGTTTAGATGTATTCAAGTCTCCAGGGCCAGATGAACTGCATCCAAGAGTATTAAAAGAACTGGCAGATGTGATCTCAGAACCACTAGCAGTCATCTTTGAGAATTCCTGGAGAACAGGCGAAGTCCCGCCAGACTGGAGGAGGGCAAATGTTGTCCCTATTTTCAAAAAGGGGAAAAGAGAGGACCCAAATAATTACCGCCCAGTCAGTCTGACATCACTACTAGGGAAGATTCTGGAGCAGATCATTAAGCAAACAGTCTGTGAGCACCTAGAAAGGAATGCTGTGATCACCAATAGTCAGCATGGATTTCTGAAAAATAAGTCATGTCAGACTAACCTGATCTCGTTTTTTGACATAATTACAAGCCTGGTAGATGAAGGGAACACAGTGGATGTAGCCTACCTTGATTTCAGCAAGGCATTTGACAAGGTGCCCCATGACATTCTTGTAAAGAAGCTGGGAAAATGCGGTCTTGACTATGCTACCACTCAGTGGATTTGTAACTGGCTGACTGACCGAACCCAAAGGGTGCTCATCAATGGTTCCTCTTCATCCTGGAGAAGAGTGACTAGTGGGGTGCCACAGGGTTCTGTCTTGGGCCCGGTCTTATTCAACATCTTTATCAACGACTTGGATGATGGACTCAAGGGCATCCTGATCAAATTTGCAGATGACACCAAACTGGGAGGGGTGGCTAACACCCCAGAGGACAGGATCACACTTCCAAACGACCTTGACAGATTAGAGAACTGGGCCAAAACAAACAAGATGAATTTTAACAGGGAGAAATGTAAAGTATTGCACTTGGGCAAAAAAAATGAGAGGCACAAATACAAGATGGGGGACACCTGGCTTGAGAGCAGTACATGTGAAAAGGATCTAGGAGTCTTGGTTGACCACAAACTTGACATGAGCCAACAGTGTGACGCGGCAGCTAAAAAAGCCAATGCAATTCTGGGCTGCATCAATAGGAGTATAGCATCTAGATCAAGGGACGTAATAGTGCCACTGTATTCTGCTCTGGTCAGACCTCACCTGGAGTACTGTGTCCAGTTCTGGGCACCACAATTCAAGAAGGACACTGACAAACTGGAACGTGTCCAGAGGAGGGCAACCAAAATGGTCAAAGGCCTGGAAACGATGCCTTATGAGGAACGGCTAAGGGAGCTGGGCATGTTTAGCCTGGAGAAGAGGAGGTTAAGGGGTGATATGATAGCCATGTTCAAATATATAAAAGGATGTCATATAGAGGAGGGAGAAAGGTTGTTTTCTGCTGCTCCAGAGAAGCGGACACGGAGCAATGGATCCAAACTACAAGAAAGAAGATTCCACCTAAACATTAGGAAGAACTTCCTGACAGTAAGAGCTGTTTGACAGTGGAATTTGCTGCCAAGGAGTGTGGTGGAGTCTCCTGCTTTGGAGGTCTTTAAGCAGAGGCTTGACAACCATATGTCAGGAGTGCTCTGATGGTGTTTCCTGCTTGGCAGGGGGTTGGACTCGATGGCCCTTGTGGTCTCTTCCAACTCTATGATTCTATGACATTTTTCCGCCTTCGACACTTACCTTTCCCGCCCCGACCTGGCCACAGTGATCCATGCGACGGTCACCTCCAGGCTTGACTACTGTAATTCGCTCTACGTGGGGCTGCCCTTGAAGCTGTCCCAGAAACTCCAGCAGGTGCAGAATGCTGCAGCGAGGCTCCTCACGGGGTCTCTGCCATGGGAGCATATTCACCCAGTGCTTTTCCAGCTGCACTGGCTCCCGGTGGAGTACAGGGTCAGATTTAAGGTGCTGGTTTTGACCTTTAAAGCCCTTCACAGCCTAGGACCCTCGTACCTACGGGACCGCCTCTCCTGGTATGCCCCACAGAGGACCTTAAGGTCCATATATAGCAACACCCTAGAGGTCCCGGGGCCTAAGGAAGTTAGATTAGCCTCAACCAGAGCCAGGGCCTTCTCAACACTGGCTCCGGCCTGGCGGAACGCTCTGTCTCATGAGACCAGGGCCCTGCAGGATCTGATTTCTTTCCGCAGGGCCTGTAAGACAGAGTTGTTCCACCTGACCTTTGGCTTAGAATCAGTTTGATTCCCTCCCCCTCTTTCTATTTCCTTTTCCCTCCTGCAGGGTATAAATAAAAATTTATTATTATTAATAAAGGAAGGTCTTTGGTTGGTGAGCATCCAGGCCCCTTCTGCAGACTCCCTGGGTAGGGGTGGTCTTGGAGGTCCTGGGAGAAAGAAGTCTCACCTGTTTCCAGGTCCAAGCTGGGAGCATGAGTAAAACTCTGGCAGGCTGGTTTTTTGCTCACCCTTCCTCTGGCAGCCGAACTGCTGCTGTCAAAAAGGGAGCAATGCAGTGGTGGTCAGTGGCAACTTCCTTGCCATGCACCTAGGCACACACAGTCTTCTTTACGGATGGGGGTATGCAAAATATTTAGAGATCCCTCTCCTACCCATAGCAGAAGTGGTTCCTTCAAATCATTTTCTTGATCATTACATTTATATTCCACCTTTCCTCCAAGGAGCTCTCCATTTTATCCTCAGAACAACCCTGTGAGGCAGGTTAGGCTGAGAGAGGGCGGCAGGACTGGTTCAGGGTTGCAGCTCCTGAGCCCTGGTCTCCCTGGTCCCAGCATCTCTGTGTGGCTCTGCTTTGGCTTCCCCTTCCCTGCACAAATGCACACACACATCTTTTCTAAAATTGTTCTAGAATACAAGCCCCAATTACACAAAAATGAGCCACTTATCTTCTAAGTAGTATCATTGCTTGGAAAATAAAAAACAATGTTGTGTTACTTTTGGGGAGGAATTTGCAAAATTTGTTGGAGACCAGCCTTAAGCATGAGAGAGAGAATAATGCTGAAAGTTAATGAAGCAGGAGGGCACCCCAGCTCCCCATGTGGGCTGGAGCTGGTGGAGGTGGGGTCCAATGACTGGAGGGTGCCCTCCAGGTTCCCCATCCCTGAGCTAAGGGCTGCTTGGCTGGAGCAGATCCAAAGTCCATGTGCTTCAGCACTCTGATCTCCCACCACAGCCAGCCACCTGCCCAAGGGAAACTTACAGACAATGTTGGCGGGCCTTTGCCAACCTGGTGCCCTCCAAATAATAAGAATAACAATTTCAATAATTTTATTAGGGAGTTCCGGAGTGTGGGGGCTGCCACACTAACTGATCAGTTTCTTACAAATGCAGAACAGGCATCCTACAGCACCTGTAACAAAAGCCCCATGCAGAGCGCATGGCGACAATCCAACCTTAAATTAACCACTGCATTAATGACTGACCGAGCCATCCTGATCCAGGAACAGTCAAAGCTGCCATACCTGTCGCAGCTGGTAAAAGGTGCTACAAGCTCCTGAGGCTACTTTGGGTTCCAGGGACAAAGTTGGACCCAGAAGCACCCCCAGACTGTGAACCTGCTCTTTCAGAGGAAGTGCAACCCCTCCAGGATAGGGAACTGCCTCAATTCTCAGACATGGGTGCCAGCCAGCCAGCCAGCCAACCAACCACAGTGCCTTTGTCTTGGCAGGATTCAAGCTCAGCTTGTTTTTCCTCCTCCATCTCACCCCTGTGTCCAGGCCAGGGACTGCTTGGCCTCTCCCAGTTCAGATGCTATGGAGAAATTGAGCTGAGCATCCTCAGCATCCTCATGGTGTCTTATCCCAAAACTCCTGATGATCACTCCCAGCACCTTCCTATAGATATTAAATAGCACTGGAGATGAGATGGTGCCCTGTGATGTAGCCACCAGGGGACTGAGAAACATTCCCCTAACGCCACCCTCTGGACTCAGTCCAGGAGGCGGAACCAAAACCACTGCAGCACAAAATTCCCTGGAGCCGGTCCACGAGGATAACATGCTCAGTGTCATTAAAAGCCAAAGCGAGATCAAGATGCAGGAGCAGAGTCATAGTTTAATAACGTTGGGCTGCTTTGGAGAGTTAGCACACAGCTTGGAAGCAGGCCACTACTGAATGCTTGTCGTATGAGCACCCTTGGCTGGTAAAGCAATCAGAGCAAGACTTCTAAGTGTGGAAAATGAGAAAGCATATAGAATTATAGGGGAAACGTATTGGATAGGAAAGAGCTCCTATTCTAGCTAGTTGTGAATCCAAAGGAGCTGCCCTTGCCCCTTGATCTCTGCAGCAGAGAGACAGTAGGAGGTTGTCCCCTCTCCTTTTCTGCTCCAGAAGGAAGCGGGAGAGGAAGCTTGAAGTTAGGTCAGCAACCCTAAGAATCAGTCTAACCTCAGAAGGAAGGCCAGCACAGGTGCAGAGGACAGTGAGAAAGTTTAAGAAGCTTGGAGGTCTACTTTCTCCCCATGCAAATGTGGTCAGCATTAGTGCAAGCTGAGTTGCATCCCAACACTTCCAAGAAATAAAACAGTTCGCTTGGTCCCATAGACTAGCAGTGGGGAACAGCCAATGGTCGGCCTAATGAGACCCCTGCCAGACTTCCCCAATGGACCCAGTTGGTTGGTTTGCACAAATCACACCCACATTGTGCGGCATCAGTTGCAGGACAGGTAATGGTGTCATGTATTGTACTCAGTAGTTATCCAGAGCAGAATCTTTAAGATATGGTTAGCAGAGTAAAAACTTTAACATGTTGCAGGATTCCAAAAGAATAGACCAGAGGCAATTTCATTTCATCCAGCAGAGCTTTGCTGCTACTGAAGGCAAGTGAGCATCATGGTCACAAATCCAATACATTCAGGATTGGCACTGTCCATAAGAAATCCAGTTGCAGCAGACTTAACTTAAACTTGCAATAACTTATAATAAGACTAAACCTTAACACTAAGCACACTATGTACAGAATCACCGCACCAGAAGGAAGAGAGATAGAAAGAGAAAGTGAAGCCCAGACTCCTTCTGGCCTCCTATTATAGTCAGCATGACCTTGACAGAAAAGATAACAGAACCAGTTTAGGCCAGTTGTACTCAGATTCCCTGAAGGAATAGCCCAAACACCATGAACCTCCTGCTTGTTTCTTTCACACAGAGAAACTTCCAGAACCCTCTTGAATTATTTAGTAAAGATCTCTACACATCATACACACAATACTTTCTGTACTAAGAAATGTAAACTGACAAAAGGCACATCTGCAAGAAGTGCCAGATTCAGGCCTGTTTGAATTTAGCACCTTTCCCTGTTGCAGTGTTTTCTGAAGGGATCTGATGCACTCAAGAGCTCCCCATCACTAATGGGTGTATCCAGCCCTTTCCAAAAGCAACACGATGTGCCAAATTCAAGCAGTGCCGAAAGCAAAGCCATGGCTGCAAAGGAACAATTGGGAGCACCCCCCCTGTCACAGACAGGCATTTTATGATGATGTCTACTCCACTGAGGCCTCATCCATAGCATACATTTAAAGCACTATGATACCACTTTAAACCGTCATGGCTTTCCCCAGAGAATTCTGGGAGCTGTAGTTAAGGGTACCAAGAGTTGTTAGGTGTTTCTTATTCCCCTCACAGAGCTACAATTCCCAGAGTTCCTCATGAAGAGGGATTGATTAGGACAACTCTCAGCACCCTTAACAAACTACAGCTCCCAAAATTATTTGGGGGAAGCTATGACTGTTTAAGGGACACAGGTGGTGCTGTGGGTTAAACCACAGAGCCTAGAGCTTGCCGATCAGAAGGTCGGCTGTTCAAATTCCCGCGATGGGGTGAGCTCCCGTTGCTCAGGACCAGCTCCTGCCAACCTAGCAGTTCAAAAGCACGTCAAAGTGCAAGTAGATAAATAGGTACCGCTCTGGCGGGAAGGTAAACAGCGTTTCCATGCGCTGCTCTGGTTCGCCAGAAGCGGCTTAGTCATGCTGGCCACATGACCCGGAAGCTGTACGCTGGCTCCCTTGGCCAATAAAGTGAGATGGGCGCCGCAACCCCAGAGTCGGCCACGACTGGACCTAATGGCCAGGGGTCCCTTTACCTTTATCTTTACCTATGACCGTTTAAAGTAGTATCATAGTGCTTAAAATGTATAGCAGAAACCTAAAGTAGTGTAATATGTTATGAGCTAGTTTTAATAAAGTAAGTTAGATTTTAAGAAAAAAATTAAAAAGAAACAATCACTTACCATTTGTTGGTTACTCAACGCATTCGGGCTCATTGGCAGGAACTTTGAGAAGCCAGGAGCAGAAGGGGCCAGAATACCAAGGAAGCGGATAGACCCCTTCCTGTTCCCTTTTCCTTCTGTCTTGGGATTTCACACCCACACCCCTCTTTCAATGGAATCTCAGTGGCTGAGGGATGTGACACCTCTGAAGGGGCCTGAATGCCTAGGCCATGATCCTGGTGGCTGTTGAGAGCCCAAGCTGAGTGCCTGCAACACTGAGTTTCTGCTGTCCTTCCTTTGTAGGACCCTTGGTGTATTTCTTGCAACAAGTGGACCGAATTTTATCCAAAGTGAGCCCCTTCACTGCAGCTGGCATTGTCGTGGGGACACTCTACTGGTCGGCTGTGACGTATGGGGCTGTCACTGTCATGCAGGTAAAGCAAAGGGGTGCAGGGAAAGAATGAATCAGATGGCCTTCAGCTCAGTCAGTAGCTTTGAAAGTCACTTGGAAATTTTATTATAATCGAGCAGTGGAGAAAATTTGTGAAATAAAATCATATGCAAGAAAGCTTAATGAGGCTGCACGGTTTAATCAGAATTGACAAAGGTTATGACTGATTAATCAGTGGGATAAAAAGGGGGGTGCATTCACACTATGATACCACCTTAAACAGTCATGGTTTCCTGCAAAGAATTCTGGGAACTGTCAGTTGTTAAGAGTTGTTAGGAGACCCCTGTTCCCAGAGCTACCATTCCTAGCATGGTTAAACAGTCAGTTCCTCTTCACATGTAACTCTGTCCACTTTGGAGCTCTGTGAGAGAAATTGTGTGTGTGTGCGCGCGCGCGCCCTAACAACTTTCAGCACCCTTAACAAACTAAAACTTCCAGAATTCTTTGGGGGAAGCAATGACTGTTTAATGTGGTATCATAGTACTTCAGACAGTGCTGTGCTAGGAATCTGAAGCTATCCAGTAAGAATCTGACCATTTGGGTTATGTGAATGGAGTTTTATTCTCCTCGCTGATGAAGGCAGAAGCCACCCGGCTCGCCCCACTGCACTGCTGATCAGTCTCTTCTCCTTTGGCAGGTTGTTGGTCATAAAAAGGGCCTGGATGTGATGGAGCGGGCAGACCCCCTCTTCTTGCTCATGGGGCTCCCCACCATCCCTGTCATGCTGGTGCTGGGCAAGATGATCCGCTGGGAAGACTACGTGCTGCGGGTGTGGCGGAAATACTCCAGCAAGCTCCAAGCCCTGCAGGCCTTGGTGCCAGGTGAGTGCCACCCTCCGCTCGCTCCTCCTGGCCTGGGCACTTGCGTGAAGTTGATGGGCCTGGAGAGCAGCATGAGGCAGGCTTCCCCTGGACTCTGCATTTGGAAGGAAAGGTGGGCCAACTAAAATTTGTGGTATGCGGATGAATCCCTCCTACAAAACAGTGGCAATTGGCAGCACCCTAGGACAGCTTTGTCCAACTTGGTGCCGCTGCCCTCCCACTGTTTTTGACTACAATTCCCATTGGCCTCAGCCTGCTGGTGGGAATTGTAGTCAGAAGCAGTGGGAGGGCACCAGGTTGGACAAAGCTGGACTATTCATGGAATTCACAAGAATATGGATTTCTCACAGCCATCCTACTTCCAGACTAGTTACTGGGCAGAGCACAGCTCTGCATCTGGGGCAGCAGGACAAAAAAGCAGATCCTCCATTCCTTGTCCTTTTTGTAAGCCAAGAGCCTACCTGTATACATAGCTTTGCCAGTGGGAGTTGAATGGCATCTGGAGTTATGGACTGTTCTGCTTGGCAACAGCAGCACACACAACAAGTACCGTATTTTTCTCTCTGTAACACGCAGATTTTTTCTCCTAAAAAGATAGGGGAAATGTCTGTGCGTGTTATTGAGCGAATGTGTGGTCCCTGGAGCCGAAAAATCAGGCAAAAATCAAATCGCGCTTCACGGAGAAGGGAAACCTGAAAAGAGGAAGCTGCTGCTTTCCTGCATTCTGCCTCAGGGTCTTACTGCCCACCCTCCTCTGTTTCGTTGCTGTGTTTGCTGAAACAGAACAAAGAGCAGGGAAAGCCCCTCCCCTCCAGGCAAGCAGAGGGGAAAGCAGAGCGTCCTTCCTTCTAATTCCTCTCCATGCTCCGGAGGGAACAATGTTTGTGAAGGGAAGAGAGATTACAGGTTCAGCTTAAAATTCTGATTTGACTTCCTGCTTTTTGTTTTTGAAGACACACAGCATCGAAATATGCTTTCTTCCATTTAAAAGGATGAAATCCTTAAACAGTGTTTTGCCTGTAAATTCATGTGATCTGGAAGATTACAGTGTCTGTACCTCTTAAGGGATGGCAAAGCTTAGGTTTCGCTGCTAAATAGTTCTTAATGCAGTTAAAATGCTTTCTTCTGTCAAGGCAATTAAAATATATATATATCAGGCAGCCGGAAAACATGCAGGTGGGAGAGAAAGAGCGTGAGCTGGCTGGCTTGGGTGCTTGGGTGGGGGGAAACTTTTGCCTTCCTTTCCTCCCTCCTGTTATACCCCACTCCTGCATTCTTAGCCAGCTGCTTCTCTGCACACCCCTCTCGTGCTCCTTGTCCCTTCTGTGTTTTTCCTTCCCTCTCCACTTAAAATGTGGTTACAAAGCATGGATCCACATGGATTCTCAGGATTTTTGCATTGGGTCAGCCCAAATTCACCATCAGATCACATGTCTGTGGCCACAGCATGAAGCACAAAAATGATACACCCACTGTTTCATTCAGAATGTTTTTTCCCTTGTTTTCCCCCTCTAAAAACGATGTGCGTGTTATGGTCAGGTGCGTGTTATCGAGCGAAAAATATGGTAACTGCAATTGCCATGAGCTGCAGCATGAACTGATCCCTCTAATCCATGTGCATTTGGCCAGGATGCAGTGGAAGGAAGGGCAGAGGCAAGGCATGTTCCTCCATTGTGCAGAATAATAGTAATCAACAACAGCAACAAATTTGCACCAAGCAAAGTTTGCAGTCTGTCCAAATCATGCTAAATATTCATGTTTGCATTTTTTAATTCTGCAGCTGCTCTTATTTTTATTAAACAGATTTTTAGCTCTCACCATGTTTTTCCTAATCTCTCTTGCTTCCTCAGGGATCAGCCGCCCTGTTCCGCACATCCCTCTCGCTGAGTCGCGCTACCAGAGTGACCACCTCTCCATCTCGCGCACACTGTGCGGGGCCCTGGTCTTCCCCACCATTGCCAACCTAGTTGGCAGAGTCACCTTCCGCAGGGTGAACTCCAGCCTCCAACGTACCATCCTGGTGAGTGGAGAGACTGGGGAAGGAACTCTGGAGTCAACTGGGTGCAATACTTGGGTCAGAATTCAAGTATTTGAAGGAATCACTCCCATGCTTGGTTCGACGTAGCATCCCTGCCACAGCACCCTAATGCTGCTAGCCATGGTGGCAAGGCTGGCACAGCCCTCGGGTTAGCTGGCACAGCACATAGTTCATATGCAGAAGGTTTGGTGCACTGGCACCTCTGGGTAAAAGGATCTCAAACAGCCAGGCTGGGAAGGACCTTTGTTGGAGATGATGCCCATTAGATTAGACTCAGCTTCTCCAACCTGGTGCCCTCCAGAAGTTTTGGACTACAACTCCCATCAACCTGGCGCCATATGGCTGTGTTGGTTGAGGCTGGTGAAAGTTGCAGTTCAGTCCATCAGGAAGGCATGCAGCCGCCAAGGTGCTGGGCCAGATGGACCGATGGACCTGTTTGTGGGATGCTCTCGCCAAGGAGGCTTGCCTGGCACTTTCATTGCATATCTTTAGGCACCAGGCAAGAACATGCCTCTTCTCCCAGGCCTTTGGCCAATTGAACAATATACAGCGTTTTAAACTGTGGGGGTTATTGCTTTGTTTATTATTATGTTATCCATGTGTTTTTATACTGTGATCTTCGGATGGAGGGTGGTGTATAAATTTAATAAGTAACAATAATGGTCTGACTCGATAGAAGGAGCTCCACATTTCCACTTTTCTTTCTGGATTTATATCCTGCCTCTCCATCATTTAGGTCTTCCCTCTTTTTTTAGGTGGCTTGAAAACATATGTTAGCACAGTTGTTTTCAGTCTGGGGGGGCAGGGGGAGGCCTCCATACTTCAGAACCTGGAGGGAGCCTGAGGATCCCTTTTGTCTTAAGTCAGGAGTCACCAACTTGCATTCCCCAGATATTTTTGGAGAGACACCAGCTCCTATCATCCCCAACCACTGGCCATGGTGATGGGGGCTGGTGGGAGCTGGAGTCTCACAGCACTGGGAGGGCACCATGTTGGCTGTTACAGAAGGCCAGTCCCCTCTGGTACCCCCCTCAGGTGATGCTTCTGCTGCCTTCCTTCCTACAGCGCCACTGAAAGTGCTCGATCCTAGGCTTCCACCTGGTAGGCTGCCTCCATGGCAGAGATGGGCAAGGGGGCTCATTGCACCCTCTCAGCACGGAAGACCAGTTGCACCTGGCACCTTCCGCCTCGGAACGGTTTCCATTCAAGCTGGTCATTATAAGAACCACAATTTTACTTTAAGAATTGGCCCCCATGTTTTCTTTTTTCTTCTTCCCTCCCTGGCCCTTTTTTCTTTTGTGCTGTGCCTTTCAGATTGTAAGCCTGTGGGGAAAGGGCTGTTTTGTTTTAACTGATTGCTTTAACCCTGGAGTCTTCTGGCCGAAGAGCCGTGTCTAAATGTTCTAAAGGAAAAGGAAATCCTGGACTGGAGCAGATAATGATGATCTGGCTGCTTCCCTCTGTCAATCAGACTCCTCTCAGGAAGGGGCTTGAGGGAACTGCTCTCTCCTCCCTCCCATACCAAGTGGTGCTTCACATGGACCTGCCTCTCCAGTGCTCAGAAGGCAAAAGAGGTGGTTTGAGGCTCTTAACTTCACCTAGCCCTCCTTTTCTCTGTTTCCCTGCCAGGGGGGCATTGCTTTTGTGGCCCTGAAGGGAGCCCTGAAGGTCTACTTTCGCCAGCAGCAGTACCTGATCCAAGCCAACCGGCGCATCCTCAACTTTGTGGAGAAAGGGGACATGGAAAGGAACTCCACTCAGCTCGATGAGGACAGCGGCAGTGAAGCAGGGCTCAGCTAGGGCAGGAAAGGCCCCATGCACGCTCAAGAGACACACACACCGCTCCAAAGCTCCTCAAGAGAAACTGGATTGCTCTCTGGGATGGATTTTAGGCCAGTCGACTCCGCTCCCAAGAGGAAGCACTCTGGGCTTTGCTGCTGTGGTTTGCGGAGAGGGCGAGGTGCTCCATTTAGGCCGGACTGGGCAAAGTCTGCTTCTTCTTAAGCTGGTGGTTTATCGGCAGTCTGGCTCTTTGACTCTCTTCTGCCTGGTTGCTCCCCTTGCATGGGGCTGTGCTCTGATCTCTTTGTAAAGCAGGAGTTAAATAAAGGAGTCAAGCTGTAAGTGTCCTCTTTGTGACCATGGAGAATTGCTACTGCTACTTCACATGGTTTATTGAAGAACAATGCAGAGGTTTGCTTGTTTCTTATCCCAGCCTTCCCCAACCCAGTGTCCTCCTGGTGCTACAGGGCTGCAACCCCCCTCGGACTCAGCTGGCACAGCCAGTGGGTCAGGCCGGTGGAACATAGGGGTCCAGCAGCATCTGGAAGGCTGCAGCTTCTCCCGACCCCTGTCCTGAGGCAGCTTGGTATGGGGGAAAGGCTAGCCAGTCTCCTGCCAGGGGTGCAAAGAGATGGAGCAGCTCAGGTCTTTTTGGAAATGCAACTCTCTGATTATGAAATCCTCTCTCCTCCCACCCCCAGTACAGCAGACCACCCTCTGCTTTACTTTTTGCCAACTTGGCCCAGTCCCAGCTCCATCAGCCCTCATGAGAGTTGTCATCCAGAATGTCTGTCCAATACTCCACACATGCAGCTCTGCTGGCACAGGGGGACTCCCTCTTCCTCTCCTCCCCCTGTGCACCCCCAAATCTGCTCTGAAGGGCCCTCCTGCACCAAGCCCTTCTAGGCCTTGGAGAGAAGCAAGTTCTTATTGAGAGCCAGTGTGGTGTAGTGGTTAAGAGCGGTAGTCACGTAATCTGGGGAACCGGGTTCGCGTCTCCGCTCCTCCACATGCAGCTGCTGGGTGACCTTGGGCCAGTCACACTTTTCTGAAGTCTCTCAGCCCCACTCATCTCACAGAGTGTTTGTTGTGGGGGAGGAAGGGAAAGGAGAATGTTAGCCGCTTTGAGACTCCTTAAAGGGAGTGAAAGGCGGGTTATCAAATCCAAACTCCTCCTCCTCCTCTTCTTCTTCTTCTTCTTCTTCTTCTTCTTCTTCTTCTTCTTCTTCTTCGTGCCAAGCTAAAAAGTATTTCAGGATCAGACCCTGTGCTAGCAAGTGCTGCCTCTCAGCCTAGAATGATTGATGCACAGAACCTGCAGTTGGCAGTTACAATGCCCAGCCCATCCTCAAAGGACAATGCCCACTGCTGAATTGGAGCAAGCATTGTTGGGTTTTCTCCAGTTTGACATTTTTTCTGATTATGCACAAAAGAGCAGGTTTTGTGTGGGGAAGTGGCAGGGCCATGCCTAGAAAGCACGAGGCAAGTGGGAAACGGCTTGGGCTCTTGCTTGCCAGGCCTGGGGCAAGGGTGGACGAGTCCAGAGACTAAGGAGGAGGAAGCTGACTGGCAACTCCCCCCGGGCTGCAAGTAATAAAAGGAAGTGGAGGCCAAGCGAGGGCTGACATGGATGGGGCAGGGTCCCATTTGCCCTCTGTAAAAGTGGCCCCGGCAGCCCACAGCAGCAGCTGGCTTTGGCACTGCATACAACATCCCCATGGAATCCAGCTGTTTACAGAAGGGAAAGGTCCCCCACCCCACGTTATCAGCTGATATCTATTCACAAATTAAGAGGGCAAGGAGAAAGCAGGCAGGCAGGCCAGCATTACAAACTCCAGCGCTAGAGATGGTCCAGTCAATTGTCACAGAAGGCCAGATCTTCTACCTTTTGTTCTTGGGACTAGACCAGAGGAGGCCCAGGGCTTTTTTTTATGGCATACCATTAAGGAACCACTATGGTCTTCCCCACCCAGAATTCCTTGAGAAGAAGGATTGGCTGTTACACTGCTGGGGGGGGGGGCGGAGAGAGGGGCTTCTAACAGTTCTGAGCACCCTTAACAGGCCACAGTTGCCGGGATTCTTTGGGAGCAGCCAATACTGTTTAAAGTGGCACCATAGCGCTTTGAATGCATGGTGTGAGGGTGGTCTTTGAGCCAATCAGGGTGTCTCAGCCTGGCCAACCTTGCAGGGTTGTTTTGAAGATAAAACAGGGAGGGCACAGAAGCATGTACACCACCTTGAACTCCTTGGGTGGAAAGGTGGGATATAAATGCCATATAAATAACTGCCAGTTTTTTCATCTTGCTAAGAGTCGCAACCTGGTGCCTCCCAGATGTTTTGGTCTCTGGCTCCCATCAGCCGCAGCCAGCATGTTATGTCATTCAAAACATCTGGTTGGGGAAGAAGATGCAAGATTATGGGGGGGGGGGGTTGTTTGGACAGGATGAGAAAGAAGCATCTATCAGGGTGGTGCAGAAGCTCAGTGGTAGAGGTTTTCTTACAATCAAACAGCATACAGTGGTGCCCCGCAAGACGAATGCCTCGCAAGACGAAAAACTCGCTAGACGAAAGGGTTTTTCGGTTTTGCGTTGCTTCGCTAGACGAATTTCCCTATGGGCTTGCTTCGCAAGACGAAAACGTCTTGCGCTTTTTTTAAAAAGCCGCTTGAAGAGGCGCAGTTGCGACGGACCGTGCTTCGCAAGACGAAAAACATCGCAAGACGAAAAGACTCGCAGAACGAATTCTTTTCGTCTTGCGAGGCACCACTGTATAAATTTTGTTAAATGAATAAGACAGCAAGATAGTTGAATTAATGATGAGGGTTATGGACAGCCAAGCTGCTTCACCGAGAATAACAGCCCATGGCATAGAACCCAGGGTCATGGGAGAACCTCCAACTTTTGCCTGCAAAACTCATCCACCCTTTAATTAAAAAATAGTAAAAGTACATTCCTACTTGGCCACAAGGTGGTACTGGTGGTCTAAGGAATGACACCTAAGGTTTCTCTCCCACATTTCCAAATAATTGGGTTTAAGGGTGCTGCCGGAAAGGTGTTTATTGTGGGATTGGTGCTCCTCATGCATACAGGTTTTTCATAGCATCCACGTGGTATTGTGGGCATCAAAATGCCAGCCTGGATTCTAATCCCCCCCCCCGCCCCATTTAATCCGATATACATTTTCCACTGAAAATCCAATAAGGTTTTTTTATAAAAACAAAAACCAAACGTGTTGCCCTTGTCATATTAAGCTCCTAACTGGAAGCACGTTAAGTTATGTTACTCAGCCAACAGAACAAGTAAAGTAAAGGCAAAGGAACCCCTGACTGTTAGGTCCAGTCGCGGACAACTCTGGGGTTGCGGCGCTCATCTTGCTTTACTGGCCGAGGGAGCCAGTGTACAGCTTCTGGGTAATGTGGGTCATGACTAAGCTGCTTCTGGCGAACCAGAGCAAGGCATGGAAACGCTGTTTACCTTCCCGCCGGAGCGGTACCTATTTATCTACTTGCACTTTGGCATGCTTTCGAACTGCTAGATTGGCAGGAGCAGGGACCGAGCAACGGGAGCTCACCCCGTCGTGGGGATTCGAACTGCTGACCCTCCAATCGGCAAGTCCTAGGCTCTGTGGTTTAGAGCTTTTGAGCTACACAGAGTTCTTCTTATCCACTGGAGTGGAATTGTTACCTGGGGGTGGGCAGGATTATGGATACAGTTTTCATAAGGATTGCCTGACTATATTAAACTAAGGTCCATTGAGTTTAGCATTCTTCCAGACAGATATTTTGTGATGGGCTCATATTTTGGAATGCCCTGCCCAAGGAAATGTGTATTGGCGTTTAGGAAAACCCTGAATACTTTTTTTAAAAAAATTCCAGTCTGCATTCTGGTGGCTTTATGATAGTTACAGTCAACTGTTTTCTCTACTACACTTGCTCTTTATTGGTTTATCTTAAATCTTGGGGCCTTAATGTTTTTTCCTGAAGTCTTGAAATTCACCTCCGCATTCATAGAATCATAGAATCATAGAGTTGGAAGAGACCACAAGGGCCATCGTGTCCAACCCCCTGCCAAGCATTAACTCATCATTGGCAAACCCTCTGTGAAGGGGAGCCTGACTGCTGCATCCGACTTTCATACCTGGCTTCTGACCAGGAAACTTGGAACAGCAACCAGCCATTTATGGGGTGGGGGGTGTTGTTCAATTTAGCTCCCGTCTTCCCTGACCATTGGTCATGCTGGCTGGGGCTGATGGGAGCCGGAGTTGAACAATATCTGGAGGACATACATTTCCCCACCCCCGGGCTAAGGGGATTGGTTGGCCCTGCTTGCAATGCCTCTCCCCCAGTAGGCCCTCCCCATTCCATCTCCTCGTTTGTGCTTGATTTAGATGCTTCCAGCAGTGCAACCCACATTGGGCACCCTAGTTCCGCATGGTTGCTAAGTGACAAGTCCCTGTGATCTGGCTCAGGACTGAATCATCTCCCCCACCCTGGGGCCCACCATTCCATACACGTGTCCACCCCCCCACCCCAGTCCTCCACAGCATCCTTTTTAAACATCATTTCTTGGTTCCTTTTCCTTCCCTGCTGCCCATTCATTTCAAGGCAGCTGCCACAGGAGATTGTCCCCATAGGGAGGGATGCTCTGGCTTCTCTGCGTTGAGCACTGAAATGTCACTGGCCATCCCCACCTGTGAAAAGCTGGCAAGGGAGGCACAAAATTGGCAAGTGGAGGGAGAGGAGGGAGGGGCTGCTGTTGATTTAACTTGGCCTTTGGAGGCCAAGAGAGCAGAGCAGTAAAGTGAATTATGCCACCTTGGTCCACCGGAGTAGGAGAGATCTGAGAGGTGCCTTCACACGCCTTGGAAAGAGCTGTTTTGTTTTCATTAGCTGGGAAGGGACACGCAAAGACAGACGCACATGGAGGTGGAAGCTGTTCCAAATAAACCAGAGCCAGATTCCTTTACTCTGGACCCTTTGCAGATCTATTTAAAAAACTGTAAGCTCCTCAAGTGCGGAGAACTATATTTTTCACTTATGCTATTCTATAATGCGGAATTTGCCAAAATATCAGTGTCAGGGAACTGACATCGGAGCCAGAGGCGGAGGCAAGGCTCCCGAGTGATGCTGGAGAAGGGCCCAGCAGGGAGAGAGGCAGCTCATCAGCGGGGGAAGGAAATCAGCGTAACACCAGGGATAAAGGGGGGCTGTCAGGGAACTGACATATGAGGCACGGGAGAAGGAGAGGGTCTCTGATTCTGCAGGGGAAGGTCCAAGCGCTAGGGGGAGACTCAGCTGGGAAAGAGGGGAAGAGAATGAGTGTAACACCAGGGCTCCAGGAGAGCAACGGGACAGGGAGGTGCAGGGGCTCCAGGACTCTTCGTTGGAAGTTAGTGAGGAGAGCCCAAGCACCCCGCTGCCCACGCCCACCCTGCGCAGGAGACTCTCGCGCAGTGAGAGGCGGAGACGCTTAGGCGTCAAACAACTCTTATGTTGGCAGCGCTTTAAGAAACGCCCACAGACAGATTCTACGAGTGACTAAGGGCAGCCACGCTGAGATGGGCTGTGCAGTCCGGAGGGTTTAACCAGGCAAACTAATGCTCAAACGGAGCAGGATTACGCACGAGTAACTCCCAACCTCTATAGCAATCTGTCTGTCCCTGAAAGTTGCTCGTGCGCAACAAGCAGAAGGGGGCATCATGAGTAAGACCGGAGAAGTCAGAGCCACAGGAGGGGCGGCTGGAGGCCAATCGCTGGAGGAGAGAAACCACGACTTGGAAGAGCACATAGCCATCCTGACGGCGAGGCTGGACGAACGACGGTCTCTGGATGCTCAGGGGAAACCCACCCCCATAGCGAGGAAGGTACCGGGACTGGTGCATAAGTTTGGGGGAAAGCCTCAAGAGTATGGGGCGTTTAGGACAGAAATAGAATATGCCTTGAAGCTGCAGCAAAACGATTTTGAAAATGACGCAGCGAAAGTTGCTTATATTGTGGGGCACTTGCAGGACGGGGCTAGAGAGTGGATTCGACCGCTTATGGCGACGCAGAATGACGCCATGGAGGATCTACCGAAATTCTTCCAGGCGATGGACGCAATGTACAGTAGCGATGTGCAGCAGAGTGTTACAAAACGGGAACTGCTGAGCTGTAAGCAGGGAGAAGGGTCAGTTAGAGACTATTGGTCACGTTTTGCAATGATCGTTCACCGCCTGGGGTGGCAGCTGGACTTGGAACCCATACAAATGCTATTTGAGGAGGGGTTGTCACCAACGGTCAAAGATGAGCTTTTGCGCGCACCCCGCCCACAGTCTATGGATCAGCTGACCCTTGCGATTGGCGTAAGACAGGAAGCGCGGGCTCAAGAGAGGCAGGAAGGGAGAGAGCAGCGTTTTCATGACTACCGCATTCCTAGAATACCTAGGCAGCCTTCCCCGCCGGCAGAGCCAATGGAAATAGGCGGTGCACGCGCCCAGGAAGTTTCAAACCCCAGCGAGAGTCGCAAAAAGGAGGGAAAGGATGTAAAAACGACCAAGAAATGTTTCCTTTGCCAACGGCCAGGACATTTTGCCAGAGTCTGCCCACAAAGAAAGGCCTGGCAAGGAATGGTGGGGGCCGTGGGGGGCGAGGAGGAGGAACCCCAGACTCCGGAGCAGGGAAACAGAAACGCTTGGCTGCCAATCAGCGGGCACAGCAGCCGAGCCAACAACCAATGAATGTGCCCAAACCAGATTCTCCAAGAGCAGCAATTGCCATTGAGGTGGTGCTTGAACTCCCAAATTGGCACCCAGTGAAGGTTCAAGGTATGCTGGACTCAGGAAGCTCATGCAACTTTTTTAGCAGGGACTTTGCCTTAGAGCATCAGCTTCACCTGCTACCTTTGGATGCACCTCTGCAAGTCACCACCATTGATGGGAGGGAACTGATTGGGGGGGGAGTTACCCACCAGACCCCACCGATGAGAATGAGAGTGTCTAGGCACTCAGAGACAATCGCCTTCCACGTGGCCTCATTAGCGGGTCCCCCAATAATATTAGGGATGAGCTGGCTAGCGCAACATGATCCGGTGGTGGCGTGGCATCAGAGGACCGTCAGCTTTGGGTCTGACTACTGCCTGCAGCACTGCCTAGGAGGGGAAACGCCAAGGATAAGCGTTGCCAGAGTGGCAAGCACTGCAGTGGAGGGTAAAGGGAAGGTGCCACCACAATATGCTGATCTGAAGGAGGTTTTTAGTGAAAAGGAGGCAGATAGACTACCACCCCACAGGCCGTTCGATTGCCAGATCAATTTGCTCCCTGGGGCGCAGCTGCCGGTGGGTAAGCTGTATGCCATGTCAGACAGGGAGATGAAGGAGTTACGGGACTTTATCGACAAGAACCTAAAGAGAGGGTTTACAAGAGAGTCAAAGGCAGTGGAGGGCAGTCCAGTATTTTTTGTGGACAAAAAGGACACTGATAAACTGAGGCTCGTCGTGGACTTCAGGGCGGTAAATTTGGTGTCAGAACCTGTGACTTTCCCTGTGCCCAGAATTGACGACATTCTGACGAGAGTGAGGAAGGGAAAGATTTTCACCAAGCTAGACCTTAGGGGGGCTTACAACTTAATCCAAATGAGAGAGGGAGATGAGTGGAAGACCACCATGTTCACACCCCTGGGGGCCTTTGAATATCTCGTTATGCCTTTCGGATTACAGTCAGGCTCCGCCTGTTTTCAAGCATTCATGCACCACGTGTTGGGGTCTCTGCTTTACAAGAACTGTGTAGCATTCCTGGACGACGTCTTGATATATTCAGAAAATGAGGAGCAACATGTGAGAGATGTCAGGGAAGTGCTACAACGCTTGCAGAAACACCAGTTGTGGGTCAAGCTAGAGAAATGTCAGTTTCATGCCCGAGAGGTGGAGTTCCTGGAGTACAAGTTATCTGACAAAGGCTTAGCGATGGACCCAAGCAAGGTGCAAGCAGTATTGGAGTGGAAAACCCCAAAGACACGAAAGGATGTGCAGAGGTTCCTAGGTTTTGGCAATTTCTACAGGAAGTTCATCAAAAACTTTGCACACTTGACGGCGCCAATCACGGACTGTCTCAGTAGTAAAAGAAAGTTTGTGTGGACGGAGGAAGCCCAGCAATCCTTTGGAAGATTGAAGAAGGCGTTCGCGTCGGAAGAACAATTACTACATGTGGATTTGGAGAAACCACTGAGGTTGGAGACGGACGCGTCAGACAGAGCCATTGGGGCGGTTCTGTTGCAGCCAGGACTGAACAAGCAAGAATGGAAACCGTGCGCCTTTTTCTCGAGGAAGCTGAGCAAGTCGGAACAAAACTACACCGTGTACGACCGAGAACTGCTAGCAATTTACGCCGCCTTTCGTTGGTGGCGCCATTTGCTGATAGGGGCGCAGCACAAGATCCAGGTCTGCACAGATCACAAGAACTTGGAATATTGGCGGACAACATGGGTGCTCAACCAGAGACAGATTCGCTGGGCGCAGGAGTTTTCCAAGTTTTCCTTCGAAATCCAGTATGTGCCAGGCAAGCAAAACGTGAGAGCAGACGCTCTCTCGCGGAAACCAGAGTACTTCGAAGGAGAGGGGCCGCCGGAGACCCGACACGTCATACCTGAGGACCGATGGGTGTGTGGGGGTACTCTAGTGGGCACGAGAGAACTGGCAGGACTCACTAGGGACGATGAATTCGCACGAACAAAAATCAGGGAGCTCCAAGAGGGGAGGGGAGCACCAGAGGGGTTCGAAGAGAAGGAAGGGGTGTTGTACTACAGGGGGGCGATGTACGTACCGGGGGGAGGCTTTAAGAATAAGGGTACTCAAGCAACTACATGACACCCCCAGAGCGGCGCACTTTGGGCAACACAAAACCATGATGCTGGTGACTCGACAATTTTGGTGGCCACGGGTGAGGGAAGATGTACGCGAATATGTAAGAGGGTGTGACCACTGCCAGAGGGCCAAAGGGGAACGCACTGTTTGCTGGAACCCTTACCCACACCCAACAAACCCTGGGAGGTGGTGTCAATTGATTTCATGACGGATTTGCCCAAATCGAGGGGGGAAACAGCCGTGATGGTAGTAGTCGACTTGCTAACCAAAATGTGCCATTTCATCGCCTGCTCACATGCGGTGACGGCGGAAGAAACGGCGCGGTTGTTTGTAGAACACATTTTCAGGCTGCATGGCGCCCCCTTGAGGGTTCTCTCAGACCGCAGAAAACAATTTACTTCCCGGTTCTGGAGGAAGCTCATGAGCCTACTGCAAGTCGAGGTCAGCTTCTCGACCGCGAGACACCCAGAAACCAATGGGCAAGCGGAAAGGGCAAACAGCGTACTCCAGCAATACTTACGCTGCTACGTGAGCGAGAGGCAGAATGATTGGGTAGAGAAACTAGCGTTAGCAGAATTTGCGTACAATAACGCTGAACATGTATCCACAGGAATGAGTCCATTTTTGGCCAATTATGGGTGTCATCCCAGGGCATTCCCGGGTAATGAGGAACAGAGCTGGAGTGTGCCTGCAGCTGATCAGTTTGTGGAAGAAATGGAAGCGTTACATCAACAGCTCAAGATGAACCTAGAAAGGGCCAAAGCCAATTACAAGAAGCAAGCAGATAAACACCGAAGGGAAGGGGAAACCATAAGGGTGGGGGATCGCGTGTGGCTGTCCACTCAAGGGTTACCCTTTAAGGAAGGGTGCAAGAAGTTGCAGCCCAGACGACTGGGGCCATTTGAAGTCATACAACAGATAAACCCCGTGGCGTTCAAGCTCAGGTTGCCCGACAACATGAAAATACATCCCGTGTTCCACAGGTCCTTACTCTCACCACACAGAGAGGGGCGGGAATTCGAGGGGCGGGAGGTAGAAGTCCCGCCACCACCACAGGTAGAAGAAAGGGAACACCAAAGTTCGGCCACAGAGATAGTTGATTCAAGGTGGCGAGGTCGGCAAGTGGAGTACTTGGTCGCGTGGGAAGGAGAGCCCTGGTCGGAAAACACGTGGGTGCCCACAGAGGCAGTTGGCGACGAGCATATGGTGGAAGTGTTCCACCGACGGTTCCCAGATAAGCCCCAGCCCTTAGAGAGATTCTGGGAGGAACAATTCGGTACCACGGAGGAGGAAGAGAGTTTTGAAGGGTTTTCAGAATCCGAAGAAGAATCGGATTGGGAGGGTCATTCATTGGGTGGGAACCTTAGCAGGTGGGAAGAGGTTTTCGCACCCACAGATGAGGAGGACAGCTCATTCCGGGGTTTTCTTGGCTCACCGACCAGAGCAGAGGCTACAATAGAGCCCACAGGTAGGAGGGGGAGTGAAGGGGGCCCTGGGAGGGAGGTGGATGTCAGGGAACTGACATCAGAGGCACGGGAGAAGGAGAGGGTCTCTGATTCTGCAGGAGAAGGTCCCAGCGCTAGGGGGAGACTCAGCTGGGAAAGAGGGGAAGAGAATGAGTGTAACACCAGGGCTCCAGGAGAGCAACGGGACAGGGAGGTGCAGGGGCTCCAGGACTCTTCGTTGGAAGTTAGTGAGGAGAGCCCAAGCACCCCGCTGCCCACGCCCACCCTGCGCAGGAGACTCTCGCGCAGTGAGAGGCGGAGACGCTTAGGCGTCAAACAACTCTTATGTTGGCAGCGCTTTAAGAAACACCCACAGACAGATTCTACGAGTGACTAAGGGCAGCCACGCTGAGATGGGCTGTGCAGTCCGGAGGGTTTAACCAGGCAAACTAATGCTCAAACGGAGCAGGATTACGCATGAGTAGCTCCCAACCACTACTGGGGCAGATGGGGGAATCGGCGAGGAGGCTCCAGGACTCCTCGCCGGAGACCAGCGGGGAGAGCACGGGTCCTCCGCTACCCACACCCTCCCTGCGCAGAAGACTTCCGTGCAGGGAGAGTAGGAGGAGACTTGGCTTCAAACAGCTTTTATGCTGGAAAAGGTTTAAGAAACGCCCACTGATGGATTCTGCTAGCGACTGAGGCAGCCACGAAGTGAAGGGCTGTCCAGACAGAAAAGGTTCAACCAGGCAACCTAGCCAGGAGTGGCGGCAACTTACGCACGAGCAACCCCTATTATTATTACAGCAATCCATCAGTCACTGACGTTGCTTGTGCGCAGCGACAGGCAGGCAGCATAATGAGCCAAACCGGAGAAGCCGGCACCACGGAGGGAGCAGCTGGAGTGCAAAATCTGGTGGAGAGGAACCGAGATTTGGAACAGCATGTGGCGCTTCTGACGGCGCGGTTGGACGAAAGGCGGGCTCACGATGCACAGGTCAGACCCACCCCCGTAGCAAGGAAGGTACCAGGACTGGTACACAAGTTTGTGGGGTTTTTTTTTATAAAATTTTTATTAGGTCTTAACAATAGAAGAAAAAATACAAGGACAGGGACAAAAAAAAAGATATAAAAACACACAATACATGCTACAAAATACAACAATACGAACATTAAGCACAAAAATACAAAATACAAAAATACATACATTAATAAAACTAATAATAAAAAAAACACACATATACAAAAAACACAAAAATCCCCTCTTTCTTATTTTATATCTTAAATTCACATATTTTCCTGACTTCCTCACATCTCCCATTCTTGTATCCCTTTTAAAGGTTGGTTCAGCAAATTCAAAACCCTTAATTTATCTAATTGTTGGTTTAATCTTAAATTTTTATCTTGTTACTAGTGCCTCCACAATTCATTTCAATGTGATCAACATTCAGAATTTTTACAGTATTTCTGCAAATAAATTTTAAATTTCCCCCAATCTTCTTCCACTTGCTCTTCTCCCTGGTCTTGGATTCTGCCAGTCATCTCCGCCATCTCCATGTAATCGATTAGCTGCATCTGCCAGTCTTCCACGGTGGGTAGGTCTTCTGTCTTCCAATGTTTTGCTATAAGAATTCTTGCTGCTGCTGTAGCATACATAAAGAAAGTTCTATCCTTCTTTAACACCGATTGGTCGACTATGCCCAGGAGGAAGGCCTCTCGTTTCTTCAAGAAGGTATATTTAAATACCCTTTTCAGTTCATTATATATCATTTCCCAGAAGGCTTTAATCCTCGGGCACGTCCACCAAAGATGAAAGAAAGTACCTTCAATTTCCTTACACTTCCAACACTTATTATCAGCCAAATGATATATCTTTGCGAGCTTGACTGGTACACAAGTTTGGGGGGAAGCCCCAGGACTACAATGCGTTCCGAATGGAAATAGAGTACGCTTTGGAACTGCAGCAGAAGGACTTTGCTGACAATGGGGAGAGGGTGGCCTATATTGTCGGGCATCTACAGGATGGGGCCAGGGAATGGATCAGGCCCCTAATGGAAACGCAAAATGCCGCCTTGAAAGACCTTAGGAAATTCTTCCAGGCGATGGATGCGATGTATTCCAGTGATGTGCAGCAAAGTGTGACTCAGCGGGAACTGTTGGGATGTAAACAGGGGAACCAGTCAGTGAGAGACTACTGGTCGCGCTTTGCAATGTTAATCCACCGACTCGGGTGGGAAGTGGACTCTGAACCCATTCAAATGTTGTTTGAGGAGGGGTTGTCCCCAGCGGTGAAGGACGAGCTTTCCCGCGCGCCACGGCCGCAGTCGATGGATTAGCTGACCAAGGCTGTGCTTGCGATTGGCGTAAGACAGGAAGCGCGGGCTCAGGAGAAGCGCGAAGGGAGAGGGGAACGTTGCCATGACTACCGCATTCCTGAAATACCGAGGCAGCCCTCCCCACCGGCTGAGCCAATGGAAATAGGTGGGGCGCGCACGCGCGAGGTTTCAAACTCCAGTGAAGGTCGCAAGAGGGAGGGAAAGGATTGGAAAACCACCACGAAGTGTTTCCTCTGTCAATGGCCAGGACATTTTGCCAGGGTCTGCCCTCAAAGAAAGGCCTGGCAAGGGATGGTGGGAGCTGCTGGTGGTGAGGAGGAGGAGAAAAGGGGCAGGAGCAGGGAAACGCCAACGCTTGGCTGCCGATCAGCGGGCACAGCAGCCAGGCCAGCAACCAATAGAAGTGCCCCAGCCAGACCCCCCACGGCGGCTATAGCCATAGAAGTGGTGCTAGAACTCCCGAATGGGCACCCAGTCAAGGTGAAGGGTCTGCTGGATTCGGGCAGCTCCTGCAATTTCTTCAGCAAGGACTTCGCCCTAGAGCACCAGCTCCACCTGCTGCCCTGGATTTTCCCTTGCAAGTGACTACCATTGGTGGCAGGGAGCTTCTGGGAGGGGAAGTGAGGCACCAGACCCCACCAATGAGAATGAGGGTTTCCAGGCACACGGAGACCATTGCCTTTCACGTAGCCACACTGGCAGGACCCCAATAATATTAGGGATGAGCTGGCTGGCACTACATGATCCAGTAGTGGCATGGCATCAGCGGACGGTCACCTTTGGGTCAGCTTACTGCTTGGAACACTGTCTGGGGGGGAAACCCCAAGGATGACCGTGGCCAGGGTGGCTGGGATAGCTGTGGAGCCGAAAGGGAGGTGCCACCACAATATGCTGACCTGCAGGAGGTCTTCAGCGAGAAGGAGGCGGATAGACTACCCCCCATAGACCCTTTGACTGCCAAATCAACTTGCTCCCAGGGGCTCAGCTGCCGGTGGGTAAACTGTATGCCATGTCGGACAGGGAGATGAAGGAGTTGCGGGAGTTTATTGACAAGAACCTGAAAAGAGGTTTCATAAGATAATCAAAGGCGGTGGGGGGCAGTCCGGTGTTCTTTGTGGACAAAAAGATACTAATCAACCCAGGCTCATTGTGGACTATAGGGGCATCAACCTGGTGTCAGAACCTGTGACCTTCCCAATGCCCAGGATTGACGACATTTTAACACGGGTGAGGAAGGGAAAATTTTTACCAAGCTGGACCTCAGGGGAGCATACAATTTGATTAGGATGAGGGAGGGGGACGAATGGAAGACCACAATGTTCACCCCCCTGGGGGCCTTTGAGTACTTAGTTATGTCATTTGGATTACAGTCAGGCTCTGCCTGTTTTCAAGCTTTCATGCACCACGTGTTGGGGTCCCTGCTGTACAAGAACTGCGTAGCCTTCTTGGACAACGTCTTAATCTATTCGGACAATGAGAAGCAACATGTCAGAGACATCAGGGAAGTGCTAAAGAGACTGCAGAAGCACCAGTTGTGGGTCAAGCTGGAGAAATGTCAGTTTCACGCCAGAGAAGTTGAGTTCCTGGGGTACAAGTTGTCAGACAAAGGCCTAGCTATGGACCCAAGCAAGGTGCAGGCGGTGCTGGAATGGAAGGCCCCCAAAACCCGGAAGGACGTGCAGAGGTTCCTAGGGTTCAGCAACTTCTACAGGAAGTTCATCAAGAACTTCGCCCACTTGACAGCGCCCATCACAGATTGTCTCAGTAGCAAAAGGAAATTCGTCTGGACAGAAAGTGCCCAGCAATCCTTTGAAAGACTGAAGAAGGTGTTCGCTTCGGAAGAGTGGCTCCTGCACGTGGATTTGCAGAAGCCAATGAGACTGGAGACCGACGCGTCAGACCGAGCCATCGGAGCGGTACTGTTGCAGCCAGGGGCCCAGCAGCGCTGGAGGCCGTGCGCCTTTTTTTCGAGGAAGCTGAGCAAGTCGGAGCAAAACTACACGGTGTATGACCGCGAATTGCTAGCAATTTATGCAGCATTTCGACGATGGAGACATCTGCTAATAGGGGCGCAGCACAAGATCCAGGTGTGTACGGATCACAAGAACTTGGAATACTGGAGGACTGCGTGAGTACTCAACCAGAGACAGATTCGATGGGCATAGGAGTTCTCCAAGTTTTCCTTCGAGATCCGGTACGTACCAGGAGAGGAAAACATAAGAGCAGATGCTCTCTCCCGGAAGCCGGAGTACATGGAAGGAGAGGGACCGCCTGAAGTCAGACACGTGTTCCCCGAGAACCGATGGGTATGTGGGGGAGTGTTGGTTGGGAAACTAGAACTGGCCGGGCTTACTAGAAACGACGAATGCGCTCAAACTAAAATCCGGGAAATCCGGGAAGGAAGGGAAAACCATGGCGGGTTTGAGGAAAGGGAAGGGCTACTGTACTACAAGGGGGGGCTGTACGTACCGGGGGAGATCTTGAGGGGAAGGGTACTCAAACAACTCCACGACAGCCCAAAAGCGGGGCACTTTGGTCAACACAAAACCATGTTGCTTGTCACCCGGCAGTTCTGGTGGCCAAGGGTAAGGGAAGATGTAAGGGAGTATGTACAGGGGTGTGACCGCTGCCAGAGGGCAAAGGGGGAGAGGGCTGCCCCCGCAGGGTTACTAGAACCCTTACCCACGCCGGGAAGACCCTGGGAGGTGGTATCCATCGATTTTATGACAGATTTGCCCAAGTCAAGGGGGAAGACAGCAGTCATGGTAGTGGTCGATCTACTGACAAAAATGTGCCATTTTATAGCTTGCTCACATGCGGTCACGGCAGAGGAAACAGCCAGGTTGTTTGTGGATCACATCTTCAGGCTGCATGGGGCTCCCTCGAGGGTTATCTCCGATCGCGGGAAACAATTTACTTCCCGGTTCTGGAGGAAGCTCATGAGCTTGCTGCAGGTCGAAGTGGGCTTATCGACGGCGAGACATCCGGAAACCAACGGGCACGCAGAAAGAGCGAACAGTGTACTCCAGCAATACCTACGCTGCTACGTCAGCGAGAGGCAGAACAATTGGGTAGAGAAACTAGCGCTGGCTGAATTTGCGTACAATAATGCTGAACATGTGTCCACGGGAATGAGCCCGTTCATGGCCAATTATGGGTGTCACCCTAGGGCCTTCCTGGGGAGTGGGGAGGAAGGTTGAAGCGTACCTGCGGCAGAGCAGTTTGTGGAAGAAATGGAGGCCCTGCACCAGCAACTTAAAATGAACTTGGAACGGGCCAAGGAAATTTACAAGGAGCAGGCAGACAAGCACCGTAGGGAGGGGGAGACCATACGGGTGGGAGACCGGGTGTGGTTGTCAACCCAAGGGTTACCCTTTAAGGGGGGGTGCAAGAAGTTGCAGCCAAGGCGGCTGGGACCGTTTGAGGTAACACAGCAGGTGAACCCCGTGGCATTCAAGCTCAAGTTGCCTGACAGCATGAAGATACACCCGGTGTTCCATAGGTCCCTACT
Source organism: Podarcis liolepis (assembly GCF_965112155.1). Classification (NCBI taxonomy): domain Eukaryota; kingdom Metazoa; phylum Chordata; class Lepidosauria; order Squamata; family Lacertidae; genus Podarcis; species Podarcis liolepis. The sequence goes on along the minus strand of NC_139561.1, from coordinate 1,914,504 downwards.
CTCACCATACCGGGAGGGGCGGGAATTCCCGGGGCGAGAGGGAGAAGTCACCACACACCCGCAGATAGAAGAGAGAGAACACCACAACCTGGCCACGGAAATACTCGATTCAAGGTGGCGAGGACGCCAGGTGGAGTACTTGGTAGCTTGGGAGGGAGAACCTGGGTCGGAAAACACGTGGGTTCCCGCGGAGGCAATCAATGACGGGTATCTTGTGGAGGAATTGCACAGCCTGTTCCCGGACAAACCTAAACCACTAGCAAGATTCTGGGAGGAGCAATTTGGAACCACAGACGATGAAGAGGATTTTCTGAGTTTTTCTGCCTCCGAAGAGGAGGGAGGAGAGGCTTCAGAGGAAGAAGAATCAGACTGGGAGGCCCACCCCACGGGAAGGGATCGGAGTGGGTGGGAAGCGGGTTTTGAATCCTCAGAGGATGGCGACAGCTCCTTCCGGGGGTTCCCCGCATTGTCGGCCGAAGAAAGGGACGAAGTTGGATCAAAAGGTCGGGCCGGGGGTGGAGGGGGTCCTGGGGGGGGAGGTGGATGTCAGGGAACTGACATCGGAGCCAGAGGCGGAGGGAAGGCTCCTGAGTGATGCTGGAGAAGGGCCCAGCAGGGAGAGAGGCAGCTCATCAGCTGGGGAAGGAAATCAGCATAATACCAGGGATAAAGGGGGGCAGATGGGGGAATCGGTGAGGGGAGACCAGCGGGGAGAGCACGGGTCCTCCCGGAAGAAGACTTCCGCGCAGGGAGAGTAGGAGGAGACTTGGCGTCAAACAGCTTTTATGCTGGAAAAGGTTTAAGAAACGCCCACTGATGGATTCTGCTAGCGACTGAGGCAGCCACGAAGTGAAGGGCTGTCCAGACAGAAAAGGTTCAACCAGGCAACCTAGCCAGGAGTGGCGGCAACTTACACACAAGCAACCCCTATTATTATTACAATCAGGGATTTGAATCATGCTATTCCACCCCCCGAATTGGACACACATTTCTCCTTTGCACCTGAAAAGGCTTTTGAGTGTGAAAGCGTCAGAATTGCTCTGTGTTTCTGTGTGAGTCACTATTTTGAGTATTTTCGCTGCTTGGAAGGAGCCCAGGGCATCTAGAGGCACCGTGGGTGGCTAGCTGAGTGGGGGGAGCACTTACTTCAGACTTTGCTGGGCCTCTAATTGTTTAGTTTGTGTATTTCTTATGCACACGAGCAGTTCTGTTGCAGCAAATTTCTCTCCCCACCACCACCTACCTACCTACGTACCTGCCTGCACTTACAGGCTACCCTTCACTCTGTCATCTCATGGTGGGTTATTATAGGATTATATAGTGCTAAGTTAAAGTCACTTAGTGGTACACCTGTTCTGCTGGAGAATGTTTGTTGTTGCCCAAAAGGATGCATAAGTAGGAAGCTTTGCTGCACTATAGATGGTGTGATCTATTGCACATAGAGTTTCTGCTAGCACACCTGATGCATTGGAGTCCTCTGGAGAGCAATATAAAAAATCACCCATCCAAAAATAGATCACCTGACATCCATAGAATCATAGAATTGCAGGGTTGGGCGGCACCCTAAGGTGATCCCTTCCAACCCTACAATTCTCTAATTCAAGGGTAGGCAAACTAAGGCCCAGGGACCGGATCAGGCCCAATTGCCTTCTCAATCCAGCCCACTGATGGTCTGGGAATCAACATGTTTTTACATGAGTAGAATGTGTCCTTTTATTTAAAATGCATCTCTGGGTTATTTGTGGGGCTTAGGAATTCATTCATTCCCCCCCAAAAAAATATAGTCCGCCCCCCCCCCAAGGTCTGAGGGACAGTGGACCAGCCCCCTGCTGAAAAAGTTTGCTGACCCCTGCTCTAATTCCTCCACATGACCCGTTCACTCAGCCTTCCTCCTGATTTGCTTGCACAAAGCTTACATAGTGCTTAGAGTGTGTTCTTTTGTGAACAGGTTATGCATCTTCCAGTTAATAATTTATTCATCCCACTCCTTTCTGTGCATTTCCTTGTCACTTTCCTAACTGCAAAAAAGTCCTTTAAAAATAAATAAAGTGCATTTGTTGCATCAGGGTGACAGCAAGCTTTAATCTGTTACATTGGAAAAACCTAAATTTCTGGAATGCAGAGCTACAAAATAGCAACAATCTGGAGGAGGCACCCTAGGACAGCTTTGTCCAACCTGGCGCCCTCCCGCTGCTTTTGACTACAATTCCCATCAGCCTCAGCACAGTTCCTTGGGTCCAGAGGAAGGTGTCTGTGAGGGTCTTGGCTCTGGTTCCACAGACCAGCTTCCCATTCAGGAGTCCCCTGGCCACCAGCTTCAGGCTCGGAGGCAGAAAACTAGTCCAGCTCCTCAGCCAGGTGATGCTGCGCCTCCCACTTGGTGTCCTTGTCTGTGCTAGTTTCTGGGGTCATAAGAAGGAACCTTTTACAATGCTTCCTCAGCAGTAAGTTCATTCCAAAAAATGTCCATGCTTTCCTCGCCTTTCTCCCTTTAATTACTGTAGTAAGCTTCTGCCTGCCCCATTCCTTTAAAACAGCTTCTATCCCTGTGATTATTTTCTCCCTGTTAATATGCATATCCATGACATTCCTGAATTGTTCGTTAATTAGGGGCTTCAGTTATTGATTTCCTCTTTCCAATTGTTCAGTAATTCAGTTTAGTTTCACGTTTATGAGAGCAATTCTGCAATTGCAGGGGTCTGCCTTAAGAGAGAATATTATGAAAATGATATACAGGTGGTACATGACACCAGTCAAGCTTGCAAAAATCTACCATTTGCCCGATAATAAATGTTGGAAATGTAAGGAAACTGAAGGTACATTCTTTCACCTTTGGTGGACGTGCCCAAGGATTAAGGCTTTCTGGGAGATGATTTATAATGAACTGAAAAGGGTATTTAAATATACCTTTCTGAAGAAACCAGAGGCCATTCTCCTGGGCATGGTCGGCCAAATGGTGCCAAAGAAGGACAGAACTTTCTTTATGTACGCCACAACAGCAGCAAGAATACTTATTGCAAAGTATTGGAAGACACAAGATTTACCCACTCTGGAAGAATGGCAGATGAAGGTGATGGACGACATGGAACTGGCGGAAATGACTGGCAGAATCCGAGACCAGGGAGAAGAGTCAGTGGAAGAAGATTGGAAGAAATTTAAAGACTACTTACAGAAATATTGCAAAATTAATGAATGTTAGAATGATGTCAGAATGAAGTTAAGTGGTTTAAGCAGCAATGTTTTAAAGGTGTATGAAATATGGATTAATAATAGGTGAGAACTCAAAATTATATTATATTAAGTTAAAGGATTAAGACAAAAATAAAGAGGGAAAGAAACTGCTGAATTAACTAACTGAACTGGAATACAAAAAAGGGAGGTGTGAGGAGGTCAGGGAAGCAAGGATATGAATATATGATATGGAAAGATTGATGTGTTTTTTCTTCTTTTTCAAATGTTTTGTATCTTTTTTCTGTATTTTGTATTTTTTTCTTTTTTCTTTTATTTTTATTGTTGTCTTTTTGTCTATTTTTTTTACTTATGTAACTTTTTTCCTTTGAAAACTTAATAAATATCATTAAAAAATAAATAAATTCTGCAATTGCAGGGGTCTCCAGGCTAAAAGGGTGGAAAGTTTGCCTGGCGCCTTCATTATACACCTTTAGGCACCAGGTAGTGGGGACAGGAAGGAACTCAGTAAAGGGCAGTAAAGGGCAGGAATTATTTGAAAAGAAAGGAGCAAGAGGAACAATATTGTTATGAGCTGGAGTTGTTATGTATGCTAAGACCCTTCTAACCAGCAGATGTTAAAATATCAGGCAGGCTGTCTTCCTGATGAGGTGATGGCCTGTATGATGGCTCGTTAAGGGGAACAAAGGAAAAGGGTTCTGTGGGAGATGACAAATTGGTGGGGGTGGGGCCCCTCCCTCAACTCACAGATAGTTAGAAGGAAAAAGGTAGAGTTGAAAAGAAGCGAGCTGGAGAACCCCTCCATTGCAGGCCCAGGCTGTATATCTGTGTAAATAAACCGTATATCATGAAGACACCAGAGTTTCTGCTGTGCCTCTTTCCAATAGGAAACATGAACCCTGGGGAAGTGCCTGGAACCCCTGAACTCTGGCACCACTCACAGATTGGGGTGGCCGGCAACAATATTAAGGAAAGGGACAATAGCTTCCAAAAGCTTCTACAATGTTTTGCCAGTCCATGTGGGACAGGATGCCACTACAGGGCAGCAGCTGAAGGAGGAGCAAAAGGGTTTTCTTGTGTGTGTTTCTTTGTGGCTGATTAGCTGTTCTCCCTGTGCAAAGGTCAGAGGGGGCAGGGTTTCTGTTGAGGAAGGTGATTAGCTGTGGGAGGAGCTTATCAGAGCTTGCAGGGCAGCGGCGCGCGCCTAGCGGTGCGCACAGTTTGATCCATCTTTTAGATTTAGGGGAGCTAGTCTCAAAGGTTTGTTGGGGGAGACCTAGGTTTTTTGGGGGGGGTATTTGTCCTGTCTTCACGCTTTTTAAGATGGAGGACCACTGTAGCCACCCCCAACGACACGTTCTCAAGATGGAGGGTTAGGGAACAGCTGCAGTCGCCTGCAGTTCCTGCGCAATGTTTGCCATCTTGCCAAAGGTTGCAGGCAGCTTTACCTGCAGCAATTGTATGTTGATTGCCCTCTTAGAAGACAAAGTCCAGCAACTGGAGGAACGTGTAGCTACGCTCCAAAGAATTAGAGAGCTGGAGCTCTTCTTGGAAGCAACAGAGAACACCGTCTCCACCAAGGAGGAGACAGGGGACACCCCTGAGAAGGAGGCTAGTTCACCAACACAGGTGCCAGATATATGGAGAAACGTGACTCAAAGAAGTAGGAGGCCCAGGGTTCGTTCTGATTCTTTAGAAATACACAATCGCTTTGAAGTCCTCTTCCCTAGCATGGAAGACGAAGGGCAGACTCCATTTGAGGATCTCTCCCTCATTACAGTCGATCAGGTATATGAAGACGAGCAGCAAAGTCAGTCCTAAGGGAATGTGCAGGTGACCTTTGAATGGACAGCTCACGGAAGAACCCCGACCAAACCTAAGAGGAGGCGTGTAGTGGTGATAGGGGATTCCTACTGAGGGGAACAGAAACAGTGATATGTGGGCCTGACAAGATGTCTCGGGAGGTGTGCTGTCTCCCTGGGGCTAAGATCCAAGATGTAACTGAACGACTGCAAGGAATCATAAAACCCACTGACAAATACCCCTTCCTCTTGGTTCATGTGGGAACCAATGACACTGCAAGCAATAGCCTCCAGAAGATCAAAAGAGACTACGAGGCTCTGGGCAGGAAATTGAAGCAATTAAATGCACAAATTGTCATCTCATCTGTCCTCCCAGTTGAACGACGTGGCCCAGGGAGAGAGGGAAAAATAGTGGAAGTGAACAGCTGGCTTCGCAAATGGTGTAAACAGGAACGGTTTGGATTCTTAGATCACGGACTGCAGTTTCTTGAAGATGGACTTCTGGCAAGCGATGGGCTGCACCTCACAACAGCTGGGAGGAATGTTTTTGCCAAAAATCTCAGAAACCTCATCAGGAGGGCTTTAAACTGACTAATGTGGGGGAGGGAGACAGTGCTCCTGAAGGTAGGAATCTATCAATTGATGAAGATGATCATCCAAATGTCATAGACCAAATGGAGCAAACAGCACGCAGACCTAGTGGTGGGAGGAAAAAATCCTTAAATAAGAGACACGGGGGAATGATTAATGGACTTCAATGTCTGTACACTAATGCGCAAAGCATGGGAAATAAACAAGATGAGCTTGAGCTCTTGGTACAGCAAACTAAATATGACATAATAGGCATCACTGAAACCTGGTGGGATAAGTCCCACGACTGGAATGTAATAATGGAGGGATACAATCTATTTCAGAGAAACAGACCAGACAAGAAAGGAGGAGGAGTGGCGTTATATGTCAGGGATGTGTATACCTGTAAAGAGACCCAAGATTTAGAACCTCAAAGCCAAAGTGAGAGCATTTGGGTCAAAATTAAGGGAGAGAAGAATAACAGAGACCTCATTGTGGGAGTTTACTATAGATCCTCAAGCCAAACAGAGGACATAGATGATGCCTTCCTGGAACAGATGGCCAAGCATGCAAAAGGAAGGGAGATAGTAGTAATGGGGGACTTCAATTACCCGGATATTTGTTGGATGTCAAACTCAGCCAAGAGCATAAGGTCAAACAGATTCCTCACTGGCCTTGCAGACAACTTCATTGTCCAGAAAGTGGGAGAAGCAACAAGAGGAGCAGCCATTTTAGATCTGGTCCTAACCAATGTTGATGACCTGGTTAGTGGGGTAGAAGTGGAAGGATCATTAGGTGCGAGTGATCATGCTCTTCTGAAGTTTACTATACAGCGGAAAGGAGCAGCCAAGCATACTAGGACTCAATTTCTTGACTTTAAGAAAGCCGACTTCATAAAACTTAGGGAAGTGCTGGGTGAGATCCCATGGACAGTAATACTAAAAGGAAAGGGAGTTCATGATGGCTGGGAGTTTGTTAAAAGGGAGATAGGAAAAGCACAACTTCAGGCAATACCAATGAGACGGAAACATGGAAGATGGAACATGTGCTGGCTATTTGTTTGAATTCCTCTTTGGTGGTTTCCCCCCTTTTCCATTTTTTGTACACATCCTTTTTTAATCTTAGCTCAGTTAAAAGTTCTTTAGATAGCCACCCTGGCTTCTTTAGGCACCTTCCTCTTCATCCTGGAGAAGAGTGACTAGTGGGGTGCCACAGGGTTCTGTCTTGGGCCCGGTCTTATTCAACATCTTTATCAACGACTTGGATGATGGACTCAAGGGCATCCTGATCAAATTTGCAGATGTTGGACTCGATGGCCCTTGTGGTCTATTCCAACTCTATGTCCAGGGCAGGGTTAACTCTGTGTCCAGGGCAGCTGTCTACCAGCTCCACCTGGTATGCAGGCTAAGACCCTACCTGCCTGCGAACTCTCTCGCCAGAGTGGTGCATGCTCTATTTATCTCACGCTTGGACTACTGCAACGCGCTCTACGTGGGGCTACCTTCGAAGGTGACCCGGAAACTGCAATTAATCCAGAATGCAGCAGCTAGACTGGTGACTGGGAGTGGCCGCCGGGACCACATAACACCGGTTCTGAGAGATCTGCATTGGCTCCCAGTACGTTTCCGAGCACAATTCAAAGTGTTGGTGCTGACCTTTAAAGCCCTAAACGGCCTCGGTCCTGTATACCTGAAGGAGCGTCTCCACCCCCATCGTTCAGCCCGGACACTGAGATCCAGTGCCGAGGGGCTTCTGGCGGTTCCCTCATTGCGAGAAGTGAGGCTACAGGGAACCAGACAGAGGGCCTTCTTGGTAGTGGCGCCCGCCCATCAGATGTCAAAGAGATAAATAATTACCTGACATTCAGAAGACATCTTAAGGCAGCCCTGTTCAGGGAAGTTTTTAATATGTAACGCTGTACTGTTTTTAACACTGATTGGGAGCCGCCCAGAGTGGCTGGGGAAACTCAGCCAGATGGGCGGGGTATAAATAATAAATTATTATTATTATTATTATTATTATTATTATTATTATTATTATTATTATTCTATGATTCCCCCTGGAAGCAATTCTTACTTTCTGCCGGCAAAGAGGGAAGTGGCTACAGCGTTTCCAACTTGCTTGGTGCTGAGTAACTAGAGTGGTGCTGGGCTTGCAGGGCACCTGCGCTGCTGCATCCTTCTCAGGGAACCGCCAGCTGGAGGCCAGCTGAGAAGGATGCAGCAGCTCACAGCCCCCTGCGAGTCCAGCCCTGTTTTCGTGAGTCTTGCAAAGCGATGCTGGACTCGCAGGGCACCAAGCGCGCCCTCAGAGCCGGCCAGCCAGTGGGTGGGGGCCGCTCTACTACTGATGCTCCCCTCCCCACATCTGTAATGTCATCTCCCTCCCCCTCAAGATCTAGTTTAAAGCTCTCTGGAGCAGGTCTGGGAGACTCTTAGCAAACACATTCTTGCCGGCCGCTGTGAGGTGCAGCCCATCTCTTGCCAGAAGTCCTTCTTCAAGGAAGCAGAAAACATGACTGAAGAAGCCAAACCCTTATTATTATTCATAATAGTTATTATAATAATAATTTTATTGTTTATATGCTGGCTATTTAACTAGGTTGCCCCATCCACTCTGGGCAGCTCCTAACAAAATATTAAAAACACAATAAAATAACCATTAAAAACTTCCCTTTACAGGAAGTCAGTGTAGAAAATTCAGGGCTAGATAATAATAGCATAAAGTAGATTCCTGTGTTGAGCGCGCTCTCTCGCTCTCTCTCTCTCTCTCTCTCTCTCTCTGTGTGTGTGTGTGTGTGTGAGAGAGAGAGAGAGAGAGAGAGAGAGAGAGAGAGAGAGAGAGAGATATTTCTATCAGCTTAAAAAAATGTTCCTGCAAGTCCAGGTTTCCATGTAAACTGTAACAGCAACCAGAAATGACTTGGCACTTGCTAGGTGTCTGATGGAGCACATTGAACAAAGCTTGGGGTACCAGACGTGTAAAGAATAGGAGCTTTGGAGGTGACTGAGCAGAGCCAGAGCAAGAGATTTGGCCACCTGTGGGGAAAGACAAGATGGCGCTCCCACCATGGCAAGTACAAGAACTGACCAGACTAGCAGTGGTGCCTGCCCTGTGAACCCCCCCCCCCCCCGCCGCCGCCGCCCAACAAGGTGATACTGCACAACTTTTAAAAGACATCTGAAGGCAGTTCTACATAGGGAAATATTTTTTTAATGTTTTATTATATTTTATGTGTGTTGGAGCAACCCCATCAGATGGGCCGGGTATAAATTTTAAAATGATGGTGGTGGTGATGAGGATGGTGGTGACAGAGGAATAGGACGTCCCTATTTTCATCGTAGAAATGTTGGAGGGTATGGTATATAACACATCTTCGTATGTTACTACATTAAGCCAGAGCCAAAACGGAGAAGGGGGCAAGGCTGTGGAGATCATTGATCCAATATGGCTATGGTGCTTTGAAAACTACATGAATAATTTTAATGAGACAAATAAAGGAATGAAGAGGAAATAAATCCAGAGTGACTCATTCCATCAGAGGGAGAAAACACACCAATTTCCCTCAATTAAGAGGATGAAAAACTCTTACATGCTAAATCAGCCAATTCATGACGTCTCCAGCTAATGAATCTGACTCGTATTTGGTTGTTTTGCTCATGGTTGGGGATGAAATTAAGTTATACTCTATTGTTTCATGTTGGAGATGCATTAACATTTTTTATTCCAGCACAGCAGCACTTTCCTCTCTGGCACACAACCTGGTTATATAGCCTGTATTTATCATAAATAAGCAACATGCCACCCAGCTCACAGAGCTACTGTGTGTGCTCTGAACATAGCTGTCAAGTGTCCCTTATTTGAAGGGACAGTCCCTTATTCCAGCGCCATGTCCCGCTGCTGTCCCTTATTGATGGATGTCCCTTAAATGTCCCTTAGAATCATAGAGTTGGAAGAGACCACAAGGGCCATCGAGTCCAACCCCCTGCCAAGCAGGAAACACCATCAGAGCACTCCTGACATATGATTGTCAAGCCTCTGCTTAAAGACCTCCAAAGGAGGAGACTCCACCACACTCCTTGGCAGCAAATTCCACTGTCAAACAGCTCTTACTGTCAGGAAGTTCTTCCTAATGTTTAGGTGGAATCTTCTTTCTTGTAGTTTGGATCCATTGCTCCGTGTCCGCTTCTCTGGAGCAGCAGAAAACAACCTTTCTCCCTCCTCTATGTGACATCCTTTTATATATTTGAACATGGCTATCATATGACCCCTTAACCTCCTCTTCTCCAGGCTAAACATGCCCAGCTCCCTTAACCGTTCCTCATAAGGCATCGTTTCCAGGCCTTTGACCATTTTGGTTGCCCTCCTCTGGACACGTTCCAGTTTGTCAGTGTCCTTCTTGAACTGTGGTGCCCAGAACTGGACACAGTACTCCAGGTGAGGTCTGACCAGAGCAGAATACAGTGGCACTATTACTTCCCTTGATCTAGATGCTCTACTCCTATTGATGCAGCCCAGAATTGCATTGGCTTTTTTAGCTGCCGCGTCACACTGTTGGCTCATGTCAAGTTTGTGGTCAACCAAGACTCCTAGATCCTTTTCACATGTACTGCTCTCAAGCCAGCTGTCCCCCATCTTGTATTTGTGCCTCTCATTTTTTTTTGCCCAAGTGCAATACTTTACATTTCTCCCTGTTAAAGTTCATCTTGTTTGTTTTGGCCCAGTTCTCTAATCTGTCAAGGTCGTTTGGAAGTGTGATCCTGTCCTCTGGGGTGTTAGCCACCCCTCCCAGTTTGGTGTCATCTGCAAATTTGATCAGGATGCCCTTGAGTCCATCATCCAAGTCGTTGATAAAGATGTTGAATAAGACCGGGCCCAAGACAGAACCCTGTGGCACCCCACTAGTCACTCTTCTCCAGGATGAAGAGGAACCATTGATGAGCACCCTTTGGGTTCGGTCAGTCAGCCAGTTACAAATCCACTGAGTGGTAGCACCTTAAATGATGTCCCTTAAATTTCAAAGGAAGCAGCTCCTCTCCCTCCCTCCCTGCCGGCTAGGGAGGAGGGAGGCTCCAACTGTGTTGCTTGGCTGTGTTGCTCACCCAATAAGAAGTCTAAGAACGACTGGGGGGGTGGAGCTTGCATGCCTTGTGTGTCGCTAGTTGATGCAAGCTGAGGGGTTTTTTGAATGCTGGACGCCATTTTGTTGCACGTGCTGCTGCAAACTTTGCAGTGCAAAGCCAGGCCGGGGAGCCATCTTAGGTTAGGCTGCATAGGCCTTGTGGTGCATGTGATTCAGATTCTATTCAGTTGAACCTCTGGTTACAAAGTTGGTTGGACAGTGTTCTCGAAGCTACCAGCATGAGTTTGACCAGACTGCAGGAGGACAGGAAGACTGGAGTGCCTGGAACAGGTGAGGCTGCAGGTCCCTTATTTTGGTTGCTGGTCCCTTATTTTCAAGGCTGCTGGTCCCTTATTTTCAAATCTGTAAGTTGACAGCTATGGCTCTGAACATACAGGGATGTGCAGCAGCTCTTGGTCCCCGCACTGCAACATAGGACTTTCAGCCCTATTGTATTTGGTTTGGGGTTGGAAGCCATAGGCTGCTTTTAGTTTTAGATGAGGCTCTTCTGCACAGGAGGGTCAAAAGGCCTTTCTCCTGGGCACGGTAGGCCAATTGGTGCCAAAGAAGGACAGAGTTTTTTCATGTATGCTACAACAGCAGCAAGAATTCTCATCGCAAAGCACTGGAAGACACAAGACCTACCTACCAGGGAAGAATGGCAGATGAAGCTGATGGACTACATGGAATTGGCGGAAATGACTGGCAGAATCCGAGACCAGGGAGAAGAGTCGGTGGAAGAAGATTGGAAAAAATTCAAAACTTACTTGCAGAAATATTCTAAAATTAATTAATGTTAGAAAGATGCTGGAAAGAAGCTATATGACTTTAGTAGAAATATTATAAAGAATCAAGTATGAATAGATTGATATTGGGTAAAGATGTAAATTTAAGTCTAAAATTGCGTTAAGTTAAATCATGGAACTAAATTTGTGAAAGAGGGAAAGGACTTGCTGGAATATTTAATTGAACTAGAATACAAAAAAGGAGGTGTGAGGAAGTCAAGGAAATAAGCCAATGAAAGATAAGGATATGAAAATATGTGGTTCTTTTGTATGTTTGTTCTCTTTTGGGTTTTTCCTTTTTTAAAAAATGCTTTTGCTTTCTTTTCTTTTTCTTTTTGTATTGTTGATGTTTTGTACTACTGTATTTATATTTGTTTTTGAGGCTTTGTGATTGTTTATTGCTCATATCTTTTTTTCTTTTTTCTTTTTTTGTAATGTCTAAACTTCAATAAATACTTTATATAAAAAAAGAAAATCTTTACTTGGGGAATTAGCCTAAAATAAATGAATATTAGGGAAAATGTTGGAATAAAACTATGTGACTCTAGCAGAAATGTTATCAGGAGCTATGTATATTTGAGCATTAAGATTCAAGCTTTAAGGTATTTTAGGATAAGATAAGGTTAAATAAATCAAGGTAATTTAAATAACAGAATATGGGGAAAGATGGGAAGGATTTGTTGAGTTAACTATTAGGTTAAAATGTTAAGATAAATTATTTAACAAAAATTGAGAAAGATGGAAAGAATTTGCTGAAATAACTACCGGTAATTAAACCAGAATACAAAAGGGGAGGTGTGAGGAGGTTAATGAAACAAGCAAATGGAAGTTAAAGATATGTAATTTGGGATTTGTGTTTTTTTTCCTTTTTGTGTTTTTTTGTTGTTGTTGCATTGCTGTATTGGTTTTTCTCTTTTTTCTATTATTCTGAAACTATTAATAAATATTATTTATTTAAAAAAAAAGAAAATACACAGGAGGGTAAAAGGTTCAGCCTAGGAATCCAGCAATAAAAGAGAAACATAACCAGGGCTGAAACACTGGGAGGAGGAGTGAAAAGGCTGTATAAAAGTCAAGCTGGGCAATAGGGTAATTAGAGAAGTTGAAGAGCTGCAAGGAAGAGAAAGGGCTGGAACACTTTAAGAGAGCTGGAACACGGGAAAGTGTTGAAGAGCACAGTTGGGAAACTGTGGCAGAAAGGAGTGAGGAGAAGGCTGCAGAGGGACCCAGAATAAGTTTAACTGAGAGGTGCAAAGTGTTTTAACTGTTAGCTTAGTTAGGGAAACAGTCTGGACGAGGTCTGACTGAATAATTTCTCTACAAAAACCAGAGGTTGAAAGAGCAATGTGGGGCTGTTTGCAAAAGGGCTTTCAAACAGTCCCACACTGCACTTTGAAGCAGCACCCAGCAGGACCGAAGTCTCCACTTATCATTTGGTGAGTGGAAAGTTCACTCCTGCTCTCTGCAAGGGACTAAGCAGGATTTAAAACACACCTTGGCCACTCAACAAACGTGTGCTGCAAAATCCTTCTGCTTTGGCTGTGGGGAATTGGCATGCGCAGCCAGCAGAGATTCGAACCTCTCAACCTGGTCCATCACCTGATGTCACCCATGAGAGTGTGGTTTGGGAAAGATTGCCTAGTGGCCAAGACGACCACCAGCTGGAGATTCCCCTCTGCTCATGGAGACCCTTTCTCCTGTGAGCTCATTGGGCTCCAGTCACCTTCACTCCTTAGGCCCAGAGGGGGGAAGGGAGAGAATTTGGGATCAAGACAGGGCAAAGGCATTCCTGAGGTGGGGCTCTCCTGGCTGTCTTGGCACCCATAGAGGTTCTTCCAGGTCTTCAGTTGCAGTGAAGTTCTCTGAAGCCTCTTGCTCCAAAGAGGTCTCTCCAAGGTCTGGGTTGGATCGCATCCTGACTGCACTGGACCTGTTGCCACCCACTGAGTGGCAGCTCACCCACTATATCTGGGATGGAGAACCTGGGTCCTGCCATATCCTCTTAGACTCCTGCTCTCATCAGCCCCAGCCAATACGGCCAGTGGCCAGGGGGGGTGGACAGGACCAGCTCAGGATGTTTTGCCGCTTGAGGCAAAAGAGAAAAGCCACCTCCCCCCTCCTCCTCCTCTGCAGCCTCCCCTCCACTGCTGCCATTGCCTCCTTTATACCCCCCCCCCCAGCCCCCGTTGTGCCCTGGTTGGTGTGGGAGTAAAAGGAGGCCAGAGAGAAGCAGGCACCATGCCCCTCAGAGGCCTCTCTTGCCACTCTCAGTCCAGTTTATTAAAATTTGCCTTTCCTCAAAGTTGGTCACATTTTATTGATAAGCCAAAGCTTTATTTGCTGCATCTATTTATTAAGCCTAGCCGCCTTTATGCTATAGATGTTAATGAGGAATTTCTTAGAGTAGCATCAAATTCTCTGCTTTCCCTTCCCAAACTAGCAGAGGCCACTTCCTCCTTTTTTAACAAAATAAATAAATGAGAACTTCTTTTGGCTTCCTATCAACATTCTGCTTGCTCTTTCTCCCACATTCCAGGGGGGTCCCTTGAATGCCCCCCCCCGGCCACTGCAGAAATCCCTCAGGTCTATAGCAGGGAAGGCATTTCCTGGACAAGCTGCATCCTTCACCTGCCGAGCTTCCCCTAGTTCACAGAATGGCAGGATGTTCCATTGACATCACTGGCTCCATGCCAGTCAGGTGCCTGGAGCTTCCATCCCCATTTATCCCCCCCCCCTACACACACACACACACACTTACACTCCCTGGTCCCTGAGAACTTCAGTGCTTAGGCAAAGCCAGTTTTCTCAGTCTGGGGCTCAAATGACCTTTTTTCAACTGCACTGGCTGCCTGTCTGCTAGTGGGCCAAGTCCAGTGTTCTTGCACTTGCGTAAAGGTAAAGGTACCCCTGACCAACAGGTCCAGTCGTGACCGACTCTGGGGTTGCGTGCTCATCTCACTCTAGAGGCCGGGAGCCAGCGCTGTCCGAAGACACTTCTGGGTCACGTGGCCAGCGTGACTAAGCGGCATCTGGTGAGACAGCACCAGCGCCGCACACGGAAACGCCATTTACCTTCCCGCTGGAGAGCGGTCCCTATTTATCTACTTGAACTTAGGGTTGCTTTCAAACTGCTAGGTAGGCAGGAGCTGGGACCGAACAACGGGAGCTCACCCCGCCGCGGGGATTCGAACCACCGACCTTTCGATCAGCAAGTCCTAGGCTCTGTGGTTTAACCCACAGCGCCACCCGCGTCCCTTGCACTTGCGTACAAAGCCCTGAATAACTTAGGCCCAGAATACCTTATGGACTGCCCTACCCTTTAGACTCAAAGTCCATCACTGGAACCCTGGGCATGGGGAGTGATGATTAGTGGTTCCCTGTGGATGGAGGCCATGCTTTTAGTGTGGTGAGCTCATCTCCATGGATGAGACCTGGACACGGTGGCCAGGGAAGAGCCTGGTTGACCAGGTGTCTCATGGTGAAGGATAAGGAATGGAGAAAATGGCAAAACCTCTTAAGCCAAGCAGAAAATAGCCTTCCGCCTCCAAGACGCAGGGTCCCTTCTCTTGGACTTTACTTCTCCTGGAAGCTAAAACCCTGGCATTCCAGGTCAAGCCCCAAGACCTGGCAACTCCTTTGCTTCCACTTTCTTGAGCAGAGATATCAACCTCATGCTTCTGAGGCTTTGACTTTCCAGCAAGCGGTTCCTGGAGTTTTCTGGCCATGCTGGCCTACACTGTCCAGAGCCAGATTGGCTTCAGGTGGCCACGCAGTTTAGCACAGACACCAGCAGAACCCAAAGCCTGGCAGTGAATGTTGGAAACAGCCTTTCCCATCCTAGTGTCTTTCTGATGTTTGGGCCAGCCAGCATGGGAGATGTAGTTCAAAACAATTAGAGGGCACCAGGGATAGGAAAACTGGTTTTTTAAACAACAACAAACAAACAAACAAACAACAACAAACCATAACAAAGAGGGACCAATTGTCCAATGTGCCATGAAGTCCCAATCCTCTACCTGAACCAAAACCCCTGCCCCTCATCCCAGATGGCTAGGGACAAGAACTTTGCACAGTCCCAGATGCATCTGCCTCTTTATCATTATGCTCTGAGTTTCAGGGCTAAGGTACGTTGGAGTTCCGGAGGATACTGTGGGTCCCTTGCAACGGAGGATCCTGTATCTGTGAGGGTGGACTCTATAGCAGGAGACCTGTCTGATCAGTTTCTCTGTCAAGTTCATGACCTTAGCCACTCAACTAGGTACCCACCACCTGCATCTTGTTGCCATAGAGACAAATGAGTGGCCTTTTCCTACATTACCTGGCTGGAGGCCACATCATCCTGGGATGGAGAACATGAGGCCAAGGCAAGCTGCAGATGTGTAAGTTATGTGCTTAAGTTTGGCTGACACTGGAGCAAGAGCCAGTGTGGTGTAGTGGTTAAGAGTGGTAGACTCCTTAGCTTTGAATCAGCTAATAAGGTAGGAAAACTTTTGGCGTGGCAAATAAGAGAAAGGAAAAAACAAAATACGATCTGTAAGATAAGGGAGGGAGAAAAGTTAGTGGAAGAGCCAAAAGAAATAAAAAGGATATTTCAGAAGTACTATAAGGAATTATATAAAAGAGGAAACGAAACAGAACATGAAATAGACAGATATTTGGATGAACACCACCTACAACAGATTACCAAA
The DNA here is from genome assembly GCF_965112155.1 of Podarcis liolepis. Classification (NCBI taxonomy): domain Eukaryota; kingdom Metazoa; phylum Chordata; class Lepidosauria; order Squamata; family Lacertidae; genus Podarcis; species Podarcis liolepis. Next base: position 1,898,348 of record NC_139561.1, on the reverse strand, counting down.
GAAGAGAAAGAGCTATTAGACCAGATGATTACAGAAGATGAGATAAAGAAGGCAATAAAAAAGATGAAAATAGGGAAAGCGCCAGGGCCGGATTATAAAATATTATAAAATATTAGGCGAACAACTATGCCCAATTTTATGTGAAGTGATGAATAATATCTTAAAAGATGGAAGGATACCAAACACCTGGAAGGAAGCATATATTACTTTAATACCTAAAAAAGATGTGGATGCCTTAGAGGTGAAGAACTATAGGCCGATTTCGTTATTAAATAACGACTACAAACTGTTTGCGGATATAATGGCAGAAAGACTAAAAAAGGTATTTAAAAATAGGATCCATAAAGACCAAACGGGCTTCCTACCAGGAAGACAACTAAAAGATAACGTCAGAAATGTGATAGACGTTATTGAATATTTGGAATCTAGAATAGATAAACAGGCAGCCTTGGTATTCATAGATGCGGAAAAGGCATTTGATAATGTCTCATGGCACTTTATGATGGAAAACCTGAAGAGGATGGGGATGGGAGAAAGATTCAGAAAGGGCATAGAGGCCATTTATTATGAGCAAAAGGCAAAACTTATAATAAATAATTCCACATCAGAATTTTTTGATATTTTGAAAGGGACTAGACAAGGGTGTCCTTGTCTCCCTTACTTTTTATTCTAGTATTGGAAGTACTCACTAAGAAACTGAGGGAACCTGGACCAGACGGACTGTCCGCAAAGTATTATAAAGCTTTGGGGGAACATCTTGCTCCAGTCTTTAGTGAGGTTATTAATGACATTTTACAAGGTGGGAAGATCCCCGATTCGTGGAGAGAGGCACATATAACGTTAATCCCAAAAGTGGACACTGAAAAAATGGATATAAGAAATTACAGGCCGATATCGTTGCTCAATAATGACTATAAAATCTTCGCAGATATCTTGGCGAACAGACTCAGGAAATTCCTGACAAAATCAATTTATAAAGATCAAGCGGGATTCCTTCCTAACAGGCAATTAAAAGACAATATACGGCATATATTAAACGCTATTGAGTATTTAGATCTCAGGATAGATATTCCTGCGGTGTTAGTCTTTATCGATGCCGAAAAGGCCTTCGATAATGTTTCATGGAAGTTTTTGATACAATGTATGAAGATAGCAGGCATAGAAGGACCTTTTTTAGAAGGAATCAAAGCAATATATTCAAGTCAAAGGGCAAAGCTGATAATTAATAACAATCTTTCCAGGTCTTTTACAATTGCAAAAGGTACAAGACAGGGATGCACGTTGTCTTCCCTTTTATTCATTATGGTTTTGGAGATAATTGCAAATAAAATAAGGAAAACATCAAAAATAAAAGGTATAAGAATCGGAGAAAAAGAATATAAATTAAAGGCTTACGCAGATGACCTGGTATTGACATTAGAGGACCCAATAGGCAGTGTCAGTAACGCCCTAGGGCTGCTGGAGGAATTCGGCTATTTGTCTGGGTTTAAGTTAAATAAAACAAAAACAAAAATCCTGACAAAGAACCTGGCGGAAGATGTAAAAAACCAATTAGAGTTAAAAACAGGTATCAAAGTAGTAAAAAGTGTGAAATATTTAGGAATATGGATCTCCCCGAAAAATATAAATTTAGTAGAAAATAACTACACTAAGGTCTGGAACGAAATTAAGAAAGACCTAGATACTTGGCATAGGTTGAAATTATCTTGGACAGGGAGGATGGCCGCGATTAAGATGAGTATTCTTCCAAGACTATTGTTTCTATTTCAGAACATCCCAGTAATTAGAGGCACGGCATGCTTTAAGAATTGGCAAAAAACCTTGGCCAAATTTATATGGCAAGGGAAGAGGGCAAGAATTAAATTTAAACTCCTCACGGATTTGAGAGAAAGAGGGGGCTTTGCAGTTCCGAATCTAAGGCTATATTATGACGCTGCCTGCCTCTGTTGGATAAAAGATTGGGCCATTTTAAAAAACACGGACCTGTTAGACCTTGAGGGTTTTAATATTAGATTTGGCTGGCATGCCTATTTGTGGCATGACAAAGAAAAAGTCCACAAAGACTTTTCAAACCATATTATTAGAGGCTCGTTAATCGAAGTTTGGAATAGGAACAAAAAGCTCATTGAAAAGGATACCCCCTGGTGGCTCTCACCAATTGACATCTTAACAATTAAAAAATTAAATATGGAAGGTGAAAGATGGACATACGAAGATCTTCTAGTCAAATCAGATAAGGGGTGGAAAATTAGACCGTATGAAGAGTTAAAGGACAAAGTAGTTGGATGGTTACAATTTCACCAAATTAATGCGCTGTGGCATGATCATAAAAAAGCAGGGATGAATGAAAAAAAGTCCAGATACCAAGTGGAAATCTTAGAAAGTAACACCAAACTTCTATCCAAAATGTACAATCAACTGTTGGACTGGGAAACTAAAGATGAAAAGGTGAAAGGAGTTATGGTTAAATGGGATAAAGACCTTGGGTATAACCTGGAACATGAAAGATGGGTAGAACTTTGGAAGAGAGGTATGAAGTTTACGGCATGTGCTACTCTCCGGGAGAATCTGGAAAAAATGATGTATCATTGGTACATCACCCCGGCAAGACTGGGGAAGATGTACGAAACCGGAGACAGCTCATGCTGGAAATGTAAAACTAAAGAAGGTAATTTCTTCCACATGTGGTGGACATGCGACGAGGTAAAAAGATTTTGGGGACAAATCTATGATGAATTAAAGAAAATATTGAAGTACACTTTCCCCAAAAAACCTGAAGCATTCCTCTTAGGTATGATAGGAGAGGAGATCCAAAACGAAGACCATATATTCTTCCAATATGCAACGGTGGCGGCTAGGATCCTATTGGTGCAAAATTGGAAAAGCTCTTATATCCCCACGATTAGAGAATGGCAAGTGAAACTATTCGAATATATAGAGTTAGCGAGAATGACACAAAGAATTAGGCATCAAAAAATGTAAAGCTAAAGAATGACTGGAATAAATTTTTAAGCTATATTGAAGATAATGTGGGAATTACCAAAAACACAGTGGGCGGAATTTAAAACCTGCGATGTATAGAGTCAACACAATATAACTGCAGAAAAGTATAAGTTTATTCAATCTAAACCGAGATGGATGGAAGTCAAATGAGTAATGTTTGTAAGCTTGTTTGCTATATGTCAATTTGTGTTTCTCTTTTGTCCTTTTTTTTCTTTTCTCTTTTTATTCTTTTCTTTTTTTCTCTCCTTTTTTTCCATTTACTGCTGGTTTCGGAATGTCTGTATGTTTTAAATCAATAAAAATCTATTAAAAAAAAAAGGAAGTACTCACTAAGAAACTGAGGGAAACGGCTGAGGTTAAAGGAGTTAGGGTAGGAATTAAGGAACATAAAATTAAATGCCTAGAATGTTATTTTTGTTTCAAACCTTGCAGATTCTTGACAAGATGGAATGTTTTAAGAGGTGGCAGAAAGATATTTCGAAGTTTGTCTGGCAGGGCAAAAAACCCAGAATAAAATTTAAAATATTGACAGATGCCAAAGAAAGAGGGGGATTTGCCCTGCCGGACTTAAAATTGTACTATGAAGCAGCAGCGTTTTGCTGGCTGAAAGAGTGGATGCTCCTCGAGAACACTGACATTTTGGATTTGGAAGGTTTCAATAATGCATTTGGTTGGCACGCATATCTATGGTATGATAAAATTAAGCTGCATAGGGCCTTTAAAAACCACATTGTTAGAAAGGCATTGTTTAATGTTTGGATAAGATACAAAGATCTGTTGGAAAACAAAACCCCTAGATGGGTGTCTCCTGTGGAGGCTAAGGCAGTGAAGAAACTCAATATGGAGGTCGGATGGCCGAAGTATTGGGAAATCTTGGAACAAGAGGGAGATAAATTGAAATTACAAAGTCATGAGAAAATGAAACATAAAGTACAAAATTGGTTTCAATATCGTCAAATAATGGAGTTTTTCAAACAGGATAGGAAAATTGGCTTTCAAGTGGAAAAATCAAAATTAGAGACTGAATTGTTAGAACCCAATACTAAGAATTTATCAAGAATGTATAACTTGTTGCTGAAATGGAATACACAAGATGAAACAGTTAAATCGGCCATGATTAAGTGGGCACAGGACATTGGTCATAACATTATGTCAGCTGACTGGGAGTGGTTGTGGAACACCGGTATTAAATTTACGGCATGTAATGCCTTAAAGGAAAACATTATGAAAATGACTTACAGGTGGTACATGACCCCAGTCAAGCTAGCAAAGATCTACCATTTGCCTGATAACAAGTGTTGGAAATGTAAAGAGACTGAAGGTACCTTTTACCACCTTTGGTGGACATGCCCGAAGATTAAGGCTTTCTGGGAAATGATATACAATGAAATGAAAAAGGTACTTAAATGTACTTTTCTTAAAAAACCAGAGGCCTTTCTCCTGGGCATTGTCAGCCAATTGGTGTCAAAGAAGGACAGAACTTTTTTTATGTACGCTACAACAGCAGCAAGAATACTCATCGCAAAGTATTGGAAGACACAAGATCTACCCACTCTGGAAGAATGGCAGATGAAAGTGATGGACTATATGACACTGGCCGAGATGACAGGCAGAATCCATGATCAGGGAAAAGAGACGGCGGAAGAAGAATGGAGAAAATTCAAAGGTTATCTTAAGGACTACTATAAACTTGATGAATGTTAGAATGTCGAGGTTTTTAGGAAAAAAAGGGATACAGTGACATAAGATTAGATTACAGAAAAGATTAAGATGACAGAGGTTGGAAAGGAACATTCAGAAGTTGCTTAAAAATTGGGGACATTGGGATGCAGGAAGGGGGGGTATGGGGGAGTCCTGGAAAAGAGGTTTATGAAAAAATGCTATGAAACTATACGTGTTTGTATGTCTTTTTAGTTGTTTGTTTGTCTTTAAAAATTTGTAAAATCAATAAAAATTTTATTAAAAAAAATAAAATAAAATTAAAGCCTTTGCGGATGATATTGTGTTAACATTAGAAAACCCAATACATAGTGTAAAAGAAGCCTTACAAAAAATTGAAGAGTTCGGAGCGGTAGCAGGATTCAAAGTCAATAAGAATAAGACTAAAATACTGACCAAAAATCTATCTAAGGAAGACATTGCAGAACTAGAACAAAAGACCGGAATTATGACGGCAAAAAAGGTGAAATACCTGGGAGTTTGGATGACGGCTAAGAATATCAATCTATACAAAGATAATTATGAGGTTACCTGGAAAAATATTAAGAAAGATTTAGAAATTTGGGAAAGAATGAGATTATCTTTTTGGGGGAGGATTGTGGTTATTAAAATGAACGTACTGCCCAGAATGATATTTCTATTTCAAACCATCCCGGTAATTAAAGGTCTAAAGCAATGTAAAGAATGGCAAAAAGCCTTAGGGAGATTCATCTGGCAGAAAAAAAGACCGCGAATTAAAATGAAAATATTGGTAGACAGAAAAGAAAGAGGGGGTTTCGCCCTTCCGGATTTATGTATATACTATGAGGCGGCGTGTTTAACGTGGTTGCAAGACTGGATAACGCTAGAAAATAGAGATCTGTTAGATCTTGAAGGCTTTGACAATAGGTACGGATGGCATGCGTACCTATGGTACGAAAAGGTGAAAATACATAGAGGCTTTCGAAACCATATCTTTAGAGGTCCATTACTTCAAGTATGGGAAAGAAATAAAAACATATTGGAAAGGAAGACACCCTGGTGGATTTCTCCAGTAGAGGTGTTAACGGTTAAAAAAGTGAATATGGAGGGGAAGAATGCTACTTATGAAGAACTTACAAGAAAAACGGATCAAGGTATAAAGCTTAGACCATATGAAGAGATTAAAAACTCATTTACCGGGTGGATGCAATATCACCAAGTAAATGACTTGCTAAATGAAGATAAAAAGAAAACAGGATTTGAAGATAAAAAATCTAAATTTAATGTGGAAGTTGTTGAAGGAAAGAACAAAGTATTGTCCAGAACATATGATATATTATTAGAGTGGTATACAAAAGACGAAGAGGTGAAGGAGGTCATGATTAAGTGGGCAATAGACTTTGACTATAATATTGATTTTGAGAGATGGTTAGAATTATGGAATACTAACATGAAATTTACAGCTTGTATGGCGCTAAAGGAAAATATATGGAAGATGATATATAGGTGGTACCTTACACCAGTGAAATTGGCTAAGATGTACAGGTTAAAAAATAAAAGATGCTGGAAATGTGGAGAAGCAGATGGTGACTTCTACCATATGTGGTGGTCATGCAGCAAAGTGAAAGGCTTTTGGGAATTAATTTATAATGAGCTTAAAAATTTTTTCAAGTATACGTTCCCCAAAAAACCCGAAGCTTTTCTGCTAGGAATGACAGGTAAAGAAATTAAAAAGGAAGACAGAGTACTATTTCTATATGCCACAACAGCCGCAAGAATCATGTTAGCGCAAAATTGGAAAATGGATGTCATTCCCAATATATACGACTGGCAGATTAAATTAACAAATTATGCCGAGCTCGCTAGAATAACTGCGAGAATAAGAGACCAAGATGAACAGAAACTACATGACAATTGGGTTAAGTATTGGACATATATTGGAATTAAATCTTAAATGACACTAGAGGGATTGGAAACAACTCTAACAGTAAATGGCCAGTATGTGAAAGAAATAAAATACGTGAGTATAAAGTTTATTTGATACTTACCAAAGTTGTAGAAGGAAGTCCAAGGCTCGGCAGAGCCTAAAATGAATATATTCTTGACTTACGGACTGTTTAGATTTTGTGCCACTTAAGTATTGAATTTTGTATACGTTTATTTGTATGTATGTATAATATGTATAATTACTAATAAAAACTTATCTGAAAAAAAAGAGTGGTAGACTCCTAATCTGATGGCCCGGGTTCGCGTCTCCGCTCCTCCACCTGCAGCTGCTGGGTGACCTTGGGCCAGTCACACTTCTCTGAAGTCTCTCAGCCCCACTCACCTCACAGAGTGTTTGTTGTGGGGGAGGAAGGGAAAGGAGAATGTTAGCCGCTTTGAGACTCCTTCGGGTAGTGATAAAGCAGGATATCAAATCCCCCTCCCAAAAAAGACATGCTGCTGTGCCTCCAGCTTCCAGGCTGGAGGCCACATCATCCTAGGAACCCAGGCTGTGGCCACTGAGGCCTTCCCTGGAACCCTAAGGGGAAGCTCAGGTTGTAGACCTGCAGAAAGAAAACCATAGATCTGAAAGACACCATAGTGCCCACTAACCTTTATTCCATGAAAACTAAATCCTGAGAAAGTGCAGGCACCCCTGGAAGTCTCATCTATTGGTGTTCAAAACTATGATGAGTGCTGATTTAAATTAATTTTGCAAGTTTGCAAGGTGTAAATTGTTCCTAACTCAACTTTGCTGATTCATACATGCACTCAACTGACTACTGCAAGCAGGCAGGAAGGAAGATGGGTTGGTGCATGGATAAGAGGAGAAAGCCCTGAAAAACGTGCTCCTGGAACACAAGGCTGCTTTTCTCTCTCCTAGCAAAAGCACTTACTGCTTCAGAAAATTAAATCAACACCAGGCCCTGTCTTTTGCTGAGGTGAATATCAATATAGATTGACCCTCCAGATAAGCAGGAGCATTTGTGCTGATGAATCCCAGCGGCAACATTGGCATCACTGGTGCCAAAGTATCTCATTAGCTTCCCAGGAAACTGGCTGTTGTTGTGCCACTAGGAAGTGAAGGTGGAAGGTGAGGCCGCCCAGAGGCCTCCTGTGGAACTGCAGCTACACACACCATGGTTTTACATATTCAGCTACTGTACATTCTTCTGAAATGTGCAGTAGAAGTGTGAACACAACAAACAGGTGCTTGGAAACGCAATCGTCACCCAAGCATACCCATCAAAGAGACTGGATCAGTCATAGTGCCATAGCAATGGGCAAGCTAACAGTTTTTTGCATTGTGATGCCTGAAGCTGCACTAAGAGCAACCTTAATGGTGATGAATCAGAAAGTTCTCGGTTTCTGCCACAAAGTGTCTTTAGACAGAAAGGAGAAAGGAGCTCCTAAGAGAGAGGAAGGGGCTGGAGAGCCTGTGCAAATGTGCTTCTATTGCTGCCGTTTGGTACAAGAGGTTCTGCAGGCTTTTGAAACCGCTCAACCCACCCCTGCAAAACCTGTTTACCAGAGGCAGTAGTGGGATGGAACGCAGGCATCATAGTTTCACTCCCTCTTTCAAAGCTCTCCGAAGCAAATTCTTGTCTGTCTCAGCCTCCCCCATTCTAGTGTCCTCTAGATATTTTGGGCTACAACTTGCAATCCAACACATGTACAGCATTCAGGGATTGGGAAGGTTCTCCTAGGAAGTCAAACCTCTTTCAAACTCCCTTTCAATTCTTTTACAGCATTTAGAACTCTTTAGTTTAGAGAACAGGCGAGTAAGAGGGAACATACCAGAGGTTTATGCATGGCATAGAAAGAGTGGATAGAAAAAAGTTTTTCTCCCTCTCTCATAACACTATGACTTGCAGACATTTAATGAAGCTGAATGTTTCAGGACAGTGAAAGAAAGGACTTCCTCATGCACTTGCTCCCACAGGAGGCAGCAATGCCCTTCAGCTTGGATGGCTTTAGGATTGGACAAATTCATGGAAGACGCAGGGCTGTCAGTGGCTCTGCTCTGCCTCCACAGTGATGCTTCTGAATCCCAGTTGCTGGAAGCCACAGGAGGGCAAAGTGCTCTTGTGCTCAAATCCTGCTTGCAGGCTTTCTAGAGGCATCTGGTTGGCCATTATGAGAGAAGGAAACTGGGCCACTGGCTCTTCTTATGTTCTTATGCTGTGTCTCCATCTCGAGATGAGCCACATCAGGATTTGAACTCAGGTCCCTAATACCTGTTCCGATATTCTATGCAGTGCTGGGATAAAAGAACAGAGAGGGTCTTTTACCTTCATGCCTTCTTTGTGGTCATGTGAGTTATTATTTAATAGATTTTAATCCCAGGTCCCTTGAGCCCCAGCCAGTATGATCAGCCCTGGAATCCTACAGCCATTCTGGCTGGGGTTGATGGGAGTTGTAGCCAAACATCTGGAGGGCACCAGGTTGGAGAAGACTGTCCTTCACCATAGACAGTGCAGGTGCCTGCTAGTTTGCCTTGCCCAGCCATCCCTTGATGGGTGATTTAAAGCCAAGCCCCTTCCTTCCTCCTAACCAGTTGGCATGGCTGTCCACTACCTGGCTGTCAGGAGAGGGAAGGCCTCTGGCTTGCAGGATCGACTCACTGCCTTCCTACTAGAAACCACCCACCGAAACCTGGCGCAGAAGGGGTTTGTTTGGAATCCCAGAGATGAGCAGAGCTCGCAGTCTTTCTGCACAAAAATCCACGCTTGCTCACCCCACCTTAGCTTTCTTTATTTTAGCGGTGTTGTCGCCAGTTGCAAAACCGTTTTGGGAGCCAGAAATCCTCGCCCATCTACTTCCCAGCGCCCAGAGATCTCCCAGGAGCGCCTGACCTCCCTACCTTCCGCCCATCAATGCTCGCCTGAGTAAAAACCCCCGCTCGCTCGCCTGCCTGCCAGCCTGCAAGCCTGCAAGCCTGCCAGGGAGCTGGACCTTTGCCAGAGCTGGATCTGGGGCACCTCCGCCCCCGCATGCAGCAGCAACAGCAGCCCCCCCCCCTCACGTGCTCTCACATTGAGAGACTGGAGCGCGCGGCTGGGCGGGGGAGAGGAGTGGTACCCACGTGGAAGAAGCATCCCCTCTCCGCCTGGAAGCCAGAGTCCCGGGTGGGGCTAAGCCTCGCTCCTCCCAGGGGTGGAGTTTTTATATGGGGCGGGGGGGCTTCCCTAGTTCTTCTTAAGGCAGCCTTTTCGCTGGGTGTCTCCTTGCTTCCCCCTCCCAAAAAACCCTGGAGCCCATCATTTGGGGGAGGGAAAAGAAGAAGAGGAGGACCCCTGAGCTGGGAGACGCATTCACGTGTACCGGGAGGGTGTTGCAGCATATTTCAGAGCAGATCTGCCCGGGTTTAAGAAGAGGCTGAGCTGACACGAGAACTAGTTCAGCATCAGGTGAGTGGGGGGCGTGTGTGTGTGTGTGTGTACGCGCGCTTGCTTGTGTATTCTTCATAGACCTGGGGGATGCACTTTGGGCTGGGTGCCCCAGGAGTACCGTCCTCACTCCCCTGACCCTGTAGCAGCAACAGCACTAGAACTTGTGTAATAGTCCCAAGCTGCATTTTCTGCTGGGCTTGCCAGCCTCTACCAGCCTCAGAGCTAATTCTCCAAAGCTGGGGCAGAGTGGAGGGATGACAACCACAGCGTCTCCCGTCAAAAGCTGCAGCAATCTACCGCTCGGCCGCGTGCGCATCTGTCTGGGCAGTGGTCGGCGGCTGGCCTGCTGGGCTGGGGGCGGGTGGGAGGCATGGGGGGGCACCTGCTCCCCAGCTAGCGCTGGCATTCCAAGGCTAGCCTGCAGACCAAGTTCCAAGAGGGGAAGGGTACTCTGCCTTCATTCCTCTATCCCTTCCTACCATTAAATGCTGGTCTTGGAATCGAAAGGAAAGGATGAGGGGGGCTGGGGGGGCAGCCCTGTGCAGCTTTTTCTGAAAGAGGGCAGGTTGTGCATTGCAGCGCTGAAGGGGAGGACCTAAGCACACAAGCTCCAGTTGACAAACATTTTACAAATAAAGCAAACTGTCCATGAAATGGGATGTTGATGTGGACACCAGCGGAAGCAGACTTGCAGGCATTTCCTCCCATTTTACCGTTTAAGAGACTACCTGGGTGTCCTGCATTGGAAACAGTATTGTAGGCAAAATCTCTACATTGAAAGAAGTAGGAAATATTTTTAAATTTTTTTTAACATTTCAGAGGATGTTGCAGATATAAATGGTGGAAGTTGCCTTCCTGCTCTGACACTGGCCAACAGGTGCTTGTTATAGTTGCCTGGCTATATCCTACTCAGCAGTTACTCCTTGCCTGTTTTAAGTCTTATGTGTTCAGTTTATCCCTATGTTTTATCTTATGCTGGTCTGTGACTGAAATAAACTTTGATACCGATACTGATACTCAGCAGTAGGCTTGAAAATAGCTGCTTGCCCGTGGCAAGTAAAAATTGCCTCTGGCAAGAATGCTTTTCTAGGTTGGAAGAGTCTGTCTTCTCCCTCTCAATTTCATTTTCCTTTTTGCAGGCCTTAGACACGCTAAAAATAACTATCACTAGACAGGGACTTGTGAACAATTTTTTTGCAGGCTTGTAACTTCTGTGGACTTCATTTGCAAGGCTGCCTTATCATAGCTGATGGGCTAGATGGGAACAGAGGGCAGGAAAAGACAATAAGTGATGGCCGTGACTTTCCTGAACAACAGGGCGGGGATTGTCTGGAAAAATGTAGAGAGGACCAGGCCATGCAGATAAAGGGCGGAGGGGGGTGTTCTCATTTCCTCTGCCTCCATTGCAATGAATAGGAACTCTGCTTTACAGCAGGTGGATAACTCACTCTTAAGATCTCATGTCTGTCTTCACAGTAAATGGCAACCACAGGAGAGGGCTGTCTCAAGGCAAAGAACACATTTTTAATACTTTCAGTGAGCGTGTTCTTACCCAATAGAAGCTTCTAGGATAAGCTGGGGTCACTGCAGAGTGTGGCCCATCCATACCTCAGCTTAGTGTGTCTTGTGATCCCCCCATGCTTCCTGTGGCTCCTTAGCCCACTTGGTGTTCTCCTCCATCTACTGCAGCCTCACATTTTCTTCTCCCTAGATCTGGAGATTCCTTAAAGGTAAAGGGACCCCTGACCATTAGGTCCAGTTGTGACCGACTCTCATCTCACTTTATTGGCCGAGGGAGCCAGCATACAGCTTCCGGGTCATGTGGCCAGCATGACTAAGCCGCTTCTGGAGAACCAGAGCAGTGCACGGAAATGCTGTTTACCTCCCCCTTGGAGTGGTACCTATTTATCTACTGGCACTTTGATGTGCTTTTGAACTGCTAGGTGGGCAGGAGCTGGGGCCGAGCAATGGGAGCTCACCCTGTTGTGGGGATTCGAACCGCCAACCTTCTGATTGGCAAGTCCTAGGCTTGCAGAGCAACATCCATTGCATAGGGAATATCTGATTTAGGGAGGAGAAAATTTGGGGTGGTAGTTGGAGGAGAATGTCACCAGGATGAGGGGGAATTAAAGGGGTACAAGGGGTTCCCAATGGGCATTAAGCCAAGGTATGGATGGGCCATAAGACTAAACTATGTGGGGCAGAAGATGAGTAGTCCTTGGGCAGCTGATCCAGACTGGCACCCTCCAGATGTTTTGGACTACAACTCCCATCAGTTGGCTGGGATTAATGGGAACATATGGAAGGTGCCAGATTGGGGAAGGCTGCAGTAGGGCATTCTCTGAAGACTCCTGATACAGCCAACCACTTGGTGAAGCTAACAAGACTTGCGTCTGGGAGTGACTGCCCAGACCATATACTGAAAAACTGGTCCTAAAGGATCTTCTGGCTCCCAGTATGTTTCCAAGTACAATTCAAAGTGTTGGTGCTGATCTTTAAAGCCCTAAACAGCCTTGGCTCTGTATACCTGAAGGAGCGTCTCCACTCCCATCACTCAGCCCGGACAGTCGGACACTTAGGTCCTCCTCCAAGGGTCTTCTGCTGGTTTCCTCACTGCGAGAAGTGAAGCTACAGGGAACCAGGCAGAGGGCCTTCTCAGTAGTGGCACCCACCCTCCCTTCAGATGTCAAGGAAATAAACAACTATCTGACTTTTAGAAGACATCTGAAGGCAGTTCTGTTTAGGGAAGTTTTTAAGGATGTTTTTAGATATGTTGTAAGCCACCCAGAGTGGCTGGGGAAAGCAGCAGAGAATGCCTGAAACAATCCTAGGAGCCCCCTGGGCACTTCTATATGCCACCTTGAGCTCCATGGAAGAAAGGCAATATATAAATGTAGTCAATAAGTAAGTGCCTCCTAATGTCTGGATGTCTTCTTCCTTGGCACAGGGCAAGCGAGCGCAGCATCTCATGAGGAGAGACAGCTGCTGCTGCCGCCACTGCCGCAGCCTTTTTTACCACCTACACTAGAGAGCTCTCCATCCTTCCATCTCTAAGGTAGAGTTGGGACGTGCCATGGACCAGCTGATGAATCTCCTCTACCTCAACTTCTCAGAGCAGCTGAGCCTGCTAGAGGAAAACGACATGTCCTGCAGCGACTCTGTGGGGAACGGCACTTTCCTGATCGTAGCTTACAGCGCAGTCATTGCAGTGGGGTTGATTGGCAACCTCTGCTTGGTGTGTGTCATCATCCAGCAGAAGGAGATGAGAAACGTCACCAACATCTTCATCGCCAACCTCTCCTGCTCTGACATCCTCATGTCACTTGTTTGCATGCCTGTCACGGTCATTTACACCTTGATGGACCGCTGGATCTTAGGAGAAGTGCTCTGCAAGGCCAGCCCCTTTGTCCAGTGCATCTCCGTCACTGTCTCCATCCTCTCCCTCGTATGGATTGCCCTGGAAAGGCATCAGCTCATCATCAATCCGACTGGGCGGAAGCCAGGAGCTAACCATGCGTACCTGGCTGTGGCCATTACCTGGGTGGTGGCCTGCTTCATTTCCCTGCCCTTCCTCTCCTTCACCATCCTGACCAATGAGCCCTTTCAAAACTTAAGCCTTCCCTTTGACCCGTTTGCCAACCACGTGGCCTGCATTGAGCACTGGCCATCGGATCAGCATCGCCTAGCTTACACCACCTTCCTCTTGCTTTTCCAGTACTGCCTGCCCCTGCTCCTCATCATGGCCTGCTATTTCCGCATCTTCCTGCGCCTTCAGCGTCGCAAGGACATGGTGGAGCGCTCCAAGGATGGCTCCCGGGCCACTAGCCACAGGAAGGTCAACATTATGTTGGCTTGCATCGTCGTTGCTTTTGCCGCCTGTTGGTTTCCACTCACTGTCTTCAATGCCCTCTATGACTGGGACCATGAGAAGATCTCAGTGTGCTACCACAACTTCATCTTCTCCCTCTGCCACCTTATGGCCATGGCTTCCACTTGCATCAACCCCATCATGTATGGTTTCCTCAACAGCAATTTCCAAAAGGAAGTCAAGGCATTGCTGTATCGCTGCAGCTGCAGCAGTGAGAAGGACAAGTATGAAAGCTTCCCCCTTTCCACAGTCAGCACGGAGATCTCCAAGGCCTCGCTCCATAGCGGGGCTGGCACCAGTACCCACGCGTGACTGCCAAGATCCCATGCAGTGCCTTCCAACAGCAACCAGTCCCTTTCTCAGCTGAGCCAAGCTGGAAGTATCTCCGCTGTCTGCATATTTCCAATTCTCTGGTTACTCCACCCCCCAACCCATCTCATACCAAACTTGTATCAGGGATCATCTGCAATTATCTGGGGTACAAAGAATATGTACTGAGGTGGGGAGGGAATGACCCAGAGGATTGGGGAACAGTGTGTCTTGAGTTATTCTCTTTGATCCTTAACCCATCTTAACATTTGGAGCTTTGAAAACTTCCTTGAGAATATGGTTGTACTCCACTAAAACGGATGGAAACTGTGAGTCCTGGGACAATAACTAAGCAACTTACTGTCTGCTTAGCCTCTCAAGAAGATCCAAGGGCCCCTAAATAAATCATCCAACTCTGTTAAGAGTTGCATTCATCAGCATTGGGCAACTTAGAAGCAGATCTTCACAAATGGTCCTTCAAAGAGAAGATTGATCATGGCAAAGAAACATTTCCCGAAAGAAAGCTTCCCCAGCACCCTAGCATTTTTTTGTGCTAGACTGAACTTCAGGAGAACATTGGGTGTGTCCTAGGTTGTATTCTCCATTCAGATGGACCAACTTGGGCTTGACAGGCCTGGTCATTGTCCTCCATGAACTAAATGTGTTCCCTGGTACAAGGACCGAAGCTCGGTGGTAGAGCATCTGCTTTGCATGCAGAAGGTCCCAGGTTCAATCTCCAGGATGGACTGGAAGGAGACTCCTGTCTCACATCATGGAGACCCACCACTGCCAGTCAATATAGGCAGCACAGAGCTGGATGAACCAATGGGCTGATGTCCTGTGTTCCAGAAACGTATGCAGTGCTCTGGGAGTCCACGGTAGATGTGTCCCTTGAAAAGCATTTTTTGAAGGTAGGAACCTGGAAAAACAATGCCCTAAGTGAGTCTCCATCTCCATGCAAATGGAATTATCCTGGTTGAAGAAGAGCTTTAAAAAATAGAACCGGTAAGATCCAAACTGGTTCAGCTGAAATCCTTAGTATGAAATGTCTGGGTAATACATCAAGATTTTGAGAGAGCCTCCCAGTCATCCCAACGACCAAGGCAGAAAACTTTAACGGCCTTCCTCTACCCCACCCTGGAAGGTTTAGTCTGCATTTCCCCACCTGAAGAAATGTTTTGCCCCACTCAAAAACTTGCTGTCATGTCCTGTCAATATAATTGCATCAATTGAAACATTGTTTGATCTTCTCTCTTTCTTTTGAATAATAATAAAGCAAGCGTTTCCATAATAGAAACTGAGAAAGATGATATATTGTTCTGATTGGTTCTGCCCTTTTATTTCCATGAAAATTAGTCCATTTAATATAAAGGACTTATGAGTTTGGAATGTGTATTTTTGGAGCTTGAGGGGTTTTGGCTTTGAGAGCTCTGCCTTCATTTGCCTATTGGAACTACCGTATATGATCAGCAATTCTCATTTATTGCACATTTACTGGGGAGAAGGGGGTGAGAAATACTTCATTCCTAAAACTCTCTGGATGCAAAATGCACTGCATTAAAAGGATGAGTCAATGAGTGCTGGCACTGCATAATCCAGTTGAGGACAGTGATGTGTAGCTTAGTGTCCCCCTTTTTTCTAACACAGGTAGACTCTTCAGAACGGTATTATCATTTTAGCCTTAATATTTAAATCAGGAATGGACAGGAGCTGGCCTTCAGAGGGACCTTTTCATCAGATGGCCTGAGCAAATGTCAGTCACATGAGGATGTAATCAGTTTCCCTCATCAGGATAAAGAAAAAGTTGCCATCTTGTAAGAAACAGAGAGTCCTATAATTCCCAGGCAGCATGACCAATAGTCAGGATAGTGGCAGTCTCAGCCCCAAACATTTGGAGGCACAACGCTTTTGGCAAGCAGGTCTAAAGCTTTAACTCATTCATCACCTGGGCCAAAACCAAATGGCACAAGTGTGTGTGTGTGTGTGTGTGTGTGTGTGTGTGTGTGTGTTTAAAAATGCCATTAGGTTTGAGTGCATGATTGTAACAATGAATTAAAAAGAAAATAGTAAAGATGGCATTTCCTTGTATTAGTGAGGAGTCACTTTTTAATCATCTTCTACATTGGCTCACATTTCTTTCAAAATCACCCAGAATTCCTGACCAGTGTGAGCGCTCTTATGAGTTGTTCTGTTTCATAAATTAGTTGTAATTGATCTTTCTGCCATGCGTTCCTTAACATTATGTTTTCAATCAGTAAAAACCGTGAAGTGTCTTGTGGCACCTCAAAAGCTAAAAAATATTATTATTATGGCATAAAGTTTCATGGACTACTACAGTCTAGAACATTTTTCCATTTTGGTTTGTTACTTTAATGAAGACTGATTTGACGTGGGACATTTCTGGGTTTTCACTCTGATCAGAAAATCCATAATGCAAAATAAAGTGTTATTGCTAGCAAATATGTTACTGTTGTAAAAATAAAAATAAAAATCTGGACCTCAGACTAAACCTTCAGAAGGTGACTAAGACATTTCACAAACTTTTTCACAGGTAAAATTCCACTAGACTTCCTGGGGCTAACTTTTATGGAGATAGCTTTGAGCTATCTCACTCCCTACCCTGGTCCATTTCTAGACCATTTATTAACTGAGTCTCATGCCCTGGCAAAAATGCTGAGATGTTTGGGATGCACAGATCAAGCCAGAGGATTTTTTAATAACATTCATAGGAAAGACATACAAGGTCGTATCTAATGCTAGCCATAGGGTCAATTTTTTGAGATTCACAGTCATGGCTAACTTAGGTAGATTGATTTCAATGGGTCCACTCTGAGCAAAAGTTAGTTGGACACACTCTGATACAGTATTTACAAGCATAGAGCAAACATTCTAGAATATTTGTCTAAGCTAACTGTGTTCTTCCAACCTTTCAACATCAGCTGAATGTATCCTAATGCCTGATCTCTTAATATGGTGATGTCTGCTGACTCCTAGATCTAGGAACTTGCGGGCAAACAATGCTTGTGTTTTCAACCAGTTTTGAAACATGTACTTTATTTAACTGCATAGGCATGGATCTACTTTGTGAGAAGAAGAAAGTCTGTTTTCCTGCCACTTCCTTTACCTAATACATGAGCAATGTCCTTTAAATAAACTTGAGGCAGCACATGAAAAGCAAGGTGTGTGTCCATGTTCCTGGGTTAGCTGTGAGCAAGCTTGCTTACTGAGGACAGGAAAAAACTTTGCCCATGTTCAGATATGCTTTTCTCCAGTGAACCAGAACATGTGGAGAGAAAAATCCTGATGTAGGCTGGCCCTCCACAACCTGGTGCAGACGTCTTGGACTTCAACTCCCATCTGCCCCTTTGCCAACACAGCAGGTGGAAGTTGCAGCTTGAAACATCTGGAGGGCACCAGCCTGGGGAAGGAGGGGATCCGTGGTCTCCCTCTAAGCCTGGCAGGAACTGACAGGAACAGGGACTCACTAAAGCAGTGTAAAAGTTAAGGTTCTTTATTGAAACTCCTCCAGGTTTGATGCCAAGTTCAAAATCACTGGGGTGAGATAGAAACCTTCCCTAACTGGCCATGGAGGCCTGCCTTTTTCTGACCCAGAATTCCTAGAAATATAGTGGCTACACTACAATTTTGTATCATTTCTAAACCATTTAACTGTCTTGGCTTCATCCTGAAGAATCTTGGAAACTATAGTTGCTGAAGATGTTTAGGTGAGAGTTTGGCTCTCTGGCCACAAGACGGTTGTTTTAGGGCAAGCAGGCAGGACAACAAGGGACATTTTCCTTTGCAACAGAAAGGCTAGAAAAACATTGCTAGCCTCTTTTTTATACAACAAGTGTTTTTCTCCTTGAAACTAACTTGGAGAGTATATTTATGTCACAGTCAGTTAAAAAGATATCCCCATGCAAACTGTCAGACCACACAGCAAATCTGATAGTTCTATATCAGTTTAATCATCAAGATCCTCCCTCCGCCCTCAAAGAATCCTGGGATCTGTAGTTTTGTGAGAGTGCTGGTAGCTACAGTTCCCAGCCTGCCATGAATCAAAGTTCTGACTTCTGAAGCAGTTTGGCTCTGCAGTGTAGATGTGCCCTTTAACTGTGCAGAGGCTCATTTGGTCCGTGAAATAGACTTCTTCTTCTGTTTTGCTTGAACTATAATAACAGTAATCCAATTATATTCCAGGGAGGGGGTATGTGCCATAAAACTGGTTGTATTATATGGCTCCCCCCCCCCAAAAAAAACCTGCTAGGAAAGAATAAAACATGCTGCAGTTACAAAATCCCAACTGTCTTTTGTTTGGCTTTGTTGTGTCTCTCCTTTCCTGTGTGGGCTTGGGCAGGATGTGCCAAGGAGCACTCAAACTTATGGGACAGGTCGGAGGGTGGGGATTGAGGGGCACACACACACTCTCATGACACCAACCCCCCTTTGTGGAGGGGGGGTCCTCGCATTTGGCCTGCTCCCTCCCTCACCACCCCGGCCTCAAGTCACGTAGAGGGGCCGGGGCCAGCAGTCAACATGGGACAGCTCCCACAGGGGGCTTGAGCCACAGCTGTAGCCTCTCTCCCAAGCCGGTGTCAGAGAGACTCCAGCACCAAAGAGGAGGGAAGGTCAGGTCCGGGTGGCGGAGGAGTCCAAGTGGTGGCAGACCCACACGATGCTGGACTGGCAGCAGCAGTGGTGGCTGAAGAGAAGCACCAATGGGGGGTGAGGAAGGAGAGGGCGAGGGAGGCAAAGGAGGTTGCTCCTTCCCCCTTCTTTCTATTGTCGCTTGTCAGCCGCCATTTTGGGCCAGCTGCCACCCTCTCACGCTGCCCACTGGTGTCAAGGAGGAAAGGGCTTCTCTTGGGGTTGGGGAGGATAATACAGCAGTTGCAAGGACAGTGACAGAGAGTGAGGAGAAGAGAGGTGGTGGGCAACATCAACTGTTATAGGAATTCTAAGGTCTTATATATATAAAATAAACGTTCATAAAAATGTACGTGGCAAACACATACATAAGTATATAAGCCATGTGTCTGAAATAGTACAGGAGAACAATCCTGAAGCCATTTTGACTCTTCCAGTAACCTCAAATGTTCTCCCCATTGCTCACAAATCCTGTCTTAAGGGTGAACCTGTGACCTGGCTTGGACAGTGTTCTCGAAGCTACCAGCATGAGTTTGACCAAACTGCGGGAGGCAGTGGAAGACAGAAGTGCCTGGCGTGCTCTGGTCCAGGGGGTCACGAAGAGTCAGACACAACTAAACGACTAAACAACAACAAAGAATGACCAGGCTGCCCAGATATAGCAATGATTGACCATTGACAGGTTTTCTGCTGCAGACCGCCCCCTGTGATTTATTTCTGCTGGGGACCCCCTCTTTCTGTGACGTATATATTATGTTTTGGGCGGTGGTCTTGAGCTACAGGGGAGGCCATTTCAAAAGTTTATATAAGAGCTTGCACACCATTGTTCTAGGTTCTTCTCCTCCCTCCCTGTGTGGGGGGAGTGGGGGGATTCTGTTGCAACAGTTCAATAAAGATCAGACTTATTAGCTGCTTTGCTTCTCAACATTCTCTGGTTGGCCTCTGTTATTTTCTCCTACTAATAGAGAACTTGCATAAGGACTCTATATGGGCTCTTGGATACCCCATAAGGGATATAGGAACAGTTTTTTCTTATAACACCAACCAATGAACTGGACCCACCCTCTGCCCTGCCGGCACAAACTCTCGCTCTCCCCCAGCCACCCTCTGCCCATGCACTTTTGAGGAGGAGGAGTTTAAATACGGGGGGGGGGGGCGGGCAGTCATCCCGTTTGAAATCCAAATGGGACTGTGGACTCTTTTATTAATAATATTTTTATTGGTTTTACACAATTGTATACATTTTAACTTTAACCATTTCAAACATTAAAATAAAAGGTTATTTTGAACCTTCGGACCTCCTTCTCTCCCTCCATGGATTCCATATTTAAGATTAAATTTTCTGCATCTTTTACCATTATCCATCTATTATATATCCCTAGTTACCGCAGTCAGTTCCACATTATTATTATTATTATTATTTATTTCATTTCTATACCGCTTTATATTACAAGTGTCATTGCATCCCTGCCAATGATTTTAACTGTTTACAGTGGTCTTTTACTCCAGTCTTTTAAAAATACTTGATCTTCCTGGTTTCGGATCTTCCCCGTCTGTTTCGCCATCTCCGCATACTCCATCAGTTTCCTCTGCCATTCTTCTTTTGTTGGTACTTCTCCTTCTTTCCATCTCTGAGCTAGTATCATTCTGCCTGCCGTCGTTGCATACATAAAAAGTCTTTTGTCCTCTCTTGGTATCTCTTCACCTATTATACCTACAAAAAGTCTTCTGGTTTATTAACAAATGTATTTTTAAATATTTTCTTTAATTCATTATATATCATTTCCCAGAAAGCCTTTACCAGTGTACATGTCCACCACATATGATAAAAAGTATCTCCCTTCCCTTTGCATTTCCAACACAGATTTGAACTCATTTTGTACCTTTTTGCAATTTTACTCGGTGTTAGATACCAACGATACATCATTTTCATATAGTTTTCTTTCAACAAACAGCATGCAGTAAATTTTATTTCCTCTTTCCATAACTTTTCCCAAGATGAAAGTTGGATATTATACCCAAAATCTCTAGGCCAATGTATCATCACTGCCTTAACTTCATCATCTTTTGTATACCGTTCCAAAAGTAATTTGTACATTTTTTATAATACTATTATTTTCAAACAGATCTATTTCAAACCCTGATCTCACTGTATCAAAACCATTTTTTGTCTACCTCAAAAACACCATTTAATTGGTGATACTGTAACCACTCCGTTAATAACGCTCTTACATCTTCAAATTTCCTCAATTTTAGTTGGTCTTCTGCCTCTATTAACAAATCTGGTCCAATTCCCTCTCATATTTAATTTTTTAACTGAAATTGCTTCCAAGGGAGAGAGCCACCATGGTGTTCTGCGTTCTAGTAAGTTTTTATATCTACCTCATACCTCGTAGATTGGTTTTCTTACCAAGTGGTTCAGGAATCCTTTATGTGCTTTCATTTTATCATACCATAAATATGTGTGCCACCCAAACCTGTTACCATGACCTTACAAATCTAGTAAATCTTTATAATATAACTTCAAATCAAGCAAGGAGAAGCCTCCTCTTTCTTTAGGATCAATTAGTACCGTATTTTTTGCCCTATAGGACGCACTTTTTCCCCTCCAAAAATGAAGGGGAAATCTGGGTGCATCCTATGGGGCGAATGCAGGCTTTCGCTGAAGCCTGGAGAGCGAGAGGGGTCGGTGCGCACCGACCCCTCTCGCTCTCCAGGCTTCAGGAAGCTCTGCGCAACCCTCGGGAGACCGGCTCCGAGGGTTGCGCAGAGCTGCCTGCAGTCCCCGGCTCAGCACAGCTCTGCGCGGCCATCGGGAGCGGGGCGCTAAGTCCCGCCCCGCTCCAGATGGCGGGGCAGAGCTGCCTGCCGTCCTGGGATCAGCGCAGCTCTGCGCGGCCACCGGGAGCCGGGGGCGAAACCCTGCCCCGCTCCCGATGGCCGCGCAGAGCTGCCTGCAGCCCCGGGACTGCAGGCAGATCTGCACCGCCATCCGGAGCGGGGCGCTAAGTTCCGCCCCGCTCCAGATGGCGACACAGAGCTGCCTGCTGTCCCGGGATCAGCGCAGCTCTGCGCGGCCACCGGGATCGGGGCGCTAAGTCCCGCCCCGCTCCGGATGGCGGCGCAGAGCTGCCTGCAGTCCTGGGATCAGCGCACTTCTGCCCATCGCCAGCCCCACAAGCTCGGGGGACAGCAGGGAGGCAGAGCGTGCCTTCCCACTGTTCCCCGACCTGGTTCTTCCAGCCCCGCACCTGGGGGGGAAATAAAAATTTTTTTCTTTATTTCCCCCCAAAAAAACTAGGTGCGTCCTATGGGCCGGAGCGTCCTATGGGGCGTAAAATACGGTAACTTTTATTTTATTCTTGGTTTCTTTGGGACAGGGGACTCTTTTGTCCAAAAAAGGGACGATCCCGTTTTTCTAGGGACAAGTGGCAACCCTACTCAAACTGGACATTTGAGGAGATGGGACCTAAGTTACTGAGCAACTGTGGACTGTCCATGCTCAGTCCTCTTTCCTGGTACTGAAGGGCAAAAAGATTCCTACATTGCTGGCGGTTGGACCAAATGATTCTCGTGGTCCCTTCCAACTCTACAATTATATGATTCTCTGGTCCTCTCCTCCCCACCATGTGCCCCCCAAATGGGCTAGGGCCATGTTTAAGAACCCCCGGAACAGTGCAGGGGATGGCAGAGTGGGATTGTTCCATCTGGCAAGCCAAAATGCTTGCCCTGGTGAAACAATTGCCTCAGGGCAATGTTGCATTCCTCCCACTGAAATTAATAGAACTGGCTAACTGAGGTCATCTCTGAACTGAGATCGTGAAGCTGAGGCTCCAGTACTTTGGCCACCTCATGAGAAGAGAAGACTCCTTGGAAAAGACCCTGATGCTGGGAAAGATGGAGGGCACAAGGAGAAGGGGACGACAGAGGGCAAGATGGTTGGACAGTGTTCTCAAAGCGACCAACATGAGTTTGACCAAACTGCGGGAGACAGTGGAAGACAGGAGTGCCTGGCCTGCTCTGGTCCAGGGGGTCACGAAGAGGCGGACACGACTGAACGACTAAACAACAAATAACAAACTGAGGTCAATTAATTTCAATGGGTCTACTCTGAGTAGAAGTCAGTTGGCTCCAAGTGCCTCTGTTTTCCAGGGACAGTCCTGGGGTTACAAAAACCACCCCAGCTTCTGATTTGATCCAGGAATGTCCCTCTTTCCCCCACCAGTGATGCCACCACTGCGCTCGGGGAGGAGGAGGAGGAGCCGGTGCTTGTGCTGAGCGATGGCAGTGGTGGCTGCTGCTGCTGCTGCTGCTGCTGTTGCTGGTACAAGGGCCTCGAAATGGTGCTGCTGGCTTCCTCCCTCGGACAGCTCGTAGTGGCTGCTGGAGAGCAGACAAGAAGGAGGAGACATCTACTGCTCCCTCAAAGGCCCTTTCTCCCCTCCTGCCCCTCCATTATTTATTTAATTGTTTAATTTCATATATTTATATACCACTTAATACTGAAAATACTCCAGGTGGTTCACAAAACAACAAATAAAACCTGTACATATACAAACAATTAAATGGAAAGGCTATAATACAATATTACAGTCTTCAAACAACTTACGGTCTTCAAACAAAAACATATTGGAGGTCCCGGGCCACAGAGAGGTTAGGCTGGCCTCAACCAGAGCCAGGGCTTTTTTGGCTGTGGCCCCGATCTGGTGGAACACTCTGTCACAAAAGACTAGGGCCCTGCGGGACTTGACATCTTTCCGCAGGGCCTGCAAGACAGAGCTGTTCCACCAGGCCTTTGGCCAAGGCACAGTCTGACCCCCTCCTTTGGCAATCCTCACAAAACCCTAGCCCAATTGGTTGCCATTAATCTGATTTGAATTCATTTTATAATGAAATGATTTTAGAATGTGTATCATTTTATTGTTGTTAGCCACTCTGAGCCCAGCTTTGGCTGGGGAGGGGGGGGGATATAAATAACATTTTATTATTTTATTATTATTTATTATTAAGCAAGAGTGCAATACAATGCAGAAAAACAATTAAAAAAACCTACACAAAAACACAGCAGCCAATTCTGAAACCTTTTAGCAAGCAACTTCAAGCCCTTGCCCCCTCCTCTTTATCTTCAAACTGCACTTGGAACAGACACCCCTTCAAAGAGAGGGCTTGGAAGAGGGGAGCACAGGACCGTCTGTTGAGATCAGCCCTGATCTCCAGCGACAGAAGCAGAGACCAGGAGGAGGTGAGTTGCCTCTCTGCCCAAGACTCGATTACTTCTGAATTATTCCAAGCCAATCTGAAGCAGTGGGTTCCAACGGTTGCCAGACCTTTGATGCTATCAGCCCATCAAGCAAGATTCCAGTTGGCCGGCACGTTCAGTATTATTATTGTCAGCTTCAAGGAGGGTGCCAGAAATTGAACTTGTGATTAAAGGCCTATTAGTTCAGTAAGTATCATCACAAAATTGTATGCTAGCCAAGTTCAGTATTGGGGCAGTGCTAATAAGGTCATTTCCAAGGATCAAGTGAGTTTTAGAGCAGGTTATTCTGTATAGCCTATGGAACAGCCTTCCTATTGCTATACTTCAGGGGAATTCCATGGCTGGGAGCCAGGCCTCTTCTCCCTCAGCCATTGGGGGCAGCAGCCATTCTGTCCAAAAGACCAGCAACATCTGGCACCTCCTCCCCCTGAACAATACAAGCCAGTCCTTACAAAGAACAACTGCTTAAGAATTGGTCCCCGAGTTTGATTGTCTCTTTTTTTTATTTACTGTAAGACCATCTTGTTTTAACTGATTGTGTGTAAGACACTCTGGGAGCCCTTTTGGCTGAGGAGCAAGGTACAAACTCTCTAAATAATAATTAAATCTGCATTTTCTGGAAAGAGTTGAAGACATTTTTTGTTCCCACAGGGTTTCCCAGGCGGATAAATGGGTCATGGCTTCAGTGTGGTTTAAAATTGATTTGTTTTTGTTTTTTACTGTTTTCAATTCTCTGATGTGCAAATTGCCTTCAAGTGGTGGTTTAGAAGGTGATTAATAAATCATTTGCAACAATAAAAGCAATAATAAACGTAAAGGTACCCCTGCCCATACGGGCCAGTCATGACCGACTCTGGGGTTGCGCGTCCATCTCGCTTAAGAGGCCGGGGGCCAGCGCTGTCCGAAGACACTTCCAGGTCACGTGGCCAGCATGACGAAGCTGCTCTGGTGAGCCAGTACCAGCACAGCGCACGGAAACACCGTTTACCTTCCCGCTATAAAGCGGTACCTATTTGTCTACTTGCACTTAAGGGTGCTTTCGAACTGCTAGGTGGGCAGGAGCTGGGACCGAATGGCGGGAGCTCACCCCGCTGCGGGGATTCGAACCGCCGACCATACGATTGGCAAGTCCTAGGCACTGAGGTTTTACCCACAGCGCCACCCGCGTCCCCTAAAAGCAATAATAGTAGCAGTAATAATAATAATAATAATAATAATAATAATAAGAAGGCACCTGTTTTTTCCATCTAACATAGCATGGTCTACTCTGACCGAAGGCTGGCCAGAGGGTTTATGGTGCATGTGCAGAGTTGGCC
This sequence comes from Podarcis liolepis, assembly GCF_965112155.1. Taxonomy (NCBI): domain Eukaryota; kingdom Metazoa; phylum Chordata; class Lepidosauria; order Squamata; family Lacertidae; genus Podarcis; species Podarcis liolepis. The sequence continues at coordinate 1,872,887 of NC_139561.1, read as the reverse complement.
TGCAGAATCCCCACAGACCATCTGCAAGAAATCGAAATCTCAGCTCTTCCTTGCCCTGGAAACAAGAGGGCTTTATCATTAGAAAGGCAGATTGGCAGAGCTTCCCTCCGAGGCCAGCTAACACTCAGCACACGAACTGTTTATTAAACTCATGCCGCAAAGTTAAGAAATGAAGAATGGAACACTCTTGCCACTGGGCAGTGTGGCAGAAAAGAAATATGGCACACTTGCAAGTTTGGGTTGGTGGGACCTCAGACACGATTGGATCTCTCTTGAAGATGCCCCCAGGGACTGGATCCTTAGGTAACATTTCCTGAAGCCCCATATCAGATCCAGACCCCAGATCAGTAGCTTCATTTTCGCCCCTCCCTCATCTGATGCCATATCCACATCAGCTCGCACCTCCAAAGCACCACACGGCGTGTCAAATTCTCCAGCAGCAGTGCTGGCTTGCTTTGTGACATGTTCACAATCAGAGTATTCAGGGCTTTTTTCCGCTGGAACTCACTGGAACTCAGGTCTGACACCTGTCGGGACGGCACCATTGTCATTATGTGAGAACAAGGGAGACATTCATGATGAGTTACAGCCCCTCCTTTCTAGAAAAATAGCACTGAGAGTATTTTTCCTCATCCCCTGCCTGGCTCCATAACCTGTTCCACATCCAGCTTCTTCTTTCCAAATCACGGCCACCATGCTTCTTTGTCTCTGAACCTCAGAGGCAGACAATGCCATAGGAAGAAGCATGCTCGGAGCATAAGTGTTTGGCTTCTGTGGGTGAGTCACCCTCTCCCGGCCCATGACTTTGGCCTAGTAAGTCCTTCCTCCCCGCCAGCTGCCCTGGCCTTGAAGCTGACAGGATGTGGGTTGCAGGTGGCTTAGGAGAAGGAAGGGGCCTTTGTTTTTGCCGCCACTGCCACAAATCCTGGAGCTGATGAGGTAAAGAGCCTGCTGCTGACGCTGGAGGTGGTCTCCTGTTGTGCTCAGCTGTGACACACTCACGCACCCTCCCCAGCTCCTTTCCTTACAAGACAGATGTGTGTTCCTCAAGACAGCAGCCGGCTGAGGGAGGCAGGAAGGAAGGGCAGCAAAGCAGCAGTGGGGTGAGGAAGCGAGAGAGCTGGCTTCGCTTCCTCAAGGACTGGTGTCCCAGATGCCAAGTGCAAAGGTTGTTCCAAGCGAAAAGACATCTCCAGCTTTTGGCACAAGGCTAAGCCCCCAGGCCTACTTTCCGCAGCTGCCAGAGACTGACCAAGACTCAGAAGATATGTCCTAAACTCTTGTTTACCTGTTAATAATAATTTTTTGCATTAATGCCGTGCTAAAAAAAGTGCTTCTTCTCCTACTTTATCTCAGGGCACCTCCAGACTGTCAGAGTCTTGCAAGAGGGATTCAGGTGCATACTGGAAATCTGCACTATACATCTAAAGCAGTATCACACCACTTTAAACAGCCATGGCTTATCACAAAGAATCCTGGGAACTGTAGTTTTTAAGAGCGCTGAGAGTTGTCAGGAGACCCCTGTTCTCCCCATAGAGCTACAATTACCAGAGTGGCTTGACAATTAATCATTCTTCCCAGGGAACTCTGAAAATTGTAGTGCTGAGATGGGAATAGGAGTCTCCTAACAACTCTAAGCACCCTTAACAAACTGTTTATGGTAGTATCACAGTCCTTCTGATGCATAGTGCAGAGGGGGCGTTAGAGTCAGCAGAAATGAAGTTGGTTAAAGTGCTCTGTTGTCCTAAGCAGGGGTAGGCAACCTAAGGCCCAGGGGCCGGATGCAGCCCAATCACCTTCTAAATCCGGCCTGCAGATGGTCTGGGAATCAGCATGTTTTTACATGAGTAGAATGTGTCCTTTTATTTTAAATGTATCTCTGGATTATTTGTGGGGCATAGGAATTCATTCATTATTTTTTTCCAAAATATAGTCCAGCCTATCACATGGTCTGAGGGACGGTGGACCAGCCCATGGCTGAAAAAGGTTACTGACCCCTGTTCTAGGGCAACAAACCCAGTTTCAGCAGGAACTTAAACCTGGGTCTCAGCAGACTTGACGTGACACTCAAACCACTACACCATACTAAACATTATATTTTTGTGTATTCTAGAATATATTTATATTCTAGCTCCACTTGCTACCCCTGCCTACCCTTTTGCCAACCAGCCCACTTGACACCTCCTGCCCCCCACGTCTCCCCCAAAAGCTGGCCCCAAGCCCCTCCCTCATTTAAAAGAGAGAAGGGGCTTCCCAGAGCAGCGGGCTCAACCCTTGCGTGAAGCTCCTTTCCCCCCTCCATTAAACCCCACTGCAGACAGTCTTTGGGCTGCTGGGGTGGGGAGGAGCTTCTCTGCAGAGCCTGCCTGTGAGCCCCAGGTGGGCTGGGCGGGGGGTCCTGCTGGGTTGGCTTGGGGCCCAGGAGGACGTGGCCCAGGGAGGGCAGACGTTGCACAGCAACAGCCTCAGAGCCCAGCCATTTTTGTAGGAATTGATGGCTACCCCTGGACTTCACAGAGCAGGTTGCTAAAGGGCTCTGTGACGCTCCTTTCCCCTCTCTGTTCAACCTTGCTGCAGCCACATTTAAGGGGGGGGGGGGACCTCAACCGCTGTGTGAGGTGCCTCCCCCTCCGTTAATCCATACTGCCCCTAGTGGAGGCAGGAGGCACTTCACCTTGTCTCCCTCTCCGCTAAACAGCTTGCCTATGCCTGTCCGTCATTCCTCACACTGACTCCTATCAGCCACTATGGATGCATTTGACATCTGGGGGCAAAGTGATTGTGGAGTGGGGGTGTTAGGAACATAGGAAGCTGTCTCCTACTGAGTCAGACCATTGGTCCTTCGCAGTGCTTTTTTTCTAAAAAAAATGTTTACGGGTACTCTCATTTTGACTCATGAAAAACACCATTTTATAGTTCAAATCAGGGGCAATAAATACAGTAAATGGACAAAAGTACAAAGATTCACAAATGTTTAGGGGTATGCGTCCCCCCAGAAAAAAGGCACTGGTCCATCTAGTTCAGTACTGTCTCCTGGTTTTCAGACAAGGGACATTCCCAGCCCTGCCAAGAGATGCCAGGGACTGAACCTGGGAGCATCGCATGCAAGGCATGAGCTACGGTCCTTGCCAGCAGATCTCTCATCAGCTCTGCAAGTGGTTCTCACTCTTTGTACAGGCTGACCTACACATTCTCAACCACTTTTCAGCTCCAAAACTAAACACATGTCCGTAGAAACTGCACAAATATTACCCCCCTTTCTTTCTATCTTGCTCCTCTAGGATGCCCTCAAGGTCTTGGGATGCAGCTGCCTCCTAAGCCACTGGAATGTGTCCTTGCTGAAGGAAGCTGGGAATGTCAACATTCCTCAGCACAGCTGCCTGGGGAAAGGAAAACAGTACATTCTGTAGTTGCTTTAGCTGATTTGGTGCGGTGGCTAGAAAAAGCCTTTCTGTGAGCCAAGTTCCTATTGCAGATATTAATATTGCAGTTTAAAGAGACTGGATGCATGAAAACTGACTCCTTTTGGAAATGAAACATTGTCCAGACCTATTCAATTGTTCAACTTTTTACTTGAAGAACTTTCTTCAAAACATAACAGAAACATCAAAGATACATCCATATAACATATGCTTATCCAAGCATAGGCTCAGCATCATCTCAGAAATAAAATAACTTATAATCAGAGCTTACAAACATAGCTCTCTCTCTCTCACACACACACACAGAGGCTTCCTTGCCTGCATTCCAGCCCCCCAGGCTGTTGAGCGCCTGGAGAGCCATTTACATGCCCTTATTCCATGGAGCCTGGGACAAAGAACCAAAGGCAACTCCCTTCAAAATGGCAACTTGCCATTCAGTACAGGGGTGCCCTGCAAGACGAAGGCCTCGCAAGACGGAAAACTCGCTAGACGAAAGAGTTTTCCATTTTTTTAGTCGTTCCGCAAGACGAATTTCCCTATGGGCTTGCTTCGCAAGACGAAACGTCTTGCGAGTTCTTGCGAGTTTGTTTCCTTTTTCTTAAAGCTGCTAAGCCGCTAAGCCGTTAATAGCCGCCAAGCCGCTAATAGCCGTGCTTCGCGAGACGAAAAAACTGCAAGACGAAGAGACTCGCGGAACGGATTAATTTCGTCTTGCGAGGCACCACTGTACCTTAATCACTTGATCTAAGGTTAAACACTCATGTGTTAGCTAGCAGAAAACAACAATGCAGTGATACCTTGGGCTAAGAACTTATTTCGTTCTGGAGGTCCATTCTTAACCTGAAACTGTTCTTAACCTGATTTTTCTTGTATTTTTCTTGCCTATTGCATTGCATTGCACTAAACTGCATTACAATTGGAATTCTATGGAATTCAATTTGTAATACAATAAAATACAATATATAAGAAATAAACAAAAAATAAACAAAAAAATTGTACAGCATCCAGCGCGGCACATTACATGCAGTGAGTGTGTGGAATTATTAAGTGCTCCTCCAAGAGCCTCAGCAATTTTCAAGTGGTCTGTGGCAGAGGAGTTTGGGAATCACTGTGCTAAACTAGCCTTGAGGAAGGCATCAAAGCTGGAACTATATAAAATAATGAAAAATATTTTTGAAAAATGAATTTGTAAATTCAACACCCTGCCCTATGTCCCTTTATTGTCTGAAGAAGGTTGGTCATCCTCCTTTAGGCCGTCATTTTAAAATGATTTATAAAATATCTGCAGATTGTGCTGCTTTTGTTGTTGCTGCCAGAATGATCGGAAGAGACTCCTCTCACAGGTTTGCTCCTCTTCCTTACAAATCCAGGGAACCAAATACAAACCTTTGACATGGAAATGAGTTACGCAAAAGGGAGCCATTGCCCACCCTCCTTGCCTATTATTGCATGACCCCATTTTTAAAACACTTTGTCAAGGAAGTAGCAGTTCGTCTGCTAGTTTAATAACTACGCAGGAACAAAGCCAAGAGCATCAACTAAATTGTAGCAATGTTTACAGTAATGAGGCCTCTACTCCACACCACAATTACAGACCCCGTATTGCTTTATAGCTGGAGGCCCATAAACTAGTAGCTCATAAGTAGGATTATTGCAACTGCTCTATGATAGTGCCCTGGGGTTTGGGGGAAATTCATAATATGGGGCTCAGTGGAAGGAAGGCAGCAGACATGAGCTGCACACCACAGCCATTACCTTAAGTTAGCACACACCTGTCATCAGGACTATAGCCTTCCTCGGACTGTAGGGCTCCATGAAAGGATGCTAATTCACCTGCTGATCCTAAAGAGGTTCTTTGGAAATACAGTGGTACCTCAGGTTAAGTACTTAATTCGTTCCGGAGGGCCGTTCTGAACCTGAAACTGTTCTTAACCTGAAGCACCACTTTAGCTAATGGGGCCTCCTGCTGCTGCCGCGCCGCCGGAGCATGATTTCTGTTCTCATCCTGAAGCAAAGTTCTTAACCTGAAGCACTATTTCTGGGTTAGCCGAGTCTGTTACCTGAAGCGTATGTAACCTGAAGCGTATGTAACCTGAGGTACCACTGTAAATGTAACTTCCCTGTCCTCTCTGAGGGAGCAAACCTCTCTCTAGAGTCTAGACTGCGCCCCTTTCAAGTTGCCGGTGTGAATGACACTAGCATCATGGCTTCCCCCAAAGAATCCTGGGAATTGTAGTTAAAGGTGCTGAGGGTTGCTAGGAGTCCCCAATTCCCCTCTGAGAGCTACAATGCCAGACCAGTTTAACAATAAATTCTTCTTCCCAGGGAACTCTGAGAATTATAGCTCTGGAAGGCAAATAGGGGCGTTTCTAACAACTCACAGCGCCCATAGCAAGCTTCAGCCCCCAGAATTCTATACCCGACATTCCTCAGATGAAAAGAGGGACATTTCTCACTCCCCCAAACTGACCCTTCTCAACCCCCCATTTTTGTGTCCCCTCCCCCCAAGCATATCCACCACCACAACACCAATGGGACACAGCACAAACACCCTCCACCATTCTGATAAAACCCCTTGATCCCTGTTTTATTTTATTTTATTCTTTGGTAGATTTACAAAAAGATAAACACACATCAGTAAAGGAATTTTAGAAAGGGGAAATATAAGAAAGCTCCTCTTTCTTCTCAGCCAGGCTGGCCCTGCCTTCTGCCTGGACTCCAGAGCTGCCACTGCCATCATCACTGTTGCTCAGGTCAAGCACCGGTTCCTCCTTCTCCCTGAGCACTGGTGGGGGAAATAGGGACATCTGGTATCAACTCAGAAGCTGGGATGGCTTTCATAATTCCAGGACCGTCCCTGGAAAATTGGGGTCCCTGGAGGGTATAGAATTCTTTGGGGGAAGCCATGACTGACGTGGCATCATGGGGCTTGAAAGGTATGGATGTGGCCTCTGTCAGGGGCTGCTTACTGAATCCAAGACCTGACAGGTGCTCTGGTATTTATAGGGGCCCAACCAGAGGTTTAACATGGCCTGCCAACCTCAGGGGCTGATGTTGCTTTCCATGCCAGTCTTCAGCACTTATAAAATGAGGTCAGTTTAATTATTCTTTATAGAAGATAGGATCCAACCAAGATCCACCGGATGGGATCCACCAAGCTGTCTCCACACAAAGGATCTTGGGTTTGGATTGCACTGTTTAATAGGCTGCTCACTGACCACTGTGCAAATGCAGCAAGATGAAAATGGAGAAAGAATCAAAGGAGCAGAGTCAGAATCATGCCAAAAAGGGGGGGGGGGAGCAGCCAGCAATCAGCCTCAGTCAGAGCAGAAATGTGGAGGAATTTGCTGATCTCACCAACTCTTCTTAGTCACTGTGATTAGCAGTCAGCTCTATTGTTCTACATGAGAGTAGCGATAGATGTTGCCATGGTTTGCGGAAGGGGTATCCATGGCAATGCTTCTATGCAGCCCACCAGACGTGGGTGTTACCTGTGCTATGGATGAGTGTATAAATATCAGTTTACCTGAAGGTGGTGACCCATGGTTGCCATGGAACCCACAAGAGCATCTTCTCTGGAGAGGGGGTTGTCATAGAAACAGTGGTGTCTCTATGGCAACAGTGCATCATTATTTCCCCTCTTTCAACTGAAATATGTTTAAAGAACCTGTTGAGGAAAGTATGTGCATTTATTGGAAGTAAGAGCCAATATCCAGACCTGGTATGAAATATTAGGGAGGCTGATGTGCAAACCTGCTGAAGAGATGCATTTGTTTCTTCTTTGCATTTCAGAGATGCTGTAGGTCAGGGGTTCCCAGCCGGCTGTCCATGGACCACCACCAGGGGTCTGCCTGCAGCATGTCTGTGAAGAACCAGGGCTGTGGTTGTGAATGGTGGCAGTGGCAACAGCAACTACAGCTGCTCCAGGATGGACCGGAAGTGATGGGCAGGAGGAAGTGGCCTGAAAAGGGTCAAAAACACATTGCACCTCATGTATTACAATCTGAATTCTTGGGACTCAAATTGTATTACAAAAATCATATAGCATATAACACAGTGCATTACCATTGCTACAGTAGGCTGATGAATCATTAAGTCATCCACCACGACCCTCAGCAATTTTTGAGTGGTCCATAGGAGAAAGGGTTTGGGCATCACTGCTGAAGGTGGAACCAGATATGAGAAAATTGGCTCCAGTTGTCCTTTACTCACCTCCCTTGCCAGCCCTTTGGTGTAGGACCTCAGAAGCCTCCTGTTCTCACTTCATGCTGCTCCCCAATCAAAGAATGTGTTGTGTAGATAAGGCCTTATCCAAGCTGAGGGATACTGGCACTGTGACCTAACCCAGGCCTTGCTTCCCCTTTCTGGGCTGTGACTGTGCAAGATTTAAACTGTGTTTCCCTTTAAATCTATCTGTAATGCTGATGTAATCCTGACCTTGGCTGCAAAGTACAGTACTTATCTGCGACAGGTGGTATTCAGCTAAGTGTGAATCAGAGAATGCATACTTCCAGGGATTATGCCTCTTTGCCCCTCTGCCACCCTTAAAAAAATCAAAATTCTCTGTCCTTCATGTTAGCAAACTTTGTTTATTAAAAGTTTAAGAATTAAAGAAAGAAGTAAAAAAGAAAAAGAAAAAATAAACAATACATTACAATACATTACAATACATATACAAAAACAAAAGACAATACATCAAAACAAAAACAAAAGCAAAAAGTTAAAAACACATCCAATATTTCCATATCTTTATCTTTCATTAACTTGTTTCATCGACCTCCTCACACCTCCCTTTTTGTGTTCTAGTTATTAATTATTTCAGCAAATCCTTTCCATCTTTCACTGTTTTCTGTCATTTAATTGTCTTAATTTATTTTAACCTTATCTTACCATTAAAACCCTAAGACTTATTTAGACTTAACTCCTTATAACATTTCTACTAAAGCCATATAATTTCATTCCAACATTTTTCTAACACTCATTAATTTTGCAACATTTCTCTAAATAAAATTTTTTAAGCTTTTTTCCAATCTTCTTCCACCGTCTCTTCTCCCTGGTCTCGGATTCTGTCAGTCCTTTCTATCAATACCATATAGTCCATCAACCTGGTGACCTTCTATCCGAGACTCTTAACTCTCTTCCATGTCCCTTCTGCAGATCTTCTTTATTCCTTCCTTTGGCACTGAGGAGTAGATCTCGAGGAAACTCCAACCTAACAATGTCTTTATTCCTTCTCGACAGGTCAGCCCATTCTCCATAGTCAGAACTAAAGTCTAAAAGATATTTCAGAGCGCCAATCTCCCCCTGACCCAAATCCAGATCCCAAAGGCCAAAGCATCCCTTCATAAGAGGATCTCCAAGCAGGGCTCCATCCCACCAAATCTGGCTTTCTCTAGATTCGATCATAAAGGGCAACAGCTTATGCTCATCGAATTGCCTCTGTGAGGCCGGGGCTCTCTCCACTTGAATTACTTGAGGTTCAACAACAACTTTCTCCTCTGTCTTCTCCATAGCTTGCCATGTCAAAACAGATTCCTGAGTCAATGTCAGCAAACTTTGTGGTGTTTCCATCTTGCATCTTAATACAATACTCTGTGGGAACCAGATACTGTTGCACAAACACCCTGCTCTTCACAGCTCCATGTCACATTCTGTGGGAGCAACAGAGATTTGAATTCTAATGCCCACCTCAGGACTGGGCCAGAGAGTATGAATCCTCTTTTCCACTGTGGGCCATCAAACATTTTAAAAAGAAAAGTTTAGTTGGTTAATAAAGACAATCTTTCATAATTTCTCTTTTAAATTCCATATTATAGTAATACAAGTGGGGCTGCAAGAAAATGTTGCTATGTCTAGCACTCCTGCTCAGAGTTCCAGTCAGCCAGCAGACCATGCAGTCTTACAGAATACTCCATTCCGCTGCACTCCCCCAGTTTCCAGGTTTCTCCTAAACAGACACGTTACAGGCTTTTAGCAGGAAGTTATGGAACATGCACTAGTGGGAAGCAAAGCAGTATGACCACCCCAAATATTCTGCAGGCACAAATGGCATTGAAAGCATGATGCTGTGTAACAGCCCGAAAAACATCATGAGCCCAAATCATGATGAATGTGGAATAAAAACGACATCTCGAAGGACCCTCTGACCAGAGAAATATTAGATGCTATGAGAAAAATACAAGCCTAATTTGGGGATAATAAACTAATGAGTGTAAATCTGAAGACTGGTGCTCTCCTGCAACGTATGTTTAAATTGCAGTGGGTTAAAAAACAAATAAATCCCAGAGCATTGCTTAGCAACAGATCCCCTGATAACAGCAAATCACTCTGGAAGAAAACTCAGCTGGATCGGCGCTTCCATTAGGCAGAATGTGGTGGCTGCCACAGGTACCAGGCGCTGGATGGAGATGAGGAGCAGTGGTGGTGCTGGAGGACAGAGCTCTGTGTGCCACACGGCCGACCCTAAGCAAGCCTGCTGGGACCTCAGGTGGAATCCCACTGGCAGTCTTTCCATTTTGCTTGTATTGCTTATTTCCAAATGCAAGCAAACTGGCAGGTGACATTATCAATAAAAATGTTCCATCAATTCCAGTATAAAAGTATAGATTAATACAGGCAGTCCTTATGTCCAAATAGGTATCTAAATGAGACTAGTGATTATAAGCAGCAGCAGCTGATGAGTGTTTGCCCTTCCAGGTTAGTTTCTTTTTATATATATAAACCTTATTTTAAAAGTTTTTACATACATTATTATTTGCATTAGTCCACAAACCATCTCAGTATCTTTATGGAGGGGTTCTTCCAGCCCCAGGACGTCCCCCCACCCTCCTCCCCAGTTTCCAAAAATTATCTCTTCTCTTTTCTGCATCTAAATACCTTAATCCAAACTATTAAATTTCCTTATTAATATCCTTTGTCAAATTATATTACAAGTGCTAGTCCAATCCTGCTAACTGTTTTAGAGGTTTGCAGTGCTCCTTCATATATTCTGTAAAGTTAATCCACTCTTTTTCAAATTTATCGTCTTTTTGGTGTCTAATCTTCCCAGTCAATTTCACCATTTTGGCACAATCTATCAGTTTCAATATCCATTCTTCTTTTGATGGGGTTCGTTCTTCCTTCCATCCCTGGGCATAAAACATTCTTGCTGCTGTCGCCGCATAAATAAATAGAGCTTTTTTCTCCTTCGGTAATCATAGAATCATAGAATCATAGAGTTGGAATAGACCACAAGGGCCATCGAGTCCAACCCCCTGCCAAGCAGGAAACACCATCAGAGCACTCCTGACATATGGTTGTCAAGCCTCTGCTTAAAGACCTCCAAAGAAGGAGGCTCCACCACACTCCTTGGCAGCAAATTCCACTGTCAAACAGCTCTTGCTGTCAGGAAGTTCTTCCTAATGTTTAGGTGGAATCTTCTTTCTTGTAGTTTGGATCCATTGCTCCGTGTCCGCTTCTCTGGAGCAGCAGAAAACAACCTTTCTCCCTCCTCTATGTGACATCCTTTTATATATTTGAACATGGCTATCATATCACCCCTTAACCTCCTCTTCTCCAGGCTAAACATGCCCAGCTCCCTTAACCGTTCCTCATAAGGCATCGTTTCCAGGCCTTTGACCATTTTGGTTGCCCTCCTCTGGACACGTTCCAGTTTGTCAGTGTCCTTCTTGAACTGTGGTGCCCAGAACTGGACACAGTACTCCAGGTGAGGCCTGACCAGAGCAGAATACAGTGGCACTATTACTTCCCTTGATCTAGATGCTATACTCCTATTGATGCAGCCCAGAATTGCATTGGCTTTTTTAGCTGCCGCGTCACACTGTTGGCTCATGTCAAGTTTGTGGTCAACCAAGACTCCTAGATCCTTTTCACATGTACTGCTCTCAAGCCAGGTGTCCCCCATCTTGTATTTGTGCCTCTCTTTTTTTTTGCCCAAGTGCAATACTTTACATTTCTCCCTGTTAAAGTTCATCTTGTTTGTTTTGGCCCAGTTCTCTAATCTGTCAAGGTCGTTTTGAAGTGTGATCCTGTCCTCTGGGGTGTTAGCCACCCCTCCCAGCTTGGTGTCATCTGCAAATTTGATCAGGGTACCCTTGAGTCCATCATCCAAGTCGTTGATAAAGATGTTGAATAAGACAGAACCCTGTGGCACCCCACTAGTCACTCTTCTCCAAGATGAAGAGGAACCATTGATGAGCACCCTTTGGGTTCGGTCAGTCAGCCAGTTACAAATCCACTGAGTGGTAGCATAGTCAAGACCGCATTTTACCAGCTTCTTTACAAGAATATCATGGGGCACCTTGTCGAATGCCTTGCTGAAATCAAGGTAGGCTACATCCACTGCATTCCTAATGCTTCTCCTATTATACCTAATAGATAAGTCTCTGGGTTTTTTAAACAAAAGTTATTTTAAACATTTTTGTAACTCATTATAAATCATTTCACAGGCTTTTGCTAATTTACAGGTCCACCACATATGATAAAATGTACCTTCATTATCCTTACATTTCCAACACATATTAGACATTTTCTTATATATATATTTGCAAGTCTTGTAGGAGTTAAGTACCATTGGTACATCATTTTCATATAATTCTCTTTTAATGAACAGCAAGCAGTAAATCTTAAATCCACATACCACAACTTTTCCCATGAATCAAGTTGTATATTATGACCCACATCTTTTGCCCAATGTATCATTACAGATTTTACTTCATCTTTTGTCTCCCATTCCAGCAACATTTTATATATTTTTGACAGAACCTTTTTGTTATTTTCCAACAAGTCTTTTTGTAATCTTGCAAGTTCTTTCCTAAATCCCACTCCTTTATCCATTTAAAAAATGTCATTTAGCTGATGATATTGGAGCCAATCAGGTAACAAATGCCTTGTATTCTCATAGTTCTTCAGTTTCAACTGATTTCCCACCTCTACCAGGAACTCTCTATATGTTGCTCATTCTTTTTCCATATTTAATTTTTTAACTGAGAATGCTTCTAGTGGTGATATCCACCACAGGGTCTTATTTTCCAATAGATTCTTATACTTTTCCCATATAGAGTATATTGATTTTCTAACAATATGATTCAAAAATCTTCCCGCTTTGTTTCTTAGCCACCAATAGGGATAGACGCTTTTGTCGTCCATCCGTTTTGTTGCCAATGCTTTGTTGTCAGTGTTGAAGTAAGAGTCAACTGGCAGTCTAGTTGGTTTCAGCATGTGGAATGGCGCTGGTGGTGGGAGTCCTGTTCTTTGTCTGAGGCAGCAAAAGCCAGGCCCTAAATCTGACGGCTGCCTCTTTCTCAAAACCTCCTGCAAAGCTGAAAGTAAAATAGAGACAGAAACAGTAGCAAAACGGACTTGAATTGGCTCTAACGGTACCCCCAAGGCCAACGTCAGAGGGAGAAAACAGTCTGAAAATTTGTTTGAAACTGAGTTTTAAGTGCTGTGGCTCCTACAAAGGACCATGAGGATTGTGGTTTTGTGCAGAGGGACAATATTCTGTATCTGAGACGGAGGCCTAATCCTTGAGCACCTGTCACAGTCCTTTTATACATAACTAGTGTGCTAAGAGGAAGGCATGCTTGGCAAATCCACACCGTGATCAACTCCCGCCCGGAAACCTATGTCCCCACTGTGGAAGGACATGAATTGGCCTCCACAGTCACAGACTCACTGCTAAAACCGTGTTTATGGAAGACAATCTTACTTGGCTGCAAGTAACTGCCGAAGAAGAAGAAAGAAGAAGAAGATACATAACTAGCAGGAAGTGCCCAGCACTATCCAGAAATTCAAAGACACCAAAAAATATTGTGATTTTAAAATGAATAGTGCAATTTGTGTGTGTGCATGTGAGCACACTCTCTCTTTCTCCAAGCCAGGACCCCAATCAATCTGGAGGTGGGAGCTAATGTTTATATACGCTTGATTTGGTCTGCCATCTTGATTCAACATGGTCTTTGATGTTCACCTCGGGAGTCCTGGTGCCAAGTTGGGTGACAATATCTTCTGAGGCATCCAAATCAACGTAGTTTGCACTCATTGCACCAAAAAAATGGGCAAAGTGAACACCAGATGTTGACAAAGGCCACCACTCCCACCTGGGCGTTTGGCAATGGTATCTTGAGAGGCGTCTGACTCTATAGAGAACAGGCAGGCAGGCAGGCAGGCAGGCAAACTGCTTTCCAAGCTGCACCATCCTTTGGGATGATATTATCACAATGGCCAAAACTGATTCAATGAGGACCCCTGGTGACGGAAATGTGTCTCTGCCATCAAAATATCTTACACTCCAATGTTCCCAGCAAGTACAGTGGTACCTCTGGTTACGTACTTAATTCGTTCTGGAGGTCCGTTCTTAACCTGAAACTGTTCTTAACCTGAAGCACCACTTTAGCTAATGGGGCCTCCCGCTGCCACTGCGTGATTTCTGTTCTCATCCTGAAGCAAAGTTCTTAACCAGAGGTAATATTTCTGGGTTAGCGGAGTCTGTAACCTGAAGCGTATGTAACCTGAAGCGTCTGTAACCCGAGGTACCACTGTAAATTCATATCAGAAGTGAACAAAAAGTTCAGGAAGCTGCATTGACCCCAAAGGGGGCAGGCGGGGGAGCCAAACAACAAATGAAGGAATACATTTCTAAGGACCAGCTACTGTATATGTCACAGAGTCCTGAGAAGTTTCAATGATAGGGCACAGCTGTTAGTTGAATACCATCCATACAGATCTGAACAATAAATCCACAATATTGTGTGTTGGATAATCTGTAAATGGGGAAGGAGGGAAGAGTGTATCTGAAAAATTCAAATAAACTCGATTCTGCCAGGCTGCACCCAGGACCTGCCTTCAATTGAGTGCCAGTGTGTCTAAACATCAGGGGAAACTTTCTGACAGTAAGACTGTTGGGCAGTGGAAGGGTCTCCCTCAGGAGGTTGTGGACTCTCCTTCCTTGGAGGTTTTAAAACAGAGGTTGTATGATTCTATGACTGTAGAGTTGGAGGGACCCTATGACCCTATGAGTCTTCTAGTCCTAAAATGACTTTGCCTCGTCTAAGTCCGTCTTCTGTGAGGAGAGAGGTGCTATAGAAAAATGAGTGTGTGCTTCGATCCTTGGTATTGATCCAAATATGCATGCACATGCAATGGTCCTTTGGTGAGAAAGTGATCTATAAATAGCTGAAATAATATTTTAAAAAGCAATGAGAAACTTCAGACTAACTCTTTGAATCTGGTTGCCTTAGAAGCAGTGTGTCATGTGGAATTTTTAACAGATGCCCTGAATGCAAACAGATGGAAGTAAAATATGGAGAACAATTATTCTTGGGCCAGTCAATTCTCAGGACTGAATTACACATTGCAATAAACACACTTTAAACTTCTCCACAGAGTAGATCCACTGAAATTAATAAACATGACTGTTAGATGCCTTAATTTCAATGGGTCTCCTCTTAGTAAAACTAAGACTCTGGATGGTTGGAAAAGGTAAGTTTTGTAGAGAGAGAACTCAGTCCCTGAATCCAGTTACCAAATCTGCATCATGCTCCTACGTACGCATTTTGAAAAGTCACGATCCCATAATTTTTCATGAACCAGGATGAACTGGTAGGATCCTGCTACTGATGGGTTAAATCTCCAGGCAGGCAGGAAGCCAGCTCCCCACACCACACTTCTTGACCAGAAGAAGTTATCTTTAGAACTGTAGGCATGTGGCTCCCCCCCCTGCTTTGCACAGCCCCCCCCCCCCCGATCAGTTAGCTACTGAAGAGCTCATGCCACAAGGATCCACTTACAGACCAGCACAGGCAGACAGCAGCAGCAGCAGCTGGAGGTTGAGTTATGTGCCTGCAGTGGAGACTGGGTGAAAGGGTTTGACAGGGAGCACATAGGAAATATAATATTAAAAAATAAACCTAAATAAAGGAGGAGAGGCAAACAAGCCTCTTAAAATGAGGAAAACCCATCTATGATCACAGCAATAGAATAACCAAATGAATGCAATGCAATCCACACTCTCAGTGGAGCAGATTCCTGGAGCAACCACAGTCTGCTGCCACTTGAAGATTTGAGTGAAAGGTGCAGTCCACAATGTGGGATACTTTTTCTGTTGGCAGGATTTCCTTTTTTTTAAAGCTTCATTTGCAGATGCTTCATAATTCCATTATAGCCCTGGTCTGAAACATGCAGAGCACAGAGGATATTAGGATCGCCTTCCTGGATCCAAGATCCATCTTGTCTGGTTCTGTTTGCAATGGTGGTCGGTTGAGCACCTCTAAGGTCTTATTGCCAAGGAATGATTCTGATGGCCACCCTTTGTTTGCTCTTGGATTTGGCACAAGGAGATAGAATGCCTCTAAACAGGGAGATAGAATGCCTCTAAGAGGGAGATAGTAAAAGCACAACCTCAGGCAATACCAATGAGACGGAAACATGGAAGGTGCCTAAAGAAGCCAGGGTGGCTATCTAAAGAACTTTTAACTGAGTTAAGATTAAAAAAGGATGTGTACAAAAAATGGAAAAGGGGGGAAACCACCAAAGAGGAATTCAAACAAATAGCCAGCACGTGTAGACACAAAGTCAGAAAAGCTAAAGCACAGAATGAACTCAGGTTTGCTAGAGAGGTTAAAAGCAACAAAAAAGGCTTTTATGGGTATGTTCGTAGCAAAAGGAAGAACAAAGAAACAGTGGGGTCACTCAGAGGAGAAGATGGTGAAATGCAAACAGGGGACACAGAAAGGGCTGAACTCCTCAATGCCTTCTTTGCCTCAGTCTTCTCCGATAAGGAAAACAATGCCCGACCTGAAGAATTTGGAGCAAATGATTCAGCAGAGGAAACACAGCCCAGAATAACTAAGGAGATAGTACAAGAATACTTGGCTAGTTTAGATGTATTCAAGTCTCCAGGGCCAGATGAACTGCATCCAAGAGTATTAAAAGAACTGGCAGATGTGATCTCAGAACCACTGGCAGTCATCTTTGAGAATTCCTGGACAACAGGCGAAGTCCCGGCAGACTGGAGGAGGGCAAATGTTGTCCCTATTTTCAAAAAAGGGAAAAGAGAGGACCCAAATAATTACCGCCCAGTCAGTCTGACATCAATTCCAGGGAAGATTCTGGAGCAGATCATTAAGCAAACAGTCTGTGAGCACCTAGAAAGGAATGCTGTGATCACCAATAGTCAGCATGGATTTCTGAAAAATAAGTCATGTCAGACTAACCTGATCTCGTTTTTTGACAGAATTACAAGCCTGGTAGATGAAGGGAACGCAGTGGATGTAGCCTACCTTGATTTCAGCAAGGCATTTGACAAGGTGCCCCATGATATTCTTGTACAGAAGCTGGTAAAATGCGGTCTTGACTATGCTACCACTCAGTGGATTTGTAACTGGCTGACTGACCGAACCCAAAGGGTGCTCATCAATGGTTCCTCTTCATCCTGGAGAAGAGTGACTAGTGGGGTGCCACAGGGTTCTGTCTTGGGCCCGGTCTTATTCAACATCTTTATCAACGACTTGGATGATGGACTCAAGGGCATCCTGATCAAATTTGCAGATGATACCAAACTGGGAGGGGTGGCTAATACCCCAGAGGACAGGATCACACTTCAAAACGACCTTGACAGATTAGAGAACTGGGCCAAAACAAACAAGATGAACTTTAACAGGGAGACATGTAAAGTATTGCACTTGGGCAAAAAAAATGAGAGGCACAAATACAAGATGGGGGACACCTGGCTTGAGAGCAGTACATGTGAAAAGGATCTAGGAGTCTTGGTTGACCACAAACTTGACATGAGCCAACAGTGTGACACGGCAGCTAAAAAAGCCAATGCAATTCTGGGCTGCATCAATAGGAGTATAGCATCTAGATCAAGGGAAGTAATAGTGCCACTGTATTCTGCTCTGGTCAGACCTCACCTGGAGTACTGTGTCCAGTTCTGGGCACCACAATTCAAGAAGGACACTGACAAACTGGAACGTGTCCAGAGGAGGGCAACCAAAATGGTCAAAGGCCTGGAAACGATGCCTTATGAGGAACGGCTAAGGGAGCTGGGCATGTTTAGCCTGGAGAAGAGGAGGTTAAGGGGTGATATGATAGCCATGTTCAAATATATAAAAGGATGTCACGTAGAGAAGGGAGAAAGGTTGTTTTCTGCTGCTCCAGAGAAGCGGACACGGAGCAATGGAGCCAAACTACAAGAAAGAAGATTCCACCTAAACATTAGGAAGAACTTCCTGACAGTAAGAGGTGTTTGACAGTGGAATTTGCTGCCAAGGAGTGTGGTGGAGCCTCCTTCTTTGGAGGTCTTTAAGCAGAGGCTTGACAACCATATGTCAGGAGTGCTCTGATGGTGTTTCCTGCCTGGCAGGGGGTTGGACTCGATGGCCCTTGTGGTCTCTTCCAACTCTATGATTCTATGATTCTATGATTCTAGGTTCCAGTTCAGTATCAGGGTTAATAGCCATGGACAGCAGGCCCTATCTGCATCCTCTGCTTGTGAGACTCCTAGAGGCTCCTGGATGGATGCTGTTGGAAGAAACAGAATTCGGGGTTATCATGATTTAAGATTTATCCAGCAGAGCAGTTATTAGGGCTGCAGGCCTATATGCATTTTCCCCAGATAATCCTCATTCATTTCAATGGAATTTAATACATTTCAACAGAGTGTATTTCAAAGTAAATACATAAAAGTAGGATGTACGACTACAGCTAGGACAAGCAGATGCAAAAGGGGGAAGAAGTCCTGTACCTTTAATATTGAGTCAGGAAACCTTTTTCAGCCATGTCTCCTCAATGATAACTTTCTGGACTGCCAAGAGCCAACGGTGGTCACTGGTCAGCATTAGGGGCAAAAGTGGGCAAAACAACAGATGCAACTCTTAATTTTGATCAGTACTCTATACTCAAGCCATGCAAATGTCCAAGGTTTCTACTCCACTTCCACAAACCCTTTCGCCATCCAGGCAAGCAAGAAGCCTGGTCATAGTTCAAGGAAACATTGCAGCCAGGCTAAGGCAGTCTGGAAGAGCAGAGAACAGGGTAAGGGAGGGGGGCTTCCTATGTTCCAAGAGCCACATTCAGCCCACAGGGCAGAGGTTCCCACATCTGCTTTGTCATTGTTTAAAATCATGCCCTTCCCCCTCTGTGTTTCTTCATGCCTGCTTAATTCAAACTTCTGTCACTGTTTTAATCCACCACTTTCTCTCTTCCCACTCCCAAGTTGCTGCCACTGCTGTTGTGCAACGTGTGTTCACCTTTGCTCCCCATCCCACCATAACTTCATTGCAAATCTAAGGCTATGATGCAGGTCTACAAATCCTCCAAAGGGGCCTATGTGATGACAATCTTACAGTATTACAGCCTTTGGCTGCTGTCAAATATTTGCTTTGCTGTTGATACATACCAGGGGTAGCCAACAAGGTGCCCTCCAAATTCTGTTACACTATTAGTCATGCTGGCTGCGAATGATGGGAGCTGCAGTTCAACACCTAGAGCACACAATAGTGGCTGCTACCTCTGCTCTATTTCTTTATAGCCTGTCTTGGATTTACCTGTGCCAGAGAATGGCTAGATATAATGGAATGAATGCACAGTAGGAAGTTGGCAACCCAATTAGGGGTGGTAGTCCAAAAGCCAATGCTGGGAAATTGCATATTATCATAGCTTAATGCTACTATTGGCCAGCCCTGTCCCCCCAGTAGCCATGAGCCAAGATGAGAGAATGAGCCACACATCAAGTTCAGCCCTTCTGCCTTAACAGTAGTACTATCAATTATCAATGGTTCACAAATTGTCTAGCTTCTAGGAACCATTTTTTACATTAATTTGTCTGCTAGGGACTCTGCAGCTTTCAGCAAGGACTCCTTCCACTTTTACCGAAGATTCTCAGACCTCATTTAAGGTACAAGCTCAGTTCATGTGCACTGTGGCACATAACCAAACACTCTCACAGCCATGAGTAGAAAGGGAGCTTATGCAGAGGTGGGCAAGCTTTCCTTCAAGAAATATTGTCCCCCATTATTGATCTTCTCATTGAGAAGCCCTCTCATAAACCACTAGGGTGTTCTTGACACAATAATAGTGACACAATAATTAGTGCTGTCTGGAAACACTATAGAGCAACAACTATAAGGAGCTACAGTATAGAGAACAAACATTTGTGGTATTTAAAAGTTGTGGGATTTCCTCAGGAAGATACAGGATATACACTGTAAAGGAAGCAGTGTGACCAACCCCAAAACCTTTGAAGGCACAAACAAGTAGAGTCACGTGTGACTACCCCAATAGTATCATGAGCAGAAATAATAATGAACGTGCAATAAAATGACCATCCAGAGAGGTTCTGAAAACCAAAACTTGCCATTTCATGATTTTACCAGCAGAGGTCTCCCAAGACCATTGAATCCTATAACATGGACATTATTAGTATATCAGTTCCTGTTAAGCACCTCAGCTAACAAAGATATGCAACCTGTTAGCATTCCCAGACAAGGAGATTGGCGGCCACTCTGGGTCATGTCTCTTTTTTCAGTACTAGTCACAATCCTGTCGACCCTTGAAAGCTGGGAATAGGATGCGGAACAATGAAGAGCCCTCGATGACTGACCTGCTTTGCCCTCTGCAAGCGGGGCAGCTGGGGAAAGTGATCTTACTGTGTGTTGGGAACACAAATTACATTATCCAGCCAGCACTTAAATCCTCTCTCTGAGCTGAGCACAACTGAAACAAATTCCTTGCCAGCAAGTCTTCATTTTCACAAAGAAAAAATATTATTCAATAATTGATTCTGCAGATCTAAAAATCGAGATCTTGGAAAAGGGAATATCTGAAGTTGACTTGGCTTCTTAAGCTTCAATATAGGGGAAGGATGCAGATGCAGCCAGCATGAAAACCTGCCTGCACACACACACACACACACACACACACACACACACAAGACCTGGCTGGTTCCAAGACCTCCATGCTGGTTTCTCTTATGCCCTACAGATGGAAGAATAGCCCAGGGTTCATTTTAACCTTGCCTCCTTATTTGGCTTGTTAGATTCTACTAACTGGTTTGAATGTCTTCCTTTCTGCGTTTGCTGCCTCCTTGGCTTTTCCAGGTCCGGAGAGACCTTGTAAGAGCTGCAGAGGGAAAATGTCATCCTGTGTGGGTTCCCTCCAACTATTACAGCAGTGCCCAGACAGAAGAATCTGCACCTGGCTGCTTTCCCATCTATGCATCTCTTAGCGTAAGGAAGGATGCGCCCCTCTAGAGTTGCTGGAATACAGCTCCCATCATCCTGACTACTGGCCAGGCTGACCAAGGCTAATGGGAGCTGGGGGCTGCATCTGGCCATTTGGGGAGCGGACATGTCTATGAACCCTTGCCTTTCTGGCCAACATACCTCCAGCCTCCAAAGTTCATTTCTTCCCCTTTTATGCCAATAACTAACAGATCCTGCTGTTCCTAAGTGGCACATGAAGCCTGTCTTCTGCCCTTTTCTTGGCTGCTCCTTTCTACAGCTCCATGGCTTCACTACTGTACCTGCCGTTTTCCCTCTTCCTTCCTCTTCCTCTGGCTTCCAGCCAATGTTTGCTACCCAGGAGAGCTAGCATTTTTAAAAGGTATTGGGGGGTAGGGGTGGGAATAAACCACCCTTCAGGTGGCAACCTTGGGCACATTTGGTCAGACCACACCTGGAGTCCTGTGTCCAGTCCTTGGTGCCACAGTTTAAGAAGGATAGTATTGACAAGCTGGAAGGTGGGCAGAGGAGGGCGACCAAGAGGATCCAGGGTCTGGAAACCAAGCCTTATGAGGAACGTTACAGATAGGTAGCCGTGTTGGTCTGCCATAGACAAAATAAAAAAAAATTCCTTCCAGTAGCACCTTAAAGACCAACTAAGTTAGTTCTTGGTATGAGCTTTCGTGTGCATGCACACTTCTTCAGATACACATGTGGACCTGAACCAACAGATTCAAGTTAGAAGAAAGGAGATTCCAATTAAACATCAGGATTGGATTCCCTTGGGGGGGGTGGACTCTCTTGATTGTTTTTAAGCAAAGATTTGATCAGTAATGGATGGTCTAGCTGAGATTTCTGCAGAGGTTGGACTAGATGACCCTAGGGGGTCCTAATATAAGAATTAGAGACCCAGGGCGTAGATTTGTTTGATTTCCAGTATTAATTGCATTCAGCCTTTGTCTAGCGTGCATCCATGGATGATTCCTGCATGTTGTGACTCTCTCTTGCCTCCCTCCCACGCTGCATTCCATCTCTCCTGTCTGACCCTGAAAGTGGTACAAATGGCAGGATCGTTTCCTCTGTCTGTTGTGAGTTAGCACGGACATCTCCTTGAAAGATTCCAGATATGGGAAAGGACTGTCAGCAGCCCCACTGAAGGTCTGGTTGCCTTGACAACCGTCCGATAAGTTGTAAGCCAAGACCACATATTTTGGAACACCCCAAGGAAGTTGATCCCAGTGTGGAGCCCTGTCTCTTCCTATCTCATCTCCATGTATGTAGAATGTTTGGTGTTTAATGACTCTTTTTGCACTGTGCCTATAAAACCTTTGTTCTGATGCTCCTCTAAGCAGTGGTTCAGCTGAAATAAATGCCAGGTCCCTCCTGAATGTTGGACTTGCATGGATTTCCTTGGCTTTGTGTTTTATTTAAAAGGTGGTCCCTTCCAACTTGGGACGCGGGTGGCGCTGTGGGTAAAAGCCTCAGCACCTAGGACTTGCCGATCGAAAGGTCAGCGGTTTGAATCCCCGCGGCGGGGTGCGCTCCTGTCGCTCGGTCCCACTGCCTGCCAACCTAGCAGTTCAAAAGCACCCCTGGGTGCAAGTATATAAATAGGGACCGCTTACTAGCGGGAAGGTAGACGGCGTTTCCGTGTGCTGCGCTGGCTCGCCAGATGCAGCTTGTCACACTGGCCACGTGACCCGGAAGTGTCTGCGGACAGCGCTGGCTCCCGGCCTCTTAAGCGAGATGAGCGCACAACCCTAGAGTCTGGCAAGACTGGCCCCTACGGGCAGGGGTACCTTTACCCTTCCAACTCTGCCATTCTCTGATTTAGCTGAGAGCGCAGGAGCCAACTGCTAGGGGCCGAGGTCCCTTTGCCCCCCATAAAATATTTGAAGCGTAAAGGTAAAGGACCCCTGGATGGTTAAGTCCAGTCCAAGGCGACTCTGGGGTTCAGGCGCTCATCTCGCTTTCTGGGCTGAGGGAGCCGGCGGTTGTCCACAGACAGCTTTCCGGGTCATCTGGCCAGCAGGACTAAACCGCTTCTGGCGCAACGGGACACCAGGATCGAGTGCCAGAGCGCAGGATCATCGGTGCCCCCCCCCTTGAGGGGCTTTGCCGCTCCACTGGTGCGCGTGCGCCACATCTTGTGACTGGTTGTGCAGGCTGGGGCTCAACTGCCCCCCCCTCCATGTTTTATGAGAGCCGGACTCCAGAGTGCAGGGAACTCTGCACATGCTTACGTGCAAGTCTCGCCTTTTCTGTCCCCCCCCCCGCCCACAAAAAGGGGTCTTGCGCTTCTTAGGAGAGGAGGCTTTTGGCCTGCGAGGGGGCGGGCGAGGGGGCGGGCGAGGGGGCTCCTCACGGGCCGCCCGCTGGGCCTGGCCCTGGTCGCGGGGGGGGGGGCAGGCGGGAGGGAGTGCGCAGGCGCCAGAGGCGGCGGAAAAAGCTTCGCGCTCCTTCTCTCCCTCCCGCTGGTTTCTGGGGGGGAGGCGGGGCTTAGCGTGGAACGCCGCTGACTTCCGGTTGTGGATCCTCCCTGGACTCCGCCCGCCCGCGCGTCCCCGGAAGTGGGCATTGGCGCTGCGGGCGGGGCGGGAGGCGGCGGCGGAAGGGGAGGCGGCCTGAGGGAGCGAAGTGCGTGTGAGGGAGAGAGAGAGGGAGAGAGAGGCAGAGAGCGAGCGAGCGAGCGAGGGAGGAAGGCGCGCGCCTGCGCGAGTGTGTGCGCGCGTGTGCGGAGGAGGAGGAGAAGGCGGCGGCGGCGGCGGCGGAGAGCCGGGCGGGCGGAAGGCAGGCTGGGCCTGACGGCGGCAGAAGGAACCCGAGGAAGGAGAAGATGGCGGATGGCGACAGCGGGAGCGAGCGAGGGGGCAGCGGGAGCGGCAGTGGCGGCGGCGGAGGAGGAGGCGGCGGAGGAGGCGGCTTCCAGGGCCACCGCGGCGGGGCCCCCGGCCCGGAGCAGGAGACGCAGGAGCTGGCCTCGAAGCGCCTGGACATCCAGAACAAGCGCTTCTACCTGGACGTCAAGCAGAACGCCAAGGGCCGCTTCCTGAAGATCGCGGAGGTGGGCGCGGGGGGCTCCAAGAGCCGCCTCACGCTCTCCATGGCGGTGGCCGCCGAGTTCCGGGACTACCTGGGCGACTTCATCGAGCACTACGCGCAGCTGGGGCCCAGCAGCCCCGAGCAGCTGGCGCAGGCCTCGCCCGGCGGGGAGGACGGCGGCGGGGGCGGCGCGGGGCCCCGGCGGGCCCTCAAGAGCGAGTTCCTGGTGCGCGAGAACCGCAAGTACTACCTGGACCTGAAGGAGAACCAGCGCGGCCGCTTCCTGCGCATCCGCCAGACCATCAACCGCGGGCCGGGCGGCGGCGGCGGCGGAGGGCCGGGCTTCCCCGGGGGCCCGCCGGGCCTGCAGAGCGGCCAGACCATCGCGCTGCCGGCGCAGGGCCTGATCGAGTTCCGCGACGCGCTGGCCAAGCTGATCGACGACTACGGCGCCGACGAGGACGAGCTGGGCGGCGGCGGCGGGGGGGGCCCGGGCGGGGGCGGCGGCGGCCTGTACGGCGAGCTCCCCGAAGGCACCTCCATCACGGTGGACTCGAAGCGCTTCTTCTTCGACGTGGGCTGCAACAAGTACGGCGTCTTCCTGCGCGTCAGCGAGGTGAAGCCTTCCTACCGCAACGCCATCACGGTGCCCTACAAGGCCTGGGCCAAGTTCGGCGGCGCCTTCTGCCGCTACGCCGACGAGATGCGAGACATCCAGGAGCGCCAGCGGGACAAGCTGTACGACCGACGAGCCGGGCCGGCCGGGCCGGGGAGCGGCAGCGGAGCCGGCGACGATTCCGACGGAGACGATGTAGACGACGACTGAGCCTCTCCCCCCCCCCTCCCCATCATCCTCCTCCTCCTCCCCGGCCGCCTCCTCCCCGGCGCCCCCTTGCTTCTGACAACCCCCTTCCCCTCGCCGGCCGGGAGGTTGCCATGGAGCAGGGGACTGGGTGGAGCAGGGAAGGAAACCTGGCCCCACGCTTCCTCCCCACCTCACACGCATCCTTCTGTCATGGGAGAGAGCGAGCTTCGAGATGACCTGCATACCCCCCTGACCTGCACCACTTCTGGAGCGCCCTCCTGATCTCTATCTCTGTGACCCCTTTATTTTCCCCAGGGATACAGCATCTGTTGGGCTTCACCGACATCATTGCCTCCCCTGCAGAGAGGAATCTTGTGGCCTCAGTTAACCTCAACCTTAGCCCATGGCGGAGAGAAGGGGATCTCTGCCATCTAAATCTGTCCTGCCTTCCAAGGCTCCTCCTCTACCAAATGGCTGAGATGTTTTATTTGGGAGGAAGGGAGGGAGAATTGTTACTTGGATCTTGACTCTCTCTTTCACTTCCACCCAGACCCTTCACTCTTGCGTTCCTGAGATGGTGCCCCTCTACTCTTGAAACCAGCATTCTGGAGAATAAAAGGCCACTGAGCATTGTTTGAAGGAAGGGGAGAAGCTACCACCGCTGTCCAAATCAGTGGGGGCATGGGGCTTATTTTGAGGGGGGTGCAGATCCCAATGGGGAAAGTCGTAGAGATCAATCATGGACTTAGACCAGCAGAAAATGGGGATTTAAATGGGTCGGGGAAGGGGACATAGCAGGTGGGCAGGGGAAAGAAGCAACCAATTCAAAATACCTTTTCAGAAAGGTAATTTGCTGGGGGGAGCCTGTATCTGGACCAATGTCCATTGTTGTCTTTCCGCGCCCCCCCCCCTTGCAGAATTGTTTTTTTTTATTATTTTGGGGGTGCAAATTGCTAAGCTCCAGGTGCCTGAACTGGAATTGATAAGTGAATTACTTTAAAGCTGGCAGATTCTAAAGATCTTAAATGGTATTTCATTTTTCTTTTTTTAATGGGGGTTACAAACAGGTAGATTAAAGAAAAACAGGCATAAAGCACAAGGCATGCAGAGTGGACTGGTCGCTGCTCGCTAAAGTTCTTCCCCTTCTCTCCAAATAAGGTGAAAGCAAATGGCTTTAATACGAGGCGGAAACTGGAGCTGTCTTTCTGCTGACTTCAAAAGATGATCTGGTCAAAGAAGTGAAATCTGTAGCTGGGTTTTTAAAAAGCAAAATCTTGAAATTGTAATTTGGCAAAGGAACTGTGTGGCTACAGGTCTGTGAAAAGAACCATGTAGGAAAACGGAAGGCTTCTCCCATCGTGCAAACTAGTAGACATGAACACAGACACCAAGAACCTCAGGTCCAGAAGTCCAGCATCAGTTGTTCTTTTAACAAGATTTTTTTTAAACAAAAAGAGAACTATCCATTTTCTCAGTACCTCACATTATGTTAACAGCAGAGTTGGCAAGAATGAATTGATGGGATGGATTGTTCAGAGCAATGCATGTCCAGTTGGAGCTTGATATCCATCACTAAAAAGGAGCAGAAACAACCCCACAAAAGATCTGTGACTGAACGATCCCTAGCAGCGTTTTACCATCTTCACATTTTATTATAGACTGGCTACTGCCAATTTATCCAGCTGTCCTTTCCAAACAAAGTTGGGTGTCTCCACCCAAATAATTGCCTCATCTATATTTTGAATGGATTCTTAATCTAAAATGATATTTTTTTAAAACAAATGAAGTCAGACCTATTCCCTCCAAAAGTGTTTTTAGATACATTCTATACTGGCAACTTTGAATTGAATGGAAGTTCACTACAAAGTTTCAGGTATTATTTGTGCAACATCTTAAGAGAGGCAGGTAAACCTTCCTCTACAATCTTTTTTAATTGTGCATGCCTGTCCTTTATTTGAGCTGCCTTCTTAATTTATTGCATACCCTTATTACCTTATTTTGGTATTACTCTTATCTATACTATCTTTGTTTTGTATTTATTAGAAAGCAAGGAGACATAAAAGGCATTTCTTCACACGGTTGTCACTGTAGTGGGGAAATTTGCAGGAATTTTCTTTAAAAAAATTAATTGGTTTTACTATAGCTATTATAAAGATCTGCAAATAATGTCAGAATAGTTTACCACAAGATGTTCAGCCACACATATAATTGTTTATTTTCAAAGATATTTCTTTATTCCCAGTGTCCACAGTAGATATTTTTATTGTATTTTTGAAGAAATCTTTCTTTCCATTTTTCTCCGTCGCAAAGAACTTGTTTCCTGACTTGTAATGGGAGCAATAGTATTTCTTGATGTTTTAACTACATCTGTCTACTCGTACTGTATTTTGTACTCTCCAAGGCAGCTGTTTTCAATAATGTTCTGCTGTATCTACCTATGTATTTTTGTTCAAATGTATGTAGTTCTTTGCTCCGGAGAACAACTTTCACCAACAAAAGTTTCAGCAGGTTAACTGGGATACCACAGCCCTCTAGGATTGCAGAAAACTCTACTTAACTAATTAGAGCTCTAGGCAGCAATGAAAATTGAGGCTGCAGATGCTTGGTGTATATTGCTGTAACTCTTCACTCATTTTAAACCAATGTACAATACTTGTATAGACCAACAATGTTTTGTTGCTTCAGTGGTAATTGGGTTTTTTTCCCTTTTGTTGCTCAGCTGCTGTGAGCCAATTAAAATGCAGTACCTCTCCTTTTCAGGAGAATTTTTTTTTTTTTTTGGCTGAATTGCAGTAACTAGTCTTACCTTTGTATTACGTGGTAGTGACAGGGTTTGACTGTCCCTGGCCAGTGGCTACATATGCTATAATTAGCTGCCTAGGAAGTATGTGGAAGTAGACAGAAGCATATATCAGTTGTATGCCAAGAATGCTGCCATATATGGTGTTGTTTTGGCAACCAGAAAAAAATCTTCTGTAGTCATTAGACCACTTAAAGCATTGTATATTGGGTACACAGATTGACACATGACCCTCCAAGGTATGTAGGTGGTGACAATGCAGTGTGTCAGTAGGAGAGTCTCAGTGAATATACTGGGCATGCTTGTGTCCAGCTTAAGTTTAAATGGTAAGATTTTAAATGTTTTGAGTAATACTGAGGTTATCTCACCATAGCAGGTTAGCGGCCAAGCCTCATGCTATAGGAAAATTAGTCTGGTGGCACAAGCCCTTGTTAAGTGCAGGGGTTTACGGAGGAAAATCCATAGAACTCTGAGAGTGGGGGAAGGGGGCTTGCCTGGCATCTGTAGAGCTTTGAACCTCGCCTCCCTGTTGTAAAATTTGGGACTTCTGTGATTAAAATAGTGGAGATTGCAAATACTGTATTGTTTAAGGGTCACTTGGAAGCATTGATTGGCCTCTAATGAAAGATGAATCCTATTTGGTGTAGGGATAACTGTTAGAAATCTCTCTCACACACACCCTTGCACACATGTGTGCACTTTGTACAAACTGCGCCTTTAAAAGAAAAATCACACTGCTCTCTAAGCCTAGTAGTTTTGTCTCAACAATTGGTCTCTGCAAATTCTAAGTAGGCAGACTTGTCCCTGTTCAGAGTAGCTTCTGTTCATGTGATAGGGATATTCAGCCATGTTGGGAAAAATGTACTGCCTGGATTACATCTCAGATGAATGATCTTGTTATTCCTGTTTATATTCTTGTGCTTAAATGTCAATTTGGGTAAAGGCTTCCCCATTCTTGGTGCTGCAGTTAAATTGTATCTTTGAATTTTTCTGCAGCAACATTGACAGTACCTCAGTGCAGTTTGCAAGCTGCCGTCTGGCATATCTGTGCTTAAAATAGCTTAATTCCATAAATTTACTGGAGTTTAGCTGTCACACGTTCAGGTATGTTGAGTTATGTGGCTTGTGGATCACACTGTTGTCTTAAAAATGTCGGTTCTGTGTGAGGGGGAAATGGGCAAACCTCCCTGTGGAGTTCTGCATATCCAACATTTCTAGACTTCTACTGTCCTTGGAGTGATGCATCTGCTGTACAAAACAAAATGTAAATCTTGTATAGCACCAAAAATTGTAAATATTTGAGGCATACAGGTATAAACACCCGTATCTTTAGCTCACATCTAGTTACGGGTTCTTGTTCTTCTTTCCATAGCTGTCTGCTGCAGAGCGGTTGCAGACCTAACAGTGAATGCTTTTTCTTTTTTCCTCAAATAAAAAGCAGTCACTGTTGCTTACCCTGGAATCCGCTCTGCAACCACAGATCTTTTTAAAAATAAATTAAGATTCAAGCTTCTGCTTCAGTTTCTCTCCCCAAAAACACACATTCTTATCATGCCCTGGCTTACAATTTTCAGGATAATGGGCACAAGATGCAGGTTACAATAAGCCCTCATATTGAGTGGTCCCATCATTGACTGCACGCTTCAGGTATTGGAATAGCTGAGGATGATTAGTGATCTGTTCCTATCATTAAAGGGGACATTGGAAAAGTGACTAACTCAGGCTACTTTTCACTTGTGAGGGCAGCAGTTTTGTGATTTTGGTGGAAAACTGTTCAGTGCATAAACATGCATGGACATCTCAATGTTTTAACAGAAAGATTATGGTACTTTATCTGATGCACAATTTAATCTCTCAGCAGATATTCGGTTATTATTTAAAAATAAATAAACTTGTGGCCTTGACTCTTAACTTAGTGGAAGGGAGGAAAACTTAGTTTTTCCCTTTAAAAGTGGCACTTTTTGGCTTCAAAATTATTCTAATACTACGTAGTTCTTGGTAAACATGTTGTTGATATGCTTCCTTTGGTAAAATGGTAAATGTATTGAAGTATGTTTGCTATGAAACAAATTTAGTTTTTTAAAGGGATAGTGTAATTGAGATTACCAATCTACTTGAGGCTAAATATTTAAAACTTAATGGACCCTGATACTTTTAATATGCATTATTCAAAATTATTTCTGGAAACATTGTGTAGGCAATTTAATATTACCCAGCAGAACCCTTAGCTTAGAGCTTACCTATGCTACAAACCTGAATCATTTTATACCAGAAGAATATAAAGACTTTCTTCAAAGAAACATTAGTTTGATGAGAGTGCTGGGAGATTTGTAGACTCTCACTGAGAGGGAATGATGATTAAACCAGTTTAGACCTATATGCTTTGAGCTATTGCACTCAGACCAGTCTTCTGCAGCTCAAACCTTAAAATGCTTTCTGAATGCCAAACTGGTAGTGGCGGGTCTCTTATTATGTATTTCTTGATTATTTGTTCACTCATGAATTTGCGATGTAAATGCATACTCTTCATGGTAGCTTCCTTCCCCCATGTTCTTGATAGTCTGATTCCAGGTGTGATAGAGGTATTTAGAAAGCTTGCCTCTTGTCCAGCAATGGTGCTTATGGTAATTCAGTGTCAGCAAAATTACTGTAGCAATTTGTTGTGCTTGAGCATTAGCCAGATCATCTTAATTGTCAGGTGGCGTTTACTTCTTAGAATTGCATACTTGGGTTTGATTTATTAGGTTGATGGAGTTTGGCTAAGGTAAGGAAAGACTGGTTGTAGTAAAAAAGATTTCTTCCTCCCTCTTGCAGGTTCTCGGGAACCTCATCTTTTGCACTTTGTAGTTTTTAGCCAACAGAGGAAGAGTTAAAAAGAATTAAGACTGACAGATTGCTTTATTGAGGTATTGTGAGAGGAAAGCACGTGGCTGAAGCATAACAGCTGTTTCGTGTAAGGTTCCAGAGAAGTTTAATATTGGAAGCAGACATTCAAACCTGTGAATGTGGCCATGAGCTGCTACCTCTCCTACCTGTAGAATGACAGTTAATCTGCAGTGGTGTTAGACTAACTCCATCTTAATATAATGAGGTTGGTGTAGTATATGGTGGAGTAAAATTTTCCTTTTTAATAAAATAAAATCCCAACATTATGGTCTAGTCACACAAACAACAGGTATTTTGCATAGTTGTAGGGAGTAAGCAATAACACAGTCGCTGGGCTCTAAAGAACTGATTTGCTAGCTGGGTGTGCTTGAGGTGGGGTTGGTCTTGTGGTTCTTAAGGAGGAGCTTCAAAAGCAGTTAGTAGCATGGGGGATCTCTTCAGATGCGAACAGCCCAAAATTTCACTGGCTGTGTACTATTCCATTGGGCACAGTGAAAGTGTTTCTTTGGGTCCCAGCCTCTCATATTCAACTTGCAGCAGTATAATTAAGGCCAGTTGTGTAAATTTGCTCGTATCTGATTTGACAGAGGAGAACTAAGTTGTAGACTTCAGAGCAGCACAACTAAAGTCTGGGACTGTTCCCAGAGTCTTTATAGAATAACTGTTCTACCATCGCCCAGTTTTTTGAGCATGAGAATCATTAACTTGCCAAAAATGCTCACCTAAGGAAAGAAGAATGTACCAGGATGTTTACTAACTGATTTCTAATCAATAATTACCATGAATTTTTTTTTTGCTAGCCTTCTCACTCCAGCTCCTCTTTTTTTTAATCTGACAAGGGGAAGAGTGGGGGAGAGCTCAAGGTTTCAATGTCTACTAGAAATATAGAAATACCAACACAATTTTGTCTCTTAAATTCCGTGAAGGGAAGGTTAAGTGTGCTTTGTCAAAGCCATTTTGTAATAAGCTGCTATGTAGCCTTAATCTCATAATGTACTGTGTGTGTGTGTGTGTATAGGTACATATACACATACATACAAAGTAAGCGGCCCACAGCAAAGAAGTACAAGTTTGTCAAAGCTATTGTAAATGTACAGGAAAGCTTACTGCTGCTTCCCCCACTCCTGGCCTATCACTGCTTTGTGTAGCCAAGGTAAACTGTCTTTAAGACTTGCAGAGGACATAATTTAAAACAGCAGTCACTGTGCACCATTTTAACCCAGGCAAGTTTCCAAGACAATATGTTTAATTTCCTGCCCTGCTTTTTCTGTGTTGAAAGGCCCATCTGGTTAGAAAATCCCATATTTGAATGCATGTGGGATTTACAAGAATATAGCTTAATCTTGTTGTTTCTTCACACTGCCCCTCTTCAGAATTGGAGCTGTTGACTCAGGCATGCTCAAATGTAAAGAACCATGATAAGCGAGTTAGCCAGTTATCTCCTAGCTTACATGTGCTGTGAATATTTTAACCTTACCAACATTTGTAGAGAGGGGCCCATTAGGAGAAGGCAGGTCATTGGCCCAATAATAACATTGGGTAATAATCTGAGCAGCTCTCCATGTTACCTTTCCCTCCAGCACTTTCACATCATCCTTGCTGGCCTATTATTAAGAGGAAATGTGTTAAACAGTCTAGATTGCTGAAGCTGCATTCAGTGATTTTCATGCTACAAAGAATGCTGTGGTTCCACAGAAGCATATCAAGTTCCTCAGTGAGAAGACTGTCCGCTGTCTCAATGTCCAGCTGCACAGGAAGGTTAGGGCATTTTGGAACATAACCTTTCTTGGTGAGAGGTCTGATCAGTGCCCATATTTGAACATACCGTAGAATCTTCTGCAGTGCACAGGTTGCAGCAGATGCTCAAGGCAGGCAAAACCCTATGTGAAGCAGGTTCTCTGAGGAGCTGATATGTTTGAAAGTCAAGCAAATGTTGAGCAATTGCAGCCTGTATTGTAGGTAGCTTATTTTTCCCCATGTTATGTTACCAGTTGGTGCTGGTAGTCTTCCATGTTTTGCCAAGACTGGTGGAACAAACACTCATAATCTGGTTTCCAAGTCTCTTGCTCTTTCTCCTTGCCTCATTGAATTAACCTTTGCACTGCAGGTGGATTTTGCAAGCACAGGTCTTCCATTGAAATGAATGGATAGTGCCCCCGCTGCTGTGCTTGCTGGCGTAGCCGCCAAAGTCCTTTTCCAGCAGAGGGTGCAGCAGTCAGCTGCCTCTTCCAGTTAGAGGTATTGCTTACTACAGATACTACAGTATCTGTTGCTCAATTTGATGCTAACAGATTTGTCAAAAGTGATATGCAGGATTAGAAAGAAAGGGCAGGGGGTGCAGAATCGTTGCCCTTGGGAAGTGGAGGTTTTGCTGGGCTGAATGTACAATTTCAGTAGTGAGCAAATATTTTAATTTGGTATAAAGTTGAGAAAACCTTGTGTAAGTGATAATTGATCATATATGGATGTAATCAGCCCATATGTAAATATACACGTTTGTACATTGTATACATAGAAAGAAATGTCTGTGTACATGTGTATGTATTTATAAAAACATGTTTCTCTGCTAGATAGTAAATGCAAAAGTAGCTCTAATTTTATATCTATCTCTCTATATATATCTATATATTTAAAAAAAACTCCCCCTCTATAAATATATTATATAAATGCTAGAAGTTAATTTGTAGTAAAATAGATCTGATTTCAGGAATATCTGCTGAGAGACCAAAAAGTTCACTTTTAAGTACCTTAATTAAAGAATAAAGTTTATTCCTCTTGTTTATTTTTTTATATAAAAAAATTAAATGCACTTTAACTGGCAAAACAAACACAAAAAGCTGCGTGGTGCAGTTTCAAGCATACAGAGATGTTTTAAAAGTGCAGCACCCATTCAGAAATATTCCTTTCTCACCCATTAAGCAGAGCGCTGGAAAGTATTTACAGTCCCAGGGCAAAGAGCTGCCTCTTGGTCTTGCTGCCTGTTGGCTGAAGCTGAGATTCTGATTTCCCTTTTGGGGAGGGGGGCTGGCAGGACTGCTTTTAAAGAGCAATGCAGATGCAGCCAGACACTACAGGCTGCTGTCAAACAAAGGCAGGTCCTGGATTTACCACTAGCTGACTAGCAAAACAACAACAAACCAGTCCAAACGACATAAAGAACTCCTCATGCTAGTTGAGCACTCCTTACCATAACAGGTTTTTGCAAATGGAGTTTTACAGTCTATATTTAAAAAAATGTATGTTTGTAACAAATAAAAGTATGCGGAAAAGTGAATGAACATGTACCTCTGTCTCTGGGTTTTTTATGTAGTGGGAAATCATGTATTTTTGTGATGCAATTGAAAATTAATCATTTATTACCCTGGAGCTATGTTAGATCTGTCATGAGTTGATGGGCCTGTGGCAAAGCGTTGCCTGTTTGAATGAGTGGGAAATATCCAAGTAGGGAAGTATACCAAACAAGAAGCAAGATTCTATAAATCCTGGTGGATCTCAGGGACTGAAGATGAATTCCTGGAGTGGGGCAGGGAGGGCAGGGAGAAGCTTGGACTCCTCTATGGTTGCCATCTTTTGCCAACTGCTGTCTGTGAATGCTAGGCTATTTTATTTGTATATCACTGCACACATCCAGAGGCACCCTGGAGCAATTTTCAAGAACAAAATACAACATATACATATGTTCACCAAAATGATACAAATACTAAAATATTCATCCAAAGAAAGAAGGTGTTACTTTTTATTATCGTAATCTGGCCACCCCAAGAGAGAGTAGTGTGTGTGATGACAGTTTCACAGCACTTTAGAGCCATAGAACTGAGGCTTGTGATTCTCTCCCTGAGCTTGGATTTAAACCCAAAAATCCACCCTTCTGGAGTACGTAGCCTCTTAACTGTTAGTTGGCTCCTACTGGAAGAAAGCCTACAACTGGGAGATCTGCACAAGCTTCTCAAAATGTGCAAAAGTGGAGTTTCCAACTTGTTGGCTGAAACTAATTTTGTAAACCATCTATGATTATAGGCCAAAATGACTAGAAAAACCTTTTAAAACTCTTAAAATAACCATGGAGATAGGAGGTGCATTGTTCAAAATATGCCATGTGGAATGCTGCTTCTGAAAGAATCTGGCACCAATCTCCGGGAGAAATGTTATAAACTAGCTCAATCACAATTTGAAAGTTTGTTTGTACCCTGCCCATCTGACTGGATTGCCCCAGCCACTCTGGGCAGCTTCCAGCAAATTAAAACATCAGACACAGTAAAACATGAAACATAAAAAAACTTCCCAATACAGGGTTGCCTTCAGATGTCTTCAAAAAGTCAGATAGTTTGTTTCCTTGACATCCGATGGGAGGGCGTTCCACAGGACAGGCTCCACTACCGAGGAGGCCCTCTGCCTGGTTCCCTGTAACCTTGCTTCTCGCAGTGAGGGAACCGCCAGAAGGCTCTCGGAGCTGGATCTCAGGCTAAATGGTGGTGGTGGAGACGCTCCTTTAGGTATACAGGGCCAAAGCCATTTTGGCCTTTAAAAGTCAGCACCAACACTGAATTGTGCTTAGAAACGTACTGGGAGCCAATTTAGATCTTTTAGGACCAGTGTAAAAGACCCTGATGTTGGAAAAGATGGAGGGCACAAGGAGAAGGGGACGACAGAGGACAAGATGGTTGGACAGTGTTCTTGAAGCTACAAACATGAGCCTGACCAAACTGCGGGAGGCGGTGGAAGACAGGAGTGCCTGGCGTGCTCTGGTCCATGGGGTCATGAAGAGTCGGACACGACTAAACAACAACAATATGGTCCCTATGGCAGCTCCCAGTCACCAGTCTAGCTACCGCATTCTGGTTTAGTTGTAGTTTCTGAGTCACCTTCAAAGGTAACCCCATGTAGCGTGCATTGCGGTAGTCTTAAGTGGGAGATAGCCAGGCATGTACCACTCTGGAGAGACATGGCACAAGCAGGTAGGGTTTCAGCTGGCGTACCAGATGGACATAGAATTGACCTGCACCTCCATGGATAGCTGTGAGTCCAAAATAATTCCCAGTCTGCGCACCTGGTCCTTCAGGAGCACAGTTACCCCTTTCAGGACCAGGAAATGCCCCACACCTCCCTGTCCCCTGTCACCCAGAAACAGTACTGTCTTGTCGAGGTTCAATCTCAATCTGTTGACTGCCATCCATCTCCCAATCGCCTCCAGATACCCACACAGGACGTTCACTGCCTTCATTGGTTCCGATTTAAATGAGGTAGAACTGGGTATCATCTGCATACTGGTGAATGCTTAGCCCGGACCCCCTAATGATCTCTCCCAGCAGTTTCATATAAATGTTAAAAAGTATGGGGAAGAGGACAGAACCCTGAGGCACCCCACAAGTGAGAGCCCAGGAGGAAGGAGCAGAACCACTGTATAACAGTGCTCCCAGCTCCTCTAGACAGTCCAGAAGGAGGTCATGGTCGATGGTATCAAAGGCCGCTGAGAGATCCAGCCGAACTAGGAAACAGCTTTCACCTTTGTCCCTAGCCTGCCAGAGATAATCAACCGGTGTGGCCATGGCGGTTTCAATCCTATGATGGGGCCTGAAAACTGACTGGAAGGGGTTCAAGTAGTCAGCACCCTTCAGGTGTGCCTGGAGCTGTTCCGCAACCACCCACTCAATCACCTTGCCCAGGAATGGAAGATTTGAGACTGGGCGATAACTGGCCTTAGTGTCCGGGTCCAAAGATGGTTTTTTAAAAAGTGATTTAATAACTGTTTCTTTAAGTGGGTCTGGGAAGACTCCCTCACGTTCACCACCCCACGGAGCCCATTGCCCAGCCTTGCCTGGCTTGCTTTTATGAGCCAGGATGGGCAAGAATCAAGGAGACAGGTGGTTGGTTTCACTTGCCCAAGCAGCCTGTCCACATCCTTGGAAGTAACAGGTTGAAACTGATCCCATGCAACTGGACAGAGTGCTGGCACTCTCCCACCCTGACCCTGCTAACACAGCAGGAGATCTTGGTGTCCTTACTGAACCCGGATCGTGAACATGGTTCTGTTAAACTATGAACCACCTGAAAAAGTCTCCTGGAACTGTTTTTTGCAAGTGCAATGGAGGTGGTGAAGAACATCTTCACTGTTGCCATCACCACTTGGTAGGCTCAATATTGAGCTCCAACCCATGTTCAGTCCGATTTGAACTAAGTTTTCCACCACTCTAGCCGTCTCAGCAATTGTTTCATCGCCCTCTGTCCTGGGGAATACCAGGGAACCATCTGAGCTCCTTGTAATCGGAGAGGGTGCTTTGGAGCCAAACAGGGGATAATCGTGGTTAACTCTGCATTCCAGTGGGCCACCAGGGCGTCAGCTAAAAGGCCATCAGCATGGATAAGACATCCCCTACCACCCTCTGGAAACCATCTGGATCCATTAAGTGGCGGGGGCGGACCATCCAAATCGGTCCCACCTCCCTGCAGAGGGGAAGGGTTGCAGAGAAGTCTAGATGTACCAGGAAATGATCTGACAATGGTACTTTTTTTGTTATGCTGGAACTTAGTGTCAGATCACTCACATCCACAGTGGTGAACACCAGATCTAAGGCATGTCCATGGCTTATTCAGGGATAGCCCCATGGAGGCCATGTTTTCCATGAAGTCCCAAGAGGCCCCTTGTAAGGTCGTGTCAGCATGGATGTTAAAATCCCTTCAGGACAACCAAACTAGGTGTCTCCAGGAGAACATCCTCCATGACTTGAAGCAGTTCAGGCAGGGAATCCTTGGTGCAGCGGGGAGGTCGGTACACCAAAAGGAATCTGGTACTGCCCCTATGGCCCAGCTTCCACAAAAAGCACTCAGAAAACAGTGTCTTTCTAAACATCACTGTAACCCCCCTCCCCGCCCACATGACCTGGGTTGCTGTGTGTAAGAGAAGGCTGGCAGACAAGCAGTGGCAAGAACAGGCTCATCCGCCTCATCCAACCAAGTCTCCATTACACATGCCAGGTCAAGTCCTCCACCCACGATCAAGTCATGGATCTTGTGGACCATTGACTTGGCACAGTGCCACTTTAAGGCCAGGTGGGACACCCTTGTTAATACTGATATTGCTAACGCCATAGAATATTTCAGCAGTGCAGATGCTTTTTATTAAGTATTTTGATATTTTGTATTAAGTATTTTGTTATCTCTTGATAGTATATGTGATGTGCTGCTCACAGATCTGCCATGGTCGTGCAGTGCTATCTCCTTACACTTACATCCCATTGCAAGTGTATTCTGCAGGAAGGAACACAAAAATGCAAAGTGAAATTAGGCTTCTGGTGTATCTTGCTTTCTGCTATTTTTAAGAGCAGGCTTCTAGCTTGTATGGTGTCAAGTAGGTTATTTAGGTGGGGGGACAATGCTTGGTGCAACCACAGGTTCAAAGGGGTGGCTTTCAGCTGGCCTTCAACGGTCACTGGGCTTCCCAGTACAGCAGTGCCAGAATAATTCATTAAAAATAGTATACTTGCAGAACAAAACATGCAAGATATTAAATGCAGTACAGGTCATACCTTGTGTTATGTTTGCTTCATGATACGTTTTTTCAGGTTGCATCCCGCGGCGACCCAGAAGTACCGGAAAGGGTTACTTCCGGGTTTTGCCACTTGCACATGCGCAGACGCGCCAAATGACGTCACACACATGCGCAGAAGCAGCGAATCGTGACCTGTGTGTGCGCAGGCGCACCGCTGCGGGCTGCGTTCTGCTCATGTTGCAAACGGGCCTCCGGAACGGATCCCGTTTGCAACTAGAGGTACCACTGTACTGCTCAACTCTGGCAGTTTGGGTCTTGGTGCAGAATCACCTTATAATATTTTTGTTCCATGTGGAAGACAGACAACTTGATTACCCATTCCTGACATTGTACTACTTTCCAATAAAGATTCCAAGTCTTGCAAGAATACCAAGTTGAGTGTGGAGCCTCTCTGCTTGTACATGTTTGTGCATTTCAACCCACGATAGCACAGTTCATTGATTTGCATAATCTTGACTGGAATTTGAAATGGGGTTTGGTATTTTTGGGTTTGTTTTCAGAGTCCGCCGTGACAAGAGTAGCTGCAAGAGGCCAGTTTGCAGTGGTGCTGTCAGGACTGGACTTTGGAGCAGACGCTCAGGGCTGCACTTAGAATGAGCAGGGTGGCCCACAAACAGCTGGGGCACCTTAGCCACATTTTGAAATAAGGGAAGTAAGATGCTTTGCAGTCTAAATAAGGGCTTCCCTTTAAGAACACGATATCGAGAGTGTAAAATTGCTTTGCTCCACTGCTCCTGAGCAGCAGTTTGTTCTGACCAGTGTAGCATTACTGCTCTTGATATCCGCCTGCTCAGGTAGGGGGGGTCTGGTTTGCCCAGGTGCCAAGAGGTGTGTTGCAGAGGCAAAGGTTTTTCAGACAGTTTTGGTTTCCTGCTGCAAGAGGATCTTATTGATTTCTTTACAAAACAGGAGTGGGGTGGGCTGTACCGCTTCAGTACTTGTAAAAGAGGCTATTAGGGATGGTTTGAACAGGGTGTGCTGCACGTAGCTCCAGTAAGGGCTCCCCAGTGCCAACACTGCCTCCTCGTCTGCCTGCAGCATCCGCTTATGGCAGCCTTGCTCTTCTCCCTGCTTCGCTCTCTGCCCCATCTCATCCCCAGCTATCCCTAGCTTGCTTGCCCTAGTCAAAAGCTTTAGCTACATTCCCCACATTCTACTTGGGCTCTTTCTGACAACTTATCAGTCCAAGGGAGGCCTAAAACCCAAATATTTGCTTTATTTCAAATCAGTTTGTGGATTTTAGTACTACTTCATCTCTGCAGATCCACATTTATCAGTACCTCTCTTCCTTCCCCATGCCCTCACCATTCCCCTAGACTTTCTTTTTATGGTCTTCTATAGGAGGGGTGGGGAACATCTGTCTTGGGGGCTGAGTGCAACCTTCTAAGCCCCTTGCCAGGCTTGATGTGCTTTTGCCTGCCTGAAATGGGCCTTTGAACTTTGACCACACCTTTTGCTTGCCGGATAGAAGATGGATGTGTTCGCATAGAAACTAGCCTGCTGTACAAAGGTAAAATCCACGTGTAGCTCCTCCCACTTTTGCCTCTAGTCCTGCCCACCACTGGCATGTGGCCCCCAAAAGGTTTCTCAGAAGTGATTGTGGCCCTTGGACTGAAAAATGCCTCTACACCTGCTCCTATAGCTCCTCCCCACCACTGGATAGCTCAATCGATTAGAGCATGGTGCTGATGATACCAGGGTTGCAGGTTCAGTCCTCATATGGGGCAGCTGAATTGCAGGGGGTTGGACTAGATAATCCTCAGGGTCACTTCCAACTCTACCATTCTATGACTCTGTCTCCTTTTTCCCCAGCTGCCCTCCCTCTCCCACAGGAGCAATGTCTGTGGTAGCTTCTAAGCTTCACCAATTGCAGCAAAAAAGCATTGCCACACTATCCCTTAGTTTCTACCTGCCTGAACCTTCCTTTTCTTCTTGCCTTGGCTCTTAGCAACTGGGGGGGGGGGCAGAAAATCCATATTGCCCTTTTCACAAAAAAGTGACATTTCACAGAGCAAAGAGCTCCAGGTTAGGTATAGAAGCTACACAGTTCCTGCCACCTGCAGCCTAATCTGGTGCCTGTTTGTTCAGAAGTTAATGGTCAGGAGAAAAGGGGTGAGTGAAGATCTATATCAAGAACAAAGGAGGCGGGTAAAGATCTACATGGGGATCTGCCACCCCTGTGGATCCTGCCACCCCAGGCAGTTGCCTCACCTTGCCGGCCCTGCAAATGGCCACTGGATTTGATGAAATTTACTAGTGCATACATGTCCATAGGGCTGTAGCTGTAGTTAACACCTGCCACCTGCCCCAAATCATGAGCGACTCCGCTGCTCCTGCCCCTACAGCATCCTGCAAAGCTCACCAGACACCCAGTTGGGCAGTAAGGACCAAAATCGCTTCTTCTCGACTGATGGGCCTTGCAGTCCAGAAGCGCTGCAGGGCACCAGGTTAGGGAAGCTTGGCCAGGGCTCTGAACAGGGGCAGACCCTGGGGGCTCAGATTTCAGCACTGCCCCGTGTGACGCCAACATCCACCCTCTCCCTGCTTCTCTCACTCCATCCTAAATAAGAGTCGTGCCCCCCCCCCCAAGCTCTCCCCTCAACCTGCCTCTGCTCTGAAGGAGCCACTTGCTGGAAGAGGGCAAAGCGAAGAGCGGCAGCATCTCACCCCGGCCCCCCAGCGCCGAAGGTGGGGCACTTTCCGCTGAACCTCTGCAAGGGGGAGGGGCCTCAGCGAGCGACGGCATCCTGTGCGGAAGCTGGGCGCCCCAAATCCGCGGATCCCATAGAACTGTGGCGTGAGAAGGGCCTCCGAGGGCAATCCCCGGGGTGGGAGAGCGGCCAGGCTCGACGGGCTGGTGCTGGGGGCCCCGAGGAGCCCGCGCCTAACAGGTTGGGAATGGCGGGCGGGAAGACGCAGCAAGGGCCCCTCCAGCCCGGGGAAGGGGAGCCCCGCGGGCCCGGAGAGGGAGAGGGAAGCCGCCGGCTGGAGCCGCGCGCGCCGGTTATATATAGAAGGGAGCCGGCGGCGCGCCCGCTGCACCGCGCGGCTACGTCAGCCAAGGGAAGCTTCCCCTGGCGGTGTCCCGCTTTATCCGGGCGATTGTGCTGCTCCCGGGCCAGATCTGATGTGAGGTCGAGGATCCTTTGTTTTAAATGCTGGTGGGTTGTTGTGGGGTGGGGTGGGGGAGCCCTACTCGCCATCAGACATAATCCTCAGGTCCCCTGCTTTCATTTTATTAAAAAATGAGTGCATAATAAGGCCACATCCGCATCATGCATTTAAGGCACCACTTCAAACCCAAAGAAATCCAGGGAACGGCAGTCTGTGCTGAGAGCTGTCCCTTCCCAGGCAGGGCTGCAATTCCCAGGATGCAATAGACCAGTGTTTCCCAACCGGTGTTCCGCGGCACACTAGTGTGCCGCGAGACGTTGCCTGGTGTGCCGTGGGAGGGAGGGGGGCGAGTCGGGCGGCGAGGAGAGGCCGCCCAGCGCGGGGCTCTCGGCGTCTGCCTGCCTGGCTGCCTGCGTGGCGCTGACGTCACAGGGCTGTAACGTGCCCCACATAGGCACACGCGGGGCGGCGAGCGAGCTCCCTCCCACATCCCATTGC
Source organism: Podarcis liolepis (assembly GCF_965112155.1). Taxonomy (NCBI): domain Eukaryota; kingdom Metazoa; phylum Chordata; class Lepidosauria; order Squamata; family Lacertidae; genus Podarcis; species Podarcis liolepis. The sequence goes on along the minus strand of NC_139561.1, from coordinate 1,831,552 downwards.
CGCTCGCTTCGGCCGTCCTACTGGGCTGGCGCAGGCGGAAGGCCTGCGCATGCGCGAGGTTTTCGCGCCTTCGGGATTCCCTTCACGCCTTCCTCCTCCCGGGTCCTTGAGAGCGCGGGAAGCGGCAGCGCGAGACCGGCGTTGAGCCTGGTAGGTATTGCGCTTGCCAAGGCAGTCATTTGGGAAATGAAAACTTGCAAAGCAAGCAACCAGTTCAATCTGAAGTACGTGTATGCTTAATATCCTGTATCTGAAACCTGTTCTGCCCCCTCCCCCACACTTGGTGCCATTTTCATCTACACATGCAGCAGAGTAAGTTGACCCAGAATAGTACCAATTCAGATGGCAGATGGGAGAATGACAGTGCTGAATGCTTTCCCATGTAGAACAGTCCCTGCAAATAAAAACCTAGCATATTTGGAAGAGGGATGCTAGCCTAACCATTACCTTCTATGCTGTTACTATTTTTTTATTTTTTTTACATAAGTAAAAAGTGACCTTTCCCCATCTGGCATGGTGGTGTGCCTCGAGATTTTTTTCATGAAACAAGTGTGCCTTTGCCCAAAAAAGGTTGGGAAACACTGCAATAGACAACCCACCCACCTCCCGGCCTAGGGGACTCTGCAAACTGCAGCTGGCTGGGCTTGCCTTCCCCACCATCACAGCCTTTTCCATATAACCTCAAAGAGTCTTATGACAAAGGAAGGCTTCAGCACATTTATGATACAGCATAAGCCGGCAACGATGCTCCCTTCTAGGCATGGCCAGGAAGTGCCCAGGCGTGAGGTCAGAGGGAAATGCAAGGAGGACAGTGGCGATCAACGTAAACTGACACATGCGCACATCCTGGAATTGGTAAGCTAGGTAACATACGTAGCGTTGTAAAAATACGTCATCTAAAGTCAAGTACAGGTGAAAAACTGAATTTCCTGATAAATTGTGATTCAGAGGTGTCAGGGGTTTAGGAGCAGAGGCAAGGGCAAGGGAGGAAACAGAGAGCGAAGGGGAGGAGGCAGAAGAAAAGATGAGTGATGACGACGACCCGAGATCTCCGAGTCTTTCCAGTGAATCAGAGGATTCACAGAAAGGAGCACCAGTGGCCAGGGCAAGGGGGGAGTCTAGGGGGGCACCCCAGGAAGATAGAGCCAGAGGGGACTCAGAGGAGAGCAGTTGGAAATCGGGACCAGCGTCACCGCCAGAGAGCAGGGAAGAGGAAAGGAGCCAGGGGGCAAGCGCTGGCAGCTCACCACAGGAGGGAGGGCACGAGTCAGGAGTGGCCACACCTCCATCGGGGAGCGAAGAAACGGTTAAGCGGAAAGTGGAAGGTTGGGCGCGCGCGCCAAGTTCAAATGCAGAGGAAGGTGGCGCAGTAAGCAGCCCGGAAAGGGAGCCAGGTCCTAAAGCCCGGCGCAAGGAGACAGGAGGGTCCGGGGGGTCAGCGTCAGAAGAATCCCGGAAGGAAGAGACCCCGGGGGGTAGAGGGACCCAGAGGAGGACAGTCAGGCGGAAAAGGTGGAGCCGGGCTAGGATATTAAGTTGGTGCACACGGGGCGGAGACTCAGACGGAGCTTCGCCGATCTAGCTACTAGACGTAGAGTTGCGCGCAGCAGCGTGAGAATGGAAACTGTAACTCAATAAAGACTTTTACTTAATGATCGCTGGCTAGCGTGATCCTCTGTGAGCTAGGATCTTCAAGCAGCTCTGACAGTAAGCTCCGTCTCACTAATTGTGGGCATCTACAGCCTCGAGGAGGGGAGAGAAGCAGGTGCCTACTAGCGAGCTCACGAACGGCAGACGACATGACGGCTGAGCAGCAGATAGAGGAACTCAGAAAAGCAGTGTCACAACTGAATGCCGAGGCTCTCGCATCCAGGAAGAGAGAGGAGGAGGCAGCTGCCGCCTGCAGGGATCTCCAGGTCAGGTTAGACGTGCTGACAAAGCAGACACCCAGGCAGGAGGGAATTGGGTTGGCGAGACGAACAGGCGGTCTGGTCTCTCACTTCGATGGGAACCTGCAACAGTATCCCAACTTTAGAGCAGACGTACTGTGCGCACTGCAACTGCTGAATAAAGACTTTAGAGATGAGCAAGAGAAAGTGGGATTCATCATGTCCCATTTGCATGGGGATGCTAAAGCATGGCTGCGCAATTTATGGAGAGATAAGGATCCGGCGCTCCAAAATGCGGATGCCTTTATTAAAGCGATGGATGGGTGTTTTTTATCAAGCATTGACGTGGATCTTGCCCGGAAGGAGGTGCATGGACTAAGGCAAGGGAGGGCCAGCGTGAGGCAGTACCATGCCCGCTTTTTCGCTTTGGTCAGTGCCCTGGAATGGGACAGAGATTCGGCCCCTGTAAGAGACCTCTTTTGGGAAGGGCTGCACAGCTCGATTAAAGATGAGATCGCGAGGGGGGAGAGACCCCGGACCACCCAGGAGGTCGTTCAGAGGGCACTGGCAGTGGGGGTGCGGCTGGAAGAACGTCCGTGGAGCAGGGACGAAGGGCGTGGAGGGCGCGAACCAGCCAGGGGCTCCTCCTTCCTTCCCAGAGAAGCAGCGCGTGCGCAATCCACGCCTCCGCCAGGAGGAGGAGTGGAACCTATGGAGGTTGGAGGTGCAAGGGCTCAGTCAGCAACCAGAGCCCTAGCACCGGCAGCAGTGAAAGCGAAGCCTCCTAGAGGGAACAGGAAGTGTTACGTCTGTGAGGAGCCAGGGCATATGGCGAAAGAGTGTCCCCAGAGGCTCCACAAGCTCACTGCAGCCTCAGCAATGGTGACTGCAGCAACGCAGCAAGGAGGGCCACAGCAGGGAAACGACGCAGTCTGGCTGGAGGAAGAGGCCCTGGGGCCCAGCCAGACGTGTTAGTGACGCAGTCCCCAGAGATTTTACAGCCCGTGAACCCCCTCCCGCCCAAACCAGTAGTGAGGCTCACCGCATCTCTCCAGCTGCCCAATGGAATCACCATGGACGTGCCAATCACAGTTGACTCGGGCAGCAATGCGGACTTTATAGGGCAGGACTTTGTCGACAAACACGCTATACAGTTGCTGCCGGCCACACTGCCCCTGCAGGTTGTCACGGTGGATGGCAGGGAGTTGCTAGGGGGGCAAGTGGTGAAGCAGACGCCACCGATGGCGATGCGACTTGGGAATCACAAAGAAATCATCAGCTTCAATGTCACTCAACTATCGGATACGCCCATTGTATTGGGAATGAGTTGGCTGGACAAGCACAGCCCAACGTTGGCTTGGTACCAGAGGCAGCTGATCTTCGGCTCTTCCTTTTGTGCTGAACACTGCATCGTGCCCCGGCAGGAAGGAGAGGAAGAGGAGTCACAGCTGCTGCTAGGCACGCTGCAAGCGATTCCCCACAAGTACGCAGAATTTTTGGAAGTTTTCTGCGAGAAGGAGGCAGACAGGCTACCCCCTCACAGACCATATGACTGCAAAATTGACCTGCTGCCGGGGGCGGCGCTGCCTAAAGGGAAACTGTATTCCATGTCAGAGGACGAACTGCAGGAACTCAAAGAGTTCATAGATCATAATTTGGAGCGCGGTTTCATCCGAGAGTCCAAGGCAGCGGGGGGCAGTCCTGTATTCTTTGTTAAAAAGCGAGACACGCCCCAAAAAAGACTGGTAGTGGACTATCGCATTTTAAACAATGGGACCAAGCCATCGGACTTCCCCATGCCCCGAATCGACGACCTCCTCGCAAAGGTACGCAAGGGAAAAGTGTTCACCAAGTTAGACCTGCGAGGGGCGTACAACCTCATTCACATGCGGGAGGGAGATGAGTGGAAGACGGCCATGTTCACGCCACTGGGTACCTACGAATATAGAGTTATGCCTTTTGGATTGCAAAATGGCTCCCACGTTTTTCAAGCTTTCATGCATCACGTGTTGGCGGGACTTCTCTACAAGACGTGCGTCTGTTTCTTAGATGACATCCTGATCTTTTCGGAATCGCAGCAGGAGCATGACGGACACGTCAAGGAAGTGCTGAGCAGGCTAAAGCAACATAGGCTCTACGCCAAGCTGGAGAAGTGCCAATTTGACGTGACGGAGGTGGATTTTCTGGGCTACAAGTTGTCTGACAAGGGGCTCGCCATGGACAGCGCCAAGGTTCGAGCGGTATTGGATTGGAAGAGTCCACGCAACCGGAAGGAGGTCCAACGGTTTGTCGGCTTTGCGAACTCCTATCGCAAGTTTATCAAGGGCTTCGCTATGCAGACAGCGGCCATCACAGACACGCTTAGCTCCAAGAAAAAGAAGTTCGTTTGGACAGAGCAGGCGGAGCAGTCCTTTCAGGCACTCAAGCGTCTCTTCGCGTCGGAAGAGCAGCTGCTTCACGTCAACCCCAGCAGGCCGATGAGGGTGGAGACAGACGCCTCGGACAGAGCCGTGGGGGCGGTCCTGCTGCAAAAGGACCCGCAGGGGGTGTGGCGACCGGGAGCGTTTTACTCCAGGAAGCTCAGCAAGTCCAAGCAGAACTACACCATCTGGGACAGGGAGTTGCTGGCCATTCATGCAGCGTTCAAAGCGTGGAGGCACTTCCTGATCGGCGCCAAGCACACGGTGCAGGTTTGCACGGACCACAAGAATCTGGAGTACTGGCGCACGGCACAGTTCCTAAACCAGAGGCAGATACGTTGGGCTGAGTTCTTTGCGAACTTCGACTTCCGCATAGAGTATGTCCCGGGGGACACCAACATCATGGCGGACGCTCTCTCCCGTAAGCCGCAGTATCTGGAGGACGCAACGCCAGCAGCCGCCATGCACATCTTCGCACCAACAGTGTGGGCGTGCGCCGCGGCAACCGTGGACCTGGAGGCGGTGCGACGAGCGTTGCAGGATGACTCCTTCGCGCAAGCAAAGATGGCAGAGGTGCAAAGGGGCAAGGCAGCGGCCGACGGTTTCCAGCTACGAGATGGTTTGCTCATCCGTAAAGGGGCCATCTACGTGCCAGGAGACGACCTTCGCGCCAAGGTGCTGCAGCAGCTGCACGACGCGCCCACTGCCGGGCACTTCGGCAAGGAGAAGACGGTGGAATTAGTAGCCAGGGATTTCTGGTGGCCTGGAATGAGAGGGGAGGTCGCAGACTACGTGGCGAGGTGTGACACCTGCCAGAGGGCCAAGCCAGTGCACAGACCACCGGCCGGACTGTTGGAACCGCTGCAAACTCCGGTCGAACCTTGGGAAAGGGTGGCCCTGGACTTTGTCACGGATCTGCCCAGCTCGAGGGGCAAGACGGCAGTGCTGGTGGTGGTGGACCTGTTTTCCAAGATGGCACATTTCATTCCGTGTGCTAAGGTGGCCACGGCGGAGCAAACCGCCAAACTGTTCATAGACCACGTGTTCAAGGTTCACGGTCTGCCACGGTCTATTCTGTCCGACCGGGGGCGGCAGTTCATCTCGAATTTCTGGCAGAAGCTGATGGGCTTCCTGAACATCCTGAACCTGGCGTCGGCGAGACACCCGCAGACCAACGGGCAAGCGGAGCGGGTCAATGCCATCATGCAGCAGTACCTGAGATGTTATGCAAATCAACAGCCTGCGACGTGGGTGGATTACCTGCCGCTTGCCGAGTTCGCCTACAACAACACGAAGCACGTGTCCACGGGGGTCACGCCGTTCTTCGCCAACAACGGGAGGCACCCCAGAACCTTCCCGGGACTGGAAAGGATGGGGGAGGGGGAGCCGCAGACAGCAGATGCGTTCGCGTCGGAGCTGCAGGAAGTCCACGATCAGCTGAGGCGCCACCTGGAGCTGGCCAAGCACGCATACAAGGTACAAGCGGACAAACACAGAAGGGTTGGCGAAGAGCTCCACGTGGGAGACTGGGTCTGGTTAGCAGCCCACGCAGTGCCGGCCAGGTCGTTGGCCAAGAAGAAACTAGGGCATAAACAACTGGGGCCCTACCAAGTCGAAGAGCAGGTCAACCCGGTAGCTTTCAGACTGGCACTTCCGGAGGGTTCCAGAATGCATCCGGTATTCCACTCCCTACAAGGCACCGCACAGGTTCCAGGAACCCGGAACGGCGCCGAGTCCGGTCAGAGACAGAACAGGGCACGCGGGAGTGGCACAGAAGGAGCGCATCAACGAAGTCACGGAGATTTTGGACTCCAGATGGGGGGAAGAGGGGGTAGAATACTTTCTCGCCAAGGAGGGCACCCCGGCCAGTGCGAACAGCTGGGTGCCGGGCTACGCCTTGGATGAACCTCTGCTCAAAGACGAGTTTCATGCCCTCTTCCCACATAGACCTATGCCAGCAGACTTTTTCGACGACTGGCTTTTCACGCCCACGCTTTCGGCCAGCACGTTCCGGGGGTTCGACTCGGACGAGGACCCGACACGAGACGTCCGTTCCCCGGAGGGGTCACCCTCGGGATCTGCATCAGAACCCTCGTATTGGTGGGACGATAGGCCAGAGGAGCAGTTCCGCAGAAAGTGGCTGGAATGCTCAGGACGAGCAACGCCGCCAGGAGGAAGTGAGGGAGAGACGGACATGGACATTTTCGGGGACGACCCTGGTTTCGAGCACGGCGGCACAGAGATGGAAGCGGAGGTGACCGTCGTCGACGAGAGCAGGGAGGAAGACCCGGGAGACTTCAGATGGAGACCCGCCACGGGAAGCGAACGATATCCGACGTTCGTCCCTTTGCAACAGCAGCACCCAGCTCCAGCACCGGAAGGAGGGGAGGGGGGAATGGGGGGCTTCGAGGGGGGGATGGATGTCAGGGGTTTAGGAGCAGAGGCAAGGGCAAGGGAGGAAACAGAGAGCGAAGGGGAGGAGGCAGAAGAAAAGATGAGTGATGACGACGACCCGAGATCTCCGAGTCTTTCCAGTGAATCAGAGGATTCACAGAAAGGAGCACCAGTGGCCAGGGCAAGGGGGGAGTCTAGGGGGGCACCCCAGGAAGATAGAGCCAGAGGGGACTCAGAGGAGAGCAGTTGGAAATCGGGACCAGCGTCACCGCCAGAGAGCAGGGAAGAGGAAAGGAGCCAGGGGGCAAGCGCTGGCAGCTCACCACAGGAGGGAGGGCACGAGTCAGGAGTGGCCACACCTCCATCGGGGAGCGAAGAAACGGTTAAGCGGAAAGTGGAAGGTTGGGCGCGCGCGCCAAGTTCAAATGCAGAGGAAGGTGGCGCAGTAAGCAGCCCGGAAAGGGAGCCAGGTCCTAAAGCCCGGCGCAAGGAGACAGGAGGGTCCGGGGGGTCAGCGTCAGAAGAATCCCGGAAGGAAGAGACCCCGGGGGGTAGAGGGACCCAGAGGAGGACAGTCAGGCGGAAAAGGTGGAGCCGGGCTAGGATATTAAGTTGGTGCACACGGGGCGGAGACTCAGACGGAGCTTCGCCGATCTAGCTACTAGACGTAGAGTTGCGCGCAGCAGCGTGAGAATGGAAACTGTAACTCAATAAAGACTTTTACTTAATGATCGCTGGCTAGCGTGATCCTCTGTGAGCTAGGATCTTCAAGCAGCTCTGACAAGAGGTTTCCCTTGAAGGTGCTTTCTTTGGCCGCTCTAAGATCACTTGCCGCAGGGGCAAGAAGCCTTTCCCAGCCTGAGGGCAACATTCCCTTCTGGGCAGCCTTCTAGACATGGCTGTCAACTTTCCCCTTTTCTTGCGAGGAATCCTATTTGGAATAAGGGAATTTCCCTTTAAAAGGGGGGAAACGTTGACAGCTATGCTTCTAGAGGTGGGGGCGGAGCAAGAGGCAAAAGTGGGCGGAGCAACTAACAGTTTCTACCTGTAGGTACCATAGGCTAGCTTCTAAGCACACTCACACAACCCTCTTCATGCGGACAGGCCAAAGGCATTATCAGACTTGAAAGGGCATGTTCCAGCCAGGCAAAAGCACGTGGGGAGCAGATCAGGGCCAGTGATGGGTGTGGCAGAGGGAGAGTTTTCAGAGCCAGAGAAAAAGGGCTGCAGGGCTGCCTTGGGGCCCATCGACTTGAAGTTCAATTCCCTGAGTTACAGTATACGCTGATATTCTGAAATGCTCCACTGTTTTCTAGATACTGTATCACAATTTCTAATTCAGATTCCTGCCCAGACAGCTTTAAAATATCATTCCTTCTAACAGCAAAGTAGCTGGTAAGTGCTGATCGGATTGTAGCCAAAATAGGGCATCAGAGAAACCGCAGGGGGGGACATCATGCTCTGGAAAATCAAAGATTACAAAAATACAAAAAATACAAAAAGAGGCAGGGAGGAGGGATATAGGGTAAAAACCTAAGAAGGCATCCCCCTTCCAATGGCCCACTGAGGACTGAGCATATTCAGAGATCACAGAATGCTAAGTTTCATAGAATCATAGAATTGTAGAGTTGGAGGGGACTTGTGGAATATGTAGAAACGGAGGAACTTCCTGGAAGAATAAGAAAACAACATAATAAACTTTTTATAAAAGAACAGAAATGGTTTATTGAATGTTGTTTAGTCATTTAGTTGCGTCCGACTCATTGTGACCCCCTGGACCAGAGCACTCCAGGCACTCCTGTCTTCCACTGCCTCCCACAGTTTGGTCAAACTCATGCTGGCAGCTTTGAAAACACTGTCCAACCATCTCGTCCTCTGTTGTCCCCTTCTCCTTGTGCCCTCCATCTTTCCCAACATCAGGGTCTTTTCCAGGGAGTCTTCTCTTCTCAGATTTATTGAATATTTACAGATAAAGTGTAAACAGATAAAAACACTGGCAGGATTATTGTAATAACCTGCAGGTGTATAAGTGTATCTATTTAAAGAAGATAAATAAATGAGTAAATTAATCTGGATATGCAGAAGATATTAAAAATAAATTTAAGGAACTGCAGAAATAGAGGGAAGGAAGTCAAGTTTTAAAATGTTAAAATTATTGCACAATCAGTGAAATGTATATGTATATCTGAAAAGTATAAATAAAATTTAAAAGAACGACCTTCAAAACGACCTTGACAGATTAGAGAACTGGGCAAAAACAAACAAGATGAATTTTAACAGGGAGAAATGTAAAGTATTGCACTTGGGCAAAAAAAAATGAGAGGCACAAATACAAGATGGGGGACACCTGGCTTGAGAGCAGTACATGTGAAAAGGATCTAGTAGTCTTGGTTGACCACAAACTTGACATGAGCCAACAGTGTGACGCGGCAGCTAAAAAAGCCAACGCAATTCTGGGCTGCATCAATGGGAGTATAGCATCTAGATCAGGGGTCTGCAACCTTTAAGACAAAAAGAGCCACTTGGACCCATTTCCGAAGGCAAAAAAAACCTGGGAGCCGCAAAACCATTGCGACATTTAAAACAAATATATCTCCGGAGCCGCAATCTGACAGCGGGCTGGAAGGTGATGTCGGGACGGTGCGTGACTAACGCACGCACCACCCCCATGTGACGTCACAGCCAGTACAGTGCCCGCCACAGTGGGGAGTGTCGGGGCGCACAATGCGCCTCCTCCCCTCGCTAGTATCCGCCCCGGAGCCGCGGCAAAGGTGTAAAAGAGCCACATGCGGCTCCGGAGCCACGGGTTGCAGACCCCTGATCTAGATCAAGGGAAGTAATAGTGCCACTGTATTCTGCTCTGGTCAGACCTCACCTGGAGTACTGTGTCCAGTTCTGGGCACCACAATTCAAGAAGGACACTGACAAACTGGAACGTGTCCAGAGGAGGGCAACCAAAATGGTCCAAGGCCTGGAAACGATGCCTTATGAGGAACGGCTAAGGGAGCTGGGCATGTTTAGCCTGGAGAAGAGGAGGTTAAGGGGTGATATGATAGCCATGTTCAAATATATAAAAGGATGTCACATAGAGGAGGGAGAAAGGTTGTTTTCTGCTGCTCCAGAGAAGCGGATACGGAGCAATGGATCCAAACTACAAGAAAGAAGATTCCACCTAAACATTAGGAAGAACTTCCTGACAGTAAGAGCTGTTTGACAGTGGAATTTGCTGCCAAGGAGTGTGGTGGAGTCTCCTACTTTGGAGGTCTTTAAGCAGAGGCTTGACAACCATATGTCAGGAGTGCTCTGATGGTGTTTCCTGCTTGGCAGGGGGTTGGACTCGATGGCCCTTGTGGTCTCTTCCAACTCTATGATTCTATGATTCTAAGATTCTAAGAAGAAGGCCATCATATCTCCTCTCAGTCTTCTATTCCCCAGGCTTCTTCAACCACTCCTCTTCAGGCTTGGTTTCCAGACCTCTGTTCATCTTGGTCCTCCTCCTCTGCACATCTTCAAGCTTGTCAACATCCTTCTTAAATTGTGAGGGAGGATGAAAATGGGGGAAATGGGAACCAAATGGGATAGAAGAGGCCATGGCTGCAAAGCTGTAGCCCTGAACTGGTGATGATATACTGCAACACTTTGTTGCAGCTCCCATGAGAGTCAGGCTGTGCACACACCATACATTTAAAACACATTGCTTTCACCCAAAGAATTCTGGTGTCTGTGACATGTTAGGCATGCTGGGGATTGTAGCTCTGTGAGGGGTAAACAACAGTTACCAGGATTCTTTGGCTCAGACCAGCCCCATTGGAATGAATGGCCCTAAGTCGTGTCCATTAATTCCAATGTGTCAGAGTATGACTAGGACTGGCCACATCCCACTGTGTTTATGCAGCCATCATGAGCAGAATGCACAACAGGCAGAGAGAGGACCTTTTGCAAGGTGTGGGAAAGGTGAGCTGGCCTGGCTCCTGGATCAGGGTGAGGATGTGAGCACAGGCCCACAATTTATAGGCAGTTGTCATACATGTGGCAAAATGAGCAAGACACTGGAAAACACCCCACACCCTGGCTGGCTTTTATTGGTTTATTTAATGTGGAAGCTTGGGGTTTATTCGGTCAATGGGCAGAGGGGCAGAAGAGTCAGCCCCAGCTTTGCCTGCCGCTGAACTTACCTGTTAGCTTGAGACTTAGTAAGCCAAAGCACCTTCACTTGGTTGCGCTAAATTTATATGCCTGGCTAGCTTTTCCCAGCTGTGACTGCAGCCAATCATACCAGGGTGTGCAGCTCAAATGCCAGAAAGCAGGAGTTTGAAAGGGTCAGGACAGTTTAGCCTCTTGGGCTAAAGTTTTTTCAAAACTTTAAAAAACACATTAACAAGCTTTTACCTTGTTTTATATAGTACTCAACGCAAAGCATAAACTTTTAGCTGAGCACCTGTCTAGAGTGTTTGGGATTAGAGGACAACATAGCTACAGTGGGCATAACAGAAACATGGAGGAATGGAGAGGATTGGTGGTATATGGGGACAAACTTTATAGGAAGGACAGGGAAGGGCAAACGGGAGGTGGTGTGTGGCTCTCTCTCTACCTCAGTGAGGACATAAGAGTCTTGTTGTTTCAGGAGGAAATGAAGGAATGTGCCTTTGTGGGAAGGTTGCAGCTCCTGCTGGGGCTGTAGAGACCGACGTGGGAGAGACGTTTTGTTGCAGCCGGGGCAGATGAAGGTGCCCAGTTTTGTGCTGCAGATGCACCTTGGCGTACCCTAAATAATTGTGCCCCAGGACAGCGGTCACAGAACTGACCAGGGGGCCAGTTCAGGACAGGCCACCAGAAAGTTCTTCTTCACCCTGTGCATAGTTAAACTCTGCAGTTTGCTCCCACGGAGAGTAGTGAACACCACCAACTTGGATGGCTTTACTGTAGAAGAGAATTAGGCAAATCGATGGTGAATAACGCTCTCGGTGGCTACAGAGATACCTCTGGATGCCCGTGGCTTGGAATCGCGAGGGAAGGGAGCTCTCTTGCACTCCGGGTCCCGCTTGCCAGCTTCGCACGTGGGGCATCTGGTTGGCCTCAGGGAGAACAAGGCGCTGAACGAGATGTTCCTTTGGCCTCTCCTTATCTGCTTGGCTCTCTTTTCCTCTGTGAAATGCTGGGAGGTTGATGCATTGTCGCAGGAGAAGAAGGAGGGAGGTGAGTGAGCAAGGCAGTGCCTGGGAGGGGGCGACGGGCGGGCACTGTTACTAGGCGAGGCTGGGCAGAGCAGGCGGGAAGGAAGCTCCCCCCAGCCTCCCACCCCGCAGGCGGGGCGCATCCATCCACCATCCGGGGGTTACGCACTGCGGTCCTCTCCCCTCCCCTCCCCGCTCTTGTCTCCCTGCCAAGAAGTACACACACGCACCCAGCACGGCCACATTCATCTGCCAGCCTGCGAGAGATTGGCTCCTCCTTTGCAACAGGACCGCCCCTCGCCTTACCTTAGATGAACCCGGCAGGCCGGCTTGCTTTGCTGCCGCCGCCTCTGCTGGCTGTTCTCTGCAACGTAGCGGATCAATGGGAAACGGGCGTGCGATGGGAAGGTTTCACAAGCGAGGCCGCCGCCGGCCAGAGACATTTGGGTACCTAGGGCGGAGCATCCGAATGGGAACCGAAGGTCACATCCTCCACGCCGTACATACATAGCACTCTTGCAGCGCTATAGGAGTCATGACTTCTCCAGAAGAATACCCAAACTACAGACTCAGACCCCAGGATTTGGGGGTGGGGTGGGGAGTAAGCCATCGCTCTTAAAGTGGTATAAATGTTCATTCCATGTACGGTGTGGATGTGACCTAAGGCTAAACCCTTCTGGGCCAGACAGAAGGGACCCACCTCGGGGTGGACTTTCAAATATCATTCAGATCAGACCCCAGCCTCACAAAGCGGCTGGGCTCGGCGCTGGCAGGGCAGCAGGAGATGGATGCAGCGGCCCCTCGATCCCAGCGCCTGGCCAATCAGGCACCCCAAGCAAAGCAGGGGGGGTCGCCCTCCGCTCTGCTTTTGGCCCCCAGGATCTATTTTGTACTCAAGAACTACTTTGCCTCTGGGGGCGGAGTCCCCTCTATAGCCATGGCATGACTAATGGCAACCCCACCCTCTGCCAATTCGCAAGGACCACAACCCATGAGGAAACTACCTTGCCAGGCCTGCACTGGGGGGGGGGGGTGCAAGAGTGTGGGTGGCCGTGCTGACTGCTGGCACTCAACCGTCGGGACGAAGGCTAGCCCAATATTGTCAGTTCTGCCTGGAAGCAGCTGTCCAGGGTCTCAGACGGAGGATGATTTCCACCCTATAACTTAAGAACGTAAGAAGAGCCTGGCTGGATCAGGCCAATGGTCCATCGAGTGCAGCATTCTGTTCCCAACAACCAGCTGCCTGTGAGAATCCTGCCAGCGGACCCGAGGCCAATAGTCCTCTCTCTTTCTGCGGTTTCCTCCTCTGGCCGCGGAGGCAGAAGTGAGCCCTGGGGGCCAGCAGCCACCCAGGATTCCACAGCCTTTTCCTCCATGGATTTCTGCAACCCTCTTTTTAAGCCATCCAAGCTGGTGGCAACCCCTGAGTCTCTTGTGGAAGCCAATTCCCTAGTGAGACGACGCAGAAGGACTTCTCTCATCACTCCCAAATCTTCCCTTGTTGTCCCTTGCCCAGATTATCCGGAGCTTTGGGCTGGGTTGTCACCAATATGCTGATGACACGCAGCTCTGTCTGCTGATGGATGGCCACACCGATTCAGCCCCAACACACTGACCAGATGCTTGGAAGCTGTGGCTGGATAACCAATCCAATTCAATCGTGGGAGCCGATTGAAACTAAATCCTTCGAAGACAGAGGTCCTATGGCTGGATTGGGATGACATGGGGTTGGGGGGCCAACTCCCCTCTCTTGCGGGGGCCCAATTAGTGCCATTGCCTTCCGTTAAGAGTTTGGGTGTAATCCTTGACGCCTCCCTTTCTACGGAGGCGCAGGTTACAGCAACAGCCAAGGCGACATTTTTCCACCTTCGCCGCGTCAAACAGTTGGTCCCTTACCTTTCCTGCCCTGACCTGGCCACAGTGATCCATGCGATGGTCACCTCCAGGCTTGACTACTGTAATTCGCTTCAAGGCTGCCCTTGAAGCTGTCCCAGAAACTCCAGCGGGTGCAGAATGCTGCAGCGAGGCTCCTCACGGGGTCTCTGCCATGGGAGCATATTCACCCAGTGCTTTTCCAGCTGCACTGGCTCCCGGTGGAGTACAGGGTCAGGTTGAAGGTGCTGGTTTGGACCTTTAAAGCCCTTCACGGCCTAGGACCCTCGTACCTACCGACCGCCTCTCCCCATATGCCCCCGGAGGACCTTAAGGTCCATATATAGCAACACCCTAGAGGTCCCGGGCCCTAAGGAAGTCAGATTAGCCTCAACCAGAGCCAGGGCCTTCTCAACACTGGCTCCAGCCTGGTGGAGCGCTCTGCCTCATGAGACCAGGGCCCTGCAGGATCTGATTTCTTTCCGCAGGGCCTGTAAGACAGAATTGTTCCGCCTGGCCTTTGGCTTGGAGCCAATTTGATTCCCTCCCCCTCTTTCTTTTTCCTTTCTCCTCCTGTGATGAGGCTACATTTTAATATTTTAATGTTTCAATATTCTAATGTTGTATTTTAATTTTGTTTTTAAGTTGTAATCATTCAACTTGTTTTTATTATTGCCGCCCTGAGCCCGGCCTTGGCAGGGGAGGGGGGTATAAATAAAAATTATTATTATTATCATCCACAAGTTCCAGGGTTAGGAGGGGGGAGAGAACTTTCTCTCTCCACTTTCACCTTGTCATAAATTTCTATCCCGCGGCCTCTACTCGCCTTTTCTCTAAGCTGAAAAGCCCCCCATGCTGCCGCCTTTCTACATGGGGAGTCGCTCCCTCGCCTCGCCTGCCCTTTTCCAACTCTGCAATATCCTTTTGGGGCGAGGCAGCCGGGACTGCGCACTGCATCCCATATGCCACCGGTCACCTGGTCTTCCTTTGCTTGGCGATGACAGGGAGTGACTCTTGCACTGCGCCTCCCTTTCAAGGGGCTCAAGGAAGGATGTATTGTACCCTCGAAACAGCCCTGTCAGGTAGACGAGGCAGACTGTCTGCCCACGGTCGAAGTTTTTTTAAAGCCATCCGCGTCCAGTCCCCGCCGGCATCTCCAGGTGGAGCTTGGGAGACCCCTCCAGATACCCGGAGAGCTGCTGCCGGTCCGTGTGGGCAGCGCCGAGCCAGGGGGCAATGTGCGCACTCGCCCGGCTTCCTCGGCTCCGGCTTGCGGACGTGCTGCGCTCAGCTCCTCCTCCTGCTGCTGCTGCCGCCGCCGCTCTTCCCCGCCCCGCAGGGACGCGGCGAACCAGGCAGCCGCGCCAGGACACTCGGCGCGCACGTAAGACCCACCGCCAGCCGGAGCGCAGCGGCCCTTGCTGCGGGACAGGCTTTGCGCAGCGCGGAGCGCACAGGCCGGGAGGCGTCTCCGGGCGTCCTTCCCGGGCATCGGCCGTAGCGCCAGCCTGCTCCCCGTCTCCCCCTCTGGCTTCGGAGAGAGAAAGGGCACCTACCTCCCCCATCCACGCACGCCCCCCCAAAAAGCGTTGAAAAGAGGAAGCCGGGATGGAAGCCCCTAATCCGGCCCTCCGGCCCTCTCTTTCTGGCCCCTGGGACACTTCCCAAGTCACACCTTCACCTGCTAGCATAGCACGCGCACACCTTGCATGTTTTTGCCTGGCTGGGATAAGTCTCTTGCGCTCTCTGAACACGGCTTTCTGCTTGCCTGGACGGGGGCTCGAGAGAAGGAGGTGTCCGGGCTCTAGTTCACATTCCTAGCTCTACCCCGCCCCGCCCACCTATGCCCCCCCCCCCACGGCCCTCCGCTGAAAAGGGTCCCTCCACTGCCTCTGTCTGGAAAGATGGACAGATCCGTAGAGGGTGTTGCTGCGAGCGGCCACAGTGAGCCAGGACGTAACAAGGAGCAAGTTGCAAAGGGAGCGGTGGCAGTTCGGATCATCAACTCCCCCTCCCCCTCTCTCTCATTCTCTCAGGAGGCTCTTAAGAGTTTGGGGGGTTCTTTGGCTCTGCTCAGCACCCGCTTTGAAGCGGGCATGTGGCCCTCAGGAATAGTTCTGATGGAATGTGGCCCTCAGCAGGAGAAGCTTGCTAACTCCTGGACTGTGCTGCTGAGTGATAGGGGCTGGGGGGGGGGTCAGACGGGAGTCTTTCTGGACCACCTCTGTCTTTAGTGAGGACAGGAACAAGCACGCGCTCCCTGGCTTGGCAAGGAACTTCAGCCGGGCCATTGGGCCTCCTGGCTCAGTGCTGTCTGCGGAGACTGGCAGCATTTCTTAGGGTCCTGGGCAGAGGAGGGCGTTCCACATCCTAGCTGGAAAGATCAGTGATTGAACCCAGGGTGTTCTGTGTTCAAAGCAGATGCTCTACCACTGAGAATCACCCTTTCCCTCCTGACTGTAGGGAACAGAATGCTGGACTGCAGTAAATTTTGAGTCAGGGTCCCTCAAGATTGGTGGTGGGGTTTTCTGGGTGTATTCTGCAGCAGTGCAACATGTGAAGGAAGCACTAATCGTGCATTAGTGGTGGATATATACTGGATCATTCACACATCACTCCACTTTATTAGCTGCTCTGCAATGCTTCCCCAATGGGACCGAATTATTGGCTTTTGAAGGGGCTTTTTTGCACCCCCGCCCTGCTGCTAGAAGAACATTTGCAGTGTAAATGGTAAATGGTTTCAGGATGTCAGCAGGAAGTTACAGGACATGCACCAATTTTCAAATGAAGCGCCAAAACTTTGGCAGGAGCCAACAGTGTTCTGGTTCTAAAATCATACACTGTATGTGTTCTCGTGCCTTGCAGAAAAGTCATTGGCAGTGGAATTCGGCTTCCATTTCATTTCAAAAGAGCAAGGGAAAGAAGCCTCCAAAATATCCTTGGGTGCCCATTGCTCCGTTTGTGCTCCAGGAAAATCTCCAGCCCTGGAAGAGATCTTGGGGTCACACCTCCAGTTCCACCCCTGCTTCACTGGCACCCCCTTTAAAACATGTTGGGTTCTTTGTTCTCCTGGGCTGGCTCTGCTTTGTGGCTTCAGCATGTTGTGCCACGGCGGAGCAATTACAGTCCTGCTTTGCTCTAAGCCGAGTTGGAATGAAGAACCGTGTCTTCATCGCCTCCAGTCTAGGCATGTGAATTGCCCCATAACAATTGGGGATGGTGAGGAATACTGGGGAGAGTCAGGGTGTGGGTGCAAATGTTAAGGGCGGGATTTGCTTTATATTGTTCTTTTGTTGATTTCATAAAATTTATATACCACTTGGTTGTAAAAACCACTCTCAAAGCAGTTTACAAAAAGAATAAAACTATAAAGCTATCAGTAATAACAGTTTAAAGTAACTATTTAAAACATTCAAAAACAATTTAAATACATGATAAATTAAAACACGTTAACATTATTCATGTCTGTGTAGTCTTGCCTAAACAAAAATGTTTTCAGAGGGGCCACAAAGAATGCCAGGAGGGTGCCTTCCCGCTGTCCACAGGCAGGGAGATCCAGTGTGGGTGTTGTTGCCAACTAAATGACTGATTTCTTACCAAGGTGGAACAATTATTGTGTGGCACACGTAACGCTGCCAGTTCTGCAGGTCGACACAATCAAGTGGGCAACTATGGGGTAAAGCAATCTCACAGGTAAACTGGTCCCAAGTTATTAAGGACTTTGTATACTTGGCCCAGTGGCAAATTGGCTCCCAGTGCAGGTCTCTGAGCCCAGGTGCATTTCTCTGGGTTGTCATGCAAGTTGCTCCTGAGACCAAGGAGCTTCCTGTGAATCTTACAAATCCTCTCGGCTCCGTTCTCTCTCAGCTGTGGAAATTTTTGCTACATGTCTCAGGAGGATAAATCCTGGTGAGTTGCTGGAAACATTGAGCCAACTCTGTTGAGCTCACATGTATTATTGATGTTGTATTATTAATAAACTGGCATCTATACTTCTGTTAAACTCTGTGGTGCTCTTAAAAACAGTGGGGGGGGTGTCAAAGAATCATAGAACTGTAGAGTTGTAAGGAACCCCGAGGGTCAACTAGTCCAACTCTTTGCAATGCAGGAATCTCGGCTAAAGCATCCATGACTGATGGCCATCCGACCTAAATGGGAACGGAGGAGAGGCTGAGCACCTCCATCAAGAACAGGGTGAGGTCAGGGGGTGGGCTTGAGAGAGACGGAGGGTCAGCTGCATGCCACGTTAAAGGGGCAACATGAAGCTTATTCTCCATGGGTTCCAGGGGCAAATAGACGTTTGTGCGGTGCTGCTGCGCTCAGCCCTGCTTGTGGGGCACCTGGTCGGAGGCTGTGAGGATGGGATGCTGTGCTAGGAGGGCCTTTGGTCTCATCCAGCAACCTGGCTCTTCTTATCTTCGTACCTTCTGAAAGAACCTGCTAAGCAATGCTACAGAAGAAAGTCATAATGGAACTGAATTAGGGCCAAGAATGCTTGCTGGGTCTTGCTTGCTTGCTTATTTATTTATTTATACCATATTTTTCCATGTATAAGACGATATTTCCCCCCAATTTTTTAAAGTTTAAAATTGGGGGTCATCTTATACACGGAACGTTGCAATTAAGTATAAAAATAAATACATGCCACCATCCATATTCTTTTCCCGCAGCCTCCCCTCACTATTGGCCTCACGACAAACCCTGGTCTGGTACTCCCCCCCCCAGCAGCCCCCACTCCGGACATTGTCCCTTCCACCCGGTTCCCTCAGCCGCCCCCTGCCTATTCCCCAAGCGCACTCACTCAGGCAGCTCCCGCAGGCGCAGCTCCTCCCAGCGGCAGAGGAATCCGCTCTGGCGCCTGGGGCGGAGTGAGCCGCTCGTGGGGACGGGGCGCACCGTGGGGCCTCCGGAGCCTGCCTGAAGCCGCCTAGAGCTGGAGGGGAGGCCCAAGGGGCAGAGTGCAGCTGGCTCCTCTGGATGTTTGAGAGTGGAGCAGAAAAATGCAGTTTGACTTCTGCAGCATACAAATTCCCTCTTAAAGGGTTCTTTAGCTATGATTCTTGCGTTGCCGCGCTGACCAGTTCCCGGCCATCGGGACGTGCTCTTATTCCAGCTCAGCTGCCGCTGCTCCAGTTTTTATACGGCACGTTATAATAATGCTGACTAGCCCCCCAAAATAAAAAAAAAATACGATACTAAATATATCAGTAAAGCTGTTCTGTTTGATGTTTAAATATACGGTACTAAATATACCGGTGTTTTGAATATTTAATAAAATGTCAAAGTTGTTCTGTTTGGTGTTTAAAATATTTATTTCTTAATTTTGGGCTCAAAAAATAGGGGTCGTCTTATACATGGGGGTGTCTTATACAGGGAAAAATACAGTACATACATACAGTACATACATACATACATACATACATGCATACACACCTGCAGACAGTGGCACACTCCCAATCTCTGAGCAGCAAGAGACTCCAGGGGTGCCTGCACTTACCCAGTACAGTGGTACCTGTAGTTACGAACTTAATTCGTTCTGGAGGTCCGTTCTTAACCGGAAACTGTTCTTAACTAGAGGTGTGCTTTTGCTAATGGGGCCTCTTGCTGCCGCTGCGCCACCAGCGCACAATTTCCGTTCTCATCCTGTGGCAAAGTTCTCAACTCGAGGTAACTCTTCCAGGTTAGTGGAGTTTGTAACCTGAAGCGTTTGTAACCTGAGGCATTTGTAACTCGAGGTACCATTGTATCGGTTTCCTCGCAAGGCAGCTCAATGGAGACTGTGGTGTCTTTAGGATATCTGGTTTCATTTAGACATATATACAGCCTGAGCAAAGGCTCACAGTGTTAACATGCCAACAGATCTTGCTCCTCATTAGGGTTCCAGGGAAAGCCCTAGCAGTCACAGCTTGGATCCAGCCCAGAGCAAGGCAGGCCTCTGTGTCTCCAGAGTCCAGCATCAGTCAAAACTCAGGGCTTCTCCACACCTTTGCTCTGCATTTCTAGGCACAGGTGTGCACTTTAAAGCTTCCTGTCCAAGCACTCCCCCCCACCTCTGGCACTTTCCCCAAGAAAACCTGCTCTTTATTGCTGAATCCGAACAAACAGCAATCCACGAAAAACCCAAGTTGCCATTTGCTCCGATTCAACATTAAAGAGTGGGCTTTCCTGAGGAAACTGGTGTGGTAAAAGAAAGAAAAGGTGCTCAGACACAGACCAGAAAAGCGCAGGGCAAATGGTAAGTGTGGAATGTGGATTCCCCCCCCCCCACCAGCGCTTTTCTGGGCCTTATGCTTCTCCATTCTTTGGATGAAGTGGCATCCAGCTAGGTAAGGTGTGGGGGAGGCTGCACCTTTTGTCTCTAAGCAACAGAGCAGCCTCTCTGGAGATTGTAGCTAACGGTACTCATTGGGTTTTGCTGGGTCAGCAGTCTCTTCTTCTAGGCTTGGAAGGGGCCCAGGGCATCATCCAGACTGACCTGCTGGTCTCTCTCTTCTCCCCACTTCTCTATTTCTCTTAAACAGCTGCAACCTCCAGTTCACATGACAACTTAAAGATGCACGCCTTTGCACTTTCCTGAATTCTCTTGGAAGAGAATTGCTCTTCCATGGGCTCAGGCGGTGAGAGTATTGCTACCAACAGCTGTTCAAGGTCACAGAGAGTTGGTATTGCTGGTCCTGGTAGCTGCTATGGATCAGGATTGCAAGTCAGAATTGGGTCTTTGTCTAGCGGCTTTTTGTTGCTCTCCAGGACAGAATAAGTGTTTGTCATCTGTGCCGGCTCAAGAGATGTAGGGTGTGAAGTCAAACTAACTTTTACTCAGAGTAGCCCCACTGAAATTACTGGGCCTAAGTTAGCCATGTCCTTTAATATCAATGGGTCTACTCTGAGTAGGACTGATGTTGGATACAATCCAGCTGATGTTTCTTCACCTTCCTCTCAATAAGTTAGGGCACAATTAGGGATGGACAGATTCGTCACATTTGATTTGTTTCCCCCACTTTTTCTAATTTTAACTGTGGTTTGCCACATTTCTGTATCAGATGGTGAATCTCTGCCTGCAAAGAAGTCTCCCCAAAATTTACCATCATTTTGGTACGCATTCCTCCTAACATGAGCATTTGCTGCAGGACGTTTTCCCCAGTAGAGTGCATTTGGGTAATTTATCTTCACTCATACATTTACAAGGCACACGTTCCCTGCAGCTGTGAATTGAACCAAATTTCTCTCCCATCCTCAGGCACAATCCTCTGGGGAGTTCTCCTGCGCAACCCCCATTGAAAGGAAGGGGAGCTGTGCAAGAGACAATCCTCTGGGGAGTTCTCCTGCATGCGTCTCCTTGACACGAAGGGAGCTGAGCTGTGCCCCGTGTGGCTGGCGCATTCGCCGAACCCGAGATGGCGCCTTGCCTGCTGTCTGCCGCGCTGCGTTGAACGACGCGCAGACCCGCTGCTCCCTGAAATGGCTGCTGCCGGGCTTGCCATCTTGCTGAAAGCCAGCGGGGACAGAAGAGCTCCCCGTTGCCCCGCTGTGTCCTTCAGCCGACGCCGCATCGAGCATGCTCAGCACACGCGCAGCACTCGTCCTCCGTGCGCTGCGCAGAGGCAGCCTGCTCCTTGCCAGCCCTTCCCAGCCTGTGTCCTCAGATGCCCTCGGCTGCCCGTCCATCTGTTCCAAGCCTTCCCCATGAATGAATGCGCCAAAAGGAGCGCGGGGGCGGGGGCGGGGAGAGAGGAGATTAATGGACCGGATCAATACAGGTCTGAATGGCGGGGTCGTCACGGGGTTTCAGATACTCACCTGCCGCCGCCAGGAATTCTAGCAAGCGAAATCTGCTCTGCACTTGAGAGGCTGTCCGATGCGACCCTGGATGGCCAAAAAGCTGCCCCCCCCCGCATTCCCCCCGCATTCCTCCAGCAGGCCGTACCCGCCTTTTTTATGTTGATAATCTTTAAGTTTATCCTCCACAAAATGCAGAGCGCTTCACCGACACTGCTATAGCGGATAGAAGAAATCCGAAAAGCAGCGGGCAAAATTTGGTCAGTGGACAAGCATATCAACGGGGGGGGGGGTTGGGGGGAGAAGGGGGAGGAAGACAATAAGCTCTGATTCTGCTCGCCTGGCGGAGCCTAGGGGTCTTTTCAAAAGGACAGCACCAAGTGGCGGTTGTCGTGCGCGAGCCTTCCTGTTCCTTTGTACATGACATGTGGAAACAAAGGGGGTCTTGCAGCGCAACCAGATGGTTTTGTAACTTTGACGAATGGCCGAGCATCTCCAGTAAGACCCCTCCCCACCCTCTCTGGTTCCGAATCTAGGGAGCTTTGGGGATGACATCCAATGCAGCAGAATTCCACAAGGGCGGCTCACCCCCTCCCCCAATTCTGCAGACAAATCTTGTCTATGCAAATCCAGGCAAATATGTACAGCCTGGCAGGGAATAGCTTTGTCTTTAGCATGGTTCACACACTTAGACTATGCACATTTAAGCTGGGGCGAAACTACCCGGGACAAAGACGCTGCTTGGCAAAAACAAACAAAGAAACATTTGCATCCATCCACCCACAGGCGGGGAGCTTCAATGGTGCCCCTCTGGGGGCTTCACCCAGGGCAAAAAACCTGGCTACCTCCCCTAGCTACAGTTTTGGTTTAAGGGACCCCCCCCACAAAGACTTCTGGGAACTTTACACTTCACAGAGCTACAATCCTCAGCCCCTGAAGAAATCACAGCTCCCATGATTCTTTAGATGGGGGGAAATGTGCCTTAAATACATGGGGTATACACAATTCTATGGAAGCAATGGGGCAGAGCCTGGCCTAATGTGCAGGTGACAGGTTTCTGGACATACCTGATGGTTGTGATATCTTCAGACCCTTCTCTGGGGATAGGCAGATCTTCAGAACTGGAACTTTGCACAGTTTTATTTCATTTTATAGCAATTACACACACACACACACCCCACACCTTTTGCCCCAGAAAAGGCCCCAATACCATTTGCAATACAGAACATTAAAACACAATAAAATGCAGTAATAACAAAAGAAAAACAATAACATGAAATAGGAAATAGAAACATCAGATAAAACAGCAGGGGAAGGGCCAAACCAAATTAGACAGCGGATAAAAGGCACTTAAAAGCTCTCAAGTTCTGCTAAAAGCCACTAAAAGCATAGGCCTCATGTAATGCATTGCAATACCCAGTACACTGGGATTGGGGGCGGGGTATGTGTATGCACACACAATGCACTGAAGTGTCCTTGGCATTGAACATCAGGGAACAGCAACAAATTCTGCAGCCTGAATCAGTCCTGAAAGCAGGAACTGCCCACTTGTCACATAAACCTTGTGGTTGGCTGGGAGGCAAAATATACATTTTCTGCCCTAGGAAATATTCAAAATGAATATTTCTACATTCGGCACTATCACATGGTGGATATTTTCCTGGACTTTAGTGCTCAGGCTACAGGTAGGAGAGGCTGCAAGGTTCATCCCTCTCTCTGTCTCTCAGAAAATCCCTGACTCCTTGCCCATAGAAAACTAGCAGTACAGGGAGAAAACTTCAGCCAAGAGTTCTCCCTGACATCACCCCCACTGCCACCATGTCCAGGGAGTGTAATTCATGGGGAGATCATTCAAACAATGCTCTCATTCTCAACTGCAGCCTGCAGTAGTCAAGCCCCAGGAAAAACTTTACTGCCGGAACCTGGGAGTTGCATCAAGTGACCCTCCTCAAGTGACCCTTCTGAGAAATCTTACATGTGACTGCAGATAAATGGTCTTCGTAGGAGACTTTTGGCAATCTTCTTGTGTGAGTTTTCAGTATTTCTCAGTGCACTGCTAAGTTGGACTGTGAGGCAGCAGTTACAGATAGGTAGCCGTGTTGGTCTGCCATAGTCAAAATAAAAAAATTCCTTCCAGTAGCACCTTAAAGACCAACTAAGTTAGTTCTTGGTATGAGCTTTCGTGTGCATGCACACTTCTTCAGAAGTGGTATCTGAAGAAGTGTGCATGCACACAAAAGCTCATACCAAGAACTAACTTAGTTGGTCTTTAAGGTGCTACTGGAAGGAATTTTTTTATTTTGTGAGGCAGCAGTTCCTTGTGGGAATAGCAAGCCTCATGCAAGCAAGAGTACAAGTTGGAAGAGGAGGGGTACAGGAGGAGGCTAGGCAGGAATTCCTCTCCCCAAACAGGAATTCAAATGATGCTGAAGCTCTGGGTCAAGGATTCCAAACTGATAATCTGGTGGAAATCCAGAGAGGTATACTGGTTAGAGGGTTGGAATAGGAGCAGGGAGAGCTGAGGTCCTCATTCAGCCATGCTAAGCTCACTGGCTGTCCTTGAGCCAGGCATTTTCTTTTAGCCTGTCCCACCTTACAGGATGGTTGAGAGGACCCCTTGGGGTTGCAGGAGAACCGTGTATGCTCCCTTCCACTCCCTTCCGCTTCATTTGGAGGAAACAAGACTGCTGGATTGCTGACAGCCTGTTACTAGCAAACCAGAATCTCTTCTGAGCTGGGCCGCTCTCTTCTTTTGCTTGCTCTCCTCCTCCTGCATTATAGGTGAGCTTCCTAGAATCCCACCTGTATCCTGCCAACGTGCCCCAGGTGCCAGGTTCCAGCTCATTCTGGGGGATTTGAGCCTGTTGGCAGGAAGTAAGTTTTGGAAGCCTTTTGAGACAGCCTGTTGGTTTCTGAGCTTGGGAACAAACAGTACAAATACTGTGCCCAGTTGAGTCATATTTGGAGAAAGGCTGCCACCTGGTGGTCAACTCACACGGCTAATGGGAATCAAACTCATGACATATAGCAGGAGTTTTTATTGTGGACGATAACTGAACAAGGATTGGGTTGTTAGAGTCCCCCTGGCATGTGTGCACGTTTGGGGGGGGTTATTGTGCAACTTGTCATTGATGCACTAATCTTGGCGGATTTATATTGGACCATCTGCACATCCTTCTGCTTTATTAGTTGTTCTCTGATGTTTCTGTAATGCTACCAAATTATTTCTGCTTGGAAGGGCACCCTTGTTCTATAGTGCAAAAGAAGTGGGATGGAAACACTCACCCCTGGGAACATTTGCGGTGTGGAAAATTATAGGATTTCAGCCAGAAGCTGCAGGACAGGCATAGACTGAAAACAAAGCAGCATGTCTGTCCCAAAATACCTGCGGGAACAAGCAGCATTGAAAGCAGGAACTTGTATACCCCCCCAAAAAAAAAACCCCAGACCATCCTGAATGCACAATGGAAACCATGTCTGGAGAGCCCTTTAGTCATCTATAGGGGTTGTATGGAATAGTATTTGGAAGTTATTGAACTAATTGAGTGTGAAGACAGTTGTTGCAGTTGGTTCTTCACCCAGCCTGGCCACCTGCATTGCATACCAGCCGGTCAAAACCGTGGATCATCCATCAGCCTTGCCCCTCCTCTCCCCTCGACTACTGGGTAGGCCACGGTCTCATTTAAGGCAGTGATGGGGAGGACACCCTCCAGGCCTCTTTACCAGGCTCTTGAGATGCTCCCCAGGCAACCCACCCCCCACTCCTTACCCACTTTTGCCTGGCAAGAATGAGTCCTTGAATTTTAAAAATGCTTTCTGCTTGCCTAGATGGAGAGATGTCAGAATGTGGCCTCAGAAGTCGCCTCTTCTGCTCCCCATGCTTTTGCTTCCATTCCCATCCTCTCCTGCCATGCTCCTCTTCACCCTGAAGGCTGCCCTTCCAAGGTGGCTTAGAAAAACTTCCCATTCCTATTTTTAAAGTTATAGAGTGCACATTTATTCATGTCCTTGTCAGTGTTTCTCCTGCCACAATACATACATGTTTTAAACAGCTGGGAGCTTAGAATGTGGGTGACATGATGGGAGTTCACCTAGAGGCCCCCTCCACACAGGGTCGGATTAAGACCCTTGGAGGAGCTAAGCATTTAAGATTTGGGTGCCCCATATATCTCTAATTCAAAATATAAACAATTTTATTTTTTGAAAGTTGGAAAATAATTTTTATTTTTGTATCCTTCCACTTTATTTATATTTGAAAAATCTTCTACTTTTTCTAATTGCAAACTCTTTGATCAGATCCTCAAAACTAATCTTAGAGAACACACCTGCTTCTATACTTAGTACTGGAGAGATAATGCATCCAGCCTGTTTTGTTGCACAGTTGTTCAGTTGGGATTTTTAATATACTTCAGATGAGAAAACAGACGCTCATCTGAGAAATATGTAAACATTAATGCTTAAAATCCAGCAATGGAAAATGCCCATGGTTCCCCCTTCCCTTGTTGCCCTAAGCAGGTGCTGAATTTGCTTGATGGTTCATCCAGCCCTGCCTCCACAGCTGGATCTCCGCAGGACCAGCTCTTTTTTCTGCTCCAGAACCTCTTCTCACCCCACTCATGAAAACAAAAGGTTACATTTGCTCTGAATCATGGTAAGGAGGCCTTTAAATTGACCCCAGTGATCTAAATTTTTACAGTCCTCTTCATTCTGAAACAATGCCAAATTCTTTCTGGGACGTATTGTGCATTGCCCACCTAATCCCATGAAGTTCCCCTGGAAAACCTGAATGGTACACCTGGCTGCATTATCTATAGATTCTTCCCCCTTTTCTGCTTCCTTAGTCCCATTTTCAATCCCGTTTCTTTCCACCACTGTTTGCTCAATTCCATATCCCATGGGCCGGTCTTGGGCTACGGCACTTGCTTCTCCTTTAATGCTTGGAGCCATTTGCTCCCTTGCAGGTTTGGGATGTCGGCTGTGTGCTGTTCCTCCTCTGCTGAGCCATGGGATCTCCAGGACAGCTTGAGATGACCCAATTGCACAAGTGACCAAAATATTGCTTGAGAACCTCATTTTATTGCCTGTTGCCAAGGTACCTTCATTTGTTCTCCAAGGTTCCATGCAGCCTGTTTATAGCTGCCACATCAACAGGGGCTGGCAACCAAGGTGAGGAGATCTGTGTACACCTGACTGGTACACCTGATTGGCAGAAATAGAGCCAGGAGCTGCAGGGAGAAGCAGTTTCCCTTGCACCAGCTCAATTGCCCAATCTCCCACTGTTCTTGAGGGCACCTTAAGAGGACGAAGGAACCAGGTTTCCATGTGTCAGATACACATGTTCCAAGCAAGGGTGGTAATAATCCCTTACCAGATGACAGAGAACCCTTTATTGCAACTCTTAGGTAGCATATGGCTGTGAGGGCTCCTGGGGCATACTGCTTGGATGGGCGATTAGTGTCTGGGGCACCAAAATGTCATGGGTCAACCTGAATAACGGGATGGGTCTGTCCCATTCACTTTTGGATACATGCTGTCAGGCCCCTGACTCAGGGGGTGGAACCAGTTGGATCTGGCTGACTGGTAGCGGAAGCTGCAAAGATGCCTAACCCAACACGTCATCCTCAAGTGCCTGGGGATGGGGAAGCCTGAGACCCTCAAAATGCTGATGGACTCCAACTCCCATCAATCCCAGCCAGCATGGCCAGTGGTCAGGGACAATGGGAGTGGCAGTCTTCTCCTTATCTTTGCTCCTCCACAAGCATGCTGACCTCATGGCAAGGTTCCCTCTGATAGCCAGGGTTTCCAAACTGTTGTCCACGAACCACCAGTGGCCCACAAGCTTCATTCAGGTGGTCCATGGCATGTTCATGGGTGTGTGGTTTAAGATGGGAGATGGCATATCCAGCGTATTAAACATTCGTCTTGGTTATTAATTGTATTCTTGTGGCTTCTTTTATTTCTTATTTATTTATTTAATAAAAAGTATACCCTGTTTGATTGTTTTTTAAAAAGTGGTTTACAAAGAGAATAAAACAATAAAACTAGCAGTAAAAACAGCAAAAACAATATTTTAAAACATTTAAAAGAAAAAACCAGCAACTGAAACCAGTTTAAAACATACGCCAACGTTCTACACGTCTGGGTAGGCAGGTACCAAAAAGAGAACAGCGAAGATGCCTGCCTGCTCTCAACAGGCAGGAAGTTCCAGAATGTTGTACAGTGGTGCCTCGCAAGACGAATGCCTCGCAAGACGAAAAACGCGCAAGACGAAAGAGTTTTCCGTTTTTTGAGTCGTTCCGCAAGACGAATTTCCCTATGGGCTTGCTTCGCAAGATGAAATGTCTTGCGAGTTTGTTTCCTTTTTCTTAAAGCCGCTAAGCCGTTAATAGCCGCTAAGCCGCTAATAGCCGTGCTTCGCAAGACAAAAAAACCGCAAGACGAAGGGATTAATTTCGTCTTGCGAGGCACCACTGTAGTTTATTGTATTACAGTCTGGATTCTGTGGAATTACAGCTGCTGCTACAACAGGCAGAAAAATCATGAAGTGGTCTGCCAAGATCCTCAGCAATGTTCAAGTGCTCTAGGGTGGGGGGAGGGGATTCTGGGAACCCCTGGCCTAGATGCCCTTCTCTCAGATCCCAGATGTACAAGGACTAGTTGTGGTTTAATGACCCTTTGCACACACCAAAAGAAGGACCTTATTACATTTATTCAAATATTAAACGTCTGCATCTCAGCACTGAAAATAGTTTCTGGGGTTGAGCCCTGGTTGAAATTAAAATCTGAGTGATCATAAAAAATGGAGTCTCTTTATTTCACTTTAGCACAACAGGGTTATATCTAATGCAACTGATACTCAGAATGGAGTCATTGAGACACAGCTCATTTAGTCCATTAGTTTCAATAGGTCTACTGTTAGCAAAACATAATTGGATACCACCCATAGAGTCCAAGATATGTATGTCTTATTGGCTGAAATACAAAAATTCACCCCCCCCCTTCCCTGTATACTAATTGCAATTTGAGATAGGATGTACAGGAATATTCAAAATTGCATTTGCTCTACCTCTTGACATTTGGAAGCAAAGGCATAAGGTTAAACATTAACGGAGATTTCCCCCTCTCAGTATCACATGAAAGATGCTATATTAGCAGTAGAATATCACCATGATGTTAGTATCGCCAATTGCTGCTAGAAACCCCTGTTTTGCCACTGTGTTAAATTATTGTTCCAGCAACCTTTAGGTTATTATCCTAAGGTATAAAAGTTATTGAACTTTTGATATGTAACTTCACTTATTTTCTTAAAATTGTGTTTGTTTTTAGAAATGAGAGTGTTTGTGCAGAAACCTTGCAGTTCAAATGAAAAGAATTGGGCTTGGAAGGCCGCCTTTGCCAACCTGGTGCGCTTCAGATGTTTTGGACATTCACAGACCCTCCAACATTCCTCAGATGAAAATAGGGACTTTTCTCACTCCCCCAAATGACCCTCCTTGGCCCCTCATTTTGTCTCCCACCCCCCACAGAGCATTTCCTATCAGAAGGGCAAGTGCCACCACAACTTCACCAATGGGACGCAGCACACATGTCCTCCCCCCAGGGGTGCAGGCTTGAAGAAAATATGGGGGGGCAGGTAAGTCCTGCCCCATATAATCAATTACACAACATGACACACAAACACCATTTGAATGGCAATGCCCATCAACGTTGTGGGGGGCTGACTCCCTTAAATATTTTATTGGGGGAGCCGAAGGGACCCAGTGGTGTAGTGGGAGGTGCAGGGGGCATGGCCCTGGGCGCAACCAGTTGCCCCCACACAGGCGCTGGCTTCTACAGGGATCCCTGCCCCACCCCAGCGAAGGCAGGAGAGCAGACCAGGCCCACCGTGAGTGGGCATGGGGAGAGGGAGGCGGGCAAGGGGCAACCACAGCATGGCTTGGCCTGGCGCTCCTCTCTGTGGGCATCGGATGGATTTTTCTGCCAAGAGTCACATTGGCCAGCTGGGCTCCCCACTGCATGGTCAAGCAGGCTGCACAGTGTGGGCCCCCCCCCTTGACTCTGGTGGGGGGAGCGCTCCAGTGGCGGCTTACCCGCCCTGGGTGCTGGCCACCCACACTATGCCGCTAAAGGAACCTTGGCCCTTAGGGGTTGCCTCCTATGCCTTCATCGTGCTGAGAAAACCTCTCAATCCCTATTTTATTTTATTATTTGGTAGATTTACAAAAATAAAAGCACACACTAATAAATAAATTTCAGAAAGGGGCAAGATGCACAAAGTGGACACACAAAGCATTCTTTTACAAAATGTCCTCTGCCTGCACCTCAGAGCCAGCCCATTATCTGAGGCAGCAGCAGCCTCTCCTTCTCCTCGCCCGTTCTCCAGCAGCTGCTAGGAGCTGCCCAAGGGAGGAGGCCAGCGGTAGCAGTCCTGGAGAGGCCACAGAGAGACCACGGGGTGCTCCCTCGCAGCCACCACCCCTGCTGCTGCTGCTGCTGCTGCTGCCCAGGACAAGCACCAACTCATCTTCCTCCCTGAGCTTGGTGGCAGCGGGACTGACAGGGAAAATAGGGACATCCCAGGATCAAATCAAAAGCCAGGATGGCTTTCATAATTCTGAGAATCTCCCAGGAAAAAAAGGACACTTGGAGGGTATGCAGTCGTGCTGGCTGGGGCTGCTGGGAGTTGTAAGCCAAAACATCTGGAGGGCACCTGGTTGGCAAAGGCTGGGTCAAAGCCTCTGACTAAAAGACAAGAGAGCAGCTGTTTCCCCCACCCCACATGCCTTCCCCACACTCCTTGGAGTTAACCTCCCATGTTCCCTTATATGCTTACAACCCACTGACTTCTTTTATGGCCTTCAGAATATCAAAGTGGAAAATAACACCCCAAGTGAGCTGACTCAACAGGTGTTGGGGGGTGACCGTGGAGCAAATGTCTCTCCCCTGCCTTCCACAGAATCCAGAACTTCACTTCCGCTTCGCTTGGGCTTGGTGGCCTTTCAGCTGCTCTCGTCCCCGCCCTGACCTTTGATGCCGCTGGGCTTTGCCGTAGATACTGGCTCCTCTCCCAAAGGGGCAGGTGCGGCAGAATCCTCTGAATGCAACCTATTGTGAAGGCCTCTGGCCCGACAGCTAGCTCTGGCAGGATGCACAAATGGAATGAGCCGCAAGTTATGCAGGCGGGTTCCACAAGGCTGGCTAATGTCAGCTGGGAGAAGAGCTTCGGACAGATGGAAGCTCACCATGGCGGTTCAGTATTGTTATTTCCTAGTGAATTCTCTTCAGCTCTCATGCAGGGGTGGAAACTGACTTGGAATTACTAGGCTGCAAATCCTGTGCCCATTTACCAGGAAGTAAGCTGCATTGTAAGCTGCACTGAAATCAATCTGTCCATAATTTATTTACTTAAGACATTAATATATTAAGTCATTCACATTTCTAGGCAGTGCACAAAAATACAGACCACAGAAAACAAAACAATAAAATAAAAGGTTTGTCATAAAACTGAACACTATCTTAAAATGCCCGCTGGAACAAGAAAGGCTCAGTCTTGCACCCCCAGCAAGAAGGGGGTCTGTCTGATCTCAGCTGGGAGAGACTTCCACCAGCTTGAGCTCACCACACAGAATGCACAGATTCTGGGAGTTGTGAGCCGCACTCTTCACTCTGAGACTCTTCACAATATCTCAGTGATCGGGATAAGAAATAAGGTGGTCCTCAAGATATCCTGGACCCAAATTGTGAAGGGTCTTGTAAATTAACACAAGAACCTTGAACCTGGCCCTGTAGCAATGGGACCTGCTTCAGAGCAGAAATGCTTAGGACTGCTCTGTTAGGACGTTGCACCTGTAGAGTCTCATGCTGTTGAGAATCTTTGCCTGGAAAACGTTAGCAATGGTGTGAAATAAGAGCTGACACAAATATTTGCAGGTGTGTGAAACTTGCTGAAATTTCTAGTTTTGGTGCTCATTTCAGACTCAGCATTTTACTTCATGTTTTTTGAATGTGAAAATTAGCCTCAGATTAAAGTGCTTTATACTTGTTAGCATTGTTCTGGCAAGCATGAAATATAAAATGTCATAAGCTGTCAGCGGCCAAGTATGGAATACTAAGGCATGACATCTATCAATTTATACCCGGCATGGTATATTGGCCAGAGTGTCCGACAGAGGCCAGGCAAGCCCGGGTTCAAAACAGCACTCAGTCAGGATGGGTCCATCACTATCTCTCAGCCAAGGGTGGTTCTGAGCATGTATGCTACCAAGAGCCAGTGGCAATGGGGGGCGGAGAGCAGGCGGGGGCAGGGCTGGTGTGTGTCCTGGGGGCGTGGCAAACCACCTGTGGGGGCGTGGTGCCCAGCACAGGCAGGGGGGCAGCCACGATGGCACCCCACCAGGATCGCACTGCCAGGGGCGGTGCGCTCCCCCCACACTCCTCTTCCTCTGCCACTGCCAAGAGCTCCTGGGAGGAAGAACAGGATGCAAGCATAATTTTAAAAAGACCAAACTTGGGTGGTCTCATGCCCATCAGTTTGGAAGCAAATGGGGCCACGTGCTTAAAAGACACCATCAAACAAAGGCTGGCACTGTGAGGGCCACGGCATGCCTGCACTATGGCTCTGGGAGTGACGGTGCTGGCGGGATGGAGATGGAGGCGGGAGGGCAGGGAGACAGCTAGAGCGTGGAGCTGAAAGCCACCACTTCCCCTTTTCTAAAAAAGATGCGTTAGGAAGTTGGCAGGTTAACGCAATGCTATATACAATCTGTATACAACTACTCCACTTGGGTCAGGAACAGATTGTGATGGATACAGCAGTGGGATTAGGTCATTTCACTTGTCTCCAACCACACCCTCCCTCATATTCTACTTATCATGGTAGGGAGGAGACATGACTGCATCCACTGCATATCTGCACGCACACATTAACTGATTTAAATATATGCAGGTAGAAAAATTCTATTTATTAGCCATGAGACTAGGCATTAAAGAGCCCAGAATCAGTTGGGAGACCAACACCTGTACCCCAGACCACCTACCAACTTGAATACCACTTCAGCTAAAATGAAAAACAAGGCAGTCCACCTTCAAACCAGTGCAAATGAGAACTTTATTTTTTGTTAACTTGCTCAGTGTACTCATGGAAATCAGGACAAATGCTTGTCGCCTAACTGCTGCCTAAACAAAACAAAGGCTAAGTAAAGACAGGATATAAGCTAACACCCACATCATCTCTGTGCAAGGAAATGAGAGGAACACTGAATAAGACGGCCATGGGAGAAGTCTTTGTTAATGTTGGTGGCATTTGTATCTTATTTGTGATGCAAATGGACAATCTTGAAAATATGTGACTTCCTTTCCCTCTAGTGGCTGATCTAAGTAGTTGCATAATTATTGTTATTTGCAAAAGAGTGTCATGAACAGTACAGGTGGCGACCATTTTGTGTGGGGGTTTTGTTCCTGGCCCCCATGTGTGTTGGTGGAGCATGCATAAGCCCAGCCTCTTATGCCCCACCCCTGTTCTGCCCTCTTTTGATTCCAAAAGGACCCACGTGTTGGCTGTCACGCATCAACTGAACGCACACAAAATAGTCACTCCCTGTACTCAGTGTTTTATTCCATTTCCCAAGAAACTCAAGACAGAATATGAAGTTTCCCCCTGCCCATTTTATCCTCCCAACAACTCTTTGAGAAAGGCTAGAGAGATTGTCTCCCTGGCCCAAGGTCACTCAGGACTGGTTGGGTCTTCGCTGAGTGGGGAATTGGAATCCAGCTCTTGCTTATCCTTGGCTCATACTCTTACAAAGCCTTTGCCAACCAGATGCCCTCCATGCTGGCAGGCTGGGGTTGAGGGACTGCCAGTACTGCAGACTGAAATGCTTGAGTGGGCATATATAGGGTAAGGCCATTGTGCAAGGAAACCATAGCTGTCAGCTTACAGATTTGAAAATAAGGGACCAGCAGCCGAAATTGGCCTATTGGCCTACCAATTGGCCTACCGTGCCCAGGAGAAAGGCCTTTTGACCCTCCTGTGCAGAAGAGCCTCATCTAAATCTAAAAGCAGCCTATGGCTTCCAACCCCAAACCAAATACAATAGGGCTGAAAGTCCTATGTTGCAGTGTGGGGACCAAGAGCTGCTGCACATCCCTGTATGTTCAGAGCCATAGCTGTCAACTTACAGATTTGAAAATAAGGGACCAGCAGCCTTGAAAATAAGGGACCAGCAACCAAAATAAGGGACCTGCAGCCTCACCTGTTCCAGGCACTCCAGTCTTCCTGTCCTCCTGCAGTCTGGTCAAACTCATGCTGGTAGCTTCGAGAACACTGTCCAACCAACTTTGTAACCAGAGGTTCAACTGAATAGAATCTGAATCACATGCACCACAAGGCCTATGCAGCCTAACTTAAGATGGCTCCCCGGCCTGGCTTTGCACTGCAAAGTTTGCAGCAGCACGTGCAACAAAATGGCGTCCAGCATTCAAAAAACCCCTCAGCTTGCATTAACTAGCCACACACAAGGCATGCAAGCTCCACCCCCCAGTCGTTCTTAGACTTCTTATTGGGTGAGCAACACAACCAAGCAACACAGTTGGAGCCTCCCTCCTCCCTGGCTGGCAGGGAGGGAGGGAGATGAGCTGCTTCCTTTGAAATTTAAGGGACATCATTTAAGGGACATTTAAGGGACATCCATCAATAAGGGACAGCAGCGGGACATGGCGCTGGAATAAGGGACACTTGACAGCTATGAAGGATACTGGTCGCAAGCTCATCTGCAAGTCACCAGCTGTTCCTTTTAGCTAAAGATGTTGGGAGTTGATTGATCCTGGGGCTTTCTGCAAGCAAAGCATTTGTTCTGTTACTTCCTCCCCATACAATGCATATCAGTGTTTAGAAATAAATTAAAAAATTGTCCAGTAGCACCTTCAAAAAGGAATTAGCTCAAGTTCAACATGGCCAAAAAAGGAACTCATCCCAGTTCATATCTGTTCCTTTAATGAGCTGGTTCAGTGCACATTCAGCTCACAGTTAAGTTCAAGGTCATTCAAATGATGCTTGACAATAGAAAATAGAAAATAGCATTCAGAATGTTACAAGCTGCTCTACTGAGTGGAATGTGAATTGTTTAGTTTATCCCCCCCCCCAAAAAAAACCATGTTCTTTAAGTTTAAAGGCCCAAAGAGTTTAAAGAGAGGGGGAAACCCCACATGTGAGATAACTGAAGAACAATTAGAAATAATTTAAAGTTCTACCCCCAAAATGAACTTAATTCATGTTCAGTTCAACAAGCAACTATGGAAACTACTATCAGGTGTAGTTAAGTATTTTTGAACTTATCCAGTGAACTTTGTTAAACCGAACTAGTTCATTCCACGTGTTGTATGAGTAGATCCATGCCCAGGGGCCCAACACTAAAAATATTACTTTTTGATTACCAAGATAGGTAAGATGTCTGGAGGCAAATCAGGGCTGACCAAGTGTTGGGGATTTTCAAATGGCATTCATCTCAGTGAAGACTATGCAGGAAAACTTCCTCCTCACAACTGAGTCCAGTGGGACAGAACCCAAAAGCTAACACCTTTAGGATATATATAAAAAATAAATAATAATTATAATTGTCCAGTAGCACCTTAGAGACCAACTAAGTTTGTTCTTGGTATGAGTTTCCGTGTTCTCATATCAAGAACAAACTTAGTTGGTCTCTAAGGTGCTACTGGACAATTTTTTAATTTATTTTTTTTTTAATTATATCTATTTCTACTGCATCAGACCAACACGGCTATCTACCTGAATCTAGAACCATTATTTATTTAATGGCAATTATTTATCCATTTTTAAATATCTATATCTCATCCTTCCACTTAAAGAAAAGTATTCAATGTGACTTGTGACATACCTTTTGATAGCACAACCATGATTAATAAAATTTATCAATATATGCAATCTCACTTTAAATTTCTGAAGTGTTGATTTGCCCTCTAGTGGACAGATGTACAACAGCACCTTATTTCAAAGGAGGAGGGAATTCTTAGGAAAATTTGTGACAGCTCAGAAGAAGGGACAGAATGACTTTTATAGAATTTAGACTATATTAAAATTAACATAGAGGGACGCAGGTTACGCTGTGGTCTAAATCACAGAGCCTAGGGCTTGCTGATCAGAAGGTCGGTGGTTCGAATCCCCGCAACGGGGTGAGCTCCCGTTGCTCGGTCCCTGCTCCTGCCCACCTAGCAGTTCGAAAGCACGTCAAAGTGCAAGTAGATAAATAGTACCGCTCCGGCGGGAAGGTAAACGGCGTTTCCGTGCACTGCTCTGGTTCACCAGAAGCAGCTTAGTCATGCTGGCCACATGACCCGGAAGCTGTACGCTGGCTCCCTCGGCCAATAAAGCGAGATGAGTGCCGCAACCCCAGAGTCGTCTGCGACTGGACTTAATGGTCAGGGGTCCCTTTACCTTAAAATTAACATAATAGCATTCAACAGAGAGAAATTTAAATTTATACATTTAGGCAAAAATCAGATGCATAGTTATAGGGTGGTGGAGACTTGGCTTAGCAGCAGAACATGTGAAAAAGATATCAGAATTATAGGAAATCTCAAGCTGAATACGAGTCAGCCATGAGATGCAAATGCAAAACAAGCCTAATGTGATTTTGTCTGCATTAAGAGAACCATAATTTTAAAGTCGTGGAAAATAATTCCACTTTATTCTGTCTGTTCATACTTTAGACGGGGACCTGCTTTAGGCACCATATTTTAAAAAGAAAGGAACAGGTTCAAAGAGGGGCAATGAAAATGATCATATATGTGAAAAACAAGTTCTATGATAAATGGATGGGGGAGCTAGGTATATTCAGTGTGGCATAAAGAATAATCAGAAGGTGGTGCTCTTCAGAATTGTCATATAGAAGACTGGCATAGCTAAAAGATAAAACATGTTCCATCAATGGGTATTAATGACATTTGGTTTCTAGTGGCTAATTATAATGCAGCATTCCCTGTTGATTGTCTCATCACTGCTGTTTTAAAAAGCCACTGTGGTTTGTTTGTTTTTTGCATACCTTCTTGGTCTAATTTAATTATCACTATCCATACTGTTCGCATTTCATTCCCACAGCAACCAACTTGATGTGGAAAATGTTTCTTGATGGGAGAAAGTTTCAAAAGCTTTGCTGCAAGAATGTAACATAAGAAAAGTCTGCTGAATCAGTACAATGGCTCATCTCTGTTCACACCACCAGATGTCCTTATTTGAAACCAAGCAAAACCTGAGTACAACACTATCCCTAAATGTGAAATTTAGATGTTTTGCCCCAGTGTGCATCAATTTATACTTGCTTACTTTGAATTGCATCTGCCTAATTCTGGAGAGATCCTTTTGGAGCTTTTTGTTTTTACCACCCTGATTGTTTATTGGAGCTTATTTTGATTATTGTTGGGATAAGTTGCAGAACCTTATGGTTTGAGTACTTCATACTCCTTCCTCTCAGCTTGTCATCTCTAGGCTGCAATGCCCTTTCTCCAATGTCGTCTCCACGAAACGACGTAGCAAGTATGTTATCAGCATACTCATCCACCGTCACTAGCCTTGGATCTGATGGGGTTAGATCAAGAATGGAAAAAGACTCCTCAATGTCCATTTCCTTCTGTCTCTTTCTCCTCTGGGGGTGGGTAGAAGACACCAAAAAGAGCAAAGGTAGGAAAAGATAGAAGGAAGAAAAAATCATGAAAGAATGAAAGAAGTAAAAAGGACTTCCAATTCTCCGTCTGTCAGTTGCATATGGGGCATTGTGTGCATGGATGGGTCACTACTCTGCACTCACCTCCTGCTAATCAGGAGTTACATCCAAATTAGTGACATGCAGCAACAAAGGTGCTTGGTGGGCTTCCTAATTTAGTTCAGAAGCGTGTTTCATCTATCATAACTTGGGACAGCCTCACTATTAATGACTGCAGAAGTGCAAATACACCATATTAATGCAACAGCAACATAGCCATCCTATGCTTCCAAGGAAGACCAACACTTCAGCAAAGTGGTCTGGTAAGACACCTTTTGCTGGATATATCTTTATTCAGAAGTTAATCCTGCAGAACTCTGCACTCCCTAGGCATGGCTGCCGGGAATAGGGAGTTTCTGTGCATAGTGCTTTGCAGAGTGTCCAAAGCACTTCCCTTGCATTCCTTCACTTGTATACTATCCCACCTTAAAATTGTTGCCTTTTTATTGAAGCAAACCACCTCAAGTGAGTTTCCCCCTCCATAATGGCAGCCTGTAAATATTTTAAATAAATTAATAAGTTGAGGTGCTGCTCTTGTTTTTAGGAAGCTTTGCAAATATTTCCTTTTATAATTGAGAATTTGTTATAGAGTTGTTTTTGACAGAGCTGGACACAGAACAGGAGGTTGTAGCTTAGTTGGTTTGGTTTAATGAATTAGTTTTGAATGAATTATTTACCCTTTTTAGTTTTATTTTCCTTTTTAGTTTTATTTTTGTTGGTGTGATGATGTATATATGGAAAGTTGGCATATAAACAATTTAACTGTATAAATAATAATGGGGCGGGGGGAAATATTCCCACCCTGTGCATGTCAGGCAGAGGCTGAGAGTTTGATGTCACCTCTTATGTGAGGTGAAATTCAGGGTCTCCCAATTCCCAGCTCTGCCCCTTATCTGGCAGGGTGATATAGTGGGCAGAGCATCACACTGGGAGACCAGAGTTCAAAGCCCCACCTAGCCATTAGGGCTGTACATAAAAAACTTTTATTCAAAATGTCTGCTCCAAAGGTCTTATCTTACTGCAATAGGGATTATATAGCTATATCTAAAATTTCATGCATATCAGTTAATATCTTGACCCTCCTCCACTGAATTGAAATTTTAGCCTTCATGACATAGGAAAACGGCCAAGTAAACAGCTATTTTCATCACTTTATGACCAATTCAGCTTTATTGTGCAGGAATTGCATTTTTTAAAAGAACAATAAAAGATGCAGAATACAAATCGATACAACACCAGTACTTTTTTTTAAAAAAACCCTTTTAATGATGATAGTATTGATGTTTAAATCCAAATGTGACTCATACGATCCTACATTATTATTTCTACATTTAAGCAACTGGATATGTGAATATTGAATACCAACTTTTATTATGACATAACTTAATACTAATAATGACATGTAAAGTTACATTTACATTACTTCAAGAACAAATTAAAAAATAAAGTTGTGAATGTGAACTATTTTTGGACAAAATCCTTCGATTCCTGTTTTGGGTATTTGGCCCAATTCTCCATTGATGTCTTTATAGTTGCATCACATCACTTCATACCAACTACATTCTGGCTTGCTTTTGTCACCTCCTTGACAGCTCTCTCCACCATTTATGTGTGACACTTAAATTTAGGTCTTAATTAATAAGTCTTAAAAAAGAAGTCTGAATTATTTGCAGGACAAATATCTTCCTCTATTGTTTCAACTTTATCTTCACCACAGTCACCAGTATCAACATTATCAGCAGCAACAATTTGAAAGTGAGATTCTCGTTGTTGTCATTCCTGTGCAGCCCTGGTTCCCTCTGCTTTCTTACTTAACTCTTTCTGCTGTTGTTTCCTGGTAGCCTTTATCCACTGTACTACTTATTGTCATCTTCCGAATGGATCGCTGATCTTTGAGAAATTCACTCTCTATCTTTGGCACATTCTCATTGTCAACAACTTCGAACAAACAGGAAATTCCTTTCAGAAACACATCTTTCTTATTTTTGAAGAAGTCTGAAAGATCATAGGGATTTGGACACTTTGGATTCTTATACCTTCTGGCAGCTGGTATTCTGATTATGCTTTGACGCTTTTCATACACTTTCAGAACACGGGCCTTAATTGTGTCTTTTCGGACTGTTGGTATGGATGCACGTTTGTAAACACTTTCAACTTTCGACACAACAATCTCTGCAATAATAGAATTGTCTGGTTCCTTTTTTGCAGAGTTTTCAATCATCCATTTTTGTTTCTCATGCAAGAAGCACTTGGCAATATCCAATTCTGTTGGAAGTACGCTCACAGGCAAATCGGCCAGCTGACCAAACGCCAGTTGATCTGTAGATATTCTTGTGGCTATTGATGGTGAAGCTGCCATTATCTAATAGTCTATTGCTCTCACTCCTTAAATGTCTTTCACTTAATACAGACTGCCCTCAAACTCTTCATTCAAAATATTAGAGTTGCACACCTGTGAACAAGACAGAATATTAATATTTTGAGATATAATAAGAGAAAAACATATATTGAAAATAGCTGGGATAAAGGAAATCATATTCAGCATCTTGTTCTTAAAAAATGAAATTCCTACAAAATAAAGCTGAATTGGTCATAAAGTGATGAAAATAGCTGTTTACTTGGCCGTTTTCCTATGTCATGAAGGCTGAAATTTCAATTCAATGGAAGGTCAAAATATTAACTGATATGCATGAAATTTTAGATATAGCTATATAATTCCTACTGTAGCAAGACCTTTGCAGCAAACATTTTTTTTTAAAAAAGTTTTTTTTATGAGCCACCCTACTAGCCATGAACCTTATTGTAATTGGGCCACTCGCTCTCTGCCTAACCTACCTCACAGGGTTGTTGTGGGAATAAATGGGGAGAAGCACACGTGCCCCCCTATTATTATTCCTGTAATAAACCGACCAGATACTTTTTCAGCTCACAGGATGCCCCACCAAGCATGTGTATGTATAGAAGGGCAGGATAGATAGCAAGGATGAAATGCGTTGCACATTTTCCTGGGAGTAAGTCTCTCTCACTTGACGCTACACCTGCGTAAAGCCGACCCGGGCTGCGCCGAGGCGCAAAGAGAGCCGTTTCCTCAGAAGGACCTTGGTGGGGCTTCCTTCCACGGAAGAAGGCGCGGCAGGGGGAGCTGCTGCTGCTGCTGCTACAGTTCTACTCTGCCCTTCATCCAACCGAGGGTCGCAGGGCGGCCGACCAGAGAGGCCTTTGCCAGGGGCTCTGCCAGGCGCCCGCGCGGTCTCCCTCCGGCGTCAGGGGAACCTTTTCGCCTTCTTTGTGCATTGGCGGGGGGGGGGAGTGGAAGCGCCTCCCCCTGATGTCTTCCGTTTTCAGACGAATAGAAGGCGCGCTTGTCTTATGGCGAGACTTAAGGAGGTCCGCAGGCTGGAGACCCACCGAGCGCTCGCCTCGAATATGAGGGAAAGAACACCCCCCCCCGCGCGCGCGTGCGCAGACCGCCACCTCCATTTTTCTCTCTCCGCGCAAACAAACAAGCAGGGGAGGGGGAGACAATATGGGCGGGAAACTCTTTCTTCCCGATTGGTTCAAAGTGCTGTTACTCAGTTGATACCGCCTCCTGTACGACCGCTTTTGTCGTTTACTGGTCAAAAGGGTAGTCACTCCACACTCTTCTCTCCTACGCGGAGCGACGCCTTGTCCCGCCCCCTTCGCTCTCTACGTGCCGTGTGCAAAGGAAGAGGGGGGTGCGGGGTTGATGGTTGTAAAAAAAAAAAAAAAAACAGCCGTTAAACGGACCGCGGGGCGGAGCTTACGCGAGGAAGTAAGAAGCAGTAATTGGATTGGTCAAGGCGGGAGGTTCAAACTAGCATGGCTTGCCCTGATTGGTTCGCGGTGGCCGCGGCAGGCCAGGCTCCCTCCTCGCGCTCAGGCGGGTTATTGTCTGTCGACTTTCTGAGGCGGCTCTAGCTCGGAATCGGGACCGGTCCTCACAGGGCAGCGACGGAACCATGGTGAGCGGGGAGAAAGACTAAGGACGCGGGGCAGGAGGAAGCGAACCTCGCGGAGAAATAGCTCCGGACCCCCAGGCAGGAAGACCTCGCGGGGTCCCGACGTATTTCCAGCGCCGGCGCCAAGGGAAGGGGGTCGGGGGCGGGGAAGGACCCGAGCAAGTTGCGCTGCCGACTCCTCCTGAGGCTCGGCAAACCTCCGCGTGTCATGGGGCAGGGACGCGTGAGCTGGCGGGGAAGCGAGGGATGACGCTGCCGCCTGCCTTTATTTTACGAGGCGCCGTGGAAGCCCCGCCTCCGTCGGGGCCTCTTCCCGCTTCGGAGTGTCCCTCGTTTTCTGGGGGTGGTGTTCGTTTTTTTAAAGGAAGGTGTGAACGCGCGTGATGCGAGTCTCAGGCGGATACTCTTGGTGGCGGCGGGGTCCGAGAGCCGCGCGCAGCAACTTCCAGAGTCGGGGACGTGCGCGCTGGGGGGCAGCCCGGGGTCTGCCTTGTGTCACGTGTGAATCCTGGCTCTGGGAGGAATCTTGTGGAGCATGTGCCATCTTCACAAACGGGGCGGCTTCTCCCGACCCAGGCGCGCCCGAGGGCCCTGGCCGTGGGTCACACTGACAGGCAATTGGAGGTGATGGGGGGCAGCTGCCAAGCGGTGCCAGCAGGCCGGCTCGTCACCACCTCCTCGCCTCTCTAAGGCGCATCTGGGAAGAGATTTCCTAGCAACGTCAGGCGCTCCGGATTTATTTCCTGACGCGGGCTTCAGCTTGAGTCTGACGGGTCCCGCCAGAAGCGGCCCTCGATGTGACAGCCTGGCGCACGGGACCCCCTGCCTGCCGCTTCGGGAAGTGGCCTTTCTGCTCCTCCCCCCTCGCCAAGTCAACGGGGTTGTAGGCGAATGACGTCTGAAGACGTGCTGCCTTCCAGTGCAGCGTGAGCCTAGGCGTGTTTACTTAAAAGCAAATCCTACTGATTGCAGGGGACATAACGCCCATCTTAACCATGTTTAGGGCTGTTTAATTGGCGCTAAGTCCAGTTGGTTTCAGTGGGACTTCATTTTTATAAAGGCTGCAAATGGGCAGTTGACACTTCCCGCAGGCTAAAGATTAATTTTAAGTTTCACTGCTGATGTGGTTGCAGTGCTACTTTAAGGTTTTCCAAGCAGGAATTTTTAAAAGTATTTTACTTAATGGTGAGATACCTTCCAGTGAGCAGGTTAATAGGCAAGGAGTTATCACTTCTTGCTTTGGCTGCAAGTGACTTGATCTGTTCTCTTTGTATTCAAAGTTAATGTAAACTGTTAAAGGATACAAGATAAATTATATATTCTTGTAGTTGAATGCCCAGTAGAAAAACATTTTAATCACGGTTATTTGCATAATAAATCTAAGGTAGAGAATGTCCCAGTAAGATAGCACTGAAGTTTGCCTTTCTGGTTTAAAAGCTATGCATGTAGAGCTTAAAAGTTTTTCTGGCAGAACTGGCAATTATTATTCATTCTGCTCAGTTCTTCTATATCAGTTGGAAATAACTTAATATATTTCAATCTTACTTTACAAGTCTGCAGTAATCAAGTTTGATATAGCATTCTAAATTCCAAAGAAATTGCTTGCAGTTTGTTAACTTACTGTCTGCATGCAGTTAGCATTGTGTCCTTAGAGGAATCTCGGGTAAGATTCTAACTGTTGACTGTTTTTGTCCCATAATATAAATATAATCTTAAGCATAGCTTATAGGGAGCATTGAACTTGGGGCAGTTTGGACTAAACAGGCTTAGTACTGACAGTCTGATCTAAGATCTTATCTTTCTACTTCATCATAAGCTTACCATAGAATACAGGGCTCATCTTTTTTGGTGCAGCTGATGTGACTGGGTAAATAGTTAATTCAACTGCTGAATATAATGTGACAGGACTAATAATTGGCAAAATTACCAATTTTGGTTTTATAACCCATTGAGCCTGACTTTTATTACATAATTGGCTTTCATTTTTCTTTAAAAAGCTATAAACTAATAAAAGTCAGTCTTTCAGCAAGCTGTAAGATATATTTAAAACATTTTGTACTCTGCCTTTTGATTAAACATGTTTAATACGGCTTAAAAATAAATTAAACAGTTCAATCCAGACACTATAAAAATAGTAAAACATTGAGAAGTGAAACCAACACCAGGATTTTAAAAACTAGCAACTTAATAAGGTTTAATCTGGTGATAATTTAGTTCCAGGTAAGCCTGTTAAGATATCCCTTAACGTACACATCCCCTAACACATAGCTTTGCTTGTACAAGATACATTTTGACTCAACAGAAAATTCAAATTTAGTTTTGAGAAGTCTTGGGAAATGTGGATATAAAATATACAGCTTATTTTTTAAAAAAATAATGTATGGAGACAGGGGAGCAGCAAGACATTAACTGCAGTTAAAATGCCCAAACAGTTGGCATGGTTCTCAATATGTGCAGGTGTTTACATGCAACACCTACCCATATCTGAGGGTTGCACACAAGTGATCGTCAGGAATGAGGAGCCTGCGTCTGTCGGCTCCCATCAGTTTCAGTCAATATGACCAATGATCAGGGAGATGGGAATTGGAGTCCAACAACATCTGGAGGGCAACAAGTTACTAATCCCCTGGTTTATGCAATGTGTGAGCATCTCAGTGCTGTGTCAACAGCTTTTGAATAGCTATTTGCCTCAGGTTGTGAATATGCCCCATTTAAACAAGTGGTTGTTTTGGTGTAGGGTTGTTCGACCTGACACGGAGGTAATCTGAAATGATTATTGAATGAAATAGTCTTAAATCATAAGTTTCCGTAGCATTTAAGTGAACACAGTCTAGTTACAGCCATGTAGTTAAAAGGTACTGTATTTACATGAATCTAATGTGCCATCGAATCAATTTTCAAAACCTTGAAACCAGAAAAGTATTTGCTGGTGAATGTAAATGTGCCATCAAATCTTATGCACGCCCTAAATTTTGGAACTTATTTTAGTAAAAAAGTGTGCATAAATACGATAAAATATCTCTGGTATTATCATTTGGCATCTGTACCACTTTTCCTTCTTCAATAAAGTAGATAAAAATAATTTCCTTTGCTAAAAATATATGTGTGTGTTCAGTTAGATTATCTAGCTTGATTGGAGTCTCTTAATTGGCTTATCAGTACGTAACTTGAGTGCTAGGGTCCCAAAACCAAGTCCACATCCATCATTGCTCCTGCTGTGGTACATCACTGGCAGTGTATTTGACATAGACTCTGATTCATTGTATGTAAAGCTTCACTTGGTCCTGTCACAGCTTTTCTCCTTTGATTACTATCTGGATAAATGGGTCTGGCATGAACATTATTAAGTTAACTCTTGTGTAGGCCATATGTTCTCTTGTTGGCACTAGAGTTTTACATTATAAAATGCCCAGATTA
Organism: Podarcis liolepis; assembly: GCF_965112155.1. Taxonomy (NCBI): domain Eukaryota; kingdom Metazoa; phylum Chordata; class Lepidosauria; order Squamata; family Lacertidae; genus Podarcis; species Podarcis liolepis. Next base: position 1,786,857 of record NC_139561.1, on the reverse strand, counting down.
TTAACATTCCTTAAAATATAGGGTCAAAACCAAGTAGTCTAAATTATTCACTTTCCTTACCTTATTTAATTCAATGTATAAGTTGCCAAATATTTTCTAGGTGACTGAAGTTCATGAATGGAACTCTACACCCTCTTGGCACTTGTGTGGTCCTCAGAAATGTAATAAAAACCTGGATATTTTATAGTGTAATCCTATGTACAGTGGTACTTCAGGTTACAGACCCGCTAACCCAGAAATATTACCTCAGGTTAAGAACTTTGCTTCAGGATGAGAACAGAAATCGTGTGGCGGCGGCAGGAGGCCCCATTAGCTAAAGTGGTGCTTCAGGTTAAGAACGGACCTCCGGAACGAATTAAGTACTTAACCCGAGGTACCACTGTATTTTTATTCAGAAGTAAGTCTTTAAGTGTTCAGTAGACCTTTTACCTGGGCAAGTGCTTAGGAATGTAGCTATTGGTTCAGCTATTGGGAGACCGCTGCCTCGGGAGAGTGAGGAAAATTCTTAGGGATACCCTGGCCAGCACTTCTTTAATCTCCTACCTTCAGGCAGAATAATTGACTTCTGACAAGCACACAGAGCGCAAACAAGATTGAGTGTATGGGGGTGGGGCTCGTTTAATTTCAGTGCACACAGGTGGTGTAGGGACAATAAAGGTTTATTATTATTATTATTATTATTATTATTATTATTATTATTATTATAGCTTGTGAAAAGAGAGTTTCTAGCTTTCAAGATTCCCAGAAGCTCTTTGTGCAAACTTAATTTGATTTGAGTATTATAGCACACAACTAAAGTCAGCTTGTTTGTGAGCAATATTTTTAATCCTGAAAAGTGTGTATAATCTAAAACATTTAGTTTCAGGATTTGAAACATCCTAGAAAATATGTGAAAAAATACACAAATCAGTGTAGTTTGCATTAAAAAAATTCTGATGTCCCAAAGAGACATCTAATTGAGCATGTTTATTTCACTTGCATTTGGTGAACAAAATAAAAAAAACTTTGAAACTGCCAGACTTACCTAGTAGAATTTGTAGTTGTCAACTACATTTTGTTACTATTCTAATGAATTTATAAAACATAACACTTTCTAGAAAATTTTCCATCCCACACCACTGAGATATATTAAAATGAAAAACTCCATATCGGCCTGTTCACACCTGTGTTTGCAAACCACTTAACAGCTTTACATGTTCCTCCTTATGCATGAGACTTTGAATGTGCTTCTCTGTGAACTAGGCTTCATGTAGATACAGCCAATAGCTGTCATTCTAATTACAGTAGCACTTCTGGGACTACCTTAATAATGCTGGCCACTGCAAGTTTTATCCATGCATCATCTGTTCACATGAACATGTCTTCATATGATCTTGCATGTAGAAAATAGCTGCTGGTTCATTTTTATTAATATCAGGCATGTATGACATTTTAAATTTGTAGATCACCTCTTACTATTTGGTAAAGGATGGTATAACCCCCCCCCAATAAATTAAATAAACTAGGATTGTAGCCCTAATTAGATTTAGTTAAAAAGTATACGGTATTTAAAAGTATGCTTAGAATTGTGGCCCAATAGCTTGTATACTCTACATATTGGCATATTTAAAAGCAATTTAGAGTCTTTTGGTTCTTTTAAATTTCCTTCTTGCACTTGTTTTAACAGAGAATGACCTGAAGAACAAAATTGCATTCTAAATATTCCATCAAGACTGGATGTTTTGAATTTATAGGAGACCTGTAATTACATTTTTTACCTCAACAACCATGTATTATCAACAGTGGTGATAAGATAGGATTTTAAAAGCTCTTCTCCTTTCAGCTGACATGTTCAGCAGTAGATCTAGTTCATGTTTTTATTTCTTATTTAGGCTGGAGGCAAGGCTGGCAAGGACAGTGGAAAGGCTAAGGCAAAGGCAGTGTCTCGCTCACAAAGAGCTGGACTTCAGGTAAGTTCATTTATTGTAATAACTATTGCAAATGCCCAAAGATCTACCAAAGCTAATATGAGGTTTTTCTATGGAAAAGGGGGCCAATATATTCTGGCAGCCTCTCAGGTCTTTGCTGCAAAAATATTAACATAGCTGACATATGGCTCTCAGATCTGCAGCTTCTTAAACCTTGCTCCCTTAGAATCATTCCAAACTAAGTTCTGTTGCTATCCCTTCTTGTGTGTCTAACATAGCTGTCCGCCTGAAGGTCCGGCAAATCCCTGTTAGCGCTCGGATATGGATTCTGAAGATCCATTATTGGTTAAAACTTACCTTTTCCCTGTTGGGTTGGCACCCTTAACCCTGCTGGATTTCTACCAATCCAAATGGAAAGCTACACTGCATGAAAAGCTAAGAGGCTTGGGGTTTTCCCCACAGGCCCTGATAGCTGTAGGTTATGAGAAAGCTAGAGCAATAATCCGCCAACGAATTTGGGGTGTGGAACTGCAATGCCACGTGAGCAAGATGAATAAACACCCAGTAATAAAAGATAATGGGAGAGGATTTCCCCCAGCAAATTATTTGTCAAAATTACAAATACCTAAATACAGACGTAATTTACCCTCACTAGATTCAACATGCTGCCATCTGCCTTATTGCAGGGCAGATTCAAGGGTAAACCATACGCTGGACGAGTCTGCCCCTGTGGCTTGATGGAGGTAGAAACTGTCTCTCATGCCTTGTTACGCTGCCATTTTTATGGGGATATACGCTCAGTATTTATTACCCCTGCTTTGCAAAAATCTCCAAATGAATCTGAACTTCAGTGTCTAAAATCCCTGGTAGAGGACAAGGATCCTGAGATCATGTTAAAGGTAGCCAAATTCTGTGTGATTGCCATAAAACTTAGGGAACAAGCTATGCTATCATAATGATTAAGGCCTTAAATGATAATTTTAGGTTATATGTTAGTGACTAAGTTTTAATTTATATATATTTTTATATATATATTTAAGTTTTATGACTTCCTTGATAATGTATGTGGGCTGGAACTGGTCTGTGACCGAAATAATAAATTTGTCATTTGAAATAACTATGATGTATACTGTACTAGCAATCTTCAACTAGTCCAGACCCAAGACCCACCTTAGACTCCCAACCAGGAACATGGGACCCACTTTCACAATTTTGTGTTTTAATATTATAAACTGCCTTGTGATCCTTGGATGAAAGGCAGTATTATTATTATTATTATTGTTGTTGTTGATGATGATGAAAGGCAGTATTATTATTGTTGTTGTTGTTGTTTGTTTCATTCTTGATACTTAATAGTGCTAGCGTCTCACCACATACCATGCACCAATCTGCTTCATTTCTCTTTCTGCTTATGCCTTCTTCCACATTTTCATCTCAGAATTTTTTATACTTTCCTTTTCTCACCTTCTGTATCATTTCACCTCCTATTTCTTCCCTCTCCATCTCATCTCACCTTACCTTGCTTTCTTCCACCTTGTATCATCTTTAATTCAGTTCTGCATGATTCTTGCTCCCTCCTAATATCAACTTGCCTGAAATAAAAATGGATAGGATTTCTGGGAAAGCTTTACCATACTTAGAACCTAATATAGGTGGCAGCTGTTATCTGTTGCCCCTTGGTTGTATGATGAAGTTTGAGGAACCTCCCTAGATTCTCCCACACTGAAGAAACATACAGTTTTAGTTGTAAAGGAAAACAAAAAGGGTTCCTGAGAGTTAGCAAAAGTTTTGTCATTTTATAAGTCTTTTAAAAATTCAATTAAATAAAACTAATTTTCATTCCAAATCAACCCTGAAATATTCAAGTTGTAGTCCTGCGCATGCTATTTGAGGGTAAGTTCCTTTAAATTAAGTGGGCTTTACTTCTCAGTAGACATGCATATGATTTGTACATTACTTTAATTAAAATTAACTTGGTTCCTCCTTCCCTGGGGAGCTGAGTCTCCCTTCCCGTTACTGCATTTTTTTTCTGTCACCTTCCACGATTGCCTTTCTTTCCCTCTCTCACAACCACCTGTCTCTCTGCTCTCTCCTTGTGCACATTTCCCTGAAATCAGAAATCAGGGTCGTAAGGCAGTTCCATCTCTTATAAGAGGAGGAAACACAAATCAGACCATCTGCACATTAAGCATTTTCTAGCAGGAGTTACATGATGCCCCCTTACAGTCCATTGACTTTCAGCCTGGATCTTGACACTAGTTCTCTAGTTTCTGACCTATTCAGATTGTTAGGGGCATGCTGTCTAAGCTTTAGCCTAAAAGACTGTTTCTGGTATTTTTAACACCAGGTAGATGTGTCGTAGAATTGAACATGCTTTCAGTAGCTAAAGAGATATTGTGTTTTCCCCTAATCCTTACTGTAAAGTGCTCTGACTACAACCTTTAGCTATATTCAGTGTAAACTATCTTTCCTAAGTCAAATGAGCTCTTTATTTCCCTTTTGCTGAGATCCAAAAACTGATAAGGATAGGTCTGGTACATCTTGGGTATCTAGAGCATCCTGAAGTTTTGTATTGACCACACCTGGGTTTTGGTGTGGTGTTTTGCAATACTGTATTATTCAGAGAGAAATCTTTTGACAAGCTCAGTTTTGGCAAATGGTTCATTGAATACATTTAAGTATAAGAGTAACAGATACAAGATAATTATCTTAGTAGCCTTCCAGGTAATATTCCTGCCATGGACATCTGTAGAGTAGAAACCATTAGACACCTGAGTTTTGGCAGACACAGCCTTTAATAATAGCTAGTGATACTGCCATCCATGAGAATCTCTCATCAGAGCTGCTATTTCAGTTCAAAATGTCTTATTGCTCCTGACTAATATGTGGAAATCTTGTTCACTTACCTATAAATCTTGTTAGGAGCAAGACCTAACCCACCAATATCTCATTTGGAGGCCATGGGAACCAATTGAGTCTAGCTTTGTAAAATGCTAAGTGAGCTCTTGGGGGCTGTCATCTTTTTGGTCATGTTTTGCCTGTTTGTTTAAATCATGTTTTCCCTTCTCCAGCTTTTTTTGCCATTTTGACTCTTTTTATAATCCTAAGTTTTTGACTTGTTTGAGGTTTTCCATGTGCTTCCTCTGGCTTTGGCAAATAAGCACCCTTCCCTGTGAGGAAGTTACCATTTTTTCCTGCCTCTTCAACCAGAAGAGGCAACTCTTCTGTCTTGTCTCTTTCTTCTGCCCCCAACTTCCCACTCCTGGCAAAAATCTGTTTTTTGTTGAGTCATGTGTTTATTTAAGGAGAAGTTAAGCTTCTTGTATTAAGGAAAATAATAGTGTGTCTGATTGGTCAGCTGCAGGGACTTCATTGTCCTTAGCCGTTGCCAATTATTTGAATGCTTGCCCAATGAACATTTTTAGAATTTTATTAAATTAAGAATATAATACCATATACACTGTGGAAGCTGTTACACTGCCTTAAGAATAAGACACACAGCATACTTTCTAGTGCTGAAAATTTGTTTTTACATTTATGAATGACCTCATGGAGCTCATTACTGGTTTGCAAGCATTCTCAAGAAGCCTGGTGCCAGGCAGTTTGGCCTGTGAAACCTAGCTTGAACTGCAACGCAGACCACATCACTCCCTCCCATTTCCAGTTTAAGATAATGCAGTGCAAGAACTGTGTGTGACTTGGCATTTGATGACCAGTCTGTTAAAAAACAAAACTGCAACTCAAATCCTGACTCTAGTTCTATTAGATGAGGTGCCTGTATTAAATGCACCCTCTCTCTCTCTCTCTGGAAATAGTTCACTGAACCAGATGTCAGAATTAATTACCTTTGGAAGAGCAGTGTTGGCTTTGACCATGTATGCTGAACAGGTCCTTCTGCTTTCAGTTCCCAGTGGGTCGTATCCATAGACACTTGAAGACTCGCACCACAAGCCATGGACGAGTTGGTGCTACTGCTGCTGTGTACAGTGCTGCAATTCTCGAATACCTCACTGCTGAGGTAGGTTCTGAAAATTGATCTTGTTAGACTATGATCTGAATGTAATCAAAGACCCAGATTGGTCTGTGGAGCCTGGCAGGAACCTCCAGAGTAGCATAACCTAGCTGCTCCTGCTCTCTTTAAAAACCTGTGTTTTAGCTGCCCAGATCAAATAATTCTGCAAGAGCTTTAATGGTTAACATATTCTATTGATTATGTTTTCTCTCTGGCTTAGTTTTTTGCGTGGTTGAGTTTGGGGTGAGTATGTGTTTCTGCTAAATCCAGAAAAAAAGAATTGCTTTCTTGCCCTACACTTTTAAATTAGTTGTTTACTTTCCATCTAACATATTCCTGAGATGGGGGGGGGGGATATGACACACATTAGAACACTGTGAGGAATAGGTGTGTGTGTATGTGTGTGTGTGTGAGAGAGAGAGAGAGAGAGATAATAAAATGAACTTGTGTGTTTTAGGTGTTTTTGGGTCAAAATTAAGGGAGAGAAGAATAACAGAGACCTCATTGTGGGAGTTTACTATAGATCCCCAAGCCAAACGGAGGACATAGATGCTGCCTTCCTGGGACAGATGGCCAAGCATGCAAAAGGAAGGGAGATAGTAGTAATGGGGGACTTCAATTACCCGGATATTTGTTGGACGTCAAACTCAGCCAAGAGCACAAGGTCAAACAGATTCCTCACTGGCCTTGCAGACAACTTCATTGTCCAGAAAGTGGGAGAAGCAACAAGAGGAACAGCCATTTTAGATCTGGTCCTAACCAATGTTGATGACCTGGTTAGTGGGGTAGAAGTGGAAGGATCATTAGGCGCGAGTGATCATGCTCTCCTGAAGTTTACTATACAGCGGAAAGTAGCAGCCAAGCATACTAGGACTCAATTTCTTGACTTTAAGAAAGCCGACTTCATAAAACTTAGGGAAGTGCTGGGTGAGATCCCATGGACAGCAATACTAAAAGGAAAGGGAGTTCATGATGGCTGGGAGTTTGTTAAGAGGGAGATAGTAAAAGCACAACGTCAGGCAATACCAATGAGACGGAAACATGGAAGGTGCCTAAAGAAACCAGGGTGGCTATCTAAAGAACTTTTAACTGAATTAAGATTAAAAAAGGATGTGTACAAAAAATGGAAAAGGGGGGAAACCACCAAAGAGGAATTCAAACAAATAGCAAGCACGTGTAGACACAAAGTCAGAAAAGCTAAAGCACAGAATGAACTCAGGCTTGCTAGAGAGGTTAAAAGCAACAAAAAAGGCTTTTATGGGTATGTTCGTAGCAAAAGGAAGAACAAAGAAACAGTGGGGTCACTCAGAGGAGAAGATGGTGAAATGCAAACAGGGGACACAGAAAGGGCTGAACTCCTCAATGCCTTCTTTGCCTCAGTCTTCTCTGATAAAGAAAACAATGCCCGACCTGAAGAATTTGGAGCAAATGATTCAGCAGAGGAAACACAGCCCAGAATAACTAAGGAGATAGTACAAGAATATTTGGCTAGATTAGATGTATTCAAGTCTCCAGGGCCAGATGAACTGCATCCAAGAGTATTAAAAGAACTGGCAGATGTGATCTCAGAACCACTGGCAGTCATCTTTGAGAATTCCTGGAGAACAGGCGAAGTCCCGGCAGACTGGAGGAGGGCAAATGTTGTCCCTATTTTCAAAAAGGGGAAAAGAGAGGACCCAAATAATTACCGCCCAGTCAGTCTGACATCAATAGCAGGGAAGATTCTGGAACAGATCATTAAGCAAACAGTCTGTGAGCACCTAGAAAGGAATGCTGTGATCACCAATAGTCAGCATGGATTTCTGAAAAATAAGTCATGTCAGACTAACCTGATCTCGTTTTTTGACAGAATTACAAGCCTGGTAGATGAAGGGAACGCAGTGGATGTAGCCTACCTTGATTTCAGCAAGGCATTTGACAAGGTGCCCCATGATATTCTTGTAAAGAAGCTGGTAAAATGCGGTCTTGACTATGCTACCACTCAGTGGATTTGTAACTGGCTGACTGACCGAACCCAAAGGGTGCTCATCAATGGTTCCTCTTCATCCTGGAGAAGAGTGACTAGTGGGGTGCCACAGGGTTCTGTCTTGGGCCCGGTCTTATTCAACATCTTTATCAACGACTTGGATGATGGACTCAAGGGCATCCTGATCAAATTTGCAGATGACACCAAACTGGGAGGGGTGGCTAACACCCCAGAGGACAGGATCACACTTCAAAACGACCTTGACAGATTAGAGAACTGGGCAAAAACAAACAAGATGAATTTTAACAGGGAGAAATGTAAAGTATTGCACTTGGGCAAAAAAAATGAGAGGCACAAATACAAGATGGGTGACACCTGGCTTGAGAGCAGTACATGTGAAAAGGATCTAGGAGTCTTGGTTGACCACAAACTTGACATGAGCCAACAGTGTGACGCGGCAGCTAAAAAAGCCAATGCAATTCTGGGCTGCATCAATAGGAGTATAGCATCTAGATCAAGGGAAGTAATAGTGCCACTGTATTCTGCTCTGGTCAGACCACACCTGGAGTACTGTGTCCAGTTCTGGGCACCACAATTCAAGAAGGACACTGACAAACTGGAACGTGTCCAGAGGAGGGCAACCAAAATGGTAAAAGGCCTGGAAACGATGCCTTATGAGGAACGGCTAAGGGAGCTGGGCATGTTTAGCCTGGAGAAGAGGAGGTTAAGGGGTGATATGATAGCCATGTTCAAATATATAAAAGGATGTCACATAGAGGAGGGAGAAAGGTTGTTTTCTGCTGCTCCAGAGAAGCGGACAAGGAGCAATGGATCCAAACTACAAGAAAGAAGATTCCACCTAAACATTAGGAAGAACTTCCTGACAGTAAGAGCTGTTCGACAGTGGAATTTGCTGCCAAGGAGTGTGGTGGAGTCTCCTACTTTGGAGGTCTTTAAGCAGAGGCTTGACAACCATATGTCAGGAGTGCTCTGATGGTGTTTCCTGCTTTGCAGGGGGTTGGACTCGATGGCCCTTGTGGTCTCTTCCAACTCTATGATTCTATGATTCTAGGTAAAGGCAGAATCTGACCCAGAGGTTATTTGCAGTTCTGAACACTTGATACATTTGTATCCTGAATATGAAAGCAAAACGTTTTATGGGAAAAGCTCACTACCTATGGGGGAAACCATGCAGCAAGGGGTGGGGAACCCTTTTCAGCTCAAGAGCAACCTTCTGTGCCAGTGGTGGGTGGGAGCCAGACAAAAGTGTGCTGTGCAAATAATGTAAATTTTACATGCTGAGACACCCTTCTTCATTTAGACAAAAAAGAAGCATTATCAGAATTCAAGGACATATTCCAGTCAGGCAAAAGCACTTGAGGTATGACACCAGGCCTATGAGGGGTGTGGCCCAGGAAGAATTGCAAGGGGCCAGATCTCTATCTGGAACTGATGTCCCCCACCCCAACTTAAACTGACTTATTTGGTTAGAATACTGGTCCTACTTTATAGCCCCCAAAGGCTCTTGAAGCGGGTAGAAGAAGAAGAGTTTGGATTTGATATCCCGCTTTATCACTACCCTAAGGAGTCTCAAAGCGGCTAACATTCTCCTTTCCCTTCCTCCCCCACAACAAACACTCTGTGAGGTGAGTGGGGCTGAGAGACTTCACAGAAGCGTGACTGGCCCAAGGTCACCCAGCAGCTGCATGTGGAGGAGCGGAGACACGAACCCGGTTCACCAGATTACGAGTCCACCACTCTTAACCACTACACCACACTGGCTCTCACTGGGTACTGAATTATGTGGAGTCATAAGCATAGAATTGTAGGGTTGGAAGGGACCATGAGGGTCATCTAGTCCAACCCCTTGCAGTGAAGGAATCTTTTGCCCAATGTGGCTCAAGCAGCACTGCTGCCCTCATCCTGGACCTTCCCTGATCAAGAAGAGAAATAGTTCCCACCAAACACATCTGAGGCAAGGGAGTAGGGCTGAGCCTGCTGGATCATCTTCAAGGAATAGTAGTAGATGGTCATTTTTTTAAAAAGAAAAAGAAAATTTAGTTTTAGGTACCTGGGCTTTTGCCTTGAATCTACTAAATGTATGAAAAAAAAGTAGTCTGTTGCAGTTTGTAACTTAGTTTTGAGTATTTTCAGTATTTCACTGTTCAGTATTTTCCTAGGAGGCTGGCATACAAAGCTCTGTTTCTTCCAACAGGTTTTGGAATTGGCAGGTAATGCCTCCAAGGATCTCAAGGTAAAACGTATCACTCCTCGTCATTTGCAGCTTGCTATTCGTGGTGATGAGGAATTGGATTCCCTTATTAAAGCTACCATTGCTGGTGGAGGTATGTAGTATTAGAGCTTCTGGAAAGCTTGGATATGAAAAGTATATTTGGAGACAGGGTGGCTGAACTTAAATGTATCCCTTTAAGTACTCTGTAGGATATTATAGATAAGCAGTTTGCCAAGTGATAAGTAGAATCGTGATAATGCTTCTTACCTGGATTTCTGATTATGCCAGGGTGTTTGGAAAACTGCTTATTTTGCTTGGCAGAATGTTACACAGTTGATTTACATTGTAGTTGCATGTACTGCCATGGCAAGTTCTTACCACTGTATGAACCAAATGGGTACTTATCAGTATAGTTTTTAGTTCACTAACTTAGTAGTAGCTTTGATAGTGATGGGTTCTTGTATTTCATCCTGACTACTGTACTAGGTGAATCTGGTATAGAGTAGGTGTCCTGTAAACTGTGTTTTGCACCATCTGATTTGTTTGTTTGTTTTGGTGAGCATTCTAAGTACTCCTCCCCAATCATTTATAACACTTTAATTGAGGCTCCAAACCAGGCCAGGGAATACAGTTCTGCTTCTCAGTATGTCCCAGTAAATCTTCACATCCATCTTGGTAACATGAGGGAACCTAACCTGAAGAACACAATCCAGATTATTCCCTCCTCCCCACCCCCCACCCCAGAGTATAGTAACTCTGTATGGCACCATTTAGTTGTTTTTGTAACAAGAAAATTAGGCCTTGAGTCAACATTTGATCTAATACAGCTACATAGCTGCATCCCAGTTCTCCTCTTAGTGTGTTCAAGTGGATTTTTATTGAAGGGTTTGGTAAGCATAGTTCTAACAGAGTTAGCAAAATATGTTATTTGAGAATGTATTGATATGAGTGCTGAACTATTGTGTATTCTTCAGTTCTAATCCATTATTCTCTTTACAGGTGTAATTCCTCACATCCACAAGTCTCTGATTGGAAAGAAGGGGCAGCAGAAAACTGCATAGAGAGGAGTTTTAAACAGCCCTCTTCCTCCCTGTCATTGTACTGTAACTGGGACAGAAGAAATATGGGGATATGTGGAATTTTTTTAAAAAAATAGTTAAATGGAAGAGCATAGACAATTGACTGTAGACTTAAAACATTTGTATGTTCTTTAGATTCAAAGTTTGACACAAAAGTACCTTGTTACGTGGCAGCAATTTGTGTGTTGATTGGCTAGGTTTCTCCCATGTGTTTTATACAAAAATGGAACTGATAAAACCATTTTTTACAAAACTTGTTCTTGTGTATCATTCTGGGGTAAAAGGGTCATTGCAGCAAAAAGATCAGTGCCCTAATATCCTATTAGAGATTTTAAAATAAAATAAAATATTTCCAAATTATAGACTTTAATGGTGGCCGTGTTCATAGTTAACTTCTGTGTTCTCTAGCTGATTGATTGTTGTTGATCTAATACAGCTACCACAATTATCTAAGTCCAGCATTTAATTTAAACTTAGTAGAATATACAGTGGTGCCTCGCAAGACAAAATTAATTCGTTCTGCGAGTTTTTTCGTCTTGCGAATTTTCCGTCTTGCGAAGCACGGTCAAGTTGCAACTGCACCTCTTCAAGCAGTTTTAAGAAAAAGGAAACAAACTTGCAAGACGTTTTCGTCTTGCGAAGCAAGCCCATAGGGAAATTCGTCTTGCGAAGCAACTAAAAAAACTAAAAACTCTTTCGTCTTGCGAGTTTTTCGTCTTCCGAGGCATTCGTCTTGCGAGTTACCACTGTACAGAGTTTAATGCAACTGAGGCTGCTAAAGCTCTCCCCCCTGGCCCCAGGATAGAAGTACTGTCTGAACATGTGAACAGTGTGATAATGGGAAAGGTGTGGGGATGTGTATAGTAGGAAGAAGCCAAAATGCATCTTTTCTGCCCTCAGCTGGTGAACTGCCCATGGCTTAGTTGCCTTGCGCTGAATTATGCTGTGTCCTTGAGCTAGCACAATCACTTGCTTCAGTGTCAATGCCTTCTTGTGCTATAATGTACAAAATTTTCTGTAACACGGTGCTAAACCAGCAGCGCTGCCATGCTTTTATTAGCAACCTTGTCAGTGTGTGATTTGAGCCCTTTGTGTAGTAGTTCTTGGGCTGGCTGTGCATAAGAGTAAGGTTGGAGAACTAATAAACTACTATAATGTTTTTAGCTCTTGTTAGGACTGCTTCATACAGTGCAATTTCAGGCAATATGGTGACAAATAATAACTGGAAGGTCTCCAATCCTATTCTCGTGTATTTGCTTGAGTGCCTTCCAGGTTCTTGGCATGCCCTGGGATTATTGTTTCAGATTGGGACAAACATTCACACTCACTCTGACATATATATATATATATATATATATATATATATATATATATATATATATGCTTTCGTAGATTTTCACGGGTACAGGAATGCAGGTTTTGGTGTCTTCGGGTGTCTTCCCGTGTAAGAGTTGGGGTGTCTAGGCGACGTTTCGACCTCGTCGAAACGTCGCCTAGACACCCCAACTCTTACACGGGAAGACACCCGAAGACACCAAAACCTGCATATATATATATATATATATATATATATATATATATATATATATATATATATAGTAACCTTTAAGCTACGGCATTGTAGGAAATGAATGAGGCTCAATTATTCTCAGTTATATAGGACTCTGATTGTTTATCTATTCCTGTTAGTGATGTGCATGGCTTTCATGAATTTCTGTCCATTGTATCCTGTTCTTTTTTTAAACAATTGTCAAATTGCTGGTAAGGCAAATAATGGTTTAGGTGGGTGATACATAGGGCAAGGCTATCAATGGTTACTAGGCACCATGGCTGTGCTCTGTCTCCATAGCCAGAGATAGTAAAGCTTCTAAATCCCGGTTGCTGGAAACTACAGGAGGTGGGGAGTGTTCTTGTGCTTGTGTCCTGCTTGAAGATACCCTACAGACGTCTGGGTGGCCACTTAGAACAGGATGCTGGGCTAGAGGGGCTATTGGCCTGATGCAGCAGGTTCTTACATTCTTCTGCAGTTGTTCATATGAATATTAGATTGGGAGTTTTGGTCATTAGTAATATGGATGGATGTTGGACAAACAAAGCCTAGTTTATTTTAGCATGCATGTGCCAACAAAAGAAGCCAGTGAATTGGACCTGGTTTTATTTCAGTTGCCCCTTTGCTAGAAGCTGTGCCATAATAGAGTAAGCACAATGGTAGAGGAAAGAAAATAAAGTGGTGCAGCACACTTGGTACTGAAGGCTGTAACTGGGCCAGTTAGTTACATGCAAGTGACATCCTTGGTACTCTTGGCCTACCCTAATCATCACTGTATATTTGACACTTCTCTATATTCCCTCATTGAGCATGCTCATTCTCTCTTGACAGATTATATCTTGTCAGTGAATGCATTTCTATTAGAAAGGACTTTTTCTAAGCAGATAGAGGAGGAAGGAAGACTTATGTATGTGAATCAATGAGAGGAGAGTGGATTGAAATGAAAATTGCCCTTTATTCTAGTTGATGGGCTGACTATAAGGACTTGATATATTTATAATAGATTCAAGATATCCAAATGGGTATATCAGACTTATCTGTCCTGTATTCAGTTACACAAGTCAGATCTTACGGAGTACAGTACTGTACTTCAGGAACTCTTGTCTTTGGAACTGCTGCCCTATGTTGAACAGAAAAGGAATTACTTGGCTTTCAGGTGTTGGGCATTAAGTGGATGGAACAAAAGTTCCTGCAGCTGGTTGTGTTGTGTGGGAATATTGGAGAGGCAGTAAACGCTGAGAACAGATGGCTTTTCACCCTTTTTCACATAATTGCTGGGAATAGACACCAAACAAGATGTGGATTATATTTTGGACTGCAATTCCCACTAGCCTCAGCCAGCAGGGCTAGCGATGAGGGATAATAGGAGTTGTAGTTCAAAGCATCTGGAGGGCACCAGCTTGGGGAAGGCTGGCCTAGAATATAGCATTTCCTGGGCACACAGCTGCAGAGGATATAGCTCCACTTGCTGTGAATTTTTTTTGTCAAAGCTCTCTTTCCAGCCTCCAGTGTGAAAGCTACTTCTGATGTACTGTTTTCCTCTAAACATGTGTACCACTGAGCAAAGCCCATATTGATAGAGCTCTTTTCCCAGCCCAGTCAAAAGAAGAGAGTACAGACTACCACAAAAAACTTTTTCTAAACATCTGGAGGCCATTCTCTGATTTTTCTCTGTCCCAACAGAGCACCCCTGTAAGCCCCAAAGCAGAACTTAGCACCAGTTGAACGTTTGACCCACCATGGCAAAGAAGTTCTCGTTGTGCTCACTGAAGTAGGTGCAGAGTTGCTCAAGCAGTACTTCATCAACAGTGGGATGAGGTCGTCCTTTGGATTGGTCTAGGCAGTGCTGATACCCCTTTGCTTGTAGGCAGTAGAAGCCCTTGGTTTGGTTGAAGTAAAAGTTGTCTGGGCCAAGGTAAGGCTCCAGTCCCAAGAAGTGCTCTACGTGGCGCATCTCTGAGAGAGGCTCCCGGATCAGGGTGCCTCCATCCACCACGTGAATCTGTGACCGGGGAAAGAACTCCAGCCACCGAGCCAGGTGTAAGGCATACAAGCTGCGCTGCATGGCTTTGTACCGGGTGTTAAGTTCCTGGCCCTGCCTCAAGAGAATCTGCTCTAGAGCTTGGTAGGGCTTGTGCCGTGCCTTGCGGTTGTGAAGGATTTGTGTGTAATCAGACACCAACCTTTCCACAGGGTCCCGTACAATCAGCAGGAGCTTCATTGAGTTGTCCATAGCATGGATCCTTTCCGGGGCTTTGAGAGACGAAAAATAGCCTGGTGTCTTTTCTACAGTGATTTGAGTGGGGTGTGAAATAGGCATCTGCTGACGGTACCAACCAAGTCCTTTGCGGTAATTCTCCTCCACATTGAAGAAATGCACCTCGGAATGGGCAGCTGCCACCTGGGGATGCAGACTCAGCATCTCCAGCAGGGCCCGTGTGCCTCCTTTCCGCACTCCAATAATTATGCTTTGGGGCAGTCGTTGCTTCCAATCTTCACTTGAAATCTGAGTGTTGTTTCTTTTCCATGGGGCTTTCCAACCCCAGGGGATCTTTGTTTCCTCCTCCGTGTTGATTCCACACATCTTCAGAAGCAGGAGCAGTAAGCAGGCTCTAGCCATCTCTAAGTCCGCTGAGTGAACGTGTGCTGAGGAAAATTGTGTGTTGTTTTTCCTATCTGAGCTATTCCATCTCCAGGCTTATTAACGGATTTCACTGCATGCAGGCAGTTGTGCTCTTACCTAGGCATCTTCTGTCTTCACAATGGCCTCTGCTTTTGTTCTAGTTCTGGATTCCGCTGCCAGGAGCTTCCTGCAATGTGGATCTCCAAAAGCACTTCAACAAAAGGTGATTTACAGCCTAGCTCAGGGAAGTTGCTGCCACCTGAGAAAATGAGAATATCATTGTGGGTGGCTCAAAAGGTCCTGAGCAAAGCAAAACATAACAGGCCTTGTTTGGAAACTTTCATAATTTAAACACACACACACACACACACACACACACACACACACACGTGAATGAATAAAATCCAGGTACCCATTAGCCACTTCTTCCTAAAATGGGTTTGTATCTAGTCCCTGGTAGGTACCATCTTTTTCTAATGGAAGAGGAGGGACACAGTTTGGCAGGTGGGACACAATATGGAAGGTTACAAATGTTAGTAAGGAGGGAGTAGCCAGCTGCGGTTTATTTAAATGCATTTAACCTACAAATAAGCCTGCTCTACCAGATTAAGGTTTCAGTGTTGCTTCCAGTGCCCCACTACTGGGGCTTGAAGGCAACACGGTCTTCTTCTGTTTCTATCCAGCATTCAGGGTTTGGCTGCCTCTGAAGATGGGAGTCCTAATTAGCAGTTGTGGCTCATAGCTGTTGATAGTGGCTTCTCGGTTAGGAATGTGCCTAATCCCCTAAAAGCCATCTAAGCTAGTGGCCATTCTACATCTTATGTCTACATATTATGTGTTCAGTAAAATAAAATGCCATGCTGGTAGCAAGCATGAACTACCAGACAGTTGGGGAGAATATCCTGTGCCCAGGTTTTTATTTATTTTTTCTTCCATTGAGATAGAGCCCAGATTTTGAGATTTACAGCTGGCCCCCCAAAATCATTGGCACACTGCAGCTGTCAGATATGCACAAAAGTCACAATCCAGAGAATCATGCACGTGAAAATTGGCACCGTGTGCAGAATTTGGCACACATTTCTTAGCATAATGGAGGGCGTTGCAAAACCAATGCATGCATCTACTGGGACAGCTGTATTTGCATGCTTATTTGTATCTTTATACAACCAGTACAGTAAGTCACACCAAATCACCCAAGTCTTGCACTTTTCATACCCTGTCATATGTTTGAATTGCAGCTGTGGTGCATTTATGGCACAGACTTGTTATGCTGGAATTGCCCACAGTTTTCTCTGTCTTCGGCACCCCTCAGTCAGATGAGTATACAGAGCACAGAGATGTGCACTTTTTGGGGTCTGGATGCAGAACACAGCAGTGCTGGCTAACTGGAGGAGAGTAAACTGCTGCTATGGCACACGTAATTAAGTATATACCAGAGAGCGGGATGCCTGAGAATTTCAATATTATTTTGAATGAAAAGAAAAGCAGGTCTTGTTTGTGTTTATCCATGAGAAGAAAAAGCAGACCTGAGTGTGTGCAGGCTCTGTAAAAGGCTGTTTCTCTTGGGGTGGAGTGTCTCTTTTCTGCACAAGCACTTGTCCCTTATCACAGCCCTGGGTTTCTATGCCCAAAGCCCCATATCATGGTTAGATGACCTGCACCTCAGTGCTAAAATTCTGCAGTCTACAAATTAAACAATTTTGCACAATTTCTCTTATTTTGCATGTGCTGCATAGTAATGTAAAACAGCTTGAACATGTTTATTTCTGATATGTTGTGAGGAAGAGAGGTAGCCTAAACCCTTGGAAATCTCGCAAGGGGCCTTTCTGGCTCCTGAACTTGGACTAGGCATTGTGCACGTTTCTCCCAGATCTTTGCTATGGCCAGGCCTAGAAACTAGAGTCGCCATCCAAGCCAAAATTTTAGCACCATTCAGGGTCATGCTGCTTGGAAGTCTGAGCTAAAAAACTTTAAGTCAGAAGTGAGACATGGTTCGGGGTGGGGGTGGGGTTCCCCTGGTGGGTTTTCTGCTTAAAATCTCCCCTGCCCTGCAATAAAAAATAAAAAATCACCCTAGAATGAGGAAGTCTATAGGTGCCTATGACTTTTCCTTAAGCAGCTGGGGTGGGAGGGTGTGTGTGTTCATTACCACATGAACTTTCCACCTTTTAGACAATTGCGCTCTGGTTTCATTTTTTAAAATAAATTTTAAATTCTGTCTTTGTGAAGGATGGCAGAATATGTAGTTAGTTAGTTGGCTGGGGAAACCCACCCAGATGGGTGGTGTATACATATTATTATTATTATTAGTTAGTTTAGTTAGACAATTAATGCATGCATACATGCCTGCTTCATATGACCATGGTTGATCTTTGACCATCCTCTTGATTTATATAGATTTTCAGGATGCTGAATTCTGGGAGAGGGAGCTGCTGTTGCATGGAATTGTAGCTCGCAGGCACCCCTTGCTGGTTTCTAGGCAAAGGGGAATCTCTGCTGATCTTTACCAATCCTATTTATCTCCCTAGTTTTGAACCTTTGCTCGGTCTGAAGCTCTTTGGGTGACTGTCAGTCATATTCAGCCTTGTCTACCTCACAAGAGTGCTGGGAACATGGAGGAAGGGAAGGTCTTCTATTACACCATGACTACAAACACACACACATCCTAGGCTGGTGTGTACTGAGCTGATTGTGGAGATAATGGACCTGCCTTCTCCGCAACTCATAAGAATGTTTCAGCTCTCCTTCCTCCTAAATGAGACTCAGGAGGCTGGAGCTCAGGATTCTTGGTGTGTGCATCTTGTCTAAATTCCTCTCCAGGGCCTGACGTGGCGTCACTTGGTGCCATACTGCTGCTCTAAACAGTTTGATGAACTCTCCTGGAAGACTCCAGGGGCAACTCCAGTTTCCTGCACACATTTAACTGAGCTCTGGCAAGTTTCGCACTGCGGCTGCCAAGTGGCTGCTTCCTGGGGCTCTTGCAAGTGAAGGCAAGATTACTGCCTGCTGCTAATCAACGGGTGCAAATGGCTGTGCTCATACACTGTGCTCATACAGTTCAATGCATGTCAACAGGTCTTTTGCAGGAAGCCAGATCTGAATCCTACTCTGTTGCACTCAGCCCACACCCCATCTTTCCTGCCTGACATGGTTGCCTCACCTTGCTTAAAAGGAGGACTGTGGGTTTCATAGAATCATAGAGTTGGAAGAGACCACAAGGGCCATCGAGTCCAAGCCCCTGCCAAGCAGGAAACACCATCAGAGCACTCCTGACATATGGTTGTCAAGCCTCTGCTTAAAGACCTCCAAAGTAGGAGACTCCACCACACTCCTTGGCAGCAAATTCCACTGTCGAACAGCTCTTACTGTCAGGAAGTTCTTCCTAATGTTTAGGTGGAATCTTCTTTCTTGTAGTTTGGATCCATTGCTCCGTGTCCGCTTCTCTGGAGCAGCAGAAAACAACCTTTCTCCCTCCTCTGTATGACATCCTTTTATATATTTGAACATGGCTATCATATCACCCCTTAACCTCCTCTTCTCCAGGCTAAACATGCCCAGCTCCCTTAGCCGTTCCTCATAAGGCATCGTTTCCAGGCCTTTGACCATTTTGGTTGCCCTCCTCTGGACACGTTCCAGTTTGTCAGTGTCCTTCTTGAACTGTGGTGCCCAGAACTGGACACAGTACTCCAGGTGAGGTCTGACCAGAGCAGAATACAGTGGCACTATTACTTCCCTTGATCTAGATGCTATACTCCCATTGATGCAGCCCAGAATTGCATTGGCCTTTTTAGCTGCCGCATCACACTGTTGGCTCATGTCAAGTTTGTGGTCAACCAAGACTCCTAGATCCTTTTCACATGTACTGCTCTCAAGCCAGGTGTCACCCATCTTGTATTTGTGCCTCTCATTTTTTTTGCCCAAGTGCAATACTTTACATTTCTCCCTGTTAAAGTTCATCTTGTTTGTTTTGGCCCAGTTCTCTAATCTGTCAAGGTCGTTTTGAAGTGTGATCCTGTCCTCTGGGGTGTTAGCCACCCCTCCCAGTTTGGTGTCATCTGCAAATTTGATCAGGATGCCCTTGAGTCCATCATCCAAGTCGTTGATAAAGATGTTGAATAAGACCGGGCCCAAGACAGAACCCTGTGGCACCCCACTAGTCACTCTTCTCCAGGAATTGAATTGAATTGATATTTATTACGGCCATTGGCCCGTCACACGACAGTTTCCCATACCAACATAATGTACTTAAACCTCCAAATTTAAAACCGCCAAAACTTACAAAAACAGACAAGAACCAAATCAAAACAAAAGCAAAAGACCACATCATACATTACAATAAATTTGCAACCTAAACATCGCCCTCTGCTCATAAATTAATAAAAGACATCAATGATGATATCACCTAATTACATCCTAAAACATAGATCATGGTTTAAAAGGGTTATCCGAGCCGCACAGGAGTCCGTTTTTCTTTTTTAGGGATAGGACGCTGATCAGGAATCTGGCAACCGTGAGTGATCTTAGGGGGTCTTCATCATTTAATAGATATCTCAGTTTGACTTCATTCGTATCTTCAGCCATTCCCTTTAGATATTGAGCAAGAAACTTGCTCCTGGCCGATGAGTGAAAAGCACAATCAAGAATTATGTGATGCAACGATTCCGGTGCCCCACAATTACAATCACATAAGAGCGATATCTGTCCATTGGAAAATCTATTTCTCAGCACGTTCGATGGGAAGGTGTTGAATCTTGCCTTTATAAAGGCATATCTATGAGCCGAAGAAGTTAAGGAATTCAAATAATTTGGGAGCCTTAAGAGGGGTAATAAACCAAGGTTTAGAGGAGAGCAGGTACCATTGCCCAAGACCATTTTCTGCTGCAAGTCCATCTCCTCTAGTTTACAGGTTACTGTTCTTTTAGCTGGAACTATGTCCTGCTCTAGTAATTTGGATGGGGAAGATTCCCATTGCCGTAATTTTCAGCTGTAAATTTTTTACCCATGGGCTCTGGAAATCATCTCTCCACATACATTGTATCAAGTACAAGTTTGGGAGATTGTGCCATAGAGATAACCAGTGACAAAGTATGTGCTTCCACAGAGCGTTTTCCAGGGATACAGTATTTAGTTCCATGCGTAACGCTGTATTACTTACACAGTTGGGCAGTTTCAATATCCCTCTTAAAAACTGATTTTGAATAACCTCTAGGTGAGATAGATTGACAAAAGTCCCCCAAATTGAGATGGCATAGGCAATTGTCGGGATCACCTTGGCCTTGAAGACTTTCAACGCCGATGGGATATGAAGGGCCCCATCGGTGAAGAAGAATCGCAAGATCGCCAAGGAGATAGCTTTGGCTCTATTTGTAACATAGGCTACATGGGCCTTCCATCTAAGGCTCATCAAAGGTTCTCCAGGATGAAGAGGAACCATTGATGAGAACCCTTTGGGTTCGGTCAGTCAGCCAGTTACAAATCCACTGAGTGGTAGCATAGTCAAGACCGCATTTTACCAGCTTCTTTACAAGAATATCATGGGGCACCTTGTCAAATGCCTTGCTGAAATCAAGGTAGGCTACATCCACTGCGTTCCCTTCATCTACCAGGCTTGTAATTCTGTCAAAAAACGAGATCAGGTTAGTCTGACATGACTTATTTTTCAGAAATCCATTTTTCAGAAAGCATTCCTTTCTAGGTGCTCACAGACTGTTTGCTTAATGATCTGCTCCAGAATCTTCCCTGGTATTGATGTCAGACTGACTGGGCGGTAATTATTTGGGTCCTCTCTTTTCCCCTTTTCGAAAATAGGGACAACATTTGCCCTTCTCCAGTCTGCCGGGACTTCGCCTGTTCTCCAGGAATTCTCAAAGATGACTGCCAGTGGTTCTGAGATCACATCTGCCAGTTCTTTTAATACTCTTGGATGCAGTTCATCTGGCCCTGGAGACTTGAATACATCTAAACTAGCCAAGTATTTTTGTACTATCTCCTTCGTTATTCTGGGCTGTGTTTCCTCTGCTGAATCATTTGCTCCAAATTCTTCAGGTCAGGCATTGTTTTCTTTATCGGAGAAGACTGAGGCAAAGAAGGCATTGAGGAGTTCAGCCCTTTCTGTGTTCCTTGTTTGCATTTCACCATATTCTCCTCTGAGTGACCCCACTGTTTCTTTGTTCTTCCTTTTGCTACGGACATACCCATAAAAGCCTTTTTTGTTGCTTTTAACCTCTCTAGCAAGCCTGAGCTCATTCTGTGCTTTAGCTTTTCTGACTTTGTGTCTACACGTGCTGGCTATTTGTTTGAATTCCTCTTTGGTGGTTTCCCCCCTTTTCCATTTTTTGTACACATCCTTTTTTAATCTTAACTCAGTTAAAAGTTCTTTAGATAGCCACCCTGGCTTCTTTAGGCACCTTCCATGTTTCCGTCTCATTGGTATTGCCTGACGTTGTGCTTTTACTACCTCCCTCTTAACAAACTCCCAGCCATCATGAACTCCCTTTCCTTTTAGTATTACTGTCCATGGGATCTCACCCAGCACTTCCCTAAGTTTTATGAAGTCGGCTTTCTTAAAGTCAAGAAATTGAGTCCTAGTATGCTTGGCTGCTCCTTTCCGCTGTATAGTAAACTTCAGAAGAGCATGATCACTCACGCCTAATGATCCTTCCACTTCTACCCCACTAACCAGGTCATCAACATTGGTTAGGACCAGATCTAAAATGGCTGTTCCTCTTGTTGCTTCTCCCACTTTCTGGACAATGAAGTTGTCTGCAAGGCCAGTGAGGAATCTGTTTGACCTTATGCTCTTGGCTGAGTTTGACATCCAACGAATATCCGGGTAATTGAAGTCCCCCATTACTACTATCTCCCTTCCTTTTGCATGCTTGGCCATCTGTTCCAGGAAGGCATCATCTATGTCCTCCGTTTGGCTTGGGGATCTATAGTAAACTCCCACAATGAGGTCTCTGTTATTCTTCTCTCCCTTAATTTTGACCCAAATGCTCTCACTTTGACTTTGAGGTTCTAAATCTTGGATCTCTTCACAGGTATACACATCCCTGACATATAACGCCACTCCTCCTCCTTTCTTGTCTGGTCTGTTTCTTTGAAATAGATTGTATCCCTCCATTATTACATTCCAATCGTGGGACTTATCCCACCAGGTTTCAGTGATGCCTATTATGTCATATTTAGTTTGCTGTACCAAGAGCTCAAGCTCATCTTGTTTATTTCCCATGCTTTGCGCATTAGTGTACAGACATTGAAGTCCATTAATCATTCCCCCGTGTCTCTTATTTAAGGATTTTTTCCTCCTACCACTAGGTCTGCGTGCTGTTTGCTCCATTTGGTCTATGACATTTGGATGATCATCTTCATCAATTGATAGACTCCTACCTTCAGGAGCACTGTCTCCCTCCCCCACATTAGTCAGTTTAAAGCCCTCCTGATGAGGTTTCTGGGTTTTTTGGCAAAAACATTCCTCCCAGCCGTTGTGAGGTGCAGCCCATCGCTTGCCAGAAGTCCATCTTCAAGAAACTGCAGTCCTTGATCTAAGAATCCAAACCGTTCCTGTTTACACCATTTGCGAAGCCAGCTGTTCACTTCCACTATTTTTTCCTCTCTCCCTGGGCCACATCGTTCAATTGGGTTTCTGCAATTGGGTTTCTGCAGTTTCCCTGCATTTCAACGGGGCTTGCCCAGTAGAGCCTCTCCACGTGTCATCCCCACAAAGGCAATCTCTAAGTCTCTCGCTCTGCCATCCCCTAAAAGAATCAAGCAGTCTGAGGTGGCTGTCTTGCCTTTGCTTCATAAGCAGGGCTGCAGCTCAGTGGTAGACCATACACTTGGCATGCAAAATGCCCCAGATTTGACCCTGTCTTCAGATCACAGGATCTCCAAGAGCAGCATAGAGGGAGGAGGTCTTTGAGGTCTGCCACCAGTCAGGCAATCTTACTGTGTTGGAGAGACCAACAGGTCAACTTGCTGGAAACCTGCAGCAGGCATGAGGAACCTTTGGCCCTCCAATGTGTTGTGGAACTCCAGTTCCCATCATCCCGGGCTGTTGGCCACACTTGGTAGGGCTGTTGGGAGTCGAAGTTCCTCAACATTTGGAGGGCGACAGGTTCCCCACACCCATTCTACTGTGTTACTTGCGTTGACTGGAAGAAGTTGCCAGGTTGTCAAGATGAGGCTGGCAATGGGCTTGGGACATTCTGCATGTGACAATGTGCTCAGCCATTGAGAGATGCCTTTCTCCACGCAGCAGGGATAGCGAAAATGTGGCCCTCTAATATTGTTGGTCTACAACTCCCCCATCTTTCCTAACCATTGGCCATGACTGACAGCAGCTGGAATCCAGCCCCACCTGGAGGGCAGCAGTTTCCTACTCTCTGCCCTATAGGAACATATGAAGTTGCCTTATGCTGTTAGACCATTGACACAGCTAGCTCAGTGCTGTCTTCGCTACACCAGCTGGAAGTGGCTCCCTTGGGCTTCAGACATGGAGTCTTTCCAAGCCCTCCCTGGAGATGCTGAGGACCTAAAGCACATGCTCTACCACCAAGCTACAGCTTTTGCCTGTATATTCATGTGGGTCCTTGTGGCTGCCAACTATGCACTCTCACTACAGGAGCACACAAGCCAGTCCTGTTGGATGTCATGACCTGTTGCTGCTACTGCTACCTGCCCCTGCAGGTGGGCAGTAAGGTGGAGTGACTGATGGCAATCGACACTGTTTGGAAGTTGTTTTCCTGGCACCTTGCTTTTCTGTAATGAGAAAGATCCCTCCAGTGGGGAATGATTTCCACTTCCTAAGACTTGCTAATGATAGAGTATGACATGTTTGGGGTCCCTGGGGCGGGCAGCGGGCGTACCAGGGGTTGCCAAGGCAACCAGAGCTGCAAAAAGGTGTAAGGGGACACTGAGAGGAAGGCAGGAGAGAAAAGGAGGGGAATGTTTCTGAGGGAGATCTTTGCAGAAGAAGGAAGAAGGATTTGAAGGATGGCTGATGGACAGGGAGGGCAGTGCTTCCTAAACACCAGAAGGCCGGTGTGACATAACAGGCCACCAGGAAGAGGCAAGCCAGGTGTAAAGGAGGACAGGTGAGCATGCAGCATTTCTGCAGGCCTCAGCTCAGCGGCAGAGCATCTGCTCTGCACGCTGAGATCCCAGGTTCAATCCCCAGCATCTCAGGTAGGGCGGGAAAGACCCTTGCCTGAAACCCTGGAGAGTCCCTGCCAGTCAGTGTAGACAATACTGAGCCACATGGCCTGGCTTGGGCATAAGGCAGATTCCCATGTTCCAGCTGTTCCCCCCCTTGAACCTGCCAACATCTCTGGACTCATCTCCCAGTTTGATGGGATCCTGGGCAAAGGAGCTTCGGATCCCATCCCCCAACTCTGTCTGTAAGAACATCTTTGGGCATATCTGGCAGCAGTGCTCTGAGCAAGAGGAGAGGCAGGCTGAATTTTAATTTCCCACCATACAATGTCAGACCACGGCAGGACATTGCTCCAATGGCAGGCTGTTCTTTCCCCCCATAACGGGTCTCAGGAGCCCTGCTGGGCCCTGAGAGTTGCCCAACGATGCCTGGCCCTGAGGACTCCCTGGAAGCCAACTCTTCTCAGCAAACTTTAATGGTTTTGCACCTGGACACCCTAGAGTAAGAAACCTGCAATGTTGCTCCACATGTGGCTGGACCTCAACATCCGTCATGCTGGCTGGGACTCGGAACGAGTAGCCAACTTTGGCAGGCGCGCCTATGAGCAGCACGAAGGATATAGAGGATGGTTCTTTGCTGTGAAAGCAAGAGATCCCAATGCACCCAGAGAGAGCAGCAGCTCTTGCCTAGACCCCTGACCAACACAAAAAGCAGCTCCACTTGCAAGGACCAGCGATCCTCTGTGCCCTTCAGCCCGCTTCTGGTGATATATAAGCTCCAGGACATCAGAAAAACTGAAGAGGAAGGAGCAAGCAGAATGTGCAGTGTTTGAGGGGAGAGTGGGATAGCTCTGTCAGTGGATCATGAGACTCTTAATCTCAGGGGCATGGGTTCAAGCCCCACATTGGGCAAAAAGATTCTTGCATTGTAGGGGGTTGGACTGGATGACCCACGTGGTCCCATCCAACTCTACAATTCTGTGATTCAATGGGGAAGATAGGGTGTTAAATGTTTATACCGACTGTACCTCTGCTGGCAGTGATGGGTGAGCCCAAGGTTGCTGATTCTATGTGCAGCATCAGAATACAGCAGAGGCATCAGTTCCTAAAAATAGAGACAGGAGGAAAAGGTTAAAACAAAAAGGTTCAGTCAAGCCATGCAATTCTGCAATTCAGATTTTTAAAGAAATGCACTTTTTGAGAATCTAATTAGCATGTGGATTTGTTATTAGGAGTTGGCTAATTTGGCTGCCAGTCCATTCCCAAATGAGCTCTTGCTACAGCTTTATCATCAGTACCTGATAGATGGCTTTCATTTAGTTTCCAGAATGCATATAAGCATGAGCAACCAGGGAGGGGAATTGTATTACAATTATTTTTTATTTTTGTAGTAAGGGTGGGGAGTGCTGCTTAATGTTTTTTCTATATTATCTCTTACAAAAATTCAGTAAAGTTTAAGTTACAGAAACACAGACATAATGCTGGGCAAAAATTCAAAGCACTGCCGAAATACTAACTGTGCCAGAAAGGAGGCATTAGTTTTAGATGTTGTCAAAAAGAGAACTTGAAAGTTAAATTAAAGCTTCCTGTGATTGTGGCGCATGTCAGGCAGCCCCAGTCATTTAGGGGTTGCCATCCCCCCCCCCCTTCTCTTTGCTCCATTGCCTTTAACAGCAGCTTTATCTGTACAAGTTTGCAGGTGATGATATTTATCCCCGTGGTGATAAAAGCATTACCAGCTTATTACAGCAGATCAAGCTGCTGGTGACAGATAGGTTCAGCTAAATCGACAAAGGGTCTTGGGGCACTTTACTGACAACAGTCCAATTTCTGCCTTGGGCCGGCCCTGAAACCTTGACCTGAAGATCCCAAGTGAGTTGTGGACTGCAAGTTCGGCCCGAGGTTCCTTCCTCAGGCAATACAGCCTTTTATCTGAGACGCTGAACCAGCAACAGCTCGGTGTTTTCCCTGCTTAAAAGGGAAAATTGGAGAAGAGCCTTTGATACCACGATTTCCCTGCATTTATTATAGGGTGGAGCAGTAGGTCATTGTGTCTGGCTGTTAACCCACCCAGGAATGGCTGTGGGCAGGATTAGTACCCTAGGATGCAGCTCACCAGGCCCTGGAGATTTGAGTTTTTAAATGAATTCAATCCTGGCATGAGTTGATGGCAGTTGTAGTCCAAAACATCTGGAGAGGACCAGGTTGGTGAAGGCTGTCATTATCATAACCACTACCATTGCTATCAAGCAAGCTAGTACATCAGGTGGAATATGAGCCAGAAGCCCTGTTGGAAGGTTTGTGACCCAAGTAACTAGGCACACAGGAGAAGACCCAATGTGGTATAGTGGTTAGACTAGGAGCTGGGAAACCCTGGTTCAAATCCCCACTCAGCCATGACGTTCACTGGGTGACCTTGGGCCAATCGCTGTCTCTTACCCTAGCCTACCCCACAGGGGTGTTCTGATAAAAAGAGTGGAGGAAGGACCATATACTGCCCATGCCCCTATGAGCTCCTTGGACAAAAGATAGGAGATCAATGCAGGAATAAATAAATAAGGGGGCAGAGGTCTGAGGTCTGTTGCGAAGGGGCAAGGTGTGTGTACATTTTGTAAATAAGGGAAAACATCAGTGCAAAGGGGGGGGGGGGATGACAATAAGCCAAGAGACCAGGAGGAGCAAGGGAATGGAGGATGCAATTTCACATTTGTGGAGGCGAAATAGAGGAACACAAGAAGTTGCCTTATACTGAGTTAGACCCTTGGTTCATCCCGCTGAGTGCTGGCTGCTCTGGCTGGCCTTGGCTCACCAGGATTTCAGGCAGAAGTCTCTCCCAGCCCCACCTGAAGGGCATTGGGCACTGAACCTGAGGCCATGCAAGAGAAGGAAGATGTTTGGAAGTGAAAAGAAGTTGGCATAGATTATGAGAAGTGCTAGGCTGCATTTCTGCAGGAGTATCATGCCCTCTCTGCAATGCCAAACACAGAGGAACACAGAAGACAACAAGTGTTCCTTTCCCAGGTGTTGTTTTGCCCTCAGAAGTATAATAATTGGATTTCCGTCCAAGAGACCAAGCAGGTGCTCTGAGACCACTGTGCTAAGAACCCCAAGTCTACACCCCAAAATGCTATGGCCCACATCAGCATCTAAGACTTGTTTAGGAGAGGGGACAGAGCATAGGCAGCAGTGCCAGATAATTACAAAATAAATCAACTCCAAACCCACACCAAAGCAAGATCTTTATTAGGACCAACTAAAATGCCTTGAAATAATGAGCACACTTTTGTGTTCTCCCACTCGGTTAATCAAGGATATTAAAACTGGGGTAGTGTACAGGGTACCCCAAGTTTGCAATTCATAACAATTTTGAACTACAATACAAGAAGAAAGGTTTTGCAGACATACCTGGATTTAGCCTCTCCAGGAGGATTAGCCCCCTTTGAAAGATGCATCCAGGTCAGTGAGACCAAAAATGACAGTGATGCCCTCTCTCATTTTCAATAATATAAAAACTAGTATTTATTCATTTTTTTCTCCTAATTGAAACACACAGAGACCCCTTGGGAGGGGAAAAAATAAACAGCAAAATTATGTTTTTTATACAGTATTAGCAAAACTAGAGATCAATGTGCATTAGCTAAAACTAAAGAGAAGCCAATTTGGCAGCATTGCCCACCAGGTAGGTCTTCCCCTGCACAGGCTGGTCTATCGCCTCCATCTCCCCATAATCAAATTCTTACCTGTCCAGTTCCAAGCCAAGGGCTCCAGAGGAAGCAGCCGTCTCCATCAGCCTCTGCGCTGCTCAGGCTGCCTCTGCCTCCCTCTGGCTCCTCTGCCCAGGGACAGCCTCTTTGTACTGTGTCTCTTGCCCGCCCGCAAGCACATGGTGCTCTCCCTGCCCTGCCCTCTTTCCTCGGAGAGGGAGAGAAAGAGAGAGCATTGCAGTCTTCAGGGGACCGCGTTAGAGAGAATAACAAGCAATGCAATGGTCTATGCCGCTGAGGAGAGGTGGATGTTCTGCTTGCGGCAGAAAGATGAAAGATGGAGGGAGTCAGGGAGCTGGATAGGCCAACCGTGAGCCTGCCAAAATCCCTGGCACAGCCTGGTGCCTGTGGGGCCCAGCTAAGCCCCTCCAGGGGACTTGGGGAGGGGGGGTTAAGCCCCATGCCACCCTTAAGTGTACAGCTATGCTGAGGGAGTTTGGCTCCTGAAGAGCTTCAAAACAAGGAACTAAACGGAAGCACCTCAGAAACTGACCTGCATCTCAGAACATTTTTTAAATTGTATTGTGTCACCTCTACAGAGTCTTGACTCCTCATACATGGACCACTAGAGA
The DNA here is from genome assembly GCF_965112155.1 of Podarcis liolepis. Lineage (NCBI taxonomy): Eukaryota > Metazoa > Chordata > Lepidosauria > Squamata > Lacertidae > Podarcis > Podarcis liolepis. The sequence continues at coordinate 1,757,999 of NC_139561.1, read as the reverse complement.
ATCAGCCTGGCCCCACCGTTTGGCCAGAGAAGCAGCAGCTGCAAGGAGCTTCCTTCCCTCCATCCCTGCCAGGACAAAAAGGGGCTTCAGTTGGCACTTGCTCTGGGACTGCAGGGCAGAAGCAAAGCACCCTCAGTCACCCTCCACTGCCTTCTCCCACTGCTTACAAGACTGTTCAGTGACACCCTCGATGGAGGGGCAATTCCCCCTCCCCATTCAAACTTTTTTGCAATAAGGAAAATGATGGGGTAGGCCAGGGAAACATGCTTCGAGGCAAACCCATCAGAACAAATGCTCAGTTGAAATCACCTGCGTCATCTAAACTCGCTGCAAACTTTGTGCAAACAAATCAGGGTGAATGCTGAGTAAACAGCTCATCTGGAAGCAGCCTGTGATAGGTATCACATTTGTATCCCACCTTCCCTCCAGGGATTGCAGGCCGGGTCCCAAGACTAGAAGTAAGCTCTGCATGAGAAATGTGGGTTAGTGGAAGCAGCTTGGGGGGGGGGGGAGAAGGTGATGTTTAGCAACACACTTCCAGCCTGCCACTTCACTTCAAATCTTCCCCATCCCTGGTGGTATACTTTGTCACTGCCATCCCCACAATAACCTAGGTAGGTAGGAAGGTAGGTCTGGCAAAGAAAGTGACTGAGCCAACAGCACCCTGGCTCTGCACCCACCGGATCTCCACGGGTGAAGTCCAGCAGCATTAAAGCTTAGAGAGAACTGTCTGTATACACACCTTATATTTACATATTGTTATGGTGCATGACTTTCTTGGGAAGTGTAGTGAACCTCGACAGAGCTGCAACTCCCAGCAGGGCCGTCTTAAGCATATCCAGCACCATGGTGCAAAGATCCCTCTGGCGCCCGCCCGCCCCCCCCCCCATTTCCCAGAGTTGTCAACCTTTTTTTAGGGGTGGAACCACTGGACTTACTCCCAAGTAAGCAGGTGTGTAAGATTGCAGCCTCGCATGCTGCTTCTCCTGCATTCTCCTTGTTCCTTCTCACTTTGCTCAAAATGTGAAATCCTTGCGTCTAATAGGAAAAAATCCTACTGACAAGGTTAGGGTTAGGGAGCTCACCCCATCACGGCGATTTGAACCGCTGACCTTCCAATTGGCAAGCCCAAGAGGCTCAGTGGTTTGGACCACAGTGCCACCCGTGTCCCAGCGGGTGTCCTGCATCCTGCGTCACAACAGAATTAAACGATCAAGTTCTTACAAATGCAGAACGGGTATTATGCGGCACCTGTAGGCGTGCCGGTTCTGCCAATCGCTGTGGTTGTGTGTGGGCATATAGGATTGTTATCTCACGGGTAAACCGGCCCCAAGTTGTTAAGAGCATTATATACTAATAGTAACACCTTGAACCTGGCCCCAGTACCTGGCCCCAGATCTCTGGGCATGGGTGATATACACTAACCTCCCGCAGAGGCTTGGGAAGCAAGCTGCACACCCACCAGCCATATAGTTGGCGGGCGCAGCTGGCAGACATGCAAGGAAAGGGGAGGCCGCTGGCAAAGCCGCAGAGCTCCCCCACTCACTGGGGCGCCCCTGAGAGGCCAGCGCCCTGGCGTGACGCACCACTAAGCCCTATGGGAAAGACGGCTCTGGCTCCCAACACCCTTAGCCATCCACTATTCCCAGGATTCTTGGGAGAAGAAATGTGCTTTAAATGCACATCCATGGGACGCCTTTGCTGAACACTCGAAGCAGCATATGAATAGCAGGTGTTAATCTCACGAAAGGAGGCACAAAAGCATGAAGTGTGCTGGTAACTCCACAAAGGCTTGTTGGGAGAAGTGGACACCAGCCTTTTCATACCTGGAATTCCCGCTTAGTCCAAACATGCAGGGTAGCATGGGACCAACTTTGCAGTAATAATAATAATAATAATAATAATAATAATAATAATAATAATAATGCTACTTATTTACTTAGAGCTTTGCACTCCACTCTCCAGCCCCCAAAGCTCCCAACTGTCACATATAATCAATTAAATCAGGACAGATCCTTACAATCTTAAAAAAAAAAAAGAAATACACAAGGGACAAGGAGGGAAGAGGAAAAATAAAAATAAAACCCAGGCCCCAATTTTTAAATAGCCAGTCAGAGTTCGGAGGCAGGAAGTGCCCGGTGGAGCTGTCCTTTCTGCAAAGGGGATGGATTGAGGCTTGCTTCCTACCGCTCCCCATGAGGCATTATTCTTTGGGGGGCAGTTTTTGTAAATTAGTTTTTATTAAAGATTTTATCGTGTTACAAAATGGACAAATAAGCCATTAAAAGTACAATGGGGGGAAAGAGGGGAGAGATGGGGGTGTTTTTCTTTCATTCTACTGATTAGTGTTAGTGTAGGGCAGGGGTCAGCAAACCTTTTCAGCAGGGGGCCAGTCCACTGTCCCTCAGACCTTGTGGGGGCCAGACTATATTTTGGGGAAAGAAATGAATGAACTCCTATGCCCCACAAATAACCCAGAGATGCATTTTAAATAAAAGCACACATTCTACTCATGTAAAAATACGATGATTCCTGGACCGTCCGTGGGCCGGATTGAGAAGGTGATTGGGCCGGATCTGGCCCCCGGGCCTTTGTTTGCCTCCCCATGGTGCAGGGGTTATGCCAGCATCACATGGGTAGGCCCTTATGGTATAGAGAGGTATAGAGATATAGAGAGACATTGTGAGAGGTTAGTGGGTCCCAGGTTTGGTTGGTTGTGTTCAGTTGGTTTCAGTGTAGCTTGTTTGTATGTGTGGGGGGGGGAGGGGTTGTTGGATCAGGTTAGTCATACTGATTCAAATGCTGTTGGGGGGGATAGGTCATTGTCCTGTTGTGCTGTGTATGTGATAAAGGGGAACCACACTGGGGTGAAGGCGTCCTCCTTTGCTTGTCCTCATGCTAATTTAAGTTTGTTAGTTATCTCTTCTAGTAGGGCAGTTTCCCATACATTTTGGTACCAGTGGTTTATGTTCACTCCTCATAGGTCCTCCCGGTGTCTAGTTACGATGTTTTTTGCTGCTGAGCATAAATGATTTATGAGTTCTTTGTCATGTGCATTTGCATTGTTATCTTGGAAGGTATTTAATAAGGCTAATTCTGGAGTTACTTCTATTACCTGTTTTGTTATTTTGGGGATTTCCTGCAGCACTGCTATCCTAAAGGATTGTACTTTGGGGCATTCCCACCACATGTGGAGGTATGTGCCTATGGAAGTGCAGTCTCTCCAGCATTTGGATGAGGTTTCTGAGTGTATTAGTGACAATTTCCTTGGTGTTAGGTACCATCTGTAGATAGGTTTCATAGGAAGTTCTCTTTTTTTGCTTGAGATGGATTTAAGTGGTAGTTTAGACCACATTTTGACCATTGGGTAGGGTTTATTTCAAATCCTATGTCATGTTCTCAGTAATTTTTAATTGTGGTATGGGGATTTGTGGTTTGATACCATCCCTCTACTGTGTCCCTCCCTCTGTTGTTAGGAGGAGTTTTTCCAAACTAGTCAGCGGCCTGGTAGCTGCTGTCCAGTGGGGCTTCCTGGCCCACCAGTTGAGGACCCATAGAATTGTAGAGTTGGAAGGGACCCCAAGGGTCATCTAGTCCAACCCCCGGCAATGCAGGAATCCTGATACGGCGAGCAGCTGCTTGCTCTTGTGTTTTCACTGTTCAGAATCATGGATAGATTGGCAAAGGGGAGCAGATGTATGTTTGTTTGTCCAGCGGGGCAGGGGAACCTGTTGTTCTCCAGCAGTTGTTGGACTACAACTCCCATCACACCTGGCTGCTGGAGCCCAACAACACCTGGAGGGCCACCCCTTTTGCCAGGCCTGGCCTACTGCACTCGCAGACCATGGGTTGAGCTCACAATGAGTCTGGATTGTTGCCCTTGTCAGCTGGATTGTCTGCCTTAGGCGCCAAACTGTCCTGAGCGATGCCGCACGCAGATGACAGGAACAGGTTCAACCACAGTTCATAATCCACTGACCTCCCCCTCACCCTCCCAGAGGTGGTTGCCATTTCACCAGAAGGGCATTAAATAATTAAGGAAGGTTTTACAAATCAGCGTGTTACAATCGTGACATAATCTGGGTAATTCCATGAACCTTTTGCATGAAGAGAAAGTTCTGCTCCTTTCCTCTAGTCTCCGCTCAGCATTCCTTAATGTGCTGCTCCAGGGGTCCAGTTCTTCCTAGGGAGGGATGGGCAAATCTGGTAATTTCTGGGTCCCTCAGTTTCTTCTGTTTTCAATATTAAATTCAGTTTTCCACACTTCTGCAGCAATTTATGGTTAAACATATATATATATTCTTCAGTTTTTTAGTGCAAATTTATGCAACTAAACATGTTTTAGAATGCAGTTTTGACTAATGCACTCATTCTTTTGCAAGCAATTTTTTCTAATGTGCATTTCTATACAGTGATACCTCAGGTTACAGATTTTCAGGTTACAGACTCCGCTAACCCAGAAATATTACCTCGGGTTAAGAACTTTGCTTCAGGATGAGAACAGAAATCGCGCAGCAGCAGTGCGGCAGCAGTGCGGCAGCAGTGGGAGACCCCATTAGCTAAAGTGGTGTCTCAGGTTAAGAACAGTTTCAGGTGAAGAACAGACCTCCGGAACAAATTAAGCTCTTAACCCGAGGTACCACTGTATGTTATTTTCAGTCATATATGCAAGTTTGTACACAGTGGTTGGAGAACTGTACTGCAAAAATTCAGAGAAGTGTGAAGTTTGAAGGATAGTTGTATATTGGATTGAATATTGGTTCAAGAAGTGCAAGTGTAGAGATCTTCTCATTAAAATGCAGACAAAATTGAATAATAATAATAATAATAATAATAATAATAATTTATTATTTATACCCCGCCCATCTGGCTGGGTGTCCCCAGCCACTCTGGGCGGCTTCCATAAAAACCAAAAATACACTAAAATGTCACTTATTAAAAACTTCCCTGAACAGGGCTGCCTTCAGATGTCTTCTGAATGTCAGGTAGTTATTTATCGCTTTGACATCTGCTGGAAGGGCGTTCCACAGGGCGGGCGCCACTACCGAGAAGGCCCTCTGCCTGGTTCCCTGTAGCTTTGCTTCTAGCAATGAGGGAACCGCCAGAAGGCCCTCGGCGCTGGACCTCAGCGTCCGGGCAGAATGATGGGGGTGGAGACGCTCCTTCAGGTATACTGGACTGAGGCCGTTTAGGGCTTTAAAGGTCAGCACCAACACTTTGAATTGTGCTCGGAAACGTATTGGGAGCCAATGTAGGTCTTTCAAGACCGGTGTTATATGGTCTCGGCGGCCGCCCCCAGTCACCAGTCTAGCTGCCGCATTCTGGATTAGTTGTAGTTTCCGAGTCACCTTCAAAGGTAGCCCCACGTAGAGTGCATTGCAGTAGTCCAAGCGGGAGATAACCAGAGCATGCACCACTCTGGCGAGACAGTCCGCAGGCAGATAGGGTCTCAGCCTACGTACCAGATGGAGCTGGTAAACAGCTGCCCTGGATACAGATTTAACCTGTGCCTCCATGGACAGCTGTGAGTCCAAAATGACTCCCAGGCTGCGCACCTGGTCCTTCAGGGGCACAGTTACCCCATTCAGGACCAGGGAATCCTCCACACCTGCCCGCCTCCTGTCCCCCAAAAACAGTACTTCTGTCTTGTCAGGATTCAACCTCAATCTGTTAGCCGCCATCCATCTTCCAACCGCCTCCAGACACTCACGCAGGACCTTCACCGCCTTCACTGGTTCAGATTTAAAAGAGAGGTAGAGCTGGGTATCATCCGCATACTGATGAACACCCAGCCCAAACCTCCTGATGATCTCTCCCAGCAGCTGCATGTAAATGTTGAAAAGCATGGGGGAGAGGACAAAACCCTGAGGCACCCCACAAGTGAGAGCCCAGGGGTCTGAACACTCATCCCCCACCACCACTTTCTGAACACGGCCCAGGAGGAAGGAGCGGAACCACTGTATAACAGTGCCCCCAGCTCCCAGCCCCTCAAGACGGTCCAGAAGGATGCTATGGTCGATGGTATCAAACGCCGCTGAGAGATCCAGCAGAACTAGGAAACAGCTCTCACTTTTGTCCCTAGCCCACCGGAGATCATCAACCAGTGCGACCAAGGCAGTTTCAGTCCCATGATGAGGCCTGAATCCCGACTGGAAGGGATCCAAATGGTCCGCTTCTTCCAGGTGTGCCTGGAGTTGTTCGGCAACCGCTCGCTCAATCACCTTGCCCAGGAATGGAAGATTTGAGACTGGGCGATAGTTGGCCATCGTGGCCGCATCTAAAGATGGTTTTTTAAGAAGCGGTTTAATAACCGCCTCTTTCAGCGGGTCTGGGAAGGCTCCCTCATGGAGGGAAGCATTCACCACCCCATGAAGCCCATCGCCCAGTCCTTCCCGGCTAGCTTTTATAAGCCAGGATGGGCAAGGATCCAGGAGACAGGTGGTTGGTTTCACTCGTCCAAGCAGCCTGTCCACATCCGCGGAGGTAACAGATTGGAATTGATCCCATGCAACTTGACTAGACAGAACTCTAGCACTCTCCCGCCCCGGTCCTGCTCCCACGGTGGAGTCTACTTCTTCCCGAATCTGAGCGATTTTATCTGCAAAAAACTTTGCAAAATCATTGCAGGAGAACATGTGGCCCGTACTGGGCCCCGATGTTGCAGGTGGTTCCGCTAAATTGTGAACCACCTGGAAAAGTCTCCTGCTGCTGTTTTCTGCAGATGCAATAGAGGCGGTGAAGAAATTCTTCTTCGCCGTCGCTATCGCCACTTGGTAGGCTCGACGTTGAGCTCTAACCTGTGTCCGGTCAGATTCTGAATGAGTTATCCGCCACCGGCGCTCTAGCCGTCTCAACGATTGTTTCATTGCCCTCAGATCCGTGGAAAACCACGGGGCTGTCCGGGCTCCATGCAATCGGAGAGGGCGCTTCGGAGCCAAACAGTCAATAGCCCTGGTTAACTCCACATTCCAGCGGGCCACCAGGGAATCAGCTGAAAGGCCATCAACATGGGATAAAGCATCCCCTACCACTCTCTGGAAACCATTTGGATCCATTAAGTGGCGGGGGCGGACCATCCGAATTGGTCCCACCTCCCTGCAGAGGGGATGGGTCGCAGAGAAGTCCAGTTGCACCAGGAAGTGATCTGACCATGGCACGTCTTTCGTTTCGCTTTTACTTAGTGTCAGATCACCAACATCCATAGAGGTAAACACCAGGTCCAAGGCATGTCCACGGCTATGGGTTGGGCCAGACTTATTCAGGGACAGCCCCATGGATGCCATGCTTTCCACGAAGTCCCGAGCGGCTCCTTGTAAGGTCGTGTCGGCATGGATGTTAAAATCCCCTAGGACGACCAAGCTAGGTGTCTCCAGGAGAACATCCGCCACGACCTGAAGCAGCTCGGGCAGGGAATCCTTGGTGCAGTGGGGAGGTCGGTACACCAAAAGGAATCGTGTACTGCCCCTATTGCCCAACTTCCAGAACATGCACTCGGAAAACTGGGTCTTCCCAATAGGACGCCTGGTGCAAACTAATGACTTCCTAAAAATCACTGCAACCCCCCCTCCCCGCCCACATGACCTGGGTTGCTGTGCGTAAGAGAAACCTGGTGGACAAGCAGCGGCAAGGACAGGCCCATCTGCTTCATCCAACCAAGTCTCTGTTACACATGCCAGGTCAAGTCCTCCATCCACGATCACGTCATGGATGGCAGTGGTCTTATGAATCATTGACCTGGCATTGCACAGCAGCACCTTCAGGTCATGTGGGTATCCCTTGCTGATTCTAGTATCCATCCGGTCAGGACCAGACCCGGAGGCAGGAATAGTCCTCAGACAACGACTAAACCTGCCTCCTCTGTAATGACATGGTCTGGTCTTAGCGTAACTCCTCCTCCTACCCGTGATCACTGAGATCAGTTGTCCCAGTGCATCCCCCCCTGTGGAACATGCCCCAGCCATTTTGTGGGCTGGGACCCACTCCCCGGCAGCCCTGACCCCTCCCCCTAAGAACAAAATAACACCTTAAAGAAACAAACAAACCCAATAAAACAATACAAACAAAAAAATTGTAAAAATTACAAAAAACATCAAAATTAAAAAAAATTCCCCAAACCCAACCAAACATCCATCCCACCCCTACCCCCCACATACAAAAAGTCCAAAGAAAATTTTTAAAAAACATTTTAAAAACACTCTGTGCCCCTCCGGCAGTAACAACTGCCCTCCTTCTCTCTGGGAGCTCTGTTGGATCCGGGATCTTATTTATTTATGACATTTAATACCCTTCAGTCAAAAAGGCTTTTGGAACAGCTTACAAAAATTGGTATAAAGACATTGCCTGAGCACAAGCACATGGCCTATAAAGACCTGGCACATGAGGAGAAAGGAAGAGGAGGGAGGAGGGAGAAACAAACTCAAGCCCAAGTTCTTAAAACTGCAGCTCATCAAACATCCACTTAGTCCAGCATCTTCCTTTTGGCAGCAGCAGGCAAGTCAGACGCCCCCAGGTCTGTCACAAAGAGGTCACAGATGCAAGAGCCATTGCTTGCAGTTTGTCTGCTTTTCAGCAAATAGTGCCCAGAGGTTCAGTGCCTCTAAATGTGAAGATCAGATTTCATCACCATAGTAAATAGACAACTTCCTGGAGGACTTCTATAACTCCCCTTTAAAGCCTTCTCTGTTAGCACCCATTGCCACATCTTGTGGCAACCAGGACTGGCTCAAGGCAAAGGACAAGATTGTCTCTTCCTCCATAACAGGTTCTAAAGCTGAGACCAAGGGCAGCCAACTGCCCCTTCTCCTCTGGCATTGGGGCAGCCAGCCTCTCCTGCACCCGAGGGCAGCAGGCTAGTTTAGGGAGTGCAGGTCATAGTACCCACAGCCCTGTCCATTCTCCACGCCCGCCTGCCCCCCAGCATTTGCAGCCTGAGGCTGATGCTCACTCCTCCTCATGGTAGGGCCGGCTCTGGTGGCAGCAGATTCTGTAAGGCACAAACGGTGCTGAAATTAATTGCCTGCCTCACACACTAGACCCTTAAAGCACTTTCAAAGCACATCTTCCCTGCCCCCTCAGAAAATTATGTTTAGGGTTGCTGGCAATTGTAGCTCTGTGACGGGTAAACTATAGTGCCTAGAAATGTTTAAGAAGAAGACAGTGTGCTCTCAATGTGCTTTAAAGGTAATATGTACATAGCAGGTTGAGGGGAAGTCTATTATTATTATTATTATTATTATTATTATTATTATTATTATTATTATTATTGAGCCCCCTTCACCATAAGGTCCCTGGGCAAGTCACAACAAATACATTAAAAACAGCTTAGTGAAATTACAGTCACCAGAAGGGGGTGCGTTTTCTCTAGAAATACACATCTCATGCAGGGCAGAGGGTGCATCTTCAGCATTCACCAAAAGGTGTACAGAGAAGGTTCCAGGCACACCTCTGTCCAGACCAAATTCAGCAGCTTAGGTGCCACCACAGAGAAGGCGCTTTGTCCCTGGAGGGACTTTTTGCAATTTGGACTATAGTGGTAAGATTTGTCATTAATCTGCTTCTGTTGTTGTTGTTGTTGTTTAGTCGTTTAGTCGTATCCAACTCTTCGTGACCCCCTGGACCAGAGCACGCCAGGCACTTCTGTCTTCCACTGCCTCCCGCAGTTTGGTCAAACTCATGCTGGTAGCTTTGAGAACACCGTCCAACCATCTCATTCTCTGTCGTCCCCTTCTCCTTGTGCCCTCCATCTTTCCCAACATCAGGGTCTTTTCCAGGGAGTCTTCTCTTCTCATGAGGTGGCCAAAGTACTGGAGCCCAGCTTCAGGATCTGTCCTTCCAGTGAGCACTCAGGGCTGATTTCCTTCAGAATGGATAGGTTTGATCTTCTTGCAGTCCATGGGACTCTCAAGAGTCTCCTCCAGCACCATAATTCTTTGGCGATCAGCCTTCTTTATGGTCCAGCTCTCACTTCCATACATCACTACTGGGAAAACCATAGCTTTAACTATACGGACCTTTGTTGGCAAGGTGATGTCTCTGCTTTTTAAGATGCTGTGTAGGTTTGTCATCGCTTTTCTCCCAAGAAGCAGGCGTCTTTTAATTTCATGGCTGCTGTCACCATCTGCAGTGATCATAGAGCCCGATAATCTCTCACTGCCTCCATTTCTTCCCCTTCTATTTGCCAGGAGGTGATGGGCCCAATAGCCATGATCTTCGTTTTTTTGATGTTGAGCTTCTGACCATATTTTGTGCTCTCCTCTTTCACCCTCATTAAAAGGTTATTTAATTCCTCCTCGCTTTCTGCCATCAAGGTTGTGTCATCTGCATATCTGAGATTGTTGATATTTCTTCCAGCAATCTTAATTCTGGCTAGGGATTCATCCAGCCCAGCCTGTCGCATGATGAATTCTGCATATAAATTAAATAAGCAGAGAGACAATATACAGCCTTGTCATACTCCTTTCCCAATTTTGAACCAATCAGTTGTTCCATATCCAGTTCTAACTGTAGCTTCTTGTCCCATGTAGAGATTTCTCAGAAGACAGATGAGGTGATCAGGCACTCCCATTTCTTTAAGAACTTGCCATAGTTTATTGTGGTCGACACAGTCAAAGGCTTTTGCATAGTCAATGAAGCAGAAGTAGATGTCTTTCTGGAACTCTCTAGCTTTCTCCATAATCCAGTGCATGTTTGCAATTTGGTCTCTGGTTCCTCTGCCCCTTTGAAATCCAGCTTGCACTTCTGGGAGTTCTCGGTCCACATACTGCTTGAGCCTGCCTTGTAGAATTTTAAGCATAACCTTGCTAGCGTGTGAAATGAGTGCAATTGTGCGGTAGTTGGAGCATTCTTTGGCACTGCCCTTCTTTGGGATTGGGATGTACAGTGGTGCCTCGCAAGACTAAAAGAATCCGTTCTGTGATTCTCTTCGTCTAGCGGTTTTTTCGTCTTGCGAAGCAAGCCCATTGACGGATTAGCGCGATTAGCGCTATTAGCGGCTTTTAGTGGCTTTTAGCGGCTTATCTGCTGATCGGATCAGCTGATAAGTGGATTAGCGGCTTAGAAAAAGGGGGGGGGAGGAAAAAAACCCTGCAGGAACTCGCAAGACATTGTCGTCTTGCGAAGCAAGCCCATAGGAAATTCGTTTTGCGAAGCACCTCCAAAACGGAAAACTCTTTCGTCTAGCGAGTTTTCCATCTTGCGAGGCATTCGTCTTGCGGGGCACCACTGTAGACTGATCTTCTCCAATCCTCTGGGCACTGCTGAGTTTTCCAAACTTGCTGGCATATTGAGTGTAGCACCTTAACAGCATCATCTTTTAAAATTTTAAATAGTTCAGCTGGAATATCATCACTTCCACTTCCACTGGCCTTGTTATTAGCAGTGCTTTCTAAGGCCCATTTGACTTCACTCTCCAGGATGTCTGGCTCAAGGTCAGCAACCACACTACCGGGGGTGTACGAGACATCCATATATTTGGTATAATTCCTCTGTGTATTCTTGCCACCTCTTCTTGATGTCTTCTGCTTCTGTTAGGTCCTTTCCACTTTTGTCCTTTATTATGGTAATCTTTGTACGAAATGTTCCTTTCATATCTCCAATTTTCTTGAACAGATCTCTGTTTTTCCCCATTCTATTGTTTTCCTCTGTTTCTTTGCATTGCTCGTTTAAGAAGGCCTTCTTGTCTCTCTTTGCTATTTTTTGGAAATCTGCATTCAATTTCCTGTATCTTTCACTATCTCCCTCGCATTTTGCTTACCTTCTCTCCCCCGCTATTTGTAAGGCCTCGTTGAACAGCCACTTTGCTTTCTTCCATTTCCTTTTCATTGGGATGGTTTTCGTTGCTGCCTCCTGTATAATGTATAATGTAACGATCCTCCATCCATAGTTCTTCAGGCACTCTATCCACCAAATCTAAATCCTTAAACCTGTTCCTCACTTCCACTGTGTATTCATAAGGGATTTGATTTAGATTGTATCTTACCGGCCCAGTGGTTTTTCCTACTTTCTTCAGTTTGAGCTTGAATTTTGCTATAAGAAGCTGATGATCTGAGCCACAGTCAGCTCCAGGTCTTGTTTTTGCTGAGTGTATAGAGCTTCTCCATCTTTGGCTGCAGAGAATATAATCAATCTGATTTTGATGCTGCCTATCTGGTGATGTCCATGTGTAGAGTCATCTCTTGTGTTGTTGGAAAAGAGTGTTTGTGATGACCAGCTTGTTCTCTTGGCAGAACTTTATTAGCCTTTGCCCTGCTTCGTTTTGAACTCCAAGGCCAAACTTGCCAGTTGTTTCCTTTATTTCTTGATTCCCTACTTTGGATTTGATATCCCGCTTTATCACTACCCTAAGGAGTCTCAAAGCGGCTAGCATTCCCCTTTCCCTTCCTCCCTCACAACAAACACTCTGTGAGGTGAGTGAGGATAAGAGACTTCAGAGAAGTGTGACTGGCCCAAGGTCACCCCGCAGCTGCATGTGGAGGAGCGAGGAAGCGAACCCGGTTCCCCAGATTACGTGACTACTGCTCTTAACCACTACACCACACTGGCTCTAACTTTAGCATTCCAATCCCCTATAATGAGAAGAACATCCTTCTTTGGTGTCATTTCTATAAGGTGTTGTAAGTCTTCATAGAATTGGTCAATTTCAGTTTCTTCAGCACCAGTAGTTGGTGTATAAACTTGGATTACTGTGATGTTAAAAGGTCTGCCTTGGATTCGTATCGAGATCATTCTATTATTTTTGAGATTGCATCCCAGTACAGCTTTCGCCACTCTTTTGTTGACTATGAGGGCCACTCCATTTCTTTTACAGATTTCTTGCCCCTATAGTAGATATGATGGTCATCTGAACTGAATCCGCCCATTCCCATCCATTTTAGTTCACTGATGCCCAGGATGTCAATATTTATTCTTGCCATCTCATTTTTGACCACATCCAACTTACCCAGGTTCATGGTTCTTACATTCCAGGTTCCTATGCAATATTTTTCTTTACAGCATTGGACTTTCCTTTCGCTTCCAGGCATATTCGCAACTGAGCGTCCTTTCGGCTTTAGCCCAGCTGCTTCATCAGCTCTGAATCAACTTGTACTTGTCCTCCGCTCTTCCCCAGTAGCATGTTGGACGCCTTCCGACCTGAGGGGCTCATCTTCCAGCATCGTAACTTTTATATGCCTGTTGTCTTTGTCCATGGAGTTTTCTTGGCAGGGATACTGGAGTGGCTTGCCGGTTCCTGCTCCAGGTAGATCACGTTTGGTCAAAACTCTCCACCTTGACCTGTCCGTCTTGGGTGGACCTGCACGGCATAGCTCATAGCTTCTCTGAGTTGTTCAAGCCCCTTCGCCACGGCAAGGCAGTGATCCATGAAGGGGAATCTGCTTCTAGCATTGATTAACTTCCTATTGCTTTGAGCTAGGAGACCGGATTCATAGCTAGGTAAATTCTGCTTAAGAAGGCATCCTTTCCCATTTTGGTCTGAACAGGTAATTTTGAGCAACTGGTTTAACACACTTGATGCAACTCTCTCTCTCTCTCTCTCTCTCTCTCTCTCTCTCTCTCTCTCTCTTTCATAGCATCAGATCCAAACAGCAGCATTGCTTTCTGTTGCTCGCCCATTGCAGGGCAAAATGTCACACTATAGGGCTTGGGAGCTGGCGCTGCCCCATGGCCACGCACCTCACCAGTCCTGTCCCACGCCCTCCCATCAGTGTGCCCCTCACTTGCCAGAATGAACGATGGAGCACTGTGTATGCCTTTTGGGCAGCTGAAAGGTAGCCTATGGTGAGCATCCCACCTTTTTCTCCACCACTTTCGACTCCTGGCCCTGCCCACCATTGGCCCCTGGAAGGCTCTCCATGAGGGAGTGCGGCCCTTTGGCTGAAAAAGGTTCCACACCTCTGATCTAAGTGGCAAAGCAAGCGGGGATGGGGGCGCAATTTGTTCCTCCCTGTCAAAGAGGAAATGGACTTAAGAGACAAAGGGAAAGCAGGACTTGCCAAGGCAGGCTCCCCCGGCAAACAGTTGTCCTCCTGCTCACGAGGGAGTGGATCCAGCCCCCTCTGTGCATTTTCATTCTGGATTTTCTGAACACCTGGATGAACCTCTGCTTTAACCAGCCTGGCACCACCAGCCATGCCCCCATGTGCCCCAGCACTATGTGATCATGCTGACTGGGGCCGATGGGAGTTGTGGTCCAAAACAACTAGAGAGCACCACATTGGAGGAGACTGGGGAGGATGCTTCACGGAAGCAAAGTGCACTAACTGCCAGGGTTAGAACTCCTGCCAAAAATGGTTGCGTATACAAAGCCCTAGAGAGGAGGACAAAAGGACCGTGACCAAAGTCACATACTTCACATGGCAAAAAATGTTTTGCGACCCTTTGTTGCAAACAGGTGTTATGCCCTGGAACTTCTCACACTGGTGACTCCAACAGGAAAAACAGTGCTTAGAAAATGCTACCCAACCAGACTTTCATCCACCACCTACATAGGTAGCCCACCTTTCAAGGAAGGAAGCTGAACTCTGCCTGATCTCCTGGAGCACATTTTACAGTCAGGAGGAGTGGGAAGTAAAAGCCCTTGTTCATCCACCCAAGCATTGTAGCGGAAAACCCGTTGCTTCCCCATTAAGTTGAGGGTACACTGCCATAAATAATCCATTTGGGAGGAGGGTAGCAGATTATGGCAAGGAGTCGTGGGTCCAGGGTCACAGCAAGAACCACCATGAAATATGCAAGACCCCCCTCAAAGTCCATGCAGCGGGAGAGTGGTGAACGCTTATTGGATCTGACTGGGCAGAGTCCCTAGCGGTGGGGAGAGCTGGGCACGGTGCAAAGACTCTGGTCCCCCTCACGGAAGCCGTGCCACTGGGGTGGGGGGGGGGAGTCACGCAACCATGCAGATCTTGAGCTAACTGGAACAGGGAAGGAGGCGGGTGGGCTCACCCGAGAGCAACGCCCAACCATGCCGCCAAGTCCAACCTGCTGGACCTTTTCCACCACAGGGCCTCCTGCTTGACCTGTTAAGGCCTCCTGCTCGACCTGTTTCCACCACGGGGGGGGGGTCAGCAACTGCCGCAGCCAGAGAGAAGGTGGCGGTGTGATATTTGTAACCTCTCTATCCCAACTCTTCTTTTAGGTGTGGGGTGGGAGACTTCAGAAACATGTTCAGGGGCAGAATCAGTTTACATTGAAGCATGCGCCTTGCTGGATCAGCCGCAAAGTCCATCTGGTCCAGCATCATGTTCTCCCAGTGGCCACCCACTGCCTCTGAGAAGCCCACAAGCAGGACCGAGTGCACGAGCCCCCTCCTCAATTGTGACCCATAGCAAGTTGCATTCAGAAGGCATGTTGCCTCCAGCAGTGGTGTCAGAGCACACGCAGAGCCTTATCCTCCAGATGTATCACAGCAAAAAAAATTCCAGTGAAAAGCAGCAGGAGCAGACCAAACTTTAGTCAGCTCCGGTGCAGCAGTTGCTCTCCAGGATAAGAGGGCAAGTGGTTTATTATTATTATTCAAGGTTCTTAACAGCTCTGAGAAATAATGCTCAGGAAGACTCTTCTTCAGGGATGGCTCAAGACATTTTGCTGCCTGAGCAGGACGATAAAATGGGTTCCCTACCCTGCCTTGCCCAAAATCTGACCAGCCTGGGAGTTGCATTTCAGTGAAGACTGGTGGCAGGAGAGCATCACCCACAAGGGCGGCGGCAACAGCAGAAGCAGCAAGCTTACGGAGAACTGGCTGGATGCAGAGGAGTGGTGGGAGGCAGCAGGTGGGGAACCCCAGGGGATGAAGACTCAGAGCCACACCAATGAGTGGTCAGAGGGAAAAGGCAACTGGGTTTAGTGAGCAGGAAGAGGCTGTGGCAGAGAGCAGTCCAGAGGCTGCAGAGGAGGGGGGTCAAGAGGCAGAGATCAAGTAGCCAGCTGGCCTCCCCCTCCTGCTGCAAGCAGCTCTCTTCCCCCCTGGTCTCCCAGAGCATGAAGCAAAATGAAGAGACAGGTGAAGGAGCCTCAGGTTGCTGGGGAAGGACCCAGAGGAAGAGGGAATTTGGGGAGCTGTGGGAAGCTGGGATCTTCAGTCCTCACAACGGCCTCATTGGGGCCAGACCTACTGGGAAGAGTTGCTGGGATCACTAGGCCTGCACTCTTTTGGTTTCCTGAAATAGTTAACTTCACTGACACCAGGTGTCTTATTACTGACTTGCCCTTGGCTGCTGACACTTGGGGGGCACACACAGCTCTGTCCTCCAGGACCCCCCAGCTACTCCAGCACCTGCTGCCTAGTGGTTGGAGGGGCCCAGTCCCACTTCCCTACAAACATGCACCTGCCTCTCAAACGAGGGGAGCCTGGCCTGTTCCACTCCCACTGCAACCAGCACAGGAACCCTGCACTGTGCCCCACTGGGAATGTCTGCCTGCCTGCCAGTCCCCAATACAGAAGCAAAATATGAGGCACCCCCTTGTACTTGCAAGGCTCACCAAGACCTTTGGGCCTGTGGGCAGATTTGCAAAGCAGTCCAACTGTGACAGGAACCATGCAAACACACAGGCTGCCGCCACCATTTGCTGTGCTAGGAAAAATTCAAGACAGAAACTGAGGCAGCACAGACACAGAAAAAGTGCTTGTTTATTTCCTTAAAATCCATGAACATAGGACACCCAGGCACACGTGCGTGCGCGCGCGCACACACACACACACACACACACACACAGGTTTCTGATCCAACAGGCCTATTTCTGAAATCAGTGTAAAAAGGGAAGAGGTCCTCCTGTTCCAACAGCAAGAGTGCCAGGCAATTCAGAGGAGCTGGAACGTGTTCCCATTTCACTTGGATGGGCCAGTGATTTCCGTGGGATGAAGTAGGTGATTTGCATGGCAGAAATCAGGAGTTTCTCTCTTCTGGGGGTACATACTCCAAGTCTAAATGCTGGAAAATCTCTTCTTCAGAGGCAGCGGTCAAAAAAAATTTCTGAAGGGGGTTTAAAAGACACACACATAAACAAATTAACCAGAGGCTGAAATGATTTCCTCCACGTCCTACTTTCTCCCTACGCCCGTTAAGTAGGGCTCTGCAGACTCCATTCTGAAAAAAACAAAACCACCACAAAAATTTTGCACAAACTTTGTAAGCTGCACAAATTATGCATCTTAAAGAGATTGCATGCAAACACCCTTGTTTTGCAGAATTTGTGTCACTCCTGTCTCAGGAACTGTAAGAAAGGACAATGCTTCTACTTCGGACGCTTAATGGTAAAGGACTAGGATGTGGCAGCCCAGGAGTCCAACAGCCAGAGAGTCTTCTCCACCCCTCGCCTTGTCTGAGTGTGTAAGAAGTGCCTTCCTGGATCAGGCCAGGGGCCCACCTAGTCCAGCACCCTCTTCTCACAGGGCCAACCAGGCGCCTGTCTGAACCCCACTAGCAGGATCTGAGCACACGAGTCTGCCTCCCTCTAGTGGTCTCCAGAAGCATTGCTGCCACCGACCTCGGAGGCAGAGGGCAACCATCCCAGCTGGTGACATTTCACAAGCTGTTGAAAAGGCCTGGAAACCGGCCTTTTTGGAAAAAACAAATGGAAACTTCTGCAGCAATGCCAGTGTTGTCTCAGGAGACAATGGAGTGTGCCTCCAGGGGTGAAGTCAAGCTGCACTGAAGTGACCTCTGCAGGGCGCAAGCCTGGGCAGCCTGTCTGGAGGTCCTGGGCTGCCCAGACGGCAAGACCCCCCCCCCCCCGATGCCATCCAAAGGAAAGCAGAGCAAAACCTTTGGCACCAGCCGGAAGGAGGCGTCCAAGGCGCCACCCAACCCTCTTAGGGACTCCACTCCAGATCTGTGCAGGGTTCGCTCCTCAGCCTTTTCTTCTCCCAAAGATTTCCTGCAGGGCAGCAGGTACAGATTTTTCCTCAGGACTGACTCCTGAAAAATGGGGAGGGGTACCGTATTTTTCGCCCCATAAGACGCACCGGCCCATAAGACGCACCTAGATTTTTGGGGGGGAAATAAAGGAAAAAAATTTTATTTCCCCCCCAGGTGCGCTGCGCTACACCAGGAGCTTGGGGCGTGCGGAGCTCAGCGCGCCCCAAGCTTCTGCGTGCAGGCAAGGTCTCCGCTAGCGTGGGAGAGCCGGGCGCCTCTCCCAGGGCTAGCGGACTCCTGCGCTAATCCAGAAGCTTGGGGCAAGCTGAGGTCAGCGCGCCCCAAGCTTCTGCGTGCCGGCAAGCAGTCCGCTAGCCCTGGGAGAGCCGCGGGGCTCTCCCAGGGCTAGCGGATCGCTGCGCTATACCAGGAGCTTGGGGCGTGCTGAGCTCAGTGCGCCCCAAGCTTCTAGGTGCGCGCAAGCAGTCCGCTGCCGCCCCAAGCCTGGCGCACCCGGCAGGAGGTCCCACCGGGTGCGCCAGGCTTGGGGCGGCAGCGGACTGCTTGCGCACACCTAGAAGCTAGCAGTCCGCTGCCGCCCCAAGCCTGGCGCACCCGGTGGGACCTCCTGCCGGGTGCGCCAGGCTTGGGGCGGCAGCGGACTGCTAGCTTCTAGGTGCGCGCAAGCAGTCCGCTGCCGCCCCAAGCCTCGCGCACCCCCTGCCGGGTGCGCCAGGCTTGGGGCGGCAGCGGACTGCTTGCGCGCACCTAGAAGCTAGCAGTCCGCTGCCGCCCCAAGCCTGGCGCACCCGGTGGGACCTCCTGCCGGGTGCGCCAGGCTTGGGGCGGCAGCGGACTGCTTGCGCGCACCTAGAAGCTAGAAGTCCGCTGCCGCCCCAAGCCTCGCGCACCCGGTGGGACCTCCTGCCGGGTGCGCGAGGCTTGCAGACACTCGCCCGAAGCAGGGGGAGCCCTCCCGAGGGCTCCCCGTGCTTCGGGCGACAGGCTGCCGCCCCAAGCCTCGCGCACCCGGTGGGACCTCCTGCCGAGGGCGCGAGGCTTGCAGGCATTCGCCCCATAAGACGCACCCCCGATTTCCTCTTCATTTTTGGAGAGGAAAAAGTGCGTCTTATGGGGCGAAAAATACGGTAATTTTCCACAATCCCCGCTCACTGTCCCACCAGCTGATACCATGGGAAGGAAGGAAGGGTTTCAATTCTGCCTTTGCTGCAGAAACAGGCACTTGCAGCCAAAACGATTTAGCAGGGGCTACATCCTGCTCAGTTTGGCTGCATGCACCACTTCCCTACTGGGGACGGAAAGGCAAGCAGAAAGAAAGGTCCTTCTGCAAGCATCAGCAAAGCCCGAGGAGTCCCCTTGCAGAAGGCCCTTCCTCCTCGCTCCCTTCCCTCCCTGCCAGCGTAAGGGTGGGGGGAGAAATCAGAGGGGTGTTTTGCAAGCCAAGGCAAAGCACAAGATCCACTGCCTCTGCTCCTTTCTTTGGCCCTCCCCACCACTTTGGCAATCCCTGCACAAGCCTGTCAATCATGTGGCACCATGTGATTTGACAGACAGGTTGCCCCACCCACCTGTTGATGTTGGCCCATGAGGAAGGGCCACAAACAGAAGACCCCTGTTCTATAAAAGAGCCCCAAATGCCCCCCTCCCCAGTTCTATAAGGATAAACCAGGCGCAAAGCCACAGGCAACCCAGGTGGAAAGACCCTTCCTTCTTTGATGCTCCTCTGTCAAAAGCCGTGTACCTGCTCCAGGTGATAAAGGGCATGATTGTTGAGAGCCATCTTCTTCTCGTGCTTGGAGTAGCGCCTGAGGTCGCGCTCAAAATTCTGGGACGTAGCCAAGGGGAGAGAAGAAAGGAGATGGGTTGCTAAGGCAGTCCCTGCCAAACGGATTGCATGAGAATTCCATTCATTCTGTAATTAAAGGCTCTTAAACCTGAAGCACATACCCACCTAAAGTGTGTCTGCAGGGTCTCTGAAAGATTAACTGTTCTCACCTCCTTTTAATTCACATCTGCTTTATGTGGAGAGCATGCAATTCTACCAGATCTCTTGCAACCAGTGGCAAGTGGACTACACAGTCCCTTTACGATGTAAAGATTACCCAGAATTAGGGAGAAATGTTACGTATCTAGGAGCCTTTTGGCTAAACAGTGGGGTATAAATGCCTTGTATAAAATGCTAAGAAATGGCTCCCTAAAGCAGGAGGTGGCGATTCCAATGCCGTTCCTAGTGCTGGCCTGAGACACTTACTAACTGCTGTAAGGATTCTTTCCAGTGTGTTATGGCCTTCCAAGTTTTGAAAAAGAAAGGAAGATGCAAATTGAAATACAGAACCAGGATCCATGATGGAAAACTCCAATCCCAGGCAAGATACCTGTTGAACTCACCTTTGAGCCTGTCCAGCCAAGCAAAGCAAATGGAAACTGACTGAAGGGAGTCACAACCAAGTCCACCCTCACAGCTTTCCAGAAACTGGACACTCCAGAACCTGTCACTGCACCACCAGGCTTCTGAGCCCCGGCACCGATCTGAACACCCCCAGGAAGGTGAAGGCGGAAAATGGAGAGACATCGTTCAAAATGGTCCATTGCACTTGCACTGCTGCTGCTCCACAGCTCCGGGTCTTCAAGAGCCTGGAAAGTGTTTCTCCGGCTGCTGTGATAGAGCAAGAAGCCCTAGGAAGACAGGGCAGCAGAATGCAAAACTCACACCACTCAGCATTTCTACGGCCAAGGGTTTTCTGAACACCTGATGGCCGAGGGAGGTATCTCACTTGCACCTAGAAAAGGTGCAGAAATAGGCTTTCGTGTTGCAGAAGACCCCACACCCTACGCATTCCAGGGGGTCCCTCCCAACTCTACAATTCTGTGATTCTATGCTCCTGCTGAAGCTTCTGATCTGGACACACATGGTCATGCTCAGAACAATGACTCCTGCAGAAATGCAACAAGCAGCCTCCTGGGTTGGCAATGCACAACGGAATCGCCCACCCACTCCACCAACAGTGTGGAAGCTGATAGGAATAAGGGAATGCTGGAGCAACAGAACCTGCAGAGATGCAAGGGGCCGGCTCCTATGTAGGTGGGCCCTTAGCGCTCACAGCAGCCGTCAATCCCTTAATTTCCCCACTCCCACGCAGCCTCCCATACAGTTTGGGAATTGCCAATATCAAGCCTTTAGGACAGGCATGGGGGAAGCTGCGACCCTCCAGATGCTGTCAGACACCAGCTCCCAGCCAGCATGGCCAATGGTTTGGGATGATGGGAGTTGTGATCTAGAGGGTCACTGTGCTACCTCTGCTTTGAGAGTGTCTGAAATGTTCCATGTACCGCTTTCCCAGTAATCCTTATGATTCCCCACCATATTCCCCCCTGGGCTACCCAACTCTGCTCCAACCTGCTTATCCAGCCAGCTGATGACTTTCTTCAGCAGTCCCACTTCTTGGCCTTCCGTAGGGTGTGTGAGAAGCAAGTCAACATCATGGCCAGTTTGTTTCCCTCTGTAAGGGTAGACATAGCAGGAATCACTGAGTCACGGGAAGGCAGGCAGAAGGAAGCCGCCTCTCTCACGGGAGGAAGCCCCTGCAAAACAGGCTGTGCTCTCTTGTTCCGTCCAGTCCAGCTCTGGACAATGACTCCAGTTTATTTTCTTGCTGTGCGCATCACCTAAGCCTAGACTTAATCCAAGTCAGAACTAGCCTGGTTTGCTCATTGCCATGTGGCAAATCTTTGCTATTTAATGGATATGTTTACATGTCACCCTAAGACACAGCTTGATGCCATGGGAAGGAGCGCTGGGAGCCTCTTTGCTCGCTCTTCTGCTCCTGGGCGGCTTGGAGAGATATGGAAGCTTCGGCTTTTGTTTAACCATAGGCTCACTGTGCCAGTGTTTCTCAAACTTCAGTCTCCAGCTGTTGTTGGACTACAACTCCTATTATTCCTAGCTAGCACAAGCAGGGATGGTCAGGGATGATGGGAGTTGTAGTCCAACAACACAGGTCAACTTCAAACCATGGGCTGTCATTCAAGTATGTTTTGCTCACAGTAGACCCATTTGAACTAATAGACCTAGCTTAGTCACGGTCATGAATTTAAGTGAGTTTATTCTGAGTAAAACTTATAGGAATACCACCCAAAGTTAGCAGGTCTGGCTTGTTTAAAATAAATCGCTGTCAAGTTGTCTAGCTGGACCCTGAAGTGTGACTAAATCGCAAGCTGATCTCCTCCTCCTGGACGTGTGGGAAGCAGGAGGCAGCGTGGAAATGGAAGGCTTCCTGCGGTGCATCAACATCACACTGAACTATTATTTAGGACATGCAAAGGCAGCCAGTGTGAGAACAAAAGCAGGTCTGCTTTGCTGGGTTAAATAAATGCTCAACTGAATAAAACGTGATTGCACATCTTCCTCTTTCTGCACACCCCATCTACCTGCTGGCCTCCAAGGAAGAATGGCAGAGGAGGACTTACGCCTGTGTTCCTTTCTTCATCGGAATGTGAAAGTTGTACTTTGTGCCAGTCTCCCCTGGCCCACTGCAAACATCATTTCCTGAATTGTTCCTCATGAGAAGCAAAGGCAAGGCATATCTATGCTACAGACAACCAGTCCTAGCCTCTCTCAAGATGCCCAGGAAGGACCATCATTTTGAGAGCATGCTTGAAATATCTGCGATAGATCCCTATCCTGCTTTACTGGGCAATTTCCAGAGTTCCCTGCAATGTGGCATTTATAAGCAGATTCTGAAAGTGCCTTATGCTCTACCAGAGGGGCGAATGAGTACTGCAGGAGGAAGTACCTCCTGGGAATCAGAAGAACCAAGCTTGGCACATTCTTGGCACAGGAATTCCAGCATGTTTGTCAAGAGCCCATCATCACCTTCTAAAGCCACCAGCCAACGTCACAGAAGCCCCAGGCAAGCACTGCCCCACTGCGTCTCGCACCACCTGGCTAATGGCCTCTGCGTCAGAGCGCTCCACTGGGGTGTTGAGGTCGTCATAATGAAGGAGCCCTGCGGGGAAAAGAAACCCACCACCAGGTGTGTTCAGGAGCCCCTCAGCACTTGAGGACGAAAAAGCAAGGAGACAGGAAGGCAGCAGATTTCTGTCCATCCACTACAGATAAGGAAAGGAGCACAACACAATGGCAGAGCTGCTGCGCTGCGTGCAGAACATCCCAGGGAGGGCAGGGAAGGTCCTGTCGGAACCTCTTGGAGTCACTGCCAGTCAGTGCAGACAATACTGAGCTAGATAGACCAAGGGATCAGACTCTGACATGGTATAAGGCACGGTGTTCTGGGCTCTTGCAACTTCTTGCTTCTGCCCTGGAGGCAAGAGCCCACGCCAGTGCTGGGCAGAGGATCCAAGGCAGCCGCAAAGCAGGCACATCTGTGACTCTCCACAAAGTACTCAAGCCAGAACTAGAGCTAGGCATCTGACAGCTCAAATAATGGCAAATTAATCTTACAATAATAAAATATATATTTTTTCTTCTGGTTTGATACTTTTGCTAATTAACAAAAACTAGATGAGTGTTATTTTGTGAAATAACAACTGGTATGCAATGCTAGGCATACCCAGGAGACCCACTGAAATTAATTATTGCAACTAACTTCAGTCTATTCATTTCAATGGACCTACTCAGAGTAAAATTTAGTTGGCTACAACCCAAAGAGATTTAATTGTTTAAAAATTGACAAGTTATTATACCACTTTTCAGTAATTTCAATTTTCTGTGAAAACTTATGATTCACTGATAATATATATTTGGCATCTAAAGTGGAACAGGATCAGCTCCAGTTACCTTTTTCTAAAAATAAAATAAAATAAATGAAAATAGAAAAAGCAACTATAGCTATTAAACCACAAAGTCAGTTTCTAAAGCCTGGGTCAAAAATGCATATATAAATAATGTGGATCTTTATGTTAGAGTGCTTATTATATGTTAAAATATTCAAACTATGAATACTTTAGGGCAAAATGTGTACCCTTACCTCGCTTTAACCCCCAAGTCCCTCTTCTTACTGCATGGATACTTACCAACTTCCTGTTCCTTGCTCAGCTTTGCTCGATGTGCCTGCAGGTCGGCCAGCGTCCTCAGTCCTTCCTGATACCACCGGCTGGCCGTCTTCACCCCAACCCCAAAGATCTTTGTGAAAACCTGCCGAGTGAAAGTTTGTTGATGAAAGGATTCTGGAGCAAATTCAAGGGCATCTATTCCGTTCAATGCACAGGGCAAAGGCCTAAGGATGTGCCTTAGCATTGCCCTGCCATGTACAAAGAGACTTGCATTGTGGTAGCACCTCCTCTGGCTGCTAGCTGACTGACGCCGACTTGTGACAGGGCCTTCTCAGTGGTGGCTCCATGTTTGTGCAATGCGCACCCTGCTGTATCTCCCTCATTGCTATCTTTCAGAAATTTAAAAATATTCCCATTTACCGAGGCACTTGATGGCTGATACTGGTTATGACAACCATGTCATTAATAACTGTGAGGATTGATTTAAATGTTTTTAGATGGCCTAGATGGGTTCATCACTGACTGAGGTTTTTCAGGAACAACTTGCTTTCTTAATGCTGGCCATTGACTACGACAATAAAGATTTGATTTGATTTGTGAAGAGCCTGCAGGATCAGGCCCAAGGCCAGCCAGCCTAACATCCTGTTCTCACAGTGGCCAACCAAATGTCTATGGAAATCCAAAAAGCAGGGCCTGAGCACAACAGCACTCTTCCCACCACAGGGAACGTTTCCTCTCTACTCTCACATAACTGAGACAGACAAAGCCCTGATCCAGGGGCACAGAACACGTGCCCAAGGGCCACTGCATGTTCCCCAATACCCACCCATAACCACTAGGCCAGTGATTGCTAACCTATGGCCTCCCAGATGTCAGTGGACTACAAATCCCATCATCCCTAACCACAGGGCCATACTGGCTGGCAGGAGCTCTAGGCCAACATCCTCTGGTGGGCCACAGGTTACCCACACCAGGCCAAAAGCCATTCAGTAACAGCCATCGCACCTTCATTGCCTGGTATCTCTCAGAATGCTTGACTCGCTCCACCTCCGCAGACGCGCCGTCTTCCAGCACCTCCTGGTCAGGGGAGACAAAGGCAAAGCTGTCTCAGCCATGACGGTCCCCATCCACAGAACTGCTAAAAGATGCACGGAGCTCTGACACTCTGGAAGAGAGCAGGGCTCAGTTGCAGTGCCCAGGTTGGCGTGTGGAAGGTTCCACTCCAGAGACTTCTGGTTAAAAGAAGGAGATTGGGATTGGGCAGGAGTTGATGGGAAAGATGGACCTCTTTCTGCTCAAGACATCAGAAGAGACATTATTCAAAGAATAATGAACTACCAGCTGCAACTCAAGGTGAAATATACCAGTATTGTGTCTAGGAAAAAGATTATCCAAAGACCTGTGTCCTGGTAATGGCAAAAACTAGTTGCTGTCGCAGGCTAAACTACGGTGCTTCCTGGAGGTGTACAACGGCATCAGAACAGACACTATTTCGGCTCCGTCAGGGCTGGGATAACCTTCCCTGCCACTCCGGGAGGTCTGCATTCCTTTAGGGAACAGGGGCGGAGTAGAAGTGGAGAGGTTTTATCAGCCTGAAGGTCACATTTCCTTCTGGGTGCAAAGTCAGCAAGGAAACCTTCTGGTGGCATGTAGAGCGTGGCAGAAGAGAGAAGCCAAGGCTGTGGAGGAAAGAGAGGAAGATTCAGGGAGCGCCATCACCTGGATGATTCTCCTGGAGTGCTCTCCTAGGCAGGGAAGGGAGCGCAGCTCCTGCACTCTTCTGACTGTCCAGGGTAAGGACTTGAGGACAGAGGCAGCCCTGCAGAAGGCCAGGCTGCGGGCTTCGCTGCCGCAAAAGTGTGCCTCCTCTGCCATCGTTTGCAGACCTTCCTGTCAAGGGAAAGGCAATTAAGGATCATTCTCAAAGGGGGCTCCCTGGCAAAAGCAAGTTCAAACACTCAAAAGAGGATCTGACCATCTCACCAACTGCATATGCAGAGTATCCTGCTTCTGAATGCAGCCGCATATTCATCAAGGCAGACTCTCCCCGCCTGGGTAAAGCCAGCACATCAGGGAGAAGGACAGAGCAGAAGGGTTTGCCCTGACCTGCTAGCTTTGAACACAGCGATACTCTGACTTAGGGTTGCCATCTTTACCATTCCTGTGCCCCCAACAACAGCCTGACATGCAAAAGGTTTAGCACCTGACCCTTACCCAACCACTTATTTCTGAACAGAATTGATACCCTCGGCCCAGTATACCTGAAGGGGCATCTCCACTCCCATCATTCAGCATGGACATTGAGGTCCAGCTCCGAGGGTCTTCTGGCTGTTCCCTCATTTCAAGAAGTGAGGTTACAGGGGACCAGGCAGAGGGCCTTCTCGGTAGGGGCACCCTCCCCGTGGAATGCCCTCCCATCAGATATCAAGGAGATAAAGAACTACTCAACCTTTAGAAGACATCTGAAGGCAGCCCTGGAAAGGGAAGTTTTTAATGTGTGATGTTCTGTTGTGTTTTTATATTATGTTGGAAGCTGCCCAGAGTGGCTGGGGCAAGCTAGTCAGATGGTCGGGGTACAAATAATAAAATTATTACTATTACTCCCTTTTTAAGACACATGCCACTTCAAGACAAGTTTTTTTAAAAAATACATAAACAAATCAGCAACACACACAATAAGCAGAAGCATTGGAAAAAATTCAAAGGTGATTTAAAAACAGGCAGAGGGGGAGGTAGATGCAAGATTTGCTGTTTGCCTCCGCCCTAGGAAACTCTTCACCTGTTTTGTGGCTGTCAGGCTGCTTGTCAAGGCTGGTAAAGTGGTGGAACCATTATTTCTATCCTGGGGGTGTCCTCAATACCTGAGCTATGCAATTTAGTGAGGTTGCACCATATGGCCTCCTCAGTGTTTGAGCTGGGTAAGCAAGGAAGAAATCCAGAGCTTCTCTCATATTATGATTTGCCATGTTTAGGTTGAGCTGCTTTTCTTCCATCCCTTATTGTTCATCCATTCCAATGGGCTCAAAATGTTTTCCATGTGCCTCTGGTTTCCTGTTTCTGCATTTATCTGCAATAATTTTTGTAAGTATTAAATAATATGCCACGAGTGAGGAAGACACTGTTTAATGTCTGGACAAAATACAAAGATTTATTAGAGAGTAAGACCCCAAGGTGGTTGTCACCAATGGAAGCTAAGGCTCAGAAAAGACTCAATATGGAGGCCAACTGGCCAAAGTATTGGGAGATAGTAGAAGAAGATGGAGACACTTGGAGATTGCAGAGTTTTGAGAAATTAAAGGGCAAGGTGCGAGACTGGTTACATTATGGTCAGATCAGGGAGGCCTTTAAGGTTGATAAAAAAATAGGCTTCCAGGTGGAAAAATCGAAACTAGAAACAGAACTGTTAGAACCAAAAACCAAGGTACTTTCAAGAATGTATAACTTGCTGTTAAAATGGAACACTCAGGATGAAACGGTTAAATCAGCAATGATAAAATGGGCGCAAGACATTGGTTATAATATTATGTTTGCTGACTGGGAACGGTTATGGACCACTGGTGTGAAATTTACGGCATGTAATGCCCTGAAAGAAAATATTATGAAAATGATATACAGGTGGTACATGACCCCAGTCAAGCTTGCAAAAATATACCATTTGCCAGACAATAAGTGTTGGAAATGTAAAGAAACTGAGGGAACATTCTTTCACCTTTGGTGGACGTGCCCCAAGGTTAAGGCTTTCTGGGAAATGATCTATAATGAACTGAAAAAGGTATTTAAATATACCTTCACTAAGAAACCAGAGGCCTTCCTTTTGGGCATTGTTGGCCAAATGGTGTTAAAGAAGGACAGAACTTTCTTTATGTATGCAGTAACAGCAGCAAGAATACTCATCGCAAAATATTGGAAGACACAAGATTTGCCCACTCTGGAAGAATGGCAGATGCAACTGATAGACTACATGGAACTGGCAGAAATGACTGGCAGAATCCGAGACCTGGGAGAAGAGACAGTGGAAGAGGACTGGAAGAAATTTAAGGACTATTTGCAAAAGTATTGTAAATTGTATGAATGCTAGAATGATGCAGGATAGAAAGATAACATGGCATTAGTGACTTAGCTGAAAGGAGCATGAAAATAACTGAATTATAAGAACAAAGGTGAAATTTGAATAATATTATGTCAAGCTTAAATACTTAAATATTTGATAACAAAGGGTAAAATTGGAGACATAATAGTTGAAACGTACAATTTAAAACAAGTTTTGAGAGAAGGTGAAGTATTGCTGAACAAGATTTTGTAAATGGGAACACAGAAAAGGGAGATGTGAGGGAGTCAGAAAAGAGGGTCATGGAAATTTGGCTTATGAAATCGAACTATTTTTTATGTCTTTTATATGATTTTTTGTCTGTTGTCCTTTCTTTTTTCTTGTATGTATCTTCTCATTTTGGTGATGGTGTCTTTTATTTTTTATTGTTTTTGGGTTGTGTATGTGTATGGTGTTATATTGTTTAAAACCTTTAATAAATATTTTAAATAAATAAATAAACAAACAAACAAACAAATAAATAAATAATATGCCACGAGTGTGACGGAGACACTCTCTGTCCCTGCAGCCTTGTTCTCTGCTCAATCACTCCAAGGGGATGCCCAAACTATTCCTGTCCCCAGAAACAGATTATTACCGTGAGCGTCTGGTTCCTGTGCGCCAGCAGAGTTCGGCGCTGGCAAGCATAAACTGGCACCTGGCACCTGGCCCCCAGCGTCTCTGCATGGGCAGCCACCTGAAAGACAGAACATTTAGCTCCCCTGCATTGAAGGGCTAAAGTCAGTAACTAAAAATAGTTTTTAAACTTTACATCCTCCTTCTGTATAAGTGTCAGTTCCCCAAACACTTTCTCTTAGTCACACTCTAGTAGTGTCACAACAGAGCACAAGCAAGAAACGGGGGGGGGGGGGGGAGGGGAGGAAGAGAGAAATTGGGAAACTGTGTTTGCGGAGAGAGAAACAGAGAAATTGCATTAGAGAGGCACCCTCCACCCTGTTTTTCTGGTAAGGAATTACTAATTGCACAAAAAATGACAGTACTCAAGCCACCCCTAGGCCACATTCATTTAAAGTGCTATAATACTGCCTTAAACAACCATGGCTTCCCCCCAAATAATTCTGAGAGCTGTGGTTAAGGGTGCCAGGAGTTGTCACGAGTTTCCCTGGAAAGAGGGATTGATTGTTAAACCACTCTGGGAATGGGGCTGGGCAGACTTTGTCTACCTCCCTGTTTAACTTACAGATCACCCCCCCAAAAAAAAAACACCACACAGCTATTCTAGACAAACGCCGTTAAGAGCAAGTGTTAAAGCATGCAGGGCCTTGCCTGACCCTGTTCCTCTGCGGGACTCACAAGGAAATGTTGCAGTAGAGAGAGCTCCTGTTCAGGGTTGCCATCAGCCAGCCCTATCACTATGGGTTTGGGGGATTAGCCTGTCATGACATCCATGGGTCCCTTCCAGACCTGTTCCTTGGCTGGCCTCCTCAGCACCTCAAAGAAGAGATGGGTTGCCATAGTGACAACTGAAGAGGCTTCCAGCAGAGGGGAGGCGTTTCCCCCCCCCCCACCTGGCTGGGTGGTCATCCTACAAAGGAGAACAAAAGGCCAGGGGGAGTTAGTTTTGGGTGTCTCAGTTTTGGCTGATGCTGGAGACCCAGAGGCAAGCCTGCCTGCCCTGAGCTTGACTCAAAGTTATGACTGGGAGCCCCCCTGGACCCAATAGGAAAAAAGCATCACCAGTTGGAGTTTTCATGCTGTGAACCCCTCCATCCTTTGCTCAGGTTCCATATATGGGTAAATAAAGGCACGTAGCCTAAGGACACCACCGTCTCCATCAACCTACATTCATAGAGTTGTAAACTTGGAAGGGACCATGAGGGTCATCTAGTCCAACCCCCCGCAATGCAGGAATCTTTTGCCCAGCGTGGGGCTCGAACCTACAACCCCGGGATTAAGGGCCTCATACTCTACCAAACCCAGGGAAGCGCTGGCACCCATGGAGTGTCTTGCCTCTCAGAGATTGCAGCGCACACAACAAAACTCAAGTCTTCACAGGCAGGTTTGATGGGGGGGGGGGGTTGCTCTCCTAGGTGACTTTTTCCTAAATACCATTTGTACTCCTCTATACTTCGGGACCCCCCCCACACCCTGCCAGGTATGCTGAGAACCCCACCTCCAACTTCTCAGCAGTCCTGTTGTGACTACACAGTCACTGGGACTCAGCATCTGACTGACAGGAGCAGGGCGGGTTTATTGTTGTGAGGTGCACTGGGGGCCTAGAAAGGCGTTACCATGTAGGCCAAGGATTTGAGAATGGTATGAGTGGAATATATTCTGAACAAAAGGCTAAGTTAATTGTAAATAATGTGGTTACGGAAGAATTTAAAATTGAAAAAGGGACACGACAGGGGTGCCCAATTTCCCCATTGCTTTTTATATCGGTCCTAGAGGTTTTGCTGAACATGATTAGAAGGGACCAGCAGGTTAAATGGGTACAGGTCGGAGCTAAACAGTATAAATTGAGAGCATTTGTGGATGACTTGGTACTCACATTACAAGAGCCAGACACTAGCACTAAAAGAGTTTTAGAATTAATTCAAGAGTTTGGTCAAGTTGCAGGATTTAAACTGAATAAATTGAAAACTAAGGTATTAGAGAAAAATTTAACAGCTACTGAAAGGGAGAGGTTCCAGAATGAAACAGGCTTAACTGTGGTTAAGAAAGTGAAATACTTGGGGATTAATATGACAGCTAAAAATGTGAATTTATTTAAAGACAATTATGAGAAATGCTGGACAGAAGTAAAAAAGGATTTAGAAATATGGTCAAATTTGAAGCTTTCACTGTTAGGCCGTATTGCTGTGATCAAAATGAATGTATTGCCTAGAATGTTATTTTTGTTTCAAACATTACAAATTGTGGACAAGATGGATTGTTTCAAGAAGTGGCAGAAAGATATTTCGAAATTTGTCTGGCAGGGCAAGAAACCCAGAATAAAATTTAAGATTTTAACTGATGCAAAAGAAAGGGGGATTTGCCCTGCCAGACTTTAAACTTTACTATGAATCAGCAGCTTTCTGCTGGTTGAAAGATTGGCTGCTTCTTGAGAACACAGACATTTTGGATTTGGAAGGTTTTAACAATATTTTTGGGTGGCATGCATATTTATGGTACTACAAGGTTAAAGCTCATAAAGCTTTTAAAAATCATATTGTCAGGAAAGCTTTATATAATGTCTGGATTAAATATAAAGATTTGTTGGAAAATAAAACCCCAAGGTGGTTGTCACCAATGGAAGCAAAGGCTGTGAAAAAACTCAATATGGAGGTCAAATGGCCGAAATATTGGAAAATTTTGGAACAAGAGGGAGATAAACTGAAATTGCAGAGTTTTGAGAAATTAAAAGACGAAGTGTGAGATTGGCTCCATTATTATCAAATAATGGAGGTTTACAAGTTGGACAGGAAAATTGGCTTCCAGGTGGAAAAATCAAAACTAGAAACAGAACTGATAGAACCCAATACTAAGAACTTGTCAAGAATGTATAACTTGCTGTTGAAATGGAATACACAAGATGAAACAGTGAAATCAGCTATGATAAAGTGGGCACAAGATATTGGTCATAACATTATGTTTGCTGACTGGGAACAGTTGTAGACCACCGGTATGAAATTTACGGCATGTAATGCCTTAAAGGAAAATATTATGAAAATGATTTATAGGTGGTACATGACCCCAGTCAAGCTTGCAAAAAATTACCACTTGCCAGATAACAAATGTTGGAAATGTAAAGAAACTGAAGGTACTTTTTTTCACCTTTGGTGGACATGCCCAAAGATTAAGGCTTTCTGGGAGATGATATATAATGAAATGAAAAAGATATTTAAGTATACCTTTCTTAAGAAGCCAGAGGCCTTTCTCCTGGGCATTGTCGGCCAATTGGTGCCAAAGAAAGACAGAACATTCTTTATGTATGCTACAACAGCAGCAAGAATACTCATCGCAAAGTATTGGAAGACACAAGATCTACCCACCTTGGAAGAATGGCAGATGAAGGTGATAGACTATATGGGATTGGCAGAAATGACTGGCAGAATCCGAGACCAGGGAAAAGAGACGGCGGAAGAAGATTGGAAGAAATTCAAGAATTATCTTAAGAAATATTGCAAAATTAATGAGTGCTAGAATGATGTGGTTTTAGAAATTAAGTGGAGTACAGCTGTAAAGATTAAGTTAAAAGAAAAGAAAGGTTGACAATTGGATAAAATTAAGGGTGAGGATTTGCTGAACATAATATTTGAAATGGGAATGCAGAAAGGAGAGGTATGAGGTCGGTGAAGTAAGTTTTAAGAAAATAAGGTTTTGAAATTATACTTGTTTTTCTTTTTGTTTGTTTGTATTGTTGTGTTTGATAAAATTTGTAAAACTTTAATAATTTTTTTTTTTAAAAAAAGAAAGGCGTTACCGTAAGTAATCAATACAGTGGAACCTCGTTACGCACCGTCCTCCTTATGTATGCTTCGGATTACGAGCTCTGCTAACCTGGAAGTAGATGCTCCTGGTTGCGAACTTTGCCCCAGGATGTGAGCGGAAGTCGCGCACCAGCAGCGGGAGGAGCCATTAGCGAAAGCGCTCCTCATGTTAAAAGCAGTTTTGGGTTACAAACAGACCTCGGGATTGAATTAAGTCTGCAACCGGAGGTACCACTGTAAAGCTTACAATGGCAATCACGGTGTGCCTGCACCTGGCTGGAACCCAGGACAAGGCTCTGCAAGGCTCCTTCCTCACCTGGAGACGGTGCCTGGGCTCAATCTCCGCAGGCCGCCCAGCACTCATGCTCTCTGTGAACCAGCTGGTGTTGAGCAGCGCTGGGCAGCCACCCAAGACATCGATGCCGCGGCTCCCGTTCTTCAGCAGCCACTCAACCACCTCATCTCCAGAGTTGCCCTCTGACACCACGTGGGTAACTCTGTCACTGGAAGCACCACATGGAGGGGGGAGGAAGGGGGAAAGAAGACTCTGAGCAACATCGTTGTGCAAACCCAGCCCAGTCAATCCAGCCCAGGAAGCAGAGGCCCCCTCCAGACTGCAGCGGCGTAGCTGGCCGCTCGGGTGCCGGGTGCGTCGCAGGTGTCCTGAAGCTGGGCGCGGGGCATGGGGGTGGGGCAAGCTGCGTGGAACCTCTCCGCTGCCTTCCCCCTCAGCTGTAGGGAGGCAAGTGCCGGCCCTGGCAATGTGGTGCCCAGTGCCAGATGCATCTTGCTACGTTTGTTGACTGAACTAAAAAGTTTCGTGAGCTCATTTTTTAAAAAAAAATCATATTTTTATCATTTTGTCACCCCCTTCAATGATGTCACCCGGGGCAGTCCGCACCTCTTCCTCCACCACTGCCGGACTGCAGACTTCGGGGGGGGGGCAGGGGTGTCCTGCAACATGTCACTGTCCTAGAAGGGCCATTCACACATCACTCCACTTTATCGGGTGTTTGGCCTCTTCATGCTACCACGTTATTGCTCTTTGGAGCGCTACTCTTGCACCATAGCAGAACAAAATGTGCCCAGGAAATTTGTGGCCTGAAAATCCAGGATGGGCTGCCCCCTTTTACCTCTTCCTTCTTCAGAGGGAGAGCCTGGCCCACCTCCTTTGTTACCTGTTGGCATCCTCCACGCAGAAACCCCTTTGGCGGGCCAGAGTGGTAAGGAAAGCCTTGCGCGTGGCTCCCATCCTCTTCTCCACCAGGCACAGCACCACTTTGGGGAAGCGCACAGGATGCGCCAGGGGAGCTGGTGGGCCGGGCAGGTGCAAGCGCTGCTTCTTCTTCTTCACTGGAAACTGCGACATCATTGGCTTAGCGAAGGAAGGCCCTTCCCCAAAAGAAAGAAAGCAGTCAAGATCGAGAGACCGGGGCAAAGAGGGCAGGGGCCTCCTCTGCTCTATTTGCAGTGCCTGCTAGAATGTTTAAACAAGCCTATCCAGACGCTAAGAAAGCTGAGGTAATTTTAATCTGCTTTAGTATTTCATCTTTTGTATATTTTCTTTTCCTTTTTAGATTTTTTTAATTAAATTCGTATTCTGCCCATTTGAAGATCTCAGGGAGGTTCACAGATTGTTTTAAAGTAGGGTTGTAATTTTTCTGGATTTTACTATTTTTTCTTTTGTAAACAGCTCTGAGGTTTTTATGAACAGGCAGTGTATAAATTTTATGAAATAAGATATAATAGATATTAAATAAATAAAATGCAGGGAGAGGAATTATTTTGACAGGCCAACCTTCTATCAACAAAATAGTAGTTAAAAATGGAATCCCTGCCATATAGTATTTAATCTAACGGTTATGTCAAAAGAAGCCTCTCACCTGCCTGCACAATATGTAGTCCCAGCTGTCCAGCAAGAGGACAAGAGAAACCCTAATTTTCCTGCTGGAGCAAGTTTGCAAAACGGATATGCTCAGGATGGCAGCTTTCCTATCCATGAAAAGCAGGGGGAACTGTACAAAAGGGCAGAGCAGTAGGCCGCAACCCTAGACACTCTTTCCTACAAGTACTGTAAGACCTATCAGACTCAATGGGGGTTTACTTCTGAGTAGACAGGTATAGTGTTGCTCTTTTGGGCTGCCAGTCAGAAGAGACAACTCTGGACTAGGGAGACGAATAGTGTCACATCGCATAATGCCATTTCCTATGTTCCCAGTGAAGAATAAGATTCATATACGCCAGGCGTATATTGCTTTTTACCTGCCTTTCTCTTGCATCTTGAATAGTAGTCTTAGCTAAAACTTTTTACCTCTTAGAATGTTGCTGGAGATAGTTAAGCAGAGGAAGCTTTTCCTTGCAACTGAAACCCGAGTCTCAGGCTGCTGCCAAGAGATGAAGAGCAGAGGCAGTAAGGAAAACACAGCAATGTCCTATCCAAGACTCGGCAAAGGAATTGAGCATGATTCTGCAGCAGAGTTCTGCCCTTCCTAACACACTCCTCACGCAGAGTCTGTGTCTGGCTGGAAGATGTTCCTGAATGCCCAGGGATGGAGAAGGGTGTGTCAGGGAGGAGGCGGGTCTTTCTGTACAAAGGGAAACGCCCAAGATTCGTTGCTCCACCCACTATTATGGTCCCGCCCACCA
Organism: Podarcis liolepis; assembly: GCF_965112155.1. Lineage (NCBI taxonomy): Eukaryota > Metazoa > Chordata > Lepidosauria > Squamata > Lacertidae > Podarcis > Podarcis liolepis. The sequence continues at coordinate 1,722,951 of NC_139561.1, read as the reverse complement.
CTGGCCCCGGGCCCAGAAGGTGGCCCCTGGGCCCTCGAGGAAGCCAAGATGGGGATGGGGGCCAGTGGGCAGTTCCTGGAAGGACCTCATGGAGGGCAAGGAGAACCCACGCTCAGCCGGAGAATTATTGCATTCACTCGCTTTTAGTTATTTCATAAAGTTTAGATACTGCTTGAATAAAGTGGCTTACAAAAAGAATAAAACCATCAGTCAAAACAGGCACAGGATGCAGAAACACTGGAAAACAATTTAAGATCAATGAAAAGCTAAAAACAGATTAAAATAATATCAACATTCTACATATCTGGGCAGGCTTGTCGAGCAAAGGCTCCTGCCCAACGTCACCCTGTTCCAGGCGGTGGGTGCTGCTGCCCCTCCAAAAGATGCGCGGATCCAGCGAGCGAGCGCATCCCCACGAGCCTCCGCGGCCTGGCTCTCCCCCTCCCGGTTCATCCGCGCCAGGTGAGCTCGGCGGGCCGGGAGCGCGGAGCGGCCAAGGGGGCAGCGGGAGTCCCGGGAGCCCAGGGGGACTCACCAGGCGCGAGGTCCGGCGGCAGCGCGGCGCAGCTCGGCTTCCCGGCTCCTGCGCGCCCGCGGATCCTCCCGCCCCCTTCCGGCAAAGCTTCCGCGGCCCCGCCCCTCCCGCTCGGGGGACGGAAAGGGACGCCCTGGGCGGAACAGACGCCCAACCCGCCGGGACGCGCAGCCGGGCGGTCTTCCCATGGCGGGGTCCCTGGGCGCCCTGCTGGCGGCCTGGCTTCTGCTGGCCGCGAAGGGAGCAGCGGCCGGAGCGGGGAGCGGGGGAGCCAAGGACAACATCCTGCTCATCCTGACCGACGACCAGGACCGAGAGGTGGGGGGCATGGTACGTGCCGGGGTCCGCCTCTCCGCCTTACTCCCGGGCCCAGCAATGGCAGGTGGGATCCCAAATGCGCGTGTGGCTCCGGGCTGCTCAGCTGCGGGGGGGGGGGGGGCGGCCTAGCAGAAATGACGCCCTGCAGGAGCCGAGTGCGTGTGCGGCAAGGGGGCTTCGGTGGATCAGGGTGTTAACCCGGCTGTTAACCAGAAGGGTGCTGGTTCGAGGCCACTCAGGGACAGCTGAGGGCAGGATTCCTGCATTGGGGGGGGGGTTGGACTAGATGACCCTCGGGTCCCTTCCAGCTCCATGATTCTCTGAGGCCTCAAAGCACACCTGAGCCACAAACCGGTATACATTAAAGGAATGTATATACCCAATAGTATAAAGGCTTTCTCGTCTAAAGGTAGGTAGGTAAGTAAGTGGGGTTTTTACTGTTCTGCTGTGAAGGGCTCAATAACTTTGCCAAAGTCTAAGCCAGCCAGGGCTATTTGGCTGCAAACCCATATATAGGACAGGCCCCATTTATTTCAGGGGGGCTTTGTTGCATCCAGGTGTACATTGGACTGCCATCCCTGTGCATGCTTTACTTCGAAGTAAGTTCCGAGTCTGAGCTGAGTTTAAGCCCAAGTGACAGCACAGGATTTCCACACAGCCTTCCTTCTTGTTGGTCTGTAAGGACAAAAGGGTTCTGATCCAAGGGTCCTGTTTGCTGAGAGGGACAGACATGTGCAGCAGCCCTTCCAGCTTCTTTCCTTGTGACAGCAACCCTCTGTGGTACTTCCTGGTGAAGAAGCAGGGAATTGTGGGACTTGGGCACTGGGGTTCCAAACATGATACCTGAGGCTGTGGCAGCCCTTTTGGGACCAGTTCTGATAAGCATGGCGCACGGCCATGTTCACTTGTTCTACACTTCAGTCCCAGCCCTTTGCTACCTGAAGGAAGGAGCAAGATGGCGCCCCTCCTATGGCTCTACATATGGGCGTCAAGAGGACAGGGTGAAGTCAGACCGCTGGAGAGCGGCTGGGGCTGCAGGGACTGCTGCGGGAGGGACATGTCTTGTTGCATCTGGGGCAGATGTGGGCGCCTGGTTGTGCTGGGGCAGATGCACCAAGATGTCTCGTTGCTCCTCTGGTCACTGCTGTGGGTGGAGATTCAGTCTCTGGCATCTCCAGGCAGGCGCTTTGTGTGAGAACCGGGAAGACCACTGCTCTGCGTCAAGATATGGCCCTTACTTGGTTAACTGACTCCAGAAACTGTGCCTTGCTGGTCCTGGCCTTGCAGAGCACCATCGTCTGGTGACATGCAGGAAGCCAGTCATGTGACAAAGTCCCAGGTGAATGCCGGTGGTTCTCTGTGCTTCCAGATCATGTTTGGTTGCTGGAATGAGAGCAGGGTTCAGTTTGCCTTGTCTTCAAGTAGTGTGGAGTCTGAGCAAGTGGAAATCTGAAACCACCACACATTGTAACATTTACCTGGAACTGAAGTGTAGAACAAGTGACCATCGCCGTGGGCCATGCTTATCAGAACTGGTCCCCAAAGGGCTGCCACAGCCTCAGGTATCATTTCTCTGTGGAGGTTCCCTAGCCAGAATTGTTGCTTCCCATTGTACATTCTGGCTTCTTCTCCCACATGCATCTTGGAGATACAGAAACAAGCCCACGCAACATGCTGCCCACTTGATGGCAGCCTCATGTGCAGGAAGCGATGCAATGGGAGGAGGGCCTTGGACCCGTAAAAGCTGAGCTTCCTTCCAGAGGTTGCTCTTTCTGACACCCCGTTCGGTACTTCAGTTTATAGTTCTCCTTAAAATGAATTACACAAATGGTGTAACAAATGTAATTAATATGTCTGATGGCTTTTGTGTGTGACAAATATTTCCATGGATTTAGAGCAGGAAATCAAGTATCCATCTTGCAAACCTCAGGTTACCACTAACTTCTTGAAGAGTTTCCCTTCATGTTTGAAAGAAATTAAATAATTCTGGGCAGCTGTAGCAGGCAGGCAGCATCCCCACAGCAACGCTGAGGCCAGTCCCCTCGGAAAGCTTGAACACGGATACGATGACAGGTGCTGTGATAACACTGTGTAGCTAACATAACATGTTGCTTAGCCCTGAGAAATGGTTCGCAAAGGAGACCTGTGGGGTCTGGGGCTGATGGGAGTTGTAGTCCAACAACATCTGGAGGGCGCCAGGTTGGTGAAGGCTGATGTAAGGGAAGGCACGTTTATGACATATCTCCATCTGGCTCATTTTCTTTCACTCGCTCTTACTCTCTTCTCTTAAAATAAAAAATGTTAAAAGTGGCGGAGGTCTTGACCTCTTGGTTCAAGACCTGTATTTTTGGCTACCATTATGCCACAATGGACAAAGCGTGCCATTTTGCCTTTATTGATGAGGTGCAAAGGTATTTTGGGGAGTGGATGTGTGTATTGAGCCAGACTCAAAGGGTTGCTTTGAAGATTAAATTGCAGAAAAAGAAAATTACCCCCAAACACTCATATGAACATTTTGTGGCAGGTGTTTCTGAAAATGATTGTAGGCTGCAGAACGTGGAAAGGAGAAGGCCATTCTGCCCTCATCCCAACCATCTTCTGTATCAGGGTTTGGGGGAACCTGTAGCCTTTTGTTTGATTCCAGCTCCTGTCCCTTGCAGCCAGCATGACCAGCGGCAGCGATGAGGAACATGAGAGTTTGTTGGTTAGGTGACCAGCTGTGTGTTTGCAGGCTTATTTTCAGGCCTGTGGCCCGGATGTGACTGTTTTGTTCTATCTTTCAGACCCCCATGAAGAAGACAACATCCCTGATCGGTCAGTTAGGTGCCACTTTTGCCAATGCAGTAAGTATCTGGACAATGCCACTGAGAATTGCTCTGGGAAGTTTAAACTGATTGTAATCCTAGATGCATTGGGAATAGGAAACAGCCCTGAAGCAGAGAGGGGGTGGTTTCCTCTTTCTCCCCTCTCCATGCCGTTTTTTATTATATATAAACTGCTAGCTTGTGTCCACTTCAGGTTTTTTCCTAAGCTAAAACACCCCAGCTGCTAGACTGGGAACTGGGAACAGCTGCTTGAACCACATAACACCAGTCCAGAAAGATTGACTCCCAGTACATTTCCGAGCACAATTCAAAGTGCTGGTGCTGACCTTTAAATAGCCTTGGCCCTGTAGACCTGAAGGCATGCCTGGGGCAGCCCAGCCACATGGGTGGGGCACGAGAAATAAATTATTAATATTAATATTAAGCCTTTCTTGGTCGAGAGCGGCTGCAAACGACCCCTGCTGAGTCTGGGGAGATGCTTGGGACAGTACCCAGATTGGGGAGGGAGGGATGCTAATTTGTAGGGCAGAGGCTGACCTCCTGAATGGACATGTCGCCCTCCAGTTTGCAGTCACTCCTCTGTGCTGTCCGAGCCGCAGCAGCATCCTGACCGGCAGATACCCTCACAACCACCTGGTGAGGAACAATTCCTTGGAGGGCAACTGCAGCAGCCCAGCCTGGCAGAAGTTTCAGGAGCCATTCACCTTCCCGGTTTACCTACAGAGGCAAGGCTACCAGACCTTCTATGCTGGCAAATATCTCAACCAGGTAAAGTCCTCTGCAGACAAATGCCACCGATGCCACTGTGGGCATCCGCATCGCCTCTCCTTGCCTTTAAAAGCCGTGTGCATGCCTGTTGCGTCTGACTTGGCGACTTTCCTCTATTACAGTATGGGGACCCCAAAGCAGGAGGCATTCAATATATGCCACCAGGCTGGAGCTACTGGTTAGGTCTGGTGAGTAGGTGCCCTTCTCTCTCTCTCTCTCTCTCTCTCTCTCTCTCTCCTAATTTCACAGCAGGCAAGGTGACCCAGTGAGATCCATGGGGCAGAGTGCTGGACTTTGATGTGCAGGATGCAGATTCACAGCTGTGCTCAGAACTAAAGTTTGCCAGGTGGCCTTTGCTGAGAGACAATAAGCTGCTGAATCTACATTCTTGTAGATCTTAGAGGTATCTCATACAACCATAGAGTTGGAAGGGACCCTGAGGATCATCTAGTCCAGGGGTCAGCAAACTTTTTCAGCAGGAGGCTGGTCCACTGTCCCTCAGACCTTGCAGGGGGCCAGACTATATTTGGGGGGAAGAATGAATTCCTTTCCCCCACAAATAACCCAGAGATGCATTTTAATTAAAAGGACACAGTCTACTCATGTAAAAACACGCTGATTCCCGGACCATCTGCGGGCCAGATTTAGAAGGCGATTGGGCTGGATCCGGCCCCCAGGTCTTAGTTTGCCAGCCATGATCTAGTCCAACCTTCAATGCAGGAATACGCAGTTCTCCCTTACGGAGATCAGACCTGTAACCTTGGCGTTGTCAGCACCACGCTCAAACCAACAGAGCTATCTGGCCAGAGCAGTGGCCTTGCATGCAAAATGTCCCTGGGTTCAATCCTTGGTGCCTCCAGGTAGGATTGGCAGAGAACCCTGCCTGAAATCCTTGAGATTTGCTGGAAACCAGGGTTTCATGTCGTTGGTCAGGACACACCAGGGGAGCCTCATTCCCACAGCCCTGCCCCCTAGCCAGGCCATAGCCTTTTGGGTGGACCAATGCCAGCACATCGGTGCGTGGTGAGTAAAAGTGACCAGGAGAAAGGGAAGGTCAAGGTGTCAGAGGGGGGAAAGAGGTCCCCCTCCTCTGAGGGGAAAGGGAGTGGGAGGGAAAGGAGTAATATTTATTAATAACAAATAAACGGGGGTTCTTCCTGTGTTCCTAGTGAATGGGAGAAAGAAGAAGCAGACAAAGCTAGATTAGTACTGCAATACTGTGAGACTATGGGAACAGAGTGAGCAGCTATAAAAATGCAGATTTGGAAGATAGGATCATCACTAGCTCCTCAGACAATTGGTGTGTCTCCCACGGTGATGACAGTTCTCCAGGGTGTCTCAGGCAGAGAGGCCTTCTCCATCATCTGCTGCATTGTCTTTTAACTGGAGATGCCAGGGGTGAAGCAGGGACCGTCAGCCTGCAAAACATGGGCTCTGCCACTGAGCGATCGTCCTTTGTGCCAAAATCCTGGTGTTCAGAACAGTTTCCAGAGCTGGCTCTTTGGTCACTTTGTGCATCTTTCCATAGGTGGGGAATTCCAAGTACTATAACTACACTCTTTCAGCCAATGGACACGAGGAGAAGCACGGGGAGCACTATGAAGAAGACTATCTCACGGACGTCATTGTGAGTTGTCCCTCCATGTCACCTTCGTTTCTGGCTTCCCAGATCCTCCTGCGATCAAGTAGCTAGACCACTGGAAGGGCAGCCCCATTCGACAGTCAGAATGCTTTTTTTCGGTGTCATCAATTAGTCTAAAAAACAGTCGTTATTGCATTGGCTCACTTATGTCTGTCAAGGAAAGAACTAAAGTGAGAAAGAGAACATTGAAGCTGGAAGAGGGCCTGCCAAGTCTCTGACGTTCATCTCTTTCCTCCAGAAACTCTCCCTTCGTGGAAAGGATCTGTCGTCCTGCCTGCCTGCCTCTTTTTCTCCCACTTCTCCACTCTTGGCTTTCAGGAGAAGAGCTTTTCCAAGCAAACAAGAGGCCTCCACCTCTGCCTCTGCTTCTCTGTTGCAGCAGCCAGACACCCAAGTCAGTGACTCAGTTGGTGTCTGTAATAGGTGGGGCACTGAGGCCTAGAGCAGCGGTGGGCAGCCTCAGGCTGCGAGGGGCCAAAGGCACCCTTCTAGGCCTCTCTGGCCCAGCCTTCCTTCACATCCTCCTTGGGTGTTTTTGCCTGGCTAGAACGGGTGCTTAAATCATGACTCTCATTTGCCTGGATGGTGGGTGGAGAGGGGTTTGTGTAGAAACTAGCTGGCAGGTAAAATTTACAGTGGTACCTTGGGTTACAGACTCTTCAGGTTACAGACTCTGCTAACCCAGAAATAGTACCTCGGGTTAAGAACTTTGCTTCAGGATGAGAAATCGCGCAGCAGCGGTGCAGCGGTAGCGGGAGGCCCCATGAGCTAAAGTGATGCTTCAGGTTAAGAACAGTTTCAGGTTAAGAACAGACCTCCGGAACGAATTAAGTACTTAACCCGAGGTACCGCTGTATATTCATTGCCCCCCACTTTTTGCCTCTGGCCCTGCCCCCCACAGGCATGTGGTTCCCCAGAAGATTGCCCAGGGAGGGAGGGAGGCATCTCTTGGAAAGCGTTCCCCCAGCCCTGATTCAGTGAGGTGGGCGGAGTGTTTTCATGTGCACTTTTGCAGGACAAGCAAAACAGTTTCCCTGCTGTTGGTTGCAAGTCAGGAAAACGCACACGTCTACCAGCACCTGGAAACGAAGCACGATAGAGAGAGAAAGATTGTATATGACTGCATGATAAACTGGCACTTCAGAATCCCATGAAAGTTCACGCCATCAAAATCCTTAGGACAGGGTGGATCTTCATAGAATCATAGAATCATTGAGTTGGAAGAGACCACAAGGGCCATCGAGTCCAACCCCCTGCCAAGCAGGAAACACCATCAGAGCACTCCTGACATATGGTTGTCAAGCCTCTGCTTAAAGACCTCCAAAGGAGGAGACTCCACCACACTCCTTGGCAGCAAATTCCACTGTCGAACAGCTCTTACTGTCAGGAAGTTCTTCCTAATGTTTAGGTGGAATCTTCTTTCTTGTAGTTTGGATCCATTGCTCCGTGTCCGCTTCTCTGAAGCAGCAGAAAACAACCTTTCTCCCTCCTCTATGTGACATCCTTTTATATATTTGAACATGGCTATCATATCACCCCTTAACCTCCTCTTCTCCAGGCTAAACATGCCCAGCTCCCTTAGCCGTTCCTCATAAGGCATAGTTACATAAGGATCTTGTTGGTCACGGACTGTGCTGGCTGAGCTGATGGCAGCTGGAGTCCGCACAACATCTGGAGGGCCACAGTTTCCACATCCGTGAAAATGGGACTTCTCCAGAGAAAAGATATGGGAAATATGCTATCTATTTCTCTTTCAAAACCCTTAACCTGTGGAGCAAGGTACAGTCGTACTTGGAAATCAAACAGAATCTGTTCTGGAAGTTCGTTCGACTTCCTAAACATTTGGGAAGCAAAGCACAGCGTCTGATTGGCTGCAGGATGTTCGGCTTCCAAAAATAGTTCACAAACCGGAACACTCCCGAGTGCCAAAATGTTCAAGAACTAAGCTGTTTGAAAACCAAGGTACAGCTGTATTTTACCCCTTCCATGCCTCCCTAGGATTCCCTTGTCACGGCTAAAATGGCCGCTGTTTCTTTAATGCGAATAAAGCTGGGTCAGCATGACTCAGCGGCCTGCAGCAGGTTGTATATATAAAGTGAGAAATGTTAGTTGGTGCTGAGGCTGGTGTTTGGGTTGGTTGGTTGGTTAGAATCATAGAATCATAGAGTTGGAAGAGACCACAAGGACCATCGAGTCCAACCCCCTGCCAAGCAGGAAACACCATCAGAGCACTCCTGACATATGGTTGTCAAGCCTCTGCTTAAAGACCTCCAAAGTAGGAGACTCCACCACACTCCTTGGCAGCAAATTCCACTGCCGAACAGCTCTTACTGTCAGGAAGTTCTTCCTAATGTTTAGGTGGAATCTTCTTTCTTGTAGTTTGGATCCATTGCTCCATGTCCGCTTCTCTGGAGCAGCAGAAAACAACCTTTCTCCCTCCTCTATGTGACATCCTTTTATATATTTGAACATGGCTATCATATCACCCCTTAACCTCCTCTTCTCCAGGCTAAACATGCCCAGCTCCCTTAGCCGTTCCTCATAAGGCATCGTTTCCAGGCCTTTGACCATTTTGGTTGCCCTCCTCTGGACACGTTCCAGTTTGTCAGTGTCCTTCTTGAATTGTGGTGCCCAGAACTGGACACAGTACTCCAGGTGTGGTCTGACCAGAGCAGAATACAGTGGCACTATTACTTCCCTTGATCTAGATGCTATACTCCTATTGATGCAGCCCAGAATTGCATTGGCTTTTTTAGCTGCCGCGTCACACTTTTGGCTCATGTCAAGTTTGTGGTCAACCAAGACGCCTAGATCCTTTTCACATGTACTGCTCTCAAGCCAGGTGTCACCCATCTTGTATTTGTGCCTCTCATTTTTTTTGCCCAAGTGCAATACTTTACATTTCTCCCTGTTAAAATTCATCTTGTTTGCTTTTGCCCAGTTCTCTAATCTGTCAAGGTCGTTTTGAAGTGTGATCCTGTCCTCTGGGGTGTTAGCCACCCCTCCCAGTTTGGTGTCATCTGCAAATTTGATCAGGATGCCCTTGAGTCCATCATCCAAGTCGTTGATAAAGATGTTGAATAAGACCGGGCCCAAGACAGAACCCTGTGGCACCCCACTAGTCACTCTTCTCCAGGATGAAGAGGAACCATTGGTTGGTTGGTTGGTTGGTTGGTTGGTTAGTTAGTTAGTTAGTTGGTTAGTGCTGGTGTGTATAGTTGTTCAGTCGCTTTTGCACAAAGACTTTTAAGAATAAAACTCTGCAAGGACTTTTCTCGTGGACTCTTTTATGCCGACAAGGGTCCGAGGACCAGGCTGAGGAGACAAAGGGAGGCCAGAACCCTTTGCTTCTTTTTTGGCTTTTTACAAACACTGACATCCCTCCCATGGCACCATGGCTTGAGCCATTCGTCTCTTTCTCTCCTTCCCTCCTGCAGACCAACCGGAGCCTCCAATTCCTGGAGAAGCTTTCCCACCCTCCTTTTCTCATGGTTCTGGCTCCACCTGCTCCACACGCCCCCTGGACAGCAGCCCCCCACTACAAGTCAGCATACAGCAGCATCAAAGCGCCACGCAATGGAAGCTTCAACGTCCACGGAAAGGTGAGTTCACAGACCTTGATGTGGGCAGCGGGCTTGAAGGGCTCATGGGCAGCTCCATAGGCTTCTCTCTCTCTCTGCTCCTCTCAGGGCAAGATGCTTCTCAGGTAGCCCTCTGGTGGCAGCTGGGAACAGGGAGGTCACTTCAACAGGAACACCAGGATCTGATGGAGGGCATCTTGCCAGGCTCTTCTGCCTTGGAAGATGCCTTCTTAAGTGGCAAGTTGCTGCCACTGCTGGAGTGATAATCAGTACACAGCAGAGGACAAGTGAGGAAGCAGGAGCTTTCATTCCGTGGTCCCAGAGAATGCAAGGACAATAATAATCAAAGAATTGTGGCACTTGTGTGTGTTTCTTACTGTATTTTGTTTTTTAAAAAGTAATTCAGAATTTTAAAATGGCAAGTGTTAAATACATGGGGGAGGGGGAAGAGCACAAGGGTGATGGGGTCATCAGGTGAGGGTCCGGGTCTTTTCTCCAAATATTTGCCATCTGGATTCTGTTGATAAAGTCTCCACCATTTTCTTCCCTTTATAGGACAAGCACTGGTTGATAAGGCAAGCAAAGACTCCCATGTCTAACACATCCATTGAGTTCCTGGACAACGTCTACAGGGAACGGTAAGAAAGGGTCCAAAAGGCCACTCGTAGGAGCTGGGGGAAACCACTTCTCTGTAGAAGCTTGAAAGGAGTGAGGCCATGGGGGGAAGACATTTGTGGGGGCTTTTATCCAAAGTCACTGGGAGACCCTGATGGAGACAGACGTCTGAGAGGCAGTGAGACTCAGGTGTTGTGCATCTTCCCTCAACCTGACATCCTTCAGATGCTTTGGACTACAATTCCCACCAGCCATTGCTGGTGTAGATGAGATGTGATGTATAGTGAAGCTGTGAAGTGAGAAGTACCTGGTCAAAGAGTAATGGGCACAATTCTACGTTGCCTAACTGTAGTACTGAGTCTTCAGGAATGGGAAATGTGTGGGCCTCTGGATGTTGCTGGACTCCATCTGGCAGGCAGGAGGCCCCTGAAGCACGCCCCACAGCTCCAGGACCCATTGAACTAGAGCCAAGGCCCTCCCAGGCCCCCTTCCTCTGGGTCTGATCAACTGAGTGCCTCCCAAACCGGTGCAGGGAGTGCACTAAGCGGGAGGCATGGAGCCCAGGAGAAGGGTCCTCCTTCAAACAGGGTTGGCCCTTTAAGACCTGCCCACTTGGACCTCCTTTCTGGGCATCTTCATGGAACCAGAACAGGACAGTCCCTTTCAGGACCCTGGCTGCAAGCTTTCCAGACGCATCTGCCTAGCTGCTGTTGGAAAGTGAACATTGGACTATGGACCCTTGGTCTGACCCAGCAGGGCTCTTTGAAGATTGCCTGTTTGTGCAGGGTCAACAGCAGAGGCACAGACTCTTCCCTCATACACTGAGTGGCTTCCCTGCTGCTTCAGTAATGCAGTTTATTGCGATAGCTTGATCTGTTGCACCAAAATGCAGTTGAACTACAACTCCCATCATCCTGTTTCTGGCTGAGACTGATGGAAGTCGTAGTCCACAACATCTGGAGGGTACCACATTGCTACCTCTGCAATATATAGTATGTTCTCATATTCTTGCAGGTGGCAGACTCTGTTGTCTGTGGATGACATGGTGGAGAAGATTTTTGAAAAATTGAAGACCCTTCACCTGTTGGACAGCACATACGTGTTCTATACTTCAGATCATGGTTACCACACAGGTGAGTTGAGGCCTGCTTTTGCCACAGAACCTTTGGGGTGGTGGGGGAATAGCTCCAATGTCTCTTTCAGTGGCAAACTGGTGGAATGTGTAGGGATGAATCAGGCCAGGGTTGCCAACAGGATGGATGATGGCAATGGGCTGTCCGTGGAGCTGCCCTTGAAGACAACTTGGAAACTTTCCTTGGTCCAAAATGCAGTGGCCAGATTGCTGACTGGAGTTGCTTTTAGAACTCGTGTAACCCGTTTCTAAAACAGCTGCATTGGCTGGCGGTTTGTTTGTGGGCCAAATTCAAGGTGCTCACATTAATGTTTAAAGCCCTAAACTTTGACTCCGGGTATCTGAAAAGACAGCCTCCTTCCTTGAAGAACATCTGGAATCCTAAGATCAGCAGGGGGTGGGGCCCTCTTGGCCATTCCACCACCCTCAGCAGCTGGGCGAGGCAGGCCTGGGAGAGAGCGTTCCCAGGCAGCCCTGAGGCTCTGTGCATCCTCCTCCTCACACAGCTGGGCCTGGCAACTTAGCTAGGGTCTTTGGAAAATGCCGAAAGCGAACCTCTTTACCTTGCCCTCGGAGAAGGACCCACCCTAATTTTGTGATTGTCAGCTGTTTTAAGCTTCTTACAATGTATTTGAGATTATGTACCTCTTCCTAGGGCCTAAAATAATGGTGTTGTGAGCTGCTGCTTCAACCAGTCCCAGTCCGTGTGGCCAAGGGTTAGGAATGATGGGAGTTGTAGTCCGGCAGCATCTGCTTTCCGCCTCTTGTGTAGGCCTCTAACCAGAACTCCTTTTGTGCTGGGGGTGGAAGCCAAGGGGCTGTTGTCCGTGAGAAATGGCAAAAAACTAAGACTGAGGTCTAGTTTCTCACCACCGGCTATGCACTTAACTCTCTGGCTGACATCCAATGATTTATTTTTTTAAAAAGTAGTCAATTCCCCACCCCCACCCTGTGGTTTCCATTAAAAATTATGCCACATGATCCTAGTGAGGTTAACTGCTTGCATTCTAACATTCAAGTACATTGATATTCACACCTTTTTCTTCATATCTCTGTAAATGTTTAGTGGCTTATTTAGAAAATTAAACTGTAAATGCAGGGAAGGGTGATTTCATGAGGGGGCCAGAGCCCTGATGGCAGCAAGAATGGACCCTTGACCTCTGGGGCTGAATGAGCAGTCAGAGGGGAGCGTGTTTCATTCCCAGTGGGGGTTTGTGCCCCCCCCTTCTGTTGTCCTCCAGTGAGAGCTCAATAGCTAAGACTGGTCTTGGCCAGCCTGGCGCCCTCCTGATGGCTGGGGCTGATGGGAGTTGCAGTCCAAAGCAGGTTGTCAAAAGCTGGTTAAAAGTGTTGGGCTAGGAATGTGGAGAGCTGGGTTCAAATCCTCACTTAGCCAGTGACCTTGGGACGGCCGTACTCTCTCAGCCTAACCCGCCTCACAGGGTGAAGCACTTGAGCTTCTTGAAGGAAATCTGGGGTGCAAATGTAAGAAATAAATAAATAGGCCCTGCTTTTTCGGGGGGGGGACTCCAGTCAGGACTTGTTTTTGCCTCCCCAGGTCAGTTTTCACTGCCCATTGACAAGAGGCAGCTCTATGAGTTCGACATCCGGGTGCCCCTGCTGGTGCGAGGTCCAGGCGTCAAGCCAAATCAGACTCACCTGGTGGGTGTCTTTCTTTCTTTCCCCGACTCAAGTGCTGCTTTCCTTGCAGAAAATCCCAGGTTCTGCCCTGACCATCTCCAGTTAAAAAGATCTCAGGTTGCTGAAGGGGAAAGATTTCTGCCTGAAGCCTCTAGGGACCCTCAGTATTAGGCTGTGGCAAAGCCATATCTTCATAAGCTCAGAGCATCTGCCTTGTATGCAAATGTCTGAAGTTAGATCCCTGGCTTCCCACGGTAGGGCTGGGAGAAGACCCCTCCTGAGGTCCTGGGAAGCTTCTGCCAGGTAGCGTAAAAAGCAGTGCTGAACTGGATGGGCTGAGGGCCGTGGGTGGTAGAAGGCAGCTTCCTGGGTGAGAGTAAAAGTGTCCCCTAAATTTTCAGCCAGGCCTATTTGCTGGATGGTCAATGCACTCAAAGCCTGAATCTCTGTCCCTGTGGACATTTTGTGGAGTTGGGAACTATAGTCAGTTAACTCACTTCCAAACATGTAGAATTCTAACATTTCCAGAATAAAGCTGAGTTAGAAGCTTCCTTCCTGACATACTACTTTTCTACTGCCAAGAGTTTGATTTTTTAGCATCTTTTTATTTTTCAAATTGTAACAACAAAAACAGCCTATTAGATAAAATGAACCATTCTGGTGAATGCACAGGCATGTATCCCATTTTACAATAAATGTCCAGCGTATAATTCCAAGTGGCTTTGTCACATACTGTACAGTCAGGAGGTTTTGATTCTTGTGTCGATCTCTGTGTCTTCTTCTTTCAACTACAGTGGTGCCTCGCAAGACGAAATTAATTCGTTCCGCAAGTCTCTTCGTCTTGCGAGTTTTTCGTCTTGCGATGCACGGTTTCCCATAGGAATGCATTGAAAATCAATTAATGCGTTCCTAGGGAAACCGCCTTCAGACCAGGTCCGGGGACAGTCTGTCCCCGGACCTCTTCTGAAGGCTGGGGGGGGGAGACAAGGGCTTTTCTTCCCACCCCCAGCATTTTAAAAAACCCCGGGACAGCGGAGGACTTCTCCGCTGTCCGGGCGATCTTAAAATGCTGGCGGGCGGCATTTTAAAATCGCCCCGGGACAGCGGAGGACTTCTCCGCTGTCTGGGGTGATTTAAAAGCCCCTGGGAAGGCAGGCAGGGGGGACAAAGACTTTTGCCCCCCGCCCGCCTTCAGAAGAGGTCCTGGACCTCTTCTGAAGGCGGGCGGGGGGCGAAAGTCTTTGCTCCCCCCCGCCTGCCTTCAAAAGCCCTCCGGGACAGCGGAGAAACGCGCTGTGTTTCTCCGCTCTCCCGGGAAGGCAGGCAGGGGGGAACAAAGACTTTCGCCCCCCGCCCGCCTTCAGAAGGTGTTCCCTCCCCGCCGCCCAGCTTCGGAACGATGCTCCGAAGCCCGGCGGCGGGGGCAGGTGTTCCCGCCCCGCCGCCCGGCTTCGGAGCATCGTTCCGAAGCCCGGCGGCGGCGGGAGGAGGCGTTCCCGCCCCACCGCCCGGCTTCGGAGGAGGTCCGAGGACAGTGGGGAAGACGCGCTGCGCTTCCCCGCTGTCCCGGATATTTCCCTATGGGCTGTCGTCTTGCGAAGCAAGCCCATAGGTAAATTCGTCTTGCGAAGCGCCTCCAAAACGGAAAACCCTTTCGTCTAGCGGGTTTTCCGTCTTGCGAGGCGTTCGTCTTGCGAGGTACCACTGTACTATATGTTTTGGGAAACTGTCTGTTGCTATGCATTTGGAAACCTCTTAACCAAATTTTACATGATAGTTCCTGAATCCAACGATGTGGTTTTTGTCTGAATAAAGTTGGGTGTCATTTTGAAATGAGATGGTGGGCTGAACCTTCCAAAAGGGCACTTTTTAGTTTCTTGGCATTCCTAGGCTACTACGAAGAAATAATTGCCTTGAACTGGATAGCTGGATGGCTTCTGTAACTCTGTCCCGTGTTGTCTTCCTCTCAGCAACCTGTCCTCAACATCGATCTGGGGCCCACCTTCCTAGATATCGCAGGTATCGATGCACCTCAGACCTCCATGGACGGACAGTCTTTCTTGCCCCTGTTGGTAATAATTTGCCCAGAACCTTCTAGAATAAACAGGGGAATTTTGTGTGTGTGTGTTGAATAAAGGAGTTATCTGGAGTCCTGTAGACAAGCAAATTTTCAAACTTTACACAGTATTCTTTCTGTCAAAGGATCCTTTGCTCAGAACTCTTGTCATGTAAGTCCTGAAGGAAACTCTGCTATGGACAACGATGCGGCTGGAAATAACTCCACATCTTCGGTTTCTGTGCATCATTGGAAGCAAAAGACTCTGAAGCTCCTTTTGCATATTGCTTGCCTTGAGAGTCTCGTTGTGTACAAGGAACTGCGGGACCCGTCCACTGGTCCTGCTCCTGAGACTTCCCTGGCCTCTTCCCTGACAGCTGCATGTTGAGGGTGGATATCTGCAATATATCCCAGCTGGGGCTGATGAGAGTTGGAGTTCCAAATCCCCAGAGGACCCCAGGTTGGCCTAGGTGAAGCCTGCACAGAAGCAGCCCTCTTTTTTTAATAGAATAAAGCCAGAGGGTTTTGCTTGAAGGGGATTCTGGGCTCTGAGGGGGAAGTGTGGGCTGTCATATGCATTTGGTGTCCATGAGCAATAGATGCAGCGTAGGAAGGGCATTTTGAAGCATATGGCAGAAACCACGAACTGTGCTATAAGAGTTGTGGTGTGCATGGCATTTTGGAAGTGGGACTAGATTGCTGCTGCTGGGCCTCTGGCTGCCGCTCCCTGAGCTGGCTTGTGCCTTTGTCTGCCCTTCCTGCTGCTGCTGTGGGGCTTCTGCAGACCCCTTGGAGCTCCCACGCAAACTCTAGAGCTGGAATGGGGAGTGCCGGCCCTTCAGCTGTTGCTGGACTACAACTCCCATCAACTCCCATTGTCCTTTGACCCTGCTGTCTGGGGATGATGAGAGTGGGAGTCCCTACAACTGGAAGGTCACAGGTACCCTATCCCTGCTCCAGAGCACACCTTCACCTTCACCTGTGGCTGTATTCTTGACATGCAACAGTAGAGGGGACAGGCTGCCATTTCAGGGCATTTGCTCTGGATGTCTAGACTGGGCCAGAAAACCCAGAGAGCCCTGTCAGGGATGTGGTCTTGAGAATTTTTATTTTTATTTGTCACAGCGGGTGATGCTTTCTGAAATGTGTTTCCTTGGCTCCAGGTGAACGAGACGCACAAGAGCAAGTGGCGGTCAGATTTCCTGGTGGAATACACTGGTGAGGGCCACACTCACCAAGACCCCCACTGCCCTGCCTTGGGACCAGGCGTGTCGGTGAGTGCTTGCTCTGGAGGCACAGAGATGTCTAGAGCACTCTGCATTTCTTACAATTGTCCAAATCTTCTGCTACAAGGGAAACTGGATCCTGCAGACTGCCTAGAAATTATACACAGGGTGCAAAGTGGCATAAATCTGCTGATTGTGTCTGGAGGGGAGGATTTCACCCCAAAAATTTACTTGATTTGACCATGGGGTACTCAGTGTGGTTCCCCTTGGTGCCTCCCAATGATTACAGTTTTTTAAAAAACAAGGCACTGCCCCCCTTCTTGCCCTGCTTTCCCATTCTCCTTTCCTCTTGACCAAGCCCCCTCCCTTTACACCTCCTCCACAGCTTGCCCCACCTCCTTTTAAAGGAGCAGGAGAGCCTACTTCTAAGTAGACATGTTTACACAGCACCTCTCCCCTTCCCCTCGTGCCACATGTTCTACTTCCTCATTCACCTGCCTGCTTGCAGCTGTCATGCTGCAGGTGGCAGCGTGATGACAGTCTTACGTTTTTATGTATATAGGAAGAAATAAGGGGTTTTTTTGTGGAGACAGAAATTGTCCCGGGTTTTTGGTTTGTTGTTTTTTTTTTGTTCTCTCTCTCTCTCTCTCTCTCTCTCTCTCTCTCTTTTAGTTATTGCTTTCTGTTCTCCACCCCAGATTTAGAGTGTTGGACTAGACCTGGGTTCAAATCCCCAGTCTGCCCTGGCACTCACCAGGTGACCTTGAACTAGCCACTCTCCCACAGGCTTGGTTTTAGATGGAGGAAGGGCAGGGTAAAAAATGCAACAAAGGAGCTCTGCCTGGCTTTACTTTTCAAGAGAGGGATGCCTTGTGCAGCAGAGGACGAGGTCCTGCTCTGCCGCTCCCCCAGAGGTGGTGCTAAAGGGAGGTGCAAGCTTTGGCCTCTGCAGTAGGAAGTTTTGCCCTCAGGCTTGCAGGGCTTGAAATTTGCCTATGCAAAGGGGATTTGCTCACCTTAGTTTACATAAAGTCTGCTTCAGCCTCAGTCCCCCTGCCCACAGCACTGAGGGAAGCCAACGCTCCTCATTCCTGCACGTGGATCTTGCAGTCCACATTCCCAGCTCCCACCTCATCTCCCACTTAGAGTGTCCAGTTGCTTAGCACAGCTTGGAATTATGCCTTTTGCCCATCACATTGGGGTTGTTCTCAGATTAGACCCTTTGAAATTAGTGGCCCTAAATTAGGCATGTCCATTGATTTCAGTGGGTTAGAGACAACCCCACGTGTCTGGAGCGGAAGTGCCTCCAAACCTGCTTTCTTTTTTCTTTTTCTTTTTCTTTACATGCCCAAAATAAATTTTTATTAAGGTTTGCACAAATATCGCCAATCAAACAATTTCACAAATAACATATTTTCATCTTTTGGACTTCCCTCAGCTTCTCTGACAATCATCCGTATTTAAATTTTTATCTACGCGTTCCCAAAATTTAGTATCGCCTTTTAAAATACCTTTTCAAACATATTTACATTCTTGCAATATTCCTTATATTTTCACAAAGCTTCTTTAAAACCCACTAGCGTTGTTTGTTCATCACATACACTCTTCAAATAATCTGTAAATTTCCCCCAGTCCTCAAAGAACTTGTGATCTCGTTGATATCTTATTTTTCCAGTTAGTTTGTCCAGTTCTGCATAGTCCATTAACTTCATTCTCCAAACCTGCTTTCAAAGGGTTGAAAGAGAGTGGGGGAAGGGCTGGAAGTTGTGTTCTTTGGAAACCCAGGACCTGCGCAATGCTTCAGTACAGCGTGCTTCAGCCACCCTTGCCCCCCTCTTCAGGAGACTCCATTCCATCCCCTCCTCCTGTGGAATGCTCAGCATGGCCTCTGAGCACACTCAGCCCTCACTAGGCCTGTTTTGAAAAGGGCAGGCTACCTTCTCAGGCCCCCTCCCCACAAAAAAAGTGGGCAAGGGTCATAGCTCAGTGATAGGGACTTCTGCTGTGTGGATAAAAGGCCCCAAGTTTGATCCCTGGCCTCTTGGAGAGCTGCTCCCAGTCCATGTAGACAGTTCTGAAGCAGATGGACCAGTGGTCTCCCTTGGTATCAGGATGCTTCTGCTTCTGGGTATTTCTGCCACCCTTGTCTCCCTCGTGTTCCTCAGGGGCCCCGTGGGCACTCGCCAGCTGAGTTTGTTGTTGGAGGGAATGTTGCAGTCTTGGGTAGGTGTTAGATTTGAATAAAGCCTCTCTCCCCCTCTCTCCCTTTGGCAGCAATGCTTCCCTGACTGTGTGTGCGAGGATGCCTTCAACAACACCTATGCCTGT
Source organism: Podarcis liolepis (assembly GCF_965112155.1). Classification (NCBI taxonomy): domain Eukaryota; kingdom Metazoa; phylum Chordata; class Lepidosauria; order Squamata; family Lacertidae; genus Podarcis; species Podarcis liolepis. The sequence goes on along the minus strand of NC_139561.1, from coordinate 1,704,284 downwards.
GTGCGCACACTAAGCCCCATCAACCTGCAGTACTGTGAGTTTGCGGATGCCCAGGTGAGCACCGTCTGCCCCTCCTGTCCTGAGCGAGGCCCAGAGCGAGGGCCACACCCTTTCCCTGTTGATGGTCAGCAGTGGCCTCCGAGGGATGCTGCCACACAGCAACCTTTTTCAGAACTTCCCAGCCTCTTCATGCAGACGTCATTCACTGAGGAGCCATAGCAGAGGAGTCTGGTGCATATTCTGGGGTGCACGTGTGGATCACAGAAGGGTGTGCCCTCACTCTTGGCCTGGGTCAGGCTTAGCTTTAAAATATTCTGTTGAACTGAATTTGTTTCCGGCCTTTCATCACAAGTTCCCAGGGTGGGGTGCATACATGCAGTAGAACATATGAAATACAATTAAAGCACTGCTTAAAACCATAATTGAAACTCAACAATCATTACTGTGCAGAAGTGGCAAGGGGAACAAGCTGATCTAAAATAGCTCCCCAAAGCCTGGGAGAAGAGGTGTCTCCCCCTAAGGGACGCAAAGAGTCCAACGCCGGTGCCAGATGTACTTCTGAGGGGAGGGAGCTCCGTAACTGGAGAGTCACTTCTGATAGCACCTGCCATCACCACCGGCAGGGCCTCCTCTGCTGATCATAACATTCAGGCTGGTCTGTACGGGACAAGGCACTTCTTCAGGTATTTCGAACCCAGCTCATTTAAGGCTTTCTACATTAACATAACCAGCTTAAATTTGGACCAGAAGCAAACTGGCAACCAGTACAGGTCTTTTAGGACAGGAATAGTAGGTGTCCTGCTGGCTGGATGCTGATCTATTGCAGCAGTTGCAGCTTCTGAACTGTCTTCAAGGGCAGCCCCACATATAGTACATCGTAGTAGTAGAAGTTGTTGAGGATTTTGTCTTCTTTCCTTTAGCAAATTGTGACTTCTGCCCCTCCCCTCCCCTTGGGGGGGGGTCTCTCTTTCTCCCTGTCTTTTCTCTTGCAGAATTTTGTAGAAGTCTATAACCTGACTTCAGACCCACACCAGCTCTTCAACGTGGTGAAAACTGTGGACCCTTCACAGCTGGAGCAGATGAATCAGAGGCTGATCAAGCTGCAGGCCTGCTCTGGGGTCACCTGCCGCTCCTGAGGGAGCAGCAGCACAGCTCTTGCTGTGGCTCTGTGCCGAGGGGAACATGTGCTCTGGGTCTCTCCTTTCTTGCTCTCTCTCTCTCCATTTACTGGCCTCCCCTCTTTTCTCTGCTTTTAAGCCAAAGTTGATTTTTCCCTTTCTGGATCCTTTCCTGGAGGGTGTGGTTGGCAGAAGAGAGGGAGAGAGGGATGGGGGTGGTGAAAATGCCTGTGCCAGATTTCCCCATCAAAATGCTCCAATATCCCATCCTGCCTCTTGCTGCTCACCTACACCTTGCCTTTGCCACCAGACTTGGCAACTGGCAGGTCGGATTTCACCACCGGGGGGGGGGCTGATACCTAGGCTGTCAGTTGCTGAAGAGCACCCCCACTCTCAGGGGTTCCCCATGGCCAGGTGGTGAAAGATTCCTTCCCCTCCTCTCCCCTGCCTTGTTGGGGGTGTATGGGATCCCGCCTTTAATCATGAATCAGTATTGCAGATTCTGCCCTGCAGCACCTTCTCCCCCCCCCCCCGAGAGCTGGAGGTGCTGCCTGTCCTTTTGTGACTGTCATGTGCCTTGTAACTCCTCCGCTTTGAGAAGTTCTGATTCTGATCAACTCCTGCAGCAGCTCGGGCAGTTGCTGTGTTGTCTCGCCTGTGCCTCTCTGCCTTAAGTGCTGTGAAAGGAAATAGAATGGAATAAAGGACTTGTTTGTTAGAAAAACTGATCTGGACTTTGCATGGACTGTGATGGCTGCTGCTCTATATGTGGAGAGACAGGAGCCGGACCGCAAGAGCCTCACAAAGACCTGCTTTCCTACAGTAAATGTCATTTCCCGCGGTTGTGCTGGTTTAAAAAATCCACGGTGTCAGCTGCGAGTACTGACTGACTTCTGAGAAGAGAGTCATGTACCCAAGAGTGTTTGGGGAACCTGTAACATTCATTCTGGGCTGGAACCCCATCCCCTTCTGTAAGGGGAGGTATCCGTGCCATTGTTGCATCATCAGCTTTTACACCAATCCCAAACCACATCTCAGCCCTATTTGCATGTTTCATAACCAACATACCTGGCACTAAGGGAAGGAGGCAGAATTTGGGGCAAGAGGGATGTTCTCTCCAAGGGTTGGGGAATTTTGCTCACTCTTTAAGGGCTTCCTTATCTCCCCATCACTGTCATATTTCTAATCCTAGAAGACCTTCACCCCCCCCTCCAGCAGCCTCTGGCAAAGGTGTGCATTTGCAAGCCAGATCCTGAGACCTTGGGGTGCAAATGAAAGGTTTTTATTGGGTCCCAATGCTTGCCCATGGACTGGGCTTAGCCAGCTGGACACATGTACCAAAGCAGGGTTAGAGAGCCAGTCTCTGGGGCCTCCCATTAGCCCCTTGCCCTGTTCATCCACAAGCAGTTTTTAGGCTTGGAAGGAAAGCCTTTTCTTGGAGCCAAGAGAGAACTTTTTCCAAGCCAAATTACGGTGCAGGTAGGGGCATTTACCTCTGTGCTAAAGCTTCATGGAGAGCTATGACTGAAAACTGTTAACAAACGGATTTCTTCCTTTGATTTTCTATCCCACCCATAGTTCTTAATGCAAAAGCATTAAGAAACCCAAAGCCTGAAAATCATTCTGTCTTGTAGCGGGGGTGGGGAACCAGCTTCTGCCTGAGAATGACATTTCCTTCTGGACCATCTTCCAGGGCCACATGTCCACAGCGGTGGGCTGGGCCTGAGACACAAAGAGGCCAGAGCAAGGAATAGAAATGTTACCTCTGTACAGGCTCCATGCACAGTCTCTCTAACGCCCCCCCCCCCAGCACAAGTAAGGATCAGGGTGCAAGGACACATTCCAGGCGGGCAGAAACACTCCGGGAGAGCAAGAAGCAGCGCTAGGGAGAAGCGTGTTCTCGAATGAGCCCTGAGGGTCAGATGAGAGAGGTCTGGTCCCTGAGACAGAGTCTCCCCATAATCTCATTTCTGGTGTGCCATCATTGCACAGAGCTGGAAGCAAAAAATGTGCCTGAAAGAACTGAAATCATCATTATGGATGAAATTTATGAGTTGCCTTTTATTTAACCAAAAGTACTGCAAAGCAATTTACAACAATGATTAAATAGCATTTATGTTAAAACTATAAAACAAAACAGAAAAATCTTTCAAATGTATTTTTAAAAGGCAGAATTAAAGCATCCCATCCACTAAAAGAGGCCATAGATCATTAAAAGCCAAAGTCCCGGCAGAAGAGAAATGATTATATGGTCAGATAATTTGTTAGGTTGAAATTGTTTAATAAAAATTTTTTTTTTAAAAAGAAATGTTTTTGCCTGGTGCATATGGATGTGTAATTATGGGTTGATTGATAGAATTTATGTCCCTCTGTTCTACAAATATGTACTCAAAGTAGCTTTCAGAGTCCTAAAAGCAATACACAATAATGTGCCACATTACAATATCACATGATATATTTAAAAGCAGTGATACAAATTGCTATAGGGGCATTTCATGTTTCTTCATTCACTCACGTTTTCATCAAGTTGCTGCCCTGTGTTCTCCCCATTCTGCTTCCATTTCTCCTGCTTGCTTGGAAAGGCCAGCAGAGCAAGGCGGTTTCTCTCAGCTGTGAGGGACCTCAGTGCTGCGATTCCTCTTGTCTTGGCTTTGACGTGTGACAGATCAGGAGGGTCCATCTATAGCCACTTGCCATACCATCACAAATACTTTTCTGGTTGGTGCCATTGTAACACACACACACACACACACACACACACACACTTTTTAAAATCAACACTTTAATTAGCACAAAAAATGGTTATTTAAAATGTAAAATTTGTGCAATTGCACTAAAATGAAAGAGAATTGTAATCCTATTTTTAAATATATGTATTTTAAACCCGTTTAAACCCTCATATTTATCATTCTAGTGATGTGCGTGTTTCAAATTTACTCTTAACATGCTAGTTAACTTTTTTAAAAATTGTACAAGTCCTGAAGAGTAATTGGGAAATAACATTTAAATAAGCACAAATTAGTACAGAAGGCTGATTCAAACATTATTTTTAAAGGTTGCTTCAGTGGTAGAGTCTCCTGACTTCAACATCTCAGGTAAGGCTGGGAAGATCCCACTTGGAGCGGACCTTGGGGCTCTTTGGTAGTGGGCGCCCTGAGCAAGGCCACAATTTGGCGCCCCCAAATGGATCTTCTCAGTGAGGGATCTTCTCAACTGTGCGCCCCCTTGGCTTGGCGCCCTGTATGGGGCAACCTCCCACACCGCCCTCAATTTATTGGTGTTGCCAATACCAATGGTCAGCTTAGGTATAAGGCAGCTGCTCTCTGTGGGATCATCCCCACTCTTTTTGTCCCAAAATCTCTTCCATTTGTCCCGTCAGGTTCCCTGGAAAACCCACTGTTTACCGCTGAATCGGAACAATTGTCAGTTTGCAGAAAACCTCACTGATGTTTGCTTTGATTCTGCAGTAGACTGGGACCATGACTGTCATCTAGTCCAGTCCCCTGCAATGCAGGAATCCCAGCTAATGTATCCATGACAGATGACCATCCAACCTCTGCTTGAAAACCTCCAAGGAAGGAGAGTCCATCACCTCTCGTGAGAGTCTGTTCCACCGCTGAACAGCTCTTACTGTCAGAAAGCTTTTCTGAATGTTATGTTGGAATCTCCTTTCTTGCAACTTAAAGCCATTGGTTCGAGTCCTACCCTCCAGAGCAGGAGAAACAAGCTTGCTCCCTCTTCCATATGGCAGCCCTTCAGGTATTTGAAGATGGCTCTCATATCTCCTCTCAGTCTCCTCTTCTTCAGGCTAAACATACCCACCTCCTTCAACCATTTCTCATAAGACTTGGTTTCCAGACCCTTGATTATCTTGGTCACCCTCCTCTACACACCTTCCAGCTTGTCAACATCCTTCTTAAATTGTGATGCCCAGAATTGGACCCAGTATTCCAGATGTGGTCTGACCAAGGAAGAATAGAGTGGGACTATGACTTCTCTTGACTGGGACACTAGAGACTTCTCTTGATGCAGCTTAGAATAGCATTAGCTTTTTTTGCTGTTGCATCACACGGTTTACTCATGTTCAGCTTGTGGTCGATCAAGACCCCCAGATCCTTTTCACATGTACTGCTAGTAAGCCAGGTGTCCCCCATCCTATATTTGGGCATCTGGTTCTTCCTTCCCAAGTGCAGAACTTTACATTTGTCCCTATTGAAATTCGTTTTGTTAGCTTGCACCCAGTTCTCCAACCTGTGAAAGTAATTTTGAATTCTGATTTTGTTTTCTGCAGCATTAGCTACCCCTCCCTTCTTTTTAAGCTCCCCCCCCCTTTGTTGTTGCCATTTCTGTGTAAATCTATCCTTTGGAAGGTGTATGCAAATATGAGGCACAGTGGTGTTTTGTGCCTGCTTGGCAAGGCCAGGCCCCCATTTGCATGGCCCCTGGCTGGGCTGAGTGGAGCTCCACTTCTTCCACAATGGTAAGATTGTCGTTTGCTTTCTGCCCAGGTATTTTAGGGTTGGTGTTCGGGAGAGCTTTCTGCTGGGAATCTGGGTCAGCTAAAAGTGAGTCCAACTGTGTGGCTTGTGGGGACTTATTTTTTAAAATGGCAAACTGATAGAGAAATGTGGTAAACAGAAGATTTGAAAAATGAGAAAATGAAATCGACATTCCTAGATGTTACCAAAGCCTAATAAAAATTGTGGTAACCATCTTTACGCTTCTTGTTTCAGAGAAGCTGTCTTCTTTGGGAATAAAATGTCCTATGCAGTTGGTGGTGGTCCTCTGCCCCTCAGTTGTCAGGGGACTGGAACTGTGACTGATTTCATGTCACATCTGTTAAACACTGAGGACTGGCAGCTGCCACTATAATGGGTGGAGAGTATGTGGAAGAAGGACGTGCACATTGCAAGGTCTGCCCAGGCTGGGCAGGAATATAAGGCAGGAATATATCATGTGAACTCTTTGTAGAGGTGCATTACAGACTGTGGGACTCATATGACTGGGTCAGGCCAATCCACAGTTGCTTCTGTATTGCTTTTTACTGCAGGATTGTTAGCCTTTGTTCACTCACATTTTACAGAGCATCCGCGCAACGTTGTCATCACATCATTGCATTCCAGTGTTGTCTGTGTTGTCCTCCTGGGCTTTTTGAGACTTGGTTATTTGTGTTGTCTGTGCACTTAAAAATGCAACTCTGACATAAGTGTGCACTGGAACTATTTTGGGAGGGGGGTGTTAAATTCCTGGTTTCTTTCCAATATTTCTTTTCTCTTTTTTCCCCATTAAAGCAAAACTGTGCTATTTTAGAAGGTGGTATAGAAGGGACAATTAAACACTTGAGTTGCTTAACCTCAAGGCAAGCATCCCCATAAGCACCACCACCACCTCCAAAATACGGTAGTCTCTATTGGGCCACCTTCACCCGGCACCAAAAAAGCACCCTCAATATTCTGTAGCTTTTTAATGTGAGTCCTTATATGCATCAATCACTACTTAGTTTCCAAGGGACGCGGGTGGCGCTGTGGGTTAGACCACAGAGCCTAGGACTTGCCGATCAGAAGGTCGGCTGTTCAAATCCCTGCGAGGGGGTGAGCTCCCGTCTTTCGGTCCCAGCTCCTGCCCACCTAGCAGTTCGAAAGCACATCAAAGTGTGCTTCCGGCGGGAAGGTAAACGGCGTTTCCGTGCGCTGCTCTGGTTCGCCAGAAGTGGCTTTGTCATGCTGGCCACATGACCTGGAAGCTCCCTCGGCCAATAAAGCGAGATGAGCGCTGCAATCCCAGAGTCGGTCACGACTGGACCTAATGGTCAGGGGTCCCTTTACCTTTACCTTTATTTTGTTTCCAAACAGTTTGGCTCCATACTACCCAAGGGGATTCTTGATTAACAAATATAAGAGGAAGATTTTAATTTTGTTTTCTCTCTATAACTTCCTTTCCTTCTTTTTGCAGAACATATTTGGGAAGAATAAGACTCCGTGAGCAACCTTTTATTGACTTGTGGCTTATAATCAACTGCAAGCAGAAAAGTGGGCTTAGAATCATAGAGCCATAGAATCGTAGAATGGCAGAGATGGAAGCATAGGTGTAGCCAGGAATTGTGTTGGGGTAGAACTGAGCTATCTGCTACGCGATTGGTCACTTAGTTACGTATTTTTATTTATTTACTTGATGGGGGGGAAGCTCTTGCCATCAGAAACTTTTCCCTCACATTTAGTCAGAATCTCCTTTAATGTAATTTGAATCCATTTGTTTGGGTCCCACTCTGGAGCAGCAAAAAACCCAAGCTTATTCTATTCAGTATGGCAGTCCTTCAGATATTTGATTAAGGTTATTATATCACTTCTCTTATCCATGCTAAGCAAACCCAGCTCCCTCAACCATTCCCCATAAAGCTTGGTTTCCAGACCCTTGATCATCTTAGTCACCCTCCTATGCACACCTTACAGCTTGTCAATATCCTTCTTAAACTGTAGAAATGGGCACAGTATTCCAGGTGTGGTCTGGCCAAGGAAGAATAGAGTGGGACTATGGCTTTCCTTGCTTTGGACATTGTACATATGTTGTTGCAGCCCAGAATTGCATTAGCATTTTTTTGCTGCTGCAATCACACTGATGACTCATGTTAAACCTTTGGTCCACCAAAACCCCTAGATTCTTTTCACATGTACTACAGGCAATCCAGGTGTCCCCCATCTTACATTTGTGCATCTGGTTCTTCCTGCCTAAGTGCAGAACCTGACATTTGTCCCTACTGGAATTCATTTTATTAGTTTTGACTCAGTTCTTTACTTTGGTAAGATCCTCTTGAACCTGGTTCTATCTTAGCTAGGTACCCCTCCTAGTTTAGTGTCATCTTCAGATCTGATGAGCATCCCCTTAATTCCTTCATTCAAGTCATATCCAAAGATGCTGAGCAACACTGGGCCTGTGGAACCCCATTTGTCCTTTTTTCCTCTTCATCCTTTATTCCACTATCACCAGGTTGGGCACTGTTTTCCTTTAGGAAGAAGACAGAGGCAGGTACAGGTTGAACAGTTCTGCCTTCTCTCGGTCATCCAGCAGCATTTCTCTGTCTTCTCCATGCAGAGGGGCTACCACTTGCTTGCTCTTCCTCTTGCTTCAAACATAGCCGAAGAAACCTTTTTATTATCTTGAACCTCCTTGCAAGCTTGAGCTTGTTCTGAGTTTTAGCCCACCTGACCTTCACCCTGCAAGTTGTTGGCTACCCATTTATATTCTTCCTTCGTGATTTGCCCCTTCTTCCATTCCTTATACATGCCCCTTTTAAATCTCAGCTCATCTGCAAGCTCCTTATGCAGTCACATGGTTGTTTTTTAGATGTCTCCCACTTTTCTTTCTTGTAAGAAATGTTTGCAATTGTGCCTTCAGTATCTCATCTTTAAGAAACTCCATCCATCACCGACTCCCTTCTCTTTGAGTTTTCAGATCATGGGATTTCACCCAGTAATTCCTTAATCATTTTGAAATCAGCTTTCTTAAAGTGCAGTGTGTGTGTCCAGCTACACTCAGCTTTTCCTTTCCTCTGTCCAGTGGTACCTCAGGTTACATAGGCTTCAGGTTACATGCGCTTCAGGTTACAGACTCCGCTAACCCAGAAATAGTACCTCGGGTTAAGAACTTTGCTTCAGGATGAGAACAGAAATCGTGCTCCAGTGGCGTGGCAGCAGCAGGAGGCCCCATTAGCTAAAGTGGTGCTTCAGGTTAAGAACAGTTTCATGTTAAGTACGGGCCTCCGGAACAAATTAAGTACTTAACCTGAGGTACCACTGTATAATGAATCCGAAGAGGGTGTTGTCACTTTCTCCCAAGGTTCCCACTACTTCCACCTCATTGATCAGTTCTTAGCTGTTAATAAGGTCCAAAATAGTTGACCCCTTTGCTGCTTTTTCCACCTTCTGGGAAATGAAATAGTGACTGGAGGGTTCACTCTTCAGTGTGTGGAATAAGGGTTAAGGTATAATTGTGATAAAGAGATTGGCATTCTTGTCCTCTTTTCCCCCTTCTTCTTTTCTTTTTCTTTTCTCTCTTTTTTCTTCTCTTCTTTTGTTTCTTTGCTATCTTTCTCTCTTAGATCAGCCTGGCTTTTGTTGTATTTTATCTTGAAAACTTTCAATAGAAATTGATTCTTAAGAAAAACACATTGTCCGTCCCCAGAGGATTATACAAGTCACAGAGGTTCTTCCATAGACAGTTTGCTGGGGAAAGGAGGAGGGTCCTGAGGGAAGGCTATGTCTAATGCACTGCTGCAGAGCCTCTCTAGCAGATACTTGTTCAGTCCTTTTTGGACACAACTACCCAGAGCCAAGTGGAAGAGGAACAGGGAGATTGCCATCTTATCTCATGATGCTTCTGAATGTCTAATTTTGTTCCTGCCCTTCTTAAAAGGTCCAGAGTCCCACCTGTGCCTCCCAAGCGACCAGGTAAGCAGTGGAGTACATTACACAGGGATGCCTGTGTTGCGTTCATCACAAAGAAGTGGGGTGTGCGTGTCCCCTTTTAACTCTCAGCCCCTTAACAAACTTCAGCTCCCAGAAATCTTTGGGGAAGCCATGGCTGTGTATCATAATGCTTTAAACATTTGGTGCAAATGTGACCTTAGAATATAAGGAAGCCTCCAAAACTCCTTTATTGTGGTGTCCTTAAGTCCCTGGGCACAAAGGCCACCAGCCCCTTTGAGCTGAGCTGCCCAGTTATGCTTTCAGTGGTGTTTTCCAAAGCCTTGAGAGACTGAATCTGTTTATTAATATGAAAGTTTTAAATGGTACCTTATGATTCTTGTTGATTTTGTTGCTGATGTCTGTTTTTTTGGGAAACACTTTGTGGGAAGTTTTGATAAAAACATGGCTGAGCCAAAGCCCTTTGTGTGTTTCAGAGAAACAGCTGCAGGGGGTAAGTATTCTGCTCCACCAGCCAACTCCCACACTATCCCTGCCATCTTAACCCCAGAGCCCTCTTGACGTCTGCTGCCTAATGCCAACGTCACCCCTAGATAGCCCCCTAGGGCAGACCATCTTTATGTTCAAGTGAACCTGAATTTCTCTACTTGCTTCCCCCTTTTCCTTGGGGAGGGGGTTGTGTGTGTACTTGCCACCCAGTCATAGCAAAGGCAAAGCCCAGTGTTTTTCTACCGCTTTCTATGGATAGCTCTCAATTCTGCCTTGGGAGAGATTGAGAAAAATCTATGGAAACCAGCCCAATGGTTGTGTGTCCACTCCCCCTGAATCCTGGGAACTATTGTTTGCTAACGATGCCAGGATTGTAGCTCTATTAGTGTTAAACTACAGTTCCCAAGATTCTCTGAGGGAAAGAAGGCACTTTCAATGCATGCTGCACACTCTCAGGTGGATATCCTCTGGACCTGGCTATTTGCTGGCTTCGATTTTGTTCATAAGTGGTTTCTTTTGTGGCTGCTCCCTAGCCTTCCATGACTGCAACACAGCCTGGACCACCGAATATTTGAGAATGTGAGGGCCTCACCCAGCTTCCGCCTTCCATTCTTGTAGGTTCCCAGTGATACTCAAGAGGAGGAGGAAGACGATCTGTATACATATGAAGTGCCCCCAAGTAAAGGGCAGAGCAGGCAAATGGTTCCAGCGCTTGCAGAGAACATATATCTTGGTAAGTTGGGATGGGTGGGTAAGACTCTGGAAACAGGACTCTCCAGAGTATGGGGGGGGGGGGAGGATGTGATTTCGTTTACATTGATAGGCAAGCCTGCCTATTTTGAACTTTCTGAAATAATATGTGAACCAAAGCACAGTCCTCTGTTGAAGGCGGCAGTTCAATGCAGTTCTCCAGCCAAGTAATGTGCATAAAAAAATGCATATACTGGGGCAAAGTGTCCACAAAATTGCACATACTGGTGGAAATAGCATACAAAAGGGCATATAAGGGGAAATGGCTTTGCAAAAAATGTGTTTATCAGGCAGAATTGCAAACAAAGATGGGGTGGACTAGATGATCCTCGGGTCTACAATTCTATATTAGGAGCAATTAAAAATGAAACGTTGCTGGATTTTTATGAGGACTTTTTAAAAAATGGCAAACTGATGTGGGAATGTGGAGAAATAAACTTAAGAGTGGAAAAATGAGGAAACAGAATTACTTGAGAGATTCCCCCATCCATACTCTGGAGCCATCATCACAACCAGAAAAGTTCCCTGTGCCATTTTGATTAAAAAAACTGGTTAATTGCAGGTTAAATGACAGTACTGCCAGGTAGGCTTATTCCAAGTTGGAAAACTGTACGCAGAGAGTGCTCATCAGTGAATCTTAACAGTGTGTCCGTAGGTGACTGTGGAGGCCAATTCTGGATCCACACATCCTTTCACAGTGGGGACATAGGTTTTCAGGCGGGAGTTGATCATGGCGAGGGTTTGCCAAGCATGCCTTCCTCTTCACACACCTCTTCCCCTTTCTTCCTGAGTTTGAGCATCTTCAAAGTCCATGACACCTTTGGTAAAGGCTGTTCTCCGATTGGCGCGCTCGAGGGCAGTGTTTCCCAGTTGTCAGTGTTTATACTACTTTTTTTTAAGATTTGCCTTGAGAAAGTCTTTAAACCTCTTTTGTTGACCTTCAGCATTACACTTTCCATTTTTAAGTTCAGAATAGAGTAGTTGCTTTGGAAGACGATAATCAGGCATCCACACAACATGACCAGTCCAACGAAGTTGATGTTGAAGAATCACTGCTTTGACACTGGTGGTCTTTGCTTTCTCCAGTACAAATGACGCACAACTGCTTTGCAGATGGCTGGGGACATGGAGGGGAAGGGCTGAAGGAACTGGATATGGACAGCCTAGAGAAGAGAGAGCTAAGAGGGCACAATGATGTTACAAGTATCTGCCTGTCACACAGAAGAGAGCAAGGACTTCTTCTCTTCTGCCACCCAGAGGGCAGAACTAGATGGGTTTGAGCTGCAGGTGGATTTTGGCTGAACATTAGAAGAACTTTCTTGACAATAAGGATAGGGGACAGTTCAGTTCAGTTCATATCTATAAAAAAGCCCACCTAATTTGAACTTTCCTAAACTCTATACAGACAGAAACACAGCCATTCGAAATTGCAGTTGTCCAGCCAAGTAACATGTACACAAATACATACACTGGGATTAAGTTTCCATAAAAATGCATATATTTGTGAAAATGATGTAGAAAAATGCATTATATTAGGGGAAATTGCATTGCAAAATGTGCATATTAGGCAAAAGTACATAAAAACATGTGTTTATGAGGAGAAAATTGTACTAGCTAATGAATTTTCATGAGGATCCAAAATAGCAATAATTACAAACTGATGCAGAAATGTAGAGAACTGAATAGAAGAGTAGAAAACTGAGAAACTGAAAGAAACTGAAATTGGCAGATTTGCCCATCGCTACTTGATAAGAAGATCTGTTTGTCAATGGGATCAGTTACCTAGATGGGTCGAGGTCTCCCTCATTGGAGGTCTTTAAGCAGAAGCTGCACAGGTGTCTGCTGAAGAAGCTCTGTCTCTGGAATACCTGCCTTGAGCAAGGTGACTGCAATCACCTGCAAGCCCCCCCCCCCTGGATTCTAGAGGGAAGAGGGTGGGTGGGTGGAGTGAGCCATGTTGACCAGGAAGAGACCAGGAAGAGGAAGGGGAGAAGTGAAAGGTGCTTGTGGGGGCACAAGAGTTATAGCTGGGACTTGTGATCTCCAGTTCCTTCTCAGGTTGTCTCTCTGTCCTTAGATCGCCCGGCCTTGAGGCGCTTCTCTGAGCCACACAACCTCCTCCAGCCCAAGTCCCTTCCGGTGAGTGATGTGTTGCTTGCACAGGCAGGACAGCTGTGCTCTCCAGACAGCCAAGTATCATCTAACTTGCAGGGCATTAAAACTGCAGGGAGAAATTGTATGTTCAGCATTTTTAATCATTTTCCTACTTTTTATAAGCTTTAAGTTAAGAAATGAAATCTTTTGGATTTGCAGTGGCGTAGCGTGGGTTGTCAGCACCCGGGGGAAGGCAAGTAATTTGTGCCCCCTAACCCGTGGATTTGCACCCCCTAACCCCCAGATGGTGAGGCCGGCCCCACCTGCACCCCCCACGCTACACCACTGTGGATTTGGGATGTGTCCTTTTTTTTGAAAAGCAAAATTTCTTTTGCACAAGGGCTCAAGACACACAAGGACCTTCTCCAGGTTGGTGTTTTTCTGCAGCACCATTGGCCCAAAAAACAGTTGCATTAGCGGTGGATTTATACTGGACCGTCCGCACTCCCTTCTGTTTTTTAGTTGTTCTGTGTTGCTTCCCTGGTATTACTGCGTGGGTGTCCCTCCAGATGGCAATAGAGCCCTATAAATATCAGGATAATACCCCACCGTAAATGCATGGCATGAAAAGTTACAGGGCATGTACTGACAGGATGCAAAACTGTATGTCTGTCCACTCCAAAACTTTCACAAGCACAAGCAGTGTTGAAAGCGGGATCTTGTCTAGCCCTACCAATACCACCAGGAGCAGAAATCATCACGAATACAGAATAAAAAGAATGTCTGGAGTGCCCCCATTTCAATGTGAAGCTCAATTCAGTTCTCTTTCATGCCTTGCAGTTCCTGTCCAAGCCTGGAGCAGATGGTGACGACTCCAGTGACGGGACATTCAACTTCCTGGCCATAGAAAGAGGTCAGAGGAAGGGGCTGGGCGGAGAAGGGGAGCAGGTGGAAGGGGGGATGGTGCCTTCCTGGGGACTGAGGATGTCTGAAGAACCTGCGGGATCAGGCCCATGGCCCATCTAGGCAGAGGGCTTTCTCAGTAGTGGCGCCCACCCTGTGGAACGCCCTCCCATCAGATGTCAAAGAAATAAACAACTATCTGACGTTTAGAAGACATCTGAAGGCAACCCTGTTTAGGGAAGTTTTTAATGACTGATGTTTTAATGTATTTTTAATCTTTTGTTGGAAGCTGCCCAGAGTGGTTGGGGAAACCCAGCCAGATTAATAAATTATTCTTCTTATTATTATGATGCCATTCCGTTCTCACAGTGGTCAGCCAGATGCCCCAAAGGGAAACCCGCAAGCTGGATCCGAGCCCAAGAGCGCTCTCCTCCCATGGAGAAGCATTGCTATGGAGCCACCAGGGCGCGTAGTCCATGAATCCACCCAGTCCTCTTTGAAAGCCACCCAAGTTGGCGGCCACCTCTGTGTCCTGTGGCAGGCAGTTCCATAGTTTGCCTGTGCATTGTCCTTTTTTCTGTCCTGAATCTTCCAACGTCCAGCTTCATTGGATGTTCCTGAGTTCCAGCACCATGAGAGAGGGATATAAACTCTCTCCACTTTCTTCATGACATGCATAATTTTGTGTACTCCTCTCATGTCTCCTCTTGCTCACCTTTTCTCTGAACTTAAAAGTCCAAATTCTGCAACCTGCCCTCAAAGAGAAGTCGCTTCATCCCTTGAACATTTTCATTGCCGTTTTCTGAACCTTTTGAACTCTAAATCTCCATTTTGAGAAGAGGCGACCAGAACTGCGCACTGGACTCCAAGTGTGCTCTGGGGTTGTATAATGACATCAGCAGTTTTATTTTCAATTCCTTCTTCACTGAGCTATCCAGTACAGCCCTAAGGTCTTGTGATTATTATGGGGTGATTGTCATGTTTGGAAGCTGGCAAGGCAAAGAGTCTCGCTGTTTTTTCACCTGACCCTGGAAAAGCCAGGCTGGGCCAGGGGGGGTTGGGGAAAGCTGTGGCACCGCGAGAGACAGACAGGCTCAGAACATAAAGCACGAAGCAGGTCTGTGCCACTTTCCAGATTAAATATCTGAGTCCGAGGCTCTTCAACAAAGAGGAGGGAGCGCTTAATTTGTTTTATAGCAGCGAATGGACAAAGGCAGCATTGTTAGCATCCGTCTGTCTCGAGAGACAATGGAGTGTGCCGGGGGCGGGGGGTGAAATCAAACTGCTGCCTTAGTGGCACCAAAATGGCCTGGCTGATGCGGTCCAAAGTAAAGCAGAGCAAGACATTTGGCACCATCTTGGCTGCAGGAGTTGCTGGAAGGAGGCGCACAAGGCACCATCCAACCCTCTTAGGGACTCCATCCAGATTTGTGTAGGGTTTAGTCCTTAGCCTTTACTTCTCCAAAAATATCCCGCAAGGCAGTGGAGGTTCAGGATCAGAGATTTTCTTCTCCCAGTTGGGTTTCCTTCCCAGGCGGATGAGCCCCACCTGCCCCTCACTTCCCTCTCCAGCACAGGCAGAAACTGCCTTCTTGACTGGTGGACTCCCTGTTGTTTTCATCTGCTCAATCTGCTGGAGCCTCTCTTTGCATGCATGGGATAGGCAGTCCCTAACTAGCCGAGGGTTTCAGACCCATCAGCTCCCCTCACCTGGTTTAGCCAGCCAGCGGAAGCCATTCCCTGGGATGTGGCTGCTGTCGCCTGCTGACAGCTTCTAAAAGCCACAGGTGAGATTGGCATACACGGACCAAAGGCTCACAAACCACCCCAGAAGGACATGACGTGCCCCCACCAGAGGCACTGGCCTCCCAAGCACCCCATACATTTAAAACACTTAACATCCCCAAAGACTCCTGGGAACTGTAGTTTGTTAAAGGTGATGGGAATTGTAGTGCTGGAGGGGTAGGCCACAGTTCCCAGGATTTTTGAGGGGTGAAGTGTTTCAAATGTATGGTGTATATGCAGCCTAAGGCTGCAATCCTATCCCTACTTTTCTGTGAGTAAGCTCCATTGAATTCAATTGGGCTTACTTCTGAGTTAAGCTTCATGGTTAAACTTGTGCTGTCAGTTTCCTCCAGGGCATTCTCTGGTTAAATGTCACAATGAAGTCACAAGGTAGCCTAGTTTGATTCAGTCTCAACCCAGAATCTGTAATATGGCTTTGACAGCATAGCTCTACTTTACAGGGTTGTTGAACAGAGGCGAACAGTTTACTCAAAGTGCTATGAAATAAATATTCTTCGTAACCTGAGAGGTGGTGGTCCTTGCTTAGAAGCCCTTCCTCAAATCCTACATGTTTGTTTGCAATTACTGGGCGGTGTGTGGAAAGCACTTTGTTCATGCTCAGAAGTAATGCAGATCCTTTCTTTGCAGCTCTACAAAAAGGGATGATGAAGCAGTCTGTGCTGCCGCCTCTTCCTCTCTCAGCCCGACGGGGGTCTCTGCCAGTCCTGGGTCCCTCTGGGTCCCAAGTGAAAGCTGTCGCCAGCAGAGGTAGGTGGAATTGCGAGCCAGCTGTGGCCTCACTGGAATCTGTGACTGAAGGTTGCTTGAGTAAATTCTTACTTCAGTGGACTGGAGACAGGCAGCTAAGGGTCTTTCAGATTAGTAAGCAAAATTCATTCCCAAGTTATACCTGAAGATCCTCTGCCTGCTTGTCTCCTTGTCTCCTAGATTAGACTACCAACCTTCACCCACTTGGTGCTCTCCAGATATTTTAGACTACAACTCTCGTCAGCCCAGTGGTCTTTGGGATGGGAAGGGAAGAAGGCAGGGAGACCCACAGCATACCTTCCAGGTGCCCCAATTTAACCGGGACAACCATGCTTTCCTTCGTCTTGGAGTGCCCTGATTTTGCACCGACTGCGGTGGGGCTGGCGGAAGCAGCTCCTGCAACAGCAGTGGCCTTGTGAAGGAGCACTTCCCGGCCTTTGGGAAGGAGGCGTGAGACTCTGGCAGGCTCCTGGAGCGCGCCTGCCTCTTCTCCTAAGTCGCCAAGCGCTTGCCTGGCTTTGGGAAGAGTCAGAGCACGGTGCCTTCTTCCCTAGGGCAGGGCTGGCAGCGCTTTGGGAAACAGTTGTGAGGCCCGTGCCCCAGTTTTCATCAGCAGAATGTGGGATCATTTGCAACAGCAGGTGGAGCCAGAGCCCACGGCAGGCTGAGCCCACGCCTTGCAGCTTGGTCCTCTCATGGGCCTGGGAGACTCTCCGCCCCAAGGCTGCCTCTAGGAGTCCCAGAATGGCGCAGAGGGGCTGCTTGAGGCCCGGTGGGAAAAGTAGGCTAAGGAATGAGATGTTAGTGTCTTGATGCGCACATGCCACTTGCTGAGAAGTGTGGGAACACATGTGTTACACACCACCCCAATTTCTGAGTGTCAAGAGACTCCAGGGGCGCCAGCACTTGCCCAGGGTTCCTTGGAATGAAGGTCACGAGAGACTGAGGTGTCTTTAGGATATATGGCTTCATAAACACATATCTACAACCTGAGACTAAGGAGGAGGGGGCTGGGATAGCTCAGTTGGTAGAGCATGAGACTCCTAATCTCAGGGTCATGGGTTCAAGCCCCACGTTGGGGCAAAAGATTCCTGCATTGCGGGGGCTGGGCTAGATGACCCTCAGGGGTCCCGTCCCTCTCTATGATTTTAACCTTCTAAGATTCTAAGCTGACAGACGGTGCCACCTCCTGGCAGGCAGGTGGAAGCTGACTGGGGTAAGGGGGGTGGGCCAGAGCCCAGTGGAGGAGCCTCTGCCAAAGTGACAGCCAAATAGCTCTAACCCCTCCCAGGGCTAAATGGGGTAACATGCTGAGAATGCCTCTGGTGTGGGGAGGGGAGAGCCAGGGCCCCAGGTGATAGGTAGGGGGAGAGGGATCCCAGGTGTGAGGCAAGTTGCCAGAAAGTGTGTTGGGTTTTTGGCAATTCCAGTGGGAAAACAGGGCACTCCCCCCCCCCACTCAGCCCCAACTGCCTGCCCTCTGACATACAAGGAGGAAGAAGATGGGGACCAAACTAGCATTCCTTGTCTCTGCCTGTCATTGGCTCCACCAGCTGTGGGACTCCCTGCTTTCTGCCCTACCAATATGGGAGGTACAACACTGAACAATTCCCATTACTGGTTGTTAGTGGTGCCTTTGTAGAGTTAGATCTTAATATATATGCAGATATTTTGGTTTGAACTGTGCTTTTTAAAAAAATGAATGAATTTTTATTTGGACATTATTGAAATGTTATTACATGTTTGAAATATACTGCGGTTGATATTATTGAACTGCTTAATGGTTATTTTTATGTATTGCTGTTCTTGCTCTTCAATACCTTGCATATTGTAAGCTGTCTTGACCACAATTTCCTTTGTGGAAAGGCAGCATATAAAACTGGAGTCCAATTCAGACAACCTGGTGCCCTCCAGATGTTTTGGAATGCAGGGGCTCATGCTCATTGCTGTTTTTCTAGAAAAAGAGGGGCCAGACCTCACCACGAACTTTTCCCTTGCTCTCTTAGAGTGGCAATGGCGCCCACCTGAGAGGGGCTGGAACTGAGCTCTGCTGCCTTTGGGAGGGGGTGAAGAGAAGGGGGGCTGGGGGCTTGGGGAGAGAGGCAGAAGAGGAATTGCTGTTGGCTGCTAATTCTTGTCTTCCTTTGCACCACTTTGCAGATCCTTTACCAGCCCTGAAAGATGACGAGGTAACTAAGAACCCACCTGCCATTTAGAATATTTGCTGCTTCAGATTACTGTCGCTGGTTAGCACATTTGCAGCAAGGGTAACTTGCAAGTTTCCCTGTGGGCAGCCGGAGACACGACCAAGACCATAGGAAGGACAAGGTGGGCACTCCCTCACCATTCCATGGGCAGAAGCTGACCTGTCTGGCTGCTGAATCTCCAGCACTGAAGAGAGCCTGAAGAAAGCAGGCTAGATTTAGGGGACCAAGGCAGGCCATGTTGCTTACATAGGTCTGTCTTCCAATGGCGGGAGGAGCTGAGGAGGAACTGCCAGGGGGCTGCTGCCACTTCCTTCTCCAGCATCTGCTGCCTGAGGCTGTTGTCTCATTTGGCCTAATGCCAAGGCCAGCCCTGGCTGGAGAAGAAGAAATCAGAGGGAAGCAAGTGATCAGCATGTGAGTGGTGTTCTCTCTCTCTCCCCACCCCAGGAGGAGACCCAAGAGGAATCGATCTACGTGGAATGTGAGCCCAGAGCAGGTGAAGCCCCTTTCCCCACCAGAAGCCACCACTGTGATGCTTCTAGGAAAGGGCTGTAGCTCAGTTCTGGATCGCAGGCTTAGCAAGCAGACGGTCCCGGGGTCATCAACGCCTGCCATCTCTGACTTATGATGGGAAAGACCTTTTGTCCAGGACCTTTGGGGCCTTCTTAAGGGCTGCTCCCAGACTCATCTTGTCCCGTCCCGTCCCCCCCCCCCCCACTGATGGCCTCCTGACAGCAAAACAATCCTCTGTGTTTTAAAGCATATTAAGGTAAAAAGGTAAAGGACCCCTGGACAGTTAGGTCCAGTCAAAGGTGACTATGGGGTGTGGTGCTCATCTTGCTTTCAGGCCGGGGGAGCCGGAATTGTCCACAGATAGCTTTCCAGGTCATGTGGCCAGCATGACTAAACCGCTTCTGGCACAACGGGGCACCGTGATGGAAACCAGAGCACACGGAAACTCTGTTTGCCATATTATCTTCCTTTAATTATGTCCTTTAAGCAGCTGCCATTTTAACATTGTCTTTGATCTTCATTGTGATTTTGCTTATTTGTTGCATATTGGACTTTATTGTTGACCCACTAGGGCTTTTTTATTTTGTTAAGGGTGATCATCATCTGAGTGATCCAAACATGTGACAAATGGATGGATGGTCTGCTGTATCTGGAATACGGCAGCTTCACATTGTCCCCAGTGGTGCTAGGTGCTTGTATCCAGCAGACGCCAGCTGGGACCAAACCCGCCCAAAGAGGGGTGCTGAGCTCCAGCCTGCCACCTTCCTTGTGGCCTGATACTCATTTTTCCCCTTCCAGCCTCCGTGCCCCGCAAAGTGCTTCCTTGTCCAACCCCAGTGCCTCCTGTCCAGCCTCTGAAGCAAGCCAGGTGAGTCTGTCCTCCTTCCAGAAGAGAAAATCCCGGTATCTGCACATCGGGGTAGCCCACATGGTGCCCTCCAGGTATTCAAAGAATCATAGAGTTGTAGAGTTGGAAGGGACCCCAAGGGTCATCCAGTTCAGCCCCCTGCAATGCAGGGATCTCAGCTAAAGCATCCATGACAGACGGCCATCCAGCTTCTGCTCCAGCCCCCATCAGCCACTGCACCATGGCCATTAGTCAGGAAGGATGAGAGTGAAAACATCCATGAACACTGAGATAGGATATTAGTCTCTCTGTCCCTTACTGTCAGAGGGGCAGCAGTTTTCCAGGGTCCTTGGCGGCTATCCCTCACTTTAGCCCTGCATTCTGGGACTCACTGCACTGGAGAGGCTGAGAGCTGAATGAAGTGGTCTTTCTTTGAGCCAGGGGTCAATCCGACACTCTTGCTTCTGTACTTGCACCGCACCCCCATTCTCAGCGGTGATGCTCAGTATTAGGGAGGGGCCCCTGCACTGCCTCCCTGACCATTCCTAGCCCTGCCCTGACCAAGTGCTCAGCAATCTGCATAGTGGGCTGGCCTGTTCTAGACTGGAGGAACCAGTACCTAGGCTGGCTGTGCTCCTGGATTCAGCCTTGTTGCTTGAGACCCAGGTCTTGTGCCAAGGAGCTGCAGCTGGTTCAGCAGCTATGGTTACCCCTGGTCCAAGGTGGTCTGAGAACAGTGTTGCATGCTCTAGAAACTTCCTGTCCCGATTCAGGAGCTGCACAATGTGGCTGCGCTAACTACCCAATGGGTCACTGTTGCTTACTAAGAGGGTGAGAGGCAGAGGGGTCAGTGCAGTGCAAGGACAGCAGTGCAGCCAGTCCAGAACTGCCCCCAGCACATTTGCAGGGCATGGACTCCCCAACCCTTCTCCCCTCTCCCCCCCCCCCCGTGACAGCGACTCACCTGCCCAGAAGCTCTTGCCTTGCCCTGTGAGCTGCTCCTGCTCAGATTTCTGAAGTGTGTCTACCAAGGCTTCTCTTTACTGTTGCTGCCATTTAAACTGTTAATGCTTTTAACCAGTGGTTTTTTTTGGGGGGGGGGGACGCATACCGCTAAACATTTTGTGAATCTAAGTTTGGCCTCATTGAAGGGCAGTATTTCAATATGAGTAGGAAAATGAGAATACCCCTAAACATTTTTTTAAGGGGAAAAAGCACTGATTTTAACTACATATTACGAATTGGAATGACATTGTATTTCACTTTGAGGTCACAATGGGATCAAAAACAGCATGTAAGTGCATGAAATAAAGACATAGTAGTTGTTGTTAAGAAGTAGTAGTGCTGTCTTGAACAGAGATTAACTGCTCTCTGAAATTCACCAGGGACCTGGGCATGTTCACAGTTCTTTCCCTTTTCATAATCAAATGCTCAGTCTGAGACCTGGGTTTGCAAATCTGTGGATCAAGGGGTTCTAGATCTTAAATGTCACAGGGCTAATGTCACACCACAATCCTATTCTCTCTCTCCCCCTTTCTTTCTTTCTTTCTTTCTTTCTTTCTCTCTCTCTCTCTCTCTCTCTCTCTCTCTCTCTCTCTCTCTCTCTCTGATGTTAGGCCAGCAATCACTCCATCAGGACCCCAGAAGGTAGGTGTGGGGGCTGGCAAGAGAGCTTGAGATGAGGATGATGGCCAGGGGAGGTCTCTGGAACTTTGCATTCGTGGGTTTAACTGTTGTTTTGTTTTGTTTTGTTTTGTTTTGTTTTGTTTTGTTTTGTTTTGTTTTGTTTTGTTTTGCTATGCTATGCTATGCTATGCTATGCTATGCTATGCTATGCTATGCTATGCTATGCTATGCTATGCTATGCTATGCTAAGGCAGGCCACCACAAACTCAGGATGCAGCAAACCAGACTGCTTAACCTACTCTACAGGGCTGTTGTGCTGAGAAAATGGAGGGAGGGAAGAGAGGAACTTGTTCATGAGAAGAAAGGGCAGGATAACTAAAGGGACCTATGGGACCACTTTGTCTCAGATTTTCCTGCTTGGCAATTGCACTCCTCAGAGGAGGCATCACTAAGAGAACCGAGTGTCCTAGAGTTGCACTCAATAAGCACTTGAGGGCTGGCTTTTAGTGTTGCAGCTCCAGCCCTCTGGAGTAAACCATGAACTGAAATTAGACAGGTGCCTAGCGCCTTGATAACATTTTTGTTTAAGGAGGCTTGCCCTGAAGTGCGTGACCCAGTCATTTTAGGGAATGAAACCTGTGAATTTTTATAAATGCATTTATTGCTTTTAGTTTAGTGAGTTGGTAATTTTTTTGTATGGTGGTTTATAAATAAGGCCTGTGTTGAGGAAGAGGATGTCTGGGAACAGGGGTGCATGGAGTTAGCCCTATGCAATTGCTGGGCAACAGGTAGAGATACCTAGGTTATGGGAACAGGAGGTGAAAACTCTGTGCACTCGTTTTCTTTCCAGGCCTTTGTGGAAAACCTGTGCAAAGGTAAGTGCCACACTCTGAAGCCTCTGCATCAGCCTTTGCCAACCTGGCCCCTCCAGATGTTGTTGGACTACAGCTCCCACCACCATAGCCTTCAACATGTGGAGTCCCAAAACTCGGGTGCACGAGATCATGGAGCCCAAAAGATGTGCTTTTTTCAGGAACGTGCTCTCACTATGCCCAAAAATGTGTGTTTTGGGGTGCTACACAAGATTGTGGCCCTGAAAAGAAGCATGTTTCTGGGGCAAGATCTCGGTGCAAAATTGTGTGACATCGTGGTGACCTGGGGACGGGGGATGGGATGTCCTGGTTTTTCTGGGACACTTGTGGGGAGAATCCACCAGCCCCAGCCATGTGATGTGAGGATTGGGGGCTTATTCTAGTGGCCATCTTTGGGATCCCCTCCTAGTCTGTGGTTTCACATCTGTAAGATGAAATTCTGTAAAAACAGAGATTGCTAAAATGATCAAATAAGTCTCTTTTTGAGTTAATGACTTTAGCCAAGTGTGTTGAGTATCTCTTTGCACGGCTGCCATGGAATTTTGAAGGGGTCTGGCCCTGCCTTGAATTTTTTTTTTGCAGGGGGGCTTGGTGCCCCTGCTCAGCTGTACATGAAGATTGGACCAGGGATTGGACCAGGGATCATCTTCATGCAGAGCAGATTCCCGATCCCCAAGCGACAGCTGTGCCCTGATCTTGATTGCTCATGCGATGTGTGTGTCATTCATGCACTGATGTGGCACAGGGAATATTTGCCTATGTAATACGTATCTCAGAAACCCTGAACTGTTCTATCTATTTCAGGTGTGTGTCTGAAGAGTGGATCTGTGCCAGAGGTGAGCAAGGAGATCTTGCCTGAGGATTCTTTGGCTGCCCTGTCCTCTTGCTTATAGAGCAGCAGTTAAAGTTTAACCTCCCTAATCCCATGGGGCTAAGCATAACAAGAGAGAGAGAGAAAGGGCAATGCTGTTGGGGGGGGGGTCACTGCTGTAGCTAACACAGGATTGTTACCAACAGCAAAGAGTCGTGCAGTATCTTAAGGATAATGCATTTATTATGACATAAGGGTTTGTGTTCTAGAAGAGCGATGCCTCTTCTTTCGTCTTCCATGCCTCATTATCAGGGCACATATGAATTTATTTAGTATTGCAGTGGGTGTGGGGTTTTGAGTTTACTTTATTGCTGCAATGTGCCCAAGAGTGGTATTATGGGTGGGCAAATCTGTCCATTCATTCCACCGTGGGTTTTTTCAGTTTGTGATTATTATTTTTAAGTCCCCATTAAAAATTGTCGTTATTTTAGTGCCCTTTCCTCCTAATACGCACATTTAAAAGCAGTTCCCCCCAATATAAACTTTGTATGTTGTTTTCAAAAACTTATGCATTAATATGCACAATTGACCCTGCGGATGCATTTTTGTACACATTGTTTGATTGAGAAATGCACTGCAAAATTTTGAGAAGTGCAAATTTAGATAGTTTCTGATTAAAATGCAAGCAAAATCACATTTCTCCCCACCCTCCCACTGAACCCCTCTGTGGTACACGTGTGTGTGTGTGTGTGTGTGTGTGTGTGTGTGATCTCAACCAGTGCTCATAAAACTTTACTGTTTGTTCAGAGTTTTGCCTTGCTCCTTTTTTTTGCAGTTGGACTTTAAAAACACCCCGGGAGGGAGCCTTTCACCTTTGCTTGACATGCCATTTGTTTAATTTGCCCTTGTTCTCTGCTCCTCTGACTAGAACAAAGAGCACTTTTAACATATGGTTTCCAAGTGTTCCAGGTGTTCCAGGGTACCTGGCAGGGCACGTTTTCTGTAGCTGCAGCAGTAACCTTGCCACCTCCCCAGAGAAATCTGAAATGGTACCTGTGGGCGGAGGTCTTCAGTGACGGTGGAAAGACATGGTTCGGAATGGAACTGCCACTTTAGTCTGTGCCCCTACCATTCCCTGGGATTGTGCTTGCCTTATCATCTGTTACATTCCCTTAGGATTTTTGCATGCAAAACAAGGCCTGGTATGCAGGGAGCTGTGACCGACATACAGCTGAGGCTGCCCTCCTCCGGTTTAATAAGGTAAAGGTGTGTCTCCTGAAGTTGCCCTGCAGCACCCTCATAATGCAGCTGCTGTTCAAGGAAGAGGCTCTTGCAATCCCTTTGCCTTCTGGAGCCACAAAGTCTCCATGGTGCTCACCAGCTGAATTAGCTGCAGCTCAGTAACTCGGAGGTCCAGCAGCTGTGGCTGAATGGGATTTCTGAGTGTCATGAGACCAGAGGAGAGAGAGACCCTGCAGGGAGCCAGTTTGGGAGGCAGGTTTGGGGGCTCCATTTTAAAGGCGTCAGTGTAGCAGGGTGGACAGATCATCTGATACTGGGCACAATCAACCAATACATTTTCTTGCTTAACCCCACTGGCTGGCAGGAGCTGGGCAAAGATAGGATATCCTGTGGTCCACAGAAGATGCCCTTGGGCACGCGCCGCCTCTGGGCATTCTGCTGCCTGAAGCAGCTGCCTCGGCCTACCTCATGGGTGGGCTGGCCTTGGGTCAGAGCACACCTGAAATAGTGGGCCCAGTTCTGGGCACCATGTTTCAAGAAGGGCCCCTTTTGGGGGCACAGCACAAGCCTTGCATCCCAAAGGCCCCAGGGTCACACACACACACACACACCCCGGCACCTTCAGGGAGAGCTGGAATCCTGTGGAGACACTGCCAGTCAGTGTTGGCAGTACAAGGCTGGCTGGATCAGCACTCTGCATGAGGAAGCTTCCTGTGCTCCAGAGGACATTGACCAGCTGGGGGGGGGCAGCCAGGATGGTGAGAGCTGGGAAACCAGGCCTATAAGGAATGATAGAAAGAGCTGGATATGCCTGGAGAAAAATGAGAAGGAAGAAGAGGAGACATTGCAGCATAGTTCTCAGAATGGCCGTCCTCTCTGCTTCTGAGGGGTAAATAAAGACTCTGAGGCAAAGGGCCTGTTAAGAATTTTACTAGTTGCAGCAAGAATCTCCATAGCCCAAACCTGACAGATTTTACAAGGTATAGGACTAGATTAATGTTTTAAGACTGTATGGAGAATGGCACTTGTGGAGATAATAATTTATTTATTATATTTATATAACACCTTTCCTTCCAAGGAGCTAAAGTTGTTGTATATGGTTCTTCCTCACAGCAACCCCGTGAGGCAGGTCAAGCTAAGAGATGGTGACTGACTCCAAGGTCACCCAGGGAGCTTTGTGGCTGAGTGGGAATTTGAACCCTGGTCTCCCAGGCCCTAGCCTGACACTGTGACCATTGCACCACACTGTCTCTCACACTGGTTTTACCTTTTGCTAAAACTAAGGTCACGTGTGTCTTGTCTCCTTTGGTTGATGGAGACCATGATGATTTGGTATACAAGATTTGGTTGCAGGAATGATAAGAATGTCTAGTAAAACAGGATTGAAGATTGTACAATAGAATATGAATAATAGTTACTGGCTTTTAACGAGAGGAGGAAATGGGGGTTTACATTTTCTCTTTGTGTTGAATTTATTGTATACATGCAATGCAAAATCAACCAAAAAAATGGGGGGGGGGGAGGTTATCCCAAGGGCTGAAAAGGAGGAGATGGACAGGCTTCTCTTCTGCTGCTCCACAAGGGAGAACTAGAGTCAAGGGAAGTAACCGAAAGCAGGTGTCGGCTGCGCATGATGAGACACTTGCCCTATTAAGCAGTGAAACTGACACTTAAATTATGGGCTGGGGGAAGAAAGCCTATTCCGATTCCAAGATCCAGATTTTCACCTGCATTTGACGTCTCCTCCCTTAACCTGAATGTCTCCACCCTCTTTTTTCACAAAAGGACAGTGCCTACCTGGTGAGGCAGAGCTCACGACATGGCTGGAACCAGCCATTCACTTTGGCTGTGCTCTTCAAGAAGCACGTCTACAACATCCCCATCCGCTACTTAGAGAGCAGTCATCAATACACGCTTGGCAAGGATGGCAGGAGCCACGAAGAGGCGAGTGCTCTCTTTCTATGTTGGGAGGGCCGTGGCGCAGCCGTAGAGCAGGCAGAAGGTTCCCAGTTCCTTCTCCAGCATCTGCAGGAAAGGCTGAGAGACCCTCTCTCTGCAATACTGGAGCTCCGCTGGCAGTCAGCTTAGTCAATGCTCAGCAGGTCCACTGAGTCCTGTCACCTGTATTTCTCGTGTTTTTCATTTCAGGGGGATTACCGGTATGTGGAAGAATGTTCCAACCGTGCTTAGCCTCCTTTTATGACAAAGAGATGCCGGAAACTAAGTTGTGGAATGGGCACCAAAAATTGGTTGCAGGCCACTTTAATCTTGCTTCAGCTGTTGCTCCTTCTTCTCCTGCCCCTCCTGCCTCCCTGCCTCCCTCAGTGTGGGCTCCCACCGACAGGTATCCCCAAACTCGGTCCTCCAGATGCTTTGGGACTATAACTCCCACCATCCCTAGCTAACAGGACCAGTGGTCAGGGATGCTGCGAATTGTAGTCCTAAAACAGCTGGAGGGCCGAGTTTGGGGATGCCTGCCCTAGGAGAAGGGGTCAAATTAGTTAAGTGTACACTGAAATGTGAACTGAACTGTTTTTCTCTCCCATCCCCAGCCGGAGGGCACCTGATGTAGGGCCACCTTGCAGAAGCCAAGGAGGTCCAGGTCTCCTCAGTGTCTGGATAAGCACCTGGTAACCCCCTGCCCACCACCCCGAGTTCCATGATGGAAGAAACAAATGTGCCCGTCTCCCTCTCGGCTCCCACCCACACTATGCATGTTAAAGCACTGCTGTACCACCTTAAGAGCCACGGCTTTCCCCAAAGGATTCTGGGAGCTGTAGTGGTTGAGGACCCCCTAACAATTCCCAGCGCCCTTGGCAAACTACTGTCCCCAGGATTCTTTGAGGGAAAGCCATGACTCTTAAAGTGGCCTAGGTGTGTGTTCAGTATATAGGGTGAATGTGACCTCAGTCAGCAGAGCTCCGCCACCTCATGACTTGAGGGAAACTGGACTAAAAAAGCTAGTCCCTTGAGGTACAGAAAGAAGCTGACCTGCTCCCTGTTCTGCTCTTTTACTTGCCAGCTCTTTGACAGCGTTTCCAGCATCATCCAAAGCTACAGCGAGCGCCCCTTGGTGCTGGTTGATGGCAGCACTTCTGCCAAGGAACAGACTTGCTTGCTGTTTCCAGTGAAGCCATGACTTTGGGGCCTGGGGAGCAGGACCAGCTGCGGGGGAAGATGGGACGTCCTCCCTGACCTCAGGCACCAACGGCTTCATTTGCCTGGCTGGACCGACACAAGGCCAAAGGATCCGCCTGGCACCCTGGCATTCTGCAAAAGGTTCTTGTGAATCATTCTTCAATGTTCCTCAGTAGCCTTCTTCTGGCAAACAGCACTGCATCTGCAAATATATTCCACTGGTACTGAAACGGCAAAGCAAGGGAACTTGTGGGCTGGTGGGATGGAAGGGAGAGTTTAGCAGGGATTCCCACCTAAGAAGGCACCAGTCCTGCTGTTGGTTGGTTTTATTTCTTACAAAATTGAAATGTTGCACCCAGTTAATAACACTGTTGCACAGCACTCCAATCTGAGCAATGTGAGATTCCAGGGGTTCCAGGCGCGTCTCCAGGGCTTGGTTCCCTCGGAATGAGGGGCAGCGGAGACTGTGGCATCTTTAGGATATGTGGCTTATGTACACATATGTGCCTACGATGGAAGGGCTCACAGCATTAACACCCCAAGGGGGTCTTGCTTCTCCCAAAGGCACAGCCTTGGATTCAAGCAAAAACCAGGCATGGCCCTGTCTCTCAGCTGCCCAGCCTGCAGCCTCCTGCTTTCAGCTCCCCACTCACACACCTCAACTCTGGCCTTTTGTCTTTCTTCTTCTTCTTTGGCGATCCCTCGTAGCCGAGTAAGATTGTCTTCCATAAACACAGTTTTAACAATGAGGCCCTAAGTGACTGTGGAGGCCAGTTATGGATCCACACGTCCTTCCACAGTGGGGACATTGGTTTCCGGGCAGGAGTTGATCATGGTGAGGGTTTGCCAAGCACGCCTTCCTCTTAGCACCTTTCTCCCTTGCGTCCTGAGTTCAAGTGTCTTCAAAGCCCATGACACCTTTGGTAAAGGCTGTTCTCCAACTGGAGTGCTCGCAGGTCAGTGTTTCCCAGGTGTCAGTGTTTATAATACCTTTTTTTAGATTTGCCTTGAGACAGTCTTTAAACTTCTTTTGTTGACCACCAGCATTACACTTTCCATTTTTAAATTGGGAATAGAGTAGTTGCTTTGGAAGACGATCGTCAGGCATCCGCACAACATGACCAGTCCAACGAAGTTGATGTTCAAGAATCATTGCTTCGACTCTGGTGATCTTTGTTTCTTCCAGTACACTGGCATTAGTTCTCCTGTCTTTCCAAGTGATGTGTTAAATTTTTCGGAGACACCGTTGATGGAATCTTTTGAGGAGTTGGAGATGGTGTTTATTAGTGGTCCATGTTTCACAAGCATACAGTAATGTTGGTAGTACAACAGCTTTGTAAACAAGGATTTTGGTTACCCTGCGAATGTCCCGGTCCTCAAACACTCTGCACTGCAATCGGGAGAAAGCTGCACTCTCAGAGCTCAGGCAATGCTGGATTTCAGCATTTTGTCTTTCTAATTAATAGACAATTGAGGAATGGGGACCCACTTCCTTTGTTACATTAACAACCCATACTTAGGGGGCCACTACCAATAAATTTGTAAGGCCGTTCCAACAAATTAGTCCTTGTTGAATCCAGGAATTGGAAGGGACTCAGACCCACTAGCCCCAACCCAAAACTCAAAACACTACATTCTTAACTCAAAGGTGGGTAGCTTTCAGGCTTGTTGGATCTACTTTGTCGTTTCCTAAATTCGCAAGAACTGCCAATATCAGCTGACACAAGAATCCACTCCTGGCAGGCTTTCGCCTTCATTTTAGTAACCTAATTTATCTGGGGGGAAATGTAAGTTTCCTTTTGCAATTGTTAAAAGATTGGGAGTCATAAAGCCTTTCTGATCTACTACAAATCACCCTGAAATCTGCCAGTAGACCCCCGTCTCCCTTCTGCTCACCCCAATTCTAGAAAATCTTGGTTTCCGTATATAGTATTGATATACAGTTTTGTTTTAATGTATGTTAAAATCTATTACATTGCAAAGGCCAGGCTGCTCATCCTCAGAAGAAAAATGAATTATGGTAACAGAGTAACTCAACTCATCTGTTGCTGTATTTTCTAATAACTACAAGGATTTTATTCTGCATGAAATTGATGCAAGGCCCAGCATGACTTGCAAATTACAGCCCATCTAGCAGAAAAGCATTTTCCCCTCCTATTCAGCACAAAGAAGCATCGGGAGAATGGCTTCCAGGAACATGTAGAGAATGCCCATGAGAACCAGCTAAATCAGTACAAAACTATATAGCTGTACTGATTGCCTCAGAATATGTTGCCTTCTAGTTTGTAGTGATTTTTCTAAAATGATAATGCTTATTCTCATCTTGGTTCATTTTGTCAGTAGGGTGGGTTTGTTCTGTTTGTTGTTTTCTATATGACCTGTCATATGAACTCAATAAAACATTATAAAGAGGAAGGTGGCCAGGTGCCCTCCTTTATAGAGGATGGTCCTCTAAGCCATCCTGTATTTGAAGGCCTGCCCAGTCCAAGTCCAGTTTAAAGAAAAGGAACACTAAGAAGGGTGAGCGCTGGAGCAACTGTCTTGCATGCAGAAGGACAATGCAATTATCAAAGGTGCAGGAGTCCTGGTCTGTTCTGCATCTGGCCAGACTACATGCCTGTTCTGTGACATTTTGAGGGGTCCTAATAAAGGTTTGGCCTGTTGTGCATTTGGGAGGGTTTTTTCTTTGCAGAGCTCAACAAGCATTTTTTTAAAAATTGGAAATGTCAGTCTACTGGCAACTCACTGAAGGTGTCCTCAGTTTTCACTAATCATAGAATCATAGAGTTGGAAGAGACCACAAGGGCCATCGAGTCCAACCCCCTGCCAAGCAGGAAACACCATCAGAGCACTCCTGACATATGGTTGTCAAGCCTCTGCTTAAAGACCTCCAAAGTAGGAGACTCCACCACACTCCTTGGCAGCAAATTCCACTGTCAAACAGCTCTTACTGTCAGGAAGTTCTTCCTAATGTTTACGTGGAATCTTCTTTCTTGTAGTTTGGATCCATTGCTCCGTGTCCGCTTCTCTGGAACAGCAGAAAACAACCTTTCTCCCTCCTCTATGTGACATCCTTTTATATATTTGAACATGGCTATCATATCACCCCTTAACCTCCTCTTCTCCAGGCTAAACATGCCCAGCTCCCTTAGCCGTTCCTCATAAGGCATCGTTTCCAGGCCTTGGACCATTTTGGTTCCCTCCTCTGGACACGTTCCAGTTTGTCAGTGTCCTTCTTGAACTGTGGTGCCCAGAACTGGACACAGTACTCCAGGTGAGGTCTGACCAGAGCAGAATACAGTGGCACTATTACTTCCCTTGATCTAGATGCTGTACTCCTATTGATGCAGCCCAGAATTGCATTGGCTTTTTAAGCTGCCGCGTCACACTGTTGGCTCATGTCAAGTTTGTGGTCAACCAAGACTCCTAGATCCTTTTCACATGTACTGCTCTCAAGCCAGGTGTCACCCATCTTGTATTTGTGCCTCTCATTTTTTTTTTGCCCAAGTGCAATACTTTACATTTCTTCCTGTTAAAGTTCATCTTGTTTGTTTTTGCCCAGTTCTCTAATCTGTCAAGGTCGTTTTGAAGTGTGATCCTGTCCTCTGGGGTGTTAGCCACCCCTCCCAGTTTGGTGTCATCTGCAAATTTGATCAGGATGCCCTTGAGTCCATCATCCAAGTCGTTGATAAAGATGTTGAATAAGACCGGGCCCAAGACAGAACCCTGTGGCACCCCACTAGTCACTCTTCTCCAGGATGAAGAGGAACCATTGATGAGTACCCTTTGGGTTCGGTCAGTCAACCAGTTACAAATCCACTGAGTGGTAGCATAGTCAAGACCGCATTTTACCAGCTTCTTTACAAGAATATCATGGGGCACCTTGTCAAATGCCTTGCTGAAATCAAGGTAGGCTACATCCACTGCGTTCCCTTCATCTACCAGGCTTGTAATTCTGTCAAAAAACGAGATCAGGTTAGTCTGACATGACTTATTTTTCAGAAATCCATGCTGACTATTGGTGATCACAGCATTCCTTTCTAGGTGCTCATAGACTGTTTGCTTAATGATCTGCTCCAGAATCTTCCCTGGTATTGATGTCAGACTGACTGGGCGATAATTATTTGGGTCCTCTCTTTTCCCCTTTTTGAAAATAGGGACGACATTTCCAGTCTGCCGGGACTTCACCTGTTCTCCAGGAATTCTCAAAGATGACTGCCAGTGGTTCTGAGATCACATCTGCCAGTTCTTTTAATACTCTTGGATGCAGTTCATCTGGCCCTGGAGACTTGAATACATCTAAACTAGCCAAATATTCTTGTACTATCTCCTTTGTTATTCTGGGCTGTGTTTCCTCTGCTGAATCATTTGCTCCAAATTCTTCAGGTCGGGCATTGTTTTCTTTATCGGAGAAGACTGAGGCAAAGAAGGCATTGAGGAGTTCAGCCCTTTCTGTGTCCCCTGTTTGCATTTCACCATCTTCTCCTCTGAGTGACCCCACTGTTTCTTTGTTCTTCCTTTTGCTACGAACATACCCATAAAAGCCTTTTTTGTTGCTTTTAACCTCTCTAGCAAGCCTGAGTTCATTCTGTGCTTTAGCTTTTCTGACTTTGTGTCTACACGTGCTGGCTATTTGTTTGAATTCCTCTTTGGTGGTTTCCCCCCTTTTCCATTTTTTGTACACATCCTTTTTTAATCTTAGCTCAGTTAAAAGTTCTTTAGATAGCCACCCTGGCTTCTTTAGGCACCTTCCATGTTTCCATCTCATTGGTATTGCCTGAAGTTGTGCTTCTACTATCTCCCTCTTAACAAACTCCCAGCCATCATGAACTCCCTTTCCTTTTAGTATTACTGTCCATGGGATCTCACCCAGCACTTCCCTAAGTTTTATGAAGTCGGCTTTCTTAAAGTCAAGAAATTGAGTCCTAGTATGCTTGGCTGCTCCTTTCCGCTGTATAGTAAACTTCAGAAGAGCATGATCACTCGCGCCTAATGATCCTTCCACTTCTACCCCACTAACCAGGTCATCAACATTGGTTAGGACCAGATCTAAAATGGCTGTTCCTCTTGTTGCTTCTCCCACTTTCTGGACAATGAAGTTGTCTGCAAGGCCAGTGAGGAATCTCACTAGATCTTGCCTCTCCAATAAGGGACAGCAAA
The DNA here is from genome assembly GCF_965112155.1 of Podarcis liolepis. Taxonomy (NCBI): domain Eukaryota; kingdom Metazoa; phylum Chordata; class Lepidosauria; order Squamata; family Lacertidae; genus Podarcis; species Podarcis liolepis. The sequence goes on along the minus strand of NC_139561.1, from coordinate 1,671,541 downwards.
CAAAACCCCAGAGGGCCGGAACCTTTCACAATTCCTTGTGTTTTCTTCGCCAGGACAAGATGTTACATTTTCTGACTCGTGATTCGACATATTTAGGCAGTCCTCCAACCGAGCGCAGCTCCTCAGCAGCAACAGGCCACTCTAAAGAGGCACCAAGACAGGGCCTGGATCCTACAACAAATCCAGTCACCAACTTTGTGCCCATATCTATTCAAGGAACACTTTTACAGGACCTTCTATTCAAGGAACACTTTTACAGGACCTTATAGTGTCTGCAGCAGCATCAAAAGGTTCAGTTCACTTGAGCCGCCTGTCGCACACTCTTAATCTAGCCTACCCTGCAGGGATGCTGTGAGGATGAAATGTGGGTGTGGGGAGGCCTCAGTGCACAGCACCTTGAAGTATTCAGACTGCTATAGCACAACAAAACTGGGAGAACACAGCAAGAGAATGGCATGGAAAGTTTTGGGATTTCAGCAGGATGTTACAGCATAGGCACTGAATGGAAACGAAGCAGTATGAAAACCACAAAACCTTTACAAGCGCAAAAAGTATTGAAAGTAGAACTGTGTGTGACCGCCCCCAAAACACCCTGAATGTGCAATGTGGAGGGGCTGCATTTATTTTATTTGTATTTTATTTATTTATTAAGTTTTTACACTGCCCTTCATCTGAAGGTCTCAGGGTGGTTCACAGCATAAATATACAATATAAAAAACACAAAATATATCATAAAAACAAGAACAGAACAAACTAATTACAGGAGGTTAATCAAAGACCTGGTTGTAGGGAAACATTTTTGCCCAGTGTCTAAAGACCCATAATGAAGGCGCCCAGCGTGCCTCCCTGGGGAGAGCATTCCACAAGCAGGGAGCCACTGCAGAAAAGGCCCGTTCTCATGTTGCCACCCTCTGGACCTCTTGCTGAGGAGGCACACAAAAAAGGGCCTCACATAGTGTTTCCAGGGTCCAGGTAGGTTTGTATGGAGAGAGGCGGTCCTTGAGGTATTACTGAGAGGTTTAAGACCTTCTAGGTCAAAACGAGCCCTTTAGCGTGGGTCCAGAAACTATTTGGCAGCCAGTGCCGTCCGGTCAGGATTGGCAAAATCTGCTCAAACCGTCGTGCCCCGGTGAGCAACCTGGCCACCAAATTCTGCACCAGCTGAAGCTTCTGAACCGTCTTCAGAGGCAGCCCCATGTGTAACGTGTTGCAGTAATCTAACCCAGAGGCTACTAGAGCAAAGACAAGAGAAGTAAAGCTGTTTCTCTCTGTTCAGATGGGGCGGAGCTGGTCCCCCAGCTGAAGCTGATGGAAGGCCCTCTGGGCCGCTGAGGCCCCCTGAGCCTCCAGCTTCTCCACATGTGCTGTTTGCCTTTCTTCCGGCTACATATGCCTTTCTTCCCTCCCCCCACCCTGTCCAGTTATGGGTGACCACTGGTGCCTGCACCTTAGTCAATGGTAACAGATTTTCTCTCTCCATTACCGTATTTTTCGCCCCATAGGACGCTCCGTCCCATAGGACGCACCTAGTTTTTTGGGGGGGAAGTAAAGGGGAAAAAATTCCCTTTATTTCCCCCCCAAAAGCAGGTCGGGGAAACGGAACCAGGTCGAGGAACAGCGGGATGGCGGCGCTGCGCCTCCCTGCTGTCCCCCGAGCTTGTGGGGCTGGCCGATGTCTGCCCCGCGTGAGGGGTGCTCTGCATCAAGGCGCGCGCCCCCCCCCCTGCGGGGCAGCAGGCTGCTATCCGCAATGTGGGGAGCCTTACGGGGAACTCCTGCAGGGCTCCCCATGCTGCGGATGTTTGCCCAGCGCGAGGGGCGCTCTGCTTCAGGGTGCCCCTCGCGCTGGGCGGCAGGCTGCTATCCGCAACGTGGGGAGCCTTACAGGGAACTCCTGCAGGGCTCCCCATGCTGCGGATGTCTGCCCGGCGCGGGGGCTCTCTGCTTCAGGGCACCCCTCGCGCTGGGCGGCAGGCTGCTATCCGCAGCCTAGACATCCCTGCCGGACCTCCTGTAGGGCTGCCTAGGCTGCGGATGTGTTCCTGAAGCCTGGAGAGCGAGAGGGGTGGGTGCACACCGACCCCTTTCGCTCTCCAAGCTTCAGCAAAAGCCTGCATTCGCCCCATAGGACGCACCCAGATTTCCCCTTCATTTTTGGAGGGGAAAAATTGCGTCCTATAGGGCGAAAAATACGGTACTTACTGTGTAAATTAAAATTATACTCAGAGAGATATTTTATTTATCAACATCGCTTGGTTGTCCTCGGACAATTCTATTGGCAGGTAACCAGGGTTGTTGTTTCTAAATACCAAGATATATTACAAGGTGTGTTAATAAGCTTGACCATTAGGCAGTAAAGAGATGTGAGCAGCTGCTGCTGAGCCCATGGTCAGTTTGTTTGAGAGAGGTATCCGCTCCACTTTTCTTGAGTTTTCTGCGAAATGTGTCAAATGTGCATACTTGGTTGCTTTTGTGACACAGTTCACATATAAATGCACATGCGCTGTTTGTTTGCTCATTCATTCTTTTACTCATTCATCCATTTAGTGAGTTGTTCAATGAGTGTGCGTGATCAAAGGCTGAATAATTTTTGGAATCAGCCTTAGAGCACATTTGGCTCTAAAAAGCGCACTGACAAAGGACGAGAGAAAAGGCTATCTGTGCCATCCTTACACATAGCTCTTTTGTTTCTTGGCAGCCCGAACAAACCCCAGGCAGGGATCTCGATGCCAAATCACCTGACGCTGAACCATCGTGTTGCCTTGGCAACGAGGGGAAGGCAGCTTGAGAAGGGACTTGGGCAGGGAAAGCTTTGGCCAGGGTGGAGGTCAGACTGAATCATCGCCTCATTTGAGCTCCCCCTCCGCCTGCCACCTTCTTACTGCATCCCGTGATGACATGGTTGTTTATTTCTATGGGAGGGAATACCCTAGATCAGGCTTGTCCAGCTTCCAAGAGACTGTGATCTATTCCCACAATAAAAAAAAACTGGATTGACCCTAAACTCCCCAAATAAGGGGCAACAAGGTGAGTTTGGTAGGTCAGTCTGGATGATGTCCTGAGTCCCTTCCAGCTCTTGGGATCCTGTATCTGTGGGGGTAGAATGGGCAATGGCTTTGGCTGACTAGTTAAGCACCATGAAGTTGCTCTGCACAATAGAACAGAAGCGTGGGCCTCCCCACACCCCAGCCAGCTCACCTAGCAGCTAGGTAGGAGAACAATGGCCACAGCTGTGTGTGAATGAGCTGGGAAGAGGCTGGAAGGTGGAGACACAGAGACATGCCTGCTTTGTGCTGGATCCAAAGCTGTGACTAATGGAGAAGCAAGATCATTTGGTGTCTTAATGCTGTGAGCCCCTCCATCCTATGCTCAGGGTGTGTGGGGGGATGCGCGCACGCGTGCATAAAACCAGATATCCTAAAGACTCCACAGTCTCCACTGACCTTCACTCCAAGGAACCCTGGGCAAGTGCTGGCGCCCCTGGAGTCTCTTGACACTCAGATATTGGGGTGGTGTGTAACACATAATTTCCCACGCTACAGTAAATACAAGGATACATGTAAGCAGTCGGGGACTACAGTTCGATTCCTTCGCAGTATGTATAGCTGCAAATTTAGAAACAATTTCCATACTTCAAATAGAAATACAGTGGTACCTTGGTTTTCAAACAGCTTAGTTCCCAAACAACTCGGAACCCGAACGCTGCAAACCCGGAAGTAGGTGTTCTGGTTTTTGAAATTTGCCTTGGAAGCCAAACCTGCTCTTGAGCTTCCGTTTTCACTGTTGCGCAGCTCATTTGAGCCTCCCCCCCCCCCTCATAATAAAGGCTTTTTTCATTCTGTTTGTTTCCTTGAGCAGCTAATTTAAGCCCCCATCATAACTAAAGCCTTCCGTTTCTGATTGCAGTGTTCTGAGGTGATATTTGGTGCTTTTGTTTTTGCTATTTTTTGCGTTTTTGTTTGTATGGCTTTTTCATTTTTATGACTGTGGCTTGTTTTTCGTTTTATGGTTGATTGATTGATTGATTGATTGACTGTGGAAATCAATAAAAGCCCCCCATCCAAACAATGACTATCATCATGTAGGTAAGAAAAAAAAATTAATTTTAATTTTTATCTTCTACAATACTGTCTTATTTATTTTATAGTACAGAACATTGATTATTGCTTTCATTTTAGGGATCAATGGTCTAGTTAGATAGTAAAATTCATGTTAAATTGCTGTTTTAGGGGTTGTTTTTAAAAGTCTGGAACGGATTAATCCATTTTCCATTACTTTCTATGGGAAATGTGTGCTTTGGGTTTGGAACAGACTTCCAGAAAAGTTTAAGTTTGAGAACCAAGGTACCACTGTACAATACAGCTCACCACAGTGAGAAAGAATGTGACCAGGTGAGTCATGTGCCAACTCAGTGTGCTGTTGATGGGCAACATAAAGGGTTTGTGCTCTTTGGTTCTTGTGGTTCCTAAACTTTAAGATGGACTTGGACTGGGAAGCCCTGCAAACAGAGGGCAGCTTCAAACAGAGGACTGTCCTCTGAGGAGTAGGATTCCAAGCCACTCTCCTGCTGGGGGAAGGAAAAGAGGGATGGGAAACCGCCTTCCACGAACTTCCTTAAGTTCATTTACCTTAGGATCCAAGGGAACCAATGACTGGATTTGCTCTTCACCCATGCCATCAGTAAATAACATAAACTTCTGTGGCAAAGGTAACAGTTTGCATTTGAGCTAGTAAGTATTCCTTGCTGCAATTGGCTGTGTTTTCCTACCCTCCAGCCACCTGCTAGCCTAAATGAAATATATTTAAAGTTTACAATTGTTGGAGTGCTCCAGAATTCTTCATCAGGGCAGAACAGGAGTGGAAAGGAACTGGCTGGGCTGTTACACAGGCTTGGAAGGGACCCATAGGTATTATGCAGAATCACCTTTCTGAATCCTATAACAATATTAACGCAGCTGAAGGTTAATTTCAAGTTAAAAGCATTAGAGGCCAAACTGGGTAGCTTGGGGAATGTGTTGATTAGATTTGCAGGTCAAGCAACAGAATGATAAAGACAGATCCCCTCCAGCGAGCTCAGGGCTCCTCAGATCACCTGTTCAGTCAGCATTCACCATGAGTTGCTTCCACAACACTCTGCAGTGGTCACACTATGTCTTTATCGAGTATTCTCGTTTGTTTATGACAATCATCCTGAATTTATACAGATTTGCTTGCAGGGTCTTTACGCATCTTCCTGTTAATTATTTGTTCCCCATTGTAAGCATAAAACGTCTGTTCTTTTTTTAAATCTGCTTTAACTCAGCAAAGCTTAACTTCTGGCATGAACTGGAATCCCCCCCCCCTTGACCCAGCAAAATGTCTGGAGGCACCTTCAATGGTCTCAGAGAAGCAGAGCTGGGGATAAAGGCCAAGTATTGAAAAGACTCCTGTTCCTGAGCTCACATTTTCCCTGAGGAGTGTTATTGCCTTTGGAAGGACGGGGATCTGATAATTTCAAACACTAAACATTGTACTGTTTGTCAAGACTGCACAGACTGTACTTTTCGCATTTCACTGCCTATTTAACCCCATTGTTTACAGCTCCCTGCTCTACCATACACAGGTGTGTCTATGGTTGCTGCAGAAAACTGCTAAGTTTATGCTTTTCAAATCTGGTGAAAATAATTCTAGTCCATGAATGTTTGTGCCATGCATTCTGTCTTTAAAGTGTCACAAGATTAATCATGGCTTTTAATGTTTATCGGTGGGCCGTGTCCAGAAAGTGGTGTTGGGGGATGAGTGTTCAGACCCCTGGACTCTCACTTGTGGGGTGCCTCAGGGTTCTGTCCTCTCCCCCATGCTTTTCAACATTTACATGCAGCTGCTGGGAGAGATCATCAGGGGGATTTGGGCTGGGTGTTCATCAGTATGCAGAAATCAGAAGCAGTGAAAGCAGTGAAGGTTCTGTATGAGTGCCTGGAGGCGGTTGGAGGATGGATGGCGGCTAACAGATTGAGGTTGAATCCTGACAAGACAGAAGTACTGTTTTGGGGGGACAGGGGGCGGGCGGGTTTGGGGATTCCCTGGTCCTGAATGGGGTAACTGTGCCCCTGAAGGACCAGGTGCGCAGCCTGGGAGTCATTTTGGACTCACAGCTGTCCATGGAGGTGCAGGTCAATTCTGTGTCCAGGGCAGCTGTCTACCAGCTCCACCTGGTACGCAGGCTGAGACCCTACCTGCCCGCGGACTGTCTCACCAGAGTGGTGCATGCTCTGGTTATCTCCCGCTTGGACTACTGCAACGCGCTCTACGTGGGGCTACCTTTGAAGGTGACCCGGAAACTGCAATTAATCCAGAATGTGGCAGATAGATTGGTGACTGGGAGCGGCCGCCGGCACTACATAACACCGGTTCTGAGAGATCTGCATTGGCTCCCAGTACGTTTCCGAGCACAATTTAAAGTGTTGGTGCTGACCTTTAAAGCCCTAAACGGCCTTGGTCCTGTATACCTGAAGGAGCATCTCCACCCCCATTGTTCAGCCTGGACACTGAGATCCAGCGCTGAGGGCCTTCTGGCAGTTCCCTCATTGCAAGAAGTAAGGTTACAGGGAACCAGACAGAGGGCCTTCTCGGTAGTGGCGCCCACCCTGTGGAACACCCTCCCTTCAGATGTGAAGGAAATAAGTAGCTATCCCATCTTTAAAAGACATCTGAAGGCAGCCATGTTCAGGGAAGTTTTTAATATTTAACACTGTATTGTTTTTAATACTTGATTGGGAGCCACCCAGAGTGGCTGGGGAAACTGGGCGGCGTATAAATAATAAATTATTATTATTATTATTATTATTATTATTAATCGGTGCAGCTGTTGCTACCTCCATGTGTGATGCTTGAGAAAACAGGCCCCAGGGGCTTGGGAGGAGATGGGCTCTGGGCAAGCAGGCTACGCAGGGTGCTTATAGATGCTTCTATGAGCCGAGAGGGCTCTGCCATTAGGCAGAGAGAGGGGGCTGCCTCAGGCAGTTGGTGGGGGCAGTGAGAGAGCAGGTTGTGCCCCTCTACCTGCCCTGTGCCTCTTAAGAAAGCCTGTTGATGCTGCTATCTTGTCTCTGGTGTGGAAGTACGAGATTCGTAAGATTCATTTGTCAGTCCTGTTGAATTGCACATGTGTATCTTCTCAGGCAGCAAAATGTCTTGAAGCAGCCCTGCAGAGAGGCTGGTGTGGGGTCCACCGGCCAGCGCTGCTTCCATGCCTTGCCCCTTTCCTGAACCTTTGATCTCTTTGCCATCCACAAACTTGCCTACCTTTGATCTCTTTCCAGCTGAAAAGAGGCCCAAACAAATGATTCACGCAGCTGGCTATCAAAAGGAAAAAGAAAAGAGAGGGCGGGGGGAGAGAGAGAGAGAGAGATTGCATGTACAGGGTCATAAGAGTTCCTGCGTGAGAAACAGCAGCACACAGGAATGAGATAAGGCCTAATGCAATGCCTGTCTTGCCTGCCTGCAGAGGGAGGTAGCACAGTAAGTTGGTGCTCACAGGCATGTGCTAATTTTGAAAGCGCCTTACAGTGTTTGTTACACACCAAGGAGCAATCATGTCTTATAGTGTGGCAGCAGCTCTGGAACACCCAGCCTGCTCCAGATAATATTGGGTTGGAACCTTTGTGGCATTGTTTTCGGTGCCTGCTAAAATAAATTGTTTAGGCAAGCCTGACTAGACATGCAATTTTATGATGTATATTTGTTCTTAAGCTCTGTAGATTTTATCTCCGTTTTGATCATTTTAATAGGTCTACTTATTGTTAAAGTCTGTTGATTTTATCAATGCTTTCCTTATGAATAAACCACTTAGAGCTTTATTGATATTTTGATTAAACAGGCTATAATTCTTTTAAAAAATGAATAAATACAAATTTTATCAATGCCTGGTTTCTAGAAAATGAAGCATCAAATGGCAGCTCATCATCTGATCAGTAAGCACAGGAAAACTGGTCTGGGACGAACATTATCTTTGGAACACAAACATTTGTCAAATTGCTTTAGCTGAAAAGTTGTCAGGAAGAGTGAAGGCTGTGAAAGGTAAATAAAATCACTTTGACACTGTTTGGTTTTACAGTGGTACCTCGGGTTACATACATACATTATAGGAAGCTGCTGAAGAACGCCCTGGGGCCAAAAGGTGTTGGGCTGTTGATAAAAATCCCTCAGCATCTTGAAATGTGGCCTCATTCTTGTGTGATCTGCAGGTGGGTGGGGACACAGGAATTGGGGCTTTTGCCTTCCGTGGTGGAGGTGGTACACTTTCCTTGTGCACAGAGACACAGTGCTTGGTCAAGCTTTACCCGTTGAATTTCTGCTTATCCTAGAGCCCCTAACAGCACAGGATAGCAACACTATTCCCTTGGAAATGCTGCACTTGGAAGGCTGGTGCATGGAGGCATGCTGGGGCGATACAGTAGGAAGGGGAGGGCCCTCCAGGCATGTTCAGAGGCTCTCTCATCCAGATGGCAGAACATGAATGGCAGTCGCAGCCTGACAAGGGAGCTGCTCACTGAGCAGAGGCAGGCCTGGGCAGCTTGTAACTGGCCAGGATGAATGCAAGGTCACCGTGTGGGGAGGCCCACCAGGGATCTAAGCAACCACCTGTTTCTTTGCTGAGTGCAAAAACGGAGCAGCGCGGAGGAGGCTTCTTAATGTGCAGCTGCCCCCCCCCGCCCCGTCACAAGGAGGCCCAGCACGAGGGTGAAGACTGGCCTGCTGCAACATGAATCTGGAGGCTGGCACCAAACGGCTCTGCATCTGACGCAGGTGTCGGTTTCACGGCCTCCCCGCTCACACCTCCCAGATCTGTCCTCTGAGCTGCTGGTGCTCCTGGAACGAGAGGGTACAGTAGCAGACGTCACTTTGCCAAGGCTGGCAGATTCCTGGACACGTGCCTTTGTCCTCTCTCCAGGAACTCGGCCTGAACTCTTTTCGCCCTGAGCTGCTTGTACCGTAAGTGGATCCCAGGAATGAAGATGTGGAGCACAGGAAAGGACAGTGTGTGTGTGTGTGTGTGTGTGTGTGTGTGTGTGTGTGTGTTTGACTGCAGAAAGGTGCTTGGCAGAGTTTGCCCAGCAAGTAAAGTACTAACACCCAATGCAGAATATAGATTCCTCCCACTTCCAGAGTATATGTACATATGAAATGCCAGTGTTCCAGTCCACACAGGCATTATCCAATAACTTTGCAAGAGCTGGGAGGCTGTAATCAGATTTCCATGTGTGTTTTCCCTTTAGAGCCCCCGCAGACGCTCTCTTTGATCAGAGCAGTAGTGCTGAAGGGGTGCATGCTTAACCCTTTCCAGAGTTTGTGGGCACAAGGCACCCATAATTTATGGATTTAGTAACTGTTAGAATTTAATCAAGGTTTGGGGTGTTAAACTGCCAGCCCTGAACTCCCAGATCCAGCAGGGATTCAAGGCTGAAATAACAGAGGCCAGCTTCCTCACGAGGTGGGCACCTGATGATGGCCAGGTTCTTAACCTAACAAAAGATGAGCCATCAGAACATTCAGTGCTGGCTCTTCCAGCTGTGTGTTGGTGGGCAGAGACAAAAAGGGGTTAGGATTTCAGTTGTGGATGGTGTAGGCTGGGGAGAAATCCTTTTCAGTCTGTAAATGGTGACAAGGAAGAAGAAGAGGGGCAAAGAGCACCACATGGGCCAACTGTGACAGAAAGAGAGAGATCGAGAGAGAGAGATCACACATGGCTGAATTCTCTGTTCTAAAACCTACGCCTGCTGTGTCTATGGGAGAAACCAGAGACCCTTTTGGAATGTGAATGCTCTGAACTGTCTGCATTTAGATGCAGGTTGTTTATGAGTGTAAATAAACCATATATAACAAAGACACCACTGTCTCCGCTAAGCCTCATTTCCAAAGGAAACACAGACCCTGGGTAAAGTGTGCCTGCAGCCCCTGGAATCTTGTGGAGATTGGGGAGGCGTGTAACTCTATTTTAATCTAAATGCTTTTTAATATCTACATGAAGCTGCTGGGAAATGTCACCAGGCGATTTGCCATGAATATGCGGGTGACTCTCTAGCTCTCTGTCCCAGCTGAATCAGGAGAGGCGGTTCAGGTGCTGGATCAGTGCCTGGAGGGGCTAGTGAGCTGGAAGTGGGCCAAGAAACTTAAACTAAATGATGATGTGTTTCGAATTCTTGGGTCCAAGAGGTGGGATGGCAGCCTGCTCTCGATGAGGGCATAGCCTGGGGTTACTCCTGGATCCACATGGTCACCGCAGGCTCGGATTTGCCTCTGCAGCAAGCAGTGCCTATTTCCAGCTATGACTGGTTTGCCAGCTATGGACTCTCTTAGAAAGAGATGACGTAGCCACACTGTAACTACAGCCAGACTGTAGTTCCTTGCAGATTAGAAGGCTGCCTGTGCTCTGTGTGATATTGTCCTTGAACACTGGTGCGGAAGGCAGCAGCCAGGTTTTGGTGGGGACAGCTGCTCAAACACATTTAAAACATGTTCTACAGCAGCTGCATTGGGGCTCTTAGTTTCCAAGCCCAATTCACGGGGCTCATTTTAGTCTTTAAAATCCTAAATGACTTAGAAAGTAAAGTCATGGATTCAGAATATATGCAAGTTAACCAGTTAGTCATTTCTCACAAAGGTCATGTCCTTTCAACTTCAAACTGGGCAAGGTGAACAAAATAGCAAAAAGACAGGAACTGGCAAGAAATAAACAATGAAGCAAAGGAATAAAGTTGTTATGACACTTATCCAGGAAACCTCCCCCCCCCCATCACCATAAGTTAATATTAGCCCCAAATAGTACTTAAACCCCAGATCTGTTAGACAGTGGAATTTGCTGCCAAGGAGTGTGGTGGAGTCTCCTTCTTTGGAGGTCTTTAAGCAGAGGCTTGACAACCATATGTCAGGAGTGCTCTGATGGTGTTTCCTGCTTGGCAGGGGGTTGGACTCGATGGCCCTTGTGGTCTCTTCCAACTCTAGGATTCTATGATTCTATGATTCTGTAATTGTTGGGTAGCTCATAAGCTCCAACAGGACCCCCTTTTTGTCGTACACTCTCAAAAATCCGTTTCATGCTGCACTGGACAAGGGGCCAAGAAGCAGATGAGAGAGATGCTGTAAACCTTCCTGGAGGACAGGCTATTGGAGGGAGAGATTACTCTCAGCATGGAAGGCACACATCCCTGACCCCTGACTTGGATTCCATTTACTTCAGGACAGGTATACCACCCCCACCCTCTTTAGTGTGGGCCTGTGGCAAGTTGCTGTGCCTACTCTTCAGGCTTTGGGGCAGTCAGGAATTTGTTTACTCTTAAAATCAAGGTATGCATGATTTGCTGGCCACAGAACTGTGATACTGTCTGAAGCAGCACCTGTCATTTTCATTTCAAGCAATAAACCAATCTTTTTTTAGTTCCTGATGTGTGTAACTTCTTTACAATGGTACCTCGGGTTAAGTACTTAATTTGTTCCGGAGGTCCGTTCTTAACCTGAAACTGTTCTTAACCTGAAGCACCACTTTAGCTAATGGGGCCTCCTGCTGCTGCCGCGCCACCGGAGCACGATTTCTGTTCTCATCCTGAAGCAAAGTTCTTAACCTGAGGTAGTATTTCTGGGTTAGCGGAGTCTGTAACCTGAAGCATCTGTAACCTGAAGCGTATGTAACCTGAGGTACCACTGTATTGGGCATAAGGTTAAAGGCTGAAACACTTGGAAACAAGTTCAATTGAGTTCCATGGGATTTGCTCACAACACAAGTAAGTGCACATTGAATTACAGTCCTAGAGTCACAAAGCAAAAGTCACATCCCCTGGAGGCAGTGAAAGATTTTTACATAACAGGTCCTTTTCTTGTGCACCAGACCGCACCAGATGCCTTGAAACAGCTGCTGAGCCTAAATGAAATGCTCCATGAGCTTGTCTGCACAGGAGAGGAGGGAGGTTGCTGTGCTGATAGAACAGACTCCTACATTAAATAGGGCCCAAAGTCTGGAATGTGGGGGCTTTCCCTCCCACTGAACATCACCTATGGCGTTGCTGTGTGCAATTTGTTGGCTATGACTCAGCAGAACTCAGCAGAAAATAGGTTTAAACCTTTCTCTTTTTCTCCCTCTCTCTCTCTGTGTGTACAGGGAGGAATTTTCAATCATGATGACTCAGACTCTGTGCTTTCAATCTCTATCCACTTTCTTCGTTTTCACACAGTTCATAATTCTATTACCTCTGTCACATTCCACCTCTTAGTTCTCTTTTGTCTGAGCTAAAGAGCCCCAAATACCTCAAGCACAATGAAGGGGCTTGTTCTTCGTCTTCTTTGGCGATCCCTCGTAGCCGAGTAAGATTGTCTTCCATAAACACGGTTTTAACAATGAGTCCATAAGTGACTGTGGAGGCCAATTCTGGATCCACACGTCATTACACAGTGGGCTTGTGACACCCTAAAGACAGCAGAAAGCTTTTTGCACCAATCTTCCTTATTAGGAAAGGTGCTCCAATCCCTTGATCATTTCCTGTGCGTTGTTTGCTCTCCAAGGTCCTTTCTAAGATGCAGTGGTCAAAACGGTGCCCAGTGTTCCGAAAGGGGGGGGGGCTGCACCTTGTAATAACCTTGTAGCAACATTATCAGCTCAAGCCCAGCAGCAAAGCCATATGTGCCCTTGCATTCATTATTACTATAATATTTTTTATTTGTATCCCACATTTCCCCCAGACTGGGAAACAAGGTGGCTTTTAGATGAATATGCAACAATGCAGCTAAATCAGAGAAAGCTAAAAACATAAGAATATACGGTAATAATTTAAAAGTAATTCAACAATAATAGATCCTTTTAATATATTATTTTAATTCTATTAAAAATAAAAATAATACCAAGAATAAAATCATCACAGCATTAAAAGGGTGTTGGAATAAAAAGGTCTTCATCTGCTGGCAGAAGGAACAAGGAGGGAGCCAGTCTAACTTCTCTAGGACGGGAGTTCCAAAGTTTGGGAGCAGCCACCAAGAAGGCCCTCTCCCTCTTACCTGTGAGGGTGGAGGCCTGAGAGAAGGGTTTCCTCTGACCTCAGAGCCTGGGCAGGTTCATATGAGAAACTATGGTCTTCCAAATAGCCTGGACCTAAGCCATACAAGGCTTTGTTGCAGTAGTAGATAGGTAGCCGTGTTGGTCTGCCATAGTCAAAATAAAAAAATTCCTTCCAGTAGCACCTTAAAGACCAACTAAGTTAGTTCTTGGTATGAGCTTTCGTGTGCATGCACACTTCTTCAGATACACTGAAACAGAAGTTGCCAGATCCTTCTATATAGTGAGAAGGTGGGGAGGGGTGTTACTCAGAAGGGTGGTGGGAATGGGAGATAGGCAGATAGCTGGGAGAGCCTGTTGACGACTCTTAACGACTGTAATAGGTCTTACAGGAGAAGGCAAGGGGTGAGGAGGTGAGAAATGGTTTAGTCATGTATAGTGAGATAAGAATCCAATGTCTCTGTTCAGACCAGGTTTTTCCATTGTTTTAAGTTTGGTAATGAGTTGTAATTCAGCAGCTTCTCTTTCCAGTCTGTTTCTGAAATTCCTTTGTAGTAAAACAGCTACTTTGAGATCTTGTATAGAATGTCCTGGGAGATTGAAGTGTTCTCCTACTGGTTTCTCTGTTTTGTGATTCTTGATGTCAGATTTATGTCCGTTTATTCTTTGGCGTAAGGTTTGGCCTGTTTGTCCAATATAGAGAGCTGAAGGACACTGTTGGCATTTGATGGCATACACAATATTAGACGATGAGCAATTAAATAGGCACGAGATGGTATGTGTGATGTTGTTGGGGCCAGTAATGGTGTTGTCCGGGTGTATGTGGCAGCAAAGTTGGCATCTGGGTTTATTGCAGGCTCTGGTGCCAGTGTCCGTGTTAAGTCTGGTTGTAGTATTATTGTGGGTTAGGAGTTGTTTAAGATTGGGTGGCTGTCTGTAGGCAATGAAAGGTCTTGCTCCCAGAGCTTGAGAAAGAGAACTGTCATTGTCCAGGAGAGGTTGTAGGTCTCTGATGATGCGTTGTACTGTTTTAACTTGGGAGCTGTATGTGATGACTAGAGGTGTTCTGTTATTTTCTTTTTTGGGTCTGTCTTGCAGCAAGTTCTCTCTGGGTATCAGTCTGGCTCTGTTGATCTGTTGTCTAACTTCATCTGCTGGGTATTTTAGTTCTGAGAAGGTTTGCTGTAGATCCCTTAGGTGAGAGTCTCTGTCTGTAGAATTGGAACAGATGCGGCTGTAACGTAGTGCCTGGCTATATACAATGGACTGTTTGGTATGTTTGGGATGGTAGCTAGAGGCATGTAGATATGTTTGTCGGTCAGTTGGTTTGCGGTATAAGGTGGTGTCTATGCGCCCATCCTGTATTTTTATAGTAGTGTCCAAAAAATGTATTTCTTGCATAGATTGATTCATTGTAAGGTTGATTGTGGGGTGAAAATCATTAAATTTCTGGTGAAAGGTGTCCAGGGTCTGTTGACCATGTGTCCAGATGATAAAAATATCATCAATGTATCGCAGGTACAAGAGAGGTTTGAGTGGGTAGGAGTTCAGGAAACGTTGTTCTAAATCTGCCATGAAGATGTTGGCATACTGTGGGGCCATGCGGGTGCCCATTGCTGTGCCGCTGATCTGAAGAAACAGGTCATCACCGAATTTGAAGTTGTTGTGGGTAAGGACAAATTGGCAGAGTTTGGTGGCAAGGTCCGCTGTGGTTTTATCTGATATGGTGTTCCTTATGGCTTGTAAACCATCGTTGTGTGGGATGTTGGTGTACAGAGATTCCACATCCATAGTAGCTAGTATAGTGTTGTTGGGAAGATTATTTAAAGATTGTATTTTCCTCAGAAAATCTGTGGTGTCACGTACATAGCTGGGAGCATTGATGGCATATGGTTTCAGAACAGAGTCCATATAACTGTTGGCATTGGACACAGTGTCCTTCAGCTCTCTATATTGGACAAACAGGCCAAACCTTACGCCAAAGAATAAACGGACATAAATCTGACATCAAGAATCACAAAACAGAGAAACCAGTAGGAGAACACTTCAATCTCCCAGGACATTCTATACAAGATCTCAAAGTAGCTGTTTTACTACAAAGGAATTTCAGAAACAGACTGGAAAGAGAAGCTGCTGAATTACAACTCATTACCAAACTTAAAACAATGGAAAAACCTGGGCTGAACAAAGACATTGGATTCTTATCTCACTATACATGACTAAACCATTTCTCACCTCCTCACCCCTTGCCTTCTCCTGTAAGACCTATTACAGTCGTTAAGAGTCGTCAACAGGCTCTCCCAGCTATCTGCCTATCTCCCATTCCCACCACCCTTCTGAGTAACACCCCTCCCCACCTTCTCACTATATAGAAGGATCTGGCAACTTCTGTTTCAGTGTATCTGAAGAAGTGTGCATGCACACGAAAGCTCATACCAAGAACTAACTTAGTTGGTCTTTAAGGTGCTACTGGAAGGAAGGCTTTGTTGGTCTGTGTCCGGAACCAGACCATTAGCCACTGGAGCTGTTATAACAAGGCAGCCCTATTTATTCCTATTTAATTGCTTGTGACAGCAGACTGACAGTGTGTAGAATCTCTGGGTCATCTAGAAATATCGTTGGCCCTCTGGCCCTTTGGGGAAAGCTCATAGCCCTGCGGCAGAGCACATGCTCTGTATCCAAAAAGGCTCCACGTTCCATCCCTGCATGTCCAGGTAGAATGGGGAAGGATTCCAGCCTGAGATCCGGGAGAACTGTGACCACCAGTGTCACCAATATTGAACTAGATGGATTAATGGTTTGACACAGTAGAACACATCTTCTTGTGTTTCTGTGTGTCATCACATGCGACCTGAAACCAGGCTGAGAAGGAAGAAAGGCCGCAGGCCTGGGACAGTTTTGACCACATGCAAAAGTTTGTGCCACTGATATGAGGGGCTGGTTTACAGCATAGAAGCCCTTCCCTCATGCGCTTCCTAAAACAGGGTTGCCATACAGTGGTACCTCGGGTTACATATGCTTCAGGTTACATACACGTCAGGTCACAGACTCCGCTAACCCAGAAATATTACCTCGGTTAAGAACTTTGCTTCAGGATGAGAACAGAAATCGCGCAGTGGCGGCAGCAGAAGGCCCATTAGCTAAAGTGGTGCTTCAGGTTAAGAACAGTTTCAGGTTAAGAACGGACCTCCAGAACGAATTAAGTTCTTAACCCGAGGTACCACTGTAATTCAAAAAGTGAAAATTCAGACACAAAAGTTGTTGAGTTGTTGAGATTTTTCGTGGAGTTTGTTTTTGGGCAATATCTCAAAAAATATAGTTTTTAGTCTTTACCATTTTTGTAAGGAAATCGTAAAAAAAAAAAAAAAACAAACCCTACGCTTCTCATATGGGCTGCCATACACATGAGATTCCCTGGATATTTTAGCCACTTTTCGTTAATTCCGCCCGGATGCCATTTTTGACAGATGAATCCCAGCTGTGTCAGGGAAATTCCAGGTGTATGGCAACCTAAAGGCATTTCTTCTTAGTCCTGGATTCTTTGTTATCCAACAGTGTCTGCACTGCAGCATTTCCACCATCTTCTCCATACTGTTACATTGCTATTTTAGAACCTCTTTCCAGGGCTGAAGGAGAATTTCCTTGCTCCACCTGCCCTGCTTCCACGTTCAGGCACGGGACATGGCTGCTGTCCCTTTGCAGTGGCCTGCAAGGGGAAAGCCTCCCTATCTTATTACGCTGAGCAGGCAAGAAGGGCCAGTCAGAGGGAGACAAAGGCATTAACCGCAAGGGGCAGAAAAGAATCACTGGAATGGAAACTGTCACACATGTTCTTTGGGGAGGTGAGGGTCCTGTTTGGGCAACCTCTGCCCTGTGGTTAATCAGAAGTCCAGTTTATTCAGCAAATTCTCCTCTGGTCCAACTCTAGTTAGTTGGGCCCCCTGAGGTGAGAGCTGCATGTTACTTTTGCAGAGGTTTGCAACACAATGTTGCAGTGTATCCTTACTTTGGTCAGCTTCAAGCTTCTTTTTGACGTCCTACAGACATTACCTGGAATTACTGGGGATGTACACAACTGGGTGGGTGAACTACCATGATGTATTTTTGCTTTGTAGGCACAACACAAAGTGCTGGGAAGGCAATGTTTCTCAAAGTTTTTGAACAGAGGTGTGAGGGCTTCTAAACATCCAAACTGTTAATATTTTACTGGAGAGACACATTTATTGGAGAGACACAATTGCAAACCATAAATGTAGGTTTGCACAATTGAAGTTGATTATATAAAAAGCCCAGATTTTATTGCAATTAGAAGAATGCACTAAAATGTGGGATAAACACTTGATTGATAGGAAGATGTATCACTTCCTTGGGGCAAAATTTTCATTTCCCCCTATGTTAAGCACCATGTACTTGGGCTATACAAATAAACAATAGCACCCGGCTCTTATACTTTCCAGTCTATCTTTGAAGGGAAAAGTGGTGGTGAAAAATATCAGCATCAGTATGTGGGAGTTGAGCTCCTAGGAATAAAATAACTGCCAGGCTGTTAAACTCATACCAGCAAATTCAGGGGAGGAGAGAGAGAGAGAACATTGAAACAATTTGCATTTAAAGGTTAATTTGCACTCTCTGAAACAATATGAGATCCAAGGCTGGATCTAGACATATTAAAAAAGTGTTTCAGGGAAACGCATTGTAAACCTCAAAGTGGGAAAACACGTTGGCAAACGACGGAACTCCACAGCACCATCTGGTGCCCCAGTGTTAAATGTGTATATACTGTAAAATGCTTTTTCTTTACTAATGTAGCTGAGTCCCCAAGCAGAGCCATCCTTTTGCGATGCAACTCTCCAGCCAAGTAATCTGTACATGGATATACTGGGGTAAATTGTGTCTCTCCCGGCATATATTAGTGAAAATAATATAGAAAAATTCATTAAAACATAAAAACAACACAACAACGACTGAAGTTTCAGTCCTGTGTGGAGACAGGCTGCGCTTCCAGACTGCTTCTACTTTCGGGCAGGATTCAGTCACTGTCAAATTCCAGAAGCAAAATTATTGTTTTGCAACAAACCAGGTTCCCCAAAAGATTGGACTTTCCTCAGTAAGGAACAGGAAAGTGGGGGAAATAAGTCTGGCTTTGGTGCAGCATCTAACCTCTTCACAAACAAATCAGGATGAATGCTCAGTAAACAGTTTGGCTGGAAGTGCCCGGCATTATTAACTCAGGAGAAGAAGTAACAAAACACTTGCAATCCATATGTATTGTGCAAGGCCTCATTCAGAACAGCAATTATACCTCTTTGCCCAGATAATTTGTGGAGCAGTAAAAGTGATAGCAAGAAGGAGGGATGGGGAGGGGGCAAATATTCCTAGGAACTGTCTGGGATAGATTGGGCTGAATGCCAAGTCTTAATACCACCTTGTTCTTTTATTGTGCTGCAAAGAAAACTCGTCAGCAAAATTAGGACTTTCTCCCCTCTCTCTAATGTGATTTATTTTACAGTTTTGAATAGGATTAACCGCAGCCCATCTGCAAGAGATTAGAATGATCTGCACTGTCAACAGAAGAGAGAACTCACTGCAACCCCCTCTTTCCTCACCTCGGCTGGCTGACGGCCTCCTTCCTTTTAGCCCTGCTTCCATAGGCACACTCCGAAAGGCCTTTCAAATCCTCAGTTACCAGGGCAACGGAGATGTTCTGAAGCCTGAGGCTGCCGGCAGTGAGGAAGACAAGCTGGACCCCAGTGCTGGGCTAGCCAGGCTAGCCTTGGACATGCAGAGGGAGAGAGCTACTCCCCTGAGGGGACCTGTGATTTGGAAAATGTAAAAGGTGGGGCAATCAGCTAGATGCCCCCTTGGCCTCACCCCACCGATTCTTCTTATACCACTTAGTTGTGGCATAAGAACTTAAGAAGAGCCTGTGGGATCAGGCCAAGGGGGCATCTAGCCCAGCATCCAGGTGCCTCAGCAGCAAATGTACAAGCAGGACCTGAGCTCAATAGCACTCCCCTGTCCCACAATTTCCATCAACTCATATTCAGAAGTGGAGGTAGAACATGCGACTTATCCAACCTCATATAACCCACATGCTTAAGTCGAATTAATGCATGCAGGGGTTAAGACCATAGAGCAGGCTGTCCTGCCGGGCTTGGCTCCCCTTGGGAGCAACAAGGGAATCAGGCCTATTGTTCTCTTCCAGTCTACCAGAGACACTCAACCTGTGAAAAGCTTTTGGGCTGGTTGGTGCAAGCCAGTAATACCAATAATTTAGGAACCTTCACCACCGTCATGACTGTTAAAATAGTATGTGCTGTGGAGATGACTTGGGAGCTAACATTTTGAGTAGAGGCCATAGCTCAGGGGTAGAGCAACTGCAGTGCATGCAGAAGGTCCCAGGCTCAATGCCTGGCAGAGACTCCTTGTCCGAAATCCTGGAGAGTTGCAGCCAGTCAGCGCAGACAGTATTGAGCTAGATGGACCCAGGCTCTGACTATAAGCATTTCCTGTGTTAGGTAAAGGTAAAGGGACCCCTGACCATTAGGTCCAGTCGTGGACGACTCTGGGGTTGTGGCACTCATCTCGCTTTACTGGCCGAGGGAGCCGGCCTACAGCTTCCGGGTCATGTGGCCAGCAGGACTAAGCTGCTTCTGGCAAACCAGAGCAGCGCACGGAAACTCCATTTACCTTCCCACCGGAGCGGTACCTATTTATCTACTTTCGAACTGCTAGGTTGGCAGGAGCAGGGACCGAGCAACGGGAGCTCACCCCGTCACAGGGATTCGAACCGCCAACCTGATCAGCAAGCCCAAGAGGCTCGGTGGTTTAGACCACAGTGCCACTAAAATAGGAAAATAATGGGTAGCCTCCATTAATGGCTAATAAGAATGAATTTGATGAGAAAAGAAATTAATTTTTAAAAGAAATTACAGGGTAGCTTTAGACACATCTTTTGCCTGTTACCATCTTACACTCACAAAACGTGTTGATGGGTAGAAGTGTACCATGACATTATCCAGTGGGAAGATTTATGTGAAACAGAAACTGAAATACACATTTCTGTGATGTGACACTTTCTCATTTTCTGAATCGTTAAGTTCAATTCTTGCACTTCCACAATAGTTTTATTTTTTTTTCCACAAAAGGAAGTCTTCAAGAAAATTCACCAGCATTTTAGCAGTTTTTAGATTAAGCAGTTTTAGATTTAGCAGTTTTTAGATTAATATATGCCTTTTTTGCAAAGCAATTTCCCGTAATACAATTTATTTTTGTATATTTTCACTAATACATGCACTTTTATGCATACTTTACTGCAGTATATGCATTTTTGTACATAAGTTGGCTGCAAAATTCTGAGGATATACCAGAATGACTTATTGTTCTCATATTGTTTCAGATATTGCAAATTATGTAGATTTGCCTTTAAATGTGAGCTGGATCAAATTCTTCTATCTGCTCAAGAAATGTTGCAGTGCAGCAGTGGTAGTAAGGTTTGTCACGTGAGCCGAGCAACAGATTCACAACGTCTGCTGGAGAGCCTGGCCTGAGCTGACTGTCTCCTTCCCTCCTTGTGGCGCCTTTTCCAACCATACTGTGTTAGGAGACAGTGCCCAGGCCAACGTCCAGTGGCAAGCGTCACTGCCAGAATGACACCTCAAGACACCTGAAGGCAGACCTGCAGTGGGAAGTTTTTATGTGTGGTGTTATGTTATGTTTTTATATGTGTTAGAAGCACAGAGTGGCTAGGGCAGGAGTCCTCAAACTTTTTAAACAAGGGGCCAGTTCACTGTCCCTCAGACACTGTTGGGGGCCGGACTATAGTTTGAAAAAAAGAGTGCCTTCATTATACACCTTTAGGCAGCAGGCAAAAGTGTTCCATTTTAGCCAGGCTTTCGGTTAATTTGATTGACATCCTATGCCCTTTTTAAATGTGGTTCTTTTTTGGGGGGGAGATGTGTTATTGGGTTGTTGTTTTTATTTTGATTATATATATATTGTGGTTTTAGATTTAGATTTTGTTCTGTGAACTGCCCTGAGACCTCCGAGTATAGGGCATATATAAATTCAATTAACAACAACAACTCAGCGGCAGTCCCAAATTCAACCCCGGGCATCCCCAGGTGGCATTGGGAGAGCCTCCTGCATGAAGCCCCGGAGTGCTGCTGCCAGCCAGGGTAGGCAATACTGAGCAATGGTCTGGCTCGGTATAAGGCAGGTCCCCGTGCCTCTTTCTCCTCCTCCTCCTCCTCCTGTTGCAAGGGCTGGCTGCTTGTCGGGAGAGGCTGCCCCTTCTCTCCGCCTCCAGCCCATGGGATCCCGCTCTGCAGGGAGGCGCCTGCGGGCTGAGGGGGCTCCAAGGACTAAGCAGCGCAGCTGGGCCTGCGATAAGGCGGGTGGAACGGAGAGTCTGGAGCCAAAGGGTTTGCGGTGCCATTGCCTGGCTGGCGCCTCTGCCAT
Source organism: Podarcis liolepis (assembly GCF_965112155.1). Classification (NCBI taxonomy): domain Eukaryota; kingdom Metazoa; phylum Chordata; class Lepidosauria; order Squamata; family Lacertidae; genus Podarcis; species Podarcis liolepis. The sequence continues at coordinate 1,650,060 of NC_139561.1, read as the reverse complement.
AGCGGGGAGTGGGCACCTACGGGAAGGCAGAGGGGTCAAGAGCAAAGTTCCACGGAACCTCGAAAGGCAAGAGGAGGGAGGGAGCTATGCAGAGACACCCCTCCGCCTTAGCCGGAAACTACAAATCATCCCAGCATGCAATGCAGTCACAGAGAGGATGATTAGGCCGGGCGTGGAGTTGTTGCCAAATGCTTTCACTGCGTTCAGTCAGAATGCTTTGCCCCCGCTTTGCCGCTCGCTGTAGGCCGCCCTCCCACGCCCCTCCCCCCTTCGTTCACCCCTGCCGGTGGGCCGGGTTCAGGACCCTGGCGGGCCGGATCTGGCCCGCGGACTGTAGCTTGAGGACCCCTGGGCTAGGGCAACCCAGCCAGATGGGCCAGGTATAAATAATAAAAAATTATTGTTGTTGTTGTTGCTGTTATTATTATTACTATTATTAACAGGAACAGCTGAGCTCCCCACCCACCAGCATCTGCTGGCTGTGGCAGCTGCTCATTTTGCCTCCTGGTAGGGCCTAACAAAAAATCGGAAATATGAAAGGAACATTTCGTACAAAGATTACCATAATAAAGAACAAAAGTGGTAAAGATCTAACTGAAGCAGAAGACATCAAGAAGAGGTGGCAAGAATACACAGAGGAATTATACCAGAAAGATATGGATGTCTCGTACACCCCAGGTAGTGTGGTTGCTGACCTTGAGCCAGACATCCTGGAGAGTGAAGTCAAATGGGCCTTAGAAAGCACTGCAAATAACAAGGCCAGTGGAAGTGATGGTATTCCAGCTGAACTGTTTAAAATTTTAAAAGATGATGCTGTTAAGGTGCTACACTCAATATGCCAGCAAGTTTGGAAAACTCAGCAGTGGCCAGAGGATTGGAGAAGTTCAGTCTACATCCCAATCCCAAAGAAGGGCAGTGCCAAAGAATGCTCCAACTACCGCACAATTGCACTCATTTCACATGCTAGCAAGGTTATGCTTAAAATTCTACAAGGAAGGCTCAAGCAGTATGTGGACCGAGAACTCCCAGAAGTGCAAGCTGGATTTAGAAGAGGCAGAGACCAAATTGCAAACATGCGCTGGATTATGGAGAAAGCTAGAGAGTTCCAGAAAGACATCTACTTCTGCTTCATTGACTATGCAAAAGCCTTTGACTGTGTTGACCACAGCAAACTATGGCAAGTTCTTAAAGAAATGGGAGTGCCTGATCACCTCATCTGTCTCCTGCGAAATCTCTATGTGGGACAAGAAGCTACAGTTAGAGCTGGATATGGAACAAATAGATGGGGAAGAAATGGAGGCAGTGAGAGATTTTACTTTCTTGGGCTCCATGATCAGTTCAGATGGTGACAGCAGTCACGAAATTAAAAGACGCCTGCTCCTTGGGAGAAAGGCAATGGCAAACCTAGACAACATCTTAAAAAGCAGAGACATCACCTTGCCAACAAAGGTCCGTATAGTAAAAGCCATGGTTTTCCCAGTAGTGATGTATGGAAGTGAGAGCTGGACCATAAAGAAGGCTGATCGCCGAAGAATTGATGCTTTTGAATTATGGTGCTGGAGGAGACTCTTGAGAGTCCCATGGACTGCAAGAAGATCAAACCTCTCCATTCTGAAGGAAATCAGCCCTGAGCGCTCACTGGAAGGACAGATCGTGAAGCTGAGGCTCCAATACTTTGGCCACCTCATGAGAAGAGAAGACTCCCTGGGAAAGACCCTGATGTCGGGAAAGATGGAGGGCACAAGGAGAAGGGGACGACAGAGAATGAGATGGTTGGATGGTGTTCTTGAAGCTACTAGCATGAGTTTGATCAAACTGCGGGAGGCAATGGAGGACAGAAGTGCCTGGCGTGCTCTGGTCCATGGGGTCACGAAGAGTCGGACATGACTAAACGACTAAACAACAACAAGGGCCAGCTCAGAAGCTACAGTTAGAACTGGATATGGAACAACTGATTGGTTCAAAATTGGGAAAGGAGTATGGCAAGGCTGTATATTGTCTCCCTGCTTATTTAACTTATATGCAGAATTCATCATGCGAAAGGCTGGACTGGATGAATCCCTAGCCGGAATTAAGATTGCCGGAAGAAATATCAACAACCTCAGATATGCAGATGACACAACCTTGATGGCAGAAAGTGAGGAGGAATTAAAGAACCTCTTAATGAGGGTGAAAGAGGAGAGCGCAAAATATGGTCTGAAGCTCAACATCAAAAAAACGAAGATCATGGCCACTGGTCCCATCACCTCCTGGCAAATAGAAGGGGAAGAAATGGAGGCAGTGAGAGATTTTACTTTCTTGCGCTCCATGATCACTGCAGATGGTGACAGCAGCCACGAAATTAAAAGACGCCTGCTTCTTGGGAGAAAAGCAATGACAAACCTAGACAGCATCTTAAAAAGCAGAGACATCACCTTGCCAACAAAGGTCCGTATAGTAAAAGCTATGGTTTTCCCAGTAGTTATGTATGGAAGTGAAAGCTGGACCATAAAGAAGGCTGATCGCCAAAGAATTGATGCTTTTGAATTGTGGTGCTGGAGGAGATTCTTGAGAGTCCCATGGACTGCAAGAAGATCAAACCTCTCCATTCTGAAGGAAATCAGCCCTGAGTGCTCACTGGAAGGACAGGTCGTGAAGCTGAGGCTCCAATACTTTGGCCACCTCATGAGAAGAGAAGACTCCCTGGAAAAGACCCTGATGTTGGGAAAGATGGAGGGCACAAGGAGAAGGGGACAACAGAGGACGAAATGGTTGAATAGTGTTCTCGAAGCTACCAGCATGAGTTTGACCAAACTGCGGGAGGAAGTGGAAGACAGGAGTGCCTGGCGTGCTCTGGTCCATGGGGTCACGAAGAGTTGGACATGACTAAACGACTAAACAACAACAAAAGGGCCAGCTCTGTCGGGCAGAAAGAATCATCATCATCTACCCCACATCTGCTCAATAGCGCTTCCTCTTTAACCAGTGGTGTAGTATAGTAATGCTTTGTGTTCTGATTTCAGGATCCACTGAAATTGGTTATTTATGCCAATCACCTGTTCTTACACCTTCTGAGGCAAAGCTTTGTCCATTTCTGGTACTTCCACTTCTGCAGTCTTTCCATTCCCTTGAGCTAAGAAAGTGAAAAGTGCCATGTTAGCAGAAACAATCTGAATGACTGACAATCTGGGCGGATACGAAGGTTCTTCCTTCTACCTCTGTTGGTGAATATCAGCCTCAGTTGAATTCCGCTATAAAAATAGCTTTATAGATCAGCAGAACACTTAAAGGGGTGGGAGCAAGTATCCATCTCAGCAAGCTGCCCTTTGTACTTCTTGGTGTTGCTGTATTTCATAAACATAAGGTTGGATAGGAAATGTTGGTTTACTGAGTGAATTGTCTGCCAATAATTGCCAGGGCTGCTACTCAACATGTTTTTTTATGGGTCCGCTTAGAGTTCTGTGCAATGGCAATTTCCAGAGGGATTGCTGTCTAAGTTTTTTGCTGCAAAAACAATGAAGAGACAATAAAAAAGAGGCTGAAAACATTGAGAAGCACCTTAAAGTGCAATACATTTTTATCATTGCATAAGTGCCTGGCATTCCCTGGTCCATGGGGTCACGAAGAGTCGGACACGACTAAACGACTAAACAACAAACCAGGGGTATCCAGCTTTTTTTTAAGACAGTGGGCCTATCTGAGAAAGTGCTGTGGTGACCAATCACAAAACGACTGTGGAGGTGGGTGGCTTAACATTAAAAGGTTTCTGTGGGTGACATGGGCATAGCCGGGGGGGAACAACTGCCCCCCTAAATCAATACAAATCAGTGCAAATCAGAGGTTCTGCCTCCACTAACAAAAGCCTGTCCCCCTAACAAAAGCCTACATAACACATAAGACTTCTACATTTTAAGGAGCAGAAAAAGAGACAGTGCCACAAAATGTTGTGGGCAGGCTCCTGCATCAGTCTCCCCTGTCTGAATCAACAGGAAAAAGGGCCCCAACATCAGCTGCCACTGTGCTCACTCACTCTGCCCTTCTCCTCTGTTCAGAATGGAAAGGGGAGTGCAAGCAGGAACTGAGCAGGAAAAGCAAACTGTATCGAGTGCATTGTGAATTTCTAAGGGGGTATTTATCTGATACAATTCTCCCAATTGGAGAACAGAGTGTTTGAGGACCAGAACATTCGCAGGGACACAAAAATGCTTGTTTACAAAGCTATTGTACTACCAACTTTACTGTACGCTTATACAGTACCACTTACAAACACCTCAAAAATAAGTCATGCCAGACCAATCTGATTTCTTTTTTTGATGGAATTACAAACTTGGTGGATCGGGGAAATGGTGTGGACATAGTGTATCTTGATCTCAGTAAGGCTTTTGACAAGTCCCCCACAATATTCTTGGGAGCAAGCTAGTAAATGTGGGTTGAACAAGGTAACTGTTAGGTGGATTTGTAGCTGGTTGACTGGCTGAACCCAAAGAGTACTCATAAATGGCTGCTTGGCATCCTGGAAAAAAGTGACAAGTGGAGTGCTGCAGGGTTCTGTCCTGGGCCCATTGTTGTTCAACATTATAAATGACTTGGATGAAAGAACTGAGGGGATGCCCATCAAATTTGCAGATGACACCAAACTGGGAGGGGTAGCTAATGCCGCAGAAGACAGAATCAGAATTCAGAATCTTTAACAGACTGGAGAACTGGGCCCAAGCTAACAAAATGAATTTCATTAGGGACAAATGTAAGAGTCTGCACTCAGGCAGGAAGAACCAGATGCCCAAATATAGGATGGGGGACACCTGGCTTACTAGCAGGACCTGTGAAAAGGATCTAGGGGTCTTGGTGGACCACAAGCTGATCATGAGTCAGTGAATGCTATTCTAGGATGCACCAGCAGAAGTGCTTTCCAGGTCTTTGTTTACTTTGCCTTTTTGCTTTTCTAGCCATGGGGTGTCCCTCCTGGATTGTTAGCAGGCTCTGCATAATTAGCTGAGCTCTAAGTGGAAAGATACCTGTGAAGCTGAAAGCATTTGCTGGTTTGTGTGAGGGCTTATCTTCATTTCTTATTGGTTAGGAGGGAGGAGGGAGAGAGCAAAAAAAGCTGGAGACACTGTGCCTAAAAATTATTTGCAAAATTTGTATTCAGCTGACCTACCCCCTGGGAAGCTGTTATGTCTCCTCCGGTATATTCAACTATATGATGATTTATTGCACAGCCCTACCGGTCATGTTGTGCGGATGCCTGATTATTGTCTTCCAAAGCAACTACTCTATTCCCAACTTAAGAATGGAAAGTGAAATACTGGTGGACAACAAAAGACGTTTAAAGACACTCTCAAGGCAAATCTTTAAAAATGTATTATAAGCACTGATAACTGGGAAACACTGGCCTGCGACTGCTCCAATTGGAGAACAGCCGTTACCAAAGGTGTCATGTACTTTGAAGAAGCATGAACTCAGGGCGAAAAGGAGAAACGAGCTAAGAGGAAGGCACATTTGGCAAACTCTCACCATAATCAACTACACTGTGGAAGGATGTGTGGATCCAGAGCTGGCTTCCACAGACACCTATGGACACACGGTTAAGACCATATTCATGGAAGACGATCCTGCTTAGAATCATAGAATCATAGAGTTGGAATAGACCACAAGGGCCATCGAGTCCAACCCCCTGCCAAGCAGGAAACACCATCAGAGCACTCCTGACATATGGTTGTCAAGCCTCTGCTTAAAGACCTCCAAAGGAGGAGACTCCACCACACTCCTTGGCAGCAAATTCCACTGTCGAACAGCTCTTACTGTCAGGAAGTTCTTCCTAATGTTTAGGTGGAATCTTCTTTCTTGTAGTTTGGATCCATTGCTCCGCGTCCGCTTCTCTGGAGCAGCAGAAAACAACCTTTCTCCCTCCTCTATATGACATCCTTTTATATATTTGAACATGGCTATCATATCACCCTTTAACCTCCTCTTCTCCAGGCTAAACATGCCCAGCTCCCTTAGCCGTTCCTCATAAGGCATCGTTTCCAGGCCTTTGACCATTTTGGTTGCCCTCCTCTGGACACGTTCCAGTTTGTCAGCGTCCTTCTTGAATTGTGGTGCCCAGAACTGGACACAGTACTCCAGGTGAGGTCTGACCAGAGCAGAATACAGTGGCACTATTACTTCCCTTGATCTAGATGCTATACTCCTATTGATGCAGCCCAGAATTGAATTGGCTTTTTTAGCTGCCACGTCACACTGTTGGCTCATGTCAAGTTTGTGGTCAACCAAGACTCCTAGATCCTTTTCACATGTACTGCTCTCAAGCCAGGTGTCACCCATCTTGTATTTGTGCCTCTCATTTTTTTTGCCCAAGTGCAAAACTTTACATTTCTCCCTGTTAAAGTTCATCTTGTTTGTTTTGGCCCAGTTCTCTAATCTGTCAAGGTCGTTTTGCAGTGTGATCCTGTCCTCTGGGGTGTTAGCCACCCCTCCCAGTTTGGTGTCATCTGCAAATTTGATCAGGATGCCCTTGAGTCCATCATCCAAGTCGTTGATAAAGATGTTGAATAAGACCGGGCCCAAGACAGAACCCTGTGGCACCCCACTAGTCACTCTTCTCCAGGATGAAGAGGAACCATTGATGAGCACCCTTTGGATTCAGTCAGTCAGCCAGTTACAAATCCACTGAGTGGTAGCATAGTCAAGACCGCATTTTACCAGCTTCTTTACAAGAATATCATGGGGCACCTTGTTGAATGCCTTACTTGGCTGCAAGTGATTGCCAAAGAAGAAGAAGATTTCCCAAGACCCTTCATGAATGCCACAGGAGGTACTGGATTGGACACTGGCCCCCCTAGGGCACCACTTTGGCAATTCCTGCTTTTGTGGATTAGAGTCCATATCATTAGCTGGTCAGCAGCTACTCAGTGCTGGATGTTCCATTTAACCATGGTGGATTAAGCAGGCTCAGAGTTGGCTTGCATCAGCTTTCCTGAGCGGCTGTTCCAAAGAATGACCTTTTCCTCTAAAGAAAAAAAAGTACAAAGTCTTGTGGCATCTTAAAAACTAACCATTTTATTATGGCATCAGCTTTCATGTCTAAATGAATCAAGATTGCATCATACAACCGTGAGTTCTAAAGAAGGGGGGGAAAGAGACATAATTTAGATGAGAACCTGTTCAGAAGACAGCAGTAAATGACAGAATAGCCTTTGCCAAAAGTGTTTGGTGGCATACAAAGTGAGAAGGTAACCTAAATAAGCTTGCTTCATGAACCTTGCTGGCCCTTGGGCAGGGTGGGCATGTGCCCTACTTTAAAGGGCAGTTTTGTGTTTGAAGGCACCCTCTTGTTTTAAGGACTAATCAGTCTAATTAAGATTAAAGATAAAGAACCTCAGGAAGAGAGAGCGGAGGGGTGGGGCCTTAAAGTAGCCCATCAACACTGAGCAGATGGCTGCAGGCACACAGCTCACCTGGGCACAATTTCTTCCCAGCTATGGGAAATGTGCTGCATTTCTGTGTACATTATAGTAACTCTTTCTAAATGTGAATCTGTATGCTTAAAGAATATGCAAATCTGTGTCCTACTTTGCTTGCAGAAGATCCCAAGTTTGATCCCTGCATTGATCTCCACATAGGGCTGGGAGAGATCCCAAGGAGTTGCTGCCAGTCAGTGTTGACAGCACTGAGCTTGGTGGACCAAGGGTTGGACACAGTGGTGGGAGAAGGCAAGAAAAGAGACAGCTTGAATTTGTTCAGAAAGAGAAAGGAATCTGAGATTTTCAGGTAGCAATCTTGGGAGGCTATAAGTGTGTGCAGTTGTGGCAGTGATGGGTGGGCGGGTGGAAAGACAGAAGTCTGAGATGGCTTTGAAGACCAGCACTGAGAAATGAATTAAATAGACAAATACTACAGAGGGCACCCTAAGCCCCCAGAATTCTCTTCTTGCATAGAAAATGACCTTGGAGAACGCACTCTGAAACCACCTACCCACTAGGGAAGGTGAGGGAAATAATACCCCTGGTTGATGGATGCCTTGTTTAATAACTATAGTCATGGGCCCACATGGGCCAAACAGACATTCTATCAGAATCTATGGGCTTTTTTTCATGCACACCCAGCAGGGAAGACCACTGTACTGTGGGCAACTCTTATTAATTGCTCAATATTCCCAAAGAGTGAAGCATGCACAGGGAGAAGTTCTCCTAAGGCAACTTTCCTCAACCTGGTGCCCTCCAGATGTGCTGGATCACAACTCCTACCAGCCCCAGCTATCACAGCTGGAGATTCAGTCCAGCACATCTGGGTTCAAAGGATGACAAAGGTTGCATTAAGGAATAATCACATGTGCTCTGAAATCTCTCTGCTTAGTATATTTTGACCTTTCTGTCTATTTTATGGGGTGTTTTCCAAAGCTTGCTGGAGTATGGGGCATATTCTGAAAGGAATGTTGCTCCTTTCGAAACAAAGGCTATCCAACAATTAAACTTCTGACCCTATAAACTAAAGCACAAGCCATTTCTCTCCTGGGGCCTTCCTTGAGTCACTTCCTGTCTGTGTGCAGCCGCTTCTCCCCATCTTCAACGTCAGTAATTATAACAAATGTGTGTGCTTGCATTTTGAAGCATGGAACCAAAGACGTATGTATCACACAGTGAGATATTTATCTGTACGTACAGGCAGAATTACTTCTCTGATGCAACATGTGCCTGCCAAGAATTAATTTGAAGTATTTCTGTAGTTAAATATTACCTAATCCTTTTTAGTGATGTATACACTGAACAATTGTTATAGAAGATGTATTTAGGATGTAAAGAGCAATGCTTCAAAGTGTTGTTCAGTCAAACGAGTATGATTCTTTCCTCTGATGTCTATATGTGTTATTTCTTTAGCATGGCCAACTTTCTTACTGCCAGGCTGTCTTTAACAGCAGCCTCACAGGCCAAAATCAAGCAGGATAATATTTTCCCACCTTTTCATCCTCCACTCCCATGTTGCCAGTTTGTGACCGAGGTATTCCCTCAATTCACATGTGACAATGAACTGGGAAATGCATGTTTTCCCCAGCATCCTTTCTGCACTCTCTTCTGAGCAAGACACCAGGTGTGCCTGCCACACAGCAAGCTGGCAATCTTGGAAGTGGAGGGCGGGAAAAACATTAATCCACTGTGTTTCCCCATCACTTTCCTAACTGCAAAAAGCTTTTTAAAAGTGAATTTGTTGCACCAGGACAACAGATCACTTTAATCAACTGTGACTTTGCAGACCAAAAGTTACGATATGAGCTTCAACCCCTCCCACAAAATACTGATAGTCTGATGACCTCAGTCAGTCAAGGTTTTTATTTATGACCAGTCAGCTAGGCCAATGGAAAACTCTGCACAACTGTTTAAACGGAAAAACAACAGAGTAATCATAAATCTGACGTGTTGCAATATCAACCTCTGTCAGATGGCAAAAGAGGAAGCCATATCACTACAATTAATGGCACCAATTGTTAAAAAGTATATTTAATAAAGCAGGGCTCAGGAGTCCTTGGCCCTCTAGATGTCATTGGACTGCAGCTCCCATCATCTCTGGGCATGACCCTGCTGGTTGAGCAGGGCTGATGGAAGTTGGAGTTCAGCAACTTCAGGAGGGCTACCAGTTCTCTGCATTAAAGCTACCTGAGCTACCGCAGCAAATGTTGGAGCTTAGTAGACTACAAATATGTCATGGCTAGATAGCACATGTGGACTATTCCGTTCATGGCAAAAACTGACCTTCAGGCAGCAGGGATGGGGTGGGATCAGGCAATATATGAAGGCCGTAATTGGTGTCTGAATAGCACAGCAGCACCATTTTGACATAGTGTCGGGGAGTATCTGGGCTCTGCTTCACCCAAAAAATGTTTTGGACTGGCATTGCCACCTCAGCAACTTGTGTTGCTATATTATATTTACTTATTTTTAATTTTTAAATACAAATATAAATTAGTACCTTAGCAATTACTACTAAAAAATGGTAAATAATAATACATCAATAATGTAAGATACAGTATATAAATACAATACTATCCTAAAAGATAAGAGATATCTATTTTCAAGATAAAAACTTTATTTTCCTGAGTTTATAAAAAAAGAATTGGACACATTGCACTGCACTGCACATATTGCACTGCACGGGACAGGTCTTTCGTGCCAACAATGCAATTACCTAATTTTTGCCTTCTTTCCGGACATATTTTAATAAGATATCTCCAAAATAAAAAGAAAATAGGGGCCATAATTAACCAGACAAAGTATGGATTGTGAATAGAAACTAATGAAGTATGAGGCCTTCTCCCAAAGCAGTTTATTTATCTCGAAATAGTATTAACACAGCGATCACTAATCTGGTGGTCTCCAGATGTTGTGGACTACAACTCACATCACCCACAGCTAACATTGGAGGATCGGGAGGGCAAAGCATCTCTAGGGTGCCGGTATTAACAGAGTGTGGTATTAATCTGTTCCTGGCTTTTAAACGCTAACTCATTTGGCTGCATGTTGTAGGCAAGAATTGCCTCATCCCTGTCAGGACTTCAGAGTCCACAAACAACCAAGATGGTGTGAGGGTTGCAGAGTCTGTTGCTAAAGAGCCAGACCAGGTGCAGGGCTCTGCTCCTGGTGTTGGAGATCAGAAGATTGCAGGGAGAGAGCCTGGACCCTTGAGTTTGAGGAAGCAAGCAGCTCCCACTTCGCCTCACCAACCCAGCAGTGCAGGGAGTGCATCAGGTGAGAGGCCAGGGAAGTAGTACAGTACCTTTGGGGGTGTCGAGGAGAAAGGGTCTGTGGGCAGAGGCTTATAAAGGCTTGGAATTCTCTCAAACTTTGTTAGACCAAGTTGCTTGCTCAGATGTATCCATGATTCCGTAACTTTAAAACCACCACCACGCAACCCATCCCAAAACTTTCCATCATGGTGGCTGAAATCTTTTGTTCTCGGAGGAAAGCGTCTGCTACTTTGGTGATTTAACGGATGCAAAAAGTGCCAGTTCCATTTCTTGATAACTTGTTTTTGGTTTGACCATATGTATGTCACACTGGGTTGAGAGTGGATGACCATTTTGCCAGAGTATAAAAGGTAGCTGCTCCCCACAACTTGTGGAAGAATTGTCACTCCGTGGTAGAGCACAACCTTGGCTTGCTGAAAGACCCGGGTTCATCCTCTGGTGTCTCCAGGCAGGGCTGGAAAAAGGCCCGTGTCTGAAACCCTGGAGAGCTTATGTCACTAAGAGCTTATGCCAGTGTAAGGGCCGCCTCATTTGATCCCTATGGCTTAAAAACTGGGCTTGGCAACTGGCATCTGAAATGCTACATATGTCAGTATTTTGTTTTCTCCTCTGTGCACTGATCTCTGTAAGACCTGGGACCCTGATATGCCACACCCACAAGCATATAATAAAAAGGGGTCCGTTCCGAAGCATATCTGGTACATATGATGAGAGTCCTGTTGCTCAAAGCTTAAGAACACAAGACAATAATAATTAGTTTGAGGGATCAGAGCAAGCAAGACCCAGCTAATCTGCTCTTCTGCTTCCAACTGCAGTCCGCTGGGTGCCTCTGGGCCCCCTCAGGCAAGGCAGTGAAGGGAACGCACTCCCCCTCTTGATCCTCAGCACCTGCTATTCCATATCAACTTCCTCTGTGCTTGTTTGCCTCACTCTTGAGCTGCTTACAAGGCTAATAGGTATGCTTTCACCCCACTAGACCTGCATGACTGTGTCCCACCAAAAGGGGTCAGACTTTTGTCTTTCAAATTTCAGTGGAGCTCTGTGGGAGAACAACCCCCCCCCAACTCTCGCCTTCCATTCTGTGCATGCGCTAGGTCATAGTTGTGACACCCAGTGGTGCCCCCCTTGGCTTGGCATCCAATGCAGTGGAACCGGTCATGCTGCCCTAAATCTGCCTCCACACCTAACCAAACTCCAGAGGCAGAGTTAGGGCAGTGCAACCACTTCTGCCACATTGGGCTCTGAGCCTAGGGGGCACTGCAACTAGGGTGTAGTGAACTGGGCAGAATAGAATGAGAGAGGCGGGCGGAGGTGCCACGTTTTGTCCTCGCACAGGGCACTACTGAATGTTGAAAGTCTTCCCCTGTAAACACAGAGCACCAAATGTATGCTGTGGCCTCTCAGATACTTGAGGCAAGGGCTGTCGCTCAGTTAGAGCATTTCCTTTGCATGGAGAAGTTTCAGGTTCCATCTCCAGGTAGGGCTGGCAGAGACCTCTGCCTGAAACTCTTGAGAGCCGCTGCCAGTCAGTGGATAATACTGAGCTAGATGGACCACTGCTCTGAGCTTCCTGGGCGCCTGCTTTTCCCCTTTATGGCAGCAAAAGCAGGAGGTTTATTGAGCCCCTGGTCAGCTGTGTTTGGCTTGGCAGGGCACAAACAGTCCAGGCCTGTGCCAAGAGAATATACACAATGGTGTAAAATAAGATTTTGTGGAAGGTTCCATGATGCAGCTGGATAATTTTCGTTACAGAGGAGCCCTTTACATGGTAATGCCATTAAAAAAGTCAGCAACCTAAGGTGCCTCCAGCCTGTCACTATTTTGCATGACAGATTTAAGCACATACTGGAAATGTGGGTTTGGGCAAGTAGTACTTGAGTAAAGTAAAGTACTCCATTGCTCCTGCAGAGCAAATCCACTTAAAAAAAACCAGAAACAGATTTTTTTGTGGTTAGGAAAGTGATGAGAAAATACACTGAAAAGTATGGGACAGGCAAATGATTAGCAGGAGCATCCTGTAAGCATCCTGTAAGCAAATTGGGGTGAATGGTCATTGTCACATAACCTCCTTGCAAAATCAAATGTTCAATAAAGACTGGTCCTGGTCTAACCACTGCGTAAGCTTTGTGCAAGCAAATCAGGGTGAATAAGCAGGTCATGTGGAGCAGCCCTTTCTAGTTACATATTCTATTGATGTTTGAAAACCTTTTGCCTCCATGTGCTTGGCTCCTATTTCTCTTTACTCATTGCCTGCATTTGGCAACAGTTATCCTGTCTTACATCAGCCCAGATGGACTACCTGCATTGCCTCAAGGTATCCTAACCTGCCTACTATGGCAAAGCAGGTCTGTCTGCTTCTTTGAGATCTTGCTGACGCTACCTGGAACTAAGGCAGCTGGATCATCCGGGGATATATGCAACTGGATTGCCCTGACCTATTTTTGCTTTGTGGATGGAACAGAAAGTGCTGGGAAGGCAGAGGCAGTTCTTCTCAAGCTTTCCAAGCGGAGGTGTGGGGGCTTCTAAACTTCCTCTGTTTTCTGCCTCCCAACCCAAACAACACAGCACCAATCATATATGCTCCACAAGTACAGAGAACCTTATACTGTACACTGGGGGAAAGTGACAAGTGGGGTGCTGCAGGGTTCTTTCCTGGGCCTGTTGTTCTTCAACATCTTTATAAACAACTTGGACAAAGGAACTGAGGGGATGTTCATCAAATTTGCAGGTAACACCAAACTGGGAGGGGTAGCTTAATGCCACAGAAGACAGAATTGGGATTCAAAATGACTTTAACAGATTGGAAAACTGGACCCAAATGAACAAAATGAATTTCAGTAGGGACAAATGTACGATTCTGCACTTAGGCAGGAAGAACCGGACGCACAAAAATAAGATTGGGGACACTTACTAGCAGTACATGTGTCAGGAACTGAGAAGAAGAGGAATGGTGGAGACCCCCTCCCCAGCCTGACCCTTCCAGAAAACTGGGAAATAATGGGAGAGGAGGAGGAGGAAGAGGAAGAACCAGGAGGGCAGCAGTTGATGGACACAGTGTCTTTAGAAAGCATCCAGACACCCCCCCCCAGAACCCGACGGGCATTGATAGTAGAGCAAAGGGCCCTCAGTGCCACCCATGGAGGAGATGATGACAAATGAGGAAGGAGGAGAAAAGGGGGTGGAGAGTACTTCAGGGCAACACCATTATTCCAAGAGGCTGCATTCCAAGCCTCTGTAAATACTGAATAAAAAGCAGATGGTAAGGACTTTTCCTTGTCTTATCCATTCCTGGCAACCTGCCATGGGGGTTGGCCTGACAATACATGAAAAGGATCTAGGGGTCTTGGTGGACCACAAGCTGAGCATGAGTCAACCGTGTTATGCAGCAGCAAAAAAAGCTAATGCTATTCTAGGATGCATCAACAGAAGCATAGTGTCCAGATCAAGGGAAGTAATAGTCCCACTCTGTTCTGCCTTGGTCAGACCACACCTGGAATACTGTGTCCAGTTCTGGACACTACAATTTAAGAAGGCTGTTGACAAGCTGGAATGTGTGCAGAGGAGGACAACCAAGCTGGTCAAGGGTCTGGAAATGAAGCCTTTTGAGGAAGTTCAGCAGTTGACCAGAGTCCCTCAGAAGGCTGCGGACTCTCCTTCCTTGGAGGTTTTCAAGCAGAGGTTGGGTGGCCATCTGTCAAGGATGCTTTAGCTGAGATCCCTGCATTGCAGGGGGTGGGACTAGATGACCCCCAGGGTCCCTTCCAACTCTACAATTAGATGATTCTATGATTCTAGGGTGCTTCCAAACTGCCAGTATCTTACAGGAGCAATTCAAGTGCTTACTGAAAAATTTAGGTTTGTGCAATAGAAATTGATTAACGTGCTTGGTCACCCTAGCACAGCAAATCCACTTTAAAAAAAATAAATCAGACTTTTTTGGCTATAGGAAAGTGACAGGAACATGCATTTAAATGTGTGGGATTAACAAAATGTTATCAGGAAGACATAGAAACACCCCACAAGCAAAAAGGATGAATTGCTTTTGTAAAATGGATGAATGCAAGATTAATATTCATTGTCATATAACCTCCCTGTAAACAAATCAGAATAAATTCTGAATAAACACCAAATATAATTTAACCTCCATGGAAGCTTTGTGCAAGCAAATCAGAAGAAAAGTCAAGAAACAGGTCAACTGGAGACCACAGTGTTATGTATTGATTCTACTATGTTCAAGAGGCTCTCAACTGGCTGTTGAATTTCTAGATTGCTGCCATTTTCAGGTGGGATTCAATCACATCAGCAAATTCGGGTTGCATAATTACAGTTGATCGGGCATCATTGCACAACACACCTGATCCCACCCACCGATTATTGGAACTTTTTGCAATAACAAAAGTCATGGAGAACTGCACTGGAAAGTATGGGATAACAATTGTATAACCTCCCTGAAAACAAATCAAAATGGATGCTCAAGAAATAGTTCACATTGTGTAACCTCCTTAGAAACTTTGCGCAAACAAATCAGGATAAGTGCTGGATAAAAGGACTATGGAAGCAACCAAAGGCTGCATGCACACAACACATTTAAAGCACTGTCCTTGCCAAGAATTGGAGAACTGCAGTTTATTGCTCACAGAGCTAGAATCCCCAGCATAAACTAAAGTTCCCAGGATTCTTTGGAGGGATGTGTTTTTCTTAAGCTCGCTTCTTCACACATCATGTTGGGATCATAAATCCCACTTCAATCCACTGTCCAAGTCTGTCCACTTTGGGCTGATAGGGAAGGAGGAGCCCCTCCCTCAGGATCCTATCCCTCTTCAGGAACTAGACCCCTCCCTTCCAAATGCTCCTTGTCGAAGGCAGACCTGCCTCACAGCTAGAGAATAAGTGTGGCAAGGCAAAGGCTCTGTTGCATCATATGGGGCAGCCTGACATGCCCCTGAGGCCACACACCACATCTCATAAACAAACATATGGGAAGTCCTTTCTCTGGTCGGTTGGCCTTTCCTGTCACCTGCCAGGCTGACTCTGTCATAAGTGGGTCTTCATTAATTTAAAAGAGGGAGCCAACCCACACCTTGGGTTGTGCTTGCCAGAGGCAAGTTTAATGAAGGAGTGATGTTTCTGTCACTTGAAGAGTCTATCTAAGGAAAAGGACATTGGATCTGTGCTCCAACCAAGTGCCTGGCACTATCACAGCAGACAAGAAAGCAGGGCTGCTTAGCTAGGGTAACTGGCTGCAAATGAGAAAGGCAGGACCCTTCTTCTTTTTTGAAATGGTAGTGTAGGAGAGCAAGGTTCAGTTGGCACAGCTTTCTTGTATGACAAGCTGTACCTCTTGAAGTCCTGGCTGTCTGTGTGTGCTTAAAATGCAGATAGGTTGTTCTTTTTCTCAGTTTGCATCAAACTTTGTTGCAGGGGGACACACACACATCAAAATGCACTATTTCCTAAGTCACAACAGGACAGGAATGATCCATTTGGTCCAGCATCCTGAAGGGAAGGCTGCCGGCAGGACCTGAGCACAAGAGCCCTCTTGCTGCCGGAGGTTTCTAGCAGCTGCCATTCAGAAGCAGACTGCTTCAGACTGTGGAGTCACAGCATAACTATTGCAGCTGGTAGCCACGGATAACCTTGACCTCCATGAATGTGTCTCTTCTAAAGCCATCCAAGTTGGTGGCCTGTGGAAGTGAGTGCCATAGCTTAGCTGTGCACTGTGAAGTTATTTCTTTTGTTTGACCTGAATCTTCCAGCGGTCATCTTCATTAGATGTCCTCAAATTCTAGTATTCTGAGAAAGGAAATATTCTCCCTGTCCACTTTCTCCTTGCCATACATCATTCTATACCCCTCTTTTATGTATCCTCATACTTGCCTTTTCTCCGAACACAAACGCCCCCAATGCTACAATCTTCCCTTATAAGTGAGTCATTCCACCACCTTGATACTTTTAGCCAGGGCTTTTTTTTAGAACTAGAATTCATTTCCAGCGACTCTCAGGTGGGTGCCATTGCTATGATAAGAGAAGAAGGGAGACGTTCATGGTGAGTTCTGACACATCTTTTTCTAGAAAAATAGCACAGCTTTTAGCTGTTCTTTCCCGACCCCTTTTCAACTCTACAGTATCCTTTTTGAGGTGAGGTGTCCTGAACTGTAGGCAGGATTCCAAATGTTGCACCAGAAATTTGCATAACCGAATGATGATATTGGCAATTTTATTTTAAGTTCTTTCCTATAAGGATCGCTAGCATGGGATTTGATTTTGCACAGTTGCCAGACACCACCAGTTCAGATCCCATGAGCACATATGTAAAATGAAGACTCCCGCCCTCTCAGCAGGCATTACTGTGCACTTGTTTCACACGTTCAGCTGAATTTGCCATCTTATCTCCCATTCACTCAGGGCTCCTCCACACTTTCCATGTCCCACAATTTATTCCATTTGTCCCATGATTTCTAGGCATGGGTCAGAGAGGTTTTTGTTTTGTCCCACTGCTTTCCCCAGGGAAACCTACTCACTGCTGAATCAGAACAAACTTCAATCTGCAAAAATCCAAATGACATTTGTTCTGATTCAGCAGTAAATGGTGGATTTTCCTAGAGAAAGCAGCAGGACGAAAGACCAACCCACGCCTAGGAATTATGGGACAAATGGGAGCTATCTGTAATCACTTTTTCTTTTAACAATCCTGAACAATTTAGTACCTTCAGCAAACTAGGCCACCGTATCATGGGCGTAGCAGGGGGGTAGCTGCCCCCACTAAATCAAGTAAATAAATAAAAATACTTAACTAAAAGTAGAAATTGTAGAAAATTTTTGACATATTTTTTAAGCGCCTGAGGTCAGAAGAAAGTAGTTTAAAACAATTGTCGTGGAAACATTTTGTTCTGAATCTGCTAGACCAGGGGTCGGCAACCTAAGGCCCATGGGCCGGTAGTGGCCCATGAGCCTTGTCTAACCAGCCCATGGTGACCCCTGCTGCCGCCGCCCTCCGTTTGCTCTTACTGGAGTGGTGTGGCACAGAGATCGACTTCCAGGTTGATGGTGCCTGTGCGCATGCACACAGGTGCTCCTCTGACCCTGAAGTGCGCCAGAAATAGCATGTGCGCATGTGTGCAGGACGGAGAAGCGCCCGTGCGCATGCGCACATGCTATTTCCAGCGCACTTCTGGTTCGGAGAAGCGCCGGAAATAGCGTGTGCGCATGCACACAGGTGCTCCTCTAAGCCGGAAGAGCACATGTGTGCACACGCTCCAACCCATCCTCCGACGGACGGAGCATCGACTGACCCATCTTCCAATTAAGGTTGCTGACCTCTGCTTTAGATGTACCAGAATGACCAAGCAGATTATTGGGGTGGGGTAAGCCCTGTGTCCCCACCCCACCCTGCAATGCTGCTTTCTACTCAACTGCTGTACAGCGGTACCTCGGGTTAAGAACTTAATTCGTTCTGGAGGTCCGTTCTTAACCTGAAATTGTTCTTAACCTGAAGCACCACTTTAGCTAATGGGGCCTCCTGCTGCTGCCGCTGCCCAATTTCTGTTCTCATCCTGAAGCAAAGTTCTTAACCTGAGGTACTATTTCTGGGTTAGCGGAGTCTGTAACCTGAAGAGCCTGTAACCTGAAGCGTCTGTAACCCGAGGTACCACTGTAGTTCACTAGCATACAGTTTATCCTTGTGTGTAAAACTATTGTAGTTCATTTGGCTGCACCTGTTTCTGTCATAGAGTCTTGTCCCCAGCACTTCCTCTGACCTGATCTTATTTCATTTTAAAACATCTCTCTGCCCCAAAGGCTTGCACACTAATAGCACTTTTGAGAAAGATATATTGCACCATGGGAAAGGTTTTAGCTGCTGTAGCTTATTGAAGAGCACTTAATAAATCCAGTGTCTATTGTCAGCTCTAGTAGTAGATAGGTAGCCGTGTTGGTCTGCCATAGTCAAAAAATAAAAAATTCCTTCCAGTAGCACCTTAAAGACCAACTAAGTTAGTTCTTGGTATGAGCTTTCGTGTGCATGCACACTTCTTCAGATACACAGAAGAAGTGTGCATGCACACGAAAGCTGAAGAAGTGTGCATGCACACGAAAGCTCATACCAAGAACTAACTTAGTTGGTCTTTAAGGTGCTACTGGAAGGAATTTTTTATTTATTGTCAGCTCTGTCATCTAATGGAAATGGGAAGTGCAACACAAGTTCTTAGAATAAATCAGAGATGGGCAACCTGTGTCTCTTAGGCTCATTTGCCTCCCTTGGCCTAACATAATACTTCCTTTGACCTCAACAAGACCCGTTGCAAGAGCTGTTTGTCCCTTTCCTAGCAGCCTTCTGGGTGGGGAGGAAGAGAGAGGAAGCAGGGGTGGGGGAGAAGGGGGTGGCAGAAAGAGAGAAATAAATGTTTTGCTCTGCCCTTGCTGCCACCTGGCATGCGGCCCCTGACAAATTGTCTCTAAGGAATATACATATTTATTTAGCTAAATTTAATTACCACTTGATTTTAATGAAACCTCTAGTTGGTTTACAAAAACAAACAAACAAAACCCTCATTAGACATTAAAACGATCAATAAAAGACAGGTATTTGAAAATATTCAAAAGATACTTCAAATCAAAGGTAAGCTAAAAAGAGATTAAAACACATGTCCACATTCTGCATGTCTGAGTAAGGTAAAGGTACCCCTGCCCATACGGGCCAGTCGTGACTGACTCTAGGGTTGCACGCTCATCTCGCTCAAGAGGCCGGGAGCCGGTGCCGTCCGATGACACTTCCAGGTCACGGGGCCAACGTGACGAAGCTGCAACTGGCAAGCCAGCACCAGTGCCGCACACAGAAATGTCTGAGTAGGCTTGCCAAATAAAAATGTTTTAAGCAGGAGTTGGAAAGAGTGAAGCAAAGTCACCTGCCTGATCCAGTAGGCAGGGACTTCTAAAGTAGGTGCTGCTGCAACTGCAACACTAAGAGATCAGCTTTTTACAGCTGTGCAGATTTGGTGGGCATACATGGGGTAAGGTGATACTACAATGTAGTGATAAGAAAACGTAGTCATAAGGGGGAGAAAGTTGCTCACCTCTGGCATAAATGAACAGATATATTTGACATTTTCAGCAGCTTTTGGGTATCTTTGCTTCAGACTACCTCAGATACCTCCAGCATCTATGGAAAAGCAATGGCTGCCTCACCTGCAGCAGAAGACCCAGAGGGATCCACCATGGATGAGGTCACCGATTCTGCTGTGGCAGCTTCTTCGCCTGCAGAATCAGAGGAGGTTGAATGAGCTCTCAGCCCCATAAAACTAGCTGTCACAGGTATTGGTTTACTGAATTCCAATGCAATGCTACCCAAACACACTTACTCAGGAGAACAATAATATAAATCACCACTACTGTATTGGAACCACTGAATTTATGTTTTTCATTCTCTTGCTAACAGACAGAAGCACTCCTATTCAACTGTACTAAAAGCCTTCAGGTTTGATGAAGATGGGTGTAATGTTGTTGAGATGGTTGTGGGGCAACATTTGTCAGACAAATAAAGGCAGCCCTGGTTTCACATGACGCCAGCAAGGCCCTTGTCCAATATATTTTGCTGCCTGGAGTGGTTAACCCCAGGTTAACCAGAAGGTGGGTGGTCCGAGCCCACCCAGGGGATGTTGTGGGCAGGATTCCTGGATTGTAAGGGGTTGGACTAGGTGGAGTTCCACCCAACTCTACAATTCGATGATTCAGTGAATAGAATCTGAACTGGCATTCCTCCTGCACCTCACCTCAAAACCGGCCATGGGGCAGCGTCCTCCACTGCACTTGCTTGCTACACCTTGCTTGCTGCCACTCATTCACCTCTCTACCTGCAGAATGGCTCCCACTGCTGCCCCCTCCTCACTCTGCCTAATGGTAGGTTTCACCCTCCCTCATGGTGGGTAGAGAGCCAGCTTCTTCCGTCAGCTCAAGCAGCTGGAAAGATCCATTACAGAATTCTGGAAGCTTTTATCTCTAAAATTGCATTTCTAGCCCATCTGGAAAACATTTGCTTTTAAACAAAGCCATGAAAGAAGCTCAAAAAGTTATCGCTGGAACTTCTCCTAATACAAAACTCTTCTGTTTCCCTCAAAATTCCCCGGTTGCTTTGCTTGAGCAGCAACATCTAAATCCCCCAAATCCCACTGTTTTGTGGTGAAATTTTAGTGCCCAATGCTAACCTCATCCTCTTATTACTGTTGCTGAGAGAAGCATCTGCTTTGTGGAGAGGGATAAAGGACTCCTGGCCATTAGGTCCAGTCGTGAACGACTCTGGGGTTGCGGCGCTCATCTCGCTTTACTGGCCAAGGGAGCCGGCGTACAGCTTCCGGGTCATGTGGCCAGGAGGACTAAGCCGCTTCTGGCGAACCAGAGCAGCGCACAGAAACGCCATTTACCCTCCCACCGGAGCGGTACCTATTTATCTACTTGCACTTTGACGTGCTTTCAAACTGCTAGGTTGGCAGGAGCAGAGACTGAGCAACGGGAGCTCACCCCATCACGGGGATTCGAACCGCCGACCTTCTGATCAGCAAGTCCTAGGCTCTGTCGTTTAACCCACAGCACCACCCTTGTGGAGAGGGATACAAATAGTTTAAACTTTAAACAAATCCAATGTGCCTCCAAGCCCAAGAGTCCATTTAAAAATGCATATAAGAATTAAAGGATCGGTTGTCCCCAAATCATCTTCTCATGTTACATCGTATGGAAGCTGTTTTCTGTGAACCACCCTGAGAGCTGTGGGTAGAGGGCGGTATAGAAATTCAATTAATAATCATAATCACAGTTTATATTTTTCTCTTTTAAGCTGCCTCTTCAAGTGGCTAGGGCTGAGGCTACTGTAGCTATTGTCTGGGAATGAAAAGGAGCCTGGGGTGTGATAAATGACCTTATGGATTGCATATGCAGCAATTTGCAACACATGAAAAATCTAAAGGTGAGATTGAAATAGTTTCCTGCATAACTAACATCTACTGCATTGCGGGGGTGGGGTGGGGTGAAGGCTAATAGCTGAATCAATCCCATCTAATGCTGTGTGATGCGTAAATTTGGTTTTGTTAGCTTAGAAGCTGATATGCATGAAATGACTTTTCAATTTTGTTGGTTTGCTCAGAATTTGGTGTGCCAGGCCATTCTTTTCTGGAATATCATCTGTGGTTCAGAATTGGCATCAGAATATGATTTGGGTGGGTTTTTCTTCTTCTTCGGTTACTTGCTGCATTAACATGATCTAGTGACTTGTGCATCTGCTAGGTTTGGCTAACTCAGGAGTACAATAAATGTTTTCTATGGGTTCTGGGTGTGAAAGGGTCAATACAGCAGCATAGCATATGTTGCCAGTGCCCAGGGCGGGCAAGCCGCTGATGCCCGTTGACGTGGCCCTTGGTGAAAGAATCCCCCCTCAGTGAAGGGGGGTTGCCCCTCCTCACAGGGGTGCCCACTTGAATAAAAACCCCACCGCACATACCGTAATCAATCATTTGAATGGCAATGTCCATCAACTTGGCAGGGCCACCCCCTCATATATTTTATTAGGCAGGCCAAAGAGTTGGCTCCTATGCCTCTTCAGAATTTTGTGCAATGTCCATATTTTCATTGGAGAAATGTTGGGAGGGGATGGAGTTATCTGACCTCCGAGTCATCTGAAGGCAACCCTGTAAAGGCAAGGTTTTTTTTAAAAAAAAATGTCTAGTGCTTTATTGTTTTTATGTATGTTGGAAGCTGCCCAGAGTGGGTGGCAATCCAGTAAGATGTGTGGAGTATAAATAGTAATATTATTCTTATGGAATGGGACGTCCCTATTTTCAGCAGAGAAATGTTGGAGGGTAGGCTGTATTGGAAGGACTTCGGTTCTAAAATCTCGCCCTCCACGGACTGTAAGGTATCTCACTGCTTCGGGCATCAGTTTCACGGAGAAAGGAGGCCTTCGACCCCCTGCCCGTTTACTCTGGAGCCCCACGGCATCCTTTCAGCCTACGTCTCAAAACGCGAAAGCGCTCTCTCTAGGCGTCTGGATCGAATGCCCAATTTATTTGAAAATGTGTTTGTCCTGGGGGCGCGCTCTCCAGTGTGCCGGCTCGGAGGGAAGGGAGCGCCCTCGGTTTGGCGGGCGGGCGAGGAAGTGGCCACCTGAGGCGAGCGACGAGCCGCGTCTCGGCTCGCCCTCGGGACAATGCGCTCGGCCAGCGCGGCGCCCGGGTGGCGGGAGCTCAGCCCCTCGAACATGGCCGCCCGGCCGGCGCCTCGCGCTGCAGGCCTCGCCTCGTCCTGGGAGCCCGCGCCGGGGAAATGCCCAGCAGGCCGGCCGGCCGGCCGCCCCGAGGAGATGCGGGGCAGAGGGGCTTCGCCTGAGGGGGAGGAGCCAGAGGGCGGCGCCCCTCCCCTGGGCAGAGGAGCAGGAGGCGGGGCTTCGCCGGGAGGAGGCGGGGCCAGGCGCTATAAATGCCCGCGCCGGAGGGCCGGCTCCTCCATTCCGGCGAGGGGCCAGAGCTTCTTCACTCGCGCTTCTCCGGCGATCGCTCGCTCGCTCGCTTGCTTTGTGGGCTCTTCCGCGGCGCGCTCCGACCACGCTTCCGCCTCGTTCTCCTCAGCGACTCTCCTCCGGCGCCATGATGAACGGTTTCCGCGACAGCAGGATCGATGAGGGCACCTTCCTCTTCACCTCAGAGTCGGTGGGGGAGGGGCACCCAGGTGAGCGCCCTCGCGGCAGAAGGAGGCGCGCGCGCGCGCCCGCCCGCCCGCGGGGGGCGAAAAAACCTGCTGTGGGGCCGGGGAGGGGCAGGGGGCGCGCGCGCGGCCGGCCGGCCGGCCGACGGCTCTCGCTGATTGGCTGCCGTGCTGCGGCGCGCGCCCTCCGGCTGCCAGGCTGGCTCGCGCCCGGCTCTCGGAGGCCCGTTTCGGCGGCTGAGGGAGGGGGCAGCGCCACGAGGGCGCCGGGGGGGGGCTGGGGTCTCGGGCGTCGCTTCCAGGCTCCGCTCGGCCGCCCCGGACAGGAGCGGGGGTTCCCCGCTGCCCCCCTGGATTCCGGGGGGGGGGCAGGGTAACAAAGGGAAAGTGCGCGATGGCGGCATGGGAGGGAGACGGTGAGAGCGGGCTCGGAGCGCGCGCTCCCGCCCGGTGTCGGGGACGCGCCCCGCATTGCAGGCGACCACGTGGTAGCCGCATGGCGCGATCTTGGGAGGGACGGTGGAGGGTAGGAAGGGAGCAGCGCCTGAGAAAAGGGATTTCGTGTGTGGAAATGCAAGAAAGAAGCCGGAAGCCCAAAAGTGCAGCGGGGGTGGGGGAGACAAGGGCCAGGCGCCTGCCTTTTACATACAGAAGCAGGTGGGCTTTCATGTAAGTACGCACAATCACGTATCTGTCTACGTTACACAGAGTCAAAAAGCAATTCAAAACTACACAGAGCGGAAGAATTCGTTGTCGGCTCAAAAGGGTCTGGATGCCCAACGACGCTGGAGGAGGAGGAGACTTGCGCTTTCATTGTCCTTCTCCGCCATGATGTCTGGGCAGAGCCTGCAGCATGGATAGAGGGAGGGAGTTGGAGAAGGCTGTCCCCGATCTTGGTGGCTGGGCATATGTGCTTTTTTGTACTATTCTAAAGATAGCCTTTGCCCGGAGGCTGCGTGGGAACAAGGGCTCTTTGATGCAGGGGAATTCAGCTTTGGCCATTTCCTTTGCTGCAGGAAAGGGGGGGGGAGGTGTTGCACCTCTGTTTCTGCCATGTGGTGGTTGAACCCATGTGGCTCCATTGAAGAATAGCACCTTGTAGTGTTTTCAGTTGGGGGGACGACTGCTGGATATCCGGCTTCTTTTTGCCTGAGTAGTATCCAGAGAACAGGGCAGAAAAGCATTGCTGGTGCTTTTATTCTGTTTTCCAAGACACAGTGAATGACATCTGTTCTTCTGACTTTAAAATCCACAATTCTAAGTGCCTGTTCTTTATACTTGCTAGACCTTTGTTCCCTCTGTAACTCAGTCCCCTAGGGAGCTATTTTAGTTTCTTCTTTAAAAATTGCCCACTATTTTTATGTGCTTAAATTTCTGTAAAATATTCTGATTTGGGCTTTCTATGTTCAAGTACTTTATACTGTGAAACTAGTCAAATGAGTATGTCATGCAACTGAACTTTATGTAGATTAGGCATTTGTATTGACGACTTCGTATGTCTTGATAGAATGAACACTTTAAGCACAACATCCACCTTTGGCACGACTGCTAAATCTGTGTCATTAGAGCTTCTTCGTTTCTGGCTTAGGTGGAACTCCAAGCTGGAGGTCTATTTTATAATACTGTAAAATGTTCATTTAGTACTAGTGGTGTGTGCAGCTGTGTATCTTCTGTCTCAGACTTAGCCATATTTAGGAATCCTGTGCTGGTGGGAATTTATCCTTACTTGTTCTCTCTGGATTAGATATAGGATGACACTAGTCTGCATTTATAGCCTGCAGCCTTGTGTGCAGACAATGCTTCTGGCAGTAACTAGTTATACACATTAAACAAATTGATGGCTTTTGAAGTATGCCTTAGAATTTCTGTTAAATATTTCTCTTAAATAAAGACTTAATGTGTCTAGACCACTAGCTGAAGTGTTGGTGGTGGGGAGCCTTATCTGTGGCACGCTGGGGCCTCAGAGGTAACGAGATGGCTAAATCTTGAATGAAATGGTAGATCACATCTGAAGAATGGCTGTTAAGGACTATGTGTCAGGCTGTGTTGATCACTGAAGCATACGTAAGGGGTTGTAAAGCATTTTGGCATTCCAGACTTGAGTGCACTATAATAAATTTCATTGCAGTGTGGGTTGACTTTGCTGGTTGAAAGCAGTTCCAATTTCAAAATGGTAAGTACAGTCGTACCTTGGAAGTTAAATGGAATCCGTTCCGGAAGTTTGTTTGACTTCCAAAACGTTTGAAAACCAAAGTGCAGCTTCTGATTGGCTGACTTTGATGTTCGAGTTCCAAAGAATGTTCACAAACTGGAACACTCACTTCCGGGTTTGCTGCATTCAGAAGCCAAAACATCCGAGTACCAAGGCATTTAGGATCTAAGGTACAACTGTAGGATTAGATTATGTAAAGTTCTACAGAATTGAGTGGGTGTTTTGTAACCAGGTCCTTTCATTCTGCTTATAGAAACTCAGAGTCATCAATGCAGTATTGGAGCGATTGAATCTTAATGCCAAGATGCATGGTTGGGTGTGAGGCATTATTTGTTAAGGGCAGCAGAATAAAAGGCAACATTATTTCATCTCAAACAGTGCAGTTTCCATGTGGAAACCAGTGGGTAGGAAATACAGAGAGCTGCAAGGTTTAGTCAACCAAAACTAGCTTGAGAACTGCGGGACACCTGTGCAGTTCTGAGGATAATTTTGTTTGTGTGTCTAGAGGGAATGGGGAAAGCTTGAACTTGTGCTATCAAGCATTGGCAAGTTTTGCTTAATTATAATTTTCCCCACTTCATTCATTGGTGCCTAATTACTTCCCAGGGTTTCTGCTGAACCATTAATTGTGAGTGCTGGGTCTTTTTGTTGAATTGTTGGTATAAGTCATTAATGTCAAAACTAGCAGTTGCAGCAGGTCAGCAGGAACCAGTGGCTGCTCCTAAACCAAGGTCTCCTATAAAGTCCTCTATCCATGTCTGTTACCAGAAAACAAGCAGATCAAGCTTTCCTGGGAAAGGGAGTTCCATATTGACACAAACAGCTGTTCTTTAATTGGTTGGTGATACCAGGAAAAAAGTGGTAAAAGGCTCAAACTTGCATGGGTGTTTGCTGAATGCTTTTTAACATGTGAAATAGTGGCAACCTTGAGGTCTGAAAAGTAATGGAAGCTGTTTCTGATTTTAGATAAGATCTGTGACCAAATTAGTGATGCTGTCCTTGATGCACATCTAAAACAAGATCCGGATGCCAAAGTAGCGTGTGGTGAGTTCCCTTGACCATTAAGGGAAGAAATGGAATCTATTGGGAGTGTGGTCAAAGAACTGCAACTCCTCTGTACTTTGAGTTGACAGTTCTGGTTCTGTATTATTTTGCAGAAACTGCTGCAAAGACAGGAATGATCCTTCTGGCTGGGGAGATCACGTCTAGAGCTGCGGTTGACTATCAGAAAATTGTTCGTGAAACAATAAAGCACATTGGCTATGATGATTCCTCAAAAGGTAAGCAGATTGGATTGCTTCTGGCCGTTTTAATTTTGGATAGAAATGTTGACCGTTAATAAGATTGGGACTTACAAGTATTATGTATGCGTCCTAGGTTTTGACTACAAGACGTGCAATGTATTGGTTGCCCTGGAGCAGCAGTCCCCTGATATTGCTCAGGGAGTTCATCTTGACAGAAAGGAAGAAGACATTGGTGCTGGGGATCAGGTCAGTGTTATAAGAGGCTGCGGATTACTCAAAATTTGTTTGTGGTGTACATTCTTAAAACTTCACCTCAGGAAGCTGAAATTCATATCTTGGTTTGGTTACAAAAATAGGGCTTGATGTTTGGCTATGCTACGGATGAGACGGAAGAGTGCATGCCCCTGACTCTTCTCCTTGCACACCAGCTGAACGCCAAACTGGCAGAGCTTCGTCGTAACCATACCTTGCCCTGGCTACGACCAGATTCTAAAACTCAGGTAAATGTCTTTAACTTGCCTTGTCTTAACATTGAAAGGTCTTGAAAATGGAAACCATATTCAATCTTCTATTAAGGCCTTTTAAACTACAATCAAAGTGTATGAAGAACTTGGACATGAAATAATGCAAAAATTATGTTTCCCTTGATTCCCTTTTAGGTGACTGTGCAGTACAGACAAGACCGTGGTGCAGTCATCCCTATTAGAGTCCATACAATTGTTATTTCTGTTCAACATGATGATAAAATTGGGCTGGATGAGATGAGGGATGCCCTGAAAGAGAAAGTGGTCAGAACTGTTGTACCTGCAAAATACCTGGATGATGATACGGTCTACCACCTGCAGCCTAGTGGCCGTTTTGTAATTGGTGGCCCCCAGGTATGATGAAGGTTGGATTCTTGTCCCTTGCCTAATCTGTACAATTGATGGTACCTTATTGGAAGATCTCAGCTACAGTGTTACAGTTCAGAAGCATCATGCTTTTATGACAAATGCCTTTGCTCCATATACCATCTAGAGTTCTAGTGTCACACAGCACAGTTCTCCTTCTGGTAGCTTTGCCTTGCTATAGACTAGGGGTGGAGAGCCTCTGAACTGCCACATGTTATTGGACTAAAACTTGATCATGGGCCACGTTGGCTGGGGGCTGGTGCGAGTTCACAATATGGAGAGCTACAGGTTCCTCATTCCACTCTTATAGACAGGTGGTGTGGTGTCGAGTCAGATGAGGTGGACTCTGCAGGAAGGTTAGCAAATAAATAATGAAAAAAATTGCCAATTTCAGGGAGATGCTGGCTTGACTGGCCGAAAGATCATTGTTGATACCTATGGTGGCTGGGGAGCTCATGGAGGTGGTGCTTTCTCTGGTAAAGACTACACAAAAGTTGACCGTTCAGCATCTTATGCCGCTCGCTGGGTTGCAAAATCCCTTGTGAAGTCTGGTCTCTGTCGGAGAGTGCTGGTTCAGGTATGTTCAATCTGTTGTTTCTGGGCAACAAGATGCATTTTCCCAAGATTTGCAACATTAGTGTTTTCTTCAAATGAGTATTTGGGGTTTAAGATGTTAGACTTTGATAGTGTAGTTGCACAATTTATTAGAAGCTGGGAAGTGTGTACAGTTGGCACTTTCATGATTTTTAGGCAGCTGCAATCAGGTGCTGGTAATGCTCAGCTGTATAACAGCTGCTTCTGAAAAATGTGGTCCTTGTATTAATACACCCAGCACCTCCATGATTCTTGCACCTGTAATCAATGCCACAGTAAATCTCAAATGCTGCCTTGCAGTGGCCATTGCAATACTTACCAGGTTTCTTAGACTACAGCTCCCATCGTCCTTGACCATTGGCCATGGTTGCTGGGGCTCATGGGCATCCCAGCAGCATTTGGATGATGCCACATTTCCAACTCCTGCTCTGGCAAGAGTTACTTGGGTGCCATGCATTATGGAGGTACAGCTTAAGGATTAGTAGTAAAAACAACTGGCCAGGGAGTGTGGGTTGAAAGGAAAGTTGAGAGGAAAATATTGGAACAATGGTGTGTGAAGAGGGAGAAGAGAAATGGGATACCCTACAAAGTAGCTGAAACCACACATTTTAATGCCTTTGGTTTATATTAACTTTGCTCTTAGGTCTCCTATGCCATTGGAGTGGCCCACCCACTGTCAGTCTCCATTTTCCATTACGGCACCTCCCAAAAGACTGAGCATGAGCTGCTAGACATTGTGAAGAAGAACTTTGACCTCCGCCCAGGGGTTATTGTCAGGTAAAACATGGTGGTGCATGCACATAATATTCAGACAGATAAAAAAGAGGTAATGAGGATGGGACTAGGCATAAACAAGGCATTACCATTTGGCAGTCTGCCCTAAATGTACATGATGTTGCACAATCTCCTACCATAGACACTTGTCAAAACACCTAGTCTCCTGGGGAGTGGTGGAGACAGTTCCCCAGCACCGATGTAGAGGAGCTTTGGGGTGGTTCATTTTTCTAGAGATAAAACTTAAAGTAGTGCTTGCTCTTTAATATGTAGTAGTTAAAGCAGAATGGTTTGCTAGCCTATGCCTCTTTGTCACTGTATAGTAAGGCAAATTAGAGTTTATGATGTCACATGCCAGGGGAAGGCACAGAAAATGAGAAATATCTTAGAATAGCACATTTTGGGGCAAAGGTGGCTGATAACAAAGTAGCTTGTTGCTGTCTGGCCATGATCCCCAGCCAGTTTGGAGTTGCACCATTGGCATACATACCCAAGATTGAAAAGCTATTCTCTTTTAATGCAGCAATTGGTATATAGATACAGTAATATTAAATACACCCTTGCAAATTGGCACAGCCCTTGTGGCTCTTGCATTGATTTGGAAAGTATGGATAGTGTAGGGATATGAGGATTTCTGTGAGTTGTTACAGACTCCTCTTGGGCACTTCAGTCATGTGCTTTTGAGTATTAAAAGCTCATTTTCCAGAGATCTTCTGGGTATTTTGGCCCATCCACTGACACCCAAGGCCAGCTATGTTGTACTGTCCTGGAATCAAAGTGTGAAGTTGTGGGTGCTTAGCTCTGCAAACATGGGCGTTCTGAGTGGTGCTGCTGCCTACACTGACTAACTGCTTCTAAAAGCTCCAAGCTGGAAGTAGGCAGGTTTGGTTGTAATATGAGCTGATTATTCAGATAGGGAGTACCATTCCCAGTGGAGAAACTTGTGGTGATCTACAGTTGGATGTAGCCACTCATAATGGAGGGTAAGTATTCTGTAATGTCAGTTGAGCCCAGGGGCTTAGTTTCCTTGGGATGTATTTGCATTGGCACCTAGAATTGGGAGCAAATGGGTCCCATCTACTTCCTGTGTACAAAGTAGCCGTTGGTCCATGACCTGGGACTACAGCATTGAACATCAAGTGGCCCCTTCAGTGTAGCTGGTTTTTGCTTTGCTTGATAAATGCCTTGTATTGAGTTACGGACTTGTATATTCCAGGGATCTGGATCTGAAGAGGCCTATTTATCAGAAGACTGCAGCCTATGGCCACTTTGGTAGGGACAACTTCCCATGGGAAGTGCCCAAAAAGCTTAAATACTGAATATGTTGGGCTTCTTTCCCCAGACCTGTTGGTGTACATTACAGAGAAACCTCCAGGCTTTTCTGTGGGAAAGAGCACCATTCCCTAAACTGGTCCTGTCCTCTGCTCTTAATTTGGCACATTCTGTCCATTGCCATGAATATTAGTCCTCCGGGGCCGCAATTGCACTGTGCTTTCTCCTCTTCCTGGTGTGCTTGACGTATGTGTAGAGCCAGTGGAGCATAGGCACTATATGTAAAGCAGAAGAACAGGCTGTAGTCAAAACTGCTTCAGTCTAATCCTTTATATTGCCCAAATGCTAATGAGAATTTCCTTTCAACAATGAGCAAGATGCCTCCCTCCTAATGTGCACTGCGTGGTTTCACATAGTCTCTGTCCAGATATCTAGAGCAGGATGGTGCAATGATTGGACCCCCCCCCCCCCGATCTCTTGTGAGTGAGTCATCGCCGCCTTAGCAGATGGCCCTGCATGCTCCGCAAGTTCCATTTTGGAACTCGAGTCTTGTGTGGTTTTTTAATTGAGGCAATTTTGGTCCCACAACTCCTGGTAGTATTCTCTTAAAATCAGTCAGCACCATACCTTAATCATTTTCTGCTCTTATCTTCTTGGGGGATGTACGTAATAAAGGTTTTTTTAAAAAAAAAAATCCTATGCACAGTTTTAGCACTAGCCAAACCTCACCATCTTTTATTAAGCGGGCCCTTGGCCAGCCTTGTGATGTACTGCAGAGAAGTCACAGGGTTGTACCTGAGGTCTGTAGGCTGCATACTTTTGGCACCTGGAATTTTTTTCTTTAGAAGAGCCAAGAATTTCATGTTGCACAAAACTCCCAGGGTTTATTTTCAAAGCCAGGTCCAAACTGCATTCTGAAGTACTGGCGTAGCTACAGAGAAGCCAGTTCCCTTCAGAGTGTAAGTGCATTTGGAAAGGACGTGGGGGAAAACCCTACATACTTGAAATTTTTTTATACTTGCTTATTTATTGTGTTTGGGATAGGGTGTGAGTACAGAGAAGCCCTGATCTCAAATGGCAGCTTTTTAACTTTTATTTTGACACCATAAATTCCTTGACAGTACCCAGCATTCCCTGATAGGCCAAGGTGTCCTACAGAAAAGCCTTGGGTCACAACCTGCAGGGGGTCTGGCTTGTGTAAAACAGGGGAGGGCAGTGCTCAGGATAACTGGCCTTGGGAGAGGCTGACTTGGCTGGTGTTGTACAGAGAAACCAGCTTGTTTACCTGCCCATTCCATGGCAAGTGTCCTAAGCAGGAAGTGCCTTTTGCGTTCCAATTTTTTTTCTGGGCGTTTATTACGTATGTCTGGTTCAATTCCAAGTTGATTTTAAAGTTCTTAATAAAGTGCTAGGTTCTATCTTACTGTGTTGTGTGTCTCTGGTTTGAATGTCAAGGTTGGAGGTGTGCTAAATCAGGAAAAAGAGGCTCTTGCTATAACTTGCATTGTATACAGAAGAGGGGAAACAAAGGTTGAGCAGGATGCAGAAGGTACCTGCATTTTGGAAGTTTCTTGAATGCACACCCTTCTTTATGAATTCATGCCTGAGTTGGAGCCTGATGCCAATGCATTTGCTTCGCTACCTGTGTTAGGATTATTTTAATACTTGACTGAATCCACACCTGCAGAATGCACACTGTGCTGCTGTCAACTTGTGCAAAATTGGTTATGCAGGTGGCAGCTTAAAACAGCTGTGCAAGCAACAAACATAAAAAAACTATGGACAAGTAGTTATGGACATAGATCACCTGGAGCTGTAAGGGGAAGGAGCTAAGCTTCATATGCTGCCGGTAGCACCACCACCGTTGTGGCAGCAAACTACAGTGGTACCTCTGGTTACGTACTTAATTCGGTCCGGAGGTCCGTTCTTAACCTGAAGCGCCACTTTAGCTAAAGGGGCCTCCCGCTGCTGCCGCACCGCCACCATGCGATTTCTGTTCTCATCCTGAAGCAAAGTTCTTAACCTGAGGTAGTATTTCTGGGTTAGCGGAGTCTGTAACCTGAAGCGTATGTAACCTGAGGTACCAATTACAGAGAAAGTAATGAAGGTGAGAAGAAAAAAGGGTGTATGAACAGACCACTTGATGTTGCAGGTACTGATCAACTTCCCAGATACCACCCCCTTCGCTGGCCTATTTTGAGTGTTTGAAATGTTTCTATTCCATTCATATTTTTAGAGCAGGTTGACTTGCTGAATATGGCACCATCCTGCATATGGTGGGGTGTGCTGTCTAGCTGCTACTTTATTGAGCTCACTGATGCTACTCTCCAGATAGCCAGAAACTTTCTCGAATTCAAATTTTATTGCATTGTACAGCTTGTTCCCTCCTGCGAACCTGGTGCAATGAGGGGGAACATTCTGTGGTGCGGTTGAACATTCAGCTCATTGCCCAAGCCCACTGATTCTGTAACTGACTGGAGAGCACATGTAATCTTTGCCAGTGTTCTGCAATGCAGGAAGATGGTTGAGATCCCTGGCTGTTGCCGTCCTGCTCTATTTGGCCCAAATTCATTTCTTTTGTTAGCAGTTAATGGGCTTCTGCCTCTGCAGGTAGGTTCAGATCTGAGCAGGAACAGGTCTCCTTTGTTGCTGTAAGGCATCATTCAGCCCCACCTTCCTGTCATCTTAGATCTAGGGGTCCCCTCCAGGCACAAGTGGAACATTTGTAGTATAAAACATTCCATTATTCCATTAAGAAGCTTCAGGACAAGCAGCATATGTCTGTTGGGGATGATGAGAGCTGGTAAAAGGCTAATTTTGGACAAAGCAGAGTCGGCAAAGTCACTAGGAAGCATCTATGACAGTAATGTGGCCCAAGGCCCACTGTTCAAAACTATCTGCCATCAGAACCGTAGCATAGGTCCTGAAATATGTATCTGGCGTCGAAGGTCCTGAAGAAGTGCATTTTCAGCATATGTCAGATGCTATACAATAATCATTAGATGCACCTTTGTGGGGAGGGATTTCTGTCATTTCGGAGAAGCTTTTCCCCCAGTCTGCCATTCCCTGTGCTGCTCAGGATAATCAAACTTGCTAGAATGCTGCTGTTACTAATATCTGTGAGGGATTGTAGGGAAAGAGACATGGTATCTGAACAGGGCTTCTAATATTTGCAAAAAGGCCAGTGTGACATCAAGGGGGGGGGTAATCCCTAGTTCCAGGAAGGTATCGTGGAGAATAAGGCTGCAAGCCATGACTCTGCTACCTCAACTATATGGATATGAGCCTCTTGAATTGGGCCTAGAAGCAAATAGGCAACCAATCTGCTGTTTTAAAAAGGCTCATTGTTGTGGGAGCCTGTCACACATTGTCTGCTGAGCCCAGTCCCTGACCTACTGCCTGTGTAAACTGCTTCCTCAGCTAAAGCCTTTAAGCTGCTTTCCCCACAGCTCTGGTTCTAAAGTGTGTCAGGCAGGCCCATGAGATCCTTTCTAGGCCTTGGTGGCAGCTGCCAGTCTGAACAGCAGCTTTGTGGCTGTGATGAGATTTTAGTGTAAGTGCAGGAACATGCAGAAATACTGTTTAAGGAAAGACCATTGAAGAATTTCCGCTTTGCCTGGCCTGTAAATTGATCTCTCCTGGTTCTAAGCTACTGGAATGTGAATTAATGAGTAACCTAAATACAGTTCTGTTATCATGGGCTCGATACAGACCTGGGCTGAGTACTCTCCTTCCTTCTGGCGGATTGTAGCCTGAAGCTGCAGTTCTGAGAATAAGCTTCATTGCAAACAAATTTTGTAGTTGGCCTTTAAAATAGAATGTCCATTATTCATTCTCACACTTCAGTGCATTAAAGTATTCATTGCATTAAATTTATTCTGTTATTTTTCAGACCTCATTTGCAGCATTTTAGTGAAACAAAATGCAGTTGCAGTTCTAGGCTGTTGAATGCAGAAACGCAAACTTCTCAGTTTGAGGACTCGTGTCTTTTACTGACAGATTCCTCCTTGCAAGTCATTTTAATATTTTCCGTTCCAGTGACTAGGGGATTAGTTATAATTTGCCCCTTAACAGGTTTCCTTCCTCAGCACCCCCTTTTCCCCTTTTATAGCAAAATGGCTCTTATTCTGCAAGAAAAAATACTAATGAAAGGGAATCTGTAAGATTACACCTTGCCCCAAGCAACAAAATTAAGCAGCAATTTATTACTGTTATTGCAGCTATTCTCATCAGGGAGCAATAAAATAGGAAACTCAGCATTGGAGACTTTGCTGAATAGGATTTCACAGTGAGCAAACGTAAGAGGATCTTTGCTGTGGAGACTTGCTTGATAATATAGAGCTATTTTAAGTGCTGTCTAGAGCCTTCCTTTTTAATCCAACTTGCTATGAAAAAGCACTGCCTTGACCACGCTGGAAGAGAGCAGTTGTGATAGGACTGGGTTGCATGGGATACACTTGGTGAAACCAACAATACAGGCACCTGCATGTTAAAAACTGAATGATTCTTATCAGTAGCTGGGAAATGCATTAAAAATCTGACTGTCCTGACCTGTAGCTGTGTCAGAGTGTTAAGTCCTCTCTGCTCTGAAATCACTTGGTCGTAGGAAAGGCCCTTTGGCCTTAGCCTCTCATCTGCTACATAGAGGTAATGTGACTGGCCCTACCTTACAGGGTTGCTTATAAGGATTATAAGCTAATTGATATAAAACACTTTGAACACACAAAAGCAGCAGATAAGTTCTACATGTGATATTTTAGAGACCACTGTTGCTTGGCAAATCTCTCCAGATAGGGAATTCCATACATCTGAAGAGGCAGACTTGATCAGCTCAGTTGCTCTCATTCACAAAAGGTAGATCACTGGACAAGGCCTCTTCCACTGATTTTAAGCGAAGGAAACAGAGTTTTGCTTGCTTGCTCGCCTGTGTATAAAGAGCTTCTGGGAACAGCATTTTTAAAAAACCAGAAGAAAGATTCAGCTCAGAGAATTTGTTGCCTAAAGGATCTCCATTGGCAAGTCACACTATAGAGTGGGTGCCACTCAAGCAATAAACCTGCTCCTTGTGGCTGCCCACCATTCTTCATGGTGTTGTGTAGTGTTTCAGATGTGGAAACAAATGGACGGGAGTCCCAGGTCATTCAGGGCTAACACCAGCATCTTGAATTGACCCTGGAAACTAGGAACTGGTGTACTTTCCAGGTAAAAAAACAACACAACAACCCGGCCACTTTGATATGCTACTTTAGTTCCCACATTTCTCTCCTTCCACACTTGGTGGTCATCCACATGTTGGAGTCTAGCTCCCATCAGCCCCCAGCAGCCAGCAGGAAGGATTGCTAGGAGTTGTGATCCAACAACATGTGCCGGGACAAAGGTTTCCCAGCGCAGCCCTTCAGCTTCCTTCGGGAAAGTTGCCAGCAGATTGTTTTTTGCAGCTTGATCTGAACCACATTTAGCAAGAACACCTTATTGCATTTAGTGGAGGTTATTTTTTTAGTTAAGTCTGCATAGTTTTGCAGTCTTTATTATTTACTTGTGGATTTATTTCCTGCCATTTAACAAAAATTCAAGCAATGAAACTGCTTGCTAAAAGAAGCAGCAAAATCAAAAAGTGAACCTGCTAAGACTATACACTCCTTTGGCAGAGGCACTGAATGGAACAGGCAGGCATAGCGTGTCACCCTAAGTATTTTGTCCCCTTTCCCCAAGGTATTACTGCCTGAGTGCTCTTGTAAAACACTAATCTTGTTCTGCCCACTGAAAGTAGTTCACAGGTGAGCACTGGGTCATGTCAAAAGAGGCAATGCATATTGCTGGACACTGCACTGCCCCCTGGTGCTTAAAGGAATAAGTGTACAAAAAGATTTGAGCCTGACTAGGGACACAACAGGAGAAGCGGAGCGCAGAGACTGACAATGATTTCCTCAACCTGAGATCTGGTGGGCAGCCCCACAGTGGGGTCAGAGAAGTGGGTGAAAACTTCCACTGAAATTCCACAAAAATTCTGCAATATCACAAATGTTCTGGGTCATCCCCCCCATGTATTTTGCACTACAACTTGTCCAGACAGCAATAATGTAGTATCGGGGAAGTGTCACAGAACTAATACAGCAGAATAAATTATCACCAATGCCTTATTAATATGCCAACAACAATTAAAAAATTTTTTTTACCCTTATACGTCAGCCATCAGATGTCTTCTAAAAGTCAGATAGTTGTTAATTTCCTTGACATCTGATGGGAGGGCATTCCACAAGGCGGGTGCCACTATCGAGAAGGCCCTCTGCCTTGTTCCCTGCAACCTCACTTCTTGCAGTGAGGGAACCACCAGAAGGCCCTTGGAGCTGGGCCTCAGTGTCCAGGTTGAATGATGGGGGTGAAGCTGGTAGACAGCTGCCCTGGACACAGAATTGATCTGTGTCTCCATGGACAGCTGGGAGTCTAAAATGACTCCCAGGCCGCGCACTTGATCTTTCAGGGGCACAGTTACCCCATTCAGCACCAGGGAGTCCTCCACACCTGCCTGCCCCCTGTATCCCAGAAACAGTATTTCTGTCTTCTACCTCAATCTGTTAGCTGCCATCCAACTTCCAACCATCTCTAGGCACTCACACAGGACATTTCCCGCCTTTACTGGTTCTGATTTAAAGAGAGGTAGAGCTGGGTATCATCCGCATACTAATGAACACCCAGCCCAAACCCACTGATGATCTCTCCCAGCGGCTCCATATAGATGTTAAAAAGCATGGGGAAGAGAATGGAACCCTGAAGCACCCTACAAGTGAGAGCCCAGGGGTCTGAACACTCATCCCCCAACACCACTTTCTGAACACGGCCCAGGAGGAAGGAGCAGAACCACTGTATAACAGTGCCCCCAGCTCCCAGCCCCTCTAGTTGTCCCTAACCTGCTGGAGATCACCGACCAGCGCGACCAAGGCAGTTTCATTCCCGTGATGAGGTCTGAATCCCGATTGGAAGGGATCTAAATGGTCTGCATCCTCCAGGCGTGCTTCCATTCCAAGAATGGAAGATCTGAGACTGGGTGATAGTTGGCCATGTTGGCCATGTCCAAATATGTTGTTTTAAGAAGCTGTTTAATAACTGCCTCTTTCAGCGGGTCTAGGAAGGCTCCCTCACAGAGGGAAGCATTCACCACCCCGCAGAGCACATTGCCCAGCCCTTCCCGGCTTGCATTTATGAGCCAGGATGGGCAAGGATCAAGGAGACAGGTGGTCTGTTTCACTCCTCCAAGCAGCCTGTCCACATCCTCGGAGGTAACAGACTGGAATTGATCCCATTCAACTTGACTAGACAGGACTCTAGCACTCTCCTGCCCCGGCCCTGCTTCCACAGTGGTCTACCTCTTTCCGAATCTGAGCGACTTTATCTGCAAAAAACTTTGCAAAATCATTGCAGGAGATCCTGGGGGCCTTACTAGGCCCCAATGATGAAGGTGGTTCCGTTAGATTGCAAACCACCTAAAAGAGTCTCCTGCTGCTGTTTTCTGCAGATGCCACAGAGGCGGTGAAGAAGGTCCTCTTCGCCGTTGCTATCGCCACTTGGTAGGCTCGACGTGTCCGGTCTGATTCAGAATGAGTTTTCCACCACTGGCACTTTAGCCATCTCAGCGATTGTTTCATTGCCCTCTGCTCTGGGGAAAACCACGGGGCTGTCTAGGCGCCATGCAATCAGAAAGGGCGCTTTGGAGCCAGACAGTCGATAGCCCTGGTTAACTCCACATTCCAGCAGGCCACCAGGGAATCAGCTAAAAGGGATAAAACGTCTCCTACCACTCTCTGGAAACCATTTGGATCCATTAAGTGGCAGGGGCGAACCATCCAAATCAGTCCCACCTCCCTCCCAGAGGGGAAGGGTTGCG
Source organism: Podarcis liolepis (assembly GCF_965112155.1). Classification (NCBI taxonomy): domain Eukaryota; kingdom Metazoa; phylum Chordata; class Lepidosauria; order Squamata; family Lacertidae; genus Podarcis; species Podarcis liolepis. The sequence continues at coordinate 1,611,791 of NC_139561.1, read as the reverse complement.
GAGAAGTCCAGTTGCACCAGGAAGTGATCCAACCATGGCACTTCTTTCGTTTCGCTTTTACTTAGTGTCAGATCACCAACATCCATAGAGGTAAACACCAGGTCCAAGGCATGTCCACGGCTATGGGTTGGGCCAGACTTATTCAGGGACAGCCCCATGGAGGCCATGCTTTCCACGAAGTCCTGAGCGGCCCCTTGTAAGGTCGTGTGGGCATGGATGTTAAAATCCCCTAGGACGACCAAACTAGGTGTCTCCAGGAGAACATCTGCCATGACCTGAAGCAGCTCGGGCAGGGAATCCTTGGTGCATCAGGGAGGTTGGTACACCAAAAAGAATCCTGTCATGCCCCTCCCTATTGCCCAATTTCTAGAACTTGCACTCAGAGAATTGGGTCTTCCCAATAGGATGCCTGGTGCAAGCTAATGACTTCCTAAAAATCACTGCAAACCCCTCCCCTGCCCCTATGACTTGGGTTGCTGTGCGTAAGAGAAGGCTGGCAGACAAGCAGTGGCAAGACAGGCCCATCTACTTCATCCAACACATGCCAGGTCAAGTCCTCCATCCACGATCAAGTCACCCCCCCCCCCACAAAGACATCAGTCTGGAGAGGCCAGAATACAAAGGTTTCACAAGGGCAGAGTATAATAGTAGGTATAGAGTTCAGATTCCTGAGTTTCTCAGCTTTCTGTTTTTAATAAACAAGTTTCTAGACTTCATAGCTGTGAAAATTGCTTGAAAATATGGGTCATGCCTGCTGAAATATCCGAAGCCACAGAGAAGGTTTAAAATTTGTTTATGTTCTTGCATTTCCCATAACTAGCAAAATAAAAATAAATAATGCAAAATAGTAAACATTGCAGAAGAAATGTTGAAGAATACATTGTGCAGATTTGTGAGACTACAGAATGGATAGCAGACTTCAACTTGAGGAGGAGGCTGGTGCTTGCATCACTTTCCTTTACATGTGCAGCATTAGGGTTACCACCTGTCAATCTGACAAATTACAGAGCTTTCAAAGCTGATAAAAGCAGGAAGTCAAAAAGGGGTTATTGCAGCAGCCATTATCTAGAGCCATGTCATTTTAAACTACTAAACAAAAACAAGACAACTGCTCTCTGTTGCCTAACCCTCCTACTATCCATACAAAGCAATTCCAGTTTCCAGAGATCAACAAAAAACTTCATAATATTTCTGCACAGTGGGTGCTGGTCTGTTTGGGCAAATAGGACACAGCCCCAAGAACCTCGGTCTGGAGGAGCACTGCTGCACTCAGGTCCCGCTTGTGGGCCCCTGTGGGGATGGCATGCTGGAGGAGATGGGCCTGACGCACTCTTTGGCAGCAAGGAGCAGGGGCACAAAACTAATAGTTGGCTCTGCCTCTCTTTGGCTGATTCCATCTACTGTAGCACCCTGCTTGTGGTTAACGCTTAGCTGGAATGAAATATTCAACGCAGCAATAGAGAAATTAAAATAATAATTTATTTGTCAGACAAATAAATGAGAGGCACAGTGGTATATGGTTACCAAGCTCTGGCCTGGGCTCCTGCCATTATGGCCAGCACTTATATTCCCTCAGCCCAGGCCCCTTGCTCCTCCTTTGGCTGCCTCTGTCCAATCAGCCTGGTTGAATTTCCTATTGGCTGATTGCTATAACCAATCCTAAAAGATACACCCATTTCCTATTGCCTTTTATGGGATACAAAAAGCTATATATTCTTCTATCTATAAATGACAAATAAGTAGTCATATATCTTACATTTGTCTCAACAAGGAACCTTAATTACCAGCTCACCTCTTGCCCTCCTTGCCCTATTGCCCTCCAAAACAGATGGTTAATAGTTTTAAATTTTTTATCTTAGACAGATGTCAGGGATCTTGGGTTCACATTCTCATGCATCATCAATGAAAGATCTCCTTTTTGGAGGTCTTTAAACAATGGCCTGACAACCATATATCAGGAGTGCTTGATGGCGTCTCCTGTCTGGCAGGGGGCTGGGCTCATCTGCCCCTCTGGTCTCCTACAGCAATATGACTCTATGAAATAAGAATTTAACATTTCTTTCTTTCTAGATCCTTTGCATAATTACATTTAAGCTAGTATATTTCATACATTATCATAGGTAGCTTTTTAGAAGAATAAACCTTCTCAAAGGAAAGGATGGACCAGTTTACAGCCTCAAAATAAAAGCCGCTTCTTCTATTTACACTTCCCTTCTCAGCCAGTTGTTTTCTTTTCCATTTACTCTTGGCCTTTAACCTTAGAAAGATATGGCTCAAGTTTAAGGCACATGGTTTTATTTTACTGTTTACCAACTATTAATTATGTAGGGTCAGTGTAACCTTGGTCTCAGCCTGTAATTCCCTTTTTACGACTTTGAGAATTGTTTTCTGCTATAAATCAGGGGGCCCCCTTGTCTAGGAGGATAAACATCTTGCCAAAGTACTTCTAAAACATTTGAAAATCTTTAAGCTCATTTTAAAATACAGACCCCAATCAAACTATAAGCCTTGATAAAAATGCAGACTATGATTGGATGCCTCACTACCATTTCCCTGCCCCCGAAATCTCTATTGTTCCTTTGCCCATAAAATCATAGACACAGGTATATTCCTAAATGATGTTGACATGACAGACACACCTCTGCAGGATACCCTTTGGATGCCTGTTCTATAAATGAGGTGATGGGACCAAAGTGTTGGGTGGGCTATACCACTTCAGACTGCTAAGATGGGTTAGGCTGGTAAGATAGTTGGAGCCATTCCTGGATTGGGATAGTTTGGACACAACTGTCCATGCATTGGTAATCTCAAGGTTGGATTACTGTACAGTAATGCGTTCTATATGGGGCTACTCTTTGAGGTTGGGCAGGAGGCTTCAGCCAGGATATAAGGTAAGGTAAAGGTAAATGACCCCTAGACGGTTAGGTCCAGTCCACAGACAGCTTTCTGAGTTGTGACCAGCATGACTAAACCGCTTCTGGCACAATGGGACACTGCGACAGAAACCAGAGTGCATGGAAATGCTGTTTACCTTCCCGCTGCAGCAGTACCTATTTATCTACTTGCACTTTTGGGCGTACTTTCGAACTGCTAGGTTGGCAGCAGCTGGGACAGAGCAATGGGAGCTCACCCCATTGCATGGATTCAAACCAACCTTCCAATCGGCAAGCCCAAGAGGCTCAGTGGTTTAGACCACAGTGCCACCCACTCCCTCCTGCCAGGATATTAAACCATGCTTTCAGGATTTGCACTGCCTGCCAATCTGCTGCTGGCCTATGTACAGCATACATACATACAAAGCACTAGCAGCTCAGGTAGTTTCGTCCAGTGAGGAAAACAAAAACACAAAATTAGACAAATCAAAGTAATGGGCCTTCTTAAATAAGAACTAACAGATCACTAGGTCTGGATGGCAAGCCCCCAAGAATTCTTAAATAACAGAAATGTGCAATTGCTGATCTTCTAACAAAAATATTTAACCTGTTGCTAAGAACAGCCTCCATATCTGAGGACTGGAAAGCAGTCAAGGGAACACCATTTTAAAAAAGCAAGCCAGGGCTTTTTGCTGGAAGTTACAGGTTGGTTGGTTAATTTAATGTCTGATCCAAGAAAACTGGTGTAAAGTACAGTGGTACCTTCGGTTAAATACTTAATTCGTTCCGGAGCTCTGTTCTTAACCTGAAACTGTCCTTAACCTGAAGCACCACTTTAGCTAATGGGGCCTCCGGCTGCCACCACGCCGCCGGAGCATGATTTCTGTTCTCATCCTGAAGCAAAGTTCTTAACCCAAGGTACTATTTCTGGGTTAGCAGAGTCTGTAACCTGAAGCGTATGTAACCCGAGGTACCACTGTATTGTTAAAGATAGAACTACCAAGCATATAGAAGAAAAACTAGTATAACTTCTGTAAGAGTTCACTATGTCTTGTTAACTAGAGCTTTTTAAGAGTGTCAACATGTGTATAAAGGTGATCCAGTGGACACTGTACACAGACTCTCAAATTTTTTGGACAAAGTAACTCACCAAAAACTCCTAAGCTTAGAAGTCATAGAACAACAGTTCTCTTGTGACTCAGTAATTGGTTAAGAAACGAGACAATGCAGAGCAGGAATAAATGGACACATGTTGTTTTGGTTGGTATTATCTTTACTGTTCTCTTTTTTTATCTCTAATTCATTTGTAATTGAAAATCAAAAACAAAAAACGGGGGCAGCCCAGTCTGTGGAGCGTGAGACTCTTAATCTCCTGGTTGTGGGTTCGAGCCCCACGTGGAGCAAGTTTCCTGCCTCGCAGGGGGTTGGACTAGATGACCCCCGGGGTCCCGTCCCCTTCGGCAATTCCACGGCCTGCTTTGCCCGCCGCAAGGAATCTGTGCGCTTGCGCAGAGATGACGCGAGAGCAAGAGAGGCTAGTGCCGCCGCGCCTGCGCCTTGAGACGCAAGCTCCGGCAAGGGAGGCGTGGCCAGAGCCGGGCCCCGAGCGTTACGCCTGCGCAGTGCGCGGAGACGGAGGCGAGACCTTCAGCTTGACAAGGAGGGACGGACTGACGGAGGAGGCGGAGGCGGCGGCGGCGGCGGCGGCGGCCCTTGAGGTGCGCGGCGAGGGAAGGAAGGCGAGGGAAGGAAGGCGGCTGGCGGAGCCCGGCGACGCCCTCGCAACGGCGAGCGGGCCGCCTGAGGCTTCGGGTTGAGGGCGCGGAGAGGGCCCGGCCTGGCCTGGGGCGCCGAGGGCCTGTGGGGAAGCGCTGCCCCCTCGCCGCCGCCGCCGCCGCCTCCGCCGCCCTTCCCGGGCGAGGGGCTCCTCTGAGGGCGGGCCTCCAGCCCCCGCCCTCTCGCCGCCTGAGGGCTGTTGCCAAGGCCGCGCTCGCGAGGGGGGAGGGGGCGGCGGCGGGGAGGCGCTGAGACACCCCCACCCCCACCCCCACCTGTACCCCGCGGCGGCGTCTTATGTATTTGGCGTTGTGAAGCGCCCTGCGATCTTCGGCAGACAAAATGAGAATAAAAACCAATGAAGAAACTGAGGCAGTGGATCCCAAAGGGAGAAGCTGGCAAGCGGGGCGGGAAGGTTCAAGGGCAACCAAGGAAGCATCTGAACGTTTAGTGTAGTATGGTATAATATGGCATCAAAGTATTTTTCTAAAAAAATTACTTGCGGAATATGAATAGTTTCAGTACGAGAGCAAGACTGTCAAGTGTCAAGATACCGAGGGCACTGCTAATCGTGCTTTCCAATGTATAAAAAAATCAGTGTGGTGCCAGCAAATTTTTATTATGCAAGTGCGTTCCAGAGAAAAAAACTTTGAGAGCAAGAGGAAGCCACAGGTTCAAATCTCTGCTCACTGGATGGCTTTGGGGATTCCCACCCCCACCCCCCATCTCTCTGCATAGGCTGCTTCACAGGGTTGTTGTCAGGTTAAAGTGTGCAGGCTTGTCTGCCATCTCAAGCTCTTCAGAGGTAGTGTCAGAAACTCAGATATAGAAGCTAGGCACCAAATGGCTCATTAAACCAAGGTTATAGCCACCAGAACAGAACATCTGGTTTCCATTTTGGGGCAAGACTGTTCTAAAGTCTTTATTTTTCAAATGATGGACTGATCATGAATGATTATCAGTTAAACATCTGGCTAACAGATGACAACTTTGAGCCAGGTCAGGCTTCCTCAGTCTCAGCCCTCCAGATATTTTTTGAGACTACATTTCCCATCATCCCTGACCACTGGTCTTGCTAGCTAGGGATCATGGGAGTTGTAGGCCAAAAACACCTGGAGGGCCGAGGTTGAGGAAGCCTGAGCTAGGTTAAGAACTTTGAGAGCTTAAAGAAGAAAAGTCACTTTATCCAGGGACAGCCCACATATATATCGGCCTATTCTAGGGTTGCCATACGTCCAGAATTTCCTGGACTACTGTAGTTGGAAGCACTGTCCCAGCAGAAATCGGCAAAATGTCTGGGAGAATCCAGATGTATGGTAAGCCATGTCAGCAGTGTCGTTTTTGCTGATTTCCCAAAAAAATAGCTCAAAAGTGGTATTTTTTGTGTGTCCGGATTTTCACTTTTTGAAATACAGCAGCTGTAGCCTATTCCAACCTGTTTTTCATAATGGTAACAGACCATTCGTAACATAAGAATATTATTCACAACTGTGAACTGTGCGTTGGGGGTAAGTGAAGACAAGCCACAATTCACTATAACATTGTTCACTGCTCCTGCTCAGGCTGCACAGAAAAAGCATATTGGTTCCAGAAATTCATTCTGATTGTGCAGATAAAATGTAACTGATAGAATTCTGCAAGATGTGGCATTAGTGTGTGAAAACAGTTAGGACCCCAAGCTTCCCAGGTATGCACTTCCAGATGGTGGTGATGTCAGCTTCACTTGGTCACAAGTGGCCAGTAGTCTGGCGTCTGGCTAATTTTGAACACTGTTTAGAGAACAAGTAGTAAAGGTGGGCTGATAAAGATGCAATTAATAATTCTACATGCAGTTTATTGACGGGTGAACTATGGGAATGTGTGAAATTGCTTTGTGTGGCATCGGGTTGTTTATCAGTCTAGTTCGGGGTTAGCCAATGTAGTGGCCTCCAGATGTTGCTGGACTGAAAGTCCCATCAGCCCCAGCCAGCATGGCCCATAGCAAGGGGTGATGGGAGCCTGGTGTAGCTCATCATGGCCTCCTCTGACTGGTAGCAACTCTCCAGGGCTTAACATCGCCTGCTTCCTGATCCTCCTTTTTGTTTAAATGGAGATACCAAGAAATTGAACCTAGGACCTTTGCTGTGCAAAGCACAAGCTGTTATGATTTCTTCCTCTTCTTTTGAGCAGTGTTCAAAATTAGCCAGGCATCAAGTGCATTTTGCGAACTGTGCAGGTCCAATTGTGACCACATGGAGATCTTTGAATGCCAGGTGGCAACTGACATCTCCATCTGGCTGGCCCCTCCAGCTTTCTTAAGCAGGTAGGCAGAATAACTTAGTTATTGCATTTATCTCCCACCTTTTCCTCCAAGAAGTACATTGTTTCCCCCCACCCCCAATTAATCCCTACTATGACTCTTTGAGTGGGACGCAGGTGGTGCTGTGGGTTAAACCACAGAGCCTAGGACTTGCCGATCAGAAGGTTGGTGGTTCGAATCCCTGCGACAGGGTGAGCTCCCGTTGCTCAGTCCCTGCTCCTGCCAACCTAGCAGTTCGAAAGCACATCAAAGTGCAAGTAGATAAATAGGTACCGCTCCGGCGGGAAGGTAAACGGCATTTCCGTGCGCTGCTCTGGTTTGCCAGAAGTGGCTTTGTCATGCTGGCCACATGACCCAGAAGCTGTCTGCGGACAAACGTCGGCTCCCTCGGCTAATAAAGTGAGATGAGCGCTGCAAGAGTCGGTCACGACTGGACCTAATGGTCAGGGGTCCCTTTACCTTTACCTTATGACTCTTTGAGGTAAGTTAAGAGAGTGTGACTGACTCCATGTTCACTCAGTGAGCTTCATGACTGAGTGGGAATTTGAACCCTGATCTCCCAGGTCCTAGTCCGACACTCAAGCACTATCCCACACTGGCTTCCTAAAGTACTTATGCTATGGGGCAGCTCTATAAATTAAGTAGGTAAATAAATAAATATGTGGAAAGCAAAATGTCACCTAAAGAAGAATCTGAAATATTTTCCTTGAGGCTTAAATTTGTTTTATTCTGGATTGTTTTATTTGATGTTTTAATGTGTTGTGTTGTAAATCATTTTGAGTTTTTTTCTTTAAAATGTAAAGCAGTATAGAGATAAGGATAGTGCTTAAATATTCTGTTGTGGTGACCGTAACCCAGGTTTAAGGTGCCATTTGGCAATTAGTTTACATATCTGCGTTTCTTAACTCTGCTTTTGGGTAACAGCAAAAGGGAATATGTGACAATAAAACCACAGTTAAAGGTGGTTCGTACTTGCATGGTGTCAGCAGTTGTCAGTCGGCTTATTGGAATTCAGTGGCTTGGTTTAAAAATGTGTTGGCCTTCCTCTGAAAAGCATAGATTTTAAAATCTGCACAGAGAGAGTCTTGAGATGGTGATGCTCATTTGTACATGCATGGTATTTTCTGCTTTGATCTCCTTCAAAGAGCTCAGGATAGCTTGTACTGCCCCCTCATTTGGAGGGGCATGGTTATCCAAAGAGCTTTGAGGCTGAGCAAGAATTTTAAGCAAGGCCTCCACTATCTATGTCTGACAGACATGCTGGTAAGTTATGGATGTAAGAGAGAGCAGTGTTTAACTGGAGTCAAAAGTAAATCTTTGCAAGCTTAAGCCCTGGCAATAACTGAATTAGAGCGTAAACAGAATTCCTATTCATCCATCATTAAATAGAAGAATGAGAGTTGTAGATAGACATACAACTTTTGTGAAATCTCCTGAGGTGTCACATTCGTGAAAATTTCAGTGGAATTGCTTGGAATCTCAGCAATTGGGCATTTTATTTTAAAGAAAAATATTACTATTCTGATGCAGAACTAAGGGTGGGAAGTTCCATACTGATAATTCCACAATAAGTGCTGTGGCCATAGGGCTTTTTGTGTCTGTCTGTGATACCTCCTGAAATTTGTAGTAACCCCACAATGATTGTATTGTGTGGACATGGGGGTTGCCCGGCTCTTTTGGCTTCCAGGACTATTGTAAATCTGCAGGTGGACTGCATTCAGTAGCACCTCTCAATCTTGCTCAAGTGTATATATCTATTCTTGCAGTCGTGTGTGCCCAGGTTCATCCACACCTGCTTACCTCTCTTCTTCATGGTCATTCTAGTTGTGATTCCTTGCAGAGCAACTCCAAAGAGGGAGCTGCTGCTGCTGAAAATGAAAGGGTAGTATGGTTAAATTCATGCTGCTTTGGTTTGCTTCTGAAATACCAACCTTTTAAAATGTTATCGCTAACAAGGAAGTTGGTTTAGAGCTATAGGAAACGTTTTGAGTGGCAAAGATAATAGGAGCATTGGATTGGCAGGCAGATTTGCCAGGAGAGGCCAATATTACCTTATCATAGTTATAGATATCAAAGTGAATTTTGTCACTGTCTCAAGGAAGCAATTTTTTTACACCCAGGATAGACTGGAGAAGTGGGTTTGAGTGCTTACTTTAAACCCTGTTGTATGAGAGCTGTAAACAGGCAGGTCTTAGCTCAGCCTGTTGCCTGTCAGACGTTTTGGGCTACAGCTCCCATCAACAGACAGCATAGCCATGCTGGCTGGGGATGACAGAAGTAGCCTTTGAGCTTCTCATAGTCGTGCTATGCAGCCAGGTGAGTAGCCACACACTAAGTATGCTGGATATGTTGGTGCCAGCACTGAACTTGGAATGATTTGATGTCAGAATGTCTGGCATTTGACTGCAACTTCTTGAAAAGCTGCACAACAATTGCAGTTTTGGAATATGAAAATCCAATCCATGTTTCATTCAGTATGTGGCATTGGCACATACAGAAATGGCTGAGATGTGAATCAATACAGGCTGGCTGGGCACTATACCTGATGGACGTTAAGTCTGTACAGACCCTGACAGGTGGTAGTCCCAAGGATTGGTTGGAGCACAATGCCCCCACATAACTCAGTACTGCTTTCTTACAATAACTCTTTTGCCTTCTCTTCTGGTTCAGCTGAAAATTAGGAAACGTGTTAGAAATAGCACATTAATTGAAAGCAGAGTGGGCTTCAATTTGAAAACTTAAAAAAATAATCATGAATGAAACAATATGTTTGTAAATGCCAATAAATTAGTACTCTGGTTTTCTCTCCACTGATCTCTTAGTCTCAAAACTGCAACACTGCAGATCAATAATGCTAAATATGTTACAATTTAATTTCCTTAAAAATACAATCTCTTATTTGAGGCAGGGGGTGGAAGAAGCCAAGATGTAAATAAACTTTATGATGATGATTATTACTATCATTATTGGCGCTATTTTTAATGTTTCTTGATGTTCCTTTTCTTCTCTTTCCCTCTTTCTTTACTTGTTCTCTCTCCTCTCTTTTTTGTCTTTGATACTGTTTGTTCTGAATACAATTTTATTGTATTGTGAATTTTTTAAAAAAAAATCTTGGGAAGAGCAAAAAGAAAAGAACAAAATAATAATAATTGCTTCTCATGCTACCTTTGAAAGCTATTCTGTCTACAGCAATACAAATTGTTCTTACAGTGGTGCCTCGCAAGACGAAATTAATCCGTTCCGAGAGTCTCTTCGTCTAGCGGTTTTTTTGTCTTGCGAAGCAACCCTATTAGCGGTTAGCGGATTAGCGCTATTAGCGGATTAGCGGATTAGCGACTATTAAAGGCTTAGCGGCTTAGTGGCTAAAAGGCTATTAGCGGCTTAGCGGCTTAGAAGAAGGGGGGGAGCGGAAAAAAATCGGAACACTCGCAAGATGTTTTCGTCTTGCAAAGCAAGCCCATAGGGAAAATTGTCTTGCGAAGCAGCTCAAAAACGGAAAACCCTTTCGTCTAGCGGGTTTTCCGTCTTGCGAGGCATTCGTCTTGCGGGGCACCACTGTATCTAAAATATTCCTAAAGTGCAGTACTACAATGTACATGGATGGCGCACAGTAGGTCAGTATCTTTCATTGGGCTGGCTTGGTGGTAAAACATTATATTAGGCTGAAATGATGGATGCACAGTACAGAATTTCACCAGAAAAGGAAGGGTTGGGAAAAAGAAAACTCTGGTGATTAGTAGCTTTGTCTTTCTTGGGAGTATAAATGTCTTCAGACATTTTCCTTTTCCTGCCTTGCATTCAGTTGACAAGGGTTTTTTATAGGCGCCAATTAGTATAGATCATAATTTCTGAAACTGAGGACTGGGGACCACCATTGGGCACTAGCCCACTGGAAGAAGCAAAGATCACCAGTGTTGAAGCAATGATTCTTCAACATCAGCTTCGTTGGAGTGGTCATGTGCGGATGCCTGATGATCGTCTTCCAAAGCAACTACTCTATTCCGAACTTAAAAATGGAAAGTGTAATGCTGGTGGTCAACAAAAGAGGTTTAAAGACTGTCTCAAGGCAAATATAAAAAAAATGTAGTATAAACACTGACAACTGGGAAACACTGGCCTGTGAGTGTTCCAGTTGGAGAACAGCCTTTACCAAAGGTGTCATGGGCTTTGAAGACACTCAAACTCAGGACGTAAGGGAGAAATGTGCTAAGAGGAAGGCACGCTTGGCAAAGCCACACTGTGATCAACTCCCCCTGGAAACCATTGTCCCCACTGTGAAAGGACATGTCGATCCAGAATTGGCCTCCACAGTCACTTAGGGCCTCATTGTTAAAAACGTGTTCGTGGAAGACAATCTTACTCGGCTACGAGTGATCGCCAAAGAAGAAGAACTAGCCCACTTCCAGATCAGTGTTAGCACTGCAGTCCACCCCCTCTCACAGGGGACAGATTCAAGCAGCAGCTCTAAAAGTCATGATAAACTGGTAATAGAGAGGGTAGGTGGTATAGGAGGAAGTGAATGTACAAGGAGCAGGGAGGAGGGATGGAAGAAATTGCCTGTACTTAGGGGTGGGAATAGGGCACAAATTACATGTGAATGCAAAAGGGAGAAGAAATCGGGGGGGGGGGGTAAAAATACTTTGAGAGGCATATAGGAAGCAAGCAGACAAACATAAAATAAAAAGCCACCTCCACTTGGAGAGTCCAGATTAACACATTCTGCCTAAAATGGGGGGGCTGATTTGAAATACCTCCAGAATCAATGTTAATTTGACTTGAGGAAAGCTTGGAACCATGCTTTATTATTGAAAGAATTAGACACAGAGAATGGTCAGGCTTAGGTTGGATCCATGCTTTTTAGTGAATCTGCTTTATAGAAAGAATTGACTCACCTGAGTGAACTGAAGAGCTGGATTAGGAATTGAATGGCTGAATTCAGAATGCACTGCTGCCAGTAATTACAAGAGCTGACTGCATACAGATACTCCCTTTCCCCCCAAGCAGGAGGCTTGGAGCCTCTATAGCTGGCAGGCGTTTGATAATGAATCATTCTGAGTTTATACCTGGGATAGCTCAGCTGGTAGAGCATGAGACTTAACCCCATGGCCGTGGCTTTGAGCCCCACGTTGGGCGAAAGATTCCTGCATTGCAGGAGGTTGGACAATGACCCTTGTGACCCCTTCCAGCTCTACAATTCTGTGATTATGTGAGGTCCTTATTACAAAAAAACACACACCTTAAAAAAGAATTCTCAATATTCAGGAAAATTAACCTCCTTAAACAATGTAACTTTTCATTCCCTCTGCCTATCCCATGAGTTTAAGGTTGTTCCTGAATTCTTATAGGTATCATATTCCCTTTTCCAAGGTTGTTCTGATGTATAGTAAGGTAAGGGTCCCTTCAAGTAGACCTGTCGTATGTGAATGTTATTTATAACTTATGTGTACATTTGAGAAGCCAGTTGTAAACAGTTTCCCAGTGCACATGCCCACATATACTATCTCCCTGTCCCTATCCCCCACATATTGCACATACATGCTTTTCACACCTCTGGACTTATATGAAGCGGCTCCTTCCCTTCAGGGGTTAAACCTAGTAGGGTAGTGATATTAATTAATGTGTATTTTTTTAAAGTTTGCCTGTCATGCTGTCCTTGAAGACTTGGTATAAACATTGCGTTACAGTGAGTATAAAAGTAGTGGTTGCAGGTATTATAAGTGATAGCTTTGATATTTAATGATGCATGCATTTCCCCCCCATATTTGACAGGTGTATATCAAAGAGCTAGAGGAGAGTCCTGTAGGTTCACGCTGAGAAGTAAATGATTTAGGAGCTAAATTGTGAAATAAGAAGTCTGCAACCATGTTCAGCTGTGGTCCTGCTAGACCCCCAGGTATCTATATGTATATGGAAGTTCAGATATTAAAGAAATTTTTTTAGAACCTTAATACTAAGATGATGTGTTTAAAAGCAAGAGTTATGTTATCCAGCAGCACAAAGCTGGCTTGCTGATATCCCACATGTCAGACTTGCAAAGCAGTTCTGCGTTTTGACCGCTGCTATCTTCCTGAAGGTGACATTGGAGAGGAATGTGCCAAGAATAGATTTCTTCTTCAGCAAAGTTCAGAAGAACCCCTGCTATGCTTTAGGGGGGAAATGGAAATAGAAGCTTGAGAGTAGCAAGATAGCTATGCATAAGCTATGTTTCTCTGTACAGCCCAATAGGTCAACAGCCCATAGGGTAGAGTCAACAGCCAATTTAGTTTTTACCAATAAATTTATTTCCTTAAGACAAGGTTTTCCAGTACATGGAGTTGGGAATAATGCAACGAAACTACTTCTTCAAGTAATCAAGCAGCAAGTATCTTTAGTGGAGTTTGGCTTTGCTGTAAAAATACTTGTCACTTCCCACAGGCCTGGCAATTTTCTGTGGGTGGCAGTGGGGTGGGGGGAGCCAATATGAATTTTGGATCAAAGGCTTTTAAGGTTGATGAGGAAGTTGTTAATACAAAGGAGCCATTCTGTTACTCTTGGAACCATACACAAGAGAAAGAAGTTGTTGGCTTAACAGACTGTGCCATGGAATAAATATGTTGTTGAACTCGAACTATTAAATCTTTCTATCAAATTTTGGATTATTTTTTTGCCCCCGAAAAAATTCCTGATAGTCGAAAAGGAAGATTTATGAATAGACTCATGGTTCTTCATCATATGTGACGTGTAAGGTAGTGGCAAGAAATTGCTGAGAATGGTTTCATACATGCTCATTTATTTCCAAATACGTACTGGTTTTTTTGCTTCTTCCAGACCCCATGGCTATCCCACCATCCTACTGTGACCTGGGGAAATCTGCCAGGGATGTATTCAACAAAGGATATGGTAAGCAGGACAATGGCCACAAATGCTAGCATTATGCATATATTCTCTAAATATTTTGGAAATCTGTTGCTAAAGGTCTTCAGATGTGTTAAGAATGGCATACCGTATTTTTCGCACCATAGGATGCACTTTTTCCCTCCTAAAAAGCAAGGGAAAATGTGTGTGCGTCCTATGGAGCGAATGCAGAGGGGAGGCAGGCAGGAAAAGCCCCCAAGAGCTGCATACAAGCTTCGTGCGCTCTTGCGGGCTTTTCCCCAGGAGGGAGAAGGGACTGACTGGCTGCATCAGTCCCTTCTCCCACCTCCCAGAAAAGCCAGGAGAAGCCGCGCAGCCCCTTTAAAGAGCTCACGGCTTCTGCAGGCTCTGCGGGAGGTGGGGGAAGCTGCAGCGGATTCCCTCCTCCCCGGCTCCCTTTGAAGCAGCAAAGTGGGAGTGGAGCAGCTTACATTCGTGTAAGCAGCTCCTCTCCCACCTTCCTGCTTCAAAGCAACCACGGAGGAGGGAAAGAAGGGGACCATGGATCCTCTGCTAGCGAAGGCAGCTGAATTCCCTCCTCCCAGGCTCCCTTTGAAGCAGCAAAGTGGGAGGGGAGCAGCATACACTCGTGTAAGCAGCTCCTCTCCCACTTTCCTGCTTCAAAGTGGAGGGAATCCACTGCAGTTGCGAGCAGAGGATCCATGGCTCCGCTTCCTTCCCTCGAAGCAGGGTGCAGGGGGGAAAGAGGGCAGGAAATAGATGCCGGGCAGGAAGACACAACCACATTTTGACCACTGAAAGTCCACCTCAGCCTCCCCAGATTTCCACTGAGACGGCCAGGCTAATCTCGATGGCCATAAGTCAGGCTCAGCATTATTAACTGGACTTAGATAAGCCATGGTTCCCCTTCCTACCCTCCCCTGAGGCTCAGTTTAAAGCAGCAAAGCGGACAGGAGCCGCCCGCTTTGCTGCTTTAAATAGTTCAGTGCAACATTTGATTCAGAATATTTTTGTGTGTGTTTTCCTCCTCTAAAAACTAGGTGCGCCTATGGTCAGGTGCGCCCTATGGTGCGAAAAATACGGTGTTTTTGTTCACAGCTTTGAAGTGTTCTTGCTCCTTTGCCTAGTTTCTCTATCCTTCTTCACTATCAATCTGTCATCCATCCTTAAGAGTTTTTATTGGATTGATGGCCTTGCTTTCATCCCTTGATGTTTTAGTTAATGCTTGTTTTATTTAAATGCTTTATTTTATTTAAAGTGTATATTCATTTTCTCAAAAAATGCAACACAACTAGCTAAAAACCAGCACTAGCAGGAAGGAAAGGCCATCTCTTAAATTCTCAGATGAATCAATTGGTTTTGAGCTGGTGCCTGCAACACTTGCATTTCAGTCTTCTGCTTTCTGACTCTCCTCATCTGACTTTGTCCATAATCTCTCAAGATGGATGAGGGCCTCCTTTCTATGGTGATTGCAGATTCCACAAACTGGCATGGAACCTCCTATTGGCTCACTCTAGGTTTATTAAAGCGGGCTCTGCGCCACATATTGGCTTGCATATTCAGCTCTGGGATTGTCTCTGCAGCAATGCTGCAACTTTAGTGGAATTTTGAGAATATGAAGTGTGGCATAACATAGGTGAGCCCCATATCAGTTTCCCTGAGTTTAAAGGGGTTTGTTGATTGTCTTTTAGCTGTTCTTTGGAGGTACTGTAATTAAAATGCACCCAAAACGTCCAAATCTTGGCACGATTCCAAAAAGTGAGCATGTACTCACATCCTGTTTATGGACTTTCCATAGGCGTCTGTTTGGCTGCTGTGGTAGTTGAGTGCTAGATCTGATCCAACAGGACCCTTGTAATGAGATGAGAAGCCATTAGTTCCCTGAATCAGAGTTGTTCAGTCAACCTGATGTTTCCAGTGCCTGCCAAAATCTGTGGGTCTCTGTCAAGTGATTCCTAGAATTACCATTAGAGCTAAGCTGGCCTCTCTTTTTATTGGTGCTCATCTCAAGCACCTTTTAAAGGCAGATGCACCCAATTTGTTACTTCTTGGGCTTTGTTTCTCATTCATTTATTGTGGTATAAATAAGAAACTAATGTTTTGGCAATTTCAGGGTTTGGAATGGTCAAGCTAGAGTTGAAGACCAAGTCTTCCAGCGGAGTGGTAAGTAATGAGTACTTTGAATTATTGTTGTAACAGGAGAGTTTGTGGAGCACTAATATTACCTTTACAGCACTGGCAGAGTCAATGTACACACCTAACATTCTGCTTCTCCTGTATGTTTGGAGTGTCCTGAAGGTTATACTTAGGACCCCTCCATGCAGTATTAGCTTTAGTGTTTTGAGGCTTGACTCCTGAGTGCTTGACATCTTATAGAGCAGCTGTTAGTAAACTGTGAAGAAAGGATTTGGAGTGGTGAAAAATGAACTGTCTACTTGTCTGCCATGTTCAGAATAGCTGTAGTAGGAGAGGTGATCATTTGAAGGAGTTTAGAGCTAGAACTATGGCTTAAACAATCTGACTCTGCAAGTGGAAGTGGCAGTGTGGATACTTTGATTGGTTCACCTTTACTGACTTATTAAAGATGCTAACTTCTAACATGACTTCTCCCTTTTACATGCAACACTGATTTTTGGATGTTTATTCAGCTGGTAAGAGAACCACGTATTTGCTTTCTTGTTATGTATCTCTCCTTCAGGTTTGTGTACTTGGACCATGGCCCACTGCCATTCCTAATCCATTCTAATGGCTAAGTAAATGTGGTTAAAGGTAAAGGGACCCCTGACCATTAGGTCCAGTCGTGGCCGACTCTGGGGTTGCAGCGCTCATCTCACTTTATTGGCCAAGAGACATTCATTGACCTAAAGGCAGCATTCGATAGTATCCCCAGGAGCATCCTCTGGGAAAAACTCTCCCGCTGGGGCATCGACAGAAGGCTTCTCTGGCTAATAATCAAACTCCATGAGAACTCAGCGGCTAGAGTGAGACTCACCCCGGAGGGTGATCTCACCAATCCAATTCCCATTAACAGAGGTGTCCGACAGGGTTGTATATTGGCTCCATTCCTGTTCAACTTGTTCATAAGCGACATGAGGACTCCCCTAATAGAGGCTCAAGAAAGGATTCATGCACCCCGCCTAGCACTTTATCGCTGCCCTTTGTTACTATATGCGGATGACGCAGTCATCCTTTCCTTTTCTAGAGTAGGTCTCAGGAGGGCCTTAAAAATTTTTGGATCATACTGTAACGCAAATTCCCTTACAATTAATTATGGAAAATCTAAGATCCTAATTTTCTCAAAGAGCCGGAAACTCCATAATTGGAGAATTGATGTCATCGAACAAGTCTATAGATTCCAATACTTGGGAGTTTGGTTACAACATAACCTTAGATGGAAGGCCCATGTAGCCTATGTTACAAATAGAGCCAAAGCTATCTCCTTGGCGATCTTGCGATTCTTCTTCACCGATGGGGCCCTTCATATCCCATCGGCCTTGAAAGTCTTCAAGGCCAAGGTGATCCCGACAATTGCCTATGCCATCTCAATTTGGGGGACTTTTGTCAATCTATCTCACCTAGAGGTTATTCAAAATCAGTTTTTAAGAGGGATATTGAAACTGCCCAACTGTGTAAGTAATACAGCGTTACGCATGGAACTTAATACTGTATCCCTGGAAAACGCTCTGTGGAAGCACATACTTTGTCACTGGTTATCTCTATGGCACAATCTCCCAAACTTGTACTTGATACAATGTATGTGGAGAGATTATTTCCAGAGCCCATGGGTAAAAAATTTACAGCTGAAAATTACGGCAATGGAAATCTCCCCATCCAAATTACTAGAGCAGGACATAGTTCCAGCTAAAAGAACAGTAACCTGTAAACTAGAGGAGATGGACTTGCAGCAGAAAATGGTGCTGGGCAATGGTACCTGCTCACCTCTAAACCTTGGTTTATTACCCCTCTTAAGGCTCCCAAACTATTTGAATTCCTTAACTTCTTCGGCTCATAGATATGCCTTTGTAAAGGCAAGATTCAACACCTTCCCATCGAACGTACTGAGAAATAGATTCTCCAATGGACAGATATCGCTCTTATGTGATTGTAATTGTGGGGCACCGGAATCGTTGCATCACATAATTTTTGACTGTGCTTTTCACTCTTCGGCCAGGAGCAAGTTTCTTGCTCAATATCTAAAGGGAATTGCCGATGATACGAATGAAGCCAAACTGAGATATCTATTAAATGATGATGACCCCCTAAGATCAGATTCTTGATCAGCGTCCTATCCCTAAAGAAGAGAAACGGACTCCTGTGTGGCTCGGAAAATCCCTTTAAACCATGACCTATGTTTTAGGATGTAACTAGGTGAATCACCATTGATGTCTTTTATTGATTTGTGAGCAGAGGGTGATGGTTATGTTACAAATTTATTGTAATGTATGATGTTGGTCTTTTGCTTTTGTTCTGCTTTGGTTCTTGTCTGTTTTTTGTAAGTTTTGACGGTTTTAAATTTGGAGGTTCAAGTACATTATGTTGGTATGGGAAACTGTCGTGTGACGGGCCAATGGCCGTAATAAAAATCAATCCAATCCAATTGGCCAAGGGAGCCAGTGTACAGCTTCCGGGTCATGTGACCAGCATGACTAAGCCGCTTCTGGCAAACCAGAGCAGCGCATGGAAACGCCGTTTACCTTTCCGCCAGATCGGTACCTATTTATCTACTTGCACTTTGACGAGCTTTTGAACTGCTAGGTGGGCAGGAGCAGGGACCGAGCAATGGGAGCTCACCCCGTCGTGGGGATTCGAACCGCCGACCTTCTGATTGGCAAGTCCTAGGCTCTGTGGTTTAACCCACAGCGCCAACTGCGTCCCATAAATGTGGTTAACCAGACACTAAATGTTGCATTGTGTACAGCTCCATACATCAGTAGCATTTGCACTTGAACTGTCAAAAGAATTGGAGACAGCAGTGTGATCACAGGCATGCTATTTTTGATAGCCTCAAATTTAGAAGTTAGTATTTCTGAGTAGTATCACTTGGTGACTAAATCTCTGAAATAGTTGGTGAGGAACTGGAGGCTCATGGAGAGCTCCCCATCCAGCCAGTAGCATCCCTGCTCACCTTGCAGCAGGACTTGAGCTTTTTAAAAACCTCCTCTTGGAATCCTAAACGCTGTGTGTGTGTGTGTGTGTGTGTGTGTGTGTTTGCTTGGTTGGTTGCTTGCAGGGTGTATGTGTGTGGGCTGTGGCTCCCAGAGAGGGTGACCCATGTGGAATGTGGTCCTTGGGCTGAAAGAGGTTCACCCCCTTTCTCTTAAGAGGGGTGCTCAAGGTTTGGCAGCCATTGGCCCCTCCAAATGTCACATGTGGAGATGAGAGAGAAATGGCCTTCACATGCTTGAAAACATCTATGACTTTTTCCAGGGCTGAGCTTGTACAGTCATAACTCGGGTTGAATATGCTTCGAGTTGAGTGCGTTTGAGTTGCGCTCCACGGCAACCCGGAAGTAACGGAGCGCGTTACTTCCGGGTTTCACCGCTTGCGCATGCGCAGACGCTCAAAATGACGTCATGCACAGAAGCGGCGAAAAGCGGCGTGCGCAGACGTGCCATCGCTAGTTACGTTTGCTTCTAGATGCGAACGGGGCTCCAGAACGTATCCCGTTCATATCTAGAGGTACCACTGTATATGAAAAGAGGGTGGTCCTGGAAGTTGCAGCAGTTTGTATATTTATAATGACAAGACTTCTTATGCATATTCATATTGCTTACTGTGGAACCTCAGGCATGAAATTCAGCTTCTTGAGAATGTCTGGGGAGTTAACTTTTTTAGCTGCTGACTCTCACACTTTATGAGAAGCCTGAAGATATGTGAGCAGCATCTTCTGAAGGCTCTTAAATGCAGGGAACTTAGAAAGACTTTTTAGTGTGGTGTGTGTGCCCTCCTTGGAGTTCTATTCCTTCCCAAGGTGTTTGTTGGTTGTCATGCGCCACCCCTTTGACCATTAGTATTCAAGTTCTGCTCAATTGTTTCAGAAAATTTATTTCTGCAAACTGCACAGTACAGGTAACTCACATCTTATGCAGGGGTTACGTTCCTGGCCATCATGTGTTTCAACAAAATCATGTAAAGCTAGAAGGCCTCTATGCTGCTGTGGCCTTTCTTTTTGATCTGTCTGACGTCATGAAGACTTATAACTTCACATGCATGTGCTGAGCTGAAATGTCACGTCAAAAGCAGAATTTGGGGATTGGCTCAGATTAAGTGGAGCTTGGCACTCCAGACATATGGGGGTCTAAGCAACCATCACATATGACAGTTGTAAGATGAAAAGTAACATATGTTGTGTGCACTCTTGCTTTCCCCACTCAGATCTTGTTGCAGCTGCCAGGAAAATCCTGGTCTGATCATATGACTGCAAGATTCTTTCTTTTCTCTCCACTAAGCAAACAAAGAAAGTTAAATGAAATGTTTCTCCTCCACTGGCGCCAGCTTAACCTTTTTAAAGAGGATCTAGGAATTATTTTTAACTGGCCGCTACACACACACACACACACAAAGTTACCCAAGATGTCATATCCTTCTTAAGCCAGGGAAAATCTGTGTTGAAGCTGAACCATGTTTCTGAACTAAAATTGCCTTCCTCTTTTCTTTTTTCCAATTGCTTCTCTTCCTCATTAGCTTGTAAGTTGTTGTCAGGCACTTGTATGTGTGTGAAATTGTACAGCATCTAAGGCAGCATTAGCATCTAGCACCAACAAGCTAATCACTGTACAAAAATAACCTAAAAAGATGGGCTGTGCCCACAGACTCATAACTTTAGATTAGGCAGTTGGCTATTTATAACCCTGATCATCAGCTACTTGCCTGATTCCTGTGGCACATAAAAATAGGCTTTAGGTGGTCACAAAAGCTTATAGGTGTCTGTGTGTGCCTCTTAGGCTCTAAATAGCCAACAAAGGCATACTGTAGGCAAGCGGACTAGAAGGGTTTTTTGTTGAATAGTAACATATATAGCTGTTAAGGTGCTACACTCAATATGCCAGCAAGTTTGGAAAACTCAGCAGTGGCCAGAGGATTGGAGATCAGTCTACATCCCAATCCCAAAGAAGGGCAGTGCCCAAGAATGCTCCAACTACCGCACAATTGCACTCATTTCACACGCTAGCAAGGTTATGCTTAAAATTCTACAAGGAAGGCTCAAGCAGTATGTGGACCGAGAACTCCCAGAAGTGCAAGCTGGATTTCAAAGGGGCAGAGGAACCAGAGACCAAATTGCAAACATGCACTGGATTATGGAGAAAGCTAGAGAGTTCCAGAAAGACATCTACTTCTGCTTCATTGACTATGCAAACAGTGGCGTAGCGTGGGGGGTGCCAGGGGTGCCGGCCGCACCGGGCGCAACATCTGGGGTTAGGGCAAATCCATGGGTTAGGGGGCGCAAATCCACAGGTTAGGGGGCGCAACTTCGGGGGGGGGGCGAGTCCAGAGGGAAGGGGAACGCCCCTCGCTCAGCCCGCGCATCCCTCGCCCGCCGGCAGCTTCCCCTCCTCGCCTCGCTCAGCGCCGCCGCCGCGGATGCCGCCCAGACCCCCCAGCGCCCAGGGCCATTTCCCGGGGAGCCTCCTCTGGCACATGCCCCGGGATGCTCCCTCCCGCCCCGGGAGGCAGAACGCAACGCACAACACACACACCCCCTGTCGCCCCCGCGGCAGAGCAAGGCAGCCAGACGCGGAGCAGGGAGAAAGGCTCGGGCTCACCTTGGGGCAGCCTCCGTAGGAGGAGGAGGAGAAGCTGCCGCTGCCGCTGCCGCCGCCTCCGTGCACCCCCAGCACCGGGAGAGAGGCCGCTGGCCGCCCGGCGGGCCGTGGTTCCTTCCTCCGCCGGGCGCCCAAGGGGAGGGGGCTTCGGCTGCCTCGGCCCGCGGGGGCTCCACAAATAATAAATTTAATAAATTCCTTTTTTTAATAAGATATTTATTAAAGTTTTCAATTTTATACAAAGAGAAAAATGCAAAAAAAATAGAAAAAATATATATTAAAAACACATAAAATTCACAACTTATTTTTCAATAACATATTTCCCTGACCTCCTCATACCTCCCCTTCTTGTTTTCTAGTTCAAATTATTTGTTCAGCAAATCCTTATCTCATAGCATTGCCGCTAAATAACACCTTATTTTCTATCCAAGTTCTTGAAACTTAAACTTTTACTTTAAAAAACCATTTTTTCATAACCTTTTATACCATTACAGCTAGAAACCACTTAATTTCAATCCAACATCATTCAACATTCCTTAATATTGCAGTATTTCTGTAAATAGTCCTTAAATTTCTTCCAATCTTCTTCTGCCGACTCTTCTCCCTGGTTGCGGATTCTGCCAGTCATTTCTGCCAATCCCATGCAGTCAATCAACTTCATCTGCCATTCTTCCTGTGTGGGTAAATCTTGCGTCTTCCAATACTTTGCAATGAGTATTCTTGCTGCTGTTGTAGCATACATAAAAAAGTTCTATCTTTTTTTAACACCAACTGGCCAACCCAGTGGCGTAGCGTGGGGGGTGCAGGGGGGGCCGGCCGCACCGGGCACAACATCTGGGGTTAGGGCAAATCCATGGGTTAGGGGGCGCAAATCCACAGGTTAGGGGGCGCAAATCCATGGGTTAGGGGGCGCAAATTACTTGCCTTGCCCCGGGTGCTGACAACCCACGCTACGCCACTGTATGCAAAAGCCTTTGACTGTGTCGACCACAGCAAACTATGGCAAGTTCTTAAAGAAATGGGAGTGCCTGATCACCTCATCTGTCTCCTGAGAAATCTCTATGTGGGACAAGAAGCTACAGTTAGAACTGGATATGGAACAACTGATTGGTTCAAAATTGGGAAAGGAGTACGACAAGGCTGTATATTGTCTCCCTGCTTATTTAACTTATATGCAGAATTCATCATGCAAAAGGCTGGGCTGGATGAATCCCAAGCCGGAATTAAGATTGCTGGAAGAAATATCAACAACCTCAGATATGCAGATGACACAACCTTGATGGCAGAAAGTGAGGAGGAATTAAAGAACCTTTTAATGAGGGTGAAAGAGGAGAGCGCAAAATATGGTCTGAAGCTCAACATCAAAAAAACGAAGATCATGGCCATTGGGCCCATCACCTCCTGGCAAATAGAAGGGTAAGAAATGGAGGCAGTGAGAGATTTTACTTTCTTGGGCTCCATGATCACTGCAGATGATGACAGCAGTCACAAAATTAAAAGACGCCTGCTCCTTGGGAGAAAGGCGATGGCAAACCTAGACAGCATCTTAAAAAACAGAGACATCACCTTGCCAACAAAGGTCCGTATAGTTAAAGCCATGGTTTTCCCAGTAGTGATGTATGGAAGTGAGAGCTGGACCATAAAGAAGGCTGATCACCGAAGAATTGATGCTTTTGAATTATGGTGCTGGAGGAGACTCTTGAGAGTCCCATGGACTGCAAGAAGATCAGACACATCCATTCTTAAGGAAATTAGCCCTGAGTGCTCACTGGAAGGACAGATCGTGAAGCTGAGGCTCCAATACTTTGGCCACCTCATGAGAAGAGAAGACTCCCTGGAAAAGACCCTGATGTTGGGAAAGATGGAGGGCACAAGGAGAAGGGGACGACAGAGGACGAGATGGTTGGACAGTGTTCTTGAAGCTACAAACATGAGTCTGACCAAACTGCGGGAGGCAGTGTAAGACAGAAGTGCCTGGCGTGCTCTTGTCCATGGGGTCACGAAGAGTTGGACAGGACTAAACGACTAAACAACAACAAACATATATAGCCTGACATGCAAGGCTCATTTTAAAAATAAGTGGTTTATAGATGCTTATAAACAAACAAACAAACAAACAAACAAACAAACAAACAGTAATGTCCTAGACCAGAGGTTCTCAAATGGTGGTCTGCAAGCTCCTTAAGATGGTCGATGGAGCAGTTGCAGTATGAGTCTTTCAACACTATTGAAGAAAAGAAGTGTTAGCCTCATGTAACACAACTTCTGTGTTGCACACTTGTTTAAAAATCTGCCGTGTATTAAGATTCCAAATGTTCAATTCTTTTATGCACACAAACTGATTACTTAAAATAATATTTGGAAGTAGGGCAGGATATTGATCAGGAAAGATTGAAACTGTATTATTAGAGAGCCCTTCAGTAAACACTCTGGTGGCTGTGTCTAGCACCCAGTATATTGTAACTTTTTGTACCTTATGAAGCGTTTGTTGTTAAATTGTTGGTTCCAGACATCAGAAAGGAGAAGTTAGATGTGGTAGGACCATGAAATCCAGTGCAGATGTGAATACATGTTACAGGGTGATTATAAAGCATATTGTGTAGGCGGAACTAAAGCTTGCATGATTCCTGGAATTGCATATTCATTTTAAAACATGATTGCATTGTAATTCAAATGTGGTATGTTTACAGGAATTTATCACCACTGGTTCCTCCAACACAGACACAGGCAAAGCCTCAGGCAGCCTAGAGACCAAATATAAGTTCAAGGACTATGGACTTACGTTCACTCAGAAATGGAACACTGACAACACCTTGGGGACAGAACTGTCCATGGAGAATAAGGTAAGAGGAAATGGAATCATGACTTCAGCATAGCAGGTAAACTAGAAGAAATTAAGCAAAGGCTTATGGGGAAAGAATGGGTTGTGTAAAATCCAGACTGAAGTAGCTTTTTCTATGTTGTGGGGAGTTTTTTAAGTGGGGGTGAGGGATTCTGAAGTTGGTGGTTGGTAGTAATGTAATGTAGATTATATCTGGAGATATCTACAGACTATATCTACAGATAGACACCATTGCTGAAAAGGTCCTCTCACCATTTATCAGCCACCTTACCTCTGAAGGTAGGGAAAATTGGTGTTCTGAATATACCTTGACCGTAAAATGGTGAGGCTGCTTTATAATCTATCAAAAATTAACGCCTAGATGTGCTTTTGTGAGTTCTTGAGTTTCAATCCAAGAAATATAATTAGTATGTCAATGAATTCACATATGCAGAAACAACAAGTACTTGGGCTGCTAGTTAGGTATTTGAGGCAAAAAGTGTGAGATAGTTTCAGTTATATGTAATTTGGGAACCTTCCATTTTATCACAGGTGGTACTAAATAATGAGGTAATGTAGAATGGCCTGGTTTTCAAAGACTGTAACATTTGAAAACTTTTGATTCTTTAGGATTTCCATCATACATTTTGTTTCATTTTTCTGTGCTGCAGACTACCATAATTTACAAAGAACAAGAAATGCTAGATAGAAGCAGTTAAAGTAGGAAGAAA
The DNA here is from genome assembly GCF_965112155.1 of Podarcis liolepis. Lineage (NCBI taxonomy): Eukaryota > Metazoa > Chordata > Lepidosauria > Squamata > Lacertidae > Podarcis > Podarcis liolepis. The sequence goes on along the minus strand of NC_139561.1, from coordinate 1,586,673 downwards.
ATACCACTTATTAAGTAATTATTTTTTAAAGACGAGTACTGTATTTTTCTTTTTTCACTTCAGCTGGCTGAGGGACTGAAGCTGACCCTTGAAACCATGTTTGTACCAAACACAGGGTAAGTATTCATCCCTCCAGAGGGCTACTTTTAGCTGGGTGCTTTCCTCATAGGTGATGGTACCACTTGCAGACTGTTGTACTGGAGCTGCTAGCTCACATAGGAGGTGCTTTCCTATTCTTTTGCTTAAGGTTGTCTTTAAATGAATGTATTGAAATGTTGACAGTGACACTGAATCAATTATGTAACATCAGGTAGCACGCAGCGGTAATGCATGCCCAGTTTTCTGCTAAATGTATGGGTTTGTAAGAAATGCCTACTAGAGGTTATAGATGGGATTAAACTTGATTCCCTGTTCTTACACCTTCCCAGGAAGAAGAGTGGAAAGTTGAAGACATCCTATAAACGGGAGTATCTAAACCTAGGTTGTAATGTTGACATTGACCTCGCTGGACCAACCATCCATGGCTGGGCTGTTCTGGGCTATGAAGGTTGGCTTGCTGGGTATCAGATGGCTTTCGACACAGCCAAGTCCAAACTTTCACAGAATAACTTTGCATTGGGATATAAGGCAGCAGACTTCCAGCTGCACACAAATGTGTAAGTATTTCTTTGTGGTCAGGGGGCCAGAATGTACAGAAACCAAAAAACATAATAAAACATAATCAATAAAATATACAATATCGGCTTTCTGCTAAGACAGGCAATATGCATACATGAAAGGGATTAAATTTGAGGTTGTATTGAAGATGACCTTTGCCTTCAGTGTTAAAGGTTGCAAACCAAGTCTTCGCTGACCACCTATGGTTCTTTCCCAGAAAGAGCACAATTCTTAGTCTCCGTAGATTTCTAGAGCATTTGCCAGGATCCAGGAACTCATTAAAAAGAAAATGACTGCACAGTTGAATTACTGTTGGTTCTCGCACATTATGCTAGCACCAAGGCAGTTAATTTGCATGGAGCAGGGTATATTCCATCATGAAGGCACATGCTGAAGCTAAGGAGATCTGGATGGGAAATGGCTCCTTCCAATCTCCATTCACTTGCTCTTGCATTCAGAGTGCAGTTTAGAAAGGAACATTTTAGCTTATATTTGGTCTTTCTGCTTCATATCAGAAAGTGCTTCCCTCTCAACCCAGCTGGGGAAAAAATATCATTTATATGCTTTTCATTATTTCAGATCTTTCCCTATGCCAGCTGATAATTGGTGCATCTTCATATATTAACCTAAGTCTAACTTTAGCTACAGAACCTCTAGTCTAGTAGGAAAAATGTCAGGACAAGAAGGGAATATATATGGATTTAACCATTTTATTCAAAATTGTTGTCAGCCACTCTTAGCCCTAAAAGCAGGGTGGGGTGGGGACGGACTAGAGAAACAGAAAATCAATACAAGCTAGAATAAGGCTGGGGTAGAGGTAAAGAGAATAAGGGCAAATATTTGCAAGTGTTGAAAAACTTCTATAAAGGCAAAATGGAATCTTCATTTGATCTCTTAAAAAATAGGAATGATGGCACTGAATTTGGTGGCTCCATCTATCAGAAGGTTAATAACAACATTGAAACATCTGTCAGTCTTGCTTGGACCGCTGGCAGTAATAACACTCGGTTTGGTATTGCCACCAAGTACCAGTTGGATGATAAAGCTTCTGTCTCGGTAAGAATTTTGCCATCTTCCCAGTATGTTATACATGTGTGCTGATAATTTCAAGTTAATTGTATAGCACCGTCCCATTTTCCTTGCCTCTTGGCTTTATGCCTCAGATGTCATTGGAGCAGTCTTAACAATAGCAAAAGTTTTATGTTAACCTTTTCCTTGTGATTCTAGTATGAACCCTCAAGTGAAAGTTTCAGTATGGACTAGTGTCTTACAAAACAAATTCACTTGTTTGTTTTATGCTAGCTGTGAATTGTTTGTGTAGAATCAACTTAGGGAGTAGGAAGACTTTCACTATTTGTGAGATTTTTGGTGTATTTGGCAGTGGTATCAATCCTGCATACTGTATTAAGATCTCATTTGGTAGATAAGTCTTCATCCAGGTCCAACTTCAGGTGGAGTGAGTGCTCTTATTGAATTTCCTACATATAGAATATGTCCTCTGGGAGAAGGGTTTGAACGTAGCCTTTCTGCATGCAGGGTACTGTTTTATATGAAGCAGTATTCCACCTGTAGGTTGAGGGCTTAGGTTTATCATCTTAGTAAAAATGAAGCCTTTTGTGTTTTTGAGGATTTTTTTAGGGACACGGGTGGTGCTGTGGGTTAAACCACAGAGCCTAGGGCTTGCCGATTAGAAGGTTGGCAGTTCGAATCCCCGCGACAGGGTGAGCTCCTGTTGCTCGGTCCCAGCTCCTGCCAACCTAGCAATTCGAAAGCACGTCAAAGTGCAAGTAGATAACAGGTACCTCTCCAGCGGGAAGGTAAATGGCATTTCCATGCATTACTCTGGTTTGCCAGAAGCGGCTTAGTCATGCTGGCCGCATGACCTGGAAGCTGTACGCCAGCTCCCTCAGACAATAAAGAGACATGAGTGCAGCAACCCCAGAGTCAGCCACGACTGGACCTAATGGTCAGGGGTCCATTTACCTTTACCGTAAGTTTTGTTTAACATCCAGTCTTCCTTCCTTCTGGGTAATGTTGACTATATTGCATGTGATCATTTCCTCTTCGTGACACACAGGAGAATGGATTTTGACTACATTGATGCTTAAGGGAAATAACATTAATGTTTCCATTACCGTAGGCACTATTCCTTTACCCAGGGCTGGTGAAGGAGGGACTTTTTATGCTCAGAAAGCAGTTGCCAACATATAACTACCAGCGTCTTCCATCTCTTTGTTGATAGATCTAGTTCTAGAAGACTGCTGACTCCTCATAAACTTTCTCAGGAAATGTTACAGATAGGTAGCCGTGTTGGTCTGCCATAGTCAAAATAAAAAAATTCCTTCCAGTAGCACCTTAAAGACCAACTAAGTTAGTTCTTGGTATGAGCTTTCGTGTGCATGCACACTTCTTCAGATACCTGGTTAGAGTGGGCAATTTTTTTATTTTCTCAGGAAAGCAAGTAAAAACTGGTAACACTGTTGAATGTTCCTTTTTTTTCTTTCTAGGCCAAAGTCAATAATGCCAGCCTCATTGGACTTGGCTACACTCAGACCTTACGACCTGGTATGTAAACTGTTGAATGTATTGAATGCATAGCTTAATTTTGATTGCATCTTGGCTGTAGGACAAAATGAGTTAGAAAATTCCAGTGATACTTCCAGGGCATCATGGGGTAGTGGTTCCAAACCCTGTAAAGAACAGTATGCGCCACCTTATTTTTGGATTATGCCTTGAGTAAATCCTGCCACAAAGGGAAGCTAATGTAGCCAGTGTGTGTCTAGAGAACAACTTGCCTGAGAAACCTCGGTGCATGGGAGTCTTACCAAAGAATTACCTTGAGATCTAGCACACACTGGTTCTCTCAGCTGCAAGTCTTCTTTTCTGACTTTCCCCCCTGTGTGCTCCCTTACTAGTTGATAGTCTGCTGTATTCTCTTAATAATGGCACTGTGTTTCTCCCAGGTGTGAAGCTGACTCTCTCTGCTCTGATTGATGGCAAGAATTTCAGTACTGGCGGCCATAAAATTGGGCTGGGATTTGAGCTTGAAGCTTAATGTAGGTTTTAATGAAGTATTAGATCTTTATTTGGAAGATGAAGGAGAAAACAAACCCCACATGTTCTGGCCTTAAACTCTTCCGTGAAACTTCAAAAAGTGTGAACTTGATATTCTTCCAAAGAATTGTTGTAACCCCCAACATTTGAAGTCTGGAGAGTGCAAACCTACCATGAAGGGCAATACTTGAAGGCATGCATGGAAGTTGTAATGGTTGTGCTACATTTCAGTTCAGTTCCTCAGTTTCTTTAAAATGTGTTCCTCAGAAGACAGCATAGCATCTGGTGAAAGGAAATAATCTCCCATCCTTCTGTGTTCCTACATCACATCCTGCATGTCCTGCACCTCACGACCTTTTGTATAACTGGTCTCTGTGCTGTAGTGAAAGCTTTGGTTTTGCATCAAAGTGGAAATAAATCAAAATCACATTTGGAAGTTACTCCTTGTATGGTTACTGTCTCTTTTAGCACACAGGTAAAATGCCAAAGACTAAGCTACAATAGGGAGACAAGGAGAGAGGGTTGTATTACATTTTGCTCTCATATCTAATTGGAGGGTGGCTATATGTAAAGCACATTGCTCTGCTAGACCTGGCAATTAGAGAGGGGCACTTGCGTTACTCTGAATGTTCATTCTCTTCAGTAGATGGAAGGGAACCAGGCAACTGTCACACTCGCCACTTGCACTGTAGGCTGGCCTAAGTCCTGTCTGGTAGTTTCAGCATTTAATTCAGCTGAGGTGCTTTGAGGTGGGGGATCCAAACAAGGGATGTTGGATAGCAGCACTGACCATCCTGGGTGGGGGGCTAGCCTTTCTGCCATTTTCTTTCTTGAGTAACAAGACTGAGGGTGCCTTTGGGGAGGAGAGTACTCAACTGATAATGTTTACCAAAGTCAAGTATGCCATCAGTTCTCTTCGGTGCCTGTGTGCTTTAGACAAAAGGATAGGGACATGGGGTCATATCCAGTGCTGCTGTTTCCCAAGTGCAGCAGACCTGCTTGCACAACAAAACTCTCCCCTTCCCGTACTCTCAAAATCCACTCCAGAAGATTGGAGCAGGTTTTGGGGGTGTGGGGAGAGAAAGGGACACTCCTGTTCCATTAGTGGAACTCTGTGTGTGTAGCATTGAACACAATCTAGAAACTCCTGAGGCATATGAAGCAACGTTTTGACCTTCAGGGTGCAGGAAAGATTAGTTTAGTCAGCACTGACTGATACAACAACAAGGGCTGAAATTTGTCTGGCCAATGTTATGACAACTAAGAACAAGTATTTCCAGAGAGGAAATTTACTTGGATTGGTTCAGTGTCTGCCTGGTCTGAAGTTCTTTTCACGATCTCGGTTGAGTTCTTGTGCAGCAATATAGAATCATACCTGGGTAACTATTAAGTTCAAAGCTAATTGCAGAGACCAACTTACGGTACAAGTGGAAGAAGTAAGCGCCCCTGAATTGCTATCCTGTTCTGTAATAGTGCATACTGACCCATATCCTGCATGTATGCCATTTCTAAAACTGGTGCTTCTAAGTTTGCTTCCAAGTCCGAGGTTTAATAAATACCAAGTGGGAAATGGTTAGAGTGGGCAATTTACGCTTTAGGGAGGTCTAGAGAGAATTTACACTCAAACATAGTTCACAAATGGTATATTTTATATATACAGATGATTAAGAGTAAAAAATGAATACAATCAGTCAGTGGGCAATAGGCATAGATTTCTCAAGAAGGATAGCAGCCTCCATTCATAGCAGGCTACCAACTTTTAAAATGTTAGCTTTTAAGCGATTTAATAGTGGCCCTTTTCACATCTGGGTTTGTTCTAGGCCTTTCCCTCTTTCTTCCTCTTGAAGTTTCAACCAACTCCAGTCCAGAGCCTAAAAACAAAACAAGTGCTTATTAAGACACCTCATTCATAAAAACTGTGTGACTTCCTGTCCAATTTCCTCCAAAGTATTTTTCAGCTCAGGTTAGATCCTCTCTTGTGTGACTATAAGCTAGTCTAAATAACAGTGCTTTCTCGCTGGCTAGAAACAAGCTATTGGTGCTATCATATGGGGAAGGCCACCTACCTTTCAACCATCTAACATCAGGTCTCTGAGAGAGGGGCAATGCCACCCACTGTCAAACTGACCTGCAGGGACTGTACTGGCAAAGCATCAGTCTCTCTGCTCCCCTTGCCCCAGTGACTTTACAACAGAAAACGTAAGATGTTACCATAAAGCTGTGCTCTTGATCCTTTATTGTGTGGTGCATCACATTCTCTAGCTGATTGCAGAGACTTCGAGATTCCATCAGTAAATCCTCACTAAAACAAATCAGAGAAGATTTTTAAGAATATCACAACAAAAGGATAAAGGAGGTCCATTTTTTCATCACAGCATACTTTTGCCAGGATTAGCAGAGCTGCTTCATGCCTTCACTAGGCTAGTGGGAACCTATTTTTGTTGTTTTGTTTTTAAAAAGTGAATCATAAACTGCTTTAACTGCCCTTAGTTTGCTGTGTGACTAAAGGGGTGTTCTTCAAAGGAAGTGTAAAGCTTGCTCCCTTTGGCTGAATTTGTGAGAACAGATAATAAAAAGGATAACTAGTGATACAGTGCATGTTTTAAAAATAATTCATTCCTTGCTTGAAAAAAAGCATGTACATTGCAATGCTGAACAGAGGAATGAATCTGTCTGTCTTTGAGAATGTTATTGGAAGCCAGTAAAGTATTTCCTTGTGAAGTCAGCCAGCTCCAACCAAGCATGCTACCAGTCACACACCTTTCTTCTGTCCTGAGTATCCATCACTGGTATCAAGGTAACCTGTGACGAGTATTGCCTACGATTTACAGCACATATGTAACATACAAAAATGCAACACAGGAACTTTAGACACATTTGTAAGATGACATAGTCTATGCATGCGCAAGGAAAACAGCAAAGGAAAGTATTACCCAGTTCAACTAACTGCAGACAAAAGGGTAATGCAGAACAGGTACCTTCAATCATTTCAGACCCAGTACCCACTTTTAATCCAAACATGCAGTTGGGGATCCAATTCTTACTCTTCTACCATATATTTGCATGGGGCTGTTGCCCTTGTTATGACTCACTGTGGATAATAATAATAATAATTTATTTTTATACCCCGCCCATCTGGCTGGGTTTCCCCAGCCACTCTGGACGGCTTCCAACAGAATATTAAAATACAATAGTCTATTAAACATTAAAAGCTTCCCTAAACAGATGTCTTCTAAAAGTCTGGTAGTTGTTTTTCTCTGATATCTGGTGGGAGGGCGTTCCACCGGGCGGGAGCCACCACTGAGAAAGCCCTCTGCCTGGTTCCCTGTAGCTTTGCTTCTTGCAGTGAGGGAACCGCCAGAAGGCCCTCGGCGCTGGACCTCAGTGTTCGGGCTGAACAATGGGGGTGGAGACGCTCCTTCAGGTATACAGGACCGAGGCCGTTTAGGGCTTTAAAGGTCAGCACCAACACTTTGAATTGTCCTCGGAAACATACTGGGAGCCAATGTAGGTCTTTCAAGACTGGTGTTATGTGGTCTCTGTGGCTGCTCCCAGTCACCAGTCTAGCTGCTGCATTCTGGATCAGGCCGTGACACACTAGTGGTCCCAAACCACCTGCTGAAGACCAGTGCAGAGGTAACCAATAACTATGAGAGCAAACCATTGCCTTAAATATTACCTTTTAATCCCAGGATCCTGTAAATTACTGTGCAGGGCTGGAACCTGCAATGAGAGTTGACCAGGATTACTAAGGCGTGATGCGCTTATGCTGTCTGGGCTCCCACTGACAGGCCCACGCACCTTGCTCTGCAGGAGAGGAAGAACACAGATCAAGCTTTCTACATGCAATATGAAGAAATACACTATTTTCATTTAAAGGCATTGCTGCCAGTGACTGACAAACAGCTGTCAGGATCCCTGAAGAATATCAGTAATCCAAAGTTCACAATGCAGGGGGCAGCAACAGGAAAGGACGGGGCATGCTCTAGGGTTATACACTCAGTTAATGTGAGGCCCAACAAGTCTGGCCTAGAGCCCTCAGAATTTGTGAAGCCCACTGGTTTCTTAGCAGACAAGATGATGGGGAAAGGGTTCTCAGAAGATTTTGAGAGATGGGAGGGAGCCATGGGCACAGTTCATGCTACTTGATCTTCGCCAGATGGAGAAGAATCTGATGTTCCTAACCAGAAAAATATCAGTTACAGATAGGTAGCCGTGTTGGTCTGCCATAGTCAAAATAAAAAAATTCCTTCCAGTAGCACCTTAAAGACCAACTAAGTTAGTTCTTGGTATGAGCTTTCGTGTGCATGCACACTTCTTCAGATACACTGAAACAGAAGTTGCCAGATCCTGCAAGACAGACCCAAAAAAGAAAATAACAGAACACCTCTAGTCATCACATACAGCTCCCAAGTTAAAACAGTACAACGCATCATCAGAGACCTACAACCTCTCCTGGACAATGACAGTTCTCTTTCTCAAGCTCTGGGAGCAAGACCTTTCATTGCCTACAGACAGCCACCCAATCTTAAACAACTCCTAACCCACAATAATACTACAACCAGACTTAACACGGACACTGGCACCAGAGCCTGCAATAAACCCAGATGCCAACTTTGCTGCCACATACACCCGGACAACACCATTACTGGCCCCAACAACATCACACATACCATCTCGTGCCTATTTAATTGCTCATCGTCTAATATTGTGTATGCCATCAAATGCCAACAGTGTCCTTCAGCTCTCTATATTGGACAAACAGGCCAAACCTTACGCCAAAGAATAAACGGTCATAAATCAGACATCAAGAATCACAAAACAGAGAAACCAGTAGGAGAACACTTCAATCTCCCAGGACATTCTATACAAGATCTCAAAGTAGCTGTTTTACTACAAAGGAATTTCAGAAACAGACTGGAAAGAGAAGCTGCTGAATTGCAACTCATTACCAAACTTAAAACCATGGAGAGACCTGGTCTCAACAGAGACATTGGATTCTTATCTCATTATACATGACTAGCCATTTTTCACCTTCTCACCCCTTGCCTTTTCCTGTAAGACCTATTGCAGTCATCAACAGGCTCATCTCAGCTATCTGCCAATCACCCATTCCCACCACCCTTCTGAGTAATACCCCTCCCCACCTTCTCACTATATAGAAGGATCTGGCAACTTCTGTTTCAGTGTATCTGAAGAAGTGTGCATGCACACGAAAGCTCATACCCAGAAAAATATCTTCCACTTTACTCACACAGGCAATTTTCAACAGGTTCCACAGCTCTTTCTGCCGTTTATCCTGAAGCTCAACAACCATTTTCTCATCCTCATTCATCAGGCTCATCACCTCATCCACTTTAGGAAATAACTCCAGTGCCTTTTGCTTGCAGACAACTGTTTTACTGTAAAGAAGAGATAGCCTTCTAATCACGTGTCATCAGCTCTACTAGCACAAGGAGAGGGGGAGAGACAGAGAACTCTGAGAGGTGTGGGACAATGGCAGAGTTCCACTAAACAGCATTCCCCCACTTCAACTTTATTCCCAGTAACCAGGACAACCTCACTACAGTGGGTCTTTGGGTGTCCTACCTGAGCTGAGCATAAAGGAGGCCGACTTTCTTTTCAAAGGTCTGGATTGCTTGCAGAAGTAGCCTCACGACTTCTTGGCTGTCTCCGCTAGTCCTTTGGTCTAGACAAAAAGTACGCAGAATCAAGTGGCATGTTAGGCAGAGGGTGGGGGCAGGGGCGAGAAAGCTCCTAAAAGACATAAGAAAGGAAGCAGCCCCCATTACTGTTGGGCAAGAGGCAAAGGAATTAAAACCCTTGAACAGCTTCCGCAAGATTGGATCTATTCTAGTATAAATTAATACCCCTCTCTGGATTTGGCATCACTGCCACTAATGCAGATTAAAATCACCGCTCTATATCTGGCGGCATTCTTCAACATTGCTCAGTAAAACTTGGAGCCAACTGGTAACAGCTAGTTCAGCAGAGTGAAATGTGAATGGAATACCAAATGCTGTTGAAGTGGCTGCCAGAACGCAAATCACTGCTCTTTAGTATTCATCCCCCACCATGTCCACAAAAAAGTGGGGCAAAAGCATGTTAAGGGGTAACAATCTTCTCATTATTAGTAACGCACTATTCTGTGTTGTGTTTTGTACTACAGAAGTCTCAAAGGAGACGGGTGGGGGATGTTGATGCTAAAAGAACTGGGATTGTAAACATCCATCTCCACAGCACTGTCAAGGAGCACAAGGTTGGGGAAATGGTGAGATGAGAAAGCAGTGCTAGCACATGGTCTTGCGGCAATTCCTCTCCTGTGCCCAGCTGTAGTCAGTTTCCTTTGGAACAGATCATGCGGCAACAAGATTCCTTTGCTACAAAGGCTTTTTTTACCTCTTGGCTTTTCTCTCAGTCTCTGGTACAAGTCCTTTGCTTGTCCCTCTCTATAAAAGAAACAGGAAAGACAAATTTTCTCCAGCACTTGTGAGTGTAGAAGCAAGCCCACCCCACCCAACACCATGTTCAGACCAACTGAGTGCTCAGCATGGTTCACGACCTGCATGGCTTTGGGCAAAAATTGCTCTCTTAGCCTGTTACCCTTCTGTAAGAAGTGAGAATCCTAGGGACTTACACACATTACAATTGGTAAAGCACTTTTAAGTTGCAATGATAACTTCGAGCGTATCCCCTGTACAGCTTGCCCTTCTCTCCCGTAAATCCCATTTGGCTACAGTTCAATGCTCCACTTATTTAAATTATTTACAAAATAAAATTACTATAAAAATATCATTTAACAACTTACAAGAACAAACAGAATACTAACAACATAACTACATCTGCCTTTCTTTTGACATGATTTTCCTCAGTGCCTCTCCTGCCCCCCTTTTCTAGTACTCCTCTCTTACTGACAATGGCACTCTTCAGTATGGAGAGGGAGGGGGGAACAAGGAGCAACTCAAATCCTGTGCCATATGATCTTGCAGCCTCTCAGTGGAGTAAGTGCTGTTCATCTGCCAGTTTAGATTTAATCTCAAGGATTAAATCCGAAGGATTAACAAGACCCAGAAGATTCTTAATCTAAAATGCAAATTTCCTTAGCCAGCTCAAGGTTCAGCTATACATTTCTTAGAATAGTGGAAAACCTATCCCTTGACATTGCCATTCCAAGTGACCAGCAGGATGCTCTTTGATTGCTCCCCCTGCACACACGTGACTAGAAAGACTAGACAAGAAGAAAGGTTCTGGCCAGTCATCTTCATGATATGCTGTTGCTGGTTTTTTGGTGCATGGAGCTTTAACCCACCTGCAGCCTGAAATGGTAGAGTTCAGGTGAGACTCTGCTGAATGTATACAATGGAGGGAGAGAGATTAGATTAGCCTCCCCCAGCCTGTTGCCTTCCAGATTTGGATGAGTTGCACCAGCCTTTTCAACCTGGCCATGTTATGTGTTGGCGTGCATAACCTCCTTTGAGCCGCATGACAGCAGTAGGCGTGGGTACCACCCACATTTGTAGGGCACACCCCCCCAAAAAAAATCTGCTGATCCCTGTGGATCAGATGAGCAGGTGAAAGTGATGGCCCCTCCCAGCTCAACAAATGGCTGCTCTGATGGCTGTGGAAGGGGCAATTTGCCTCCCATAGTCATCAGGCTACTGGGGCCTGGGCAGGGCAGAGAGGTTTAAGCTGTGCCACCCACTCCAGCATGGTGTGTACCTTAATTTTTCTTTTCTGCCACCACCGACAAAATTGGTGGAGTCTTGATGGGCAGGAGGCATAAACATTTGCTTGTGGGGCTGGATCAGACCTGGCTGGGTTGGCTATAAGTGCAACCTAGAGAAAGGTAAGCACCAAAAAAACTAAAAATCAATGTTTTTTAATAGGTATATTTAAGTGCTGTGCCACTGGATTCAGTGACTTAGGTGTGCCTAACTTTCTAAGTTTCCTATGCTGTCCTTTAAATATAGGGCAACCCAAATAAAAGCTATCATGTCTGACGTGTTACACATGCATACCTGACCTCTTCCGAGGGTACATGTCTATCAAACAAAGAAGTTGTGATTTTATGCTGCCCCAGGATGATGGATACTGGAGAGAATGGTATTTAGGAAAGGGCTAAAACAACCAAAGGCACTACAAGCAACTACTTACAGGGCATCCAGAGAGCTCCCTTGTTTCGGGCCCTGTGGGATTCTCTGCAGGTCCACAATGTCTGTCTGTAGGGCCATCGTCTTCTTCACCAGCTGCTCAACTTCTTCCTCCTTGGGAGGCAGAGGAGGGGACAAGGAAAGGACAGCAAACCAGGAATGGTTTGGTCATGTTGCAAGACATTATTTCCAGTAGCTTAGGCTGCAGGTAACCCAACTCTTTCCAGCCAGTCTCAATCCCAGGCTCGCAATGAGACGTGGCATCATGCCCAAGGAAGCTGGAGGAAATGCCCTTTTAATACCAGGCACCTGCGCTCTGCCTTCTGCCATTGACTCAAAATTCACAGCCAGAGCTGGTGTTGTGAGGGGCTTGCAGTCTTGAGCCCACCTGATGACTCCTCGAGAGCAGCTTATACCGATCTGGCACCCTCCAGATATTTTGGGCTACAACTGCCATCAGCCCCAGCCATGACAGCCATGCTATTGGGGGTTGATGGGAATTGTAGTCCAAAACACCTGGCGGGTGCCAGGTTAGTGATGGCTGCCTAAGATCCATCCAGGGGAAACAAATTTCAAAGCCAACCAACCAAGTGAAACAAACAAATATACAGATGTTTTGTTGCCACACTGTTAGCTTTTGGACAACACACTGGAAGGTATAATTTTCAGAGCCTTTTGACAATACTTGAAGTTTTACCTCTGAAGCCAGCAAGACAGACAATGGTGTTGGCATAATTCTAGTACCTAAACCTAGCACTTCTCACCTGTGTGCTCCTCTTGCAAAAGCACAGCAGGTGCTGACAAGGAGGAAATTTGCATTCTGGCCTTCCTCTTACGGCTTGCCCTCTGCAAAGAGGCTCATCTGGCCTCCACATTAAGATCTTTAAGATGCCAGGCTCATGATTTGGAATGTTGTTTAAGGTCTTATTGCTGTTGGGTATCTTTTTAGCCAGATCAGTTTTGATTGTGATTGTGAATATTATTTGGACTTAGCTGTTTGTTTCAAAAGTCTCTCTAAATACCTTACCAGAAAAAGAGCCAAAAAGAATATATCACAACCATCACAATGGCCCATAAAAAGACCTAGCCAAACTTCTGCAGCTTGGGGGATGTGACTGAACTAATTCTAATGATTATTTTAAGTGGTTTGGCTGAAAGAGTTACATTTTTATATTGCTCATTTTTAACAGATAACAGTTTTTTAACAGTTTATTCATTGCTTTCCCTGTTAAGTCACTTGGAGACTAATAAGCTCCGTAACGCAGTCCTAGTAAGTGGCCTTTGGTAAGCCCTCACTCTCAGCTTCAGCTCTCCATCAACAATATGGGTGCAATACTAGCCTGTCTTACAGGGCTGGTACAAGGACACCAAGACAAGGTTTTTTAGAGATACTTGGAACACTTTAAAGCAGGGGTGAGGAGACATCAGGCTTGGGGATCCACTTTGCTTGTTACTAGAACACCAAGATCCACCACCCAGAACCTGATGCAAAAGATGCACAATGAAGAGAATTCTTAGCTCAGGAATTTACTGTATGTTCCAGAACAGGATGGAGCTCCCAGTCTATACTGCCTGCTATCTACACTGTGGATGGCAGTGACTCTTGAGGGTTTGGGACAGGGTTCTCTGCCAGCCCTAGCCAGAGGTGCTATTCGAGATTGAATCTGAACCTTTGGCATGCAAAAGAGATCCTCTACCATTGAGCTCCAGGGACGCGGGTGGCGCTGTGGGTAAAACCTCAGTGCCTAGGACTTACCGATCGTCAGGTCGGCGGTTCGAATCCCCGCGGCGGGGTGCGCTCCTGTCGCTCGGTCCCAGCGCCTGCCAACCTAGCAGTTCGAAAGCACCCCCGGGTGCAAGTATATAAATAGGGACCGCTTACTAGCGGGAAGGTAAACGGTGTTTCTGTGTGCTGCGCTGGCTCACCAGATGCAGCTTGTCACGCTGGCCACGTGACCTGGAAGTGTCTTCGGACAGCACTGGCCCCCAGCCTCTTAAGCGAGATGGGCACGCAACCCCAGAGTCGGACACGACTGGCCCGTACGGGCAGGGGTACCTTTACCTTTTACCATTGAGCTCCAGCCCCTTCCCAAGCTATTTTCATATTAAAGCTGCTTGCCTCAAAAGGTTTTCATTTCAGCAGTATAATTTAGGACAGGTAGGGGAGAGTCATTTTGCTGCTGCCATGGTTAAGCAACTGAGAGTCAGAAATGCGTTCTGGTTTACTACAAATCACTCATAGAGATCTAGCCTCTGCCCACCTCTGCTCTCAAGTACTTGTTATTGTTTATTGTTACTGGGTCCTCTTAGCCTTTCTCCTCCTGTGACCACACAACTCTGTTAATCTCCAGCTAATTTTCTACCCCTTGCCCACAAGCTCTGAAAGAAACAAGGAACATCTTGGGTTTATTTCTCGTCCATTAATCTGCTGCTTCCCAAAGTCCAACAATTCAGACAGGATTGCCAAGAAATTGATCCCAGCCTGGTAACTCTAAGCATCCTGTAAGAGAGCAAGGCAAAACACTCATCTAAGCAAAACAAAAGATAAAAAAGTCCAAGCCTACCCGCCCACAGAGCTCCACCGTCTGCTCCATTTCCTTCCATGCAAGCAGCAGTTTCTCAGAAGCTGTAAAAAGAAAAGAGCTCAGCAAAAGTATCCCTTTGAGCCTTCTCAAGGAGTCACCATAAACATTAGATGCTGTGGCTGGTGAAAACCAAGTCTGATGGGGGAAGATGGGAATTTAGGGCAGGGCTGAGGCAAGGCATGGTTTACTGAAAAGAGGCACTACATTGCAGAACAACTCATTTTTACAGGAACCCTTTTCCAAACTGAGCTAGGACTGAAGGGGTCTGTTGCTGTTCACACTGAGGAGGAGGTGATTAGAGAGCTCTGACATGCAATATAATAAAGGTGGGAAGTCCAAGATCAAAGGCCGTCCTGGAAGTCAACAGGAAGCCTTTGAGGCACCACAGACAAAAGAAAAGCTTGTGAAAGCAGGAGCTGTCCAAGAGTATTCAGATTCTCATCAGACATTGAAAATGGGGTGGGAGCACATGGGGCACAACTTCTGTCCCTGCAGGGCATGCGGGGGGGGGGGGGGGAGAGCAGGCCAGGAACCGCTTTCCTCAACCAACGCCAAGCTATGCAATAATACAGATAAGAAGATAAACATAATTTCTTAAGCGTATAAAGCAAATAAGCACTATTAAAATTCTGTTGTTTGTTTAAGTTCTCTCTCCCTCCAAGAATTCCCTGCACAAAAATATCCTGGCAGATGAAGAAGGAGAAGTTTAGCCTAACCTGCTGTCACCCAGCCCGTGCTTTCTGGCCTGGGGAAGGATTGAGACTTGCAATCATTTCTTAGCAGTCTCTGGTGGTCCAGTCAAGGAAGAAGTGCAAAATGTGATACTGTAGGGAGTGTGACCTGGCATCAGGGCAAACAAAACCCAGGGAAGAGGTCTGTCCTAGCAACTGCTTTCCTATCATTAAAAACAGCCAAACTCACTGATTCCAAATTCAGTTTGCTCATTGTACTTCTCCAAGTCAATCTGGATACTGGCTTTGAAGAAGTCCAGCTTTGCCTTCAGCTGCTGCGATAGGGAGGCCATCGTGTTCTTCATCTTGGAAAGGGTACTGTTGTGGCGCAGAAGGTTCCTCCTACAAAGCCAGGCAGAAAGAGAGAGAAAGAGTTGCCCCCTTGGAGGCCCAGCTGGCCAGCCCTTGTCTGCTCCCCTTGGCTTGGGCTCCACAGCCATCAGCCCCACCCAGTGTCAGCACATTGACATGGCGCACCTTTTAACCCATAGTTCTTTCTCAGTCTCAAAGACAGTATTGTAAATTTATACGACTGTCTATCTATAAATATTCCTGGGGTGGCTTGCTAACACTGCAGCGTATAATAATATAAACCAACAAAAAGCAATAAAAAACCAGCCAAGAAAAAAAACAATAGAGACAGCATCAAACATTTACAGTCCGGATTAAACTAAAAATGCAAAAAGCTTTGGTCAATAAAACCTTGGCACAGAAAAAGCCAAAGAGGAGCCAAGCAGGAGCCTATTTCATATAACCTGTATTTAGAGTGGCAGGCAATCCACACAGCTGGGGTACACAAATGTGGTTACTGAGGGCAAAAAATTAGCCCCTTGGTAATTTCCGTGTTTCTCCTTTCCTTTTTAAAGCAAGGCTTCCAGCCCCAAGAACTCCCTCTTGGGGAGCCCTCTTGAAGTTTCAGAAGGCAGGCCTTCCGGCCACAGCCCCAGACTCTCTGCACCCTCTCACCCTGGGCTGGCATAAGAAAAATCAATTGGCCAAATAAATATAATGCACATTTGCAGAAATGTCCAAGGCTTTGGAACAGAAGCGTCTCTGGGCACAGAACAGGGAACATTTCCTTTGTGGTGCAGACTTCACTTAGGCTGCTCATAGAACAGGCCAGCGAGGTCTGAGCCCAGTGGACAGAACTGGCAGCCCCAAAGGTAGCAGGATCCCATCACGCACATGGCTGCCCGCTGCCCGTGCTGGAGCTGGTGGAAGTCCTCATTCAGTCTTCGGATGGTATGCCAGACCTGGCCCCACACTTTGCGCAGCTGGAGGAAGGAGAGGTTCTTCTTTGGATCTTGGACTGCAGAAGAAAGAAGAGAAGGATCGACAGGGAAGAGGGACACAAGTGGGAAAACCCAAACCCACAGTTAGGATTTTGCATGCTTTACATGCCAAGTGCTGGTTTCTACAAAATTAGAATATGTCTGGACTTTTTCAGGCTATCCCAGGACTTGACTGGTCTCTTAATTAGCTGGATGCTACAAAAAGCTCTCTCAGGAGCCAAGTCCCGCAACCAGCAAGCCAAAACTACTCCCTGACTTGTCTCTTTCAGCCCCTGCCTGCACGGTGAAACCGAATAATTAATCTAGTCAATCATAGGTGTGGGTTCTACCGCTGCCACAGACATCAGTGGCAAAAATATCCACCTGTTGGCTCATCTCCCAGGAAATGCAGACACAACCAATGAATGAGAGAGCATCCGTTGTCTGTGTCTTACACGGTCCACCTGCCTGTCATCACACAACTTACAAGTGTCCATTAGGTTTTGAGATAACGTATTTTTCGCTCCATAAGACGCACTTTTTCCCTCCTAAAAAGTAAGGGGAAATGTGTGTGCGTCTAATGGAGCGAATGCAGGGGGGAGGCAGGCAGGAAAAGCCCCCAAGAGCTGCACACAAGCTCCATGCGGCTTTTGCAGGCTTTTCCCCAGGAGGGAGAAGGGACTGACTGGCCGCGCAAAAGCTGCACGCTCTTTAAAGGGGCTCCGCGGCTTCAGCTGGCTTTTCTATGAGGTGGGGGAATTCCCCCACCTCATAGAAAAGCCCGCAGGAGCCGTGCACCCTTTAAAGAGCGCACCACTCTTGGGGGCTTTTCCCCGAGGAGGGCAGCGTCAGTCCCTTCTCCCTCCTCATAGAAAAGCCCGCAGGAGCCGTGAGTTCCTTAAAGGATGTGTGGCTCCTGTGGGCCTTTGTGGGAGGTAGGGAATGCTCCCAGAGCTTATCAGGGCTGGCAGAGGAAGCCCGGGCTTTCCCCTCCAGTCCCGACCAGCTCTAGGAGAAGCAGACAGGCTGTGCTACCCCAGAAGCCAGAACAGCTAGAGAGAGCGCTGCTCAGTGCTCCCTCTAGCTGTTTAGCTTCTGCCTTCATCCCGCTGCCCTGCGGAGGAGGAGGAGTTTGGATTTGATATCCCGCTTTATCACTACCCAAAGGAGTCTCAAAGCGGCTAACATTCTCCTTTCCCTTCCTGCCCCACAACAAACACTCTGTGAGGTGAGTGAGGCTGAGAGACTTCAGAGAAGTGTGACTGGCCCAAGGTCACCCAGCAGCTGCATGTGGAGGAGCGGAGACGCGAACCCGGTTCATCAGATTACGAGACTACCGCTATTAACCACTACACCACACTGGCTCTCAAAGGAGGCTTTGCGCGGCTATCCCTGGCTTTTGCGGGAGGCGGGGGAAGGGACAGAGTGCGGCTCTGTCCCTTCCCCCACCTCCCGCAAAAGCCCCCAAGAGCCGCGCTCCCTTTAAAGAGGAGTGTGTGTGTGTGTGTGTGTGTGTGTGTGTGGCTCTTGGGGCTTTTCCCTGAGGAGGGAGATGGGCTGCCCTCCTCCCTCCTCGGGGAAAAGCCCCCAAGAGCCGCACACAGGCTCCACATGTCTCGTGAAAGGGAGCGCTGAGCAGAGTCTGCTCAGTGCTCCCTTTAAATAATATTTTTTTTCTTGAATTCCCCCTCTAAAAACTAGGTGCGCCTTATGGAGCGAAAAATATGGTAACTAACTTTGTCTACACAGGCAAGGAATTCCAAAAGCTCCTTATCTTGCCAGCATTTCCTGACTCTTTCAGTTCATTCCAACTTCTGCAGTAAAAACATTAGGGGCTGAATTAATTTGTTATTTCAGTCTTACTGATCAACATAAACGATGTTTCAAAAAACCAAGCTGAGCTTGGGGCTCACATCCGTCATGGGTCTGTGCGCTTTAGAATAATTCACTCCTTGGCTTGGGGAGTGGAAGACTCAGCTTCAAATTCCCGCTTAGCCAGGAAGATCATTGGTGGCTTTGGGCAAGCCAATCCTCCTTAGGCTAAACTAGCTCACCAGGTAGCCAAGAAAATATACAAAAATATATTTCCTATGATGAAAAGCGTGTAATACAGAAATTGTGGAATGACACATCTAGAGGCTGCCACCGTGTCGCCTTGTGTTCAGTGTGGTATGTATTCTGCAATCCATGTATGTACAGACACCTGAATTGTCATCGTATGGTGTCCCGAGTTCTTAAAAAAAATAAATAAATAAGTAAGTCCCTAGCCCAAAGGTTGCAGAGATAAGCTTGAAAGTGTGTCGGCAAAACCAGGAAGAATCTCACCAGCCAGAGAAGACCTCGGCTGCATGAGGACTTCTGGTGGCTGGAGGCTCACTGCCCCTCCTCAGTCATGCCACGTAAGGAAATATAAAACTATATGCTGGAAGTTTTTATGCCATAAATTGTTATTTTATGATACTTCATTTTCAACTGTATTTTATCATTTTATGTTGTACCCAGAAGAGAGAATGATATATTGGGCAGCTTTTTATAAATATAGCAAATAAAACAAGGTGCTTAATTTGTACATGTTACACGTTTCTTGGGGCAGAATTTGGATTATTATTTTTGTAAGCACAGAGCACACATATATTTCCAATCAGTCACAAAGGCAGCAAGTATTCCTCACTATCTATTCACCTGAAAACAATTAATCCTCTCACACACACCCCCAAGTAGCACTAAACACAGAAAAGGGTCTTACGAATACTGTTAATGCTTTCTGGATGAGGTCGGGGAGAGATCTGAGGCCTGTACGTAATTTTTCGGTTGTCGAACAGGAAGAAGAGGCCTGTGTCAGCAACTGTGGCATCATTTAGCTGCAAGGAAAAGAAGCACGAATCCCTTATTGTGGGGCCTATTACTTGGAAACACCTCCTACGATCATGCCCTATCCAAAGGACTAAGAGCGGCCAACAGAAATAGGATATTAATAGCTAGTTCTCCAAAGGAGTCACTCAAAGTCATTCTACCAAGTGTTCTATCTCAAAGAAGTAACATTATGTAGGGGAAAGATGCAGTGTTTTTAATACAATGAGAAAATTAGTACCTCATTCGTTGCTACACAAGTCCTGTTCCTCATCCCTCAAGCCTCTTCTCTTTCCCTTGTTATCTTTCCTTGAGTGGTTTCCTTTGCTCACAAATTTACTCTCAACCAAACCATCTCCCACAAAAAGGGGAATCCATTCCCCTGCTTCTGCACTCCCCATCCCTTTAAAACAATGACAATTGCTTCCAAGGCTTTGTAGTTAAGGTAAAGGACAAAATTGAAATTTCACTAGCTGGGAGTATTACAAAAGCAACAGGAGCTACCGTAATTTGGTACCCATGGGTGAAAATGTTATTGGACACACCTTGATGTCAGCCAGATACTGAGTGGCTGGTTTCTCAGAAAATAATGCCAACCCTCCTTCCTGAAGCAGCTCCTGCTCCTGCTCTGGGATGCCAGTATCTGCCTGGATCTTGGCTTTCACACTCTGCAAGGTCTCGTCCTCTGCCAGAGGATACACGTGCACAGTGCCCGTTACCATGTCTAGGATCTGCACCAGCTGCAAAAGAAAAAAAACCCCAAAACAGAGAGAAACTGGAACCAGTACAGGACACATCCCAACTTGCTCCAGTTTGAGAATTTGTCCAGAAATAAAGGCCACCAATAGAAAGACCACCCTCTCTGCCAGAGTAAGAGAAAGGATAATCGGCAGGGGTAAATTCTGCTTCAGAGCAATTCAGATTCTGGGACTCCATGCAGAGGGAATGTTTTTGGCCCAAACAAGCCATTCTGAGGCGGTGCAACCAGATGGAGACCATATATTAATCCAGGTGACCAGTTTCTCTCCCTTTCTCTGCATCAGCCAGAAAACTAAATGTATCTTTGGACACTAAGTGGCTTATAGGGAAATTTCAAACCTACTTCAGCAAAGCTGTGAAACTGCCACTAAAATGTTTTCACACTTATCTATATTTAAATATTTGTCATGCCTCTTTCCAAAGAAAATCTCTGATAAACGTATTGCACAGTAAAAGCAAAAACAAACCTAATATTTGATACATTACTCTGTAATATAATATACTGAATACAGTAATGCAACTCTCTCAACAAATACATTTTTAAAAGTTAATAAAAACTTGTCAGTTTAGCTAATTGGTGGCACTGAGTAAATAAAAATATCATTACCTTTCAGAAAAACAGAAAATACGTACACATATAATTTATTTATTTACTGTATCAAGCTCACACCAAGTGACGTAGATAATAAGAGAGCTCCAGGCAGAATTTTAAACACTGAAATGGATACAGACAAAAATAAGGCATGAGGGAAACTGATTCACCAAAATTTTGTGAAGGAAAGGCAAGAGTAAAACGAAAAGCTTTTAGGGCCTCCCTGAATGCCAACACTGAAGGAGCCAAATGAATATTAAGTGGAATAAAGTTCTGCCAGGCCATGACCTTGTCTTGGGTGCTCACCAACCAGCCAAATGGATGTCACCAGCAGAGAGACAAGAAGGACCTCAAGCACAGACTTTGATTATGGGGTTTTATAGGAGTGGGAATTCTTTCGGTAATTCAGCTCTAAACCATTTATGGCCTTAAATGTTAACACCAGCTCTTCAAATTGAGCTTGGGAGTGCAGCAACAGCCAGTGCAACTGGCACGAAAGTGGTGCCATGTGTCCAGAACTCCTGGTGCCCATTTTGCAGCAAGAGACGTTTCTGTATCACAACTGCTTCAATAAGTCACTTTAGATTATTCCCTATTTTTTGCAATGTCACATCTAAAGGAAATAAAGCAAAATCTACAGGCACCCCCCCATTAATAACACTTACTTTTAAATTCAAGATATCATCCAAAGCCTTGAAACAACCATTGGGGCCATATGTGGGGTCGGTGCCTCTCTGCCGCGCATGCCATTGGAGCATCAGCTGCAGCCATTTCTCCAGCCGCTCAGCCAAAACACTGAAGGAACGCAGGAAAAAGAAAGCACTGGAATGAAGAAAATGCTGAGGTGGGGGTGCAGGGGGGTGATTCAAACATCTTTTCTGCAGAGAAGAGTCCTAAAAGTTATGTTTAAGGGACATAACATATTCTGCAGACTTGCTATTCTATCTCCATGGTTCCATTCACGGTCCCCTTAACAACAGGATGGATCCCATGTGATTCCCGCCTCCCCAATTCCCTCAAATTAACTAGTAAGCTTTTGGGGGCAGGGATCCTTTCCCCCTACAAATGTTATCCAAAAAATGAAGGCATGCATTGATGGTGGTATGTTTTAATTATAATTGTTGTTGGTTGCTGCATAAATTGCTAGATGTGGGGCTTGGAGCAAGGAAAACCCAAGTTAAAACCTCTGCTTAGCTACAAGGCTCAATGGATGGCCTTGGACAAAACATTTACTCACCTAACATGCCCCACAGGGAACAGAACCTCACCCTGAGCCACTTAGAGGGAGGGCAAGACTGAACTACAATAAATAAGCCAACTCTTCTTCCTATCGTATCTCCTCTCAGTCTCCTCTTTTCCAGGCTGAACATACCCAGCTCCTTCAACAGTTCTTCATAAGGCTTGGTTTCCAGACCCTTGATCATCTTGGTCGCCTTCCTCTGCACATGGCTCCAGCTTGTCAACATCCTTCTTAAACTGTGGTGCCCAGAACTGGACACAGGATTCCAGGGTTGGGCAAGTGGGACTATTACTTCCCTTGATCTGGACACTAGACTTCTGTATAGAATAGCATTCGCCTTTTTTGGCTCTAAATACATTCCTCAAGTCCTGGTTGACCAGTCATAAAATAAGCAGTGGAAGTTTCTTAACAACAACTCATTTGCATAAATTGCTGTCAGTTCATAACTGTGATTTGAGAGTTGCAGAACCAGAAACAAGGAAAGTCCCAGCCAGCCTGCAAAATGGGCAACCGAGTTTTTATTGAGGTGTCAGTCGTTCCTTACCAGTTCAGATTGTTGGGGTGTGGCAGCTTGCTAGAAAATTTCACTTCTCCTGACAAGTCTTCATAGACAACAATATCCAGCTCACTTTTCTGCCGGACTTTTGCATGCCTAAGAAGAAGCACACATTGGGCTGGTTCAGACTTTAGCTTACCCTTATATCTGCACCAAGGCCTTTTGCTACAGCAGAGGAAGAATTTAGGAGCTTTCGGTTCCATTTTAAATTAATCACAGCTTGCAGTGTCATCCAAACCCACACAAATTGGTTAACTGAAACATGCCAACATCAAACCAGAGTTTATGAGGATGGCTTACCTCAACCAGCCATACTAAACATTAACCAATTTGCCTGGAAGAAAAGGCAAGCTGCGGTGAAGCTAAAATGGAAGCAGAAGCTTTCAGACTGCCCCTTGTGGCCACTCCAGAGGAAATGGGAGGGAGTGGAAGAGCCCAGAGCTCACCAAGCCCTTTCTGGTCACGCTAAGCCATACCTTGACCGCAGAAGTCCAAGCAGTGGTGTCTTCCAGTTTGGATCACTACAGGGCACTCTATGCAGTGATGAGGAAGCTGCAGTTATTTCAGAATGCTGCGGCACAATTGTTAACAGGAACGAGGCCTTGCCAAAATAGTACAGCTCTGCTCAGAAGTCTGCACTGAGTGCCCATTTGCGACTGGGCCAAGTTCAATGTGTCACTCTTAGAATATAAAGCCCTTAACAGCTCGGCACCCGTTTACTCGTGGGATTGCCTGACCCTTCATGTGCCCACTTGACTGCTCTGATCTGCAGAACTAGCACTGCTGCAACTACCAAATAATATCCGTTCCGCTTTTTAGTGTGGCAGCACTTGAGAGTCTGCCGCTCCTTGCCTCCTGGCACCAGGCGCGTGTCTTCACTGCACTTCTTCCAGCACCTGCTTCAAACATTTTTTTCATCAAGCCATCCAGACACGTAAAAGCTACATGTGTTTTAATCTGTTTTTAGCTTACTGTTGATTTTCAGTAGTTCTGAATGTTTTCTAAATATCTATTTTCAACGGTCTTTTATTGACAATTGCGATGTTTTATTTTTTGGAAACCACTTCGAGGTTTTGTTACAATCAAACAGTCTGTGCGTTAATGAAATAAATACATCTAAACACACTCATTACCACACAGAGAATTGTCTCTGAGGACTGTGTCTAAGAACTGGAGGAAAAGTTCTCTCCGTCTGAAGCCGATGGTGCTGTGCAGAAGACCACCTGGCTTGGCACCTGCGACATAATGAACACCCTTCTCTCCAGCCTCTGGAGTAGATTTTCAGCTTAAAAAACTAAGACTGTTCGGATTTTGTTTTGTTTTTAACCAGACACCATATGATTGTACAATTACACATTTAAACCATGGATGGTGGCTATAACTCCCACCAGCTCCTGCCTCCAAGGGCACCTGGAGGGCCACAGTTTAAATCAGAAGTCGCAAATGTAATAGTGAATAAAACCAGTATGGCTAGAAGAAAGAAGACACCCACCAGAGACAGGCAGGATAGCCAAACAGGTGAGGAAATCTTGGTTGCTGCCAAGACATGTTATTTGAAGCTGGAGCCAGGCTCACCTCTCAGGTGCAAAATGTGCCTCTTTTTATACACCGCTATAGAAATTATTAAGTTATTTCTTACAGATCACCCTGATCAGCATTAACTCCTCCTCTCACCTCCCTGCCAAGAAAAATACTAACCGTTGTATTATCAGTTTTCAAGTGAAAAGAACATTTCCTAAGAACCCCACAATGGAGCCAGAGTTACTCACCATTGCACTGGCTGCCAGGAGGGCAGAAACGGTCGGAAGCCTGTGATACATTCAAAGGCCAATGTGCCAAAGCTCCAGTAATCCACAGTCACTGTGTATTTCTGCTGCTCCAGAAGTTCCGGGGCCTGAAACATTGAGAACCAGGAAAAGACTAGCAGTGCAATCCTTTACCCGTCTACTCAGAAGTAAACACCTTTGAGTCCAATGAGACTCACTCCTAGGTGGAATGCAATCCTACACCCCACAAGCTCCCAGCTTCCTAAAAAGGCTCCCTCAAACCAAGGCAGAACTTGAGATATGATCCCTTCCCTCTACTTCCTTAAGACAGACTTTATTTAAAATAGCATTTTAAATAATTTTTAAAACAGTAATGGCCAGGACTAAGGACAGGAAGGGCTCCATAACACAATGTAAATCTGTTGTGGAATTCACTAACACAGGATGCGGCGATAGATACTAGCTTGGACAGATTTTTTTTGTAAGAAACACAAAAAATACTATTCTTCTTATTATTAATTACATTTATATATCACCCTTCATCCAAGGATCACAGTATAAAAATGGGTTCATATCGGTTCAAGGTCTGTCACTGGCTACTGGCCATGAGAGTGAAATGGAACTGCCATGTATAGAGAGGCAATATACCTCCAAGGATCAGATCCTGGGGACAAATAGTACTGAAAGGCCATCACCTCCCTTGTTCCACTTAGAAGTGTCCAGATGGACCCTTGGTCGGACCCAGGAAAACAACATTTTTGCAACTCATTTGAAATGCTTCTTCGGGATACTGGCTTTGGCTTCCTGGTTCCTAACAGCTCAGCTTCCCATCCATTTGCTGCCGCCTTTAATGTGCTGCTTCCACCCCTCC
Source organism: Podarcis liolepis (assembly GCF_965112155.1). NCBI lineage: Eukaryota > Metazoa > Chordata > Lepidosauria > Squamata > Lacertidae > Podarcis > Podarcis liolepis. Next base: position 1,561,591 of record NC_139561.1, on the reverse strand, counting down.
TGCCTAACTGTGTCCTCCTGGGTGCAAGCACACTATTTGCACTTGCAAATCCTTACCAGATACTGCAATGTCCCAACGAAGGAAGTGCAAAGGCTGCCTTGATCCAGCTCTTTGGCATACCCCAAATCAATGATCTTGTGTATTAGCTGAGAGAAAGCAGAGAGGGCAGTTGTGGTAAACAGAACTAGAACCTGAGAGCTTTGGCAAAAAACAACACCCAAAGGGCACAAGCACAGAGTTGGGTCAGCTCTGGACCCAGCACAATATCCCATTCATCCTATCTCTGTGCTTGGAAGAATCGAGGACTGCGAAAGTATTGTTAAGTAGTGTGATCAAGTCTGGAGAGGGTTCCATAAAAACAGCCAGCCCTTCAGAGTGGAAAGGGACTCAGCCCTACAGCCGACAACTTTCCCAAACGGAAAAGCAGGGCCAACCTGCCACAGCCCACCATGTACCAGACCCCATGATTCACACCAGAGTGCCACAACCAGAGAGCAGCTGCGCTGCAAAGGGATGTCTGCACATCAACAAATTCAAAGTGATTTAAGATTGAAAAAGGGACACGACAAGGTTGCCCAATTTCTCCATTGCTTTTTATATCGGTCCTTGAGGTTTTGCTAAACATGATTAGAAAGGACCAAGAGGTTAAAGGTATACAGGTGGGAGCTAAACAGTACAAACTGAAAGCATTTGCTGATGATTTAGTATTGACTTTACAGGAGCCAGAACCTAGTACTAAAAGGGTATTGGAACTGATTCAAGAATTTGGACAGGTTGCAGGTTTCAAGTTGAATAAGATGAAAACCAAGGTTCTAGAGAAAAATTTAACTATGAATGAGAGGGAGAAGTTTCAGGAGACAGGACTAACATTGGTTAAAAAAGTGAAATACTTAGGGGTTAACATGACTGCTAAAAATGTGAACTTATTCAAGGATAATTATGAAAAATGTTGGACTGAAGTGAAAAAGGATTTAGAAGTATGGACAAATTTGAAGTTATCATTGTTAGGCCAAATTGCTGTGATAAAAATGAATGTGCTGCCTAGGATGTTATTTTTGTTCCAAACATTGCAAATTTTGGATAAGATGGATTGTTTCAAGAAGTGGCAGAAGGATATTTCTAGATTTGTTTGGCAGGGCAAGAAGCCTCGAATAAAATTTAAGATATTAACGGATGCTAAAGAAAGAGGTGGATTTGCCCTGCCAGACCTTAAACTTTATTATGAATCAGCTGCTTTTTGCTGGCTGAGAGAATGGCTGCTTCTTGAAAATACTGAAGTGTTGGATTTAGAAGGTTTTAACAATGTATTTGGTTGGCATGCATATATGTGGTACGGTAAGGTAAAAGTACATAAAGCATTTAAAAATCATATTCTTAGAAAAGCATTGTTTAATGTTTGGATAAGATATTTGTTAGGGGGGGAAAACCCAAGATGGTTGTCACCAATGGAAGCGAAGGCACAGAAAAAACTCAATATGGAGGCCAAATGGCCGAAATATTGGGAAATTCTGGAACAAGATGGAGAGAGAATAAAATTGCAGAGCTTTGAAAAATTGAAAAACAAAGTGCGAGATTGGCTCCATTATTATCAAATAATGGAGGCATACAAATTGGACAAAAAAGTTGGTTTCCAGGTGGAAAAATCAAAATTGGAAACAGAATTGTTAGATCCAAAAACCAAGAATTTGTCAAGAATGTATAACTTGCTGTTGAAATGGAACACTCAGGATGAAACGGTGAAATCAGCTATGATTAAATGGGCACAAGATGTTGGACATAACATAATGATGGCTGACTGGGAACGGTTATGGACCACAGGTATGAAATTTACGGCATGTAATGCCCTAAGAGAAAATTTAATGAAAACGATTTACAGGTGGTACATGACACCAGTTAAGCTTGAAAAAATCTATCATTTGCCCGATAATAAATGTTGGAAATGTAAAGAAATTGAAGGTACATTCTTTCACCTTTGGTGGACGTGCCCAAAGATTAAGACATTCTGGGAGATGATATATAATGAAATGAAAAAGGTATTTAAATATACATTCCTTAAGAAACCAGAGGCCTTTCTCCTGGGCATGGTCGGCCAATTGGTGTTAAAGAAGGATAGAACTTTTTTTATGTATGCAACAACAGTAGCAAGAATACTCATCGCGAAATATTGGAAGACACAAGATTTACCCACCAGGGAAGAATGGCAGATGAAGTTGATGGACTACATGGAATTGGCAGAAATGACTGGCAGAATCCGAGACCAGGGGGAAGAGTCGGTGGAAGAAGACTGGAAAAAGTTTAAAGACTATTTACAGAAATACTGTAAAATTAATGCATGTTAGAAAAATGTTGGAATGGAGTTATATGGCTTTAGTAGAAATGTTACAAGGAATTAAGTATAAATAGATTAATAGAGCTTTAAAGGGAAAAATGTGGTTAGAATGTGTTAAGACAATTATAGGATAGAAAACAGAGGAAGATGGAAAGGAATTGCTGAAACAATTAACAGAAGTGGAATACAAAAAGGGAGGTGTGAGGAGGTCGAGGAAATAAGGGAAAGAAAGATAAGATGTTGAAATTGGATTGTGTTTTAAATGGTTTTTGTTTTGTTTTCTTTTCTTTTTTGTATTGTATTGTATGTTTTTTCTTTTTTGGTGTTTTGTAGTGTTGTGTTTAATTTGTTGGAAAACTAATAAATATTATTTTAAAAAAACAACAAATTCAAAGTGATTTGAGCAAGACCACCAGAACATGCTGCAGGAAAGCAACTCACATCACTACAAACCTCCAGCCAGTTTAGTCCTTTCTTTTATAAGTAACTATGCTAGATCAGAATCTTAGCCGAAGGAGACCCAACCCCTGTTCACGGAGTCTTCTCAAACAGCGCCTTTGGCAGGAGGGATACAACTCTGCCCAGCACCCTGCGTTAGTGGTGACAGGTGGGGAAGCTTAGCAGAAGAGCATCACCCACCCTCTCTTTTCCTTGTTGAAGGACAATGTTTTCCGGTTTCAGGTCTCTATGGATGATCCTGTTCTCGTGAAGGTATCTGAGAGCAGAGGCTGAGACGGAAGGGGGGTGGAGAAAGAGGGAAAGAGACAGGAATGTATTGTCATCACCAAAATCTATCCGTATTAATCAATTAGTGCATTCTGTTGTTAACGCAGAAAAGCAGCAACAGCACTGTAAAGGCTTAGAGCCAGTGCCAGATTTACGTATAAGCTAAACAAGCTATAGCTTAGGGCCCCACTCTCTTGGAGGCCCCCAAAAAATTAAAGGGGAAAAAACCTGGATGTGCATTTCTAAAATATAAGGTAAAAAACAAATAAAATAAGACCTACATACAGCAACAGTGGCAGGTCCATAAATTACCATATATCATATATTCAACACAAAAAACAGCGACAATTTGTTTTTGACAAAGGGCAGCTGGACATATCAAGGGCCCCATCAAACCTAAATCTGGCCCTGCTCAGAGCACCACAAGTGCAGCGTCTGTCATTAGAAGCAGAGCAGCAGAATTCGCGTGTAGCAGCCAGAACACACAAGCACAAGGGCCATCCAGACCAGCTGCTAGAGCACATTTCTCCTGAGAATCTGTTTTGCCCTGCCCTGATTTCTAACTCCTACTCTTGCCAAGGGATAATAAAGCCCTTGCATGTATGAGAACATACCTTTTTTGATAAGGACATATTCAAAAGATGAGATAGTACCCGAGACATAAAATATGATAGGGATCTGCAACCACACCACCCGGGGGCACCAAATCCTCATTGAAATGAGGAGTTCTTGCAAACACCTGTTCATTTCAGTGCTCTTGTTCCCTGACAGGTGTCTGCATCTCACTATGCTGTCCTTAAGGTAAAGGGACCCCTGACCATTAGGTCCAGTTGTGACCGACTGGCTGAGGGAGCCAGTGTACAGCTTCCGGGTCATGCGGCCAGCATGACTAAGCCGCTTCTGGAGAACCAGAGCAGCGCACGGAAATGCCGTTTACCTTCCCGCCAGAGCGGTACCTATTCTCTACTTGCACTTTGACGTGTTTTCGAACTGCTAGGTTGGCAGGAGCAGAGACTGAGCAACGGGAGCTCACCCCGTTGCGGGGATTCGAACCGCCGACCTTCTGATCGGCAAGTCCTAGGGTCTGTGGTTTAGCCCACAGAGCCACCCACGTCCCGATATGCTGTCCTTAATTCCACTCAAAACCCACCGTCTGAGGCTCCTTACCTCCCCACAAAGCCATCTCTGGTCACTTACCAATGTCTGACAGCAAGATAAGGATAGCTCTTTCCCGCAGGCCACAGCAGTTCTCAAGCTGGTTCAGGTGCTGAAAGGTGTAACGAGAGGACATGAGAAAGGTTTCTGTCGAGCTTCCATATGTATTAACCATTATGTGGTTAAGCGGTTAAAAAAAACCCCAACTTAGACTGAGTTTTAGCACACACAAAAAACTTAAAACAAATCCTTATTTCTTGATGAATAGCCTTTGGACTACAATGTAACCTAAACAGAAATTCTCTTTAGAGAAATTTTCCTCGAAAAGCATTTTATTTTAAAAAAAACTGATTTAAATCAAGAAAATCTGATTTAAATAAAAAAATCCATTTTAAAAAAATTTCTTGAAAAATTTATTGATTTTTATCCACCCTGATGGGGATTGTACTTGAGGCCTTGGGATTATCAGCACCATGCTCTAGCCAACTGAGCTATCCTGAAGGCACAGTATCTCCACATCAGGGAAAAGAACACACTTTTCAAAGTAGCTTTCCACAGAGAAATTGATACAGTGGAACTTTCACTCATGCTATCCTCCACCTGCATTCTTAAATAATGTAAGTAGAATAATATAAATTTAGACATTTAGGATTTTAATGCAACAAATAACATATTTGCCTCTTTCCCCATAAGAACACAAGAGCAGTCCTTCTGGCATCCTGTTTTCCCCAGTTTCTCTACCCTCCTGCAGAAACCAACCACATATTTCTAGCAACCTTCTCTGGGAGCAAGACGGCAACTGCAGCAGGAAGGTATTCAAGCAGAATTCACAAAAAATGTCCTGCTGGATCAGGCAGACGGCCCATTTGGGCCAGCCTTCTGTTCTCCTGCGGCTGCCAACCAAATGCCTCTAGAAGCTTCTAGAAGCTGGACCTGAGCGCAGCAGCAGCAGCAGCTCCCCCCACTTGTGATTCCCAGGAATGTTCAGGGCCTCCTGCTTCCTCCCTACAGTGGAGGAAGTCTTGACCACCTGCCTCTCCACTATCTAGGCCTCAATGGGCATTCAAGCATAAAACAGCACCAACACTCTATCTCTGCTCTCAAGGGCTTTGGAACTAGCCTGTCACTTGCTGCCTGCAGATACTCGTACCTTGTATGTAAGCTTAATAATAAATATCTCTTAAATGATAACTTCAGAAGAAACCACTAATGGGTGGCACATTATTTGAGAAGAATGAAGCTCCTCCCTCTGTGCCACAAACTCAGGCAAAGCCCTCACTATGACTGGGAATACAGAGCAGCCGTTTGATTAAACCCAGTCCATTTTCTCAGTCTCCCCCCCTTTCCCCCAAAGCACAGGACACCCCTCACTCACCCTCCTGAGATCTCCTCCCTGGCAGTACTCCATAGCCAGCAATGGCAAGTCATTCAGGGCAAGGTTTTGCATCCCTTCTGGGACATCCCGGGCAGCCACCACATTGGGGTGGTTTAGCCTGAGGAGAAGAAAACACAGTAAGATCTCAGGTGGATCTATCACTTTACCTTTAAGCAGTGGCTTTCTAACTTTCTGAGAAACACTTTCTACATTGGCCTGTCTTGCTATGCAATTCCTGAATGTCCACCACAAAACGTTTGAGTGTAGAAACAGATTCTGGAGCATATTCTTCAGAACAGGTCATCCTGTTGGGCCCAACAATCCCCCCCAGGTGAACTGACAGGGTGCTCTAAAACATTCTCCTGGAGCTTCATGTTGCAGGAGGTGGGTTTTTTTTTTAGCTTTTTAAAATCAATGTCCTTACCATTCTCATCAAGACAAAAACATGAAAGAAGATTCTGCATATTAAACTCTTTGGCGGAAGCATCGTGCTGAGCAGAGTCCCACTGGGGCCTGCTGCCACTGTCAGTCAGCTGACTGGTACTGGCAGCAAACGTCACTTGCCACTTTAAGGCTCCTGGCTGTCCTTTGCAGTGTCTCTACCTGTGCTTCCCTTAATGCCACATATGGCTTGGGCAGGTGGGCACAGTTTGGGGGAAATGGCCTTGTGGACCAGACTGGGACCTGTGCAGGGCCTGATTTGGCCTGTGGACCAGAAGTTCCCCATCCTCACCTGGAAAACCAAAGCCTGGCTTAATGCTGCAACATCTTCCTACTCTTCTGTTCTCAAGATGGGGCAAACTAAAAGATAACTCTGTAAATAAACAGGATTAAAATCCTGGTGCTAAATGCATTTACTAGAAGGTAAAGTTCACTGCCCATGATATTTACACAAGCCACACATTTTCCAATACTGCTCACCGCTTCATGATTTGTATTTCTAAGCACCATCTTTCTCTGTTGCGTGGGCTGAGCTCCTGACGACACTGTTTGATAGCAATTTCTTCCCCACTCTCCTGTTAAAAAAAGGGGAGTTTATTCATGTGAACCAAGTGCTCTGACCTTCAAACTCTCAGAACCCTGACAGTGTTAGTACTGCTGCAGATGCTGCAAAATTCCTATGCCATTGTTATATGAATCTGAGAAGAAGAAGAAGAAGAAGAAGAAGAGGAGGAGGAGTTTGGATTTGATATCCCGCCTTTCACTCCCTTTAAGGAGTCTCAAAGCGGCTAGCATTCTCCTTTCCCTTCCTCCCCCACAACAAACCCTCTGCGAGGTGAGTGGGGCTGAGAGACTTCAGAGAAGTGTGACTGGCCCAAGGTCACCCAGCAGCTGCATGTGGAGGAGCGGAGACGCGAACCAGGTTCCCCAGATTACGGTCTATCACTCTCAACCACTACACCACACTGGCTCTCTGAGGAGAAAACCAAGTGCAGACTCTATCAGGATTATTTTACAAATGGCCCTTTTGTTGCATATGCACACACACACACACAAGTTACTGAAGCCAATCTACTCAGTAATAAATCTGCCAACTGTTGGTCAATTTACTAACTTGCCCTGTTTCAGAAGCCAGTGCTGGAGCAGTTATTGCAGAGATAACAGAACACGGACTCAGAGCAGTTAGGAAAGAGCCAGCAGCACTGGACATTGTTGGCACAGAGCTATGTGTGGAATGAGCACAGAGGTGTGTGAATCTGTAAATGAGGGTGGTATGCTCCCTGCACGTCCTTTGGTAACCCCACGCATAGAAGTGACACCCCTTATTATGTGTGGCGAGTGGCTTTCGCTCAGTGGTGCAGCAGCTGCTTTGCATGCAGAATGTCCCTGGTTTGATCCCCGGCATCTCCAGACAGTGCTGGTCTCCAAGCCTGAAGAGCGGCTGCCACTCAAGTGTCCACAGAGCCAGGCAGACCAATACTCCGACTTGGTGCAGGGCAGCTTCCTATGTTTTATGTACCATCTATCTGCAGCCGGGGTTTTTTTTATTAAAAAATCCTATGTGGAACTACCTTGCAGGTAGAAATGTTGCCATGTGAAAGATCTCCCCAAACTCCAAGAGTCCACACATTCAGGATCCACACTGCTGTTTTAGGTGAAAGGGGATCCTGGATGTCTTGGCGCAACTGGAGGCAAATGGCGCCTTCAAGTGCCACCTGCCCAGGACATAATTGTGGGTGGCACATCGGGCCAAGCTGCCTCTTTTTAATGCATGCCTGGAGTTTCCCGAGGTGCCTCCTGCCCGGGGGGGGGGGGGAGACTGCCACGGAAACCAAGCGGGAGGCAGGCGAGGCGGCGGAGCCAAGGCTTCTCCTTCGCCTTCCGCGGGGCTGTTTCTAAAGGCGGACCCGGACGCGGCCGCCGGACTCCAGACGCGGATCCCGGAGGCCTCCGAGGCGCCCCTTCTGCGTGCCGCAGGCCCGAGAGCCGCGCGCGGGGTACACGTGTGCGTGTGAATGCGTGGGCGCCTCTCCCCCTCACCTGGTTCCGCCAGCGGAGGACGTTGCCGAAGCCTCCGGTGCCCAGGCGCTCGCGCATCTCCCAGGGTCCGCAGCTGCCCGGGGGCTGCAGAGGCGGCGCCATGGCCCAGGCCTCCCTCCTTCCCGCCGGCCTTCCTCCTCGGCCCCGCCGCGGCTTCCGCCTTGGCAGAGAGGCGCCAGGAGGCGGGCCGGGCCGGCGCTTAAAGGGGCCGCCGCCGCCTCCTTCGCGCGGAGGGAGGGAGGGAGGGCTTCGTCGCCGCCCCTTGTGGAGCCGCGGAGAGCAGAAACAAGCAAGTAGCACAAATGCAAAAACAGAATTCAAGTGCCTGCTGGGCTTTAATAAAGAAAGGCATCAGTCTTCGGTCGGCGGGCGAAGTTCCGCAGGGAGGGCCCTTCCCTCAAAGCGGGCGCCCGGCCGCGCTGCCCCTCTCCCCGCCGAGCACGGGCTTCATCTGCCGCAGACCCCGGGCCCGGGCGGGGGGGGGCAGCCAGGCGGCTCCCTCTGCATGGAAATGCAGGCTTCCTGGGCAGCCACCACCTCCGCTCTCGGCTCCCCCTCAGCCTCCAGGAATCCCAGGAATTTATCTAATTAGCTGGCCACTCGCGAAAGGAAAGCAACACCCTTTGGCTTCGGCTGGCATTTGCAGACCCTTCCAAGGGAGACAAGAATGCTCCACAGAAAGAAGCAACAGACAGCAATGGGAGCCTTGCAGGGGGGGGCATGGGTGGGAGGGCACCTCCTCAATACCCAACTAGTTTGGATAGCTCCAATTCAGGAAGAATGTGGGGAGGGTGGTGCATTCCTGCTGGTGGCAACAGGGTGTCTTTTTGGTCCATGGGATCCCGGTAGGAGACCATGTGCAATCAGGGTGGGGACACTATGTGTGATGCTGAGAGCAATGAGTAGTTCTGGCAAGAGCTGTTTGGAATCCGCATTCCCTGAGTAGGTACAAAAGTCCCACCCACAGCTGCTTTCTCAGGAAATCGTTCGAGCGTCTCTCCCACTCCAGCTCATAAGACACAATAACCACAGGGCACTTGGGTAACATGTGATACTTGAACACCTACCTCCAAACTTTTGTGGGCAGGAGCATCACCTGCCTGTATGATACTCAAATATCTTTCAAATGAAATTGCAGTGTTTTCTTTGACTGTATTACAAAACTAAAAGATGCAAAGGCTCAGGGGTGGAGGAAGGGGGCGGTGGGGGCGGTCCGCCCTGGGTGTCACCACTGAGGGGGGTGACAAATTGCTGGGTGGCACTCACTGAGGGGCCTGCAGTGCACCTAACCCACGCGTCTCTCCTGGGAGAGACGCGGTGGCACATGCGCTGCCCCAGGTGCCCAATCGGGTTGCTCTGCCGCTGCAAAGACTTGGCAAAGAATTTCTAAACAAAATTTGGATTGTTGGTGGATAGGATGGTCAGTCTGCACAGGCGATCAATTACTGGAACAGCTAATGTTCCTATTGTTACCCATATTTTCACAGCAGGGAAGGGCTGGAGCCCAGTGTTATGCTGAGATGGCGAGATTATCCGGGAAAATTCGGAACCAGGAGGACCAGACTTTCCTAAAGGAATGGAAGAAGCTTTTGACGTATTTGGAAAGTAACTGTAACCAATTGACATCACTTGTAGGGCTAAAAGAAGTTTTGTAAGGAATAATACATAAATTATTGTGAAAAGAACTAAGAATAGGTATTAAGATTTGAATTTATAGCAACAACTGTAGTAACAAAACGCATAATTAAAAAGGATTTTAGAAAACCATCAGCTGAGGTTGAAGGAAGTCTAAGGCTGTGATAGCCAAAGATTTTGAAATGATGTTTAAAAGGATGATATGCCGGGAAATATGTGTTAAAACCAATAAAAAATATTTATAAACAAACAAATAAAAATAGAGTCACAGAATTTAAGAGTTGGGACCGACCCCGAGGGTCATCTAGTCAGCTAAAGCATCCATGACAGATGGCCATCCAGCCTCTGCTTGAAAACCTCCAAGGAAGGAGAGTTCACAACGTCCCGAGGGAGTCGGTTCCACTGTCACAGTGTAGTGGTTAAGAGCAGTAGTCTCGTAATCTGGTGAACCGGGTTCGTGTCTCTGCTCCTCCACATGCAGCTGCTGGGTGACCTTGGGCCAGTCACACTTCTCTGAAGTCTCTCAGCCCCACTCACCTCACAGAGTGTTTGTTGTGGGGGAGGAAGGGAAAGGAGAATGTTAGCCGCTTTGAGACTCCTTAAAGGGAGTGAAAGGCGGGATATCAAATCCAAACTCTTAGAATCATAGAATCATAGAGTTGGAAGAGACCACAGGGGCCATCGAGTCCAACCCCCTGCCAAGCAGGAAACACCATCAGAGCACTCCTGACATATGGTTGTCAAGCCTCTGCTTAAAGACCTCCAAAGTAGGAGACTCCACCACACTCCTTGGCAGCAAATTCCACTGTCAAACAGCTCTCACTGTCAGGAAGTTCTTCCTAATGTTTAGGTGGAATCTTCTTTCTTGTAGTTTGGATCCATTGCTCCGTGTCCGCTTCTCTGGAGCAGCAGAAAACAACCTTTCTCCCTCCTCTATGTGACATCCTTTTATATATTTGAACATGGCTATCATATCACCCCTTAACCTCCTCTTCTCCAGGCTAAACATGCCCAGCTCCCTTAGCCGTTCCTCATAAGGCATCGTTTCCAGGCCTTGGACCATTTTGGTTGCCCTCCTCTGGACACGTTCCAGTTTGTCAATGTCCTTTTGTCAATGACCAAACCCAAAGGGTGCTCATCAATGGTTCCTCTTCATCCTGGAGAAGAGTGACTAGTGGGGTGCCACAGGGTTCTGTCTTGGGCCCAGTCTTATTCAACATCTTTATCAACGACTTGGATGATGGACTCAAGGGCATCCTGATCAAATTTGCAGATGACACCAAACTGGGAGGGGTGGCTAACACCCCAGAGGACAGGATCACACTTCAAAATGACCTTGACAGATTAGAGAACTGGGCCAAAACAAACAAGATGAACTTTAACAATTCAAGAAGGACACTGACAAACTGGAACGTGTCCAGAGGAGGGCAACCAAAATGGTCAAAGGCCTGGAAACGATGCCTTATGAGGAACGGGTAAGGGAGCTGGGCATGTTTAGCCTGGAGAAGAGGAGGTTAAGGGGTGATATGATAGCCATGTTCAAATATATAAAAGGATGTCACATAGAGGAGGGAGAAAGGTTGTTTTCTGCTGCTCCAGAGAAGCGGACACGGAGCAATGGATCCAAACTACAAGAAAGAAGATTCCACCTAAACATTAGGAAGAACTTCCTGACAGTAAGAGCTGTTTGACAGTGGAATTTGCTGCCAAGGAGTGTGATGGAGTCTCCTTCTTTGGAGGTCTTTAAGCAGAGGCTTGACAACCATATGTCAGGAGTGCTCTGATGGTGTTTCCTGCTTGGCAGGGGGTTGGACTCGATGGCCCTTGTGGTCTCTTCCAACTCTATGATTCTATGATTCTATGATTCTTGAATTGTGGTGCCCAGAACTGGACACAGTACTCCAGGTGAGGTCTGACCAGAGCAGAATACAGTGGCACTATTACTTCCCTTGATCTAGATGCTATGCTCCTATTGATGCAGCCCAGAATTGCATTGGCTTTTTTAGCTGCCGCGTCACACTGTTGGCTCATGTCAAGTTTGTGGTCAACCAAGACTCCTAGATCCTTTTCACATGTACTGCTCTCAAGCCAGGTGTCACCCATCTTGTATTTGTGCCTCTCATTTTTTTTGCCCAAGTGCAATACTTTACATTTCTCCCTGTTAAAATTCATCTTGTTTGCTTTTGCCCAGTTCTCTAATCTGTCAAGGTCGTTTTGAAGTGTGATCCTGTCCTCTGGGGTGTTAGCCACCCCTCCCAGTTTGGTGTCATCTGCAAATTTGATCAGGATGCCCTTGAGTCCATCATCCAAGTCATTGATAAAGATGTTGAATAAGACCGGGCCCAAGACAGAACCCTGTGGCACCCCACTAGTCACTCTTCTCCAGGATGAAGAGGAACCATTGATGAGCACCCTTTGGGTTCGGTCAGTCAGCCAGTTACAAATCCACTGAGTGGTAGCATAGTCAAGACCGCATTTTACCAGCTTCTTTACAAGAATATCATGGGGCACCTTGTCAAATACCTTGCTGAAATCAAGGTAGGCTACATCCACTGCGTTCCCTTCATCTACCAGGCTTGTAATTCTGTCAAAAAACGAGATCAGGTTAGTCTGACATGACTTATTTTTCAGAAATCCATGCTGACTGTTGGTGATCACAGCATTCCTTTCTAGGTGCTCACAGACTGTGTGCCTAATGATCTGCTCCAGAATCTTCCCTGGTATTGATGTCAGACTGACTGGGCGGTAATTATTTGGGTCCTCCCTTTTCCCCTTTTTGAAATTAGGGACAAATTTTGCCCTCCTCCAGTCTGCCGGGACTTCGCCTGTTCTCCAGGAATTCTCAAAGATGACTGCCAGTGGTTCTGAGATCACATCTGCCAGTTCTTTTAATACTCTTGGATGCAGTTCATCTGGCCCTGGAGACTTGAATACATCTAAACTAGCCAAGTATTCTTGTACTATCTCCTTAGTTATTCTGGGCTGTGCGGAGAAAGAGATCCGCCCAGGGAAGTGGGGAAGATGCCGGGCATCATTTGCTCCAAATTCTTCAGGTCGGGCATTGTTTTCTTTATCGGAGAAGACTGAGGCAAAGAAGGCATTGAGGAGTTCAGCACTTTCTGTGTCCCCTGTTTGCATTTCACCATCTTCTCCTCTGAGTGACCCCACTGTTTCTTCGTTCTTCCTTTTGCTACGAACATACCCATAAAAGCCTTTTTTGTTGCTTTTAACCTCTCTAGCAAGCCTGAGTTCATTCTGTGCTTTAGCTTTTCTGACTTTGTGTCTACACGTGCTGGCTATTTGTTTGAATTCCTCTTTGGTGGTTTCCCCCCTTTTCCATTTTTTGTACACATCCTTTTTTAATCTTAACTCAGTTAAAAGTTCTTTAGATAGCCACCCTGGCTTCTTTAAGCACCTTCCATGTTTCCGTCTCATTGGTATTGCCTGACGTTGTGCTTTTACTACCTCCCTCTTAACAAACTCCCAGCCATCATGAACTCCCTTTCCTTTTAGTATTACTGTCCATGGGATCTCACCCAGCACTTCCCTAAGTTTTATGAAGTCGGCTTTCTTAAAGTCAAGAAATTGAGTCCTAGTATGCTTGGCTGCTCCTTTCCGCTGTATAGTAAACTTCAGAAGAGCATGATCACTCGCACCTAATGATCCTTCCACTTCTACCCCACTAACCAGGTCATCAACATTGGTTAGGACCAGATCTAAAATGGCTGCTCCTCTTGTTGCTTCTCCCACTTTCTGGACAATGAAGTTGTCTGCAAGGCCAGTGAGGAATCTGTTTGACCTTATGCTCTTGGCTGAGTTTGACATCCAACAAATATCCGGGTAATTGAAGTCCCCCATTACTACTATCTCCCTTCCTTTTGCATGCTTGGCCATCTGTTCCAGGAAGGCATCATCTATGTCCTCCGTTTGGCTTGGGGATCTATAGTAAACTCCCACAATGAGGTCTCTGTTATTCTTCTCTCCCTTAATTTTGACCCAAATGCTCTCACTTTGGCTTTGAGGTTTTAAATCTTGTATTTCTTCACAGGTATACACATCCCTGACATATAACGCCACTCCTCCTCCTTTCTTGTCTGGTCTGTTTCTCTGAAATAGATTGTATCCCTCCATTATTACATTCCAATCGTGGGACTTATCCCACCAGGTTTCAGTGATGCCTATTATGTCATATTTAGTTTGCTGTACCAAGAGCTCAAGCTCATCTTGTTTATTTCCCATGCTTTGCGCATTCTTCTTCTGCTTACTGTCAGAAAGTTGTTCCTGAGGTTTAGTCGGAATCTCCTTTCTTGTAACTTGAAGCCATTGGTTGGGTCCTTCCCTCCAGAGCAGGAGAAAACATGATTGTTCCCTCTTCCACATGGCAGCGTTTGAGATATTTGAAGATGGCTCTCCTTTCTCCTCTCAGTCTCCTCTTTTTCAGGCTGAACATACCCAGCTCCTTTAACCGTTCCTCATCAGAGGAATTGGTTTCCAGACCCTTGATCATTGTGGTCGCCCTCCTCTGCACATGTCCCAACTTGTCAACATGCTTCTTAAATTATGGTGCCCAGAATTGGACACAATATTCCAGGGGCAGCAGAGGAGGAGGCAGCAGCGAGAGTGGCGATGGGGGAGAGGTATTTTCTGCCTCAAGCAGCAAAATGTATTGGGCTGGGTCTGTCCCAGGTCTGATCCTTGACATCTTAGGCAGGAAACGTTCCTAGTCTGCACCCAGAATATAGGAACTCCTTCTGTTGAGTAAGAGTCACTGCCAGTCAGTGTAGGACCGTAGTTCTCAAACTTTTTTCTCTGGGCCACACTTCCAGAATAAAAATTTGCTCTCACCACACTGAATATATTTGCATCTTATCTTTTAGTCATTTTTTTACACATGATCGTTGGCATTTCTGCTGTTCCAAAAGCCTTTCAAAATATTCATGTTTGCCAGATTTCCATATTTTGACGTCTTTTCATCTTGTTTGGGCCAATATTGGACTTTGAAAGCTTCTTACCACAGATCAAACCTTTAGGCTGAGGGACACTGTCATCTCCATTCCACCTGAAACTGAGACTCAGATAGCTATCCATATATTGTTGACAAACTTCCTTTTTTGGAGGTTTGCTTGGGCCTGCTACTGGTGTTGAATAAAACGGGCCTCTCCAGCTCTCTGTAGGAATGGTGATTCTCGATCAGAACTAGGATGCTCCTGCTCTCATTTTGAAAAGATACCTATCCATATTCTGCAAATAATTGTGTGTGTGTGTGTGTGTGCGTGCTATATTATACTACACATAAATGTTTAAATGTTTCTTTGATTGTCCTTGAATCTTCTTGCCACACTTGTCGTCTTCTCCTGGTCTCAAGGGACCTGTGCTTTGAACTGGTATAAGGCAGCTTCCTAAGTACCTTAAAACAGCCATAGTGTGTGTTTCAGAAACTGACTGGAGAAGGGTTGCAAGGGGAAAGGGAAAGGGGAAACCTCCCCCCACAAACAATGGTTACTCAAGCTGATATTAGAATGGGGGGAAAGGAGGATAATTTTTTTCTACTGAAGGTCTAATAAGCTTCAGAGAAGGTTTAATAACTATCTGTGAGAGTCTAGAAGCCATTTCGGCAAGCAAAATGTATGTAACTTAATACAGAATAATAACCACAACCAATTTAATTGGAAAAATGTTGCAAAGGAAATGTTTTGCCTTGCTCCCCTTGCTCCAATCAGATCTTGATTAAATGCCACACCTGCATTTAAGGTTAAAAAAGGGGGCTTTGGGAGCTCCAGTCACTGGACTCCTGCGTTTTATGTGGTTTGCGCCTCCACTGAGGCCAGGTGCTCCTGTTCATGGAAAAGGTTTTTCTTTGAGGGCCGTCCAGGCTGTTGTCTGCAGGAAAGCACGAGGGCAGGGATTCTTATGGCTCCACAGCATATCTTTCTTTCCTCTCTCAATAGCAGAAAGGCTCCCCCCTTGCTTCCAGCTGTGACTTTTGTTCATGCCACGTTGGATAACATCACATGCCGAATGTTGGTACAGTTTCAGTTTGGGTCCAGCTCAGAGTTTCCTTATGGTGGGAACCATAATTTGGAGTACTGTAAAGTTAAGGTTGTCTCACCTCAAAAAAGATATTGTAGAGTTGGAAAGGGTTTAGAAAAGGACAAGCAAAATGATTAAGAGGGTGGAGCTTAGCCGGCAAAATGAGATTACCCTGCTAAAACAAGTTTGTATACATACTTAAGGTACATATGTAAGAGACTCGTTTATACAGTGGTACCTCGGGTTAAGTACTTAATTCGTTCCGGAGGTCCGTTCTTAACCTGAAACTGTTCTTAACCTGAAGCACCACTTTAGCTAATGGGGCCTCCTGCTGCTGCCGCGCCGCCAGAGCACAATTTCTGTTCTCATCCTGAAGCAAAGTTCTTAATCTATTTCTGGGTTAGCAGAGTATGTAACCTGAAGCGTATGTAACCTGAAGCGTATGTAACCCGAGGTACCACTGTAATTATAGTTCTGGAATGATTCAGGGCCACCAACTCTATGGGGACGAGGTGCCTTTGCTCCCCCAATACCTGTTGGCTGGCCCCCCTCAATGCTGGTTGGGACAGGAGTCCAGGCATGGAGCGGAGCTTCAGTGGCCACTTCCTCCTGAGCAGGAGAGGAGGGGCTGCCGGCCATTGAAGCCACAGCGCTCTGGGCTGACAATGCAATGTCTCGCACATTGCAGGCCAGGCACATGACGTCAGGCACAATCTTGGGCATAAGTCAATGCCTCTGGAATAATAATAATAATACATTTTATTTATACTACGCCCTCCCCAGCCAAGGCCGGGCTCAGGGCGGCTAACAAGCAATAATAAAAACAAGATTAAAATACAACATTGAAACATTAAAATGTAGCCTCATCGCAGCAGGAGAAGGAAAGGAAAAAAGAAAGAAAGGGAGGGAGGGAATCAAATGGGCTCCAAGCCAAAGGCCAGGCGGAACAACTCAGTCTTACAGGCCCTGCGGAAAGAAATCAGATCCTGCAGGGCCCTGGTCTCATGAGACAGAGTGTTCCACCAGGCCGGAGCCAGTGCTGAGAAGGCCCTGGCTCTGGTTGAGGCTAATCTGACTTCCTTAGGGCCCGGACCTCTAGGAATGATTCATGTTCTTATGTAGCTGCCTTGTTTTATACTTTCTGGATGTGCCATGATCATACTTTAAAACGGTTTTCTTCTATGTTTATAAATCAAGCACTACTAGTTGTTTCTTTTTGTTTTCCAATGTATTTATTATCTATTAAAAAAACTGGTGTGGCACAAGCAAATTTTTATTCTGAAAGTGTGGCCCAGAGAACAAAGTTTGAGAAGCACTGCCTTATGGAGACTGACCTGATACCTCCTGTTAGCCCTGCCACTCTAAGGAGTTGAAAGGACCACTGCCCTATTCTTCAGCCCTGGGAATGGGGAAGGCTGGCCTTGGAGCCAGGGTTGTGGGGCAGTCCTCCATCTTCTGGCCTGGATGGTCCACGAGGAGGGGGCACGGGCTCCTAGGCTCTCTCTTGTTCCTCTGAGTCTGCCCCAGAGCTGCATTTTCATATAATGGACCAATAACGTGGCCGTCCTTGCCTCTCCGTGTAATTCTGATTATGTGGGGAACTGGAAAAATCACGTAGGGCTTAAATGTAAATGAGTTGCTTGTAAGCTTCTTAGTACAGGGACCTGCCTTCATTGCTGCACTGCACTGCACTTATTTTATTTATTTCATAAAATTTATACACCTCAAAGCAGTTTACCAAAAAATGAAGCAATACAATTATTGGTAAAACAGTTAAAAACAACTACTTAACACATTCAAGAATTATAATTGGGGATAAACTGAAAACCAAATAAAAAACACACCAGCCTCCTACTTGTTTGGGCACAAAGAACAGAGGGCTCACAAACGGGCTCTGAATACCAGTTGCTGGAAGTCTCCCGCGTAGAGAGAGCTGATGGACTAAGGCTTGGCTTATGGCTTTCCCGGAGTCATCCAGGGGCCACTGTGAGAACGGGAAGTGGGGCTCGATGGCTGTGGGGCTGATCCAGCAGTCAGGCTCCTCATGTGCCTATGCTTTTATTTTTTTAAAAAAGAATGAGGATGATGCAGTCAGTAGTAGAGGATTTTGCCCCTCCCTTGGCTTCCATAAGGAATGTTAAAATGACACCGATAAGAGGGGTAGGGGTGAAAGACTTTTTGGCTGCATTCATATCTACTGGGAAATGCCATTTCAGATGTGTGCTGCACAGATAAAAGGTTCTGATGTCATCCAATTGCTTCATGGAACGGCAAGTTCTCAAAATATCACAAAGATTACATGGTTCTTTGATATTCTCCAACGTGGCTGGGGAATTAAGCAATGGAAGCAGCATTTTGTTGCAGTGAAACTCATCAGTAGCAACTGATTGAGAAAATGTGAATTTGTAATTGACCAGCAAATTCCTCTTTTTCCGTTCTGCCCCTGTGTAGTGAGGCGGAAAGGATTCTTGCAGGCTGCTAGCCAGAAGTATTGTGGTGGGGAACCTAAAGAGTACCTGGGCCTTGCAGACATCCTTTTCATTATGCACTCAGGATGTGCTCAGGATGCAATCTGGGTGGTCATACACATGCCCACTTTCAACACCATTTTATTTATTTGTTTATTTATGGCATTTATATATCACGGAATCATTAGCATCTCTAAGCAGTTGTGGTGTAGAGCTAACGGTTATATGGCTATTTCAACTATAGGTGGCGCTGTGTCCAGCTGAGGCCGGGAGTCAATGCGGCTCTTGTGCAAGGTTCTTTTACAATGAAGCTGGTCCTCTGCTAAGCAGCCATTCGCAACTGACTTCTTCTCTTCAATAGCCTTGCAGCAGCAGCAGCACTGTCTTGTTTGCTCCTGCAAAGGTTTTGGGGTGGGCCTACTCATTCATTTCCAACCAGTGCATACCTTGTACCTTTTCATACCACAAATGTTCTGAGGGTGGTTTTTTTGTCAAGCTTTTGTTGTACGATAGCCCACCCCCCTCCCCGACAGCAATATGGTAGCAATCAGAGCCCATCTTAGAACAACTGATAAACTAGAATAGATCTACCACAAACACCAATTTGGAGAGGCTGGAGGTGGAGGGCTGAGGCAGAACAGTCACGTCCCAGATGCAGGCAGCCTAATATGTTCCAATTTTTGAAATAAAGTCAAATATTCATAAAATAGCATTTACAGTGCAATCCTATATTCAGAATTAAATGAGTTCAATCCTACTCCCAGGGGAGTGTCTATAGGATTGCAGCCTGCAAATTACAGATACGGGCCTGAGCTCTGCCTGTTATCTCAGTGGCTTTGCCCATTTTGGCCCAACTCTTGACCAGTCGAAACCTGCTTACTTCTTAATGTGCTTAATGGGTGGAGTGAGGCATGCACACTTTCCCCCGCGTTTATACCCATGAAAGGGGCAGGGACAAGAGCAGGACATGAATGAAATAGCCTTCTCTCACTCTTGTTCCCAGCAACTGGCATCCGAGGCAGTGTACAACCATCATGACTTGCAGCCACTGATTTGAATAATGCCCACCATGACATCTTGTAGCAAATTCCATAGTTTAACTATGTGCTCTGTTAGAAAAAAAAGGTCAATAGCTCAGAGTTGGAACATCTGCTTTGCACACAGATGGTCCCAGGTTCTTTTTTTTTTTTTTTTGAAAGTAAAATTTTTTTATTTTAATCCAACATCTAAAAACACATATACATTATCAATAAAACAAAGCAAAGAAAAAAAAGAAAAAACAAGAATTATACAAAACCGAGATCAAACTCCAAACTATTTGGATACAAAATCATTATACAAGTCTATTACATTATTTGACTTCCCACCACCACGACGTGACCTATATCTCAACAATATGTATAGCAGTGTCTTTTACTAATCGTCGTTTTTTACCTCACGGTTTTTATATTATACCTATTGTGATTTTGGTGTTCCCTAATATCGTCTCCATGTATGAAAAGAATTTATTCCAGTCATTAATAAATTTGGTGTTTTTCTGCTGCCTGATCTTCTGTGTCATCATTGCTAAGTCAATATATTCAATTAATTTGGTTTGCCAGTCCCTAATTGTTGGGATGTTGGGTTTTTTCCAATTCTGCGCTAGCAGTATCCTAGCGGCTACTGTTGCATACTGAAATAGGGTTTGGTCGTCTTTCTTGATCTCGTTCCCCACCATTCCCAAAAGGAATGCCTCGGGTTTTTTAGGGAAGGTGTACTTTAGAATCTTTTTTAATTCATCATAAACGGAGCCCCAGAACTTCTTCACTTCGTCGCAGGACCACCACATATGGAGAAAGTCTCCCTCTTTCTTTTTGCATTTCCAACAGGTCTTATCTCCGGTTTTATACATTTTAGCTAATTTTGTTGGGGTGATGTACCAACGTTACATCATCTTTTCCATGTTTTCTCGGAGTCCGACACACGCTGAAAATTTCATGTCCTTATTCCATAGTTTTTTCCATTTTTCATAATCTAGGGGGTGTCCTAAGTCTATGGCCCACTTGATCATAACCTCTTTGACTTCCTCATCCATGGTGTCCCAATCTAGTAGTTGGTTATACATTTTGGTTAGGAGTTTAGACTTCCCTTCTATTATTTCTAACTGGAACTTGGACTTGTTCTTACTCATTCCGGCTTTTTTATGTTCATTCCATAAGGAATTAATTTGGTGGAATTGTATCCACCCCGTTAGTTTGTCTTTTAGCTCTTCGTAGGGTCTGATTTCCCATCCTTTCTCAGATCTTTTCAAAAGATCGGCATATGTCCACCTTTTACCTTCCATGTTTAATTTCTTGATTACTAGAATGTCAATGGGTGACAGCCACCATGGGGTGTCTTTTTCTACCAGATTCTTACATCTATTCCACACCTCCAACAACGCCCCTCTTATAATGTGATTGGAAAAACCTTTGTGCACTCTCCCCTTATCATGCCATAGGTATGCATGCCACCCAAACCTAGCATCAAAGCCCTCCAAGTCCAGTAGGTCGGTATTGTCCAAAACTATCCATTCCTTAACCCAGCATAGGCACGAGGCCTCATAGTATAGTTGCAGGTTCGGAACCGCGAACCCACCTCTGTCTCTTCTGTCAGTGAAGATGGTCCCAGGTTCAACACCGCAACTCAGTGAGATCTTGTTGCTTGGCTAGAGCAGGAAGCCCCTGTATACTTCCTGTTCTAGACGAACCAGTGGTCAGCCTGGGTGGACTGAGCAGGTGCTTCACAGGGAATCTGCCACCTGCAGTCCATAGAACCTCCACACGGGGCAGCTGCATGCAGATCCCTCAATCCCTGACACGCAGAGGGCTGGACTGTTTGGAACCCCTTGTGGGTTCTGTGGGCTGAACTGGACATGTAAGGGAAGCCTTGCATATGACAATTTCCTGATGTCACAATGACATCAGGAATTCAAAACACCATAAGGGGTTGCAAAGAGATGGGTGCAATGCTTTAAGGCACATGTAGCTTCTGATTATTGCCTTTCAGTTGATGTGTGGTAAAGTAGAAGCCTGCTTATTGCAGGCATTGGCTGTGCAAGTGGGCTGTGCAGTGGAGGCGGGCCAGGGGTGCGCGCTAATACAACCGATCCATCAAGCTGATGGGCAGTAGAGCCAAAGCCTGCTTTCCTTTCCAGGTGCACAATTGGGAGTGCTCTTTAAGGCTCCTAGTTGCGCACTGGCAGCCCTGTCTCTACCTGCCCTCACATCTAACATCAGGTATGCCATCAATTGTGAGGCAGGTGAGCATAGCTTAGGGAAAATACCCTAACAGGCCAAATTTGAATGCTTGGTTTGTCGAGTTTAGTCCCAGTGCATTTCTTATGTTTCCAAGGAAGACTGCCGCCTTGTTCTGGTCCCACATTGGAGTCTAGGAAGCAGGAAAGACATCTCAAGTGAGCCATTTCCTCGGAGGACTGAGGACTTTTGATCAAGGCAGGCCTGTTGTCTCAGCACCATGGAGAGCTCCTGGGGAGCAACTTGATCTGCCCTCAGTAAGCTCTCCGGGAGTGTTTGTTGTGTTCCTCTGTGCAGCAAGGCCCAACATGGGTGTACGTAAAGGTTCTGAAGGCTGTGCTCTGAAGAACAAAGCTCTGTAGCTGCTCCAGCAAGGAACAAGCTGAAACTGAGTCCATTTACAGAAGTAGCAGCAGGTACAACATAACTGTTAGCTCCACCTGTGCTACAAGATGTTGCCCTACCTAAAGGGGCCCATCCTCCTCCAGTAATCTAGTAATCTACTGCTACAAAGTGGGGGAAGCCCCAGGTCTTTCTTGTTCTTCTCCAGCGGAGTCCTCTGAGTCAGAGAATGGCAGTGCTACATCCCCAGGCAGGAATGGGTGGGGCACTGGCCCCACAGATTCACCTGAGAGCATTTGTGGGGCTGGCCCTGCTTACCCTTCCATTTCAGAGTCCATGCCCTCATCTGGAGGCAAATGACACTGAGACGCTTAAGAGGGCCAGCCCCCCCAATCCCTGACACACAGAGGGCTGGGCTGTTTGGAACCCCTTGTGGGTTCTGTGGGCCAGGTCATTATCATGGGCTGCACTGGACAGGTAATGGCCTCTGTGGCCTCCCGCCTGGCATGTTCTCTGTGCCAGTGAACTGGTGACGCAGGGGGAGAGGAATGTGGTTCACTGGGCTCAAAGAAAGGTGCCTGTGAGGTCCTGCTCTGGCATCGGGCTCAGACTGAAGAACCCGATTTGGCTTCTTAGCTAATGACATGGCAACTTTCCACTTGGCCTCCTGGTTGTGAAGAAGGCCCCTTCCATCACCAGAAAAATCAGCTCCCTTCCCAGCGCCAGAGTTCCAAGAGGGGATCTTCTTTGAAGCTGCCCAGTCTTGCTGATTGGACCTGATGGGCTGGACTAGATGACCCTCTGGATCCCTTCTAACTCTGCAATTCTGTGATTCATTGGTTTTTTTTAATGTAGTTTTATTAAAGATTTTCTTGGTTTACAAAAGTATGTGCAATGTCTCTCCCTCTCTCTTTTCAAGTAACATTTTTTACAGATCAGTTTCATTTGTTGAAACATTAGGAAGAAAAGGGGGAAAGAGGTGGAGGGGGAAAGGTGAGTGGGGTCAGGTGGCAATGTTTCTGTTTTACTTAATATATATATGGGGTTTTGTGTCAGCGTCGCTTGTGCAGGTTCTCTGCTGTTTGCTTGTGTTCCTTTGGTGGTGAGAGAGGATGGGGTGGCCTAGAGTGTGGCTGTTCATTTGTGATTGGCTGTGGTGATCTTTGTTTTCAAGTATGAGTGGGGTGTTTGTGTGTTTTGGATCAGGTTAGCCATACACTGGTACCTCGTATTCAGAACTTAATTTGTTCCAGAGGTCCGTTCTTAACCTGAAACTGTTTTTAACCTGAAGCACCACTTTAGCTAATGGGGCCTTCGGCTGCCACCACGCTGCCGGAGCATGATTTCTGTTCTCATCCTGAAGCAAAGTTCTTAACCCAAGGTACTATTTCTGGGTTACCGGAGTCTATAACCTGAAACATCTGTAACCTGAGGTACCACTGTATTGATTTGATTGCTGTTGGTAGATTTTTGTTACTGTCTTGTTGGGCTGTGTATGTGATAAAGGGGAAGCGTCTTCTTCTATTTGTCCCCATGTCAGTTGTCAAGCCTCTGCTTAAAGACCTCCAAAGTAGGAGACTCCACCACACTCCTTGCCAGCAAATTCCACTGTCGAACAGCTCTTACTGTCAGGAAGTTCTTCCTAATGTTTAGGTGGAATCTTCTTTCTTGTAGTTTGGATCCATTGCTCCGTGTCCGCTTCTCTGGAGCAGCAGAAAACAACCTTTCTCCCTCCTCTATGTGACATCCTTTTATATATTTGAACATGGCTATCATATCACCCCTTAACCTCCTCTTCTCCAGGCTAAACATGCCCAGCTCCCTTAGCCGTTCCTCATAAGGCATCGTTTCCAGGCCTTGGACCATTTTGGTTGCCCTCCTCTGGACACGTTCCAGTTTCTGGCTGCTGAGTTCTGAGTTCTGGTTATGAGTTCTTTGTGGTGTAAATGGGCATTATTGTCTTGGTTCTGTGATTCATTGTGAGTAAACTTGAATGAGTGGAGTGAATAGGTTAGGATTAGTTCAGTTTTAGAGCCACAGTGACTGGGCTTATTTTGCATTCTGTCTGGAGCTTCTGCCTGCTTCCCCCCTGCATTGCTCCAGTCTCCTGGTCATTCTGAGTGCCATTTCTGACTTTCCCCATCTCTGCAATATCTCTTTTGAGTCTGGTTGCACTTTGTGAAGCTACAGGAATTCTGATGTTAGATATATTTGCCCCATATGTCTGTGACATCTTTATCTTGCTCATTTGTCATCAGCTCCCGTCTTAGCCCACTTCCCCATAACTTTTTAAAGCTTTCACACGGTAACATTTCAAAATCCAGTTGTAACAGTACCCTGTAATTTGTACCCTGACATTTTCAAAAGTATTATTGCAAGTCACAAGGCTCTTTGTACTGGAAACGGAGTCCTCCTCACTGTTTATTTATTTCATGCCAACAACCTATTGGTTAACTTGTACAGTTTCTCCCTGGCATGAGCAATAGGTGATCATGATTCTAGTTGTTGAATCACTGCCCATTAGGAGTAATAACTAGGTCCAGATACATTATGTGTCTCTGTGACTCCTATCAGATTGTTGTCCTGTGACGACTCCCCAGTGTTGTGATAAGGCCTAGGACTGACGTGGGCAAAGCTACAGATGGGGCACACATGGAAATCATGTCATCTTTGGAGATTCACCAGGATTTCCTCCCTGCGAAAGCTAGGGCATGACATTTCATCCTAGGGCGTTCCAGCTTTTTTCCTGATGGAAAGAGCCCTTTTCTCTCCCTGGC
Source organism: Podarcis liolepis (assembly GCF_965112155.1). Taxonomy (NCBI): domain Eukaryota; kingdom Metazoa; phylum Chordata; class Lepidosauria; order Squamata; family Lacertidae; genus Podarcis; species Podarcis liolepis. The sequence goes on along the minus strand of NC_139561.1, from coordinate 1,536,998 downwards.
TTCCCTGGATGAGCAATTGATCTGCAGTTTTTGCATAAAAACTGCTGCCGAGATACAAAGTGAGATTTAAGGTGAATCAGCTTTCCTGTTGTTCCTGTGTGGTTATCGCTGCAGCAAAGCATTTTTTTTCCACGAAGTGACAACCTTCCCATCAACTGTGAAATGGTGGGCAGGGAAAAGGTGAAAAACACATTTTTTAATGTGTTGATTTATATCACAAGATGTATATACTGCTTGATTGCAATAAAATCTCAAAGTGGCTTACAAGAAATCACTTGCACTATTTCTCTACGCAAAAGTGTGCCCTCCCCACACACATTTTGGCTGCACACACACCATATATTGGAAGCACAGTTAAAGCACATGCCCCCCCCACCCTCAGAATGCTGGGAACTGCGTTCACCCCTGCATTTCCCAGGCTTCTTTAAATGCATGGTACATATGCAGCCTTTGTTTACAGAAACTGGCTGTTGGAGATTTGTAACACACTTTTGCATGCCCGCTGGGCAGTTAACCTCTCTTGCCTTGCCTTCTAAAGCAGGATGTGTTTATGAAAAGCAGGATGTTGCTGGCTTTCTATGCTGGCAATAATAGTTTGCTTTCCCAAAGTCTTATTCTTATGAAAGTTCAATAGAATGCTTTATCTCACAATAAATCTGATTCCACTTATATTTCCCTCTACTAGTGAACTTGCCTGTCTCTGTTCCTTTTCACTGTGCTTTTATGTGTGTATTTCCCCATCAGATTAGTTTCCACACTTCTTGATGCCAGCTTTGTAATACTGTAGATTGGGTTTTAGAACCTTCCAGTTTTTAGCAATAATAAGTCTTGAACTGATGAATTTAAAAGTTGCCAAGTATTTGTCCATCAGATACAAGTAATAAAGCCAATTCTGGGTTGGGCTGTAAAAGGGGATACAAATTGAACTGACTTTAATGTGTATATTACAGAATCACAGAGGGGGGATCTCAAAGTGATCTAGTCCACCCGCTGCCTAGCCTACAACATCCTTGCTAGGTGGTCAGCCAGCCCTCTGCTTAAAAACCTCTAATGAACATTTTGTGAATGCTGTGTTTTCACCCATTTATGAACTGCTTTGAGTATAAATGAAGAGAAATGGAAGCAAATAAATATAAAAATTATATGTACCAACCCTTCCTGCTAGGTAGTTCCTCACTCTGTGCACCGGCTGCTAGTATGGTGGTGTTGTTGTTGTTTCTAGCCTCCGTCTGTCTTGACTTGAGACAATGGAGTGCACCTCCGGGGGTGAAGTCAAACCGCTGCAGTAGTGGCACTGAACTGCCACATGCGCCTAGGTGTGGCTGGTGGTTGCTGCCTCTGTTCCGATGAACTAATCAATTGAAGAAGAAGAAACCAAGTGAGGGGGAAATTGTCTGCTTTTGTGCATCTTTGTGCTTTTTGAAGCAGACAGCTTAATTTTTTAGCTTTGGCAACAATCCAAGCCTAACCATACCTTAAGTCCAAGGAAAGACCTCTGGTGTGTGCCTCTGATTTCTGCACTATTTTTATGTACTGTACACTGCTACTAAACTAAAGTTTCAAGTCTTTGAACGAGACATCTTGGCTAGCACCTTCCAATGAGTTCAATGAGGCTAATGCTGGTGACACACACAGCTGGCTCATAGAATGAAATTGATAAGCCTTGATAACCCTTTCCTGTTAAACCACCCTAAGGGCTTCTCAAACTTTTGGTATTGCAACCCACAAATCCAAATCTACCACTCTCTGCTGCCTTGGTCAGACCACACCTGGAATACTGTGTCCAATTCTGGACATACCACAATTTAAGAAGGATGTTGACAAGCTGGAACGTTGACAGGTGAGGACAATGCAAATGATCAAGGGTCTGGAAACTAAGTCTTGTGAGGAGCACTTGAAGGAGCTGGGTAGGTTTAGCCTGGAAAAGGAGGTGGCGGAAGAGATATGAATGACATCTTCAAATATCTCAAGGGCTGTCACGTGGAAGATGGAGCAAGCTTGTTTTCTCCTGCTCTGGAGGGGAGGATTCAAACCCATGGCTTCAAGTTGCAAGAAAGGAGATTCTGACTAAACATCAGGAAGACCTTTCTGACAGTCAGAGCTGTTTGACAGGGGAACAGACTCTCTCAGGAGGTTGTGGCCAAGCTTTCCTTGGAGGTTTTTAAGCAGAAGTTGGACGGCCATCTGTCACGGATGCTTTAGCTGAGATTCCTGCATTGCAGGGGGTTGGACTAGATGACCCTCGGGGTCTCTTCCAACTCTTATCATTCTATGGTATGGTGAGCCATCAACTTAATTAGCACAGGGGCAGAGGGTGTGCTTACAAATAAGAAGGTGGCAACCCCTTGGTGCTGAGGCGCCATTTCCTGCATGATGCATCTAGCGTGGCCATGACCCAAACCCAGAGCGAGTGTTTCTGGAGGCGTCTGGGCCACAACATGGTGGTCCGCTGCTTGCCTTTGCTCCTTCTCCAGCCCAGCAGCTGTGTGCCTCTTGCAGCCACGACCCTAGTTTCCCATGAAAAGCCAGCAGAATGTTTTTGCTTGCAGCCTGGCTCCTCTTGGTAGTGAGTTATTGGGACAAGTCATAGAATCATAGAGTTGGAAGAGACCCCAAGGGCCATCGAGTCCAACCCCCTGCCAAGCAGGAAACACTGCAGGAAACAGAGCACTCCTGACATATGGGTGTCAAGCCTCTGCTTGAAGACCTCCAAAGAAGTCAAAGGCTTTCGTCTTTGCTGCAGTCGGCCTGGACTTTCTCTGCCGGTGCAGCACCTGGGATGTGGAGGGTGACGCCCTGTTTTTCTCCCCGCCGACCATGGAAGGGGTTTTCGCGGAGCTGAAGGACTTGGAGGCAGATGTCTAGTCCGAGTGAAGGGGGTCCCCAAATACAGCAGGAGACCCCACCGCACCCCTGCTTCTCATTGGAATAAATGACCGTACAAGTTACCCCGCTCAGATAGTCTTAATTGGCAACAAATCTTTCCCCCTATTCTTAAAATGAAGCCCAGTTTCCCAGCTTCCTTCCGTAACGCGCCTGACTCACAAGAGGCTCTGAAAGTAACCACGGAGCCCGTAACGAAGAACTCTGCCCCGAGTGGCCTGAAAGGGGCTGGGAGCCTCTCTGCCCCCGAGGGGTCCTCACCCCCCCCCCGGCCCGGCCAACTTCGAGACCCGCGGGGGTCGCGCCGCCCTCCCCTCGAAGTTGGCCCGGCATGGGCGAGGGGGACGCGGCCGCCAAGCAGCGCCGGCCTCGCGGGGCGTCCACGGAGACCTCCGCGCCCGGGGAGGGGGTCCCCCGGGGAGCCAGGCGGTCTCTCGGGGGAGCATCGAGGGCCTCGCCGGCCCCTTCCCGCCCCGGGGCGGCGCCGGCAGCTCAGCGCTCTTCTGGCCCCGCCCCCCCGGGCAGCCCGGGTCTTAAAAAGGAGCCGCGACGGGAGCGCGACGCGCGGACGCCCACCCGGCAGGCAGGCAGGCAGGCAGGCAGGTGAGTCCGGCCGGGGGCCGCGGGGCGGGAGCGGAGCCGGGTTCCGCCTGGGACGGCGCTCCGCACGTGCTGCTTGTTTCCGAGTCGAGGAAGGAGATTTCAGGGGGCCGCGTGAAAGCAGGCGTGGGGCCGGGATGCCCCCTCGGCCCTGGCTGCGCGGGGCTCGGGGCGCAGGCAAGCAGGCAGGCAGCCCGCCCCTCGGAGCCCAGCGAGCCCGGGCGCCGGCGCCTCGGCCCGCCCTTCCCGTTCCCCAGCGCCGGAGCTCCGACCGCCTGCGGGGCGTCGAGGTCGAAGGGGGCCGAGGCAGGTTCGAATCCGCCCTCCGCGGGGAAGCCCCCGACGCCGCCTCCCGGGAGGACGGGCGAAGCTTCTCTCGGGCTGCTTCTGTGGGGGACCCCCGCCTTGCCCACCCTCCCTGCCAGGAGGGGAAACGGCTTGTCCGAAGAAGCCGACACGGAACCCGACCCTCTAACTTTCTGTGCGCGGGGCGAATGCCCGGAGGACGTCCACATCTCCCCATAGATGCCTTCTGCCGCGAGCACCGGGCATAAATGGATCAAGGCACAAACTGATCTCTCTGGAGATTTCAGCGCCACTGAAAGTAGCCATCGCGGCTAATAGAACTGAAAGCCACACTTTATTTTGTAATTAATTCTATTTCATAGAATCTCAGAGTTGTAGAGTTGGAAGGGACCCCAAGGGTCATCGAGTCCAGCCCCTGCGATGCAGGAATCTCAGCTCAAGCATCCAGGACAGAACTGATATTCTGCTTAATTTTTTTAACCACCTCCAAGTGGTTTATAATTAAAAATAAAAATAAAATATCCAAATTATCATCATACATCTTTACAAGTACATATAAGTGGGAGGTGGGAAACTCCCTCCTCCCCTTTCTGTACAGACAGCACTCAGGAATTTGAGAGTCACATAATGTTGTTTTGTCTTTCTGAGGGTTCTGGCTGCCTTTGCAGATGTTCCCTAAAGGCCATCCAGTCCACATGGTGTTAGACTGTCTTTGGCACTGGATTTACTATCTTCTCCTTTGTTTGTAAAGGCAACAAAGGTTCACCAGACTGCAGAGAATGCTCCCTTTGTCTTTTGTCCTCTGGTGATGCACGACTTCTGGGTTGGTTTTTTGGTTAAAGCCAATTTCTCGGACTCTCTGTTATGCCATTTCTGGATGGCTATTCCTTTTCAAGGCTTTGCTACTTGAGTCCTTTCTAGAAAGCAACACTTTGAAAGATGTGTTTGTTCTCTCTTTTGATACGTTGCTAGTGAGCCGTACCCATAATGAGAAGACTGTAAGGGCAGGAAACCTTTGAATGAGGAGAGAGATAAAGAGGCAGTGAAGAGAGACGCCAGGCTGTCCAGGCGCATCATTGTGATGCCCAGTTGCTCCCACTTAAGGTTTTGTAGTGGGCTCCATTGCAGTGGGTGGATCCCCCAGAGCAGCCCTGTGTCAGCACAGGACACAGATGGGCCAAGGAATTTTGTAAGTGTCCCAGACAGGTGCTGCTATTGTGTAGCCTGTTCACAATCAATGCTGTTTTATTTATTTTGTTTATTGCGTTTCTATGTTTGCCAGTGAGATGCTGGTATCAAGGCCTGTTAGCCTTCCCACTTCCTCAGGTGATGAGAAATCTAGAGAGCTTTCTTTCCATGAAATCCCTCACCCAAGGCTCCCGTCCCGAGTAAACGAAGGTCACAACCACACCACACATTTAAAACGCATGGCTTCTGCCACCCAAGAGCTGTAGTTTACCTGGCACAGAGATAGTTTCCAGCACCCTTAACAGGCTATGGTTCCCAGGATTCTTGGGGAGGAACCACATGTTTTAAACGTTTTTATATGTGGGGTGCAGCCATGAGCTAAGGCATCCTCATGTGGATCAATAACCAATTGAAACAGCAGGAAGCAGAATGGAAGTATGGACAGTTGTCACAGAGAATCTGTATTGTCTCACTTTGCCTTTTAACTTCCTCATAAATAGCCTAGAGTCCAAGGTGAGCTGGGAGGTGCTGGATTTTCCTGATTGTCTCTCTAAAGGAGTAACTGGGAGGCCAAATGGCAAATGGGGTTTGATGCATGCAGGGGTAAAATGTTGCACAGGCAGGGGGTGGAGGGAGAATCCCAACTTTGCGCGCCTGTGTATGTATATGATTGTGGTCTGAATGGACAATAACTGACCACTAAAGGGATCTTGGCTTTGTGGTGGACAACTCAGTGTGAATGCTGAACAGCTGGTGTGAAAAAGTCAGATTTCGTGTTGGGGATCAATAAGAAAGGAGTAAAAAATAAAACTGCTGAGAAAAGGATGCAAGGATGCCTGAATGCAAAATCTGTGGTGCAACTGCAGTTGGATTGCTGCGTGTAGCTCTGGTTGCTGAACTCAGTGGAGGATAAAGCTATCAGTGGCCACTGATTTATCTGCAGGATCAGAGGCAGGATTGTGAGGGAGAGGGTCACTGCCCCGAGGCCCAGTTCAGGGGCTTCCAGGAAGAGCAGGTGCTGCATTAAGTAGGATTTTGGACCAACCCAGGAGGGTTCTTAAAGAGCATGAAGTTCCCCAAGGACAGCAGGGCTGGTTTATTATCTTGTAAAGCAATTCTTTTGGATCACTTGTTTGGGCAGGGAATTGGGTGGGTACCTCAAAGAGGCTGGTCTCTTCTGGAAACAAATAAAAGACTTGTATAACAAGAACATAATATAGTAAGGCAACAACCCACTCTGATGCAATGCAAAATAACCCAGTAGATGTTCAGTTTTGAGTTTTGTGACGACCATGTTAGTTAAGCCGGACTTGGGCATCTGCTTTGTATATTTTACCCTTCGCAGTTAATTCATTCTCCAAAATACTAGATTTTGGATCTACTTCTCATACTCAGTACTAGGACACAGTAAGCAAGAATACAGTGGGTGGGTGTTTGTGTGTATGTATGAGGTTTTTTAAAAGGAGCCCAAATAAGTTTTTTAAAATACAGCGGTACCTCGGGTTAAGTACTTAATTCATTCTGGAGGTCCGTTCTTAACCTGAAACCGTTCTTAACCTGAAGCACCATGTTAGCTAATGGGGCCTCCTGCTGCCGCCGCACAGCTGGAGCACGATTTCTGTTCTCATCCTGAAGCAAAGTTCTTAACCCGAGGTAATATTTCGGGGTTAGCGGAGTCTGTAACCTGAAGCGTATGTAACCCAAGGTACCACTGTAATTGTATTGTTATTTAATTGTCAGTATTTGCTTGTGCCACTCTTTATCCAGCTAACTATGCAATCTAAAAGCCTGGGGAAGGTCTAACTCAGTCACAGAAGGGCAGCTATAGCTCTGTGCCAAAGGACATCATCAGATTTGCATGCAGAAAGTCCTGGCTTCAGTCGTCTGCCTATCCTGGAGTGGCTGGCCTGCCCTGAAACCCCAGGGAGCTGCTGCCGCTGAGTGTAGACTGCACTGCTCTCGATGGGCCAGTGGAAGCTTCTTGTGGACAACAGGGGCAGCCAGCCTGTGCCGCCACAGGCACTGCTGCACGACCACTTCCCTTATCCTTGACTTGTAGGATCTTAGAATCTCAGCATCTTAGAATCATATAGTTGGAATAGACCAAAAGGGCCATCGAGTCCAACCCCCTGCCAAGCAGGAAACACCATCAGAGCACTCCTGACATATGGTTGTCAAGCCTCTGCTTAAAGACCTCCAAAGTAGGAGACTCCACCACACTCCTTGGCAGCAAATTCCACTGTCAAACAGCTCTTACTGTCAGGAAGTTCTTCCTAATGTTTAGGTGGAATCTTCTTTCTTGTAGTTTGGATCCATTGCTCCGTGTCCGCTTCTCTGGAGCAGCAGAAAACAACCTTTCTCCCTCCTCTGTATGACATCCTTTTATATATTTGAACATGGCTATCATATCACCCCTTAACCTCCTCTTCTCCAGGCTAAACATGCCCAGCTCCCTTAGCCGTTCCTCATAAGGCATTGTTTCCAGGCCTTGGACCATTTTGGTTGCCCTCCTCTGGACACGTTCCAGTTTGTCAGTGTCCTTCTTGAACTGTGGTGCCCAGAACTGGACACAGTACTCCAGGTGAGGTCTGACCAGAGCAGAATACAGTGGCACTATTACTTCCCTTGATCTAGATGCTCTACTCCTATTGATGCAGCCCAGAATTGCATTGGCTTTTTTAGCTGCCGCGTCACACTGTTGGCTCATGTCAAGTTTGTGGTCAACCAAGACTCCTAGATCCTTTTCACATGTACTGCTCTCAAGCCATGTGTCACCCATCTTGTTTTTGTGCCTCTCATTTTTTTTTGCCCAAGTGCAATACTTTACATTTCTCCCTGTTAAAGTTCATCTTGTTTGTTTTTGCCCAGTTCTCTAATCTGTCAAGGTCGTTTTGAAGTGTGATCCTGTCCTCTGGGGTGTTAGCCACCCCTCCCAGTTTGGTGTCATCTGCAAATTTGATCAGGATGCCCTTGAGTCCATCATCCAAGTCGTTGATAAAGATGTTGAATAAGACCGGGCCCAAGACAGAACCCTGTGGCACCCCACTAGTCACTCTTCTCCAGGATGAAGAGGAACCATTGATGAGCACCCTTTGGGTTCGGTCAGTCAGCCAGTTTACAAATCCACTGAGTGGTAGCATAGTCAAGACCGCATTTTACCAGCTTCTTTACAAGAATATCATGGGGCACCTTGTCAAATGCCTTGCTGAAATCAAGGTAGGCTACATCCACTGCATTCCCTTCATCTACCAGGCTTGTAATTCTGTCAAAAAACGAGATCAGGTTAGTCTGACATGACTTATTTTTCAGAAATCCATGCTGACTATTGGTGATCACAGCATTCCTTTCTAGGTGCTCACAGACTGTTTGCTTAATGATCTGCTCCAGAATCTTCCCTGGTATTGATGTCAGACTGACTGGGCGATAATTATTTGGGTCCTCTCTTTTCCCCTTTTTGAAAATAGGGACAACATTTGCCCTCCTCCAGTCTGCCGGGACTTTGCCTGTTCTCCAGGAATTCTCTTCACAGGTATACACATCCCTGACATATAACGCCACTCCTCCTCCTTTCTTGTCTGGTCTGTTTCTCTGAAATAGATTGTATCCCTCCATTATTACATTCCAATCATGGGACTTATCCCACCAGGTTTCAGTAATGCCTATTATGTCATATTTAGTTTGCTGTACCAAGAGCTCAAGGTCATCTTGTTTATTTCCCATGCTTTGCGCATTAGTGTACAGACATTGAAGTCCATTAATCATTCCCCCGTGTCTCTTATTTAAGGATTTTTTCCTCCCACCACTAGGTCTGCGTGCTGTTTGCTCCATTTGGTCCAGGATGGGGCTGAAGGAAGTGTACACAATAGTGACCTAGGTGGATCAACGGTCTGCCTCAACAGAAGGCAGATTCCCATTTTTCCAATGTCCTCTGGTACCTCAGAGGAAGGTCAGCTGCCTGCTCTTTGCCCTCCTTAAATTCAGACTAGGAACCAGTTCTTTCAAAACAAACCGTCTGCTTTCAGTCTATTTAAGAGCATCTTACAGAGCTCCCAATTTCCATTCAGGCTCGGCCAAGTCCTACGCTGGAAGCAAGAGCGTTGCTAAGGGAACTACATGCAGCAGCTCTCTTTGTGGCTCAATAAGTTATTTTTCCTTCTTTCTAATACGGGATTATATTCTATACAAGCATCAGGCTGACTCCCTACTGGTGGGGCTGATCCTTGGAGCTGGCTGGCAGGGGCTTTGGGGGCAGGAATCAGGTTGGAGCTGGCAGCTTTTGGGTTCTTAGAACCATTTGCTTCCTTGAGATGTGCTTGCCAAACTCAGTTTCCACCCCTGTAAACACAGCTGTATCTCTGACATGTGGATCCAGTTAGATTGCTTTATCTTTTTGGAACATCCTTGTTGCTGGCTGGAGAAAAGGGCGCAGGCACCAGCATACGGAGAGTGGGCTCTGCACATCATTGGCCACTGGGAACAGCAGGTGTGGTGTCTGGGTTTATTTTTTAAAAAATGCTGGTCAACTTTTTGTGCCAAGCACTCAGATGTGCAAATTGCCGTAATACTTTTCTACCATAATACAGCAATAATGATTTTTTTAAAAAAACAGAGGGCAACAGTGCAGATTCAGATCCATTTACAAAGTGCAGAGGATATAGATCATAGAATTGTAGAGTTGGAGGGGACCACAAGGGTCATCTAGTCCAACCCCCTGCAATGCAGGGGTCTTTTGCCCAACATGGGGCGCAAACTCACAACCCTGAGTCTCCTGCTCTACTGACTGAGCCCTCTCAGTCTCTCTGCTGGAGTGCTAGTACTGAAGGGCGGTAAGAGAGACTCTGGGAAGCAATTCCACCATGGAAACGGACCTTGTGGGGCCCTGCAAAACGTCACTTTGTGTAGAGCAGCCCCTTCTTTGTCTAAGGGCCTTGTTGCCTTCTGGGGTGGGGGACACATGCTGTGGGGGGCAGGGGCAGAGCAATAAATGTGGATTTTGCCTTTGCACAGTGTGGTTTACACACACACACACACACACACACACACACACACACACCTACCTCTCTGTTATCCATCCCTGCAAGCTGAGAGTCACTATCAGCTTTCAAGGACATATTCCAGCCAGACAAGGAGGGTGCAGAGCACTGGTCGAAGGAAGAGTTTGCTCATCCCGTTTTTGCCTGTGGTTTGTGGGTTCGCAAAACCTTTTCACAGACAAAAGAAATGTGTGTGTGTGTGTTCTCTGCCTATAGAAAGCAGACAGCTTCTCAATAAGGCTGTGGGAGAGAGATTCATTCATGCAAACCTAATCTGCCCTTCCTAAGCTAATAAGCAAACTGAAACACACGTATTCCTTTTGCTTGCAAACTCACCAGCCATTCCTTGATTTTCAGGTTCCAGGATGGACTGATGCCTCGCTTTGGTAGCTTAATGAAGTAATGCAAATGCAAACCTCTTGGGAGGTTTTTCTTTTCCTTAGGCAGGTGGCTACCTTTAAGCAAGGGTTTTAATTAATCTTTCTCCAGTCTTCTGCCTCAGGCTTGAGGTAGATAAATACGATTTTTAAAATGCAAACATTATCAAAAAGTACAGTGCTACCCTCACTTAGTAAACTCAGGTATTTATGGACCTCCAAATAAAATGTTTGCAGAGTAGTATTATTAGTTTTCTTTTCTTTTCTGTACCGCTTTATATTTTTAAGAAAAAGTCTCAAAGCCGTTTATAACACATTAAAACATCAAATATAACAATCCAGAATAAAACATTACTGAAGAAAGTCAAAATAAAGTATGAATTCAAAGCAGTGTAGTTAACAGGAAACTAAAGTATTACCTTAAAGATTTCAAAACAAAACCTTATAAAGGTGGTCAACTACAGAATGTGCATTTAACGCGGCAAAGTTAACAAAAAAACTTAAACATTTCAAAGAAGGAAGTTGGATATAAAATGCACATTTAAAACAGCACAATTAGCAAGAGAATAAAATTTTACCTTAAACCAGTGCTTTTTTTCTTTTAAAAAAAATGTTTAGGGTTACTCTCATTTTCCTACTCATATTGAAATACTGCCCCCCAATGAGGCCAAACTTAGATTCATAAAATGTTTAGGGGTCTGCGTCCCCCCAGAAAAAAGCACTTGTCTTAAACAGAGAACATATCTGCTACTGTTGCTGCCAGTCCTGCCAGTGGTGGTTGGTGCTGGCTGTGAAAGCTCAGGCTTGAAGAACTGCCTCTGTGCTAAGAAAAAACCAAGATGGTCTCTGGCCTCTTCAACAGCCCCAGCTTTTGTAGCTGGAGTCAGTCAGGGCCCTTCCTCCCAGGCCAGGTGGGAAAAGGCCGGCAAGGCAGGGGTTAAGTCTTCCAGGACTCACAGCCAAGATGCTCTGCAGGAGGAGGCCTTCAGAAACCTTCAGTGACCTTGCTGGATGGCAGCACCTTTCTAAACCGTGTGCCCTCCAAGGTTTTGGGCTCAAATTTCCATCCAGAGATTTTGGACCAAAACTCCCCTCAGTTTCAGCCAATTTGCCTAAAGAGCTGGCCTGGAAAGGGAGCTTTAGAGGGCAATTTTAAAATAGGGAAAGTATGAGGATAAGGGGAAGGAGAAAATAAATTTTGCCTTTGGAGGAAGACTTGGATAATGGAGCACCCACAGCCACAACTTCTTTTGGGGTGGGCACAATGCCATGAATATGGCAGCAGGAGAGTTAAACCAGAAGGGCAGCAGTCAAAGGCCTGGCTCTTGGCCTCGACTCAAGGCTACAAGAGGCTTGTTGTGGCTGCAGGGAAGTGAGTCAAGGAGGTGAAAGCACCGCCACCCGGATGAGCAGAGAGCCAAGACCACAAGCCCCGTTGCTCCCAGGCCAAGTAACCTACTTTCATCAGCCAGCCAAAGGGAGGGACCAGAACGCAAACAGCCAGCCTGGGCTGAAATGCTGGAGCAGATGCGCCTGGCTTGGAATCTGCCAGTAAATATGCTCTGCTGCTGCTGCTGTTGCGCTTCCAGGCTGAGCTCTCCAGCTGAGAGATCCGCTCTTGCTGCCTGGCCATCCGTTGTTGTGTGTGCTTCACGAGTCTTGGGCAAAGTTCCTAGAAGAAGACAGTCGGCTCCCGGGCCAGAGTTTGCCATCGCAGCTCCCTTCCTCTAAGTAGAGGTCTGCAGTTTTATGAGGGGTGAGGTCTTCCTTAGTTGCCTCCTCTCCTGCCTCTGTTTTCTTTTAGAGTTCTTGATTACACTTGGCAGAGAAGGCCTTGAAAAGACTTCAGAATGAGGCTGGGACAAGGACTCTCCCCATTTCTCCTGCTGCTGGGAGGATTTGCCACAATTCAGTGCCAGGTAAGAGCTCATCCTGCCAACCTGTCTGTTCGCTTTGGCTTTTCTTTCCAGCCGCCTTAGCAGCGCATTAGAAGAGGGATAAGCAGACTTCCAGCTTGCGGTGCAGTTGGGTAATTTTAGACTCTGCACTGAAATCACCTTAGCAGGTTTGAGGGCTGGGGAGCTTCTTGAGAGGGCCATGTATTGCTTCACTTCCATTGCAAGGCCAGCTCTGCTCTGTTGGGGGACCCCTTCTGCCCCTGCTGCTGATGTCTGTCCCAAAGTCCAACCCTGACAGTACTATGGGGCATGGCCTCTTGCTTCAATCCCTTACAGACCCACCCCCCAGAACGGCAAGAAGGAGCAAGAGAGAATGTTGTAAGTGTGTAGTGCTTAGTTTTAAGTCCTGCGCTGCACACTGTTTGGGGGAGCAATCCTAACTGGTGCAGAGGCTGGTGGGCAGAGATGCGTTGGGGGAGAGACAGACAATTGTTGCAGCAGCTTGAAGTAGTCCAACTGGACCCCATGCTATCATGCAACATCATTGGGACTTGCTTGGGATCCAGTAGATCCTGGGCTGACTCAGCCCCTCCTTGCCTCTGGAACATCACCTGCCTGGATTTTGGAGGGGGGGGTGCTCTGCACTGGTGGATTGACACTTGGCTCACCCCTCAGGCAGGATGCCATCTTAGCCTGCAGTGGCACCTCCACCCAATCAAACTCTCTCTGGTGGGGTGGGGGCTAGGTTACTCAGCCAATTTATCTCTTCTTAAAAAACAGTGTTTAAGTGAGTTAAACAACAAAGGGACCACCTGAGAACCCGTAACTCATTTTGCTTCACTTGGGAATGGCAGGACATGGAGCTCTCCCTGCTGCAAAGCATCTCTAGCTTGCTGGCTGGGACTGATTGGAGTTGCAGCCCAAAATATCTGGAGGGCTCCGGGTTGGGGAAGGCTGCTCCAGAGCTTAGGAAGTAGCTGTGAAATAGGACTTTCTCTGACAATGTCTTTCCTTAAAAAAGCCAACGTTTCCCCTCTGTGTCTTGGCAGGAATTTTCTTTTTATGCTGCACTGGGAGCTCGGTCAAATGGTAAGTAGCCAGGATTAGCACCCCAGTTCCAAAATGAATGAGTGGGGTGTGCTATTCTGAGCAGATAGACACAAACAAACTGGGTGGTCTCTTTTGATTTTGCTCTCTCAGTCCTCGGGGTCCCCACACAGAACACCAAACTAAGCCCCGTTCTGGGCTCAGGATCTGTAACTGGAATTTTAAGCAAGCGTGGAAATCTGTGACCTAACTTGTTCAAAAACTTGTTCATAACTTGGGTTTTGTAAATGGAATGAAGTTGGGATTCGTTTGGCAAGGCCAAAAGTAGCGTAAAAGTAGCTATTGTTAATGATAATATTGGGATTTATCCAGAGCTTAGTCCTACTCTGAGTAGACCTATGGAAGTTAATGGACATGGCTGAGCTGCTTTAATTTCAATGAGGCTGCTTGGAGCCTGACTAGCATTGGATACAAGGAAACACCATTAATATTAATATTTCATACACTGCTTAATGCCAAGCAGTTTTATGAAGTTGAGGATAAATGAACTGTAGGGCCAAAGCAGAACGGTCACGGGCAGGCAGGACTAGCTGCACAAGTATTCCAAGTTGCTGACCCCGGATACCCACATGGCACGATCCGTTTGCTTGCAACAAGAGTGAGCACTGGGGACTTTAAAACTGCAGAGTGTCCTGGAAGAAAGCAGGCTGCTTAAATCAGGCAGCACAACTGCTAATCCTGCGTTGCCCCCCCCTCGCCAAAATCACCAGCTATTGCCTCCTTGCCCCCCAAGGCTCCTGGGACTTCAGGAGGCTCTGCCCAACATGGTTTTTCAAACTTTTCTCTGCAGCCATGAGGACCACGCAGAAGCTTGCTTCTGATTAATATGAGTATTACAGGGACTGTCTAGTTGTTATGATCATGTGGCAGCCCTATGCAGATGCAAATAATGCACTGCCCTGGAGGAAAAATATTTTGGATTTACCACCCTCCCTTTGTCTGACAAGGTTTGAAAGCATTTCCAAGAACTTGGAAGAGAAGGTGGACATTTCCCTTTCTCCTTTGCAGCACACATGGACCTTGACAAGTGGCAGGCTCCAAAATGGCCCCATCACCCACAGACAGCAGTGAGGCAGAAAGAGGGTGACTGCTGAGCCGTGGAGGCTGGTTCATGAGGGCATATGGGGCAGTGCCCTACCATCCTCACTCTGCTTTCAAGGAAAGGATCTAGACACTAGGAGAGGATATATTGTTTAGTCGTTATCCTTCCTTGTTCACATTTGTAAGATCAGAGTACCATCCTTTGCAGCTTTTAAACTTGGAAGCTAAGGCAAGGTTAATTTAACCTTCTACTACAATAATCCAGGATGTTTTAAGGCAGACTGGATATCCTGGTGTTACTCCTTTTCTCCCCCTTAAAAACACCAATCACACAAACATTGTTTTGTGAAGAAATAAAAGTAGTATTTACTTACATAATCCAGGTCTTGAAGCAGGAGTTAGAGTAGCAAAATGAAGGCAGGTTTAAAACTGCTAAGTTACCAGAGTACAAAGTACTGTCTGAGCTATAGACCCCAGATGGGCACGTGTGGTCAATTGGAAGCAGGATAAAGAAAAAGGAGACTGCCCAGGCAGGAAGGAAGGATGTAGTGTAACAGCTTCCTGCCAAGTCACTGCCAAGCTCTGCCTGTCATTGGCAACCTGGCACCACCTACTGTTGACCTCCTGGCTTATGTCCTCCCACTTCCAGCCGCCATTGCTGCTGAGCAGGGAACAAAGGGAAGGTTGGTGCCTGGAGGGTGGGAAGTGGTGGTGTGGGGGACTCTTCTCAAGAGCCCTTCCTCTCTCCTGATTGCAGTTGTATGTAAAGACCCAGTAACACAAGAGATCTACCAGTTCAGGGACAGTTGGCTACGCCAAAGAGAAAAAGAACTTGAATATTGTCGGTGTGCGACCAACAGCATCATTTGTCATATCGTGCCAGGCACAGGTGGGTATTAGATGGGTAGATATGGGAGACAGTTTGGGTGCAGGATGCGACAATGAAGCGGGTGACCCAAACTTTTGCAGCTTCTTTCATAGGACCCTGGGACCCGATGGCGGGAGCTTGACAGTCTTGCCTTGGTCCTAGGAACACCTCTCCTGTGATGTTGCTCACTGTCGTCGTCCTCCTGCAGCAACTTGCAAGGCTTCCAAAGGCAGTGAGTGGGGTAGTTGAAAACGCCCAATCCATGATGTGGCTCCCTAGAACCCCTTTTAACTGCAGAGGCCAGCAAGTAGTGCACTTGAGACCTTCTGCAAGCCACGTATCCGCTCTGCCTTTGAGTTGCTCCTCCACCCCAAGAGGTTATGGGCCCAGGAACTGAAAGCACTCGACTGCTGGCGGGGGAAACCTGAGGTTCTCTTTCTTCTTTGTCTGACAGCCTGCAGCAGGAGGCAACAGTGCTTCAATGAGGGCCGCTGCAAGCAAGCATTATACTCTTCTAACTTCTTCATCTGCTTATGCCGCCCAGGCTTCTCTGGGAAGCGCTGTGAGATTGGTGAGTAATTGGTATGCAATGTGGTTGGATGGCTGATTGATTAATCGATTGATTGCATTTATAGTTCACCTTCTTCTCCAAGGAGTTCAAGGTATTATTCGGGGGCCTCCCCCTCCTCATTTAATCCACACAACAACCCTGTGAAGCTGAGGGGCAGTGACTGGCTCTGCGTCGAACAGGATTTGAACCCCAATCTCCCAGGACTGACACTCTAACCACTGCACCACATTTATTGTGGGCTGCAATATAAGGAGCCCTGACTTGGGGTGAAAGCCACTGTGCAGACGCTTGGCCTTTATCGCTTGGCTTTCATCTTGGTAATCCTTACAACAGTTCTAGGTGGCAGGCAGGCATTATTCTCCCCTGCCGTGCTTGTCTATTATTGGATGCATTTGATGTGGGATATACAGTGGTACCTCGGGTTACATACGCTTCAGGTTACAGACTCCGCTAACCCCGAAATATTACCTCGGGTTAAGAACTTTGCTTCAGGATGAGAACAGAAATTGTGCTCTGGCGGTGCGGCAGCAGCAGGAGGCCCCATTAGCTTAAGTGGTGCTTCAGGTTAAGAACAGTTTCAGGTTAAGAACAGACCTCCAGAACGAATTAAGTTCTTAACCTGAGGTACCACTGTACCATATTGGCCCCCAAATAAGCCATACTTCTTGTGAAAAGTTACAAGAATTGTACAAAGTTAAGAATTGTGAAAAGTTAAAGTATGGCTTATATTTATGACCTTACAGTATCACTGCTGAAACAGCTGCCCACGAGGGCCGTCAGGGGTGTGGGAAAGCAGCTCCCGTCCCAACCGCGTCTCTCAAGCCTCCCCTAAGCCACTGTAAGGATGGGGGAAGGGGGGGAGGCCTCCGGCAAAGCGGTGTAGCTCCCCCCCCCCAAGGAAGCAGCCTGGGAGTGTGGGGCAGTGACGCACAGGCCACCTACCACTGCCAAGCCGCCTCAGGTGTCGGCTTGGGGAGATAGTGCCAGGAGGCGGTAGTGTTGGGAGGTGGGCGCGCAGCACCCTCAGAACTGAGCACCGGCTTGGGGAGCAGGGTGGCAAGCACTGGTGCCGACTGCCCCCCACCCCCGTTGAGGGCAGTAGTACCAGGAGGTGGGCTGCACCTGCAAATAAGCCTTGAATTTTAAAGGTGTGGCTTATTTGTGGATGTCGCTTATATTTGGGCCAATACGGTAATCCATTGGCACAGTCAAATACAACATTCCTTGTTTGCCGAGAGTGGACACAGACAGGGGGAAGTTGATCCAGCCAGTTGAACTTCCTGTTACACCTGGTCTAGAACATCCTCCCCCTGCAGGTGACCAGGTAGGTGGGCGTGGCCCTTGCAGACCCTACCAAAGGTCTGTCACGCAGCCGCCCTCCTCTCTTGATGCCATGCTCTCCCGATCCTGATGCATTTTGCTGTCTGCTGGCTCTCAGCCACCAGGACAGGGGCTCCTTCCCATATGGGATGAACTCAAGCTCTCTTCTGTAACTCTAAGCTGAAGCCTGCCTTCAGGATCCAGCTGTGAACTGAATGTGAGTAAACTTCGTATTACTTTTAAAAGAAGCTTCTTGTGTATTTATTCTTTTTAGGAGGGATAAAAGGGGTCTTACCAGGAACAAAATCTAACCTGAACAAATCCAGATTGGATTACTTAAATACAACCGAATCCACCAACTAGCTTCCTGCTATATATTGGGGAATGAACTTTGCTGTACGACTCACTAGCGTGAGTTAGGAAGGATAATATTTAATCAATATATCCTCTCCTAGTATCCACAACATTCCCACATTTGATTTATTACCTTCCCTCAGCGTAAGATCCAAGGCTGGGTCACAACAATTTAAAATACAACATACAAAAAGCAGTTTAAAAGAAACAAAACCAATGGCTGCAGGTGCGTACACAGAAAAATTCTGGTCTGCTTAAGACCACATCTGCGTTTGACACAAATGAAGCTATAATATGAACTGGAAACTTCTTTGCCTGCAGCCTTTTTGGGGGAAATAGCTGTGGGTTCCCAATTTGGAGAACACTCCTGAACCAGATCAGAACCCTGCTTTGGTTCCCCACTGAAAATGGCCCCCTGCCTGGCTGCTGCTGCTGTTATGATTAATTAGTACAAGACTGCATATGCTGCCTTTCATTTCAGGAAGAACTACCTGAATTTGGTATACCTGCAGCAGTTTTTTCTCCAAAATCAAAGCGAGCAAGTTTAAGCAGCCTTCTTCCAAGATGTGACTGGGGTGGGATGGTCAGAGTGCCAGCTCCTTCCTGCTCCGGGAGAGGAGGGTTCAATTCCCCACTCAGCCAGGAAGCACCTTGGGTGACCTGGGGCCAGTCGGCATTTGCAGCCTCCCTCACAGGGTTGTTGTGAGGAAGAAATGGGGAGGAGGAGAACCATGTACGCCAGTGTGTGTGTATGTGTGTGTGTGTGTGTGTGTGTGTGTGTGTGTGTTACACTTATATACCACCTTTACTCCCAAGCAGCTCCTTGGAAGAAAATTGTGGTATAGAAATGTAATAAATAAATTGTAATAAAAATAAATTGTATGTAGCCTGGCTGCCAGGCCTGCTGGCTTTGCTAGCTGTGCCTGTGAGGGAGAGGCAGCGTGGAAGCAGCATCTGGCATAAAGTGTCATGAGCTTCCTGCTTCTTCCAGTCCAAGATGGCTGGAATAGTGGGGAAGGAGGAGGGAAGACATAGGTGGAGATGGCCTTGTGGTTCTTCCATCCTCCACCTCATTAGCAGGGGGCAAAAATGGGCACAGGAGTGAATGTGAATTTTGCTTTGGTTCATGAGGCTGGTTTCTACGCACAAACTGTGGCATTCCGCTCTATCCTCCAGCCAGACAAGCAAGAACCATTATCAGAGTTCAAGACCACATTCCAGCAAGTCAAAAACATTTGAGGAGAGGTTGCAAAGTAGGGCTAGTGAGAGGGGTGGAGATGCTGAGGGCAGGGGGGCCTGGAGAGAGTCCCAGGGGCTAAACAGAATAGACCTGGGGGGTCACATGTGGCCCATAGGCCTCTGCTGTCTAGCCCCCAGTGACCACGGCTGCAATCTCCCACCTTGATCCTGAGCAGCCCCATGGATGCAGGATGTGTGCAGAGTACCTTTGGAGAACAGGCGGGAGACTGAATACTCTGCTCCTCCTTTTTCAGATACCAAAGCCAAGTGTTACCAGGGCGCTGGAGAGGGCTACATGGGGACATGGAACACAACTGTGAGTGGAGCCAAGTGCTTGAACTGGAAGCTCGATTCCTTGAGGAATAAGCGGTACAATGCGTACCGGGCAGATGCCGCTAGGTTGGGCCTTGGAAACCACAACTATTGCAGGTGAGAACGTGAGTTTAGGAGGGGCCTCTTCCTCTTCTTGCCCCCCAATACTGCCCCCCATCTTCTTGCCCCCCAATACCATGGGACATTATTGCAGTCAAACCAATAATTCATGTTTTACCAGATAGGTACACGAAGGGGCGGAGGCTCATAGAGCTTTCTTGTCAAATTTGCCAGAGAGAACTCTGTGAGATCACTTCCTTTGTCTGCTTTGGCAGGAAGCTGTAGCACTACATCCTTCCAGCCTGGGCAGCCTCCTCTTTCTTCGTCATGCTTCCAAGCTGACCACAAGTCCATGTCTGAGGTCTACAGCTCAGACACAATTTTGAACTTACCTTTTGTACTTTGGTAACTTAGATAGTACAATCGTACTTTGGTTTGGAACAGCTTAGTTCCTGAACATTTTGGCTCCTGAATGCTGCAAACCCAGAAGTGACTGTTTCAGTTTGCAAACTATTTTTGGAAGCTGAACGTCCAACAGGGCTTCTGCGGCTTCCGATTGGCTGCAGGAGCTTCCTGCAGCCAATCAGAAGCCACGCTTTAGTTTCTGAACGTTTTGGAAGTCAAATGGACTTCCAGAATGGATTCCTTTCGACTTCCAAGGTACGACTGTAGTTATAAACATGCTTTTATTTGGTGCTGCAATTGCTACTTCAACCTAGATTGTGTAAGTAAATACTACTTTTACTTCTTTACAAAACAGTGTTGCGATTGTTGCTTTTAAGGGGTAGACAATGGGTAATACCAGGAAAATCCAGTCTGCCTTTAGAGCATCCTGGATTATTGTTTGTAAAAGCTTAAATCAAACTTTTCTTAGCTTCAAAGTTTAAGCTGCAAAGGATGGTACTCTGTTGATCTCACAAATGTGAGCAAGGAAGGATAATAACTAAACCATGTATCCTCTCCTAGTGCCGAAATCCATTCTCACAAATACATCCTTGTAGGCAAAATCTACTCTGAGCGGGAGAAATATTGACATTGTCAAATAAGGATGCTGCAGAGCTGGAAAGGGTTCAGAAAAGGGCGACCAAAATGGTTGAGAGCATCTCCACTGTGAGGAAAGGTTACAACATTTTAGTTTAGTGTAAGTGAGACTTTGGGAAGGCACACAAGGTGGAGGTGTATAATATCATTTCATCATAATTTCATGAAACTGTGTGCGCTTTGTGGAGAAAGGGAATAAATAGGAAGACATCTAGGCCATATAGTGAAGCTGAAGATTGGAAGATTCAGGGCTGACAACAGGAAGGACGTCTTCCCTCAGGGCTTAGAATTAAACTATGGAGCTCCTTCCCCCAAGGCGTAGTGTCAACCACCAACTTGGGTTGAGAAGACCAATTTCCACGAGCCTAAGAGGAGCCTGTGGGAGCCGGTGAAGGCAAAGCAGAGTCAAAATGGCCAGCAGCCATCAAGAGCCCCTCTCCGCTGCTGCCTCCTCCTCCTCCATGAATTGGTCCAGTTCTCTTTTAAAGACATTCCGGTTGGTGGTTACCACTGCCCCTGTGGGAGTGAGTTCCAGAGCTGAATTCTGCACTTCATGAAGAAATGTTTTTTTTTTAATCTATCCTGAATCTTTCAACATTCAGCTTCATTGCGTGTCATATGAGAGAGGGAAGAAAACGTCTCCAACCACTTTCTTCATGCCTTGCATAATTTCATAAAATTTCATCGTGTCACCTCACACTTGCCTTTTCTCTAAATTAAAAAGTCCCCAATGCAACAGCCTTTCTTCATAGGAGAGTCACTCCATCCCTTAATTAATTTGGCAGCCCCTTTCTTGACCTTTTCCTGGGAGATAAGGCTGTCAGTGGCTACTGGCCTTGACGGAGGTGATGCTTCCCTTGGGGGGGGGGGAGGCAGTCGGCTTCTGAATAGCAAGTGGGGGGCGGGACAGGGCAAGTGCTGTTGCACCCAGGAAAGGCTGCTTCCAAGCCTTTCACTGACTTCTAGTTGGCTGCTGTGAGAACCGAGTGACTGTCTAGATGTTTCTTCATATGATCTAGCAAGACTCTTCCTACATCCTTAAAATTATCAGTGCATTATTTTGAGTATAAATGTTGGATTTCCCCCCCATTTTTTCCCTTATTTTTGAGGTTGCAGCTGGGTTTGCAGCTGTCCCCAGTGGTGCAGTGGGCCAGTGCATCTGGCTATCAACCAGAAGGTTTGTGGTTGGACTAGATGACCCCTGGAGTCCCTTCCAGCTCTACAATTCCACACTGCTATGATAAATGTCTGAATGGTACAAAATGCCCAGTGTTTGCCTTTCCTTTCCTCTAGAAACCCTGATTCCGACACCATGCCCTGGTGCTTTGTCTACAAAGGAAACAAGTACAGCTTTGAGTTCTGCAGCCTCCCTCCCTGCGCCAACAGTAGGTTCAAGGCTCCTCTGGAGTGGGGCAGAGCCAGGTGGGGCGGTGAAAATGTTGTGCTATGAGCATTGGAGCCGAAGGGAAGAAGGCTTTTAGCAGTTTCTCTCCACATCACGGCCCTGATCCAGATTAACTTGTGTGAATTCCACACCCACACACTTGTATTTTGGTCTGCTCCTTTTCAATAGAAATATGCACCAGACTCCGAGAATCTTGCGTGGAATCTTGAGCTCTAGTTCCACCACAATCATTCCCTATTTGTGCAGCATGTTTAGTTTTGCAGAAGCAAAGAATTGGCTTCATCTATGGTTATTGCCATGCTTGCGGGAAAATGGAGTAGAAAACTTGTGTTAGTTGGCCTCAATGACCAAACTTGCTCAATACGGTAGAAAAAGGAGACAATGAGAAGATACAATATATACTAAAAGAGACTTGATTATGAATTAAATAAAAATGGGAGGGTGCTGGCTTCAAATAATCATTTTGCAATGTTCTGATGGCATTCAACTTCAACATTTTCTTAATGTTGCATTTTGGATATTGATACCTTCATGCTTGCAGGAAAAATGTATTATCTTGTTTATTACAAATTATTTAATAGGGCTCGTATTCATAAGGTATGTGTAAGCTTTGTTCTAAGACATGTACAGTAACTTTCGGCTTTTTATTGGGCCAGTCACACTTCTCTGAAGTCTCTCAGCCTCACTCACCTCACAGAGTGTTTGTTTTGGGGGAGGAAGGGAAAGGAGAATGTTAGCCGCTTTGAGACTCCTTCAGGTAGTGATAAAGCGGGATATTAAATCCAAACTCTCCTCCTCCTCCTCCTTCTCCTTCTCCTTCTTCTTTTTCTTTTCTGTGTTGGTTTTCTAGTTAAATAAAAATCATTTGAAACTTTTCTAGTTAAAGAAAATATGTAAAATTTAATTTAAGAACCAGCCCCATCCCTTGTAACATCTATGGGGCTTTACAGATGAAAAGTGGATCCCTGCCCCAAGGTTCATACATTTAAGGCACACCCCCCCCCAACTTGGAAACTGTGGGTCATCAGGGGTGCTGGGAATTGTAGCTCTGTGAGAGGTAAACTATAGCTCCTATGATTCTTGGGGGGGGGGGGTGTGCTTTTAATGTAGGCTTCACAATTGAAAATCTGCAGTGAGAAAAAAACTCAAACTACAGTATATGCCCCATGAATGTGGTTCGGGACTGATGCAAACCTGCCTTTTTTGTCACAGAAAGCCACACTTGCATTTCTGGAAGAGGCAACAACTATCGAGGTCCCCACAACCGCACGGAATCGGGTGCTGCTTGCTTGAGGTGGGATTCCCAGTTCCTTACTGGGCTGGTCTTCAATTCCCATAGGGAGGATGCAGAGCAGCTCGGCCTCACCAGCCACAACTTCTGCAGGTAAGCAGACCCTCACCTTTTCTCCTTGCAGTTTTTTGTCCAAAAAGAAAAACTAAATGCAAAACATGGCTTATTGATAAGATATGTGTTTGGCTTTTCCAAAAAGGCATGTAGACCGCTCTGGACCACTCTGCCTTATCTAGTGTAAAAACAATAACCTGCTGATTTGCTCTTCCCTGTGTGCTGCTTTTATTGAATTCATAGAAATAATTCTGCAATTAGATGAGGCTGTGTTTTTTGGGTCATCCAATCCATTTGTGCCATTTCATTCATGTTTGCTACAAATGCCTATGTGGTTGTTGATAAAATATTGGTGAAAACCCGAATTTGGATGTGGTCATGTGTAGGATTGCATTCAGGGTCTTGGCGTGTGTTCCACTGGTGTATGCATATATGATCTTGTACACTGGTAAAAAACAACACACCACACACAATGAATCTCGATGCAGTTATCTAGAAACTCAGGAAGTGGACTTGTACATTCCCTGCACCCACCACAATATGGCACTGACTGGAATTGGCACCGACTGGAGATGGAACGTGGGTCCCTTGGCATCCCACCATTGGCCAGGCTGGTGGGAAACATCTGGAGGGCATGTTTAGCAGCCACTTTCCAACTTTCACTGAGAGTCTCCTTCTATCTGGGATCCTTTTAACTGAACATTTCAGGGATTGAACCTGGGACCATCTGCACCTGTGGTCCATCCCTGAATGTACCTTGACTTGTCCCAAGGCAACCTTGATGCATTGTGGCAATGCATTGGTAGTGTGTTACCAGGGCACATCTGTGCACCGGGAACACATTGCAGGGAAGGGAAGAAGTGCAAAAGAATGGAAAGCCGTTGCAAAACATGCCTGCCTAGTGCTCTGTCCAACTTGAAAACAGTAAAAACAAGGGAGAGTTTCAATAGCATTGCTTTCCAGTGCAGAAACTATTCAGATATTTTAGAATAAAATTGGGATGAGGACAATTTCTCAAGCGCCCCCTTCCCAAGGACTCTGAGTGAGGCTTTGAATCACAGCTGAGGCCAAAGGCCACTTCACACAGTGTCTGTGAAAGCCGACCAGGAGGAGGAGATGATGCTGGATTTAATGGCTTTTGACTATCCCCAAGTGTTTCCAGGCCTGCCTGTGACTTTATAGTATAGGATGGATTGATGGATGGACACAGGAAGTCACGGCTGATGCAGAGCTTTCTGTGGCGTGGACCAGTTTCAAATTCATGTTGTGTTAAGCTGGGTGGGGAACCTTTGGCCCTCCAGTTGTTGCTCAACTCCAACTCCCACGCACCCACAAAAAGGGCCAAGGATGTTGGGAACTATCATTCAGCACCATCTGGAGGGCCGCTTGAGTCATGGCTTTCCCCCAAATAATTCTGGGAAATATGGTTTGTTAAGGGTGCTCAGAGTCGTTAGGAGACTCATATTTGCCTCCCAGAGCTACAATTCCCAGAGTGGTTTAACTTTTCATCCCTCTTCACAGGGAACTCTGGGAATTCTAGCTCTCGGATCAGGAACAGGAGTCTCCTACTAACCTTCAGGCTACTTAACAAACTGCAGCTCCCAGAATTCTTTGCAGGAAGCCCTCTAAAGTGGTATCATAGTGTTTTAAATGTATGGTGAGAATGTGGCGCCTTCGTTAGAGCCTTGACCAATCTGCATTGAATGGGGCTGATGGCCAAAACGTCAGGAGTGTTGGGAAAAAGCTGTTCTAAGTACATGCAAAAAACAAAGAAGGTTATCAAGCAGCCCTCCGTAAACTCCAGAACATCATCCTCAGGGGACATACAAACCTGGGTAGCCCACACTGCTGCTCTTTGCAGGGGCAGAGAGGGGGGAGCATTTGATCTCTGAAGTAATCCTGTTCCACTTTTGTGTTGCAGGAATCCTGATAATAGCACCCAGCCTTGGTGCCACGTGCTCAGGGGTGGCAAGAGGAAATGGGAATACTGCAATGTGCCAGCTTGCTGTAAGTGCCCGCCTTATCCGTGGGGCAAAATGCCAGCAAACTGCATTTCAGTTGCTGGCTCCAATGGTGTTTTGATGTGCCTTTACAATTGTTTTCATTGCTTTGTATTTTATAATAATGTTTCTAAATGTTGTGAGCCACCTTGGCTCTAGCTCTGGGAGGAAAGGTGGGATAAATACTCCTGCTGTCTATTGTCTTATGAGCACCTGCCAAAGACCTTCCTCTTCCAACTTTTAAGCAGAGATCTTTCTGTGTCTGCATCTGTAGTGGAATTGTTTTGAAGATGCTTTTATCACTGAACTGTTTGCCACCCTGGTTCCTTTGAGAGGACGGATGGGATAGCAATGTGCTAAATAAATGAAGAGGTCGGCCCTGTGAGAGCATTTTGCCCCAAGCGGAGAGTTAACGTTGTATCTGAGTCTGGGGTACATTTTCCTTGTTTTCCTGGCCACCTACAGCCACGTGTGGAACGAGAAAGTACCGTCAGTCTCAGTTTCGGATCAAAGGAGGCCTCTACTCGTACATCCAGTCCCACCCGTGGCAGGCGGCCATCTTTGTCAGGATACAAGGAGTAGAGGCCTACCTCTGTGGTGGGGTCCTGATCCATTCCTGTTGGGTCCTCTCAGCTGCCCACTGCTTTGTGGAAAGGTAAGAGTCCAGCGCCTGATTTGCCGTCTCTTCTGCACTTGCTGCCCCCTCAGGAAGTCTCTTGAAGTCAGAGGCAATTTGTGGTTCTGGAGATGAAGGGCCAAGTGGGAGGCAGCAACATTTGTGCATTTAGCAATTGTTCCGTTTGTGCAGGTTTTTCTTGGAGTAATAGCAGGTGGGATTCTGCTGTGGGGAGGGTTTGCTGCTGCAGTCCGGATCTCCCCCGCTCCTCTTCCT
This sequence comes from Podarcis liolepis, assembly GCF_965112155.1. Classification (NCBI taxonomy): domain Eukaryota; kingdom Metazoa; phylum Chordata; class Lepidosauria; order Squamata; family Lacertidae; genus Podarcis; species Podarcis liolepis. The sequence continues at coordinate 1,511,158 of NC_139561.1, read as the reverse complement.
GCTATTTGTATTGGGAGGCAAGTCCCAATTCTCCATCTACCTCAATACCCCGCCCCCACCCACCCTGGACAGGAAACATCCCTTCAAGGTCTGGGGCAGGGTTTTTTGTCCCCCCCCCCCCCAAGACACAAAATGTTTGCTTTGTTCTTATATGAAAATAATCCATCCAGCAACTTTGCAAGGCAGCCAGTTTTCTCCCCCTGTAAGGGATGTTGTGAAGAAAGACAGTCAGTCCTTAACTAACACACCAAGAAATGTAGCCTTTCTAGCCCTTTAAAATGGATAGGAAATGTTGCACCCGAGCAGGGACGAAAAGAGTCAAACGACACCAAGGGGTTAAATCCAGAGAAAGAGCTTTTATTCTGCCATGGGGGGGGGGGCAGAGGAGCAAGTGTGATAGAGTCACAAAACAAGCACGATTTCACAGCCATTTGCACAGAGTATATATTCCTCTTCCAGTTCCCTCCCCTTTCTCCTCCTTCTGAAAAGTTCTGCCCCATGTCTCCTGAGCATGAACAGAAAGTTCCTGTCTTGGGACTCTTTTTGGACTCTTCCCAGAAAGGGGGTGAGAAACCAAAGGGGGTTTCAGAGTGTTCAGATATGTTTCATTCTCTTGTCCTGGCATAGTTCCTGGAAAGAAAGTTGCAATCTGGTTTTTAACAAGGCCACTGGCCTTAGAAACAAAAAGGCTCTGAGAATCAATGGACTCTGTTCTCTACCCTCGTTACAGTCTTTTTGTTACAGCAAGAGCAATATGCTTAGCTAATGCTTTTAGCCTTACTTGAAAAGTGCTTGAGGCGAGGCTTTGAGGCCTGGGCGGGGGGCGGGGGGTTCATAAACAGTTTTGGGGTTTTAGGGTAACCTTAACTGACTGTCTTTCTTCAGTTGCACATGGTTGAGCTGAAGCTTGAGCCTTCCAGTTCCTCTTCTGGACAACCACGGTGGTCAGTTAGCTGCAAAGCCATGGTTACAACTGGACCTTGAAGGCCTTGAACGCTTGAGCAAGGAAGTTGAAGTCTGTATTTTTAGGAGCATAAATTACACCTGAACTTGGCAGTCACCAAAGCTGTCCCCCCCCCGCCCCCCCGATTCTGTAGGTTTGACACCAGTCGTCTCAAGGTTGTGTTGGGCAGGACTTCCCGCAGAAACCCGGAATGGTCTGAACAGACATTCTCAGTGGAGAAATACGTTGTACATAAAAGCTTTGTGCAAAGCACCTTTGACAACGATATTGGTAAGACCTTTCCCTCCCTACACACAGACCTAGATCTGCACCTGCTCCAGCCTCTTGCCTTGACCCACCCTGCCTTTTTCTTTGCTTTTTCTCTTTTTGCTAGCTCTTCTGAAGCTGAAGTCCTTGTACAATGAGTGTGCAATGGAGACAGATTCCGTTCGTCCTGTCTGCCTCCCAGAGCCTGGCCTGAAGCTGCCTGACTGGACAGAATGTGAGATCTCAGGCTACGGCAAGCATGAAGAATGTAAGAACTTCTGGCTTGCTTCAGGCAGTGGCCTCTGAGAGTTGTGCTCCTAAGCCCCATCCCAGTAGCTAGCTAGGGAGACACCAACCCCGTCCATTTCTCTTTCTCCTCTTTCCAGTTTGTTACACTTCTGCATCAGTTTGAGAATTTTTGTACATGTCCATTTTCTAAGCAGTTTCCCCTAAAATAATGAAAGTCATCTTGTTTTAATTAATACAGGCATTCCTGTGTATGATTTTTCTAATGTTTGTTTATTAAGGTGTATGCATCTTTTGTATGGAAAAGTGCTTTGCAAAAATTGGAGAAGGGTGAATCTCAAAAGATAACTGTATTGTGGTTTGGGAAATGCAAATATGTAAGTGAGTTTTTCAAATCAAACCAAGCAAATTTCTCCCTCTCCTATTCTGCATCCAAACCCCTTCTGCATTTTGAGCAATGTTGAGCAGTGTTGGAGAACTTGCCAGTAGATTCTGGGTCTCTCTCACTGCCTTTGACAGCCCCCCCCCCAAAAAAAAACTGTGCAACCTTCCCTTTCCTTGCAGTAGTCCTAGGCCAGTGATGGCGAACCTTTTAGAGACAGATGCCCAAACTGCAACCCAAAACCCACTTATTTTTCGCAAAGTGCCAACACGGCAATTTAACCTGAATACTGAGGTTTTAGTTTAGAAAAAACAACTCATACATTAACATATTTAGTCTTAAAAGAAAAACACAATTACAGAGCTTTCAATGATACAAACAACTTTTTATTGAAAGGTAAAAGTTTGCATTATCCTTGTTTGGGAAATCACGAAAAAGGGAATTACTCCCAGACAACATGGCCGTTTTGATAGTTTCCCTTCCAGAAACTTCTTTGGGAGATTTCAAAGCAGAAGCTGCATGGCCGCCTGTCATGGGTGCTGTAGCTGAGATCCCTGCATCGCAGGGGGGTTGGATTCAGTCACACTCGAGTTCCCTTCCAACTCCCCACAATCCTATGAGAAAACCAAAACAGTCTCTTTTGGCCTCCACTGTGTGTCCCCTAGCCGGGAGGATCTTGCACTTACCCATGGCGATGGGAGAGAGTTCAGCTCAAAAGTTTACTTCCCAGCCTGACCAAGCAGGCAAAAAGGAAATTTCGGTCGCAGCCTGGGAGGGAGGAGCCCCAGCACAGTTCATAGGGGCAGCACGCGCGCTGAATAGAGCTGCGCATGTGCGAGTAGCCGGTTTGCCACTCACGGGCTGCAGCTGAAACGGGAAGGTTCCATTCCGCTGTCTTAAAGCGCCTCGGTGCAGAAGTGCCAGTAAGCCGGGTGCCGTTTTGCTCCCTCCTGCACAAGTGGGCTTGAGAAGTGCAGCCCGGCGGGCTAGCCATTGAATCATAGGAGTGTGGGGAGTCGGAAAGGGCGACGGGGTGCGTGCCCACAGAGAGGGCTCTGAGTGCCTCCTCTGGCACGCATGCCATAGCTTCACCACCACTCACCTAGGCGGCAGCAGGGGGGGTGGGGAGGTTGTTTCACAAATGTCTTATGTACTTGCTGAAATTAAGGTCACTTGGTCTGGAATGGGACTGTCCAGTTGCCAGATTTTGTCTGTTGCACAGCTGCAGAATCAGCCTCTCTCAAAAAACATCTCCCTGCTCCTAATTTGATGCAGTGTTTGTCTGTGAGATGAATTCCTATCTGCTTACTAACTGATCTATATGACTGAACCAAGTTTACACCAGCAGAGCATCTGGCTTCTATTAGAGCTAGCCAGATCCCGAAAGTGGTGACCTTTATCCTACGTCTTTTGGGAACTTCATTTCTTCTTTTCAAATTTCTGTGTGCCATGGCTTTCAAAGCCCATGAAAAGGCAGCTACCTGGAGCAGAGGCAGCCAGCGCCTGGCCCTGGGCCTTGCATGCCCACCTGTGTCTGGGATGCCTCTCTTCAGAGGGCTGGGGTGGAGAGCTTGCATGAGGGAAAGCTCATTCAAACAGAAGCCTATCTCTGTATGCAGAAACCTGGCTTTTCTCTGAAATCTTGTTTTCCGTGTGCAGTGAATTCTTTGTTTTTCTTTGGTATTGAGGAACATTCTGCCATTTGAGCCTCTGACTCTTAACTGCCTTCATGGCTGACTCTACAGTCAGTGGTCATATATATCCTGCAGTATGCAGAACATGGTGCAGAGACTTGTTGAATCAGGGGTGGGGAACCTTTTCTGACTAGGGGGCAATATCTTTATCTCCCCACCCCTGCCCGGCCAGACTTGCTTGACATCATTATGATGTCAGGTGATGCTGCACTTTGACGCTCCAATTTACCAGGACTTCAAAGTGCAGTATGGGATGGTTTGAAAGCCTTTTGCAAACAGCCCCAGTGCTGTGCTTTGGCTACAGGCACCTGTTCCTTTTTTCTTTTTTTGAAAAAAGATTTTATTAAGACTTTTCATAATACATACAATTAAACAACAAACTAATCTAAACAAAAACAAAGAAAAAAAGAGGGGTGGAAGAATGATTCAAAGTCCTGTTTCCAGCTGTTCTTCCCTCTGCTAGGTGATGTTTTTCCAGTCTTCAACTCAGGCATTCAATTTTCTTTCAAGACAAGAAGTCCAAAAGAGGTTCTCTGATTATTATTATAGATAAACATCAGCCGTAACCTTCTGCCAATCCAACATCACAACTTTTGTTCTAATATTAAGAAGTATTCAGTCCTTGCTCTTTATTCACTCCAGAGTTTCTTCACTGTGATTATGTATTAAGACAATAATCCAGATGGATATGTTCTCTTTCTGTCTACAGTTTCTGCTTTCTTCTCGGAGCGTCTGAAGGAAGGACATGTGAGGCTCTATCCAGACAGCCAATGCACACCCAAGCTCCTTTCAAACAGGACGGTCACTGAGAACATGCTGTGTGCAGGAGACACCAGGGAGATTGACGATGCCTGCAAGGTAATCCCAGTTCTAGGAATGTTAGGAATTGCCCTGCTGGATCAGACCAGCACCCTGCAAAGCTCACAAGGAGGACATCAAAGCAATGTCCTATTTTTTGTCTCTAGATTCTGAGGATCAGAGGTAAATAACATCTGACTTTGGAGATCCCATATTTCAGAGCGGGCGGGGGAAGCTGGACATGGGATTTTTAAAAATAAATAGCCATTGTGGCTTATAGCCATGGTTTGATAATAATGATGATGATGATGATGATATTTATATGCCACTCATCTGACTGGATTGCCCCAGCCACTCTGGGCAGCTTTCAGCAAAATATAAACACACAATCAAACATTAAAAACTTCCCAGAACAGGGATGCCTTCAGATGTCTTCTAAAAGTCATTTGTTTATCTGACATATGATGGGAGAGTGTTCCACAGGTTGGGTGCCACTACCCATAAGGCCTTTTATCTGCCATGAATTTTGTCTGCCTAAGCTGTCGACCATCCCTGCACTTTGCAGTAGTGAATCGCATAGAGCAGTGCTTCTCAGACTTGGGTCCTCAGCTGTTGTTGGACTTCAACTCCCCTCATGGCTGACCACTGGTTCTGCTAGCCAAGGATGATGGGTGTTGTACAACAACAGCTGAGGACCCAAGTTTGAGAAACACTGCCAATCAATTTAATTGAGTAACCTCTTGAGTTTCGTGATGATGAACTCTACAATTCTGTGATTCTGTTGTATTTCCTTTTGGGGCCCTTTTTAAAATATAGTTTTTTGAGTGGATGCAAACATTTTGAACTAGCCTTCAGGACCAGGCTGGGGAAGGCTGCTTCACCCTTTCCTCCTAGATCACCATATCTCTTTGGCATCAACCTTTGCAAACAGCGTTCATGAAAGCAGCAAGGAAGCCCACGGACCCACTTAAAGGGCGCCTGGGTATAGGCAGCTTATTTAGATGCTGGTTCCTGGATCTGCTGATCGTAGGAGGACTAGGTGGCTAATTGTGGCTAAAGACTTGTCTTCAGTGAGCCTTAAAATGAATAATGAACCTGTTGCTCACTTAATTCACCCCCTCCTTTTTCTTTTCTTTTTGCAGGGCGATTCTGGTGGGCCTTTGGTTTGTCTGAACAATGGCCAAATGAACCTGCTGGGGATCATCAGCTGGGGCGTGGGTTGTGGGAAGAAAGGCATTCCGGGCGTCTACACAAAGGTGGTTCACTATCTCAGCTGGATTCAGGAGAACATGAAGCCTTGATGGCACCTGCAAGCCAGTCATTCCTCCCGTTGGAATCTCCTTGCATCAGGGAGAGACAGTGGATGGCAGAACACGAAACTTGCTTCCATATGTATGGAGTGGAAACTGGCAGAAAGCAGGCATGTGCATGTCTGAATGCACCTGCGTGTCCAGCATGCATATGACCCCGACATGCACTTTATGAGAGGAATGAAATCTTCAGCATAGAGCTACACTTGCCTTGTTTAAAGGAGTGTATATCTTTCCCACTTCCACACAGTTAAGAACTTTTCAAACCAGGAAGCGCTGTAAAGAGCAGTTTATGAACAGGAGAAGACAGAGAGTATATTACTCTAGCAGCAGGCTACACAATGATGATATGTGGGCAGCAGCCAGTAATAATAAATTCTCTCACACACGCTTAGCCTGCTGAATGAAGAAAGCTCCAGTTTCCTAAAGGTATGCGAAGAGAACGTGGGCATTGCAAAGAAGGGCCCTGATCTGCTCCACCACTTCTCCAAGCCGGCTTGCCACTTCTCTCCTGCAAGGCCCCTGACCTAAACATTAGGAAGAACTTCCTGACAGTGAGAGCTGTTCGACAGTGGAATTTGCTGCCAAGGAGTGTGGTGGAGTCTCCTTCTTTGGAGGTCTTTAAGCAGAGGCTTGACACCCATATGTCAGGAGTGCTCTGATGGTGTTTCCTGCTTGGCAGGGGGTTGGACTCGATGGCCCTTGTGGTCTCTTCCAACTCTATGATTCTATGATTCTATGACCTGAAAGACCCAAGGCTCCCCCAGCTGGGGACCAAATCACACTTCTAGTCAGGAACACATTCAGATCCTTTTAAGCCAAAAGTTTGTTTGCAGGTATTTAACCTTTCTGTGTATGTTTTATATAAAACACTCTTTAATACAATGTTAACCATCTGTCCAAAGGCAGAGTTGTATTCTGCCGCTACTTGAAAACACTCCTGTGCTGAAAATTGTCCTTCTGTGTGTGGTTCCTAGGGCATTAAACTACCTTGTCTTTGAATTAATTGGTGTGCATTGTATTAATTTGCTTCAATGTTTTTTTCTTTCATTTTTTTTTAAAAAAAGGGTTACAAAGAAAAGACACGGGCACAGTGTGTATCGACCGATCCAGAGTCCCACTGAAATCAAGAACACAGTAGTTCTGCTTGCCCAGTTCCCACGCATTTTGAGGTGGGTTGTGCAGGAGATCTTTCTCCTAGGTTGTGTGCTCGATGACCAGCTCGGAGGGTGGAGTTTGAATTGACACGACAGTGCAAGGATTGGGCCAGATGTGGTGCTTCAGGGCCTCCCTTGAGAATCTGCCCCAGTCCTGTTCCACATTTTTCTTTCGTATTATTCATTAAACTTCTATACTGCCCTTTGAGGATCACAGAGCTATTTACTGTATGAGAGGCAACAGGGCTTAGTGAGCGGGAAGCGGCTGGGGCAGAGAGCAGTCCAGAAGCGGAGGCTGGAGAGGAGGGGAGGGGCCAAGAGGCAGAGATGAGCCTGGCTGCTGAAGAAGCTGGGGGGTCCGCCCCCCTCCTGCGACCAGCTCCCTTCCCCCTGATCTCCCAGAACCAGAAGAGGTGTGGAGAGGGCACAGCAATGGAGTCCGGTTGCTTGAGAAAGAGCTGGGAGAGGAGACTTAGGCAACTGTGGGAAGGTGGGGATCTTCAACCCACACAACTGCCTCATAGGGGCCAGATCTACAGGGATGAGTTGCTGTGCTCACTAGGCCTGGTCTGGCCTGATCCTAAACCTCCGCTGCCATGTGGGATACCTTTGGGAGAAGAAAAGGCTCTACACAAATCTGGAGTCCCCAAGACAGTTGGATGGCACCTTGTATGCCTCCTTCTGGCAGCCTTTGGACCATGCTAGCGAGGCCCAGAGCAGGGTCTTGTCGCCTGGGCAGCCCAGGACCTCCGTCCACACTGCCCAGGCTTGTGCCCCAGGGAAGTCACTCCAGTGCTGCTATAGCAGCAGGTGGACTTCACCCCCAGAGGTGCACTCCATTGTCTCAAGACTGAAGGACGCTAACTTCCAATGTTAACCTGCATTTCATAACCCAGCTCTCGTGGGCCATTTTTCAGCAGTTCCTTTTTTGAACTTGCTGCTCCATAAGCCTGGGATATTTCTCCACCTTTGATCCAAACAGCTACTTATTGAAAGTGCATTTTCTCTCTCTGCCTGTCCTGCTGTTTTTTCATGGTCTTCCTTTCTCCCCTCTGCATTCCCTTTCTCTTACATACCATAGTTTATTAGATTGCAAGCCTGGGGGTCAGAATGTGCCCCTATTTGATTTCTGCGTGGTGCCCAGCAGGATGCTGAGGACAGCACAAACAGCAAATGTTGGCTAAAGGTCTACTGCAGGAATCAAATAGTCCTCATATATAGAAATGACAGAAATAGATGAAAGGAGAAAGAGAGTAGCAAGTAAGATAAAAGAAAAACAAGCAAAATGGTTCAGGGCAGTTAAAGGTGAAGAAAAGAAACAGAAATCGTGCAAAAAGGATATTACAGTACTATTATTTCTGAAAATGAGATTGATGGCATACACAATTACTTGGGCATGTCCCACTGAATTCAAGAGGACTTGCATCTGTATTGAGGTATCAGGGTTGCGAATTCCAGGCTTTTCTCCTCCCAACTTCACAAGGTCTTTCTGCTCTGCTGCTGTTCAAAGTTCAAGCCAGGGCTGATTTGGCCTTCTGGTGATTTAGCCTTTCAGGAATGAAGGCCTCACTCCAACGCAGTGAACAAGGCCTTCGGCGGGAGGCTTGTTGACTCAGAGAAATGAGACGGGCATTTCTCCCTCTCCAGAAGCCCCAACAACAGAACATATGATGGCAGGAATGTGGACGCTTGCTTGGCTCCCTCTGCTGTGTCCTTGGCATAGATAAGCCATGGTCTTCCAGATGATGTTGAACTACAACTCCCATCAGCCCCAGTCAGCATATCTTAGGGTTGTCATATTTTTTGGGTTGGGGGGGGCAAAGTAGTTGAGCTTTTTTATTTTTGCCCAAAGTTGTTGAGCTTCTTTTGCAAAATCTCAAAAATATATATGAAGTTTTAAAGGAAATTAGCCAAAATCCAACATGGGTTGCCGTACGTCCAGATTTTCCTGGACATTTCAGTGGTTTTCAACCAGATGCTGTTTCCAAGGGATGGATCCTGGCTATGTCTGGGAAATTCCAGACGTATGGAAATCCTAATATAGCTAATAGGGATGATGTGACTTGTAATCCAGCAATTCCTGAAGGGCCACATCTCTACCATAGAGATCTGGGGGGCAGAGGCTGTTGATTTTGTGTAGTACCAGAGGTGTCTCCTTTCAGCAACTCCTGCAGCCCAGCTGGTGCCAAATGTATTGCTCTGCTTTCCTCTGGACCCCACCAGTGAGGCCGAGAGGCGGGTCTTGTCGTCTGGGAAGCCAAAGACCTCCCATCACATGGCCCAGGCTGGCGCCCTGGGAAGGTCACTTTGGTGCTACCAACGCAGCAAAAACAAGGCAGGAGGCAGCAGTCACAAGTTACTGTTCTCAGCAGCCACAGCAGGTGCTGTGATTCTCAGTGGTTTGATTCCCACCCCTGCCAAGGCATATGCAGCTGTCTCTTGAGACAGATGGCTGTCAACCACCACCACCACAAATTGGGTGTGAAATCTGACCCACCTGGGTGGGGAGGACAGCAGTTTGTAGGGAAAGCTCACTTGCAGAAGTTGCTGGCGGAGGGCCATAGCTCAGAGCACACACTTTGCAACTGGCTCAATGGAATAAGGATTTGTCTCGTTTAAAATCAGTCCTTTATTCAGAAACATGAGGGCTGGAACCTTACTTTATTATGAGAGGGAAGGGTTTTATTTTGGAGGTAGCAGAGTGCACACTTTAAACAGAGAAGGTTCCCAGTTTCAGTCCTCAACATTTCCCTGCCCCAAACCCTGAAGAGTCACTGCCAGTCAGTGTCAGCAACACTTAGTTCAACGGGCCAACTTGACAGGAGGCAGCTTCCTATATTCCCATTAGACTGAAGGTGAGTAGCACGAGACCATCAGATCCAGCAACTGGAATCAGGCTTTCAGCGGCACCAGGAGACAGCAACACTGAAGGGAGTGTGGCGTCAGCGGCAGCACGTGGCAGGCAGCCCAGCCCAACCCTCATCTTTCCAAGGAAAAAACTGAAGAGGATGCAAACTCATCAGGAAGGCCTGATTATGATAAAGAACTGGGTCACCCCGGGATTAAACTTGGAAGCAACATCAAATTCCAGGCCTTTGAGCAAGCTGAACTTGCCCTCAGAGATCAAAATCAACAGAATGCTTCCAAGTTACCAGAGTAAACATACTGGTTTGTTCTTTTGTTTTTATCAATTTTTATTGGAAGTTTTCCACATAAAATACAATAAAAGCCAAGCTAATCTAAAGAGAAAGCAAGAGAGAGAGAGAAGCAAGAATAGAATCACAGAATTGTAGAGTTGGAAGGGACCCCAAGAGTCATCCAGTCCAACCCCCTGTGATGCAGGAATCCCAGCTAAAGCATCCCTGACAGATGGCCACCCAGGCTCTGCTTAAAAACCTCCAAGGAAGGAGAGGCCACCAACTCCCCAGAGAGTCCCTTCCACTGCCAAACTGCTCTTACTGTCAGAAAATTTCTCCTGATGTTGAGTCATAATCTCCTTTCTTGTGACATGAAGCCATTGCATCTAGAGCAGGTGAAAACAAGCTTGCTCCCTCTTCCATGTGACAACCCTTGCAATATTTGAAGATGGCTCTCATATCTCCTCCCAGTCTCCTCTTCTCCAGGCTAAACATACCCACCTCCTTCAACCTTTCCTCAGAAAGCTGGATTTCCAGACCCTTGATCATCTTGGTCACCCTTCCTCTGCACGCCTTCCAGCCTGTCAACATCCTTCTTAAATTGTGGTGTCCAGAATTGGACCCAGTATTCCGGATGTGGTCTGACCAAGGAAGAATAGAGTGGGACTATAACTTCCTTTGATCTGGACACTAGACTTCTGCTGATCCTTTCCACATGTACTGCTAGTGAGCCCGTACATGATTATCTCTGCTGACAGGTGTGTCAGCAGTCAACATCTAGTCCACCACAATTCCTCCTCCGAAATCCAGTAAACATACTGGTTTGGAAGAGTGGGGTAACAGTGCATCAAGTGGATTGGCACACGTGCTGGGTGCATGTGTTTTACACTAAAACCAGCACGGTGAGTGGTTGGATGGAATCTTTTCCAGCCCAATTCTCTCATAGGCAACCTGGCAGGGGCTACCTGACAAAGATGGGCACCGCCAGAGATGCAGGCGAGCAGCTCAACGGTCATGACTCCTAGTCTTATGCAGGAGGCTATATCTGAGCCATGCAAAGTCAGAGGTTTCTTCACACACCTCTCGACCCTTCCAAGTTCAAGGAGACATTCCCATTAGACACAAGCACTTGAGAAGTGAGGAGATCTGCAGGCAGGAATGTGTAGGGCACATGCTTTTCATGCAGAAGGTCTCAAATTCAACTTCTGACATCTCCAGCAAGGACTGGGAGACCCTGCCTGAAAACCTAGGAGAGCTGCTGGCCAGCCAATGTAAACGAATGAATCCACTGGTCCATCTCACTCAGTACTGTCTGCACTGACTGGCAGCAGTTCCCAACCATTTCAGAGAGGGGGTGTTCTCACCCCGACCTGGTGGGGACTTAACCTGGGACCCTCTGCACGCAAAGCAGATGCTCTCTTACTGAGCTCTGGCCCTTCCTTAATAGTGGGCTAGAAGGAATGCTGGTCTGAGGGTAGAAGAGCAGCTTCTGCTGCTCCTGCCTAGTCCACCATCCTATTGTGGCCATTGCAGGTGCCCCTTGGGAAGCCCTCCATCGGGACATCCTGCAACCCTGTCATCGGCTAACCTAGGGCACAACATATGCAGAAGTGCTGCGCCTGCTCCCTTGAAATGAAGCAAGACATTTCCATCAATGGGAGGAGCTGCAGAAGAGCATGGTCTCAGGTGCAGGGTTTCCTTCTTGTTGTACCTGACGAGCCAGATCTGGGCACCTCTTGCTCTACTGTCCTTAAATGGTGCCAAACATCACCCACCCACCCACCCACCCAAACTAGGCCTTCCTTTTGGCTCCCACCTGAGAAGGCCCACTGGTTTGCAGAAGGGGAATAACTATACAAGGGCACAGAATCACAATTCCTGGAGTTGCAGCTCCACCTACTGAGCATGGGAAGCAAGCACATCTCTCCCTCCCACAGAAAGAGGAGAGTGCACTTCTCACATGTGCCAAAACCACACCTAAGCTTTTCTTTCCTTTACACACACTCACATGGGTGTGGTGGGCTTCAGCCCCGCTGTGCATATCCAATTCCATTGCTAATGACAGCATGCACTGAATATCATCCTCCCAAATACGGTGCTTTAGGACCCTAAAGGACTCCTTTCTCCTGCTTAAATCAGCCTGAATTTCTAAGATTGTCCTGGGAGGCTTCTACAAGTCCACATGTCCTTTGAATCTAGAGGGAAAGGCTCTGTTCCGTTGTCTTCATGGAATGCTCTCTTGACACCAACTCTGATTTCTTGCCTGCACCAAGTGCTGAAATAGGAACAAACCGTCTACCTCACGTAATCCCTGACCGCTTCATCCATGGTTCCAAGACTCAAAACGAAGTCCTGGGCTCATAATTCTTTTACATCTAAGTGTATGTCTTTCATACTTGGCTCCAGTTGACAGATCTTGAGGCTACAGTATAAATAAAACACACAACAAAGCAGATCACACAAGCCTGAAGCCTGCCCACCCTTGCTGTAGATCTGTCTTTATGCCAGAGTTCATCTGGTTTTATTGAGATGTTGTTGTTTTTAAATAGTTCACTACTGTTATGCACTTTTATATGGAAATATCAGAGACCAGAGTTCCTTTCACACAAGGATTGTAGATGTGGGGGGTGGAAATTGTAGGTAGAAAAGGGCTGCACTCAAGGTTGCACACACACACTGCCAAAGACACACCCCAACATTGGCCTCCTCCACAACACCCACAAATTAGGCATTTGCAAAGGAAAGCCTCCCCATGTTCACATCTAGGCAGGATTCCAGAACACACAGAAAGTCTAATGTGTTTGGAAGTCTATACATGTAGACTTTTCTTTGCAGATGTCCACTCTTAATGTGTAGGAGAAACTTCAGGAGTGATGCACCATCTTGGGGCTGAGGACAGAGGGCTGTCCCCCTTTGCATGGGAAGCTAAGGCTTAAGCCAGGCAATGGTCTGTGGAAATGCTGGGGCAAGAACAGAAGGGCAGACCTGTTCCTGGTGGGCTTGTGCTCCCTCTGAAGGACCCAATTCAAGTTTTGTAGGTGCTCTCAGACCTGGAGCTGCTTCCACATCTTCAGGTGGCAAGGAGTGCTTTGGCCCAGTTTCAGCAGGTGTGTCAGCTGCACCCCTCCCTGGAGAAAGCAGATCTGGCCAGGGACTTTAAGTCACATTTGGATCAGATCTACACATTATCATTAAAAAGTGTTTGGAAATGACAGCTGGTGCAGAATCATGCAGACAGATTACCACATTACAACACTCTGCTAAAAATGGCACCACCTTACAATCTGCTAGTGGCTGCAATTCAATGGGCTGGTGATTACATATGGGGTCTCACTGTAGGAAGGTGATCATTGAGGGTGGAGGAAGTTCCTTTAAGAGAAAACCTCCCCTGCTACAAGGGGATGCACCTAATTCTGTCTTCTTTGCACTCAAGAGAGTGGCAGGGATCTGACGGGCGAAAGGGTCTTCTGAGATTCTGACCCACCAGAGTCCTGAAAAAGCGATCCAAGGTACACTGCCATTTTAATAATTATTGTTTTTTTAAAAAAATGGGCACTTGAATCGTGAAGTCCAATGTGCAAGGATTGTTTTGGCACAGCAACTAACCAGCCTCGTGGATTCTCCCCATGTGGCTCACAGCTGTATGCTGTGCTTTTAGAGTTCTCAACAATGGGGACATTCGGAAGATGGTTTGCTGTGTCAAAAAGGAAACAACCTGGCTTTGCTGTGTTTTATAAAACAAGCAAACGTGCAAATTGATGCAAGCTCTGACCGGTATGCACACAACTGTAATCTAATAATCTACTTGCATAGGAGCGATATGCTTGAGAGAGAGGACAGCCAGGTGAGCGACACACCACTGCATGCAGGAAGAGGAGCCACAAAGCAGCCCCCGCAAAGCCCCAGGCTCCTGCCACCACTCCACTCCCTGAATCCAGCCTTCACTGCCTGGGGGCCCTCCAGATGTTTGGGACTGCAACTCTCATCAGCCCCACGGTGGTCCAAAGTGCCTGGAGGTCAACCAGGTTGGTGAAGGGGCTGCCTTAGCAAGATGAAGGACACAGGGGACACAGCCTCCCCTCCCACCACAACCCTTCAGCAAAGAAAATAACGGGGATTTTTTGGACAGCAAAAGATGGTACAGCAGCAGCAGCCCTGAACACAGTTGCATTTTGTGTCCCACTGCTATCTCTGGATGAACAGGCTTTGTGGTTTTCAAAGCATGACCAAGAAATCTGCAAAAAGCCATTCGAGACAGATGAGTGTTGGACTGGCCCTTGGCAGATCTGCAAGGCGCTCAAGTGCCTCTTCCACGTGACCTTCAGGCCCCGCAAGACTATTAGCTCTTTCCAACCTCTTCCCCAAGCAATACATTTTAAACGGGACAGGAGGAAATGAGGAGAGCATCCTGTTCCCCTGTCCAGTCCTCTTCAGCCAGCTCTTTGTCAAGGATTTACGGGGTGGGGAGTTCTTTCCTAGGCAGTCTTTGAAACAAACAAGAAGAGTACCAGATGCAAAAGAGGAGGAGCATCTTCAGGATTAAACCCCTCAATCTCTAAAGACGTCTCCTCCTGTCTTCAGATGCTACTGGAACGCCAGACAGCAAATAACTAAGCAAATGCCAGCCAAAAGATAGGGAGATGGGGGCAGGGTTTTCATGAGCTGAAACATTCGCTGGTAAGCCGGGAAGATGGTTCACAGTTTCCCGTTTGCTCTTCAATCCCACCCAAGAGCTTCACAATTTAAGATCCAGGCGTAAGTGCTAGGTTTGCCCAGCTGGCAGGGGTGGGGGGTGGGAAGAGATACCTGCCTTGACCTACTCCAGGTGGGCCATAGCAAGGAGCAGCTCTGGGAGGTGGGACACAGTCGGACTGAAAGTCAGGGCACAGGCAAGCCTTTTTGCGGGCAGGGCCACCGTTAGGTTCTCACTTGGAACTTCCCAGCTTTGGTCATGTACTTGATCCCTTTGAAAGGCTTGTATTTCTCTCCGTACATGTCCAGGCGATTCACTTTCAAACCTAGGAGGGCGGAAAAGGTAAGGAGAGAGGTTGGGGGAGAGCAACTGGGGAAGACCAGACATGGCGGCTCTGTTCTGCCTCCACTGACGGAGGCAGAAGACCCGAGTGCCCATTTCTGGGAACCACAGGTGAGGAGAGGGCTCTTGCACTCAGGGCCGGCTTGCGCACTTCACAGGGCATCTGGTTGGCCACCGTGAGATCAGAGTGTGGGACCAGATGGGCCACTGGCCTGATCCAGTGGGCTCCTCTTAGCCCCTTAGGATGTTGAGACTGTTAAGCACATATGCACAGAACTGCTTAATCTTCATGAAACCTATTATGATAGAGATGGGAAGGAGCAAAGGAGGGGACTAATCGTCTGCGGCAGTCCACTGAGCCATATACCGTATTTTTCTCTCTATAACACGCAGATTTTTTCTCCTAAAAAGGAAGGGGAAATGTCTGTGCGTGTTATTGAGCGAATGTGTGGTCCCTGGAGCCGAAAAATCAGGCAAAAATCAAATTGCGCAGTCACGGAGAAGGGAAACCTGAAAAGAGGAAGCTGCTGCTTTCCTGCATTCTGCCTCAGGGTCTTACTGCCCACCCTCCTCTGTTTCGTTGCTGTGTTTGCTCAAACGGAACAAAGAGCAGGGAAAGCCCCTCCCCTCCAGGCAAGCAGAGGGGGAAAGCAGAGCGTCCTTCCTTCCTCTCTGTGCTCCGGTGCTGCTGAAAACATGCAGGTGGGGGGGGGGGAGAGAGAGAGAGAGAGAGAGCTGGCTGGCTTGGGTGGGTGGGTGGGTGGGAAACTTGCCTTCCTTTCCTCCCTCCCGTTAAACCCCTCTCCTGCATTCTTAGCCAGCTGCTTCTCTGCACACCCCTCTCGTGCTCCTTGTCATTTCTGTGTTTTTCCTTCCCTCCCCACTTAAAATGTGGTTAAAAAGCATGGATCCACATGGATCCTCAGGATCTTTGCATTGGGTCACCCCCAAATTCACCACCAGAGAACATTGCATGTCCATGGCTACAGCCTGCCCCCCAAAAATCACGCACCCACTGTTGCCTGGGGCTGCAATGGTGCAAAAACGTGGTTACAAAGCATGGATCCACATGGATCCTCAGGATCTTTGCATTGGGTCAGCCCAAATTCACCATCAGATCACATGTCTGTGGCCACAGCATGAAGCACAAAAATGATACATCCACTGTTTCATTCAGACTGTTTTTTCCCTTGTTTTCCTCCTCTAAAAACGATGTGTGTGTTATGGTCAGGTGCGTGTTATAGAGCGAAAAATACGGTAGTTTCTTTCACATGTCCCCCTGTAGCAGTAAGACTGCTGCTTTGTACATCCCTGTCTTTAGGCACCAGGCCAAAAAAAAAAAAATCCTCTGTAACCAGGACTTTGGTCTTTAACTATCTGTGGCCTTTTAGAAGGGGGTGGGATGTTTTTAATGTATCCCCTCCCCTGGTTTTAGTGTATCTCTGTGGGTGGGGGGGGGTGAGTGGGTTGTTAAGTCGCTTTGGCTTGCCTTGGGCAAGATAATGTCATCAAGAAGTTTAATAAATGTTAGGTGAGTTGCTAAGTGCCCCAGAACAGAGTCCAGCAAAGACCAGGATACCAAGTCAGAGGCTACAGCCTTCGGTTAAGGAGCCAGATCAGGTTCCTGGCTCCAAGCTTGACACAGGTAGTAAGGGAATCTCTGAGCGCAGCTCCCACAACACCAGGGGTCAGAGAACCAGAGCCAAGATGCTTCACCTGAGCTCAAGGAGCCAAGTGCCTGCCCCTCCCAAATGACCTGACCAGGGACCACAGGAGGCAGGAGGCCACAGCGCCTAGGAGAAGTGGCCATCTTCAGGCCAGAGGCTGCCCCTTTAAGGACACTGCTTCCCCAAAGGACGTGGAGCCAGAAGAGGCAGGACGGAAGGCAGAGGCTGAAGAGGCCTCCGTTCACTCCCAACCTTCTCGTAGCAAGTCACTCACCGGGCACGCTGACCGGCCTGGATGCGTGAGCTCCTCCAGGCACCAGACTGATAGGGCATGACAGAAGAAAGGGGATTCTCAAGGATGGCGTCCAGGATAGAGAACGTTTGGCCTAGGAAGACCTACCTGCTTTGGTCAGGCGTCTCTTTTAAGAAACTGGCAAAGGGGACACTGGGCATTCATTAAAACACCAATCCCCCCCCCACCTATTTGCCCAACAGAGTGGGAGCTTTTCAAGGCGGCTCAAAGCAACCATTAAGATGGAATAAGGGTGGCTTTTGCGTCAGCAACAGGCTGTTAAATTGCCTTGCAGGCCCACCACCCTCTGCTGTCGTCTGCTTTGCTTTATCCTAATTGGGTCAACTGAGAGAGAAATGTTTCAAAAGGAAGTGCGTAAGTTTAAAAAAGCGGAGTGTCACTGAACTCTCTGCCCACATACCGGAAATGGCCAGCTGCTGGATTTTGAACTGCAGGTTGATGGTGGGGTTCTCGTCCGGCTTGGAGGCTCCTGCCTGGAGGCTCATGGTCCCCTTCAGATTGGGCAGCTTTTGGGGGTTGATCTTCCCCACATCCCAAGACAGCAGCTTCACAGGAGAAACAGAAGACAGGCAACCACAGAGTCAGTAAGACAGCGGAAGGTTGAAAGCCCGTGTGGTGTCCTGGCTGGAGGGCTGGACTAGGACCTGGGAGAGACCAGGGCTCAGATCCCCACTGAGTCATGAAGCTCCCTGGGTGTGACTTTGGGCCGCAGTCACTCACTCTCAGCCTGACCTCCCTCGCAGGGTTGTTGTGAAGATAAAACGGGGAGGAGAAAAAGAAGTGGATCACCTTGAGTTCCTTGGAGGGAAGTTGCAATATAAAGGTAATAAATGAATAAATAAAATAAGGTTTGGGGCCTGGAAAGTGTAGGACTTGCAGTGCTGACACACAGGAAGGAAGGGTATCAGAATATGCCTCTGCCTTGACCTCAGACATACAGACCAATCTGCAACTAATGCACTGTGAATTAATTTGAGTTTACATCTCACCCCTCTTGTGTGCTTATTCAGAAGCACGTTCTTGCTCTATTCAGAGGACGTAAGTGTGGATAGGAAGCTTTAGTTAATCATCCAAGACACCCTTCCCAGGGTGCTGCTGCCTTTGGGTGGGGAGGGCAAAGGGAGGGGCTTCTAAGCAGTGGTGCCCTCCCTGGGGAATTCATTGTTTGCTCACTGGACACCTCTAGTGGGCTGACCAAGACCTTTCCTCTCTTAAAGCAAACTGGTCATTCCTATTGCTGCCAGCTCCAGTTCCACTCTACTCACTTGACTGCCTTGGCGACTGCAAATTGTTTTTAACTTGGTTTCAATATATCAGTGCATATGCACATTGTGTGGCCTGTCTTTGAGTGTCTTGGCTTTGAAGACACTCGAACTCAGGACGCAAGGGAGAAACGTGCTAAGAAGAAGGCCCGCTTGGCAAATCCACACCATGATTAACTCCCAACCAGAAACCAATGTCCCCACTGTGGAAGGATGGGTGGATCCAGAATTGGCCTCCACAGTCACTTACGGACTCATTGCTAAAACTCTGTGGAAGACCATCTTACTCTGCTACAAGTGATCGCCAAAGAAAGAAAAAACATTGTGTGGCAAGTAGGAATGGATCTCAGGTTCTCATTTTTTCAGTCGTAATATATGTACTCCAAATTTCTGCAGCAACTTGTGGATTATTATTTTTTAATCCTCCTGAAAATTCACCAGCATCTTAGTGCTAATTTCTCCTAGTGAACACATTTTGGTATACTATATTTAGTAATATACACAATTTCACAAGCAATTTCCTGTAATATAATGCATTATTGTATGTTGTTTTCACTAATACACATGTTTCTATGAACAGTTTAGTATATGTTTCTGTACACATTATTTGGCTGGAGAACCGCATGCAGAAATTGTGCTGCCACTCTAATTGCCCTACTTTGAAAAGACATTGAGAAGCATCTAAATGGGTCAAGGGGCTCTCATCTCCTCTCTTCCTGGAAGACGAGAGAAATGGTTCAAGAACCAGACTCTGCTGCCCCATTTGCACCTCCCTTCTCACCTTTGTGACAGGATCAAATGTGTGCGTCCCCTGCGAAGGCGTGAGGGTCATGTTCAAGACTCCTTTGGGCATCTGGCTGGTGACCATCACCCCCTCCACGCTCTTCCCCATTGTCTGCTTGGGACCCACGGTGATCTCAAAGCGGCCCAAGGAGTTGCTGTCCCGGAAACTGATGTTGTGCTTCACATAAACAGGGATGGACACCAAGCTGGAAGAGAGGAGACACCATTGCAGCAGCAGCAGCAGCAGTAAAAACCAGCTCCCCCCAACCTGGTGTCCTGCTCCGTATGCTTTGGAAAACAACTCTCATCAAGCCTAGCTAGTAGGGTAGTCACGTTTCGGCACCAAACCGCACACACACACACCCCCGCCGCCCCACTGTGCTGGCCAATGATGATGGGAATTGCAATTAAAAGCATCTGGAGCAGGGCACCAGGTTGGAGAAAGCCGCCCAGTCCTGTGTAGCAGGCTAATGTTCAGCAGTCACATGCGATGGTCCTTCCCAGAGGATAGCTGGGGCTGGCTGGTGTCTGTGGGGAGCAGAGAAGGGAGGGGAGAGTCCTTCTGAAGTAGGCTCTGATGTCTTCCTTGCACAATGATATCTATTATATTTTAAAGGTTTCTAGTTCTTATGACTGCAGAGGAACACCTGAAAGAATATCTTCCCCAGGTTTTCCATGGTAATTCCAAATGCATTGGCAGTAATATGCAAGAAGCCAGAAGGGACTGTTGAGCAGCACTCTAGTGGTCTGAGGAGTGGGATTTCAATATCCCCGGGCAGCTCCTTGTATTTACCCCCACACCTGTGGTTAGTTCTCTCTGGCCTCTGCACCCAAGGCTATTTATTTTTGATTCTCTATATTCTGTGACTTCTAATCTTTGCCAAAAATATATACAGTACAGGCAGTGACTGTTATGTGCTCGACCGCACATGCGTGCACTGTGCTAAACTTTGATGTTACCCAAAAAGTCACAAAAAGGGGCAGGGCGGGGCAGGGGCTGAATGAGGTGTTTGCAGGCTTTTTCAATGGGTGCTCTGATTACACACAATTTCTCACAAGCACGCAATGACCTGGAACACAACCCCTGTGCAAGCGGAGTTGCCTGTAAGCTTCCTCTGCACAATGTGTTCCAGGTGCATCATTTGGGAATGCCTTGTGGAGGACAAGGATTTTTGTAGAGCCAAAGATGCATTGTAGATCCGAAACAAATTTGGGGGAGGGATGGTGCTTTTTTCCTTTTTAAATTTGGCTTGCAAAACTATGAATTTACATTGTCAGCATTCCCAATGACAACTACTGTCAGATTTATAGATTTTAGTCAGTCCGTCAGTCAGTCCCTAAGCATCATCACCTTAAAATCCATGAGTACTGTTACATCCCAAAAGCAACTCTCAACACTGAATGGCAATGGCAACATTTTTAGTTTGTGTAAGGTTTTGTTTCAGCTCTACTATAGAGCAGATTAGCTTTGTCATCTTGCTTTTTCAAGAGCCAGTCTGACAATGGCAAATGGCACTTCTGAAGGTCACTGGGAGGGAGGTGGGGTCCATCTGTGCACACCCCTAGCACCTAGTCTTCCCGCTGATCCAGGACAAAGGAGCTGCTCCTTTGTCTTAATTCTGCTCTTTCTGTGCTCAGTTTTAGCAAAGGGTCTGCAATATCCCGTGTCATCACTCCCTCTATTTCCAGCATTCAGGGATGTCACTGCTTATGGAGCAAAAACAGAAACCTCCAGGACTGAGTGTCTGCAGTGACCACTGAATACGGACTGACTGCTGGGGATGAGGAACAAAGCAGAGTATCCTGAACAGTAATACACCATGCTGTAACATTTTGTTGCAGGTTCCATGTGGCACCTTCCAAGCCAAGGTTGACTTCATGCCCCACAGTTGCTGATCTGTTTCTGGGCCCAATTCAGGGTGCTCATGTTTATGTTTAAAACCCTAAATGACTCAGACCTCAAGTATATATATATATATATATACATATATACATATATAAATATGTGTGTATATATATATATATATATATATATATATATATATATATATATATATTTGCTTTCGTAGATTTTTTCGTAGATATATATAAACCTTGCCTCCTTCCTTACAGACTGGCTTCTTTGCTACGTAGCTTTCGGCAAATGCTGGAGCCATACCTCTTTACCCTTAGACGCCTGAGATGTGTGTTTTCAGGACATACCGTATTCTTGTGAATGTAGTATGTTCTGTTTTTAATTCAGAATTTTAAGTTGTTGTAACCCGCCCTGGGACTTGATGATGAAGGGTGGGCAATGAAGAGAAGAGAAATAAAAATAAAATCAAAAAGGGAATGGAGCCAATAAGAGGGTGGCAGTTCCCCTGGGTGGGGGAGAAGCAGAATGTCACCACGAGGGATTCCTTTTCAAACCAAGTGTTTAGGGAAAGCTCCTGGACCTTGGGAGCCAAGGACTGCTCCCAACCCCACTCCTTACTTCTGAGCGCTGACATGATATGACAGCAGACGGAAGTTCCCATCTGGAGGAATGAAGGAGAGGATTCGTTCTGATTCCCAACGCTTGAAACGCACACAAGGGTGGAAGCTGACGTCGTCCAGCAACCTGGGATTCTAATGCAAGCAAGATAAAGATAGCAGAGATTTCTAACCAGACTGTTCTCTCTCCTGAAATCAGTGGGTTGTCTTTTCTGCTGCCTGTCTCTTCCCCACAGTTCCTGATGTATTCCCAATACCCATTTCAGAGGCCGTTGGGACTCTCCCCAGGTCACACACCCTCCCCGGCCAGGCACTGGACCCTCCTTGGGTGCTTTCACTTGGATAGGTGCCCTTGAACCTTGGTAGTGACTCTTGCTTGTCTGGATGGAGGAGAGATGAGCATGTGTAGAAACCAGCCTACTAGACAAAGGTTTGTTGCTCTGCTTGCTTTTGCCTCTGTCTCCATGCAACACTGCCATGTGGCCCCCAAGGGGTTGCCCAGAAGGAAATGTGGCCCTTCAGCTGAAAAAGTGTCCCCCACCCCTAGTTTAAGCGTTCCTTCCCACCACAACATTCTGCAGTGCCTTCCACCCACACCAGCCAGTTCCTCTGGCATCTTCCCCCAGGGAAGCTTGGCGGGTCTGCAGGACAAGCCCCACTTGAATGCCTGGACCTCAACAGTCATCAAGTGATGAAGGATCACACAAGCCCCCTTGGGCTTGATGGCCATCTTCCAGGCTTCCCTGACATCTGAAGCGAGGCACTATAGCGCAATAAAAGAAGGACAAAAAACAAACAGAATATTTACAGTATAAAAAAAAAATACAAGATTTCAGCAGAAAGTTACAAGACATGCATGGATTGGAAATGAAGCAGGATGTCTGCCCCCAAATGTTTTGCAGGCACAAGCAGTACAGCAAGTGGGGTTGCCTTTAACTGTCCCATCAACATCATGGGTGCAAATAATCATGAAGGCACAACAGAAAGGACATACGGAGGGTACCATAAGCTTGTGATGATCCTTAATTCCAGTAGGTCTATTCAGAGCATGAAAAAAGCAAGCAAGAGGTCCTTCCTCTCAAACTTTACCATAAAGGAGAGGGTAAGGTCTGGCATCCCAGTTAATTTCACGCAAGCATCAATCACCCCTTGGATTTCAGCCGTAATCGTGGAACCTGCCATGGGAAATAAAACCCAAGTGAGTCACAAAGGAGGTCACGAAACCCGGGGAAATCACTTTGGACACTGATTATGGTTAACAGTAGTCGAGACTTTTCAAAATGGTAGATCACTTTGTAAGTTACATCTGAAAAGTAGCATGCAAACACCATCACTGGCGAGGGAAATGAAATGAACAAGAGGAGGGGAATGCATTGAAATGTGTCTTCCTTTGGCCCCAAATGCTGCTGCTTCTGTTCATTGAGGCAAGGACCCTGCTGCCTAGAGGCGATGCCATGTGAATACAGATCTATGTACCTGATTTGTCAATGATGGCATCTATCTCCTCAATCACATCAAAATAGGCCTCGTTGTTGGTGTACTTCACACCGGTTCTTCGCCAAGGAACAACAGACAGCTGTCCTGTGGGGAGCTGTTCTCCCACATTGGTGCTTCCTGAAAAGGTTAAAAGAGATGGCAGTAGACAAGTGGACAGCCAAACCCATTTCCTAATTTCTCATACTCTTGTACCACAACAAAACACTGCTCTCTCTCTCAGAAACAGCAGTATTTTCAGATTGCATTTAGTGCAAGGAGTTCCCACCAGGAAGAGCCAAAATATTTTTCTTCTGCATACCAGATTCATAGGGCAGAAGCTGTATGCATATGGAAGTTTGCAACTCCTGCAGCAAAATATCCCACAGCCCAAAGGGAGCAGCTAAGTCTCACTGAGGTTAATGAGAGCTACTCACACATAAATTTGCTCACATTTTTATGGCAAGGAATGCACCAAACTTGGGGGTATTTGTGTCTTCTTGAAAAATCTTCTTTGCATATGTTCTTGCAGGTCTGTGAGGCATTCGTCCTCCAGGGACAACTTCTGGTACAGTAGGAGAAGTCGTATGCATGAACATTGTCTTATGCACACTGAAACTGTGTATAAATCTTACAGTGTGGGAACATGGGAGGGCAAGATCCCTGCTGGGATTCTGACTGTTCATTTGTGGTTCAGAACAAATTATAAATAAAATTAAATAAAAATAAAAATCTTCTCCACATTGGCAAGACACATCACCATTAGCCCTGAGAACATTATTCTCAAACTGAGGCATAACCTCTTGGCTACCTCCATCCTCACAGAGATCTAGGATGAATGGGAGAAGTTGCTTTTTCAGGAAAGCTTTGCTTAGGTTCCCAAAGCTACAGTTGGAGACAATGGGTACGTGCAACAGTTAACCATAGCTTCTACTTACATTCAAATCAACAAACTATGGTTAACTGCTTCCAAGCCAACCAGCTTTATTCTGGCTTGCTGAGAAGCCATTAATCATAGCTTCCTGGTTGGTACATAATGAGAAGCTATTTTTAAACTGTGGCTTCCTGGCTCATTTCCCCATTCTATGAAGGGAGCAGCAAAGCAGCTGCATGTGGAGGAACAACGCTGGCTCATAACTTGGCATATTAAGCCAAGATCTGATCATCCAAACATAGCCACTGATGACCAAATGAGACTATCTGAAGGTAGGAGCTGTGGGGGCATATAATCTGCATGCAAACCAGGAATGGGAAGCCCTCTAGATGTTGTTAAGGCTCCAAATCTCCTCATTCCTGACCACAGGCCATGTGAGCTGAGGCGGATAAGAGTTGGAGCCCAATGTTATCTAGAGAGCCATAGGTTCCCTGCCTTCAGTGCAGACAACCAGCTCACTGGCCTGTATTGCAGTGTGAGAAAACTTATTGACAAAAATTAGAAGTAGAAAGCGGTCAAAGCCAAATATGGAGAACAGCTGTTGAACTGAATATGGGTCAGTTGTCAGGTTGTCTACATGCAGAATAGTGCCTCAGAACCATTCAGTTGTCAAACTTGTTCGTGACAGTCTTCTTGACATCATCTGAACTGAGCTGAAAGAGCTGCCTCTTCCATTCATTCCAGCTGTTTAGGAGGACAAACCTGACTGTGCTCTTTGTCAAGAGGAGCTCCACAATGCCACCTGCGCTTCCCCAGTGAAAACAGTAAGTCATGGGATCCATCTAGCACATGCAGTGAAGATTCTTCAGGAAGTTATGACCACCACCAGAGTCTGATGCATCTCTCATCAAATGTATCTCTCATTGATGCAACCCTGCATAAAATTTACTTGCAAGCAAATCCTACTTGTCTCAGTGGGGACAAACTTCCAGTTGCAAAATGCAGCTGTGAAACCTTTTTACTTTAAAGCTCTTACACCAGTTCTCCACTAGTTCACCTGTTAAGGCTCAGCCCTCGCCCACTACCGGGGATGGGAAAATCCAGTGAAAAGTGTGAGATAACTCTCGCTGCACTAAATCATCATTTAACCACCCCACCAACAAATGAGAATGCGTGCTCATCAGTTAATGCCATCCAATCTCCCTGTGAACAAATCAGAGTTAACGCTCAATAAATAGGTTATTTGGAGACCACACACACACACATACACAAAATCACAGACCTGTAATGGTGTTGACAACTGTCCGTAGGATGGTCGGGGGCTTGATCAGCTCCTTCAGAATGTTGGACTCAGTAGCCAATGGGAATCCATTGTCCAGCATCTCCTCCAGCACCTCATAGACCACCACGACATTGTCCTTGATGACAATCTCGGAGCAGACTCCAAAATAATCCTGTGTGTGGAAACAAGGTTAACAAGCCTCCTCAGGGTGTCTGCTGAAACAGGCCAAAGAGGGAGAGCTCCACTTATTCCCCATGAAAAGAAAAGCCAGAGGTGGTTTTCCTGTGTAGCAAGGTGAGGAAGCCACTTCAAGCAGGAGTTTTGAGGTATCACTGGGAGCAGCACAGTGAGATATGGAGAGTCCTGGCCCATGGTGTCAGGGAGATGCAGACGGCAAAAGAGCTAAGGGGAGAGACCAGCACTTATAGAGAGCCTAAAGAGATAATTAGTAGCCTGTCGTCCGACAGTGAAGAAGAGGCAGGGAGGGGGGAGGCTGAGCCCGGAACTACCGTATTTTTTGCACCATAACACTCACTTTTTTCCTCCTAGAAAGTAAGGGGAAATGTCTGTGCGTGTTATGGAGGGAATGCCTACGGGTGGCATGCCTACGGATTTTCCTTCTCTAAAAACTATGTGCGTGTTATGGAGCGAAAAATACGGTAGTTATTCTTTGAACAGAGGAAATCAGAGGCAGGGTTTCCGCCGACTAGCTTGCTGGGGAAGAAAAAGTAAAAAAAAACACAAAAAAACCATACGAGGCATCTTAGCCGACAGGGTCAGACATGCTTTGAAGCTCTGGAAACTTTCTTTTGAACTTTGTAAATAAATCTAAAAGACAGCAACTGGCAGCGAGCCTATGCCGGCTTTGGCAGCACTCACCTCTCACACATGGGATACATGGGATTACAAGGAACGAATGGTACTGCTTGGGACCAGGTTAGGTCAGCCTTTTCCATCCACAGTCCATGCAGGTGACTGCAATTTAGGGGGGGGGGCACTGCTACCCATACCAAAGTCCATTTGGCATGGGTTCAAAGGAGAGCCTTTTCCATTGGGGAGCCCATTTTGTGGAACGAGCTCCCTATAGAGACCAGGTGAGCATAGAAAATGGAGGCCTTTTGCAGACAACTGAAGACCTTTCTGGGGAATAAGTTAAAAACCAAGGTTTTAAAGAAAAATTTAACACCGATTGAGAGAGAGAGGCTTCAGAACGAGACAGGCTTAACAGTGGTTAAGAAAGTGAAATACCTGGGGATTAACATGACAGCAAAAAATGGGAATTTATTTAAAGACAACTATGAAAGTGAAAAAAGATTTAGAAATTTGGTAAAATTTGAAGCTTTCACTGCTGGGTCGTATTGCTGCGATAAAAATGAATGTATTGCCTAGAATGTTGTTCTTGTTTCAAACATTGCAAATTGTGGACAAAATGGACTGTTTCAAGAAGTGGCAGAGAGATATTTCTAGATTTGTCTGGCAGGGCAAGAAGCCTAGAATAAAATTTAAAATACTAACAGATGCAAAGGAAAGAGGTAGATTTGCCCTGCCAGACTTTAAACTTTACTATGAATCAGCAACTTTCTGCTGGTTGAAAGAATGGCTGCTTCTTGAAAACACAGACATTTTGGATTTAGAAGGTTTTAACAATGTATTTGGATGGCATGCATATCTGTGGTATGATAAGGTCAAAGCACATAAAGCATTTAAGAATCATATTGTCAGGAAAGCATTGTTTAATGTCTGGATAAGATATAAGGCTTTATTGTTTTTAATTATTTTTATTTTGTATTTTTCTTTTTTCTATTTTTCTTTTGTAATATTTTGAAAATCTTAATAAATATCTTATATTAAAAAAAGACCTTTCTGGGATTCCTTGACTATTGGTATAGAACTCCTTTAAGAACATTTTAAGAACCTGCTGGATCAGGCCAATGGCCCATCTAGTCCAAAAACCTGTGGCCAACCAGAGGTCTGTGGGAAACCCAAAAGCAGGACTCGAGCACAAGAGCAGTCTCACCCACTGTGGTTCCAGCAACTGGAATTCAGACAGAATTTTGCTCTCTTGGTTGCTGCTGTTGTTGAAAAGTACTGTATATGGCTTGTCGATGTTTTAACTGGTGTTATTTATTGATTTTATGTATACTGTGAACCACTTTGAAATTTATAAAATGTATAAATGAAGAATAGCATTTCAGTATTAAAAAAACACACAGTGAAGTAAAATAATTGGGGAACAATGCTGGTCCACCTGGAAGTGAACCAGAGCACTCTGTAATTGTGGTGAGAATGCTGGAATAGGGCCAAGGAGACAAGCGTTTCAGTGTCACCCAGCCATGAGGCTCACAAGGCACCTTGGGGCCAGTGACTATTTACTGACCTTACTCCTACAGGGTCTTGTGAGGATAAAGTGGGAATATTTTGTGTGGTGGGGGGCAGGGACAGGGTGGGGGGGAGAGACCCATGCTTGTCACCACAAGTTATTTGGAAGAATTGAAGTATAAAATTATTAGAAGTTAGGAAGCATCTGGCCCTGTTCATTTCAGAACATCACCCTGGATTATGACCCAAGTTGGTCTGGAGTTTCCCAAATTTGGGAGGGTGGACTCTCCTTCTCCATCTTCCCCGGCCCTTTTCTTACAGTCACCAGGAAGCTACAGTGGTAACTGGAGGAGGAGAAAATGAAGCACATAAATAATGAAGGAGTGTAGAGAAGCATCCCTGATGCTCAGCTCATCAGATTACAACTCAGATTCCATCACTGGTTCTCATGTGCTGACAGGTAGTTAGAAAATTGTGGTGGGTGTGCAGTCTGAGCATGCCCAAAGTAAGAAAGGAGGCAAAAGCCATTTTTCTGTAAGGAAGGGTAAAAAATTAGGAAAGAGAACTGGAGCATCTCTGAGGTGGCCTTTTAAATGGGGGTCTAGGAGTCTGCACGGCCAAGAGCCTGAAAGAAGGGTGGTTCTTCAGTGGTGGAGCACCTGCTCTGAACGCATCTCCAGGTGGGGTGGCAAAAGACTCCTTCCAGAAGCCCTTTAGAGCTGCTGCCAGTCAGTGGGACTGGTGGCAGGCAACCTGTGGCCCTCCAGATGTCGATGGACCCAAACTTCCATCCTCCCCAGTCACCATGCCCAATGGCAAGAGATTGCATGAGCTGCAAACATCTCCTGAAAAGCAGTCTGAAAGCTTAACAACAGTCCAACAACAACCTATCAAACAAACAAACAAACAAACAAACAAACAAATAGTCCACCATCTGGAGGGTTTTGAGTCATCCCCCCACCCCGGCAGTGTAGACCATGGAAAACTAGATGGAGCAGTGGTCTGACTCTGTATAAGGCAGCTTCATATGTTCCTGATCATGAGGTGCCCTGTGACAAAACATAGAATCCTACACCAGATTCTAGTCCTCGTTGCCATTTTACGTACCTGAAAAGTATCCACAACCCGATGAAGAAATTCAATGACAAAAAGCGGGGGTACCTCTGTCTGGATCACTGCCACAAAGAAGATCTTGTGCCGATAGACACTCAAGAGATAGTGGTGAGGGGTGGGGATCACGGGGGGCACATTTTCTGCCTCTGAGGCTCTTTCCTGTGCCTCAAAGAAGTAGTCACAAACCGAGCGGCTAACCACACTTTTCCAGTGTTTCTCAAGGAAGATGTCTCCAGAAGAGTTGATCAGGAAGAGGCTGTGAATCATGGCTGGTCCAACAGGGAAGCACAACGCTGGAGATGCCTTGCCAAGTCCAGAGGAAGTTGGACTGTGCTACTTCAGATCTTTAAAAAAATCAACAGTGACAAAATATATATTACTTCATTGAGTGTTATTGAGGAAGGCCAGTTCACAAGTGTTGTACTAGCACCTGGGAGACCAGGATTCAGATCCCAGCTCAAGCATGAAGCTCACTGTCTCTCTGCCTAACTACCTCACAGGGTTGCTGTGAGGATAAAAAGATGGGATATAAAAGGAGTAATCAGAACAAATAAATCTCAGGACCAAAGTAATTTCACCCCACCCAGTCCTTATTGCCCAGCAGCCACAGCAGCTCCCATCCAGCTGCTCAAGATGGTTCACTGTTAAAACAGTGTTTATGGAAGACAATCTCACTCGGCTACGAATGATCGCCAAAGCAGCAGCAGCAGCAGCAGCAGCTCATGAGGGTGTTGGGGTGGTTATATGCAATCTCAGTTTTAATACTGTTTGTGCCTTCAGAAGTTTAAGGACAGACCTACAGCTTTGTTTCCATGTTTAACTTCCTGCTGAAACCCTGTTATCTCTTTATGCTGCAATTAGGGGCCCCTCCAGGCGGCAATAATGCTGAGGAGGCATCCCAGAATAACCAAGGAGGGGGAATGATGTGTGGCTGGTCCAGTATACACCCACCACTAATGCCCCATTACTGTGTCAATGACATCTTGCAGAATAGATCTTCAAAACAAAAAACACACACCACCATCCCCCCGAACCCTTGGCCAGTCTCCATTCACACACCCTCTCATGTCCCTCTACTTCAGCCCCCACTTCCTCAAATTTCAGACTGCTCACTTTATCAATCATCTATTAAGCTTGAGCCAGTCTTGTCCCTTCACTTCCAGGTGCCCCATTACAAGTAAGATACCTTCATTTCATTCCTAGCCTTCATCCAATTAGCTCATCCTGTGTTAAGCTTTGGAGACTACAGCAAACTGAGAGATGGTTCACACTTGCAGTCACAACCAAGAGAGAATTGGAGTGAGAATTTCAGGTGTGGGACCATGGCAGGAAACGTGATGTGATTATGATGCAATTGCATGGATGGAAAGTAACAGCGACAGTATTTGCAGAAATGGTGTTATGTTTTCTGCATGTACTGATCAGTTCCAGTTAGGCTTTCTCCACAGGGTCACATACCTTGTGAAGGCTTGAGTCTGACCAACAAGCACTCTCTCTACAATGACATCCATGCACCAATGTCAAATATCAAGGGAATGCACAGGGGCATTTCTGACAATGCTGCACATTTATGGATCAGATTCTCGCTTAGGGTTTGCCAGAACCCAAACCTCAATGCGTTTCAAGAGCAGAATAAAACTTATTTTATTTGTGCAGTTGTTTGACAGCTGGGATTGCAGACTTTATTTAAATTTACAAGAATGTTTCCTTTCTTAGCTGCTTATAATAAAATGCTAGTATTACAAATTAATGTGGTACCAGATAATAATATACTATGTGACCCCAAAGCTCTGTTGTGAATTTCTCCCAGGTTTTCCCTTAGTAATCACCAGGGTCTCCAGCATCCACATTCCTGTTTTTCTATTCAGGGATCCACAATTGCACTTGCCAGTCTTCCCCTAGAAAAAGCAAGGATAGCATTAGGGACAGCCTCTGAGCTTCTCTGCTTGGGAGGAGTGGAGGGGCCACATTGCACCTAAGAGGCACTCAGCAAGTAGACTTCTCATCATTTCCCAAATGGCTCTGAGGTTCAGGGCAACAAAGACAACACCCCCCCCTTCCCACCTCAAAGTTGGGGAAGATGTCAAGGTATTCTCACCCCTTGCATTTTAAATAAAAGCACACATTCTACTCGTGTAAAAACACCAGGCAGGCCCCACGCTGATTCCTGGACCGTCCATGGGCCGGATTGAGAAGGCGATTGGGCCGCATCCGGCCCCTGGGCCTTAGTTTCCCTACCCATGCTGTAAGTCAACCCCCCTACACAACACAAGTTGTAAATCTGCAAGCAACCCCAGCTGCAGTCTCTCAGCTCTCCAGAATAAAAAGCCCGTCCATGGATGTTGCTTGTAATTCTTAAAATCCTCATTACAACTGCATAGCTCACAGCTAGACATCCACAGGGTTGTTGTTTTTAAGAACCAAGAGCTCTACCCCCACATTACAGCCTGTGGTATTTCTAAGAATTCCTATTACAATTGCCCCAGAGCACAGGGAGGATTTCTGCTAACTCGACTATTACTTAGTGATGTGGGTTAATAAAATAAATGAATTCCCCCTCCCCCATACAACTTAGGGAAATTTGCACTGAATAGTTTTCTGTTTCCATCAGAAGATATTGTGATGCATTGGAGTAATCTAATTTAGCACATTCGTTTTACTTGCATTTAGCAAACAGATTAAAAAATTAAAACTCCAAAGTAGCCTAATATTGAATTATTGCACTTGGTATCCATTCATTCTTAGTAACAAACTTTTAAAATGGAAGCATTTTCATAGAAAAATAAAGAGCTGGAAAATGTGGAATGTTTTCAACTCAACATCGCTATTACGACCCTACTGTCTTCTAGGATGCTAAGCTGAAGACCCTCATGGAGCTCCTAAGCATCCCCTCTGGGACACCTCCATGCCTAACACACCAGCACATGAGCCTGAGCCCCCCTCCCACTTACGCAAACACTCCCTTTCATGCAACCCTCCACACCTCCGGAACGCAGAGCCCTATATCTTGTGTACCTTTTCAACTCCCTGTTCTCCATTGCAACCCCACAGATTTCACCCACATGACCTCATTGAATCCCCATAGCAACCTTGCCAGGGAGATGAAGCCGAGACAGTGACTGGCCCAAAGGGGCTTCATGGCCGTGTCAGGATTTGGTCTCCCAGGTCCTACCCTGACCAGCGCTCTAGCTGCTGCACACACTGGCTCAAGCAGCCTTTGCCAAAGGCGGTGCCCTCTGCAGAGGGGAGTCGGAGTGGAACACCACCTAGAAGAGTGTTTCCCAAACCTGGGGCTCCAGCTATTTCTGGACTACAACTCCCACCATCCCCGGCTAGCGATACCAGCAGGGAGAGATGATGGGAACTGGAGTCCAAAAGCAGCTGGCAGCCGACGCTTGGGAAACACTGACCTAGAGGGCGCAGCGTTCCCCACGGGCGGAGCCCCGCGAGACTGCGCCTCTGAACCCCCGGTGGGCCGCAGCCCCGCCTTCCCGCCCGGGAGTCTCGGCCCCCGGGGCTCCAGGGTCCGGCCCGCCCGCGCCCCCCGCCCCGGCTCACCGGACGCTTCCTCTCCTCGCCAGAGCCTTGGCCACGCCCCTTACCCCGGCGGTCTCCGCTGATTGGTTCGCGGCAGACAGCCCCTCGCCCTCCCCGCCCCGCCGGCAGCACCAGCTGAGAAGGGGGCGGCTGCGTGGGGCGGAGCTCCTCCACGTCGGCCGCTGATAGGCTGGAGCGAAGGGGCAATAGCGGGGCGACCTACCCGAGTGGCAGCCGCGGCGGCCCGTGAGCCTCGACCGCAGCGGAGAGCGGGGCTGGCGATTGGTCGGCAGCAGGGGGGCTCTTTCCGCGGCCCTTAGCAACGGGCCGTCGCCCGAACCCGCGCCTCGTCCGCCCACGCACGCGCCGCGCGTGACGCTCAGGTGGGCCTCGCGCGAGAAAGAGGGCGGGAGGGCAGTGACGTCATCGAGGAGCGGCCGCAGCGGGCGCGTCATTCTGGCTCTTTTATGGGCGCCTGAAGAGCCGAAAACACAGCGGGGGGGGGGGTGCCTGGGCAGTTCTCTTTCCCAAGGGCCTCTTTCCGCAAGAGCTTTCTCCCGATTGCAGTGCAGAGTGTTTGAGGACCGGGACATTCGCAGGGTAACCAAAATCCTTGTTTACAAAGCTGTTGTACTACCAACATAACTGTATGCTTGTGAAACATGGACCACCGATGAACGCCATCTCCAGCTCCTCGAAAGATTCCATCAATGGGGTCTCTGAAAATTTGATACATCCCTTGGGAAGACAAGCGAACTAATGCCAGTGTACTGGAAGAAGCAAAGATCACCAGTGTTGAAGCAATGATTCTTCAACAACAACTTTGTTGGACTGGTCATGTTGTGCGGATGCCTGACGATCGTCTTCCAAAGCAACTACTCTATTCCGAACTTAAAAATGGAAAGTGTAATGCTGGTGGTCAACAAAAGAGGTTTAAAGACTGTCTCAAGGCAAATATAAAAAAATGTAGTATAAACACTGACAACTGGGAAACACTGGCCTGCGAGTGCTCCATTTGGAGAACAGCCTTTACCAAAGGTGGGCTTTGAAGGCACTCGAATTCAGGACGCAAGGGAGAAATGTGCTAAGAGGAAGGCACGCTTGGCAAATCCTCACCGTGATCAACTCCCACCCGGAAACCAATGTCCCCACTGTGGAAGGACGTGTGGATCCAGAATTGGCCTCCACAGTCACTTATGGACTCACTGCTAAAACCCTGTTTTGGAAAACAATCTTACTTGGCTACAAGTGATCACCAAAGAAGATTGATGGAGACTTGGAACAAGAGCTTAATGTGCCTTGATTAGAGGACTGTGGACTGCTATTCCTCTCCATCACAGGTTGTCTGGGATGGATGAAAATAAACCTGTTTGGTTGGGAGAAGGCTCTCCCAAGTGAGGCTGGCTTGGATAGATGACTTGTGACTAACTTGTTTGGATTATGGGTTCTCCAGCCTCTGGCACTGGAATTATAGACCTGGGACTGCTTGGAGTGAGATGAAGACCCATGAGGATAGAATGACAGGCCTGGGACTAGAATGTTGGGTCTCTGGGACTGGAATGTCAGACTAGGGATTCCACACCTGGAATTCCAGTCTCAGGGGTCATTATTATTTTACCTGTTTGGAAATGTAATGAAACTGAAGGTACTTTTTTTCACCTTTGGTGGACATGCCCAAAGATTAAGGCATTCTGGGAGATGATCTATAACGAAATGAAAAAGGTATTTAAATATACCTTTCTGAAGAAACCAGAGGCCTTTCTCCTGGGCATAGTCGGCCAATTGGTGCCAAAGAAGGACAGAACTTTCTTTATGTATTCCACAACAGCAGCAAGAAT
Source organism: Podarcis liolepis (assembly GCF_965112155.1). Classification (NCBI taxonomy): domain Eukaryota; kingdom Metazoa; phylum Chordata; class Lepidosauria; order Squamata; family Lacertidae; genus Podarcis; species Podarcis liolepis. Next base: position 1,477,256 of record NC_139561.1, on the reverse strand, counting down.
ACTTATTGCAAAGTATTGGAAGACACAAGATCTACCCACTCTGGAAGCATGGCAGATGAAGGTGATGGACTATATGGAACTGGCGGAAATGACTGGCAGAATCCGAGACCAGGGAGAAGAGTCGGTGGAAGAAGATTGGAAGAAATTTAAATACTATTTACAGAAACATTGTAAAATTAATGAATGTTAGAATGATGTTGGAATGAATCTATGTGACTTTAGCAAAAATGTATCAAAGATTTAAGAAAAATAGACTGTTAATTGGTGAAAAGAGGGAAAGTAAACTTATATTAAGATCAAGATAAATTTTCAGGATAAAAATTTTGAAGAGAGGGAAAGGATTTGCTGAAATGGATAATTGACTTAGAATACAAAAAAGGGAGGTGTGAGGAGGTCAGGGAAACAAGCAAATGAAAGATACCGTATTTTTTGCACCATAACACTCACTTTTTTCCTCCTAAAAAGTAAGGGGAAATGTCTGTGCGTGTTATGGAGGGAATGCCTACGGGTGGCATGCCTATGGATTTTCCTCCTCTAAAAACTATGGGCGTGTTATGGTCGGGTGCGTGTTATAGAGCGAAAAATACGGTAAGTTATGGGAAGGCTCGATTTGTTTTTTCTTTTGTTTTTAATTGTTTCTATTTTTCTGTTTTTTTATTGTGGTGTGTTGTTTTGTCATTGTTTAATTTGGTGTTTTTTCTTTTGCCTTTTTGTAAACTTAAAACCTTAATAAATACAATTTTTTTTAAAAAAAATAATACATTTTACCTGTTTGTCAAGATGGAAGAACCCTTATATAAGAATTTGCCGCTGTCTGGAGAGCACATGCCAGCAGAGTCTGAAGAGAGGGGGCAAGGAGAGAATGGACTGCAAGTTGCCAAGGAAACAAGCAGGCAGGATCTAGGTGAGGGGTCAAGTGGTAGAGCGGGAGCCTGCACAGAGTGACAGCTTGTCAGAAAGGGAATCGGAGCCCATCAGTCACAGACGTCACTGGAGGGGAGGCGTACAAATAGAGGGAGAAGCAGCGCAGGAAAAAGACTTACTTCCGTTGCTTCTTCCATAGTAAGAGAAAGGGAAAGCAAAGTCCAGTTGAGTCATCGTAGGCTGTAATGGAGGCTGCTCAGGAGGAACCTGCTGGACTTTCTGTTTGTTCTTTGCAATAAATCTTCCTTTTTAATTAGCCAGACTTGTGCATTTTAAGTGCTGCTTACAATGTTAGAAGTGTGAACCCACCACAGTATTTGGTAGATCCTGATTCAGCTGTTTGGGAAATAGTTCACTTTTGTCTGAAGCACTTCTGAGGTTGCTTGATTCACCTCAGGGTCCAAATCCAGTTCTGGGGGAAAATGAAGCTACTTCCTGCCCTGCTCAGTGTGGTGTAGTGGTTAAGAGCAGTGGACTCGTAATCTGGGGAACCGAGTTCGCGTCTCCGCTCCTCCACCTGCAGCTGCTGGGTGACCTTGGGCCAGTCACACTTCTCTGAAGTCTCTCAGCCTCACTCACCCCTCAGAGTGTTTGCTGTGGGGGAGGAAGGGAAAGGAGATTGTTAGCCACTTTGAGACTCCTTAGAGTAGTGATAAAGCGGGATATCAAATCCAAACTCCTCTTCTTCTATTATGAGGACTAAAAAACATTTTCCCTCTATTGGCAGAAATGGAATTTGCAGGCATTGTAACCACTGCACAGTTCATATAGCAGTCCTAATTACAGGTGAATAGATCCAGTTTTGGTTTATTTGTTTATTCTGGATGTGCTTAAATTTTACTTCTTTTTAAAGGGAAACGTCTACCAACTTTTTAAATTTCTTGATAGAAATTGATGAAATTTGCAAACATAGTATACCCTTCTGAAGATATCAGGCCTGTCCTGTCAGCTTGTGGAAGGATAGCTACAGTAGTTTTCCTACAAGGGCAGCCTTTATAGTTTTAAGGTGAGCTAAAAATGAACCACTTAACCTCCTTTAATGTTTTGTGAACAATAAATTTGATAATTGTACACATGGGAGGCACCCCTAGTTAAACAAACACGCAAACAAGCCTGACCAAATGGCAAACCAATATGGGTCTATGTGCAAGGCACCTTTAAAGTTTACATTTTTTTTGTTTGGTAGGAGACAGCTAAAAATGATTTGATTCACTCCCAGTGGTTTCTCAGGCAATAATTTTATTATGCGAATAACATACATTGCAGAGGTGCCCCCTAGGAAAATAGCCTGCAGAATTTCAGAGGCCCAATCTTGCAACATCCCTGTTTTTGCCTAGTCATGAGATTGCAAGTATCTCTAGGACCATATACAACAGTCAGGATGGGTGAAGTTAGAATCAAATAGGAATATATACAATTGCATCAGGCGTCCTACTGGGAAGACCCAGTTTTCTGAGTGCAAGTTCTGGAAGTTGGGCAATAGGGGCAGTACAGGATTCCTTTTGGTGTACCGACCTCCCCACTGCACCAAGGATTCCCTGTCTGAGCTGCTTCAGGTCGTGGCGGATGTTCTGGAGACACCTAGTTTGGTTGTCCTAGGGGATTTTAACATCCATACCGACACGACCTTACAAGGCCGCTCGGGACTTCGTGGAAAGCATGGCCTCCATGGGGCTGTCCCTGAATAAGTTGGGCCCAACTCATAGTCATGGACATGCCTTAGACCTGGTATTCACCTCTAGTGATGTGGGTGATCTGACACTAAGTAAAAGTGAAACAAAAGAAGTGCCATGGTCAGATCACTTCCTGGCGCAAGTGGACTTCTCTGCGACCCTTCCCCTCTGCAGGGAGGTGGGACCAATTCGGATGGTCCGCCCCGCCACTTAATGGATCCAAATGGTTTCCAGAGAGTGGTAGGGGATGCTTTATCCCATGTTGATGGCCTTTCAGCTGATTACCTGGTGGCCCGCTGGAATGCGGAGTTAACCAGGGCTATCAACTGTCTGGCTCCGAAATGCCTTTTCCGATTGCATGGAGCCCGGACAGCCCCGTGGTTTTCTTCAGAGCTGAGGGTGATTGTTTCATCGCTGAGACGGCTAGAGCATCGGTGGCAGAAAACTCACTCCGAATCTGACCGGACACAGGTTAGAGCTCAACGTCGAGCCTACCAAGTGGCGATAACGACGGCGAAGAAGACTTTCTTCACCGCCTCTATTGCATCTGCAGAAAATAGTAGCAGGAGACTCTTTCAGGTGGTCCGCAACTTAACGGAACCACCTTTACCACCGGGGCCTTGTAAAGACCCCAAGATCTCCTGCAACGATTTTGCAAAGTTTTTTGCAGATAAAATCACTCATATTCGGAAGGAGCTAGACACCACCGTGGGAGCAGGGCTGGGGCGGGAGAGTGCTAGAGCCCTGTCTGGTCAAGTGGCATGGAATCAATTTCAATCCGTTACCCCGAGGATGTGGACAGGCTGCTTGGACACGTGAAACCAACCACCTGTCTCCTTGATCCTTGCCCATCCTGGCTAATAAAAGCAAGCCGGGAAAGGCTGGGCGATGGGCTCTGTGGGGTGGTGAATGCTTCCCTCTGTGAGGGAACATTCCCAGATCCACTGAATCCACTGAAAGAGGTGGTCATTAAACCGCTTCTTAAAAAACATATTTAGACCCGGCCAGTATGGCCAACTATCGCCCAGTCTCAAATTTTCCATTCTTGGGCAAGGTGATTGAGCGCGTGGTTGCTGAACAAATCCGGGCACGCCTGGAGGATGCGGACCATTTGGATCCCTTCCAGTCAGGATTCATGGGACTGAAACTGCCTTGGTCGCACTGGTTGATGATCTCCGGTGAGCTAGGGACAAAGGCGAGAGTTGTTTCCTAGTTCTGCTGGATCTCTCAGCGATCTTTGATACAATCGACCATAACATCCTTCTGGACCGTCTAGTGGGGCTGGGGGCACTGTTATACAGTGGTTTCGCTCCTTCCTCCTGGGCCGTGTTCAGAAAGTGGTGGTGGAGGATGAGTGTTCAAACCCCTGGGGCCTTACTTGTGGGGTGCCTCAGGGTTCCGTCCTCCCCCCCATGCTTTTTATGAAGCCGCTGGGAGAGATCATCAGGGGGTTTGGACTGGGTGTCCATCAATATGCAGATGATACCCAGCTCTACCTCTCTTTCAAATCAGAACCAGTGAAGGCGGTGAAGGTCCTGTGTGAGTGCCTGGAGGCGGTTGGAGGATGGATGGCGGCTAATGGATTGAAGTTGAATCCCGACAAGACAGAAGTACTGTTTTTGGGGGAGGAGGCGGGCTGGTGTGGAGGACTCCCTGGTCCTGAATAGGGTAACTGTGCCCCTGAAGGACCAGGTGCGCGGCCTGGGAGTCATTTTGGACTCACAGCTGTCCATGGAGGCGCAGGTCAATTCTGTATCCAGGGCAGCTGTCTACCAACTCCACCTGGTACGCAGGCTGAGACCCTACCTGCCCGCAGACTGTCTCGCCAGAGTGGTGCATGCTCTAGTTATCTCCCGCTTGGACTACTGCAATGCGCTCTACGTGGGGCTACCTTTGAAGGTGACTCGGAAATTACAACTAATCCAGAATGCGGCAGCTAGACTGGGGACTGGGGGCGGCCGCCAAGACCACATAGCACCGTTCTTGAAAGACCTACAATGGCTCCCAGTACGTTTCCGAGGACAATTCAAAGTGCTGGTGTTGACCTTTAAAGCCCTAAACGGCCTCGGCCCAGTATACCTGAAGGAGCGTCTCCACCCCCATCGTTCTGCCTGGACGCTGAGGTCCAGCGCCAAGGGCCTTCTGGCGGTTCCCTCATTGCGAGAAGCAAAGCTACAGGGAACCAGGCAGAGGGCCTTCTCGGTAGTGATGCCTGCCCTGTGGAACGCCCTCCCATCAGATGTCAAAGCGATAAACAACTACCTGACATTCAGAAGACATCTTAAGGCAGCCCTGTTCATGGAAGTTTTTAATGTGTGATATTTTAGTGTTTTTTGGTTTCTATGGAAGCCGCCCAGAGTGGCTGGGGAAACCCAGCCAGGTGGTCGGGGTACAAATAATAATAATAATAAATAAATTATTATTATTATTATTATTATTATTTGGTAGGAATGCTTCAAAATATAAATGCCAGTCCTTTTATCATAACCTTTTGAGAGGGTGCAGGTTTGACAGGCCAAGACAGATCATTGTACAACCTGGATACCTACAGCACTGCTAGCTACACAGTGCAATCATGCTTCTCATCTCTGTTGCAGTGGTGCCAAATTGATATGTCAAATGCCTGCACAAAAGCCTGTGGGAACTTACCCGCAAACCAGACTGCTGCTAAAAAAAGTGCAGAGACAACACCCATCATAAATCATCTAAAAAATCTAAGTACTGCAGTGTTTCATGAAGGCCAACAAATAAGGAAACAAATTTGGGACATAAGTAAAGGGTGATCCAGCTGCTTATGCCTGTGAAAGGTGCCTAGGAAAAGAGCAACACAAAGGTTTGACATGTACCTGTGGTTGTATTAGCCCAGCTGAAAAACGAACTGTTCCATGACAGAATGTCCCTGATTAAATGCTGTTACACATTTTCACTGTCTCAATGATTAAGAATGGGCCTATAACCTGGCAACTGAAGGGTGATGTGGGGCTTTTAAAAAGAGTGTAATGTTCTCTAGCTTCTGCTAGTCCAGTGGTATTTTTGGTTCTCCTCATCCCACCAAAGAGCTTTGGAAATAAATTGTGCTGATGTGTGTTACCAGAAAAATCCGAGGGCTCCCTTGGACAAAAACAAAGACACCAACCAGGATAACTTGGAGCAAAACAGCAGCCTGTAGGCTTGGCCTTTATTGAACTGTTGCAACAGGGTGGTCCCCTCACTTGCAGGAGAGAGGAGGGACCCAGAAAAATGGTGTGCAAGGTCTTATAAAGACTTTTGAAATTCCCATCCTGTAGATCAAGCCCACCCCCAGAAACATCATGCATACATCACAGAAAGGAGGGGCTGAGGGAGGAGTTGTGGTGGTAACCTGAGTGTCCTGTCACCTGGCTGGTTCCCCCTTTCCCCCTCCCCATGAGTACTTTCCAGGTGACAGAGGGGAGTTTGCAGTTTCCTGCCCCCAGAGGGAAGAGCTGATTATTGTCCTTTGTTCCAGTCTGTGCTGAATCCACTACCATATGCAAGTTCTTTGTGATCTTGATGGCCTTCTGTCTAGAAGAAGAAGAAGAGTTTGGATTTGATATCCCGCCTTTCACTCCCTTTAAGGAGTCTCCAAGCGGCTAGCATTCTCCTTTCCCTTCCTCCCCCACAACAAACCCTCTGCGAGGTGAGTGGGGCTGAGAGACTTCAGAGAAGTGTGACTGGCCCAAGGTCACCCAGCAGCTGCAGGCGGAGGAGCGGAGACGCGAACCCGGTTCCCCAGATTACGAGTCTACCGCTCTTAACCACTACACCACACTAGGACCATCAGGGTTGGCATAGCAACTGGGCAGGGCTCCTGTGGATGTGCTGGTATGCTGAAGGGATTATGGGTGCCCTGTATCAAACCTTCCCCATTTTGTAGTCCTTCCTTCATGGAGTAAAATAAAAGTGGAACAGTGCAAATCCGATGTATGGTTGATTTTCTATGAATTTATAACAGAAGTGTAGCGTATGTAGTGTGTGAGTGTGTGTGAAGTTTGTACAAACTGAATGACGGGGGGGGGTGTTTCCCTGCTACATGTGTAAAGCAGAAGTTTGGAAACATCTGTTCTTAGTGTGAAAAGAGGACCCTTGCAATTTTTACTTTGGTGGACTACAACTCCCATTCCATCCTGGGCCTTAAGCACAGTGTTTTAGCTGGACCTGGGAAAACACCTTTTCGCTAAGCTTTCTATCGTTATCTTTCTAACCAGTGACATATTTGCTCATTTGTTAAATGTTGTGGTTTTTTAATGTGAATGACATGCTCTTGGTGACTGTGGTTAATGCTTAATAACATCACTGGGGCTGCTTCAGGTCTCCATTTTGGGCCATGAAATCTCACTTGGCTGCTCTGTTAGAGAACCTTAGTTTGTAAGCCAAATCTTCTCAAGAGGCTACAACAACAACAAAACAATTTATACCCTGCCCATCTGGCTGGCTTTCCCCAGCCACCCTGGGCGGTTTCCAGCAAAATATTAAAATACAATAATTCATCAAATATTAAAAGCTTCCCTAAACAGGGCTGCCTTCAGATGTCTTCTAAAAGTCAGATAGTTGTTTATTTCTTTATTTATTTCATGCCCCTCACCAGCCTTGCTCTGCACCCTCCTCAAGAGTTTTTCCCTAGTTCCCTTGAACTGGGATGATGCTTCTTGCTTAACTAGACTGAGAGATTATCAGGGTGGGGGTGTTGGCATAGAAAGCGTGGCTTTTGCACAGCTGGAATGAAGCCCCTTGTACAAAGAGGAGTCACCTTAATTGTTCCACTCCCTTTTGCCTCTGATCCTGCCCAACTCTGGCCTACAGCCCCTGAAAGGTTGCCTGCAAGAGATTGTGCTAAAATAGCCCCCTGCCACAACTTTATGGTGTGCCCCCCCCCAAAGTATCAGTATAGATGAAAGGTGGGCTAAAATGAATATTTTTAGTAATAAAGGGACTCACAAATAAATAATTGCTGAGGTGCACCCACAACTGTGAGGCTTTCCAGCCTGGTACTATTGGCTAGGGTCTACCTGTGATGTCACAAAGGCACATCACAGCTGAGTGGCTTTAGGTGTGTGTCTTTTCCTTTTACCCAACTGAACACAGCAAGCAACACATGTGACATTGAGCATTGCCCAATTTTCTTCCACCTGTAGGAGGCAAATTGTCAGATGGATGGTGGTGACCATCCAGCAGCAGGAGCCCTAATAACTTGCTGAATGGGATTGCAGCTTGAAGGGGGCTGATATCCACAGCTGGAAGCTGACTGATACCTAGTGGTAGACCTAGCAGAAGCTGGCAGATATTGAAGTCAGTGAAGTTTGTATTCAGATACTGCTAAGTGCTACACAAGGCACCATCTGGGGTGGCTCAGGGGGCCTAGCCCCCCCCCCAAATCCAAAGGGGGTTAAGCCCCCTCAAAATTCTGCAGCATCCAGATGGGCTGTCCCCCACCCCCAAGTGGGCAATTCATCTTTGGAAGCTGGTCTGGAGAAGCCAGTGGATATCTGTGGGTATGTGAATGGAGAATGAACAATGAGTGAACGTGTCCATTGACATTCTTCATGGCTGTCAGCTGGTGCATGTTTTTGTGTGTGAATGGGAGGTTTCAGATGTGGTTGTGGTGAATGAATGCAATGTGTGACAGGAAACTGGTGTATATTCATGAATAGATGAAGCCCCTGGAAGTTGGAAGGATGAACTTAATGGATGAGGTTGCCAGGCTGGAGTCAGTTGAGCTGCCTGGTGATGCTCTTGAATGGAAGCCGTGCCCTTCATTGTCTCAGTTTGCTTTTTCCAAAGATGTCTGAACTCAGTGAGGTTTTCTCAAGAGCACCTCTGAAAGCAATGAAGAGAATTGCAGTGCTTAAGGCTTAAGCAACCCAACTTACATTTATAAATGAATGGCTTTCTCAATACATCTAGCTCTACAGTAGTGTAAATTCCATTTTATGGAAAATCAAATATCTGAGTTTTATCGTGTGTGTCCCCCACAGCACCCCCAGTATCAGTACGCCTGGGGAGTGGGCTGGGTGAGAAATAAACAATAAATCAGTGCTGAGGAGATGGTGCTGATGTCTCTCCAGCTGTAGCCATTGGCTGCAAACTGTCTGTGATGTCACAAAAAGGACATGGTGGCTGAGGAGAAAAAGTCCCCTGTGATATCCCTGAGCTGCCTTGAGGTCTCCTCTGGGTCTGGAGTGCTTCTGACCTGGCAGCCCTTGCCTCAAGCGATGATAGATCCAGGACAAGCGCCAATGCATGGAGCTGCTCCTTAAACCCCATTAAGAACAAGTAATTTGTCAATGCCTTGGCACAGGGAACCCCACCCGCCAGCACTTCCATCTCATCAGGATTTGTTTAAAATGGCTTTGGGAAACCTTTGGTCTTCCCGATGTTGCTGAACTGCAACTCCCACCATCCTGAGTTGTAGTTCAGCAACATCAGAAGAGCCAAAGGTTCCTAGCTTTGAGGACACCCACGATGGTGGTCATCGCCACATGTTACAGCAGCCTATTCCACAGCTTAGCCGTGGCACGTAAACTGAAGTCACTCTGTGCTGCAAGAATCATCTGGTGTTGAGCTTCACTCACTGACTGAGAGTTCTGGTTTTATCAGAGAGGGAGAAAAACTCACTTTCTCCATAGCATACATAATTTTAATTATGTCTGTCATGTTTCTCCCCACCCCCCACCCTGCAATTACTGCCTTTCCTACCCCCAGTCCGGAAAGCCCCAAATAATCAGTCAAGTCTGGTTGCACACCTCTACCCCTAGGTAATTCCTGAATGGTGTTGTGGGGATGACCTTTCCTTCATTTCTGACAGGTTGTGGGACAAAATGGGAGAGGAAAGCAACATTGAGAAAGCCCCCCCCCCCAGACCTTTTTGTTTGTGTGTCTGCTGGGGCACATATAACACCAGCACATCTCCAAAATGCTAATGGTGCAAGACATTGCATCCACAAAGACCAGGTTTATGAAGCAGTTAAGAGACCCCAGGGGATTGTGAATCTGATGCAAAAGCAGCTGGTGCCCTGAAGTTGTGGCCTGTCATTTACATTAGCTCTTGCTGTGCTGCACTGACATCTTCAGTTTGCAGATGGAGACCAAGCAAGCTGCTTTCATTTCTTAAGCAAGTCCAAAGCAACTGCACTTTCTCCTCCCTCTCAGGTTAGTGGGAAGTGATTAGAGCCCTTGGTATTATAGATATTTCTACTATATATTTTAGAACGTGTCCAGAGGAGGGCAACCAAAATGGTCAAAGGCCTGGAAACGATGCCTTATGAGGAACGGCTAAGGGAGCTGGGCATGTTTAGCCTGGAGAAGAGGAGGTTAAGGGGTGATATGATAGCCATGTTCAAATATAGAAAAGGATGTCACATAGAGGAGGGAGAAAGGTTGTTTTCTGCTGCTCCAGAGAAGCGGACACGGAGCAATGGATCCAAACTACAAGAAAGAAGATTCCACGTAAACATTAGGAAGAACTTCCTGACAGTAAGAGCTGTTCGACAGTGGAATTTGCTGCCAAGGAGTGTGGTGGAGTCTCCTACTTTGGAGGTCTTTAAGCAGAGGCTTGACAACCATATGTCAGGAGTGCTCTGATGGTGTTTCCTGCTTGGCAGGGGGTTGGACTCAATGGCCCTTGTGGTCTCTTCCAACTCTGATTCTATGATTCTATTCTATGATTCTAGAAATATTATTTTAATTATTTATAAAAATCTCTATACACTGCTATTCATAAAAAATAATATCAGAGCAGTTTACAACAATTGTGCATAAAACCATACAATTAAAAAATGGAAAAAGGACAAAATCAGAAATCAGCTATTGTGAAAGGATGATCACCTGGCTGTGAGTCGTGAAGGCTGCTCCTGCAAGGCCCTTTCCACCTGGTGTGGGGGGCCACACTCACCAGCCCCACTGAAGAGGCTCCTCATGAGGCCGGAGGAACAGCACTATGCCTGGCAACCAATCCTAATTACTGGATTCTTCTGCCCCACCTTTTTGTGCCTGCCAAACAGCCGTGTCACGCTTATGATAATTTTTTATTCTTTTGTTAACTATGCTGTTTTAAATGTGTATTTTATATTTGACTTTGTTTAGCAATGTTTTTTCTTTTTGAAATGTTTAAGTTTTTTTGGGTTAACTTTGTTTTAAATATGTATTCTGTAGTTGACCTCCTTTGTAATGTTTTATTTTGACATCTTTAAGATAGCATTTTAGTTTTCTGTTAATTATGTGGCTTTGACTGTATACTCTGACTTCAGAAATGTTTAATTCTGGATTGTTTTATTGATGTTTTAATATGCTGTAAACTGCTTTGAGATTTTTCTTAAAAATATAAAGCGGTATAGAAATAAAATTAATAATGATGATGATGTATTCTTAATTGCCTGCATAAGCCTTTTTCAGCAGAAACAGACAGCGCCTACAGAATCTCTGTTGGCAGAGCAGCCAACACTACTGGGCCAGTGACAGGAAAGGATTGGTTTCTTGTCAAATGAACCTCCCCAATTTAGGGATCAGCCAACAACACTCCTGCAGATGTGTTTGAAATATATGCAGCCATAGTTTGGATCCAATTAGATGCCATTTTGAATCAAGATGGCAGACTGAATCTTTCAAACTGCCCCGAATTTAACCACTGAATTTCAAAACGGCACTGATTTTTTGATTTCTCAGAATTCTGGAACAATGCTGGGTAAAACAGAATTCTTAGTGTGGGTTGTTGTTTGCATCAGTCAGGCTAATCCAGACTTAGATGAGAATAAATTCCAGTACTCAAAGCTCTCGAGTGTGGAAAAGATTCTTCATTCATTTGATCAAGGAAAAGGTTTTGCTTTATTTATTTATTTATTAAAAATATTTATGCTCCAATCGGGCAGCTAACAAGCAAGTTAGAAAGAGAGCAGAGATTGTTATCACCACTTTTGTTTATTCTGGTCCTGGAGGTTTTAGCAAGAAATATTAGAGCTGACAAAGATGTGGCAGGAATAAAAATAAAGAAAAATGAGCATAAATTGAAAGCCATTGCGGACAAGAATTCTCTTCCTAGAGTAATTGAAAAATTTCAAAAGTTTGGACAGGTGGCAGGGTTTAAACTCAATAAAAACAAAACTAAATTGTTAGTCAAAAATCTTAAAGAATCAGAAAAGAGTTATCCAAACTTATAGACATAGAAATTCATAAAAAGGTAAAATACTTCAGAATATGGTTCACGACAAAGAATCTTAATATCTACAAAGATAATTATGAAAAATTTGGAATGAAATAAAAAGGAATTTAGAAATATGGAACAGGATGAACTTTTCCCTTTTAGGAAGAATTGCAGCAATTAAAATGAATGTATTGCCCAAAATGTTGTTCCTCTTTCAGACAATACCGATAATAAGTACAGTGGTACCTCGGGTTAAGTACTTAATTCGTTCTGGAGGTCTGTTCTTAACCTGAAACTGTTCTTAACCTGAAGCACCATTTTAGCTAATGGGGCCTCCTGCTGCTGCTGCGCTGCCAGAACACGATTTCTGTTCTCATCCTGAAGCAAAGTTCTTAACCTGAAGCACTATTTCTGGGTTAGCAAAGTCTGTAACCTGAAGCGTATGTAACCTGAAGCGTATGTAACCTGAGGTACCACTGTAACAATGCCTGCTTCAAAAAATGGCAAAAAGATATTTCAAAATTTTTCTGGAGTGGGAAAAGGCCAAGAATAAAGCATAAAATACTTACAGATCTAAAAGAAAAAGGAGGCTTTTCTCTTCCAGATTTTAAAATTTATTAAAATTTATAGAGGAGGGAGAAAGGTTGTTTTCTGCTGCTCCAGAGAAGCGGACACGGAGCAATGGATCCAAACTACAAGAAAGAAGATTCCACCTAAACATTAGGAAGAACTTCCTGACAGTAAGAGGTGTTTGACAGTGGAATTTGCTGCCAAGGAGTGTGGTGGAGTCTCCTACTTTGGAGGTCTTTAAGCAGAGGCTTGACAACCATATGTCAGGAGTGCTCTGATGGTGTTTCCTGCTTGGCAGGGGGTTGGACTCGATGGCCCTTGTGGTCTCTTCCAACTCTATGATTCTATGATTCTACGAAGCAGTATGCCTTACTTGGATTCGGGAATGGATCAAATTGGAAAAAGAAGAGACAATAGAGTTAGAAGGACATGATAAGAGATTTGGTTGGCACGCATATTTGTGGTATGGGAAAGCAAAAGTACACAAATGATTCCACAATCATATAATTAGAAAGTCCTTAATAAAGGTATGGGGAAAATACAAAGAATTACTGGAATCCAAAACCTCGTGGTGGCTATCACCCATTGAAGCATTATCATTTAAAATGTCAACAATGAAAGGAACATGGCCAACGTATAGAGATTTACTAATAGAACAAGAAGGAAAGTTGAAATGGAAAGATTATGATGAGATAAAGGAACATTTTCAGAGCTGGTTGCACTACAGGCAATTAAATGAAATCTTCAAAGAAGATAATAAGAGGATTCACTTACACACTTTCCAAATTCCAAAAGGATATCATAGATGATAATTCCAAATTATTAAAGAAGGCGTATAATGTTATGTACTGAAGTTCTCACCCTGGGCCAGCAGGGGGATACTGTAGATAGTTATGCAAATGAAGGATCAAAAGTGACGTTCAGTGATTGGCTAGTTACAGAATATGGTTACTGTTGCATTCTAATGGAGCTCTATATAAGCAGGCTGACTGAGCTCCTCAGTTCAGTTCTGTTCCAGCTTACAAATAAAGAGCTGCTTTGGAAGAATCGCTGTGTCGTCTGATATGTTCGCCCACAACTTAACATATAATATTCTGTTGGAATGGGAAACTAAAGATCAGGAAGTCAAATCAGTAATGATTAAGTGGGCACAGGATTTAGGTCACAACATACAATTTGAGGATTGGATAAGGCTTTCGAAAGTGAACTTGAAATTTATGGATTGCATATTGTTGAAAGAGAATTACATGAAAATGATTTATAGGTGGTATATTGCACCATTAAAGCTATATATAAAATAGAACAAAAGAATTGTTGGAGATGTAAAGAAGGGGAAGGTACATTTTAATGTGGTGGGATTGCAAGATCATAATTTGGGGGGGGGGGGAATGTTATACAATGAACTGAAAAAAAATGTTCAAAATAACCTTTGTTAAAAAACCAGAAGCCTTTCTGTTGGGTATTTTAGGACAAGAATTGCCAAAAGAAAACCGGACATTATTTATGTATGCTACAACAGCAGCAAGAATTTTAATAGCACAGAATTGGAACACTGGAGAAATACCATCAAAACAACAATGGCAAGGAAAGCTGATGAACTATGCAGAGTTAGCAAAGTTAGTGGATAAACTGTGTGAAAAGGACAATAGTGACTTTGGAAAAGAATGGGAACCTTTTACAACTTATTTGCAGAAACAAAAAAACAAACAAACATGGACTCATTGGCAAGATTTAAATAAACATATACAATTTTATTTACAGAGAACAAGAAATATAACAGGTGATAATATAGTATTATGTACAAACAGCAGAATGTAGCATTTGATGTAATAATCCAGAAATGGAAGTTGGGGGAAGTCACAGGGAGGGGGGAAATTGGAAAATAAATGTTAAGTAATGATACTGGATATTTGTTATGAGAGAATAAAATAAATAAAAATTATTTAAAAAGAAAGAAAGAAAAAGAGCAGAGATGCATACAAGCTCTTGACAAGAGCATTACAAGATAGTTCTGCTTTATCTGGGCGTCTGAACCAACCAGATTTTCCTGGGCAAAGAGGTGGAAAGTCTTCCTGTTCCAGATGGGATTGCCCTCCTTCTCACATAACAGGTGTGTAGTTGAGTGGTGACATTGGATAATGGAGACCAAGGGGGCCTCTGTGATGTGACTGTCATCAACTTCAGCTGATGCGCCAACTGTGCCCTTTCCTAGACAGGGATAATTTGGCCATTGTGGCAGGCGTGTTGGCATAGCAGTCAACTCTTAGGGACCGAGGTCCCTTCTGCCCCCATAAAATACTTGGGGGGGGGGCTGCCTGTGGCGGGCTCGGCGGCATTTTCCCCTCTCATGCCGTTGGGCCCGCTCTCACTTAGATATATTGCCCCTACCTCACTGAACAACCCTTTAACTGAAGGTTTCTTTTCCTTTCCTCTTAAAATGCTAGCCCAGAGTATCCTGCGGGGGACCTTTGTGAGGGGATATTTAGTAAGTTGGAGTCTCAGACAGGTTTCCTTTAAATAAACAATAAAGATTTATTTAAGGCAAGATAGCATATAACTCAAATGGATTAAACTTAGGTTACTTCAAGCATACAGTACGAGTATACTTTAATTTGTCCTCAGTTGTTTTTGCGTTATACGTTTGGTTCCTATAACTTTCTTTCAGTTATCCACCCCCTTTAACAATCCTGCTCCTGAGGGACCTTAAGCAATAGACCCAAGGGGTCTCCACACACCCCTCTTTTCACTGGGTTTGAGAGTTTCTTCTTTTCCTTAGAAGATTCTCTCCCCTCCGGACTAGATTTGAGTCCCAAGGAGGCTGTTCCTTTCCAGTTCCTACTTCTCCTGGCTCAGCCTCTGCCTCCCAGTAAAATTTCTGGTCTATTCCTCCTACAGACAATGCAGTCAGAATGGAAGTTGTTTTTTCATTTCCTAGAAACAACTCTCGCATTCACTCTTTCTACCTCAACCTGTCTCCCTACCTATCTCCCAACCTCTCCAACTTCTATTCCAACCCTCTTAACCAACCTACTCAACCAAGTCTCTCAAATCCTCTCCTTTTAAACTCTCCCTCCTGGAACCACGGCCAATCAGAGGCTGCAGTTCATTAACCATTTGCTGGCAGGGAAAGAAAGAAAAAAATACTTTTTTTATCCAACTGATCCCCCAAAACCAACTTTTTTGTCACACTGCCCCTGTCCAAACTTGATGGGCATTGCCATTCAAATGGTGTGTGAGCACTGCATCTTGTGATCAATTATGTGGGGCAAGGTTTACCTGCCCCCCATATTTTATTCAACTTGGCACCCTGTGTGTTGGTAACCTCACATCTGGACTATTGTATTCTGCTCTACATGGGGCTTCCTCAGAGGCTGTTGTTGGTGCAGAGCGCCACAGCCCAAGTGGGGAGTAGTGCTGCTTCTCAGGCACATGCCCATCAGCCACCAAGCCAGTTTTAAGGTTCTGTAACTTACAAAGCGTGAATTAACTCTGGACCAGCTAACCTGAAAAACTGTCTTCCCCTCCACTGTCCTGCAAGTGCACTATGATCCATAATGAAATCTGGTTAGTTTTGCCCCAGCTCTTGCATTACCATGGAGCTGGGCTTTTTCACTGGTGGCACCAGTGTTGTGGAATGCTCTCCCTGCTGAAACGGCATCAGTTTAGGCAAGCGTTCTCCTAAACTGAACTTCTGGTTTTATTGCTTTAACTTTTTAAATTGATATGCTTTTCTTTGCTTGTTTTATTGTATATTTTAATTAAGGATGTTTTAATTCCCCAGTGGAACTGTTATTCTGTGTTTTAATTATGTATGACTACGGCAATTGATGTTAGAGTTGTAACCTGCTTAGAAGTCATATTAGCATATCAGCAGGACATTTATTAATATATTAATTAATTAATAGCACGAGTGACACAACAAGAAGCCCCTTCCTTATATACCCATCATGATTTCAGAGTTGGAGACAAGACAACTGCATGAATTTGACATTTATAAAGTGCCTTAATAAATTTATAAAGTGCCTCTCCAGGAAACATACAACACAACTTAAATAATACTAGAGAAGATCAGATGGGATAAAAAGGATAAAAGGTCTAAAATGCTGCCGCAATAGAGAAGTGTGCATGCACATGAAAGCTTATACCCAGAACAAACTTAGTTGGTTTCTAAGGTGCTACTGGACAATTATTTATTTATTTTTATTTATTTCAACTGCGTCGGACCAACACAGCTACCTACCTGAATCTAAAACAATAATGTCAGCTTTAATATATTAAAACTCTTAGAAGTTATAAAAAAGGGCCTAGGTGAAACAAGAAAGATGTCACTGAAGGGCCCAGGTGAGCCTCGCTAGGGAGAACATCCCATGGTTGGAGACCACCACTGAAAGGAGTCTCTTTGGCTGCCACACTCTGTGCTTCAGGTGAAGGGGAATCTTGTGGAAGAGCCTCAGCACTTCTGCAAACCAGAGTTTGCTCTCTGTGTTCAGCTATTTGCAGTCCTATTTGGTTTTTGTAGTCCATACCCTCAAGCAACTCCAATCTTGATGCTTTCCCCCTGTAAATTCAGATTCACCTGTAATCTGATAAATTTCAGGAAATCAGGCTCCAAACTACCCCTCTTGGGATTGCCAATGATTTGCTTTTGCTTTTCGGATGGGTGAATCAATAATCACTTTCTACTTCTCCCCTTTCCACAGCTACAACTTCCTCAGTGCTTTCATTCCCCGACCCTTGCCACGGTCATAACTATTATATTCCCCTGCTACAACTTTTGATCCCTCAGATTTGCACAAAACTTTTAAACTGTACAAGCAAGCTGCTTTAAAAATTCCTACACCAGACACTGCACAGCAATCTAAAAGGTGTGTGCTGAGAATTCAAAACTGCTTTCATTTCTTTTCCAGCTATGCTTCTATTTCTGGCATGCTTTGCACAAATCCAGAAAACAGCAAAAGGGTGTGTTTTTTGTTTAAAAATAATTTGCTGTTGTCCCTGGATGGGGAATTCTTTTAAGAAACAAGGCATGCACATTCAGCTATCTGCACACCTGCCCTGTTGGTACAGTTGACTTGCATGCATTTAACTTGTGTGACTACAGTATTATACATGCTTGGCAGCTGGCCAGCATGCAATTGCACAAGGTGGAGAACCAAAAAGTTCTTTCCATGGCAGGAAAACCCAGCACGGAAAGCACTTTCAAGCTCTCTGTGCTGCTTCCTGGGCTCTGGGAGTTCTTGCATGGGCTCTGGAGGCCTTCACAAGATATTGTGGGGCTGTGCAAGATATCACAGGATCTCGTGAAGGCCTCCAGGACCCCTGCAGGACCTTCCCAGAGCCCAGTAAGAAAGGCAGAGAGCTTAAACGTTTTCTCCATGCTGTGTTTTTCTGCCTCAGAAAGAGTTTTTAAGTGCCCCGCCTTGTACACACCTTCTAGATGGTGCTGGAGAACCACCTCCATCCTCCTCCCTGGCCATAGGCTGCCCGGAGCTGATGTGAGTCCAACAACATCTGGAGTGGCAAAGGTTCCCCCTCCCTGCTTGAAAGTCTGTGGAGATTACTTTTGAGTAAATATGCAGTCTGTAGTCCGCTGGCAGCAAGAGTTCAATATGGGTATGTCTTTGAGTTAACATCTTACATCAAAAACCTAACAGTACCTAACTATCGAAGGCTTTTCACCAAAGCCAGACTGAATGTCTTCCCCTCTGCAGTGCTGGATGGTAGGTTGAGAGGAGTTCCCTACCAGGACAGACTTTGATTGTGTGCTCAAGACATCGATTCCATAGATCATATTTTGTTACATTGTGCGAAGTATGAGCAAGCCAGGGCTGAACTGATACTACCCTTGCTGGTGCCTTTCCTGGGAAAGTCAGAGGCTCACTATGTCAGGTTCCTACTGGAAGACCGGACAAAAGCTAGAACGTTGGCAGTGGCAAAGTTTTTATCGGTGGTTGCAAGAACAAACGAGCCCTATATTCCAAACAAAGTGCTTGATTAACCTGGAGGTAGACGGTATGAACTCTGTATTAATTTGTAACGTTTTGTTGGGTCTCTGGACTGTAATAAAGATTGATGATGATGATGCATAGAATCAGGTTAGGAGTTTGCATGCTGCACAGAAATGGCCATCTCTGGTCAATTAGAAGAGCAGCCATGGGCTTGGTGGAGAAAGCGACAAGCTCTCTGGGAATGGATAACAGAGACGCTGTAGCTCAGAGGTGGTTGCAGGGGTACCAGAGCTGGCAGTGGAGAAGAACAGGAGGACTAGCCGCCCACCTCCTGCTCTGCATGTTGGTGAGGACTGTGCCCAGAGGAAGATGAGTAAATGTGTGGAAAGACTATAGTGAGGATTCACTGAGGTGACCTTGCCCAAGGGCCTTCCATATCAGGACAGATTTTTACTCTTTAGAACTCTGAACCCTACTCCCAAGTGGTACAGTGCTTTTTTTAGGGAATGCTTTTTTCATATTGATCTGATTTCCTACAAATAAATGTCCTTTTAATTGCATTTGAACCTTCTCTGCTACCCTACACACTTACTGGTAAACATATGAGTTTGTTTTTTGCTTCCACAAAGAAATCAGGCAAGGAGACCACTGCTCCTTCACAGGCCTTTGTGGCACCCCAGACGCAAACCTGATTCACAAGACTCAATGCAGTAGATTGTAGTGATAAGGTTTACAATATACATATAGGGGGAAATTTCAATTGAGTTCACATTTAAAGGTGAACTTTAAAAAAAAATTATTTTTTTGTTTTACAGATGTGTAATGTCTCTTGTATTTTTTCCATGTAACATTTTTACAAATCAGTTTCATTTGTTGAGACATTGGGGGGGGGGAGATGGGGGGGTCGGGTGGCGATGTTTCTATTTTGCTTAATGTATGTAGGGTTTGGTGTCAGCGTTGCTCGTGCCGGTTCTCTGCTGTTCATTTGTGTTCCTTTGGTGGTGAGAGAGATTGGGGTTGGCCTAGGGCGTGGTTGTTTGTTTGTGATGGGCTGCGGTGATCTTTGTTTTCGTGTGTGAGTGGGGTGGGTGGGTGTTTTGGATCTGGTTAGCCATATTGATTTGTATGCTGTTGTCTTGTTGGGCTGTGTATGTGATAAAGGGGAGCGTCTTCTTCTGTTTGTCCCCGTGTCTGTTTCAGTTTATTGGTTAATTTTACACTTAAAGGTGAACTTAACTAATTTGCACTCTCCTCAGTGATACACAAACCAAAACACCACAATCTTTCAAATTTTTTATTTCTCCGAATTTTGCATTGCTGTTTACTAGTCTTGAGTTTAAAAAAATGCACACACTATAGAAAATGCATATATTAGTGAAAACAGAATGCAAAAATTAGGGGAAATTTGCACTGAAATGCTGATTAATTTTCATGAGAGGTTTTTTTTTTTAAAAAAAACATTAGCAAACTGATGCAAAAATATGGAGAACTGAATTTAAGATTGAAAAAGTGAGAAACTGAGCAAAACCAAAATTGATAGATTTGCCCATCCATAGCTATAAACACTATCTTGTATGGCCCGGAGGCAGAGACATGATAACCCCCCATTTTATAGCTGTCCTTTGCAGCTAGGAATGTTTGCTTAAGCTATGCTTATAAGAATAGGTAAGTTGGCTGAGCTGCAGAAACACCCAATGACCCTGCCCCCAATTTGAGGCTTCAGTTGTGCACATACATATTTGGGAGAACAGATGCTTATCTATTACATTTATATCCTGCCTTTCCTCCAAGGAGCTCAAGTCTGACTTCATGGTTCTCTCCTTCATTTTTTATGTACAGAACAACCCAGTGAGGGAGGCGAGGTTGAGAGATGACGAGAGAGGGGGAAAACAGGCATCATAAACATGCATCCAATTAGACACTAAATGAGGTGAAACAGATTGTTTGGGGTTAACTTCAGGTGGAAGTGATGGTTTAATTATAAGAAATAGTACAAATAAACCAACCAACCACACTTTTAGTGAAAAATTATGGGTATATCCTTTGTGCCGAAGAAGGAACTTGGGAGTCAGACCACGGCTCCATCTGGCTCAGTCTGGCCTACTCCTCTGGCAGGCACTGGCTCTTCCGTGTCTTGGGAAGACGATCCTTGCTACCTGGCCTCCATTTTGGCTGAAGCATGAACCTGGGGTCTTCTGCATGCAAAGTACCAAACTCACATTTCAGCTGGATACTCCCTAGTTTGAATTTAGGTCTCAAAAAGTGGACTCTGTAGCAAGGTGGGGTGTTCCCTGTTCAAGGTTCTAACTGGCCCAACTCGCCTTTTTCCAGGATACTCTATTGATCCCCCTTCCCCTTTTTTCTCTCTGTCCTCCATGCTGACAATCAGCATTCTGTAGTCACTGAGCTCATTGCAGCCTTTACCAACCTGGTGCCCTCCAGATGTTTTGGACTACAACTCTGATAAGCCACAGCCAAGACATCGGGGGGGGGGCACCAGGTTAGCAAAGGCTGGCACAATCATTCCTCACAGGGCTGCTTTTGTGTGTTTGTGTCCCTTTAGAGTTCTTTCCCCTAAATATTTTTGAGCAAGCTGATTCCTCCCGCTTACTTCTCTATAATTCTGTTTTGGCTGCCATCCTGCTATTTTCAGCAGCTGAATTTGCTGATACTGTAATGGGAAACAAGGCTATGACTATTTTTCCCACTATGACCCCTCCTCCCCTCTTCTGATTTCTCAGTGATTGCTGAACACAAAAAAGGCAATGGGCTGAATGCAAATCATTACTTGTCTTGAAACAAATGGATATTGGTTTCCAGTGGTTAGGGAATGCATCCGCATAGCCCAACCCTACACAGGATCACTCGGACATCAACCCCACATATTTCAAGGAGGTTGCATTGGGGGTGGCAGAGGAGTGGGCGAGGAGGGAGAAATCCCACCCTCCCAAGATAAGCTGCTTGCACCCTCATTGCTGGATTCCTGTGGTTACTTGAAAGAAAGGCACTTTCACATGCAAGTTTTAATTGAACCAAAATAAAAAAATTCCTTCCAGTAGCACCTTAAAGACCAACTAAGTTAGTTCTTGGTATGAGCTTTCGTGTGCATGCACACTTCTTCAGATACACATCTGTATCTTTAAGGTGCTACTGGAAGGAATTTTTTTATTTTGACTATGGCAGACCAACACGGCTACCTATCTGTTAATTGAACCATAAACTGAAAATTGTACAATGCTGCAATCCTGCGCATACTTAGAAGAAAGCCAACACCATCAAAACCAGTAGGACCTACCGTACTTTAGAGAAATTATGCTTAGGGTTAGAGCATTAATGTTAAATGTGCTGTTTTCTCTGCTTTCAGAAATTTAACGTCTGCTGCAAAGCTGCTCCCCATGAAGTCCTTTGCTTTTCCTGTGTCCATCATGCACCATCTCTCTTGATTCTCATTTATTCAGCGGCTCCTGTAATCTGGGCAAGTCACTGGGTCACATACACACTACTGTGCATTCAGTATTATTATTATTATTATTATTATTATTATTATTATTAAATTTATATCCCACTCCTCGTCCGAGAGTTTGGATTTGATATCCCGCCTTTCACTCCCTTTAAGGAGTCTCCAAGCGGCTCACATTCTCCTTTCCCTTCCTCCCCCACAACAAACCCTCTGTGAGGTGAGTGGGGCTGAGAGACTTCAGAGAAGTGTGACTGGCCCAAGGTCACCCAGCAGCTGCATGTGGAGGAGCGGAGACGCGAACCCGGTTCCCCAGATTACGAGTCTATCGCTCTGAACCACACCACCACACTGGTTTTCCCAAGGAGCTTGGGGTGTTGTACACACTTCTCCCCTTCTCCATGTTATTCTCACAACAACCCTGAGAGGTGGATCAGGCTGAGAGATGGGGCCTGATCCACGGTCATGCCCAGTGGGGTTCATGGGTGAGAGGGGGATTTGAACCCTGGTCTCCCAGGCCCCAGTCCAACATGCTATTTACCACACTACACTTAGGGCTCCAAAATCCCATTACATCAAATGAAGTTGATTTCGAAGTGTGCTGAAAACATATTTCAATACTTATTATGAAGGGGGGATATGGAAAATGACCACAACAAATGTTCTTGTTCTCCCCCCTCCCTGCTCATAATTCAGTTTAAATGTATTCATGACCTATCCTTTGAAGTTCACCATGGATCTCATCTCCCAATCCCCAAATTTAAAGTGCTGTCTTGGGTCAGCTAACAAACAAAAACAGGTCAGTTATTACCTCTCAATGCTCTTTTTGTTTAAACTGTACAGTCAAGCAAAAACTGTGGCTTCTTTGCCTGTATCCCTTTCATGGCATCTTTATGCAGTTACTAATAATACATTAGTAACACAAAATAAGAGGTGATGATTATTCCCAGTGCTCAGTTTCTAAAATCAGCAGCGAGGGCTAGAAGCCTGCATGAGCAGCTCCGTCTTTTCGGGGGCTTGGCTGCGGTCTGCCCAGGGGAGAGAGGGGGAATCGCACTCTGCACGCGCTCCGAGAGGCCTTCTTCCCCAGGCCACTGCTGCAGGGCGGGCTGGGCGGATGGATCCTGCACGGCGAGCCCGGCCTGGAGATGCCTTCAGGCCACGCTGAGCGCTGCTCTCGGTTTCCTACTGATTCAAACATGTTTAGGGATCTGCGTCCCCCGCCCCCCAAAAGCGCGGCCTCAGGCGACGGGGCGCCCTGCCTCTGGTTTCCTCGCGCCCTCCCCTTTCCCTTCCCAGCCGGGCGCCCAGGCCCGCCTGAGGCTCCCTCCCTCGCCCGGCCGGGTCCGCGCGTCTCTGGGCGCCGGCGGCGGCGCGCACGCGCCCTGCGTCTCCCGGGCTGGGCCGTTCCGCGGCCCGGCTCCCCCCCTCCCCGCGCCGCCGCGGCTCCGCCCCCTCGGCTGTTCCGCTGCGCGCCGCGCCGCCCTCCGCCCAGCTCCGGACCCAAGATGGCCGCCGTGTCAGTTTGGGTCTTCGCCGCCGTCCGGCCTCAGGCTCCTGGGCTCCGCCTCGCGTAGGCCCCGGTAAGCAGCGGCGGCCGCGGCGGCGCCTCTCCGGCGGGCGGAGGGCGAGGGCGGGCGGGCGGAGGGGCGGCTCCGAGCCGGGCGGCGGCGGCGAGAGGCGAGAGGCGAAGCAGGAGGAGGCGGAGGCGGGGAGAAGCCGAGGGAGCGAGAGGCTGCGCGCGGGCATCGGGCGGGCTCCTCGCGCCAGGCCCGGCCGCGGCCTGCTCCGGCCCGGCCCAGGCTCGCCGCGCCAGGCCCAGCCGCGGCCTCGCCTGCCTGCCTGCCTGCCTGCCTCCCTTGGCGCCCGCCCGCCCGCCCGCCGGCGGCAGGTGCAGGCCAAGTCGGCCTCGGCGGCGCCAGAGCGAGCAGGCGGGCGGGCCTAGCCGGCGGGGCCGGAGCGCCGCCGCTTGGCATCCGGGCCGCCTGGGGCGAGGCCTCCTCGGCTTGGGCCGCGCTTCGCCGTCGGGGACCCCGCCGCGGGCGAGGCGTCTGGGCCCGCTGCCGCCTCCTTGCCCGGGGCCTGAAAGTGCGAGAGGAGAGCAGCGGCCGAAGGACGGAGACGGCCCGCCGCCCCCGGACCCGACTTGCGCTGCCGCTGCTTCTCCTTACATAACGCCTTTTCTCGCTCGCTCTGGCGGCCAGTTGTTTGTTGTTGCCTTTTTGAAACACACGCACGGATGCGAGCGACTTTTCCTTTTCCCGGCTTCGGAAGATGCGCGGCGCTTCCTTAGGCTTCGCGGCCACCCAGATCTTGCGGTGTTGAGACCTGAGCGCCCCTTGCAAACTTAAAAACAAAAACAAAAAAGGGACTCTAAAGAGGGTAAAAACTTTATCCCGTAAAGTTAGGGTAGGCGGCATTCTGGCTTATTTTTGGGCTCAAGGCGTGCAGTGCATTACGCCATAGTTCTTCTGTACATCCCTTGCAAGTTTAGGGAGTTTTAAAGTTTGTTCCCTTGCATCTTGGAGCCTGAGGTGGCATACATGTGATTGCCACTCAAGCCCTGACCAGACCCCAACCATGCTCCGCTTGAGCAGGTGGTAGGGTTGTATACCTTCAGAAAGTAGCGTAGCTGCAACCTTCATGTAGGTGTTGGGTTGGCCCGACTGCTGTGAAAGGTTGGGCTAGATGGGCTTCTGCAGCTTTCTTGTTAGGCAGTTGCCTTTGCCCCTCCCAACTTACCTTCTTTCCCCCCCAAATGATGGTGACTTGTCCAACCAGCTTGTTTTCTTGTAGTAATCCTGCAAGTCTCTTTCCTGGGTGAGGAGATGGAATGAGCTGGGTTTTCTATGCGATTTTCTTCTCTACCTTTGGAGGATTTTGCCTCAGTTCTTTTGGTGGTTAGTGCCTTCTAAATGGTGTTTTGCTTCAAGTCCAGACTTGTTGAAGAATTGGCCCAATACATTGCCATTTTAAATGCCAAATCTTTAATTGCTTTCAGTTTTTTTTTAGACCAAATATTCTTGGACAAATTTCCCTTTTTTAACACAGCTATACTGACGCTGTTGTGCTGAGGGGCTAGCAAAACTTTACAGTTAGGAGCTGCTTGTTAAAAAGTCAAATAACTCTGTTTTCTCTCTTTTCTTTCTTTCAGGCTTACCATTTTATTTACTTGTGTACCAGATTGGGAATGTAAAGAGCTGGAATGAGATGTGCTGAATTCGTCTCACTCGTATGATACACCTGCTGCTTTTTTTGGAGGGGGGGCATTGGAAAATATGAATTGGTTCCTAACAGGATATATATTTTTAAATGGAAAATAGGAAATCTTATGTTTGAAAAAGGAATTTGGGGCAAACAACGTGTATGCTATGGTTAACTGGTCCCTATCCTCCGATCATCTGTTTTCCCATTCTGTGAAACTCCTTCAGTATAGGGATAAGGGATAACGACTCTATGGATATACAGAAGTCTTCATCATGGTAAAACTCGCTAACCCGTTGTACACGGAGTGGATTTTGGAGGCAATTAAAAAGGTCAAGAAGCAAAAACAGCGCCCTTCAGAAGAGAGGATATGCAATGCTGTGTCTTCGTCCCATGGTTTGGATCGAAAAACGGTTCTGGAGCAATTGGAACTGAGTGTTAAAGATGGGACCATATTAAAGGTTTCCAATAAGGGACTTAATTCCTATAAGGATCCTGATAACCCTGGGCGAATAGCACTTCCCAAACCACGAAACCATGGAAAGTTGGATGGTAAACCAAACGTGGACTGGAATAAACTGATTAAACGGGCAGTTGAGGGCTTGGCAGAGTCCAGTGGCTCATCCTTGAAGAACATTGAACGCTTTTTGAAAGGGCAGAAGGATGTGTCAGCTCTATTTGCAAGCAGTGCCCCTTCCACCTTTCACCAGCAACTGCGATTGGCTGTCAAGCGGGCAATTGGCCATGGGCGACTCCTTAAAGATGGACCTCTGTACCAACTCAATACTAAAGCAGCCACAAATGCAGATGGGAAAGAGAGCTGTGAATCTCTTTCTTGTCTTCCTCCAGTATCTCTCCTTCCACATGAAAAAGATAAGGTAAGAACCACTTGCTAACCAGCTCTTGGGTGCTGAAAGGCAGATTCAGTGTTTCACATTACTTTTACAAAAGTAACTTGTAAATGTGTTGGTTTGTCAACTAAGAGTGTGAGCTGAGGACTCTCAGCTCAGCTCTGAACTCCCAAGTGGCTTTAGGCAAGGCCTTATCCCTCATCTTTCAATTTGCAATATGTGTGTGTCGGGGGGGGGGTAATGCCAGTTTACCTCATAGGTCTATTGTAAGGATTACTAAGGTCTATTGTAAGGATTACTAAGAGAAGGTAGCTTTGCTCTGTCAATTTTAAGCAACATTATTAAAAGCACTACAGATATGCCTTGTGCATTTTATGGTGCATAGATTATTCTTGAGAGCCAGTGTGGTGTAGTGGTAAGAGCGGTAGTCACGTAGTCTGGGTAACCGGGTTCGCGTCTCCGCTCCTCCACCTGCAGCTGCTGGGTGACCTTGGGCCAGTCACACTTCTTTGAAGTCTCTCAGCCCCACTCACCTCACAGAGTGTTTGTTGTGGGGGAGGAAGGGAAAGGAGAATGTTAGCCGCTTTGAGACTCCTGAAGGGGAGTGAAAGGCGGGATATCAAATCCAAACTCTTCTCTTCTTCTTCTTCTTCTTTCCAAGCATTGGGTATTTTGTTTGGAGGAGAGCAGATCAATTTTAAACAGGCAGATTCGCAGGGAGACAGATACGTGGTGTCTCTCCTTAAGCTGCATGTTAACTGCTCCTGGTTGGTGGGGGGCTTTTATCCTCTTCCAATGGGTGAATTAAATTTACACTTGCATTTTTGGCAGTTTAAGTTACACTGAGCTCTGTGTGCAGGGCCAGTGAATGAAGATAGTGAGGATGCGGCAAACCATAGTTTATACCTCCTCCTCCTCCTCCAACTCCTCCTCCTCCATGAACTGCTTTCCCCACCCTTGACATGCCCCCTTTTGCCCTGTACACTGGTGTTACTTTCCCCAGCAGGGCTTTTCTTCAGCCAGTGTAAGTCCATGAGCTGGGTAAGCTATTTACCACTCACATAAGGCCAGCTAAGTTGGGGTGGAGTTGATATGCTTCATCTTAACTTCTCCCAGATAATGTACATGAGGTTTAGGATCCTAAACCTCATAACTTCAGTATACTTTCTTTCCCAAATACACAGTATTGAATTTATTGTTAAGACCTTCCATGTCCCCTCAAGCTTTGTCCTCACTGGGAAAGAGTGAGGGAAGCTGCTTTTAAGCAACTTTGGAAATGGGATGGGTGTGTATTTTAAATGGGAAGGTGGGGTTTGTATGTTAAAGAATGAGTAGCTGTTGATGTAATGAATGTGATAATCATAGAGACCTCCTATTTGTTACATTAAAATCAACACCTGTCCTGATACTAAGTTTGGGAAAGCTGAAAGATAACTAACATTAGAAATTAATTTGTTTGTGCTGTATCATCTGACTTTTCAGTTAATATTACAACTCGCTCCTTCAGAATGGGCTCTACTTTCTTGCTTTGCCACTAAATAGATTCAAATAGATTCAGAGGCAGTAAGCTTCTCAATGCCTGTTATTGAGAGTGCTCTTATGCTCAGCTCCCCTGGTTGGTCACTGTGAGAGCAGGTTGCTGGGTTAGAGGAGCCATTGACCTGATCCAGCAGGCCCTTCTTGCAGTCCTGTTACCATGTCTCTGGACTGCTGGATTAAACAGGTCACTTGCCAGCACAGAAAATTTCAAAGTTGTAGTTTTACTTTCTGAATTGACTATTTTCTTCGATGGTGTACCAAGTTTTATGTTGCACTGTTTCCCCTCCTTCCTCAAAATTTGTTATTGCTAGTAAAAACCTGGTACTAAGGTATTTTATTCTATCAACTAGTCCTAAGCTACCCTTTCTCCTAATTGGGAGGAAGATTAGATTACTGGGAATGCAATGTGGTAGTAACAGCTGAAAGTTTTAAGTGCTGGTATACACTAGAAAGTCTAGAGATACCTAAGGGCCCATAAATGTAAGTCCAATTGATCTTGGATGACAAGGCAGACAGTGACCTGTCTAGTGAAGAGAGCTGGCAGACTAGAGTTCACATTCTTGCTAAGCCACAAGCTGGTTGGATGACAAGTATTTGGCTGTTGGCCTTGGTTCACCTTCTATAGAGTGAGAATAGCATTGGCCTGCCTATTTGACAGTGATGTGATTAAGAGCTTTGATTGCCATGTGTAACTTACTGTAGCGAATTTAGCACATGGGATGAGGAAAAAGCTGGGGATTTTGTGAATCAGTTATATTGCCAGGTCTGTGACCATATAATTTATTGTTGATATCACATATTGTCATTCTTCTAAGACAGGAAGTTTCTGTCTTTAAAGTAGCCCCTGTTCCTTTCTTTTGTGGGCTTGGAAAATCATGTTGAACATTGCAGTTATACAAGATTTAGATATTATATATATCTTAAGTATAGAAATACAATGGTACCTCGGATTAAGAGATACTTCGTTAGAAATGAAGCAGACATTGGTTATTTGCAAATGAAAAGTAAAGTGTAGCACCAATAACTTTTAAACGATGTCCTGTCAATCTTAATTTTGTTGACTGTATCAAATAGTCTGCCAACCTCATTTGGTCTTGGTAGATAAAAGTTTGAAATCTGTGGTTGTGATGTGAATACGTTACTAAGGTAGCAACGGTGACCATTGTCTAACTCAGTTGATACATAGAGTAAACACTGTTAGTTAGTAATGCTACAAACTTGTCATCTTGGAAATCTTAAATATTGGGATACAGGAAAAAGATATTACATGATCCAGTGTAGCAAGTAGCATTGGTGAAGGCCAGAGGAAGTCTATAAAGTTTGTCATAGTAGCTGTTCTCCCTATTGATCTCATTTGTAGTAGTTTGGGTTGCTTTTGACATGAGAGCATTCTTCCTGACTTACAGTGGTAATGGGTTATCCACTCTCATGAATGCACCCATTCCTTTTGGAAACATTACCCTTCTTCCAAAGAGTAAAGGTGGTGTAAGGTAAAGGTAAAGGGACCCCTGACTGTTAGGTACAGTCGCGGATGACTCTGGGATTGCGGCGCTCATCTCACTTTACTGGCTAAGGGAGCCGGCGTACATGTGGCCAGCATGACTAAACTGCTTCTGGCGAACCAGAGCAGTGCATGGAAATGCCGTTTACCTTCCTGCCGGAGCGGTACCTATTTATCTACTTGCACTTTGACGTGCTTTCAAACTGCTAGGTTGGCAGGAAGTGGTGTAGAAGGGGATTATGTAGTTTTACATCCATAATACAGTGGTACCTCGGGTTACAGATGCTTCAGGTTACAGACGCTTCAGGTTACAGACTCCGCTAACCCAGAAATAGTACCTTGGGTTAAGAACTTTGCTTCAGGATGAGAACAGAAATCGCGCAGCAGTGGTGCGGCGGTAGCGGAAGGCCCCATTAGCTAAAGTGGTACCTCAGGTTAAGAACGGACCTCCAGAACGAATTAAGTACGTAACCAGAGGTAGCACTATAATATTGTCTGGTAGCTGAGGCTGAGAAATAATGAGGGATACAAGGTCTACCCAGTATGCTTCAAGGTTGAGCAGCATTTTGAATCCGCTATTCTCTTGGCCATTTCCAATGGCAACTTATGCGAAGATCAATGGTTAAGAAAACATTAATTTCTTAAAGGTGCATGTGAGAATTTCATCAGGCATTCTCTTCTAGCAATCTCTTTTTGGTTGATGTCCTGTTTACACACATCCCTTCTGGTGTTAGAAGCTCAGATATATAGGCTAGGGGCCAAATGGCACCTGAAATCTAGGTTGTGGTTACCACAATGGAATGTCTGTTCACCAGGGGGTTGGACTAGATGACCCTCAGAGTCCCTTCGAACTCTATGATTCTGTGATCTCAACTGCATTGCTTGACTGTAGCTTGCCCTTACAATTCACTTGTCCCAGTATTCAAAAAGGAAAAAAGCACACACAGGGGAAATGGAAATGGTATTAAATATGAACTAAGGCAGAGGTTTTTAAACTGATCGCCAACCTGGCGCCCAAAAATCTCCATGTAGTTGCAATTCGACCCACACCAGTAGCAAAACACGTCTGGTGCCTGGTTGGTTTCGAACGCTGGTCCCTTCTATTAAAGGATCTGATACAATGATGCCCCTGTTGCTGGATCCTCTGTTTGTAACTACAGTCATACTTTGGATCCCGAACTCCCTGGAACTCGGACGTTTTGGCTCCCAAACACCACAAACCCGGAAGTTATTGTTCCTGTTTGCAAACAATTTTTTGGGGAACCTGAACGTCTGATGGGGCTTCCGCGGCTTCTGATGCTTCTTTCAGCCAACCAGAAGCTGCAATTTGGTTTTCGAACGTTTTGGAAGTCGAACGGACTTCCAGAACGGCTTCTGTTTGACTTCCAAGGTACAACTGTACTAAGATTGCAAGGCTCCCTCTGGGCGCAGAGGGAGTCACTTGGAGTCCACTCCGCCCACCCCCACCCTTGAAATATCTGGAATACAGCTGCTGGATATTCCATGGAGAGAAATGAGAGAGCCACTGCTTGATGGGAAACCCTGACCGTTGCTGCGTGTTTAACATAGCAGTGTTGTGGCTAACGTAGGGGAGGTAGCTGAAGGGCGGGTAGGTATGCTGAACTTCTAAGGTAGTCATCTCAAGCCATCTTACTAGAAATAAAAAATTCCGTTGAATTCTGTTCTGAAATAATTCTGAATAGAAATGCTTTGGAGGGGGCTGTTGAGAGCATAGCGCTTACCTAGAATAGATCACATGTCTTGTCTGGGGTTAGGTTTTGAACATGGGAACAAATTCACACACACAAAAGTTCTTTTGAGCATTTGGCAAAGCTTTCAAACTGAGTCTCTAAAGCTTTCCAACTGACTATGTCTAAATCCCTTCTAAGTTTCAAATCTGCATGCTAACCCTTTATTGATTTTTTTTCTCAACAAGGTGGTGCCATAGATTTAAGTAAATTATATTTCATGCTGTCTGGTATTTAACTTCCACTTCAACAGTGAAATACGTTTTTGTACATTCTTGCCAGCTTTATTTCTAAATTCTCACTATGCTGTTGTAGGTGCACCATGTCAGTGCTTAAAAGGATTGCCTGATATAAAGGGATAAAAACATTTGGCAATCCAGCATATGTTAGCAAAAAGGTATTGCTTTGAGAGACACAGACATTCCCTCCAAAATAAGAAAATCTAAAAGTTGAAGTCATCAAAATAGAGTGGGACAGACATTTCAGTCACACTGGTCTTTGCTTAACTCTCTGTGCTGAGCCCTGCAATTCACTGGCTGGTCTCGGGCAAATAACATCCTTATGGTGACTTATTGATAAGTTGTAAAGTATATAATGCCTCCCTCCCCCCAGTTATATAAATTGTTTTCCTAGTCTTTTCAATATCAAGACCCAAAGATTTAACCCTGGCTTCACAAATGTTGTAGCAATGGTCTCCCAGTAATGTAATGCTAATCCCCATACTCTTAAGCATTTCAGAGAACATGTTGTCTGTAGTGGTTCTTGAATGTTTTCGAGGGATTTATTTGAATAACAACCTTGTTCATTCATATGGTGTCTAACTTCTTCTGACATTTTAAGCACTTGTTCACACTGTAGCCTTGAAGGCTGAAACCACTCTTGTCTTTTTAATCTAACTACTTGGTTAAAATGCCTAGTTAAAGGAAAGGATGGCTTTTTAAATACTTTGTACTTTATGAAAATAAATGGGAGAGGAACCTATTTTGCATAATTGCAAGTAAAACTCTATGTACAACAGTAAGTACATACTGCAAGTTTTAGGTGTGGCTGAATTAGGGTGTTGGTTGTGTAGAAAAGAACTTGGAAGTTATTTGTGTGAAACTTCTTGTGTCTGTGTTGGGTGATGTAATTACCAGCTCACAGTTTTTCTAGTTCCACAGAATCCCACCTGACATTCCTGTTTGGATATAGCTGAATTATTTTAATCATGATAAACCTTGATAGCTGTTGGATACCTTTGGATAGGGCAATACCTGAAGTTGTGGTATATTGTGACAACTTTGAATATTGAATAGCTCTCATACAAGGAAAGTATTATTTTATTTAAAACCATGGCTATTGATTCATGGATTCTTTGGAGGAAATTATTTTGTAGATGCTTATGCTTTAGAGAGATTCCTCAAGTTCTGCTCCTGTTTATCATAGTAAGGGATTTCCTTGGCACTGAAAACTTATGGTAAATACAGACTACATTTAGACAAATTGCACAGGACTCCTTTATCACTAGGTGGAGCTCTTGAGTCGCAAAAACTGACTGGCGACCAATTAATTTCGGATGCTGTTTATGTAGTATCCTGAGTGTTGCAGTCTGTTTTGAAACAGTGGAAAATTGTGCAGAGGGTTGGGCGTGTTGTGTTTTCTGTGATGCAGCCTTCTCAGTAGTTTGCTTTTTTGCCGTCTGACATTTTAAGGGTACAATTGTTTATCCTATGCCTTTCAATTTCATTCTTTCTCCACCCCTCTAGAAGTGTCGAATGCAAAAAGGTGAATGATACATCAAGTCAGCAGTGTTTCTAACGTTCCCTGTCATAGAGCTGGTTGAACAAGTGGGACTTTAAATAAGTCAAGTTTGACTTTTGATCTCAACAGAAACTGCTGGAGGAGCTGCCCAGGATCTGAATTTGTGATCCCCGTAAAAGACATCATCACCATCATAATCATCCTCATCATAATTTTATTATTTGTGCCCTGTCCATCTCGCTGGGTCTCCCCAGTGACCTCATTTGAGATGATGCCATTCTCAGAGAAGAACCATGTGGCCAGATGTGTTTGGGCTCCTTCGTGGTCTACCCATACCCATTTATCTCATTTCAGTTGGAAACAATAGCACCAGATTCCCATGGATAGTGGGGGTGGGGGTGGGGGTGAGGAGGAACAACAAATATCAAGTATTTTTTTCCTCTTTGCTTTCAGGGGTGTTCT
Organism: Podarcis liolepis; assembly: GCF_965112155.1. Classification (NCBI taxonomy): domain Eukaryota; kingdom Metazoa; phylum Chordata; class Lepidosauria; order Squamata; family Lacertidae; genus Podarcis; species Podarcis liolepis. The sequence continues at coordinate 1,444,485 of NC_139561.1, read as the reverse complement.
TGAGAGAACACTATTCAAGGTTGCATACACTTTTAAGGTCAAAATTTCTAAAGGGTAATGTGATCTGCTTGCAAAATTCAGAATTTTTAAATTTTAATGTTAACGTGTTGTGCCTAGTTTTGACTTTCTTTTGGCAGATACCTTATTTTATACAAAACTCTTGATTTGTGAAAGTCTTATGCATATATTGTTTATCTCTGCCTCCTATACCTGCAGTGCCAGAGGTAGAATGAAACTCCAAATTCACTACTGCCGACCTATGCAGCTGGTGGCTTGCTTTTCTTTTTCTTTTCTTTTTGCTGGGAGCCAGAGGAGATTCTGAAGCCAATGATGTCGGAGAGAAGTTTGCTGGCTTCATTTTGTGATAGAAAGTGAGGGGTGATGGAGGCAAACACACTGTGCCAAGTGACCATCTAGGTGAGCAGAGAAAGTTCAGTGGCTAGCAAATAATTTGAAGGAGAACTGTCAATTACAAAGCCCTTCCTAGCTTGCTTGGGCCCAGGGGTGGTGGAGGGGCTGCCCATTTTCCTTTCTCCTGATTTAATTTTTTAATTTCTCCTCTCCTTTTGCCATCAGTGAGAAAAAATCACCAAACCAGCTCCAGGGCCTGTTTTTTTTAAATCCTTTTGGAGTGTGGGAACTTTGTGCCTTTGAATCTGGATCTCCTGTCATACACCCTTGACATACCGTATTGACCCGAATATAAGCTGTACCCACAAATAAGCCGCACCTTTAAAATTCAAGGGGGGGGGGAGACAATACCCAAATAAAAGCCACTCCCTTAAATTTCCACAGGCACTCACACCCGTAAATGTCAAATGTAGAAGAAAATTCTACAGGACTTCTGGCGCTGCTTGCCCCATGCTCTTGGCTGGGGGGGGGGAGCCTTGCTACATTGTTGGTTGCCTTTCCGCTTCCTCCCTTCCTGGCCTTGGGGGGAGGATGGGGGACTACGCGTGGAATGGGTGCCGCTTCCCCGTGCTCCCGGTGTGTTTGTCTTGGCGGGGGCCACTTCCCGCATTCCTGGCAGCATTACAGGCTGAGGGGGAGCCGTGCCACGGGGCCAGAGGTCTCCCCCCTCCCCTGTGTTCTTTCCTACCCAGCTTTGGGGAGGCTGGAGGAGCTGCAGACAGGACGGGAGGGGAGCGATATCTATATCGTAAAAGCCAGGTTTTGCAAGGTCGCAAATTTAAGCCATACTTTAACTTTTCACCGTTGGAATTTGGGGGAAAAGTGCGGCTTATATTCAGGCCAATATGGTACTCCCTATTATTTCTGATGGCATAATTCTCGTAGTAGAACTGCACCCATAGAACTTTAGGCCTCCGAGTGCAAAAGTGCTTGGGTGCAAGTTAATGTTGTGCCCTGAGGATGCTCAGCCAGACTTTGGCCAGCTTTAGGATTGTGGTAAGGCAGTTTCCATTTAACGTCTTCAGAACCATTAGGTAAATACTTTTTTATCATGATGAAACTGATAAGAGGTTTTAGCTTAATGCTACACTTTGATTTTAAAATTTGCCATCAGGAATACAGTTAAACTATTATTTAAAGTAATCGTTCAAGTTAGTAGAGAGTAGCTGTAACTTGCTTCAAATAGGTCTTCTCTTCAGTATTTTTGTAAAATTTGTCAGATATCAGGCACAGTGGACCATTTTTCCACCAGTGTTCAAAATTAACCGGTTGCCAGTTGTTGTTTTTGTAACTCTGGAGCACTACCTAGTGACCAAGTTGATATTTCCAGTCTTGTGGTTTGTGACTGTCCTTAGACTGAAGCCTTCCCTTTCTGCCTGCTCCCCAGGAAGCCTTTTAATGTGCTAAATGAACTGTGAAGAAGCTGGGGGTGGGGTGGGGAGGAAGATAGTAGCTTTGGAGAAACAGAACAGCGGTGTGGGGAACACCTATTAAACTGGTGCATATTCTATAAAATATAATCTTTTAGAAATAGAAGAAAGAGGTGTGTGTGGAATTGTATGATCTTTTAAGTGCAAGGGATTCAGAATGACCTATCAACATTTATAATTCAAACTACAAGAGGTCAGTATTACTTGCACTGGTTGTTTGTTTGTTTTTTTACTGGAAGTGAATAAAGTGTTTTTCTTGGGGAAATCCCATTTTTTATGTCAGAAGAAATGACATTTTAGGGTTTGTATAAATATATGAGGGTTTTCATGCTAAATCCTAGATGTTTATAAAGAAGGGTAGCTTTTTTTAAGTGCAAACATTTCCCATAGACTTCCTCTCATCTACACTCATGGAGTTAAGTCACTACAGCTGCTATAGTAATTTGCAAAGGGGCCAAACCTTAAAAGATACCAAGGATCTTGAAATGGACTTTTTTGCACAGGTGCTCCTTTACCATTTACACAAGGAAGTGCTTTGCTTACAGTAATAAAAACATTAGAACTTTGAAAATAATCACGTTATGTGGGCATGAATGGACAGAGTGAGACAATATCCCTCACTGGTAGCTCCACTTATCACAGAAGCTGTGACTTTGCAAACTGAAAGAAAATAGTTACAGGTAGGCTTTTTCCTCTAAGACCAATTGCAGTCGTTAACAGTGGTCAACAGGTTTACCACACCTATCAGCCAATCACTCATTCCCACAACCCTTGTGATCAATACCCCTCCCCACCCTCTCACTATATACAGTGGTACCTCGGGTTACAGATGCTTCAGGTTACAGACTCTGCTAACCCAGAAATAGTGCTTCAGGTTAAGAACTTTGCTTCAGGATGAGAACAGAAATCATGCTCCGGCAGTGCGGCAGCAGCAGCTGGAGGCCCCATTAGTTAAAGTGGTGCTTCAGGTTAAGAACAGTTTCAGGTTAAGAATGGACCTCTGGAACGAATTAAGTACTTAACCTGAGGTACCACTGTAGAAGGGTCTGGTGACTTCTGTTTCAGTGTATCTGAAGAAGTGTGCACGCACATGAAAGCTCATACCAAATAACAAACTTACTGTAGTTGGTCTCTAAGGTGCTACTGGAAGGAAATTTTTTTATTTTGAAAGAAAATAGTTCACCCCAGTGAGAGCCAGTGTAGTGTAGTGGTTAGAGTGCCTGTAGGACTAGAACAGGGGTCAGCAACCCGCGGCTCCGGAGCCGCATGTGGCTCTTTTACACCTTTGCCGCAGCTCCGGGGCGGATACTAGTGAGGGGAGGAGGCGCATTGTGTGCCCCGACACTCCCCACTGTGGCGGGCGCTGTACTGGCTGTGACGTCGCATGGGGGCTGTGTGTGCGTTAGTCACGCACCGTCCCGACGTCACCTTCCCGCCCGCCTGCCCACTACATTGTAAGGGGCATGTACGCTGGTCACTGCATTGAAAGGGGGCATGTACGCTGGTCACTGTTTTGAAGGGGAGTGAAGAACACACACAAAAAGGTAACTTGTTCATTTAATGTTTATTTCTATGAGGAGGAGTAATTCTGAGGGGTCAAACAAAGAAATAATAAAAAAAGTGACAAAAAAGTTATTTTTATAATGACGAGTTTTGCGGCTTTTTTCTTCAGAAACGGGTCCAAGTGGCTCTTTTTGTCTTAAAGGTTGCAGACCCCTGGACTAGAACGTGGGAGACCTGGGTTCAAATCCCCACTCAGCCATAAAGTTCACTGCCTAAACTTAAATCTCAATGTGCTCTGTGTAAGACCTGTTTTGCTATGGCTGGTTACAACCCTCCAAATACCACAAATTGCAAAAAGAACCAAATGAAATCTCTACGAAAAAATAATTAGCAAGTGCTGCTGCATCGGGGGGGGGGTGACTAGCCATTCTATTTTTTGCTCTCATAACCCAGGTTTCAGGAGCCATGTGGCAAATAGCTTTTCCAACACTTCACATGTAACACTCCGGCAAACCATGGCCAAGTATGAATGTGCAGGTACTCACAGCGCAAATCATGGTTGCTTCCCTGCTTCCCTGCTAGTTTGTTGTCATTTAGTCGTATCCGACTCTTTGTGACCCCATGGACCAGAACATGCCAGGCACTCCTGTCTTCCACTGCCTCCCAGAGTTTCGTCAAATTCATGTTGGTCGCTTCTATAACCCTGTCCAGCAATCTTCTCTTCTGTCGTCCCCTTCTCCTTGTGCCTTCAATCTTACCCAACATCAGAGTTTTTCCCCAGAGAGTCTTCTCTTCTCATGAGGTGGCCAAAGTATTGGAACCTCAGCTTCAGAATCTGTCTTTCCAGTGAGCACTCAGGGTTGATTTCCTTCAGAATGGATAGGTTTGATCTTTTTGCAGTCCATGGGACTCTCAAGAGTCTCCTCCAGCACCAGAATTCAAAAGCATCAATTCTCTGGCCATTAGCCTTCTTTGTGGTCCAGCTCTCACTTCCATACATCACTACTGGGAATGCCATAGCTTTAACTATACATACCTTTGTCTGCAAGGTGAGATGCTGTCTAGGTTTGTCATTACTTTTCTCCCAAGAAGCAGGCGTCTTTTAATTTCGTGACTGCTGTCACCATCTGCTGTGATCATGGAGCCCAAGAAGGTAAAATCTGTTACTGCTTCCATTTCTTCCCCTTCTTTTTGCCAGGAGGTGATGGGGCCCGTGGCCATGATTTTAGTTTTTTTGATGTTGAGTTTCAGACCATATTTTGCACACTCCTCTTTCACCCTCATTAAGAGGTTCTTTAATTCCTTCTCACTTTTTGCCATCAAAGTTGTGTCATCTGCATATCTGAGGTTGTTGATATTTCTTCCGGCAATCTTAATTCCAGCTTGGGATTCATTCAGTCCAGCCTTTCGCATGATGTATTCTGCATATAAGTTGAATAAGCAGGGAGATAATATACAGCCTTGTTGTACTCCTTTCCCATTTTTTAACCAATCAGTTGTTCCATATCCAGTTCTAACTGTAGCTTCTTGTCCCACATAGAGATTTCTCAGGAGACAGATAAGGTGGTCTGGCACTCTAATTTCTTTGGGGCTAAACCATGGTTAGGCTTAGTGTTAACATTCAAAACTGGGCTGATGGTTTGTCTCCAGACAAATCATGAACTGTAGCCAGGGTTTGTTCTTGACTTGTCACTTAAGCTTTGTCCACAGGAGACAACCATGAGCTTGGGTTCCTGCATAACACTAAGCCAAATCATGGCCTTGCTCTGGGTAGTGTGGCAGCTGCAGCAGGACTAGGGGTTTTAGGACAGAAGTGGCTGGGTTAGTAACAGATTGTTTTGAATGATATAAAAATAAGTAAAAGCAATTTAAATCACTGACATAAGCAAGTTTCCAACTTTTTTAATTGGTGTGTTTCCTGAATAAGCGTACATACTTATAAATTGGTCACTGTGATAAAGATGTGTTTGTAATGAAATAGAACTCTTAGGTAGCATAATCCAAAACCTTTAGCCATGCATCCTCCATGCCTCCCTGCACTGTGTAATTTATATATCATAGAGCGGGGCAACTGTAAAATGAAGTATTTGTGTTTATTATTTTTCCAGCTTTAAATTACACTAAGCAAAACTAATTCCTTCATTTTCAAGTGTCCGAAACTTTCAGAACCAGAGCTAGTAGTTAACCTGGTTTCTTCATGAGTTGGATATTAAATATCATGCTCTGCTATTGACAATTCATAATTTCATAAATATAATACGTTGTATCCGATGCTGCAGGTGTGGTGTTCTGCTCATACAATGGGAATTCCTTTTCCTCTCTTTTTTAAAAAAATAATATTTATTAAAAGTTTAAGAATTAAAGAAAAAAGTAAAAAAGAAAGAGAAAAAATAAACAATACAAATAAATACATTACAATACATATAGAAAAACAAAAAACACAATACATCAAAACAAAAACAAAAGCAAAAACAGTTAAAAACACATCCAATATTTCCATATCTTTGTCTTTCATTAACTTGTTTCATCGACCTCCTCACACCTCCCTTTTTGTGTTCTAGTTATTAATTATTTCAGCAAATCCTTTCCATCTTTCACTGTTTTCTGTCATTTAATTATCTTAATTTATTTTAACCTTATCTTACCATTAAAACCCTAAAACTTATAACACGCACGTAGTTTTTAGAGGAGGAAAATCTGTAGGCATGCCACCCGTAAGCATTCCCACCATAACATGCACAGACATTTCCCCTTACTTTCTAGGAGGAAAAAAGTGAGTGTTATGGTGCAAAAAATACGGTATTTATGCTTAACTCCTTATAACATTTCTACTAAAGCCATATAATTTCATTCCAACATTTTTCTAACACTCATTAATTTTGCAACATTTCTCTAAATAATTTTTTTAAAACTTTTTTTTCAATCTTCTTCCACCGTCTCTTCTCCCTGGTCTCGGATTCTGTCAGTCCTTTCTATCAATACTATATGGTCCATCAACCTGGTGACCTTCTGTCCGAGGCTCTTAACTCTCTTCCATGTCCCTTCTGCAGATCTTCTTCATATTTATACATGCACTTTACTTTGTCTTCTGCTGATCTTGTTCTTAATTTCCTTCCTTTGGCACTGAGGAGTAGATCTCGGGGAAACTCCAACCTAACAATGTCTTTATTCCTTCTCAACAGATCAGCCCATTCTCCATAGTCAGAACTAAAGTCCAAAAGATATTTCAGAGCGCCACTCTCCCCCTGACCCAAATCCAGATCCCAAAGGCCAGAGCATCCCTGCATAGGAGGATCTATCCAACTTTCCTTCTCCAATCCAAGCAGGGCTCCATCCCACCAAATCTGGCTTTCTCTAGATTCGATCATAAAGGGCAACAGCTTATGTTCATCAAATTGCCTCTGTGAGGCCGAGGCTCTCTCAACTTGAATTACTTGAGGTTCAACAACAACTTTCTCCTTCGTCTTCTCCACAGCTTGCCATGTCAAAACAGATTCCTGGGTCAATTCCTGGGTAATTTCTGTATAGGTATTCCCTTTTTGTCCCAACTCAGTCATTTTTTGTCCCATATTGTCAATTTTAGTAATCATCACATCCATCTTTTCATGAAGCTGTTCCAATAAAGCACTTGTCTTGCAAAATGCAATCACTAAGGCTTCTTCTGTCAACATTCTTGTCCAAGGTCAGACTCTGATTCTCACGCTCTTTAATCTCTGCAGCTGGAAAATTCCCCAGCTCCACTCCTGCAACAGTTTCAAAAGCTCCCTCTAGGGGAAGCCATTTCTATTTGTATCCATCCTTTTAAACGCAGAACCAGTGACAGAATTAGTTTCAATTTTCAGTTACTTTTTTTATACCTTTTTAAGTGCAGAAGGAAACAATGGAAACAATATATTTCTCTTATTTAACTATCTGTCAACATACGTTTTATTGACAGTCAATGAACTTTCCCAAAACGTCAATCTTACTGGCAGCCCGTTCCCAGGTTCGAAACGGTGGTGATTTATCTTTCTTCACTCTCCTGCAGGCATAAACGATCTAGAATTTCCCCCCTCTTCTCCTGCTTCCAAGGGGGGTTTAGTAATTTTAATCGATGGAGATTTAATCCTTTAAAAAGACTTTCCAGGCTTTAGCTTGCAACGTCTTTGCTTCAATCTATTTACAAAAGAGGAAGGCGGACTTCCTGTTTGGAACCTTCCCGTTTCGATGCCAAATTAAGAAGTTTAGAGATCCAATTTTCCGTTCTACTCACGGGTAGTTGTTTAGAGTCCAATTGTCCACAGGAAAAAGTCAGCGCTCTCCAGCAACAGCAATGCGGCTTCACTCCGTGAAATAAGCAGTCGATTCGAAGCACCGCGCCGATCACCCCACGTTGCTCCGGATCCCCGAAACCGGGTTTCCCCCGCGAGTAGGGGAGGCACAAAAGGTGCCAGCCAAATCCCACGCCCACAGGCTTCTCCCGCCTGTGGTTTTTGATGCGTCTCTGCCTCGCCGTGGCGGTCCAGACCCTGATTTCCACGGAGTGGATTCCTCCCGATCAGAGGAAATCCGCCATTACCGGAGGCGCTAACCCGGAAGTCCGGAATTCCTCTTCCTCTCATCTCCCTGCTTAACCCCCCCAGCCTTCTCCAAAGGGTCTCCCAGTCCAGTGGAACAGATTTAGAAGGTGTGGCAGTTGAGGTTGTAGGTTGTAGGGGAGAGGGAAGTTCTATTGTGCAGGCTAGTCTGTTGCATGAGCTTCAGTGTCAGATACAACCCAATAGATCCAACCACAGGCATCAACTCCTAGGGGCTCAGGTCCCTTTGTCCTCTCCCTAAAATATTTGAGGGGGCCAGCCCCCTCACCTCCAAATTGATGGGCATTGCTGCCTTTCTTTCTTTTCTATTTTTGGACTTCCGTTTCCCAACAAGCACTGTAAGTGAACTTGTAAAAGGGTTGCTGGATAGCAAGAGAGCTGGGATTGGACAAAAACCTCTTGACATTTTGGACCAGAGAGAGTGTGAGAGATAAGAGAGATAATGCAAACTGCTTGCTCCGCAGAGTGGTTCATGAAGCTGTGCTAGGACGAGAGATAAAGCCTCTCATGGTTGCTTATCATTAAGAAAATTAAACTAGGAGTGCCTAATTCCGATGACTTGGAAGGTGAAGCTCCTCACTCGTTATTGTTGCTGCTGTTGTTAATCCACACTTTACTCCAAGGTCCCAAGGTGGGTTACAACAATTAAAACACAACATTTAAAAGCAAATTAAAACAACTTACTGTCACATAATTAAGGTGGGTTTTAAAAAGATGCCCCAGCAGGCATATGCTTAATTTTACAGCCAGCCCTCAGGGGGTTTTTTGGAGGGGGGAGGTGCAACCAGATGCCTAGAAAGTTGGGTTTGGGGAGAGTTTGGTGGGGTGGATCGTAGGGCAGTTAGCGACTGAGATGCAGGGAGGCCTTGACTGGTTGGCTCCTTTGGGAGGCAGCTGATGCACAGGGTGATTTGCACAGTACAGTGGTACCTCTGCTTACGTACTTAATTCGTTCCGGAGGTCCGTTCTTAACCTGAAACTGTTCTTAACCTGAAGCACCACTTTAGCTAATGGGGCCTCCCGCTGCGGCCACGCCACCGCCGCACGATTTCTGTTCTCATCCTGAAGCAAAGTTCTTAACCCGAGGTACTATTTCTGGGTTAGCGGAGTCTGTAACCTGAAGCGTTTGTAACCTGAAGCGTATGTAACCCGAGGTACCACTGCATTGTGTAGGTGTGCTGTTGGTGAATGACCACTGCTGACATTGGCCCATGCTTGGCATTCGTCAGCAGAGCACCTGCACAAGGCACAGCCTGTTGTTGTCTTCTTTGTTCTAAAATAGAAAAGTAGGCTTTAACAGTATTTTGTGATAAAAGGGTTTTAGGAGAGTGTGTACATTTTCAGATCTTTGTATTAAATTCAGACTAGATTATTTTAAAAAGATACTTCATATATAAAGGCATTCATTTAAAAATAAAATTACAGTTTTATTAATTAATATTAATATTGAACAGTAACAATATTCTTAAATTCTTTATTTGGCTTTACTGGTAGTTTTGGGTGGGTCAGTTAGGAGGATTGAGTTAAACTAAACATTATTCTGTTGGACTACAGCAGCAGTTCCTTTTGGCAAAAGGAGTATAGTTTAATGCTGCTTAGCACAGGAAGTAAACAAGCTATTTATATCTTCATTTATAATGCTGGGGATTGGCTCCCTGATATAGGGGATATGCCAGGAGAGATCATGGTACAGAGCTGCAATCCTATCCCCACTTGTGAGTAAGCCCAGTTTAATTCACTTGAACTGACTTTTGAGACAAGCTGAGTTTTCCCAGTTAAACTAAGACAAAACAAACTCAGATTGCTTCTCTAGATCTAAGCGGAAGGCTTACAGCAGACTTGGAGGTTCCTGATCAGGCTTGGAGGCCTTCCTCAAGGCAAAAGCAAAAGGAAATTAAATTGACTCTGGTACTGAGCATCTACCCTGGGTGGGTTGTGCATCTGACTTACCAGTATTTAAATCAGATGCTGGGTGGATGGGAATCAATCTCTTATAAATCTAAATGAAACCTGAGCTTGAGTACATTTTAACATTTTTGCATTAATCTCTCAAGAACTTTATCAAAGGCATGAAAGTTTGCTTTTCTGTGTTAAACAAGATGGTAGCAGCCAATCACCATTTGAGTGGGGACTGTGAGGAAAAGGAGCCCTGTGTCTTTCCTGGTGGGATTCTGTTGGAGGCAGCTGAAGCACAGCATTGGGCAGGTGCTCTGTTGAGGAATGGCAGGTAATAGCCCTACACAGCACTGAGTTTGTTGACTTGGACAGTTGGTACGATGAAATTAATAAGTGGATCCCCACCCTTTTCCTGGCTGAAAGTGTACTTATATAACCAGTAAAAATGTGTGTAGACTAGTCTCTCACGGGTTTTTCCAAAGCTTGATAATAATTCTTAAGTGGTAATGAAAGAGTGAATTACACTTGGGAACAAAGCTGCCTCAATAATGCTTACTGACAACCTGTGCAGGCAGGACAGAAGTTTGACCTTGCTAAATCTCTTCAACTTTCCTATTAGATATAATTAATCCCGATACTCTTCTAAACTGGAGATTGGGGCCATTGGATTATAGTGGTTCTGTACTTTTTCAGAAGATGGAGTCCAGATTTTGTTGTTCCTTTTATTCCTCCCCATCAGTAGCTGTCCACATGAAATCTCTGGGTGAGATGAACTTCAGTCTTATCAGTAAACTTGATAATGTTCACATCTGTTTTTTTCCTATTTTTCCTTTATATTGGCTCCATATGCAGTATGATGTCTTTAAACTTTGCATGCAGTTGTTGGTGGGTTGATGAGTTTGAAACTCTCTGTTTGGGGATACTGTTAAATCTCCAACTTGTGGTTGTCACCATGAGTGCCATTTATCATCTTTAGCTAATTTTACCAGCTATACCTGCTACTGAAAGATAGAAACCTATGCCTTGCCAGCTAGATTTTGGCAACACATTCTATGTGCAACTGCCACTGAAAATGGCTTGAGAAATTCAGCTGGTGCAGAATGTTGTTTGCCTCTTTAGCACAGTCATATCAGTTACTCTGAAACAGCTGCACTTGCCTGCCTGTTTGCTTCCATGCCCAATTCAGGTTCTTAGTTTTGCCTTTAAAGTCCTAAGTAGCCTGGGTCCTGGTTATTTCAGGAAATGATGACTCCTGTGTGAAGATCATCACACTTAAACTCCGCAGGTTAGGGAGTTGTTCAGATTCTTTCTTTTGTGAAGCCTTGGGTGGGCCTCCAAATGTGAAGCAAGGCCTATCACAGCACCAGTATTGTGGAATATCCTCCTGCTTGAAGTATGTCTTGAGTATCTCCTGTAACCACAATCTACTAACTGTTGCTTTATCCCACTGCTGCTGTTTTTGCTGCTGTCTTGTTTTTGTAATAATTTTTTTAAATGAAGTTGTTCCTGCTCTTTTCATTTATTTTAACTTTGCTGTGTTGTATACCACTTTTTGGGATGAAAAATACCTTTAAAATAAAACTCATACAAAGGCCTTGTATTGTTCCCCCCAACACAGCTGAAACATGCTTTGAAAAATCTTCCCCCACGCCCTGGAAAGTTGACTTATTGGAGATACATAAATATAATAGTCTCTTCAGCCTTTGTCCATATGATTAATGCTGCTTTTCGTCTACAGAGACTTCATAAACAAACTTTGGAGCCAAAAGCTATCTAATAGAAAGTAGACAAGTTTATGGAATGGTTTATTTTGGGTGGAGCCGGTGTAGAAATGATTTGTGGTGGCTAGTATAGTGTAATGAGAGTAGGAGAGACCTCGCCCGCGTGTAAGCATGGGCTGTCGCAGCTGGAGCAGGATTAGGGGAGTTGCTGTATTTCATCTCCTTTATCTGACAAGGGGAGTCATGGCTCTGAACAGATGGCCACCATCTGTGTGCAACTCTGGAAACCCCAGTGCCAGAAAATTAGTCCGAATTTGTTTCACTGGATTTGTGAACAGGTGAAATGGTTCCTAATAACCTAGCATATTGTGTAAGTGGCATCCTTTCACGAGTTTCCATAATAGTGACAAGAAGCAAAGCAACAAGTATGGCCTGGATGTAATTTTAAACAAAGGAGATGGCAGCACACTGGCATTTAGTCTGAAAGGCCAAACTATGTTGCAAAAATGTAGAAGCTGGTGTGGCAGTGGAGGTACTGTACTTTTCGCTCTATAGGACGCACCGGACAATAGGACGCACCTTATTTTAGAGGGGGAGAACAAGAATAAAAAATTTTCCCCCTCTCTTCCCAGCGCCCCTTCAGCGAAGCGGCAGGAGGCGCTGCGCAGAGAGGGGGAGAATTTCCCGGCTCTTGTTTTCTCCCTCTAAAACAAGGTGCCGTTTAAGGTGCATTCAGTCGCCTTCAGGCGGCAACCTTGGAAGCCTGGAGAGCGAGAGGGGTCGGTGTGCACCGACCCCTCTTGCTCTCCAGGCTTCAGGTTCCTTTCGACCTGCTCTTTGGGGCTGGCGGGGGGAAGCCCACCACCAGCCCGAAAGAGCAGGTTGGGGAGCAGCGGAAAGCTTCTATGGCTTCTTTAGCCCCGCACACGCTCTCCCAGCTGGAGAGGTGGCGCGCGGCTAAAGAGGCTCCTGCCATATCCGCGCGTCACCTCTCCAGCCGGGAGAGGGTCGCGGGGCTATGGTGTCTTCGCTCCATAGGACGCACACACAGTTCCCCTTCATTTTTGAAGGGGAAAAAGTGTGTCCTGACTTCCGGGTTAGCGCCTCCGGCAATGGCGGATTTCCTCTGACTGGGAGGAATCCGCTTCGTGGAAATCAGGGTCTGGACCGCCACGGCGAGGCGGAGACCCATTAAAAACCACAGGCGGGAGAAGCCTGTGAACGTGGGATTCGGCTGGCACCTTTTGTGCCTCCCCATCTCGCGGGGAAACCCGGTTTCGGGGATCCGGAGCGACGTGGGGTGAGTGGCGCGGTGCTTCGAATCGATTGCTTTTTTCACGAAGTGAAGCCGCATTGCTGTTGCCGGAGAGTGCTGACTTTTTCCTGTGGACAATTGGACTTTAAACAACTACCCGTGAGTAGAACGAAAAATTGGATTACTAAACATCTTTAATTAGGCACCGAAGCGGGAAAGTTCCAAACAGGAAGTCTGCCTTCCGCTTTTGTAAATAGATTGAAGCAAAGACATTGCAAGCTAAAGTCTGGAAAGTCTTTTGTAAAGGATTAAATCTCCATCGGCTAAAATTACTAAACCCCCCTTGGAAGCAGGAGAAGAGGGGGAAAGTTTATATTGTTAGAGCCTGCAGGAGAGAGAGTGAAGAAAGATAAATTACCACCGTTTTGAACCTGGGAACGGGCTGCCAGGGAGCGACGTATTGGGAAAGTTCATTGACTGTGAATAAAATGTATGTTGACAGATAGTTAAACAAGACAAACATATTGACTCCAATGTTTCCTTTTGCACTTGAAAGGAGCAAAATATCTGAAAATCGAAATTAACTTTGTTAACTTTGTTGCTGGACCTGCTTTTAAAAAGACGGATACAAATAGAAACTGTTTCCCCTAGAGGGAGCTCTTGAAACTGTTGGAGTGGAGCTGGGGAATTCTCCAGCTGTAGAGATTAAAGACCGTGAGAATTAGACATTGACCTTGGACAAGAATGTGGACAGAAGAAGCCTTAGTGATTGCTTTTTGCAAAACAAGTGCCTTATTGGAACAGCTTCATGAGAAGATGGATGTGATGACTACTAGCATTGACAATTTTGGACAAAAAAGGATTGATTTGCGACAAAAAGTGAATACTTATAAAGAAACTACTCAGGAACCGACCCAGGAATCTGCTTTGACATGGCAAGCTGTGGAGAAGACAAAGGAGGAGGTTGTTGTTGAACCTCAAGTAATACAAGTGGAGAGAGCCTCGGCCTTGTATGAGCATAAGCTGTTGCCTTTGAAGACCGAATCTGGAGAAAGCCAGATTTGGAGAGATGGAGTCCCGTTTGGATTGGAGAAGGAAAGTTGGAAAGATCCCCCTATGCAGGGATGTTCTGGCCTTTGGGATCTGGTTTTGGGCCAGGGGGAGATTGGAGTGGCGAGGGCGTTTAACTTTGGAGGGACTTTTAAACATGTTTTGAATTATTTTTTGGATTTTGGCCCTGTCTATGGAGAATGGGCTGACCTGTCGAGAAGGGATAAAGACATTGTTAGGTTGGAGTCTTCCCGAGATCTACTCCTCAGTGACAAAGGAAGGAAATTAAGAACAAGATCAGCAGAAGACAAAGTAAAGTGTAGGTATAAACATGAAGAAGATTTGCAGAAGGGACATGGAAAAGAGTTAAGAGCCTCGGACAGGAGATCACCAGGTTGATGGACTAGCTGGAATGGATAGAAAAGACTGACAGAACCCGAGACCAGGGTGAAGAGACGGTGGATGAAGATCGGAAGAAAGTTTAAAAATTTATTTAGAGAAATATTGTAAAATTTATGAGTGTTAGAAAAATGTTGGAATGAAATTATATGGCTTTAGTAGAAATATTATAAGGAGTTATGTACAAATAAGTTTTAAGTTTAAGGGGTTTTTATGGTAAGATAAGGTTAAAATAAATTAAGACAATAAAATAACAATTAAATGACAGAAAATAGTGAAAGATGGAAAGGATTTGCTGAAATAATTAATAACTAGAATACAAAAAAGGGAGGTGTGAGGAGGTCGATGAAACAAGTTAATGAAAGACAAAGATATGGAAATATTGGATCTATTTTTAATTTTTTTGCTTTTGTTTTTGGTCTTGATGTATTGTGTGTTTTGTTCTTTTTTCTTTTTCTTTCCCCCCTTTTTTACATGTATTGACTTGTATTGTTTAATCTCTTTTTTCCACTTTTTTCTGTAATTTTAAACTTTCAATAAATATCATTTTTTTAAAAAAGTGCGTCCTATAGAGCGAAAAATATGGTATATTTGAAAAAAGAAAAAAAGTGTTGGGTTTAGGGACAAGTTTAGTGGGAGCTAAACACAAAGAGTTGCAAATTAATCTGGGCCAGTAAGCTGTATAAAATCCTATTGCTTAGTACTCTCTATTAATGTGACTCTTGGTGATCACAGAACAAGCCATCCTCAAGAGGCTGTGGTACACGAACCATTTATTGTCAACAGAAGCATTTACAGTAATGTTGCTAGACTGGATTAAGTCAGCCAGTGTGCATGGTTTCTCATGTGTGTTTGTTAAGAATTTTGTTCAGGCCAGTGAGACAAGGTACATCTGGTGAGTGATCCATTCAAGCTGTCAGTGTATCACAAATAACAGCCATAGATATATGTGGAGAAGCTGACTACTATAATTTCTATGGTCTAGTAACTCTTTTCTGGATTTATTTGCTAGGATTTGCAAATAAGAACAACTTACAGAGGAACAATAAGGTATCCTTTTCTCACTCCCACTGAAGCGATTCCCCACCCCCCACTTTCTGTAACTTAACCTGAATGTTGGTGCTGAGTAGTTGGTAGCAAATGTCAAAATGTCCATTTTGTGAGAGGGAGGATCTTAATAGTGTATTCACCTTTCAATTAAAAAAAGGTTCATGATAGCTTGCACTTAAAAAACAAAAACGAAAAACATTCGTTCTTCAAGGAATTGGCAAAATAAAACAGAGTAGAAGTGCTGAACCTAGCACCAGGGACAGAGCTGTTTGCCAGCCCTGTTCCTTTCTTTCTCCGTGAACTCAAAATGGTCCTGTCAAGTTCCACATTGTGGCTACTTTTGTGTGCTGCCTGTCTTCCTTCCTTTCTAACTATTATTGTGTTGCTCAGCAATTCATTCATTTCAGGCCTTAAAGAGCTACTGCTTCCTTTTCATATTGTAGCCAGGAATCTGTGTGTAAAAGAGTATGCATACTTAAAAAAATTATTTGTCAAGGAAAGCTGAAGTTTGAGACATGCATGCACAAATTATCAACATTGGGCAAATCTGCTTGGCCACTTAATATATATTTACAGTAATGCTATGCAGTGAATTGGCAAAAGGAGGGCAGGGCTGTAGCCAGTGTGGGGCAGCATCAGGCTGCACCTATGTGTGTTGACTCCAGAGGGCAGAGACCAGATATGAGATTGAATGAGTAATTTGGAAGAGTTGGGGGGGGGGGTCTGTTGGAAAGGAGCATATGAGGAAACTAGAAATATGACTGACTCATTGCCACAATTATTTAATAAAGCAAGCTTCTATTTACTTAATCATAAATAGTAAATATTTGCATGATTAAAACTCATGATAACCATATATTGATATGATTCTATAACAGTTTATTGTACTGAGTCAGGCTATTTATTGATTCACATGGTTCAGTAAAATCTACTTGGGACTGGCAGTGACTTTCCAAGTTGTAAGGCACTTCCATTTTTCTCTTTTAACTGGAAATGCCTGGACCTGCTGCATGTAAATAATGTGCTTCACTACTGAACTACCACCACTCTGTGGTATTGTTGTCACTGTGAGTATTTTTTTGTCTGATCAGTTTTTCTTCCAAGTTTAGAAGTCGTAACTTTTCTTTCTTTGTCATTGCTAAAGGAAACTTAAGCTTGTTAGGGTTGTTTTGGATTTAAAAAAAATAATGATGGAACATATTCAGTGAACCAGTAATAAATACATTTTCTAGAAATAAACAATGTTTGTTTCTTCATTAACCTAAGTTGATGTTAATAGCACAAGTCTCTACCATGGTTAGAATAAACTCCGAAAATGACTGGATCAGCCCTCAGTAGATGCACTTTAATAAACTTACAGTTGTAATACAGTGTGTGTGTGTGTGTGTGTGTGTGTGTGAGAGAGAGAGAGAGAGAGAGAGAGAGAGAGAGAGAGAGTAGGAGCCTAAAATTGTAGGGTAGAAATTAAATGGATATTAATTGAGAATCTGCTTGCAAACAGTTGTGAAAAGACTGTTGCCATTTTGAGGCCGGTGGCAGTGGCCCATTTGGCAGTGCTTATGATTGAAAAATAGGATAATTGCCAATTCCCTCAGTCTAGGCTCTGCGTGCTCTTCTTTTGGCAAGGAATGGGCTGAAAGATGAAACTTCCAATCTGTCATATTTGTGTGTGTCAGTGACTCAGGGCTACTATGGCCTGAATTGGAGTCAGTGTCTGAACTCACTTCATATCTGTCCCTCAGCTTAGCGCTTATTACGAGGTCCATTTTCTTTGTGGCTAAGGCACAGGCAAGGGGCGTTTGATCTCTCCCTTTGCTAGTTTGAGCATTAGCAGAGGCTTTGCCAAAGCTCACTTTATGTATCACAATTGCTCACTCCCTTCTGGGGGTCCATATAGAAGCAAATGGTTGTGAGCTGCTGAGATGAACAAGGGGGAAGCTTTCTCAAAATTGTAGTTACTGTTTGCTCCGGGAATGAGAGTGTTAAAGAAGCTCAATGCTTGGTTCATCTGAGAGTGAGTTGGTGGGCAGTACCCAAGTTGCTAGTTCAGTTCATATTTATGTGAATCTAATGCAGTGTTTCCCAAGCGGTGTTCCGCGGCACACTAGTGTGCCGCCGGACGTTGCCTAGTGTGCTGTGGGAGGGAGGCGGGCGAGTCGGGCTAATCCTCCGACGAGCTCCACCTCCAGACCCATTGCTCAAATCCTTTAACCCAGGAGGGCGGGGAGGTGGGGAGAAAGAGAAAAAAGAAAGGGTGGAAAAAAAGAAGGGGAAGAGAAAATATTTTTTAAAAAAAAGGAAAGAGAGGAAAAAAAGCGAGGGATGGAGGAAGGGGAATAAACAGAAGGGGAGGACAATGAAGAGGGGCGGGGCTTGGCAGGCAGCAGATAACTGGGGAGGGGGGCGCGGCTGGCGGCGGCTCAAGGCAGGAAGGGAGGAGCTGCCTCGCGGAGAGTCTTGGGCTGCAGAGATTTCCCGTTCAGGAGCGCGGGAGGCCACGCCGTGGATGGGAATCTCCTCCTCCTCTTCCTCCTCCTCCTCCAGGAGAGAGGGTGGTCCGCCCCACCGAATCGGGCCTGCTCAAGCGTGGGAGCCTATAGTTAGAGCTCAGCTCCTTTTCTTGCCTTCCCCGCCCCCCCACGGAGCACATTTTCCTCGCCCCCCCAACCCCCGCATGTAGAATAGAAGCCCTCCAGCCTCCACGGTGCACAAACTCTCCCCTCTGCAACGAAGCGCTTTGTTGCATATCTTTGGTGAGGTTTTTAGGCAGTCTTGGTGCACCTTAAATCAGCGCTAATTGCGCCTGGACGCAGTATTTACTTCCGAGTAGGCCCCCTTCTCTCCCCCCCCCCCGGTAGCACCTGACGTTGCTATTCGTATCATCAGGTTTGTTTGTTGATAATTTAATTGTTTTAAAAGCATCATGCTAAAGAGCTCTCTCCCACCCCCAGACCCTTGGGCAAAACAGAAACACACACATACACAAACACAGAGATTGAGCCCTGCAGGTTTTATGAAATGAATGGATTCTGAATGCCTGTTTCAGTGGCTTGTCCGCCTTAGGCTGCTGGGCCAGACACCTGTTACACGGTGCAGTCCGTAAGCTGTGAGCGCTGCTACCTGCCGCCGAGACCACGTAACGACAGTCTTGAAAGACCTACATTGGCTCCCAGTACCTTTCCGAGCACAATTCAAAGTGTTGGTGCTGACCTTTAAAGCCCTAAGCGGTTTCGGTCCAGTATACCTGAAGTAGCGTCTCCGCCACCATCGTTCAGCCCAGACACTGAGATCCAGTGCCAAGGGCCTTCTGGCAATTCCCTCACTGTGAAAAGTGAGGTTACAGGGAACCAGGCAGAGGGCCTTCTCGATAGTGGCGCCCGCCCAGTGGAATGCCCTCCCATCAGACATCAAAGAGATAACCATTACCTTCTATGCTGTTACTATTTTTTAATTTTTTTTTACATAAGTAAAAAGTGACCTTTCCCCATCTGGCATGGTGGTGTGCCTCGAGATTTTTTTCATGAAACAAGTGTGCCTTTGCCCAAAAAAGGTTGGGAAACACTGATCTAATGCACCATTGAATCTAATGCGCACCTCAGTTTTCATAACCTTGAAACCAAAAAAGTGCTGTATTTTTCGCTCTATAGGACGCACTGGACCGTAGGACGCACCTTGCTTTAGAGGGGGAGAACAAGGGAAAAAAAATCTCCCCCTCTCTGCCCAGCGCCCCTTCAGCGAAGCGGCAGGAGGTGCTGCGCAGAGAGGGGGAGAATTCCCCCCTTGTTCTCCCCCTCTAAAACAAGGTGCCGTTCAAGGTGCGTTCAGTCGCCTTCAGGCGGCTACCTTGGAAGCCTGGAGAGCGAGAAGGGTCCCGCGCACCGACCCCTCTCGCTCTCCAGGCTTCAGGCTCCTTTCGACCTGCTCTTTGGGGCTGGCGGGGGGAAGTCCACCGCCAGCCCCAAAGAGCAGGTTGGGGAGCAGCGGAAAGGCACGAAGCCTTCCCGCTGCTCAGCGAGCTTCTCAAGGCTGCTGGGGAAGCCCGGGGCTATAGCTTCTTTAGCCCCGCGCACCCTCTCCCGGCTGGAGAGGTGGCGCGTGGCTAAAGAGGCTGCTGCCATAGCCGCGCGCCACCTCTCCAGCCGGGAGAGGGTGCGTGGGGCTTTGGCAGAAGCCAAAAAGTGCTCTGAAGGTTTGCGGATAGCTGCATGAAGCCCGGGGAGCGCAGTGGGAGTTGACACTGCGCTCCCCAGGCTTCAGGCTGCAGGCTGGTATCCGCAAGCCTCCGGAGCCCGGCGGGAACTCCCGCCAGGCTCTGAAGGCTTGTGGATAGCTTCCTGAAGCCTGGAGAGCGAGAGGGGTCGGTGCGCGGGAGGGGTCTTCTAGAGCGAAAAATACGGTATTTGCTATGTCAGTGGTGTTTTTCAAGTTTGCAATCAAATCTAATATGTACCCTAATTTTCACGATGTACTGCACTTTTCTGTGTATAATACGCCCCCAAGTATTTAATGACCCCATTTTTTTAAAACCGAAATTAAGAAATTAAGTTGTTTAGCTTTTTTGGGGGGTGGGGGAAGTCACTTCTGCCAGTCACTCACCCGCCTGCCTGCCACTGCCAATCGCTTGCCACAGACACTGCTGGTTGCGCACCTCACTACAGCTGCCAATTGTCTGCCCGCTCGCCGCCACCAACAGCCCACTTGCTGCAGCTGCCAATTCCCTGCCTGCCTCGCCACAGCCACCAGTCACTTGCCCAATCTCTGCTGCCAATCTCCTGCTTGCTGCTGCCATTAATCACACGGCCCCCCCCTGCATTCACTATCCGTGTATAAGATGACATCCAATTTTTGCCTGTTTTTTTTTTTTTTAGCAAGAAGCACCTTCTTATACACGGAAAAATATGGTAATTTGTGCAAAAAAGGTGCACATTACATTCGAGTAAATATGGTACTGTTTGTTTAAAGTTGACAGACTAGAGTCTTAACAGTTCTGTGTCCAGAAGGCATATTGGGTGATATTAAAAATGGAGGTTTTCTCATCAAGTTGTGAATTCGACCTCGTCTAGATGGGGGGAGAGGTTAATATCTGTGAGCGGTTGTCCTGATTGTCTCGCTGAATCATGGGGCCATAAGGCTACTTTAAACAAAAGTATTGTGAATTTTGAGCAGACTCTTGGAGAGGATTACCTATATCAAGAACCAGTTTTTCTGAGAACAAATTTCTGGTGCTTATTGAATTGGAGAACTGACATTCCTTTTCTTTGACTTTAAATTGCCCTCTCGAATGTTTGGGAAACCTACCAGGAAAATCTGTTCAGAGAAGTGATATGGAGCTGTGACTAAGAGCTTGTTGTTCTTCACTCCATGTATACATTTACAGTTTCATTTGTAACTGCACTGGCATTGCAAAATCCCTTACATCAGTTTTGTGGCAAAATAAATTTGGCAGCAGTGTCTTTGTCTTATTCACAAGCAAGAGAGCCCCCTACCAAGGTCCGTTTTTTCACCTGTTTGGCTAATGATTTCTCTGTCCTCCACCAGTCGCGGACTGTGGGCCGGGGGGGAGGGGTGGCATTATTAATCCGGGAAGATTGTCCTTTCAGGGCTCTACCATCGCCATCGATCCCCGGCATTGAATGTGTTGGCCTAGTGTGGGGCTCCGAGGAGAGCTTGGCTGTCTGGCTGGTGTACCGGCCACCTAGCGCACCAGCAGCCACCCTGTCAGGCCTATTGGAGGCGGTGGCCGGCTGGGCCTTGGAGTTCCCTAACCTATTGGTACTGGGGGACTTCAACATCCATGCTGATGCCACTCCCTCCTCACAGGCTCTGGACCTGGTGTCTTCCATGGCGACTCTAGGGCTCTCCCAGTTTGTTTCGGGCCCCACGCATCAAGCAGGCCACACGCTGGATTTGATCTTTGGCGTAGGTATAGATGTGATCATGTCTCCTTCGATGAAGGTGCCATGGTCTGATCACTATGCTCTGAAAGCCAGGATTGACTTTCCGCCCCCACCCTGCTTAGGTGGCAAGCCAATTTGGGCTCGCCCGCGGAGGCTGATGGACCCTGATAGATTCCGTCAGGCCTTGCGGGACCTTGCTCCCCCTGGCGACTCATTGACTGAGGTTGTTGAGGGCTGGAATATCCAGCTCCTGGCAGCCATCGATGAGATCGCACCTAAGCGCCCTCTGCGACCCCGCAGAAACCGGGCTCCCTGGTTTACCGAGGAGCTCCGGAAAATGAAGCGGGACCTCAGACGGCTAGAGCGAGTATGGCGGGGTGCCCGTGACGGAGCCTCAAGAACATCTTATAGGGCTTTTATGAAAACCTACGAGATGGCGGTGAAGGCTGCTAAGAAGTCATACTTCTCGGCCTCCATTGCATCCGCTAGCTCTCGCCCAGCGCAATTATTTAGTATAATCAGGTCTTTAACGTCCCTTGTGGGACAGCCAAATTTAAATAACAATTTGACACTTAGCTGTGAGGCATTTGCGAGCTTTTTTGCGGAGAAGGTCTTGTTGCTCCGCCATGACCTCCCTGCCAATTTGGATACAATAAAGGAACTGGAGGCCCCTCGACTGTCCTCGGGTCCAGTATTGGACCACTTCGACCGGATATCCCCAGCCGATGTGGACAGACTCCTCCGAGCTGGAAAGCCCACCACCTGTCCTCTCGACCCGTGCCCGTCTTGGCTGATTAGAGCGTGTCCAGACGAGGTGCGGGCCCTCCTGGGGGATATCATCAATTTGTCCCTTGGCACGGGGACATTCCCAGGGGAACTGAAGGAGGCAGTGGTGCGCCCGCTCTTAAAGAAAACATCATTAGATCCTTTAGATCTATCCAATTACCGCCCGGTTTCGAATCTTCCGTTCCTGGGTAAGGTGATTGAGAGAGCGGTTGCCGAACAGCTTGGTGGGTTTCTGGATGAAACATCGGCTTTGGATCCATTCCAGTCCGGCTTCCGCACTGGTCATGGGACCGAGACGGCTCTGGTCGCCCTAACAGATGATCTTCGTAGACAGCTGGATCGAGGCGGGTCGGGGCTGCTGATTCTTCTAGATCTATCAGCAGCTTTCGACATGGTCGATCACGAACTTCTGGACCACCGCCTTGCCGACGTGGGGATCCAGGGCACAGTCCTTCAATGGCTGCGCTCGTTTCTCTCTGGTCGGGGACAGAGGGTGGCGCTTGGGGGGGAATTGTCATCGCGCCACTCCTTGGTGTGTGGAGTGCCTCAGGGTGCGATTCTCTCCCCGATGCTTTTTAACATCTTTATGCGCCCCCTCGCCCAGCTTGTTCGGAGTTTTGGGCTGGGTTGCCATCAGTATGCCGATGACACCCAACTCTATCTGTTGATGGATGGCCATCCTGACTCGGCCCCAGACACACTGACCAGATGTTTGGAAGCTGTGGCTGGATGGTTACGTGGGAGCCGGTTGAAGCTAAATCCTTCGAAGACAGAGGTCCTGTGGCTAGGGCGGGGCGATATGGGATTGGGGGGGCAACTCCCATCTCTTGCGGGGGCGCAATTAGTGCCAGCACCGTCTGTTAAGAGTTTGGGTGTAATCTTCGACGCCTCCCTTTCCATGGAGGCGCAGATTGCAGCTATAACAAAGGCGGCATTTTTCCATCTCCGCCAAGCTAAGCAGTTGGCTCCTTACCTCTCTCGCCCTGACCTAGCCACTGTGATCCACGCGACGGTCACCTCCAGATTGGATTATTGTAACTCGCTCTACGTGGGGCTGCCCTTGAGGCTGACCCAGAAACTCCAGCGGGTGCAGAATGCCGCGGCGAGACTCCTTATGGGGTCTTCGCTGCGAGATCACATTCATCCGGTGCTACACCAGCTGCACTGGCTCCTGGTGGAGTACAGGATCAGATTTAAGGTGCTGGTTTTAACCTTTAAAGCCCTATACGGCCTAGGACCCTCGTACCTACGGGACCGCCTCTCCTGGTATGCCCCACAGAGAAACTTACGGTCTTCAAATAAAAACATCTTGAAGGTCCCAGGCCACAGAGAAGTTAGGCTGGCCTCAACTAGAGCCAGGGCTTTTTCGGCTGTGGCTCCGATCTGGTGGAACACTCTGTCACAAGAGACCAGGGCCCTGCGGGACTTGACATCTTTCCGCAGGGCCTGCAAGACAGAGTTGTTCCGCCAGGCCTTTGGCCAGGGCACAGCCTGACTCCCTCCCTCGGCAATCTTCGCGGAGCTCTGGCCCAATGGTTGCTGGTGGCCTGAATTAATTAATTTTACAATGAATGATTTTAGAATGTTGTTTATGTTATACTTTTATACTGTTTTATTGTTGTTAGCCGCCCTGAGCCCGGCTTCGGCTGGGGAGGGCGGGATATAAATAAAATTTATTATTATTATTATTATTATATACCTACTAGTGAAGATGCAGCCAACTTTATGAATGTGATTGTCCTTAAACTTCATCAAAATGAGAACATACATCTATCTCTGTGATTTGGGGAAAGAATGAGAAAGTTGATAGGTCCAGCAAAGCAAGGCCAAAGCAGTCATGATAAATTGCAGTTATTTGGTTCTTGAAAGACTAACAAAATGATGCTTAGCTTCAATTCAGCACTCACAGTAGTTGTTTGGGCAAAAGGATTTCAATGAAAATAGATGTGTAGTTGTTTTGAAATTTCTTTTTAATGGGCAGATTCCTAGCACAGTAATTTGTGCTCTAGATGAAACAGTTTTCTTCCTAGTGTTGTGTAATCATGTTTAGGTGGCATACTCAGTGAGCATCTACTTATGAAGCCCTGTCACATTTGACGAGCATTGGTTAATAGTGTGGTGATATATATATATATGGTTGGGAGGCAAAAGCTGAGAGCTCTTGATAGCGCAGAGCAGATGCAACAGTCCCATGGAAGGAAGGTTTCTATTGCTCTCAGCAGTGCAGACTGAGGAGAAAAATACTCATGGCAGCCAGCAGAACACAAGATGGGAATAAGAGAGTAGGCAGCTGCAGTCCTGAGAGAAATTTAGGGGTGATGTTTTGTTTCATTTTATATTTTTATCTCACTACAGATGAATTTTGCCTTCTAAAGTAGGCTCACATCAATCAAACAATGAGACACAGATCCTGCACTCAGACCTACAGGCCTAACACTATGGAAAGGGGGAGAACAATCAGTTTAACAACCCAGAATAAACAAACATTTATATCCAGCTGATGAAGCCATTCTTCCCTTGCTGGTGGTTTTGGTGTGGTAGAAGTGGTGAAACTGATGGCAGGGGCCAAAGAGTTATCCCTTCCCTTTGTTGCATTCTCAGGGCAACTGTGATTATGTAGATGAGTGTCTATCAAGATTATATGAGTGTCTATCAAGATTATATGATGGGAATGCACGTGCTTTTGTTCTTTACTACAGCTCATGAAAGTTTTTATGGTTTGGAAGGCATCCAGGCATAGGCATAGTCCCAGGTGTTTGGGACTACAATTCCCATCATCCCTGACCACTGGTCCTGTTAGCTGGGGAATTGTAGTCCCAAACATCTGGAGGACCGGAGTTGATTTCTTAAGAGAGAAAAACCATTTCTTAAGAGCAGAGAAGAGCTTATTAGGGACCAAACATTCTCACTGACATGCTTGCTTGTACACGCTCAAAAGTTGTCTATGCAACTAAAAAGGCTAGATGGCTCTTTTGAAAAGAAAACTAGGATTCTTGATCACATTCACATTGGTGAAAGTACAGTGGTGCCTCGCAAGACGAAATTAATTCGTTCCGCGAGTTTTGTCGCCTTGCGATTTTTTTCGCCTTGCGAAGCACGGTGTCGGGAAAGTTTTTGAAAAGCTTCAAAAATCACCAAAGTCTTTAAAAACCTCAAAAAAGGCTACCACACCGCGTTCTATGAGTTGCTCCTCGAAGTCAAGTTGCAACTGTATTAGCGGTGTTAAGAAAAAGGAAACAAACTTGCAAGATGTTTCCGTCTTGCGAAGCAAGCCCATAGGGAAAATCGTCTTGTGAAGCAGCTCAAAAAACAAAAAACCCTTTCGTCTAGCGAGTTTTTTGCCTTGCGAGGCATTCGTCTTGCGAGGTACCACTGTAAAAAAAAGATAAAGCTATAGCGGGAGAGAAGAAAGAAAGAGGGTAGCTTTCTCTTATATTTTAAAAGGACATTGGAAAGACAAATGAACCATCAGTTGGTGCGAAAATAAGCAATGCATTTAATCTATGGAGGTGGGAACCTTTTTACTATTGAATTTTCTCTGACTGAGTATGTTGGGGTGACTGAGAGCTTTCATTCCCCATAGTCAATTAGTATTCAAGGCCTGCATTGTACATACATAAATAATGTTAGTACTAATCACATTCGCTTCCCATTTCTCTCCAAAGAGCTCCAGGTGGAATGCATTAAGTGATACATTTTTTTCTCTGACAAACCCTGTGTAGTAGAATCATAGAATCATCACATCATAGAATTGTAGAGGTGGAAGGTACCCTAAGGGTCATCTAGTCCAACCCCCTGCAATGTAGGAATCTCAACTACAGTATCCATGACAGATGGCCATCCAACCCATGCTTAAAAGCCTCCAAGAAATGAGAAATGAGAGTTCACAACCTCCCGAGGGAGACCATTCCACTGTTGAACAGCTCTTACTATCAGAAAATTTCTCCTGATGTTTAGTTGGAATCTCCTTTCTTGTTACTTGAAGCCATTAGTTTTGATTTCTACCCTCCAGAGCAGGAGAAAACAAGCTTATTCCTTCCTCCATGTAACAGCCCTTGAGATATTTGAAGATGGCTATCATATCTCCTCAGGCTTCTCTTTTCCAGGCTAAACCTACCCAGCTCCTTCAAGTGCCCCTCGTAAGTCTTGGTTTCCAGACCTTGATTGTCTTGGTCACCCTCCTCTGCATATGTTCCAGCTTGTCAACACCCTCTTAAATTGTGTTGCCCAGAATTGGACACGGTATTCCAGGTGTGGTCTGACCATGGCAGAATAGAGTGGTACAGTGGTACCTTGGGTAACAGAGGTTTCAGGTTACAGAGGCTTGAGGTTACAGACTCCGCTAGCCCAGAAATAGTACCTCGGGTTAAGAAATTTGCTTCAGGATGAGAATAGAAATTGTGCTACGGTGGCAGCAGGAGGCCTCATTAGCTAAAGTGGTACCTCAGGTTATGAGCAGTTTCAGGTTAAGAACGGAACTCCAGAACGAATTAACTGTGGAACTGCTATTACCTTTTCCACATGAAAAATAAAAACACAAGAAGAGCCTTGCTGGATCAGGCCATCTAGTCTAGCATCCTGTTCTCATAGTGGCCAAGTGAATGTGTGTCAGAGGCACGCAAATGGGACATGAGTAGACACTCTCTTACTCAAGAGGCCTACTTTCTCTGATACTAAAAATCATATATAATTGTCACCTCTAGTAGCCATTGATAGCCTTACCTTCATGAATTTGTCTAATCCCTTTTAAAAGCTGTCCAAGTCAGTAACCATTGCCATGCCTTGTGCCTACAGATTCCCATAGTTGTGAAGAAGTGCTTCCTTTTGTATGTCCTGAATCTTCCAATATTCACCTTCTTTTGATGACCCCACAGGCTTCTAGTGTTATGAGAGAGGAGGAAGAGCTTTTCTCTGTCCACTTTCTCCACCGTGTGATAATCTTATACATTTCTGTAATTTACCCCTTTTCACTTCTCTTTTCTCTAAACTAAAAAAGCTCCAAATGTTGTAAATCTGCCTTATGAGTATCTTCTTTGGGGATCATTGATCAGAACTGTGGACCATAGAGTTATATAACAGCATTAAGATTTGGGTGGTTTTATTCTCACTCCTTTTCCTAATGATCCCTAAAATGGAATTTGCCGTTTTCTCAGCTGCTGCACACTGGGTTGATACCTTCACTACAGCTCCAGGATCTCATTCTTGGCCAGCCATCCCCAATTCAGAACCCATTGCTGTGTATGTTAGGATTTTTTGTCCCCATGTGCATAACTTTGCACTTCCTGACATTTAACTGCATTTGCTTTTTTAGCTCCCATTCATCCAGTTTGGAGAGCTCCTTTGGGAGTTCTTGTTTCTAGAACCCTGATCAATTTGTTGCCACCTCCAGGTTTGACTTTCTCACTTTCCAGCCCAACTCCAGCTTGTCCCAATACAGATCCATGGTTGTCCCCCACTTACTATATATTTCTCCAATGTGGGAGCTGCCCACTTTTTCCTACTCTCAAGTTCCTGTTTGTTGGTTTGTTTTGTCACTAAGGCCTAGGGCTTTATGCCTTCTCTCCACTCTTTGCCCTGGTTTCTCCTACTAGCTCAGGCACAGGGCTCTGCCCGTCTGCCATGAATACTGTTGAAAGGATTTGTTCATTTCCCCATCAGTCTCCTTTTCCTCCCTTAGCACACATTTGACCAAATGTCATCCAAATGTCCAATATCATCCCTAAGCATTTTTCTTGCTTCTAATTTGTTAAATAATGTTTTATTACCAGGCATAATGCTTTTAGTGATGAACTCCTTGAAATTCTTTTTTGTATTTTTTGTTGTCAGCTTTCCTTTATTTTGCCAATGTTTTGTTGCTTTTTGTTGTCATCTCATCTATTTTGTGAAAAACACATTCTTGCCTCTATGTTATTGACTTTGCTTGTTAGCCACACATCCTGTAGACCTTTGTGGCACCTTTCCTGATCTGTGGTATATATTATATAATTTAACATTCATTATGCTTTTGAATAACCTCACGGCAGTCTGGAGAAATTTAACTTTGCCTTTCTATTTCCTTTCTGCCAATCCCCTCAGTTTTCTCCTTTGAAGTTCTGTGTGACTGTTTGACTTCCTTGGCAGTTGCCCACTTGCCTATAAGTTGAATTTGATAGCATTGTAGTCACTGTTTTCCAGTCTGTACCACAACACTTACATCAGGTCCTGAGTACCACTCAGAATGGTCTCCGTGACCAATACAGGCCCAGCACCTGCAGTCTGCTCTCATTGCAATCACTTGGAACTGGCTTCCTTTGCATATATATCTTCACTGCAGTGCTCTGTGAATTTTTGAGGTAGGGACAGGGACTAGGAGTGGTCTTCAATTAAGTTTTACTCAGAGCAGACCCATTGAAATTAATGACCATGATTAAGTTAGACCCATTAGTTTCTCTCTGAATAAAGCGTAGTTGTCTAACACCCTAGGACAGTGTTTGAAATTAGCCAGGTGCCAGTTGCATTTTGCACCTGGCTATCGACCACTTGCAACCAAGTGAAGATGCCTGGGCACCAGGATGGCACCTGACATCACCACCATTTGGAAGTGCATTTCTGATCATCCTTGGGTCTTGACTCTTTCCACTCACTCATACCACATCCTGTAGAATTCTATCAGTTATATTTTATCTGCATAATCAGAATGAATTTCTGGAACCAATATGCTTTTTCTGTGTGCAGCCTGAGCAGTAGCAGTAAACAACATTATAGTTAATAGTTATAGTTATTAGTTGTAGCTTGTCTTCACTTACCTGACCCCACTGTCCTTCTCATAGTGGTGAAGAATATTCTTACGTTATTATGTCACCATTAAGAAAGAGAGGTTGGAATAGGCCAATGTACTGTGTAGGTGGGCATGTTCCTGAATCAAGTGACTTTTAAGTTCTCAAAGTTAACCTGACTCAAGGTAGTCGTCTGAGTTAGCCAGATGTTTAACTGAGAATCAATCACAGTCAATCCATCATCTGAAAAACAAGACTTCTGAGCTATTTTACCCCAAAATGGCAACTAAACATTCTGTTTTGGTGACTGTAACCTTGGTTTAAGGAGCCATTTGGCTCCTTGCTTATATATCTGATTTTCTAACACTGCCCTAGGAAACGAATTGCTTATGTCTCGATACTTTTGACCTGTGTTAGCTATCTCTGCTCTAATGTCTTCATTCAGTATATGTTTTGCAAATATGATATAATTAATGAAAATCTCTAATATTCGTCTCCTTCCCCCACAGCCAGTTGCTGAACCAATCCCAATCTGCAGCTTCTGCCTTGGCACAAAAGAACAAAACCGAGAAAAGAAACCTGAAGAGCTCATTTCTTGTGCTGATTGCGGCAATAGTGGTAGGTGGCTGCCAGCATTTTGGGGCAATGAGATCTATTGAATTGGTGACCTGCAAATGCATTCATTGTGCACATTTAACAAGCTAACTTAAAAAAACAACACCTTTTTAACCCAGCTGGAGAATTGCTTCAAGACTGCTTGTCATGGGCAATATCCACTGTAGTTACACTTCTCCTTATGCTTGGCTATGCTGCTAGGGATTAGTTTTATGTTTTCTGAGGTAATGCTTGGAGCAGTGCAGAAACTTGCAAAACTTAATATGACCAGAGTTCATGTTGGGGCTGAAAAGTTGTGTGGTACAGTGTGGTAAAGTATTTCTTGCTCTAGAGTTTTGCTGCTTAAAGAGAAGCAAAAGAGAAGTTGCTTGGAAAGACGGTTCATTGTAGGCTGGGAAGACTCTTTGTCACACAGATACCACCAACAGCTCTATTAAAAAATGCAATGTGCAGGGAATACAATTTGTAAAAATGTCCCCTGCAGATGTGCCCTTTAGCCTAATGCAGCTTTGTTTTTAGCTGCTTGCCTGGTGAGCGTAGGTGGAATTTCACTCAGACAACTGAGTGAGCTGCTAGAAGACAAGCAGAATGCTCAGGCTGTCCTCTGGCAACCCACCGCATTTATATATTGTGCAGGAAAGTTGGTGCTTTGCCTCCTCTCTACCCATTGCAGAAACGAAGTGGGCTTCACATCTCCTGACATCTCCTCCCACATGGTTCCTATGCTGGTCAAGGAGAAATGGAAGCCCCCCTTCCCACCCAGCATAGAAACTATGTGGCTTACTAGCATAGGCATAGAGCATTTCACGCATCCTCTGGCAGTGCACTGGATGCATAGGAGGTAAAGCTCCCTGCCTCCCATAGAAACCAAGAGGTTGGAAATGGAGTCAAGAAGGGCTCTACCCTTTCACCATTAGCCCACCATGTTAATGTGTTAGACCAGAGCTTTTCAAACTGTGTGTCGCAGCACATGTCTGTCGGCTGCAGTGTGTAGGTATGTTGCGTGAACGCTGGAAAGGGGTTAGTTTAACCTCCGGTTTGCTAGTAAAACTGAATTACTGTGTCATGAAATGATGCATGTCAAAAAAGTGTGTCACCAACATTAAAAGTTTGGAAAGCTCTGTGCTAGACTCACAGCCAATGAATCTTTTTTGCATTTAACAGAAACATGGTGAGCTGATGACAGTCTGTGTCTCTGTTATTGAACCAGGTTTCTTTAATTGTATGCTGGATACACAGGAAGGAGCTTTTCCTGAAGTGCAGAAGACTCACTAAGAAAGCAGGGACCTATCTGTGCCTTGGCTGCCACCTACTATGTTGGATGAACTGGACAGGGTTCTGCCTCCAGCGTGTCCAACATAGAAACCCAGTAAGCCCCACCTTTGAATATAAAGGTGTGTTGGCAGGCTGGGGGGGGGGGCAGGGCTAATCTACAAAGCTCACCTCATGAACGGCTTCTTTGGCATTATTTGGGCACATCATAATTTCTGCAAGTACTTAAGTACATATTGGAATCATCTTCGGTTAGAACTATTCATGCAATTCCTCAAGGGTTTTGTTACCTCTTTCCTCTGAATATTGAGTGTTTGGGCAAGAAACCAACTTCCCTTCCAAAAACACATATTGTGGGTTCATCCCAGAGTGCCAAGCACACATGGAACTGCTCTGGCAGAACTGGAGTCTTTTTAAGATGTCAAATGTTAACTGCAATAAAACCTGTACCTTCTGCTCTTCCTGAGCACAGGCTGTTCCTACTTAGTTTAACTGAAATTGTTTTCACCTTGGTGTAGGTCATCCATCCTGCCTGAAGTTCTCCCCAGAGTTAACAGTTCGTGTGAAGGCCTTACGGTGGCAGTGCATTGAGTGCAAAACGTGCAGTTCCTGTCGAGATCAGGGCAAGAATGCTGTGAGTACCTGGACATTCACCTTCTGGATCATAATAAAAAAATTCCTTCCAGTAGCACCTTAAAGACCAACTAAGTTAGTTCTTGGTATGAGCTTTCGTGTGCATGCACGCTTCTTCAGATACACTGAAACAGAAGTTGCCAGATCCTTCTATATAGTGAGAAGGTGGGGAGGGGTATTACTCAGAAGGGTGGTGGGAATGGGTGATTGGCAGATAGCTGAGATGAGCCTGTTGACGACTCTTAACGACTGCAATAGGTCTTACAGGAAAAGGCAAGGGGTGAGAAGGTGAAAAATGGCTAAGTCATGTATAATGAGATAAGAATCCAATGTCTCTGTTCAGACCAGGTCTCTCCATGGTTTTAAGTTTGGTAATGAATCATGCTTCTGGATCATGTTCATATTCTAACTAATTGCATGAGATTCTGCAGTTGGCGGTGAGATTTGACCTTGCCATAGACATGTGCACAGTGCAAACGTCCAGGCTGGACTACTACAGCATGCTGTGCTGGAAAAGTATGTTCAAGTTTTAATTGCTACAAATTGTGGTGGTTCTGCAGAGAGCATTTGTCGCATTGGTTGTGTTGGTTCCCTATTTGCTTCTGAGCCCAGTTCTGGCCGTCAACCTTCAAAGCCCTGAACAGCCTGAGATCTTAGGGGGGGTCTGCCTTCTCCCCCAAGAGTCTGCTGGTGCTGCTCTGTCTCTCTCCACTTTCTGAGGTTAGGTGAGTTAGTATGCATGGCAGGACCTTTATGGCCATTGCACCTAGGCTAAGTTCTTGCATTTTACTAACAGGTTAAAACTTCCTATTCCAGAAGTGTTTAGTGGAGAGGTCTTGGTTATTCTTCCTACGTAAGATTTGAGTTTATTTGTTTCTACTGCAATTTTCTCTGCAAGCTATTGTTTTTAAAAATAATCTATATTGGTTGCATTTGTGCTCATTTATGCTAATTCAGATGATTTTTAAGCAGAAAAGTAGGGTACAAATATTTTAAAGGAATATAGGAAGAAAAGTTTTGTAAATAGAATAAACAAAATATTCTTTTTGCCTCATTAATTCAGTGTTTATTCCTTTGATTGCATAACAGTTATAGGCAAATATTTATCTAGAAAATATTTAACCAACCTTTCAATAAAATATTACCAGAGCAGGAAATTATAGTATTCTATTAATAGAAACAAATAAAGCAGTGAAAACAGTTTGAAACAGCACTTGCAAGTAGTAACTGCTACTCTAACTGGCTGACAATTAGCTACCGTGCTGTGTTCAAGGGGCCGGTATTAGTGTACAAAGCCTTATACCAGTGGTGTCCAAACTTTTTCCAAAGTAGGGCAGATTTGATGAAATGAAGGGCCGTGGGGGCCGACCAAGGTTGTTGACCTTTTTTGGGATTGAAGTTGTTGAGCTGCTTTTAGGTTTTCAGTTGTTGAGGTTTTTTTTTACGATTGTACCCCAAGAAATAAACTGCCACAGGGGCTGGATTAACCCGACTGGCGGGCCAGATTAGGGCTCCCCCCTATGGACTTTGGACATGCCTGCCCTATACAGTTTGAGACCAGGATTGCCTCTTTGCCTACATACCCATACATGTGAGCCAAAGTCGAAGCTTCGTTAGACTGCTCTGCTGAGGCATGGGCAGCCGCTTGCCCCTCAACAGAGCAGTTTAAAGAAGCCGCCTGCCCACACGGTCCCTCTGCAGTGTGAGGGCCACAGCGTAATTGCAGCTTCTGATTATATATTTCTTGCAGTTTCCCTTCCTCATCCTTGTACAGGCAGGAAGATACCAGTCTGCAGCTGGAATACCCCCTCTCAGCCTAGAATCATAGTGGTTATATTTGATGATAACAGAAAAGAGTGTTCTTGGTCTAAGTGCTTGAATTGCAGTAACTTGAAATTTCTGTGCTTCGTAGGATAATATGCTATTTTGTGACTCATGTGATCGTGGCTTTCACATGGAATGTTGTGACCCCCCTCTGACCAGGATGCCAAAAGGTAAGAAAGGGTTAAAAGATGCTGCAGGGGGAGAAACTCGCACAAACAACCCTTTTAGCCTTCAAATTATAGATGTCAAATTATAGATGTCTTTAACAGGCAGAACAGAATAGTAGCATAGGCTTGATTAAGAGTTCCGAATAACTTTACAGATAGTGTTGTAGTGAATAAGAGTGTGAGCTGCGAGACATGAAGAAGACCATGGCTTGAATCTGGCCTTTTCCATGAGCTTACTAGGTTTCCTTAGGGAAACCACAAGTCTGTCAGCGTCAGCTCCTCCTCCTCACCCCCACCCCTCAAAAATCTGCAGTACAGGGTCATAATACTACTACCATATGTTAAAAGTTGGCGTAGGGAACTCTATGATTCTGTGACTGCAGAGAATGTATTTGAAGTGTTTGAACACTCAAGCAGTACTATATACAGTTCCAGGGAGAGCATTGCTGTTGTGTTCCTGTCCTGCTCATGGGCTTCCCATGAGCATCTGGCTGGGCACTGTGAGAACAGGAGGCTGGACTAGATGGGCCACTTGCGTGCCCAGCAGGGCTTTTCTTAGGTTATATAAATAATACGGTATTGTTCTCTGGGTCTAACAGATGTTGATATACATTATGATGAGTCTGTTCACTTTACAGGCATGTGGATATGTCAGATATGTCGGCCACGTAAAAAAGGAAGAAAACTTCTACACAAGAAGGCAGCACAGATAAAGCGGCGTTATGCCAACCCAATAGGACGTCCCAAAAACCGATTAAAGAACCAAAATGCAACGTAAGTTTTTCCAAAACTTGGTGGCAGTGGGTACAGTGTGAATATGGATACCTGTGCAGTTCTGTTGTTAGAGATATTCCATCTTCTTTGTTGGGTTAAATATTTTGGTACGTGTTCTGGAAAGATTATGAGTACTTCTGTCCAAATTTTTAATGCTTTTTGTTTCTGAATGCAACACAAGGCATATCTTTTACTTTGTGGGATTCATTAATTTCCCAGCTTCCGTAAACTCAGCATTTGTTTTGGTTTTCACATTTTTTTTATTTGTAGAAGTCTGTTTACACCTTTCAGTGTAGGCAGTTAGTCCTCAGTAAAAAAACTTCCAATGCTGATTTCAAGCAGCCCAAGCTTCTACTTAGGAGGTAGATCTCTATGCTAGATAACAACAATGGCCATTCTTAGCTTGCATTCCCACTGAACCTAAAGTAAGCGATGAGCTTCCCTCCTTCAATAAAATAAGTTTGAGCATCCACTTTGCTCTGTTAGCTTGAGGCAATATATAACTATGTTTCTTGCACTACAAACCCTTCTAGCCTCTCAAGTTAGACTGGCAGAATGTTCTGCTGCCATTAGTGAAGTACTCTGTCTCACTTGCTTTTCAAGATTTTTCCACACCCATGAAATCTGGAGGGTGCTTGGATTGTTGCTTTACAGAACACAGGACATGATCCATGTCACTGCTGCTTTTGAATATTTAGATGGCTTCCAATTTTGCTCAAGAGTTCCATGTCAGAAAGGTGTGGGACGGAAGCTATCTGAAGGGTCAAACAAGCCTTGCCATGAGGATCATTATACACTGCTCTTAAACACTTGAGTTCTCGTGGCGTCTTTTTGGGGGTGGGGGGGGGCGGGATTAAGTACGTAACTCCTATACACTTAATTTTTATTCAGAATACCAGATTCCTGAGAAATTTGGGAAGGCTCCAGTTCTGTGTACAGTTAACCATACAGTAAGCTTCATTGAACAGAGTTGGATTTGCTTCTGAGTAAACTTCCATTAAAGTGCACTGCAGGTATCTTTATTGCCCAAGGAAGAATTTGAAATTATCAGCTGGCCAATACCCTGCATAGCTTCTCTTTCTGTAAGTCTCTATTACCCACTTTACTATTTGTTTAGATCAAAAGCCCCCTTCAGCAAAGTTCAGACGGGACCTGGTCGAGGTCGTAAGCGCAAGACTCCCCTATCCAGCCAGTCAACATGTTCGTCAGAAGGGGGCTATTTGGAGCAAATTGACGGCCTGGAATTCTGCAGAGATGCAAGCACCACCTTGAAATTCAACAAGAAAACCAAAGGGCTCATTGATGGCCTTACCAAATTCTTCACCCCATCCCCTGATGGGCGTAAAGCTCGAGGAGAAGTGGTGGATTACTCTCAGCAGTATAGGATCAGGAGAAAAGACAATAGGAAATCAAGCACTTCAGACTGGCCTACAGGTAGCTAATTGTAGAGGGTATTATCTCTTCTTACTTTCTGGACTTCTAATTTTCAATTTGAGAACAGATTCTGAAGAAACTTCAAGACTTTGGTTTTTTTTACATTATCATAAATGTTGTTGGGGCACAATACATTCTGTTGAAGGTACTTGGGTGGAAGCAGTAGAATATATATATATATATATATATATATATATGCAGGTTTTGGTGTCTTCGGGTGTCTTCCCGTGTAAGAGTTGGGGTGTCTAGGCGACGTTTCGACGAGGTCTCACTCGTCATCTTCAGGCTGGTGCTTTCGGCTTCTTGTTACTGGAACAAAGCCAGTAACAAGAAGCCGAAAGCACCAGCCAGACCAAAACCTGCATTCCTGTACCCGTGAAAATCTACGAAAGCATATATATATATATATATATATATATATATATATATATATATATCCACGTACAATTAAAGGGTCATCTTCAAATACACCACAGAACCTTGGCAAAGTGTATATGCTAAAATCATCATAATATATCTTTTCATTTGTGGACAGCGGTCCAAGCAGTGGAGGTTAGCGTGTATTATTTTGTGTTTGTTAAGATTGTAAGAATATTTATTTATTTTATTAGACTTACATTGCACCTTTCCTCCAAGGAGCTCAAGGTGGCATATATAGTTCTCCTCCCCATGTTCCTGGCACAACAGCCATGTGAGGTTGGTTTAGACTGAGAGCACATTTCCACAGTCCAGGGGACTATGCCTTCTCCCAAAGCCCAGAAGTACTGATGGGTGAGAGTGGAATGGTTATACCACTGGAAGAACTGAAGCTGCCAGGTGGTGGGGTGGAAGGGTCTATGTTGGTATGTCACAGTTTAGTCTAAAGGGGTAGCCTGCCATGAACTTCAAAACTTCTTAGTGTAATACGTGCAATAACCCCTTTTAGATAGTTATTTATCCTGTGACCACCTTGCATATTCAGGTGCTTAATTTCAGGAAATTCCATTTGTTGTTGTGTGTTCATTTTCAGACAATCAGGATGGCTGGGATGGAAAACAGGAAAATGAAGAATGGCTTCTTGGAGGTCCAGATGTCATGACTGAGAAAGATATGGAGTTGTTCAGAGATATTCAGGAGCAAGCACTGCAGGTAAAATTGAATGAAGCTTGCATGCAAAGGTATGGTTAGTAGACTCCTACAGAGGTGCGGGTGGAGCTGTGGTCTAAACCACTGAGCCTGGGGCTTGTCGATTGGAAGGTCGGCAGTTCGAATCTCCGCGACAGGGTGAGCTCCTTTTGCTTTGTCCCAGTTCCTGCCCACCTAGCAGTTCGAAAGCACGTCAAAGGGCAAGTAGATAATAGGTAATGCTCCGGCAGGAAGGTAAACGGCGTTTCCGTGTGCTGCTCTGGTTTTGGTGTTCTGTTGCGCCAGAAGCGGCTTAGTCATGCTGGCCACATGACCGGAAAAACTGTCTGTGGACAAATGCTGCCAGCTCCCTCGGCCAGTAAAGCCAGATGAGTGCCACAACCCCAGAGTCGTTTGTGACTGGACTTAACTGTCAGGGTTCCTTTACCTTTTTACAGGGGTATATTAGTCATAACATGCATAGTACTGAGAAGATTGAGACAGGTAGTTTACTGAGGATTTTCTGGGAACCAGCCAGTTGATAAGAAGTGATGAGGTGTGATGCTGATGAGAGATAAGCAGGCAGCTCTGAGGCAAACTTAAAATATTATAGCCCAGAAACATGGGGCTGACGAGTGGAGATCAAGGATTGTCCAAGATTGTAAGACTTGCATGCCAAAGCTATACAATAGCTTTACTTGCTTCAAAACTGAATCAGAGCAAGTCTGTACCTTCCCGTTTCCATTTCTATTGGACATTTCTTCCTCCCTGTTTTAGTGCACATTGAATTCTGCAAGGTCTTGCCTGGCATTTGTGAGGGGAGTTTGCTTGTT
The DNA here is from genome assembly GCF_965112155.1 of Podarcis liolepis. Taxonomy (NCBI): domain Eukaryota; kingdom Metazoa; phylum Chordata; class Lepidosauria; order Squamata; family Lacertidae; genus Podarcis; species Podarcis liolepis. The sequence goes on along the minus strand of NC_139561.1, from coordinate 1,407,099 downwards.
TTTCAGTGTTCTGTATAAAGGACATTGGCTTAATGCAGAGGCATGGTAGATTGTTCAATATTCCATGTTTGTGCACATCTGTCTAAGCATGGCCCTTCAGCTCCTTCATGGCTGTATTGGTACAGATACAATATGTCCTGTTTCAAAACTGCAGGCGAAAGGAGGCCTATAGGTTCTGTTTCTTGGGAGGTGTTGATGACCCTCTGCCTGGAAGAAGACAAACACAAAAGCCAGCAGAACCTTTGGAGTAAGCAGATGAAGAAATTGAAAAGAAAGCTTGTTGGTATTTCTGTAACAGGAAGATTCCAAGGTCATATATATCCATGTGTTGATGGGAATACAGAAACAAAGGCTCATGTGTTGCTAGTATGCTCTTTTTACAAATATTTGCTTAAAGAGGTAATCACCTCATCACCAGTGTTCGGAATTCACTGTGCACCATGCACGTTTGCTATTGGCAAGGGTCCAGTTGCAACTACATGGAGATTTCTGGGCGCCAGGTTGGTGACTGACGTCTCAATCGAGCCAGATGACTCATGTGCAAGTTGTGAGTCTTGTGCTTCTGTGCGGCTATGCAAATCATAGACCCCTTGCTGGGCACCTTAGTCCTCCATCATCACATCAAGGAAAGTAAGTGCAGGGCTGAATACAGATCTATTTGACTGTGCTACAGCCTTTCCACAGGCCACCCAAATGGAACTCACAAACCACAGTTTAAAAACCTCTGCCTTAGTCCATAGTTTACATCTTTTCCATTTCTGCTGCATTTCTCCTTCTTACATATTGGGACAGTCAAGCAATGTAGTTGAGATCATCGAAGCGTAGAATTGTTGGAAGGGATCCTTAGGGTCATCTAGTCCAACCCCCTGGTGAATAGACATTCTGCTGTGGTGGCCATAACCAAGGTTTAAGGTGTCACTTGGCACCTGGCTTGTATATCTGAGTTTCTAACACTGCTCATCATTATCTCATCCAGGAGGTTTAGTTGATTATTACATGAATCTTCTCTTATAGACCAAGATAAGCTGGTGACAGCAAAGACCACAAGTATTTTAGCTTCTGCCATTAAAGTAAGGACCACAATGATGTCCTCTGAAATTGACGCTTTTATATTTAGTTGTGTTTATATAGGTGCACTCTGTGCACAAATTAGAATGGCTGGTGCAAATATATTATTTTTGTAATAGGTTTTTTTTGGTCAGCCAGCTTCAGGCCTTTCAGACAGCACAAACTAGTTAATCTCTGATCAATGTAGACTTCTGATATTTGAAAGTAATTGCATATATAGCATGGTGTAAATTCCAGAGTACTTGCTCATGAGTTACTAAGCAGCCCTACATCTCTTTTCAACTTCTGATAAATATTACTGTTCTCTTTTCTTGCTGATATTGTATATACCGTAACTTTGCAAAGACTTGTGAGTGTGAGTTTGGCAAGGACTGGGTTAAATTCAGCTGAGCTGCTGACGCAGTGCGTATCCAGGTAGAGCAGGGTGCCACACCTGAGCAAATCGGAATACACTGAGCAGAGCTGCAAGGATGGTTGGCTGAGTTGTTGAAGAGAGACCGTCTGCCGGAGGGAGTGGTCTGTGGCCAGGTGCCACCGTTGTGGGAGTTGGACGTCTGCTTTGATGGGACTTTGAGCTGTTATGATGTGCAAGCAGTTGTACTGGAACTGGGACTCCACCTTTATCTCAGGCATCTATTTGGAGGAGAATTCAGTGGCCACCCAGAAGGCACAAACATGCAAGGCAGTGCCACAGGTGCGGTCTGAGAGCATCCTTGAAGCATCTCCATGTAAACCAGTGTGGTTCAGTTGGCAACAGACTGTGAGCTGAGTAATTTCAACGCTGTCCTGTCTGGGATTAGCAATTCTAAACTATGTTTTTTGAATTGTGGATTTTCATAGATACTGTATTGTGTGTCTCTCATTCTTCCATGGAATGATGTGTTCTTAAATTGGCTTCTATCAGGTGGTAGAATTCTTGAGTTTCAGTTTGGGTGATTGAACTTGTGCTACCCATTATATTTGTGGAGCCAATTGCAAGACAGTTTCTAGCATCAAACATGATTTTGATTTGGCTATTGTGTGCTTTTCTCTCTTTTGACTGAGGATATTTTGTATCTTAGGGAAAGTAAATTGGCTGTTGCAGCCTTTCCCTTAGGAAAACCCACCCAATCCCTCAGGTTTTTTTCCTTAAAAAAGAAAAGGGGAAGAAAGAGCCCTGGGATTCAATCAGTGGCGAAGAGGTGATGTTTAGAGCAGTTGAAGTTGCTATTGTGCACACTATTAAGTAACTGAGAGATTTTATTTGTGTATTGCTGTGGAAAGGTACATCAGGTTGTTTTCTGGCATGGCAAGATATGAGGGAAGAACAAAGAGATTTGGTGAATATAGCTGTTTCCTTATTGCTGCTTTGAGATTATTCAAATGTAAAGGTGGAAGAAAAATGGCAAAACAAGAAATGTCTACAAACTTTTGGAGAAAAAATGGTTCTGCCTTAACTTTTGTATAAAAACAGAAGGATTTCCTTGTTGAATTGTACCAAAGGTCCATCATAGTGCAGCATCCTGTTTCTAGCACTGGCCAGCCAGGGGTCTCTATTATTCATGGGAGGAGCCTTCTCCTGGTAGTCAGACATAGGTAAAGGGACTCTGACCGTTAAGTCCAGTCGTGGATGACTCGGGCTGTGGCACTCATCTCGCTTTACTGTCCAAGGGAGCCGGCATTTGTCCGCAGACAGCTTCCAGGTCATGTGTCCAGTATGACTAAGCCACTTCTGGTGAACCAGAGCAGCGCACGGAAACGCCATTCAGCTTCCCACCGGAGCGGTACCTATTTATCTACTTGCACTTTGACGTGCTTACGAACTGCTAGGTTGGCAGGAGCAGGGACCGAACAACGGGAGCTCACTCCGTCTTGGGGATTTGAACCACTGACCTTCTGATTGGCAAGCCCTAGGCTCAGTGGTTTAGACCCAGCTCTTATCCTAATCGAGCCCTTCCCATCTTGATCACCACCACATGTTTGAACTACAACTACCATAAAGAGAGTTTGAGTTCTAAGCATCTGGAAGGGACCAGGATGGAGACTGCTGTCCTTTAAAAATCCCATCAGTATCTCTCATGATAGAGAATTCCAAAGTGCTTTTAGCACAGTTTGGGTAAAGAGTAAATCAGTATGAATATTATTTCAAGGCATAAGCTGGTCACCAGTTCCTGTTTAGCACTTTTATATTGTGAAATTAATTTATAAATCTTTTCTACACAGTTACAGGGATAAGTTCTCTGTCATTGCAGTCTGTGTTAAGGGTGCATTTTTGGTCACTGAGGCCATTTATTTGGATAAGTTATCTGCTCTATTCTACCCCCAAGGCTCTCCGACAGATGAAAGAATTTCAATCAAATATGCTATGGTTTATAAGACTGAGAATGAGTGTTATACCTGGATGCTCTTTTTTCTCTTGCACTGCACTGAAATACTTTCAGCGTTCGTTAAAACCATTGTTTACTGTTACTTCCAAACTGAGAAACTGGTTAAATTTTAGACTACAAACAAAGTCTGAAAATGCAGTCTGAACGAGGTGGAAACACATGGGCACAATGGTTTTTCTCAGTCGAATAAATCATGGTTTTGGGGGGCCACAGGTATAAATATTTATGAACTGATGGCACCCCGTTTTATAATTAAATTATAGGACTGGTGCTCGCACCACCAAACCTCATTTTGGAGTGTTATGAGCAAAACCTGCAGTTGGGTGCTCCTGCCTGCCCTCCAATCCCACAATGCTGCACTACATGGGGTTACCTTGCAGTTCCAGCCAAACAGAGGCAGACTTTAACTCTAGTTGCCCTCCAAACCAGGCATGCAGACTGAGTTAAAGTCCTGTTTGGTAGGGCAAGCACAGTCCATAGTTTTCCAATTGAAGAATTGGATTACAGTGAGGGGTACAGGCAGGTGTGTGAGGCTTGTTGAACCACCTAAGTATAGCGTGGGATTGCACTTGGACTGAGCTGTGTGTGAGAGAAAGGAGGAGACTCGGATGCCACTTCCTGCATCTGAGCATTGAAAAGTGCCCTGTAGTTTATAGAAAAACAAAGGGGAAAAGAAATTGCAATGCAATTCTGGGCTGCATCAATAGGAGTATAGCATCTAGATCAAGGGAAGTAATAATGCCACTGTATTCTGCTCTGGTCAGACCTCACCTGGAGTGCTGTGTCCAGTTCTGGGCACCACAGTTCAAGGACACTGACAAACTGGAACGTGTCCAGAGGAGGGCAACCAAAATGGTCAAAGGCCTGGAAACGATGCCTTATGAGGAATGGCTAAGGGAGCTGGGCATATTTAGCCTGGAGAAGAGGAGGTTAAGGGGTGATATGATAGCCATGTTCAAATATATAAAAGGATGTCATATAGAGGAAGGAGAAAGGTTGTTTTCTGCTGCTCCAGAGAAGCGGACACGGAGCAATGGATCCAAACTACAAGAAAGAAGATTCCACCTAAACATTAGGAAGAACTTCCTGACAGTAAGAGCTGTTCGACAGTGGAATTTGCTGCCAAGGAGTGTGGTGGAGTCTCCTACTTTGGAGGTTTTTAAGCAGAGGCTTGACAACCATATGTCAGGAGTGCTCTGATGGTGTTTCCTGCTTGGCAGGGGGTTGGACTCGATGGCCCTTGTGGTCTCTTCCAACTCCGTGAAGCCTGGACGTGCTGATCTCAGCGCGCGCAGGCTTCAGCATGGCGGCAACTCTCCGCAAGCAGCGGGAGCGCTCCCGCTGCTTGCGGAGAGGTCCGCGAAGCCTGGAGAGCGAGAGGGGTCGGTGCGCACCGACCCCTCTCGCTCTCCAGGCTTCAGCGAAAGCCTGCATTCGCCCCATAGGACGCACACACATTTCCGCTTCATTTTTGGAGCGGAAAAAGTGCGTCTTATAGGGTGAAAAATACGGTATTTCTTTTGGTGACACTTTTCTGGTTTGATGTAAATATTCTTGAGAGAGAGGTGTTGCATCTTGAATTTTGAAAACTTACACAAAACAAAACCCTGTTTGTAGGTTTGTAGGTCACCCATTGCCTTTTGTTGCAGTTCCTAACCAGGTTCTGTGCTGTCTATTACAGGTGCACTTGGGATACACGCCTGCCTGCCCCTGCTTCCTTCCCTCCCTTTTGCTTTTTCAGGAGTCACTTATTTCCTTGGATTTATTAAGTGGCTATTACCGTATTTTTTGCTCTATATGACGCACTTTTCCCCCTCCAAAAATTAAGGGGAAATGTGTGTGCGTCCTATGGAGTGAATGCAGGCTCCTTGGCTTCAGCGATAGCAACGCGAAGCCTCCGACGCGCAGAGGGAGCGCTCCCTCCATGCTCTGGAGGCTTCGCACTGCTTTCACAGAAGCCTGGAGAGCGAGAGGCATCGGTGCGCACTAACCCCTCTTGCTCTCCAGGCTTCAGGGATAGCCGCCTGAAGCCTTCGGAGCACAGCGTGAGTTGTCTCTGCGTTCTGGAGGCTTCAGGTTCCTTTCGCTGAAGCCGGGAGAGTCTTGCTCTCCCGGCTTCAGCAAAAGGAACCCGAAGCCTGCGGAGCACAACAGGAACTCGCGCTGCACTCCGAAGGCTTCCGGAATCTTTGAGGCTGGCGGTGGGGGAAAGCAGTGCTTCCCCCCGCCAGCCCCAAAGAGCAGGTTGAAAGGAACCCAAAGCCTCCGGAGCCCAGCGGGAACTCCCGCCGCGCTCCTGAGGCTTCGGGTTGCCTTCACTGAAGCCTGGAGAGCGAGAGGGGCAGTGCGCAGCGACCCCTCTCACTCTCCAGGCTTCCAAGGTAGCCGCCTGAAGCCTCCAGAGTGCAGCGGGAATGTCCACTGCGCTCCGGAGGCTTCAGGTGAACGCACCTTGAATGCGCAGAACGCACCTTGTTTTAGAGGGGGAGAACAAGAAAAAAAAATCTCCCCCTCTCTGCGCAGCGCCCCTTCAGCGAAGCGGCAGGAGAAATGGAAGGGGCTCCGTTTCTCCTGCCGCTTCGCTGAAGGCACACTGAGCAGAGAGGGGGAGAATTTTTTTTTCTTGTTCTCCCCCTCTAAAACAAGGTGCTTCCTATGGTTGGGTGCGTCCTATAGAGCGAAAAATATGGTAATTCCTTTAGATTACTCTTAACAGGCAAGCATAATGATAAGACGGATTGGACTAGCATTTTTACTAGCACACCTGGCTTTATATTTTTCTTGCTTTGTGAATTACAGTGGTACCTCGGGTTACATACGCTTCAGGTTAAGGTCTCCGCTAACCCAGAAATAGTACCTCGGGTTAAGAACTTTGCTTCAGGATGAGAATAGAAATCGTGCTACGGCAGCAGCAGGAGGCCTCATTAGCTAAAGTGGTACCTCAGGTTAAGAACAGTTTCAGGTTAAGAATGGACCTCCGGAGCGAATTAAGTTCTTAACCCCGAGGTACCACTGTAGTTCTCCACTGTAGTGGAAGAAAACTGTGCTATCCCAAAGCTTTTCCTTCTTTCCTGGATTGCTGGATCTGTTAAGTAGTGCTTTTGTTGTTGTTAACTTGGAGAGATATTTGTTTCTTTTACAGAAAGTAGGAGTAACAGGAGCCCCTGATCCACAAGTCCGCTGTCCATCAGTCATCGAGTTTGGGAAATATGAAATCCACACCTGGTATTCCTCTCCATACCCACAAGAGTATTCCAGGTACAACACAGGCCTCCTCTCTATTATACAGTTTACATTATGCAGCTGAATGTTTAGCAAGTGTAGGAAATAAAGTGTAACTATGTGTTAAGCCTGACAAGCTCATACTGTAAAGACATGCTCTTCCTTAAAATTAGGACTGGATGTCCTCTGAACAAACCAAATGTGTAACCAAGTTAAATCGTGCAATGTATATATTATATATATAGGTATTTGCTTGTGTAGCATTTTTTTTTTTAAGGTTGAAGCTATCAAAGAATTAATATATTTTAGTAAGCACTGTGACATGGGGGGGGGGAGGAAAGAGCAAAGAGCATGGAAATTTGAGTGTAGTGGCTGGTGTGCAAAAATAGTAGCAAAGATTGGAGACACAGGATTTTGAAACTGCCCGGCCCCCCTCAGATCCTTCTGCCACTGATTTTCTTCTTGAAGTAAAGGCATTGCATTTGCAACTGTGAGAGTTGGCAACTTGTTTTTAAACAAACACAAGCACAGAAATGTCAGCATGTCAAATTGTGTTGGGTTCCTCGTTTCTCTGATCATCTTCACATACAGTATAGGTACAGATCTGCTCTACTTATAACCAAGGAAAACCAGACAATATTTAGTGATAACTGAAAAAAGTATTCAGAATAATCAGAGCTGAGCTTCCTCCTATCTTTGGGATTAACATACTGAAAGACTTTGTTTTATTAAACATTTTGTAGATGTGTTCTTTATTTTCTGTGCCGTGCAGCAAAGAAACAGAAGAGCGGAATTTCTATTTTATTGAAATTTGTATGATGGGGAGGGTCATAGCTCAGTGGTACAGCATCTGCTTTGCATACAGGAGGTTCCAGGTTTCATCACCAGCATCTCCAGGTAGATTCAGGAAGGCCCCTTGTTTGAAACCCAGGGAAGCGCTGCCAGCCTGTGGAAGTAATACTGAGCTAGATGGGCCAATAGGTCTGACTTGATAATAGGCAGCTTGCTATGTATGTTCCAGTTGCCAGTTGCATAAATTAAGGGGTGGAGGGATAGTACTGGAAAGGGGCCTACGGGGTCCCTTCATATCCAGTGATGGACGCCCTTGGTAAACTTTAAGCTAGAAGTAATCCTAAGAGGTCTTTGTTAAGACCCTCAGTCTCAGTAACTGAATCCAACCAAATACACATTTTAACCTGCTCTTATGCTTTTTTTGTTTCTATATTGCCTCCTGTATACCCAGCTTTAAGACAATGGACCTTTATGGGAGTTGCCACAGTAGAGATAACAGTACTGATTGCCTCAAGTTGTAACCTTGCAAAACTGCTCAATGCATCCATGCCTTTAATCTTGCAGGCTGCCTAAGCTGTACATTTGTGAATTCTGTCTTAAGTATATGAAAAGCAGAACTATCCTTCAGCAACACATGAAGAAGTGTGGCTGGTTTCATCCCCCAGCCAATGAAATTTACAGGAAGAGCAATGTTTCAGTCTTTGAGGTAAGTGTCAAAGATTATTAGCTGCTGTTTATGTCCCTGCCTGAATCTCTGGGGCATAATCTGCTGTGAGCTTCCCAGAGAAGAACTGTTGTAGGAACCCAATTCCCTTGTAATGGGCTCTAATCATGGCTAGAATCCCCTCTTTGGGAGGCTGAGGGCAGCCCAGTTTTTAAAAAACAACCCAGAGCTGTCTTACTTTTGTAATATTTCATGAGTGTCTCATTCCATTCAGTAATGATTAGCTGCAAAACAGAAGTGTATTGGCATTTTATGTTGTACATCCCTCTTAGGAAAAGGTTGGTAGTGTGAGGAGCGCTGGCCGCTTTGGGCTTCTCCTCATAGTGACTACTTACCTCAGGCTGCATCCTTTAGTTCTTGAAGCTACAAGTCCTTAGATGGTTTGTGTCTGTTTGGTATAATCCTACTCGATTTAAGCAAATCACTTTGTGTTGTGGCCTGCTAGCAGTTCATGAGAGATAGTGTCTTGACCTGTTCTCCATTTTTCTAAGGTGGATGGCAACGTCAGTACCATTTACTGCCAGAACCTGTGTCTATTAGCAAAACTCTTCCTGGATCACAAGACGCTCTATTATGATGTGGAGCCATTTCTCTTCTATGTGCTGACGCAAAATGACCTGAAGGGTTGCCACCTGGTTGGCTATTTCTCCAAGGTGAGAGGTGGGGGGGATTTCCACTTGTTGGTGTTCTGTTGGTGTCCTGACAATACCTAAGGAACTATAAACCAGGAGCATATCTATCATGCACTTTTTAAAAAATCTGCACCAAGTTAATCCAAATATTGGGTGGTGAAAAGCTGGATTCTTAAGCTTTTGCTTAATTGATTGCTCTGTTTTTGCTAAGCACGAGGAGAGGCACAAGGCACTACAGGCCCTTGCTTAACTCCTGGAACTTTTCCTGCTGACATGTGCAGGAGCTTTGGCCATACACTTTCCCATGCCTATGCTTGCACTTAAAAGAAAAAAGACTGGGAATGTCTTTTTGAGACTGAAACTCCCAGTAAACTGAATTCTGCACCCAAAATTGCATTCCACACTTTTTTGTGCTTGTGTGGATTTGCTTCATACACACAACCCTGACTATGGCCAAATACTTAGTGTGTGCCAAAAGACTATAAACTTTCTTTTGTTCTTCCTGTCAAGTCTTGTGTGTGATAAGACTGGCTGTACCTCTGGAAAAGTCTATTCACACTGGTATGACTCGTACCCAAGAAAATATAATTGGATTTGAATTGTGCGTAAACTGAAAGTCATTTTTCAGCAGATCTAAATAATCTCCCTCCTTAGTGTAGTGGATCTAACCAAACTAGTGTCCAGTCACACTTCTGAAGTGATGGGTATAATTTTATGGGTTCCAAACAGCCTTTAAAGTTCTGCATAAGCAGAATCCAGGGAATTGAAGCAGTTAATCAAAGCAGCTTTCTTTTTTATGCTGTTGAACAGAGTGTATTCTCTAAGGAGCATGAATTCCAGCCTGGCAGCTCTGAGGGGAGAGGGTTTTAAATGACTTCCTAGTCCCTTGGGTGGTGAGGAGGAGAGTTAGTTGGTGAAGTAAACATTAATTGTTACCTCCAGTGAGCTTGCTTCTCAAATCAGATGCTGATCTCATTTCAGAGCTTTTGTTTGCATTTTGGGAAAGAGACCATGGAGGCTGAATGTGGCTTTAGTATTCCTCACACAGGGACAGAGAGCTACTTTGAAAGGCCCGTCTTAACACCCCCCCCCCAAAAAAATAGAAGTTGTTTTTTGCTTCAACACTTTCAGAAAAGGAAATAATGTAGCCTTAATCTATGGCTATCCCACCCCCCCCCACAAGCCCACCTGCAGATGGACTTTTATTTTGTCTTACCCCCACCCCCCACAAAGGTTCTTTATTGCTTTGGAAATCTCTGAGGATTTGAAAAGCCCTTTGTAGAGAAGTAGGGAGAGAAGTTTGCTGTAAGTACAAGGTCCTGAAATTATGTATAACAGGGGAGGGGTCATGATTCCGGTGGTGGTGCAGGTTCATTCTTGAGCATCTTTAACTAAAAAGGATCACAGGTAGCAGGACTGGGAGGGCCTATGTGACTGAGACCCCGGAGAACCACTGTCACGTGGAGTGGTAGACATTACTGCACTAGGCACATGAATGATACAAGTTTACAGAAAGCAACTTTGTGTGCTCAGTGACAGTTCTTTCTTCCTTTCCCTTCCTGGCTGTGATCACAGAGGTTCAGTGGCTGGATAATGCCTTGTGTTCTTTCCTTGGAGACTTGCTTTTGGGGTGATTGTGATTTACCCCAATTAATTCCTCATCGAGAAGAAGTTCTTTTCCATCTTGCTAATCTTCTGTGTTTGTGTGTGTGTGTGTGTGTCTCTCTTACTAGGAGAAGCACTGCCAGCAGAAATACAATGTTTCCTGCATAATGATTCTTCCCCAGTACCAGCGCAAGGGCTATGGCAGGTTCCTCATTGATTTCAGTAAGCATATTCTCATTTTTCTGCCTTTCTCTTCAGCTTCAGATTAAAGTTTATGAAACCATGCAATTCTCCAGCACTTTATTTCAAGAGCATTAATTATCTGAAATGGCTACTTTTTGGGATTCTGGCCAGCATCCTTTTCCCAACTACTTGCTTGCACCCCAGATGCTTGCACACAAGCCCCCCTCCTTCCCCATCACACTTCAGCCCCCAAGGACATCTAAGATGGCACTTCAGAACTTGCTCTTCTTCCCTGCTTTCCTAGCCATGTGGAGAGGCAGAAATTTTATTTGTATGTTTAAAAGGCTATTTATATCCTGTCTTTTCCACTACGTCGTGCCAAGTGGCTAACAAACACATCAAATCATTTACCAGTAGTCTTTACCCTTTTCACTCCTGGGACTCACCTGTAGCATTTGAACACCCACTTCTTATTTTTTTGACCATATATTTGTGTGAATTTATTGACAAACTAGCATAAATTTATTATGCGTTTTGGCTGAAATACAACCTGATTAGGGAAAGTGACCAGTTTGCAAATCTACTACATCAGTAGATGGGTTTCTTCTTTCAGAAGAGAGTAAAGCGAACCATCAGGGCCAGCCCTGAACAAGGCAGCTGCCTCAAGCAGCAGATGCTGGGTCTGGTGAGGGCACCCATTTCTTCTGAGCCCCCTGACCGTTTGGCCTTATTAGAGGAGGGAGCTGTGTGTGCCTGAAAGCCTGCCTTGCACCCCAAAGCTTTCTGATGTGGTAGAGGTTGCTGTGCTGTTGCTAGGTGCGGAAATAAGTTTAAGCTGCCAGTCAGGCTGGCTTCTGTGTGTTCAGTGGAAGTGGACACCATCTTGCCTTTCATTGCAGACAGCAAAACATTTTTAGTTGGCACTACTGATGCTGTGGTGTAAACCACTGAGCCTTGGGCTTGCCGATCGGAAGGTTGGCAGTTTGGAATCCCTGCGACGGGGTGAGATCCCGTTGCTTGGTCCCTGCTCCTGCCCACCTAGCAGTTCGTAAGCACGAAGTGCAAGTAGATAAATAGGTACCGCTCCTGTGGGAAGGTAAACGTCGTTTCTGTGCGCTGCTCTAGTTTGCCAGAAGCGGTTTAGTCATGCTGGCCACATGACCCGGAAGCTGTCTGTGGACAAACACCAGCTCCCTTGGCCAGTAAAGCAAGATGAGCGCTGCAACCCCAGAGTCCTTCGCGACTGGACTTAATTGTCAGGGGTCCCTTTACCTTTACCTTTACTGGTGGTTATGACATATCTGTGCAGCTGCTGTTTAATTTCCCATTATAAATGTTTGTCTGAAAAATGAATAGGCATTAAATATAGAATTTCCATTTTTCTGTTCAAATTAGTTTTGTACTAAATATTCAAGAAAAAATATTAATATTACAAAGGAACAAAGGCATATATATCCTTAAAGCATATAGGATCGTCACATAAAGGAAAACAAAGAAGCAAGGTGCGTTTTCTGGAGGACTCAATGGAGGACTCAATGGCAGTGGCATCAGACGCAAAGGGAATACAGCCACGTTGCTTTCTGGAGGGAAAGCAAAGAGCCAGTTCCAAAGCTAAGCTAACTACCTTTCGCCAAGTCCTTCTATCTTTTATATTCTATTTTTATCACTGACCATCACTTCTGATGGGCATCTTCCCATTTGGTGAGGAGTGAGGCCCACATTATTCACTCTTATAGGAATGCTGATGCTCACTCACTCATCGTCAGGAAAAAACACATGTACTGTAGAACCGGACGAGGGGACCTCTGGCTCTGACCATTGGTCATGCTGACTGGGGCTGATGGGAGTCAGAGGTCACCTGCAGAGCCATCGGTTCCCCATCCCTGCTAAAGAACTTCCAGCAGCAAAACCCTTTCATTAGCATTCTTTTAATGCAAAAGTTTGCCCATGTACAGTCTGCTTTAATGCTTAGTTTACATAAGTGCTTGAGACAGTAGCTTGAGACAGTAGCTCCTTCATTTGCTTCACTATCACATTGCTGAGACTGATGTGCAAGTTGAAGGTTTGTGAAAAGTCAGCGGATTATGAAGGTTGGTTGGTTTTGTATTTGAACTTACAAATGAAGAGTGGAGGGAGTTGATTCAAACAGAATTTTTAAACAGACAGGTGAATGGTGAGCCCTGCTACCTGGGCGGAAGAGCATCTTTGGTGAATTCTGCACCTGGAAAATCAAGTTGCATCTGCCTCTTAGTCCTCACAGTGGTATCTTGTAGCAGCCCTTGGACTTCATAACTTCAAAGCTTGACTAACGTAATGTAGTGCCCTTGGGATCACCTACAGAGAAACCCTGTGTCTCTCCAGGTGTCTGTGGGCTGACATTCCCATCAGCCACATGGCCAGGGGCCAAAAATGTCGTCGTAGTCCAGCAACACCTGTAGAACAGGAGCAGGAGGTTCCTCCAGGCCTCTTTTTGAAAGTAGCAGCTAGAATGCAACCCTGAAACTTGCCTGCTGATGAGGACAAGTCATAGGGAGTGTGAACTGAATGGGTTTTCCATGGCCAACAGAAGCTTCATATCACCTATATATTTCACGAGTAACTGTTAGACAACTTGCTTCAAACCAGTAGGCTTGGCTAGATCACCCTGTTACGTGACAGCAGCCTTGTGGCATGATAAATACATTACAAATACATTTTGGCATATACTTTTGTGGACTAGGGTCCACATGAGATCTGCTATAAAGTCGCTCACATCAGTGGCTTTTGGATCATTCTCTGGAAAGTAAGGGAAGGGAAGGAGATGAAGGCATATGTAGAGGTAGCAAAGGTAAAAATAACATGTCTGATTAAAAAGTGAGTCAGTTGTTAATAGTTGTATTCTGGATCTAGCAAGGATGAGTGAATTGACAGAGTCAGCCCTGTGTTCACACAGCAGGAGTGAAAGAGAGAAGTATTGTGGGAAGTACTAAAAATAGTAAGAGGGCCAAGAAAACGTAATTTGACCAAAATACTCTGGATAAATTAAGCATTTGAGATAAAGAAGTGCCTGGATTTCCAGTTCCAAAACCATCTTGTGTTGACCTAGAGGGAGTTTGCCAGAAAATGGGATCAAAATATGTTTGGATTCCCTGTCCACAGAGGTATGCGTTGTTGTTTTGAGCATACCTATACAGAATCTACATTTCTAGTCCTGTAAAATTGCTCTTAATTTCCAGTAATACATAATGTGTTCCCCTGTTCAGAGTTACAATGCCCATTATTTGGGCACCTAATAATACAAGGTGCCATTTATGTTTGAAATAATTCTTGGAACATCTAATTTCCCTAATTAACAATGATAGAGTTCACGTACATCCTCTATTAGCAACTGCTTCATTAGGATGGTCTAAAGTGGTTTGGTCATGTCATTGGTTGTGGCCGTTTGGAAGCCCCACCTATCTGTCCTTGCCTCTCATAGCAAGCTCAGCTGGCAAGTGCCAACGGGATGATGGCCAAAATGGAGCTGCTAAAAAACAAGAGAGAGGTATGCTTTAGGAAGAGGGAGGAAACCTTAAGGTTTGCAGAAAGGCAAACAATCAATAGAGGGTGGGGAACAAAAGGGAGGGGGGAAATTCCCCAAACAACTGTGTGAAGAATGAGAAAGCTTAGTAGCAACTGTGGCCGGGGGGGGGGGGGCAGGGGGAAAAGGCCATGATTTGTTGACCACAACCCTGAACAGGAGGAGCTCTGCTCTGCAATATTTTTTTGCAAGTTTCACTTTTTTCACTGTAACAGAAAAAATCTGCCACCTAGTGGCACTGTTTATATCCAATTACAGTCAGACAGTGTAGCCTGCAAGACCTTTCCCACTGATTTACCAGCGTTTGCTTCCATGATCCCATGGGAATTGGTGCTGAAACACTTCGGGGGGGGGGGGTTGGTTGACCTTTTCCGAAATCAAAGGTCTTAATTGGAGGGTGTTCTACATTTCTGTCCATGTTTCTGAAAAATTCAAAATGGCTTCAGCACAGATTAGAATCATGTGTCTCCTTGTAAGGTGGCTACCTCTGTGTGGAAGGGGGCGGGAAATGCTGGTGACCTCCGAAGAGAAGAGCTTCTGGGTCCTGTGAGAGCCATTGGCTGTTTTTGTTGACTTAAATTCCAGTCAGAGTTCCTGACCCTATAGCTGAATAAGGAGCAGACACTCAAAGAGGGTAGGCTAGCTTCCGTACAGAGCCCAGTCCTAAGTGTTTTCTGCTTTCTCTCAGGTTATCTCCTATCCAAGCGTGAAGGCCAAGCAGGATCCCCAGAGAAGCCGCTGTCAGATTTGGGTCGTCTCTCTTACATGGCTTATTGGAAAAGCGTAATCTTGGAGTGCCTTTATCACCAAAATGACAAGCAACTCAGCATCAAGAAGCTAAGCAAGCTGACTGGCATCTGCCCTCAAGACATCACTTCCACCCTGCATCACCTGCGAATGCTTGATTTCCGAAATGATCAGTGAGCATCGTAGAATTGGAGGGCCAGAAATGGCAGGGTCATAATTAAAGACATGGCTGTGCCCAATGGTAGATTTCTGTGGAAGCGCTGCAAAAGTGCGGTAGTTTTGGGTGTAAAACTCTGCTTCCTCTTAAGGGGGACAGAAACCCAAATCATCCACATTTCTAACCCTAACTGTTCTGGTACACTGCTTTTAAAGTGAGGGCAATTTTAGAATGTGGGAAGCAGAGGGATTGCATAATTTATTTACTATAGTCATATTCTGCATTTCCGGATATGGATCTTTTCAAGGTGGATCAAAAGTAATACCAAAGCAGGCTAATGAAAATCACATCCCTCTGTAGAGGGATGGGGACATTTTCCCGTGCAAGCAAGATGGTCTCAGGTGGGGCATGAACTCAGCCTCGTGCCTAGTGCTTGATGGTGCAAACACTGACTTGCTTAAAGGCAGTTAAACAGTTTCTCTCCCTCTGAAGCGCCAGTTTTAAATCTTGCCTGACTCAAGCCACTGCTGCTGAAGCCAGTTCCTCGTGTCTTTTTTGCTGACTCTGAAGCTCCTCTTTTCTCTTACTTGTTGGCATTGCCTGCTGTGATTGTGGTGTTGAGGAGTTTATGGTGGGGCCCTTGGAGTATGTGTGACTTGCCTATTAAGGAAATAGTTTCCCCCTGGTGTGTGTTGGGCTCACTCAGTGTGAACTGTTTGTGTGTGTGATTTAAGAGTCCATTTTTTAAAAAATAATTTTTATTTTCCATTTAAAAATATATAGTCACATCATTATTATCCACTTAACTTCTTTGATTGTCTAGAGGCTATAGATTTCCTTCCCTCCCACCTCTTGGCCTTCAAAAGTAACCTTTATATCCCAGCATTTTATATATTTTCCAATTCTAATATAACTCATTACAAAATACCTCAAAGTTTAAATAAAAGTAGAAGGGTAAAAAATTTCTTATTACAAGTTTTCAGATAACCCTACTAATGTTGTTAATTGCATACAATGATCTTTCAAATATTGTGTAAATTTACTCCAGTCTTTTTGGAATACTTGGTCATGCTAGTTTTGGATTTCCCCCGTCAGCTTCACCAGTTCCGCAAAGTCCATCATTTTCATCTGCCACTCTTCTATAACAGTCTGTTTTTTACCTTTTTCATAGAATCGTAGAATTGTGTTGGCAGGGACCCTGGGGGTCATCAAGTCCAACCTCCTGCAATGCAGGAATATCTGCTAAAGTGTCCATGTCAGGTGGCCATCCAAGCTCTGCGTAAAAACCTCCATGGAAGGAGAGTCTGCAACCTCCTGAGGGAGTATGTTCCACTGTCAAACAGCTCTTACTGTTAGAAAGTTCTTCTTGATGGAATCTCCTTTCTTGTAACTTGAAGCCATTGCTCCTGTTGAGCAGGGGAAAACAAGCTTGCTCCATCTTCCATGTGGCAGCCCTTGAGATATTTGAAGATGGCTCTCATATCTCCTCTTTTCCAGGCTAAACATACCCAGCTCCTTCGACCACTCCTCAGAAGGCTTGGTTTCCAGACCTTTGATCATCTTGGTTGCCACCTTCTGCACATGTTCTGTTTACGTTTAGGCCCAGTCCATTTTCCTCCCCATGTGCTGCTTAAATACAAAAAACAAAAACCCACCCCACCATTTTGTTTCTGTTCAGTTCTTCCTGGTTTTCTAACAGTCTGTCTCCCTACAATCCTGGCTCCCATGTTGCGGTTATTTTTGCCCCATACCTTTTCTGGCTTTGGGGGGGGGTAATTAGAGACTGTCAGCGCCTGCAGTAGCAGCATGGAAGTTAATAAGGAAGCACCAGCACACAAGAGACCTGGAAGCATCTGTGGCAGCAAGCATAACACCTAATTTAACTGCTGCCATTATGTGGATCCCTGAGGGGACCGAGCATGAAAGGCTTCATGTCTGCAGCAACTGCAGTTCTGGTGCTTCCTAGGTAGGCAGTAGCCACTGTTTGTGAACTTATCAGGGCTTAGCTAGGTCACCCCAGGTCAGCTGCCACTGTCTTTTGTGGGAGCAGTCAGTGTGTAAAGGCAGAGAAGTAATGGCAGGGAAGCCCCTGCAGAAACCCCAGTCTCAATCCTTGTCCAGTGGTGGCATTGAGAGGGCACAGCAGTTTTCACAATCCTTGATGAGGCTTTGTCAGAGGATGAGCTGCTGAGAAGGCAATGTCAGACAGGTCTTCAAAGGGAATTGGCGAAGGAGACCTTGTTTCTCAGAGGTTGTTCCACTGGCTGTGACCACCTGGTATCTTCCAGGAAGACGCAACGTTCTGCCACAAGGGCCATTGCTTCCTCAACACCTTTTGTGGTTGAACCTGACCAAGTGAACACAAGTGCCTGCCTTCAGATTTGGTGAATACCATTCTAGCGTCAAGATATCCTTCTCCAATTTGTGTTTATTGTTCAGCATCGTCAGCATTTCTGCACTGGTGCAAGCAGGATCGAGTGCAGCTGGCTAGGGCTAGCATTAAAGAGTTTCTGTCTCCCCCCCCCAAAAGGACTTACACCCCAACACATTGTGAAGATTGTCATCAGCATTGTGGTCTGTCTTGTCTGACATTCAGGAGGTTTCTTTAGGTGCTCTTCCTTTCCTTAGTTTCTTAAAGAGGCTACAATAATAAATCCACCCGTACCCAAGGTGGAATTGCATACAGAGCTAAAGACTCTGCAATGACCAGCATTTAAACATTTAAAATCAGTCTCTACGTTTGTTACCAATTAAGGTTGTATTTCTTAACACTGTTACTTCAGCAAGGCAAGTTTCTCAACTGAATATGCTATCGGTAGCCAAACACCTTTATGTACTGTATCAAGACCAAGTAGTATTACAGACTGATTCTTCTTTTAGTCTGAAAATCAATACACATTTTCACAGACAGTAAGAGCTCATTCTTCCAACTTTTTGTCCTTCACCTGAACATCCTACAGAGAAGGCATGGCATTCTCTGGATGTGAGAAGATCTTTGAAGATTCACATTGCATGTACAAAGCCATTTAGGCAGTCATTATTTGCATCTTCTCATCCAAATGGATTAGGAAAGAGAGTTTCAAATTCCACTTGGTCTTAGTGAGTTTGGGTCTGAATAAATATGCCATATAATGTGTTGCACTTGATGCCACCATCTATAATTACTGCACACTCAGCTACTGGGGCAGGGGCCAGATGAGCAGACCTCTTCAGGAGGTTGCTACACATTTACAAAATGGATTTATATGCCTTGGCTGAGGCAGCTTTGGGGAGAAAAGTGCTGCAGCACGGACTCCTAGACCAATAGGCAGCTAAAGCCTTCCCTACATGGGTACACTTTTGGACACTCCATCTGAGACCATCTTACATGCACAAGAGAAGGGACTGCTGGTCTTAACTGAAAAAAATATCTGTGCATGTAATGATGGTCTCTGGGCTGCACTCTATATTTTACCGTGCCTACTGGGGTGTGAGTTTGTCATGGGAACAATGTCGTTAGTGCAGTTGAATGCTTGTCTGTGTTTTTCTTTCTTTTGTGTAACATTTCTGCTCTTAAGCTTTGTCATGAACAAAAACTAGTGCTACAGAGGGAAAGAGACAATTTAACTGCTTTTGAAACAATTTGTGTTTATGCCATAAAACACATGGGGCAGTTCACATCTCAACTGAGACTATATTTACATGCATAGAGAAATTTCTCTCAGGTAAGACCAATGATCCCATATAGCTGAAACATTCTCTAGTATTTTCTTTATCTGTCTGTCCCAAAATTTCTAGTAGTCACAGTGCAGGCATTCAGTGCCTTGTCCAACTGCTCCCTCCACCCTCCAGCATAGCCAATGGCAACAGGAAACATTTTCATAACATGTACAGACCTTGTGTTGAGTACATTGAACAGAAGAGTACAAGCCCCACTGAAGCAAACTAAATCTGTCACTTCTGCTGAAAACGCAATTGCTTATTCTCATAATTAAGGCTAACTAAAAAGTAATTCTGTACTCAGGCAATCAGAATTCTTCACCAAAAGCAGCTGAATTCTGTAATTGTTCTAAATCCTGCAGATCAATCAAATTTGCATGTTTCTTTTATTTACTATAATTTTAGCATTGCAAGGGGATATAAACACTACCATGTGATTAATATGCTGATTTACTTTGATTTCTGAGACATCAGCACATTTTCAAACAATAGGGATAGAAATGTGCATTTTATTAAATCAAACCTGAGATTCGGAAGCTCAGCTCAAGCTTTTTGGCTTTGGGGCTTATTTTTATTGCTAAAACACAATCATTGCATTGCAGAATTTTGGGTTTTGAGATTGTTGCAGTTTCAGCCAAGGCACTAAGAGCCTTCCAATGCCTTCAGCCTGAGGCACAAGAAGCCAGAAAAGCTGGTAGATATATTTTCTTTTCCTGCAACAGATGCTTAGCTGCCTTTAATGATTCTGCATTACCTTGCACTCTGCATCAGTTCTAGTGTCAATCTCAGTTTGATTCTGGGCTGCAAGTTTCAAACGGAAGTGAGAAAGAAATGTCCTACACAACTTTTTTTCAAAACTTCACATGAGTCACCGTAGTCGAAACAAAATAAAAGAATTTCTTCCAGTAGCACCTTAGAGACCAACTAAGCTTGTTACAGTGGTGCCTCGCAAGACGAAATTAATCCGTTCCGCGAGCCTCTTCGTCTAGCGGTTTTTTCGTCTTGCGAAGCAACCCTATTAGCGGCTTATCGGATTAGCGCTATTAGCGGTTTAGCGGCTATTAAAGGCTTAGCGGATTAGCGACTAAAAGGCTATTAGCGGCTATTAAAGGCTTAGCGGATTAGCGGCTAAAAGGCTATTAGCGGCTTAGCGGCTTAGAAAAAGGGGGGGAAGCGGAAAAAATTCAGAGCACTTGCAAGACGTTTTCGTCTTGCAAAGCAAGTCCATAGGGAAAATCGTCTTGCGAAGCAGCTCAAAAACGGAAAACCCTTTTGTCTAGCGGGTTTTCCGTCTTGCGAGGCATTCGTCTTGCGGGGCACCACTGTATTGGTATGAGCTTTCGTGTGCATGTGTGTGCATGCACACGAAAGCTCATACCAATAACAAACTTAGTTGGTCTCTAAGGTGCTGCTGGAAGAAATTCTTTTATTTTGTTTCGACTACAGCAGACAAACATGGCTACCTACCTGTAACATGAGTCACTATGGCAGCTGCTTAGTAATGTGACAGTATTCTGGGCATCCTCCTGCTGGTCCCTCTTCCTCCCTGCATCCGTATGTTTGTTACCTGTACTTAAACGTCAACATTTGGCTGAATCATTTTTTCCTCATTCTCAGATTTGTGATTGTCCGGCGGGAGAAGCTTATCCAAGACCACATGGCAAAGCTGAAACTGAATCTCCGGCCTGTAGTTGTAGATCCAGAATGCCTACGCTGGACTCCTGTCATTGTCTCAAACTCAGTGGTTTCAGAGGATGAAGAAGAAGAAGCTGAAGATGGGGAAAATGAAGAGCAGCATCAGCAGCAGCAAAGGGAAAGAGAGGTAGAGGTCAGTGTGGAATAGATATTTATATATGCATGCAATTGTGGAGTAATTAGCAAAGCAGTCACATGTGTGACTGTATGACAGAGGGATGGAAAGGTAGCTTAAAAGTGCAGATGGCTAAAAGCCAGCTGGAGTTGCTAAGGAACGTAATGGGAAAATTGGATCCCCTTCATTTTTCCATCAAGCCTGTATTAATTTGCCTTACCTCTACATATGCCACATTGGGAGGAATTTTATTTGAAAAGGTGGGGTAGGAACAAATAAACACAAAACTTTGTTATCCTGAGCCCAAACCATTATTTATTGTTTAAATTTATATCTAGTACGTCCTCCCAAAGGAGTCCAGGGAGGCAAACAAGACAACACAAAAACTAACAAAATATTTAGATGTTAAAAACATCTGAGAACATTTAAAAACAGCCTTGTATCCTCACACCTAATAATTTCCAGGTTGCTAGAAATAGGAAGAGAGTGGTGCAAGGATTAGTGTGTTGGACTAGGACCCAGGAGACCAAGGTTCAAGACCCCACCCCCCACCCCCGACTATGTAGCTCACTGGACCAGTCCTTGCCTCTCAGCCTAATCTACCTCACAGTGTTGTTGTGGAGATTATATTAGGGGGAGAACCATGGACACCACCTTGAGCTCCTTGGACAAAGGGTGGGATATAAACACTTTAGGCTAGAAAATTAAATTAGTATGTTGTAGCCATTAAATACCTGGACAAATGGAAATGTTTTTAAAAACCTCCTGAATGCTTTGGAAGGTGTTCCATAAGTGAGGAACCAATACTGCAGTGATGGCCAAATTTGGCCCTCCAGCTGTTTTGGAACTACAATTCCCATCATCTTTGACCACTGGTCCTGTTACCCAGGGATGATGGGAGTTGTAGTCCCAAAACAGCTGGAGGGCCAAGTTTGGCCATCACTTCAGTACTGAGAAGGCCCTGCCATGGGTCAACATCAATCAGGAAGTCCCCAGAAGGGGTGGCACTGCCAAAAGGGCCTGCTTTGATGGTTTTCTGGCCCGAGGTGGTTGGTTTTGAGGGAGGCTGTCTTGGGTCCCAAGCCCTTTAGGGTTTGTTTACTGGTACAAATTCAGACTGGCAGCCAGTGAAGCACTTTCAGGACCAGTGACACATGGTCCTATCAAATTGCCCCACTCACCAACCTTTTTCTGTTGTACCTGCAGCTTCTGGATTGTATTCAGTCACTAGAGCAAGAGCAACTGAGGTCAGGCTAATAGCTGGCAAACCAGCCTAATTTGGGTGCAATCACTCCTAGCTGCAGAAGCCACCTGGCTGGAATCCAGGAATGCTCTCGGACTGCAAACCTGTTCCTTCAAGGGACAGTGCAAGCTGTCTACCTTATTTCTGGACCTGAGAATCACCCACTGTTTAGTCTCAGTATATCTATCTCATCACTTCAGCCAGGCACCAGTCCAACCCCACAGCTTTTGCTGATTTAGATGGAAGGAGGGAGAGGAAGAGAGCAGTGTGATATTAACATATAAATGTTGAATTAGCATATGAGACACAATGGACCCTGTGGGACCCCACAGCTCAGAACTCATGGGGCTGAGCAACATTCTTCTAGTGTTACCTTCTGGTAATGACCCTGCAGGCAGAAGCAGATTTGCTGCAATAAGGTGCCTCTAGCTCCCAACCCCCTGATTTGTTTCAAAATGAGACTATGGTCAGTGATGGCAAAAGCCATTGAAAGATCAATGGTTGTTCCCACCTCTTGGTCTCTCTCTTCTGATAAAGGCAATCAGTCAGGGCAACTGAGGCTGTTTTGATGCTAAAAATGGGCATGAAATCAGACTCAAATGGATTTAGATCATCTTTGCCCAGATACCAGAAATGAAATACTAGAGACTGGGATACAGAGGGCATGTAATGGTCTCACTACTACAAGTGTTTTGTTCCTGTCATCAAGCTGCAACAACTACAAAAGATCTCGCAGGCTTTGCTCCTTTCTGCACTCAGACAGAAGCCTTCCTACTCTGCAACCTGAGATCCTTTAACTGGAAATGATTAAGACTGAATCATGGAACAGTGCTTGTACTATTATTGAATAATGGGCTTAGGTCTGAAAATTTGGCTCACCTGAACTTAAGCCCCCGGGGTCTATTGCACTCATGAACCCAGTTTCGGAATAAAAATATTCCCTTCGTGGCCTATATAGTGACGGGAAATTTATGCAGCCTGGATGGAAAGATGGGTGGGATTGTTCAGATGAGGTTTTCCATGGTCATTGGTAGGCCTGCACAGGAAGTGTAGAAAAATTGAGGCCAAGGAAGGAGAGCAGAAAACCCAGGGAAGTAGTGGTGGGGCCCAGGAAGAGGGAGTGGGCTTGAGGGTGGAAGTTGGCTAGCTAATGGGGAGGTATTTGGGAGAGGAAAACTGGAGGGGAATCGGAAGAAAGGAAAGGTGGACATGACCAGGAGTTGTGGAATCAAGGAGAGATCAAGATTGTTCCAATCTTTGGCTGCAAGCTGGTACTTTAAATGCAGAACCAACTTTCCCAGTAACCTTGTGTCTGTAGGAAGTAACAGTTGCAAGAAAGTCTTAAATAAAATAGCTTGCTTTTTTTCTTTATACCAGGTGATCAAATCTGTATCCTGGGAGAAAAAAGAGAGAGAGTCTTACTTTCCTCTGGAGAGTGAAAAAAAGCCAGACATTGTTTCTCCAGCCAATTCTGTGCGGCCAAACAAACAAAGTCTTCCCCTTGCTGGTCTTCCTGCAAACAACCAGATACCACGGAGGGGCCGTCGGAAGAACAAACAGCCGCGGGAGTCCTTTGCAGAGAAGGATTTGAAACTGCTTTTAGAGGAGAAGTCAGCCATGGCCAGGGGAGGTCGCTGTGGGGAATGTCAGGAAAAGGCGGCTGCAGCTGCTGCGGCAGCTGCAGCTGCGGCCGCTTCCCGAGAGAGATTTGGGGAGACTGAAGAGAGAACCACTTCCTCCCAGGGACAGTGTGGCAAATGTGAGGAAAAGTCCCCAGCTCCCCGGGGGCACTTTGGCAAAGATGAGGAAAAGTCCCCCATCTCCCATGGGCAGTATGGCAAAGGGGAGAAGCCCTCAGTGGCTCAGAGATACAGTGAAGTGTGGAGAGGGCAGCTGAAGACCCACGAGCCCCTGAAAGGCAGACTCTCCAAGGAGTGCGACCGCATACCCCGGCCACACCGCGAGGGTGAGAGGACACTGCCAAGGCACTTCAGTGAGAGCAGCGAAGAGGAAGGGGAGGAGCCTGTCAGCCCCTGCTCCACTTCCCCACCAGTTCTCACCAAACCCACCTTGAAGCGAAAGGTATGTCTTTCCCCCTTTCTGTCTGCTCCGCAGCTGCACACAACCCTGAGCTTTCTCCTTGTGTTAGCTTCTGCTTGCCTGTTGAACCTCTCTCATTCCCTGGATAGGTTCCTGAAAAGCTGTTGCGTCTGTAGGCTTTATGTGCATGTGTAAGAAGGTGATCATCTTCAGGACTGTGTATGCTTTTAATAATAATAAGCCCAGAAAAACTTAATTTTGTAATTTAGCTTTTTGTAAATTTACTGTTTTACAAGTAGCAGTTCTGGGAGGGAACTTTCAACCCACCCCCCTCATTTTGCTAGTTAAGGGAGAGACATGCAGGGCACTGACATCCCACTCACAACCATTGGGACTCTTATCCAGCAGGTCTTCTGGCTTCTGAGATTTTAGCAGCCATTGCCTATACTTCCAAACACATGTTAAGTCAGACAGTGCCAGAAACTTTGCTGCTTTTTCTTTTTTCTAAACAAAGGCAGAGGCTCTCAGGAAGCAAAATCTCAGCCCACTGCGGCACTCCATTTGTTTATTCTGCTCAGCTGTTGCAGCATGCACATATTGCTACTTAACATATTTGTGAGATGCATATTCTAAAGAAAGGGTGGGAAGCCTGTGGCCCTCCAGATGTTGGTGGACTCCAATTCCTGTCAGCCCCAGCCAGTACAGTCAGTTATCAGGGATGATGGGAGTTGTAGGCCCACAACATCAGGTGGGCCCCAGATTCCCCATCCATTTTTAAAGGTTTATCTTTGTGCCAGGGAAAGGCAGTAGGTTTAGACTTTGAAAGGGGGCCCTAGGGGACCCTAGGATATTGAGGACCTCTCTCTATGGGCAGAGAATGTCTCCAGAGGCCTCTTCGTTGCAGCTACAGTTAGTTCTCTACTATCCGTATTTTGATGGTAGGTGCAGAGGGGGGTCTGGCATGCACTTGACACCAGAGGGGGTGGAATATGCCAGCCCTGAAACTGGAGTACTGACATGTTCTCCAGTCGCCTCCCCTCCTCCTGTCCTGGCCAATGTGAGCACAGCTGGTGGCCATAGGAAACGACAGTGGCCCTCTCCGGATTTCTCCTCTCCGCATGCTATAGGGCTTCTCTCTCTTGCCTCACTGAGTTGTGCTGTATGTAACCATCTGTCACTTGGTTGTGGTTGTTTGTGCAGAAGCCCATTCCCCGGAAGAGGCGGGTCCGCAAGCGCAAATATCACAACAGTAGTGTTGTGACAGAAACCATCTCTGAAACGACTGAGGTCCTGGATGAGCCTTTTGAGGACTCTGATTCTGAAAGGCCCATGCCTCAACTGGAGCCCACCTTTGAGATGGAGGACGAGGAGGATGAGGAAGAAAGTGAACTGTTCCCAAGAGGATATCTTCGTCGCCTCTCTCCCCAAGGCTCCCTCAGGCACAGGCCCTCCTCCAAGAGAGGATCTCAGGGTGGAGAGGAGTCCGACGATGCCACTGGTAGGTTTCTCAAGAACAGTTGTCAGTGGGTGCTTCAATGCAGTGTAACTTGCCATAAGAAAGGTCGCTAACTGCTCCCTCCCTGCACTCAGTGCCCATATGAAACATGCAAGATTGCCCAGTCCCAGGAATACGTGAGCTGCGACAGCTAGGGAAGAAAAGGTGGGGAGAGCATGGATGTGGGAAAAGACAAAGGACAAGGGCTGCCAGAGCCCTTGGACCAAGGGCAACCTGTGACACTCCCCCCCCCCCCGCTCGGGTTATTGGGTTTCCGCCTCCTGTTATGGCAGGCTGAAACATCCAGATGGCCACGGGTTCCCTGTTCCTGCCATGGATGGCAATGAAACTTCTACTGAAAGAGATGAGGGCCAAGGCCAAGCTCCAGGGGGCCAGCTGGTGACATACAACCCACTTAAGGAACTGGGATGAACTCCATGGCTTACTGGTAGGGGTGGGGTGGGGGAATTCAACAACAACAAGAAGCAATCTTACCAGTGCAGGCATCTGTTGTCCCTCCTTTCACCTGGTGGTAAGAAAGTGGAAGGTAAAGCACTCACTTCCATCAAATAGCCCATTAGTTTCAGTGTGGTTCCTTTAGTTAGATCAGTCTGTCACTGCAAAGTAGAAGCACAGGCATTTTGAGTCCTGTAGTCAGCAACTATATGCTGCATGAACCAGAGGCTCTCAGCAACTGGATACCATCTCCGACTGGCCTAGTTTTTGTGCAGGTGCTGCGTACAAAAGCTGTTTTTATGTTTTGTTTATATCCAAGGCATTTTATCAGAATCATTCTTTATAGCAATCCTTTCCTGTATTTCAGTCAAAAGCTTACTCCTAAGGGGTACACAGAATGGACTGCACAGTGCATAAAGTGCAATGTCCTCTGCATTGGCTTTAGATTCCACAAGAGTAGATTTACAGGAACCTCTTTAAGTACCTTCTTTCTAGATTAGCGGA
This sequence comes from Podarcis liolepis, assembly GCF_965112155.1. NCBI lineage: Eukaryota > Metazoa > Chordata > Lepidosauria > Squamata > Lacertidae > Podarcis > Podarcis liolepis. The sequence goes on along the minus strand of NC_139561.1, from coordinate 1,380,797 downwards.
ATGCCTTTTCTGGAATCAGCTGTAAAAGCATTCCTCGGAGAACAGAATATAAGATCATAAAACTAAGTTACATAATAGAAAGCAATATCATTGAGGATGTTCTGTGTCTACCTGTGTGTCTGATCGTTTATCTGTTTTAGCTCTGCAACCCTCCACTCATCTGTTACCAAGCCATTATAAGACAGTAGCAGTCCACATTTCTTCATCTAATAGGCTGTTACCTTCAAATTGCATTTGTTCAGTTCCATAAAAACTGGAATTGGTTCATTCTTCACCCCCCTGCCACTCTCCCTTTGTCGTCGATGACATTGTGGGAAAGTTCATGCTAGGCTGTAGCTTCTTAACCCTCTCCAAAGTGCTTTTGCATCTAGTCTTGAATTTAGACTATTAAGCTGCATTTAACCTTTAAGAGGTTAAACAACAGTCACTAAGCCCAGATGGCCCTGTTAAGTGTAGTTTTGTAGTAACCTGTTAGGCAGATGCTTATGGGAGATGCTATGGGAGAAAGGTTGTTTTCTGCTGCTCCAGACAAGCGGACACGGAGCAATGGATCCAAACTACAAGAAAGAAGATTCCACCTAGACATTAGGAAGAACTTCCTGACAGTAAGAGCTGTTCGACAGTGGAATTTGCTGCCAAGGAGTGTGGTGGAGTCTCCTTCTTTGGAGGTCTTTAAGCAGAGGCTTGACAACCATATGTCAGGAGTGCTCTGATGGTGTTTCCTGCTTGGCAGGGGGTTGGACTCGATGGCCCTTGTGGTCTATTCCAACTCTATAATTCTATGATTCTATGATTATGATTATGTGAATGAGTCAATTACTGGGAGATACTTGACTATAATGCTCGATTGCCTTTTTTCAAAACTGCAGTACAAAACATTTTAATCTGCTTCCACTGATTCCTCCTCCTTCCAGTAGAGCAGCCTTTTTCAGCCTTGGGTTTCTAGGTGTTGTTGGGCTACCGCTTCCCTCATTCCTGGCTGTTGCTTCTGCTTGCTATGGATGATGGGAGTTGTTGTCCAACAATATCTGGGCACCCAAGGTTGAGAGAGGCTAGTATGCCACATGTGAGCAGCTGTTGGCAAGATAGATGCTGTGGATTGAATTAGGAGGATTGAGGTGTGTGGAAGATCCTACCTTGCAGAGGCTTCCACAATCCACAAGGAAATGATCCTCTTGTGCAAAGCTATGAATTATTCTTTCAGTTCTTCTCCACCCCCCAAATTGGATAGCCATACTTGCCTCCCTGGGCTGCTATAAATAGTACTAGTTAATGCACTGTGAACATTGGAAATGGGCTGTATCAGTGAGGGTTAGACAATTTGAGTCTGAGCTCTAAAGTATGAATAGGCCTTTCTGCAGTGCACACACTGTGTGTCCCTGCGGTGCCCTGTGCCTTTGTGTAGTTTTGCAGCTCTCTTCTAGTCCCAGCCACAGCACAGCTGTGCAAGAGGCCCCCAGGAGTGCAGCCTCAACCTGGCTCACAGACACCCCTACTGCTGTCTAAGTGCCACAGACTACAGCTGCTTCTGTCACAGTTGTTATTACACCCCTGTGCCAGAGAGCTGGGAAGTCGTACATCTCAAAGCTGGGAAAGGTTGCTCAATCTTTGCAAATGCCATGGCACAAGCTGCAGTTGGTGGCTGTGAATATGTTCATTTCATTAAATTATATATACATGGCTTAATACAACAAAGTCTCCAAGTGGATCACACAAATTATAATAATAAAATCACAACCCAAATGTCTGTACATGATATTTAAACACCATAACAATCCAGTAAAACATTAAGTAAAACATTAAAGCAGAAATACTGAAATGGTGCCTATAGGCTGCTACAAGTGCTGCAAAGAAAAGGCATAGTGACCCACAGCTCTGAAGAGTCAGTGACAGTAGTGGCCTGAAAGGAGAAAATTCCTTCTGTCAAGGCAGTTTCATTTGTTCATTTCTTGACATCGTTAAAAGGCATTGATTTTATATCTACAAACTCAAGGAGTGATTTTCTGCCTGTCCTTTAAGTAGCAGGCTCTTCCCATGGAAAGCTGAGCAGCAGAACTAGTTCTTAGATTCCAGCATGTAATATTATTTTAAGAGATAATAGTTGTAGCCAACCAGTGACCATGTGCTCCTTCTCCACCAGTCTGTTGGCTTGCTTCATCTCCCACTTGATTGACACCTCACTGGCCAGCATCTCTTGCTCTGTCTGCTTACCTTTGGTTGAGAGCTCTTTGGGCTTGTGCCCTTTCGAGGCTTGAGGTGTAAATGCAATACCTGGGAAGGTGGGAGAGAGAGAAAGCAGTTTCAGGTCAGGAGACCCAGCTGAATCTCCTTCCTCTAACACACCAGCCCCACCCTCTAATAGATGTGCAGTTTGTTCTTTAGGTAGGGCTACAAGGTTTAATTAGTAGACTATAGCAGACTAAATCTTCAGTCAGTCAACTGTGGGGGCAACAATTGAGTGAAAAAGGCAGCTTGAAATACAGTATTTATTTCGGATAAGGAGTGGTAACTTGCTAAATTGCACATTAACTTGAGCTTGCTGTAACATCTTAGAGAAGCTGCTCTATGGAGCTTTTGGCAGTATGTAATATTAACAGGAAGGTGGTTAATTAACTGCAGATATTTCAGCTGCAAGCCTAGTGAGGAATTGGGACGAGAGGTCCAGCTGCTTAACCTTTCCCTCCTCCTTTTCCCTCCTCTTTAGGCTCTCCTACCTTGAAACCAGTCTCGGTGCTGAGACAATGTGAAGCGAAAGATTCCCCACTCCAGCCAGACACTTCCACCCCCATGAAGAAGAAGAAGGGCTGGCCCAAGGGCAAAAGCCGCAAGCCCATCCACTGGAAGAAGAGGCCTGGCCGCAAGCCAGGCTTCAAGCTGAAGAGAGGGAAGGTCTTGGCAGCTGCCACCGAAGAGGCAACTGACCCCACGGAAGCCGCTTTGAAACCAGGTCGCAAACCAAAAGTGCAGGAGAAGGAAGAGCCTGTTGAGCAGAAGGAAGAGCTTCTGCATGTTGTAGAGGAAAGGAAAGAAGAAGAAGAAGAAGAAGGGCCTCCAGAAGTTGGGGACCTGGGAGAGGAAGAGGAAGGTGCAGCTGCCAGTGAAGCAAGAGGGGCTTCTCCTTTAGGCAGCAGCAGCAGCAGCCCAGCAGCAGAAGTCAAGGAACCTGACATGGAGGAAGAGGTGGAGAAGCCCCAGAGCCTCGGAGAGCAGAGGCAGTCGGAAGAAGAGCAGCCGGAGATGGAAGAACCTGAGCGCGAAGAGGAGGAGGAAGAGGAGGAAGTGGCAGCTGTGGCAAACCAGAATGAAGACCACGATGCGGATGACGAAGAAGACGATGGGCAGGTGGAGCCTGCCAAGAAGAATGAACTGGAAGAGCAGGCAGCAACAGAGGGGCTGAAGGAAGAGCCTGACGCTCAGGAGCCTTTTTTAGAAACAAGCACACAGGACAGCAGAGAAGAGGATGTCAAGAACAAGAGTGAGGGAGAGGCAGATTCTGAGGAGGAGCAAGCCTCCCATGAGACATCGGTGGGATCAGATCCCGTTCCTGGTTCCGAAGATGACCAAGAGGAAGAGCAGCATGCTAAGGAAGGATTAATTGAGCTGAAGGAAGAGGAGCCAATCCCTCACAGTGAACTGGATCTTGAAACCGTCCAAGCAGTGCAATCCTTGACACAGGAGGAGGAGAACAATGAGCACGATGTAGCCTACCAGGATTGCGAGGAGACCCTAGCGGCTTGTCAGAACCTGCAGAGCTACACCCAAGCTGAAGAGGATCCTCAGATGTCTATGGTTGAGGACTGCCAGGCCTCGGAACATAACAGCCCCATCTCCTCTGTCCAGTCTCACCCTAGCCAGTCGGTGCGCTCCGTCAGCAGCCCCAGCGTGCCCAGTGCCCTGGAGAGCGGCTACACCCAGATAAGTCCTGAGCAAGGCTCTCTCTCCGCACCTTCTATGCAGAACATGGAGACCAGCCCCATGATGGATGTGCCTTCTGTATCGGACCATTCTCAGCAGGTGGTGGACAGTGGCTTCAGCGACCTCGGCAGCATCGAGAGCACAACAGAGAACTACGAGAACCCCAGCAGCTACGACTCGACCATGGGTGGCAGCATCTGCGGTAACAACTCGTCTCAGAGCAGCTGTTCTTACGGTGGCCTGTCGTCCTCCAGCAGCCTCACCCAGAACAGTTGCGTCGTCACCCAGCAAATAGCCAGCATGGGCAACAGCTGCAGCATGATGCCCCAGGGCAGCGTCCAGCCCGCCACAAACTGCAGTATCAAGTCCCCCCAGAGCTGCGTGGTTGAAAGGCCTCCGAGTAACCAGCAGCCGGCGGCACAGCCCCCCCAGCCCCAGCAGCCCCAGCAGCCCCAGCCCCCTCCTCCAGCGCAGCAACAGCAGCCTTCCCTGTCCCAGTGTAGCATGAACAATAGCTTCACTCCAGCACCCATGATAATGGAAATCCCGGAATCTGGCAGCACGGGCAACATAAGCATCTACGAGAGGATTCCTGGGGATTTTGGTGCCGGTGGCTACTCCCAGCCATCGGCCACCTTCAGCCTAGCCAAGCTGCAGCAGCTGACCAACACCATAATGGACCCTCATGCCATGCCTTACAGCCATTCCCCCGCTGTGACTTCCTATGCAACCAGCGTGTCTTTGTCCAACACCGGCCTGGCGCAGCTGGCTCCATCTCATCCATTGGCCGGGACGCCCCAAGCACAAGCCACCATGACACCCCCTCCCAACTTGGCGTCCACCACCATGAACCTCGCCTCGCCCCTCCTCCAGTGCAACATGTCCACCACCAACATCGGCATCCCCCACACCCAAAGGCTGCAGGGGCAGATGCCCGTCAAGGGGCACATCTCCATCCGCTCCAAGTCGGCACCCCTGCCCTCAGCAGCTGCTCACCAGCAGCAGCTCTATGGGCGCAGCCCCCCTGCGGTTGCCATGCAGGCTGGCCCCCGAGCGCTGGCTGTCCAGCGCGGCATGAACATGGGAGTGAACCTGATGCCAACCGCCCCTTACAACGTCAACTCCATGAATATGAATACCCTGAATGCTATGAACAGCTACCGGATGACCCAGCCCATGATGAACAGCAGCTACCATAGCAACCCTGCCTACATGAACCAGACAGCCCAGTATCCTATGCAGATGCAAATGGGAATGATGGGGAGCCAGGCCTATCCCCAGCAGCCTATGCAGCCAAACCCTCACGGGAACATGATGTACACTGGCCCCTCTCATCACAGCTACATGAATGCTGCTGGGGTCCCCAAGCAGTCTCTCAACGGACCCTACATGAGAAGATGAGCAAGATAAACTTGCTGTCTTTAAAGAACTAACTGAAATCTCTCTATAAATAAAGGAACCTTTTATACTGACAAACCAGAGACAATGGACCTTTTTCCAGTTAAATATTGCTGTAGATCTTAGATGGGGTTTTGTTCCCTTTGGGTTTATTTTATTTTATTTTTAGGGGGCCTGGTCTTTATTCTTTTCATGTTTCGTGGGGTTCTTTTGGTTTGGGTCTTTGTTTTCCCTTCATGATCCTGAAACACTTCACAGTTCAAATCCATTTTTAAAATGGGGTTTGGGTTTACTTTTATTTTTTTCAGGGAGGGAATTGAAAATGTGCACAAAACCGTTCTGTAATTTAACAGAGTCTTACTTTGCTGACCACCTGGGCAGAGTGTTTAAAACTGTCATATTATCTCATATTCAGCCGCCATATTCTTTCTCCTCCATTTGTCCCTTGTGCACAGCTCCTAAGATGGCGCCATCTCTAAAGGTCAGATCCTTCCCACCCTCCCCTAGCTTCTCTTTCCTACTTCAGGCCCAACAGCAGGCTTTGAGGTGGTGACTTAAGGATGGGATAATAGAGCCCAAGGCAAACTTTCTGGTCTTCTTCTGCCATCCCTCCAGAAATAGGAACTCTGAATGGTTCATTCTCCTCTGTCCCCACCTTTCTCTCTCTGAACTAAAATACAGTTTAAATGTAACTTCAAAAGTGTACCCGTTGCCTTCATCCAAGACTTCCTTGCCTAGCAGCATCTTGAGAACAAGCTAAGTGCAGCCGGAAAGCGGGGCGCTTGGGAGTGGAGTGAGGGAGATGGGATGCTCAGTAAGCCCTGCAGCTGGAAATCTGGCATGTGAATCTTGGACACAACTCTGCTTACAGACTGAGATTCCGAAGGTTCTTGCACCCCCTTGAAAGTTGGGGCGCACATTTCAATGGCTGTCAAGAGCCTGTCACCTTCTTCCCTGGCGGGCCTGTTGCTGGCACTGCTGCCTCTTTGCTCCCCCTGCCCCAAGGCGCATCGTAGGGCTCTAGCAGCTTGCAGAGGGTCACTCTTGGGTGTTCCTTCAGCTGTGTGCGCCTGGGGGGCCAGAGGAGGGAGTGCGAGGGAGACAGGAGGGCAGGGCGAGTCCGTGCAGTGCAATCCATCCCGTCATCCTGTGAAGAGATGCCAGGCCTGTGGGCACATCATCAACTAACGATAAGGAGGGGGACATGTAGCTTATCCTTCTAATGTAAAGTTCTCTGTATATTCCTGTAGAGCTACAGACGCACTTAGATTGACTTAGATGTGTAAAGATTTTTTTTTTCAAAGAAACCTGAAAGGCAGTTGTGGAGGGGGGGAGGGGGGGTTCAACTGCACTAAAATGGACTTCCTCTATACTGTTGAGTATAAAAGCAGAATCCCAGGGGCTTCCAGCCCTCATTTTTTCTTAGTTCTTCAGCATGTGTACAAGGCTGTGTAGGATCCTTGTCCCTGTATATATCTATGAATCCAGGCTCACCTCATCTGTGTCGAAAGACGTCTCGGGCTGCCCTCTCCTCCCTTCCCTGGTCATCTGAGCTGCCATTGCTTCCTGGTTGCAGGGGGGCGGGGCGTTGTTGGGGTGTCAAAAGCAAAGCTGTTGGCACAAGGGCCATGTAATTTTATTATTATTATTTTTTGTCTGCTGTTAACCTTTTTCGGTTTTGGGTTTTTGTATGGTTTTTAAAAATCAATTGGGCAGCTCCCTCTTTTCCACAAACCTTTGTGACTGTAGAACTATTGTAGAGAACCCAATGTTCTTTTCTATATTATAAAAAAAATCCGACACAGTAATATTGGTACCTGTCATCCCCCCCACTTCTGTTTAAGAAATAATAATGATAATAATGATAATGATAATAATAATAATAATAATAATGTATTTTTAGCAAAATAAACTTGGTAATCTTCTAAAAGAAATTTAAAAAAACCTCACTGTTAGTGACTTTGATGCCTTTTAAAAAAAAGAGCTTTTTCATTTCATTCCATCTTTAAAATTTTTTATCTTTGTTGTAGAATATTAAAGACTATTTTAAGAAAGATGAAAATTCTCTTTAAAGAGATCTCTAGAGTGTGTAACTAGAGTTCCAGATGCCTCTAAAGCCGCATGTACAAAATGAAGCCGCGTCTATTCCTGTCTGTTTATATTTGCTTTTCCTGTTTTGTAACTTCTTTGTACTTCGTTCTTGGTGACTTGTAAGCTTAAAAAGGGGAAGGGGTGCCTGGATGATAAACCCTTTGTAATTCTCCATGTCATGCGCTCCTGGGCCGGCCGGCCTCCCTTCCTCTCCTTGTATGTAATATCACTTTTTCCCTCCCCCCTTTCTAGCAAGTACTTTCAAAAGAACTCTGTACATTTTAACATAAAAAAATAAATTATGTTGAGCCATTTTGGATGTCTGGTTTTGCACATCAAATTTTTCTTCCTCTGAAACGTTGGAGAGCCAAAGCCAGCAAGGGGGCGGAGGGGTCTCTTGGGATACTTTGCATGCAGGATGGACGCTGTGTGTGTGTGTGTAGTTTATCAGTGCAAAAAACTCTAGACATGCTATACCCCCCCCCAAATCCTCAGCCGGCAACGAACAGCGCCAAAACCTAATGTTTCTCCTTTCGGACCTGTGAAGAGAGAATGGTTGGTAAGCCACTCTGGGAATGGTTGTGAAGAGAGAATGGTTGGCAAGCCACTCAGAGCTTGCAGGGCAGCGGTGCGCGCCTGGCGACACGCACAGTTTGATCCATCTTTTAGATTTAGGGGAACTAGTCTCAAACGTTTGTTGGGGAAGACCTAGGTTTTCTTTGGGAGGTTATTTGTCCTGTCTTCGCACTTTTTAAGATGGAGGACCACTGTAGCCACCCCCAACGACACGTTTTCAAGATGGAGAGTGAGGGAACAGCTGCAGTCGCCTGCGGTTCCTGCACAATGTTTGCCATCTTGCCAAAGGTTGCAGGCAGCTTTACCTGCAGCAATTGTATGTTGATTGCCCTCTTAGAAGACAAAGTCCAGCAACTGGAGGAACGTGTAGCTACGCTCCAAAGAATTAGAGAGCTGGAGCTCTTCTTGGAAGCAACAGAGAACACCGTCTCCACCAAGGAGAAGACAGGGGACACCCCTGAGAAGGAGGCTAGTTCACCAACATGTGCCAGATATATGGAGAAACGTGACTCAAAGAAGTAGGAGGCCCAGGGTTCGCTCTGATTGTTTAGAAATACACAATCGCTTTGAAGTCCTCTCCCCTAGCATGGAAGACGAAGAACAGACTCCATTTGAGGATCTCTCCCTCATTACAGTCGATCAGGTATATGAAGACGAGCAGCAAAGTCAGTCCTCAGGGAATGTGCAGGCGATCTTGGAACGGACAGCTCATGGAAGAACCCTGACCAACATCTTTATCAACGACTTGGATGATGGACTCAAGGGCATTCTGATCAAATTTGCAGATGACACCAAACTGGGAGGGGTGGCTAACACCCCAGAGGACAGGATCACACTTCAAAACGACCTTGACAGATTAGAGAACTGGGCCAAAACAAACAAGATGAACTTTAACAGGGAGAAATGTAAAGTATTGCACTTGGGCAAAAAAAATGAGAGGCACAAATATAAGATGGGTGACACCTGGCTTGAGAGCAGTACATGTGAAAAGGATCTAGGAGTCTTGGTTGACTACAAACTTGACATGAGCCAACAGTGTGACGCAGCAGCTAAAAAAGCCAATGCAATTCTGGGCTGCATCAATAGGAGTATAGCATCTAGATCAAGGGAAGTAATAGTGCCACTGTATTCTGCTCTGGTCAGACCTCACCTGGAGTACTGTGTCCAGTTCTGGGCACCACAATTCAAGAAGGACACTGACAAACTGGAACGTGTCCAGAGGAGGGCAACTAAAATGGTCCAAGGCCTGGAAACGATGCCTTATGAGGAACGGCTAAGGGAGCTGGGCATGTTTAGCCTGGAGAAGAGGAGGTTAAGGGGTGATATGATAGCCATGTTCAAATATATAAAAGGATGTCACATAGAGGAGGGAGAAAGGTTGTTTTCTGCTGCTCCAGAGAAGCGGACATGGAGCAATGGATCCAAACTACAAGAAAGAAGATTCCACCTAAACATTAGGAAGAACTTCCTGACAGTAAGAGCTGTTCGACGGTGGAATTTGCTGCCAAGGAGTGTGGTGGAGTCTCCTACTTTGGAGGTCTTTAAGCAGAGGCTTGACAACCATATGTCAGGAGTGCTCTGATGGTGTTTCCTGCTTGGCAGGGGGTTGGACTCGATGGCCCTTGTGGTCTCTTCCAACTCTATGATTCTATGATTCTATGCTGACTGGGGATGATGGGAATTGGGGTCTTGACAGTTGGAGAGCCACAGGTCCCCACCACCTCTAAAAGATGCTAGGAATTGAACCTGTGACCTTTTTTAAAGGAACTACACATTTGGAACCTACATGCATGTACTCTGCCCAAGTATTCAGCCTACAGCTCAGAAAGAGCCAGAACGTCTTGTGTGGTGTCTGTACATGTGTCTTTTATGTACAGAGGTTTGCCCTTCACCTTATGCCTGATACAGAAGTTCACATGCAAGAAATGAAGCATTGGTTTATTACATGAATTGGAGAAGGCGTAAATGGAGGCTGCTTCAGACTGCGAACTTGCCGGTATGGGGGCAGCAATTCAGCCATTAAGCATACTTGCACATTAGATCTAGAGAATAAAGAGAATCTGTAACCCAAAGCCTAGAGAGTGGGAATAACCATGTGCTACAGGCCCACACTGAAAAGAAGAGGGAGGTGGGGAAAGATCTGGAGCAAGCAGAGCACAAAGTCAGGGATAGGACATCTGTCCTATCTCTGATAATTAAGCTCTCACCTTTAGAATCCTGTGCCAACAAGGCAAGAGTCTCACCTGTTCCTTTCTCCAGCAAGGCATGGGGTTAGACATAGAAGGGATCCAAGGGTCATCTAGTCCAGTCCCCTGCAATGCAGGGATCTCGGCTAAAGCATCCATGACAGAAGGCCATCCAACCTCTGTTCAAAAACCTCCAAGGGAGGAGAGTTCACAACCTCCTGAGGGAAGGCAGAATAGAGTGGGACTATTGCTTCCCTTTATCTGAACACTATATGTCTGTTGATGCAGCCTAGAATAGTGTTAGGTTTTTGTGCTGCTGCTGCTGCTGCTGCTGCTGCTGCTGCTGCATCACACTGTTGACTCATGTTAAGCTCGTGGAACCTTTTCACAGGTACAGCTAGTGTCTCCCATCCTATATTTGTGCATCTGGTTCTTCCTGCCTAAGTGCAGAACCTGACATTTGTCCCTACTGGAATTCATTTTGTTGGCTTGTGCCCAGTTTTCCAATCTGTTAAGGTCATTTTGAATTCTGATTCCGTCTTCTGGAGCATTAGCTACCCCTCCCAGTTTCTTCACATTGCCCTTTTAGAGCTCAGCAGAAGACAGATGGGGACCAAGCTAGATTAGCTGGCACGACCTGTTGCTGGCGCCTACTATGGGCAAAGCAGAAGTCTTGGGGCCGACTGTTGATCTGGCCAGTTCCAAGTACAAATATTGATGCCCATTTTCATACTGTTCCACCACAGAATGGCAGAATAAGCATAGCTCTGGAGGGGCAGCATGATTTGTGGTTACTAAAATTCACACTGGAGAGGAGAAATAGCCATTCCTGGCTTAGATGAAAGAATTAAAAAAGCCATGGAACTACGCCTAGCAAATGGCTGGCTCTGTTCTGTACGGTGCTTAAAGCCACACACATCATCAACGTGCAAACAGGGTTGGCCTAAAAGTATTAAGCTTGGCAGCTGAAAGCAACCTCAGCCAGTGAGCAACCCAGATGAGAGAACAAACTGAACTGCACAGCAACACTTTTAAACACTAGGTGGAGGCAACATTTCAATAACTGAACATTCCTCATTGCTTTTTTACAACATTTTCCACTCTCTTCTTTCGGAGTCTTTGCATAAGCACATTTCTGATTCCAATTCAAAGTGATGGTTTTGCATTTCTTAAATCCCACATGGTCCAGGGTATCTGAAGGACAGTTTTATGATACTTTCTGCCCATTTTAATGGGGGGGGGGCTGGCAGAGTCTGATCATTCCCTGTCATTGAAGGTAAGTTGGTGGCTCCATAGGATTGGGCTTTCTCTGCGGATGTTTTCTCCAGATGTATGTTTGGCCCCTCTGATTTCCTTGCTGGATGGGGGGGGTAACCCCCCCATGCCCAAACCCAGTTCTAGTAGGCTTTCAATGACTATTGAGCCCTGATGTTTGACTTCTTCTGTTTTGGGATGTCAGTATTTAATCACCTTTTAATTTGCTTGGTTGTATTTTGTTTCATTTTCCACTTATGGGTTATGTCTCGTGATAGTCCTACTTAAAGTAGATTGACTGAAATTAATAGACACGGCTAACTCAACTCTCTTTTTTATTATAAATATTTATTAAAGTTTTCACAGTATTACATAATGAAAAAGAAAAAATACAAAATAAAAAACAGTTAAAAATAATTCCATCTTTGCATCACTTATCTTTCATTTACTTGTTTCCCGGACCTCCTCATACCTCCCTTTTTTGTATTCCAGTTCAATTTATTAGTTCAGCAATTCCTTTCCCTCCTTATTATCCTGATCTTTAATCTTAATATATTGTAACATTAAATTTTTTCCTATTAAAAATCCAATTTTTCCATATTCTTTTATACCATTACAGCTAGAAACCACTTAACTTCAATCAAACATCATTCTAACATTCATTAATTTTGCAGTATTTCTGTAAATAGTCTTTAAATTTCTTCCAATCTTCTTCCACCGACTCTTCTCCCTGGTCTCGGATTCTGCCAGTCATTTCCGCCATTTCCATGTAGTCCATCATTTTCATCTGCCATTCTTCCAGAATGGGTAAGTCTTGTGTCTTCCAGTACTTTGCAATAAGTATTCTTGCTGCTGTTGTAGTATACATAAAGAAAGTTCTGTCCTTCTTTAACTCCGATTGGCCGACTATGCCCAGGAGAAAGGCCTCTGGTTTCTTCAAGAAGGTATATTTAAATACCCTTTTCAATTCATTATATATCATCTCCCAGAAAGCCTTAATCCTTGGGCACATCCACCAAAGGTGAAAGAATGTACCTTCAGTTTCTTTACATTTCCAACATTTATTATCGGGCAAATGGTAGATTTTTGCAAGCTTGACTGGGGTTATGTACCACCTGTATATCATTTTCATAATATTCTCTCTTAAGGCATTGCATGCCGTAAACTTCATACCTGTGGTCCATAACTGTTCCCAGTCAGCCATCATTATGTTATGTCCAACATCTTGTGCCCATTTAATCATCGCAGATTTCACCGTTTCATCCTGAGTATTCCATTTCAACAGCAAGTTATACATCTTTGGCAAAGTCTTAGTTTTGGGTTCTAACAATTCTGTTTCTAATTTTGATTTTTCCACCTGGAAGCCGATTTTCTTATCCAAATTGTATGCCTCCATTATCTGATAATAATGAAGCCAATCACGCACTTTGTTTTTTAGTTTTTCAAAACTCTGCAATTTCAATCTACATCTTGTTCCAAAATTTCCCAATATTTCGGCCATTTGACCTCCATATTGAGCTTTTTCAGAGCTTTCGCTTCGATCGGTGACAGCCACCTTGGGGTTTTATTTTCCAATAAGTCCTTGTATCTTATCCAAACATTAAACAATGCTTTCCTGACAATATGGTTTTTAAATGCTTTATGCGCTTTGACCTTATCATACCACAAATATGCATGCCATCCAAATACGTTGTTAAAACCTTCTAAATCCAAAATGTCTGCGTTTTCAAGAAGCAGCCATTCTTTCAACCAGCAAAAAGCTGCTGATTCATAGTAAATTTTCAAGTCTGGCAGGGCAAATCCACCTCTTTCCTTTGCATCTGTTAGTATTTTAAATTTTATTCTAGGCTTCTTGCCCTGCCAGACAAATCTAGAAATATCTCTCTGCCACTTCTTGAAACAGTCCATTTTGTCCACAATTTGCAATGTTTGAAACAAAAACAACATTCTAGGCAATACATTCATTTTTATCGCAGCAATACGGCCTAGCAGTGAAAGCTTCAAATTTGACCAAATTTCTAAATCTTTTTTCACTTCAACCCAGTATTTTTCATAATTGTCTTTAAATAAATTCCCATTTTTTGCTGTCATGTTAATCCCCAATGTCAGGGGTTCAGGAGCAGAGACGCAGAGAAGGGAGGAGACAGAGAGCGAGGGGGAGGAATACGAAGGAAGGATGAGCGGGGATGACGACCCGAGATCACCGAGCCTGTCTAGCGAGTCCGAGGATTCCCAGAAGGGAGCGCCAGCAGCCAGAGCAAGGGGGGAGAGCAGGGGGACACCCCAGGAAGAAGGGTCCAGAGAGGGATCAGAAAGCAGCAGTTGGAGATCGGGACCCACGTGCCCAGCCGGGAGCAGCGGGGAGAAAGGGGACCAGATATCGGGTTCCGGAGACTTTCAGAAAGAGGGAGGGCATGAGTCAGGAGTAGTCACACCCACCTCGGGGAGCGATGAAACGATCAAGAGGAAAGTGGAGAGTTGGGCGCGCGCGCCAAGTTCAAATGTAGCGGAAGCTGGCGCAGTCAGCAGCCCAGAGAGTGAGCCGGGTCCCAAAGCCCGCCGCAAGGAGGCGGAAGGGTCAGGGGGGTCCGCGTCTGAAGAGAGTAGGAAGGGAGAGACCCAGGGGGGCAGAAGGACCCAGAGGCGGAAGGAAAGGCGCAGGAGGTGGAGCAAGGCTAGGGTATTAAGCTGGTGCGCTAGAGGCGGAGACTCAGACGGGTCTTCGTCGTTCTGACCTAGAAGAAGTAGGGCTGCACATTGCAGTTTGGAAATGGAACCTGTAATCCAATAAAGACTCTTTGAAACTGAACGCTGGCTGACTTGGTCCTATGTGAGCTGGGACTGGGCGGCAGCCCTGACAGTAAGACCCGTCTCACAAGCTTCTGACACCTGATACCTCGCAGCGGAGACAGAAGCAGCTGGAGGAGGGGATCGGTGTTTGGGAGCAAGCTCACGACGGTTGGCAGAGATGACGGAAGCAGAGAAAGTTTCAGCGCTGCAACAGGCAGTTACCCAATTGAATGCGGAGGTACTGGCATCCAAGAAAAGGGAGGAGGATGCGGCAGCCGCCTACCGAGATCTCCACGCCAGGTTTGAAGCATGGGTTAAGCACGGGCAGCCAGGACCCAGACCGGAGGGGGTTGGGTTGGCACGGAGAGCAGGAGGGCTTGTGGCTCACTTCGATGGGAATTTACAACAGTACCCCAATTTTCGAGCAGATGTAATGTGCGCACTGCAACTGCTGGCAAAAGACTTTAGAGATGAGGAAGAGAAAGTGGGGTTTATACTATCCCATTTGCATGGGGATGCTAAAGCGTGGCTACGCAATTTGTGGAGGGATAAAGATCCGGCGCTTCAGAGTGCAGATGCCTTTATCAAAGCGATGGATGCGTGTTTTTTGTCTACCATTGATGTGGATCTTGCCCGACGGGAGATTCATGGACTGAAACAAGGGAGGGCGAGCGTCCGGCAGTACCACGCCCGCTTTTTTGCGCTGGTCAGTGCATTGGAATGGGACCGGGATTCGCCCCCAGTCAGGGACCTGTTCTGGGAGGGTCTAAGCTCTGCTGTGAAGGATGAAATTGCGAGGGGGGAGAGGCCCCGAAGCACACAGGAAGTGGTCCAAAGGGCGCTGACTGTGGGGGTGAGGCTGGAAGAACGTCCATGGTGCAGAGATGAAGGACGTGGAGGGCGCGAAGCAGCGAGAAGTTTCTCTTTCGTTCCAAGGGAAGCAGCGCGTGCGCAATCCACACCTCCGCCAGGAGGGGGGGTGGAACCGATGGAGGTGGGAGGCGCCAGGGCTCAGTCAGCTACCAGAGCCTCTGCACCGACGGCAGTCAAGACTAAACCTCCTAGAGGGACCAGGAAGTGTTACATATGCGACAGCCCTCAACACTTGGCGAAAGAGTGTCCCCAGAGGAGCTCCAAGCACACTGCAGCCTCCGCAACGGTGAAAGCGGCCACGCAATGCAGCGAAGCCCAGCAGGGAAACGACGATGTCTGGCTGGAGACAGAGGCACTGGGGCCCAGCCAGACGCATCAGTGAAGCAGTCCCCAGCGATATTGCAACCCACGGACCCCCTCCCACCCAAACCAGTAGTGCGGCTCACAGCGTCTCTCCAGCTACCCAATGGCGTCACTATCGAAGTGCCGCTTTCTGTGGATTCTGGAAGCAACGCAGACTTTATAGCACAGGATTTTGTGGAGCAGCACGCTATAAAGCTACTGCCTGCCACTCTGCCCCTGCAAGTCGTCACAGTAGATGGCAGAGAGTTGCTAGGGGGGCAGGTGGTGAAGCAGACGCCACCAATGGTGATGCAACTTGGTAACCACAGGGAAGTCATCAGTTTTAATGTCACCCGACTGTCGGACACGCCCATTGTGTTGGGCATGAGTTGGCTGGACAGGCACAGTCCAACGCTGGCTTGGTACCAGAGACAGCTGATCTTCGGCTCCTCTTACTGCGCAGAACACTGCATCCTGCCCAGACAGGAGGGGGAGGAGGAGGACTCACAACTGCAGTTGGGAACGTTGCAAGCAGTTCCCCACAAATACGCGGACTTTCTGGAGGTCTTCTGCGAGAAAGAGGCAGACAAGCTACCACCGCACAGGCAATATGACTGCAAGATTGACCTCCTGCCAGGGGCGACGCTGCCGAAGGGGAAGCTATATTCCATGTCTGAGGACGAACTACAGGAACTCAAACAGTTCATAGATCACAATTTGCAGCGCGGTTTCATCCGGGAGTCCAGCGCAGTAGGGGGCAGTCCTGTTTTCTTCGTGAAGAAGAAGGACACGCCCCAAAAAAGATTGGTCGTGGATTACCGCCTCTTAAACAGGATGACCAAGCCCTCCGATTTCCCCATGCCCAGGATTGACGACCTGCTGGCGACGGTGCGCAAGGGAAGCGTGTTCACCAAGTTGGACCTGCGAGGAGCGTACAATCTCATCCGCATGAGGGAGGGCGATGAGTGGAAGACAGCCATGTTCACGCCTCTGGGCACCTACGAATACAGAGTGATGCCGTTTGGTTTGCAAAACGGTTCTCACTGTTTTCAAGCTTTCATGCATCACGTGTTGGCGGGACTCCTCTACAAGAAGTGCGTCTGCTTTCTGGATGACATCCTGATATTCTCTGACTCGCAGCAAGCACACGACCAGGACGTTCGGGAGGTGCTGAAGAGGCTGCAGCAGCATAGACTGTACGCCAAACTGGAGAAGTGCCAGTTCGACACGACGGAGGTGGATTTCTTGGGTTACAAGCTGTCGGACAAGGGGCTAGCCATGGACAGCGCCAAGGTTCGTGCGGTGTTGGATTGGAAGAGCCCGCGCAACCGGAAAGAGGTCCAGCGGTTTGTCGGATTCGCCAATTTCTATCGCAAGTTTATCAAGGGGTTCGCGATGCAGACGGCAGCTATTACGGACACGCTAAGCTCCAAGAAAAAGAAATTCATCTGGACGGAGCAGGCGGAGCGGTCCTTTCAGACACTCAAGCGCCTCTTCGCGTCGGAAGAGCAACTGCTGCATATCGACCCCAGCAGACCGCTGTGGGTAGAGACAGACGCGTCCGATAGAGCAGTGGGAGCCGTCCTGCTGCAGAGGGACCCGCAGGGGGTCTGGAGGCCGGGGGCGTTCTACTCCAGAAAGCTCAGCAAGTCGGAGCAGAACTACACCATCTGGGATAGGGAGTTGCTTGCCATTCATGCAGCTTTCAAGGCGTGGAGGCACTTCCTGATCGGCGCCAAGCACACGGTGCAGGTCTGCACGGACCACAAGAATCTGGAGCACTGGCGCACGGCTCGGTTCCTGAACCAGAGGCAGATACGTTGGGCGGAGTTCTTTGCTGACTTCGATTTCCGAATTGAGTACGTCCCGGGCGACACCAACATCATGGCGGATGCACTGTCCCGAAAACCGCAATACCTCGAAGAGGCGACGCCAGCGGCAGCCATGCACATCTTCGCGCCAGCAGCGTGGGCGTGCGCTTCAGCCACAGTAGACCTGGATGCGGTGCGACGGGCGTTGCAGGACGACTCATTCGCGCAGGCGAAGATGGCAGAGGTGCACAAGGGCACGGCGAAGGGCGACGAGTTCCAGATACGAGACGGCTTGCTCTTACGTAAAGGGGCCATCTACGTGCCGGGAGACGAACTTCGCGCCCGGGTACTGCAGCAGCTGCACGACGCACCCACGGCCGGGCACTTTGGCACAGAAAAGACGGTGGAATTGGTCGCAAGAGACTTTTGGTGGCCCAAACTGAGGGGGGAAGTCGCGGACTACGTCGCGAGGTGCGACACCTGCCAGAGGGCCAAGCCGGTGCACAAACCACCGGCGGGACTGCTGGAACCGCTGCAAACGCCGTTTGAACCATGGGAGAGAGTGGCCCTGGACTTTGTCACGGATCTACCCAGCTCGAGAGGCAAGACAGCTGTACTAGTGGTGGTGGACTTGTTCACCAAGATGGCACATTTCATACCGTGTGCGAAGGTGGCCACGGCAGAACAAACAGCCAAACTGTTCATAGATCACGTGTTCAAAGTGCACGGGCTGCCGCGGTCTATACTGTCCGACCGCGGACGCCAGTTCATCTCGAATTTCTGGCAAAAGCTGATGGGCTTCCTGAACGTCAAGATCAACCTGACATCAGCAAGACACCCGCAGACCAACGGGCAAGCGGAGAGGGTCAATGCCATCATGCAGCAGTACCTGAGATGCTATGCCAATCAACAGCCTGCGACGTGGGTGGATTACCTGCCGCTCGCCGAATTCGCCTACAACAACACGAAACACGTATCCACAGGGGTGACACCGTTCTTCGCCAACAATGGGAGGAATCCCAGAACCTTCCCGGGACTGGACAGAGTGGGGGAAGGGGAACCGCAGACGGCGGACGCTTTCGCATCTGAGTTGCAAGAGGTCCACGATCAACTCAGACGGCAGCTGGAGCTAGCGAAGCACGCATACAAAGTCCAAGCTGACAAGCACAGGCGAGTGGGCGAGGAGATCCGAGTGGGAGACTGGGTCTGGTTGGCAGCCTACGCGGTGCCGACCCGATCGTTAGCCAAGAGGAAGCTGGGGCACAAGCAACTCGGTCCATACCGAGTCGAAGCGCAGATCAACCCGGTGGCTTTCCGGCTGGTGCTACCGGAGGGTTCCAGGATGCATCCGGTGTTCCACAGGTCGGTGCTCACTCCCTACAGGGCACCGCACAGGTTCCAGGAACCAGGAACGGCACCGAGTCAGTCTCCGGAGCGGACGGAGGCGGGAAGATTGCCACAGCAGGACCCCATCAACGAAGTCACGGAGATTTTGGACTCCAGATGGGGGGAGGACGGAGTAGAATATCTCCTTGCAAGGGAGGGCACCCGGGCCAGTGCTAATAGCTGGGTGCCGGACTACGCCTTGGAGGAACCCCTGCTCAAGGACGAGTTTCATGCCCTTTTCCCACACAGACCTATGCCAGCGGGCTTCTTCGACGACTGGTTGTTCACGCCCACGCTTTCCTCCAGCACGTTCCATGGCTTCGACTCGGAAGGGGAACCCGCACCGCGCACACGTTCCCCAGAGGGGTCACCGGAGGGTTCAGCGTCCGACAACTCGTATTGGTGGGACGATCGGCCAGAGGAGCAGTGGCGCCGGAAGTGGCAGGAGATACCAGGTCCAGCGACAGACGCAGAGACTGACATGGATGTCGAGTTGCAGCTCGGCATCCAGAGAAAAATCAGTCTCACACCAAGATAGGTTCCGAATTATGGCTGCTCCTAGGGAAACATGGCAGCTCCTAGGGCTAATGCAGCACAGCTTTTATTGTGTGAAATGTGTGAAATAGAAAGATACAAAAAATACAAATCAAGCAATTTGTTCTAGCCAGCAGATAAAGACCTTGGTACTAGACCATGCGAGCGATCAGGCCATGCTACGTTAGCCAATCATATGGGACAGCACGAGCTGTTCACGCGCTATTCATGCTCCAAGGATGCTTCTAGCTATGAGATCACCCTGCAACAATAAGAACTTTGCTCATGCTCTCATGTACAAACAATCATTTTCCCACATGTCCTCTTTTCTTGTTTATATTGTTAGAGGAAAAGAGGGACCATTAGTCCAAATCGTACACTTCATTGCCTAAGCGTCTACACTTTGCAACATAAATTCCTCTTGTAACCCCTGTGGTGGGCCGTGGTCGGTACCACCATGCAGTGCATTGGGAAATCAAAGAGGGTATGCATTGAATGCAACAACACACCATGATGAAGCCAGCAATACATGCAATTACAATCAATAATATTTTTCTTAACCATAATCCATTAGGTAACCAAGAAGACAACCACTCCCATGGATCAAAACCTTCAGGTGGATTCAAAGGATTATGGGCTATCATTTGTTCCATATGATCAATAGTAGCAGAGATATTGGTCGATTGATCAGTTATATACATGCAGCAATGAGAATGAATTAAGGCACAAATTCCACCTTTAGAAGCAAGGATCACATCTAAAGCATAATGATGTTGAAGAACTACATTTCTTATTTCTGATATTTCTTTGTTAATCATTTTTAAAGCCAAAATGGTGGAATTAAACAAATTTTCTGTCCAATTTGCCAATTTATGCAAATCACGGTAATTCATGGCTGCACCTAAAGAAGGCAGAAGGGACCTAGAAATGGCTGTCCCTGTATATTGAGAAATAGGTGATTGTACTTCCCTTCTGTTACGCAAACGAACCTCTGGGAGCTTATCTATTTTGTATATCAGGGGTATCACTATTCCTAGAGTGTAGGTTCCAGAAAAGGCAAAGGGGATTACTGCAAGCAACAAAACACAGGTGATAAACTTATACGATTGTCCTTCATATTATTGCTAATCTTAAATGAAGCATTTACTGGAATGCTAGAATAGCTCCATCAAAAAAAACTCAAAGCTTCAAGAAGCTTTTAAAAATCATTTTTCTCAGCAGCTAAAAAAAAAGGCACTAGGCAAGCAGTAACTAAAAAGATTGCAACAAGGTCGAGAACAGAGCCCAGTGTCTTCACGGGCCTTGCTAAAGAACCACATTGCAACTTGCTTTCTGTCCGGGAACCATGCCAAAGCACGAGAATGAAACAACTGGAACACACTAAAATCCCTTCACCCCCTCCCTTGCCAAGAGTCCACAATAGTTCCAAGACAGTCCTCTGTACATGCTCAAAGGAACACATCATAGGGCAGGACTCCTGAGGGAGGAGAAAAAAGGAAGAGATCTGGGGGGTAAAATCCAAGCGATGCCAATAAGGATGAGAATGGTAAATTAGTCCAATGGCTACTTCCGAGCAACCTGTGTGATATTTCGTGGCTCGATTATTGGCATGTAAAAACCACAATCCAGAAGAAGCCACACAGCCATTTCTGCAGATACAGGAGCCCATTTGCTGTAAATAGGCCTCATGTACTGCTCCGTGCACTGCTGAGCCAAGAATCCAAACCCAACGAAACGTGGTGACACAGATGGGATGGTCGCTATTGGGGGGCAAAACCCAAGCGATGCCGGTCTGACGAGGGCATCCTTCAAAGCCAGGTTCATTTCCCAGACAAGAGGCGGCAAAACTGTAACGATAAGTGGTAGAAACGGTGGCTTCCCAGGGGGAAGGGGGGCCAACGCGATAGGGTTGAAGATGGCCTTTCAACGTGCCAGGAAACACTGGAACAGCTGTGGAAGGTGACTTTATCCAGGGCACATCAATATGGCGATGTCTCCAACTGCAATGTGGGTTGAGGTCAGGTGAGAGGTCATCATCGGCAAACAGCATAAAATACGGTTTCAAGGTGCTGGTGTCTCCTTGGGCGAAGACGAGGCAACAGAAGAGCGCCAAGGTCGAACGCAGCGGGCTGGAACCCATCGGGGAACTCCGTCTACGTCAATTGCCGCAAATCCTCGACCCCAGGAAATCAAGGAAGTTGGACCCTTCCACTGTGGATCTGGAAGCAACCTGTAAGACACTAAAGGGCGTTGCAATACTTCTTCCTTCCGGAAATGAAGTTCAGCAGGCGTAAAATCCTTATTGTGGGGATACAAAAGATGATTTAGAGTAAACAATACTTGATGTACAGCATTAGGTATTTCAGATACAGTAGGCGATCGACCTCCCAATTGCTTGTTGAGAAGGGTCTTAAAGGTCAAATGAGAACGCTCGACTATCGCCTGCCCTGTAGAATTGAAAGGAATGCCATGAGTCAACCTTATATCCCACAAAGAACAAAAATCAGAAAAGGCCTGAGAAATGTACGCAGGGCCATTGTCAGTTTTTAAGGTATGGGGTTTTCCCATAACAGCAAAACAGCGCATTAAATGTTGAATAACATGTCGAGTGGTTTCTCCTTTGAGCGGAGAGGCCCAGATATAGCCAGAGGCAGTGTCCACAGTGAGATGTACCCTAGAAAATGGAGCCAAAGAAGGCGTGTGGGTGACATCCATTTGCCAGATTGCCAGAGGATGCAGGCCTCTAGGGTTGACTGCATCAAAAGGAATGACTGAGGGAGATTTAGCGCATACCGCGCACTGTGACACAATGTCTCGAGCTTGAGAAATGGGCAACGAAAAAGATTTTGCCAGAACTTTAGCATTTTGATGAAATACAGAATGACTTTCAAATGGGTCTGAAAACAATGAAAAAATACCAGTTTTCAAAGCATGGTCTGCCCGGGCATTACCTTCTGCCAAATACCCAGGGTGGCCAGTGTGAGATCTGAGATGGGCAACATAAAACTGACAAGTTCTAGCTTGTACCAAGTTCTGCAAAGTGGAAAACAATGTAAACAAATTTTTGTCAATAGCAGGAGTGATATAAGACAATGGTAAGACATTCAAAAGATTATATACATACTGAGAATCCACAATGAGATTGAAAGGGATATTAGCAAACTGTTGAAATGCCAAAATTACAGCTGCCAATTCAGCACGTTGTGCTGAGGACTGCTCAGTAGTATACAAACTTTTCCATCCCCCCTCCTCTTCCCACACCACCACCCCTCTGGATTTGGTACCATCAGTGAACACAGTAAGGGCGGAGGGTAAGGGTAAAGGGGACAAAGCAGTTTGCAAGACATAACGTAGCCCTGTAAGGAAAGACAAACGAGGGTCTTTAGGAGGAGTGTGAAAGATATTTCCCAAGAAATCAGCAAAAGCTATTTGGGTAGAAACGGCTGTCATCATCAGATGCTGAAATTCTTCCTGTGAGAAGGGCAGGTACACTGACTGTAAGTCCATTCCAGAAAGGGCAAGGGCTCGATGTCGGCCTTTAACAACAAGGTCCATGACGCTGTTGGGTGTAGCATACACGTTCCGTGGAGGAGTATGAGGCAAATGAAGCCACTCCACAATAGACACAGTCCCAGGCTTTTGGCCTGTGGTGTACAATATAGCTGTTGGAAGGAGCGGGGTGGCAAATACTGCAAGTGATAATTGTGCCATGGAAAGAGAAGGAATCCTGTCCACCATACACCTGCGGAGATGGTTGTTCACAGTGGTTAGAGCTTCTTCCATTGCAGAGGTGACTGTGATCTTGTCTGCTGGATCCTTATGTCCTTTAAGGGCAGAAAATAGTGGAGACAAGGTAGAGGTGGGCAGGTCCAAATAACTCTTTATCCAATTCAGCTGTCCAAGGATTTGTTGTAAATCTACCAGTCTAAGATGACCAGGAAACTGTAGTTGAGGCATAACTGGAATGGCTGCAGATGCTGTCAGCTTGTGTCCCAGATACGTAATAGGTAAGGTCCGCTGGATTTTTTCTTTAGCCACTGTCAATCCTGCTTGCATCAGAGTATGGATTAGGTCCTCTATAAGAGCGTCAGGGATGTGTGATGATGAAATTAAAATATCATCCATGTAATGACAACAGATGACCGCTAGGTGGCGCTCACGGAATGGCTGAAGCGCCTTATCCACAAAATACTGGCATAAGGTCGGAGAATTTTTCATACCTTGTGGGAGAACCGTCCATTGAAAGCGCTGGGTTGGCTTGGAGTTGTTCAGGACCGGCAAAGTGAATGCAAAACGCTGTCTGTCTTGTGGTGCCAAAGGGATAGAGAAAAAACAGTCCTTGAGATCGATGACTGCAAGCTGATGGTCTTGTGGCAACATGTTGGGATTTAGAATGCCAGGTTGCAAGGTCCCCATAGGGTGCAATTGGTTGTTAACCCTTCGTAAATCGTGCAACAGACGGTATTTTCCAGATGCCTTTTTTCTGATGACAAAAATAGGCGTATTCCATGGGCTGGTAGAAGGTTCAATATGCCCCAGTTCAAGTTGTTCCGCAATTAACTGGGCTGCCACTGCACGCTTCTGTCTAGGCAAAGGCCACTGATCCACCCATACTGGGGTGTCTGTGGTCCAGCAGAGAGAAAGCGCAGTCCGGGGCATGGCAGGGGCAGCCCTTAGCATAAATTTGTAGAAATTGTAGTTTCCGCTGCAGCAAGCAGGTCTCGCCCCCAAAGGGAGACGGGAATGTCCAGAACCAGTGGTAAGATAGTCATTTCAAAGCCTTGTGAGCCTTGAATCAAAATAGGGTTTCTGCTGCGCTGGGCAGCTGCAGCGCCACCAACGCCAATAACAGAAGAAGCTGGCTCTAGTGGCCAGGCAGAGGGCCAATCCTTGATAGCGATCACAGAACAGTCAGCCCCCGTGTCCAAGACCCCTTCAATCGTGCGACCCCCAAGGGTCATCTGGATCTTTGGACGCTTCTCTGTGACTGGGAAGGTAGCAGCAACAAGGGGGTCATGGTCCTGGGTTGGCTTTGGGACGCATATAAGTTTTGCTATAGGAGAACCTGATTGCAAACGTGCCTCGCGATCAGAAAATACAGTCACATAGGGGTCATTTCGTTGTAATCCATGTAAAATATCTGGAACAAGGTGGATCCCTTGCTGTAAAACCTCTGACAGTGGAAAAACAAGGCATTGTGCTGAAGAAGAAAAACCAGCCCCTATTGACACCCTGGCTTGATGTGGTACAAAGGGGACTGGCAGGTATAAGTCCTGAATTAAAAGGAGGCGAGGTAAAGCCGGAGGTGGGATGGCTGGAGAATGCACTGGATCCCCTATTGTTGAGCCTGGGCCCGGGGTGGGCCCGACTGCCGGTTTCCCGTCGGCTGATTTTGCTGGTTCTGCTGAGGCGTGGCGGAGCGACACTGATTGGCCCAGTGGAAACCTTTTTTGCAAATGGGGCATTTTTTGCTCGGACGACATTGCTCTGTATTAGATCTGCACTGTGCACGAAAATGGCCCACTTTGCCACATCCAAAGCAGGTTTTATCCTTTGCAGGATTGTTGGATACAGTGGAGGATAGAGCTGCGGCTAGCAAGCGAGCTTTATGCATCTCAGTCCCCACCGATTGGCAGGCTTTAAGCATATCTGCAATGGCTATATTGGGAGTTGCCACCAATGGCCGTAGAACTTGTTTACAGTCCTCATTAGCATTATCGAAAGCAAGCTGGCGTACTATCACTTCCTGGGCTGCTACGTCCTGAACTTGCCGTTTAAGGGTGTTATACAAGCGATCGACAAATTGTCCATAGGGCTCTGTAGGACCTTGTCTGACACTCCCCCATCTGCCATCGCGCTCAGTTTTGTCATCAGGGACAGAGGCCAAAGCCTCTTGGGCAGCAGCCGTGGTGGCCTCCCAATATTGAGGATCGAGAGTTAGCTGTTGGGCAACAGTAAGAAAATTGCCTCCTCCCGTTAACCCATCGAGGACATCAGCTTGGGTTAACATGACGGGGGCTGGGGGTGGGGCGGCACCAGCAGCCAAAGCAGCCAAAGCAGCCTGATGATTAGCCAATGCAACATTATTAAGATTATTCCGAATCCCATCAACACGACGTTGGCAGGCCCAGTGCCAAGCTTGTATAAACAAAATCATTTGATGAGGCTGCATTACAGTGCGGGCCAACAGCTTAACATCCTCTGGTATCAAATTTTGTTGAAAAATAGTGCCAAACAAGCCCAGGGTGTAAGGAGATTGTAAACCATTGTCCTTGACAGAGGAATGTAGTTCCTTTATGAATCTCAAATCAAACTGTTCGTGCCGGGCTGGGCCTCCCCCTGGCGCGGCAGGAGCAATCACAGGGAAGAGATTAGGAGTTGTACAATCAAAACCCAACAATGGGGCAGCGGCACGGAGAGATTCTTGGAGAGGCGTAGTAGGAGCGGTGCCAAATGCCTTGGGCGGAGGAGGTGGAAGAGCAGGGGGTGCTGCAGAATTTGAAGAATGCAGGGGAGTGACAGGAGGAGGCGGCGGTTTAGGAGGTAGGTTTGAGGCAGGCAAAGCGGGAACCGGGGGGGCGTTTGAAGAAGCTGTTGCAGCAGCCAGAAGAATGTTTGAAGGAGTTAAGCACGACATAGCTTTGTAGACGTTACTCCAGGCATGCAAAACCTTTACATCAATCTGCGGATGATTTTGAAAGAAGTGTCCAATTTTTTTCCAATCGTCTAACTCCCAGTTTCCGTCCTGGGGGAACCACGGACAGTGAGTGTCCAGGGCTTTTATAAGGGACTTAAGGTCAGCTTTCCGAACAGCAAGGTTGTTACTGGCCAAAAGGAATTTAAGGTCTTTTAAAAAATTTTTCTGTGGTGCAGAGAGAGATTTTCCCATGATTGCAAGAGTTGCAAAAAGAGCAGGGAGCACTTACCGAGGGATCCGTAGGAGGATGAGAGAGAGGCGCCTTTTTGCCCTGTCCGGGCGGAGATAAGTGCTGATAAGTCCGTAACGTAGTCCAGAATCACATTCACACGGGAGCTCTCACCGGGGATCCACTACGTGGATGAACGACGCGTCTGCAGCCCTTGCGGGGCGAGGTGAGAGCTGAACGTTGTACACACGGGAGCACTCACCAGGGATCCACTACGTGGATGAACGACGTGTTGGTGAGTGCTGAATAATGAAAAACAGGCAGTCACACGGGAGCACTCACCAGGGATCCACTACGTGGATGAACGACGTGTTGGTGAGTGCTGAATAATGAAAAACAACGTGAAGTCCGAAGGCAGTCACACGGGAGCACTCACCAGGGATCCACTACGTGGATGAACGACGTGTTGGTGAGTGCTGAATAATGAAAAACAACGTGAAGTCCGAAAGCCTCACACGGGGCACCAAATGTCGAGTTGCAGCTCGGCATCCAGAGAAAAATCAGTCTCACACCAAGATAGGTTCCGAATTATGGCTGCTCCTAGGGAAACATGGCAGCTCCTAGGGCTAATGCAGCACAGCTTTTATTGTGTGAAATGTGTGAAATAGAAAGATACAAAAAATACAAATCAAGCAATTTGTTCTAGCCAGCAGATAAAGACCTTGGTACTAGACCATGCGAGCGATCAGGCCATGCTACGTTAGCCAATCATATGGGACAGCACGAGCTGTTCACGCGCTATTCATGCTCCAAGGATGCTTCTAGCTATGAGATCACCCTGCAACAATAAGAACTTTGCTCATGCTCTCATGTACAAACAATCATTTTCCCACACATGGACGTTTGCGGGGAGGATCTTGGTTTCGAGCACGGCGGCACCGAAATGGAGGCGGAGGAGATCACCGTTGACGAACGCGGGGAGGAAGACTCGGAGGTCTTCAGTTGGCGGCCAGCAACGGGGAGCGAACTGTATCCGACATTCACTCCCGTGATGACGGAGCACCCACCAACCACCCTTGAGAGCGGGGAGGGGGGAAGGGGGGGCTTCGAGGGGGGGATGGATGTCAGGGGTTCAGGAGCAGAGACGCAGAGAAGGGAGGAGACAGAGAGCGAGGGGGAGGAATACGAAGGAAGGATGAGCGGGGATGACGACCCGAGATCACCGAGCCTGTCTAGCGAGTCCGAGGATTCCCAGAAGGGAGCGCCAGCAGCCAGAGCAAGGGGGGAGAGCAGGGGGACACCCCAGGAAGAAGGGTCCAGAGGGGGATCAGAAAGCAGCAGTTGGAGATCGGGACCCACGTGCCCAGCCGGTAGCAGCGGGGAGAAAGGGGACCAGATATCGGGTTCCGGAGACTTTCAGAAAGAGGGAGGGCATGAGTCAGGAGTAGTCACGCCCACCTCGGGGAGCGATGAAACGATCAAGAGGAAAGTGGAGAGTTGGGCGCGCGCGCCAAGTTCAAATGTAGCGGAAGCTGGCGCAGTCAGCAGCCCAGAGAGTGAGCCGGGTCCCAAAGCCCGCCGCAAGGAGGCGGAAGGGTCAGGGGGGTCCGCGTCTGAAGAGAGTAGGAAGGGAGAGACCCAGGGGGGCAGAAGGACCCAGAGGCGGAAGGAAAGGCGCAGGAGGTGGAGCAAGGCTAGGGTATTAAGCTGGTGCGCTAGAGGCGGAGACTCAGACGGGTCTTCGTCGTTCTGACCTAGAAGAAGTAGGGCTGCACATTGCAGTTTGGAAATGGAACCTGTAATCCAATAAAGACTCTTTGAAACTGAACGCTGGCTGACTTGGTCCTATGTGAGCTGGGACTGGGCGGCAGCCCTGACACCCAAGTATTTGACTTTCTTAACCACTGTTAAACCTGTCTCATTCTGAAACCTCTCTCTCTCAATTGGTGTTAAATTTTTCTCTAAAACCTTGGTTTTTGACTTATTCAGTTTAAACCCTGCAACCTGACCAAATTCTTGAATCAGTTCTAAAACTCTTTTAGTACTACATTCTGGCTCCTGTAACGTCAATACTAAGCCATCTGCAAATGTACTGTTTGGCTCAGATGTATTCCTTTAACCAACTGGTCCCTTCTTATCGTATTCAGCAAAACCTCCAGGACCGATATAAAAAGCAATGGGGAGATTGGGCAACCTTGTCGTGTCCCTTTTTCTATCTTAACTTCCTCCGTCACCACATTATTTACAATCAGTTTAGCCTTTTGTTCAGAATATATTGCACTTATACCATTTTCAAAGCCTTGGCCTACCCCCATACCCTGTAAGTTTTTTTTCATAAAAATTCAAGAAATGTTGTGAAAGGCTTTCTCCGCGTCCACAAAGATTAAAACTGCCTTAGTGTTTATATTCACTTGTAATTTTTCTAAAATATTAATTATGTTTCTCACATTATCAGATAGATGTCTTCCTGGGAGAAAGCCTGCTTGGTCCTTATGTATCTCTTCCACTAACACTCTTTTTAGTCTTTTAGCTAAAATATCTGCAAAAATTTTGTAATCCACATTAAGCAATGATATGGGGCGATAGTTCTTAAGCTGCGTCTTTTCAGTCTCTATTTTCGGTACAAGTGTGATATATGCTTCTTTCCACTACTCTGGTGCCCCTTTCCCCTCCATTATTTCATTACAGACCTCTTTCAAAGGTTGTACTAGCCATTCTTTTAAAGATCTGTAGTATCTAGAAGTCAGTCCATCCGGTCCTGGAGATTTACCCAATTGCATATTCTGAATGGCACCTTCTATCTCCTGTTCAGTTATTTTGTAATTCAACATTAATTTATTTTCTTGAGAGATTTTTTGTAATCCTTTTGTTTTCAAAAATCGATCTACGTCAGTTTCTTTCTGTGGCCCTTGTGTATATAGTTGTTTAAAATATCTCTGGAAACAATTTCTAATCTCAGCTGGGTTCTGTATATTCCTTCCTTCCACTTCTAAATTTGTAACTGTATTTAATTTTTGTCTTTTTTTCATTTGCCAAGCCAGCAATTTCCCACATTTATTAGCCGACTCGAATGTCTTTTGTCTCATTTGTTTAATTTTCCATTCTATCTCCTGATTCATCATTTTCATATATTGCACTTGATATAACTTTATTTCTCTCAAAATCTCTTGAGACTTTGGTTTTGCTCTCAATTTTTTCCACTTTCCTTTATTTTCTCCAAAAGTTTATCCTTCTTCTCATTTTGGATTCTCTTCTTTAATGCATTCTGTTGTATCAGGAACCCTCTCATAACCGCTTTACTTGCGTCCCAGATTACTCTTTTTTCCACATTGGTGTTCATATTTATCTCAAAATAGTCTCTCAAGGTTTTTTGGGCCTTCTTAAGCACTTCTTCATCTCTAAATAAGGTGTCATTCATCCTCCTTCTAAAGGAGCCAGTTGGTATTAGTTTCATTTCCATCTTAACAGCATTATGGTTGGAGCAGGTTTTTGGGCAGATTTCCACTTTTCTTGTCTTTGGTGCCATTCCTCTAGTATCCATATTTGGTCAATTCTTGTCCATGTCATATTGGCTTCAGAAAAGAAGGTTCCTTCTTTAGCCATGGGGTTCTTTGTTCTCCAAATATCAACTAAATCCAAGTTGTATGTCATCTCAAAGAAAGTTTTCGGTAGTCTACCATCCTTAGTGACTACATGTCTTTGTGCCTTGTCCATATGTGTAGATACCACTCCATTCATGTCTCCCATCAAAATCACATTATAGTCCAGATAGTCCATCAGGGTCTCATGCAACTTTTAAAAAAAATCAGATTTCCCCTCATTTGGTGCATAAATTCCTACTATCAAAAGTTTTTCTCCTTGTATTTGAATTTCAATTGCCACAAATCTTCCTTGGTCATCTTTAAAGATAAATTTCGGTAATAATCTGTCCTTTGCATAAATCACAACCCTTCTTTTTTTAACCTTGTCTGATGAAATGAACTCCTGACCAAGTCTTTTATTAATCAGTAGTTTCCTGTGTAACCTTGTTATATGTGTTTCTTGTAAACAAATCAAGTCCAATTGTTCCTTTTTTAATAAATGAAACACAGATCTCCTTTTCTGAGGGGAGTTCAAACCATTACAATTCCAACTTAATAGTTGCAGAGCCATGATGTAGTTACTTTACTTCTCCTCCAACTGCACCCAGTGCCTGTTCCTGTTCTGTCGGTGGTATCACCTTCTTCAGGCGGTCTTTTAGTTCCGGAGGTAAATCTGGTATGTCTAAAGTTTCACTAACAAGTGCTCTTAGCTCTCCTGTAACTTTCTTCTGCAGGTCTTCTCCGTGGTCTCTCCAAAATTTATCTTTGTCGTCTTCTGATCTTATTTTTATCTTCTTCCCTTTATAACTGAAGGATAGGCCTTGGGGGAATTCCCACCTAAAAATGATTCTGTTGCTTCTCAACAGGGCGACCAAATCTCTATAATTGGACCTAAGGTCCAAAAGATGTTTCAGAATATCCTTAAATATTTCCACTTTTGACTGATGTATTTCCAAGGTCTTCTGGAAGTGCAGACTCAAGATTTTGTCTCTCTCCTCTTTTGTTCGGAGGGTGATCAGTCTCTCACCCTGTTCTTCCTCCCTCCTTTTCGAAGCCTGAAAGCACTCACTATCTTGAAACTATCCTTCCCCAAATCTGGGTTCCAAAAGTCTGCAAATTCCTGCGTAAGAAATTCAATCAAATTGTCTTTCTCCAATTCAGGTATGGCCCTGACCCTTAAATTCGCTTGTTTCTCCTTCAGCTCAATCATAGACAGTATTGACTTGTGGTCTTCAAGTTGTTTGTGCAACGGTGGTATCTTCTCTTCTACAACAGTGGCTGTAGCAGTTGCAATTTCCTTAGCCTCTTCGGCTGTCTTTCGTGTCGAGGTGGATTCCTGCAGTAATTTCTGGATAGTTTCTGTATTGGTATTTACCTTCTGTCCCAAATTATTAATACTTGTGGTGTTTTGATCAATTTTGCCCGATGCCTCGGCTACTTGTTTACTTATTCTTTCCAAAGATTCATTTATTTTTCCTAGTGCCTGAGCCAGGGCATCGTCAGCTGCCATACCTTTGGATTTAGGTTGTGCCGATGAGGTTGCTGTTGGTAAACCAGAAGGGCCAGATGTCGAAGCCCTTCTTTGCAGCCCACCGTCTGTGCGAAGTACTTTGCCAGACCTCGTTGCTTGTAACAAGTCTATCTTCTCTTTCCCATCTGCCATAACCCTCAAGATATAGCCCAAGGTCAATCTCACAATCAGAGTTAGAGTTGTTTTGAAGTGGAAAATCCCCTTAGCCCAGCTGCAGTTGTAACAGTTTCAAACTTCCTTTAGGGGGACACAGTAACAATCAAGAATGTCTTAAAGTAATTAACTTCTCCCTTTCGCCCCCCAGTTCACCAAAAAGACAACAGTTCCTATCTCATTTATATCCTGTTACTTTAAAACCAGAAGAAGCCTGTCAGCAATATTGTATCTTAGTTGTAACTCAGATGCAGAGTTAACTGTCAAAGAGAACCTTCAAGAGCAGCGCAATTCTCAATACAGCTTTCTTACTGTTACTGGGAACCGTTCCAGGGTTTTAAGCGGTGGATTTTAGCTCCTCTTCCTCTTTTTTTGCAGGGAAATAACGTTCCAATCTTCTCCCCCCTCCTCTCCTGCTTTTAAGGGGGAAAATCACTGTTTTGTTGCACAAAATTATTATCCTTTTCCAACGTCTTTTAAAGCTTCCGCTTTCAAGTTCATTGCTTTACTCCATTTACAAGAACGGAAGGCAGACTTCCTGTTTATGCCTCTCCGCTTCGGTGCCAAATTATTCATAAAATTTGTAAAGTTCCTTTAATTCTGAAGTTAGCCTACTCACGGATCGTTGTTTTACAGCCAAATTGTCCCAGGAAAAAGGCAGCGCTCTCCGGTAACAGCTGCGCGGCTTCACTCCACGGTAGAAGCAGACGACTCACAGCACCGCGCCACTTCCCCGCTCTGCTCCGGAGCCCGTTGTCGGGCTCCTTTGCCAATTGGGGGGGCCGCAAACGGTGCCCGCCAAGTCCCACAGTCACAGGCTTCACCCGCCTGTGATTTTTGAAGGGTCCCCGCTGCGCCGTAGCGGTAAAGACCCGATTTCCATAGAGCCGGTTCCCTCCAAGTCAGAGGGAATCCGCCATTACCGATGGCGCCACCCCAGAAGTCCCCGGCTAACTCAACTCTCAGCAGCCTTAATGACAATGCAATCTCCAGGATTTTGGAAGCCATGACTGTTTAAAGTGGGATAATACTGGCTTAAATTAATATAGTGTGAATGAGGCCTAAAGCATGATCAGATTTGCAGCCAGGCAAAAACACTCAAGGAAGCAGGGCTTGGGAGGGGTGCAGCTCAGGAAGGAATGTAGCCTGGGAAGAGTCTTGAGGGCCAGCTAGAAGGCTACATTTGGTCCCAAGGCCTTAAAAAAAACTAACTTACTGTATCTACTTGCTCAGTTGATAGCAAAACATACGTCTCTAATGATTCATCTGTATTGTGTCATTCACACATGTTTGAGGCCCACGTTGGGCAAAGGTTTCCTGCAATTCAGGGCATTGGACAAGATGAGCCTCGTAGTCCCTTCCAACGTGACAGTTCTGTGATTCTGTGATGGTAGGTCATTCCTTGATGGGTCAGTGATTGGTCAGCTCATGTGTGAACCAGCTCTCAAATGAAAAGACATCACACAACTTTCCTAGGTTGCATTGTCTATTGCCGAATGGTTTCTGTACTTACAAAGCTATAAATAACAGCTGCTGGCCTTCCATATGTGTGGAAACAGCACAAAATCTTTCTTTCTTTAAAAAATACCTGTTTTTAAAGGTTCAATATAGCTTACCGACAAATCTAAAGCTGCTTCATTTTCTATGCACCTTTTGTTTCCCTTTTCCTTTTTTCACTTTATCTTGTTTAACCAAAATATTTTCAATATTATTTTTTTTAAATCTAAAGCTATTTCCATTGAACAGTAAAATCTAAACACAAACCTGCAATATTAAACAATTAAATATAATCAACCAATAATAAAGTAGATAACAGAGAGGAGAGACTAGCAAATTAAGGCACATCCTCAAAAACGTGCAGAAACATGAAAGCCTCACACACCTTTCCAAATGCATGTAGTGGTAAAGGTTGGCAGGTTGGGATGTGGAGCCAGTTCCACCACGCTGCTGAGAGGGGCCTGTCCCATCAGCTCATAGACTGAGCTTCCTTCAGAGACAATCTGTCTTCTGTTAGGCTCATGAAGAGCTTCCTTTCTCCTGCCTTTCTCATATTTCTCCAGTGGCTGCTGGCAAGCTGCCCTGGACCCGTTCTTAACATGCAGATACCTTGGTGGGGCGGCAGCACTGAGCACCTGGGCCAAGTCCTGCAGCAGCAGCAGGAGAGGTGGGAAGCAGGGCTCATGCCTTCAACTTTGCCAAAAGACCAGCTCCATCAGGCACCTTCTCCCACTGAACTGTGCCAGATAGCCAGTATAAGAGTTTTAAAAATTGTGCCTGCATTTGATCCCCACTCTGCTTTTCCCCCTATCCCTTTCCCCTGGTGTGTTGTGTCTTTTTAGATTGTAAGCCTGTGGGCAGGCACTGTCTTGTTTTAATGGATTGTAGATAATAATAATAATAATAATAATAATAATAATAATAATAATAATAATTTATTATTTATACCCCGCCCATCTGGCTGGGTTTCCCCAGCCACTCTGGGCGGCTTCCAAAAGAATATTAAAATACTATGATACATCAAACATTAAAAGCTTCCCTAAACAGGGCTGCCTTCAGATGTCTTCTAAAAGTCTGGTAGTTGTTCTCTTTGACATCTGGTGGGAGGGCATTCCACAGGGAGGGCGCCACTACCGAGAAGGCCCTCTGCCTGGTTCCCTGTAACTTGGCTTCTCACAGTGAGGGAACCGCCAGAAGGCCCTCGGTGCTGGACCTCAGTGTCTGGGTAGAACGATGGAGGTGGAGACGCTCCTTCAGGTATACTGGACCGAGGCCGTTTAGGGCTTTAAAGGTCAGCACCAACACTTTGAATTGTGCTCGGAAACGTACTGGGAGCCAATGTAGGTCTTTCAAGACCGGTGTTATATGGTCTCGGCGGCCGCTCCCAGTCACTAGTCTGGCTGCTGCATTCTGAATTAGTTGTAGTTTCCGGGTCACCTTCAAAGGTAGCCCCACGTAGAGCGCATTGCAGTAGTCCAAGCGGGAGATAACCAGAGCATGCACCACTCTGGCGAGGCAGTCTGCGGGCAGATAGGGTCTCAGCCTATGAACCAGATGGAGCTGGTACACAGCTGCCCTGGACACGGATTTAACCTGTGCCTCCATGGACAGCTGTGAGTCCAAAATGACTCCCAGGCTGTGCACCTGGTCCTTCAGGGGCACAGTTACCCCATTCAGGACCAGGGAATCCCCCACACCTGCCCGCCTCCTGTCCCCCAGAAACAGTACTTCTGTCTTGTCAGGATTCAATCTCAATCTGTTTGCCGCCATCCATCCTCCAACCGCCTCCAGACACTCACACAGAACTGTCACCGCCTTCACTGGTTCTGATTTGAAAGAGAGGTAGAGCTGGGTATCATCCGCATACTGATGAACACCCAGCCTAAACCCCCTGATGATCTCTCCCAGCAGCTGCATGTAGATGTTGAAAAGCATGGGGGAGAGGACAGAACCCTGAGGCACCCCACAAGTGAGAGCCCAGGGTTCTGAACACTCATCCCCCCCCACCACTTTCTGAACATGGCCCAGGAGGAAGGAGCGGAACCACTGTATAACAGTGCCCCCAGCTCCCAGCCCCTCAAGACGGTCCAGAAGGATGTTATGGTCGATGGTATCAAACGCCGCTGAGAGATCCAGCAGAACTAGGAAACAGCTAAGCCACTCTGGAAGCCTTTTTTGCTGAAGAGTGGAGTACAAATGCTCCAAACCAGCCAACCAACAAGTTCTGACTCTGCTGCATAAAGCCCTAGACAACTTGGGACCAAGATACCTGAAAGGTCATCTCACCACACATATACCTCTGGAGGTGGGAGGGTCTCCTGCTGGTACAGTGGAACCTTGGTACTCAAACAACTTGGAATCCAAACACTGCAAACCTGGAAGTAAGTGTTCCAGTTTGCAAACTTTTTTCGGAAGCTGAACATGCTCCAATTTGAGTGCCACACTTCCATTTTGAGTGTTACACTGAGTTCTGTCTGTCTTTGCTATTTATTTTGCGCTATTGTTTTTGCGGCTTTTTTTGTTTTGTTTTTGTGACTGTGTAGAACCCAGTTCAGCTACTGATTGATTGTGTGACTGCAGTACGTTGTTTATTGCTTTCATTTTATGGATCAATGGTCTTGTTAGATAGTAAAATTCATGTTAGATTGCTGTTTTAGGGGTTGTTTTTAAAAGTCTAGAACAGATTAATCCATTTTGTATTACTTTCTATGGGAAAGCGCACCTTAGTTTTGGAACGATTTGATTTTGGAATGGACTTCCGGAATGGATTAAGTTTGAGAACCAAGGTACCACTGCACCAACTTATCAGGCGGTCTGTTCCACAAAATTCAGGACTTGGGCCTTGAGTGTTGTGGCATCTGCCCTTTGGAACGCCCTCCCCTTGGAGATTAGGCAGGCGCTGCCTCTGTTGCCTTTTCAGCACCTGCTGAAGACCTTTCAGCACCTGCTGAGGACAGCAAAGTCAGTCCTCAGGGAATGTGCAGGCGACCTTGGAACGGAAAGCTCATGGAAGAACCCCGACCAAACCCAAGAGGAGTCGTGTAGTGGTGATAGGGGATTCCCTACTGAGGGGAACAGAAGATCTGTGGGCCTGACAAGATGTCTCGGGAAGTGTGCTGTCTCCCCGGGGCTAAGATCCAAAATGTAACTGAACGACTGCAAGGAATCATAAAACCCACTGACAAATACCCCTTCCTCTTGGTTCATGTGGGAACCAATGACACTGCAAGCAATAGCCTCCAGAAGATCAAAAGAGACTACGAGGCTCTGGGCAGGAAATTGAAGCAACTAAATGCACAAATTGTCATCTCATCTGTCCTCCCAGTTGAACGACGTGGCCCAGGGAGAGAGGGAAAAATAGTGGAAGTGAACAGCTGGCTTCGCAGATGGTGTAAACCGGAACGGTTTGGATTCTTAGATCACGGACTGCAGTTTCTTGAAGATGGACTTCTGGCAAGCGATGGGCTGCACCTCACAACGGTTGGGAGAAATGTTTTTGCCAAAAATCTCAGAAACCTCATCAGGAGGGCTTTAAACTGACTAATGTGGGGAAGGGAGACAGTGCTCCTGAAGGTAGGAGTCTATCAATTGATGAAGATGATCATCCAAATGTCATAGACCAAATGGAGCAAACAACACGCAGACCTAGTGGTGGGAGGAAAAAATCCTTAAATAAGAGACACGGGGGAATGATTAATGGACTTCAATGTCTGTACACTAATGCGCAAAGCATGGGAAATAAACAAGATGAGCTTGAGCTCTTGGTACAGCAAGCTAAATATGACATAATAGGCATCACTGAAACCTGGTGGGATAAGTCCCACGATTGGAATGTAATAATGGGGGGATACAATCTATTTCAGAGAAACAGACCAGACAAGAAAGGAGGAGGAGTGGCGTTATATGTCAGGGATGTGTATACCCGTGAAGAGATCCAAGATTTAGAACCTCAAAGCCAAAGTGAGAGCATTTGGGTCAAAATTAATGGAGAGAAGAATAACAGAGACCTCATTGTGGGAGTTTACTATAGATCCCCAAGCCAAACGGAGGACATAGATGATGCCTTCCTGGAACAGATGGCCAAGTATGCAAAAGGAAGGGAGATAGTAGTAATGGGGGACTTCAATTACCCGGATATTTGTTGGATGTCAAACTCAGCCAAGAGCATAAGGTCAAACAGATTCCTCACTGGTCTTGCAGACAACTTCATTGTCCAGAAAGTGGGAGAAGCAACAAGAGGAACAGCCATTTTAGATCTGGTCCTAACCAATGTTGATGACCTGGTTAGTGGGGTAGAAGTGGAAGGATCATTAGGCGCGAGTGATCATGCTCTTCTGAAGTTTACTATACAGCGGAAAGGAGCAGCCAAGCATACTAGGACTCAATTTCTTGACTTTAAGAAAGCCGACTTCATAAAACTTAGGGAAGTGCTGGGTGAGATCCCATGGACAGTAATACTAAAAGGAAAGGGAGTTCATGATGGCTGGGAGTTTGTTTAGAGGGAGGTAGTAAAAGCACAACGTCAGCCAATACCAATGAGACGGAAACATGGAAGGTGCCTAAAGAAGCCAGGGTGGCTATCTAAAGAACTTTTAACTGAGATAAGATTAAAAAAGGATGTGTACAAAAAATGGAAAAGGGGGGAAACCACCAAAGAGGAATTCAAACAAATAGCCAGCACGTGTAGACACAAAGTCAGAAAAGCTAAAGCACAGAATGAACTAAGGCTTGCTAGAGAGGTTAAAAGCAACAAAAAAGGCTTTTATGGGTATGTTCGTAGCAAAAGGAAGAACAAAGAAACAGTGGGGTCACTCAGAGGAGAAGATGGTGAAATGCAAACAGGGGACACAGAAAGGGCTGAACTCCTCAATGCCTTCTTTGCCTCAGTCTTCTCTGATAAAGAAAACAATGCCCGACCTGAAGAATTTGGAGCAAATGATTCAGCAAAGGAAACACAGCCCAGAATAACTAAGGAGATAGTACAAGAATACTTGGCTAGTTTAGATGTATTCAAGTCTCCAGGGCCAGATGAACTGCATCCAAGAGTATTAAAAGAACTGGCAGATGTGATCTCAGAACCACTGGCAGTCATTGAGAATTCCTGGAGAACAGGCGAAGTCCCGGCAGACTGGAGGAGGGCAAATGTTGTCCCTATTTTCAAAAAGGGGAAAAGAGAGGACCCAAATAATTACCGCCCAGTCAGTCTGACATCAATACCAGGGAAGATTCTGGAGCAGATCATTAAGAAAACAGTCTGTGAGCACCTAGAAAGGAATGCTGTGATCACCAACAGTCAGCATGGATTTCTGAAAAATAAGTCATGTCAGACTAACCTGATCTCGTTTTTTGACAGAATTACAAGCCTGGTAGATGAAGGGAACGCAGTGGATGTAGCCTACCTTGATTTCAGCAAGGCATTTGACAAGGTGCCCCATGATATTCTTGTAAAGAAGCTGGTAAAATGCGGTCTTGACTATGCTACCACTCAGTGGATTTGTAACTGGCTGACTGACCGAACCCAAAGGGTGCTCATCAATGGTTCCTCTTCATCCTGGAGAAGAGTGACTAGTGGGGTGCCACAGGGTTCTGTCTTGGGCCCGGTCTTATTCAACATCTTTATCAACGACTTGGATGATGGACTCAAGGGCATCCTGATCAAATCTGCAGATGACACCAAACTGGGAGGGGTGGCTAACACCCCAGAGGACAGGATCACACTTCAAAATGACCTTGACAGATTAGAGAACTGGGCAAAAACAAACAAGATGAATTTTAACAGGGAGAAATGTAAAGTATTGCACTTGGGCAAAAAAAATGAGAGGCACAAATACAAGATGGGGGACACCTGGCTTGAGAGCAGTACATGTGAAAAGGATCTAGGAGTCTTGGTTGACCACAAACTTGACATGAGCCAACAGTGTGACGCGGCAGCTAAAAAAGCCAATGCAATTCTGGGCTGCATCAATAGGAGTATAGCATCTAGATCAAGGGAAGTAATAGTGCCACTGTATTCTGCTCTGGTCAGACCTCACCTGGAGTACTGTGTCCAGTTCTGGGCACCACAATTCAAGAAGGACACTGACAAACTGGAACGTGTCCAGAGGAGGGCAACCAAAATGGTCAAAGGCCTGGAAACGATGCCTTATGAGGAACGGCTAAGGGAGCTGGGCATGTTTAGCCTGGAGAAGAGGAGGTTAAGGGGTGATATGATAGCCATGTTCAAATATATAAAAGGATGTCACATAGAGGAGGGAGAAAGGTTGTTTTCTGCTGCTCCAGACAAGCGTACACGGAGCAATGGATCCAAACTACAAGAAAGAAGATTCCACCTAAACATTAGGAAGAACTTCCTGACAGTAAGAGCTGTTCGACGGTGGAATTTGCTGCCAAGGAGTGTGGTGGAGTCTCCTACTTTGGAGGTCTTTAAGCAGAGGCTTGACAACCATATGTCAGGAGTGCTCTGATGGTGTTTCCTGCTTGGCAGGGGGTTGGACTCGATGGCCCTTGTGGTCTCTTCCAACTCTATGATTCTATGATTCCTCTTCCCACAAACCTTTTCTGTAGAGATCATTCCCAGTCTGCACCTGTATTGGAATTGATTTAATATTTTTTCATTGTTTTATCACTCTTGTGTTTGCTGCCCTGGGTTCATCTGGGAGAAGGACGGGATAGAAATTTAAGAGGCAAGCAGGCAAGCAAGCAAGGAAACAATAACATTGACATTAAGCAGTGAATACCTGCCTGTCCTTCCCAACTGAGTGCATGATTGGATATTCCCCCAATATTTCCCCTACAATAGCAGGAGTGAGGAGCTGTCTTGAGCCCCACAGGCATATCTTCCTTCATGGGCAACTTTCTGGGGGCCGCACACCAGTGGTGGGTGTAGCCAGAGGCAAAAGTGGGTGGAGCAACAAATGTGACTCTTAGCTTTGTACAATAGGCTACATTCCAAACACACAAAAATCAGCAGCTTTACACATACTGTTAGACATTAAAAAAGGTAAAGAGACCCCTGACCATTAGGTCCAGTTGTGGCCCACTCTGGGGTTGTGGCGCTCTGGGTTGTGGCGCTCATCTCGCTTTACTGGCTGAGGGAGCCGGTGTATAGCTTCCGGGTCATGTGGCCAGTTGGCGAACCAGAGCAGCGCACGGAAACGCCGTTTACCTTCCTGCCAGAGCAGTACCTATTTATCTGCTGGCACTTTGACATGCTTTCGAACTGCTAAGTTGTTAGGCATAGTTCAGTAATAAAACAACAAAGCACCTGATGTCAATGAAGTTAACTCTTTATTCAAATAAACAAAACAGCTCAGTCCTAGAGGTCACAGCAACCCTTCCCAGTAGGTCTTGCCCCAGTGAGGCAGTTGCGAGGACTGCCGGTTCCTGCCTTCCCACCGCTCTCTAAGTCTCCTCCTCCCCTGGGTCCTTCTCAAGCAATCTGAGACTCTGTCCACGTGTCTCTCTCTGCTCTGCCATCTTCTTGCCTCTTCTGGTCCTGGGAGACCAGGGGGGGACAGGAGCTGGTCCCAGCAGGAGGAGGAGACCCCCCAGATTCTTCAGCAGCCTGCCTCTTTGTCTGCTGGTCCCTCTCCTGCTGCCTCTTTCTGCTTACTAAACCCTGTGGCTGCAAGAAGCTGTCAGCAGGGGACAGCAATCACACACTGGGTACAGCTTCAACTGGCTGGCTAAACCAGATGATGTTAGCCGACCAAACCCTCCATGAGTGAGGGACTTCCCCTGCCTGCAAAGACAGGCTCAGGCAAATCAAGGGCACAAGGGCACGAGGCCAAGAGTGGATCTAACGGTCAAGAAGGCAGTTTCTGCACATGCTGTAGTGTAGAGGGAAGTTAGGGGCAGATAGGGCTTGTCATCCCCTTCATGGATCCCTGCCTTGTCGTGGCGAAGGGGCTTGAATAACTCTGAGAAGCTGTGCGCCATGCTGTGCAGGGCCACCCAAGACGGACAGGTCATAGTTGAGAGTTTAGATTAAATGTGATCCACCAGGAGAAGGAACTGGCAAACCACTCCAGTATTTTGCCAGGAAAACTCCATGGACATAAAAAGGAGAAGCTTTGAGAAGAAAGTGAGAGTTTCCACTCTTGGGGTCATGGAGAGTTGAACACGACTAAGACGAGTAAACAACAAGAGCTTGTCATGCTGGGATGGTAGCCTGTCTAGAAGAAGGAAAATTCTGAAACTAAACTTCCTCTGTCTTGCAAGGTATCTTTGTGAGATAAAAAGGCTATGGACTAAACCCTACACAAATCTGGATGGAGTCCCTAAGAGGGTTGGGTGGCACCATGTCTGCCTGCTTCCAGCAACTTCTGCAGCCAGGATGGTGCCAAATGTCTTGCTTTACTTTCCCTTGGAAAAACCAGCAGTGCGGAGAGCAGGGTCTGGGCAGCCCAGGACCCCCAAGCATACTGCCCAGTCTTGCGCCCTGGGGAGGTCCCTTCGGTGCTGCTATTCCAGTGGTGTGGCTTCATTCTGGAGGCATACTCCATGGTCTCTCCAGACAGAGGGATTCCAACAGCATGTAGGCACCCATGATGCCATTGTATAATTGGTTGCAGCTGGGGTGGGGTCAATCATTGTAGAATGCAATGGCTTTAGGACCGTGGTCAAGTGACCCTATGCTCTGGGTAAGCCTACATGCCTTTTCAAGCCAGGATCATCCACTCTGTTGGGCTGTGCCTCTCTAGCATCTCAGCCAGAGATCTTGCTCATCCTCCGCTATGTGGGCCTTTATAACGGGAGACGCTGCCAAGAGTTGAACCTAGGACCTTCTGCATACCCTCCCACAAGGCTGTGAGCCACCCTAGACAGCCACCTTCTCTGCCTCCTGATGGTTGGGCTACAACCCCAATCAACATGTGCTGGTTGGGGCTGATGGGATTTGTAGTCCAAAATCTGTTGGTGTGGGCTGCTCCACATCATCTGGAGCTGCCTTATTTCAAGCCAGGCCATTGGTCCAGCTAGCTCAGTATTGCCTGCATTGCCGGGCAGCGATTCTCCAGAAAAGGATCTTTCCCATTCCTTTGTGCTGAGGCAGGCGCTCTGCCTCTCGACTAGGCCCCTCCTCATTTCAAAAGATACTGGCTGAAAGATGCTCTTGTTGGCATCCATGAAATCAGCAGCTGAGAGGATGGGATTTGTTTCTGGAATGCCTTTAATGATATTGTTATTGATGTGTTTGATGCCCTGGGCTCCATTGGGAGGGAAGGTGGGATACAAATTGAAAGCGGCAAAGTGTTCTTCTCCAGTCTGGGTTACCTGCATCTCCTTTGGGAAAACAAGCCCAGAACAGGGAGACTGACTGGGAAGAGATGACTCACATAGAGTTGCAATGATGCATTTCAGGGGGTTGGACTAGATGACCCTTTGGGTATCCCTTCTAACTCTACAATTCTGTGATTCTAGGGAGCCTCCTCCTCTCTGGAGCTTTTGGCTCACAGGAGCGAAGTTATTCCACCAGTTCCTTCCTCATAACACAGTACAGTGGTACCTCAGGTTACATACGCTTCAGGTAACAGACTCGGCTAACC
Organism: Podarcis liolepis; assembly: GCF_965112155.1. Classification (NCBI taxonomy): domain Eukaryota; kingdom Metazoa; phylum Chordata; class Lepidosauria; order Squamata; family Lacertidae; genus Podarcis; species Podarcis liolepis. The sequence continues at coordinate 1,338,468 of NC_139561.1, read as the reverse complement.
CAGAAATAGTGCTTCAGGTTAAGAACTTTGCTTCAGGATGAGAACAGAAATTGTGCTCCGGTGGCACGGCAGCAGCAGGAGGCCCCATTAGCTAAAGTGGTACCTCAGGTTAAGAACAGTATCAGGTTAAGAATGGACCTCCGGAACGAATTAAGTACTTAACCTGAGGTACCACTGTATAGGAATGACTCCTTTAACAGGGCAAGGAAAACGTAGTAATGTATATGGCGACTGATTTTTTTAAAGAATATTTCAATTTATTTAAATAATATTGATGATGATGATAAACATAACAACAATTTTGATGACATGATTTTCAGACAGACCTATCTGAAAACCGACGGAGGGCAGAGCTTAGTTTCACTTCCTTGATTGGAAACTCAGGAATTTTGGAACGGTTTATGGCTCTAGGGCACTGGCAACTAGAACAAGTCTCAATATGTTGAATCATAGAATTGCAGAGCTGGGAAGGACGCAAACGGCCATGTAGCCCAACCCCCTGCGATGCAGGGATCTCAGCCAGAGCATCCATGTCAGATGGCCATCCAGCCTCTGCTTAAGAACCACCACTTTCTGAGGGAGACCGTTCCACTGCTTAGTTGGAACTTCCTTTCTTGTAATTTGAATCCATTGATTTGGCTTCTACTCTCTGGAGCAGCAGAAAACAAGGCTGCACCACCCTCCATGCGACAGCCCTTCAGACAGTTGAAGATGACTATCATATCATTAATGTACTTTCTCTCAAGTTTCAGCAGGTGCTAGCACGGCACAATTTTATACATGCCTTCTCAGAAGTAAGTCCCATTCAGTTTAGCAGGGCTTACTCCCAGGAAAATTAGCACAGGCTTGCAGATTTTGATGGCAGTTTTTGCCTTAGGAGGGTTTTAATATTTCTGCAAATATTATGCAGATGTTTTTATTAGCTCCAGTTTGGATGAAAATAACTGAAATCACTCTTTATCTTTTAAAAAAAAGACTTTGTTGAGTAATGAAAACATTATACAATGCAGTAGAACACAGCAAAGAATCAACAGGTGGCTTACTGTTATTGATCCGTGATACGTAATTAGAGAGCACTTCAAAATATAGAAAGGTTCAATCCAGGAATGACTTTTCTTAAGAAACTTCACCCCCCCCCCCCATATCCACTACAAAATTTGCTTTGCCCCGATAATAGAATCATTCCCAAAATATGTTTTGAGGAAGGCACTGATGAAATAATTTGGCTTCGATGAGCCAAAAGCAACTACGCAGAGAGGAGGAGGCCCCCGTTGCAACCCTGTGTGAGTCACTGCTTTGGACATTCCTCTTCCTAATCAATATCCACTGGAAAGCTGGTCCTTTTGCCACATCACTGCAGTGTGTATGGTTGTTCTGTGGCACCCCACACGAGTCCCTGGGCTGGGCTTGCTTTCCCAATGAAGATGTACAGTAGATAGGGCAAACTGGACAAGAGCACTTTGTGGCTCTCAGTTTTTGTGTAAGCTGTATACAGTGAGATATTAGACCTCATTCTCCCTTGTATGTGGTTTAGCAATTTCCGCTTTGTTGCCAATGCTTGCCTGTTGTATCTCTACATGAGCCAGTGTTTGGCACTTACTTATGAAATGGGGTTCATGCTCAGAATGATATGCAGAAACACAGGATATTCTTATGCTTTCACAAACAGGATCCAGGTGCAAAAGAGACATGGAATAAAATATTTCTGATCCCCCAAATTTGTTTTTATACCTGAACTGAACTAGGGTTACATTTGTAATAATAAAATAAATTATTATTATTATTATTATTATTATTATTATTATTATTATTATCCCTGCCCCCACCCTCCACTTTCTTCATTTCAATAGTATAAATTCTTTTGGGGTGGGGGAATCATTTTGTTCTTGCCATTATCAAACAGTTGGAAATAAGAAAACTTTGCAGATCTATGGTACTTCAAATCACCTCGGGTTACAGACGCTTCAGGTTACAGACTCCGCTAACCCAGATATAATACCTCGGGTTAAGAACTTTGCTTCAGGATGAGAACAGAAATCGTGCTCCGGCAGCAGCACGAGGCCCCATTAGCTAAAGTGGTGCTTCAGGTTAAGAACAGTTTCAGGTTAAGAACGGACCTCCGGGATGAATTAAGTATGTAACCAGAGGTACTACTGTAGATCCCAATCTGCCTTCTCCCTGACACCACTAAAGAAACCTTTTGCAACAGGAGGAGGTGAAGACTGTTTCCAATTAAAATTTCCAGCATCAGCTATTCGGAAAATTGCAACAAAAATCTTTTGAGCTTTTTAGATTAAAGATTTCAGGTTGTGATTATCGTTTAACAATGGAATACAAATGTAGTTTTGCTCCATGGTGGCGTCTCATGAGCTAATCAATTTTTGGCAGCCCAAACCTGCACCAATGCAATCGATTGAGTCACCATGCTGACAACTTTTGTGACAATTGTCGTCAGCCTAATTTGGGGCAATACAACTACGGAAGTTGTTCCCAACCTATAAACTGGACGGTAACTTTAGATGTGCTCTGCTTAAGCAAACTCTATAGAAGCTAAAAGCAGACTGAGGCAACATAACCCTTTAAAATGGCTGGGGTAATAAACACGTCTTAACCTGGAGCCAAAAAGGTTGCAATGCCTCTCTAGTTTGGGGAACCACTACAGAAATGGCTCTCTCCTTTGTACATACATACATACATACATACATACATATTATATGTGCCTTAATCAGTCTTCAGCTTGCTGCTGATTTTAATTGTTATTTGAAAGTTTTAATTTTCTGTTTTTACTGATAATTTTGATTTATTCTGCTTTGAAGTTTTTGGTTTTTTACAATCAAATGGTAAATAATTTTTTATTAACTATATGAGTCTTATCTGGTGATCACTCGAGGCCAAGTAAGATTGTCTTCCATACACACGGTTTTAACAATAAGGCCGTAAGTGATTGTGGAGGCCAATTCTGGATCCACACGTCCTTCCACAGTGGAGACATTGGTTTCTGGGCGGGAGCTGATCATGGTGAGAGTTTGCCAAATGTGCCTTCCTCTTAGCACCTTTCTCCCTTGAGTCCTGAGTTTGAGTGTCTTCAAAGCCCATGACACCTTTGGTAAAGGCTGTTCTCCAATTGAAGCGCTCGCAGGCAAGTGTTTTCCAATTGTTGGTGTTTATACTACATTTTTTTAGATTGAATTAAACGAGTAGTGCAACTCTGCTAAGGGAGGTGCTCTGAGAAGGTCCTCAGCCGAAGACAGAACATAGGAAGTGAGAGCATTTGGGTCAAAATTAAGGGAGAGAAGAATAACAGTGACCTCATTGTGGGAGTTTACTATAGATCCCCAAGCCAAACAGAGGACATAGATGATGCCTTCCTGGAACAGATGGCCAAGCATGCAAAAAGAAGGGAGATAGTAGTAATGGGGGATTTCAATTACCCGGATATTTGTTGCATGTCAAACTCAGCCAAGAGCAGTGTGGTGGAGTCTCCTTCTTTGGAGGTCTTTAAGCAGAGGCTTGACAACCATATGTCAGGAGTGCTCTGATGGTGTTTCCTGCTTGGCAGGGGGTTGGACTCGATGGCCCTTTTGGTCTCTTCCAACTCTATGATTCTATGAAGCTGCCCCCTACGCAATCACACTACTGGTCCATCTAACTCCCTATTATTTACATTGACTGGCAGCCGCCCTCCAGGTGAGGCTCATGTTCAGACCACTTCATGCCCAAATAATATCCTCCTCTGCAGAAAGCTAGCATGTCAGGAAAAAGGGACCCAACTGAGCCAAGATATCAAGATTTGCAACCCCAGACGAAAAGTAGGCCAGTCTCTCACCAGGTCAGACCCTGGACAGCTCCAAGAGACGATTAGCTTTTTCTCCATAGCTCAGTGGCAGAGAATCTGCTTTGCCTGCTGAAGTTCCCAGGCTCAATCCCTGTCATCTCCAGGCTGCTGGAACCCCTGGAAAGCTGCTCCCAGCCAATGCTGCTCCCAATGCTGAGCGGGGTGGACTATTGGTGTTCCTCTCTTCGGTTGAGGCCCTTCACCGAGGGCCCTCCTTACAGAAAGCGCACTAGGCTGGCTGGAATTTGACAATGGCTGGAGGGCACCACATTGGGGATCCCTCATGGGATGGTTCGAAGGCTGGACAAGGGCTTAGGAGGCTCAGGTTCAAATTCCCCTTCAGCCATAAAGCTTATTGGGTGACATAGAGCCAACTCTCAGCCTACACCAAAGGTGAAGATCCTGTGGCCCCCCCCCCCATGTTTGGGTGAATTTCCTATGTGGTAATCATGCATCCTGGGCTCTTCCAATTGGCTGCTCCTACACTACAAGGGGGGCTCCAGCCAGTGTAGCCAATTGACAGGAGTGAGCTGGCAGTAAATCACAAGCTGGTGTTAAGTGTTGGAGTTAACTCTTTATTATCAAGAACACCGTCTGCACTGACTTGGCTTAGTATCAAGCCTAATGAGCACAGTAGCTCATACCTGGTAGGTTCAGCTACCATACCCCATGGTTCAGTTGCCAAGACTGAAAGTCCCACCTCCCCTGGGTTTTTCCCAAGCAATCAGAGATTGTGCCTGTGTGAATCCAACGTCTTGTCAGGAGGGGGAGACACCCATGACTCTTCACCAGCCTGGCTCATGTCTGCTTCTTGGCCTCCCTCATCCGCCTCTCCTGCTTCAGCTTCTGCCTCTGAGTCTGGACTTATTTCTGCCACAGACTCCCCCAGCTCACTAAACCCTGTTACCTCTCCAGCCTCCAACACCTCCTCTTCCCAGTCTTCTTTCTCTAAGCACTCATTGTTGTCCCACCACCACTCCACAGGTTCTGAGCTTTCTTCCATTGGGGGTTCCCCAGCAGGGTCCTCCCACCTTGCCTCCAGCCAGTCCATGACACCAATGGTCAAGACTGATGGGAGCTATAGTTCAGAAACTCCTGGGAGCAACAAGGTCCATTTTTCACTGAGGGTGGGGGAAAGACCACACACACCACCTTGCATTCCTGGGAGAAAGGAGGGAAATGACATTTCACCCAATCCCATTGTGGGCTTCCCCTTCTCCCCCCAGCTGGGGGGCTGCGTAACCCCTGGGCCACCTCCAGCTACCTTTCACCCTCCCGCTCTTAAGGGCACAGAGTAGGGCAGATGGCCTCCCATTACGGCTGCCTCTGCCTCTCCAGCAGTCAGCCACACCCTCTCTCCCTTGCCAGCTGGCTGCTCCTGGAAAGGACTCCACAGCCCTCGGGTGCAAATACTGAAGCCAAGATATTTGTGGCAAGGAGTAGCCATGATGAATTCCAATTAAAAACAAAGCCAAAATAAAGACAAGGAGCCCTTTTAAGCTTTGCCCCAGGCAGGGCACTTCTCTCCTGCCCCACAAATAACTTGCTGACAGTTTTGGAAAGGATCTCCAACACGACCTGTGTGAGAGGCAGACCCAAGTCTGTGTGCATGGAAGACGGCATCCCAAGTGGGGTGATGCTGCTTGCGCTTTCCAAAGCACCCCCACCTGTGTTTTAGCAAGGCCAGCCAAACACTGTCCAATGGAAGATGTAAATAGTGTGGGAATGTTCAGAGTGGCAGGAGAAGTAATATTGTTTATTAATATCCTTCCTAACTTGTGCTAGCAAGTTCCTTTACTTAGCAGAGTTTACATTCCCCTTCTCACGCACAGCAGAAATCTGGTTGTAGACTTGTTAGAACCTCTTACTATTATGCAATTCAATCTCCCTCAGATTGAATTGTATGTTCCTGGTAAGATCCCCTTCTGAATCCCTCGTAAAAGAATAAAGACACCACAGTCTTATTCATACTCAATAAAAATAAAGTTTACTCACGATCAGGCAGAGCACAGCGTGATTCCTGAAGGCAGACTTTTGGCTTAAAGTTACAAACTTATACTAACAGGTTTATCCCATAAGACAGATGACCTGGGGGACTGCTTGGTTAGCAGCCAGCAGCTCATTCCAGGAAGTTCGCAGGATGAAAAGAAGATGGAAGAAAGGGAGAGAGTGGCAGCATGCCTTGTCCTTTTATCAGGTCTGGAAAGGTCATGCCCACCCACTAGTCCCATGCAAGGAAGGATGCTCCAGGCCAGGAGGAACAGGAAATTGCGACTGGCTGGACCAAACATTCCCTTCCATGTACACTCTAGCAAAACAAGGACTGTTGTATTTGACTGCTCCCAGTGGATTACATCCCATAAATAGCTGCCCCCCCAACCTCCCAGTTGCTTTTAACCTTCCAGCCTATTTTGGCAGTCTGAGGTAGCTAGCAAATACTCTGCAGACTTCTCATGCCCCATCTGCTTGTGGTTTCTGTTTAGCTTGGTGGGCAAATGGCTTGTGCAGACTGGCACAGCAAGGCAGGAAGCTGCCTTATACGGAGGCAGACCCTTGATCTATCTAGCTCAGTATTGTCTACACCTGGAATGGGGCACCTGTGGTCCTCCAGATGTTGCTGGACTACAACTCCCAGCATCCTTTCTTGCATCAGTAGAGCCTGCTGGATCCAGTCAAGGGCCCATCCAGTCCCACATCCTGTTCTCCAAGTGATCACCCAGATCCCTCCCCTCTGGAGTGATGGTGCCTTTGACAGTCACTGGATTCCAGTCTGGTTCGTGAAGGGAAGAGAAGTGGTTGGCTTGGTTGATCAAACACCCTGTAAGATGGCCAGTCTGACTACTAGGCAAAGAGAGACAGCTGATTTTAGTCATGAAAGGGTAGCAAGCATTTATTATCCCCGTGTTGCAAGGCAGGTGCTGAGGATAATGGAACAGCTGCTTCTTGCATCATCGAGGTGAGCTCGGATGCGATTTCAGCCTGGGTCATGGCATGCTGGTGCATTTCAACTCACAAACAAGTCCTGCCGAGTTACTCTCAAGTGACTGTGCTTGGGATCCCAGCCTCCCCTACACTAGACGTGTGCCAAGGACCAAAGCCACTGTCTCCCCTCCCCGCTCCCTGTCGCCCAACTGGGCTTGGCCTTGGATCATGTGCCCAGCGCCCTGTTCACACACAGAGAACAATTTCCTTCCTAGGGAGGAACTGGAATACTCTGCAAGGCATTTTGGGTCTTTCCTGACTGTGGCTTCTGTACACTCCTAAATTTCTACAAAAGAAAAACAAATCAGGCATGCCTTTTAGCATCCCATCCCCTCTACAGTCTGAAAGCAGGGGGGCTCTCTGCCCACAGCCTTGCCTGTTGAAAGCAGCAGAACTCTGCACCTGCTCAGGGGCCCGCAGACCCGCAGACCTGCCAGTGGAAGGAAACTTAACTCTGCACCTGCTCAGGGACCCCCTCTTTTCTTCACGATGTTCCAGAGTTGAGCCCATTCATTGAAAAGAGATGCTTAGGGGGCGGTCAGCAGAGGGGCCCCCTCCTCCTCTCCCCCCGGCGGCGAGCACAGAGAGAGCCCCTGCCAGATGGGCAGGTGCTGGTGGGCAGGAGCCGTCCCCTGCTTAGCCCAGGCAGAGCCGCATCTGCATCGATTCAGATCCCATCCCGCCGCCCCCTCCCGCCGCTGCTGAGCGGTTAGTGGCCGCGCGGGGAGCATCTGAGCTGGGCAGACGCGCCACCGCAGCGGCATCAGCAGCGGCAGCGGCGGCGGCAGCAACCCCCCCACTGCAGCGGCGGAGGCGGAGGCGCCCTACCTGCCCGCAGCCCGCCTCGCTTCGCCTGCGCAGGTGGCCCGTCGGAGCCGCCGCCTCGCCGGAGCCGGCATGCCGGGGGCCAGCTCGCCGGGCGGGCCGCCGGGAAGCGCGCACTGAAGCCCAGCGGCCGGAGCGCGCCCCGCTGCGCGCCATCCTCCGCGCCCGGGCCGCCTTGCCCCTCGCCTCCCGAGCTCCGGGCGCGCCGCGCCCGCCTCCTGCCGCAGCAGCAGCAGCCTCTCCTCCGGCCGCGGCGCCGCTTCCCCTCCCGCGCGGCCGCAGCGCAGCTGCTCGGGCGCGGGGCGGTTGGACTGCAGTGGCCGCCGCCGCGTCGGCGTCGCCTGGGGCCGTCCTGGTCCTGGTCTGGGGCCGCGTGCGGGGCTGGTGCGGCGGCTGCTCGCCATGGCGCAGGCGGCCAAGCAGCTCAAGAAGATCAAAGACATCGAGGCGCAGGCCTTGCAGGAGCAGAAGGAGAAGGAGGAGTCCAACCGCAAGCGCAGGAACCGCTCGCGGGACCGCAAGAAAAAGGTGCGCAGGGCCCGGCGCGCGCGGCGCGGCGAGGGGAGGGCTGGGGCAGGTGGAACCCCCTCCTGCAGATCCCGGGGGCGCGGATGGGTCTGCGCTCTGGGGGTGGGCTCGTGGGGAGTAGCTTCTCCCGGGCAAGTTTCTTTGGCGTGGCGGTGTTTTCCGAGCGCGCACTGGCTTTTGACCCGCCGCCTCTCCCTGGCCGCGCTGGAGTTTCCAGGCGCGCCGGACAGTGGAGCCCCGGGAAGGTCCTGGCTAGGGTAGAAGAGGGGCTGCGGTGGTGGGGACCTCTCCGCCCTCCACCCGCCTGTCCGAACATCTAGCCTTCTGTTGCCTCTAGTCTGGCGTCCAGTGGGCGAAGATACCCACAGCTTGGAAGTCCCCATCTCCCGGCCAAGCGCGGGGCCTGCGCTGCAGCTCCTAAGTTCTTCCCTTTCCAGGGACCCTGAAGCCCGGCTTGGGAGGCTGCAGACGGACTAGTCCAGCCTTCCCCAGCTTGGTGCCCTCCAGCGGGCGGGGGCTGAGGGGAGGGGGCGGGGACCAGGTCCCAGGAGCCATCAAGCAGCTTGGGGACCCTTCCCGGTAGTTCCTTGGGCAGGCTCTGGGCGCCTCCCGGCTTTGGTCCATTTTGCCCGCGCTGGATGTCTTGCCCCTTTCTGCTCGTTCGTATATTTCCAGACGCTGCTGTTTTGAAGGACTCTCTAGTCCAGGGGTGGGAACTGGCGAGACTAGTGCCTCTCCAAATGGTGCCGGACTCCACTTCCCATCATGCTGACCATTGGCTGGTCTGACTGGGGCTGATGGGAGCTGGAGTCCCGCAAGGTCTGGAGGTCCACAGGTTTGCCCGGAGTCCTTTGTTCGCCTGGGCACGGGGCGGTGTTCTGCTGGCTGCCTCTTTGCATGGGGATAAGGATGCAAGGCAAGACCTGCTCGTCTGTTGTTCTTTCAGTGGCCGCCCGAAAGTCGCCTGAGACGGCACCAGACCATTGGTCCATCTAGCTCAGTATTTCCGACACAGACTGGCAGCAGCTCTTCAGGGTTTCCCAGCAATACCTGGAAATGCCCGCTAGGGATTGACCCTGGGGCCTTCTGCCTCTGAGCTCCAGCCCTTCTCCTGCAGCATGAATCAGGCAGCTTAACCCCCCCTTGGCATCTGGTCTTCAATGGTATACTTCCTCTGTGCACTGAAGCTCCATTGAACTATTATTGGCTAATAGATAGCTTTATGTGTTTCTCATTCACAAACTTACTTACTCCTAATTCGATGGCAATGGGGGCGGGGAGGGCTTTTGCTGGGGGCTCCAAATGCCAGGTATCCCATGATTAAACCTGAGACTGCATTTCTTTCCCTTTCCCTTTGTAGGAAGCTGTTCTTCCCGTTTCAGCTTAAGGAGATTGAATTCCCTTCTTTTGGAGGGGAAGTGAAATGATAGTTCCGCCCCCTTTAAAGGGCCAGCTGATGTTCATAATGCAGTATTCAGAGGTGAGATGAGGTGGCCGCCTGGGGCAATGGATTTTAGGTGTTGTTATTAGAATACCCCCCCTTTTCCATGTGCAGGTGTCATTGGGAGGGGCCGTAGCTCAATGGCCGAGCATTTGCTCTACACACAGAAGGTCCCAGATGCATCCATTCATGGCCTTGAGATTCTGGAAAGCTGATGCCAGCAGCCATTGTAGGCGTCTAGACAATCTAAGTTAGATGGACCAAAGGTCCAGCTCTGTGCCACACAGGTTTATATATAAATGAACAGGAGCTGCTCCTGTTCCTTTCAGTTTCCGGGTGGATTATGATCCATGCTAATTAGTATGTGAGGCTGATGCCATTTGAATTTCCAGCTGATGCCTTAGCCTGACCCTTGCAGAGCATGAGCTTTTGAGTTGCACAGAATTGTTCCTTGGCCTGAAGAGAGTGGATGTGGGGAAAAGGAGGATGCAATCTTTGCCTGAAATTTGTTTCAGTCTTAAGATGGTCTTATCCTTGCTGGGAAACATCCATTCCCGCCTCCCTCTCTTTTTGAGATCATCCAGGAAGAGGATGAATTTTTTGTAATCCGAAGCTTGCATCCCATAGTGTGAATACTGGTTGATTCTTATTAAAAGTATTTGAAATCACACTGATTTTGGGCATCGTGGGTCAACACAGCTGTCTCATTTTGATCATAGCAGGAATCTATCAAAGTTACTTTAAGAATGAAATACTCTGGATGAAGACGGGGCTTTGAATTCAGTGTTTATATGCATCAGAAGTCTATGAAGATAATTTGTGTGAACAAGCTGTATTATAGCAAGTTTCTATATGCACAGTCTCCTGGTCACCTATGGGGAGTCATAACCTTATACAGGCAAACAGACTTTTTTTTAATGGCAAAGAAACCAGTCTCTTTCTACCTGGTGATACATTGCAAATGGCTAATGGGTGTGTGTGGGTAAACAGGCTAGGAATAAAACAAACCCTATATGCTAGCAGCAGTTTTGTAGTTGTACAGGCAATGACCAACTGAAATGTAAGCCCACATGCAAGCATCACACTGAACCCAGAAGAGAGATGCCTGGAGGTCTTTGCATGGAGCATACATACAGAAAGGGAGAAAGGTTACAGTTGGTTTTCTTTGTTTCACCAGGTCCCACGTTTTGGAGTCTAGAGGGCCTGGAACCTCATTTCACCCAGTTCTTTCATTCATGCTTAACACCTGAGGCTGCAGCATCAAGCAGCCTTTTTGCAAAAAGAATGGTCCGTCGCAGTCAAAGACCACCCACAGAACTTTCATTACCATCTCATGTGTGCTTTTAAAGGAGTCTGCTCACACAAAATAAAAAAATTCCTTCCAGTAGCACCTTAAAGACCAACCAAGTTAGTTCTTGGTATGAGCTTTCGTGTGCATGCACACTTCTTCAGATACACACATAGACTTCCTCCAGCAATTAGATGCTGCCTGAGAAAATGTGAAACTTCTTGGATAAATAGTTCATCGTGTCAGTAAAGGGTAGGGAGAATATTTTCTCCCTCTGGGCTCCTTTATTCAGCCTGCTCCTCTCTTTATTTTATTTAAAATATTTTAATGTCACTTTTAGGGGCAAAAAGTCATCCTGAAGCAAGCATATGTGATTAAATCCAATGCAATCTTACATTTGAAATAAATAATAAAAGCCAGCACTAAATTAATAAAACCCATCCCGCCTGGAGGTGCAAAAATCCAGAACAAAAATTTGGTCAAGATCAAAAGCAATCCCCTAAAACAGGTTTGCCAAAGGCAGGCACACAGGTGCAGACAGAAAGCCCTTTTGGATGCTGCAGATTAGCTTGGTTAGTTTATTCAGAGGGTTAATGTTGCAGAAACAAATGTACTCTTTTCTTCATTTTGTGCCATTTTGGGTTGGAGCACGTTAGTCAGTTTTCAGGTTTAATTTTTTAGGTTATAAATCATACATAATATAGGAACATGAATGTTAATTTATATTTTTTAAAAAAATAATATTTATTACTTTTAAACCTTACAAAAAGAAGAAAAGAAAAAAGAAGAAAAAAGAAGAAAAAACATACAGTACAATATATAAACAATAAACAACACAACAATAACACATTAAACAAAACAAAAGCAAAAACAGTTCAAAAAACACACATCATACCATCTCAATATCCTCTCTTTCATTCCCTTGTTTCATCGACCTCCTCTCACCTCCCTTTTTGTATTCCATTTCTATTAATTATTTCAGCAAATCCTTTCCATCTTTCTCTATTTTCTGTCATATAATTATCTTAACATATTTTAACCTTATTTTCCATTAAGACTATAATACTTATTTATACTTAATTCCTTAAAACATTTCTACTAAAGCCATATAATTTCCTTCCAACATTTTTCTAACACTCATTAATTTTACATTATTTCCATATATAGATTTTAAACTTTTTCCAATATTCTTCCACCGTCTCTTCTCCCTGGTCTCGGATTCTGCCAGTCCTTTCCATCAATTCCATATAGTCCATCAACCTGGTGATCTTCTGTCCAAGGCTCTTAAATCTTTTCCAAGTCCCTTCTGCGAGTCTTCTTCATGTTTATACATGCACTTTACTTTGTCTTCTCCTGATCTTGTTCTTATTTTCCTTCCTTTGATGCTGAAAAGTAAATCTCGGGGAAATTCCCACCTAACGATGTTTTTATTCCTTCTCGACAAATCAGCCAAAGCTCCATAGTTAAAACTAAAATTCACAAGATATTTCCAGTCGTATTTCAAAGTTCCTCCAAGTCTGACGGTCCCCACAACTCCAGTCTCCTCCTGACCCAAGTCCAGGTCCCAAAGGTCAATAAATCCCTGCATGAAGGGATCTATCCAACTTTCCTTCTCCAGTCCAAGTGGGGCTCCAATCCTCCAAGTCTGGCTTTCTCTAAATTCAGTCATAAAAGGCATCAACTTATAGTCATCAAATTGCATCTGTGAGGCTGGGGCTCTAACAACTTTCTCCCCCGCCTTCTCCTCAATTTGCCATGTCAAAGTAGATCCCTGTATCGATTCCTGAATAGTTTCTGTATTAATATTCACTTTTTGTCCCAAGTTAGTCACTTTTTGTTCCAAGTTATCAATTTTTATAATCATCACATCCGTCTTCCTATGGAGCTGTTCCAGTGAGTCATTAATCTTACATAATGCAACCACTAAGGCTTCTTCTGTCAACATTCTTTTTTTTATATATATAAAATTTTTATTGGTTTTTCAACATTTATATAAACACAAACAATACACAATACAAACAAACAAACACATAAACACACAAGTATAATTTCAAATCTTTTTTTCTTAAACCCTACTTCACCGACTTCCCCATACCTCCCCTTTCTGCATCCCTATTCCCAAATTTATTTCAGCAAATCCTCCCCCTTAAATTTATCTAATTTTCCCTTGTTCTTCTCTTTTACTTAATCTTTTACAGCTGTAATCCCCTTTTTTCTAAAACCTCAACATTTTAGCACTCATTAATTTTACAATATTTCTTAAGATAAATTTTAAATTTCTTCCAATCTTCTTCCGCCGTCTCTTTCCCTTGGTCTCGGATTCTGCCAGTCATTTCGGCCAGTCCCATATAGTCTATCACCTTCATCTGCCATTCTTCCAGAGTGGGTAGATCCTGTGTCTTCCAATACTTTGCGATGAGAATTCTTGCTGCTGTAGTAGCATACATAAAAAAGGTCCTATCTTTCTTTAACACCAATTGGCCGACAATGCCCAAGAGAAAGGCCTCTGGTTTCTTGGGAAAAGTACATTTAAGTACCTTTTTCATTTCATTATATATCATTTCCCAGAAAGCCTTAATCTTTGGGCATGTCCACCAAAGGTGGTAAAACGTACCTTCAGTTTCATTACATTTCCAGCATTTATTATCGGGCAAGTGGTAGATTTTTGCAAGCTTGACTGGGGTCTTCTTCTGTCAACATTCTTAATGATCCAAGGTCAATCCCAGATTCTCATGGTCTTATCTTACAGCTGGAAATTCCCCCAGCTCAGCTCATGTAACAATTTCAAAGGCTTCCTCTAGGGGGAAACAATTTCTATTTGTATCAATCCTTTTAAGCACAGTTCAAACAATAAAGTTAGTTTCAATTTTCAATTACATTTACTCCTTTTTAAACGCAGAAGGAGACAATGGAAACAATGTCTTTCTCTTCTTTAACTTACTGTCAACAAACGATCTATTCACAGTCAATGAGCATATCCAAAACTTCAGTCTTACTAGCAGCCCGTTTCCAGGTTCAGAGCAGTGGTAATTTGACTTTCTTCACTCTCTCCTGCAGGCTTACGCGGTCTAAAAATTCCCCCCTCTTCTCCTGCTTCCAAGGGGGGTTTGATGATTTTAGCCAATGGAAGTTTAATCCTTTATGAAAAGCTTTCCAAGACTTTAGCTTGCAGCCTTTTTGCTTCAGTCTATTTACAAAAGGGGGAGGCGGACTTCCTGTTTGAAACCTCCCCGTTTCGGTACCAAATTAAGACTTTTAAAAATCCAATTTTCCGTTCTACTCACGGGTAGTGGTTTTGAAATCAAATTGTCCACAGGAAAAAGTCAGCGCTCTCTGGCAACAGCAATGCGACTTCACTCCGTGAAAGAAGCAGTCAATTTGAAGCACCCCACGTCACTCCGGATCCCCGAAACCGGGTTTCCCCGCGAGTAGGGGAGGCGCAAAAGGTGCCAGCCGAATCCCACGTTCACAGGCTTCTCCCGCCTGTGATTTTTTGTGGGTCCCCGCCTTTGCCGTGGCGGCCAGACCCTAATTTCCACGAAGTGAATTCCTCCCGATCAGAGGAATTACCGGAGGCGCTAACCCGGAAGATGAATGTTAATTTATATCCTCTTGCCATATATTCATGTTATATTATATTCAGTATTAGCAGCCTATGCAACACGCTGACTTGGCTGGCTGGAGTCTTCGGACTTAAACCAGACACACAAATTGGTCTTTAATGCAAAATAGAATACGAAAACATGGGAAAGAAGATCTACATCCTGATCTCCATTCTTGGGCACCACACATAGGAAAGGCCATAGCTCAGCAAGGGCTGAGCACCCGCGCTGCCTGCAGAAGCCCCAGGTGGGTCGGCAGTCCTGGGCTCAGTGGATCCATGCTCTCCCTGAGGATTGAGGCGGCTTCCTAGGCTCCATGTCAGGGTTTGCCCAGGAAATTTTGCTGCCTGAGGCAGAATTGCAGCTTGTTTCTGCCCACCAACCAGATCAAGGCGCCTGGGTCTTAAGGCGGGTCAGGCTGCTTTAGCAACTTGAGGCAGAACAGCCTACAAGTGCCTCTCAACAGTATCACCGTCACCATATTATTATTTCATATAACTAATATAAATTTCTAAAATTTTGCTGCCATTTCATGACACCCAACCACTTACCTGAGGCCACCACCTCATTTTGGGTTGGAGCACGTTCCTTGCTTATGTCTATTGACAAACAATGCCTTGGTATGGAGGCAGGTTTTTGGAGGGCCATAGCAAAGCTTATTTGACTCCTGCCAGCTTCTGGGTTCTTTGAAGTTCTCGTCTTTGCTTCTGTCTTGTTGCTATGAGTTCCAGTGACTAATTTCCCAATCACTGTTACACTGTTCCTTCTTTTCCATTTTGTTCTATGAGTCTTAAGAGGGAAGGAAGCACAGTATCCACTTCTCTGCTGGGCAGTGTTCCATACATACAGTTGATGTAGGTGTAGAAAAAGAACAGTTAAGAAAGACCACAATTTTTCATTAACAGATTGGGAATAGTGTAGAGAAAGCACAAAGCAGATGTGGTGGGAAAGACTCTTCCATTGCTTTAGAACTCACCTAAGTAAATTGATGAACAGAAGAGAAATTTAAATGACATATAGGAGGGCTGGTCTAGAGTAGCTGATTTTAGCCATGGTATCTAAATAGAGCTTCCATGATCAGATCCACTCTACCATTTGCTGGGTGAAAGAATTGCCAAGAGGCTACTGCATGTGAGCTTCGCATTAACAGCTGGTCGGTCGCTGGTTGGAGTAGGCAGTGGTTATTTTTATTTTATTTATTTGCAGATATGTAAACTGTTTCACAACTGAAAGTTACCAAATTGGTGTACAATAAAATGAGATAAAATAAAAAAGATTCAAAATGCAGTGAACTAACAGCGGTAAACCCATTTCAATAATTATTCCCTAAAATGACTGGTCACACTTCAGGGAAAGCCCTCTTAAATGCAAATGTCTCCAATAGGCTTCTAGATCACTAGGCACTTGCCTAATTTCAGTTGGTAACTGATTCCAGAGGGCTGGAGCTGCAACACTAAAAGCCTGATTTCTAGTGCATATTAAGTATAGTTAGACAGACCATTGGCTCTAACCACCAGGACTGCCAGTTGGGTAGCTTCTAAGAGCTGCATTCCTTCTGTTGATTAAAGGCAGATTTGCACAACCAGTGTTTCAGTCATTTTGTGTGTGCATGTGTGTGTTTTTGTTCATGTGAATTCGTTGCTACATGCTCAAGTTACAAACTTTATTCTGGGCTCAACTTTTCTGCAGGAGGCTGTGATTCATAATTAAGGACTTTCACTAGATCAGACTTGCTGAAGCCAGTGGCTTGGAATTATTTATTTTTAAAATGTCTAAACTGTTCTCCAGGGCAGTGTGTAGAATAATATCAATAATAAAATATGATAAAAGCAAAGTGTAAGCCATCATAAGGTGACAGAGAAAAATCAAATACAGCCTCTTTAGGATATCTGGGCAAAGCAGAAATTATTTAACCCGGTAGTGAGAAGATAATTATGTTGACATGTCAACTGAAAAAAATTAAAAACTGATGTGTGAGTGGACAGCATCACTTTCCAGCATGTATTGGAAGTGAATTTTAAAACAGTTCTGGTCATTGCAATTGCACAGCCTTCATTATTAATTAAATATATTGATTGCTCTTTTTTTTTACCAAGGTAACTCAAAACTACTTTCAGTATATAAACAAATATTTTTTTTAAAGGGAGGTTTAAAACATTCCACCTGCTCCATAATTAAGAGACAAAGGCCAGAAGCTGCTGGGAGTAGGATCAATGTGGGTCAAAGTAAGTTGACTGCAATCTGTTTCATGATTCTGGAGTCCAGCAGTGACCAGGGCATCAGATTGGAGGCTCAGGAGCTGGGCTGGAGGATAGGGGGCCACTGAACCCGAGGCTGGCAGCCAGGAACACCCTGTGAACCAGGAGCCAAGACTCTCATGCAGTAAGTGCCTTGCCCTGGGGAACCAGGTGCATCCTGCTGTCTTCCCTGGGAGCACACCAGGCAGGAGGCTACAGAGCATGGGAGAAGTGTCCCTCTCCAGTCAGAGGGCTGGCCTTTAAGAGACTTCAGTTTCCCAAACAGGTGTAGCCTCAGAGAGGCAGACTGGAGGCAGAGGCTCCCAAGACTTCAGTTCTCTTCTAATCCTTGTTGGAGCAAGTGGGTGGCTAGGCACTCTCCCTGCTTCTGGGCCAGTTGACCTGTGGGCTTCTCTGCAGAATGGGAGCAAGTCAGCCTGAAGCTGTGTGAATGTCAGAGAAATCCTGCTTCTCACAGGATTTTTCTGGAAACTGGAGAAAGGGCAATATGTTTTTAATGGTTCTCCACACACCCTAAAGCACCCCCAGGAGACCCATGATTGCAAGAGTTCTGGTTTCAGGTTCTGTGCTTGTTTGTGGCTAAGCAGGTTCTTACTTCCATCAGAAGACCCAATATCCATTTTCAGTTCAGGGACACTTGATCCAGGGACTGTTTGTGTGTGTTTTTATGTGTGTTTGTGTGTATGTTTGTGTGTGTGTTGGCCTATTCCAACCTGTTTTTCTTAATAGTGACACAGACCATTCATAACATAGGTATATTCTTCAAAACTGTGAGCAGGGCAGTGGGCTGGGGTAAGTGAAGACAAGCTGAGACCATTAGCTATAATTCCTGCTCAGGCTGCACAGAAAAAGCATTTTGGTTCCAGAAATTCATTCTGATTGTGCAGATAAAATGTAACTGATAGAATTCTACAAGATGTGGCATTAGTGTGTGAAAACAGTTAGGACCCCAAGCTTCCCAGATATGCACTTCCAGATGGTGGTGATGTCAGGCACCATCCTGGCAGTGCCCAAGCAGCTTCACTTGGTCACAAGTGGCCAATAGGCAGGTGCAAAATATACCTGGTACCTGGCTAATTTTGAACACTGGTTTGGCAAAAAGAAATCTGCAGTTTTGCAACTGTCAAGTATATTCTGTTTGATCTGGGCTGATGCTGTTTTGAAGATGACTGCTGTCACACAGAAATCCCATAAATCTCAAGAGCAGTCTTCTCATTGAGAAAACTGACCCCGTAGTGGTTGTCCTGGAACTTGGTGCTGCCAGGGGACTGTGATATGCAGACATTGGAAGAGGGGTGGTCTGTTTCCCTCCCATTTAGGCTACCAGTGTGCTGCAAATGGCTAAATGGATCTGTTGGCAGGTGGGCTAGTCCACGATTCCATTGGAACAAGCTGCTTGCTTGCTTGGTCCTGACATATGACTGGTGACTGACAGGTGGTAGTCCCGTCCATCTGCCAAAGTTGGTCCCCAGCAGATAAAGACCAGGACAAGAAAGTTCTCCACTCATTCAGCAACAGATCTGAAGGGAAAGGCCTGTTTTCCTTCTGCATGTTAAGCACTAATAAGTGGCTGTGAGAGTTGAAGAAGAAGAGGAGTTTGGATTTGATATCCCACCTTTCACTCCCCTTCAGGAGTCTCAAAGCAGCTAGCAATCTCCTTTCCCTTCCTCTCCCACAACAAACCCTCTGTGAGGTGAGTGGGGCTGAGAGACTTCAGAGAAGTGTGACTGGCCCAAGGTCACCCAGCAGCTGCATGTGGAGGAGCAGGGATGCGAACCCGGTTCCCCAGATTACGAGACTACCGCTCTTAACCACTACACCACATTGGCATGGCCTTTGGTGTTTGAGATGTGCTGCAAATACTGGGCACTCAGGTGACTCCTAACTAGGCCAGCAACTCTCTGGAGCTGGGCTGCAATGCAGCCAGAGGCAGCATGTTGAATCCCACCCCCCATTTGTAGGAATTAAATCCATGTCATGGGTTCCAGAGAGCTTCGTGAGAGAGAGCAGATCTCTCTGTGGGTTCAACTTATAGCTACTGGCATTGGCAATAAAACATTGTTATCAAGAAGCCCTATTAAAATCATGAGCAGCTGGAAGGGGTGATGCTGGTAAAAAAATGGGATGACAAGGTTGCCTTGTCAGAGGGCATTCTGAAGGTGAAGTAGATCACAGGGAACTACTGGTTCCCCTGGCACAGAATAAATGGTTCCCAGCAGATTAGAACCCAGAAGAGTTTCTGAGACAGTTATTTTAGTCTGGCTTCCAGGAGGTTGGGCAGAAAGAGGCAAGCACAGTCTTTTGGTGATGTGTGCAGTGAGATTTGCCGAATCAGGCTTCTCACACCCTCCTGGCTTTGTTGGGCTACCACCTCCTCCAGCCATAGGCAGCAGAGCCAAACTACACTACAACTCCCACCCCCCTGATGATTGGCCATGCTGGCTGGTGCTGATGGAAGTTGCAGTCCAAGAATATTTGGAGGCCCCTAGGGCTGGCACAGGCCATTCCTATGGAGAGCTGCAATCTGCTTCCTGATCTCTCTCCACCTTAATTTTCATGTTGCTTTGGCCCCCTTAGTTGAGGCTAAAACTTGCTAGTTGCCCAGGCCTGAGTCATGCCCAGGCTCAGGTGCCAGCCATTGAAGAGCTGCCAAGTACCCGGCACAGAGGAGGAGTCATAGAGGCAGATGGCAAGGGGGCGGGCAGAGAGAGAACAAGTATTCCCTTAGTGCAAGGGTGGGGAACTCCAGCTCCCATCAGCCCCAGCTAGACAGGCCAATGGTCAGGAATTCTGGGAGCTGGAGCCCCGCAATGTCTGAAGCAACAGCAGGTTGGCCCCCCCCCGCCTTCCCCAGGCTGAGGAAATGTTAGAGACTTTATAGGCACGCAGTAGGTAATGATATGGGCTTGGCTCTTGGGAATCACCTGACTCCCATGATCAGGAGGATTCTGACTTGTAAGTGTACCTATAAGAACATAATTACCTAGGTCCATAGAAGAGAGGAAGCAGCCTCCTGCTGAGTTACTCCGTTGGTCCATCTCCTTCCGTATTGTTCTCACAGACTGGCCGCCTGCCTCCAGAGCTTCAGGCAGGGGTCCCTCCCAGCCAGCCCTACCCGGAGATGCCACTGCAGATTGAGCCTGGGACCTTCTGTCTGCAGAGCACGGGCTCCTCCTCTGAGCTGAGGCTCTTCCTTCTCATCCAGCTTTCTGTTTAGCCAGCAAGGTGTGTCTAGGAATCCCTGAAGTAGAGCATAAAGAAACAGTTCTCGCCCGTTGCTTCCTTCCAAACAGCTGGTATTCAAAGGTAGACTGCTTCTGAAACAGAAGCTTCTGTAGAGCTATCATGGTTACTTATAACTGATAGATAGTCATAGAGACTGTACTTTGCATGCAGAAGGTCCCAGTGTTTGGCATCTGTGGTACAGGAAGCCTGGCTGGGCATGATCTGCTCCCTGAGTCCTTAGAGAGCCCTTCCCACCCAGCTAGAATAAACCAGACGTCTCCAACCTGGCACCCACCTGTAGCGCAACACACCTGGAGATGGCTAGGGCACCATGCAGTTACTGCATTGCTTGCTTGTACCATTCCTGGAACTGGGATGAGTGCTTTGCAAATTTATCAGTATTTCTTGACCCACCTTCTCTCCTGCATGTCCAGAGTCTTGAGTCCATGGCACAAGTCCCCTTGCCCTGTGCGCTTCTTATTTACATGAGGTGCCATGGCACTTTCCCCCCTCCCCAGCTTGACAAGAGCTGGGTCACGCACCTGGCTGGAAGCCCATCTTTTGTGTGTTAAAGTGAGGCATCTGGTGGGCAGAGCCATCCGAAGGCTTTGAAAGAATGGCAGTGAAGCTATTAAGGCACCAGACAAGTCCCAAGAGTCGTGGAAAATGCAGGAGGAACAGAATTTCCTTGTGAATCAGCAACATTTTTATGAACCCTGGCCAACTCCTCCATTTATTTTTTGCAACTGAGTAATTTGCATGACCAGCTCCGGCTGCCCAAGCCGCACAACGGGAGCATTTTCTTCTTCTTTTCAGCTTTGAAGTTAAGTTGGTATGATAGTTACACGCCTCGTTTAATAGAAGAGCATAGCAAAAGTTGTTTCTGTGTCCCCAAACCCTCTTTGTGCGTGACTCCATGCACATGCTAAATGCGCGGGGTGCGGCAGGGGTGAGGCTGTGTTTCCCCCTGACATTGCTGCATTGGCCTTCTCCCCCCTCCCCCCAGCACATGTGCATTCAAGGGGAATGTGTGAAAAATATTGCCCATGCGCATTTGGTGGTGTGCATGGAGATGTTTCACTTTGTGGGCACTCCAGGGGGATCAGGACCCTGTATTGCCTCTTCGTAATGTGAGTGTGTTGTGGGTGCAGCATTGGTGTGGGGGCAGGTGGGTGGGGCTGGGGGGCGCTCAGTGGGGTTCTTTGTGCATTTAGTGCAGGTGTGGGCAGAAGTTAAATCTGGACCTACCAGGAGATTCACAGCAGATCAATAAGGGTTTCTGGCTCCTAGTTTGCTTAACAATGGCAGCAACAAAATGACCCCCTGCTCTCTTATGCAGTGCAGATTATACTGTGGAAAGGAGGACAGCTTGGAGTTACTGGCAGACGAGTTTTTGAATGGAAAGACCTCAAAGTCCTGGGCTCAGAATTCCCCTAATTCTTCATGTGTGGCTTACACCTGGCCCTGCTTGGTGGATCTTGCAATTCTGAGGGGGAAACCTAGTAGATTCCACAGGCACCATGGTTTAGTGTATGTGTAGAGGCACATGAGATGAATTCTGCTCCCCACTTTCCCCTCTTTCGCCCTGAAACTCCGCACCCCAGACTCCATCATTGCAGAGCATGGATCCAGTAGCAGACAGTGCAAACTGCTCTCTTCAAAGAGAATAGCAGAAGAATAGGGAAGGATAGGGGAAATATATTGTTATTATTACTATTACTATTTTTATTTAAATTTATGACATGCCCTTCACCAATAAGGTCCCAGGGTGGATTGCAGCAATTTGAGAATTAAAAATAGTTATCATATTTATCACATTCACAAGACCAGGATGGGTCCCAAAAACACACATCTTGGGTGGCCAAGGTGGCAAAGAGCTGCGCCTTCAGCATTCTCCGGAAGCTGTGGAGAATCCAGATGCGCCTCTGTGGGGAGGGCATTCCACAACCTAGGGGCTCCACAGAGAATGTCCTCTCCTGGGCCACCCCTCCCCCCAAAAAAAACCTTCTGAGGGGGTTGAAACTGCCAAGAGCTCTCCCTCCGTTGATCCTAATACTCGGGTGGGGGTCTGTAAGGAAGGAGACTGTCATGTACTGGGGGCCTAAGTCATCGAGGGCTTGGGATGCTAATGTGAGCACTTTAAATTGGGTTTGGAAATGTGCTGGCATCTGATGTAGCTGCTTGAGAAGTGGGGTTACCTGAGTTCTAAAAGCAACCCTGGCCAAAAATCTGGCCACTGCATTTGGATCCGATGAAGTTTCTGAGCTGTCTTTAAGGGCAGCCGCACCCTTAACATTTCTGTGAGCCAGACTGGGGAAGGAGGAGGGGGAGTCTGGCCTGTGCCCCTTGATGAGTTGTGCTGGCTCAAGCAGGAGGGCAAGCGCTGCGCCTGGTGGCTGCATGGCTGCCTTGGCTGCTGTGCTGCTCTGTGCTAAGCAAGTTCAATGCCCACCTGATGCTCCTCCAGGTTCAGGACCAGCCTGGTTAGCAGTGAGTTGGAGAGTCGGGGGCAGAAGATAAAGGGGGGGGTCTCCAGGGATAGACTCTCTCCCCCCTGACACAAATGTCATTTAGGAACAAGTTTTTGTGTATCTATTTTTATTGCCTGGAAGTGAGTTTGCAAAAAGAAAGGGAGAGAAACTCGTGCTGGAAACTCGTCGGCCAAATGCTTAATTTGGCAGTCAAATAGATGCAGGAAAACCCATTCTTAAACAGTGCTGCTATTTATATATGGCACTCTTAATCGGCTGCATGTTAAACTGTCCCAGGGTTCTCCCTCTTGCTTTCCAGATTCACTCTGACAAGTAAACACATGAAACACATGAAGGAAGGTTCCATCCTTCCGAAAAGCTGTGGCAGATGAATGAGAGTAGACTGGGTAGAGAATGGCACTATAGATATAGCCTTCAATGAGGCCTGTGCATAGGGGACAGTTGCAAGGCTGCCTCTGCTAGAGTGTCTGCTTTGATTCCTAATGCAGAATGCTTCTGAGCAAGGCAAAGTGACTTTCCTTTGAATAGGAAATGTTTCCTTGCTTTCAGGAGACTCAGTGTGCTGCGGAAGATGTAACCTGCACACACGCCCCCAGCTGGGCTGCTTGAGAGGCAGCCTAGGGGGAAGAATCAGGGGAAGGGCGGTGGAACATCTGCCATGCAAGCTGTGGGCACCAGGATCAGTCTCCGGCATTGCCAGGTAGGGCTGGGAGAGATTCTCTGCCAAAAACTATGGAGAGAGTTGCTGCCAGTCAATGCAGACAACACTGAAGTAGATTGGCCACTGAGTCTTTCTAAAGTATCAAGAGAGGCTTGACTTCCACTTTGAGTTGGCTTGGTTGCCTGTGCTATGAATGGGACCCCTCACCCCAGACACATCCATGCTGCTTAAGGAGCAGAGGCTCAGGAAGAAGTTTTTTGTGTAGTTTACAGTGCGCACACATATTCTGCACCACAGATACATCCAGGGATTGTATGCTGCCTTAGTGCATATGTGTAGACTGTGGTAAAATGCATATGCACACAAATGGCAATAACTGATTATTTATAATTCACCCCCCACCCACCTACCCAGATTTTGGTTTTGAATCTCTCTGACCTGCCAACAGCCCCCAAAGCAAAACTTGACAGGTATTAAAGTTCTGTCTGGGTGGCATCTGTGTGCAAGCAGCAAAGTTGTGATTGCACCATAGATCACCCCTGTGTCGTGCATAGGTCACATGACTTGGTTGCACACTGAGCCAAAGGTGGTGTTTAGCTGAGGTGCTGTATGTTTGAGATGAGGCCCACTGAAGATGGTATGACGAAGATGGATTCTGGTCTGCATCCAGCATTCAGGGCAGCTGTGTCTGTGCCTCTGTGGACACAGAGGTGGCCCAAAATGAGCTTCTGCCAACAGTCGGCCATAGGTTAGTTTCAGACTAGAATTCATGAAGAGATAAGAACCTTATCTATAGCCCAGAATTAAAATATGATACTGTCTTGTGACTTTTCCAGACACACTGAATGTGCTCTGAATGGAGATGTTAAAATACTCGAAGAATAAGCAAGTGGTACGTCCTCTGCATGGAGAAGATGAAGAGATGCTATTGGGTGACAGAGAAAAGGCACTTACTTTGCCTCTGCCTTCACCCATAAGGAAAGCAATGCTCATCCTGGTGATATAAGGAGGGAGCTGCAGCCCAAGATAGGAAAAGGGAACATCTGCTTACTTAAAATGAATTCAGATCTCCAGGGCATGATAAGCTGCATCCAAGGGCAATAAAGGAGCTTGCAGGTGTAATCTCAGAGTCTTTGATCTTTGAGAATTCTTGCAGAACCGGTGAGGTCCCTACAGACTGGAGGTGGGCAAATGTTGTCCCCATCTTCAAAAAGGCGGGTGGAGGGAGACGACCCAGGAAACTACTGACTGGTGAGCTTGCCATTGATACCAGAAAAGATCCTAGAATAGATAGTTCAGCAGTTGGCCTGTGAGCACTTAGAAAAGGATGCTATAATTACTAAGTCCTAGCATGGGTTTCTCAAAAATGTCATGTCAGACGAATCTCATTTCCTTTTTTGATGGAGTTACAAGCTCGGTGGATCAGGGGAATGCTGTGGACATAGTGTATCTTGATCTCAGTAAGGCTTTTGACAAAGTCCCCCATGATATTCTTGTGAGGAAGCTAGTAAGTGTGGGTTGAACAAGGTAACTGTTAGGTGATTTGTAGCTGGTTGACTGACTGAACCCAAAGAGTACTCATAAATGGTTCCTTGGCATCCTGGAAAAAAGTGACAAGTGGGGTGCTGCAGGGTTCTGTCCTGGGCCCGTTGTTGTTCAACATTATAAATGACTTGGATGAAAGAATTGAGGGGATGCTCATTAAATTTGCAGATGACACCAAACTGGGAGGGGTAGCTAATGCCGCAGAAGACAGAATCAGAATTCAGAATGACCTTAACAGGTTGGAGAACTGGGTGCAAGCTAACAAAAGGAATTTCATTAGGGACAAATGCAAGGCTCTGCACTTAGGCAGGAAGAACCAGATGCACAAATTTAATATGGGGTGTGCCTGGATTGTGAGTAGTACACATGACAAGGATCTAATAGAACACAAGCTTAACATGAGTCACAGTAGTAGATAGGTAGCCGTGTTGGTCTGCCATAGTCAAAATAAAAAATTCCTTCCAGTAGCACCTTAAAGACCAACTAAGTTAGTTCTTGGTATGAGCTTTCGTGTGCATGCACACTTCTTCAGATACACTGAAATAGAAGTTGCCAGATCCTTCTATATAGTGAGAAGGTGGGGAGGGGTGTTACTCAGAAGGATGGTGGGAATGGGAGATAGGCAGATAGCTGGGAGAGCCTGTTGACGACTCTTAACGACTGTAATAGGTCTTACAGGAAAAGGCAAGGGGTGGGAAGGTGTCACAGTGTGATGCAGCAAGGGGGGGGGAAGCTAATGCTATTCTAGGCTGTATCCACAGAAGTCTAGTGTCCAGACCAAGAGAAGTAATAATCCCACTCTCTTCCGCCTTAGTCAGACCACACCTGGAATACTACTGTGTCTAGTTCTGGGCAACACAATTTAATAAGGATGTTGACAAGCTGGAAGGTGTGCAGAGGAGGGCAACCAAGATGATGAGGAATGGTTGAAGGAGCTGGGCATGTTTAGCCTAGGAAAGAGAAGACTGAGAGGAGATATGAGAGTCCTCTTCAAATATCTCAAGGGCTGCCACATGGAAGATGAAGCAAGCTTGTTTTCTCCCACTCTGGAGGGTAAGACTCAAACCCATGACTTCAAGTTACAAGAAAGGAGATTCTGACTAAACATGATCAAGAACTTTCTGTTGGTGAGAGCTGTTCAACAGTAGGCTGGACTCCTCGGGAGGTTGTGGACTCTCCTTCCTTGGAGGTTTTTAAGCAGAGGTTGGATGGCCATCTTTCATGGATGGTTTAGCTGAGATTCCAGCATTGCAGGGAGTTGGACTAGATGACCCTTGGGATCCCCTCCAGCTCTATGATTCTATGATTTGATGCATCCTGAACCTGAATGGATTGTGATTTGATGCATCCTGAACCTGAATGGATTGTGTGGAAACAAGTTCCAATAAAACCAAATATGATTTACTTTCAAGTAAGGCTGCAGGGTTCAACTGGTAGGTTAATCAGCCAAAGTTTCCACTGAGTAATCTGCCAGGGCCACTTTTCACCAGTGTGGCTGCAAAGTTAGGACACACCTCTTGAAACTGCTTTGTTTCTGGTCTGTGGTTGTAATAAGGAATGAGAAGATATTTAAAGGGGCCTTCTTGTCTAAGAAGAGTAGCTTTCCTCATGGCCAAGTACAGAAATCTTTGGCTGAGTTCACTGGGCTCATCTCTTCTGTATTTGGGCTGCTTCACTTCACAATGCAGGGATGGAGTTCACAAACCTGAGTGCTCATCCGCTTTCTCACACAAAAGAATCCTTGAACTTACAAAATGAGTCTATCAGGGACTTGACTCTGGCATGTTAGCTTTCTGGGTATCAGAAAAATTCTTTTTCGTGTGCCTTGAGCCCTCAGCAATGTGAGTCTTCATCTCTTAGGATTTGTGGGGATTTGTGTACAGCAGCCTTGTGTGAAATTGTTTTCATAGATGTGATTGATTTTACGTATGTAATCCTTTTAGTTTTATACATGAATACCATTTTTAAACTGTTTTTATAACTGAAAGTGCTTCAAGGTGCTTCATTAAGAACTGATTCATAAGTGAAATAAATAATAAAGATAGCTTTTAGGGGCCCCTATTTGAGGCCGTAGGGTCTGCCCATTGTCCCGAGCTTTCAGGAACAGCTGAGTGTAGCTTGACTTCAGGTCAAGGCTTTTAAAGTGCCCCCCCCCCATGCTACTCTTGGTTAACCTTTGACTGTTTTCATTAGATTAGCATGGCTGGCCCACACTGGAAGCATCTGTGCTTCACAGTCCTAATGTGTTTTATGTAGGAGTGGAGACATTAAGTGATAGAGTCATCAACTTGAAACTTTGGTTGACTGGCTCGCTGAGGCCAGTTTTAATCAATGGAACTGTGAGTTAAGTCAGCACTTGTTTATAGTTTCTATTTTGTTTTTGTTCTTTCATGTTGCTGTAGAAGGCAGCAAAACGTCTTTCTTTATTAAATTATGAGTTAGCTCACACGTCCTGCAGTATCTCAGAAAGGCAGTCACATTTAGGTTTGGGTAACAACATTTTCTTTAATGTTCTTGAAGGTGCTGATTTTAGTAACTGCTTTTGGACTTTGAGGTTGTCAGGGAGGAACTGGGTGTTGAGATGTGCTGAGCAAGGGGAGAAAGAGGCAGGATATAAATGCTTCAGATAAAACCTCACCTTGATTAATCAACTGCCTTTTCATCAATAAATCATGAATATAAGCCACATTTTAACTTTTTCACGATCAGAATTTGGGGAAAAAGTGACGCTTATATTCAGGCTAATACGGTATTTATATGATTACATTTTATTCTATTTACATCCCTTAGTAGCTACCCTAGGAGATTTTTAAACTGAAGAGAGGCACAGAATCTTTAAAATACCATTCTTCCCTATATATATAAGGGGCCATGCACACTGATCATGCAATGTGAATGAGAAGTAATCACATCA
Organism: Podarcis liolepis; assembly: GCF_965112155.1. Lineage (NCBI taxonomy): Eukaryota > Metazoa > Chordata > Lepidosauria > Squamata > Lacertidae > Podarcis > Podarcis liolepis. Next base: position 1,310,872 of record NC_139561.1, on the reverse strand, counting down.
AAGGACAGGTGGGCTGTTAACATGTGTGTGGACTCAAGTGCCCCTCCCCCCGAAGTGAGAGCCAGGGGGACTCAGTGCCCTTCCCCCCAGGGCAGCGTTAGCGCCTCTGTGTCTCCCCTCTTGTGAGACTCCATTTGTTTAGGACAGGAATGAGGTGTCTAATGTGGCCCTCCAGTGCTCTCTATCTGGCTCTCAGGACTCTCCCCAGAAGTCAGGTGGACTCAGGTGGGTGGTGCCTCTTGCTCACCTGGGGGGGGGGGCTACAGGGGCATGCCAGTGGGTGTAGAAACTAGCCTACTGTCCAAACAATGTTTCTGAAATGGGGTCCCCAGCTGTTGCAGGAGTACAGCTCCCCTCATCCCTGACCCCTGGTCCTGCTAGCTAGGGATGAGGGGAGTTATAGTCCAACAACAGCTGGTAAAGGAAAATATTTTCAGCTATTGGTCTGTCCACCATGAGGACCTGGCTCCCAGAAGGCAGCTCAGAAAGGAGTGTGATTCTCATGCTGAGAAAGATCCTGTAGGGAGCTGTTGAACCAGCTGCATTTCTGTTTCAGCCTCAAAAGGGAACAGAGGTCAGACCACGGACCCATCTGGGCTCAGCATTGCCTACACCTGTTGGAGGTCTCTCTCCTGGGTTTCAGGGCACAGCCCTTTCCAGTTCTGAAACCCGGGAGCTTCCTTTCAGATTGTGCAAAGGCTAAGCCAGCTTGCTCCATGAGACTTCTGGAGTACAGAAGGAAACTTTTACACCCAGAGTTGCCAACGTGGTGCCCCCCCCCCCCACTGCCCAAATTAGGTTTGAAAGAAGCATTCTCCCACAACCCATGGAATAGGCTATGGCAGGGGTCTGCAACCTTTAAGACAAAAAGAGCCACTTGGACCCGTTTCTGAAGAAAACAGCCGCAAAACTCGTCATTATAAAAATAACTTTTTTGTCACTTTTTTATTATTTCTTTGTTTGACCCCTCAGAATTACTCCTCCTCATAGAAATAAACGTTAAATTAACAAGTTACCTTATTGTGTGTGTTCTCCACTCCCCTTCAAAACAGTGACCAGCATACATGCCCCCTTTCAATGCAGTGACCAGCGTACATGCCCCTTACAATGTAGTGGGCGGGCGGGCGGGAAGGTGACGTCGGGACGGTGCGTGACTAACGCACACACAGCCCCCATGCGACGTCACAGCCAGTACAGCGCCCGCCACAGTGGGGAGTGTCGGGGCACACAATGCGCCTCCTCCCCTCGCTAGTATCCGCCCCGGAGCCGCGGCAAAGGTGTAAAAGAGCCACATGCGGCTCCGGAGCCGCGGGTTGCTGACCCCTGGGCTATGGGGTGTGTGTGCCTATGACAGTTTCTGCAGTTTGCAAAATGTGCTTGCAGGCCCCCAAAAGGTTGGCAGCCCCTGCTTCAGCCCCTGCCAAAGGAGGGCAATTGCCTACTTGGGCAGGAGGAACTTGGCTGCCAAATGAAGTTTCCTGAAACCACCTCAGTCACCTTCTTTCATGCAGCCTTCGTGCAGGAGCACCTGAATAATTTAACAGCCTGCAGAGCAGCAATGCAGCTCGGCTCCTGCGCTGCGGCCCACCCTGTGGCCCTGCAGGAGTCTACTAAATATTACCTCCTTTCTCCCTTCCTCTCAGCTGGCAGTCTCGACAGAGCGACTCGCAGGCTGAACAGGCGTGCTTCTTCTAGAAGTAAAATGCACACTGTGAGGGCTGCTAGCCCTGCATACTTTTGCAAGAAAAATGCCTGCGGTCATGATGGTGTGTGTATTGAGCCAGGTGGGCAGTGTAGATATAGAGTAAGGGTCTTACTGTGTGTACATGCATTGCTTCCAATGTGCCTCCATGTGACCCTTGGAATACGGGCTGTATTCCCTCCCTAGTCAGGTCACCTGCCCTGAGAAATAGCAGGCGAGCTGGGGGAAGGGCCTCAGCTCAGGGTTAGAGCACCTGCTTTTATTGCAGGACCAGCACCTGGGAATATCCTTGCTTGGAACCCTGGAGACTGCTAGATCTCAGCTAGATGGGCCACTGGCCTGGCTTCCTATCTGCTTTGAATGAAAAGGGTTCCCCGTTCATTCCCCGGCAGCTCCTGGTGTGGCTGCGAAACGCGGGAGAGCAGCTGCAGCAGAATCAATAATATTCAGTCTACCGTACAGGGTTGTTGGAAGGATGTCTGAGATCCTGTACAGGTAAAGCGCAACATCTTGCCTTGAGTTCAGGGCACTCCTGTCGAGGGTTTGTCCCCCGAGCGATCTTGTTTAGATTTAACAAATCAATTTATCAGCTTAAAAGAAACCATGAATTGGTTTGGAGGGCACCAGGTTGGTGCCGGCTGTTGCCGCTGCTACACAGCCCTGTCCCGATAAGCGGCTGCGGAGTGGCGCCTGCCTTCTTGCAAACTGCAGCACACCGATTTGAGAGCCAAAGGAAGGCTCCTGGGGGCGGGGGTCCATAGCAGTTCTTGCTTTTCGGGGTTTCGTTTTGCATCGTATAATTAGGTTACAGCGTCCTCCAGCTGCACTATCCTATTTTGGAGGCTGGCAAAAATAAATAAAATAAAATGATGAGTAGCCAAAACGCAGAGAGCGAGATCCATAAATATCCATGGAGGAGAAACGGGGCCGTGTTTTTTAAATCTGGGACTTGGAAGCTCTGCAGTTCTCGTCTTTACTACGGAAACGTAACAGACACTAAAGCGAGGAGCAAAAACAACGGGGGGGGGTGTGGCGGGCGGGCGGGCGGGGAAGGAGTGTTCATGAGGGCACAGGCAGAGTTGGGGGGCGGGGGGCAGCAGCTAGAAAAACGGGACAGGATCTTGTCCATCTGTGCAGGCAGCTGCGTTTTTGTGTGCGCTGAAGTGGGACTGCATCCAGGTAATTTCGTGGGCTCCAGCAGAAGCAGCAAAGCGCTGCAGTGAGGCGGCTCAAGCGGGTGCGGGGCGCGCAGTTGCTGCAGCGGCCACGAAACCTCTTTCTCGGAGTATTGCTCATGCGCTGGGAAGCAGGAAGACTGCTGGCCTGACACCCCCCCCCCCCAAATCCGTCTCCGACAGCAAGCGGCGGTCGGGATTTGGGACAGGAGCAAGACTGCGCTCGTGCACCGGCCCAAGTCAGGGACAGAAGCATGGCGCGTCTGGTGCGCTTTCCCCGGAGGGCTCCTTTCTGATGCGGGAGACAACAGCTCCTTGTCTTCTCGGGGTGCCAGTGCGGATGAAAAAGAGCAGATGAGGAAAAACACTGGTCAGGGCAAATGCCAGCAGCACAACAGGCGCTTCGTACACGCCACGTAATCAAAGCACATTTAACGCACCCAAGAATCCTGGGAACTGTCGTTTGGCCCCTGCAAAGCTACAATTCCCACAGCACTTTTAGCAGACTGCATTTCCCAGGATTCCTTTTCCGGGGTGTGCGCGTGCTTAAATCGTATGATCTGTATGCAGCCAGGGTTCGGCTAAGGACAAAGGAAGAGGGGTTCAGGCTTCCAAGGAGTTGGAGTGAAGACCACTGGCTTTATTCAAGGCAGCTAAGTGACTGGGCGCTGGAACAATCTGAGGCAAGAGAGGGAACTGGGATTTTTCAAGCTTGTGTCATTGTTTTCAAGGAATGAAGAAGCCGCTGGGGTCCTGGGTGCCAGGCACCCACAAATTTTGGCCCATGGGCACCCACGGTTGCCAGGCCAAGCGGCACCCAGGGTGCAACCATTCTCCCAGTGCCCTGAGAAAGACTTCTTGAAGGCTGGTGCAGTAGCTCCAGGTTTCCCAGCGGATGCAAAGTTTGGCTGTTCTCACCTGGTGATGGGGCTGCATGCAGGGTGGGCTCAGAAGTCAGTCCTCTTGAAGGAGAAGCGGGGGGGGGGGGGAGAGAGCTTGTCTTGGGAAAGGAAATACAGTGGTACCTCGGGTTACAGACTCCGCTAACCCAGAAATAGTACCTTGGGTTAAAAACTTTGCTTCAGGATGAGAACAGAAATCGTGCAGCAGTGGCGCAGCAGCAGTGGGAGGCCCCATTAGCTAAAGTGGTGCTTCAGGTTAAGAACAGTTTCAGGTTAAGAACAGACCTCTGGATCGAATTAAGTACGTAACCAGAGGTACCACTGTAGAAGAGAGAGTGGCAAGGGTTCTTTTTGTTGTTAGTTAGCTGGAGATCTTTCAAATGCTGTTGCTCTTCGGGTCTCTGCATGCCTCCTAGAAGCTATTTTTGCATATTTGTAAATCAGCAGAAAATCACAAATTGCAGAGGGATAGTCACTTGCAACAAAAACAACTCCTTAAAGACTAACAAATGTATTGTGGTGTAAGCTTTGTGCTTTGAATACAGTAAGCATTATCTTGTGTTACTAACACACACACACATGGTTGGGGAGGTCAGAGAGAAATGAAATGTAGGGAATACAGACAGAGTCTTGAGATTACATTATTCACAGCAGTCATTCACAAAACAGTTGTTGGTGATAACACAGAAATCCTGGCATTGGCAAACTAATGGGCACAATTTATTTATTTATTTATTTATTTATTCATTCATTCATTACATTTCCAAATAGCCTTTCCTCCCAGGGCAATGTAGCACAGAATACGAAACCACAACATACTTATCATAGCTAAACATAACAACAACCACTATAACTGTAAAATATCTGTAAAGCTTAGAACCATACAAAAACCCTACCGGAAAATCTGTAGCTGTTTGTACTAAAGCAACCTGGCCTCAATTTATAAATGCCTAAGGAGAAAACAAAAATGTTTTCAGCTGAAGCCTAAATCTGTAAAGTGAAGAAGAGGAATGCATCTCCAAGGGGAGGCAGTTCTGCAACCAGGGTGCCAGCATGGAGAAGGCCCTGTAGCATGAATCTTCATGGGGATGGCAAACAGAGCCCCTCCTGCCCCAGGAATGTCTCCGGTCTAACACCTTTGAGAGCTGCTGCTGGTCAGTGTATGTGGTACTGAACTTGATGGTCCAATGGTCTGACTCAGGTAAGGCTGCATACCTTAGCACATCCTGAAGTGGCTTCTGCCTGTGTCTGAATCAGTGGCATCGCCACCTCCCATTTGCATCTCTTCCCTTGCCTTTCTGGTCCACGGTCCAGGAATTTTTTCAGCCCAAGGGTCACCTTCCCTGTGGGCTGGGCGCCAAAGGCAGAGGGGGTGGGGCAACACAGGTGCCTTCTCCCTGTTGCAGTCCAGCCAGGTGACTCCTTCATGAGAGGCCCGGGGGGGGGGCAACAGGAGAAGGGGCCTTTTGTGCAGTGGCTCCCCATTGGCGGAATGCTTTCCCCAGGGAGGCTCACCTGGTGGCTTCATTACATATCTTGAGGTGCGGGGGTGGGGGGATGCTGCTGTATAACCAGGCCTTGGGCTGATTAACATTCTATGGCTTTTTAAATGTGCTCATGGGAGGGGCTATTGGCTTGCTTTTGTTTTTGTTTTATTATGTATTTTATTTTATTTTTTTGAAAAAAATATTTATTAAAGTTTTTTTAAAATGTAACAATGAAAATGAAAAATAAAAAGAAACAAAATACAAAATGCAACATAAAAACAGTTAAAAAACAAATAATTTTCCATAACATATCTTCCTTACGCTTATTTCCCCAGACCTCCTCATACCTCCCTTCTTTGTATTCCACTTCAATTTGTTAGTTCAGCAAATCCTTACCATTAAGCTTTTACCCATTTGTAAACCTTTTTTTCCGTATCTCCTAAAGCATTACAGCTGGAAACCCCTTAGTTTCTATCCAACATCCTTCTAACATTCATTAATTTTACAGTATTTCTGTAAATAGTCTTTAAACTTTTTCCAGTCTTCTTCCACCGACTCTTCTCCCTGGTCTCGGATTCTGCCAGTCATTTCTGCCAATTCCATGTAGTCGATCACCTTCATCTGCCATGTTTTATTATGTATTTTGTATTCTCATTTTGTATTTTTATATTGTGAACCATCCTGTGAACTTCGGATGAAGGGCGGTATACTAACTAACTAACTAACTAACTAACTAACTAACTAACTAACATCTCTTGGTGGTTTGGATACCATTGACCAGGGCATCCTTCTGGAACATCTGGGGGGCTTGGGAGCTGGGGGGGCTGTTCTAAAGTGGTTCCTCTCCTTCCTCCTGGGCCATGTCCAGAAAGTGGTGGTGGGGGATGAGTGTTCAGACCCCTGGGCTCTCACTTGTGGGGCGCCTCAGGGTTCCATCCTCTCCCCCATGTTTTTAAACATCTATATGAAGCCGCTGGGAGAGATCAGCAAGAGGTTTAGGCTGGGGGATCATCAGTATGCGGATGATACCCAGCTCTACCTCTCTTTTAAATCAGAAGCAGTGAAGGCAGTGAAGGTCCTGTGTGAGTCCTGTCTGGAGGCAATTGGAGGATGGATGGCTGCTAACAGATTGAGGTTGAATCCTGACAAGACAGAAGTACTGTTTTTTGGGGACAGGGGGAGGGCAGATGTGGGGGACTCCCTGGTCCTGAATGGGGTAACTGTGCCCCTGAAGGACCAGGTGCGCAGCCTGGGAGTCATTTTGGACTCAAAGCTGTCAATTCTGTCAAGGCGCAGGTCAATTCTTTGTCCAGGGCAGCTGTCTACCAGCTCCATCTGGTATGCAGGCTGAGGCCCTACATGCCCGCAGACTGTCACCAGAGTTGTTAATTCTCTGGCTATCTCCCACTTAGACTACTGCAATGCACTCTACGTGGGGCTACCTTTGAAGGTGACTCAGAAGCTACAACTAATCCAGAATGTGGCAGCTAAACTGGTGACTGGGAGTTGCCATTAGGACCATATAACATATAACCATATATACTGGCTCCCAGTATGTTTCTCAGCACAGTTCAAACTGTTGGTGCTGACCTTTAAAGCCTTGGCCCTGTATACCTGAGGAAGTGTCTCCACCCAATCAATCAGCCCAGACACTGAGGTCTAGCCCTGAGAGCCTTCTGGTGGTTTCCTCACTGCAAGGAAACCAGGCAGAGGGCCTTCTCGGTGGTGGTGGTCTCCCTTTGGAACGCCCTCTCATCAGATATCAAGGAGACAAGTAACTATGCAACTTTTAGAAGACACCTGAAGGCAACCCTGTTTAGGGAAGTTTTTAATTTTTAAAAATGCCCCCACTACTGTGGGGGAAGAGGTAAGGCTGGCAACTAAGGCAATTGCGGTAGCTGGTATGAAACAAAATTTAGAATTGTGTTAGGAAACAAAGCCACAGAGGGAAGAGCATAATCTGTGTGTGTCATTCATAACTTATTTGCCGTGCTCAGGTCTGAAGTGCAGCTCCATGATAAGACACCTGTTTAGCAAGCAGAAGGCCCCAGGATAGCTGATGCCAGTCAGCAGTCTTGTGGTTCTCCAGGTGTTACTTGACTTCACGTCCCATCATGCTGTTGGCCATTCCAACCACACCAGGAGGGCACCAGATCCCCTGCTCCTGCTGTGGACCATCTAAGCTAGGTGGACCAAGGTCTGACTACGTGCCTTCCTATCAGCCAAGCAAGAAATCCCTGTTTCTCTGTGGTTTGGAGGATGGTTTATCGAATCAAACGCCGCTTCTTCCAGATAGGTGGGCATTGCAACACTGTTACTTGTGGGAAGGACGCACTGTTTTCATAGCTAGCTGTGGCACCTGGGAACTGTGGACAGCTGATTTTCCTTTCTTTCTCCCCTTAGTGGGCAAGCAACAATTTCATTCTGTTTGCAAAGCTGCTCAGCTGGGAGGTGGGGGCTGCTGCCTTGAGGCCATCTGCCACAGGCTGGCATTGGCTTCATCCAGGCAGAGTTCCCAAAGTCTCTCTGTTGCTCTGACAAAATTCCCCAGAGCTTGTACCATCAGATCAGGTTGGGAAGCTTGGCAGTGAGTTTCTCAAGCAGGTGTTGGGGGGTGAGGTGGGGGGGAGACGAGACAGAGAGGTGGTTGATTGGTGGTAGTTGATGGTTTTAAATCTTACACCCATATTTTTAGAAGTTTATTTTTGTATGCTTTTTTTTTAAAAAAAGCAAACAAACTTATAAACAGCTTGAAATTTTGGGATGACGGGGTTAAGAACTGAAGGCAGGAATATAGCTGTGTGCTGCCCTATCTGCAAAGATCTCACATGGAGCTCAATCCACTGGGAAGATCTCCTGCACATGCCTCCTTGAAATAAACATTGTGGCTCCTAGCCACAACAGCCATGCTTTGCCTCCAGTCCTGGGAATGCTGTGCCTCTGAAGAGCTGCAGCTGAGAATCGCAAGTGGAGAGAGCGCAGCTGGACTCGAGTCCTCCTTGTGGGCCTCCCAGAGGCATCCAGCTGGCAACTTGGAGGGCAGGGTGCTGGACTAGGCAGGCCTCACCCAGCACAGTTAGTGTTTTGTTCTTAAAAGGAGCTGAGTGCAAGTGTGTGCAGCTCCTGTTCATTTCAGCAAGGTGTGCTCTGGAGGACCTCCCAGTGGACTGAGCCTGTTAGGTCCATCCTGCCTGGTGCTTCCACTCTGCTGCCTCCTGAAACCACCCAGGCCTTCTCCCATTGCACTGGGGCTTCCCACAAGCAGGGACCCTGACAAGAGCAGCGTCAGTGCTCAGTGTGTGCGCTCCCTTTGAGAGGTGGAGCTGAGTCCTGTCCCAGGAGGACAGCAAAGGCACTTCCAAGGACGATGTCTTCTTGGACTGCTCTGAAGGCTGTTGCATGGAGCTGGCTCTGAACACTCCTAGTGGCTGCTGGAGACAGCGGGATTTGAGTTTTAGCCTAGAGAGCTTGGCTGGGGGAATCTAGGACTGAGCTGGTGCTAATAATAATACTGCATTGGCTCTCTGCAGTTTGGCATGCTTCCTGTCCAGGAGGCAGTGGTTTGTAACACTACTTTAAAAACCACCACCAGAAACCTGCTAAATTCATGTTCTGTTCTGAACTCATATATCTGAAATAGTGCATTTGGGTATTTGTATGATAAACGGCGTTTCCGTGCACTGCTCTGGTTCACCAGAAGCGGTTTAGTCATGCTGGCCACATGACCCGGAAGCTGTCTGTGGACAAACAGCAGCTCCCTCGGCCAGTAAAGTGAGATGAGCGCCGCAACCCCAGAGTCGGCCACGACTGGACCTAATAGTCAGGGGTCCCTTTACCTTTACATGTGCAAAGAATTAGGTGCTAACAGAGAGACAAGCGAGCAAGAGATCACTTGCTACTTGCAGATCTCTATTTTTTAACCAATGAACTGTTATCATGGCTTCTCTCAAAGCATGGTGGTTTGCGGAGACCATTGCACATCTTCTCTTAAGAGGTCATTCCTCGGGCTCTGTGTGCCTCCCCTCAGTTCAATCCAGGTCCCAGTCCAGCACTGACCCAGGAAGATCTGGTACTGTCCCAACCTGGAGCCAGCCTCTCAGCAGATTGGGGAGGCCCATGTAGCTTCCCTGTGTGCATCCTCTCCTGTCCTGATGCTCTTTGGGGTCTGAGGTTCCTTTTGGAGGCCGGGGAGCCAGCTTGGTGAGGTCAGGAGGATCCGGGGTGGGGGGGGGAAAGAGATTTTGCTGCAGCCCAGCACCAGCCCCTTGGGGCTGTGGCCTCACCCTGCCACATTGTGGGGATGGCCCTGAAGGGGAGACTTTAAAGCTTGGGCTGTTTGGGCTCAGGCTGTGCCAAAAAATGGGAGATGCCTGCCTGCCCCTTTGTTGTGTTGGGATATCTTCTTCCCCTCCCCTCCCAGGTCTTCCCAAAACGTTTTCCTCTGTGAATTCAGTTGTGAGGCTTGGCCTGCGGAGAGCGGGGGAGAGGAGCTGCTCCACACACCAGAGCGAGTGGCTCATCTGTTTGGCACACGAGTGAGAATGGGGAACAGGGACGAACAAGGAGGCTGCTCCAGCGACAGTGTCTGTTTCACAAAGAGCCCCGGGGAAGCTGGGACTCGAAAGGCTTACATGAAGCAGCTCCTTTGATGGGGGAAGCAGTTCAGCAGTCCCCTTTCCAACGCCTGAAGGTGCCCTTGTTGCCTGCCGCGCTCTCCAGGGTTCTTGAGCAGAGAGCACACTGCCTCTTTTCTTCCCTGGTGCTGAGAGGATATCGGCTCCTGCTTCGCTCCCTGCTCTTGGCTCTTCTCTGTGATATACAAGGAAATATATACAAAGGCGCAGCTGATAAAGTGTTCTGCAACCTGGCATTGCAGACTCCAGCGAAAGGGAATTCAGATGTGGGTCTGCCTGGGTGGCAGTGTTGTGCTCCTGAGGGGCTTCGTTGAGCATTCACCCCTCACTTGTATGAGGTTAGATGACTTTGTGGCAAAACGAGGGTTATCCCACACTTCCCCTATCATTTCCCCGTCACTTTCCTCATTGCAAAAAGTCTGAATTTGGGGGGAAAGGGGTTTGTTGTTCAAGAGTGCAAAATCTGCTATACAGTAATTCCATAACATGAAGTTGCAGGCATGTGATGGAATCCCACCTGCAAATAACACTAGTCTGTCCAATATTTGGGCTGTGGCAATAAGACCACAAAGCTTTGACAGACCACAACAACTTCAACTTGGCTACAAATAAGTCCTTTGTAGCCAAGGGCTGTAACTCATCTGCTTTGCATGCAAAAGCTCCTGGGTTCAATCCCTGGCATCTCCAGGTAGGGCTACTGCCAGTCAGTGTAGGCAATACTGAGCTTGATGGATGATCAGTCTCACTGAGTAAAAACAGCTTCCTAGTTCCACCAAAACGCCGGGTGGCGGGCCATTGGAACCTGGATTTCTGCATGAAGTTTGGTGTTTGGATTTTGTAGGATGCTCACTGCCTAATGTCTAGAGGACCATCAAACCTTCCTTTGGTGAGGGGAGGGATCACGACTCAAGATGTAGAGCCCCTGTGGTGCATGCAGAGGACCCCAAGTTTAATCCCTAAAGGCACCTCCAGTTAAATTGAAGGTGACATCCTTTTATTCTTAAAAAAAAATTATAGTCAGAACTGCAGGTTGGGAAAGTACATGGTTACAGATGCTCTCTTTCTCTCTCTCACTTTAAAAATAGATTCCCCCCCCCCCATAACAAAATGTTGCTTAATCCCAAGTAAATGGGTTTAGCAGCAGAGCAGCAGAAGCAAACTCAATATTATTCCTGAAGTCATGGTGGAGCTTATGATTTTAGAGAGGTTTTAAAATCTGAACTGCACATCTTAGAATCTTTCTTTTGTTTTTAAAATCAGGCTTGGTGCACTGTTTTTGCACTAATATACAGTGGTGCCTCGTAAGACGAAAAGAATCCATTCTGTGATTCTCTTCGTCTAGCGGTTTTTTCGTCTTGCGAAGCAAGCCCATTGAAGGATTAGCGGATTAGCGCTATTAGCGGCTTTTAGCGGCTTATCTGCTGATCGGATCAGCTGATAAGCGGCTTAGCGGCTTAGAAAAAGGGGGGGGAAGGGGAAAAAACCAGCAGGCCCATAGGAAATTCATTTTGCGAAGCACCTCCAAAACGGAAAACTCTTTCGTCTAGCGAGTTTTCCGTCTTGCGAAGCATTCGTCTTGCGGGGCACCACTGTATTAGAAACCTAGGAGCAGTTGTAAAGCATGGAATGGGAATGGGGATCTCTTAAGACCACTACATGTGGGTTCTATAGCAGCCTTCTCCAAACTTGTTTGGATTATAAACCCTATCAGCTCCAGCTGGCTGGGAGTAGTAGCCCAAACCAGTTTGGTGAAGGCACCGGCGAAGTGAAGGACATGAGGCAGGAGTTGGTAATACAGGTGAGCTGTGCACAGGCAAGCTGCCAGCTAGCTCTGCCGAGGCCCTTTTTATTGGCACAATATGCAAAACCAGACAGATACATTTTGGACTGTGACCTTTACATCTTCCAATCCCGAGATTGTGGGGTGGTACCAGGTTATTTTGGCACCTGATTCCACCGCGTCCCTTTCCCCTTGCACAATGTATGGCGAAGGAGACAAAGGTCACAGACAGGGCACGACAGACCACTAAGAGTGCAAAGGTTAGATAGGGGGCATGATGTTCAGACAGCTGTGGCTTTGTTTGGGGGGGGAGAGTGTGTGCTCCACACCCAGCGATCATTCCTACACACCGGGTTGCCGAAGCCTGGTCTAGAATTACCTAGCTGCACCACTCATGATGCCAGACATTTCTTTGTTTATACATACATACATACATACATACATACATACATACATACATACCACCCTTCATAAAGAGATCCCAGGACAGTTCACAGAATAAAATACAAAATAAAACACAAGTAAACAATTAAACCAAAACAACAAGACAATAATGCCCCCCTTCCCACAGATACATTTAAAAGGCCATAGGATATTAATCAGCCAAAGGCTTGGTTGAAGATACCAGGTGATGGGGAAGAGCTTTCTCTGCCAGAGACCCTGCCGGTCCAGGTAGACAGCCGTGGGCAAGATGAACAAATTGCCTGCCTTGCTCCAGGACAGCTCCCTGTGCTCCTAGGCGCAGATACAGGCTGAAGACATTTTGGTGCTTGGGAAGAGCATCCAAATAATGCTTCCCTCACACTGACTAACACGGAGTACAATCTGCCAGGATGTCCTTGTGCTGCTCCCGTTTATTTTGGCAGGACAGCATCCTGTTTCAGGACCACACAGGACCACACAGGACTTTCCCTGCCTACTCGCCAGGTTTTTAGGCACAGACGGAGAAAGTTCAGTTTCTTGTGAGAATTCTAGTCACTATGGGAATTTCTAGCCTGAAGAGGAGGGAGGGAATTCTGGAGGGAGCGAATCCCCTCTTTCCTCTTGATGAGCCTCCTCCTCACAGCAGGCTGGGCCTCTGAGCCCCTCATCCTCCATAGTCTGGGAAGGAGCAGCCCCAGATCTCCTGCCTCGTTCGTTCCAGGCACGTCTCGGGGGCACAGTGGGGCTTTGTCTGCCTGACACTCACATGTTGTCCTTGCGTGTGAATCACAGAACTGTAGAGTTAGAAGGGATCCCAAGGATCATCTAGTCCAACCCCTGCTTGAATCCATTAGATTGGGTCCTAGAGCAGGAGAAATCAATGCCCTTTTAAAATGTTTGAGGGGGGCTATTGGGTTGCTTTTGTTTTTATTTTGATTATGTATTTTGTGTTTTTGTTTTGTGATTTTATATTGTGAAGTCCCTGAGACCGGCAGGTATAGGGTGGCATATAAATTTTAATACTAATAAAATTAATAATACTAATAATCTTGTTCCCTCTTCCATGTGATAACCCTTGAGATATTTGAAGATGTCAATCATATCTTCTCTCAGTCTCCTCTTTTCCAGGCTAAACATGCCCAGCTACTTCATCTGCTCCTCGTAAGGCTTAGTTTCCATTTATCATCTTGGTTGCCCTCCTCTGCACATGTTCCAGCCTGTCAACATCCTTCTTAAGCTGTGGTGCCCAGAACTGGACACAGTACTCCAGGTGTGCTCTGACCATGGCAGAATAGAGTGGGACTATGACTGCTCTTGATAGGGACACTAGACTTCTGTTGATGCAGCCTAGAATAGCATTAGCTTTTTTCCCTGCTGCATCACACTGTTGATTTATGGTAAACTTATGATCCACTAAAACTCCTAGGTCCTTTTCACATGTATTACTCAAAATCCAGGCACCCCCCACCCCCAGTATTAAATTTGTGCATCTAGTTCTTCCTACCTTACATTTGTCCCTATTGAAATTCATTTTGTTAGCTTGTGCCCAGTTCTCCAATCTGCTAAGAATCCTCATTCTGTCTTCTGTGGCATTAGCTACCCCTCCCAGGTTGGTGTCATCTGCAAATTTGGTAACCGTCCCATCAGTACCTTCATCCAAGTCACTAATAAAGACATTGAACAGTGGGCTCAGAGGGAGCCATGAGAAACATATCTATCAGCATTAGTAGCAACTGACATGAATTTGTCTAATCATCTTTTTAAGGCATCCAAGCTGGAGGCCACCACTACCACCAAGGTCATGTTGGCCAAACATGCAAGCATAGTTTCTTTCACCAACTTATGGTCACTTGCAGTGGTTCAGAAACCGTGACCCTGCTTCCCTGAGGAGAGCCTAACGTTTACTGGGCAGTTCAGATATCCATCTGCCTAGATGCTGAAGGGCCAGTTCCACCCAGCACTTGCAATGGGCCTGGGGCTTGGAGCATCCAGAGCCAGGCTCGTCCCTCTGCTGCAGTCGTAGCAACCTCCCACATCACAGAACCGTCTTGGCAGCTGGCCCAGCTGTTCCCGTTGCTGGTGTCTGTTTCCAGTGGAGTGTGTCCTGTAAGCCCTGATCATCCCTCTTGCTCGGTAGACGCCATCTAGCGGGAGTCTTTGCCTCTAGGGCTTGCCAGGCTGCTTGCTGGCTGCACAAATGGATCCAATTCCCGTCACTGACATGGGATTTGTGTGCAGTGGAGAGGACAAGAAGAGCAGGCGGATCATGCACAGATCTCGAAGTCTTGGGGGATACCTTGGCATTCCAGTGCTGAATTCCAGGTGACCCTCCAGTGCACAGAAATGTTTTTCGAAGAGTTTGTCTCAGCCTGCTGCCAGACTCAACCCCCGCAAGGCTTTTTGTCCCTCTCTTGGAGTGGTTAATACACTTTTAAATAGGGAGACAGAAATTATTCAACAGATTATTCTGGATGAGAGTAATGATTTACCCCCAAACTTTTAGATTGCGCAAATAATCACCCCCCCCCCATATTCCACTGTGTGCTTCTGCTTCCTGTTTGTTGAACTCATTACATAGGTGATTTCAGCAGATCAGGGAACCCATAGGGAACTGGATGGTGTCACAATGCCACACCTGAAATGATGAGTGGCTGTGTTAAAATCATGCAAGTTCCCACAATACAATTTGGCTACGTGATCAAGTCTCCGAGGGATACTGTGAGCACCACTGATTTAAATGAATAAGCAATGAATAAGCTAAATTTCTGAGAGCAGTCCCAGAAATTATGCAGAAAAGAGAGAGACAGCAAACTGGAGTGGGTGAGCAGTTAAACTGTTCTGGTTTAATATTTGAATTGCACATCATACACAAGGAGAGTCTGTCATTGTAGAATGGTCCCATCACCCTTCCATCCCAATCCTATGCAAGCGCCTGGCCCTTTGGTCATGTGCCAAACTTGACATGGATTCACGGACTTCTCAGGTCTTCTCAGGTGATACTGCTGGGAATTACTTGCCTTGTGTCTTGATCAGTTGGTCTAACGATTTTGCCTGCAAGGCTGTTTGGGGCAAGCCATGCCAACCTCCCTGACACTTGACATCATATTTGATGCCGGGGGGCGGGCAGGTAATGGCTGCACTTGGCCAAAAGGCAGCACCTGCCAACGTCCTGTGTGAGTGTCTGGAGGTGGTTGGACGATGGGGGGGGGGTTAATGGATTGAGGTTGAATCCTGACAAGACAGAAGTGCTGTTTGGGGGGGACAGGGGGCGGGCTGGTGTGGGGGACTCCCTGGTCCTGAATGGGGTAACTGTGCCCCTGAAGGACCATGTATGCAGCCTGGGAGTCATTCTGGTTTGTTTTTTTTAATGATATTTATTAAGAGTTTTAAAGTTACAGAAAAAACAGAGAAGAAAAAGAAAAAAAAACAGAAGAAAAACAAACCACAATCAAACAATACAAATTGATAAAAATCAAAATCAAAAAATAAGAACAAAGCACATAACAGATCACAATCAAAAAGCAAAAATAAGCCACAAAAATTTAAAAACAAATCCAATATTCTCATATCCTTGACTGTCATTACCTTCTTTCTTTGACCTCCTCACTCCTCCCTTTTTTTGTATCCTAGTTATTAATAGTCACAGCAAATCCTCTCCATTTTTCATAATATTCTGTCATGACATTACCTTAATCTATTTTAACCTTATCTTACTATAAAAGATCTTAAAACTTAAAACTTAGATCTTATTTATACCAATTTCTCATAACCATAACATATTCTTACATAATTCTTTTAACATTTTTACTAAAGCCAAATAATTTCGTTCCAACATTTTTCTAACATTCATCAATTTTATAAGACAATCCTAGTAATAAAAAGAAAATAAAAACAATCCAATCTTCATCCAACGTCCCTTCCTCCTGGTCCTGGGTTTTGTCAGTCCTTTCTATCCCATCAATCTAGCGCATTAACCTGGTAATCTTATGTCCGAGGCCCTTAAGTCCCTTCCATGTCCCTTCCGCGGCTCTTCTTCATATTTATACCTGTACTTTACTTTGTCTCCTGCTCCTTTCACTCGTGGGAACTCCAACTTAACAGTGTTTTTAACCCTTCTCGACAAATCAATCCCTTTTCCATGCTCCACACTAAACTCCATGTGGTATTTAAAAACATGTTTCAAAGTCCCTCCAGAATTAAGAGCCCCCACAACCCCAAACATCTCACGGCCCATTGCCAGACTTGAAAAGTCCAAACATCCTTGCATAGGGGGGTCTATCCAACCCCCATTTCCAAACCAAACCAAACTTTATCTTTCCAAATCTGGCTTTTTCCAAGTTCATTTGTCAGATCCAAAAACTCATGTTCCTGCTGGGCCACAGCTCCCTCCATCTCTGGCGCCCGAGGTTCAACAACATCCTCTTCCCTCATCTGATCTATCAGAGCACACTCCTGATTTAATTCCTGGGTGGGCTCTATATAATTACCCACTACCTGTCCGAAATTTCTGATCGCAGCAGTCATCAAGTCCATCTTCTCATGTAGCTGTTCCAGTAGGGCACTTGTTTTATAGAAAGCACGCAATAGAGCTTCTGAATACATTGTTCTGCAAGGTCAGAAGTCTATTCCCATGATCGTAATCTGCTGCAGCTGCCGAGCTCCCCGATTCAGATTTAGTAACAGTTTCACAGGCTCCCTCTAGGGGAAGAACTTCTATTTGTTCTTTTCTTTTAAAGGCAGATCTAACAACTAAGTTTCCTTTTTCAGATATTTTGTCAATATTTGTTCCTTTAAAATGTGAAGGAGAACAATGGAATCACTATGTTTCTCTTCTTTTAACTATCTGTCAAAAACGTTTGTCTCTGGTCAATGAGCTTCCCAAAGAACGTCAGTCCTGACACCCGCTCCCTGGGAGTCATTCTGGACTCACAGCTGTCCATTGAGGCGGAGGTCCATTCTGTGTCCAGGGCAGTTGTCTACCAGCTCCATCTGGTACGCAGGCTGAGACCCTGCTTGCCTGCACACTCTGTAAGTAGTGATTATCTCTTGCTTGGACTCACTGGCACCATCTGTGGGTGCTCAGCTCCCACCTACTTACTTCTCTCTGGTGCCACAGTGGCAACTGGAGCTGAGCCTCCGCCTCCACTGCAGGGCCTTTGTTGGGGTTTCCTGAGGCTATGACAGGCCCTGTCAGGCCTACCCACAGCCACAGTGGGCCCCATCAGGCCTCTTCCTGCCATGTGACATCACCCGTGCATGCTGGAAACCCACAAAGTGGCGCAGAATCCAGTGCACGTGCTTGGACTACTGCAATGTGTTCTATGTGGGGCTACCTTTCAAGGTGTTTTGGAAACTACAACTAAACTGGTGACTGGGAGCAACCACTGGGACCATAAAACTACTTAGGGAAGTTTTAAATGATTGATGTTTTATTCTGTTTTAATTTTCTGTTGGGAGCCGCCCAGAGTGGCTGGGAAAACCCAGCCAGATGGGCAGGGTATGTATGTATGTATGTATGTATGTATGTATGTATCAATCAATCAATCAATCAATCAATCATCATCATCATCATCTATACAGCCTCCCAGTATGTTTCTCAGCACAATTCAAAGTGTCAGTGCTGACCTTTAAAGCCCTAAATAGCCTCAACTCTGTATACCTGAAGGAGCATCTCCACCCCCATCGTCCAGCCCAGACACTGAGGTCCAGCTCCAAGGGCCTTCTGGCGGTTCCCTCACCGTGAGAAGTGAGGTTACAGGGGACCAGACAGAGGGTCTTCTTGGTAGTGGCACCCTCCCTGTGGAACGCCCTCCCTTCAGATGCCAAGGAGATGAGTAATTATATAATATTTAGGAAACACCTGAAGGCAACCCTGTATAGGGAAGCTTTTTAAGGTTTAATGTTTTACTATGTTTTTATATATATTGGAAGCCACTCAGAATGTCTGGGGAAACCCAGTCAGATGGGCAGGGTGGATGGATGGATGGATGGATGGATGGATGGATAAATAAATAAATAAATAATCAATCAAACCTTGCCACATAACCCTGTTATGGGTCAGAACCAGCGCTTACTAAATATTCCCTGGTTTCATATTTGCGATAGAACCCCCCCCCCCCATGATGATAGGAATGATGGGGAGGGTTTTGATTCTCCCGGCTTCTCTGCTTCCATCCCATCGGACTGGGAGGGGGATGAAGGACAGCCTTTTCCTGGGCCGCCTCTTCAAGATCAGTGAGGGTGAGTCAAGGTGGGGGAAGTGAGGGCATTGCATGAGCAGTTTTGCAAGGCCTTTTTGAAAAATTGCTGAAAAGGGGAAGGTGCTTGGGGCACTGCTACAAACACCCCCCAGCCCCCTTCCCCCAGTCACCTGTGTGTGGTTTTGTTTTGGCTCTGGCCATGAGCTTCTGAGGGCTGCAGTGAGAGGTGCTGCTGCAGTGCTGTAAACGTATGATGCGCACTCGAGTGTGATTTTTATTGAGGAAATGTACCCATTCTGGCAGCTGAGGCCAGCACAAAACCCTAATTCTGCGGGTGTTCAAGGGGAGAGTGCGTGGTGTTGTAGTAAGAGTTTTGGCCTGGGATTTTGGGAGGCTAGAGTTCACATCCCCCCTCGGCCGTGAAGCTCTGCTGCGTGATTGTGGGCCAGTCCCTGCCTCTCAGCCTAACCTCCCGCACAGGATTGCTGTGGCGATTAAAAGAGGACGGGGAGAACCATGGATGCCACCCTGAGCTCCTTGAAGAAAAAGGCAGGGTATAAGTACCAAAATAAATAGATAAAAATAAAAAGATTTTCAGGCACGAAAAGGGTTGACGTTTGCTTTAAGTCAAACGGGCCCAGTGCAGTCTCCTGAGCCTTGCTGTGCCCTCCTCCTTCGTAGCTCTTCATTATACACATCTTTCTGACTTGCATCCAGGCCAAGGAGTTTGCTGCCTGCATCCAGAGGCATCTTACATAATTCAATTAGGCTTTGGACAAAAAATAAAAAGCTCCCACCAGCAGCCTCCCCTCTGAAGTGCTCGTAAGTGCTGATGAGTGAGCGCAGGCGAGGCACGCTCACCCCTTTCCTCTCTCAGATAACTTGGCAATTACCCTGGAGTGGAAGTTGTGCAGTTTCACTCTGGCTTCTGGAATGTTTCCCTTCCCAAATTGTGAGCTGTTAGCCAGCATCATCCTCATGGCAAGCAGGCGTGAGGAGAAGCTTTGACCGATCAGGAGACCTGAGACTCGGTCATGCCAGGGTGTGACAGAATCCTGGAGACAGGCATTTCTTAAAAAGGAAATCATCACCAAAATAATGCCTTGGGTTTTAGCACAATATATGCTGCAATGGACTGTGTGTGTGTTTGTGTAGAGAGAGAGATAACCCTCTCTCCTCCGCTTCTCTGCTGCATGTAACAGGGCTTAGATTTCCCTGCTGCAGATACTGCAGTTTTTATGGCACTGGAGCATCTGCCGTGGGGCTCATTCCTAAACTCTCCCCCCTCCTTGCATGCCACCCACGGAACGTCCCAGGGCATTAAGTGGCTTAATTATAGATGGCAGAGCAGCTGAGAACATGAAAGAGGTGGATTCTCCTCTGTGTGCCCAGTTTCCTCAGGTTGGCTTAATTATGCATGGATGTTAATATGCCTCATGGCAAAACGGTGTCTTCAAAGGCAGCTTGTGGTGGCGAGAGGAGCCCCAAGTTTGCTCCAGGCCCAGGGCTGTCAGAGGAGTCTGGAGCCAGAGGTGGAGTGGCGGATGGCCAGAGGTGGCCTGGGATCTCTGCTCCCCCACTCCCCCTCAGCTTGGCCTACTTTACAAGGTTGTTGTGAGGATAAAATGGGGTAACTCCAACTCATGCGTGGCTGACGGCAGGATGATGCTTTGCAAAGAGCCAGCGTGGTGTAGTGCTTGGAGCTTCGCCTTTGCCTTAGAGCGTTGCATGAGGACTTGGAAAAAAGCAAAACTTTTCAGGGTCTACTTTGTTTTTCTATTAGACTCCCCTAGAGCCACCAACTGGGTGCAAGTGATTGTTTAAACTTATTGGTCACTTTTTTATTTTATTTGTAAAAGTCAATCAAAGCGACTTAACAACAACTAACATTTAAACCAGCAAAAAGGAAAATCTGGAAGGTGATCATGGCATTAAAGGGCAGGATTAAAGCATCCTGCCTGGTCAAGGAGAACACAGATCCTTAAAAGCCAAAGGCCTGGCAGAATATAAATGTTTTTGCCTGGCACACTTAGAATTAAGTGGCGATATAATTAAAGGCAGGTAGAAGCCCAGTATTGCTGCTGCCGTTGTGAAACCATCTCTCTCTCTGCCCTCTGGCCTTTGTTTTTGTTTTTTTTAAATTTTTATTGGGTTTTACAAAATATAGAAAAGT
Organism: Podarcis liolepis; assembly: GCF_965112155.1. Lineage (NCBI taxonomy): Eukaryota > Metazoa > Chordata > Lepidosauria > Squamata > Lacertidae > Podarcis > Podarcis liolepis. The sequence continues at coordinate 1,290,396 of NC_139561.1, read as the reverse complement.
ACAAAGACAAGGACAAAAGAAAGATAAAAACACAAATGTATACTACAAAATACAACAATACACACATTACAAAAATACATACATTAAAAACTAATAATAAAAAGAAAAATCACATATAAAAAACCCCACAAAAAATCCTTCTTCCTTAATTTTAGAACTTAAATTCACATATTCTCCTGACTTCCTTGCGTCCCCCGTTCTTGTATCCCTTTTCAAAGTTAGTTCAGCAAATTCATAGCCCGTTAATTTACCTGTTGTTGGTTTAATCTTAGTTTTTATCTTGTTGCTAGAACCCCCACAATTCATTTCAGTGTCATCAACATTCAGAAATTTTACAATATTTCTGCAAATAGATTTTAAATTTCCCCCAATCTTCTTCCACTGAGTCTTCTCCCTGATCTCGGATTCTGCCAGTCATCTCCGCCATCTCCATGTAGTTCATTAGTTGCATCTGCCAGTCTTCCACGGTGGGTAGGTCTTCTGTCTTCCAATGTTTAGCGATAATAATTCTTGCTGCTGCTGTAGCGTACATAAAGAAAGTTCTATCTTTCTTTAACACCGATTGGTCGACTATGCCCAGGAGAAAGGCCTCTGGTTTCTTGGGGAAGGTATATTTAAATACCTTTTTCAGTTCATTATATATCATTTCCCAGAAAGCCTTAGTCCTTGGGCACGTCCCCCAAAGTGAAAGAAAGTACCTTCAATTTCTTTACACTTCCAACATTTATTATCGGACAAATGATATATCTTTGCAAGCTTGACTGGGGTCATGTACCACCTATACATCATTTTCATTATATAAAAATATTATATAAAATCTTAAGGCCTTACATGCCGTAAATTTAATCCCGGTGGTCCACAACTTCTTCCAGTCAGTGAACATAATGTTATGGCCTATGTCTTGTGCCCATTTTATCATTGCCGATTTTACTGTTTCTTCCTCAGTATTCCATTTCAACAGCAGATTATACATTCTCGAAAGTGTCTTCACATTGGGTTCTAACAATTCTGTTTCTAACTTTGATTTTTCCACCTGGAAACCAATTTTTTTGTCCAAGTTATAAACCTCTCTTATTTGAAAGTAATGTAGCCAGTCTCACACCTTCTCCTTAAGCTTGTCATAACTCTGCAATTTCAATTTGTCACCTTCCTGTTCTAGAATTTCCCAGTATTTTGGCCATTTAGCCTCCATGTTCAATTTTTTCAAAGCTTTCGCTTCCATAGGTGATAGCCACCTTGGTGTTTTACTCTCTAAAAAATCTTTATACCTTATCCAGACATTAAACAGTGATTTCCTGACAATATGGTTTCTAAATGCGATATGTGCTTTAACCTTGCTATACCAAAGATATGCATGCCACCCGAATACAGTGGTGCCTCGCAAGACGAAATTAATTCATTCCGCAAGTTTTTTCTTCTTGCGAGTTTTTTGTCTTGCGAAGCACGGTTTCCCATAGGAATGCATTGAAAATCAATTAAAGCGTTCCTATGGAAACCGCTTGCCAGGCTGGCGGTGCGGAGAAGGGCTTTTCTCCCCACTGCAAGCCTTCAGGACAGGTACGGGAACAGAGGGGAAGGGGCGCAGCATTCTGAATGTTGGCGGTGGGAAGGAAAACCCTCCTCCCACCGCAAGTCTTCAGGACAGCGATCGGAAGGCTGGCACGGGGAGAAGTTCTCTCCGCCCCACTGCCAGCCTTCGGAGCATCCTTCCGAAGCCTGGCGGCGGGAGGAGGTCTCTCCGCCCCACCGCCAGCCTTCGGAGCAGCCTTCCGAAGCCTGGCGGCGGGAGGAGGTCTCTCTGCCCCACCGCCAGCCTTCGGAGGAGGTCCGAGGACAGTGGGGAAGACGTGCTGCACTTCCCCGCTGTCCCAGAGATTTCCCTATGGGCTTTCGTCTTGCGAAGGAAGCTCATAGGGAAATTCGTTTTGCGAAGCGCCTCCAAAATGGAAAACCCTTTCGTCTAGCGGGTTTTCCGTCTTGCGGGGCACCACTGTATATTGTCATACCCTTCAAGATCCAACACATCCGTGTTCTCAAGAAGCAGCCATTCCTTCAGCCAGCAAAAGGCTGCTGACTCATAATAAACTTTTAAGTCTGGCAGGGCAAACCCCCCTCTGTCTTTAGCATCTGTTAAAATTTTAAATTTTATTCTGGGCTTTTTGCCCTGCCAGACAAATCTAGATATGTCTTTTTGCCACTTCTTGAAACAATCCATCTTGTCAATGATTTGCAATGATTGGAATAAAAATAACATCCTCGGCAATACATTCATCTTAATAACAGCAATTCGACCCAGCAAGGAAAGCTTCAAATTTGTCCAAATTTCTAAATCCCTTTTCACCTCTGACCAACATTTCTCGTAATTGTCTTTAAATAAGTTCACGTTCTTAGATGTCATATTCACCCCCAAATATTTAACCTTCTTTACTAGTGTTAATTCTGTCTCCTTCTGAAACCTCTCTCTCTCTGTCGGTGTCAATTTTTTCTCCAAAACCTTAGTTTTCGTTTTGTTCAGCTTAAAACCTGCCACTTGACCAAAGTCCTGGATTACTTCTAAAGCCCTCTTGGTGCTAGGTATCGGCTCCTGTAATGTCATCACTAGATCGTCTGCCTGCCCTCTGGCCTTTGACCTCTGAGACAGGTGTCATTTGACACCTGCACATTGCTTCAAAAGGGCTTCATCTGATTTTAGATCTGTATGATTATTTAAATCCCTGTTGACATTAGGCAGACATCTTTGCTGTACTGTTTTAGATGCCTGCTGAAAACTATTCTACTACATTTGTTTAAAATTTTGTTTGGCTATTGACTGTTTGGCTCTGAAGCGCCCTCTCCGATTGCATGGAGCCCGGACAGCCCCATGGTTCTCCACGGATCTGAGGGCAATGAAACAATCGTTGAGACGGCTAGAGCGCCGGTGGCGGATGACCCATTCTGAAGCTGACCGGACACAGGTTAGAGCTCAGTGTCGAGCCTACCAAGTGGCGGTAGCGACGGCGAAGAAGGCTTTCTTCGCCGCCTCTATTGCATCTGCAGAAAACAGCAGCAGGAGACTTTTTCAGGTGGTCCGCAATTTAGCAGAACCACCTGCTACATCGGGGCCCAGTACGGGCCACATGATCTCCTGCAATGATTTTGCAAAGTTTTTTGCAGATAAAGTCGCTCAGATTCGGGAAGAGGTAGACGCCACCGTGGGAGCAGGGCTGGGGCGGGAGAGTGCTAGAGTCCTGTCTAGTCAAACTGCGTGGGATCAATTCCAATCTGTTACCTCCGAGGATGTGGACAGGCTGCTTGGACGAGTGAAACCAACCACCTGTCTCCTTGATCCTTGCCCATCCTGGCTTATAAAAGCTAGCCAGGAAGGGCTGGGCGATGGGCTTCGTGGGGTGGTGAATGCTTCCCTCCGTGAGGGAGCCTTCCCAGACCCGCTGAAAGAGGCGGTTATTAAACCGCTTCTTAAAAAACCATCTTTAGATGCGGCCACGATGGCCAACTATCGCCCAGTCTCAAATCTTCCATTCTTGGGCAAGGTGATTGAGCGAGTGGTTGCTGAACAACTCCAGGCACGCCTGGAAGAAGCGGACTATTTGGATCCCTTCCAATCGGGATTCAGGCCTCATCACGGGACGGAAACTGCCTTGGTCGCACTGGTTGATGATCTCCGGCGGGCTAGGGACAAAGGTAAGAGCTGTTTCCTAGTTCTGCTGGATCTCTCAGCGGCGTTTGATACCATCGACCATAACATCCTTCTGGACCATCTTGAGGGGCTGGGAGCTGGGGGCACTGTTATACAGTGGTTCCGCTCCTTCCTCCTGGGCCGTGTTCAGAAAGTGGTGGTGGGGGATGAGTGTTCAGACCCCTGGGCTCTCACTTGTGGGGTGCCTCAGGGTTCTGTCCTCTCCCCCATGCTTTTCAACATCTACATGCAGCCGCTGGGAGAGATCATCAGGGGGTTTGGGCTGGGTGTTCATCAGTATGCAGATGATACCCAGCTCTACCTTTCTTTCAAATCAGAACCAGTGAAGGCGGTGACAGTCCTGTGTGAGTGTCTGGAGGCGGTTGGAGGATGGATGGCGGTAAACAGATTGAGATTGAATCCTGACAAGACAGAAGTACTGTTTCTGGGGGACAGGAGGCGGGCAGGTGTGGGGGATTCCCTGGTCCTGAATGGGGTAACCGTGCCCCTGAAGGACCAGGTGCGCAGCCTGGGAGTCATTTTGGACTCACAGCTGTCCATGGAGGCACAGGTTAAATCCGTGTCCAGGGCAGCTGTGTACCAGCTCCATCTGGTACGTAGGCTGAGACCCTATCTGCCGGCGGACTGCCTCGCCAGAGTGGTGCATGCTCTGGTTATCTCCCGCTTGGACTACTGCAATGCACTCTACGTGGGGCTACCTTTGAAGGTGACCCGGAAACTACAACTAATCCAGAATGCAGCAGCCAGACTGGTGACTGGGAACGGCCGCCGAGACCATATAACACCGGTCTTGAAAGACCTACATTGGCTCCCAGTACGTTTCCGAGCACAATTCAAAGTGTTGGTGCTGACCTTTAAAGCCCTAAACGGCCTCGGTCCAGTATACCTGAAGGAGCGTCTCCACCTCCATCGTTCTACCCGGACACTGAGGTCCAGCACCGAGGGCCTTCTGGCGGTTCCCTCACTGCGAGAAGCCAGGTTACAGGGAACCAGGCAGAGGGCCTTCTCGGTAGTGGCGCCCTCCCTGTGGAATGCCCTCCCACCAGATGTCAGAGAGAACAACAACTACCAAACTTTTGGAAAACATCTGAAGGCAGCCCTGTTTAGGGAAGCTTTTAATGTTTGATGTATCATAGTATTTTAATATTCTTTTGGAAGCCGCCCAGAGTGGCTGGGGAAACCCAGCCAGATGGGCGGGGTATAAATAATAAATTATTATTATTATTATTATTATTGTTGTTGTTGTTGTTGTTGTTGTTGTTGTTGTTGTTGTTGTTTTTTTTTTAAAGTTTTAGATGCTTTTAATTCTTTTAAACAGAGAGAGCCAGTGTAGTGTAGTGGTTAGAGAGTTGGAGTGTTAGAGGGTTGGACTAGCACCTGGGAGACCAGGATTCAAATCCAACTTAGCCATGAAGTTTCACTGGCTGACCTGGGGCACATCACGGCCTCTCAGCCTAACCCACCTCACAGGGTTGTTGTGGGGAGGAGGAACAAGGAGAACCATGAGCTAATTGGAGGGAAAGGTGGCATTGTCTCGAGAGACAATGGAGTGGCCTCGGGGGTGAACTCAAACTGTTGTGCTCATCGCACTGTGTCTGGGGTCCTGGGCTGCCCAGACAACAAGACTCCCTCGTTGATGTGTTCCAAAGGAAAGCGGAGCAAGATGCCTGGTACCATCTTGGTGGCAGGAGTCACTGGAAGGAAGCATACAGGGCATCATCCACCCATCCTAAAGTGTTGTAACCCCTTTAAGGTTTCTTCTTACCAGCAAGCAGTATATAAATTTTATGAAATCAATAAATAAAATGTATGGTGTGAATGGAGCCCAAGTCTCTCACACACCACCAAACCTGGGTATTTTTGCTGTGCCAGCATTTCCGAGTGGCCTGCCATATCTCTGGAGAAAATGTAACAAGCTGAGTAAGTTCCAGCCTTGTCCTGTGCTGTAGCCAGGATATTGATCAGAAATGAATTGGATTCCAGCCCCTGATACTGCCAGGGAAGCGTTTATTTCAAGGGCTAAGCAGTTCCAGAGTTGAAGGCCGGAGGTGCAGGAACCCACAGATGCTACTGAATGGCACTTTGGGAGCAGTCGGTGTGTGTGTGTGTGTGTGTGTGTGTGTGTGTGTGTGTGTGTGCAGCATCATCATAGACCAGCGGGGAGTCCCTCCATCTCAAAAAGGCACCATTGACGGAGGCTGCATCTAGCTGTGGGTCATCCTGACAGCTCAGAGTTTGACCTAAGTTCTTGATCATGCTGCATTCCCTTGGCTTCCTTTCCCCTCCAGGCTCTCCTTGTTCTTCTGTAGGTAGTGATGAGCAGTCCTGAGAGAGCACCCTTTCAACTCCCAAGTGCAGCAGAATTGTGTGCTTCTGTGTCCCCCATGGGCGTAGCCAGGGTTGTTTTCTTTTTGGGGGGTGCAGAACTGAGCTATCTTCAACATGATTGATCAGTTAGTTGAGTATTTTTATTTATTTACTTGATTTGTGGGGGGGGGCAGCTGTGCCCCTTGCCCCCTGGCTATGCCCATGTGTCCTCCTGTGCAGAGGACAGCGTCCACTCCGCATGCAGGCTTGATCCTTGGCCTCTCCAGGCAGGGCTGGGACTGGGAGACAATGCAGTGGTCTGACTCACTCTGAGGCAGCTTCCTGTGTTCCTATGAGAGCAGGAGGGGTTTTGAAGTTGCCTGTCCTCCGCTGGCATACGTCAGGGGAGATGCCTCAGGTTTCTTTTGACAACACCTGAAGAAGTGTACATGCACATGAAAGCTTATACCAAGAACAAACTTAGTTGGTCTCTAAGGTGCTACTGGACATATATATATATGTGTGTGTGTGTGTGTGTGTGTGTGTGTGTGTGTGTGTGTGTGTATAATCCACGATCAAGTTGTGGGTGGCAGTGGTCTTATGAATCATTGACCTGACATTGCATAGCAGCACCTTCAGGTCATGTGGGTCTCCTTTGTTGATTCCAGTATCCTTCCGGTCAAGGCCAGACCCGGAGGCAGGGATAGTCTTCAAACAATGATAATGATGTGTTCTGGTCTTGGCATAACTCCTCCTCCTCCCTGTGATCCCTGAGATCGGGTGTCCCAGCGCACCCCCCCAATGGAACCTGCCCCAGCCATTCTGTTGGCTGGGGCCCACTCCCTGGGAACCCTGATGTCACTGAGACATATAAATGGGCACATGCAAATCTGAGTCCTCTTTCTAGTTGAATCACCCCCTCTTCTGGAGCGTCTGCTCTACCAAGGACTGATACCTTTACTGTCTCATCAAGTGCCCCCCTGCAGAAGGTTTTGGGTTTTGTCACTGCTGCTCTTGGAACATCCGCCCAGCAAGGAAACAAAACCCCTCTCTTTCTCTCTCCGGTCACAAACAGGGTCAATGGATTCAAGCCAGATCGATAGCAGGGGTCAATTAACCACGGGCAGAGCTGAGGGCCTTGGCATGTCCCCGGGGCTGGCAGCAGCCCAAGCTGAAGCAGGAACCTGCACTGTAAGCAGTAATTAAGAAGTGATTTGCCCTTGGGCACAGCACCAGGCACCTCTGATGCTTGGTGCCAGTGTCGCTCAGTTGTGAGCCTTGCTTGAGGCAGCTGACAATCCAAGCAGCCAAAGATCTGTGTGGCAAGAGACTCAGACTCACTGGCAAGGATGTAGGTATCCTGGGCAAGGCGGATTTGGGCCACTGGTTCCACTGCCAAATTACCCCCTACCAAAACCCCTGGAATCAAAGATGGCCGACATGATGACTTCCAGGTGTTGTAGGGGCATGGCCAGGGGTCAAGGGTCAGGAATCCTGGGAACTGTGCAGTGTTCAAAATTCCCTGGTTGCCAGTCGCTTTTTGTAACTCACGACCATCCACTTGTGACCAAGTGGAGATTTATGGTGGCCAGGTTTGGTGACTGACATCTTCGCCATCTCCTTGGCTGGTGGGCAGCAGTGTCTTTTGTTGCTGAACCACTGCACTAGTTGGCTGACTCATGTGGCAGCACAGAAGCAAAAGATGCAGAGTTAATGTAGCACCCTGCTTGTGGTTAACGCTTAGCTGGAATGAAATATTCAACGCAGCAATAGAGAATTTAAAATAATTATTTATTTGTCAGACAAATAAATGAGAGGCACAGTGGTATATGGTTACCAAGCTCTGGCCTGCTCTCCTGCCATTATGGCCAGCACTTATATTCCCTTAATCCAGCCCCCTTTGCTCCTCCTTGGGCTGCCTCTGTCCAATCAGCCTGGTTGGATTTCCTATTGGCTGATTGCTATATCCAATCCTAAAAGATACACCCACATCCTCCTGTCCTTATAAGGAACACAAACAGCTATATATTGTTACATCTATAAATGACAAATAAGTAGTAATATATCTTACATGTGTCTCAACAAGGAATCTTAATTACCAGCTCACCTCTTGCCCTCCCTGCCCTATTGCCTTCTAAAACAAATGGTTAATCTTAAATTTTTATCTTAAACATATGTCAAGGATCTTGAGTTTCACATCAACATTGAAAGATATCCTTCATTTGAAGGTTTCTAAACAAATGTCTGGCAGCTAATATATCAGGACAGCATTTGATGGCGTCTTCTTGTCTGGCAAGAGGCTGGACTGGTGGCTGACTTAATTTCAAGATAAATACAACTCTTCTAGCATTTGTTAAATCCTTTGCATAATTACATTTAAGCCAACATATTTAATACACAACACAGATAGCCTCTTAAAAGGAATAAGGCCTTTTTAAAGTAGAGAGAGAAAGAAAGAAAAGGACTCAGTTTAAAACAGTTTCAGAAGAAGCCTCCTCCCCTTCAGCAAGCTGCTTTTCCCATTATCTGTTTAAGGAAGAAACAGCTTTAAAAAGACTTCCCAGCTAGATGCTTTAAAAAGACTTCCCAGCTAGATGCTTTAAAAAGACTTCCCAGCTAGATGTTTTTTCTCCCATTTACCTCTAGCCTTAGAAAATACAGCTCAAGGTTTAAGAGGCCCATGGTATCATTTTACTATTTGCCCATTCCTAATTATGTTTATCTCTGCTTTTTTATCTTCTGTAACATGTAGGGTCAATGTCCTGCTTTTAGTCTGTAATTTCAGCTTTTATGACTTTGAGAATTGTTTTCTGCTATCAATCAAAAAGGGGCCCTTGTCTAGGAAAACAGTGCCAGTGTTTTCTTAAGCAGCTAGCCTTCTTGCCTGGCATGAATACTTTTGAAAATCTACTTTTGAAAATCTAAGCCCTCTTTAATATACAAGTCCTGATCAAACATTAATAAAATGCAGGCTTATGCCTGATGCCTCATTCCCCCCTTTCAAGCTCAAGGACCTTCGTCCCAAGTGTCCTTGATAGCTTGACCTTCATCATATTCCTGAGGTAAAGCTCTGTATAGGGCCATGATATGAGGTAGAGTTTCATTTGAAACCATCTTGCTAATTGTACTTCTAAAACATGAAATGATACATGGCATCATACATAAAACCATTACCACTACTGTCAAGAAAAACAAGCAAGACAATAGTATCCCTTTGAGTCCTGTGACATTAGGTAACCAATTGGTGAGCCATCCCATATCCCATCCTTCCCATGTTTGTACTGGGACATGTGCTATATTCTCCATCTTTGTGGCCAACACACGGATTGCCTCACCATTATCTGAAATGTTAAAGCAACAGGCATTCCCTGTCAAGTTCAAGACTCCACATAGGCCTCCCTGCTTGGCAAGTACATAATCCATTCCCATTTTCAGCTGCAAAATGGCGGCTCTACTTTCATCCAACTGTTGTGCAATAAGTCTCAAACTCCGGGCCGTTGCATTGGTTACAAGTTCCACTACTGCTTGCAATCGAATTATTCTGTTTAGATTATAAATAGGATCCCGTGCCCCTTGTATGAGCTCACCAGGATTCCAGGAGGCAGGATCATAATAGGCTATAATGCGCTCTGGTGGCCAATCATCAGTACCGCTCCAACTTTGGGTACTTCCTCCTGCTATATGAGAAATATCAGCGTTTCTTCGTGTACGCTTGGGCAAATTAGTAGGCATAATCCACATTGGTGGTAATACCCATCCCAGGAAACAAGTCCCACTCCATTTGGAGGGGAGTTTCTTGTATGCCCATTCTCCACATATCCACCACAACCATCGGGTCTGAGGTCTTTGGTACGTGGAGTACAGAAGGCGAAATAGCAAAAGAGGTAGAGAGTTCACAGTGCAGTATGTTAGATTGCCTTTTTCTGTCACAGTTATGTTCCATACCACTTTCCATGCATGAATAAAAGGAGGTGCACAGGGCAAGGCATCCCGAGTTCGATAGGTAGTATCGTGTGCCCAGGTATTCTTAATATTATCCCAAGTATAGTGACAATGAGAAGAGCCTATCATGGTAGAATCAGCTGCATCTGATGATTTATGTACACAGAATTCCCCTTGTACAGGTATAACTCGTAATGGTTTAGTTGAGTTCCATCCGGGGAAATTCTGTACTTCTGTTTGGTGTGGTATTTCGCTTACCATACCAATGGCATCTAATGGTATCGGTAATAAGGGCATACCTCCCTCTGAATCATCTGGCCCAAGAGAGCAAACAAGGCAATTGGTCCTATTTGCAACATTGGCTACCATTTCAGCTAAACCTACCCACATATTGTGGTCATGGTGGAATCCATATTTAGTCAATTTGGCCAGATTCAAGGACCCTTCCCCTTCCCAAGGGATCAGGATTAATAATAGAATCATGTTGATGTCTAGCATATGCATTCCTTCCACAAAAGATTACCTTATAGTGATAGCAAATAAATATTAGTCCCAATATAATTCCCCCAGTGACAGAAATGGGGAACCACCAAGACCAAAACATATATCCCGAGGATCCCCAATGAGTAATATCTCTGATAATTGTTCCACAAGGGGGTGGGCAATCAATTAATTGTATAAGAGAATCTTTCCTTTCACAATCGCTGGTTCAGATGCTCCTCAAGCTTCAGGCGTGCGCAGGTCAGCCAGCTTCCAGGTTGTGGCTGCAGCAGGCCGGTCGTCTAATGTTGCCCGTGACCTAGCCCGTTCCCGGTAGGGCTAGATACAGGGGTTTTTGGAGAGAGTCAGTTTAAGAGGATTAGAGGGGTCACCTTTGCACGTCCAACTGCCTTCGGACTTCTTCAAACGAGAGTGATGAATCCAGGGGGTCACCTCAGCTACCTTCACCGCTGTTGGAGTAGAGAGCAAGACGGTGTAAGGTCCACGCCACTTAGGTGCAAGTGGATCACGTTTCCACTCTTTCACCCATACGCTATCGCCAGCCTGGAACTGATGAATCGGCTCGGCAATGCTGCACGGCGTGCGCTCGAGGACCCACCTGTTAAGAGAAACAAAAACACGGGAGAGAGATTGCACTTGTCCCTGTGTCACATGGTCTCCTATTTGTTTAAGATCAGCTGGAATATCCTGAACAAAGGAGGGCGGTCTCCCATACAGGAGCTCAAAAGGTGACAACTTAAGTCTTTTTGTGGGTGCACACCGAACACGAAACAGTGTTATGGGTAACACATCTACCCATCCCAATCCCGTTTCCTGGGTTAATTTTGCCAATTGGGTTTTCAGAGTCCGATTCATTCTTTCAGTTTTCCCTGAACTCTGAGGCCTATAGGCTGCATGCAGTCTCCATTTCACTTGTAGGACTCGACATACTTCTTGTACTACTTGATCAATGAACGCTGGCCCATTGTCACTTCCAATGCATCTAGGTAATCCAAACCTCGGGATCAATTCAGTGAGGAGTCTCTTAGTTACCTCTCGTGCCTTTTCAGTTCGGGTGGGAAAAGCTTCAACCCATCCGGTAAGAGTATCTACAAACACAAGGAGATACTTGAATCCCTTAGAAGGGACCAGCTCTGTGAAGTCCACAATTAGGCTTTCCATGGGGACATATCCCACATGTTGGATTCCAGGAGGTTGTACCGGTCCCTGCCTGGGATTGTTTTTAGCACAAAGAACACATTTCTGTGAAATGCAAGTTGCTAATTGTGATAGGTTAATAATATACAACTTCCGACTGAGACTTTCTCTGGTTGCAGTACCGCCAAGGTGAGTAGATTCATGATAATTTCTTACAATTGTGCCTGCTAGATGATGAGGTACATAAATCCTATTGTCTGGCAGGATCATCCAACCGTCCTTCACAACTGCTCCTTCCTGTTCAGCCCACTTCCTCTCTTCTGGGGTATAGTGAGGTTTAACTTCTTCTGGAGCTACCTCTGGTATGAGGGCTGCTATAAATCCTCCCACAGGCTTTTGGGCTGCCTCTCGAGCTGCTTTGTCAGCAGCATGATTTCCTCTGGTTATTGGATCCCTTCCTCGTCCATGACCTTTGCAGTGCATTACAGCAATCTGTTCTGGAGCCCATACTGCTTCTAACAGGATTTCTACTTCAGGTCCATATTTCAAGGCCTTCCCGTGGGCTCCTATTAGACCTCTTTCTTTCCATAGAGCACCATGTGCATGCAGGGTTAAGAAGGCATATTTAGAATCAGTATAGATGTTTGCCTTACATCCGGCTGCCAATTGCAGAGCTCTAGTTAAACCTATAAGTTCAGCTTTTTGTGCTGAGGTGCCAGCAGGCAAAGCTTCAGCTTCCACAACTTCCTCATTGGTGACCACAGCATATCCTGCTCGTCTGGCACCTTCATGCAGGTAACTGCTACCATCAGTATAATATACAACATCTGGATTTTTCAATGGTTCATCTTTCAGATCGGGTCTACTGGAATAAACTTCATCCATTATTTGGAGACAATCATGTGATTCTTCATCATCTACCTCTGGTAGGGGCAGCAAAGTCGCTGGATTGAGCATATTCACTACTCGTAGATGAATCCTGGGATTTTCACACAATAGGCCTTGGTACCTAGCCATCCTTGGGTTCGTTAGCCAATAACTACCCTTATATTCCATGAGTGTCAGAACAGCATGAGGTACATTCACATACATCGTCTGGCCGAAGGTAAATTTATCAGCTTCTTTGACAAGGCTTGCAGTGGCCGCTACTGCCCTTAGGCATGGAGGCCATCCTTTTGCTACTGAGTCCAATTGTTTTGACAAATAAGCTACTGGACGGTTCCAACTTCCTAATCTCTGGGTCAGGACTGCCGCTGCAATCCCATTCTGTTCATGTACATACAGCTGAAAGGGTTTTTCCGAATTAGGCAGTCCAAGGGCTGGGGCCTCCATAAGTCGTTGTTTGATAACTAAAAAGGCTTGTTGCTGCTCAGGTCCCCATACGAATGGGTCCTTTTCTGCACCTCGAGTGCTTTCATGTAAGGGCTTGGCCAGACTGCTGAAATCAGGTATCCATAGTCTACAAAACCCTGCTGTTCCCAGGAATCCTCTGAGTTGTTTCCTTGTGGTAGGTTCCTTGATAAGGCAAATAGCTTCTTTCCTCTCTGGCCTCAATGCTCGTTGTTGGTGTGAGATGTCAAAGCCCAAATATTTGACCTTTTCTAAACATAACTGTGCCTTTTTCTGGGAAACTCGGTAGCCAGCTTGCCAGAGCAAGTGGAGCAGTTCCTCTGTACCTTCTTTACAGGTATCAAAATCCTTTGCTGCTAGTATAAGGTCATCTACATATTGCAGAACCACCTTTTCTCCAGGTATTGAGGGGTAACTTGTTAGATCCTTCGCCAAGGCAGTGCCAAATAAAGTTGGGGAATTTTTGAATCCCTGGGGCAATCTCGTCCAAGTTAGCTGGCCTTTTGTTCCTGTTAAAGGGTCTTCCCACTGGAAGGCAAATATAGGTTGGCTCTGTGGTGCCAGCCGGCAACAGAAGAATGCATCTTTCAAGTCCAATACAGTAAAAAATGTTGCTTCTGGTGGGATCAAACTCAGCAGGGTGTATGGGTTTGGTACATTTGGGTGCAAGGTCTCGATAGCCTGGTTTACGAGCCTCAAGTCCTGCACTGGCCTGTATTCATCTGTCCCAGGTTTTCGAACAGGCAAAAGGGGTGTGTTCCATTCTGATTGGCAGGGCTTAAGCAGACCATATTTTAATAGGCGGTCCAAATGTTTCTGGATGCCCTCTGCTGCTCGCCGGGGTAAAGGATATTGCTTTACAGATACAGGGGTAGCCATAGGTTTTAAGGTTACTACAATTGGAGCTATATTCTTGGCCATTCCTGGTGGGCTATTTTCGGCCCATACTCCTGGTGGCACCTGTAGAGTTCGGAGGAGCTTGTTTAACTCTGTATCCAATGTGGGTTGGACTTGCAGGGCTGACATTAGGCGCCATGATTGTTCCTTAGGTACTGAGAGGGAAATTATTCCTGCTGCCTTTGATGGCAGTTTCATTTCTGGACCTCGAGGAGTGAAGGTGATTTGGGCCTGCAATTTGGACAGCATATCTCTACCTAAGAGAGGTATTGGACACTCAGGTATATACAAAAACTGATGGGTTAAACGATGTCCCCCAATCTGGCATTCCAAAGGTTGGAGGAAAGACCTCTTAGCTGACTGACCAGTGGCACTTTTAATGACTACACTTTTGGATGCCTTTTTCTGCAATAGTTCTGGGAGTACTGAGTATTCAGCCCCAGTATCAATCAGAAAGTCTATTAAATGGCTTCCTAATTGGATCGTGACCGTGGGCTCCTGGAAGCCTAACTTTATGGAGTCCGGTCTTTCCTAGTCTTGGGTAAAATCCTCCTCTGCCAGTCCAATGACATTGTCCCTACTCCGTCCTTGTCCAGGTCTCTGATATCTTCCATTTCGGATCATTCCCCGTCCCCGTCCCTGGTTTCTTGGGCCGGAGCCTGGGCCTGGGCCTGGGCCTGGGCCTGGGCGTACTTCTTCCAACCTCAGGGGTTCAGGACACTCCCGCTTCCAATGACCCTCCTTCTTGCAATTTGCACATTGATTCCTTCCCAGTGGTGGATTCCTTCCCCGCCCTCTTCCTCCATTTAAGGGGCGGTAGTCTTGCTTTACTGCTGTGGCTAGCATTACCATCTTTTCCTTCTGCCACTTCTTCTTCTCTTGTTTCTCAGCCTCATCCCTATTCCGATAAACTCGGCGTGCAATGGCCATAATTTGGCTCATCAGCATCCCTTCCCATCCTTCTGATTTCTGAATTTTCTTACGAATGTCAGAAGCGCACTGGGCCACAAATGTAGCAGTAATCATTCTGCTGTTTTCAGGGGCTTCAGGGTCAAAAGGAGTCCATATACGATAGGCTTCTTGCAGCCTCTCTAAAAAGTCTCCTGGACTCTCATTTGGTTTCTGTTCTACTTCTGAGACTTTAGACATATTAGTGGGCTTCTGGCATGCCCTGCGGATACCTTGCACAAGCGTCTGGCGGTAGGTGGTAAGTCTGGCCAGGTGAATTACATTGTTTGGATCCCAATTAGGATCTTCCAAGGGAAAGTTGTCTTGGAGATGACGGTCAATATTAAAAATATTTCCCACTCTGGCCTGCTCACGCAAATATATCTGTGCCTTTTCAATTATGTCTCTCCTTTCCTCAGTGGTGAACAGAGTATTCAGGAGCTGGCGGCAATCTGTCCAAGTAGGACTATGAGTATTTATTATTGAAGTCACCAAGTCCATCATAGCCTGAGGTTTTTCTGCAAAAGATGGGGTGTGTGTTTTCCAATTCATCAGATCCGTAGTTGTGAATGGAATATATTGCAGAGTCGACGTTCGAGGTGGCCTTGGTCCAGGTAGCCCGTTAACCAGCACAGGCTCCTCAAGTGCATCAAATACTCTTCTGAGAGGGGCTACTACGTGATCTTTCTCTTCGCTTTGCTCTAGGGGCCTCAAATCATAGGGGATGGTATTTGTCCCAAGGCGTTCTTTTAGCAGCTTTATACGCCTGGCTGTATTGCTTGCTGACCGATTAAGGTCTCCCTGTAACTTCTGTAATAATTCTCTAGGACTTGGATGTACAGGAGTTTGGGGTAGGCAATCAGTTGTTTCACTAAAAGAGACTGTAGATGGAGTTCTACTGGGACTCACAGATGGAATAACCACTTCTGCTTGGGCTTTATTATAGGCCTCCAATGCCTCCTGAAGATATTTATCATAATCTATCAAGGAATCAAGTTCTGTGACTCCAGCCCCATTATTCATTCCACTTTCTTGCCTTGGGGTTACAACTGGTGGAGTGTTTGGATTAGGCTCCCTTCGATGTGGAGCATAGGGTGGAGGTGGAAGCAGCTCTTCCTCTGGTCCCTCAAAAATGGGTTTGAGTTTATTTGGCAAAATTCCTTTCCTGGCTTCGGCTTTTACAGCCAATAATTTGCATCGTTGGACTTTGCATTCCCTTATCCATGGAGGATTTTTATTTAATGTGCTCAGCCAGGAATCTATATATGAAAATTGTTCTGGGCACCCTCCAATTTCTTTGGCGATGTTAGACCAAAGTTTGCTTACTAAATTTATATCAAAAGTTCCCTGAGATGGCCATCCAGTATTTTGCTTTGGCCACTCTAATTCACATAACGTTCTCAGGCGCTCTGGCGTCATTTTGACTCCATACGCCCCTGAGAAGGCTTTCTTAAAATTATTTAACATACATTCAAGAGGTGTATTTTCCCCTTTTGAACCCCCAACTCCCATTGTATGGCCCTGTGAAGTATCCACTCAGTCACTCACACACACGCTTCGTGGGGTTTCTTGCCCAGATGGAGTCGCCTCACTGGGAACCGAAGTACTACCCACTCCACACTCAGGTCAGCTACAGATTGCTCTGTACTTTCTCACACATACAATGCGCTGGATACTTCACCACACACTACCTCCCAACTTCCCCTTTTCCCCCACCAGACCACCATCTGATATACCCAACCACCTAGCGTACTCAGTTCCCACTTACTGAGACGCAGAAGTTTGATCAAGACTTCTCTTCCTCCCAATTAATTGGAGGGCCAAAACCCCTTAGTGCACTTACCCCTGGTTGGTTCCGTTTCCCCCCGGTCCGTCGCCGCCAGTGAGCAGGGTATCAGACAGACGAGACTTCTGCGTTCCCCCTGGAAAAATTTACCAGTGCGCGCTTGGGTAAGCAGTTTAGAGATCCTCTCTCTTGTACCCTGCTCAGTAGAGCGAAGGGGCTGCGTTCCAGCAGACCACTTATCCGAGTCACAGGGCACCATAAAATGTAGCACCCTGCTTGTGGTTAACGCTTAGCTGGAATGAAATATTCAACGCAGCAATAGAGAATTTAAAATAATTATTTATTTGTCAGACAAATAAATGAGAGGCACAGTGGTATATGGTTACCAAGCTCTGGCCTGCTCTCCTGCCATTATGGCCAGCACTTATATTCCCTTAATCCAGCCCCCTTTGCTCCTCCTTGGGCTGCCTCTGTCCAATCAGCCTGGTTGGATTTCCTATTGGCTGATTGCTATATCCAATCCTAAAAGATACACCCACATCCTCCTGTCCTTATAAGGAACACAAACAGCTATATATTGTTACATCTATAAATGACAAATAAGTAGTAATATATCTTACATGTGTCTCAACAAGGAATCTTAATTACCAGCTCACCTCTTGCCCTCCCTGCCCTATTGCCTTCTAAAACAAATGGTTAATCTTAAATTTTTATCTTAAACATATGTCAAGGATCTTGAGTTTCACATCAACATTGAAAGATATCCTTCATTTGAAGGTTTCTAAACAAATGTCTGGCAGCTAATATATCAGGACAGCATTTGATGGCGTCTTCTTGTCTGGCAAGAGGCTGGACTGGTGGCTGACTTAATTTCAAGATAAATACAACTCTTCTAGCATTTGTTAAATCCTTTGCATAATTACATTTAAGCCAACATATTTAATACACAACACAGATAGCCTCTTAAAAGGAATAAGGCCTTTTTAAAGTAGAGAGAGAAAGAAAGAAAAGGACTCAGTTTAAAACAGTTTCAGAAGAAGCCTCCTCCCCTTCAGCAAGCTGCTTTTCCCATTATCTGTTTAAGGAAGAAACAGCTTTAAAAAGACTTCCCAGCTAGATGCTTTAAAAAGACTTCCCAGCTAGATGCTTTAAAAAGACTTCCCAGCTAGATGTTTTTTCTCCCATTTACCTCTAGCCTTAGAAAATACAGCTCAAGGTTTAAGAGGCCCATGGTATCATTTTACTATTTGCCCATTCCTAATTATGTTTATCTCTGCTTTTTTATCTTCTGTAACATGTAGGGTCAATGTCCTGCTTTTAGTCTGTAATTTCAGCTTTTATGACTTTGAGAATTGTTTTCTGCTATCAATCAAAAAGGGGCCCTTGTCTAGGAAAACAGTGCCAGTGTTTTCTTAAGCAGCTAGCCTTCTTGCCTGGCATGAATACTTTTGAAAATCTACTTTTGAAAATCTAAGCCCTCTTTAATATACAAGTCCTGATCAAACATTAATAAAATGCAGGCTTATGCCTGATGCCTCATTAACATGTCTTGAGAATTTTTTTTTTACTCTAACTGGTAAAAAGTGTGACTGAATTGTTAAATATATTAATGTTGACAAGAGAAACAATTTGTTTTTTGCTTTGTAAACTTGCAAAAGGAAATGACAGCTAGACATTCTATTGAGGCAACTGAAACCCAGGTTTAAGTTGCCATTTGGCGACTCGCTTCCATATCTGAGTTTCTAACAATGGCGTTGTGGTCCAGCTGAAGAGCGTCATGCTGGCTACCCTGTGGCCCTCCAGATGTCACGCGACTGTGACTTCCACCACCCCAGACTGTTGGCTGTGCTGGCTGGGGCTGATGGGAGTTGGAGTCCACCCCTCCCCCATGCCTGCCCTGGATTGTTTCTGCTGGGAATCTGCATCTATCCTGCGCATGACGGCTGCTTCTGCCCTGCTCCCTTCTGTGAGTTACTCTGAGCTCCTGGTTATGTTCTCCTTTAAATGCAAACTGAGTCGACTCTCCTCCCCACTTTCATTCCAGTCTTTCCTGGGGACCGTGCCTCTGCCTGTCTGTAGTGACCTAGTTGTCCTTTGCTTGCCAGCCAGGAACAGCAAGCCAGCCAGCATCTTCTCCTGGTTGCTGTGTAACCGAGAGAAGAGCTGGCCTGGAGATGCTTGTGGGATTTTTGTTTTGTTGGATGCAAAGCCTGGGCTGTTCCCTGGGGCTTTCCTCACACACAAGGAGAGGTGGAAGCAGCCTGTAAGGCCTCCAGATTATTTTAAGCACAGCAAAGGGCACGCGAAGTAGGAGAGGCTGCTGGGAATTTGTGTTTTGGGCCCCTGCCCTTTGTGGGCGATGGATAGTTACTGAGATGTGGTCACAGATCAGTTGCTGTGGACTGATATCTGCTGCTGTCCCCCCTGACCTAAAAGGAGGCTGGTTTCCCCTCTCCACCTCACAAGAATCCAGTGGTGTGTTCTTGCTAGTTCAGAATGAAGCAGGAGGCAGGCTTGTATTGCTTTTGACTTTTGTATTTTCTCAGTATTTTTCTTTTAAGGAAAAACCAAAACCTTCATGTTTCTGTGGATGCAGATAGAATTCAGGTGTCCTGCTTGATAGGTAGATGTGAGGGCAATTGTGCATCACTTGAAAGGAAGACGAGAGAGGGCACAGGACATCATACTATTTGCACATGCTAATTTATGTGAATGGATGCATGTTTAGAATTAATTTATTATATGTACAATACACCTCCCCATAGCAGGGTAAAACTGCAGTTATATGAAGTGGAAATTGTTCTAGTGCTTTATTTTTTCCATGGAATGTTTTCCATTTCATAAGTTATTTATAGATTAGTCTTTTTTTTATTTGTCTACTGCATTTCAGTGTGGTATACATGGTTCTTTTCCACCCCACTTTATCTCCACAACAACCCTGTGAGGTGCATTAGGCTGAGAGGCAGCCCAAGGTCCCCCAGTCAGTTTCCTGGCTGAGTGGGATCTGAATCTTGGCCTCCCAGGTCGCAGTCCGGCCGCTGCACTGTGAACTGGTACACAGTCCATGCGTAACCATCAAGGGGCACCAATTACAAATCAATATGAGGCAAGCTTGGCACGTTCAGTAATGCTTGCGGAGTACAAGTAGAATGAACATGCTAAATTAGGATCCCTCCCCATGACACTGGGAAATTTACCAGGGCAAACTGAAAATTTCCTGATGCAAATTACCCTGTGCACATTGCCTTGACTTGACCAGGAATCTTTTCTGAAAAAGCCACGTCCCCTTGAACTTCAGCCAGGTGAGCCACACACCTGCTCTTTCTGTGCTCCAGATGCTAATGGGCAACATGAACATCCTCCTGCTGTACCATCTTACGGTTCTTCATCTTTTGGACTTGGACCAGACAGTCCTTCAAGCAGAAGATTCCTTTCAACAGAGGGCTGTCCTCCGTAGAAGGAGGCCGCCTGGCTGACCTGCAGGCATGGCTGCTGATGGAAGGCATCCCTGCTGCCTGCCACTGCCGAGGCATCCCTTGCATGAGGCAGGGTGGAGCACCTGCCCCGGGTGATGGATTTTGGGTACCAGCATCACCTCCGGGCGGCCAGAGTTTCACAGGAAACTCAGTCGCATAACAGGTTTGTGCAGTTAAAGTGCTCTGTTGTCCAGGCACAATAAACACACATTTAAAAACCAGAGGCTTCGTGTAGTTAGGAAACAGTCTGGGAAATGCCCCCCAAATGATGAGATGAACAATTTATGAATGGGAAGACTTATGTAACTTCCATGCAAACGATTTGAGATGAATACTCATTTTTGTAAAAATCCCATACATAAGAAACAAAGCCAATGCCCCACAAAAGTGGATGTTGCATAACTCTCCCACAAGCCTTGTGCAAGCAGACCGGGGCGAATTCCCAATAAATGGGTCATCTGGAGGGAGGATCTAGCCCACTGGGAAGTTCTCCAGATCATTAGCCTCCAGAGTCAGGATCCAGCAAGTCAGGTAAGGGGCTTGTCAGTCCAACTTAGCCAGAGGCTTGCAGGGATCAAGTGTAGCGCAGCAATCACAGATAGGGAGTAGGAGCACAGCAGAAGCCTCCTCACCCACCAGGGTGGGGACAGCAGCAGCCGTGCCTGCAAAAGGCTCAGTCCCCAGCCTGAAGAAGACGGAGAGATGCTGTCAGCCAGTGTAGTCAGCATTGAGCTTGGCGGGCCTGGGTCCTGGGGAGCTCTGGGGCCAGGGTTCTGCAGGACCTGGTGGACAGGGACTGACATTGGGGCATCCCAGATGGCATCCTTGAAGTGTAGAACTTCTGCCCCTGCCCTTGTAGTGGAAGCGCTGCAGGTGGACTAGGCAGGACTTATGAGGAATGGTCGAGGGAGTGGAGGACGTTTAGCCTGGAAAAGAGGAGACTGAGAAGAGATTTTCATATATCTCAAGGGTTGTCACACGGAAGAGAGAACTGGTTTGTTTTCTACTGTTCTGGAGGACCTGAACCAATGGGTTGAAATTACAAGAAAGGAGATTCCAACTCAACTTTAGGAACAACTTTCTGATGGGAAGAGTTGTTTGATAGTAGAATGGACTACATTGGAAGATGGTGGACTCTTTTTCATTCTAGGTTTTCAGACAAAGGTTGGATGACCACCAGTCAGGGATTCTTTAGCTGTGATCCCTGCACTGTGGGGGGTTGGACTAGATGACCCTCGGAGCCCCTTCCAACTCTACAGCCCTATGGTTCCATGTCTCTGCATATCAATTGCTGCTCTTGTGCTCCTGTCCCACTTGGGGGCTTCCCACTGGGCATCTGCTTGGCCCCTGTGAGAGCAGGCTGCTAGACTAGGTGGGCCCACTTTGTCCTCTTCTTAGGACAGCTGCGAGCCCAGATGCCAAGCCGACTCAGGGTGGTGTCTGACGGCATTGCAATGCGTATTTCAGTTGCGTGTGTGGGTGGATGGTGCTGTCAGTGGCCGTCCAAGGCTGCAGCCTTATCTGACAACAGCAGCTGGGTTGGAAAGCTGCCCACTGTTTACATTTCCCACAATACCATGGAAGTTTGCTCATTTGGGGCATGGTGGGAAATGCAACACAGGTGCATTGTGGGAAATGCAAAATAGGGGCATGGTAGGAAATGCAACACAGGAGCATAGGAAGCTGCCTGATACTGAGTCTGACCATGGGGAGCCAGCTGGTTGCACGGTATGGCTGCACAGATTGCTGTACCACAGCAAGGACACAGAAAAGATGGCCAGCAGCTTCATGTCTCTCTCTCTTTCTGGAGGGGGAACAGCTGTTGTGGAGTGACATTTCAAGTGGCCACCAGATGGCGCCGTGTCATCTAAAGCCACTCCAGATTGGCTAGATTGGGGTTGGAGCAGCTGCAGCGCTGCTCTCCCTGTGCCAGTTGTTTCTGCACTGGAAGGAAGCAATTCTTTGAGCTGAATCAAGGATGCAAATGTGGCTGACTTGCAGGTATCTGCTTACCTGCAGAACTTATTCTGCTGCTGCTCTGAGTGGGCCCTGAGATCCAGTCCTCCTGACAAATGCAAATCCTGCTCCCTTGCTTCTCCAGCTTTGGGGATTTGGCCAGATACACCATAGTCTTCTGCACTCTTAGGCCTAAGCGGTATACTTAAAGTGGCTAGGAGACTGAGCTACAGCTGTTCAAATCTTATCTTCATGAGGACGTTGATAGTTGGAGTGGGTTGCCTAATACTTTCTTAGCCGCTGCTCCCCCACCTGGAAATGGAAACATTAATTCTGACCTACTTTACAGGGTTGCTGTAATGAGAAGGAGGGAACATATGCATGTGACATGATTTGAACATTTGAGGGCCTTCTGTATTTATTGTGGGTCCCACTCCAGACTGCAAGAGGATGCCCTGATATAAAAATACCCTATAGCACATAAAAAAACTAGCATGTCAGAATTCTTCTTTTCAGCATGCCAACTTTCCAAAATTGTTATGGAGACTCCTTTGGCACTGGCCAAGCCAAGGTTCACCACATCAACTGTTACAGCCACGCTCTTCACAGCCTCAAAGGCTAGAAATTTGTCGTCGTCGTCGTCCCCCCCCCAGGTTGATGTTCCCAAGAATTATACTCCCACTATCACATTCCTCACTTTTTCTGGACTTGAACAGAATCCCGGAAAACAGCCAGCCTGCTAAAGCTTCTGGCCTCAGGTTCCAATATCTTTTTTGTCTGAGGTTCCTGACATAAATTGTTCTTAAAATTGCATCAAGTGGTCCGTGCACCTAGCAGACCTTATTTTGGAATGAAGCTTTTCCTCTGCTGCTTTTTTCTTTAAATGACTGTGCAGATGCTCATTCTGCGTTAACTTGCCCCCTCCTTATCAATCTCCCAGTGCATAGATAGTACTTCTGCTGTTGCATTAGAAAGACAGTCGGGTGTCTTTCTCTCTAGAATATTAACCCATCTCTCAGGCCTGTCAGGGGTGTCTCTGTCCCAAAGAGGATCCCATAGCTAGCTGCATGTGGTGGAGGGGGCATTCACTCATTCCTCCAGCCCTGACAAGAAAGAGCAATGGGTTGAGGGAGGTGAGATGTAAACAGGCCAATCAATGGGAGAGTGCATGGAAGGATGTGATTAAAGTAGCAAAGTAATTGATGGAGCAAGACAGATAAATCTCTCCAGGTTGGAGCCTCTGCCATCTGCAAATAGCTAACAAAAACAATTAGTGATCCCTGTATTAAATCATTGCATGCTGCCTGGCTTTGACGCCCTGATGAATGACAGCTGAACTAGGCCTTAGCCTAAAGATGCGCAAACAGTATCCGTGCGAGGTCTGTATGTGGGTGCTTTCACTCTGAAAGGGGATGCAGCACAGTGTTAAGTGGCCAGAGTCTTGGATTGGGACCTGGCAGGCCTGGATTCAAATCCTCGCCCAGCCATGAAGGTTAGTAGGGTGACTTTGGGCCAGTCACTCTCTCTCAGCCTAATTTGCTTTACAGGGTTTTGTAAGGATAAAATGGGAAAGGAGAGAGCCATAGATGCCACTTACAAGTCAATTGAGGAAAGGTGGGATATAGAGATGTGAGGATGGATGGAGGGATGGATAGATAGATGAATGAATGAATGAACGAACAAACAAATGAATGAATCCCTCAAAAATCCTCGTTTCCTAGCTTGAAGGGGTAAGATGCAGGACCGTGGCAGTCCAGGACAAGCCATTGTGAGTGAAGAAAATAATAGGGAGTGAGAGGGTTAAGTGCTCCAACACTCCACCCTCATTGAAAGAAGGGGCAACTCCCACAGCTGCTTTTCCTTTAAAACCATAGCAACTCTCTTTATGAGAAGGCAAAGCGCTGGCCCTTTTAACTCAGTATTGTCTGCACTCCAGGGTTTCACCTGCAGATGAAAGGGATTGAACCCAGGAGCTGCTGCATGTGGAGGAGATGCTCTACCACTGAGCTACAGCCCTCGGCTACAAGGGACTTACATGGGAAGCTGTTGTGAGCTGTTAAGTTTTGTGGCCTTACTGTCAAGGCCAAAATATTACATAGACTCTTCTGGGCACTTTCAGGCTGGTGTTATTTTTGGGTGGGATTCCATCACTTACTGCCAAGTTCAGGTTATGCAGTTATTGCTAATTTTGCACTCTTGAACAACAAACCCCTTTGTGGTAATTGTACCACTCTATTCTGCCTTGGTCAGACCACACCTGGAATACTGTGTCTGATTCTGGGTACCACAATTTAAGAAGGATGTTGGCAAGCTGGAATGTGTGCAGAGGAGGGCAACCAAGATGATCAGGGGTCTGGAGACTAAGTCTTATGAGGTATGGTTGAAGGAGCTGGGTATGTTTAGCCTGGGAAAGAGGAGACTGAGAGGAGACATGATAGCTATCTTCAGATATCTCAAGGGCTGTCACGTGGAAGTGGGAGCATGCTTGTAGGACTGGAACCAAGGAGATTCCAGCTAAACATCAGGAAGAACTTTCTGACAGTAATAGTTATTCAGCAGTGGAATGGTCTCCCTTGGGAGGTTTTTAAGCAGAGCTTGGATGGTCATCTGTCAGGGATGCTTTAGCTGAAATGCCTGCATTGCAGGGGGTTGGGCTAGATGCCCCTCAGGATCCCTTCCAGCTCTCAGATTCTATGACTTCCTCCAAAAATCAGGGTGTTTTTTTTTGCAATAAGGAAAGTGATGGGGAAATGATGGGAAGTGTGGGATAGAACCTGTTTTGACATAAAGTCCTCTAACCTTCCTGCAAGCAAATCAGGGTTAAATGCTCAGTGAACAGGTCCTCTGCAAGCACAACCCTGCCACCCAGCTAGGTCTGTTTCCGAATTCCCAGCATTGTCAGACCCTTCAACTTATAAATTGCACAAGCGGCCCTTCCCTTTCCCCATGTAAAGAGGAGGACCACCAGCAGGGAGCAAAGGAGGAGCAGAGGTAATCTGAGGACCACTAATCTGTGTCCCTTTGTGGCAGGAGAATCTTCATGCATCTTTTGTATAATGTCTAATTTCGCACTCAGAAGGAAGTGGAGAAACATCTTCCTGGGGTTGAGAAGGTGGACAGGGAGAAAGAAGCTTTTCTCCCCCTCGTCATACCAGAGCTGTGCCTCTTTTTGCCATTTTGATTTCTTGAGGGCAGATAGCTGGAGGTTTGGCCTTTGTAGCTTTCCTGGTAGCTCTTGGAATTGTTGTATGAAAAGAAAGTAAATGTGGGTGGAATTCCAGGAGTCTTCAGGAAGGTTGCAGAACATTTCAGGCAAGCAAATACTGTGTGCAGTGCAAACTCCTTGTCCTTACTTACTGAGGACAACTAATCAATCCATTTCCTGTCTTTGCCAGTTTCAGAGGTATTCATTCCTAAGTCTGTTCCTTCTAGCTTCTGTATCATTACACATTTTTTTACACATTGTACGGCAAAATTAGGAAAACTGCATTCCAACCTGCATATTAGACCAGGAAATGTGAATCTAGTTGGTTCACTTGAATATGCAGACTGGAATTAAATCCTGTTTGAGTTCTCTGTGGCCCCCGGATCTGCTATTCAACTCTGTGCTGCTGTTTTATATTCCCCTTTTTAAATGGCTCTTGTCTGCTCTCCCTTCCTGCCCTTCCTGTGCTTTGGGGCTCTTTCCCTTGGCCAAAGCGGGAAGTGCAAACAAGTAAGCATAAGCAGTGGAGAGAAGCCTTTTGGACAGTGAAAGGCCAGCGGAGATGACCTGACAAAAGCTTGAAGATTAGTCATGCTTTGGCCTGAGCTGTGCAAGGGCCTCTATCTCATCTTTATTGTATAATCTTTGTCAGTCTCCTTCCCCACGCAAGGAGACATAACATCCATTAAATCATTCTTAAGAATGAGTGAAAACAGTGCAAGACTTGAAGGCGAAGATACCTTTGTGTCTGTGACGATGCTGTAAATCCTAGAATGCAGATTTCTATTGAGAATTGCAGAGGGGCATTCAAGATACTGAAAATTAGCAAGGCTTCTACTCTCCATGGAAAATATATATATGCTGCCAGTTTCTTTATAAGGCTAAGGGACTTGAGCTGCAGTCTGGAAAGTGCTGCTGCCTCTGGGGTGGAATTTCTTTGCTGCTTCCCACTGATCAGTATGGGACACAGTCCCTCAGGAAACTCTCCCATCACTGCCATGTTGAAACAAATGTGACTCACAGTTCTGGAGCTCCCCAGACTACTCAGAGCTTTTCCATGGAAGCTGATTCATTAGGGCAAATACGTTGATGCAAAGGACATAAAAGAGATATATAGAAAGGAGAATTCCCTGGATGCCAAGATCCAGGTTTGGGCCAACTACTCTTGGGTGAGAAAAGCCCAGCAGAGATTTTAAATCACAAAATATGCAGAGTGGCAATATTGACTATTAGACCTTTAAAATATGAGTTCCAAAGTTTCCCTCTTCCCTAGCATAGAAAAAGATCACGTGTTTGGTAAGTTAAAAATGGTTTACTTACAAACTCCCCAAAGGTCAGATTCATAGCCATATCTATACAGCATTCAGAAAAAGTTGCTCAGGCAGAAAAAACTTAGTTTAGTTCCAAAGTACTGAAAGTTATTGCTACAGGAACTCCAGAGTGGCTTGTAAGAGCGATGCAGTCTGAGCTTGGGGCAACTAGTTTACAAACTTAGGAAGCTGCCATAGACTGAGCCAGACCACTAGTCCATCTAGCACAGTGTTGTCTACAGTGGCTGACAGTGGCTGGCTGGGGTATTTAAGCAGGAGTCTCTCTCACCCCCACCCCCTGGAAATGTTGCCAGTTGGCCCTTCTGCATGCACAGCAGGTGCTCCACACCTGAGCTACAACCCTTCCCTGATTTACAATGCAGACAATGACAGGGACCTTGTAGGTAACAAGCAACTAACAAGTGTCTGGGGCAACCCAGTCAGATGGGCAGGGAAGAAGAAGAAGAAGAAGAAGAAGAAGAAGAAGAAGAAGAAGAAGAAGAAGAAGAAGAAGAACACACAGTGACAACAATAAAAGCAATAGCCTATTTGCAGGGCTATTGTGAAGATTACTGGGCTAATGTATGCAAATTGCTCTGCCCACTAGGAATGCACTCTACATTAGGCTAGGAATGTGGAAAGCTACCTTAGAGCAAGGTGACAAAAGGTGCGGTGTAACATTTTTAATCTTAAAACAACGCTACGTCAATGCCAAGGCTTATTATCTGCTTGGTCTCCTGGCTACATCTGCCAGTGATGCTTTATTTAATGGCTACAACAAAATCATCCCAAGCCGTGAGCTTGTTTATGGACTGTGTTCTGTGATAAGGCAAAGTTCATGAGCTCTGTTGTCCTGCCTTCTGTATAATCTCACAGTCCCAGAAGGGGGGCCTCCCCTGCAGCAGGCGCTGCAGCATCTCTGTGCCTGCCGATTATGGTGTGCCCCATCTCAACTTCTATCTGCCACTCCTTCTATCTGCCGCTCCTGGTGTGGAGCGTCTGTGTGGCTGAAGAAAGTTCAGCAGTGAGCCTCATCCTTTGAGTGTGCAGCCTGAAAGCATTGGGGGGATCCACTTGCTTTCCTGGAGCAAGCAGCGGCGATGTCGGGTTCCATATGGCAATGGAGCCAGTGCAGAGTAAGTATTGGTACAGCAGATTTTGCTTGGGTGTCTTTTCAATCCTAGACTTGACTTAGAGCCCAAGGGCTGGATCCGGCCCAATCGCCTTCTAAATCTGTCCCACGGATGGTCTGGGAATCAGCGTGTTTTTACATGAGTAGAATGTGTGCTTTTATTTAAAATGCATCTCTGGGTTATTTGTGGGGCATAGGAATTCATTCATTATTATTTTTCAAAATGTAGTTCGGCCCCCCACAAGGTCTGAGGGACAGTGGAGCGGCCCCTGCTGAAAAAGTTTGCTGACCCCTGACCCAGAGGCAGGCAGGCAGGCAGGCAGCAGTGCTTTTTCAAAGAAAAGAAAAGAAGGTGCCAGTATTCACCATGCAGTTGTTGCAGGAAGTGCCACACTTCTAACATTTGGGGGGAGGGATAGGGGCCAGTACGGTGTACCCTTGAGTACCCCCAGGAAAAAAAGGACTGGCTGGAGGTACCTCCTTATAGTAGCAAACTGATTTCCTGAGGGTGGACTCTAATGTAGCCAAAGCAGCATCACCCACACTCAAGAGAGAGGTGTCCGCAGGCTTTTTGGAAGGAGCCTGGCTTGCCTTGGTATAGAAGGCACCACTATTGCTAACGGTCACACAGGTTCTGCAGGCTTTTGAAATGCAACAGAAACCTACAATACCGGCTGCCTGTTTCTGCACTTCTTTTGCTAGCTGCTGTAGACAGGTTTGGGTGCAATCTGCTCTGTGTCTGAGTGATGGTTGCTGTTTTGGATCCTGGTTCTGCCCCTGGCAAAACTTGTGTTTTACCATGGATCGGAACAAACAGCAGAAAACCCAATTGCCATTTGTGCCGATTCAACAGTAAAATGCTGGTTTTTCTGAGAGGAGCGCTGGGACAAAAAACCGAACCAAATCACCACGGTCAGACACAGAACTTTAAAGCACGGACCTGTGCCTCAAAACGCAGCACTAAAGGAAGTCTGGATGAGCTGAGAGAGAGAGAGAGAGGGAGAGAGAGAGAATTAGGGACTCCCTGCATTTCTTGCATTCAAAGCCACACTCTCCAGAGTAGCTGGCAAACCTCCTTGAAGGCAAGAGCCAGGGCTGGTGCTTTGAAAGCCTTGCTGCCCGGCCACCAGCCTGGATATGCTGAGCTGGCAGGAACTGGCTGCAGGAAAGACGCCTCCTCTTTGCACTTGCTGAATCCTTCTCGTTGGTTTGCTGCCTTGCCAGAGTTCTCTCTTTGGGCTTGGATAGATCGCAGCAGACAGTTCTCTGCTCTGAGCCTTCTTCGTCCAGAATGTCTAGGCCAAGCAGGTGTGAACTTGTCTTGCTTCCACCCGGCTAAAAAAGCTGAGAGGGAACAGATTGGTAGAATTAATGCTCCGTTAGCAGACTTTTGCTGGGAAGCTGGAGGGAATGGTTTCTGAAATGGGTTCCCTGTGTGTGTGTGTGTGTGTGTCTGTTGTTGCGGAGGTTCTCAGCCCCACCCATTTCAGTCTGTGTTGTGGCTTCTTCCTCTGTTTGCTGGTGGTGCTAAAAATCCAGGGTCAGGGGACATGACTGCTAAAACTGCCTCTAAGCTTGCTCCAGGGCATTTTGCAGTCTATTGGGGGTATATTTTTGCTGCTCTCTTGATTGATTTGTTTTGCAGGTTATTGTATGGCCCTTATTGCAACGCATTGTCCCCTTTTCTAATATTTTGGTCATACTTTGTGCTTTCAAAATTTTGTAAGTCCATCATAAGCTGGGAAAGCAACACTACAGATCCCTGGGGGCTGCACCACTAAATCAGCAATGGAGTATTTTTTGAGAGGCTGGCACCCCAAAAGCTTTGCTTGCAGAGTGCATTGAAATTGCCTGCCTCCAGAAAAGCGGCCTTCTGCATGAGTCACTGTTGGGAGAAAGCAGGTGCAAGTCCAAGTCAAAACTTATTCAGAGATGCGTCAGTCAGACTCAGTTGAGGGTATGTAATTCTGCAGCATCTTTACACTGGTCAGAGCAGGGTGATTCCTTCTGCCCAATGCAGCAGGATCATGCAGAGATGTAGCAGGCAGCCTCTTCTACAGAGGAGCAGAGAAAGTGGTCTCGCACCAAATCTGAGCGCTTGCAGTACCTGCTGAAGGCCCCAGGTTGAATCCCCAGCAGCATCTCCAGGTAGGGCTCAGAGAGAACCCTGCTTGAAACCCCAGAGAGCTGCTGCCAGTCAGTGCAGGCATTATAGAGCTAGATGGATGAAGGGTCTGACTCATAAAAGGCACCTTGCTATGTTCCAATATTGTTCCTCTGTGCTGCCTGCCCCCTGCCTCCCCTTGTAGCCCATCCTGTCTCCCGGTTTATGCCTGAAGCGTGGAGAGGAGGGTTGGATGACTAGGCTGACTGGGGGCAAAGGCAGGGAGAGCCATGGCTGCCTTACCTCCTGCAGGAGGGGCCCCATTTTCTGGGATCCGGCTATTGGCCCAGGTTGCTGTGGCCTTCTGGAGCATCTCCTTACCTTGCTATTTGGAAAGTGCCACCCATGTCAGGTTTGCTGCTCAGAGATTAATGAGCAAGAACTCCTTATCAGAGTTCTAGGAGCTTTTGGGTGTGAGGGCGGCTCCTGCACACACTTCGGCATGGTGCTGAAGACTGATTAACGTTACCAGCCTTCTCTAACCTTGTACTTTCCAGATGTTTTGGACTGGCACTCCTCCTCCTCCTCCTCCTCCTCCTCTTCTTCTTCTTCTTCTTCTTCTTCTTCTTCTTCTTCTTCTTCTTCTTCTTCTTCTTCCCTTGCCTGCATATTTCCTGCTAATTATTCAGAGCCCCTCCTTTCCCTGGGCCCGATACACAGATTCCGCAGACACCTCCCCCCACCCCTCCTTTCCCTTTGGTTACTCCTTTCTTCAGTTCCCTGACTCCCAAGCTCCTTTGCATGCCTGCTTTCTGGGCCACTGCCTGCTTTGCCCCAACTTCCTTGAAGTGTCTTGTCTCTTAAGACGCCCCCGGCCCCAACCAGGGCATACAAAGCCTGTGTTGCGGAGCGGCTAGAGGAGCCTTGCTCAGCCTTCCGTTCCCAGATGTTGTTGGACTGGCACTCACATCATCCCTGATTGCTGCCGCTGCTGGCTGTGGATCATGGGAGTTGTAGTCCAACAATGTCTGGGAACCTAAGGTTGAGAAAGGCTGGGTCAGAGTGTTGGACTAGGACCTGAGAGACCAAGATTCGAATCCTCCCTCAGCCACCCAAAATTCACAAGGGGGCCTTGGGCCAGTCACACTTTCTCAGCCTAGCCTTCCTCATATGATTGTTGTGAGGATAAAATGTGGGGGTGAAGACACAAGACATATGCAACACATTGAACTCTGTGGAGGAAAGATGGGGTAAAAAGACAATAAATAAATTAAAGCTCCTTCCTGAGCTTGTGCTGTGAGGTTTCTTCTTTGAGTTTCTTGTTTTGGTGCCCTTTCCCCCGTCTTCCAACCACCCTCCCTTCAGGCTTCTCTTTTCCAGTTCTTCCTGCTCTGTGTACTTCCTCTCAGACTCTTCACTCATACTCCTTAGGTTCCCTACATTCTGAGACTTCTCCCTAGTTCCTCAGCTTCCCATTGTGTGAGGTTTTAATTCCCAGCCAAATGGACCACTTTCCCTCGCCTCACAAAAGTTGGACTGCAAGCTGCTAGATTCTGTGAGCAACGGAACATTCTGAGCCTCTGCCCCAGCTCATCCAGTCCGTCTGAGGGGCCTCGCAAGTGTCTCCTGCGCACCGAACGGTGGCTGTGACTTTGGTGCCAGCCCCTGGGGCAGGCGGTCAGGGGCCATCCTTGGATGCGCCACAGTGAGACTGTCCTTAGTGACCCCAGCTGTCACAGAGCCTTACTCTCGGAGGCTGGCTCTTTCTAAAGCTAAGTCCCCCCCACTTTGCTGCCTGAGCAGCTTCAGCATTTGTATCAAATTGCAGCAAAGGAGTTTTGTGTTTCTGGAAACAGGCCTCCTTGCCAGTAGCTGCCCGGCCTGTTCAAAACTCGTTTTCCCCACCATCAAATTTGCTAAAAGTGGGAGATCAAGATGGTTGGTCAGAGGGAGCTATATGAAGGTTTCAGCTGGCAGAAGGGATGGCAGAAAGGAAGCCAGGAGGTTAGGAGAAAGCTCTGTTGGCTGCTCTCTTTCAGCTTTGTTGGAAGCAAGAGGCATTTCACGTATTGCAAAGCCAACACAAGAGGCGTGCAGGAAACAGGCAAGCATTCACCAGCCTTGGGTCCTCCTGAGGTTTTGGACTACAGCTTCCGCTCATCCAAAACATCTGCAGGGGACGAGACTGATGTAGAACGTCATGTGTGACAGTCTCTCGCACACACGTTTTTAACTGTGTGTGCATGCATGTGTGTGTTGCCTGTGGCAATCGGCAGACACATGAATTCTTTTAATGAAGGATGGCAGTGGCGTCCAACCATGGTGGCTTCTCTCTCTCTCTCCTGTTGAACGTGATCTGCCTCTGAGCACATGTGGGGAAAGCCCTTTGGGACTTTCCCTGGGCATCTGGCTGGCCATTCTGAGAAGAGAATGCTGCGCTAGGTGGACGGACGATTGGGCTGATCCAGCCAAGCTGAGGATGATGGCCATCCACGTCGATGGCTTTCAAGGAGGGTTAGACTCCTTTATGGAGGGCGAGGCAGGCAGGGCCTTTCCCTGCTTGTGATTCCCAGCAACTGGTGCCCAGAGGCATCCTGCCTCCAGCAGTGGAGATGGGACAAAGCAATAGCAGCCGTTGACGCCCTCCAGGAAAAGAATCACCCTGCCAGGGAAGGGCCATATCCAGGGCTCACTAGAGTCATGAGCCTAGAACTCGCTAGAGGTTCCAGCCCCTCTCTGGTGGGCGCCATCAAGGGAGGTGTTCCTGGTGAGTTCTGGCACCTCTTTTTCTGGATAAATAGCCCTGGTCCTATCTCAGCAGCAGAGCCTCTGCCTTCCATTCAGAAGGTCCCAGGATCAGTCCCTGGCATCTCCAGGTGGGGCTCAGAGTGTCACCTGCCTAAAAGAAGCACTGCTGCTCAGACAATACTGAGCTAGATAGACCAGTGGTCTGATCCAGTATAAGACAGCCTCCTCCTGTGTTCCTAAATGTCCCTCCCCTGCTTGGTGTGATTTGTTATTATTTATTTGCCATATTTATATACTGCTTTTCAGGTGGATCTCACCAAGCAGTTTACATAAGACTGTTATTAACTACAGTGGTACCTCGGGTTACAGACGCTTCAGGTTACAGACGCTTCAGGTTACAGACTCCGCTAACCCAGAAATAGTACCTCTGTTTAAGAATTTTGCTTCAGAATGAGAACAGAAATCGCGCAGCAGCGACACGGCAGCAGCGGGAGGCCCTATTAGCTAAAGTGGTGCTTCAGGTTAAGAACAGTTTCAGGTTAAGAACGGACCTCCGGAACGAGTTAAGTTCTTAACCTGAGGTACCACTGTATAGAGTGGATGCAATGTAGTAGCAAATGCTGCAATCCTAGGCATGTGTCTCCAGACATTAGTCTCTGTTAGCAAAGTAGCTGGAATAAAGCAGACATAATCCAGGGAGAAACTGCTAACTCCCAACAGACTAAAATCTCCAGCCAGTCAAAGTCTGCTTCCAGCCGCACCAGCAACAGAATTAACCCCATAAGTCACACAAACTGAATGGTCCCTGCTGTTGTACTTCCAACTATCTCCCTGTGTTCAGTGGGGCTTACTCCCGGGCAAGTGCACACAGAACTGCTGACTGAGAGTCTGAGCTGTGGACCAGGAAGTCCCTGCTGGCTGGCGCTGATGGGACTTGTCACCCAAAGCATCCTCAGGGCACCATGTTGGTGGAGGCTGGAGGGTCCCAGGGTCAGATTCAGTTTCAAGCAGCTTTAGCAGTTCATAGCCATGAGGAGTTAATGAACAATTCCCATTATGGCTTTGAAGATTAACAAAAACCTAAGTACGCTTGGCTGCCTCTGCTTGCATTCATCCCTTGTTGCTGTTCCTTCTTGCTTTAAACTATAAGGTCCCTGGGGCAGGGTCTCCATCAGGGATCTATCCTCCTGTTTTCCTGTCTCTCTCTTTACGTTTGCTTCTCCTGCTTTGTGAAAACGGCTAAGTGCATTAGAGGGATCCTTCAGTCAAATGCCCGTGTCTAATCTAACATCAGGTTCATTTCTTAATTCTGCTGGCAAGAAATAAAACAGCAGCAACTGATGGATACTTGTGGAGTAATTCCGATTTTGGAAGCTGGGGCGAGGGGGAAAGAACAGCACGAGACTCAAGGAAAAGACCTGCAGAGCAGGCAGCCGTGAAATCTTGGCCAGGGATGAGATGACACTTAGCAATGCGCCAAGCCACACTGGTGCTTGAGGGGTCTTGACTGTAGAGGCACCATTTTGCCATTAGGTGGAAGTGTTGAGTTTTCTTGGTTTGAGGAAGATCGCTTGGTGCTAAGACATAAGAGCCCACATCAGGATGCACTTCTGAGACTGCAGACGAAAGGAAGCGGCTGGTTCCAGGCTAGATCCATGGGCTAATTGCCTGTGAGCAGAAAGCGGCATAGAGGCTGGAAGAGCCTTAGCTCAGGGGGAGCACCTGCTTTGCATGCAGAAGGTCCCAGCAGGTTTAGTCTCCGCATCTCCTGGTCCAGCTGCAAAAGACTCCCTGCGTAAAACCTGGAGAGCCACTGCCAGCCAGTGTAGGCAGTACTGAGCTCAGTGGGGAAATGGTCTGACTCTGAATAAGACACTGTCCTCTGCTCTTGGGTGGGCTACGTTAGGAGTCAGGCAACTTCCTGATGGGAAGATGGCTGTTGTCTCTTGGGACACGCATGAGAAGCTGTGCATTTCGCCAGAACAGGGGGCAGGAGTTGCCTTTGCTCTGGAAGTGGGTTGTTCTGACTTCTAGCTTTATTTTAGACTGGATTTTTGTAGGGCTGTGATCTCAGCTTCTCATTACTCAAACCACAATTTGGGGCTCAGGATTCTTTCATTCTGGGTGTATGTCTTTTGCACCAGGCGCCATTCAGAAGAGCTTGGGGTAAAGAACTTAAGAAGAGCCCTTCTGGATGCAGCCGTCTTGCCCAGCATCCAGCCAGATGCCTCTTTGGAGTTTCTGGCCTTTGAACTCAATGGGGCTGTGCTGAGCGCCTGCTCTCTGATGCAGTCCAAAAACCGGCAACTTGACACACATGCTGAGTACAGCACCAGACGTCTTGTAGCTGATAAATTTGTCTGCTTCATGAAAGGTGGAATTCTCTAGAACCTTTCCTTATCAGTCCAGTGCAGAATTATGTGGAGTTGGGTGGAACTGCTGGGTGATGGCATCTGTCTGGGAAAGCAGCCTGAGCTGCCCTGCTATGTCCATTGCACTTTGCAGCATTTGATGCACAGAGGTGTTGTGGTTTTTATTTTATTTTATTTTATTTTATTTTATTTTATTTTATTTTATTTTATTTTATTTTATTTTATTTTATTTTATTTTATTTTATTTTATTTTATTTTATTTTATTTTATTTCTTGCTGTTCCATTCCAAGGACCTTGGGATGCAGCTGGCGTTACTCAAAGGGTGACTTGGAAGCCCTGATTCTTTATGTGTTTTGTTCTTTCCTTCCCTTGATCTAAAACATAGTTCAGGCCATCAGGGTGGGGAGGACCAGGGTGAGGAACACTGTCATCCCCCGTCAGATTTCCAGTCTGCAGCCCACATCTGCCTCCCCTTGTTTGATATTTCACTTGTGGTGCCTGCTTTCACTTGAAGTGAGTTTAGAAGGCTGCTGCCTCTGTGCCACAAGCCCTGCTGCTGGTCTGCTGAAGGAACAAGCCTTAAGGCAGCCTTTGCCCACCCAGCACCTGCAGGAGTTTTGGACAACAACTCCCATCACCCCATAAAGGAGCTGATGGGAGTTGCAGTGCACCAGGTTGACAAATGCTGGCATGCTGTGGCGGGTAATGCTGGGTCTCTACCCTGAACCCTCCGGCTTTCTCCAGGCTCCCCCAGCACCTTTGCCACCAACGGGACCATTTTTAAAATCCCGCTTTAAAAGTCAAGGTTGGCACTGATGCAAACCCAGAGAGTGTTGTTTTCTAAATCCTGCAGTGCAGTCCAGAGATCCAGATGCCAAATTGCTTCCATTACTGGATCCCTGGAGTGCCCTCTCCTTGCAGAGTCCATCACTAAAGGCCATGGCAAGGTCATTTGCACGGAGGGGAGCCTCTTCCTTAACATGCTCTTGCATCTCCAGCTTAGACTGGAACAGACCCTGGACTGAGACAGATGCTGTAGCTCACGGGTGGGGAACCTCAGCTCTGCAGACGGAATAGGGCAACTGGGCCTCCCTCTCCAGCTCCTGAGACTCTCCTCTGGCCACACCCTTTCTCCCAGAGCACACTGGCCCTGCTGCCTGTCCTTTCCTGTGCTTTTTGCCAGGCTGCAACATGCTCTGGAATTGTGATGTGGGCTCTTCCCCTTACGATGTTCTTCACCTACATGCCTGGGATGTTGATGCGCATGTCTGTGTGCACACAAGCAACCCACACGGCAGGGGCAGCAGCTGTCATGCCACCAGGTGATGCTGGGATCCCCCTCCCCCCAGCCCCAGTCAGCATAGCCAGGGGTCAAGGGGGATCGGAGTTGTGGCCCACCAACCTCTGGGTGGCTTCCCTTTCCACACTGCAAGCCCCAGGTCTGTGGAATAATGGAGCAAGCGCCATCCCAGTTCTACAGACTCTGTCTGGAATTTCTGCTTCTGGTGATGCAAGAGTTTGCCAAGCCTGTGTAGTGGAGAGGAACAGAGACAGCGGGAAAGCCCATGTGGCATAGTGGTGAGATTTGAGCATTGGGCTAGTTTTGGGCGATTCTTGGCTGAATCCCTCCTCCTCCAGTCGTGCTCACTGGATGTCCCTGGGCCATTCACTGCCTCTCAGACTAACCTACCTCACAGGGCTGTTGTGAGGAGAAAACAAGGGAGTGCGAGAAACGTATGCCACCTGGAGCTTGGAGGAAAGGAGCATACAGTGCATACAAAGATGATGATGATGATGATGATCTCGTTGTACGTACATTTCATGCCAATGTACAAAATACAATAAAATCAGCCCAAAAGCCGTTTAAAACAGCACAGGAAATAATGGCAGTTAAATTAAATACCTTTCTTTCTTTCTTTCTTTCTTTCTTTCTTTCTTTCTTTCTTTCTTTCTTTCTTTCTTTCTTTCTTTCGCGATCACTCGTAGCCGAGTAAGATTGTCTTCCACGAACACGGTTTTAACAATGAGCCTGTAAGTGACTGTGGAGGCCAATTCTGGATCCACACATCCTTTCACAGTGGGGACATTAGTTTCCGGGGGGAGTTGATCACGGTGTGGCTTTGCCAAGCGTGCCTTCCTCTTAGCACATTTCTCCCTTGCGTCCTGAGTTCGAGTGTCTTCAAAGCCCACCTTTGGTAAAGGCTGTTCTCCAACTGGAGCGCTCGCAGGCAAGTGTTGTTGTTGTTGTTGTTGTTGTTGTTGTTGTTGTTGTTGTTGTTGTTGTTGTTATCTCCTTGTACATACATTTCATGGCAATGTAAAAATACAATAAAATCAGCCCCAAAACAGTTTAAAACAGCACAGGAAATAATGGCAGTTAAACCTAAAAACAGTACAGAGCTGACAGCTGTGGCAGAGAGTCAAGGTGAGAAAAACGTCTTCATCTGGAAAGTGCAGTTTGTGGGTTCCTGTCACATCTGGACAGGAATGCTGTTCCACAGAACATGAGCAGCAACACTAAAAGCCCTGCTCTGAGGTACTGCAGAATAACCGCTTGTGGGATCTTCGGAACTTGCAGGAGAAGCTTTTTCTCAGACCACAGTGATCTACTGGGGATAAAAGGGATAAATCTCAAGTAACCTAGTCTTGAGCTGTATAAGTTAGTACCAACTTGACCCAGTAGTGCTTGGGGGTGGGGGGGGGAGTATTGCCTACAAATGCATATTTTAAGGACATTAAAAACACATTATATTAGGGGGGGGAATGCTTGCAAAAATGTGTACATTAGGAGAAACTCTAAGCAGAAACTTAAAGAATAAATGGATCAAAAACTGATGTGTAAATGTGGGGAACTACACTGAAGAAATCGGGAAAAGGAGTTGGGAGAAGCCAAAATTGACCGAGTTTGCCCATCCCTGTTTGTGCAGGAGAGTCTCCCCTGACAAGAGCTGAGCCCCTTGCCTGCCCCTGCTTTAGGCACCAGAATGCCTTGGCCTGGCTCTGTTTTGCTTGTGGCAAGCTTGCCACCCATTGATTCCCCTGCCTGCTGACTGGCATTCCCCCTGAGGTCCTGGCACCTGCATCTCTGCTGGCACCCCCCCCCCCCGCTGCCAATGGGTTGGCAGCCAGCAGCCGCTTGTTGCTGAGAGTCAGGCAGCTATTAAATATCCCTGCCTGACATCATGATGGCAGGAAGAAGAAGGAGAAGTGGAACATCTTCCATTAGCATCTGGCTCACCCTGCAGCGGCCACAGAGGCAGGAGGAAGGCAGCCTATATTTTTAGACAGGATGCAACGCAACTTTCCGGCTCACCCAAAGGTGGGGAATAGCTAAGGGAGGAAGAGCGAGAGAGGGAGAGATTGAAGCTGGGCTCAGGTTTCGGCTCAAGCGCTGGGCTATGGCAGCACGGCAAGGGAAGTCTGGGCCAGGCAGTGCTGTGAGTATGAAATGTGCTTTTCCTTCGCACAAAGCCTCCTGTCCCTCTGCTTTCACCCCCCCCCTGCTTCTCTTGCTCTGGAAATTGCCTGCCTGTCAGAACTGGGGGGTGGAGGGGGGGTAGCATTTCAGCCCTCAAAGTTCAGTTTGCATGTTGCTTCACATGTACTTATTTATGTGTCTCTCGAGGGCAGGGGAAAGCTCACACAGAAGGGGAGAGTCCATCTCTCCCCCCCCCCCAGCTGACATACCAAGCCACCCTTTCGCCATTTCTGAGTTGCCTTACAGGCCTCTGGAGTGAGAAATTCCCTTTTGGCTCTGCCTAGTTGTTTGGACCTTAGGACAACATGTAAAGTTCAGGCCAGAGGGTGGTGGCAGCTGCAGAGTCTTGTCCTCCAGCAGATAAAAAACTGAGCAAGCAGAAGGGCCCACAAGAGTTGTCTTAGACAAGCTCCTAAATCCATTTCTGCACGGGGGAAACAAGCAAACTGATGTCCTCCTCTGTCCAAGTTTAGTGAGCTTTTCCCTGGTCCTCTTTCCACCATCTCTCTCTCTCGCAGTCACCCTTTGTGGGGCCACACTCACTACTCTGCATGGAAGGGCCAGTGTTCCTTGGTTGCAGCTGTTCCAGTACGCCTCAGCGACGGCATGCAATCTGTGTGTTTGCCTTCAGATGGCTGAACTGCAAGCCATCCTACCCCTGTGGTTGCCCAGTGCAAAGTGAGGGACACCCCCTCCTCTGTGCATTGCAGAGAACTTGGGGGCAGGAGAGGTGTGTGATTTACATGGAAACTTCAGCTTCCTGAAACAAATCACAAACCAAAACACACACTTTGGCAGTTTGCAATGCAGTTCCCCAGACAAATAATGTGTACCACGATGCATACTTACATACGTGAAAGTGTGCATGTAAATGCATATATTAGTAAGACTAATATACAAAAATGCATTGTGGTAGAAAAATTTGCTTGCAAATTTTGTTAGACAAAATTGCATACAATTATTCATATGATGCATATATACAAAGTGGTATATACAAATTGTGTAACAGTAATATATATATATATTAAAATGCTGATGAATTTTCATGAAGAATCTTTTTTTAAAAATTGCAAACTGATGCAGAAATGCAGAGAACTTGGAGCTGGAAAAACTAGTGAAATAAAGGGAAATTGGGATGCTCCTCCTCCTAGGGCCAGAGATGACCTTCCCCCAAGGGCTCTAGCATGCTCTGATAGGTGCGGGTGGGACCAAGCTCTCTCTCCCCACACCTCCGCATTTCTCTCTACGCCACAGCCTTTGGAGATACTCGGAAGCAGCTGGAGAGATTCCTGCCACTTCTGAAAGAATCTGAAGCGAAGGGAGAGCCTGGTTGCTGTCTTCTCCTGAGTCCTTTGCAGGTGCCAGAGGACTTGGATGAAGAGCAGGATGGAGTGGTCATCGTTGACCCACAAGCAATGGCTTCAGTCGAGGCCAGCCAAAATGTTTGAGGCCCCCGGAGATGGATGCATCCCATAGGCCTGTAAGAGGTAGACCGTTCACTTGCAGAAGGCCTTCTCCCACATTTGCCATTGTGGGGCTTCGTGATGCCAGAACAATATCAGGGTGGCATACCTGCCAGAATCTCACAGATGCTGGCATCAGAGGCCTTCTCTTGGGTACTTATAATGGCCCAAGGATCACTCACTACCTGAGCACCCTCCCTCCATCCCTCCCACCTGATTTGCAGGG
The DNA here is from genome assembly GCF_965112155.1 of Podarcis liolepis. NCBI lineage: Eukaryota > Metazoa > Chordata > Lepidosauria > Squamata > Lacertidae > Podarcis > Podarcis liolepis. Next base: position 1,250,360 of record NC_139561.1, on the reverse strand, counting down.
GACCCTCCTGCACTTCGTAAAGAGCAGCTGAAGCTCAAAGAGACGATTTTGATGCGCACGTGTGGTGGTGGTGGTGGTGGTGGGGAGAAACTAAGGGCTATAGCTCAGAGGTAGAGCATCTGCTTTGCATGCAGAAGGTCCCTGGTTCAATCCCTGGCATCTCCAGGGAAAGCTAGGAGAGACTGTCTGAAGCTTTAGAGAGTCCCTGCCAGTCAGTGTAGCCAATACAGAGCTAGATTGACTGACTGTCTGACTTTGTATATGGCAACTGCCTGTATTTCTGTGCTGGAAGGGTGTGCATCAGGATGGAGAACCTCAGACACCAGGGAAGTCCCGTGCCCCTTCAGACTCCTGGGGACCTTCTTCAGACCAGATCCCCTCCCGGCCACGGCCTCTCTTCCCAGGCCACACCATCCTCAGGCCTTGCTTCTCACCCTCCTGGATTGCTTGTTGTCAACTCTGGCTTGCCTCAAAGGGGGAGGGGTGGGGGAGGGAGGGGTGTATAAGCTATCCTACTGTACAAAAGTAATGTTTTAATTTGTTGCTGTACCCATGTTTGCCTCTGGCTTGCCCAACACTGGCATGTGGCCTCCAGAAGATTGCCTGGAAGAGAATGTGGCCCTTTGGCTGCAAAAGGTTCCCTACCCCTGGTCTGCAGGCTAGCACCATTTCTCCTAAATACTCAAAATAGTAATAGTGGTTGACCAGGTACCAGTGGAATAAAACAGAGGAGGGAATGGATCTGGACACGTCATTCTGGAACATGAAAGGCCATTTTATGAATGACCCAAAGAGGCTGGATTGGTTTGTGCCAAATGCTAATTGGCAGTGGTGAGGCTGCCATTTGGATTTTCTGCCACATGCACCCAAATGCGTTCTGCTGGCCTTAGAGGTTGTCACTTTTTAGGAATATGGGAAGCCGGTCCCTCTATTTCTCCATGTGCTGCAGGGATAGCAAGACATGATGTTCCCCAGATGTTGCTGAACTGCAGCTCCCATCAGCCTCAGGCAGAAGTCAACAGTGTGACGCGGCAGCTAATAAAGCCAATGCAATTCTGGGCTGCATCAATAGGAGTATAGCATCTAGATCAAGGGAAGTAATAGTGCCACTGTATTCTGCTCTGGTCAGACCTCACCTGGAGTACTGTGTCCAGTTCTGGGCACCACAGTTCAAGAAGGACACTGACAAACTGGAACGTGTCCAGAGGAGGGCAACCAAAATGGTCAAAGGCCTGGAAATGATGTTTGGAGGTCTTTAAGCAGAGGCTTGACAACCATATGTCAGGAGTGCTCTGATGGTGTTTCCTGCTTGGCAGGGGGTTGGACTCGATGGCCCTTGTGGTCTATTCCAACTCTATGATTCTATGATTCTATGATTCTATGATTCTATGATTCTATGATTCTATGATTCTATGATTCTATGATTCTATGATTCCCTTCTTAGGAGAAGGAATGGAGCTCAGTAGCAGAGCATCAGATTGGCCTGCAGAAGGTCCCTGATACAACCCCGGCATCTCCAGGCCGGGCTGGGGAAGATCCTTCTCTGAAACCCCAGAAAACTGCTGCCAGCCAGTGTGGATTATGGGGAGCTGCCCTGTGGCCTTCTAAATGTTGCTGGACTCAAACTCCGATCAGCCCCATCTAGCTTGGCCACTGGTCAAGGAATTGGAAGTTGTAGTCTAGCAACATCTGGAGGGCTGCAGGATAGCCAAACCTCATGTAGACCATAGTGAGCTAACCAAAACAGGAATCTGGCTCAGTGTACAGCAGCTTGCTGTCATCACCTGCTTCCTGACCCTTTTACCTGGAGATACCAAGAGTTGAACGTGGAACCTTCTGTTTGCAAAGTGGGCTTTCCACCGCAAAGTTAGGGCTAGTACCCAAAGCTGAGAGAGCTTTGATTGTCACTTTAGAATGGATCTAGTACCCCTTCATGGATCACTGCCTTGCCGTGGCAAAGGGGCTTGAATAACTCAGAGAAGCTATGAACTATGCCATGCAGGGCCACTCAAGGCGGACAAGTCAAGGTGGAGAGTTTTGACCAAATGTGATCCACCTGGAGCAGGAACCAGCAAGTCATTCCAGTATCCCTGCTAAGAAAACTCCATGGACAAAGACAACAGGCATATAAAAGTTATGACGCTGGAAGATGAGCCCCTCAGGTTGGAAGGCGTCCAACATGCTACTGAGGAAGAGCAGAGGATCTACAAGTAGATCCAGAACTGATGAAGCAGCTGGGCCAAAGCCGAAAAGTTGCTCAGTTGCAGATATGCCTGGAAGCGAAAGGAAAGTCCAATGCTGTAAAGAAAAATATTGCATAGGAACCTGGAATGTAAGAACCATGAACCTGGGTAAGTTGGATGTGGTCAAAAATGAGATGGCAAGAATAAATATTGACATCCTGGGCATCAGTGAACTAAAATGGACGGGAATGGGTGAATTCAGTTCGGATGACCATCATATCTACTACTGGGGGCAAGAATCCCGTAAAAGAAATGGAGTGGCCCTCATAGTCAACAAAAGAGTGGCGAAAGCTGTACTGGGATTCAATCTCAAAAATGATAGAATGATCTTGATACGAATCTATGGCAGACCTTTGAACATCACAGTAATCCAAGTTTATGCACCAACTACTGGTGCTGAAGAAACTGAAATTGACCAATTCTATGAAGACTTACAACACCTTATAGAAATGACACCAAAGAAGAAGGATGTTCTTCTCATTATAGGGGATTGGAATGCTAAAGTAGGGAATCAAGAGATAAAAGGCACAACTGGCAAGTTTGGCCTCGGAGTTCAAAACGAAGCAGGGCAAAGGCTAATAGAGTTCTGCCAAGAGAACAAGCTGGTCATCACAAACACTCTTTTCCAACAACACAAGAAACGACCCTACACATGAACATCACCAGATGGGCAGCATCAAAATCAGATTGATTATATTCTCTGCAGCCAAAGATGGAGAAGCTCTATACAGTCAGCAAAAACATGACCTGGAGCTGACTGCTGCTCCGATCATCAGCTTCTTATAGCAAAATTCAAGCTTAAACTGAAGAAAGTAGGAAAAACCACTGGGCCGGTAAGATACAATCTAAATCAAATCCCTTATGAATACACAGTGGAAGTGAGGAACAGGTTTAAGGATTTAGATTTGCTGGACAGAGTGCCTGAAGAACTATGGATGGAGGCTCGTAACATTATACAGGAGGCAGCAACGAAAACCATCCCAATGAAAAGGAAATGTAAGAAAGCAAAGTGGCTGTCCAACGAGGCCTTACAAATAGCGGGGGAAAGAAGGCAAGCAAAATGTGAGGGAGATAGTGAAAGATACAGGAAATTGAATGCCGATTTCCAAAAAATAGCAAGAAGGCCTTCTTAAACGAGCAATGCAAGGAAATAGAGGAAAACAATAGAATGGGAAAAACCAGAGATCTGTTCAAGAAAATTGGAGATATGAAAGGAACATTTCGTACAAAGATTACCATAATAAAGGACAAAAGTGGAAAGGACTTAACAGAAGCAGAAGACATCAAGAAGAGGTGGCAAGAATACACAGATGAATTATACCCCCGGTAGTGTGGTTGCTGACCTTGAGCCAGACATCCTGGAGAGTGAAGTCAAATGGGCCTTAGAAAGCACTGCTAATAACAAGGCCAGTGGAAGTGATGATATTCCAGCTGAACTATTAAAAATTTTAAAAGATGCTGCTGTGCTACACTTAATATGCCAGCAAGTTTGGAAAACTCAGCAGTGGCCAGAGGATTCGAGAAGTCTACATCCCAATCCCAATCAGTCTACATCCCAATCCCAAAGAAGGGCAGTGCCAAAGAATGCTCCAACTATCGCACAATTGCACTCATTTCACATGCTAGCAAGGTTATGCTTAAAATTCTACAAGGCAGGCTTAAGCAGTATGTGGACCGAGAACTCCCAGAAGTACAAGTTGGATTTCGAAGGGGCAGAGGAACCAGAGACCAAATTGCCAATATGCCCTGGATTATGGAGAAAGCTAGAGAGTTCCAAAAAGACATCTACTTCTGCTTCATTGACTATGCAAAAGCCTTTGACTGTGTCGACCACAGCAAACTATGGCAAGTTCTTAAAGAAATGGGAGTGCCTGATCACCTCATCTGTCTCCTGGGAAATCTCTAAGTGGGACAAGAAGCTACAGTTAGAACTGGATATGGAACAACTGATTGGTTCAAAATTGGGAAAGGAGTATGACAAGGCTGTATATTGTCTCCCTGCTTATTTAACTTATATGTAGAATTCATCATGCGAAAGGCTGGGCTGGATGAATCCCAAGCCGGAATTAAGATTGCCGGAAGAAATATCAACAACCTCAGATATGCAGATGACACAACCTTGAAGGCAGAAAGTGAGGAGGAATTAAAGAACCTTTTAATGAGGGTGAAAGAGGAGAGCGCAAAATATGGTCTGAAGCTCAACATCAAAAAACCCAAGATCATGGCTACTGGGACCATCACCTCCTGTCGAATAGAAGGGGAAGAAATGGAGGCAGTGAGAGATTTTACTTTCTTGGGCTCCATGATCACTGCAGATGGTGACTACACGAAATTAAAAAATGCCTGCTTCTTGGGAGAAAAGCAATGACAAACCTAGACAGCATCTTAAAAAGCAGAGACATCACCTTGCCAACAAAGGTCCGTATTGTTAAAGCTATGGTTTTCCCAGTAGTGATGTATGGAAGTGAGAGCTGGACCATAAAGAAGCTGATCACCGAAGAATTGATGCTTTTGAATTATGGTGCTGGAGGAGACTCTTGGGAGTCCCATGGACTGCAAGGAGATAAAACGTATCCATCCTTAAGGAAATCAGCCCTGAGTGCTCACTGGAAGGACAGATCGTGAAGCTGAGGCTCCAATCCTTTGGCCACCTCATGAGAAGAGAAGACTCCCTGGAAAAGACCCTGATGTTGGGAAAGATGGAGGGCACAAGGAGAAGGGGACGACAGAGGACGAGATGGTTGGACAGTGTGCTCGAGGCTACAAACATGAGTCTGACCAAACTGCGGGAGGCAGTGGAAGACAGAAGTGCCTAGCATGCTCTGGTCCATGGGGTCACGAAGAGTCGGACACAACTAAACGACTAAACAACAACAACAACAAGTGCCCTCTACTTGCCGCCTCCGTTTTGTGGCCCCGGCTACGTTCCAGGAAGAGTCTACCCTATCTTTGCATATTTCACTGTGCAAAAATGGGTGGAGTTATTTCCACCCTTTCAAGCAGTGGCAAGGAGACAGTTCTTCTGCCCAACCCTCTTGGTTATGTTGCCACCAGCAGAAACCCTTTAGGGTACAGTCTCTGCCAGCAATGGCCCAAGATGTTTCGTTACCTGAGGTGAAGCAGACGATGGTGCCATCCCATGACTAAAGAGTGCTAAAGAGCAGGTTTTTGGGGGAAAGTGGCATGGCAAAGACAAAAATGGTTGGACTCATGCCTAGAAAGCACAGGACAAGCAGAAGCATGGATGAGCCCTAACAGGAGACATGGCAGAGGTGATGTGTGGTTTGGAAAAAGTGGATGGGCAAGCAGAACTGTGGGCTTCACTCCCATGGGAAATGGAGATGGCCTTAAAAGAAGAGTAGACAAATTCTTGGAGGATCAAGGTTTCCATGGCTACTACGCACCGTGGCTGTGCTCTCAGGCTTCCCATAGGCATTTGGCTGGCCATTGGGAGAAGAGAATGCTGGGTGACGTGGGCCATTGGCCTGATCCAGAGGGCTCATCTTATCTTCTGACGACAGGACAGCGTCCTTCATTGTAATGTAGGCTAGCAGGCTAGTGCAGGGCAGGCTGCGTGGCACAAACACCTCTGCCCTCCAACATCTTGCCCTTAGTCCTCCATCACTTGGCTGCCCTCCTCTCCAAGCACCCGCTGCCTGAGGTGGCTGCCTAACCCTGACCAATGGCAGGGCTGGCGCTGTTGTCCGCCATTCAAGACCAGGGGGACCAGTCCTGGCATGAAATACCATGGGGTCATAAGGCTCTGTCTCATACAGAGTCAGGCTGTTCTTTCATCTAGCTCAATATTTATCTGCACTGACGGGCAGAATGGAAGGTGGTCTTTCTGCATGCAGAGTCAGCAGCCCCTACTTAGCTTTTAGGCATGGAGGAAGCTGTCTTAAAGAGAGCCAGACCATTGGTCCACCCATCTCTATAACTGAGTAATCGGGGGGGGGGGTCCTTTCCCAGCCCACCTGGAGACGCCAGGGATTGAAACCTGGGATGATGTTCACGCAACAGCCGTGTTCTCTTCCCACTGAGCTGTGGCTTTCTAGGGCCTTTGCACAAAGCCTGCCTCCATTCACAAATCTCTCTCCTCCCTGTGGTGCCAGCTCTCTCTTGCCTCTCCCCTCTCCTGGACTCGAGAGGCCTCCTTCTCTGGGCCAGGGTCCCACATAGGAAGTGTGCAGTTAATTATAGCCAGAGCATCTTGGTTATCTCATCTGCTCGGACACCTGCCTGCTCTACTTTCATTTTGAGAAGTGTAAGGGGGGGAGGGGGGGTTTCCATTCCCAAAGGCTTATGCAAGAGTTCAAATTTGGGTAGGGTCAAGCTAAGCAGCAGAGAAGGGACCCACGTCCGTTTTCAGTGCTAAATGCAGGCTGTTGCTCTAGTCTGCGGGGTCTGCCCCTCCTGGGTCCGAGAGGGACACTGTTTCCCTTTGAAGAAAGCTGAAAGTGGCTCTGGAGCTCCTCCGGATGACCTCTGCTTATGGGGCATGACTTGCTTGCATAACGTCCGTGTCCAGTTTTGTCTGTGTCCTGAGCATTTTTTCCGATTTGTTGTGGGGCAGACATAGGACAGCAAGCCTTTGTCCCTTTTTGCCTGTGCTGGGGTTGCACATCTTCCTCTTAACCATTCATTAATTCCACACTTATCAGTGCATTTCCTTGTCAGTTTTCTAACAGCAAAGAGTCCGTTTGTTTGTTTGTTTGTTTTAAAAAGTGGATTTGTTGTGATAGAGCAGTGTTTCCCAACCTTTTTTGGGCAAAGGCACACTTGTTTCATGAAAAAAATCTCGAGGCACACCACCATTACAGCCCCGTGACCTCAGCGCGCAGCGTCACGCCGGGAGGGACATGAATTGCTAGCAAATTACATAATCACCTCCTTGAGGGCTGGCTCATCTTCTCCGAAGGCAGAACCCCATTAATTAACAGGACAGACTCACACCATAGCCAAGACGAGGGGGGAAAACCTCAGTCATGCACAGTCATGCACATGTGGGGGCTAAATGAGGACGAAGACCGGGCAGAGAGCAGGGTTCAAATCACCCCACCTGGCCAGGACAATCCCTGGGTGCTCCCTTGGGCCATTCGCCTGACCCACCTCGCAGGGCTGTTGTTGCGAGGATAACACGGGGAGAACCACGTGCGCCCCCGGGAGCTCCTTGGAGGAGAAAGCGGGCGATGAATGCAATGCACGAAATATATGAGAGGCGACCAGCTTTTGCAGGTGAGGGGCCCCCGCCAGCCTCCGCTTCCAACACCCGGCGCAACGACGCCGAAGTTTCCCCCCGGGCTCGGCTCGGGGAGCAGTGCTGCTCCCCCCTGGCTCCCCTTCGCCCTCCCGGCTCTCTCTGCCGCCCACTGGGGACCCCCCTCACCTGCCAAGTCCGGAGCGGTGGAAGTTGCATGCATGCATGCAGGGCGCCGCGTTGCCATTGCATTGCACTCCATGCAACGCCTGCACGCATGCATTGCCTTGCACGCCCGCCAAGGGGTCTCCCCGCGGTCCGATGCGTCCCCTCCGGCGCGGATGCAGCATTGCAAAAATAACCCACCCCCGACGCAGCCCTACCTGGGGGGCAGCCTCCGCCTCCGCCGCTCCGCCTCCGCGGGGATCCCCGGGCTCCATCCTGCCGCCCGATCTCCGCGGGGGCGCAGGCAGGCTGCGCGGGGTCTGCGCGGAAGAGCCCCTGCCCGCCCGGCCGCCGCCGCTGCGCTCATTCCATGGCCGGGAGAAGAGCGCTTCAAACAAAACGCCCGGCCCGCCAGGCCACGCTGGGAAACGTAGTTTGCGCACCCCACGCGGGCGCAGAGCCCAAGGGCGAGGGGACTACGGATCCCGGCAGCCCCCGCGCCAGGGACGGAGGGGGAGAGGCCGGGTGCAGGGATGGAGGGACGGGTGGGCGAGCGAGTGAGTGAGTGGCAGCCGCCAAGCCTTGGCCGAGAGCCAGGAAGGGCCTCCCCGGAGGAGGAGGAGGAGGGAGGCACAGAGCGGGAGGGAGGGAACCCCAGGGGCCATCTAGTGTCGGCGCCCCAATCGAAAATTTGACTTAAAAAAAAAATCTTTCGAATTTTTTAATTTTTCCCGCGGCACACCAGGCAACATCTCGCGGCACACTAGTGTGCCGCGGAACAGTGGTTGGGAAACACTGTGATAGAGCACTTTATTCCCCTTTGAATTGCACAAACCTCAATTTCCCAGCATGTGGTTGAATACCTCCAGCAAAGTACTGATAGTCTGGAGGCGACCTCAGAGAGGCTTTGCTGCCCAGGCTGTGCAGGTGCTATTTCCTTTTGTCCTGCTGCTGTCTCTGGACAAACTGACTTAGCAGGTGTCTGAAGTGCGGGGGGAGGGGGGGCAAGCATACTGTAAAACAAAGATCAACCATGAGGCCTCTCTCAGGCCATCTTTTACATCCACTTAAAGAAAACCAAAGGGTTTGCACATAAGCATATTGTACAGCTTTCATGTTTGCCAAGGGCTCCAACAAACCAACCAACTGCCTGCCTGCCTGCGAGCCTGGAGAGCTGCTGCCTGTCAGTGTAGGCAGCGATGAGATAGATGGATCAATGGTCTGACTCAGCCAGATCTAATCAGCCAGATCTATGGTTTCAGCTGAAAATCTATTAAGTTTTTTTTAAAAAACCACCCACTGGGAAAGGAGGCACGAGGCTCTGGCAGCACTCCTTCCTCCTTCCCAAAGCTGGGGAAGCTCGAGGCAAGAGGCCCACGTCCCAATCTTTCTTGGCTGAACTTTGGAGGGTTTGCTGTAGTCAGCTATGATGCCTCTACCTGTGAACACCTGGGGAAAGCTGTAGGCAGGCTGAATGCGATGTTTCTGAAAGAGGTGAGAATTACGGAACAGACACATCACTAAAACTTAATTTAAACAATGTGAGATTTGGTTATCATATCTTATTTATAAGAATGTACCAATGTTATGTTTGTTTTTCATTTTTTGGAAAAAAAGATCTGGTCATGTTCATGAACTTACATGCTAACTTTTCTATTTACCCCTTTTTGTGAGCTGTTCTGGGCAGAATATAGGTAGTGTGGGATATAAATGCTAAAAAAAGAAGGGAAAAAAAGGCAAATGCATCTGTGGAAAGGCTGTAGTTCAGTGGTAGAGAACTTGCATTGCACACAGAAGGTTCCTCATTGGATCCCCAGCATTTCCAGGTAGGGCTGTAATCGGGGTGCCCTGGGACAAAGGCAGAGTCCAAGGTACCTCCAAAGAAAGTGGGGCTGTCCCACTTAAGACAAGGCAATTGGTAGGTCTGCTACAGCATGTCATTTGTTGACTGCATTGTGAGTGCAAAACCAGCCCACGGTCAGCTCTTGCGATAAAAACAATCTGCTGTGTCAGCCTAAGATGAGAGCTCCCAATGCTCACCCCAAATCAGGACGTTCAGCTCCTTCTCTGCTTAGCTGGTCATTGTGGCCATGCAGAGTCAGGCGGTCCTTTGGTGGACCTGGCACAAGGCAGCATCTATCTCCCTATGTATTTCTGAGTTAGCAATACTTAGGCTGGCATTATGGATGTTGTTGGATTTAGGAGCTTTGGAAGGGGAGAAATCCCTCTGAGATGTAAAAGCACAGTGATCAGTTGCAATATTGCCTTCAGTTTCATCAGCATTTAATGTTTTTGTTTAAGGCATCTGTTGGGTTTTTTTTTAATAAAATGTTAAAACTTAAAAATTTGCCAAAAACTAAATACAAAAACCCCCAACCTGTTTTGTTTTAATTCTAATTGGATACTCTGAAGCAGGAGGGGGGAGCCCTCCAAGCATCCCTGGCGAGCCTGGCCAGTGGATGAGGGGAGCTGTAGTTCATGGACGTCTGGAGGACTCAAGGTTCCCCCTGCTTGTTTTGAAGGGAAGCCCCTGAGCTCCACAGGGGAGCTGAGGAAGGACACCTCTTGCGGAGCTTCGTGTCATAAGATATGCAACGCTTCTGCTGAAAATGGAGAAATTAGATTCAGTTTACATTTAACGGTAGTAAACCTACCAAATCCACACTCTGTGAAACAATATGCAAACTGAAGCACAGCTGTTCTTTAGCATTTGTACTTTTCTGAATGTCCTCAGTGCAGTTCTCCAGAGAAGGAATGCGTGTAAAGATGCCTATCTTTGAGATCTACAGGAATAGGTCGGTATACAAATTTAATAAAGAAATAAAAATAAATATTGTAGGGTAAGTGTAAATAGCATAGAAAAGTGCATTATATTTGGAGAAATTACTTTGTAAAAATGTGTGTTTTAGTGGTGTGGGGCAGGGAAACTTGCTGCTTAGTGATATCAAGACATACAGTGAGTGGTGCCACGTGTTACGGAGGGGGAGGGGAAAACTTGGTGCAGTGGTACCTCGGGTTACATACGCTTCAGGTTACAGACTCCGCTAACCCAGAAATAGTGCTTAAGTTTAAGAACTTTGCTTCAGGATGAGAACAGAAATCGTGTTCTGGTGGTGCGGCAGCAGCAGGAGGCGGCCCCATTAGCTAAAGTGGTGCTTCAGGTTAAGAACAGTTTCAGGTTAAGTACGGACCTCTGGAACGAATTAAGTACTTAACCCGAGGTACCACTGTACGTTCATTTGCCATATTGGGCGGCAGGTCTGTGCTTCTTTTAACAGTGTTCTTCCCTCAGTCAAAATGCTGGTTAGACTTAGAAGGGTTTGGCCTCGCCTTCCCTGGGTGCTGGCTGGCACCAAGTCCTACTCCCTGAGACGCTATCTTTCTGTGTGCAAGGATTTGTTTATTTCTGTGTGGAGGAGCAATCAGGTGTGCCCCACCTGCAATCGGAATCCCAGATGCTGCTTAACCACATCAGCGAGAGCTGCACTTCACTATTGCAGGTTAGCCCAATACGCCCACTAACAATGCCTCTTCTCTTTCTCAGGCTGATGCTGCGACCAGCTTCTTACGGGCGGCACGATCTGGAAACTTGGATAAGGCTCTGGACCACTTGAGGAATGGTGTGGATATTAACACCTGCAACCAGGTAGGCCATGAGCTCTTCCCTGACACCCCGTATCCTTGGTCCACCAGCTTTTGGCTTGGTCTTGATTGATCCAGCCATGGGCTTGCGTTCTGGCCTTGGTGTCTAATCAGATGCTGTTCACGTGGCCTCGTGGTCCTCCAGCTTGCGCCAGCTGCGGTGCCAGGTAAGAGGTAGAAGATCAGCGCCCTCATTTTTTAGAGCTCTTGAGCTTCCCTCATTCTTCTGCCAGGCAGAATTTTTCTTGCAGTCTAAGCTCCAGAATGTGTGAAGTAATAATAAAAAGAGCACCCCTGGGCATGTGCAGAATATGTTTCACTCACTGCTGAATAACTATGGCTTGTATCTTGTATTTTCATGTTGTGAAGCGCCTTGAGATCTATTAAATACAAATTTACTAAAGATAAATAAGTAAAAAAGTAAAATAGATAATATAATTAGTGCACATCCAGATGGCTTGAACTTTAGGGATTGTGTGGAGGGAAGAGAGACCTTTCTTGCCATGGAATGCTTTCTGCCTTAAATAATCATTTGTAAACATATTTACCACTATGCATAAACTTTAAAAAAAATAGAGCTGTTTATAATTGTACATAAAACCAGGCAGTAAAAATCATATAAAATGTCAAAATTAGAAGCCAGCTGACTATTGTGGAAAGGTGTTTTCTTAATTGCCTGACGGAATAGAAGTGTTTTCACCAGGAGGTTAAAAGTGGAAACAGAAGGCACCTGCTGAATCTCTATGGGCAGATTATCCCGCAATCCTGGGCCCAGGACCCTAAAGGCTTGGCTTCCTGCTGTTGTCAAATGATCCCCACTAACTAGGTAGACGACCAGTGACGCTCCTGCAGATGCTCAGTGACTGAGCTGTAAGGGTTCAGGCGATCCCTGAGGTAACCTCAACCTCAGTTCTTCAGGGCTTTCAGGGCCTAGCCAGGAGAGAGTTAGGTGGCGTAGCCTCCTGCACAACAGGGTTGCACAACTGCATGGCGGAAGTTGAGTACAGAATTCTGCATCTTCATTTCTCGAGCTGAAGGAAAATGTCCAGGATTCCTGGCCTGAAAGAGGGAACCTTCTGGATCTGTGTGGAGCTGCCCAGTGCGATGAACAGTCAGAGCTGCTGGTCAAAGGGTGCCACAAGATTCCTAGGTTCCAGAGTGACCTTGCCCACCCATTGGCTCTTCTTGACCTGGATCATGGCCTGGGCAAATGATGTATCAAGTATAGAAACAAGGGAGTCGTGTAGCACCCAAATGTATCCCTCACCACATCCCTCCACTTTTACAGCTGGCCCTGCCCACCCTGGCATGTGGCCCCAGAAGCTTATTCAGAGGGAAATGTGGCCTTTTGTCTGAAAAAAGCTCCTTACTATTGCAATATGCCCCTGGATGTGAGAGGGCTTTCCTTCTTCCTGCCTCACGCGTGAGCTGTGCGGAGGTGCTCAATAAACACAATGCCGGACTAGACAGGCCTTTGCTCTGTTCCAGCAGGGCTGCTCTTATGTAGCTAAGAAGACACCTGGCAGTTTGTCTTCTTCCTGCCTGCATTTGCTTCTAAGGCGTGTGTGCTAGAGAAAGTCCAAGCTACAAGGTGACTTTTGCACGGGAAGGATTTGGGCTATTCTACCTGCTGCATAAAATATTCTGGAGAGGGCTCTTCCTGTCTCCCAGAACCCAAACAGAGAAGCCAGAGTCCTTCATTAAGGGAGAGCGCAAGAGCCAGCGCCCTTGGGGAGCCCATTTTGCATTCCCCATTGGCAGGCTTGCAGGCGAGGTGGGGGAAGGGCTCCACAGGCAGACAGTGACTCACCTGGCTCATCCCCAGAGCCACTTCTGGGCTGCTTCAGCCTGCTGATGGAGGGGGCTTGCATGGAAACCAGTTATCTGCCATCTCTGCCCTGCATGTCCTGGAGGCTCTTCCAGGGAAATAGTTGCTGGAGCTTACAAATAGGAATCTTGGTGTCACAGCGCAGTTGGGCACAGAATGCCCAAAGTGAGGAATCAGCTCTTTATTGTCAAAAGTGCACTTAGCATGTTAGGGAAAGACATGTCCGTCCCATCTCTCAGCTGCTCCCAGGTGTGCACCCAATGAAGCAGCTGCCACAACAGAGAGGCCCCACCTACCACCTCCGCTTAGGTATCTCGCCCACCTGAGCTGTGTGCAAGCAGGTGAAGGCTGCATCAGCATGCAACCTGTTTCTGCTCCTCCCTCTCCAGTCCTTGTCTGGTCCTGGGAGTCAGGGAGCAGGAGAGGTGGGAACGTGATCTGACTCAGTGGAAGTAGCAATCGGGCTGAGTACTACCCCGACTGTCACAAAAGCAAAATTCCTAGTTATTTTCAGACAGCTTCAGGTGTGCTTACCGTTCCTTATCAGATGATGCAGCAGGAGGGGGGGAGGGCGCTGTTTTTTCCTTCAGTAAAAATTGCTATGTTCTTTTGCCCCGCAGCCCCTTACTGCCCACCCCTACCTCCAGAACTCTGTGGAAATGTTTAGGTGGCAGTACTAGGTATAACTAAGGACTGACCCATCCTTCCTCTTGCCTGCTGCTTTCCTTCTTCAGCGCTCAGTTGACGCAAACGGCAAATGGAGGCTTTCCACAAATTGCTGTTTGCTCTGATTTAGCCCTAAAGAGTGGGTTTTCCATGGGAAAAGAGCAGGGCAAGGGGAAAACCAGTCAGACCTGTGCCTGGAAAGCACAGGGCAAACAGAAAGCTGTCCTTTCTTGGCATGGGAAATACGGAAGTTTGGGCAAGTCCTAAGGCGGCTTCTCTGTTCCTATGATTCCTATGATTTATTTTGTGCTATTTATTGATTGAGTTTGTATAGCACCCTTTATCCATAGATCTCCGGGCCATTCACTACATAAAAAATGCAAGATAAAAAACACAAAATACATGATAAAAACAAAAACAAGCCAATAATGCCCCTCCTCTATCTCTGGGCTCTCAAACTTCCTGGAACAACATCAGAACATAGCAAGAGCTCTGCTGCATCATCCAGTCCAGCATTTGAGGCCATCTGCAGAGCCAAAGACTGTAGGAAGAGCGTCTTGGCACCCTTTTCTCACAACGGACGACTTGATGTCTATGGGTGCCTGCAAGCAGGGCCTGAGCAGCCCAGCAGACTCCCCCCTGGTGTTTGCTAGCAACTGGTGCTCCAACACACGCTGCCTCCAGCAGTGGAGGCGGAAACGTAGAAACAGAGCCGCCCAGGCTAGTTGCATTGAGTAGCCTATGCCCCAGGAAGGGGTCAATTAAGGCCACCCAGGTAGAGAGATGCCCATCACTGCCTCTTGTGGAAGCACATTCCGCATAGGAGCTCTACAGGATCAGGCCAATGGCTCACCTAGTCCAGCATCCTGTTCTCTGAATGGCCACCCAGAGAGATGCCCCTGGGAGGCCCACAAGCGGGACCTGAGTTCAGCAGCTCTCTCCCCCCCCCCCGTAGTTTCCTGGTTCGCTTATATATAGACACCTGGCTTGAGAGCAGCATATGTGAAAAGGATCTAGGAGTCTTGGTTGACCACAAACTTGACATGAGCCAACAGTGTGACGCGGCAGCTAAAAAAGCCAATGCAATTCTGGGCTGCATCAATAGGAGTATAGCATCTAGATCAAGGGAAGTAATAGTGCCACTGTATTCTGCTCTGGTCAGACCTCACCTGGAGTACTGTGTCCAGTTCTGGGCACCACAATTCAAGAAGGACACTGACAAACTGGAACGTGTCCAGAGGAGGGCAACCAAAATGGGTCAAAGGCCTGGAAACGATGCCTTATGAGGAACGGCTAAGGGAGCTGGGCATGTTTAGCCTGGAGAAGAGGAGGTTAAGGGGTGATATGATAGACATGTTCAAATATATAAAAGGATGTCACATAGAGGAGGGAGAAAGGTTGTTTTCTGCTGCTCCAGAGAAGCGGACACGGAGCAGTGGATCCAAAGTACAAGAAAGAAGATTCCACCTAAACATTAGGAAGAACTTCCTGACAGTAAGAGCTGTTTGACAGTGGAATTTGCTGCCAAGGAGTGTGGTGGAGTCTCCTGCTTTGGAGGTCTTTAAGCAGAGGCTTGACAACCATATGGCAGGAGTGCTCTGATGGTGTTTCCTGTTTGGCAGGGGGTTGGACTCGGTGGTCCTTGTGGTCTATTCCAACTCTATGATTCTATGATTCTATGATGGTGGCTGGAACATAGCCATCATGGCCACTAGACATGAATCTGCCCAATCTTCTTCTCAAACCATCCAAGTTGGTGGGCATCACTGCCTCTTGTGGGAGTAAGTTCCATAGTCTAACTCTGCGCTGCGTGAAGAAGTCCTTCCTTTTGTCATTTCTGAATCTTGTAGTTTGCTGAAGTTGCTGAGAACTCTCTCTTGGAGATCCCTTGTCCCTCTCACACAACTGCATTTCCAGGAGAGGGGAATGACTATGAAACCAGGTCTTTGTGTCTGCTGTGTGGAGATGTGGCTGCATGCTCACTTCTCTTTCCCTTGCAGGCTTCCTAGAGTCATTACTCCCTTGACTCTGCTAGGGAGACGGTGTTAGCATTTCACACCTCTGGTGTGTAATTAACCTGCTTCTGAGCTCATGTCAGGAACATGTCTGCCCAAAGTACAGCATGAGTTAGAATGCAGTCAGCAACAGAGAGGCTTGCATTTCTCTCAGACAGCTGGAAGCAGTCGGCTGTCAACCCTCCCCCCTTTTTTGACAATGAAATGAAGGCAGCCCTGTTTAGGGAAGCTTTTAATGTTTAATATACTATTGTATTTTAATATTCTGTTGGAAGCCACCCAGAGTGGCTGGGGAAACCCTGCCAGATGGGCGGGGTATAAAAATTATTATTATTATTATTATTATTATTATTATTATTATTATTATTGCCATTAGCAGAGGGTAGGCTGGAGAGAAGCCAACTCTATCAAGAAGCACAGGGAGGCTCGGAAGGCAGGAGGGTAAGCATTTCTTCACCGGAAGAGGAGGCAGTTAACCCCATGAGCCCAAGGAGGAGACGCATAGGGAAAATATTAGACAGAAAACAAACCCAGAAACATAAGGGTCATAGGTTCAGAATATTCTGCAGAAGCAGGAAGCAGTCTTCAGAAGGCTCAACTGAATCATAAGAGACGGGTGCTCGGCTAGAGCATCAGAGGCTAATTGTTTGCTTTGCAATAATTACGACTTGCGTGCTGTGTTATCAAGACGGCAGCCTGGGCTCCTGACAGCTCAGAGGTTATGTGACCTTGACCTTAATGCTAGGACCTTGGGCTGCTTTGGGCCACAGAGGTGCATGTTCTGGACTAGCTCTGACCAAGCATCTTCAATGAGGAGAAATTCCCATTCGGAACATATGTGTGCCTATGGCAGCTTCAAGATGGCGGCCTGTTTAGTGGTGCTTTCATTTGGATTTGTTTGTGCAACGTTTGTAGGGGTGGGCTGTGATGTTGGCTTTTTATTGAGCGTTTGTTCAGATTTGTTTATGAGAAAGTGTTACCTCATACTTTCTGGTGCATTATCCTGTCACTTTTCTTATTGCAGAAAAAGTTCAAGGGGAGGGAAGTGGATTTGTTGTCCAAGTGTGCCAGATCACCTTAATGGTGCAACCTGAATTTGCCCAGAAGCAACTGAATCCCTCTTGCAAAACAGCAGCAGTCTCAAAGTGCCCTGTGTCAGAGGTGTTGTCAGGTCAGGGCTGTGTCTCAGCAGTGGAGCACTTTGAGTGCTTTGTGTGTGGAAGGTCTCAGGTTCAATCCCTGGCATCTCCAGGCAGGATTGGGGTTGTCTTCTGTCTGAAACCCTGGAGAGCTGTTGCCAGCAGTGTTCAGCTACGCAGAGCAGCACTCTGACTCTGCAACAAGCAGATTTCTATAGCCCTGTGACTTTGGAGCAGAGCACCAAGGCCCAACCTAGCAGAAGAAGCAGGAGATGATCAAACACAGCAGGCTTGGCCTACTTCATTAAATAGAAAAGTATTTTATTGTTTTATAAGTGAAGGTTACACCTGTATACAAGATTAATAGATTAATAGAACATCCAACTGCTATTTAAAAAACCAAGCTCCTCCCTCCTTCTATAGTCCCCTTAATAGCCCCCATTCACTTAGGGCTTTGGCCACTAGTACAAACACTGTGAATTGGGTCTGACAGCTCACAGGCAGTCCAGTCAGCACATTGCCTTGAGGATGGGGGTGATATCATCTCTTGCCACACCATAAAGTAACTGCATAGCGTCATTCTGCATGAGCTGCAGCTTCCAAAGAGCTGCCCATGTAGAGTGCATTGCAGGAATCTATCTGGGAGGTGCTTAGAGCATGGATCACTGAGATGAAATGCTCTTGGGCTAGGAATGGGTGTACTTGGCTGTAAGCGCTCCTTGCAAGTGACGCCACCTGTGTCCCGCCAGAGAAAGCTTTGCATTGAGGAGCACCTCGCAAGCCATGTTCCTGCTCTCTCAGGGGGAATGCTACCTTGTCTAGAACAGGCCAACATCCCCATACCTAAAACTGAGCACCACTTACTCACAGGAACTCCATCTTGTCTAGATTTAGCTTTAGTTTATTGCCCACCCTCTCCAGCCGTCAAAGCCTCTAGGCTGCTAGTTTCAGCACTCAAACAGCCTCTCCTGATTTAAGTGGGAAATGGGGAGAGAGCCGGGTGCTTTCTGCATGCTGATGAGACCATGCTCCAAATCCCCAGTTGACGGGTTCTAATGGCTTCATATAGACATTAAACAGCATGGGGGACATGATGGACCTCTGAGGGGCCCCACGATCTAAAGGCTGTGGCTCCAAGCAGTTGTCCCCCCGTGCTGTTTCCTGCCAAATACGCTGAAGGTAGAAGTGGAACCACTGCAGTCCAGTGCCTCCATCTTCCTCCCACCCCCGGAGTTGTTCCCTGAGGACACCATGGTTGATGGTTTCAGAAGCCACTGAGAGATCAAGGAGACCCAACAGGGTTGCATCTCCTCCCCATCTCTCTTCTGATAAAGTTAACCCAGCTTGCTCCCTTTCCATTCCCGGGCTTGGAGGAAAGTTGTGTTTTGGTTTGTCTAGAGCGAATTTGGTAAGTTCCAGTTTAAAATGCACACAGAATGAATTCCTCCCTTATCCCTAATTTCACTGCACAACCTTCCCTTGAAGCAGCCACTTCACTTTGTGGTCATGTTGGGTGGTTTTGTATCTTGCTGCACTGCTGTTTGATCCTGTTCTGCTGCGGAAGGAGATGTGTTCCTCTGGAGAGTCTCTTTCCCCCCAGCGCAGGCACAGGCACAGGCACAGGCACGAATCCAGCCCTTGATTCTGGAGGCAGCTGCCGTTTGTTCTTAATTGGGAGAGACTGTTGTGCTCATTATCATGAAGTGCCGCTGTCAAGCCGGGCTCCCGCCCCAGAAGAGGAAGGGAGGCCTTGTGGTAATGGATGCACACACACAGCTCCTGGGTAGATTTTCTTCCCCATCACTGATCAGAAATAAATACTTATTCAAGGTGCCCCCACCCCAGCTCTTTTAGAGAACTGAGACCAAAAAAAAGGGGAGAAGTCTAATAGGATCACATTCCCTCTGGATGTGTGGAATTGTGTCTGTTGGGTATTATCTGGACTTAGGAGAGGCAGGGTGGATCCAACCACCCTCAGTTTTCCCAAGCTGTCTGGTTTAAGTGAGAAAAGCGCAGGGCAGGGGAGTAGTTGCGGTCACTATTTATATATTTGTACACTTTCATAATGCAAGACAGCTCTTGGACCCTTCAGGAGGAGATGGTCACATTAGTCCAGGCATCCCCAACCTTCGGCCCTCCAGTTGTTTTGGACTACAATTCCCATCAGCCCTGACCACTGGTCCTGCTAGCTAGGGATCATGAGAGTTGTAGGCCAAAACATCTGGAGGGCCGCAGGTTGGGAATGCCTGCATTAGTCTTTGTTGCAGGAAGTTTATTAAAATGAGTATGTGAAATATACTCAGAGTCCTGCAGTGATTTCATGCTCCTTCATGCTTGTAAAACAGTGATTGAATTTCCCCCCCAAACTCAGGCCTTTATATACATTATTTACACAATGAGTCCCACCTGATTGGCTAATTCTGCTTCCCTCCTGGAGCCTGATTGGTGTTCTCCTGCAGGCCAATCAGTTGTTGCATTCTAGGATCCTACCTGCCTATTGTTCTAGGATCCAAGCTAGTACATAACAGTATACAATTGCATCTTTGACGACTAACTGGGTTGCTTCTTTTTCAAAGAGCACCAGCTTGTTAAGGAGTTAATTGCCTACATAATTGGAAAATTACCATCCAGAAATTGGTAGCAACAATGGAGCGCTCACACGCAAGGCCCTTGGAACAGGCTTTCCGGAGCCTGATTCTTTTTAAAGCTTTCTCATGCCTCCTCCCAAGCCTTGCACTGACGCTCCTGACACAGCGCCCTGTGTTGGAATTCCCGCTCCTGTGTCAGGTAGATTGGGATCTACTGGGAGAGTTCTGGGTGGTTTGCAGCAGATCAGCAAGAAAGGATTTTAACTCCTGGTTACCTCACAAAAACAACACCTCAAAAGCTTTCTCTCCCTTCCATAAAGAACAATACTTGCAGAAGGTGGGGAACCGTAGTGGAAGGCATTGTGAGCTTGCTGCTGGTACTGATCACAAATTCCTGGGCTGAGCATGTTCTCAGACACATGCTGAGTTGTATCCAATCAAGTTCTGCTCAGAGTAGACCTACTGAAATTAATGGGCCTAAAGTTAGCCATAAAAACCACTCTTGCTCAGTTCTTCATGTGTGGCTGCCTGCTTGGCCCACTCTTTTGCACCTGGCTCCAGTTGGTGGATCTTAGGGCTCTAGGCTGAGCCTACCCTAAAGTAGATCCTGCAAGTGTGAGACCTGGCTGCCTCTCATGAACTCTGATAGCAGGCTCAACAATTAGGGATGCCACTTTAATTTCCCATAATATCTTTGGAGCAACCAGTGCCAGATTTAGGGTGGTATGGGTGGTTCCCCTGTAAAAGGGCGTGTAAATTGAGAAGATCCATTTGGGGGTGCAAAACTCAGGGTGCCATATTATGAAAGATTACCTTACCAAAGTCTGCCTCTGGAGCAAGGCATCAGCTGGGACTTTGTAAGAAACTGAAACAGTTCTTTGAGGAACAAGGGCACCCAGAAGAGCCTTTCTTTGGCCCCTGGTCAGAAGGCAACATGGGAAACATTTCTCCCCGCAGTCTTGGATACAGCACATAGTTGTGGGGTAGCCCCTGTTAGGGGGGTTGTATGTTGCAGCGCCAACGATCTCTTCTGTTTCGGCCTTAATTTCTAGGCATGTTGGGTGTGAGTACAGCTTCTTTTCGGGAGGAAGCCAAGGGAGCCATCACAGCTGGCTCAGTGGTGCTGCGGCTGCAGCTGCTAAGAGCTAGCAAATGCCCTGCCGCTGATTTCATTTTATTGATCTATTCCCAAACACGGACCTCAGCTTCCTGTTGCCTTAGGCGCTCTTCCAGAATGTTTCGCTTATTCCTTGACCTGAAAGGACCTAATAGAGCCTGAAAGGACCTAATAGAGCCAGGCCTTGGTTTCAGTGTGGCTCCCATGTTGAGGGGCTGTTTGTCTAAGCCATAGAGGAAGCTTTTCCTGCCCTTGAGTGCCCCTTCCAGGCCACAGGCGAGGCCTTCTGCCCTGAGGTGCTCCCACATCGCAGGGTGAGTTGTGTGTCAGACTGAGCCCCCCTCCCTGTTCAGGAAGTTTCATTCATGAGGTGGAGTGGTAGAAATTTGGGGCAAGGAGGGGTTGCTACCAGATGCTAGAAGTTTGTCTTCAGTGAGAGATAGGCAGTGGCATTAACAGTTTATACGTGTAGATTGTCTGGGAAATCAAAATTCAGCACCAAGACCCCACATCCTCTCCAGGAAAAGCCGTGATCTGAAACCTTAAACGATGCAACTGTGCTAGTTTTTCATTTCCTTATGCTTTCTTCCCAATGACTTATTCAGCAATCTTCCTCTTCTACATAATTTACTCTGGATTGCTACACAAAAAAGGGTGGTGTCAGAGGGGAGACTTCACCCCCAAGCCAGCTTTTTCTCTCTCCCCACGTTACTCCCCCCTGCCCCCACTGTCTGCTTTGCTTCACTTCCTGTCTGATTAAGATAAGGTTACCAAATTTTTTTCAAAGAATCCGGGGACACTTTTCTTTTTAAGAGAAAAAAAAGTTATTGAAAAAAGTTTTATTTTTTAAAAAGTAATACCTTCTCTTCTGTAGTCTCCTCTGTCACGCAGCCTTCCTCTGGGCCCCGGCCTGCTCTCTTGGAGCGCTAGCCGCCGTGGAGTAGGCTCAGTGAGGGCCTGGGCTTGGCTACGTGTCCTTGCCCTCCCGGTGCTCTCCTACTTCTGCTCCTCTGCGGCGGTGGCTCCCCTTTTTTCCCTCCTTCCTCTTTCTCTCTCTTCCTTCTCCTCTCCTCCTTCTCCCTGCGTCAGCTCCGGGGTTTTCCTGGGTGGCTGGGCACTCTCACTCCCGGCTCGATTTGGGTCGTGGGGGTGGTGGTCAGCAGTTCCCCCAGTTGATGCACTGGGTGTCCCCAGTTTCCCCTTGGCAACGGCAGCGGCAGCCTCAGCAGCCTGGAGCCAGCATGGTGGCGCAGTTGGCTCTGGCTGGCTTCAGGAGCTGCTCCGCTGCGTGATGCCCACCATTTTGCCTCGCCGGAAGTCCCCATACGATGTGTCTTGTGCCATTGAACCAATCATGCAACATTCATTCCATACTAATAAATCTACAGCACTTAAAATATAAACCCGGGGTCATTCCGGGGACGGATTTTGTCCGGGGACAGATTTGTAAATCTGGGGACTGTCATTGGGAAACAGGGACACCTGGTAACCATAAATTAAGTGTCCTGGAGAACCTAAAAGCTGGCTTGCTATTTTGTGCCATTTTGGTTGGTCCTAATAAAGGCATCTCCACCTCTGCTGTGGATTTTGAAGTATTTCTGCACTGCTAGCTGCAACGGAAAAGTTTGTTTTTGCTGGGGCAGGTTGGGTCCCCAAGTATTTTCTTTTTCTCTTCCCCATGTCAGAAAAGGGTTAATGTATGGCAGCCTCTGATTGGCCGAGGTTCCAGGAGGGGGAGTTGAAAAGGAGAGACAGGGAGTGAGTTTTGGAGGGAGGAAGCTTTGGCTGGGAGGATAGATAGGCAGAGAGAGAGGAGGGAGAGGAGAGGGAGTTGGTTCTGGGTAGAAACATCCACTCTGAGGAAGATACCACAAGCTAGAGAAAGGAGTCTCTGAGCTTAGGGTGAAGGACAGTGTGTGGTGTCATAGAATCATAGAGTTGGAAGAGACCACAAGGGCCATTGAGTCCAACCCCCTGCCAAGCAGAGAGTAAAGCCAGGCTGAGCCAGGAGAAGTAGAAGCTGGAAAGAGACCATCGACTTCGGTCTCATTCCAGTCAGGAGGGGAGAGAAGACTCCCAAACCAGTGGAACCTTGGGTCTATTACTTGGAGAACTGTCTAAGGGGTGTCTAACTGACAGAAAGTACCACCTTGTTAAGAACCAAAGTATTAAGTGTGAAACAACTGAGAAAACCTTGAAGTGAAATAACATTGTAAACTGAAGTATCCTAAATTTTATTCACTTGTGTCATAAACTTCCTTGTTAAATAAAATCATTATTGTTTATTTGTACAAATCCTGTCTGAGACTCCTAATTATTAAGTTTACCTCACGCAAGTCCCCTACCAGATAATCTGAGGTAGTCTGTGGGGATTTGTGGGACTGGTGTTCTGTGAGTTGGGTGCGCACTCTAACTTTTAAGTGAGAGGACGGGCCCAACGGCGCCAGGGGGAAAAGAGACATTGCACTAGCCACACAAGGCAACTGTGCTTGAGCCACTAAACCTGGGTCCTTGGCCTGTCAGCTCCTCTACTATTTCATCCACCCGTCCCTTTTACAATGACTGGAATCTTGGCATTTAATAAATAATAATGTAGACATCCAATGAAGCTGAACGTTGGGATATTCGGGACAGATAAAGTAAAGTACGTCACATGGCACATAGTTAAGGTAAGGGCAGGGATGGCCACCAACAGTGGCTTTGAAAGAAGACTGGACAGATTGTGGAGGAGAAGCCTATCAGGGGCCCCAGTTGGATGCTGCAGAGATGCTTCTGAATGCCAGTTGCTGGAGCCCCAGGAGAGGAGAGGCCTCTTGGGCTCAGTCCTGCTAGTGGGCTTCCCACGGAGGCATCTGCTTGGCCACTGTGAGGCTAGTGGACAAGAGGGACTCCTGGCCTGACCCTGCAGGCTCTTGCTATACTCTTACACTAGTAATAATATTCTGTGTCCAGAACCGCATTGCATCTGAGTCCTGAAACTAAACATCTAAGTTCTGCACTGGCTGCCTGTATCTTACTGAACCAAGTTCAACGTGTAGCTGCCAGTGGACAAAGCCCCAAACTGCTCACCTGAAGGGTTGTCTCATTCCTTAAACCCAGATCAGCTGCAATAATCTGGAGGAGCCCTCCTGACTTCCCCATGGTCCTATTCATTTAGGGCTGATCTATACTCCCTCTGGTCTCACTGCTTTCTCTAGAGGGAAACTGCTCTTCGACGCCCTATTGGAGCAAATGGCAATTTGGGTTTTCTCCAGATTGACGTTTGCTCTGATTTAGCACTGAGGAGCGGGTTTTCCCTACAAAAGGAGTGGGGCAAGGGGGAAACCGCCCAGACTTGTGCTTTTTCTAGGAATGGGGAAAGTAGAAGCCCTTGGTGTCTACACAAACTAAGATTTTTAGCATAGTACTGGCACCAGTATTTTGAAATGCTGCTCCAGCTGAATTCAAACAATTCTGATATTTCATTACCTGTTCAGAATGATTTTGTTTTGCCAATAATTTTTAGATAAATAAAATTCAGTGCTGGTCTTTTGCTCTGTCATTTGTGATATTGTAATTTTATGATGTTTTAATTATTCTATTGGGTTTTATATAAGTTGGCCATCTATAGTCTTATTAAGGAATTGAATAAATGGAAATGTGGCTTTCTGGGATGAACCACCGGTGAAAATTGGTGAGCAAGCCCCCTGAGTCGAATGGGCATGGGGGGGGGGGGTACACTGCCTGATTCTCGGTCAAATGGCATCTGCTCTGGGACTGATCATCTACCAGTCATGACAAATTCTGGAGCTTGTTAAGTGAAGACCCAGGTGCCCGTCCACTGCTGGCCTCTCATGGTCTGATAGCGCACCTGCCTTTCCACCCTGGGGAATATCACACTTGTGGTCAAGGTCCAACCTCACATGTCCTGTATGAGATAAAAGAGGGATGCGTGTGGTCAGACCTAGCCCACAAGCCTTGTATTCTCACACAAAACTGAGCACGGCCTCTTAACCTACCATCTGATCACCATCACCATCTGCACCAACCTCGATTCCATCACCACCATTCTCAGAGGACCTGCATCTTTCATCTGTCATGTGCCACTTTAGATGCCCAGCAGCAAAGAGAAAGAGACCTCGGATTGCCCTGGGATGCCAATGTGGTGCCTAGCTGAAAAGGAAGGAAGAATCCACATGGTTTGGGGTGGGTGGGGGGAGCCTGTGTCCACTTGCAGGGAGTTTGGGGCTTCAAGGCAAAGATGTTTTTTACCTGTGTGGGTTTAGGGACCAGTAGGATGGCCATCAGTCTTGGGCCACACATAGTGCATACATTTAAAGCACTATGATACCCATTTAAAAAGTCGTGGTCCCCCCCCCCAAATAATAATTCTGGGAACTCTGGTTTGTTAAAGGGTGCTGAGAATTGTTTGGAAACTCTAATTCCCCTTACAGAGCTACGATTCCCAAAGTTCCCTGGGAAAAGAGATTGATTGTTAAACCACTCTGAGAACTGTAGCCCTACCTATAGGGGCATAAGGGCTTCCTATCAACTCTCCCTGTGGTCCCCAGGATTCGGGGGGGGGGGCCACGGCTGCTTAAACCAGTACAATACTGCTTTACAATGTCTGGAGTGGATGTGGTGTTACTTTGGGCTTATCCTCCAGATGACCTATTGACGGAGCAGGTACACTGATTCGCTTGCACAAAGCTTATGCAGAGCTCAGACTTTATTGAGCATTCATTCTGATTTGCTTGCAGGGGGGTTATACAGCCATGAACTTTCCTCCCAAATTCATGCTGATTTGTTTCCAGCGTGTTTCCACATCATTCATTCATCCCACACTTTCCCTCTTAACCATTCATTCATCCCAACAGGTTGTTGCTGTTGCTGTTAAATGGTTTTGTTGTGCCAGCGTGACAGACTAGCTTTCATCCACTTCAGTTGCACAGACCTAAAGTACACCCTTGGATTCCTCCTGTGAAATACTGATGGTCTAGAGGTGATGCCCCGCCAACCTGTGCATAGGAGTTTCAAATGTCTCCCCTTTCACCTGGCCGCTTTTCCAGGGTCTCTCTGTTGTGCTTGGAAAGGTGGTGAGGGGACTCTGCTCACTTGCTCTGGTGGACTCTTGCTCGGGGGGCAGCAGGGGGGCTAGCAAGGTGGAGCCATGCTGGCTGGTTCTGCGCATGGACTCAGACTGATTCAGCCTTTGCCCAGCTCTGGTTGCCTCACCTCAGAAAGGATATTGTAGAGTGGGAAAAGGTTCTGGCAGGATCAGGCCAATGGCCCATCTAAGCCAGCATCCTGCAGGAAGCCCACAGGCAGGATTCGAGCACAAGAGCCCTCTCCCCTCCTGTCAACTGGGATTCAGAAGCATGGCTGCCTCCAGGTGTGGAAGCAGAGCACAGCCATCCTGGCCAGGAGCCACTGAGAGCCTTGTCCTCCATGAAGTTGTCCTAGTTGGTGCCACTGCTTCCTCCTGTGGCAGTTTAACTCTGCGCTGTTATTCTCAGTGCCAGGATATCCTTAGAAACTCTACCTTCACAATTGGTAGAGTTAAACAAATAAATTGAGTGTGTGCGTGCACATGCAAAACATGGCCAGAAGAAACTTGGAGACTTTATTGGTGCCATTGTTGGGACCCAGTTGGAAGACGAATCAATGACCTGTCCTGCTAAAAGCTTAGTCCAGAACCATTACTGTGGAATTTCTTCTACCTGTAGTTAGTAGGATTAACAGCTGTGACTAGTAGCAAACTTGAATTGACAAGATGAAATGATATAATGACAGCAGCAGCAGCAACAACAACAATGTGCTGTTTGTCATGAACAAATGACAAACCAAAATTATTCTTTTAAGCTGAAAATGGTTGCCTTTTCTGTCTTCTTATACCTCAGCATTACTAGGTGTAATTCCTATTCCTTGATGTTTTCAACTTTATATTTTAGATTGATCCTGCATAATTATATATGTCAACCATATGTCAGGAGTGCTCTGATGGTGTTTCCTGCTTGGCAGGGGGTTGGACTCGATGGCCCTTGTGGTCTATTCCAACTCTATGATTCTATGATATATTCATGTGGCAGAAATATAATAAAGAGATCACACACACACCAGAAATGTTGCAGGACACCTGCAGTGCTCCCCTTGATGAAGCATGTGGTGTGTATGGAACAGTTGCCCCTCTCCCCAACACTCTGGGTTGAACCACTGAACCCCTGCCCTGGCTGAATTTGAACTGGTTGCAAGGCAGGGCCAGTGAAGAGCGAGCAAGCTCACTTCCGGCCCTGGTCTCATGGAGTCTCTCCTCTTTCCAGAATGGGTTGAATGCTTTGCACCTGGCCTCCAAGGAGGGACATGTGAAGATGGTGGCGGAGTTGCTGCACAAGGAAATAATTTTGGAAACCACCACCAAGGTAAGCCCCCCCCCCCCCCAGGTTGGGGTGGGAATGGCTCTTTTGAAACTGAGGTTGGAGGCAGACAAAGGTGGCCTGCAACCAACAAGAAGAGCTCTCATGGTTGCTGAGACCAGCAAATGAGCCTCTCCTGATCTAGAATCCCTTATATATATCCTTTATAGAGACCAAACAAAATCTCCCCACAAAGTTGCTCTTTGCTGCCCCGGGGGAAAGGATTTCTGCTGGAAATACAACAGAGAGAAAGGTTTAAACATTGCACAGTTCCAATCCTGCTTTTTTTGTTTTTAAGTGCATGTTGATTGCTTTCTCATAATTAACACCATGTCTTGTTTGATTCAAAGTAAATCCCACCAGCCTGAAGTCTACCCACAAGCCTGATTTAGACTGCAGGACCCTAGCAATTGTGGACACTTCACTTATGATCATTAGCAGACCCTAACTGTGTGGTTAATTGGGGTGGGTTAAAGAGTGGCTATCCGCCAGCTCAGCTGACTCTGTTGTCACATATTCATAGAATTGAACAATGGAGGTGGAGACGCTTATTCAGAAGAAGAAAAGGCTAAGGACTAAACCCTACACAAATCTGGAGTGGTCCCTAAGAGGGTTAGATGGCGCCTTGTACACCTCCTTCTGGCAACTCCTGCAGCCAAGCTGGTGTCAAAGGAATTGCTCTGCTCTCCTTTGGACCACATCAGCAGGCCTGGGCAGCCCAGGTTTGCTCCCTGGGGAGGTCACTTTGGTGCTACTAGCACAGCGGTTTGACTTCACCCCCAGAGGCATACTCCATTGTATCTCGAGACAGATGGATGTCAACAAGAACAAAATACGCTAGTGATACACTACCCAACTTGGGTGTGTGTGTGGTTTTCTGCTGTTTTCTCAATGTATTTGAGAAATACCCCATAGGGGTGGGTTTGTTTGTTTGTTTTTAAAGGTGTTTTTTTCTAGACTGCTTGCAATTTGTACCCTGCTTGACCCTTTTCTTCCATCTGGCTTTTTCAGAAAGGGAACACGGCCTTGCACATCGCTGCCTTGGCAGGACAAGAGGACGTGGTGAGGGAGCTGGTGAACTTTGGGGCAAATGTCAATGCACAGTCCCAGGTAAGTTGCCTGCCTCTCTCTCTCCCTGCAGTGGCCTCGCCTGGGCAAGGAGCTGGGAGGCTCTGGAGCTTCAGGGCTTTGAAGGCTCTGCGGGAAAAGACCAGGAGTGGGCCAGGCCCCTTAACAAGCAGGGGGCAGAGAGTATTGGGCGCACAAGGAAACCGATTCTACATGATCCAGCAGTCCTTTGCCAGACTCAAGCTGTGTGCCTTATTGTTGTTTTTAAATAGTAGTAGTAGTAGTAGTAGTAGTAGTAGTAATACTTGAACAGGGCTAGGGAACCTTTTTCAGACTAAGGGCCACATTGCCTTCTGGATAAGCATTCAGGGGCCACAAGCAAATGGTGGTGGTGGGGGGGGGGGAAGCCCAGCAAAAGCAAGCAGAGTAGCAAATGTCGATGTGCAGTACTCTGGTTCCTACACCCGCCGGCATCCGTCCCTCTCTGTCCTCCTTCCAAGTGAGAGAGAAGCGCTCCGGGAGGGTGTGAAGCCACGGCTGGACTGTCTGCCACTGTCCAAACAGATGAGTTCCATCTGTTGCTCTGCCCGTTCTGCCCACTTTCCCCTCCCTGACCCTACCTGCCACCATTATGTGGTCCCTGCAAGAGAGACTGTGGCCCCGGGTCTATTTCAAACCAATCACCAATGGTGTTAGTTGGCTGATTAATCTGCCCACTTCAAGCCTGCAGCATTGTAAATATTGCTTTGCTTGAGTCTGGCTGGGCTGGGTGAAGCGTGCAGATTCAAAGCCAGCCAAGGTCTCTTTCTCGCGTCCCTCTGTGTGCATCACATAGATGCTTCTGAGCCGCTTCAGTCCCCGGCTATCTCCCTGCCAGCGTCACTCTCTTTCTGCCAGGCAGCCAACCATCCTCATGTCACCTGCTCCGCCAGAGCTGCGGGGGGGCAGTGTGGGTCGTCATGTCTCTGTGCCTGTTTGGATGGAATAGGGACCATCATCTGGCGCAGGAGCCCCCTGCTGGCCCTGGGGAGGCACTGCCCCTCCGTGGCAGTCTGCTGTGTCTTTGAGTTACATAAGCAGGTATCTGAAGGTCAAACAAATGCCAGGGAGTTGGAGAGAAATTGGGTAGGGAAGCACTGAGGCAAGGTGGGGGGGTGGAATGCAGAATGACAGGCTTAGGGGGCCTAGAGGGCAAGCTCTCTATTTTCAGGACTCACTGCTGTCGGTCACTCTGGCTGAGATCAGCAAGCAGACCCCTCCCCCTCCCCCAAATCCTTCTGATCCTGTTTGCAATTTGTACTTTTGAGTCATTTTCCCAAAGCAAGGAGACTGAGTGTGCTTGCCTTTGGTTGCATAAACATGAAGCCATGCTCATTTTGTGAGCGCTTTAGAGCTAATGCTCAGCCTCTCCGCTTATGCTGGCGATACTTTTGCTAAGCAGGTGAGTAAACAGCTGGTAATTCCAACCATTTGGTTTTAATATGCACAGACTGAGATTTGCATTAGGCTAGCAGTTTATTTGTTTCCTTTCTAGATTATTCTTTGCTAAGCAGGATCTTGAGTAGAAACTGAAATGAATAAAAAATGCAGAACTGTTGTTTAAAATTTCATCGTTGATAACCTTCTTTCCAAATCCTTCCTTCCTCCCTCCCTTCCTTCCCTCCCTCCCTCATCCTAAATCCTACTCCAGCCCCACACCGTCTCCTTTTCTGTTATTTTATGGGTGGTCCCAAGGCATTTTGGTGCCTACAGTGGAGAATCCAAATGATGCCCCTAACCCAATCCACCTCCCCATACCAGTTAGCCCAGGGCACACACTGGGAAGGTTCCTTGTGTTAGTTTATTTGAAAAGAGATCAGTTGTATTGCTCTCTTCTCTTTGGGGTCCTTGCCTTCCAAGGACAGGTTTCCCACTGTCTCACCATCCAGAGTGACGGTGGCAGTTTTCCAGACATAGAAATGAAACTTCCAAAAGCAGAAGCAAGGGCAGGTTCCCCTTGCCCCTACTTTCTGTCCCAGTTTGCAGCCTTCTCCCTGTAAAGTTCAGCAGGAGCTGCTGATAAGCAACCCTATTTCTCTCTGCATAGCACCGCTCTGGTTTCCATTGGTCATCACACCATGTGACAAAGAGCTGGGACTCAGAAACAGGCTTTTTGCTGTTATGTTATGCGACCATTGATTCTATTGAACTTTGCCCCATAAGCCAATCCATTTCACCCCTTGTGCCTCCCTGCCGTTCTGTGATCAGCAGCGATTGGTGGGCGTTGTTTTGTGCAGCAGGCAGTGCAGGTTCTGATTCTGTGTTTGCAGAAAGGCTTTACGCCTCTGTACATGGCAGCGCAGGAGAATCACCTGGAAGTGGTCAAGTTCCTGCTGGAGAATGGCGCCAACCAAAACGTTGCCACGGAAGTGAGTAGCTCCCCCTTTGTCCGGTGTTCCCACTCCATGCTCCGCCCTTGCGCTTCTTTGGGATGACATGGACCCCTTGGCTCACTATGTGTCTCTTCCTCCCTCCCTGATCCACGGCAGGATGGATTCACACCTCTGGCTGTGGCTCTGCAGCAGGGCCACGAAAATGTGGTGGCTCACCTGATTAACTACGGGACCAAGGGCAAAGTGCGGCTGCCAGCACTGCACATAGCTGCACGCAATGATGACACTCGGACGGCGGCTGTGCTCCTGCAGAACGACCCCAATGCGGACGTCCTGTCCAAGGTAGGCAGGGAGTTCCAGTAAGGGCCAAGGGCTGCCTTTGAGGGGCTGCCTTAGATTGAGCAAGGCTTAGTTTCCAGGTGCAATCCCTCCTAAGGTAGTTTATGGGGCTAGCCACCCAAGACCGGCATCTTGCCTAAAGAAAAGGGCTGGCAGAAGAGCCAGCTTTGAAGTACTTCCTCCGTTTTGCAGATAGGTCATGGCGTTATATTCACCTGGAGTCTCCCCACCCTCTTCTCTCCCACAGACTGGTTTTACCCCACTGCACATTGCTGCACACTACGAGAACCTCAACGTGGCCCAGTTGCTACTGAACCGAGGCGCAAGCGTCAATTTCACTCCCCAGGTGGGTGTCCGGAGTCCTCTGCCGGCTCTTGCAGGAGGCCCCTTGACGTGGCCCCAGTGCTTACAGAAGGGGAAGGGAAGGGCCACAGCTCAGCGCAGAAGGCCCCAAGCTCAATCCCTGGCATCTCCAGGTAGGGCTGGAAGAGACACCTTTTTGACAGCCTGGAGAGCTGCTGCCAGCCAGTGTAGACAATACTGAGCTGACTGGATCAATGGACTGACTCTGTTTAAGGCAGCTTCCTATCTGCCACATCAGACTGTTCTAGGGGATGGCTTGCATGAATGAATGAATGCTGCTTTGTACAAAAATGAAAAAAGAGGGGTTTTTTTAATAAAAAACCTAGCACATAGAAAGCCAACCTGCCTGCGATGTTAGGCTAGAACCCTGACATGCTCCTTTTCTATGTTCAGGGAATGCTTTTGTACAGAGGAACATTCCACTGTGCTCCTTCCCCTGCACTGCTTCAGAGACAGCAAAGAAGACCCCCTTTGAGAAAGAGGCCGACCCCCTCCCTTAGTGCACATGCCCTGTTTAGTCGCCTCTGGGCTCTTTCATCACAATTTCTCACCGGTCCCTGAGAAGCAGGACAGGAGTGAGGAGAAAGGATTAGGGCTTGTTCTGGGTCTCGGACTCGGCTCGGAGGGCCCTTCAGCCACTCGTGGTCGGGGGCTGGGTCCATTCGGTCTCAGCGCAGATCAGGGACCTCTTGTCAGGCCCTGGTGGATGCCCATCTGGGGCTGTAGCAGAGCTGGCTGCCAGTCCAGTGGGACAGGAGGGAAGGCCTGGAGAAACTCAAGTCCCATAAGCATTAACTGAAGAGTCAGAAGAGCAAGACGCAGGTCTTTTCCCCAAGACAGCCTTGAGGCAGCCGAGGGAGATACAGTGAGATGAGTTGCTGGGTCTGAAGATCAATGGACGTGTGAGGGAGCCAGATTGCTTCTTGGGAGTGAGCTGACCAAGTGCTAAGTTAGCTTCATGGTGTCCTTGAGGATCACAGCCAGCTTGTAAGGCTTGTGGCAGAATTGGAGCGCTGGTGGTGCGGGTGGGATCGGGCTGGAGCCTGGCTGCCGGCAAGCTTTGCTGAAGAGGCACTCGCGCCCAGGGGGGCTTTAGAGACCTGTGCAAAAGGGAGCCCTGCACTCCGGTGCCTGATCTGATTAGCCACCGACTGCTGCACGGTGGAACAACACAGAACAGAGGTTGGGACCACAATCCCAGGGAGCATCTGCCTGGCCGTCTTCCAAGGCCACACCCTTTCCCCCAGGCCACACCCCCTTCAGCATCCCTGACTGACACCCTCCGTGAGTGTTTTTCCCTGGCTAGAATGTGTTGACAGCTATGGTTGGAAGGGACCCATGGGATCATCTAGCCCAACCCCCTGCAATGCAGGAATATGCAGCTGTCCCACATGGGGATCGAACCTGCAGCCTTGGCGTAATCAGCACCATGGTCTGACCAACTGAGTGTCCTTGAGCTCCTTTAATGCCTCTTGGCTGCCTGGACGTGGGGGAAAGTGTGAGGATGTGTAGAAACCAGCCTGCTCTATAAAGGTGGCACTGATGTTGGTTGCTGCAGCCGAGAAAGCCCTGGCTCTAGTTGAGACCAGCCTAACCTCTCTGAGGTCTGGGACCTTCAGGATGTTTTTAGTTGCAGACCGTAGGTTCCTCTGTTGGGCATACCAGGAGAGGCGGTCCTGTAGGTACGAGGGTCCTAGGCCGTATAGGGCTTTAAAGGTTAAAACCAGCACCTTAAACCTGATCCTGTACGCTACCGGGAGCCAGTGCAGCTGGTATAGTACCGGATGAATGTGGTCTCGCAGCGAAGACCCCATAAGGAGTCTCGCCGCGGCATTCTGCACCCGCTGGAGTTTCTGGGTCAGTCTCAAGGGCAGCCCCACGTAGAGCGAGTTACAATAATCCAGTTTGGAGGTGACCGTCACGTGGATCACAGTGGCTAGGTCAGGGCGAGAGAGATAAGGGGCCAACTGCTTAGCTTGGCGGAGATGAAAAAATGCCGCCTTTGTTATAGCTGCAATCTGCGCCTCCATAGAGAGGGAGGTATCGAAGATTACACCCAAACTCTTAACGGACGGTGCTGGCACTAATTGCACCCCCACAAGAGATGGGAGTTGCCCCCTCAATCCCATATCATCCCGTCCCAGCCAGAGGACCTCTGTCTTCGAAGGATTTAACTTCAACCGGCTCCCACGTAACCATCCAGCCACAGCTTCCAAACATCTGGTCAGTGTGTCTGGGGCCGAGTCAGGATGGCCATCCATCAACAGATAGAGTTGGGTGTCATCAGCATACTGATGGCAGCCCAGCCCAAAACTCCGGACAAGCTGGGCGAGGGGGCGCATAAAGATGTTAAAAAGCATCAGGGAGAGTATCGCACCCTGAGGCACTCCACACACCAAGGAGTGGCGCGATGACAATTTCCCCCCAAGCGCCACCCTCTGTCCCTGACCAGAGAGAAACGAGCGCAGCCATTGAAGGACTGTGCCCTGGATCCCCACGTCGGCATGCCGGGCGAGAGCTAGCGGATGCAATGGAGGCCGAGAAGTAAGACTTCTTAGCGGCCTTCACTGCCATCTCATAGGTTTTCATAAAAACCCTATAAGATGTTCTTGAGGCTCCGTCACGGGCACCCCGCCATACTCGCTCTAGCTGTCTGAGGTCCCGCTTCATTTTCCGAAGCTCCTCGGTAAACCAGGGAGCCCGGTTTCTGCGGGGTCGCAGAGGGCGCTTAGGTGCGATCTCATCGATGGCTGCCAGGAGCTGGATATTCCAGCCCTCAACAGCTCAGTCAATGAGTCGCCAGGGGGAGCAAGGTCCCGCAAGGCTTGACGGAATCTATCAGGGTCCATCAGCGTCTGCGGGCGAGCCCAAATCGGCTTACCACCTAAGCAGGGTGGGGGTGGAAAGTCAATCCTGGCTTTCAGAGCGTAGTGATCAGACCATGGCACCTTCATCGAAGGAGACATGATCACATCTATACCGGCGCCAAAGATCAAATCCAGCGTGTGGCCTGCTTGATGTGTGGGGCCCAAAACAAACTGGGAGAGCCCTAGTGTCACCATGGAAGACACCAGGTCCAGAGCCTGTGAGGAGGGAGTGGCATCAGCATGGATGTTGAAGTCCCCCAATACCAATAGGTTAGGGAATTTCCCTTTAAAAAAGGGAAACGTTGACAGCTATGCTCTGGTCCCGCCCACCACTGGTGTTTGGGAAGGTTGTCCAGAAAGGAGAGGGTCCCTCGGGTTGGAAGTGGCTCCACATGTGCTTCTAGGAGAGGGCTGGCTTGCTTGTAGAAGTTCCTGGGTCCAGTCCCTGACTGGGACTGAGCAGCTGGAGATCTCGGAAAGCCATGGCCCATCAGAAGAGCCATTGCTAGGCAAGATGAGCCCGTGGTCTGGCCGGGTATGAGGCAGCTCCCTCTGCTCTTCTCTCCACAAACACAGAATGGCATCACCCCACTGCACATCGCCTCCCGCCGGGGCAACATCATCATGGTGCGCCTGCTGCTGGACCGGGGAGCCCACATCGAGACCCGCACCAAGGTAGGGACATAAGATCAGGCCAATGGCCCTTCTCATCCAGTATCCTGTTCTCACAGGGGCCAACCACAGGGGCCAACCAGGGGCCAATTTGATGCTCTCCTATGGTTGCTTCCCATAAGCCTTGCTGTCGCCAACTTTGGAGGCAGAACATAGTAGCCATCCTGCTAGTAGCCATCTAGAGCCCTCTCCCCCTCCATGACTTGGCCTCATTTTCTTTGAAAGCCATCCAAGTTGGTGGCCATCACTTCCTCCTGTAGGAAGGAGTTCCACAGTTTAACTATGTGCTGCATGGAAGAAAAGTCATTTCTTTTGTCTGTTCTGAATCTTCCAACCAAGACAGGGCCTAGCATCAGGAGAGGCAGGAAGGAGACAAGGAGGGCAGCCCTGTCAGGCCACCACCCCTTCAGCTATGTGGTCTTTGCACCCTCCTCCCCAGCTGCCCCTTACCACCTCTCGCCCTCTGTGAGGTCCACAGCTCCTCCTTTTCTCTGCTGCCAACACAGATGCTATGTTTTTTCAAGAATTAAAATTGTAGAGTTGGAAGGGACCTCGAGAGTCATCTAGTCCAACCCCCTGCAATGCAGGAATCCTTTGCCCAATGTGGGGCTCAAACCCACCACCCTGAGATGAAGAGTCTCATGATCCAGGGTGAGCTACCCCTGAATATCTCCTACGTCTCCTGACGTAGTCAAAGGGCATGAGTGCACACTACAAGCATTTATTAAAGCAGAAAGGAGAAACGGGTGTTATGATCGTTAAGCGAACAGAAGCCTATAGGTTCGGTTTTGTATTATCTTATTTGTTTCTTTGTCCTCTCTAAGACAATGGTGAACAACAAGGCAGTCCTTATTCTATCAAACTAACCCTGCCACCATCCACACTCTCCCTCCAGCAACCACACACTCCCAAACAGACCCTCTCATCAGTATTCAAACTCCCTTTCAAACTCTCATCCAATCATCACTCACTATCAACATCACAAGCCAGAGGCGCCAACTTGCCAGGGAGACTGCAGGGGTCAACACCACGCGTGTGACGTCCCAACATCCTGATGTCAGGAGGAGCCAGGGGCAGAGCCAAACCCAGTGGCAGCGCCGCTCAATGGCCAGCAGCTCCTCCTCCTCCTGCCGTCAGTTGAGGCTGCTTCCCCTTTGCTGCAGGAGGAGGAGGAGGAGGAGGAGGAGGCCACTGAAGCTGCTTGGCCTCCTCCAGCATTTTTGAACATTGGGGGTGGCCCCACCTCCAAAATATTGGGGGTCCCAAAAGGGTTGGGCCCCCAGCAGTTGGCACCCCTGTTCCAATCTCACACTCTCCCCCTCCCAAGATAACACTTAATTCCTCTATTATGCTTACCAACACCTTTGCTTTGTACTCTTTTACCTTATTAATGTGCGCACAACATTACTTACCTAAACATGAGGACATCATGGGCACCAATCTTCAGACCAAAGAGAAAGGTGAACCTCAAGAGCTGCTGGCAGGAGTTTGGCTGCTCCTTGCGGAAGCCCCAGCGACTCTCTTCTCTCTTTGGAGAGCTCTCGAATATGATGCTCATATTGTAGTGCAGAAATCCTTTTAGCACCTTTGGGCATTTCCCCTTCTTTCTAATGACTCGCAGGAGAAGCCAGACATATTCAGGCCCAGAAGAGGGTGTCCGTGGCCTCCCCACAAGAGTCACTGCTCTGGATTTGATCTCCTCCTCGTGAGGATATAGGCAGCCCAGACGGGGCAAAGCCCCTTGTGGCTCTCATGTACAATGAGAAATTGGAGTCCTCTTCCTTCTCCCTTTTGTGTGGCTCAGTGACTCCCCCAATGTTGCCTATGGAGGAGGAAGCTGCTGCATCTCTGCATGAATTCATGTTCACCCACAGAGGGACAGGTGTCTTGAAGAGAAGCCACTCCAAAGCAGCCTGGCAAAGGAGTTTAATGAGAAGGACTTCTTCAGAATTACACTGCAGCTTAGTGAGAACTCCAGGCATGAGAAGTGCAAGCGCAGAACGTGGGTGGGAGGAAAATCCTCACTTTTCCCCCAACAGGAAGAAGCAGAAACTGATAGTGATAACTCAGAAAATGAGACTGAGTAAGTTTCATGAAGTATTCGCTGAGTTTTGTCTCGCCCCCGCCCCCCCCCCCCCGTTTTCAGAGCCATTATAGGAATGAGTGCTTGATGTCTGCTTGGCCCAGTAGAGACAAAGGGCATTGGGTGGTCTTCAGCGCTCATCTTAGTCAGAGTAGACCTGCTAAAATTAATAGATATGACTAATTTAGGTTCATTAATTCTAACGGGTGTACCCTAAGTAGGACTTAGTTGAATATGACCCATAATAGTTTTCAGAATACATAATAATTTTCTTTCTTTTTTACCATAATGTTGACGGTTTCATCTGTTTTTATTATTTTTCCCTGCTGCTCATAAATTGGCAAAATGAAAGACATGCAAGGTTCCTTGCAGCTCAGCATCTTATAGATCCATTTCTAATCAAAAATATAAAAAGGAATGACTAACTCAATACACTGTATTTTTAATATACCAGATAATTTAATGTCAAACTAAGTAATATATAATACATTTTATGTTCCTAAAGTAATAATGTGATTTTTGATCTGTAAAAGTGCTTTTAAAAGTATTGCATATTTTTCAATTTCCTCAAAAAATTCTGGGTGTTTGTCCAGGGGAGGTAATATCACCTTTTCTCCGAGCAACTCAAGGTGGTGCATGTGGTTCTTTCGCTGCTGATTTGCACCCCTGACTCTCATTCTATTTTAATATTTTGTTGGAAGCCGCCCAGAGTGACCCAGCCAGATGGGCGGTGTATAAATAATAAATGATTATGATTATGATTATGATTATTCCCCATTGTTGCAGGACGAGCTGACACCGCTGCACTGCGCCTCCAGGAATGGGCATGTGCGGATTGCGGAAATCCTGCTGGATCACGGTGCTCCCATCCAAGCAAAGACCAAGGTGATGGGCAGTGGGGGAATAGCCGTGGGGCAAGCAAAATCATGTTCCCCAGAGACAGAGTGGTTTTCCCCTTTGCTGACACCCACCCTGGCATCGGACTGTGGCTCTTGTTTCCCAGCTACCGGGGCCACCTCCACACCACATATTTAAAGCACTCTTATGCCACTTTAACAGTCATGGTTTTCTCCAAGGAATCCTGGGAAATGTAGTTTCCTAAGGGTGCTGGGAAATGCCTCTCTGTTTGTACCCTTTACAAACTGTTGTTATCAGGATTCTTGTGGGGGACGGACAGACCATGACTGCTAAAGTGGCAAAAGGTTGCTTTAAATCATAGAATCATAGAATTGTAGAAGGGATCCCCAACCCCCTGCAATGCAGGAATCACAACTAAAGCATCAATGACAAGTGGCCACCCAACCTCTGCTTATAAACCTCCAGTGAAGCAGAGTTCACCACCTCTCATGGGAGTCTATTCCACAGTTGAACAGTTCTTAGCATCATAAAGTTATTTCTAATGCTTTGTCCGAATCCCCTTTGTGGTCATTTAAATCAGTTGGTTCAGGTCCTACCTTCTAGAGCAGCAGAAAACAAGCATGCAAGATCTTCTGTGTGACGGCCTTTCAGATATTTGAAGACAGCTGTCAGTCTTCTCTTCTCCAGGCTAAACACACCCACCTCCCTCAACCATTGCTCAGAAGGCTTGGTTTCCAGACCCTTGATGGTCTGGGTCTCCTTTCTCGGGTCACACCAGGCTCTAACCTTGCATTTCCTTGTCACAGAACGGCTTGTCCCCCATCCACATGGCCTCCCAGGGAGACCACCTGGACTGTGTGCGACTTCTGCTGCAGTACAATGCTGACATCGACGACATCACGCTGGACCACCTGACGCCGCTGCACGTGGCCGCCCACTGTGGCCACCACCGAGTGGCCAAAGTCCTGCTGGAAAAGGGGGCAAAGCCCAATGCTCGGGCGCTGGTGAGTGGGCGGGCAAGTGGCAGGAGGGGGAGCCACATGTCTCTCTTCCAGGGAGGCTGAAGGGCCTCTCCTTTTCTCTGTGCCTGCAGAATGGCTTCACCCCTCTGCACATCGCCTGCAAGAAGAACCACATCCGGGTGATGGAGCTCTTGCTGAAGACGGGAGCCTCCATTGATGCAGTCACCGAGGTACCTGGTGCCCCATGTGTGCAGCACGGGAAGCCGTGAGGCACACTGACGTGACCACAGCCACATATGCAATGGGGTTTTTCTGGACTTCTCTGTTAATTTGGATTAATTAGGACAAACATCATGGCGGATATCCAGAGGCGGCAAGGTTAGGCACCTGCCAGGACACCAAGCCAGGCAGAGGCCTAGACACAAAAAGGGAAGTGTAGATGCCACTGAGCCAAACTCTAAAAGTGCCACCATTTCCACTTCACTAAGTGGCCCTAGTGAATTCTGAATTTGCACGACCTTGCAAGTTAGGGGGGCCACCAAGGGGACCCCCCAAATATTAATTTGTAGGATTTGTCCTCAGGGAAAACACCATTTAGATGAAGACCACTCAACATGTTCCCCACCAAGCCAAACACAGCCAATCTTTCATGATGAGCCCCAGAGCTCACCTCTGGTCTGAAGCCCAGCATCTCCAGGCACTGGCAGATCAAATGCCCTAACTTGTGGGTCGCTGTGTTTGGCTTAGGGGAGGGGCAGGCCTGGTTTTGATACAGTCATAGGACCTTTAGCATTTAATATAAGGAACTCTTGGAAATAACTTGATCTAGCCAAGAGAAAAACAGTCTGCAATAGTTCAAAGATACCTTTCAGCAATTCGTCACACCTTTTACTCATCACATTATGCCTGGAATGTATTGGGGTGTATTCTTGGCTACCCACAGATTTTGGTTGATTGCTTTTTTGTGGCCTTAGGCAGAATTTTCTTTTCTTTTTCTTTTTTCCAACCGACTCCCATCCATCCATGAGAGGGGAAATGGAGGTTCCAAGCCTATTGCTTCTGACTCAGTTTGGCTCATGACAAATAGAAATCTCTTGGCATTTGTGGCTATGTGGAGATTTTTTTGGGGAGGGGTTCTGACTGATTTTGGAATTTTCAGTTGATTAATCATCTACCTTTTAACTGAAACAGTTTCATTTAAATGTCCCATTTAGCTTGGCTTGTAGAAGCCATTTCAGAGGTTTTCATGCCTTAAGTAAATGAGAATACTGGACGAACGCGCTGGGCCGGGCCAAGGGTCTGTCTAGTCCAAGACCCTGCTTCCAACAATGGGCAGCCAATAAATGCTTTTGGGAGGCCCACAGGCAGACCAGGGAAGGGGTGTGTGTCAGACACAGCCCTTTCGCTTTCTTTCCTTTTTTGCCGGGGCCTCTGGACATGGAGATTCTATTCAGTTGTCCTGGCTAATAGCCATGGATCAACCTCTGCTCAGTGAATCTGTAATGATGCATTTAGCCTTCCTACGCTGGTGTCCGAACCAAGGCTGCCCAACTACTGGTGACTCATTCTAGCACAAGGTCCATGGAAAGGCAATGTTTTCTTTTTTGTTCTCCGATTGCAATAGCACAACCTGAGACTAGAGACAAGGGTGCTCTTGGCTGCTTGGGTCCTAAAGCTGCAGTCCTGTGCATTCTTGCTGGGAAGTAAGTGCCATTGAATACCATGGAACTTACTCCCCAGTAAGTGGGTATATGATTTATTTATTTAGTTAACTTTTCTGTACTTTATATAAACCTTAAAGCAGTTTACTGAAAGAATAAAACAATGAAATTATCAATACACACAACTATTTACAACATTTTTCAGAAATAATCAATGCTAAGCTAAAAACAGATTAAACACATGTCAACATTTTACATATCTGGGTAGGCTTGCTTAAAGAAAAATGTTTTTAGCTGGCACCGAAAAGAGTACAGCAAAGGTGCCTCTCTGGTGTCACTAGCCAGGGAGTTCCAAAGTGCAGGTGCTGCCTTCCTAGAAGATGGATTTCTTATAAATTGCAGCCTAAATCTTTAGTTGATCAGTCAACTGATATGTAGTAATTCATGTATATTTTTGGATTGTTATCCAAAGATGCTGATTGCAGACTCTCCAAGTGTCCCTATTTTCCAAGAACAGTCCCAAATTCACAGAGCCATCCCGGTTTCTGATTTGATCCCGGAATGTCCCACTTTTCCTTCGGGCGTTTTCATTAGAGGAATGTTGGAGGGTACGTGGCTGGGTAGCAAAAGGGTTACGAGGCAGAGTTCTGTGTGTGTCACGTGTCTCCGCTGCACAGCGTCCTGCATCCCTTTGCTCCCTCTCTCCTGTCCGCAGTCTGGGCTGACCCCTCTCCACGTGGCCTCCTTCATGGGGAACCTCCCCATCGTCAAGATCCTGCTGCAACGAGGAGCCTCTCCCAATGTTTCCAACGTGGTGAGTGGGGAGAAGCGCAGAGGGCAAGTGGGGAAGACATGGACCCCTGCAGCTTCTGGGGACCCCTCAGGATTTGTGCTGAAGCTTTCATAGCCAAAGACTCAACCCTGAGAGCTTTGGCTCTGGGGATTTGTCAGAGATTTGGGACTGGAACATTTCGCTGGAGAGTCCGAGTTGCACAAAACAAATGTTAGGGTGGGTGGAAGGAGGTTCCTCAGAATACCGTAGGGCGGGCAAGAGGTGGCAGCTCCTTTGCCCTCGCCCCGCCCCCCCCTCGCACACGTGCAGATGTCTTTTAGGTGATGACAATGATGACATTTATATCCCCCCTTCCTCCAAGGGGCTCAAGGTGGCGTGCATGCTTCTCCTTCCTCTCACAACAACCCTGTGAGGTAGATTAGTCTAAGCGACTGCAACTGGCTCCAGGTCTCCCAGCCAGCTTGGTGGCTGAGTGGGGATTTGAGTCCTGGTCCCCCAGTTCTTCATCCAACAGTCCAACCAAGCGGGAGGGTGGCAGGGAGATCTGTGCCCCGACTGCACCGCTACAGGTTTGGGCTCTCATAAGGGAATGAGACCTCCGGCTATAGGGCGGTATATAAATTCAATAAATAAAATGTTCTGTTAAAAATAGCCTTATATTGCTGGACACAAAGCAGTCTTCCTTGACAAGTTTGTTTTCTGTGTGGGGGGCTTGAAAGAATTGTACAGAGAAACATTCTCTTAGGTGAGCCCTCCGTCTGGGTAGAGGTGAGACAGGGAGAATTTGGCCAGCTCTCCGGTTCTTCTTTGCCAGGTTCCTCTTGTTTTGAACAATGAAATGGTTCTTTTTACAAATCCCTTTGGCCTCTGGACATGCAGGGCATTATTCCCATCAGAAATGGCGCCACTGGCTTCAGGGGCTGAACCCCAAGAGAGGGGAGATTTGCACCCCAGGACTTTAGAATCCAAGCCGGAGCAATTTCTAAGCCAGGTTCGGATCTGATTTACACACCCAGAAAGATGTGTGTATAAACAAGGGTTCAGTCCCTGGTGTCTCCAGGTAGAACTAGGAAAGACCTGTCTTTGACACCCAGGGGAGACAATGCTGGGAAAGAGAGACCAGTGGCTTCTTGGGGATAAGGCAGCTTCCTAGGTTCCTAAACCTTCCTAGGTCACACCCACACAGTGCATTCAAACCACACGACTTTCCCAAAGAATTTGTTTTGAGGTGAGACAGAGCATTCAGATACGTTGTGTTCCACATGCAATTTGAAGTGGTGCACCTCTGCGTCAGACACTAAAACCACATGGTTTCCCCCAAAGAATCCTGGTTTCCCCCAAAGAATCCTGGGAACTGTAGCTTGTCCCTCCCAGAGCTACAGTTCCCAGCACCCATAACAAACTACAGCTCCCAGTATTCTTTGGGGGAAACCATGTGGTTTTAGTGTTTGACGCAGAGGTTACCTTAGACTGCACCACCTCAAATTGCATGTGGAACACAACGTATCTGAATGCTCTGTCTCACCTCAAAACACCCTGGTTTGTGGAAATGGAGCAGGGCAGTGAGATAGCTCTTACCTAGCCTTTATCTTTATGTGCTAGCTATTATTATTATTATTATTATTATTATTATTATTATTATTATTACTACTACTATTACTATTTGAATTTTATTTATTATATTTAGACATAAAACATGCAACAGTTAGGCAAAATGAGAACAGTATATGCTCAGATAAACATTCTGAATATATTAACAAAGTTGTGTTAAAGTATATATATCATAATTTTTGCAGATATGAAATGATTTGTAATAATGTGTATGCTTAGATTGTGGACCCTTAGTAAAAGGCATTTTGCATCAATAGCAATTTTAATTTATGGGAATTTATAGGGAATAAGATGTGCTTGTTTTCTACCACCAGGGAGATTTTTAATGGGGTCAGGGGGTGTGCATTAAGTTCTCCCATCTCTTTGGGCTTCGGTCAAGCCTTTGTTTGCACTGCACGAATAGTACAGGGTGCAAGAATCTCAAGCCCCACTGGCTTTTATAGAGATTGATCAGATGGTCACCGAATGAGATCTTTCGAAACAGATGACATTCCATGCAACCTCTTTTTTCCCCCCTTTCCAAAGAAGGTGGAGACCCCCCTACATATGGCAGCCCGGGCTGGGCACACGGAAGTGGCAAAGTACCTGCTGCAGAACAAGGCCAAAGTCAATGCCAAGGCCAAGGTGAGAGCATCCTCGTCTTTCTGGGCCAGCAGCAGTTGCAACCCAGACTCCTGTCCCCGTGAGCGGCCCACACTTGCTTGTATGGAGGCGGAGGGGAGGTGGCATGGGGGGGGCGCTGCGGAGGAGAAGGCGGATCCAGTCTACAAGGAGGGCACTGCAGCTGTTGCTGCTACCATGGCGGTGGCAGCAGCGGGCAATGCATTCCTTAGAGGCTGTATCTGCCGCCCCTGCGGATCCTGCTGCCTGGTGCAGCCTCCTCACCTTGCCTCAGGGTTGGCCCTAGACAACAGGTGCGCTTTCTTGTAAGTAAATAATTGAACATTTATTATTGTGGGCTAGTGCTTCAAGCTCAGGCTCTGGTCCAGCTGCTCTTATAAGGCAGAAGGGTAGCAACCAGGATTGGCTCACCCATGAGGCAAAGCGAGGCGGCCACCTCAGGCAGCCGGATCACTGGGGCAGCAGATCCCCATGTAGATCTTTGGATCTTGATCAGAATCAAGGCCCAGGCCCAGGGTTCAAGATCAGGAACAGGGCTTCAAGACTGCACAGAAACAGTGCAGTTATTCTGGTGAGTCTTCCTGCCTCCCTGCCAAGCTTTTAAGCAGCGGAGGAGAACGCTTGCGACAATCCCTGTCCCTGCGACACCCTGCCCAGGGAGAAGAGTCTTCTCTGTTCTCCTGCTGGTGCCACCTTTCCCT
Source organism: Podarcis liolepis (assembly GCF_965112155.1). Taxonomy (NCBI): domain Eukaryota; kingdom Metazoa; phylum Chordata; class Lepidosauria; order Squamata; family Lacertidae; genus Podarcis; species Podarcis liolepis. The sequence goes on along the minus strand of NC_139561.1, from coordinate 1,206,397 downwards.
GGGAGCCATCATCAGACTGTCTCACCATCTTCCCATGGGGATACAGTCTCCCCGCCTTTAATAGTCCCTTGCTCTCTGCAAGTGAGGGAGAAGCAACCTCTGGGTGTTTCGGGGTGGTGGTGTCTAAAGGGTCTATTGCATTGTCTCTTCCTCCCACTGCTGGTCGGAAGGCTCAGAGGGTATCATGACACGGACTTTCCCTTCCTGGAATAAGATGCAAATCTAAATGCAAACAGCTCTGAACTTTGTGGTGCTGATGTTGAACCAAGTAACGAGTACAAAAAGGCATACACATTTCTTTTGAGGACAGAGTGCTGTTGTCTTCATCTGAAGTGTCTTGTCCTTCTTCCCCATTGTAGGATGACCAGACCCCCCTGCACTGTGCGGCCCGCCTTGGCCACTGCACAATGGTGAAGCTGCTGCTGGAGAGTGGCGCCGACCCTAATCTGTCCACAACAGCCGGGCACACGCCCCTGCACATCACAGCACGTGAGGGCCACCTCGACTGCGCCTGCGCCCTCCTGGACAAGCAGGCTTCACAGACGGTCATGACCAAGGTAGGGAAACGGGGGCGCTGGGTCATGTTCCTTCCAAACTGCTGAAGCAAGGCCCCAGACAGCTCCCTGTGGGTGCTGCTAGCCCAGGTTGGGAGGGTCTCACCTCAGCAAAGACTTGGAGCTGCCTGAAGCCTTAGGAAGGCTGGCAGAGGCTTGACTTGGCAGTGACTCTGCCCCCACGAGGTGCTGTGTACAGTGTTTAAAGGGCCTGTCCTGCTACCACATGCTGCTCTGGGGTTGTGGAGCACAAGAAGCTGCAGGGGACGCCTCTTTCAACTCAGAGGGTGATGGAAGAGCCTCATGGCCAGGCCAGGCCAGGAGTAGGGCAGGGTGCCTCGAGGGGCGGGGATCAGCCTCTGAGGCAGGAAATCTGACATGCTCATCTACAGTATTGACCAAGCTGAAATTCTTAGTTAACACTTGTTTCTGCTTTAGATGTCTCCTCTCTCTCTCTCTCTCTCCTGTGCGTGCTGTGGGTGTTGCGATGCCTGTAGGGCAGGGAGTGAGCAGAGAAACCTGGACTGCTGCCTGGGTTGCCTCCCCCTGAGGCCTTCTTGACCCCACTCCCCCTGATCCTGCTTGACCTGTTGTCTTCCTCTCCCACCCCAGCCAGGCACTGATGCTCCCTGTTTCTCCCCAGAAAGGATTTACCCCTCTGCACGTTGCTTCCAAATATGGGAAAGTGGATGTCGCCAAGGTGCTGCTGGAGCACAATGCCCAGCCCAACGCAGCGGGGAAGGTGTGTATGTCGGGGGCCTTGGCGGGAGATGCAGTGGCCCTGAGGAATTCAGACCTGGCGATGGTCACGTGTGTCTTATGTTAGTTGTACCAAGATGGGATGGTGGCAATATGCTCTCTGAAGAGTCTTTGGGTGCTTCACTTGGTGGTCCAGAATCAGCAACTGCAGTGATCCCCTCCCCAATGATCAACAAAGGGGAAATACTTGGAAACTTGGGAGGAAGTGATCCTGTCCTCCTGGGTTTCATGATACAGAGGCAAGGGAAAGCTGAGCGTAGCCAGACCTGCATTTAAAAGGAGAAATATTGAAGGCCCAAATGCAGACAATTCCAACAAGAAAGAAACTGGTGTGGATGCCAAAATCAGCAGGAAGAATTCAGTGTCTTCTGTCTCTCAAATTGGTCAAAGTCTGAGTTTCCCTTCTCACAAACACCCCTGACGTGTACAATAAGCAGATTCCCCTACCAATATCCTTCCACACCCCCTTTGAACATCCATTCACGTGGAGGCTGCCTCTCAATGTACAGATCAGGATGCTCACCTGCTACAAGGTCATGTCAGAAATTCTTGCCTAAAATAAAATGCTCAAATGCCCCTGCTCCTCTCTCTGCAGAATGGCCTCACGCCCCTGCACGTCGCTGTTCACCACAACAACCTGGACATTGTCAAAGTGCTTCTGCCCAAAGGAGCATCCCCGCACAGTGTGGCCTGGGTAAGGAGCAGGTTTTGCTTCCATGCCGCACTTCTGTCTAGGATTTAAAGGTTTGAAGGGCAGCGCCATGGAGGGGAGGGCAGGGGAAGCCTGAGCCCAGCTGCCCCTTTCTCCTGCCTGCAGGGAGCAGCCTCAGAGGGGAGTCATGGGGTTGGCAGGAGCCACTGTTGACTCTGGCGGATCAGACTCTGGGGCTTGACTTGCCTTTGGCGGGTGGGGTCGTCTCTCTCCTCTGCAGAACGGATACACCCCCCTGCACATTGCCGCCAGGCAGAACCAGATGGAGGTGGCCAGCAGCCTGCTGCAGTATGGCGCCTCTGCCAACGCCGAATCCACGCAAGCTGTGACCCCGCTGCACCTGGCGGCCCAGGAAGGCCACTCCGATATGGTGGCCCTTCTCCTCTCCAAGCAGGCCAATGGCAACTTTGGCAGCAAGGTGGGTGGAGCAAAAGGCTCCTGTGAGTGTGCAGGTGCCCTGCAGGGACAAAGTCTGCTTCCCAAGGGGGGGGTGGAAGAACACAACCCTGATAAGGCAGGAGTGGGGAACCTCAGGTGGGGGGCAAATGGCGCCCTCCAGGCCTCTCTGTCTGGCTCTTGGGGGGCTTCCCCACGCCTTTCTCAGTTATTTGCAATGGAGCTGCCCATCCCCCTGTGTGCCCCCCCCACCATCTGAAGCATATTTGGGGTGCAGGTGCCTTGGAAAGGATGGGGGAGGTCTGTTGTATGAGCAGAAGTGGTTCTTCCTGCACAGCTCAACCCAATGTGTCTTTCAACCATGATGGTGACTGTTGCTTGATAGGAGGGAGAGCTGTGTGTGTGTGTATTCACACGTGTGTGTAGAAGCCTCTGGCTTTTGCATTCTTGGCATGTACCCTAATGTGCAAAGGCACCTCAGAATATCAGCAGAGCCCTGCAGGATCAGGCCCATGGCCCCCTAGCCCAGCAGGGACCACCCATATATCTGGGGCAAACCAGGGAGCAGCACCTGAGCACCCGAGTGCTCTCCCCTCCTGTGGTTTCCAACAGCTGGTGTCCAGAAGCAGCACTGCCTCCAGCCATGCGCAGTCCATGACTTTGTCCAAACCTCTTTTAAAGCCACCCGTTAAAGGTCAAGGGCACTGTACCAGTCGCGGCACCCAATGGGGCCTCTTGCTTCTAGGTCACTTCTGGCCTGCGCAACTCCTGGGCGGTTCCCCCTGGGCTGAATCCTGGTGACAAGGCAAGGAGAGAAGAGGGAGTCAGCCTCTGCCAGAATAAGCCAAGAAGCTGTTTTATTTCATCCTCTTCATGGAGGCTATTTCTGCCAGTGGCTTTCAACCATGGAAACTAAATAGAGCTTCCATGTTTGAGAGCAGTTTACCACTTCATTGGACAGGTGCTGGGGAAGGGTCAAAGCACAGGAGGGGCTTGGGCATAGGAACCTGCTCTTTCACCAGCCGTCCCATGATTCCACGGAGCAGGAGTGATGCTCCAGGGTTTCAAAGTGTTTCCCTGCCCAAGCCAGAGATGTTGGAACTGAACCTGGGACCTTCCATGCGACCAGGGGCTGCCTGCTGAGCTGCGGACTTTCCCTGTTTGCCATCCTGCTCTTCTTGAGAGAATCTTCTCTGGTCACTGTTGGATGCAGAGCAAGGCAGGAGTGGGGTCTGCTCCAGCAGGGCTGCCATCTTTGGGGATGGCACCATGATGAGTCTCCCCCCCCCCCGCCCTAAACTTGCCAAGCAGCTGTTAGGTTTCTACTTCTACCAGTGGCCACTAGGTGGCGCCAGTGTGTTCTCTGTTGCCTCTTTTTGTGGGAAGACTCTAGCAGGGGTAGGCAACCTAAGGCCCAGGGTCCGGATCCGGCCCAATCGCCTTCTCAATCCGGCCCACGGAAGGTCCAGGAATCAGCGTGTTTTTACATGAGTACAATGTGTCCTTTTATTTAAAATGCATCTCTGGGTTATTTGTGGGGCATAGGAATTCGTTCATTCCCCCCCAATATAGTCTGGCCCCCCACAAGGTCTGAGGGACAGTGGACTGGCCCCCTGCTGAAAAGGTTTGCTGACCCCTGATCTAGAGCTCAGCTTGGGGACCCCAATTCCCTAATTGGGGACCCTGAGGGAACTGCTAGTAAGGCCTTGAGAAAGGACTTAAACAGGCAAAGAAGGGCTCCTGTGAACCCCAAATGGACACCCCAAGAAGGGGCTACTGGCTCCCCCTCTCTGCATGGGCCTGTAGGGCATGCAGAATTTTTCAACTATCAATTTCAAAGATGAGGGCTGGTAAAGCGTTGTAACATGGCTTGGGAATTCAAAAGATATTTTGGTTAAATTAATATAATTTAGTTTTGCTTGGCAAGTAAAGAGTGTGTAAAATTTCATAGAAATCGCTAAGTACTTGCAGTTGTATTCTATATTCTCTCTTATATATTTTTATTTAGCATTACCTGACATTTTCAGAAGGTAACATTAAAATTATTGGGTTTCCCAAAAGCCGTTTTTGTGCTTCTTCTATTGTAGACTTACCAAGCTAAATTTTGTCCAATCACAAAAAGAATAGCAGATTGGAACTCCTCAAGCTCCAAAGCATATTTTTAATAGCAATAATAATAATAATAATAATAATAATAATAATAATAATAATAATAATTTTTATTTATACCCCGCCCTCCCCAGCCAAGGCCGGGCTCAGAACGGCTTACAAGCAATAATAAAAACAAGTTGAATGATTACAAGTTAAAAACAAAATTAAAATACAACATTAAAATATTGAAACATTAAAATATTAAAATGTAGCCTCATCGCAGGAGGAGAAGGAAAAGAAAAAAGAAAGAGGGGGAGGGAATCAAATTGGCTCCAAGCCAAAGGCCAGGCGGAACAACTCTGTCTTACAGGCCATGCGGGAAGAAATCAGAAATTTAACACCCCTTACTGAAGAAATCCCCCAAATTTAAGACTCCAGACCTTTTACCATTAGGAAAGTATCAGGGAAATTCACTAAATGATGTGGGGCAAATGAGCAATGGGAAGGTGTAGAATCACAGTGCAAGGAAATCAGGATGAAAACAGGATGAATGCTTGTTGTTATTTAGCCATCCACCCCCCCCAACCAATCAATAAAGAGCAGGCGTCGCTCTTCCAGATGTCATATTCAAGCCTCTGGGAGTCTTTCATCATCATCATCATCATCGTCATCACCATAATTTATTTATACCCCACCCATCTGGCTGGGTTTCGTCAGCCACTCTGGGCGGCCTCCAACAGAATATAAAGCACAATAGCACATCAAACATTTAAAACTACACCAAACAGGGCTGCCTTCAGATCTCAGATAGTTGTTTATTTCCTTGACATCTGATGGGAGGGTGTTCCACAGGGCCGGTGCCACTACTGAGAAGGCTCTCTGCCTAGAAAGCTGGGAGGGCCCTAGCAGTGGTTCCCGGTGTCTGCCCACCTCCCCACGGAACCCTCTGTGGGTAACCTGGCTCTTGCTTGTCTTCCAGAGTGGCCTCACCCCCCTCCACCTGGTGGCTCAGGAGGGGCATGTCCAAGTGGCAGATGTCCTCCTCCGGGCCGGAGTTCGAGTGGATGCAACAACACGGGTGAGTCCCCTCGAATGCCATGGCATCCTCCATCAGACAGAGAGGCCCAGAGTCTAGAGTGTCCTTTCTGCTCTGGCTGGCACTGGTGGCCATTGTGGTCCAGAACACCTGGAGGGCCCCAAGTTGGAGAAGGCTGTGCTACGCTATTTGTAGGCTCCAGGTATCTCCTGTGCTTGGGAAGCGGAAGGGACCACCACCAGAACACCATAGCTTTCCAGGGTGCTTTCCAGATGTTGCTGGACTATAGCTCCCATCATCCTTTACCGCTGGTCATGCTGCCTGTGGCTGATGGGAACAGTGGTCCAACCACACCCAGAGAGCGCAAAGCTGGGGAAAGCTCCTACAGCACATGCCTACAGGACCTAAGCCAGCCAGGGTTGCTGGTGGCAGAGAGACAGGGGCAAGCCAACAGTCAGCCACATGAAGCAAGTGGAATTAACTCTTTATCAGGAAAAACAGAATCTGCACAGGAGTGCCAGGCCTCAAGAGCACAGCAGCACGCCCTTGGTCGCTCTTGCCCTCATGAGATAGTTGTGGAGACGGAAGGTCCTCACCTTCCCACAGGTGCCTCTGCAGGGTTTTCTTGAAGCAATCTGAGGCTGTGCCTGTGTGATGCCAATTTCTCCTCTGCCCTCTTCATGCCTCTCCTGGTTCAGGGAGACCAGCAGGGAGGGGAGCTTGTTGCAGCAGGAGGGGGAGCTACTTGTTAATCCTCACCAGCTGGACTCCTCTCTGCCTCTGGACCTCCTCCCTCCCTCCTGCTTCAGCTTCTGCCCCTGATTCTGGACTCTCTGCCACAAACTCTCCCTGCCCGCTAAGCTCTGTTACCTCTTCCACTTCCGACCCCTCCTCTTCCCAGTCCCCTCCCTCTTCTCCCTCTAACCATTCATTGTCACCCCACCACCAAGCCTTGACCTGAAAGTCTGCTCTTTTTATATGTGCCTCGCAGATGGGCTATACTCCGCTGCACGTGGCTTCTCACTACGGGAACATCAAACTGGTGAAGTTTCTGCTGCAGCATCAAGCGGATGTCAATTCAAAGACCAAGGTATGGAAAGACTCTTGAAGGCATCCTTTCTCAAGCGTCATCCCTGACTGCTCCTCCTGCTGGTTATGGATGATGGGAGTGGTAGTCAAACAATATCTGGGAACCCAAGTTTGAGAAAGGCTGCTATGATCACTTGTTTGTCTTTCTTATTTTTATTTCTGCTCTGTTTGGTTTATAAGAATTCTGTTATTATTTGTTGTATGGTCACTCATCATTAAATGTCCCAAGGATGGCTGACAAGCAAGACAAATTCCTTTCATTTATTTATTCTAATAAAAATTGTACACCATTTGATTGTAAAACAAACAAACCTCACAAAGTGGCTTATGAAATCAGTGATAGACTAGAAACAGATTAAAGCACATGTCAACATTCTACACATCTGGTAAAAGGTAAAGGTAAAGGGACCCCTGACCATTAGGTCCAGTCATGACCGACTCTGGGGTTGCGGCACTCATCTCGCTTTATTGGCCGAGGGAGCCGGCATACAGCTTCCAGGTCATGTGGCCAGCATGACTAAGCCTCTTCTGGCAAACCAGAGCAGCGCACGGAAATGCCATTTACCTTCCCGCTGGAGCGGTACCTATTTATCCACTTGCACTTCGTGCTTTTGAACTGCTAGGTTGGCAGGAGCAGGGACCGAGCAATGGGAGCTCACCCCGTCATAGGCATTCGAACCTCTGACCTTCTGATCGGCAAGTCCTAGGCTCAGTGGTTTAACCTACAGCGCCACCCACGTCCCTACACATCTGGTAGGCTTGCCTAAATAAAAATGTTTTTAGCAGGAGCCAGAAGGAGTGCAGTGAAGGTCCCTGCCTGCTGTCAATAGGCAGGGAGTTCCAAAGTGTAGGTGCTGCCACAGTTAAATATTGATTTTTAGAAATGTGGAACATATATTATTTGGTGCCTGTAACAGTGCCAGTTCTGTAGATCAAAGCGATCAAGAAGGCATCCATGGGGTAAGATGACCTGTGCATGCCTTACATGAATTACATGTGGATCCTGCTCTCAGAACACTCATTATCCGAAACTTCAGTTATCCAAACAGAAAGAATTAGAGCCAAAGTTCACTCCATGAATGACTGAGTTGGGCTAGATGACACTTGAGGTCCCTTCCAGCTCTGCAATCCTGTGATTCTATGACGAATCAGGGAGCAGGAGAGATCAGGAAAACCTGCTTTTCCTTTGTTTGGCTTTTGCTGATTGGCTGCAGCAGTTTCAGGCAGGAACCATGGAAGGAGGGAGAACAGACAAATCACAGATTAGAAATATTCCCATAGGAAATACTGGGAAATAACCAGCTCATTGTACAAACCCTCGCATGACAAATCATTTCCTGTGCTCAGAAAGTGGGGCCTGTCCTTTTGGCCTTGCTGGTGTGTTTATGGATGGGTGTGAGAGATGGGTGTGAGAGGGAGGGGGCTGGCCTTGCCCATTTTGCACTGGCTCCCCTTCCCACTGGCCTGGGCACTCCCGAAGGTGACTCATGAGTCCGCAGGCCTGTCAGGCTAGAAAGGATTCTGCGCCCTTCCTAGCATCCTGCTTCTCAGGGGCTGCCCTCTGTCTCCTGGGAAGCCAGCCAGCGGCAAGAGGGCCACAGTCCTTCCTTGTTCTTTGTCCGCAGCAACAGGTATCCAGAAAGAGGGCAGGGGAGGAATTTGTTTCAGGCCACACTTAAAGTTGGAACTACCTAATTAGCACTTTAGGAATCCATTTATGTACCAAAACACACCCATCCTTCAAAATTTGCACTTCTCCAAATTATGCAACACACTCTCTGGCCACATTCTGTGGACAAAAATGTGTATAATAGTGAAAACAGTTTAAAGAAATGCATTCTCTTAGGGAAGATTGCTTAGCAGAAATGTGTCTGTTAGGTAAAATTGTATACAAAAGACCATGTATATTAGGGAAGTTTCCCACTAAAATGTTAATGAGCCTTATTGACTTTAAAAATAATAATTGCAAGGTGATTTGGATATTTGGATAACTGAACATAAGACGGCAGAAAGGAGAAATTGAGGAAACTCCAAATAGGCAGTGTGCCTGCCTGTGTGCATTGAAGGTTCCATCTATTTGTTAGGGTTCAGCTGATCTTCTCCTCTAGAAATTCATCCAGTCCTCCTTTGAAAGCCTTCTAAGCCAGTGACCATCACCACAAATTGGTGGCAGCGAATTCAAAAAAACTAACTCTCTGTTGTTGTGTGAAGCACTTTTCTTTCACCTGCTGCCAATCATATTTCCTTGGTGTCCTGGGTGTTAGGAGAGAAGCATGTCTGCCTCCCTTCCCCCTGCTTGCTTGCCTGTTTTCTAAATTGTGGCACCCCAAACCCTTTATCCTTTGGGGTGAAGAAAGTGCTCCTGCCTCTTGATTATATTGACTACCTTGGGATGAGGAATTTGTCCCCATCCTGGTTCATTTGAGTTTGACACTCCTGGCCTGAAACCAACACAAAATGAAACCATCACTCACATCGGTTAAGTAAAAAGCAAAGTTGGCCACATTGGTTCCTACGATGAAAATCCACAGTTAGGATTCAGTCATCAATCTCCATTTTCAACCTGCAGCTACAAGCTGACTTCATGGGTGCAATATCCTGTCTAATTTTTGCCCCCCCCCTTTCCTTATTTGTTTTCCTTGAAACAACCCTCCTTCACTTCTTGCTTTGTGCAACACCTTCCCTGATGAAGAGTTCTGGAGAACTCCAAAGCTTGCTGCCCTTTGCGGGGAAGGAGGGACTGCAGCTCACTCGCCCCCCCCCCCCGAAGCTTCCAGCAAGTTCAATCCCCCCCCCCGGCATCTCCAGGGAAGGCTGGGGGGGGGCTCCTGCCTGGCTCCCCGGGGAACCTCTGCCAGTCAGGGCAGACAATACTGAGCCTTGCCGAACCAGTTTCCTAGGTTCCTGCCATCATTGGTCCTCGTAAAGGTGTGCTAACACTTTGCCTTTAAAGCACTTTCTTTCCCCAATGAATTCTGGGCCCTCACAGAGCTAGTTCCCAGCAGCCCTCAGCCAACTTCAGTGCCCAGAATTCTTTGAGAGAGAGAACATGCTTGGGGTATGCTTTATAAAGCTAAGTGCCATCGCAAACTGTTCCTGGGTGTACTCGTTTTCTTTCTCTTTCTCTCCCAGCTGGGATACACTCCTCTGCACCAAGCGGCCCAGCAAGGGCACACCGACATCGTGACCCTCCTGCTCAAGCATGGTGCCTCGCCCAATGAAGTCAGCTCGGTGAGTGTGGGCTCCTGAGGGCCTGGACATTGAGGCGGCTTCAGGGTCCTCGGGTGGAGGCTCATGCCACATCCACACCATCCATTCCCGAGTCCTTGGCTTCCCCTGGAGCGGAGATTCCTGCGTTTCAGGGGGCTGGATTGGACGACCCCTCCGCGCGAACCCTTCTATGATTCCCTGCCCCCAAGGAATTCTGAGAGCTGTAGTTTGTTAAGGGTGCTGGCAGTTATTAGGAGACCCCTGTTTCTTTCACTGAGTTACACTTTTCTGAGTCCCCTGCAAAGGGGGATTGGGGGGGGGTGTTAAACTACTCTGGGAACTGAAGTTCTGTGAGGGGAACAGGGGCCTCTCTCAGCACCCTTCACAAACTATAGTTCCCAGGATTCTTTGGGGGAACCACGGCTGTTGAGGTGGCTTCATGGTGCTTTAACCGGATGGTGCTGGTGTGGCCATGCTGGGGTCCCTGGTGCTTCTCCCAGTGTTGCTGCTATCGCTACAGAAAGAGGCAGTCAAATCCTGGACTGCAATACTTCAACGGGGGGGGGGGGGTGAGGGGTGGGCAGGCATAATTTTGAATGCTCACACATAAACAATCCATGCATGCAGAAAGCTAGTATGAGGTACACCTTATATAGTGTAAGGTAGAACAGTTAAGTTTAGCCTTCTCCCTGACAAAGAGGCTGTCGACCAACTCCATCTGGTACGCCAGATGAGACCCTGCCTCCCTGTGTCCTGTCTCGCCAGAGGCTGCGGAGACCATAGAACACTGGTCCCAAAGGATCTTTACAGGCTCCCAGTATGTTTCTGAGCACAATTCAAAGTGTTGGTGCTGACCCTTTAAGACCTAAACAGCCTCAGCCCAGTATACCTGAAGGAGCGTCTCCACCCCCATCGTTCAACCCAGACACCAGGGTCTGTCTGTGAGGGCCTTCTGGCGGTTCCCTCACTGAGAGAAGTGAAGCTACAGGGAACTAGACAGAGGGCCTTATTGGTAGTGGCACCCCCCCTGTGGAACAGCCCCCTTCAAGGAAATAAACAACAATCTGACTCTTAGAAGACATCTGAAGTCAGTCCTGTAAAGGGAAGTTTTTAATGATTGATGTTTGATTATGCCTTTATATGTGTTGGAAGCCACCCAGAGTGGCTGGAGCAAAATATGTCAGATAGATGGGGTACAGAATAATAATAATAATAATAATAATAATAATAATAATAATAATAATAATAATAATAAATTTATTAGAGGCAGGAAGAATCCTTGGTCACATTTGTAGCATACATTAAAAATATATTGATACAACTTTTTAAAATCATGGCTTCCACTCTTGCAAAGAATTCTGGGAGCTGTAGTTCGCGGAGGGTGAAGAGAGTTCTTAGGAGCTCCCTAATCCCCATTTCAGAGCTACAGTTCCCTCTGCACTGAGATTTTCAGTGGCTGAAGTGCGGGTTTCATTGCCCAGAAAAGTTCCTGGCCCTTCCCCATTATGCAACTTGAATGCAAGTTTGCATACTTTTTACAAATTGCTAAATTCAGCTTTTTGGTGCAAAAAAATGTAGATATTTACACACAGGCCCGACCTGAGGCTTGTATGCTGTTGGCTGAGTGGTTTTCTCCCACCTGCCCTCTTCTCTCTGCAGAATGGGGCCACACCTCTGGCCATTGCCAAGCGTCTGGGCTACATTTCTGTGACCGATGTGCTGAAAATTGTCACTGATGAGTCCAGCTTCTTGGTGAGTCCCCCAGTCAAGCCTGACCTGGGGTTGGAGGGTGGGGTGGGGGGGGCACTGCTGTGATGACCCTGAAGCTGTGCTCCCGCCTGACCTGTTGCCTCTTGCAGTCATTCAGTGACAAGCACCACATGAGTTTACCAGAGACGGTGGACGAGATCCTGGATGTGTCCGAAGACGAAGGTGCGTTTCCGGCTTCCCCCGTGCTTGGGGCTGCTCTGGGAGGGAGATATGGGCACGAGGGTGACAGAGGTTGTGCACACACCAAAGCACATTCTCCAACCACCCCAAGAAACTTGGGAACTGCAGTTTCCCCCTCACAGAGCTATAGTTCCCAGCACCCCTCAAAGGACAGTTCTCGGAAATCTTTGGGAAGTTGTGTGCACAGCCTGAATCCTGCCCTCCTTGCACTAGGTGCCAGCTTCTCCTATTTAATGGCTGCATTGGGTATTTTTTGGTAGAAAAGAGGACTGAACTGAAATGGAACATTCCGCAACCTTTCTCTCCCTGCTTGATTTTATCTGCCACTCCTCCTGCCTGCCCAGATCCATTTCCCTACCTGCCCCCCCCCCCAGCATAAGCATAAGTAGCCTCTATTTTTCAAGCCTTCACAAATTATTTGGAAATAAGTTTGTGACGGTGCCTCCACTTCCTTTTTGAATTCAGCTAACAGTAGCTTGGAGAACATGACCAGCAAGGCTTGCTTTCTGCACAGCTTAGAGCAGTTCAAGTCCCTGCAAAAGGATGCGCCACCAGCGGGTCTCTGCGTTTGCCTCAATCCCAGGGGAGCACATCAAAAGCACAGAATAGGGCAGTGAGAATCCTGAGAATCTTCGGCTTAGATTATTGTTTTGAAACAAGTTTCTGGCCCATATGAAGGCCTAGATTTTATGTTGTGAATCAAACAAATACATAAGATGTACTTGAAATTGCTTGAGGACGTGCCTGCTGAATCTTAGAAGCCAGAGGTGAAGCTGCATAGGGGCACTGGGTGTTCATAGATTTGTAGAGCTGGAAAGTGACCCTAGCGATCATCTAGTCCAACCCCCTGCAATGCAGGGCTCACAGCTGAATAGCAGGCATGGATCTCCTGCCTGGCTGCCATCAGGGACGGGGCCTTCTTTCCCCAAGATATCTGCCTCCCGCCTCTCTCAGAGTGATGCCAAACACCAGCCCACCTTGGGACAGGCGGCCTGGCAGGCGTTTGGTTTTGAGCTGAGGCACAGAAGGTGCCAGGCCCGCCACCATGTACTTGTGCGTTTGCGCCCACCAACCTGGAGTGCGCAGTTCAAACCTGCTCTTCTTTTTTTTCTTGCTTTCCAGGCACGGCTCACATAACTCTCCTGGGTACGGACTGTGTGTTGCTGTTGTGGGCTTGGCTCGCCCGCCCAACCCATCTGCCCCATTCCACCCCACGCGGACCCACCAGGCCTCACATGCCTCCATCCCATGCCGCCCTTGGCTTCCCAGGGGGCCAGCTCGCCCACCTGCCCACTCATTGTGTCTGTGGCTGTGAGGGTGGCGTGGGGAAGGGGGCTGCATGAGAGAGCCCTCGCCCATATGGCTGCTGAGCTCTGCTGCACACTGCTCCACAGGTGGGAGGCACGCCAGGGCATCTGTGCCAGGGCTTAGAGAGCTATGCCAGGAAGAAACCTGGGCTTTTGCCTGTCTCCCATAGAAGGGAACCATCTCCTTTTGCTCCCGGACTCCCCTTGCTGCTGACCATCACTCCTGAACCCCCTTCTCCCCCTCTTTCCACATTTGCGTTTCCACCTCACTTCCCATCTCCTTCAAGGATCGGAGGAGCGCTTAAGTGGGAGGGAAGACAGCACAAGGATCTGAGCCGCCCCCCCCCAACCTCCCTGCTTTCCTTGAAGTTGGTGACAATGACCCATCTTTCCCAGTAACTGACCAGCTCTCAGCAGCTCCTCCTTCCTCCACCCCACCCCTGCACTGTGGACCAAACTACATGTGGCCACAAATGCAGGGCACCCCCACCCCCTCCCAAAACTGCCAGGGCAGAAGGGCTGATTCAGAGTAGGACCCAGCACAGTTTTACTCTGAGTAGAATCATAATTGATACAACCCTTGTCCGCTCCATGCCCATTAATTGTCCTGTGCCTGCAATTTGCACTCACTGAAAGGATCCCATTTGCTTCCATTTCGGGTACAAGGGCTGGTTGGGTCAGGATCATGACCAAGGGTTAAAGCACCCTCTTTTCCTTTAATGTCCTGGGGTGAAATCTGAAACAGCCCAGCACTGTTAGAACTATGCTGTGAAGGTCACATGTCATCCGGCCCCAAACCTTTTATCAGGCCCCAGGCTTAGTCCTCCAGGCCGCCTGAGCTTGGAGCCCAACCTGGCCAGGCCATTCACAGGCATCCAGGCCATGGTGGTCTAAGTTGGTCTGAAAGAGTGATCGCTCCTCATGGTGTGGACACTCACCCCACTTTTGCTTCTGGTCTAGGAGCATCCCAGTTCCTGAGATTTCAGGAGCCCTGAGGAAGTGGGCCCCACAGATGTCACTAGGCATGGCACGTTAAGCATTAACCACAGTCGCTGAGAGTGTGTCATTCACACAAAACCCACAAAGTCTAACGAATGGGCCCGGTATGCATGCGGACTCATCACCCTCTCCTCCCCTTCAGCCCAGCCCAGTTCTTTGTCTTCCTTTGGGCTCCTTCCCACCACTGAGTCCTGGAGATGGAGGTTCATTGGGAGAGCAGAGGAGGGCTAAGGCCCCAAAAGTCTATAAATTTTTGCAGCTGGCTCCTGCTGGGCTGAAGCTTGCAAGCTCTTCTTTTTTATAATCTATTTTTTCCACATAAAATACAATAGAAGCCAGACTAATCTAGAGAAGAAAATTAAGAAAGAAGCAAGAATAAGAAAAGGAAGAAAATAGAGAAGAAGAGAAGAAGAGAAAGAGAATAAAAGGCTCTTTATGCCCATGTGCCTTGACCTTTATTCTACACACAGAAGAATGAGTTCTCACCTGGGAGCTTCCCCCTCCTCTCCCCCAGCCTCTGCTCTGCCCTCACACATGGCTCTCCATCTTCCAGCCATCACCTTCCTGCATTTATCTTCATTAGCCTAAGACAGAGAACTACAAAAACAAAGCATAAATGTAGATGGAATTAACCAAAACACAAGAACAACAAGAAGAAGAATGAGAGCTCATATAAAAAGAAGAGAAGTTTTAAGAAAGAAAATAAGAAGGCCTTCCGCTTTTCTGTCTGCCAATTATGACAATTATTCAAAATATGCACTCCAGGATAACATCTGTCTCTATTAAATTCCAGCTATTTCCCAATCTGCTTGGCATTGTTTTCTCAGTCTTCAATCCCAGGCATCTGAAAGCCACCTTTTTCCATCCAAAAAGTCCAACAGGAGCTCTCCAGCTATTATTATCATTACATGTCAAAATAGTCCTTCCGACTAATCTTAACAATGTCCTTTCTTATTGACTTGTGTCTTCATTAATTTCTACCCAATTCCTTATGTTCCAGTCCTATTTCCTGTGGATCGTGCTTCGCCTTAGTTGAAAAGGAAAAGGAAAATCCTTCTGATCCTCCACTTTCCCCATTCTTTCCCCCAAGAGCTTAGAGGTTTTTTCTTCTGTGTTCCCTTTAATTTGTACCCAAAGCCTTTTCTCTCTCGGCTCCATCGCTGCTGCCATCTCCGGTTGCCTCTTAAGGCCTCTGTTCACAATTCCCTTCACCCCCACTTTGTCTGCTTCAGTCCTCCAGACAGCTGCATGGATGTCATCTCATGGTCAGGCAGATCTGGGCCCACATCTTTCCCCAAAGGCCCTAAGCGCTCCTTCATCTGGTGTATCTTTGATCCCGTCTCCTTTGACGTTCTGCGCATCTCAGCTCTTGGTTCTGTTTGCTGTTCCTCCAGCCCTTGGCAGAGGACACCAGTGAGGGGGGAGGCATTCAGCATTGCCTTTGCCTCCAGGAACTTGTGTCTGCTTCTTTAAATGCTCCTTCCTTTCTCACAAAGATAAGGGACTCAGCTATACAGCTGCAAATAATATGATTTAAATGTGTTCTACATGCAGTATACAATGTGACACTAGAGGGCGATGGTGAGCCACATGAAAAATGCAATGTATTTTTAAGAACGCTTTTTAAAAAAGCATTTTCAAAGCGGTTTTTATATGTGCGTCGATTCCACCAAGGTTCAGTTTTGTTTTTGCAGCCAACACAGCATGTACAAGATGGAGACTTAGAGGCAGTATAAAGTGAAGATTTTAAACAGATTCAGAGCCATATTATCAGTTGTGTTCTTTCTTAGTTGCCAGTGATTAAGATACAGTATGCTTTTTGGTTAATTTTTTAGCCTGTAAAATAATGCTTTTTTATTCCCCAGCAGCCCATTTGTCATCTGGGTGCTGATTAATTGGCAGATAGAAAATCGGATTTATAGTTATTTCCAGGTTTCAGAAATAGTTAAAAGAATCTAATCTAAGGGCTATTATGCGATGCATGGGGCCTGTGAGTCCTCACTTGAGAAACTCCTCCACCCTGAAAACTTCAGTCTCTGGTGTAATGGTTTTTTCTTCTGAGCATTTGAGGCTTATCCTTGAACTCCCTTATCTCAAAAAGGAGTTTTGATAACCTTGGGTACCTTGAATCGCTGCATAATTATCTCCACAGAGAGGAGTGCCCAATCTTCTTAATTAAAAAAACCAAATAAAAACCAAAGGCCTTCTCTCCTCCCTGGAGAGTCACGCCCCTCCCCCCAGGCACACCTGGCAGCCCTTCTCCTTTCCAACTTCTCCTTGAGTTTGGAGTTGTATCCAAAGTTAATTCTGCCCAGAGTAGACCCATTGAAGTTCCCCAGCATGCCTAGCTTAGGCTCATTCATCTCAAGGGGTCTACACTGAATAGGACTCAGCTGCATACAACCACCCCAGTTTTTATAGCTGTGCTGGGATCCTGGCTTGGCTGCCAGTCCATGAGGTTTTCATGGGGATTATTATCCACCTTTTAATTGTCTTGTCTTGTGGGTAGTAAGAAGCCTTCAGTTTCTTTGAAAACCGCCCTTAGCAACAGAGCAGGAGAGAGAGAAAAGGTGTGCAAGCAGCGTGGGAAGAGCAAAGCTCATGCTGGAATGGGCAGGGGCCAAAGGGGGCCAAGCCATAGTGCAACCCCCCCCCCGTGCAGCCGCCTCCTTGCCCCTCCTGCCCCCCCCGCCTCCATCCCAGCAGGGGCACATTCCAGCCAAGGGAGACCCCAAGAGGCTGTGAGCAGAGCCAGGGAGGAGGAGGAGAAGCCTGGGGAGGCTCCAGAGTGTCTGGGACAGAGGCCTGGGGAGCCCCCTTTGTGCCTCCCCCCCTGTCCCATTTGATACATTGCCATGGGGTGATGCCGGAGTTGGCTGTTCTGTGTGGCCAGATCCCATGCCCTTCCCAGGATGGAATTGTAGACAAATCTCCCCAAGTCAGCTTCTCTCACCACCTGGGCCTCTAAGGGCTCATGCAGACTTGCTTTTGTGGCACATTTTGAGGCACACGCCCACGCCTTCCTGCTTTGTGTCTGAGTTTTTGTGGGGTTTTTGCCGTGGCGCTTTCCTGCTTTTTACTGCTGAATCAGAGCATATGGGAAGGCACAGAAAACTCAAATCGCTGTTTATTCTGGGGAAAGCAATGGGGCGGGGGGGGGGAGCACTCCGACATGGAGTTTTAAAGGGTGGAGCTGAGTGAAAAAAGTGTGGGGCGAATGGTCAGTGTGGATGAGCCCTAACCCTGGCGTTGCCCCTGTGAACCATCTCCTCTCATGTCACTGCAGCCCTTAAACATCCATGGGGTAAAGTGGGGTCCTGCCCAAATGGAAACCAACAGCCCGCTCACCCCCAGTGATTCCCTCGGCCCCTTCCCCAGCCTGGATCTCAAGCGGCAGGAGGGCCAACGTCCCTCCATTGTCCAGTCAGCTACAAGCGCTGCTGTGCTGCTTGATTTGGCCCTGAGCCAAGTGCCTCCCCCATCGTGCTGCTGGTGGGGCTTTCTTCCCCCCTTTTCTTTTCAGCCCTCTCTCTTTTTCAGGTGATGAGTTGCCCGCTCCAAAGCCACAGAAGCGGGACTTCCAGTATCAGGAGGATGAGAGAGAAATTGTGGAGTTTGTCCCCAAACTGGACCACACGTAAGACATGCTGGGCAGGGCAGGGAAGCAGCAAGGCGGGAGTTGTCCTTTCGGGGGTAGCTGGGGTCGGCCCCAAGACATTTGGGTCCCTCCAGCAGAGACTTCAGCTGGCCTCCCTTCCACTGGGGTGAATTTAACAAGGAGCAATTATTGTTTGAATGGTAATAAATACCATTCTAGTCAAGTTGCGTGGGATCAATTCCAATCTGTTACCTCCAAGGATGTGGACAGGCTGCTTGGACGATTGAAGCCAACCGCCTGTCTCCTGGATCCTTGCCCATCCTGGCTTATAAAAGCTAGCCGGGAAGGGCTGGGCGATGGGCTCTGTGGGGTGGTGAATGCTTCCCTCCGTGAGGGAGCCTTCCCAGACCCGCTGAAAGAGGCGGTTATTAAACCGCTTCTTAAAAAACCATATTTAGATGTGGCCACGATGGCCAACTATCGCCCAGTCTCAAATCTTCCATTCTTGGGCAAGGTGATTGAGCGAGTGGTTGCTGAACAACTCCAGGCACGCCTGGAAGAAGCGGACCATTTGGATCCCTTCCAGTCGGGATTCAGGCCTCATCATGGGACCGAAACTGCCTTGGTCGCACTGGTTGATGATCTCCGGCGGGCTAGGCACAAAGGTGAGAGCTGTTTCCTAGAGAGGTTAAAAGCAACAAAAAAGGCTTTTATGGGTATGTTCGTAGCAAAAGGAAGAACAAAGAACAAAGAAACAGTGGGGTCACTCAGAGGAGAAGATGGTGAAATTCAAACAGGGGACACAGAAAGGGCTGAACTCCTCAATGCCTTCTTTGCCTCAATCTTCTCCGATAAAGAAAACAATGCCCGACCTGAAGAATTTGGAGCAAATGATTCAGCAAAGGAAACACAGCCCAGAATAACTAAGGAGATAGTACAAGAATACTTGGCTAGTTTAGATGTATTCAAGTCTCCAGGGCCAGATGAACTGCATCCAAGAGTAGTAAAAGAACTGGCAGATGTGATCTCAGAACCACTGGCAGTCATCTTTGAGAATTCCTAGAGAACAGGTGAAGTCCCGGCAGACTGGAGGAGGGCAAATGTTGTCCCTATTTTCAAAAAGGGGGAAAGAGAGGACCCAAATAATTATCGCCCAGTCAGTCTGACATCAATACCAGGGAAGATTCTGGAGCAGATCATTAAGCAAACAGTCTGTGAGCACCTAGAAAGGAATGCTGTTATCACCAATAATCAGCATGGATTTCTGAAAAATAAGTCATGTCAGACTAACCTGATCTCGTTTTTTGACATAATTACAAGCCTGGTAGATGAAGGGAACACAGTGGATGTAGCCTACCTTGATTTCAGCAAGGCATTTGACAAGGTGCCCCATGATATTCTTGTAAAGAAGCTGGTAAAATGCGGTCTTGACTATGCTACCACTCAGTGGATTTGTAACTGGCTGACTGACCGAACCCAAAGGGTGCTCATCAATGGTTCCTCTTCATCCTGGAGAAGAGTGACTAGTGGGGTGCCACAGGGTTCTTGTCTTGGGCCCGGTCTTATTCAACATCTTTATCAACGACTTGGATGATGGACTCAAGGGCATCCTGATCAAATTTGCAGATGACACCAAACTGGGAGGGGTGACTAACACCCCAGAGGACAGGATCACACATCAAAACGACCTTGACAGATTAGAGAACTGGGCAAAAACAAACAAGATGAATTTTAACAGGGAGAAATGTAAAGTATTGCACTTGGGCAAAAAAAATGAGAGGCACCAATACAAGATGGGTGACACCTGGCTTGAGAGCAGTACATGTGAAAAGGATCTAGGAGTCTTGGTTGACCACAAACTTGACATGAGCCAACAGTGTGACGCGGCAGCTAAAAAAGCCAATGCAATTCTGGGCTGCATCAATAGGAGTATAGCATCTAGATCAAGGGAAGTAATAGTGCCACTGTATTCTGCTCTGGTCAGACCTCATCTGGAGTACTGTGTCCAGTTCTGGGCACCACAGTTCAAGAAGGACACTGACAAACTGGAACGTGTCCAGAGGAGGGCAACCAAAATGGTCCAAGGCCTGGAAACGATGCCTTATGAGGAACAGCTAAGGGAGCTGGGCATGTTTAGCCTGGAGAAGAGGAGGTTAAGGGGTGATATGATAGCCATGTTCAAATATATAAAAGGATGTCACATAGAGGAGGGAGAAAGGTTGTTTTCTGCTGCTCCAGAGAAGCGGACACGGAGCAATGGATCCAAACTACAAGAAAGAAGATTCCACCTAAACATTAGGAAGAACTTCCTGACAGTAAGAGCTGTTTGACAGTGGAATTTGCTGCCAAGGAGTGTGGTGGAGTCTCCTTCTTTGGAGATCTTTAAGCAGAGGCTTGACAACCATATGTCAGGAGTGCTCTGATGGTGTTTCCTGCTTGGCAGGGGGTTGGACTCGATGGCCCTTGTGGTCTCTTCCAACTCTATGATTCTATGATTCTAGTTCTGCTGGATCTCTGGTTTGATACCATCGACCATAACATCCTTCTGGACCGTCTTGAGGGGCTGGGAGCTGGGGGCACTGTCATACAGTGGTTCCGCTCCTTCCTCCTGGGCCATGTCCAGAAAGTGGTGGCGGGGGATGAGTGTTCAGACCCCTGGGCTCTCACTTGTGGGGTGCCTCAGGATTCTGTCCACTCCCCGATGCTTTTCAACATCTACATGCAGCCACTGGGAGAGATCATCAGGGGGTTTGGGCTGGGTGTTCATCAGTATGTGGATGATACCCAGCTCCACCTCTCTTTTAAATCAGAACCAGTGAAGGCGGTGAAGGTCCTGTGTGAGTGCCTGGAGGCGGTTGGAGGATGGATGGTGGCTAACAGATTGAGGTTGAATCCTGACAAGACAGAAGTACTATTTTGGGGGGACAAGAGGCGGGCAGGTGTGGAGACTCCCTGGTCCTGAATGGGGTAGCTGTGCCCCTGAAGGACCAGGTGCGCAGCCTGGGAGTCATTTTGGACTCACAGCTGTCCATGGAGGCACAGGTCAATTCTGTGTCTAGGGCAGCAACCTCACTGGGTTGTTGTGAGGAGGAAATGGGGGGGGGGACCATGTACGCCACTTTGAGCTCCAGTGCAGGAAAAGGCAATAAAATGCCCACTTAGGAAATGAATGGGATGGTTGCAAGCATAAAACCAGAAGAACGTAGAAACAGTTTTGTTAAGTTGTGGGTGAACATATCAGACGACACAGCGATTCTTCAAACAGCTCTTCTTTATTCAGAGGCCAGAACAGAACTGAGCTGAAGGGCTCAGTCAGCCTGCTTATATAGAGCTCCAGTACACATAATTGTTACAACTTTCTAAAACTATCCAATCACTGAACATCACTTTTGATCCCTTATTTGCATAACTATCTACAGTATCCCCCTGCTGGCCCAGGGTGAGAACTTCAGTACATAACAAGTTTTTTAAAGTTCTATATGCAAAACAAGCTAAGAAGAATTCCACATATAAATCAGGTTTTTGAGCAATAGTTGCTTGACTGTGTTCTGCTTCTCAGGAGGGAAGAGTCTCCTGCCATCCCGCGAATCCCGTGTGTGACGCCTGAGACGGTCCTGATCCGACCCGAGGAGCCAGAACAGGTGGGTGGGTGTCTGTCTCAGCAGAGCTGGAGGGGCAGAGCCGTAAAAAGGACCTGGGGGGGGGACCCACAGCGTCCATCCGCAGTGGCCCTTGGCCCTTGGCTTCTCCCTCTTCGGAGGCTAAGCCACTGGCGACCAGAAATGATGCCTTTGCAGCAGTGGTGCCCTGAAACTGAGATGCCTGTCCCAGAGAAGCTCCCATTGTGGCCGGCTGGATCTCTTTTGGGCAGCAGTTGCTGGAATCCACAGGAGGGAGAGTGCTCTTTGCAGGTGCTGGACTAGAGGGGCTTTCTGTCCCCACTGAGTCACCTCCATTGGCCTCCATGGCTCTGGGAGGGGGCCAAAGCCCACGTGCTTTGAA
Source organism: Podarcis liolepis (assembly GCF_965112155.1). Classification (NCBI taxonomy): domain Eukaryota; kingdom Metazoa; phylum Chordata; class Lepidosauria; order Squamata; family Lacertidae; genus Podarcis; species Podarcis liolepis. Next base: position 1,184,694 of record NC_139561.1, on the reverse strand, counting down.
GACCTGCGTCTCAAGCAGGCTGCCGCCCAATGTCCCCTCCCAACTCACCCCCTGGCTGTAGGGTGGGAGCATTGGCTTGCTGAGGGAGGGGCCCCAAAATTGTATGGCTGGGATCTGGAGGAAGATGGACCCCCGTAAAAGAAGAAGGCAGAGGTGGGGGCGTGGGGAGCCCTCAGTTTCCACAGAGGTCGTCGGTGGAGGCATCTAGGCTTGTGCTTGAACGGGTCCTCTGATTCTGTCCCGTGTAGGCTTCCAAGGAATTTGACGAGGAGTCTCTCATCCCAAGCAGCCCTGCCACAGAGACCTCCGACAACATCAGCCCTGTGGCCAGCCCAGTCCACACAGGGTGAGTTCCTCCTGCTTCTCACATCCCCACTTGCCCTGGGATGTTTCCCTGCAAAACCCCAAAGTGGAGCGTGTCCTTCAGGCACCAGGGACGTGAGACAGATCAGCCCCTGCAGCTATCCCACTGACTTATCCTGAGTCAAATCAAGGAACGGCCAAGCCCAGCTGTGTCCTGCATGCTCTGACTGGCAGCAGCTCTCCTGGGCCTTAGGGAGAGCACCTGCCAAGAGACCTTCTGCTGTCAAGGCAGATGCTCTTCCCCAATAAGGAACATAGGAAGCTCAGCCACACCTTTGCTTGCCAGAACAAATGGCAGCTGGGTTCCCTGCAGATCCTCCAGCTGAGGAGCAACCACTGGGGTGAAGGGGGGGGTGCATTTCCAAGCTTCTCTGCTTTGGGACTCCGGGAAGCCCTACTGTGACCTGTGCATTTGACAACTGAATCCTGCCTTTTTGCCCCCTCCCCAGATTCCTCGTCAGTTTCATGGTGGATGCTCGTGGCGGGTCCATGCGTGGGAGCAGGCACAACGGCCTCCGCGTCATCATCCCACCCAGGACATGCGCAGCACCCACACGCATCACCTGCCGCCTGGTCAAGCCCCAGAAACTGCAGGCCCCACCTCCTCTGGCCGAGGAAGAAGGGTTGGCCAGCAGGATCATTGCCCTGGGCCCTGCCGGAGCACAGTTCCTCAGGTGAAGAAGGCTAGACACTCTCCTCTCTGGGCAGTGCCCTGGCTGCCCTCACTAGCGGGTTGCGGGCCACTTGGCACTCTGAGCTCTAATCACTCGCCGCCATGTGTGCTGGGGCAGGAAAAGGAAGGTGGTGGGTGGCCCTGCTGTTCCTACATCAGGAAGACATCAAAGCCCTCGTGGTGCCTCTAAGCGCCAAATGCGCATAATCTCAAATGCAGTGCTTGGTGGCACATCCAGACTAAAATCCCAGCATCCGATCTCTCTGTGTATGTTATATGTTCATGGCTTTCAGCATAGAGATGCGGAGGAGGAGAGCAGGGAAGGGGAAGATGCAGCTGAAATGCAGTGTCCCTTTGAATGACCTCCAGCGTCCCTCCAGCTCTGTGACTCTAGTTCTCCACAACACTTAAAAATAAATATTAAAAAGGTTTTTTATTAATGTAAAATCAAGAGTACCCAAAACCAACCAAACCCCGAAATCAAAGTTACAAAGCATAGGAGGAGCAGTATAGAGGTTGTATTTTCCAAAGAAACAGAAAACAGATAATGTAAAACAGTAAAAGAAGCAAAACATAGAATCAAAGCCAAATATCACAATTTGATGGTGGAGGAAAGTTCAGTGTATCTGAATCTGACACATAAGAAATGAAATCCCACCCAGTTGCGTAAAAACGTTCCAGGTCTTCCTTACCTTTAAAAGCACGTAATTTGTGAGTTATTTTTTCTGCACTAGCCAGAATCTACATACACTTCCTCTTCTCCTGCTGCTTTCCCCTGGAGAAAACTGATCCGTAGTGCTCAGCAAATGGAGCAAATGGCAATTTGGGTTTTCTCCGAATTGACATTTGCTCAGAGGAGCGGGGAAACCCGCTTGGCCCTCTGCATTCCAGGCATGGAAGAAGCAGAAAGTGGACAAGAACATATTCTTGTACCACAGCAAGAAGCTTAAGTCCTGTAGCTGAAGCTTCCATTTCCAGGCCAAAGTTCTCGCTGCATCCATGGAAGATGTTTCTTAGATCGGAAAGTTGCCATTTGATCACCCCACAAGTTTGAAAAGTGCAGGTTGTAAGGAGGCTTGGGTGGGACATTTAAAATTTTAAAAGATTTCTTGAAAATTGTCTGTCCAGAATTTGGATGCCAGAGCATTTCCACCAACACAAGCAGAAAAAATATCCTCCTGCTTGCACAGCAGCAGCGACAATCCCGTGGGGCATTTGATGTTATGTGAGGAAGTTGCACAGCAGAGGTGCTTCTCCCCAACTCTCGGGTGAGCATCATGGCCACTTGCTTTGGGCCCTGACACTCCACTCTCCTACAGCCCTGTAATCGTGGAGATCCCTCACTTTGCCTCGCACGGCCGCGGTGACAGGGAGCTGGTGGTTCTGCGCAGTGAGAATGGATCCATATGGAAGGAGCACCGCAGCCGCTATGGAGAGAGCTCCTTGGACCAGGTCCTCAATGGCATGGATGAAGGTACGAGTGCCTGGCAGGAAGAGGGGAAACCAGTTGGGGAAGAGGCCCAAAACTGCCCAAGGAGCAAGGAAGTGACAATAGCTTTGCTGGTTTCCAAGCCTCAGCTCAGGGGCCTCAGCCCCCTTTGCTTCTGGGCAGCCTCCCAGAGGCCAGAGGCAAAAGCAGGCAGAGAAATGAATGTGAATTTCAACTTGGCGCAGTAAACTGGTTTCTTTGCCCACTCTCAGCCCGCTCTGCCCCCATTCAGGCAGGCAAGAAGAATTATCTTCAAGGACACATTCCAACGTGGCAAAAACAAGGGGGGGGGGTGGCCTACAGAGACTTCCAAGGGCCACGAGGAGAGATCAGGAGGGCTGCTTGTGCCTGCCCCCCGGGCCCGAGGTTTTCCACCCCTGCCCTAACCACCGAGCATAGCATAGCTAGCCACTCGGGTGCCCGGGGCCATGTGCGCACCCTGCAGACGGGGGTGGAGAGAGCCACCTATGGGGGCAGGGCAGGCTGCCAATGGGGGCGGGGCAAGCCAAGGCAGGGCGTGCTGCGTGGAGCCTCTCTGTAGGGCGGCTGAGGCGGTGGGCAGGCGCAAGCCCCACGCTGCTCGAAAAAGCAGCGCTGAGCTTGCAGGCAGTTCACCCACCGCTTCCCCCTCAGGAGGGAGGAGGCCTTTGGGGGCCACCCCTAAGAAGTCCAACTCCCTACCTTGGGAAATTGCTTTTCCCCCTTCCGATGGTTTTGACAGACATTTGGCCTAGCAAGTTGCTGGTGCCTGTTTTATGCTCCCTGATTTTTTGGTGTGACATTTTTCGCTGCCGATCCTGTCTCTCTTAAGCTGCCATTAATCCCCCTCACCTCCAGTACAGTTTCATCTGTGTGCTGGTGGTTCTACTCAAAAGGAAAATGTAAATTTAAAAAATTATTCTGATTGCAATGATTAGAAGTTGTAAGGAGTGTGAATGCTAAGTCAAACTGTTGGTCTGTGGGTCAGGGTTCTGAGCCTTTCATGACTGGTCAATCTAGTTCTTCTGCTGATTTATTGCTCGTGGCACACTATCAGCAATATGCAGTTCAGGAAATCCTTGCTGTGTGATCTTACTATGCCACTGCCAACTCTTACAGAGCTGGAGAGCCTCGAGGAGCTGGAGAAGAAGAGGATTTGTCGCATCATCACCACGGATTTCCCTCTTTACTTTGTGGTCATGTCTCGCGTGTCCCAGGACTGTGACCTGATTGGCCCAGAGGGCGGCTGTCTGCAGAGCACGTTGGTGCCTCTGGTCCAGGCCACATTCCCAGAAACAGCTGTCACCAAGAAGGTCAAGCTAGCTCTGCAGGTACAAGGACAACCTCCTGTCTCTTGCATCTATCTCTAGAGCAGAGCAGTCCAGGGAGACTTGAAGCAGGAATGGTGTGGACATGGGAGTTTGTGGGTGTAGTTCTGAATTTGGGGAGCAGGCTTGGTGGGCTTCGTAATAAGCAAACACAGCCAAAATAACCAATGCAAATTAAATGTGCACATACAGTACTTCATTTTGCAACATAATATAGGCGATCAAAAAATATGGAATACAGACAAGCCCCGATTTGTGCAGGGGTTGCATTCCAGGTCAGTGTGCATGTTGATGGAGCACGCATAAGCCTGCCCCACCCTGTTACACCCTCTTCAGGCTCCAAAAATGGCCCATGCGTGCACAGTGGCACGTCCTTAGAACGCACACAAAACGTGGGTTGCCTGTATTTTGGCAGGGAATATTGGAAAGGCATTGAGATCTAGGCAAGGGATCTGACTGAGCGCTGGGTTTCAGGAATAGCAGCCAGGGCTGGATGGCGAAAACTGGAGTTGTGCTTCAGCATCATTCAGCATCCTCAGCAACTTATTTGTTTATTTAGCAAAACAAGTTTCTTGACCTTAAGGTAATGAAAATACTTTTGTAAAAACACTTAAAATATCAGAAACCGGAGGAGGGGCTGAGTGGGATTTGCCATGGCTGGAGGCGCAACTTGGTTGCCATATGCAACCAAGTCCTGACTGGGTGGCTGCTAACAGAGTAACAAAAACCAGATCCATTCAGTGCAAGCACACACTAAATGCATTGCCCAGTCTGGTCCTCAGAGTGACAAATGCTGGGCTGCTTACTGGATCTCCCACTTTTGCAGATCTCTGGTGGACATTTGGGTTATTCAGGGGCCTGGCTCTGGAGTTGCCTTTGAAAGAGGCCACAGCAGAGCACATGGCTGGCATCCTGGCAGCAAGGAGGGCCCACCTTCCAGGAGCAGGGCCCTTTTGGCATGTCTCCCTGTGGGAATGTTGAGGACAGTAGGAGAGGATACACTGATTAATACAGGGGTCAGCAACCTAAGGCCCATGGGCCACAAGCGGCCATGGGGGTCGTTTAACCGGCCCATGGACCCCCGCCACCTGCTCACGGCAGACCGCCTTCCGGGACACTGACCAGCTTCCCATTGGTTGCAGGAAGCTCCTGCAGCCAATGGGAAGCTGCGCACGCCTCCTCCGCACTGGAAGGAGCACCGGAAATAGCATTTGCGCGTGTGCACGCACACACACACACTCTGGACCACCGCGGCGTCTGTGTGACCGTGAATTGTGAGAATCACTTGAGTTAAGCAGTCCAGTCTGGCTTGTCCAGACTGGATTTGTTCCTGGTAAATCCCCCTTTGTTCCCTCTTAAAAACAATAATGACACAATAGTCTTCTTTAAGAAACTAATGATAAGGTTTACTCACACAGTCCACAGTGTGATCCTGAAGGCAGGCTTTAGCTTGTAGTTACAGAGAAATGTGTGGGTTCACCCTCTTTTGAGGAATGAGCCCATGTGCTGCTGGCTGAGAGCCACACACAGCAAAAAAGGTATCAAGAAGAGTCGAGAGGAAGAGCATCACGAGGAAGAGGAAAATGGCTGCGTGACTGGCCCCTTTGTAGGGTCTGCCAGGGTCACGCCCATCTACCTGGTCACATGCAGGGGGAGGACGCTCCAGATCAGGCGTGACAGGAAGTCCTCCTGGCTGGAGCAACATTCCCCTGCGTGTCCACTCTGGTCAAACAGGACATGTTGTACTTGACTGCTTATGTTACATCCCACACTCCCTGCAGGCGCAGCCGGTGCCAGATGAGCTGGTGACAAAACTGCTGGGGAACCAGGCAACGTTCAGCCCCATAGTGACAGTGGAGCCACGCCGCAGGAAATTCCACCGCCCCATTGGGCTGCGCATCCCCCTGCCCCCTTCATGGAGGGAGAACCCCCGGGACAGTGGGGAGGGCGATACAACCAGCCTGCGGCTCCTCTGCAGTGTCATAGGTGAGTAGAGATAACTGGTGGCGTCTTTTGGGGCTGGAGCACAAGCCTCCCTCCTGCTCTTCATTTTGTTGCTCACTTTGTAGGTTCCAAAGTTGCAGCTTGAGGCGGATGGCAGAGAGATTTCAGGGATTTGGTGGGAGAGGCAATGGAAGGGAGCAAATGTTCCACCGTTGGCAGCAACTGCCTGTGATTTCACCCCTAGGGTGAGAGCAAGAAGATTTGCGCTCACTCTGCTTTCAGAAAGATGCTCCATGATGGCAGCAGCGGTAGAGTGAGGGGAAAGGAGGGAAGGGTGCTTGGGGGGAGAGCCAGGTACCACTAAGAATGGAAAAGAGGCGGCAGCGGGAAAAGGTAAGCCAGGCAGCCGTTTCAAGGAAGCTCCTCTCCCCCACTGGCACTGGTGCTCTCCCTGCAAACCTTCTAGTCTTGTCTCTTTCTTGGGTGGGCTGCTCCTTCAGGGGCCCTTCATCAGTTTTGGCTCTTTTTAATGGTTCAGGGGCTCAGCTATGGCCTCTGCCTCTGGGGAGTCTTGTCCTTTCATCAGAGATGTTTTTGGATGATAGCTCTCATCGGCCCTGGCCTTGTATGGCTGGGCTGCCTGAGGCTAATGGAAAGCAGAGCCCAAAAACATCTGGAGGGCACCAGGTTGGCAAAGGCTGAGCTAGGGAATCCCCCACATGTGGCTGCCCAGGTGGATGTCTTTTCTGCTGGAGATGCAATGCATTTTCCCAGCAAGGTATTTATTCTTGTTTTGTACTTGGGAAAATATCCCCCTATCCATTTTTTTTTGTAATTATGTATTTTATCATTTCCATACATAAAGCAGTTTACAGTGGTGCCTCGCAAGACGAAATTAATTCGTTCCGCAAGTTTTTTCTTCTTGCGAGTTTTTCGTCTTGCGAAGCACGGTTTCCCATAGGAATGCATTGAAAATCAATCAATGTGTTCCTATGGAAACCGCCTTCAGACCAGGTCCGGGGACAGTCTGTCCCCCGACCTCTTCTGAAGGCTGGGGGGGGGGACAAGGGCTTTTCTTCCCACCTCCAGCCTTCAGAAGGCTGTTCTGAAGGCTGGCGGTGGGAAGAAAAGCCCTTCTCCCCACCTCCCGCCCCGCAAGCTCCGGGGACAGGAGGGCTTTGCTGCCGACCGCCAGCATTTTAAAAGCCCCCGCTGTCCCGGGGCGATTTTAAAATGCTGGCGGGCGGCAGCGAAGCCTCCGCTGTCCCGGGGCAATTTTAAAATGCTGGCGGGTGGCAGTGAAGGCTTCGCTGCCGCCCGCCAGCATTTTAAAAGCCCCCGGGGCAGCAGAGACTTCTCCGCTGTCCCAGGCGATCTTAAAATGCTGGCGGGCGGCAGTGAAGGCTTCGCTGCCGACCCCCAGCATTTTAAGATCGCCCGGGGCAGCGGAGAAGTCTCCGCTGTCCCGGGAAGGCAAGCGGGGGGGAGCAAAGACTTTTGCCCCCCGCCGGCCTTCAGAAGAGGTCCAGGACCTCTTCTGAAGGCCGGCGGTGGGCGAAAGTCTTTGCTCCCGATCGCCAGCATTTTAAAAGAGGTCCCCGGAGATTTCCCTATGGGCTTTCTTCTTGCGAAGCAAGCCCATAGGGAAATTCGTCTTGCATTTTTCGTTTTGTGAGGCGTTCGTCTTGCGAGGCACCACTGTACTATTAACAATGCAAAGTTAACAGCAAAAATTTGCACACCCCAGAATCGAAGCAAACTTTTTAAAATAACTGAGCCAAAAGATTCCTAATCATAATTCTTCCAACACCAAATCTCCACGCCATCAATTTTGGATCAGCCCAGACAAGATCTTAAGTCTGAAATAAAGTGAAGTCACAATGACAGTGCTAAGATTTGCTGGGTTTAAGAACAAGCTTCTACATAAACTATAAAAGGATCCTGTGTTTGTTTCGTTTATTTAGCAGATTCATACCCTACCTTGCAATCAATTGATTCTCAAGGCGACTTACAAGTAACAGGTAATAACGCAAAGAACCCTTAGCTCACACATGCCAGGATGACCCAACAGCCTTCAGTTTTGCGGCTGACGGAGGGGGTCAAAGCAAGATTCCCTTCAGCCATCCCAGAGCAGCTGGCAGTTGGAACAGAGTGTTCTTTCTGGTGGAGTAATGGTTAGAGTGTTGGACTAGCACCTGGGAGCCCAGGTTTCAAATGGCCACTCAGCTGTGAAGCTTGCTGGGTGCCATGGGACCAGTCACACCCTCAGCCTCAGCTACTTCACGGCCGTGGCGTCGCAGGGGGCGGTGCCATGTTGGGGGGTGACAAGGCACCCCATGGGCGCAGCTGCGAACAGAGGATCCTGCCACTGTCCGTACGGTGTTTGAGTGGCACTGGCAGCAAACCGTTATGTACAACGCATGCGCGGTGTCGCGCACATGCACTGTACGTAGTGACGCTGCACATGCACTGTACATAGCAGTTTTCCGCCAGCGCCGCTTGAGCACTTTATGAATGGTGGTGGGATCCCTCCGGTGCCACTACAGCTGCAAGGATCCTGCCACCATCTGTATGGCGCTTGGGCGGTGCCAACAGCAAACCGCTACGTACAATTCATGGGCGGTGTCTCACACATGCGTTGTACGCAGTGACACCGCACATGTGCCCTACGCAGCAATGCAATGCATGCATCGTATGTCACAGCACAATGCATGCCCCGCCCCGGGTGTCGGTTAGCCTTCGTTTGCCCCTGCTTCACAGGGTTGTTGTGAGGTCAGGTGGGGAGGGGTGGGCTGGGGAGGACGACACCATGACCTCCTTTGTGGAAACGAACAAATACAGCAAAGCTTCCTGCAGCTGCTGCTTCTCTGACTGGTGCTTGAGATCAGGCCAGTCTTTCCCTGCTGGTTGCCTTTATTTTCATCCTCAGTAACTCAGTGACAGAGCATCTGGTTTGCATGCACATAGTCCCACGTTCCATCCTTGGCATCTCCAGGGAGAGCTGGGAAGGCTCTTGCCACTCAGCGTAGGCAGTTCTGAGCTGGTGGGACCAACAGCCGGACTCAGTGCAAGGCAGCTTCCTGTATGCCTGTGATCTCAGGTGAGCAGCACAGCAGCAGCGAGGAAGGTTGCTTGGTGGTTTGGCAAGAAATTATGCACGGTAGTGAGCAATGGAGGAGGGGTGCCGCTTGGGTGCATCTCTCCATCCCTGTGACTTGCGTAACCTCACAGGGAGGAAGGAACCAGGATGTACTGGAAAAAGAACCAGGGTGACTGCCTGCATCACTGGGTGGACTGGAATAAAACGTTGTTGTTGTTACATTTATATCCTCCCTTTTTCTCCAAGGAGCTCAAGGTGGCATATGTGGTTCTCCCCACCCCACCCCACCCCGCTAATCCCTACGCCAACCCAGTGAGGGAGGTTGGGCTGAGAGGCAGTGACTGGCCCAAGGTCACCCAGGGAGCTTCATGTCCAAGGGGGAATTTGAGCCCTGGTCTACCAGGTCCTAGGCTGACATTCTAACCATTACACACCATACTGGCTGGAGAGGTGGCATATAAATATATTCCGTAAACATTAGAAATAAATATCAACACAGAGCTCACAGAATATTCTCCAACTGCAGAGCAGGCCCCTTTTCTTCAGGACTTTGCAGCTGAAGTGGAAACTGAGCATGCCAGCGGAATGAAACACTGGCTCAGTTCTCCCCCTTCCCCGGTGGTTTCTACCTTTTCCATTTTAAGTGCTGTGTGAACATTCAAGTGTTGAAAAATTCATCTGTTACCTAGGTTTCCCCCCTTTTAATTAATGTGCTCAAATGCAAAACTGCTGTGCACCTGAGGAGCTTCTTGGGGCTAGGGGCCACCAATCAGTGCAGCCAGGCTTCTGCTTAAAGCCACCCCCGGCCCCCAGAGCTCAAGTCCAGGGCTGGCTTGGGCCCGCTTGGACTGCTGAAGCGGAAGGTAGCCAGGCCAGTGCCAGGCAAACCCAACTTCCTCTAGTTTGTTTCCCATCCTCTTCCTTGGAGTTCTGCAAAGGCAATGCTGGAGGAGCCTGGCAACCGGCGACACATTGGGCTGGTTGGAGAGCAGCGTGAGGTTGGACCTATTGGACCAGTCTTCCTGGCTCAAATCTGGGAAAGTGCATTTTGGACTGAAGGCTGCGAGGGCCCTTCCAGGTCAGTCTGCCTGCTCCAAAAACCTCCTGTGCACACCTGTGTGCTTTCTCCCCACTCTCTTGTCTCAGGAGGAACAGCCCCAGCACAATGGGAGGACATCACAGGGACCACAAAGCTTGTCTATGCCAACGAGTGTGCAAACTTCACCACCAATGTTTCTGCCAGGTGAGCCTGAGGGGCCATTTGGGGGAGTTGTCTTCATTGCACCTCAAAGTGACAATTAAACTGGCATAGCTTTGGAACATAGAAAAAGGTTAACCAGAGGCAGACCTGTTTAGGGAAGTTTTTAATGTTTGATGTTTTAGCGTGCTTTTAATATTCTGTTGGGAGCTGTCCAGAGTGACTGGGGAAACCCAGCCGGAAGGGTGGGGTATAAATAAATTGTTGTTGTTGTTGAAAGTCTGGGAAATGGCTTAGCTTCCTAAATTTCTGGTTACGGCTGGGTGGTGAGCCTGTGGCTTCTTCCATGTGCCCCTTTCCTCTTCCTGCCCAGGTTCTGGCTGGCAGACTGCCCGTGCACAGCCGAAGCCATCCATTTTGCTATGCTGCTTTACAAAGAGCTGGCGGCTGTGCCCTACATGGCCAAATTCGTGGTGTTTGCCAAAATGAATGAGGGCCGCGAGGGCCGCCTGCGCTGCTACTGCATGACTGACGACAAAGTGGACAAGACGCTTGAGCAGCATGAAAACTTCACTGAAGTGGCACGCAGCCGGGACATTGAGGTAGCTCCCCTGGTACCTGGGGCCCTGCCCTGCTGAAGCTCTTGGCTGAGGGACAGGCCACCGTCTAGAAGGAGCTTTTTAAGTGCTGTCATAGCCCTTGCCTTTGTTAGTAGCATTAGAATTGTACATTGCAGGGGTTTCCAGACAGTGATTTGTGACCTTCATTGAAATGGTTTGTAGTGTGTCTGCAAAAATGCAATTAAGAGCGGTAGACTCGTAATCTGGTGAACCGGGTTCGTGTCTCTGCTCCTCCACCTGCAGCTGCTGGGTGACCTTGGTCTAGTCACACTTCTCTGAAGTCTCTCAGCCCCACTCACCGCACAGAGTGTTTGTTGTGGGGGAGGAAGGGAAAGGAGAATGTTAGCTGCTTTGAGACTCCTTCGGGTAGTGATAAAGCGGGATATCAAATCCAAACTCTTCTTCTTTACAATTGCTACAACAGGCAGAAAAATTATTTAGTGGCCCTCTAAGATCCTCAGCAATTTTAAAGGGGTTTGCTGGGGAGGGGGAGTTTAGCTCAAATGCCTCCTTATTGCTTGCTTGATTGATTTAAAAAGCAAGCATGCCAGAGCAAAGTACCTGCCCAACATAGCTTCTAGGATGGCCTTAAACCTGTGCCATGACAGCGTTTCATGATGAGCTGCCATTTCTGGAGGTGGAGCATAACCCTTTCAAAGGCCTGGAGACCTTACTGCCTGTTTCTGCAGGTGGTGGAGGGGATGCCCCTGCACACAGAGCTTTCTGGGAACCTGGTGCCCATCAAGAAGGCCACCCAGCAGCGCAGCTTCCTGTTCCAGTCATTCCGGGAGAACCGCCTGATCATCCCTGTCAAGGTGAGAGGCAAGGGGGTCAGCAGGATGCTTTGGGAGTAAAAGCGCTGGGCTCTGATCGACCAGCCTGCTGCTGCTCTCACTTGTTATGCCACTGAAATTCATCATGATCTGGTTGGCAACCACGTTTTCCCAGCTTGTTTGCATTTATATACCACCCTATATACACAGCTCTAAGGGCAGTTCACAGAATAAAATCAGAATATAAAACCACAAAACACACAAAATAAAAACAACAACAACCCAATAACCCCTCCCAAAAAACCCACACTTTAAAAGCTTGTGGTGCCCCGATACAGGGCCCAGGCCTGTTGTTGGATGAAGTGGAGCAGCTGCTTCAGGTGGCAGGAGCTGGAGGGCAGCACACCCAGACCTGCTTCCCGCTGCGCAGTGGACAATACCCTCCCATCACCAGCGTGGAAGCACAAGCCAGGTGTCTGCCCTGTCCCTGCAGTGGGAAGCAGGTGCCATCTCCCCCTCAGAGAGGACGTGGCTCCAATACATCCCAAGTCCCACATCGCTTTGGCTCAGGACCAGCGCCCCACCTAGTCTTTCTCTTGAGCCCACTGCAGGTGCATCGGCCAGGAGATGCGTGAGGAACCTGCGTCCAGTCGGTGTTGGTCTCCCCATCTGTTCAGCTCCTTAAGGAACTCTGGAAATTGTAGCTCAGTGAAGGGAGCAAGGTGTAGAGGGGGCCAAAAAAGACATCGCAAGCTTGGAGAAAACTTGTGGAGCACAGTTTCCAAACACTTATTGAGAAAGCCCATCAGCACTGATCCTGACTCTGAGGAATAGATCACTCCCGTCCATTGTTCTCCTCACTTCCTGGGGTTATAGGGAGCCTTCAGTCCCATTCCTACAACAGCCCCACTGCCTACTGGTCCGTTTCCAGGCACGACTCAAAAGGGCTGATGATGGCCCATAAAGTCCTGTAAACAAGATGAATTTTAACAGGGAGAAATGTAAAGTATTGCACTTGGGCAAAAAAAATGAGAGGCACCAATACAAGATGGGTGACACCTGGCTTGAGAGCAGTACATGTGAAAAGGATCTAGGAGTCTTGGTTGACCACAAACTTGACATGAGCCAACAGTGTGACGCGGCAGCTAAAAAAGCCAATGCAATTCTGGGCTGCATCAATAGGAGTATAGCATCTAGATCAAGGGAAGTAATAGTGCCACTGTATTCTGCTCTGGTCAGACCTCACCTGGAGTACTGTGTCCAGTTCTGGGCACCACAGTTCAAGAAGGACACTGACAAACTGGAACGTGTCCAGAGGAGGGCAACCAAAATGGTCAAAGGCCTGGAAACGATGCCTTATGAGGAACGGCTAAGGGAGCTGGGCATGTTTAGCCTGGAGAAGAGGAGGTTAAGGGGTGATATGATAGCCATGTTCAAATATATAAAAGGATGTCACATAGAGGAGGGAGAAAGGTTGTTTTCTGCTGCTCCAGACAAGCGTACACGGAGCAATGGATCCAAACTACAAGAAAGAAGATTCCACCTAAACATTAGGAAGAACTTCCTGACAGTAAGAGGTGTTTGACAGTGGAATTTGCTGTCAAGGAGTGTGGTGGAGTCTCCTACTTTGGAGGTCTTTAAGCAGAGGCTTGACAACCATATGTCAGGAGTGCTCTGATGGTGTTTCCTGCTTGGCAGGGGGTTGGACTCGATGGCCCTTGTGGTCTCTTCCAAATCTATGATTCTATGATTCTCTATGATTCTATGTAGGTCCAAGCTCTCTGAAAAACCACATTCCCCCCTTTTCTTGGTCCTGCCACCCTCACAAGCCCACTTGCATGGCCGTGGGAGAGGGCCTTCTTGGTGGCTGCTCTCAGATTGGAACTCCCTCCCGGGAGAAGTTAGACAGGCTCCCTCCCTGCTGTCCTGGAGTCCCTTTCTGAGAACAAGGCGGTATAAATAAATAATTGTTATCATGATAATAATTCTCATTCCAGGAGGCTTTTGGGAACTGACTGCATTTAGTGAAAGGGCTGGTACTGTGCTTTTTTTATTGTAATTTGCTGCATGTTTTTAATCTCTCTCTTTCTCTCTCTCTCTCTCTCACACACATATTGTTTTAGTTCAATAAATATATAATTGTTTTTAAATTATTGGGTTTCAAAAAATGTTTTTAGTTGTTTCTGTTTTATTCATAAGCTTAACTGAGTCCTTGTCAGGAAGAAAAGCTGTGTAGTAGTAGTAGTAGTAGTAATTAATAATAATAATAATATTGGGGGCAGGTGCGAGACAGCAGCCGGGAAGCCAGCGGCTCCTTGTCCTTCCTCCGCAAAGCCATGAAGTACGAGGAGCTCCAGCACGTGCTCTGCCACCTGAACATCACAATGCCGCCCTGTTCCAAGGTGAGTCCCGCCTGAGCATGTTATTTATTTAGTCGTTAAACGCAGGGCTTTTCCCCCAGGAGGAACTTGGTGGAACTCAGTTCCGGCATCTCTCAGGTGAGTTCTGGTGGCTGTCAGGTGGGCACCATCACCATTGTAAGAGAACAAGGAAGGCGTTTTGGTAAGTTCCAGCCACTTTTTCTAGAAAAATAGTACTGATTAAACTTATTAGCCACCTGTCACCCAGAGGGTCTCTAAGCAGCTTACATAAAATATATGTATGCATAAATACATCACCAGATAGAAAAGGGTTGGGGAAAGTCATATAACACATTGTCTAAAGAACTGTTAACAGTTTCACTAATTGCAGCTGGATGGGCCCTAGCACAGTACGGTGGTACCTCTGGTTACGTATTTAATTCGTTCTGGAGGTCTGTTCTTAACCTGAAACTGTTCTTAACCTGAAGCACCACTTTAGCTAATGGGGCCTCCCGCTGCTGCCAGAGCACGATTTCTGTTCTCATCCTGAAGCAAAGTTATTAACTCGAGGTACTATTTCTTGGTTTGCGGAGTCTGTAACCTGAAGTGTATGTAACCCAAGGTACCACAGTACGGTAAGGAATTAGACAATCTATCCATGCAATTTTCGTATAAGAACAATTGGTTTGTTACGGTCTCAGAAAAGACAACATTCAGTTTAATACTGACACAAGGTCAAGCAAAACTGCAAGATTTCAGTGCAGTAAGGCAGGGCTTCCTCCAATTTGCCATGTGTCTCTGCTCCTCCCTCTCTCAGTGGCTCCTGGAGGCAGGAAAATCACCAGCCTTTCCAGACCCTCCAAGTGTCCCTATTATCCCTGATTTAGAGAAGCCTTCTGATTTGATCCCGGAATGTCCCACTTTTCCTTAGGATATCCCTATTTTCATTGGAGAAATGTTGGAGGGTATGGAGTTATCTGACCCCCGAGCCGTCTGAAGGCAGCCCTGTATAGGGAAGGGTTTTTGGTGATACATGTTTGATTATGTTTTTATATATGTTGGAAGCTGCTGAGATGCTGGCTGGGGCATCCCAGTCAGATGTGTGGGGTATAAATACTAAAATTATCATTATGGAATGGGCTGTCCCTATTTTTATTGGACAAATGTTGGAGGTTATGCCTTTCCTTGATGCCCCCAGAGTTCCGGCAGTGAGGAGCGAAGGAGAACGCTGACGCCGCTAGCCTTGCGTGAGAGATACAGCCTCCCCAGCGACAGCACCCTGGGTAAGCGTCCTTGGGGCCAGAAGAGTGGGCTTGGCAGGGCAGCTCATAGGTCAGGAAATGGAACTGGGATTCAAGACGGCCTTTTGCCATTAGTCTGAAGGGAGACATTCTGGTGTCTCTTAGTGAGGTGGGATCTGTGCACCCTTTTATCGCTTCAGCTGTGTTTCTAGATTTTTATTGGATGTTCTTAACTGGTTTTAATTTGAGACGCTTTCAGTACAACTGAAAAGCAACATGATGATGATGATGATAGGAGCTTTCTGCAGGCAGGGAGTTCATATGTTCCTCTGTTTCCTTTGTGGAAAGCTAGCATCCCAGGTGGGTTGGGTGCCAGACTACTTGATGGTAACAGCTTCAGGCAGTATAGAAATTTTAATAATAATAGTAGCAGTAGAGAAACTGAACAGGATTTGTGACTGAGACCAGGGCAAAGTTGAGTAAGGGACCAATCAGCCTCTTGACCTTGTTAACAACCTGCTAACAACCTGCACAATGCCAGAGACCCCAGCAGTGACTGTGAGTTTTGTGCCCTGTCTTTGCCCAAAACCTACTCTGCTTCCCCCTTCCTCCCCCACCCCCAGGCTCAGTAAGCAGCACAGAGAAGGACAGAACAGACATGAAGATGGCTGTCATTGCAGAGCATTTGGGCCTCAGTTGGGCTGGTGAGTGACACTGGTGTCCTTGCAAAAAAGGGGTGAAAGGCCCTTCCAGGCGTCCCTTTCATTGTACTTTCATGATTTGTTCTTCTGGAGGCATCGAGGCGCTTATACACAATGCTGCTGCCAATACTGTTTGTGCCTGCAAGTGTTTTGGGGCGGACATACGGCCTCATTTCCAACTGGCACTTGTTGCGTAACTTCCTGCTGACATCCTGCCATTTTCCATGCCACAAATATTCCCATCTGTTCCCATAACTGACCTCAGACGCTCTTGAGTTCCCAGCACTCTGGGCTTGCTGGGTGGGAATCTTTCCTGCTATTATCCCACACACTCCCTGTGGTTGTTGTTTTTGTTGTTGTTGTCTTTTGTGAACACCCACCTGGCAAAAAAGTCTCCAGTACCCTTGTCTCCCAGCTCGGTCACTGGGATCTTCTGCAGGAGCCTCTTGCTGGTCGTTCCCCAAGTTGGCCAGGCTCATTTGGCAACAGCAAGCACTGAGCCTTCAGTGTCGTGGGCCCAGGGGTAGGGAAGACTCTGCCCGGGGAGATTCAGCAGGTGCCTCCTGGGCCAACCTGGAAATGCAGCTGCTCCATTAGCCCTCAGCAATCAGGAGCACATCCTTCCATATCTGATTACAACAGTTGTGTGTGGTTTTTCTTGTAAACCAATAATACAGTGGTGCCCCGCAAGACGAATGCCTCGCAAGACGGAAAACTCGCTAGACGAAAGAGTTTTCCGTTTTGGAGGTGCTTCGCAAAACGAATCTCCTATGGGCTTGCTTCGCAAGACGACAATGTCTTGCGAGTTCCTGCTGGTTTTTTTCCCCTCCCCCCTTTTTTTCTAAGCCGCTAAGCCGCTTATCAGCTGATCCGATCAGCAGATAAGCCACTAATAGCGCTAATCCGCTAATCCTTCAATGGGCTTGCTTCGCAAGACAAAAAAAACCGCTAGACGAAGTGAATCACAGAACGGATTCTTTTCGTCTTGGGAGGCACCACTGTAATAATAATAATAATAATAATAATAATAATAATAATAATAATAGTAATTTATTACTTGTACCTCACCCATCTGACTGGGTTGCCCCAACCACTCTGGGCAGCATTTTAATATTTTTCTAAATATATAGCTAAACTGCATCAAGTGTGGCATGCCCAACAGCAGGGAGGGGTGAGGAACTTCAGGCCTTCCTGTCTGACTCTTGGTGCTGCCCTTGGGCCACACCTCTCACTAGCCCTTGTTTCGCATGCACAGAGTTTTTGGCTGGCTGGGATGTGTCCCTGGATTCTGACAACGCCTCTTGCTTGCATGGAGACAAGGCAGAGAGGAGCACCGGCCTGTGTGCAGAAACCAGCCCCCTGTGCAGCAGAAGAGTCACTTCCATTGCTCTCCCGCCACCCTGGCATGTGGCCCTTGGAAGGTTGCTCTGCATGCTGGCCCTCGGGCTGCAAAAGGTTCACTGCCCCCGGCACAGAGGGCCGGTCGCAGGGCCTTCCTGCCCCCCCGCCATGTCTGATGGCTGCTGTGCTTTGTGTCTCTTTCCTGGCCCCGCCACCCCCCACTCCCTCCAGAACTGGCCCGGGAGCTGCAGTTTGGTGTGGATGACATCAATAGGATCCGTGTGGAGAATCCCAACTCCCTTCTGGAGCAGAGCCTGGCCCTGCTGAACCTGTGGACCAGCCGTGGCGGCCAGAGTGCCAACAGTGCGTATTAGCAAGGGGGCTGGGGGCGCATGGGCTGGAAGAGGGAGGTCACACACCACCCGAACTGAGGTCCCCCTGGGAGACTTTCCTTTGCACATGACCACATTCGATACATGGCATTCCTTCACCCTCACCCATCGAAGCATTGAATGCCTCGCACATTGGAGCAGCTGGCCATGCCAGACCCCCTCAGGCCTGCTCTCTCCTGGTCTGGGCCGGCAGTGAGGGGGGCAGTGCTCCTCGACCGTGCATGGCTGGTCTCCCTAAAGGTACATTCTTGGGGATCTTCTGCCAGCGTTCATTTCCTCCCTGGTTGTGAGGAGGGTTACTTTTTCTTCCTTGAAAAGTACCTAGAGTTGAAAGGAAGTCAAAAGAAGGACAGTCTTTCCTACATCCTCTTCCAGCTCTACGTGCTTTTCAAGGCGCAAATTCATTCCACCGGATCCAACTGTTATGTGGACAAGTGAAGCCTGTTTCGTGGAGTATCATGAAAACACAAATAAACCTTGTGGGATTTGGTGACACTTTCTGCAGAGGAATACAGGCGAGCTATTCAGAACAAAAAGCGAAACTCGTTATAAATAGCAACATCATGGAGGAATGCAATATAAGGAAGGGAATCAGGCAAGGATGCCCCTAGTCTCCATTATTTTAGTATTGGAAATCCTGAATAAAAAGGGAAGAGAAGAAGGGAAGATAAGAGGTATAGTGTTGGGGGGAAATCTTATAAACTCAAAGCCTTTGCTGATGACCTGATAAAAATGACAGAGAACCCAAAGGAAAGTCTATTGAGAACACTAGAGTTGATAAATGAATTCGGGAGAGTGGCGGGTTTTAAACTTAACACAAAGAAAATCAAATTATTGGTAAAAAAATATGGATGCGCAAGGAAAAAAACGAATTACAAGTTATATGCGGCCTGGAAATTAGCAAAAAAGTGAAATATCTGGGTATATGGTTCACAGCTAAGAGTATCAATTTATTCTAGGATAACTATGTTAACACTTGGAAGGAAATCAAAAACAAACTGGAAATTTGGAGCAGGCTAAATATCTCTTTTGGGGGAAGAATTTCCACAATAAAGATGAGCATACTCCCCAAAATGATTTTCTTGTTTCAGTCCATTCCGGTGATAGGGATGGCAGGCTGCTTCAAAGATTGGCAGAAGGATATATCGAGATTTATCTGGAATGGGGGGAAACCTAGAATTAAACATAAATTATTGATTGATATAAGAGAAAGAGGAGGATTTGCACTATCAAATTGTTTAGATCTAGGACAAACATTTGCTGGAAATGCAAGGAGGCTGGAGGCACATGAATCTACATGTGGTGGAACTGTAAAAAGGTTAGATAGTTCTGGGAAATGATTTATAGCGAGCTGAAGAAAATGTTCAAATGTTCAAATGTAATGAAATTCCAAAAAAGTTTAGGAGAGTCTTTATGTATGTTACAGTTGCTGCCAGAATGTTAATTGTAAAAGGCTGGAATGGAGAAGATATCCCATTCAAATCAGACTGGCAAAATAAACTGAGAGAGTATGCTGAACTAACGAGACTATCAGCAAGGTTATGAGACGTTACAGATGAAAAAATTAACAGAGAGTGGGACATATATAGTGTTTGTGTAAAGGAACATTGTCAAAATATTAATCTGTTGGCAGGTATTGACTGAACTTCTGTGGGTGAACAGGATAATATAATACTTAAAGTAAGCCAAACAATGTGGAGAAAATAAAGTGAAGTGTGCATCCAAGAAATATAATCTGGGAATATAATGGAAGATGGGAGGTCACGTTGAAATCAATGGCAAAATGGTGTAAAAAGCAAATAACTGAGGAACGAACGACTGTAATTATTATTATTTTTACCTTTTATGCTGTCTTCAACATCTAATGAGCATTTTTGGTATACAATTTTCAATTAATAAAGCATGGGGGGAGGGGAGAAAAGAAGAAGAAGAAGAAGAAGCCTGCAGGTGCTGGGCAACCTGTTCCTGCTGCATTCCATGATAGATGGCTGCAAAAATGAATCCCCTGCTGTCCCGTCTGGCTGATATGTCTCCTTCCTCTTCTCCTTTGGCAGTGGAAAACCTGTACACGGCTCTGCGCAACATAGACCGCAGTGAGATCATCAACATGCTGGAAGGCTCCTCCCGGCAAAGTCGTAGCCTGAAGGGAGACAAACGCTACTCCAATCGGGATTACTCCCTCTCGCCCTCCCAGATGAATGGTGAGTGCCGGCCCAGATCCTTGCCTGGTGTCTCTTGTGAACCCGGAGTCATGTGCCCAGGCTAGGCTTGCGCAGGTCTTTTCAGTGTGACTGCCCCTCCCTCCCCCCTCCCTCTGGATTTCTGCTGCCCCCTTCGGCCCATTTTGTGGTCCCTGAGATCAACCAGCTACCTGCCTGCTAAAAACCCCTCCTGGCTGGCAGCTTCCTTCCCCTTTGGCCTCAGCTAGAACCAGCCAACTCTAAGCCCACACCCTGGTGGGGTGGAACAAATCCACAGACCCCCAGGGAATGCCGTGGGGGGAGCAAGTGCTGGCGCACACTGGGTGGCTTTGGGCAAGGGAGGCAAGCGCATAGCTGGGAGGGCCAGCGAGGGCCACAGCCAGGGGTTAAAGAACAGTTGGGAGTGAGGACACATCCACATTTCCACTGGTCTCCTAGTTTTCAGTTTGCCCCACCTCTTTCCTTGGGAAAACCCACTCTTTATCACTGAAGCAGAACAAACACCCATCCATGGGAAACCCATTCAGTGAGGAGGAGGAGCTTTTCCTGGGGGGAAGCAGCGAGACAAGCGGAAGGGTGGACAAGCCCAGGGTCCTGGAGTTCAAGGGGCAAAGTGGCTGTGGTGCCATGTGCCCCACTGTATACAGAGGGCGCTGGTGGTCCATAAAGTGAATAGCGGGGGGGGGGTCCAGACTGGGACCCTGGCATTAGGAAGCGGCTTTTGCAGAAAGATAGGTAGTAGGAATGCAGACTTGTGGCGATGCAGGGGGGAGGGGTAAGGAGCACACCTTCTGTGGTGCACAGAGATAGGGAAACCTGCGTAGATCCAGAGAGAGGCTGCCCTGAGAGAGGGAATCTGAGGTTGGTGCAGAGAGAGAAAGAGGCCCTGCAATGGTGCAGCTCAAATGGCCTCTAGGGATCAGGCCTTGGGTTGGCGCAAGGTGTGCCTGGAGATGGGTGCAGAGAGGTTCTGGGCTTTGAAGCCTGGACCTGGGCTCCAGCTATCAGTGAGTCGCATTGTGCATCAGGGAGAGGGTGTGGGCTGGTGTGGCTTAGTGGGCCCTGGGAGCCAGATCAGCAGCCAACCCTGTGGTCAAGAGTGCTGCGCACGGGGGTTCAGAGGTGCGCGCACTCAGTCCCTCCCCCTCCCCATCCCAGTTCAATCTGCGTGCTTCCACATGCTATCAGCCTGAGTTGGCTGGCCAGTTGGCGCCTATCCTGACCGTTGTCCTCCGTCCTGGTCCTGACCTCTCTCCTCTTCCTCCTTTTTCTCCTCCACTGCCTGTCTCCACTGTTTCTCTCTCTCTCTTTCTCTCTCTCTCATTTGACCTGAGCCGTCGGTCCGAGAGCTTTTGCCCTGCTGATGAATGCATGCTGTGCCTGGCCGGACCTGGCAGCCATGCCAGGCTGAATGTTGCCACTTTGCCCTTTGCTGCTACCCGCCCTCCCTTCCTGGCTTCCCTTCCTTGCCCAACGGCTGCTAGCAGAGCCTGGGGAAAGGGGAAGGCCTTCCCTTCAGCCTGCTGATCCCAAAGCCCCCCTGGGCCGCTTGACTCTCCCAAAGGTCAACCCCCCACCCCACCCCCGCACGGCTGAGCAGGCAAAGTCCAGCCGCAGCAACTGTGGAAAAGCTGCATGGAGCAAGAGTCCCCCTCACACACAGGGCACACCTGCGGGAGGCCTTTGCTCCCCTGATTCCCCTGCCCTTCCCGTTGCTCTTTATCCATAATTACACAGCACTATCAATAAGCGACATGGTGCTTTATAGAGCTTCGCTAATAAATAGGTCTTGGTCCCCAAGGAACTTGCAGCCTAAATGTCAATAATGGGGGAGGCAAAGAAGAGAACGGAGATCAGTCTGGCAAGGAGTGAACATGAGCAGATTAAAGCTACAAGGGCTCTTCAGAATCCAAAAACTCACCTTTCCTACGAGTAAGTCTCAGAGTAAGCCCTTTAATCCTCATGCCCAACTGTAGCCAGGTGTAGGTAAGGGGGGCTACAAATGCTCTCCAGCATCCCTGGTTCTCCTTGACTCCTCCCTTCCCTGCTGAGATACACTGAGGTGCGTCTCACACTTTCCCCAGGCTTCTTGCCAGCTGCTGTGGCCCAGATGCCCACTGCGGGTGCCTCTGTCCCTCTTGCAAAATTGCAGCAGGTGGGTGGTTCATTCCTTGGCTGCCTGAAATCTGGTGGGGGCATCTGGGAGCAGCAGCTGCCCAAGGGCTGCCGAAAGTCAAGAGCAGCTGTAGGGAGCCAGTGGAAACTCTGGGTGCATTGTACTAGGATATGCATTTCTTGCACATTCCTTGGTTGGAGAACAGCCTTGGTAAAATAAGAGAGGTGTCCATTTCAGAGAATGCTTCTGTCCCCATTCCCATATTGTTTTGGAAATGGAATTTCTCCTCATCCTTCGTGGGTTTTGTGCACTGTGTGATTTTGGAGCAAACCTTCCCATTTTGGCTCAGCGGACCCATGCATGGTTAAGATGAAACTGCAGAGGCACCAGCTTCCAAAGGAGAAGAGGGGGCAACATAATGCGGTGCATGATGTTGCATGTGTGACATCAGGACATCGGAGGAGCCGGGGTGGAGCCAAGTGCGGCAGCACCTTCAATGGCCACCGGCCAGGGGCTGCTTCCTCGCTCCTTCCCCTCCACTGCAGGACGAGGAGTTGGCCACTGAAGCCTCACCGTCTGTAGCCTCCTCTGCCCCTTTGGAACATAGGGGAAACCCCTCCCAAAAACACTGGGGGGCCCAAAAGGGCTTGGCCCCTAGGAGATGGGGTCCTTTTCACAGACCAAGCTGCCCATGAACTTCTGAGGTGGCCCAAGAGCTCGTTCTTCCCTTCAACCCTTTAAATGCTTTGAGCTGGAGAAGGGAGCGTGTCAGTGCCCGCTGGGTGCAAATGAGCCAGCAGAAGGCCGGCACGTTGTATTTATTTACTCCATAAAATGGATGTACCACTGGGTTTTAGGGGGGGGGGACTTAAAGCAGTTTTTAAAAAAAGCAATTCAATTTTAAATAGAAACGGTTTAAAACAGGTATCATTAGAAATTATTCAAAATCATTAAAATCATTCAAAATATGATTAAAATCAACAGTAGCTAAAAACGCAGCTTCTACAGGTCTGGACAGGGTTGCAGAAGCAGAAAGGTTTTTAGCAGGCGCTGAAAATAATATGGCAAAAGTGTCTGCCTGATGTCAATAGGCAGGGAGTTCCAAAGTTTGGATGCTGCCAGATCAAAATATAGATTTCTTATGAATGCTGGACAGTGTGATTCCTTTTGATGCCTGAACAGGAAAATTCAAATCATCAGATTGTAGAGTTGGAAGGGACCACAAGGGCCATCTAGTCTTACCCCCTGCAATGCAGGGATCTTTTGCCCAACGTAGAGCTCAAACCATGATCCTGAGTTTAAGACGGAGCCATCCATGACACCCACCTCCAGGCACACATATTTAAGGCACATGGGGCACAACTTACTGGGAATTTCCCTGTCGCATGCCCCATAGGAGCTGTGCCCCACAGATCCAGTTGCCTCCCCCTCTGCCACCTTTTGCAGCGCTGAGTGACAGCAGGACCCCAAAGGAACAGCACCAAAAGTACTGTGGCAAAGAGGGCTCTAGTTCACGGAAGCCTAGAAGAGCCCATGTGGTGTTCTGCAGCTACTTCAGCACACCTTAATTAAGGGGGGAGTCTTTAAAATGCCCCAAAACTCTTCATTGGCTTTGGGCTTTGGGCTACAGTGGAACATGTGAGCCAAAGCACCCTGTTTTCGGAGCTGGTAATTTTGCACTTGGGGACCTGATCCCGGAAGCCTCTCCTGTCTGTGCTCTTACGTTCAGAGCCATAGGCAACCTGGCTTAGCAGCACTCGTCCCGCCAAGTCCTTCTTCTTTCCGAGTGCAAAGTGTGGGTTGGAGCAAGGCTCTGCCCTTTGGCTGAGCCTTGAGCCTTCTTGGGAACATGTGGAAGAGTTGCTCTCCTCCACACCAAATTCCCAGAGAGAGAGAGGCATTGCAGGTGAAGCTGCTTTGAACCAACAGCAAAGGGGTCAGAGTATAATTATAGTACCTAAGATCTTCAGGGAATGCTTTTGAGTTGCTTAGAGTCTTTACAGCCGTTCTCCCAAATCCCTGAAGTACAAGACTGGTTGCAGCTACTCGGTGTTGAGAGAGGTTCCTTTTGCATATGGTCAGAGGCATATTTTCTCTACCTTTGAGCCCCAGTCTCAAAAACCTGGTTCCCTCTCTGGCTTAAATGACAGTCATTTTGAAGAGAAATGAAAGTGAGGTTTGAAAGAGACTCTGCTTGCCACAGCATTTACACACATTTTATTTTGTCTGGCTGCTGCCTCTGATCAAACAGGTATTTAAACAATACCCAAACACTCATGTGGAGCTAAGTCATTAGTGGCATATTTGTTCCACAGGGCTTGGCTGTTAAACCAGGCTGAGAACTGTAGCACTGAGAGGGGAAGATGACCCTGCTAATAACTCTCGGCTCCTTTAGCAAACTACAGCTCCCAGAATTATTTGAAGGAAGCCATGGCTGTTTAATGTGGTTGGTATCATAGTGCTTTCATAGAATCATGGAATCGTACAGTTGGAAGGGACCCTGGGGGTCATCTAGTTCAACCCCCTGCAATGCAGGGATCTCAGCTAAAGCATCCATGTCAGACGGCCATCCAGCCTCTGCTTGTAAACCTCCAAGGAAGGAGAGCCCGCAACCTTGCAAGGGAGACCGTTCTACTGTTGAACAGCTCTTACTGTCAGAAAGTTCCTCCTGGAGTTTAGTTGGGATCTCCTTTCTTCTAACTTGAAGCCATAGGTTTGAGTCCTACCCTCCAGAGCGGGAGAAAACAAGCTTTCAGTGTATGGTATGAATGTGGCCTTAGTTGCACAACAGATTGTGCAATTTGTGGCACAGCAGGCTTCTGCTAGTGCAACTGTTGTCTTGAGTTCCTGTGTTGTGCAATATTAAAACTGACTCTTCCGCTTGTGCAAGAGACCTTGTGCTGGTGGACAGAGGTCACTGGATAGAACCCTCAGTTTCCAGATGCAGGAGTGGGATAAATGTGTTCTCCTCTTTCAAATCACCTCCAACTCCCCCAAAGGGCAATTGTCAGTCTTCAGCTGTCTCTTCATACCCAAGGCCAAGATGGTGCTCTCTCTCACTCCATGTAGCCAAGCCAAACTGACCGCTGAATCTTGCCACAACACTGGGGTTTGGACAGCAGCTTTCTCTGCATTTGTGGGGAGGGAGTTAGCATAGGGCTAGGGCTGCCATATTTCAAACAGTGAAAAGGTTTTAGCTTTTCTCTCTTTTTTTGGCAAAAATGGCACTGCCGGCATGGTCTGCCATAGGTCTGGATTTTCCAGGACGTTTTACTGATTTCCACCCACACACTGCAGCTGATGGCACACCATGGGACTCTCTCACACATTCCATTCTCCAGGATCTTGGCACCGCTCCCTCACTTGGCTTAATAGTAGGGCCGGCCCTGATTTCATCTGCCTTTTGGGCGAGGCCAGTTCTTTGAAGCTGTGGGTTCTTGGAAAGGAGTGAGGGCCTCCCTTCACTTTCTGTGAACAGGAGAGAATCAAAAACCAAATGAAAGAAAACAGCTTTCAGTGAAACAAAACATATAGATAATCCCTAAGTCTTTAATATTAAAATGAATTTTTTTAGTAGACCAGCACATTTCAAGTCAAAAAACTATGCTTTGGAGAGTGACAGAAAGTGAAAGCAGTTCAAAAAATGAACGAAAGATTGTTTTCTATTTCATTGTTGCCTCTCATATATAAAGGCAATCAATATGTTTGATATATATAAAATAGGAGGGCATATTGAGGTGCTACATTCTGGACTCTTTATGTTACTATTAAAGACTTGAAGGGAGTTTTCGTACATAAGGCATCAAGGTTTGAGGTTTTATTGTGTTTTTAATATCCCACTGGAAGTCGCCCAGAGTGGCTGGGGAGGCCTGGCCAGATGGGCAGGGTTTAAGTAATAAATTATTATTATATTATCATTACAAGGTGTTATGTCTTGTTTTGTTTCTAACTTCTGCTGAAATAGAATTTATAATGCAATTGCACAAAAAGGCTTGTTTGAGTTACAAGTCCCTCTCCTGATCTTCATGTTTGATACTGATGACTAATCAGTCATTTGCAAAAACTGAGCGAAGGAGAGAGAAAGGTATCAGTGCTACTTGAGCCTTATGTACGGTAGTGCTTGGCTTGGTGACATTTGTTTCCTGATCAGGTTTTCTTTTTAACACTCCCCACTGCCCCATTTCTGCTCTCCTTTACGCCTGACAAGGGACCCTACATTATTCTCTGGGAAACCAGTGCTAGGGGGACACCCCAGGAGGCGGCTGAGGGCAAGGGCTCCAGGGCCCACCAGAAACACGGCACGGTGCAGGGCAGGACAGGGAACCTTTGGCCAGCCAAGCAAAGCTGGACTCCAACTCCCATCAGTCCCAGCCAACATCATGGCCAGAAGTCCAGGACGATGGGAGCTGTAGCTCAGCAACATCTGGGAGGCTACAGGTTAGCTGCCCTGGCATCGGTAAAGACACAGGGCCTTCGCTTCCCGTTTCCATTTGAAATCTGCCATTTGGGTGGCAGCCCATCTTTGGGGGCGCTCTCTCCACCTGCCCACCCCCAATGGTTTAGCTGGCTTTGCTCACCGCCCCAATGGCTGCGTTCTCTTGGACCGATGCGCGTTGGGATGGAGACCTTTTGGCGCACAAAGTGTGCACCCCCCCCCCCCGCGTGCCCTGACGGCTAGAGGTCGCGTGTCCTGCCCTGCGCCCTGCAGCACCTTAGCCTGTCGCCCTCTGTCTGCCCATGCAGGTTATGCTTCGCTGCAGGACGAGCTGCTCTCCCCCGCCTCCCTGCATTACTCACTGCCTTCCCCGTTGCGCGCTGACCAGTACTGGAGCGAGGTGGCCGTCATGGATGCCGTCCCCATGGCCGCCAGCGAGCAGGACGCCCTCATGGAGATGTCCGACATGCAGGTGTGGTCCTCGGGGCTGACGCCCTCGCTGGTGACTGCCGAAGACTCCTCGCTGGAGTGCAGCAAGGCCGAGGACTCGGACGCCACGAGCGAAGGCCGGTTCCCGGGGCAGCTCCTGGAGGACGCGCATGGCCCCGACCCGCTGGGCTCCATGGACCTGGTGGAGGACGACACAGTGGACTCAGACGCCATGAATGGCCTGATGGACATGCTAGAGCAGGAGGAAGGTCAGAGGTCAGAGGGGAGGAGGCCAGACGGCGAGCGCCAGGGGGGCCTCTGGGCGGGAAGCCGGGTTCCCACAGTAAAGTCTCTCTCGTTTCAGGCCAACAGAGGGTGCAGGCCCGCATCACCGAGTCGCCTACTGTCAGTCGGGTCATCGACAAGGGCAAAGAGAGGTAATGCACTCCCCGCTTGCAGGGATGGCAGCCATGGGGAATGTCCCGTGTGAGTCTCTGGAGGCAGCAGCAGGATGGATGGCAGCCAACAGACTGAGGTTGAACGTTTCTGGGGGACAGGGGGCAGGCTGGTGTGGGGGACTCCCTGGTAACTGTGCCCCTGAAGGATCAAGTGCGCATTCTGACAGTCATTTTGGACTCACAGCTGTCCATGGAGGTGCAGGTCAATTCTGTGTCCAGGGCAGCTGTCTGCCAGCTCCATCTGGTACGCAGGCTGAGATCCTACATGCCCACAGACTGTCACCAGAGTGGTTCATTCTCTGGCTATCTCCCACTTAGACTACTGCAATGCACTCTACATGGGGCTACCTTTGAAGGTGACTCAGAAGCTACAACTAATCCAGAATGTGGCAGCTAAATTGGTGACTGGGAGTTGCCATCGGGACCATATAACAGTGGTCCTAAAGGAGCTATACTGGCTCCCAGTATGTTTCTCAGCACAGTTCAAACTGTTGGTGCTGACCTTTAAAGCCCTAAACAGCCTTGGCCCTGTATACCTGAAGGAGCATCTCCACCCCCTTCACTCAGGCCGGACACACTGAGGTCCAGCCCTGAGGGCCTTCTGGCAGTTCTCTCATTGCAAGAAATGAGGTTACAGAGAACCAGGCAGAGGGCCTTCTCGGTAGTGGCGCCTGCCCTGTAGAACAGCCTCCCTTCAGGTGTCATGGAGATAAACAACTACCGGTATTTTACTTTTAGAAGACATCTGAAAGCAGCCCTGTATTGGCTGTATTTTTAATGATTGATGTTTAATTATGCTTTTTTATGTGTTGGAAGCTGTTCAGAGTGGCTGGGGCAACCCTGTCACATGGGCTGGATACAAATAATAAATGTATTGTTTTTATTATTTTCTTGTCTCTAGCTCAGTGTTGCATGCCTTGCATGTAGGTGACCCCAGGTTCAATTACCTGTATCTCCCCTCAAAACACACCTCGCCTAACACAGGAAAGGCCTGGAGATCTGCTGCCAGTCAGAGGAGACCAGAGGCTGTTAGATCCATGGGCACCACTGGATTTTTGAACTTTACTCTGGGTGCCAACCCATCTGGTCACTCCTTTGCTAACGGGAACCCATTGGGTGCCAGCTGAAATCTCCAGGCTAGTTTGAAAGGCCCCCTGCATAGAGAGCATTGCAGCAGTCACTCCAAGCAAGGGGTTACTAGGATATGAGAGACAGGAGTCACCCCTCTGTTCTGCAGATTATTTGTCCTTTACTGGGTGCGTGCATTGGGGGGCAGGCTCAGGAATGGGGTCCATTCTGCAGTTAAATGTGGCCTGTGGTGCTGGGCATCGCTGTCTGCGTAGACAGTACTGCACCAGGTGGACCAATCAAAGCACAGGGTTTGTTTGGAGTGAATCACACAGTGTTTGATTTTTAGGTGTTAACTACGAACCCTGGTTAGGTGTATCAATTACTCAGTTTGGGTGGATAGTACAAAATGTGGGGTTCACAGTACAGTTTAGGGATGATCCCATAAAGCTGTCTTGACTCCGTATGAGACAGCCCTGTGCTTCGCCTCCCTTGGCTTGCCTGCATTTCCACGTCAGCAGAGCTGGTGAGGCTGCGCTTCTCTCCTTGCTCCCTAGGCTGGGCAACTGGGCCGTGGAGAGCACCTTCATCTCCAGTCTGTCGGACCTGCCCAAGGGGGTGTCCTTGAGCCCCCCGGCGCTGCGGCAGTCGGTGCCCTACAGAGTGCGGGGCCGGGAGAGGGAGAGGCCGGATCACACCCGGATGGACTCCTCGGAGGAGAGGGAGTGGGGGCTCCAGCCTGGGAGGCGGCAGGGCCTGGCTAAGTGGCTGGAGGAAGCTGACAGCAGCATATTTGGACAAACACAGGTAGGAGAGTGCAACATTCCCTCGCGATTCCCATCCAGACAAAGCAACCCCTGATCAGTCCGTAGAGGCAAAAGAATAAGCAAAGTCAAGGCACTAGATAAGCATCGTGGGCGGGATTCACCAAAGGAGCTCCACCCTCACCAGCCCTGCGTAAGGACTTCCACTTGCACAACAGAAAATGGGCTGGGGGAGGGGATGGGAGAACCCTCAGAACAACATGTGGAACAAACATCACAGCATGAGATTAAATTTCACCTCATGTATATCTGTAGCACAGATATGAAAAGATTTTAAAGCTTTACAAACAAAACAAGGCTATACAAGAATATTTAAACTATATACACTGCTGAAATGCAGGCACTCTAGGGAATATTGCATCAGTGTATTCCGAAATATCTATCTTTGCTGACGGAATGCATCGTTCAAATGCTCGTGGCCCTGGAGCCATGAAATGTAAAGATACAACACGCCCAAAGCTTGATATCCTGAAGGTGAAGGCTGACTTTCACAGTCCCCATCTGTCATAGTCCCCATCCCCACCTACGAGCCCAAGCGCAGGGACCTAGAGCAAGGTGGGGAACGGAACAGGAAATAAGGAACTTGCCTTCTGCAGAGCCAGACTATGGACTCCCCAGCTCAGCATCGTCTTCTCTTAAAGGCAGCAGCTCTCCAGAGGGTTGCAAGCAGGGAGTCTCTCCCAGCTCTACCTGGAGATGGTGGGGTGGAACCTGGGAGTTCTGCGTGCAACAGATGTTCTGCCGTGGAACTGCAGGAGGTGTAGCCCTTTGTCTCTGTGTTCCCTTCCCTCCACACGTGGAAGGGAAAGGAAGGGTTTCAGCCACCCTGAGCTCGGCCTTGGCTGGGGAGGGCGGGGTATAAATAATAATAATTATTATTATTATTTTAGGGAGGAGGATTTGCACATCCAAGGACTCACTGAGACGGACAGAAATAAGTGTGTGGGGGGGTTATTTTAAAAAAATCAAATTTGACACATCACTAAATCATTTTTAAAATGAAACAAAACATTGTTGATAAGATTGCACCCATCAGGTGTGTCAAGTGGTGAGAGATTCCCCTGACAGGTACAGTATTTCACTGCACCCATTAAAACCATGCTGTCTCTTTGGGGGGGGGGCAGTAGAGTAACACTGCAGTCTCTAGTTGTAGCAGGGAAGCCAAAAACCAGGCCTCCTTTCCTGGGTTGTTGTAAGAACTGGTCCAGCAAAGTAGCTCAGTTCATGCATCCAACATGCTCTTCGTGCTTTAGCTCAGTATTTCTTACCCAGTGAAGCAGACGCATATCATTGCAGGCCCTTGGCTGGGTAGGTGGGTGGGGGACCAAAGCTGCAGAAATCTTCTGCCAGGATTTAGCTGCTGGGATCCAGAGAGAACTATTTCAGGGGGCTTCAGCATCACTTGAGTTGCCTGCCGACACTCTGCTGGGATGTTTGGCTTCCATTTTGTTTCACTTGTTGCTTCTTATTTGATATGGTAGTGGTAGTTATTAGCTTTTGCCAGCAGCTTTGGGGGAGATGCCTTTGGCTAAAAAAAGGTGTGTGTGCGGGGGGGGGGGGTATGTCAGCTAAATGAGAAGGTTGCTCTGCTGACATTTGCACTCCTGTGCAGAAGAAGCTCATTTGCCCCCCCCTCTCTTGCTTGGGGGAGGGGGCTGGCCCAGCAGCCATGTTCAGCCTCTCTGCTCTATTTATATCCTGGCCAGCCGGCCTCTTCATTGCTTCCTAATTGGGTAGCGCCTGGTTCTCACCCAGAGCCAGGTATGGAGGGGCCAGAAATAGAACTGCCCAGGATGCCAGAGAACGGGGGGGGGGGGGGGCTGCTGTGCAAGACATAGGTGCACAGCCCTCTCCTAGGTGGCTCAGGCAAAGCGTGCTTCCCAGCTCTTCGTGCCCAGGGGCACCAGGAGACCCCAGGCTGGATTGCAGGCTGGGGCAGGACTCGTGCCACCTCCTTGCCCTGCCTGGGCTTTGGCAGAGCACTGGGTGACGTTGACAAGCTCCCCCCCCCCCCCCCGCTGCTGCATCTTTGTGGCCGAAGGAGGGGGCAGGGAGGGTTGGCCAGAGCCTCCAAACAGCTGGTCGGGGGAGGCTAAAATTACAGCAGCTTTCCTAGGCAGCCCAGCCCCTGCCCGCTTCCCAGTCGTGAGCCAGAGGCTGCTCCTGCCAGTAGCCTGGGCAGTGCCCTCATGCCATGAGGGAAGGCCAGCGTTAGGCTCTGGGCTGGCTGGGCTGGGGTGGGGCGGGAGGTGGCAGCACCATGTGGGGCTTCCTGACCCAGCTGCTCATCAGCCTGGTGCTGCTTGGCTTCTTCCTGGTCAGCTGCCAGAACCTGCTGCACATTGCCCAGGGCTCCTTCCGCTTTCTGCTGAAGCACATCCACCAGGAGCTGGACAAGGAGCTGGGCGAGAGCGAGGGGCTGAGTGATGACGAGGAGCCCGTCTCCACACGGGTGGTGCGCCGGCGAGTCATTGTCCAGGTAGCTGGCCGGAGGAGGCTTCCCCAAGACTGGCCAGGCCGGTGCCCACCAACCCGCCCCGGATGGCACTCAGGGACGCTGTGCCAGGCTTCACTCACTGGTAGTGTGGCGGAAGGGCGCCAGGGACAAGGGCAGGGCATGGAGCGAGAGGAAGAGCGCTGGCTTTGCCCCAAGAGCTGACTTTCTTTGAACCCCCCGTGGGGCTTTGAGAGGACGTCCGCTGCTCTGTGCCAGTTCTGGGAGGGTGAAGGACTTTGTGGCCCCATAGCAATCTTGCTCACTCTCCTTTCTGCTTTCCCAACCCTCCAGGGGAATGAAGCGCTGGATATTCCAGGGGAACAAGTGACCGAGGAGCAATTTACAGATGAGCAGGGCAACATTGTCACAAAGAAGGTGAGTGGCCTGCCAGGGGGAAACGGAGGGCAGAGCAGGAGGCGGCAGCTGGGACAGTCGGCCCCAGGCTCCCCGAGAAGCCCTCCCCCCCCCCACGCTAGAATCCTGCTGGGCTCCTGCGCCTCCAGGCTCTTTTCCTTTGTGCCAGAGTTTTGCTCCTCACATTGCCTGCTTGTGTTCAGTGTGACACGCGGAATTTATCCCAGAGTGTGCTGGCAGGAACCCGGACAGGGAGGCTTGGTTGTTTGATGGGGTCTCGCTAGCAGTAGTTGAAGCAATTTCTGTCAGGACTACCCAGCCCAAGAGAGTTTGTGTTGGGGTTTTCTTTTGTGGGGGGTGGCTTCTAGTATGCGCATGCAGGGGGGGGGTGACCTTAGTTTGCTCTGTAGGATGCAGCTTGACTGACTTGCTTGAGTCATATTCTGACTCAAGGTAGCTCTTGGTCTGAAGTTTGAGGGTAAATTGGGGTGGATGTGGAAATAAGGTTGGGTGATGGAATTAGCCTGTGGGTCAATTCCTGATCGTGATTCTCCACCTGCTTCACTAGCAGCAGCTGATGATGATAATTGCAAAAGATCTAATTATAGGGGTCCTTATGTGTGTAAGAGAGAGAAGCTCTGGTCATCCAAAGGAATGTGTGTCGGAGCACTGAGATGAGATGGGAACTGTTCTGATCTTGCCAGTCTGACTTGGCTTCAGCCACGCTGGCCTTTGCTCCCTGCAAACCTTGTTGTGGGAATTTCATGCAGGAGCTGAATGAAGAGGGAGGTGAATGACCTGCCACAGCACTGGGTGGGAGAGTGAGCTTGTAGCTTTCTGCAAGGTCCTAAAAATACCAGTTGGTCTAAATCGGGCGCAGGGCCAGCACCAGGTGCTGGGAGGCAGGCAGAGGTCAATGCTGTGCGGGGAGAAGGAGAAGGTATCTGAAGAAGTGTGCATGCACACGAAAGCTCATACAAATAACAAACTTAGTTGGTCTCTAAGGTGCTATTGCTACCGATAACAGGGAGAAGGAGAAACCCAAAGGGTGTAGAACCTCTTTTGCTGAATTCCTCGCTCCCTTGTCTTGTGAGGGTGGCCAGATGCAGAAGAGGGGAGGGCTCCTGTGCCTTTGGGTGGGGTTGTGCAGAGCAAGGAATGTCAGCCCGTGTCGCATGTCATGCAAGATACGCCTCCTGAGACTGACATTCCGTCCTCCAGGCAATTGTCTTCTTTTGCCACCTGGAGAGAGGGGAGATCGCATTGCGCAGTTCTTAGCAATGGTTATTACTATCATTATTAACTAAATTTGTATACCTCCCTGTACCCGCAGGTCTCAGGGCGGTTACAACATAAATGTGATTATGATGTTGAAGATGATTATTTAATACAGCACTGTCAATGCACATTGCACTTTATAGAGTTGCAACGGCAGAAAGAAACGTTTCTGCCCAAAGGACTTTTCAATCTACTGTATTTTTCACTCTATAGGACGCACTGGATCATAGGACACACAGGACCCCCACGCACAGGGGGAGAACAGGAAAAAAATAATTCTCCCCCTCTCTGCTCAGCGCCCCTTCAGCGAAGCGGCAGGAGAAACAGAGCCCCTTTCATTTCTCCTCCCGCTTCACTGAAGGGGCGCTGCGCAGCTCTCCCTCTCTGCTCAGCGCCCCTTCAGCAAAGCGGTAGGAGAAATGGAGCCCCTTCTGCTGCGCTCCGAAGGCTTGTGGATAGCTGCCTGAAGCCCCCGGAGTGCAGCCGGAGTTCCCTGCGCTCCAGGGGCTTCAGTGAAAGCAACACGAAGCCTCCGGAGCACGGGGGGAGCTCTCCCTCTGCGCTTCGGAGGCTTCGCGTTGCTATCGCTGAAGCCAAGGAGCCTGCATTTGCTCCATAGGACACACACATGTTTCCCCTTCATTTTTGGAGGGGGAAAAGTGCATCCCATAGAGCAAAAAATACGGTAAGTCAGCCTTCCTCAACCCTGTGCCACCCAAACCTTTTGGACTCCCAACTGTCATCAGCCACGGCCAGCACAGCCAATGGTCAGGGTTGTGGGTCATAACATCTGGAGGGCACCAGGTTGGGGAAATCTGTGTGTAGCAGCTCATGCTGCCATCCTAGTTATCCTTCTTCCAACATTAAATCTCCCTGCACTCAGTGGGAATGACTCCCAGGCAAGGGCACATAGAACTGCTGCCCCAGGGTCTGAGCTATGAACCAGGATGTCCCTAGGGTGTCAAATCTCTCCTTTCCCCCAAACTCAGCAGGTGATCTTAAGCAAATGGCTGGCTCTCACCTGGAGACCATATGCTGGCCTGCCTTATAGGGGCATCGTAAGGCAGCCTTCACCAACCTGGTGCCCTCCAGATGTTTTGCACTACAATTTCCAGCAGCCTCAGCCCGCAGGGATTGATGCATGCATGGACCAGAGCAGTTCATGCAGTCAGCCTCCTTTCTTTATTCTCAGAACAACCTTGGGAGGAAGGTTAGGGAGAGAGAGAGAGGCTGGTCCAACATCACCCAATAAGGATTTGAGGCTGAGCAGATATATCTCCCTTGTCAGAGCCCAGCCTTCCTCGACCTGGTGCTCTCCAAATGTTTTGGACTACAACTCTCATTAGCCACAGCCATATAATACTGGAGCTGGTGGGAATTGTAGTCCTAGAGCACCAGGTTGAGGAAGGCAGCTGTACACATTCTTGCAAGATAATGTCTTTATGCCTTAGTTCACAGAGGGAAACATGATGCCCTCGTGGTCTTTCAACATTCCAAAGGTGTCTGTGAGTGATGAATAGGTATTACTGCTATAAAATTAAATTTGGAGGTAGTGGAGTTTGTTTCATATGGGCAAATGGGACCCTGCCCCACCATTTGGGGCAGGTCCAGGCTCCAGAACAAGAGATCAAGGGCTGTGGTGCCTCGCGGGAAGGCACTCCAGGCATCCGGGGCTGGCAGGGAGAGCGGGCAGGCTTTCCGAGGGCTGGTGGGCATCACTTGAGGCAGCAGGAGACTGTCTAAAAGTGCTGCACTTAATTTTTGCAGATTATCCGGAAGGTGGTGCGGCGGCTGGAAACGGACGGGACAGGCGACGCACGGCAGCACGAAGAGGTGATTATGGAAGGCTCCCTGCAGGAGCCTTATGTGCTGGAAGCCCAGGCTGGCCGCTTCCTGGCCCATGCCCCTTGGCAGCAGGAGAGTGCAGGCAGCAAGGTACCCAAGCCCCACGGGCCTCCCAGCCCCAGGGCTCCAGCTGCGTCCTCCTCTCTGTCGTCTGTCCCCCCCCCCCCCGCTCGCCCTTGCCTGGCGCAGCAGGACCCTCTCCTTCTGCCCATGCCAGGCACTTTGCTGCAGGAGACCCCTGCCGCCATCTGACTCTCCTTCTCCTTGTGTCTCTCCGTCCGTCCGTCCGTCTGCCACCCCCCTCATGGGTTTCTCTGTGACCGTTTGCGCTTTCCTGTCTCTCGCTGCCGTTTGCCCAGGAGGAGGCTCAAGGGAGTGTCTCAAGATCGGAGCTTCTCGGGGGCAGGATGGGGGCTCAGATAGTGAAACGAGCCAGCCTGAAAAGGGGGAAGCAGTGACACCCCTCACCCCCCACCCCTCGAGTGGCCTCTTTGGAGGTAAACACCCCTTTGTTCTTACTAGCAGCTGGGGGGGGGGGCGGTGGCCGTGTGTCAACTGTGGTAGGACCTAGCACTTTCCCTTGGAGTCCCTCTCCTTTGCCTGTACAGTGGTACCTCGGTTTAAGAACAGTCTGGTTTATGAATGATTTGGTTTACGAACTCCGCAAAACCAGAAATAGTGTCTTGGTTTGAGAACTTTACCTCGGTATAAGAACGGAAGCTGAATGGTGGAAGGGCACCAGCAGCAGGAGGCCTCATTCGGGAAAGCACGCCTTGGTTTAAGAACTGTTTTGGTTTAAGAACAGAATTCTGGAACGGATTAAGTTCGTAAACTGAGGTAACACTGTATATTATTGTTGTTCTTGTTATTATTATTATTATTATTAATTTCAACTTGTATCCCACCCTTCCAAAGGAGCCCAGGGCAACAAACACATTAACACTAATAACAAATTTCAAAGAATTATAAGCAGAGTTGTTGTTTTTTTAAAAAAAGGCCTTTCAGCTATCAAATCCCTGGAATGTTTTTGATTCCTCCGGAAAGTTAATGAGTTTCTGGGCCCAATTCCAAGTACTGGTACTGAATGATAAAGCCGTGCACAACTCAGGACCTCCACACCTTAAGACCTGCCTCTTCCCATACAAACCAACCTGGACCCTGCGCTTGTCAGCCAAGACCCTCCTCCATGTGAGGCCCAGAGGGGGGCAACAGGAGAACGGGCCTTTTCTGCAGTGGCTCCCTGCTTGTGGAATGCTCTCCCCAGGGAGGCTTGCCTGGTGCCATAATTGCATGTCTTTAGGCACCAGGCAAACTCTTCTCCCAGGCCTTCAGCCATTAAACTGTTGCTGTGGGGTTTTTTGTGTGATTGCTTTATTTTACTATTTTTATTATGCTATGTAATTTCTCTTTTTAAATGTTGTACACCGCCCTGGGATCTTTGGATATAGGGCAGTATATAAATTGAAATAATAATAATAGGGACGCTGGTGGCGCTGTGGGTTAAATCACAGAGCCTAGGGCTTGCCAATCAGATGGTTAGCGGTTCTAATCCCCGTGATGGGGTGAGCTCCCATTGCTTGGTCCCTGCTCCTGTCCACCTAGCAGTTTGAAAGCACAAAGTGCAAGTAGATAAATAGGTACCGCTCCGGCGGGAAGGTAAATGGCGTTTCCATGTGCTGCTCTGGTTCACCAGAAGCGGCTTAGTCATGCTGGCCACATGACCTGGAAGCTGTATGCCAGCTGCCTCAGCCTATAGAGTGAGATGAGCTCCGCAACCCCAGAGTCGGTCACGACTGGACCTAATGGTCAGGGGTCCCTTTACCTTTAAATAATAATAATAATAATAATAATAATAATAATAATAATGGCTGCACTTCAGCAGGGAGCACATTCCGCAAATGGAAAACCACCACTAAGAAGGCCCTGTCTGTCCTGGGTCAGCACCAACCAGGCAGCCCCACCACCCGGCCTCAGCTGCCAATTGTAGGACCTGAGACGGTTGATACTGACAAAGGTGCTGTCTTAGGTCCTCAGACCCCAAGCCATTTAGGGCTTATAGGCCAGTATAACACATTGATTGGCCCCACTGAGCCGCCCCACTTAGCAGCCCAGCAGCCACATGATGCACTGGCTACCACCTCAACCCCATCTTCAGGGGCAGCCCTGAGCACATCCATCTAGGGCTCCACAAGGGGCAGGCCCACCCTCTGTTCTGGACATGTGACCTGGGTGTTAAAATGGGAGTCTCAAAGCACCTTCAGGGCCTCTTGGGGGTCCACAGCCGCTTTGGTCCTCAAACAGTCCTACTAGCCTGCCATCTTTTAGTGCTGGTCTATTCAGAGGATAGCAGCTTGCATTCCCAAGCAAATGTTGCCTCTTAGCCCCTTCTGTCTAGCAAGCTGGTGGAGAAGGGGCAGAGTCATCTGTCTCTTCTGTGTCAGCCTGCACAGAATTCCTTATCATCCATGCTGGCCTTTGTTCGGCCACATCAGTCCCAGCCAGCATGGGCCATCGTCAGGAACAATGGGAAAGCCATACGCAGGATCTGAGCTCAAGAGCACTCTCCCTTCCTGCCGTTTCCAGCACAGAATGCAGATCATTGCCTTAGAATCATAGAATTGAAGAGTTGGGAGGGACACCAAGGGACATCTAGTCCAACCCCCTGCATTTGTGGCTGGTAGTCACTGATAGCCCACCCCTTCATGAGTTTTCCCAATCCTCTTATCAAGCCATCCAAGTTGGTGGCCATCCCTGCCGCCTGTGGGAGGGAGCTCCACCATTCAGCTAAGCACTGCCTTAAAAAGGACTTTTTTGTCCATCCTAAATCTTCCAGCATTCAGCGTCATTGACTGCCCATGAGTTCTTGCACTGTGTGTGTGAGAGAGAAACTTTTCCATGCCATGCATAATTTTGTAAACTGCTATCCTGCCGCCCCTTCCTCGCCTTTTTCTCCTTAGCCTTAGCCTTCTCCCTTCCCAACACAAAGGAGTGCCTGCAAAGCGCCTCTGTGCTACTCTTGAGGGTCTGGTGGCACCAGGATCCTCATCCTGCTCTTCTGTCCGGAAGAGGTGGCATTCTTGAGAAAAGCAGGGGTGCCCTTCACTCTGTGCCCACAGAAGATTTGATTTTAGGGAGTGTCAGAGTAGAGAACCACCCTCCCATAACAGATCCCTCCATGAACCCATTCTGGGTAAACCTCCTGGCTGGCAAGCCCAGAGCAGTGATTCGTGCCAAAATTCATACCATTTCAGCCAAGCCGCCCCCACCTGCCCTACGCCAAAGCTCATATATGGCATCACATGGGATGACAGGTGAAAACCTCGCTCAGCCGAAAGGGAGTCTGCAGACACCACCAGTCAGTTGATTGGCGGATCCTGCAAAGGGCTGCAAGAGGAGCCTCACAAGAGCAGGCAATCAGCTGCCTTATGGAGAGCCTGGCAAAGGAGGAAGGACCAAAGGTCACCTGACCTCCATTGGCAGGCAGCAGCCCTGCCCACCCGTCAATCTCCTTTTGGGGAAATCATGATCCAGTTCACCTGCCAGATCTAGTTCCTCTCCCTGATGTATGGGGGTGTATGTGTGTGTATATATATTTATAGAATCATAGAATAGTAGAGTTGGAAGGGACCCCAAGTGTCATCTAGTCCAACCCCTGCAAGGCAGGAGTCTCAACTAAAGCATCCATGGCAATCTTACTGACTGTTCACAACTTGCCAAAGGTACAGCCTCTGTGTCTTTAATAATAATAATAATAATAATAGTCAAGTTTGGCAGAGGTACATTTTTCCTACTCTGATGGGAGAAGCCATATCTGCCAAAGCTCCTTCCTTTATACAAGGGCTGAAAGTGTGATCCTTCAGCCTTCATGCAATCTGGCAATCCTTGGAAGGGCCTGGTTGGCAACATCTGTGGCAGGACTGACCTGTGGCTCCTTCCAGTCTCTGATGCAACAGAAGCTACATCGGTTGAGCTTCTGCCTGCTGAACAGATCTGAAGGCTGCCAGGAGTGGGGGAGCAGCCCTTGGTTCCTGGGCCTTGCTTGGTTGGGCAGAAGGGCAGTGCAAGAGGGGGAAATGTTCCTGAGGCGTGTAGCACTATAGCGAGAGAAGCTTCAGCCACCCAAATTCTCCCTTTCCACTTGCTTTCCAAGCTGCCAATCCTCCTAGATGTGTTTGGGAGTCCCTGTGCTCCCTGGGCCTGTCTGTGCCTGCTTGTGTCGCTGTCTCTCTGCGTTGTTCTCAAGCTGCTTCCTTCTGCCCTGCTGGGAGCCCAAAGTCTGTGCGCTTAAACAGGGCTTGTCCTGAGCAGCACAAGGCTTAGTTCTCGTCTGCCTGGGGGGGGGGGGGATAGGAACAAGAAGGCCTCCTCTTGCCTTGAGTGCTGTCGCCATCTTCACTATAGAGTCATAGAGCCATAGAACTGAAGAGTTAGAAGGGTCCTCTAATCCAGCCCCCTGCAAAGGAAGAGAGAGAGCGAGAGAGCAGCTTTCGCATGCTCAGATGGCACTGCTCTCACCTGGAAACACCTGAGTTTCTGCAGAGGTGGTTGGACTACAGCTGACAACATCCCTGGCCACTGGCAATGTTCCATGAGGCTGGTAGCATAGGAGCCAACTCGTAGGGGGTGAGGTCCCTTCAGCCCCCGCCCCGGTAAAATATTTGAGGGGACTGGACCCCCCCCTCCAGGCTGGTAGGCGTTGCCATTCAAATGGTGTGCATGCACTACATCTTGTGATTGATTATGCAGGACGGGGCTTCCCTGCACACACAGCCCACCTGCAATATTTTATTCCACTTGGCACCCTTGGCTGGTAGGAGCTGGACTCCCACAACATCTGGAGGGCCACAGGATTTGTAGAAGTATAGGAAGCCTCCATGGAAAGTGCAGTGGCATCCAGGAGCAGTTTCTCCTTTTTGCAGTTGTACGATAATAAGAAATGCCAGTGCTTGAATTATAAGAGAGTAGGGAAACCCCTTAAGGAAATCCACAGGCCTTACCCTCTGACCAATTTTAGCCAAATTGTGCCCCCTGCTGGCGCTATTGTAACAATAGCTGGGAGGCTGGGCCCCAAGCCTGGAGTACTGAGCGCCCAAAGAGCTTTCCCTAAGTCAGACTGGCTCCTCTTCAGCTTCATCGGATGCGTAGCTCAAATAAGAACTTCCAAACTTCACATAAATCTGGCGACAAGGTGAGGGTATTTCTAGAAGGAATTAAAGTTTGCCTTCTTCGGAAGCCTTTGCAGAAAACCTTCACGTTTGCCTTGAGCCTTGTTTTAGGCAAAATTTAGCAGACACTTCACCTAAGGCCCCTCCTGTGGGCTGTGGCAATGGCAAGTTGGAGGCCTCCTTACGCTAGCATATTTCCCCCCTTGTGTTGAGCCAGCTTAACTGTCAGGATCCCCCTGCCCACCCACCCAAATCACCCTGGGAAGTTACCATTCCCTGGAGAGAGTGGGAATGAGCCCTGACCCAGGTGGGTGTGCTGTGTTTGAAGTGCAGCGGCAGAGATCATTCTGTCTGCTCTGGAAAGGTTCCTTCTGTTTGCACTGAGGTCCCGGAGCCCAGAGGAGGGACGGGCGGAGGTGCTTTGCTGTGGCCTTGGCATGTTTCTGACCCGAGCTTCCTGTCTCCTCTTCCTCTCTTTCCACCAGGGCTTCACCTCGACACCAATCCACTGACCTCCACCTCCCCCTTGTGCCCCCACGATGGCCAGGCGAGCGGAGCCACGAGCTCACTGGGGCAGGGCTGGCTCTCCATGACTCTTTAGGTTACATGGCATGATTTCCGTAAGAGACCTAACTTTACTGTCTTATTCGCATGACCGACCGACTGCAGACGCATGAGCTACAGTTCTTCCTCCTGACCTAAAGCCCGGACCGAGGAGGGGAAGCTGTGCGGGACGCCTGCTTCCCGGAGCCCTCTTCTTCTGACGCAGCAGGGAAGGAGTCAGCGGGATGGCACTCGGCGGCCCATCCACCCTCGCCCAGCCCTCCCTCATGCCCAGCCTTCGGTCCAGGTCTGCAGGCCTAGGAGATGGGAAGCAGAGCAGGGCTGCCCAGGGGGAGAGAAACCCGCCCCCCGGCTGTTCCTGCCCAGTTCTGGTGGAAAAGCGCGGCCTGGACAGTGGCTCAAACCTTGTGTATACAATGCGAACAGATACCTACTATGCAAACACAAATAGGGACGTTCGGCAGGATGGCATTGGCGCGGCTCCCCGAGAAGCCTCCCCGGGCTGCCAGCCCACAGCGGGACGGAGGCAGGGAGTGCTAAGGATGGTGCCAGGCAGAGCAGATCTCCCAGGCTCATATCTCTCTCTCTTGCAAAGACACACACACACACACACACACACATGTTCGGGGGGTGGGGTGAGCGGTGGGTGGAAGAAGAGAGGGGGGAGGAAGGGCTAGTGCATGAGCCTCTGCCAGTCCACTTGTGCCAGGCCCACGGGCACCAAACCCTCGGGCTGGAAGAGCGCAGCGTCCCGCTTGCGTCCGATGCCCGGCTCCACCCAGCACAATCTGTCGCTCAGGAGAGGTGCAGAGCTGCGTTGCAACCTTACCTGCGCTTCTACACTAGGGAGGACCCGCAAAGGCCTCCGAACTCAGCACAGACGTGGCACCTGCCAAAGTTTCCTGGACCACTCCTAGCTGGGGAGTAGCTGAATCTCCCCCCTCCCAACCCACTTACACACTCCCACACCAAGTCCCAGGATGAATAAAGGGAAGAGCAGTGCACTCTGGGCCTTTTTTCCCTGCCAGAGGATGCTCTACTGCCCCCTCCCTGCCCCTTGGTGCTTGGGGAATCCTCCCCCTCCCCATGACACTTCTTCCAGCCAAGCCAGAAGCCTGGGACTCCTTCCTTGAGCAAAAGGTCGATCCTTTAAGAGGCATCTGCCCTGGGATTCCAAAGAGAGCGGGGGGGGGGAGTTGGTGGGGAGTTATGCTGGCTGGTTGCCATGTGACTCCCCCCCCCCCACTTCTTTGGACCCAGAAGAGATGACATGGGGCACCTGCTTCCTGAGAAATGCACAAGTTCAGCTCTTTCCTCCAGGGACCCCCCTTCCAGGCCTTTGGTGCTGTTGCTGCCACCCCATATGCAGCTGCCCCGGGTCGTTGACACCCCCCCAAGCAATCTGGGGCTGGGCAAGCATGTGGGTCCCACTCTCATGCACAAGGGGCAGGGTGATGGGGCGAGGGAAGGGAAGCTGGGGAAAGAGCCAAGAATGTGGTCCAGGCATCTCCACAGAAAGTATCAAGAGCTGCCCCAGTGACTACCATGCAAAGTACACACAGCAACCCCCCCCCCACCTTCATGGAACATGTGCCCTGTATGCCCGCCCACCCCAAATTGCTGACACAGCCTTTGCCATAGACTCTAGCGTGGGGCCCCCATGCTTTGGCCTCCTGTAGTGCGTAGGAAAATGAGCTGCGAACTGTGCCCCCCTCGCCTGCCTGCGGGGCGACGCTTTGCCCGCTGATTGCTAGTAGGAGCTGTAGGGGAGGGTGATGCCTAGAGAATGCTGCCGTCTGCACTCTAGATGCTTTTTAGAAGTTTATGAGATTACTTTTAGTTTCTTTTTTATTGTTATGGGAATTTTTGAGCCTTTTGGCTCCTCCTCCTCCTCCCCTCCCTCTTCCTCCCCACCTCCATCCCTCACCCCTGATGTATAGACCATCCTCCCTTGTCCACCTGCTACCAGAATCCAAGTTAATAAAGAAACCAACACCACTTTGTGCTGCCTCGGCTTCTGTCTCTTCTTCCTCTCGCTTACTAAGAGGAGCGCCAGAAATCCAGCTCTGGCCTGAAGTCTGGTGCTTTGCCTGGCCCCCTCCAGGAGGCTTGGATCGCCAGAGGGTGAGAACGCCTTCAATAAGAATAAGAAAACAGCCAGAAGACTCTGCCTGCAGCTTGCATGCTTCAGCCCAGCAGGAGCTGCTTCAAATTATAGCATGAACCCTTGGGGAAGCAGGGGGCCTTCTGACTCCCCTGCTCCCTCTCCCAATTGACCTCTGTTTCCGGGGCCCAGCATGACATCAAGAGGTCTCCTTGCTGGGCCCAGAAATCTCAGGGTCTGGGATACGCCTGACCTGGCAGCCCTGCTTACTAACTTGACTTCTCTCTTTATTTGTAAAATAGTTTAGATAGCCAGGACGTGGTAAATAGGGTATCAAAGGTAACATTGGACATGGACATTTGCAAAGACTGCTGTAATTTTGCCAGTTTACATCTAAGGAAGGGGGAGAAGTTTGATGCCGTTCACATTTAAAGGCAACTATCATCATTTGCCCTTTCTGAAACAATACGCTAAGCAAAATCTAACCAGTCTTCTAAATTTGCTCTCTGAATTTTGCAGTGCAGTTCCTCAGCATAGGGAAATTGCATTAGAGCAAATATTGTATAGAGTGTATATTAGTCAAAATTGCAGACAAAAAATGTGTATATTAACAGAAATCCTGCCATGGCCCAGAAGAGTGGTGGGAGGCACCAGCTGGAGAGCCCCCAAGGGAGGAGAGGCGGTGGGGTGGCCGTGGGTGGTCAGAGGGAGAAGACTGGGAGGAGGAGGTGGTGGAAGCTGAAGAGGCAACAGGGTTAGTGGGTAGGGAGAGTGGCAGAGAGAAGCCCAGAAGGGGAAGCAGGAAAGGAGGGAGGCAGGCTGCTGAAGAATCTGGGGGGCCTCCCCCTCCTGCTGGGACCAGCTCCTGTCCCCCCCTGGTCTCCCAGGACCAGAAGAGGCAAGAAGATGGCAGAGCAGAGAGAGACACGTGGACAGAGTCTCAGATTGCTTGAGAAGGACCCAGGGGAGGAGGAGACTTAGAGAGCGGCGGGAAGACAGGAACCGGCAGTCCTCGCAACTGCCTCACTGGGGCAAGACCTACTGGGAAGGGTTGCTGCGGTGACCACTAGGACTGAGCTGTTTCAGTTTCTTTGAATAAATAGTTAACTTCACTGACACCTTGTGGCCTGCTCCTGACACCCGTCCTGATAAAGGCACACTAAAATGCTAATGAATTTTTGGAGTGTGTGTGTGTTAGTATGGCAAACTGATGTGGATATGCATAGAACTAAGAAAAATAATGGAATAATTAGAGAGCAACTGAAATGGTCAGATTTGCCCATCCCTCCAGATGATGTGGGTTTCCTGCAGCTTCCACTGAACTATATAGCTATAGTATTTTATTTTTATTTTTTTAAAAAAGCCAAGTCAGACAAGGGCAAATCACATGATTGATGTTGCGTCTAGCTTTGCCCTTAGGTAATTTTCCTTTGGAGCTGATCCCTGCAAATGCATTTCTGTGACCCCAAGAAAGAAGTTAAGGGTGCATTCCCCAAAGCAGCGTTGGGGAGCCTCTGGCCCTCCCAGTGTCCCAGCTGCCCAGCCCACCTGCTCAACACTGATTACAAACATTGCAGTTCAGTGCAAGGTGCTTCCGGCAGTAAGTGATGTTGGTT
The DNA here is from genome assembly GCF_965112155.1 of Podarcis liolepis. NCBI lineage: Eukaryota > Metazoa > Chordata > Lepidosauria > Squamata > Lacertidae > Podarcis > Podarcis liolepis. The sequence continues at coordinate 1,140,238 of NC_139561.1, read as the reverse complement.
TCTGTGGGTGTTTCTTTAGTGAATGAGGCAAAGCTATGAAGGAGAATTCTGTCTCCCGAAGGGGGCAACATGTCACGGAGGAGGAGGGGGGACACACACCAAAGAAGACAGTAGGAATTGCCACATCTGCCTTCTTTCTTGCTGGAAAGTTAAGAGTGTAGTGAACAAGCGGTCACTGCAGCTATTGATGTGAAAGAGTATACACTTGATTTGTACAACTCAGCTATTGTGCACATAGCTCCACACACATTAAATGTTGCATTTGAATAACTATGAGTGTACAGCTCAAGTAATGTGTGCACACATTGTACCACTCATTTAAAATAATGTGTAGAAGCCCTTACACCCATGCAAGATGGGTGACACCTGGCTTGAGAGCAGTACATGTGAAAAGGATCTAGTATAATAATAATAATAATAATAATAATAATAATTTATTATTTGTACCCCGCCCATCTGGCTGGGTTTCCCCAGCCACTCTGGGCGGCTTCCACAGAAACCAAAAAACACTAAAATATCATACATTAAAAGCTTCCCTGAATAGGGCCGCCTTAAGATGTCTTCTGAATGTCAGGTAGTTGTCCATCACCTTGACATCCGATGGGAGGGCATTCCACAGGGCGGGCGCCACCACCGAAAAGGCCCTCTGCCTGGTTCCCTGTAGCTCCGCTTCTCGCAATGAGGGAACCGCCAGAAGGCCCTCGGCGCTGGACCTCAGTGTCCGGGCAGAACGATGGGGATGGAGACGCTCCTTCAGGTATACAGGGCCGAAGCCGTTTAGGGCTTTAAAGGTCAACACCAGCACTTTGAATTGTGCTCGGAAACGTACTGGGAGCCAATGTAGGTCTTTCAAGACCGGTGTTATGTGGTCTCGGCGGCCGCCCCCAGTCACCAGTCTAGCTGCCGCATTCTGGATTAGCTGTAGTTTCCGAGTCACCTTCAAAGGTAGCCCCATGTAGAGTGCATTGCAGTAGTCCAAGCGGGAGATAACTAGAGCATGCACCACTCTGGCCAGACAGTCAGCGGGCAGGTAGGGTCTCAGCCTGCGTACCAGGTGGAGTTGGTAGACAGCTGCCCTGGATACAGAATTGACCTGCGCCTCCATGGACAGCTGTGAGTCCAAAATGACTCCCAGGCTACGCACCTGGTCCTTCAGGGGCACAGTTACCCTATTCAGGACCAGGGAGTCCTCCACACCAGCCCGCCCCCTGTCCCCCAAAAACAGTACTTCTGTCTTGTCAGGATTCAACTTCAATCCATTAGCCGCCATCCATCCTCCAACCGCCTCCAGGCACTCACACAGGACCTTCACCGCCTTCACTGGTTCTGATTTGAAAGAAAGGTAGAGCTGGGTATCATCTGCATATTGATGAACACCCAGTCCAAACCCCCTGATGATCTCTCCCAGCGGCTTCATATAGATGTTAAAAAGCATGGGGGAGAGGACGGAACCCTGAGGCACCCCACAAGTGAGGGCCCAAGGGTCTGAACACTCATCCCCCACCACCACTTTCTGAACACGGCCCAGGAGAAAGGAGCGAAACCACTGTATAACAGTGCCCCCAGCTCCCAACCCCTCTAGACGGTCCAGAAGGATGTTATGGTCGATTGTATCAAAGGCCGCTGAGAGATCCAGCAGAACCAGGAAACAACTCTCACCTTTGTCCCTAGCTCGCCGGAGATCATCAACCAGTGCGACCAAGGCAGTTTCAGTCCCATGATGAGGCCTGAACCCTGATTGGAAGGGATCCAAATGGTCCGCATCCTCCAGGCGTGCCTGGAGTTGTTCAGCAACCACACGCTCAATCACCTTGCCCAAGAATGGAAGATTTGAGACTGGGTGATAGTTGGCCATACTATCCGGGTCCAAAGATGTTTTTTTAAGAAGCGGTTTAATGACCGCCTCTTTCAGCGGATCTGGGAATGTTCCCTCACAGAGGGAAGCATTCACCACCCCGCAGAGCCCATCGCCCAGCCCTTCCCGGCTAGCTTTTATAAGCCAGGATGGGCAAGGATCAAGGAGACAGGTGGTTGGTTTCACTCGTCCAAGCAGCCTGTCCACATCTAGGAGTCTTGGTTGACCACAAACTTGACATGAGCCAACAGTGTGACCCGGCAGCTAAAAAAGCCAATGCAATTCTGGGCTGCATCAATAGGAGTATAGCATCTAGATCAAGGGAAGTAATAGTGCCACTGTATTCTGCTCTGGTCAGACCTCACCTGGAGTACTGTGTCCAGTTCTGGGCACCACAGTTCAAGAAGGACACTGACAAACTGGAACGTGTCCAGAGGAGGGCAACCAAAATGGTCAAAGGCCTGGAAACGATGCCTTATGAGGAACGGCTAAGGGAGCTGGGCATGTTTAGCCTGGAGAAGAGGAGGTTAAGGGGTGATATGATAGCCATGTTCAAATATATAAAAGGAGGATATAGAGGAGTTTGGATTTGATATCCCACTTTATCACTACCCGAAGGAGTCTCAAAGCGGCTAACATTCTCCTTTCCCTTCCTCCCCCACAACAAACACTCTGTGAGGTGAGTGAGGCTGAGAGACTTCAGAGAAGTGTGACTGGCCCAAGGTCACCCAGCAGCTGAATATGGAGGAGCGGGGATGCGAACCCGGTTCACCAGATTACGAGTCCACCACTCTTAACCACTACACCACACTGGCTCTCCAGTGGGAGGAGGGAGAAAGGTTGTTTTCTGCTGCTCCAGAGAAGCGGACACGGAGCAATGGATCCAAACTACAAGAAAGAAGATTCCACCTAAACATTATTTTATGCAAAGTCTCCAACTGCATGACTTTAATTAAAGGTGTGCACTAAACAAGGATTCATTTCATGAAAGCTACTGCATGCAATCCCTGTACACTGATAGTGGGTTCATCCTATACTGTACAGCACAATCCCATTCTTCTGCCCCCAAAATGTGTGCTTTCAGATGGGTAGCTCAAAAAGCCAGTGGCGTAGCGTGGGGGGTGCAGGGGGGGCCGGCCGCACCGGGCGCAACATCTGGGGGTTAGGGTTAGGGGGCGCAAATCCACGGGTTAGGGGGCGCAAATCCACGGGTTAGGGGGCGCAAATTACTTACCTTGCCCCGGGTGCTGACAACCCACTGCAAAAAGCGTAAGAAGAGCTGTGTTAGGTCAGACCAAAGACCTGGAACTATTCTGTTCCCACTGGGGTCAATGTCTTCAGAACATGCGGGCAACCATAGCTCTCTTCCTAGCAACTGGCGTGCAGATACTGATACTCTGATACCCAGTAAGTAATATAGTGACCATGACTAGTAGCCACTGACGACTTGAGTTTGTATGTCCTTCTTTTAGAGCTGTCCAAAGTGGCTGCTGTCACTACATCTTGTGGCAGAGAGTGCCATAGTTTAACCATGCACAGTATGAAGAAGTAGAGCCGTTCACCATTCATTCTTCGCTCACTGGATTACTCCTCTGGGTTTCTTGTACAATGAGAGAGGAAGAAAAATTTCCTATCCACATTCTCCATACTGTGTAAAATCAATACACCTCCAACACAGTCTCCTTAATTGCCTTTTTCTAAAATAAAGAAACCGCAAATGTTGTAAGCTCTCTTCACAGGAGAGTCACTTCATCCCCTTAATCATTTTGGCTGCTTTTTCTGATGCTTTTCTGACTCTACAATATCCTTGTTGAGTTGGGATGCCCAGAACTGTCCACAGTATTCCAGGGGTGATCAGATTTGCATAAAGGCATTCTGACATTGGTACGTAATTGTTGATCCTTTTCCATGACCCTGGACACTGGATTTCCATTTTCCTTTCACTTTTTCACTCCTCCTGCACACACCAGCCTCAACATTTTCATTAAGCTGCCCACCATGACCCCCAAAATCCCTTTCCTGGTCAGTCATAATCAATTCAGACACCCTCGGAATTGATTCTAAATTTAGGGTTTTCCTACCCTAGTGTGCATCACTGTACTTGAATGATGTCTGGCATTTTATTGACCATTCACCCAGTTTGGAAACATCATTTTGGAGCTTTGCAGAATCCCTTTTGGGCTTTATCACCCTGAATAGTTCGCTGTTGTCCATAATCCTGATCCTATCTGGGCCTTTTCGGTAGTGGTGCCCACCCTTTGGAACACCCTCCCATGTCAAGGAAATATAACCAACTATCTGTCTTTTAGAAGACATCTGAAAGCAGCCCTGTATAGGGAAGTTTTTAATGTTTGGTGTCTTACTGCATTTTAATTTGATGGAAGTTGCCTAGAGTTGCTGGGGAAACCCAGTCAGATGGGCAGCCTATAAATAAGAAATAATAATAATAATAATAATAATAATAATAATAATAATAATAACCTCACTCCTAGCTCCAGATCATTTAAAAACAAATTTAAAAGTACAGGCCCCTTTACAGATCCTTGGGAGGGCATACTTCTAATCATGCTTTCCACCAATTTGCCCAGAACAGATGTTAAGCTAATTGGTCTGTCATTTTATGGATCCAAAGGTCCAAATAACATAAAATAAAGTAAAATATTCTAACTTCAGCCCCTCTGTGGTCCAGATCAGTCCTTGAACAGAGGATGGTTTTAGATATTTTAATAATAATAATAATAATAATAATAATAATTTTGTTAGAGATCAGCAACTTCACCTTTGCATTCCTGAAGGACTCCTGGATGAACAGCATTCAGACATGGCGATTTGTAAATTTGTGAATGAGGCCTAGACATCCGTCTCTTGTCACCACTTTATCCCTAAGTTCACTGAACTCTCTTAGTTCAGTCATTGGTTCCTGCCGGCATCTCCACAATCTCCTTCTCTTTCTTGGCTCCAAGCTAAGCTGCAGGAAGAATTGCAATGGACTTTTCATCACTTTGGGAGGTAGGGAACCTTTTTGGCTACATGGGTTGGGTCCTTATCAAAATCACCCACCTGCCAATCACATGACATTGTGTGATTGACATCATCTGAAAATCTCTTGGGCGGGTCTTGCAGGACCTCAACAGCCAGGCACTTGGGAACCTGCAGTGGCTTCCAAGTACTTTTCCCAATTGCAAAGCGTTTTAAGACAGCCCCCACTGTGATGTGGGCTGGTGGGCAGGCGGCCTTGGTTTGGGGGAAATGGCCCCATGGGTCACACCAGACATGGAAGACCAAAATTGGCCCACGGACCGCCACCCCCACCCCCTGGCAAGGAAGGTCCTTTTTGTTCATGTACATTCCACTGTGTTATATCCATGCTAGTGGGAATGGAGGCAGAAAAGATACCTAAGCCAGACTTTTTTTCTTTTGATTTTTAAAATCTTTTTTTTTAATGATAAAATATTGCCCTTTCCCAAGCATTTTACTGGTAATCAATAAAAATAGAAGTAACATTCTTGAGAAAGTGAAATGGACAGATCTGTCAATCCCCAGTCCCAGTCCCCCAGGACGTTCCACAACAGCCTTTTAAAAAATAAATAAAACAATATTCCCTACCCTGTAGGAGCAGAATCTCTTGCACAGATCCCCATCTGTTTCCTGTAGGGCTTCCCCCAAGGACAGGGCTCAGGCTTCTCTGACCTCCCATTTTGCTGCCCTGTAAAGGCCCACCGAAACCAACCGCCTGAGGCTGCGGCCTCATCCTGCTCCTTGGAGAGCTGCACACGCATTTGCTATCCATGGTCCTTCTGTTGCACTCGCCCATAATCAGAGTCTCTCTCTCTCTCTTGCACAAACATCCCCACCCTTCCCACTCTATCATCCATCACACACCCCAGGCAAAGGCAGGCCCTCTGCCCCCCCCCCCCCCCGCTATCCAAGCGTTAAGGTTCTGGTGTTGACCGTAGATCTTTCAAAGGGTAATTTGTCTGGGAGCAGCCAATCCACATCCTGTCCTTGGCCCAGCCAATGAGAGCCAGGAGACCCAGCACAGCAGCCTATCAGAGGCCCAGTATTCTAATAAGCCCCATCTTTTATCAGAGGGAATGAAGCTTCCCTTGAAGTTAAACTTGGTGGCTGGCCAGTTTTGACTTCAGAATCTCTGGGGCACAGGGAGGTCCGCTAGCCAGGCACCCAATGGACTTGAGCCACAGTTCCCTTGGCCAGCAGGAGCTGCTCCAGACCAACAGCTGCCTTTGTGCCAGCAGGGAGGCTGCCAAGTAGAAGCAGGGTCTCTGTGAGATGGCACTGCCAATGTGCCATGCACTTCTGGGAATCTAAAAGCTGCATGATTGACCCCCCAAACCTCACTAGGCTCATCTCCCAGCGGGCAGTCTAGCGATGGACACCAACCTCCAGGGGACATTCCTTCTCAACAACCCTCCTCTGCCCCCTTTCCCAGAGGTGAAGGCCTCGATGTGCCAGTATACAGTGCAAAACTCCTTCTACAAGCTCAGCCCCCCTGGGCTGAGTGCCCAGCTGGCTGCTGGCACACCGCATGGCATCAGCGACATCCTGAGCAGGCCAGTGGCTCCACCGAATGGGGGTCTTCTCTCGGGCTACTCCCACGTTGGTGGGTTCAACGGACTGGGCACCCAGAGCCTTTACTACGGGTCTCAAGTGGGAAACTTCTCCAAAGCCGGAAGCGAATACTCAGCCAGAGGTCGGAACTGCTGGGCAGACACAGGGCAGGAGTGGCATGGAGCTCGCCCATGTGGCAACCGTGAGTAGCAAACTAGCCATGGGGTGGGGTGGGTTTGGGGGGACGTGGGGGGGGGGAGTAGCCAGGAGAGGTATCTGTAAGGGTGAGGCAATGGCCTTGGGTGGCGAAAGGAAACTGGCAAGGCTGAACCGAGGGCAGAACTTGGTCCTGGAATACGCAAAGTAGTTATGATTGTTCATTATGGCATCATTCAAGTATGTGGAGCAACTTGGGCACTCTCTGCCTCAAGGGGCTTGCAGTATGCATTTGAACAGCAAGTGAAAAAACACAGTGAAGAAAAAAGAGAGAAAGTTGAACGATGAATGAACACAGGCAAAGGCAGCTAAACATGCTGGACTTTGTTTGACTGGGGAAGAGAGGGGGCGCTTAAGAAGTCAAAGGGCACCAGAAAGAGGCAGGTTTGCATGTAGAGTCATCGGTGTTTGTGGTGCTTTCACAGAGTCACATGCAGGAGGAAAAACAGCATATTTTGGAATCAGGAGCTTACAGGTTTTGAGAGTGTGAGAGACAGCAATGACAGGAAAAAGTAACTAGAGATAACATGGCAAACAAGCAGACAAGTATCCTTGAGCATGTGCAGAGTTTTAATAACCACAGGCAGCCTTTCACCTCTTGGATTGGGGCAGGCCTTCTAGGTCAGAGAGCCCTGGGATCCCTCATGTATCTCTCACCCCCACCTCACATTTGTTTGGAGATTGGTCACTGCAGAAAGTGGGGGGAGGGGAGGTTACCTGGCTTTCTGGAACAGGTGCCTGAGAAAGCTGCAGGAAGGTGACTGGTTCCTTTGCCCTCCCTCTGCGTTGCTTTTCCTGGGCAAAGGGAGCGGTTCTCGGAATCAAGCAAAGTTTATCCTTGGCTGCCACGAAAGTGCCCCTTGGAATGACAGGTGGCGCCGGGTAGCCGGGTGCTGCTGATATGGGGCTCCATAAATAAGTGTGCAAAAGGCCAGGGGCACTTGTGTGGCATGGGCACAGGTGCCAGGGAAACAGTCCTGGTGGAAGGAGAAACACGTGGCAAACCCACCCTCCGCAAAGGGAAGAGCTGTGCCCCATCACATCCTCTAGGGCAGCGGGTGAGGAGCCTCTGCCCCTCCAGATGCTGATGGACTCCAGTTCCCATCAGGCCTAATGGTCAGGGACGGTGGGAGTGGCAGTCTAGCACTATCTGGTGAGGCAGAGGCTCCTCTGGGGCAGCTTTCCCCAAACCAGGGGGGGACATGTTTTTCAACCACAACTCCCATTCTCCCTAACCAATGGCTGCTGTGGCTGAGGCTGATGGGAAGTGGAGTCCAATAACATCTGGTTGGGCAAAGGTTGGGGAAGTTGGGCAATAAAGGCTGCCTTGGAGTCCAGCATCACTTTGCGTTCCCTGCAGCTGCTCTCTGCTTCAGGGGGTTGGACTAAATGGGCCTCATGGTCCCTCCCAGCTCTACACTACTGGAGGACACCAGGTTGGGGAAGACTAGTTCTAACTAGTCTTATGCAAATTGTTTGGAGGCAGTGATGCTTCTGAATGCCAGTTGCTGGAAGCTGCAGGAGACAAGAGGAGATGGCCTGGGTCTTGCTCTTACTTGGGTCTTGCCTGAGGGTTTTCCGTAAGGACCTGGTTGGCAACAGGATGAGAACAGGGTCTGGTGGGCCATTGGCCTGATCTGGGGGCTCTTCTGCGGCGGAAGTGGGGGTAGGGATGGGGGAAGGATCAGAGGAACCGAGGCCACAGCTCACATCCCTGCAAAATTTATTATAATAATTTATTTTTGCAACAATAAAATATTGATACAATGAACCAAAGTATCTAAAGCCCCACTCTACAACCCACGCTACGCCACTGCATTCTCCTTGCCCAGCACCAGATGACGAATAGGCCTGACAGAACAGTGCACAGAAGTGAATCTTTTAGCTAAAAAAGGTCCTCCTCAACCTGTGGTAGCTTAAGAACCTCGGAAGAGACTGCGGGATCAGGCCCATGCCCCCCCCCAGCCCTGCACCCTGATCTCACAGTGGCCACCTGGACTCCTGGGGGGGGGGGCGGGACCTGCAAGCAGGACATGAGACATTCTGCCTGCCTGCGATGCCCAGCAGCTGCCTTCGGAGGCGCCAGGCCTTTGATGGTGGGGGCACAGCATAGTCATTGCGGCTAGTAGCCACGGCTAGCCTGGTCTTCCATTAATTTCCCCATCCAAGTTGGTGGCCGGCTCTGCCCCCTGTGGCAGGGAGTTCCATAGTTTAGCTATGCACTATGCTTCTGTCCTGGGTCTCCCAACATACAGCTTCTTTGGATGCCCATAAGTTCCGGCGTGAGGAGAGAGGGAGAAAAACTCTTCCCAACTCTCATTTTATAGACCTCTACCACGTCAGCTCCTATTGTCTTCTCTCTAAGTCCCGAATGCAGCAGCCTTTCCTCATAGCAGAGTCTCTCCGGCCCTTCTCTGAGCCTCTTTGAGGTTAGGCGAGCCAAACCTCACGCAGCACTCCAAGGACGGTCATGCGGCAGAGTGGTCTAAGGGCATGAAGAGATGGGCAGTTTCGTTTTTGATTGCTTTCCTAGGGATGGCTGGCATAGATTTGCCTTGGTGTGTGTCTGGGGCAGGGGCAGGGGCGGCTGGAGGGCTCATCCTGCCTGGTGCACAGGGAAGGGAGCGCTAGCCAGCTTCGGTGCCCCTCAGGCCTCACGCTGCCCCTCTCCCTCTGCACAGCTGCAGGGCCCGTGGGCGACGGCCTCCACAAGAAGAAGCACACGCGGCCGACCTTCACAGGCCACCAGATCTTTGCCCTGGAGAAAACCTTTGAGCAGACCAAGTACCTGGCTGGGCCTGAGCGGGCCAGACTTGCCTATTCCCTTGGAATGAGTGAATCACAGGTGAAGGTGAGCTCCCTGTCCCTTTGTGAGACAAGCTGGGGGAGGGCGGGGGCAGGGAATCAGCAGCAGCACCCATAGGCTCTGCTTCGCCCAGGTCAGCAACTGGCAGCAGCCCTTGGGCCAAATCCAGTCTCCAAAGACGCACTGCCAATTGGGAGGTGAAAGAACAAGCTGGAGAAGAGGCATTGATGGGACTTTGTGGGACATCAGTTTAAATCTGGGGCTCACAATGCGGTGCTTGTGAGCACCAGAGCACCCTCGGGCACATGGCTGAACGCCCATTCATCTCAGTTGTTGGGGATTCCCCCCCCCTTTTTTGCTTGCAGAGGTTGCTTTGGGTTTCCTTGGTTTGTGTGTGTGTGGGGGGAGGTTCCTGCTTTTTTTGTCTCTGCTTTGTTTGCTGGGGAAGCAGTTCTTTGGTGGTGAGGGGGGGTTAGGTCCTGTGCACTCTGTATTTTGTGGTGCTTACAACAGTTTCTGAGATTTTCAACGGTGCCTCTGGGAACCCCAAAAAGTTTGAGGGCCCATGCTTTAAGGGGTGACCAATGAAATGCTTGCTCTCTGCCCTTAACCCCCGTCTCACAGTGTGTCCCATCCCCCACAGCCAACTTGCTGATCAGGGCTAAAGATGCATAACAAGCCTGTGTGCAGCCTGTGCCCCTTTCACTCACGTGGGTGATATGTGCAGGGAAGCCCACAGAGTTATGCCATGGGCTTTGCCTCAAATGGCACTGGGACAGGAGCAGGAGAGCTCGAGCAGTTTGCCTCAGCAGGGTTTCTGCCTGCGTCACACCACAAGAGGCTCCAAAACAGAGGCGTGTGTGTGCTTACATGTGCTATAGATTTAAAAACACGCTCTCCTGCTTTCAGAGTCACCAGCTGAGCAGGACAGGAGAAAGGACTGGCTTCTGTCAGCTTTTCACAAATGCTGGATGAGCAGAAATCAGCAGGTGGAGCTTGGAATGACATGGTCCTAGGAGCAAGTTGAAAAGCTGGCAACCAATACACTTTGGACCTGACTCTGCAACGACTCATGTGCAGAAAGGTGGCCCACCTGTGATCTAACTGTCCAAGGCCCTTTCCCCACAGAGAGCTGCTGCCGAGTGCGGAGACGGAATCTTGTTTCCGTCTTGGTAAGCAGCCAGGGGGCTGCCCCTGCTGCCCCTTGGCATTTGCCGCCTGAGGTGGTTGCCTTACGCTGCCCCACGGCAGGGCCTGCCCTCTCTCTGCCACAAGCTTCCCTGGCAGGCTGCTGCTTCAGGTTTTCCAAAGCTCGGTCAAGCCGTTAAGCATTGTCTCATTGCAAAATTCTTAGCACACATCACCTCAAAACATAGGTAAAGGTAAAGGGACGCCTGACCATTAGGACCAGTCATGGCCGACTCTGGGGCTGCGGCACTCATCTCGCTTTTATTGGCCGAGGCAGCCAGCGTACAGCTTCCGGGTCATGTGGCCAGCATGACTAAGCCACTTCTGGCGAACCAGAGCAGCGCACAGAAACGCCGTTTACCTTCCCGCCGGAGCGGTACCTATTTATCTACTTGCACTTTGGCGTGCTTTCAAACTGCTAGGTTGGCAGGAGTAGGGACCGAGCAACAGGATCTCACCCTATCATGGGGATTCGAACCGCCAACCTTCTGATCGGCAAGTCCTAGGCTCTGTGGTTTAACCCACAGCGCCACCCACGTCCCAAGCCCTCAAAACATAGTGGCAGATTTATTTTGGTTTTAAAATTATGCTACTATTGAGGTTTTTAGAAGTTCAAGAATTAATCGTTGTTTATTAGCAATGAATAGCAGTGTATTAGTGATAGACTTTTGGAACATTATTCTTTTTCAAAATTGTCATTATGTATTGCATCTGAATTATTTTTTTGAAAATGGCTGCATGTCTAAGCAGACTAATTAACCTGCCACCCAATTAAAGAAAGCCAATGGATTGCATTTGTTTTGGTCCACCAGTTACATGATTAAATCTGAATGCATTTGCATATGACTATAAGAATATTTCCAAAGAAAGAGGCACATTTTGTTTTCAGATGGCACACGAGGGTTGGACCAGGGTTCAAACCCCACTTGGCCATGAAGCTCACAGGGTGACGTTGTGCCATCACTCACTCTTGGCCAATCCCACCTCGCAGGACTCTTGTGAGGATAAGTGGAGAGGAGACCTCTGCCCACACCTGGAGCTCCAAGGAGGGAAGGTGGTGAAGTACAAATGTAATAAATGAAAATGAATGGCAGCACGCACAGCCTTAGAAGAGGCATTCTGTGTGCCAGACTGCAACCCAGGTGCAGTATTAAAAATATCTGACTTCTAAAAACAGTTCTGCTGGCCCCTTTTAATCAAAAGATCTTTAACAGTGCTGTGGCAGAAATTTCTTCTATTTACCTTTTTTTAAACCATTAATGAGAAAGAAATTCTCAAAAGGGAGAGAAAATTTTGGTTAATTTGTCATGTACATGTGTGCGATTTGTGGTGCTTATATTATATCTGAAGTGATCAAAGGGTCTTTCTTTCTTTCTTTCTTTCTTTCTTTCTTTCTTTCTTTCTTTCTTTCTTTCTTTCTTTCTTTCTTTCTAGCATCCCTCCAGCATTCTGCACTCTGTAGCCTCCCTGGGTGCCATGAGGCAACTTCCTCTCTTGGGTGTAGGCAGCAGGGGAGGCTGCAAACCACTAAAGAAATATTTACTGGACAGAAAAAGGCCATATTCATGCCACTTTAAACACTCACAGCTCCCCCCCCCCCAGTTATGGGAGCTGTAGTTTGTTAAAGGGGCTGAGAGTCGCTAGGCAAGCCCTATTCCCATCCCAGAGCTACAGTTCCCAGAGTGGTTTAACAGTCAATCCCTTTTCATAGTGTAGCAGGAACCCCCCCCCCACCCCAATCATTCTATTTGTACAAACTTCACACACGCTCACACTCACACATTACATACGCCACATTTCTGTTATAAATTCATAGAAAAATCAACCATACATCGGATTTGCACTGTTCCATTTTTATTTTACTCCATATGACAAGGACTATCAAAGGGGGGTGGCTTGGTTCTGGTCAGCCATAATCCCTTCACCATCCCAGCACATCCACAGGAGCCCTGCCCAGTTGCTATGTCAGCCCTGATAATCCCAGACAGAAGACAATCAGGATCACAAAGAACTTGCATATGGTAGTGGATTCAGCATGGACTGAAACAAAGGACAATGATCAGATCTTCCCTCTGGGGGCAGGAAACTGCCAGCTCCCTTTTGTCTCCTGGAAGTGACTCATGGGCAGGGGGAAAGGAGGAACCAGCCAGGTGACAGGACACTCAGGTTACCACCTCAACCCCTCCTCTCTGTAATGTATGCATGATGCCAACCCCTCCTTTCTGTGATGTATGCATGATGTTTCTGGGGGTGGGCTTGAGCTAGAGGATGGGAATTTCAAAAGTTTTTATAAGGTCTTGCACACCATCTTTCTGGGTCTTTCCTCTCTCCTGCAAGTGAGGGGAACACCCTGTTGCAACAGTTCAATAAAGGCCAAGCCTACAGGCTGCTGTTTTGCTCCAAGTTATCCTGGTTGGTGTCTTTGTTTTTGTCCAAGGGAGCCCTCGGATTTTTCCGGTAACAATAGGGAACTCTGGGAATTGTAGATCCATGAGGGGAATCAGGGCCCCCTAACAACTCTCAGCACCCTTAACAAACTACAGCTTCCCAAATTTGTTGGTGGGGGCCAGAAGCCATGATTCTTTAAACTGGTATCATAGCACTTTAAATGTATGGTGTCAATGTGGCCAAAGAAACTCCACACATCAGCACCTTGAGGGATGCGCTAAGCTCAATCTCACACCCATTAAAAGCACAATGGAATTCTAGAGCCGCCTGAGAACGAGGCAGAAGCCAGGGAATCTCTTGGTGCAGGTTTGATTCCACTGGGCTGCCCAAACTGCCCCAACCTTATTTTATTTTATTTATTTGTTTTCATAAAATTTGACTGTAAAACAAAAACAAAACTCAAAGCAGTTTACAAAAAGAATAAAGCAATACGAATATGAGTAAAAACAGGTAAGAACAGGTAAAAACAACAATTTAAAACATTCAGATAATAATTGAAATAAGTGCTAAGCTAAAAGCAGATTAAAATGCACATCAGCACACGAGATATCTGGGTAGTCTGGCCTAAACAAAAAGATTTTAAGCAGGAGCCGGAGGCGACATTTCCATTTTGGATTTCCCAGCCCTTCCCTGTATCCTTTTTGGCACTGCCACACGGAGTGAGAGTTATGTAGCCCCAGGTCCAAGCAGTCAAGAGGACACACCTGGGGCAATGCCATCTCCCAGGTAAACTGGTCCCCGTGTTGTTAAGGGCTTTATAGACCAATGTGTATTTGCCCCCCTCCTCTTCCTCTGGGCAGGACACCCTGGGAAGAAATCTCTCCAGAAACAGAAGGGCAGGCTTTGGCGCAGCACCAGTTTTTCATCAATTGATCTAACAAATGGATTGTCTTAAATGTTGTAGCCCTAAAGTCAATATAATTTAAACTAAGACAGAGTTAAAATGGCCTCCCAAAACTCTTCACACTTTTTGTGGGTGGTGAAATTGTGTGAGGGGCATTTTGCCATATATAATTGGAGGGAAATGAAAGATTCTTTAATATTTTTTCTTTGAAAACTCTATTCTGAGAAATGAATTTTAGCTCACGTGATGGCAAATGAAACTATTGCTTCTTTTCTCTATATTAGTGGAGGAAAGAAAGAAGCTGTGGGCCAAGAAAAAAGGTCTAGAAGGAGGAGGGACACCCACCCGCCCTGGTTCCTTCAAGAAAATTGAAATAACATTTAAAACAGTGGTAAAACTAGATCTGAAATAATATTTAAACAGTGGTAAAACTGGATCTGCAGTTGTGTTCAAAACTGGGGAGGCCACTGCACTAAAATTTCTCTAGGCCAGGACTAAAATGCTGCAGGAGTTTGAAAAGAGGGAATTTCTTTCAAATGTCTAGTTCTTTTACCAGAGAACTCTTGGTTTGTCGATAATTTAGTGCAACAAAAATAGGAACTCCAAAAAGCAAGTGGAAGTGGAAACAAATAGCAGAATGGAAAAAAGGAAAGGGGTTTATTGAGCCAGAGCATTTCAGACCCGCCTGGTCCTCCTTCAGGGACATTGTGGAGAAAGAACAGCGATTCACAATTCAGGTGCCTAAGAAACTGAAGAGGCACCGCTGGATCAATAAACCTCTTTTCCAGCCATCATTTCACCCCCCCCCCCTGCCAGCCCCTTTTCCTCTGGGGTGAAGCAAGATGGCCATCTTTCCCCGCCGGCAGGGCTCCTCTGCCTTCCAGAGCCTGCCGCCAGAAGCCCGCCAGCGGGGCGGCTGTTCCGCGAGCGCGTCCTGCCCGCCTTGCTGGGCTCCGGCCGGCCTGGCGCGCCGCCCTGACCCGCTGCCCGTCCGCCTCCTTGCAGGTCTGGTTCCAGAACCGGCGCACCAAGTGGCGCAAGAAGAGCGCCCTGGAGCCGTCGTCGTCTTCGCCCCGCGCGGCGGCCGGAGCGGGCGAGCGCCCGGCCTCGGACGAGGACGACGAATACAACAAGCCTCTGGACCCGGACTCCGACGACGAGAAGATCCGCCTGCTGCTGCGCAAGCACCGCGCCGCCTTCTCGGTGCTGGGCCTGGGCTCGCCCAGCGGCTGAGCGGCAGCCAGGACTCCGGCCGGCGGGCAGAGGAGCAGCTCGGGCGGCAGGACGGCGGGGGCTCGCGCCGCACTCGGGCCGCCAAGCCCGACCCTCACGTCCTCTCCAGCAGCAAAGGGAAGTTTCATCTCATAGGCTTTCATTTCTCTGTTTATAAAAAAAGAAAAGCAAATATTTTCAAACCACTTACAAAATGACTCCAGGGGTTGCGGGAGGCCCTCGCTCTCAGGTTGTGTCGCAGGCACGAGCCAGTAGTCACCTTCCACAGCCAGTTTTCCTGGTTCAAACTGAATCATGCGGAAAACAGGCCCCCAATTGTTCCAGATGTGCTAGTATCGAGGAGACTGACCAGCAACACCCTTCATAAAACGTTACACCTGTGTTCACCCTTCATTTGAGCCAGAGCTCACAAGTGCTGGGCCCCAGCATCCCGCCTCCAGTACTGACTCTGAAAGCTGTAAAGCAAATATAAAGGAGAGTGCTCCTGAACATAGGCAGAGTGCACTTCAGTTGCCACTCCGGTGTCACAGCCTGCCCTCCCACAACCTGTTGGGGTTGGAGCTGCAGGTACAAATGTGAGTCCCCTTAGGCCCAGATCAGCCCCAGATCCTGGCAACACTTTGAGAGGCTTAAACTGCAGGCTTAAACTGGGTCTGCAATATTCTGTTTTCCCAGGAAAGGCAGAAAAAAACCTATTCATTCTCAGCAACCACCAAGCAGCAATTCCTCTGCTGAGGTGAGGCTGCCACTGCAGCAAAACCGATGCAGATCTGATATATGCTTTTAATGTAGCTAAATGAGAAGCTAGCAGGGAGAAGTTTGGCAAATGCAGCTTCTCCTCTTCCAATACTGTACTCACAGGAAAAGGCTACAATTAAAAAACTAAAGTACTGTACAGTACCAGGACTCAAGCCTAGGATATACAGAAGAGGATATAATTAGTGCTGTTCCAAACATTTTCCCTGCATTTCTTTCTTTTCTTGTTGCCCACTCTCCATCAATTAATGAGAAAAGAAACTGCATTGTATAATTATCACAAGAAAGAGGAAATGTTGAGAAAATTATCATGGGTCTAGTGCATGGTTTTTGTTGCCCTTAGCTTCCTTTTGAAGTGGCTGAGGGGTTTCTTCCTTCTGCAAATGTCCTGTGCTTCTGCATCCCACAGCCTCGGTGAGGGACGGCTGTGGCTGGGCTTTCATGTACGTGCAGAAGGCAGGGGTCCTGTCTACTGCTTGCCAGACCATGGTTTGTGGGCATTAAAAAAAAAAGCAAAGGCTTTTATTTTTAAATAAATCAGTGTTGAAATCTCTCTCTTTTTTTAGGTAAAAGGAACAACTTCCATTAAAAACAAAATCAGTTTCCAAGAGTCCTTATAAGTCTTCCTCATAACAGCTGTAATTGCTTTCTTGCTCATACAAAAAAAAAGATGAATATAAAAGAAAAGGGTTAGGGTTTCTTTGATAATTACACCAGTAGCACACATTTTAAAATGTTTTCAGTACATTTAAAAATATTTATTTCCGTGGAATCATTAACATTTTGTATGTGTAAATTGAAGGTGTTTGTCACATTGAAATGATCTTCATTTCTGGGCTAAGACTGGGCTGCAAAATTATGAAGAGAAATAAACCCTAACCCTTCAAAACCCAAGATGCAGTTTCCTTGTGCAAATACCCCAAATGGATAATACAAAAGCAGGAATAGCTTTGGGGCTTTCCCATGCAGAGATAGTCTAAGTTTCTGGATTAAATCCCAACAGACTTAGGGTTCCCCAGCTCACCTGAATGAAGGAGTGGCACTTTACTTCTTTGGCATCCACAGCTGAGCAAGCGAATTCACCAACCAGGTTTACGACTGTCTCTCCTGCCTGACTCAGCCAGCACAGCTGTGGGAGTGGCAGGCCAGGCAACTGGGGGCACCAGGCTGGAGACCCAGGTTGGCTCAAGAGGGCTGGAGGCGGGAAAGCTTTATGTATGCTTTTAAATGCTTTTAGCAGCTTTGTTTGAGGGAATCATCTGCTGATAAAAAGGATTTGCCTTTGGAGGAAAAACTATGGGTTAGGCAATCGCACAAAAACTCAGGCAAACAATGCAAAAATAGAAGCAATTGGCATAACCCACAAAAAGTGGGTTAATTTAGCTGCAATGCTCACTGAAAGCATTTCTGGGGTTGCTGCTTACTTAAAGGGCTGACTTGGCTTAACCCATCCCACCCCCCACTTGGTGCCCTCCAGGTGCTCTGGACCAGGCATAGGCAAACTCAGCCCTCCAGATGTTTTGAGACTACAGTTCCCATCATCCCTGACCACTGGTCCTGTTAGCTAGGGTTGATGGGAGTTGTAATTCCAAAACATCTAGATGGCCAAGTTTGCCTATGCCTGCTCTGGACTATAACTCCCATCAGCCCCTGCTTTCATGGCTGCATTAGCCAATCTTTTCCATGCTCCTTGCCCTATAATTTAATTTAATTACAGTATCCACCATAGTTTTAAGGCACTCCTTGCAAATGCCTCATGTGGCCTGAAATGTGTTGGGATTGGTTTAAAATTGTCCATTAGGGCCAAACAAGAGGAGTGGGGAGTGTGTGTTTGTATATGTTTTTTAAGGATACAACCCTTTCCTCACTGGCCATTCCTCCTCTGCACTCTATGGTGTGGGTGCCCGTGACGGAGCCTCAAGAACATATTATAGGGTTTTTATGAAAACCTACGAGATGGCAGTGAAGGCCGCTAAGAAGTCCTACTTCTCGGCCTCCATTGCATCCGCTAGCTCTCGCCCAGCACAATTATTTAGTATAATTCGGTCTTTAACGTCCCTCGAAGGACAGCCAAATTTAAATAACAATTCGACACACAGCTGTGAGGCATTTGCGAGCTTTTTTGCGGAGAAGGTCCTGTCGCTCCGCCATGACCTCCCTGCCAATTTGGATACAATAAAGGAACTGGAGGCCCCTCGACTGTCCTCGGGTCCAGTATTGGACCACTTTGACCGGATATCCCCAGCCGATGTGGACAGACTCCTCTGAGCTGGAAAGCCCACCACTTGTCCTCTCGACCCGTGCCTGTCTTGGCTGATTAGAGCGTGTCCAGACGAGGTGCGGGCCCCCCTGGGGGATATCATCAATTTGTCCCTTGGCACCGGGACATTCCCAGGGGAACTGAAGGAGGCAGTGGTGCGTCCGCTCTTAAAGAAAACATCATTAGATCCCTTAGATCTATCCAATTACCGCCCAGTTTCGAATCTTCCATTCCTGGGTAAGGTGATTGAGAGAGCGGTTGCTGAACAGCTTGGTAGGTTTCTGGATGAAACATCGGCTCTGGATCCATTCCAGTCCGGCTTCCGCGCTGGTCATGGGACCGAGACGGCTCTGGTCACCCTAACAGATGATCTCCGCAGGCAGCTGGATCGAGGCGGGTCGGGGCTGCTGATTCTTCTAGACCTGTCAGCAGCCTTCGACATGGTCGATCACGAACTCCTGGACCACCGCCTTGCCAACGTGGGGATCCAGGGCACAGTCCTTCAATGGCTGCGCTCGTTTCTCTCTGGTCGGGGACAGAGGGTGGCGCTTGGGGGGGAACTGTCATCCCGCCACTCCTTGGTGTGTGGAGTGCCCCAGGGTGCGATACTCTCCCCGATCCTTTTTAACATCTTTATGCGCCCCCTCGCCCAGCTTGTCCGGAGTTTTGGGCTGGGCTGCCATCAGTATGCTGATGACACCCAACTCTATCTGTTGATGGATAGCCATCCTGACTCGGCCCCAGACACACTGATCAGATGTTTGGAAGCTGTGGCTGGATGGTTACGTGGAAGCCTGTTAAAGTTAAATCCTTCGAAAACAGAGGTCCTCTGGCTGGGACGGGATGATATGGGATTGAGGGGGCAACTCCCATCTCTTGCGGGGGTGCAATTAGTGCCAGCACCGTCCGTTAAGAGTTTGGGTGTAATCTTCGATACCTCCCTCTCCATGGAGGCGCAGATTGCAGCTATAACAAAGGCGGCATTTTTTCATCTCCGCCAAGCTAAGCAGTTGGCTCCTTACCTCTCTCGCCCTGACCTAGCCACTGTGATCCACGTGACGGTCACCTCCAAACTGGATTATTGTAACTTGTTCTATGTGGGGCTGCCCTTGAGACTGACCCAGAAACTCCAGCGGGTGCAGAATGCCGCAGCGAGACTCCTTACGGGGTCTTCGCTGCGGGATCACATTCATCCGGTGCTATACCAGCTGCACTGGCTCCCGGTGGAGTACAGGATCAGGTTTAAGGTGCTGGTTTTAACCTTCAAAGCCCTATACGGCCTAGGACCCTTGTATCTACGGGACCGCCTCTCCTGGTATGCCCCACAGAGGAACTTACGGTCCTCAAATAAAAACATCTTGAAGGTCCCAGGCCACAGAGAGGTTAGGCTGGCCTCAACTAGAGCCAGGGCTTTTTCGGCCGCGGCTCCAACCTGGTGGAACGCTCTGTCACAAGAGACAAGGGCCCTGCAGGACTTGACATCTTTCCGCAGGGCCTGCAAGACAGAGCTGTTCCACCAGGCCTTTGGTCAGGGCGCAGCCTGACTCCCTCCTTTGGCAATCTTTACAATACTTTAGTTTATGGTTGCCATCAATTTTGATTTTAATTAATTCTTATGATGTTTTTATAATGTTGCACTATTTTAGTGTTGTTAGCCGCCCTGAGCCCGGCTTCGGCTGGGGAGGGCGGGATATAAATAAAATTTATTATTTATTATTATTATATTCCCAGTCACTGGCAAACCACACCTGGAAAGTGCAAGAGAAGACCTACAGGAGAGAAAGGGTTAGGCACAAGCACCTGCCACATCTCCCCTCCCAGTTGCCACCTCTTCCCCCTCCCTTTCAACTGAGGTTCCTAATCTGGCTGCACTCCCAACGCTCTCATTTGGGTGTGGGGAACCTTTGGTCCTCTGAGTGCCAAATGAGACAACTCCGATCATCTCCCTGGCCATTGGCCAGACTTGCTAAGGCTGATGGGAGCCAGAGTCAACTAACCTCTGGAGTTGGGATCCAGGATACTGGATGCAGGTCAGTTCAGGGAGAGTCAAGGAGCTGATCCTGCCATTTTCTTCTCTGAGGCAGCAAGCAAGTAAGCAGGTGGGGGGAGGGGGGACACTGGGGCACCCGCAAATGGCTCCAGTATGGCTTCCTGGCTTCCTGCTGCATTGGGGGATCTGGCAAAAGAGGCGGGAATCTCAGAATGAAGATCTCCACATTTTCTATAGCAATCATTAAGAATGCTTTTGTATAGTTTTGCATGTTTGAGCTGGAGCAGAACTTCCTTGCCTTCTCGTTGCTGTCTTTTCCTTGCACATGCAGGCCAGCTGGAGAGAACAGAATGCCACTGGGCATATGAAGAGGATCTGTTGCACCACTTTCCTTAGCCAGCACACACACAAACCGGGACTCGAAGCAAAGCTTCCCATTCAAAAGGGTGAGGATTGGGCAAAATTGCATAGAAAGATGTGTATATTATGATTAATTCGTGTTAAAATGCTGAATAATTTTCACGAGGACTTTTTAGGAAATGAATTTAAGAATGGGGAAATGAAAAATGGAGAGAAATCAATGCTGACATATTCACCAATCCCTACTTTGGACAGATTTGACTCTGGTTCTGCTTCTCCCTGTCTTGCAGCTTTGGGCAGCCCAGGAGCATCTTTCACAGTGAGGTGTTGGCAGCCCTAAGGGCGGAGGGAGGCGGGGGGACATTTTGGTGCTCCGTGGAAGGCGGGATGTGCTGTACATACAGGTCATAGGCAACCTGATCAATAAAGGATGTTACCTGGATGTGCCTTAGGTCCAGTTCTTTCTCTGAGATGCAATGGGAAAGATCTCACCAAGGAAATTGTGGGTGGGACGGAGCAGCTTTTTGACTGAAGTCTCAGTATCTGCCGGGTTTTTGCTGCCAGCATTTTCATATTGGGGCTGGCCTGAAGCCATGAAAAAAGTGCACCCCCTCCACTCCCCACCACCTGCAGAAGCCCGTTGACCAGGGTGTTAATTCTTACTTCAACACTTTTCTCTGCCCCCCTGTTTCAGGCCTATTACCAGAAAAGCAAAAAGCAAGACCAGCTGGTTAGCTGGTTGGTTCAATTCCCACAGCTGTTTTAAAATCTGTAAGGGCGTACACCCAGAATGTGCACCAAAACAAAGACACTGTGCTCTGTTTGCCCTACTCTCCCATCCGTCCCCCACCCTGCTGATGTCAAGACGGAGGATGTTTCTGCCAGGTTTTGAGGGGCCAAGGAGGGGAGGAAGAGATTTCAGAAGGCAGTGCACGTTCAGAACCATAATCTTGTATCTGGTCAAATGAAACTGCCAGGTGTGCTTTTCTCTGCATAATAACCAGAGACTTCAGGGCTTCTGGGGAATTTGGTATGAAATGAAGCTGGGGCGCTGGTGATGGAGACATTCCCTCTGCCTTCTGTGGCAATTAGGGCAGTTATGTAACTTCCTTTATAGTGGCCAGTGCTCTGAGGCTCCTCTTTCTGCAAGCATCCTCTCTTTCAAAGGTTGTCCAGTATAACAACAACAAGAACAACAACACTTACACCCTGCCCATCTGGCTGGGTTTCCCCAGCCACTCTGGACGGCTTCCAATAGGAGATTAAAAATACAGTCCACGTCTAGCTTAAACATCAAGGACTCTGACCAGGGAACGGAGGAAGGTGACTTGAAGTTGCCCAGGTACAGGGAGCAGCTAGACAGCAAATGGAGCTGCCTGGTCACAGCCTTTTCCACAAGGGCAACATGTAGTCCATTGTGATTTAAATGGTAGCAATTATTTCTAAATGTGCATTTCAATAAGAATTTGTGATTTTTAATGTAAATCACTGTCCCTTTTCACCCTTTGTTCCGCAGTGCATTTTCATTTTTGATTGGCAATGAAAAAATGGCCCCCCTCTGGGCAGCTCAAATGGCCTTTTTAATGGTCTGGTCATCAGCAATGATGGCACTGCTCTTCTGGAAAGACTTCCAGTCAAAACCACCTGCCTGCGTAGTCTCCACTCACAACAGTGGGGGGTGCAGGAGAAATTAATGTCCGTTTGTAAAAATTAATGTTTTTAAATGGGTGTAGCTCCAATAATTTTTCAAAGATCAGTGGTCAATAAATAAATTTCTAGCAAATGGACCCTTCAACCTTTCAACTAGCCTGATATTCCCTCCCCTCCCTTCCCTTTGGTCTACTATGGGGTAGGGTTGTGCATCGGCCACAAAATTCGACATGTTTCTGCAGTTTAGGGAAGCAGTCCAGTCTATTTCAGAGCTGCTCTGTGTCTTTCCAATTTGACTTATTTTTTGGGACTGAATTTGATCTGTTAAATACAATCTTCTGTTTTCTTGCCGTTCACTATAAAGGAATGGGCAATCTAAAAATGGTTGTTGTTGGGGGTTTTTCTTGTCACAGAATTGGATGGAATTTGGAGGCATAGCAGCCCCTCCAGAGTAAATTAAGCCAAATCATAAGTAGATGCATTAAGGGGTTTTCATGCACAGCATGAAATTAGGTATTTTTAATAACAAAAGAAAAGCCTACAGCATCTTTTTTCATTTTCTGCCACAATTGACTGGAATTTGCATGCCTGGCCACACCTTCCTAGGGGGATGAATTTGTGCACAATTTGAAACACTTTATTGTTCTCAGCTGAATAAGTGGACTGACTCCATGGAGAAGAAATTAACATGAGGCGAGGGGGCGTGACAGTTGTGAAAGACCGTTGACACACAAGTTGTTCCTGCAGCAAAGAGAGTGCTTAAACATGCATGTGTGAATGTCCCCAGTGAGGCTCAACTCTGATGCTGGGCATTTGGAACCATACACAAGGTATAGCACAGGGCTGGACTGAACTTTTTCCAACCAGGAGGGAGAGAGCTCCTGGACTGAAATCCTGGAAGACCACAGCCCCTCCATGTGGACAATGCAGAGCTGGGTTGTCTGATGGCCTGACTCAGTAGAAGGCAGCTCCCTAGGTTTCAGAGCCCCTCGGATCCCCCCAGCCTGAGAAGAGGCCATTTCCTTGCCACTGGTTCTGTGATCCTGTGGTTTTCTTTGCACCTTGCCAGAGCCACCCAAAGAGTCAGTTCAAAAGTTACTCATTAGGCTGCTTACTAGAATGTATGAGCACACAATCAATCTCAATTTATCTTGGGTCGAGGAGGAAAAGCCCATTGAGCTGTCAGGGCTGCAGGATTGATGCGCTGGCAATAGCAGTGGTGTGTTTGCTCCCACTTCTGCCCTGCCTGCGGAGCTGTGTGTCAGCAGTGTGTGCACAACAGATCACGCGCTTGTGGCCAGATAGCCCTGTGCTAATCCCGGCGGCAGGGGTGTAACTAAGGTGGGGCAACAGAGGCATCTGCTGGGGGCACAGCAGCCTGGACACCAGAGACCAGGCAGGACATTTTGACATTGACCAGCATCACCTTTTAAGTTCCCATGTTCATTTTCTCAGAGGGTTAGGGAGGGCAGAGGTCAGGCTGTAAAGCACATTCAGTGACTAAATACTGCAGGCAGACACTGAGGGAGATGATCCGAGGCATGCTGCTTTCAGCATCATCATCATCATTTTATTTGTATGCCGCCTTTCCACAGTTAAAACAAGGCTCAAGGCGGCTCACAATATGAAAAGATTTACATAGCAAAGTAGTCATAAAAATAAACAAAACACATCAAAAACTACATAACCAAACTGAACAATTACTGCATAGAAATAAAGATACAAAAAATTACAGCAAAAACTCCCCACAAAACTTCCCCCCAAACAGCCCTTGCTGGGCAGCAGCAGCAGTTCTTATGAAGCCTGGGCCGGGGGAGAGAGGCAGGAACAGTCTCCCAGCAGGCCAGACTTTCTCCTGCCATTTTTGGGTATGGTATTTATTTATATTTCCCAGCACCACGCATAAACATGGTCATGTGTGAGTAAAATGCATGTGGCTCCATCCCCCAAAGAATCCCTGAATCTTACCGTGACCCATGGCTGGGAGTGGGGTGGCCAGAGCCAAGGGCAGGCAGAACCAGGCCTGGCCACCTCATGATGCAGAAGCCCCCAAGCCGGCCCCCCTGGCTGCCCCACCAACCCCACCGCCAGTGGAGAGGAAGCACCAGTATTTCAGGGAGATCTCACGGGAAACCAGCGCCAGTGCCAGCGCCACCTCTCTCTCTCTCTTTTTAAAATGATATTTATTAAAAGTTTAACAATTACAGAAAAAGAGAAAAAGGGAAGACAGTAAAAAGTTACAATACAATACATCAAAAGAAAATGAAAACCAGAATAAGAAGGAAAAAAATAAAATCAATACATCGAAGCAAAAAAGCAAAAATGTTTAAAAACAAAAACATTTAAAAACACATCCAATAGTCCATATCTTTACTTTTCATTTACTTGTTTCCTCGACCTCCTCACACCTCCCTTTTTGTATTCTAGTTCAGTTAACTATTTCAGCAAATTCTTTCCATCTTTCTCAATTTTTGTTCTATAATTTATCTTAACAGTCTATCCTTCAATTTTTCCATTTTTGCCCATTATCAATCAACTTTTACTTAATTCTTTATTACATTTCTGCTAAAACCATATAACTTCATTCCAACATCCTTCTAGCATTCATTAATTTTGCAATATTTCTGTAAATATACTTTAAATTTTTTCCAATCTTCTTCCACCGACTCTTCTCCCTGGTCTCGGATTCTGCCAGTCATTTCCGCCAATTCCATGTAGTCCATCACCTTCATCTGCCATTCTTCCAAGGTGGGTAGATCTTCTGTCTTCCAGTGCTTTGCAACAAGTATTCTTGCTGCTGCTGTAGCATACATAAAGAAAGTTCTATCCTTCTTTGGCACCAATTGGCCGACCATGCCCAGGAGGAAGGCCTCTGGTTTCTTCAGGAAGGTATATTTAAATACCTTTTTCATTTCATTATAGATCATCTCCCAGAATGCCTTAATCTTTGGGCATGTCCACCAAAGGTGAAAAAAGTACCTTCAGTTTCATTACATTTCCAACATTTGTTATCGGGCAGATGATAAATTTTTGCAAGCTTGACTGGTGTTATATACCACCTGTAAATCATTTTCATTAAATTTTCTTTTAAGGCATTACATGCCGTAAACTTCATGCCAGTGATCCATAACTGTTCCCAGTCAGCCATCATGATATTATGTCCAACGTCTTGTGCCCATTTAATCATAACAGATTTCACTGTTTCATCTTGTGTATTCCATTTCAACAGCAAGTTATACATTCTTGACAAATTCTTAACTTTAGGATCTAACAATTCTGTTTCCAGTTTTGATTTTTCCACCTGGAAGCCTAGTTTTTTATCCAAATTATATGCCTCCATTATTTGATAATAGTGGAGCCAATCTCGTACTCTATTTTTTTAGTTTTTCAAAACTCTGCAATTTTAATCTGTCTCCCTCTTGTTCCAGGATTTTCCCATTTGGCCTCCATATTGAGTTTTTTCTGTGCCTTTGCTTCCATTGGTGACAACCATCTTGGGGTTTTATTTTCTAGCAAATCCTTATATCTTATCCAAACATTAAACAATGCTTTTCTGACAATATGGTTTTTAAACGCTTTGTGTGCTTTAACCTTATCATACCACAGGTATGCATGCCAACCAAATACATTGTTAAAACCTTCCAAATCCAGCACATCCGTATTTTCAAGAAGCATCCATTCTCTCAGCCAGCAAAATGCGGCTGATTCATAATAAAGTTTAAGGTCTGGCAGGGCAAATCCACCTCTTTCTTTAGCATCTGTTAATATCTTAAATTTTATTCGAGGTTTCTTGCCCTGCCAGACAAATTTAGAGATATCTCTCTGCCACTTCTTGAAACAATCCATTTTATCCAAAATTTGCAAAGTTTGAAACAAAAACAGCATTCTTGGCAATACGTTCATTTTTATCACAGCAATTCGGCCTAGCAATGATAACTTCAAATTTGACCATATTTCTAGATCCTTTTTCACTTCAACCCAGCATTTTTCATAATTATCCTTAAATAAATTCACATTCTTAGCAGTCATATTAACCCCTAAGTATTTTACTTTCTTAACCAGTGCTAATCCTGTCTCTTTCTGAAACTTATCTCTCTCCATTTCCGTTAAGTTTTTCTCTAAGACTTTGCCAGTGCCACCTCTCTGCCAGCCCCAGAGGCCGTGGGGCAGGTGAGGCAGAGGTGGCAGAGCAGGGGGGCACTTCCCATTTCGCATCAAGACAGGGGCTAGCTAAGCCTGCTGAGGCTGCGGAGGTGGCAACTGAGAAGAATGACCACTGAAATGAATGGATTTGGCTGAGAGGGCGAAGTTGATGTGTTTCATCAGAGAAAAATCATGGTTGACATTTATCAATGACTGGAAACCCCTTATGGACTTTACAGAAAATGAACTTGTGATATCTGGGTTTGAAGACTGAAAAAAGGTTGGTTCATGGAAAGCATAAGAGTTGCATGCTTTCCTGCAGCAGGTGTTTTGCAGAAAGTCCATATAGCGGATAGATGGGAAATCGAAAGTCTTTACTTATTCTCTTTCCTTTTCTCTCTTTTAGTATTTATGGTAAAGAAAAAGAAAAAGCTTGGTACTTGATGTTAACTTTTGTATGTGGCTTTTTCTTTGTTTTTTCAACCTGAAATAAAAACCTTTCTTACAATGGAGAGAGGGAGGGGAGGTGGGGGCTGACTGGGCTGGACAAGTAAGAGGACAGGCGGGGGGCTGGCTGGGGGCAGAATGAGGTTGGCGGGGCAATGCCCCATTTGCCCTCCTGGACCAGTCTCCCCTGTGCGGAGGTGATAGGGTTGGTCCACCACAAAAGGGGCCAACAGTTGCTCCCTTCAGAGACAATTAAATGGCAGGTGGCTGAAAGCAAACAGAGCTGTGAAGTCGTGACCAGGAAAATCAATGGCAGATAAAATGCATTACAGTGCGATTAGCTAAGGGTGTGGGCATGACGGGCGGGGCAGTGGGGGGCTGGCTGCTCCCCACACCCAGACTCCCAGCTGCACCATTTATAGCCTCATCCTCCCTTCCTGCAGTCGGAGAGAGGCAGGAAGGCTTCTGAACAGCAGTTCCAGAAAGCCCACGAGAGGAGAGCGTGGCTCGGGGGCTCAGGCTCTGCTTGGGGGCTTCTCCCGGGCGTCTGGTTGGCCACCGTGAGAACAAGATGCTGGGCACCAGATGAGCCTCTGGCTCACTTTTATTTCATAAAATCTATACACCGCTAGATGGTTTAAAAAAGGGAAAGCCCCCAAAGTGTCTTACAAGGCGCTGGGCCATGTTTTTCCTTCCTGGCAGGCCAGCGCCATCGCCTTTAGTCGCCCCCGGTCTGGGCTTCGGGCGCCCGCTTGCCTGCTCAGTCTTCCCGTTCCTAATAAAAAAATTCCTTCCAGTAGCACCTTAAAGACCAACTAAGTTAGTTCTTGGTATGAGCTTTCGTGTGCATGCACACTTCTTCAGATACACATGCACACTTCTTCCCGTTCCTAACCCTCCTTGCCGTCTCCCGGTGAAGCAGAAGAGAGGCTCCCTTGTCTGGTTTTTCAGTCTTGGAAAAAGGAAGGGGCGCGGGAAGGCTGCCCTCCAAGCGAGGCTGGAAACGTGCCCGTTTTGTCGCTGTCAGCTGCTTGTTTTGCTGTTAAATCTAAGGAAGGAAATAATGGAATTGCAGAGTTGGTAGGGACCCGGCGAACCCCTTGAACTAGCCTTCCTTCTATCCTTCCTTCTTTTCCCTTTTTCTCCCCTCCCCTCTGGGGTGGCTGGTAGATGCTCAGCTGGATTTTAACTTAAGTCAGAGGAGAGGAAGAGGGATGCTTAGCAGGCGGGACTTGTGCCTTTGTCGGCATCCCGCCTGGCCAGCTGTTGGCAGGCTGCTCTTCCGGGGAGCTGCGGTGCGCACGCTGCGCCCACCGCGCCCCGGCAAGCCCGGAGCCCGTCCCAGCGGCCCCTTGCTCGGCCCGGCAGCAGCGCCTTGGTCGGGCTCGGGCCGCCTGGCTGCCGCTGGAATATGCTTTTGACATTTTCTAAGCTGTTTGGCGTAGCTGACAATTTTTAATGTACTAACTGCCTGGTCCAGTGAGCTGATTAATTGGTGCTGGGGAGATCAATACAAAACAGAAAATTAAAACAATTTTAAAGTGATTAAGTAGTTTAACACCTGTCTGCCACCCCGTCAGCGCAGGAAGAAAAATACAGCAGGTGGCCAAAGGGCCTCGAGTGGCTGCGGGGGGCGGGGATGACAAATGGCACCGGGAAGCTTCGGGGGCCCGGAGCGCCTCTGCCCAGCGAGAAAGATGGCTGGAGCCCCGCGGACCAGGGGCGCCGTCGCGAGGCGATGGCAGGCGCTGAGCCTCGGGCTCTTCCTGCCAGTCTGCCCTCCTGCCCGCTTCGGCTCCCTCCCGGCTCCCTTTTATCCTGGCAAGGTGTATCTGTAGACAGTTCTAAAAGTATCAAGCAGAACTTTCCACCACCTTGATCTGGATCCCTTTTTAAGATTAATTAGTCGCTGAAACTAAACGAAATGGAAGGGCCGGCGCCCATCGGGACGGATGAGGCCAAAGACACGGAGGCCGAGAGCCCGGGCAGGCAGAGCGCGCTTTTCTCCTGGCACCCTCCTCGCGGTGGGGGTGCCACCCTCTGGGCGGTTGCAGGAAGGCGGGAGGGTGGGGGTGGGAGGGAGCAGTCTCTGGCATGGCATTCGTGTGTGTGTGTGTGTGTGCCGTGTATGAATCTGTTAAAGGTGTGGTGGGTTTATGTTTACATTTTAAAATGTATTGTAAGTCGCTTGGAGACCTTTGCGACTAGAAAAGCGACTAGAAAAATCTATTTCGTATTAGCAATATTCTGGCCCAAGGCAGCCCAATTAGCTTCATAGCTGCGTGGGCATTGGGGCATTGGGCATTGCGAGGGCTGTGACACCCTGCGGCAGCCATCCTCAGCTAGTGACATGCCTCCCTCACCTCCTGGCACCTCTAGTGTTGTGCCCCATGTCTCACTCTTTTGCCCTGGACTCTCCGTCGGGGAGCAGAAGCTCTCAGTTCAAGACATTACACTCCTGATAAAAGCACAACGAAGAAATACCTGCAAAGAAATTTTGTGCATTTGGGAAACCCGCCTTTTCAGGACCAGCCTCGTGATATTCCTGAGTGGTCCAGTTCCTGGTTCTGGCCATTATGCTTTGCTGTGAAAAAGTAGAATAGGACATCATTAACTGACCCAAACATCCATTTTTATATGACATTTCTTGAAAAGCCCTTATGATTGGAAACGCATGAGCAACCCTTGGAAAAATGTCTGGAGACAAGAGTGGGGTAGGAAGCTTAAGAAGTTCAAAGATATACTGCCACTGGAAGTGAAGGTTCCATTTGGCTGTCATGGCAGATGACCAGTGAAAAGCCTGTCCTCCTGGATTTCTCCTGGCCATGGAAGAGACCTTCAGTGTCACACATGGTTACTTGGCTCCCCCTACTTGGCTAGAGGAAGCTGAGTGAACTGTGCCAAACAAGTAAATAGGCACAGATTTGCAGAATTTATCGTATTTTTTGCTCTATAACACACACTTTCCCCCTCCTAAAAAGTAAGGGGAAATAACTGTGCGTCTTATGGAGCGAATGCAGGCAGGAGGCTGTACTCAGTGCTCCCTTTAAAGAGTCGTGCTGCCCTTCTCCCTCCTCGGGGAAAAGCCCCCAAGAGCCGCACACATGCTCCACACACTCTTTAAAGGGAGCACGGCTCTTGGGGGAGCCTTAGCCATGCGCAGCCTCTCCCTGGCTGTCCTGGCTTCTGGGATTCAGAATCTTCCCCCCTTGTTTTCCTCTTCCAAAAACGATGTGCGTCTTATGGTCTGGTGCATCTTATAGAGCAAAAAATACGGTATGTAGTTTGCCGAGTTCAACTAGCCTAGTGCAGAATATTGTTTATTTTTGAAATGTCATATCTTGGGAATCCCTCGGCCCAACCTAACCATTTTAAAAGGCCCCTAAAGCAGACTAGGCATGCGTTAAAAAGTATTGAAAAAACTTTTAGCTGGCCCAGGGATAGGGCTAGGCCATTACATGGTGTGTGCGAGAGAGGATGGGGGTTTCACTATCACGCTTTCATTCTTTCCTGTTTTAATTTTTGCTCTGCTGTTA
The DNA here is from genome assembly GCF_965112155.1 of Podarcis liolepis. Classification (NCBI taxonomy): domain Eukaryota; kingdom Metazoa; phylum Chordata; class Lepidosauria; order Squamata; family Lacertidae; genus Podarcis; species Podarcis liolepis. The sequence continues at coordinate 1,109,937 of NC_139561.1, read as the reverse complement.
CTTATACTGGAGTTATGTCCAAGGCTGGGTTTCACTCATAAATACAGGAAAGCTTCTCCAGAGGGTAGGACCCAAAGAGACAGGTTCAAATTACAAGAAAAGGGAGAAGAAATATTAGGAATAACTTTCTGGCAGTAAGAGCTGTTTGACAGTGGACTTCCTGGGAAGGTGGGGGCTCTCCTTCATTAGAGGCTTTCGAGCAGAAGTTGAATAGTCCCCCATGAGGAATTATTTAGCTGAGATTCCTGCATGGCAGGGGTCTGGCCCTTGTGGGGTCCCTTCCAACTCTACAATTCTATAATGTGGTTTCAATCTGTCTGCTGAAGAGCTCTGTGTGACTGCAAAACTTGCATAATAACACCACTGCACCACAACTTTTTGAAGGCAAGTTTTTTTGGGTTATGCAAAATCCTTTGTTAAGCTTTAGCCTATTCTACCTGCAAAGTAACACAAGGTGAAGCTGAGCTGTGCTGTGCCTCTGCTGGAAAGAGGAGTTCAAGATCACTTTATGGGCTGCGAGAGCTGATGAGCAGATGGCAAAAGGCGGGCGGGGGGAGGAAGGTGGCAGCGGGATGGATGGACCCTCCACTTCAATTCTACATCCGTTTTCTCCCAGACAAACCCCGTCGGATTTTCATAAATCAAAGCACCACACTCTTTAATAAAAATTTATTGACTTACAAGTGATTATTTATCAAAAGGCCATTAATAGCGGATCCTGGAATGATGTGCTATTGGGTGGTGCAGGGAGACTAATAGGAAATCAATGTTTGCAGCAGGGCAGAATGCAGATCAGGGCCCCCCCTGTGCCCCCCCAGCAGCCGAGTGGCAGCTCCTGTCGGCCCCTGCCTCACTTGCCGCCCACGGAGCCCCCTATTTATATATCATTTACAAATGAAATGATCGATACTTTTAATCTAGAGCTAAATTTATTAACTTTCCCATCAGAGAGAGAGAGATGTATTGACTGAGGGGGAGGGGGACATCCTAGCTGAGATGGATGCTTCCAAAGTTACCTGTGTGGCCTGGTAACCTGGACTCTTCTCCCCAAGACTTGCCCGCTCTCTGTTTGTTCCTCAGAGATCATCGGGTGCCAGGGCAAGGGCAGGAAGGCATGCAGAGATACCCAGGCTTCCTTGAGGATTGGTTCTTTGCCAGCTGAGAGGGGATGCCACAGACAGAGCAGCAGGCAGCCTCCCCAATGCTCCCCAAAAGTTAGCCTTTTCCTGGGTGCGCTCAGCAACAAGCTCTCTGGCCAAACCTTCCACTGGTTGTTGCAGCCTAGATAACATCCATATTCCTCTAAGTCAGAATGGGAAATGTGTGGCCTTTCAGGTGTTGCTGGACTACATCTCCAACCATCCCTGTCTGCCGGCCATGGTGGCAGAGGATGATGGGAGTCCAGCAACATCCGTAGGGCCACAGGCTCCCCTATGGTCTTGGTGTCTCAAGACTCAGTCAAGAACATAAGAAGAGCCTGTTGGATCAGGCACTGGCCCATCTAGTCCAGCATCCTAAAATCCTAGAATTGTAGAGTTGGAAGGGACACCAAGGATCATCTAGCCCACCCCCTGCAATGTGGGAATCACAGCCAGAGAATCCCTGACTGGTGGCCGCCTAACCTTGGCTTAAGAACCTCCAACCTCTTGAGACGGTCCCACTGTCAAACAGCTCCTACTGTCAGAAAGTTCTTCCTGATGTTTAGTTGGAATCTTCTTTCTTGGTTTGAATCCTACCCTCCAGAGCAGGAGAAAACAAGCTTGCTCCCTCCTCCATGTGACAGCCCTTGAGATATTTGAAGATGGCTCTCATATCTTCTCTCAGTCTCCTCTTTTCCGGGCTCAACATGCCCAGCTCCTTCAACTGTTCCTCATAAGTCTCAGTTTCCAGGCCTTTGATCATCTTGGTTCCCCTCCTCTGCACACGTTCCAGCTTGTCAACATCCTTCTTAATTGTGGTGCCCAGAATTGGACGCAGTTTAACAGGTGTGGTCTGACGAAGGCAGAATAGAGTGGTACTATTACTTCCTTTGATCTGAACACTAGACTTCTGTTGATGCAGCCTAGAATAGCATTAGCTTTTTTTGCTGCTGCATCACATGGTTGACTCATGATCAGCTTGTGGTCCACCAAGACCCCTAGATCCTTTCCCCAGGTACTGCTAGTGTCCCCCATCCTATATATGGGCATCTGGTTCTTCCTGCCTAGGTGCAGGATCTTACATTTGTCCCTATTGAAATTCATTTTGTTAGCTTGCACCCAGTTCTCCAATCTGTTAAGATCATTTGGAATTCTGATTCTGTCTTCTGTGGCATTGGCTCCCCCTCCCAGTTTGGTGTCTAAGGTTAGGTTTAGGATTAGGATTAGGGTTGGAGAACTGGGCCCAAATGAACTGCAGGTCTGGACTTCTCTCGGCCACAGACTCTCCCTGCTCACAAAACTGGGTTGCCCCTTCCGGTTCCTCCACCTCTTCCTCCCAGTCTTCTCCATCTGACCTCTCATGTCACCTCATCACCACTCCCCAGGCTCTGAGCCTCCTTTCCTTGGCAGTTCCCCAGCTAGTGCCTTCTGCCTCCAACCAGTCCCTGACAGGTAATGGAAGAGGCAGCCCTTTGCAGACTAAAGATTAAAACTGGGCCTTATGCAAAGTCTATAGCACTCAGAAGTACTAGAGCAGAGAAGCAAAGAAAGAAGTCCTTTTGGCAAATACAAGCTGACCAGGTAGGTTGTCAATTGCTGGCTAAACTGGACACAGTGCTGGCTCTGGGCTTTATGGGGCGTTGGGGCAAAGTGCCTTCGGTTGGGTCCCTTCTTCCTTGCCTTGTCCCCCTGCTTGCTCGTTTGCCCTATTTGGCTGCCCAGAGGACAAGCAAAGAGGAGGGTTGCCAGAGGACCTCCTGCTGGAGCATGGGCCTTGGCAGATGCATGAGGCTGCCCACCTGGGGCTGAAGACCGTCAAATATAAGGGGAGTTGTGGGGTGAGGGGAGCTGATCTCTCCCCCTCCTCACTGCTTTGGAATCTGCCTCCCCAGGTGATTTTGTTCCTCTCCTAGCCTGACTCTGATGTCAGATTGAGCCAAGAGGAAAATGTCAGAAGCAACAGAACATGGGGAATCATAGACTTGTGCATGCAGTCCAATCCCCTGAAATGCCAGAGGAAGGGTTCAGCTTCTCCCCTGCACAACCTCCTCAGCATTAGAAAGAGCCGCACTTCCCTTTGTCCCTGCTTAATACACAACAGGGCTGATACGCACATCAACAGTGGCTTCCTGATCATGGCTTTGTTTGGCCTCCATTGTGGTGGATTTTGTATGGGAGGAGGTGGCAGACGCAGTGGGATCTGCACCTCTGAGCCACAAGATGAAGATGACTGTGGACTTGCTGCTGTCCAACACCACCCCAATCAAAACCTTTTCCCGTATTAGTTCCCCATTTAATCCAGATTTACTGCTTCCATGGAAAAGACAGTAAGTAGGAAAAACAACAGCAAAAATAGTAAATATGGGTTACATGGGGGGGGGGGATGGGATGGCATTTTGAGGAGGATGTCATTTGGACAATTTTGAGGAGGATGTCATTTGGACCTCCATGCCTGACAAGCTCCCATTTTGCAATAAGCGGCCATGTGAAAGCTGACCTACATTCTCCTATAGGTGCTTTCGACACAGTGCAGAGCACAAAGGTGAATCTACGAGGGCAGGCTCAATATCACATTCACATACCAGCTTTCAAGTGCAATTTGTTTTCCCCATGAACCAATAAGCAAATATTACCTGGGATTCGCCACTGGCCTTTCAGACGCTATTATGATAGAGCAGCCTCCCCCAGTCTGGTGCTCTCCAGATGTTTTGGACAGCACCAAACCTGGTCAGAGGTGAGCCAAAGGCGAGGCTGTGCTATTGTTGGAGGGCCTCCCCTTTTGCAGTTCCCGTGGCAATGAGGAAACGAATTCCACGTTTGTGCCAGGATGCAGACCACAGCCCTCCTTGCTGCTGCTGCTGCTGCTGCTGCATATGCTGCTGCCTCCAGCTCTGCTTGCTCCGTCCCCAAAGGGATTTGGTAGCTCTGGAAGGAGGTAGTGAAAGCCTTGGGTGCAGAGGTAGAATATCACACAGTGGTGGCTGATGCCCATGGGGACTGGAAGGGCAGAAGTTGGGGAGGCCAACAGGAGGGCCAGTCAGAACCAAGTAATTCCAGGTTTGTCCCCATCTTTCTCCCTGCTTAGTTCTACAACACTGAGACTGAAGAGGAAGCTGGCAGGGGTTGCCACTTCCTGAACAGGTTGCAAGCGGGGGGGGGGGGCTGAGGTTGGTGGGGCCGTTCCACTTTTTTTGCTAACAGACCCAAAGCTGCTGGATGAGGGTGGTCACATTGCCTCTGTGCTGTGTGAGAAATGGCTGCTGGCAGGTGCAAAATGCTATGCTAGACCCAACTTTGGTCTGATTCAGGCCCGGATTGTGAGGTTTTGCAAAGAATAGCCCAGGCAGAAGACCTACAACTGCTGGCTCATGCCAACCCAGGTGCTCTCCTCCTTCCAAAGGGTGTGAGGGGCTGGCCTTATCATTGACATCCACAAACCCCCCACCTTGGCCTCTTGAGTCAAACCATAAAAGGCAGAGTACACTTTGCTTCCCCAAGCCATGGGACGTGCATATTCATGGGCCGAGAGCAGCAGAGGCCCCGAGACAGAAGACACACACCCCTTTAGTGCTTGTTGCAAGAGCAAGATCCTCCTTATCAAATGTGGGCAAAGTTCAGGGTTGAGCAAACACAAGGAGGAATGGGCTTTTCCCCAGGGAGGATCACAGCAGTGTTCTTCTCCCCTGCCCAGGAAATGGTGAGCGCTTGGTGGGGGGCAAGAAGAGACACCTCCTGCCCCACTCTTTAGGGCATTCCCACAAGACTCAAGAGATCACGACGGAAACCAGAGCAGTTGCAGCTGCTGGAGGAACAAGAGCAGGCTCTCAACTCAAGGAAGAAGCCAAGACACAGACGGGGGCCCTGCAAAAATGGGGCACAAGTGGGGGCAGGTCCTTTTTAGAAGAGGTAAAACGTGTGCATGGATAATTCACTCTATGTGCCTCGATAACATTTTTGCAAGCTCCATGGCGCACAGTGAGAACAGTGCTGGGGGTGAATTCTCCCCCCCCCTCTCCTGCTGGTCTGAGGCAACTGGAGCCTGACTTCAAGGGCACCACAGAAGCAAATAGAATCCCTGAATGGGAGCAAAGAGGAACACCAAACAACTCCCCAAAGAATGAGGTAAGTCTATTCCCTTCCTGATCCGAACACATAGTTGACGGATTTAACACAGGTTAAATCCGTGTCCAGGGCAGCTGTGTACCAGCTCCACCTGGTACATAGGCTGAGACCCTATCTGCCCGCAGACTGCCTCGCCAGAGTGGTGCATGCTCTGGTTATCTCCCGCTTGGACTACTGCAATGCGCTCTACGTGGGGCTACCTTTGAAGGTGACCTACAACTAATCCAGAATGCAGCAGCCAGACTGGTGACTGGGAGCGGCCGCCGAGACCATATAACACCGGTCTTGAAAGACCTACATTGGCTCCCAGTACGTTTCCAAGCACAATTCAAAGTGTTGGTGCTGACCTTTAAAGCCCTAAACGGCCTCGGTCCAGTATACCTGAAGGAGCGTCTCCACCCCTATTGTTCTGCCCGGATACTGAGATCCAGTGCCGAGGGCCTTCTGGCGGTTCCCTCATTGCGAGAAGCCAAGTTACAGGCAACCAGGCAGAGGGCCTTCTCGGTAGTGGTGTCCTCCCTGTGGAATGCCCTCCCACCAGATGTCAAAGAGAACAACAACTACCAGACTTTTAGAAGACATCTGAAGGCAGCCCTGTTTAGGGAAGCTTTTAATGTTTGATGTATCACAGTATTTTAATATTCTTTTGGAAGCCGCCCAGAGTGGCTGGGGAAGCCCAGCCAGATGGGCGGGGTATAAATAATAATTTATTATTATTATTGTTGTTGTTGTTGTTGTTGTTGTTGGGCCTTGCAGTTGCCTGCTGTTCAGGCTCAGTACAGAGGCACATAGAATCATAGAACTGTAGTTGGAAGAGACCCCCAAGGGTCATCTAGTCCAACCCCCTGCAATACAGGAATCTTACCTGAAGCATCCATGACAGATGGCCACCCAACCTCTGCTTAAAACCCTCCAATGAAGGAGAGTCCACCACCTCCCAAGGAAGACTGTCCCACTGACTCTTTCTTCTTATTAACCTCTTATTTTGGAAATCCCTCCCCCCCCCATCAGGTTGGGCATCATGAGGGAGTGAAAGTTAAGGGGGGCCTGATCAGTCTGAAATGGACCAGAGAAGATTGTGGGTTCATGGGTCTCCTGAGCAGGTAGACAACTGCACCTCCCACAAATATTTACAGCAAGACCTTAAAACTCCAACAGTAAAGCTGGGCCAACAACTGAGCCCCAAACCCACCTGGCTGCAATTACAGAATGGAGCAGCCAGAGCAGAAGCCTGAGGCTGTTTTTTTGAAAGCCAAGTTTCTCCCCAATACTGAAAGCAGGGGAGAGGAAGTTAGGCTCCCATCTCTTTGGGTCTGGGCCCCTTGTATCTCTGCCCACCCCCCTCGCGGCTTCCTTGGTTTACTCTTTTTACTGATCGGTGGCAAAATATTCCAGATGAACTGACAGTGCCAATACCCCACTCTGAATCCTAAATGCACAGAACTCTGTGTCCTGGCATCCTTTTTACTGGTGACTGGATTCCAGGCCAATGTAGGATTGGTCTTGGGTGCTGCTGAACTTCTGCCAGTGAGCCAAGGAGCCACCCAACAGCACAGGCAAGTGTAGAGGGAGGAGAAAGCGGATGACCCCATCAACTCAGCCCGCTCCTGGAAACGGAGGGCCTTTTCACACATTATGCCGTGGCAAATCTCAAACGTGAGCTCCCAAACCCAGAACTCCTTCTTCAGTTTGTCCATTTTCAGGCCCACAGGCCAAATGCCATTGGTGGATGCCCATAACAAAATCAGTCCACAAGTTCCCCGACTGGAGCTGTTCCTGGCTGTTCTGCTGTGAGCTGCCGGAATAAGCAATGTCTGTGAGTGGGCAGGCCACTCATTGCCCGTAGAGGTTCTGAGCACCAAAGCTTATTCAAGAAGTGGGTTGGATTGGATCATTCTGGTCTCTCACCAGCTTCAGAGGGTTTTGATGTTTCCATTCTATTTATCTCTGAGAAGGCAGGTGGGTTAGGAATGCAAATGCAAACAAGGATCTGGCTTGGGGAAGGGCCAAAAAGCTTCCATGTGAAGAAGATGAAACACGCCCCCAGCCCCAAAGCACCTGTGTGGCTTCCGATTGCATTGCTCCCTCATCAGCCTGTGAAGGAGGCCATTATGCGTCACCAGGGGCAGGAGGGCAGGTGGAGAGCAGCCCAGCCCACTGTGAGCAGCAAGCGCTGCTTTCAAAGTTGCAGCCCTAGGAGGCAAAGCACAGGGCAGGGATGGAGCTGGAGGCAAGGAGATGGTCGTTGACTTTGTCAGCGCAGCACCTCAGAAGTTTTCTCACATGGCAGAGAAGACTGCTTCTGACTCAGGGCCCTTGACTTCAGTATCTTAAACTTGAGTCTGCATTAGCAGATGTTAAAAACCAACTTTCTTCAGAGGCCAGAATTAGCAGGGGTTGATGTGGGTGAAGCTCAGGCCACGGTTATATGTGGCCTCTCCCTGGAATGGGCAAAGCAGAATTCCCCACCCAGGGTCACACCTTTTCCTGCTATAGTGGTGATATTTTCTGTGTACCAAACTGGCCATCTCACTGCCCTCTAACAGAGTGCAGCCACTTCTGCACCCAGCCACTTGTGTCCATGTAGGACACACACACACACACACACACACACACAAACACACACACACGATGCCAAAGAGGAAGGGGAAAGGCCTTGTACCTTCCTTAACCTGGCACTTCTTTTAAGGAGGCCCCTTCCCAGTTTTGAGAGCCAAAGCGCTGCACCATCTTTGCGGTTCCATTTGAAAAACAGCAGAGGGATTATTCAGCACAAAGCTCCATCTCTATATATTTTAATTAAAAAATGCAAAGGGACCCTATGCAGTCTCAGTCAGTTCTCTTTTTTGTGGGGGGGGGGGAGAGAAAGAGTGAAAAGACAGAATGCAAAGACGACAGAGCCTTTCCCTGGGGCTGCAAAGGGCAGAGGAAGCTGCTGGGGGCACCTACCACAGGCAGCAGGGGCTCAACAAGTCCAGCTGCTCTTGCAACCACAGCAGCTTCCAGTGCAGGCACACATGCGCACGCACACACTCAGGCATTCTCCAGCACCGTCACACAGATACAAAACGTGGGGCAGCCCATCCAGCCACTCCCATTGTGGGAAAAGTTCTCCACTGTGGCTGTCTAAGCAGCGAGCCAAGCCATTGCAGCTGAAATAAGGCCTCTTGCTGATGAGCCTCTGGGCAGCACCACCTTGGCCTGGAGCGGCAGCTCAGCCAAGAATGTGCTCCAGAAGGCTGGGAGGAGGTGGAGGCTGTCAGTCCTGCAGCAGCCCCTGCTCCACGAAGCTCAGGAGCGGCTTCGGTCTTCATGGTTGCCCACAACCATTTTGCTGTAGAGCTTCTGCTGCTCTTCCTTGAAGGTGTCCTTCACCTTTTCCCTCTTCAGGCCTCCGTCCCTAGAAAAAGAGAGAGGGAGAGGGCAGACGGACAAGAAAAGAAAATTACTCCCCTGTTGGCTAAAAGCACCAGCGTGCAAGAGGGAACGTAAAGCCCTGGCAAGCAGGAAGGGAAAAACTGCACTTGCAAATTCTACTCACAGCCGCTGTGTGCAGATTTATCATGTGGCAGTGCTAAGGAGGGAGCCTCAGGCGCATGGGCTTACCCCACCACAGCCAGCGCCTTCAAGGCTGCTTGGCCAGCCCCACTCCCATAATCCATCCACTGTGGAAAAGGCTCAGCAGCGGCTGGCTGCAGAGACACTGCAGGCTACAGGCAGCTAGCTCTTTGGGTTGCTGGAGGCTCAAGCCACAGCTGAGGCCAGTGTCCATGGTTCTCCCCACCACACTGGTCTTTAAACAGAGAACATCCTACGCAGGCTGCTGCCAAACATGGAAACATTGCTGAAGTCTTTACTCTCCCTATTCTTTTCCAGCTTAAAATCAACCTCCCCACATCTTTTAAAGGTGAATGAGGCTTCTTCTACTGGCATGCAGCTGATTTTGAGCTCTTAAAAATGTAGTAGGAAGAACCATGGGATTCTGCATAATTATAGAATCATAGACTTGGAAGGGACCCAGAGGATCATCTACTCCAAACTCCTGCAATGCAGGAATCTTAACATGTAGACTGAGCCCAAGGAAGCCATAGATTTAGCCAGGATAGAGTCCCATCCACATCCCAACATGGCTGTGACACAGAAACTTAGGAAGCTGCCTTATACAAATGCAGACCATTGGCTGATCTAACCCAGGAATGTCTACCCTGACAGAGGCTCTCCAGGGTTTTCAGCAAGGGACATCTCCTGCCCTGCCCACACATGCCTTTGGGGACTGAACTAGGGACCTTCTGCAGGTAAGGAAGATGCTACTCTCACGGCCCTTCCCTGAGTGGGCAGAGCTCAGAGGTAGAGCCATCGCTTTCCAAGCAAAATGTGTCCAGAGCACTGGGCCAGGTGGACCAATGGCATGACTCCCAGCTTCTCCCCATCCTCCCGATCCATCAGCTTCAGGACTCACCACAGGAGATCCACAAGACCCCCTTGCCTAGCAATGGCAGACTTCACCCGATTGGCAAATTGCACAGCATCTTCATCAGGCTAAAAAAGAACAAAGGCTGGTTGGAATTTGCAGAAAGGAGCCTGGTGGGGATGGCTGCCATTTCTCTGATTTCAACCCTACTCCAAGTTCAGGTACCCACCTCTCTGGTCATTGGCGGCAGGTACCAGACACTGCAAACTATAGCCCAGCTGGTCATCATCCTGAGCAGATAAGTCACCATGCCGTATTTGCTGCTGTTAAAAAAGGCGTCTCCAAATTGGGGGTCATACTGAAGGACAAAAGGAGGGGAGGGAGGGGAAGATAGAGAACTCAACACCTCCTGAAAGCAAAAGAGGTTTATGCCACATTCAACACACGGCAAGAAATATGCCTGTAGGAACTGCCTTTCAATAAAGGATTTCCATTTATGATATTTGCACCCATAGAATCATAAAGTTGGAAGGGAACTCAAGAGGCATCTAGTCCAACACTCTGCAACTACAGAATCTCTGACAGGTGTCCATCGAATCTCCAATGAAGGATAGTCCACCACCTTCGGAGGAAGTCTGTTCCACTGTTGAACAGCTCTTATGGTCAGAAAGTTATTCCTGGTGTTTAGTCGGAATCTCCTTTCTTGTAATTTGAATCCACTGGTTTGGGTCCTACCCTCCAGAGCAGGAGAAAACAAGCTTGCTCCCTCTTCCACGTGATAGTCCTTACAATGTTTGAATATGGCTATCATCTCACCTTTCAGTCTTATTCAAGCTAAACATACCAAACTCCATCAACCCCTCTTCCTCATCAGGCTAGTTTCCAGACCCTTGATCACCCTGGTTGCCCTCCTCTGCACACCTTCCAGCTTGCCAACATCCTTCTTAAACAGCACTGTCCAGCTCTTCCTTCAAGGAGCTCAGATCAGTTTACATGAGATTATCCTGTTCCATCCTCACAACAACCCCATGAGATCAGTAAATTAGGCTGAGAGAGCAGCATGCCCAGTTTTCACTGTGGGGAAGACCAAGTGTGGGGAACCTGCAGATGTTGCTGAAGACCTAGAACTTCCTTCATTCCTGGCCACTGGCCATGTTTGCTGGGACTGACAAGAGCTTAAAGTTCAAGAAGGGCCATAGGTCCCCCACCCCAAGGTGTAGAGCAATGCAGCTGAAATTCCTCTGTCTGTGTGCCATCGTGCAGTGGCCTGCTTTACCCAACTCTCTACATGCTCATGCAAGTTTTGAATGTGCCCCAAACAAATTCCATCGATCTGAAATTTAGTCCAAATAGGCATAGGCTAGTGGGGAATTCTCCTATGAAAGTCCCAATGAATAAATGGGGATCACTCCCAATCATTCCAAGGTGGCTCATCTACAGAACTCCCCAGTGGAACGTGTCCAATGTGCCCAAGAGTAAATACTTTCAATGGCATAACAGGCTGAGAGGTTGTGGAAAGTTGCAAGGCCTGTGTTGCATAGTACAAGATTCTGGAACCTCTTGCCAGAAATTCCCAGGGCTTCTCAACTCTCCAGCATTCCTGGCTCCATACAGACCACAGTGGCATTATCCTCCAGTCCCCAAGGCCTACCTAGCAAGCTTCAGGGTGCTTTGCTCAATGGTAACAGCTCTCACCTTGATAGCAACCGGATAAACAGTGGCACCAATCTCAAAGCTCCCTTTCTTGAACATCATCACGGAAGTGTTGTTGATGCAAGTGCCTGTGAAGAGAAATGGCCATTTCTGTAGGAACAGGGATCACCAATGGTGGGACAGAGGACTTACCCATGGGGTTGGGGTAGGGTGGGGAAGCCTGTGTATTTGTGAGAATGCGGCATAAATCAAGGGCATAGCTTTCAATGAAGTCTGAGTGGCACATCAAATTTCAAACAGAACGTATTTTCAGTGGTGAACCATACCAAGCCAAGACGTTGTGGGCCATAGAGATGCAGGGATAGAGTGGCCTTCAGTCTCTACCCACCCAAGTGGCTGCTTTCTGTTAGGTACTTGGAATTCAGGACTGTGAGTCCCTCCAGCCTTTACTTGCCTCTACAGTTTATATGTTTAATAGGATGCTTTCATCCGTCCTGTGGCTGGGGCGCCATGACTATAGAGACCCCTGGGACTTAACCCTTCTTCCTTAATTCTTGCTTACCTTCAGGGAAAATAAGGATGGGCAATTTATTTTTATCATGAGCATGTTCGGACAGCCTGCAGGTAGAAAGGAGAGAGAGAGAGCATGTGTGTGTGTATCACTGAGAGGTACATGCCTGGCTGATCCAGAAGAAGATTCCAGCAGCCCCAGCAACCACCAAGCAAGCTCCTCAACTTCAAATCAGCCAGGTAGCCAAGTCTGTCACCAGTCAGAGCTGCAACTCCCCAGACCATACGCAGCACAACCCACAAGCCTTGCCTGCTGGGCATATGGAGCAGGGACAGATTGTGCACCCACCTTTTAGCCACCAGGTGGCGATCCTTCACCTCCGAGCGTTCAAACCAGACATGGGGACAAGCCTTGACCATGGCCCTCTGGATTACCCCCATGAGCCCCCCATGGACCTGGCCCACCTGAGGAACAGAAAAGAGGTCATAGGTCAGTCAGGGTGTGGGGGGAGACTTTGGTTCAGCAGCCTCCCATTAAGACAGCCATGCCAACATCAAGCAGCTCTACTTGCAGCGGAAGATACCTTTGTCTGTATAAAACTCTCCATCCCACAGGAATGCCAAGCGTTAAGGAAGGTGAGAATGTGGGACCTGACTGCTCCCCACCCATCATGGAATGTGGGAGACACCTGTCCTCCCTTTGTCCAAAAGCACAGGGTCCTCAGGGAGGGCTGCAGAGGAACACAGGCCTCTCTTGGCTAGGAAGCTCAGGAGTGTGCAAATAGCTGCAGCAGACCACCCAAGCACCCGACATTCTCCAGAGACCACCAAGGGCGCCAAAGGATTCCCCCATCTGCCTGCAGAGGAGCTCCCAAGGTTCAAGAAAAAGGCAGGAGCAGTGAGGATGCTCAAGGAGAGTTCAACCGGCCTCCACACTCCTATCTTAAGACTGTTCCTTTGGGTGGTGGGCACATCGTAGCAGCATGAACAGAACATGCTTCCTCCCCATGGCTGTTGGGAGGGGCACATTGACAGACTGGTTTAAAAACAACCCAGTGCCACCAATGCTGCCTGACAGAATTGGGCAATGGCCCTGATTTTTCAAAAACGAATCCAGTATTTTCAACAAAGGTTATGTTCAAGAACCTTCTGCTGCTACACAGTGATCCTTCCCCCCCCCCCCACACATGGTTCTCCATCCTCACCATAGCATAGTAACCATCACTGGCCAGAATTATGACATCAATCGGGGACGTGTGGTTAGCCACACAGATTCCTCCATTGCGGGGTCTGTTTTCCCTGAAGTTGGGAAAGAAAAAGAGATTAGCCAAAGAAAAAGAAAAGAAAAAGGCTGAAGCTCAAGCTCAGCCTGTCCTGGAAAAGCATTCAGCAGGGGGCCTCCTTCCATGTGTCCTTCTTCCCCCAATTTCTATCCTTAAGGAACAAGCAGCCTCAATGCCCTGCCACACAGATAATGGCACAGCTCACACACAGTAGATACAATCAGGTTTTTATGTGTTCTGAACTTAAAAAACAAACAAACCAACAATCCTGAAGTTCTGCGTCAAAGAAACCTCAGATCTATGACCCATATAAATTATATTAATTTGTGTCCCATGTTTGCACAATGTATTCTACATTGTGAATACATTGTGGCAAAAAAAATGAGAGGCACAAAAACAAGATGGGTGACACCTGGCTTGAGAGCAGTACATGTGAAAAGGATCTAGGAGTCTTGGTTGACCACAAACTTGACATGAGCCAACAGTGTGACGCGGCAGCTAAAAAAGCCAATGCAATTCTGGGCTGCATCAATAGGAGTATAGCATCTAGATCAAGGGAAGTAATAGTGCCACTGTATTCTGCTCTGGTCAGACCTCACCTGGAGTACTGTGTCCAGTTCTGGGCACCACAGTTCAAGAAGGACACGGACAAACTGGAACGTATCCAGAGGAGGGCAACCAAAATGGTCAAAGGCCTGGAAACGATGCCTTATGAGGAACGGCTAAGGGAGCTGGGCATGTTTAGCCTGGAGAAGAGCAGGTTAAGGGGTGATATGATAGCCATGTTCCAAAATATAAAAGGATGTCATATAGAGGAGGGAGAAAGGTTGTTTTCTGCTGCTCCAGAGAAGCGGACACGGAGCAATGGATCCAAACTACAAGAAAGAAGATTCCACCTAAACATTAGGAAGAACTTCCTGACAGTAAGAGGTGTTTGACAGTGGAATTTGCTGCCAAGGAGTGTGGTGGAGTCTCCTTCTTTGGAGGTCTTTAAGCAGAGGCTTGACAACCATATGTCAGGAGTGCTCTGATGGTGTTTCCTGCTTGGCAGGGGGTTGGACTCGATGGCCCTTGTGGTCTCTTCCAACTCGATGATTCTATGATTCTATGCTAAACATGTCATTCTTGGGGACAGTGGCAGATGACACTGATTATCCAGCTCAAATCTGGGTTTAAACCTGACTTTCAGAACTAAATAGGCCTTGGTTGCCCCTGTATCAGGGGAGTGCAGCTCTGTTACTATGACTCAATCTCTCGCTGGCTTTTGAGACCACTGACCATGGTATTCCCCTGAGACTGACTCTGTGCAATGGGCACAGGGGTTCTATTCCTCCCCATGAGAGGAGCACTTTAAGAGTGTTCATTCCCTGGCACCTGTGCTAGGGGATTCCACAGAGCACTATTTTGTAGCCAATGCTATGTGAAACCACTGGGAGCGGTCCTTAGGTGTTTTGGAGCACAGTGCCATTAGCACACGGAGGACATGCAGCCCTAGTTCTCCATAGCATCAGAATCAGGAGAAGCTGTGCAAGCTCTAGGCAAGCGTCTTTAAAAGCAGAGCAGGAGGAACCTGGGAAGTGTTGGGACAGCATCTTTGCTTATGAACACAGCTTATGAATGGTTGAACCATGTATCCAGTACTTAGCGCGGATACTGAGGCCGTGAGCCAGGACACAGAGAGTCATCAGGCACCATTACTTTTGACTTTCACATTTCTCTTGAAGACTTTCTAATGTCAACAGGCCTATGCAGTTGCTTAAAATGTCCCTTGAACAGCCAGTGATTTTAATAATAGCTTTGTTTTGCTTCTGCGTGTTTCAGTGTTGCTGTACAGATGTTTTGCTGATGCTTTATTTAAGAAGACATAAGGAGGAGCTGTAAAGGCACTGATCGTACCCTCTGACTATTGGGATTCTTGTTCAACCACCTTCCTGGCTTCTCACATTATCAGGCATTCTTTTTGCAGCCATAAGATCTAAAAACTTGTTCTCTCCTCTTTCTGTTTTTTTAAAATGAAAGCCACAGAAATGCAGCCAACACACAGGCCCCAGTCAACATTCCCCCTTTTCTGGGCATGTGTACTACAACTCCCCCCCCATCCCCTCCATACCGGTGGTGGTAGGTGATGATAGCTGTGAGAGCTCGCACACAGATCCGGTAGCACATCAGATGAACGTGCCTGCTCAGGAACTCTTTGCACCTAAAGGGCAAACACCTGATTAAAGTGAAAGTTGTTGTTGTGGCTATTCATTCATTCTCCACCCTTTTCCCTAATAGGTACTCAGAGTAGCTTGCAGATAAAATAGGAACAGCTAGAAAAAAGAAAATAACAACTACTGTATAAACCGTAAAAGAATGCTTAATATTAAATATTAAAACTATGTGCATATGTTTATTTTAAAAATCTATTAAAAACACACTATCACAACGGCTATAGCAGTGTTTCCCAACCGGTGTTCCGCGGCACACTACTGTGCCGTGAGACATTGGCTGGTGTGCCGTGGGAGGGAGGCGGGCGAGTCGGGCGGTGAGAGGCGGCGGCGACGAGGATCCGCGTCGAGCCGGGGGCGGCTCCGTGGTGGTGGTGCCGAGCGGCGGGGCAGCGCGTGCAAAAGGGAGGAGCGCGAGACAGCGGAGGAGGAGGAGGCCGGCATGTCCGGGCAGCAGCAGCAACAACAGCAGCAGCAACTCCCGGCGACGGCTCCTCAAGCCCCGCCGCCGCCCCCTCCTCCGCCCGCTATCGCCGCCACCACCACAACAGCCGCCGCCGCCTCAGTTGCCGCCGTCCCTCAGTCCCTCGCTCTGCTGCCTCCTCCCACCCCCAAAGCTTGGAGGTTCCCCGGCAAGGGGGAGGGAAAAAACTTTCACTTTCGTGCGTCCCTCCCGGCGTGACGCTGCGCGCTGACGTCACAGGGCGGGGCTTTAATGGTGGTGTGCCGCGAGATTTTTTTCAGTAAACAGGTGTGCCGTTGCCCAAAAAAGTTTGGGAAACACTGGGCTATAGCATAGAGTAACCATCTATGTCTAGGTGCCCCTGCTTTCCTCAAAATAGCACTTACAAACCTAAAGAAAAGAGGAAGACACACATCTCCAAATGGCCACATACCAGGCAACCTTTAGCGCCTCCCTCTGGAAGCAGCTGGCTTTCAAAATCACCAACCAGATAGGACTACATGAAGGAACAGGTGGCAGCATGGCTTAAAAAGAGAAAACCGCAGCCATCCTTTTCTTCTGATGATCCCCTGATGAGGAACGACTCCAAATCCAGACAGAAGGATCCTGCCATTTTCCTGGACTGGTGGCTTTGGTCAATGGACCCACTTTTAAGAAAGGGCTGGAGCCTGCCGTGTGAAGCCTGTGCAACAGCAGCCCTGTGGTGGGGGTGCTTCCTCACAAGTTGCTTTTTGCACAAGTTGCACACATGCAAAAAGAGGGAGATCTCAGGGAAGCCCCCTTTGGACTGGTGTGACTCAAGAGGGTTGGGGTGAAAGGCAGAAAGGCTAGCCTTCTGGATATACTGATAAGCTCTGACCTTTTAGTGAGAATGGCATCATCTTAACAGAGTTCTATTTCTCCTTTGCTCTGCCTTTTTTTTAAGATTCTTGCTCAGTTATTCAAATTTTCTTGAGATGCTGTGGGCAATTCCCCCTTCCCACCACCCAAATAGAGAAGAATACAAAAAAGTCTCGCCCACGTTTAATTGCCCGAGGGCAAAATGGTGATATGAAGGTTGAATCAGCAGAGCCTGACCAGAGAGACAAGAGCAGAAACAGGGAGTCCACATTTAAATCCATCAGTTTTCCTCTGATGTTTGCTCCTTAATCCCAGTACCCGAAGCAAGTTAAGAGTATTTCAGCACCTGTTGCCAGGTGGTGATCTTTGTAGGGGTCCACTATTGAGAACTCACCTTCCGTTGGGCAAATAACCCACCATGGTTGTGCCAGTCACCAAGAGGCTAATGCCAGTGAAAGCCAGAGCTACCCTGCAGGGGGCGGGGAGAGAGAGAGAGATGAGAACCCTGAGGAGGCAGGACCACCAACTGCACTGGTACCCCAGCCACTAACATAGTTCCACCATGGGGCAGGAACAACATGAAACACCCCCCCCAAGCTTTCATTCTGGAGCAAGTGGGGAGGTTCTTCCAGATGTTGCTCGGCTACACTCCCATCATCCCTAAGAACTACCCCTGCTGGCAGGAGCAGATGGGCATTGATGTCCAACACTGGCTGGAGGGCCACAGGTTCCCCATCCCTGGACCATAGGGAGCCCCGGTTGCGGTGGGGCCATCACCCAGCTCAGTCTTTCCCAGGCCCTACCTGAGTGGCAGGAGGAAGCAGTAGCGGATCAGGACGCCCAGGCCCCAGAGGACTGTGAGGCGCAGGCTGATGTAGTGGAAATTGTAGTTGGTCCTGCTCAGCAAGTTCCAAGACTGCAGCTCTTCGGCCGAGAAGCGCTTGGTCACCTCATCATCCATGATGGTCTCGATGCCCTTGCGGCAGAAGTAGAAGATGTCAGAGAGTTCAAACTCGGGGGCATCCAGGGCCTTGTTGCTACCACTCCGCCGGATCTCTTTGATCTCCTCCTCCAAGGAAGTGGGCTCCTTTGCAATGATCCCTGCAGCAGACACACAGTGAGGGGAACGAAACCCGCCACGCACCCCCTCCTCCCCCAGAGAGACGGCAGCAAGGCCTCTTACCATTCACATAGGGCTTATAAAGCGGGTGCTTCTTCTCTTTGGCCCCACGCTCAATCCTCAGCGTTGCCCACTGCAAGACAACAGAGTGGAAAAAGGAGAATCCTACCAATCACACGCAACTGACCTGGAACTCACTCCTGTGAAATGTGGCAAGAGACACTCGCACAGATGGCTTTCAAAACAGCTGGACAAGTTCAGGGAAGAGGATGGGTGGACCAACCACCAGAGTGAACACAGAGGAGGCTGGTCCATTAGGGTGAATGGGGAACTGTCCCACCAACTTCAGTCTGCTTTTAGCCACCCCTGGACCAGCCTGCCTACAAACCAAGTCAGCTTCCTCTTCCTCCATCACCACTGCCTCCATGTTGCCCTTGTGGAACTCGGCAAAGGAGAAGGATGGGGACAAAAGTAGACTGACTTGGCTCTGGCTCCCCCCTACTAGCTGCCTTCCTGCCTTCTGCCCTACAAATGGGCAACAGTCACATCTCCATTTAGTAGTTCACCTCTGAATACCAGATCTTGGAGATAAACAGGGGTGGCCACTGGCTTCATCACTCGCTTGTCAGCTTTCTGGATGCTTGGTTGTCTGTTGTTGGATGAGGAACAGGACAATGGGCCCTTCGTCTGCTCCAGGAAGCTCTCTCTTAGGTGTGCAGGAAAGCAACCCCCAGCAGCCTAAGCTGGTAAGACTGCAAGTGGCTGGGATAGAACCTCGGAAAGCCACTATGAATCAGGGTGGGCACCACCAGGCTAGGAGGAGCAGCGACTTAGAGGAGAATGAACAGGACACAAGGCTGCTTTGCCTAGTGGGGTTTGTTGAGCTCCCTGCTCCGACAAGGGCAGACCTGGCCCCTCATAATAAACAAAGGCCTGTCTCACAGGCAAACAGGATGCTTTCACTGGTTGCTGGTTTAATCTGGTTGTGGATGGCTAGGTTGCAGTGCCTGGTTTGTATTGCCTGTTTTACTGATGGCAATTGAAATGCTAGTGTTGCTTACTGATGCTTGTCATCTTTCTTTCTTTTTGGTAGCCTGCTTCAGATGCTGTCCTCTCAGAAAAATACAGCCCATGAAACACTTAAAATAAATAAATATATCCGAATCAAATTCTGGGAAGGATGGGACTGGAAAAACAATCTGTGGACCTGGATCATAACAATAGCAGCCTGTGGAGGCTTCCAGCCCACAAAGCGGGAGGCCTGAAAAATAGGAAAGGGCTGGTCCAGTCAAAGCTTTTCCAAAGCACCGTATTGGCCCGAAAATAAGCCGCACCTAAATATAAGCCGCAGCTTTTAAATTGGAGCGGGGGGGGGGATACCTGAATATAAGTGGTTCCCTTCCTTGCTGCTCCTGGCTGCATACTGGGTGTGTGTGTGTGTGTGTGTGTGTGTGTGTGCTCGTGTGTGTTGCATTGTCAGCAGCCTTTCCCCTTCCTCGCTCGTTCCCTTCCCGGACTCCCACGCTCCTGGCTGCATACCGTAAGGTCGTGAATATAAGCCGCACTTTAACTTTTCACGGTTAGAATTTGGGGGGAAGTGCAGCTTTATTCAGGTCAGTATGGTACTTGTTGAAATAAAAAAGCAAATCCTTGGAAGTTCAGGAAAGGGAAAACCATACCTGCACACACATCCTTTCTCCAGCTGACTTCCAAGTTACATGAGGAACAGCAAGAAGCCAGCTTAACCCAGTCAGGGCCAGAGCTCTGCTTGTTGCCTAATGCCCTTGCCAGATTTTGCCTACTTGACCTCTGGAACTGACATGAAGCAGACAGCTGGTTGCGGCAGAAGATGCACGTCAACGTGGCTCATGCAGGGACACCACATCCTCTTTGGCAGATTGATGCAAAACGGGAAGTGCCGCCCTGCCCTGCCCCTGCTCCTGCCCACTCACCACCCCCTGCCCATACCTGCAAACGCAGCCACATGCGCTGCTGGGCCCCGCCAATTTCAAACAAGATTGGGCTGGTTTTTGGTGAGATCTTGTTCAAAATGGCTGCAGTCTTGCCTGAAATTGGCGTTGTTGGTGGCAGTGCTTCATCATCACTGACGGAGGCAGTGGGGCACCCCCGGGAGTGCCGCCTGGGGGGCTTCTGCCACCTGAGGCAGTGGCCTCACCCTGCCCAATTGCTGGGCCAGTTCTGGGTTCACGCAACCTAGCCAGGCAAAGTTCTCCCTGCCCTGCCACCTCCAGTGCTCCTAATTTTCTGCCCCAACCAGCCACAGAACAAGAAACAACCCTGGGCAGCTTTTCAAGTGATTGCCTGAAGCCAGCCTCATTTCCCCCTTATGCCCAGGTCAGCCTCTCCCCTCCAAGGCACCATATACCCACAACTGGACTCCTGGTTGCCTTCTGTTCCTCCTCCCTGCTGCACTGGTACACAGCTAAGGACTAAAATATTCAGGGCACTAAACTTGCACCACAGGCCCACACTCCTCCTCGATCAACAGGCTTTTTCTCCACCAAAGTCCAGTGGAGGAAGCACACAACCATCTCTCAGGCTGAGAACACTGCAGCATTTCTTGGTATGGTTCTGAAATGAGGATTCTAAAACTGGTTAAGATATGCTTCTCAGAGTTCAGAAGAGCCTGGTAGATGAAGGGAACGCAGTGGATGCAGCCTACCTTGATTTCAGCAAGGCATTCAACAAGGTGCCCCATGATATTCTTGTAAAGAAGCTGGTAAAATGCGGTCTTGACTATGCTACCACTCAGTGGATTTGTAACTGGCTGACTGACCAAACCCAAAGGGTGCTCATCAATGGTTCCTCTTCATCCTGGAGAAGAGTGACTAGTGGGGTGCCACAGGGTTCTGTCTTGGGCCCGGTCTTATTCAACATCTTTATCAACGACTTGGATGATGGACTCAAGGGCATCCTGATCAAATTTGCAGATGACACCAAACTGGGAGGGGTGGCTAACACCCCAGAGGACAGGATCACACTTCAAAACGACCTTGACAGATTAGAGAACTGGGCCAAAACAAACAAGATGAATTTTAACAGGGAGAAATGTAAAGTATTGCACTTGGGCAAAAAAAATGAGAGGCACCAATACAAGATGGGTGACACCTGGCTTGAGAGCAGTACATGTGAAAAGGATCTAGGAGTCTTGGTTGACCACAAACTTGACATGAGCCAACAGTGTGACGCGGCAGCTAAAAAAGCCAATGCAATTCTGGGCTGCATCAATAGGAGTATAGCATCTAGATCAAGGGAAGTAATAGTGCCACTGTATTCTGCTCTGGTCAGACCTCACCTGGAGTACTGTGTCCAGTTCTGGGCACCACAGTTCAAGAAGGACACGGACAAACTGGAACGTATCCAGAGGAGGGCAACCAAAATGGTCAAAGGCCTGGAAACGATGCCTTATGAGGAACGGCTAAGGGAGCTGGGCATGTTTAGCCTGGAGAAGAGGAGGTTAAGGGGTGATATGATAGCCATGTTCAAATATATAAAAGGATGTCACATAGAGGAGGGAGAAAGGTTGTTTTCTGCTGCTCCAGAGAAGCGGACATGGAGCAATGGATCCAAACTACAAGAAAGAAGATTCCACCTAAACATTAGGAAGAACTTCCTGACAGTAAGAGGTGTTTGACAGTGGAATTTGCTGCCAAGGAGTGTGGTGGAGTCTCCTGCTTTGGAGGTCTTTAAGCAGAGGCTTGACAACCATATGTCAGGAGTGCTCTGATGGTGTTTCCTGCTTGGCAGGGGGTTGGACTCGATGGCCCTTGTGGTCTCTTCCAACTCTATGATTCTATGAGTCTGCCCAAAGCTTCCTCACTGAAATGAAGAGAAAGCTACAAAAGTGACCCTCATGCACTGAGCCCACAATTAAGCAATTCAGAACAGGGTATGCAATTGGACATGCCACTCTCTTTGAACCCCTCACTTCTAAACATGTTTAAAAAGACATTTAAGAGCATCTGTTGTGTGCGCCTGTTACCAACTCGGGTGAAATTGAGCTCAAATGATGATGATGTGGTCTACTGCAGAACACTTTGATTTGAAATTGCTTTAGAAATAGTAAATGTAATGCTGAAACCAGCTGACAGAAGGGCTGGAGAGAGACAAGAAGAGAAGGAGAGAGGAGGGTGTGCTGGAACCCTCAGCATGTTTCCTAGATGGAGCTAAGGATACCCTGTGCCAGCCCAGCACTTAAGAGCCTGGCAGAATTAATGATCAGAAAGAGAACTGGAGCACAAAGGCCCACGGTGTGCATTTAGGTTCCAGGAGATGTGGACCTCAGGGAAACAAAAAAATTTATGCAGAGCAGAGGCACTTTCATTGACTGCTCTTCTCTCAATTGCTAAACTCAACATGCTATATGATTTGCTTACGCGAGCACAGTTGCTCACACAGCTGCCCATCACGAGCAGACTGGGGCGGGGGGGGGGTTCTGCCTCCCAAACCAATCACAGCCCATATAGAAAGTGATCTGGACGGTGTCAGAGGGGAGCTTGTGCCCACTCCTCCTTAGGGAGACCCTTTTGTGCAAGGTGGTCCACAAAGCCCACTCTTAAAACTCTAGAAAAACTGACGGCCGTGCTAACGGACTCTTTGACCCTGCCCTCTGATCTGGAAACTCTCTCCCCTTGCCGATGCATGGGGAAACTTTGTAGTTACTTATTTAGTAGCACTTTGCACCTGCTCAGGGTCATCTTCGTTGACTCCAACGTCATACGTTCCAGGGCTAAGTCTTGGCATTGACAACAGCTGCTAGAGCCAGCCCTAGAGCAAATAAAGCCTTGCCTGAACATTGATTGCAAAGCCCGCTGCTGTCAAAAAGCTCTGAGTCACCCTGACTGCTGACACATCCCATCCAGTGGAGGGTATTAATTCTTGCTGCCTTCCACTCACAGCAACATCAGGAATTTTGACTCACCTGGAATATCTGCAGCAGGGTTCTCATGTAAAGGCGGCGGATGCCAAAGGAAACTCCAAAAATGGCTGGCACAATGATGAAAACCAAGAGCAGAGTGAAGAGTACGGTCAGGGAAATGCCCAGCAGGTTAACCACCAAGCTATCAAAGGGCAGTAGTAGAAACATGGCGAGCAGCAGGCAAGGCGAGTGTCCTGTGGGATCCTGAGGCAGGCAGAGAGAGGATGCCTGGGCAGTCAGCCAGTTCTTGTGTCAACCAGTGGCAACTTTGTGTGTGCAGAAGGTCCCTGGCATTTCACAGGTGCCATTTCAAAGTTCACACCCTTCCTCCAACAGTTGTGGGGTGGTGAGGAACCCCCATGATCCAGTCCGGAAACAGGCAACAGAGCAAAGAGAAATGGCAAAGGCTTAAGAGTACGAAGGTCACACCAGGAGTGCCACAGCGAAGTGCACCAAGAGCAAGGAGAGATGTGCTCGGGAGCAGCTCCCAGGAAGCTGCGAGGATGAAGCCCCTCTGAGCTGTCAAGGGCTTGAAACGTCTCTTTGCCAGGCTGAGGTGAGCTCCTTTTCTTGCCCAGCATTAGGAGGAAAGCCTGGTGGGCTACAGAGCTAGAGCTCTTGCCACTGAGACACAAGGGCCAGCTCCGAATCTCTCATGGAGTCTGCAGCAAGTGTCATTCCAAGGGCGCCTGGGATCAAGTCACAGCTGGCAAGTGCTTCCTCTGCTTTGGAAGATGCTCTGTGAGACTGCAGCATTCACAGGTCTCAAACACTAGGGGAGGAAAGAGAAAGGGTCAGGCACACCATGTCACTGAAATATCAGAAGAGGAGAGGGGAACGTAAGATAAGGGGAACAGAGTTACCAGTTCCAGGACAGAAGCGAAGGGGAAGGATCAACTCATCCTGCCAGTCAGATCTGTGTATTGTTGACAAAGTCCACTAAAGTTACTACAGTGGTACCTCTGGTTGCAAATAGGATCCATTCCAGAGGCCTGTTCGCAACATGAAAAGAGTGCAACCCGCAGCGGCGCGTCTGCACACGTGCGGGTTGTGATCCGCTGCTTCTGCACATGTGTGTGACGTCATTTTGCGCTTCTGCGCATGTGCGAGCGGCGAAACCCAGAAGTAACCTTTCTAGTACTTCCGGGTCGCTGCGGGATGTAACCTGAAAGAACATAACATGAAGTGGACATAACATGAGTTATGACTGTAGTCCACAAACACTGCTCCCAGCTTGTCTGATTTGTGGTCATAAGAGGAAATGAATAAGACCTAACTATTGGACAACTTCCCTGCCTAGTTGGCTACAGGTGATTCTGACTGGCGGGGGTAACCAAGCAAGAAGCGATTTACAAGCCTAGCACATTAACATGCAACTATTTTCAAAATGAAAGCAGTAACCTGTGAAGAGGGACAGAATGTGTTCTGAAATGGAACATGTTCTACTTCTTTATTTTCCCATGGGTGTGTGTGTGTGAGTGAGTGAGAGAATATTTCCTTTTTCTAAAATTGAACTGTTTCACAAAATAAGTAAGTAACTTAATGAATGGAGACAACGTTTATTTAAAAAAGACTGCTGTAGCACACAGGATGCATCTGACAAAATGGGTGTGAGTCCATGAAAGCTTATCCCATAATACAACTGTTAGCTTTTAAGGCACCACAAGATTCTTTCCTGAAAATACTTACTTATTTATTTATTTATTTATTTATTTATTTGTACATTAATGACACACACAGAGATGTTCTAAATACAGGAGTCCAAAGTGTCTAAAATTGTAAAACATATCTATAAAAGCAATTAAACAATACTATATCATTTGTAACACTAGAGAGGTCAGCCATCAGCCTTTCCCAAAGAGCCAGGTTTTAATTAGCTGGCAAAATGAAAATAATAATAATAATAATAATAATAATAATAATAATAATAATAATAATTTATACCCCGCCCTCCCCAGCCAAGACCGGGCTCAGGGTGGCTAACAACAAATAATAAAAACAAGTTGATTAAAATACAATTTAAAAGATTAAGATACAACATTAAAACAATTAGGGAGCAATCTCTTCATAGGAGGAGAAAGGAAAAAGAAAGAGGGGGAGGGAATCAAACTGATTCTGAGCCAAAGGCCAAGTGGAACAACTCTGTCTTACAGGCCCTGCAAAAAGAGATCAGATCCCACAGGGCCCTGGTCTCAAGAGACAGAGCATTCCATCGCAGGAGCCAGTGTTGAAAAGGCCCTGGCTCTGGTTGAAGCTAATCTAACTTCCTTAGGGCCCGGGACCTCTAGGGTGTTGCTATATATGGACCTTAAGGTCCTCCGTGGGGCATACCAGGAGAGGCGGTCCCGTAGGTACGAGGGTTCTAGGCTGTGAAGGGCTTTAAAGGTCAAAACCAGCACCTTAAATCTGACCCTGTACTCCACCGGGAGCCAGTGCAGCTGGAAAAGCACTGGGTGAATATGCTCCCATGGCAGAGACCCCGTGAGGAGCCTCGCTGCAGCATTCTGCACCCGCTGGAGTTTCAGGGACAGCTTCAAGGGCAGCCCCGCGTAGAGCGAATTACAGTAGTCAAGCCTGGAGGTGACCATCGCATGGATCACTGTGGCCAGGTCAGGGTGGGAAAGGTAAGGGACCAACTGCTTGATGCAGCGAATGTCGCCTTGGCTGCTGTTGTAATGTGCGTCTCCATGGAAAGGGAGGCGTCAGGGGTTACACCCAACCTCTTAACAGAAGGCAATGGCACTAATTGGGCCCCCGCAAGAGAATGGAGTTGGTCCCTCATCCCCATACCATCCCGACCCAGCCAGAGGACCTCTGTCTTTGAAGGATTTAGTTTCAATCGGCTCCCACGAAACCATCCAGCCACAGCTTCCAAACATCTGGTCAGTGTGTCAGGGATCGAGTCGATATGGCCATCCATCAGCAGATAGAGCTGAGTGTCATCAGCATTTTGGTGACAACCCAGCCCAAAGCTCCGGATAATCTGGGCAAGGGGGCGCATAAAGATGTTAAAAAGCACTGGGGAGAGGATTGAGCCCTGTGGCATTCCACACACCAAGGGGTGGCGCGACATCTCCCTCCTTCCCATATAGCATGGGAAGCCCCATGGACTTCCTTGGAAAGGGCTTTCCAAAGCATTGGTACCATAACGCAAAAGGATCTGCTTCCCAAACTCACCCCCTGCCTGTACTTCAGTGGTGGCAGATGAGCAGGACTTCAGGAGCTGATCCTTGTCAGGGCAGATGAGCCAATGTCCCTTAAGGTACCTGAGTCCTCAGTCATTTAAGTGGAGTCTTAGCACTTGAACTGGGCCAACAATGTCACAAATTGATCATTTTCAAAGCTGTAATCAAGATTTTTCAGGTTACTGTCCTTCGGGTTAGGATGCAATTAGGAAGGCACAGACCTGCCTCTTGGAATCAGGCAGCCACCTTCGCTGTCTTCCTTTTGGAGCCTGCTGAAGTCATTCGTATTTAGACAAGCCTCCCAGGTGTCTAGAAAGCTTGTATGAGTTTTAATTTGTTTAGTCTATTTTACTTTGGCTTTAATTTTCTGTTTGTCTTAAATTATGGTGTAATTTTTTTAGGGATAATTTTATTGTTTTATCTTTCTGTAAACCACTTTGGAGTTTTTTCTACAATCAAACAGTAAAATTTATGAATAAATGAATAAATACAGAGGCAGGCAGATAGACAAATACCACATGCATACATATATATAACCCCAACATGCTAAATCAGATGCTAGCTGAATTAGGGCATTATAAAATTTCCGAGTCAGACTCTTCCAGAATACCTGGAATGTATTGTAATGGCTGTAGCATGCATCTGAAAGGCTTGGCCATTCTGAATCTAAGGGAGCACTTGATTGTGTTATACTGCTGAAGCAAAGAGGTAGCAGGGGTCAGCAAACTTTTTCAGCAGGGGGCCGGTTCACTGTCCCTCAGACCTTGTGGGGTGCTGGCCTATATTTTTTTTTTGGGGGGGTGAACGAATTCCTATGCCCCACAAATAACCCAGAGATGCATTTTAAATAAAAGGACACATGTAAAAACACACTGATTGTGATTTAGAAGGCGATGGGGCCACATCCGGCCCCTGGGCCTCAGTTTGCCTACCCATGAGGAAGATGGACCTGCTTGAATGGGAGACCACTGGGAGACCCAGGAAAGCCTCTTTAACCTCTCTGAAAAAGCAGAGTGTAACAAACACTAATTAAAAACACTATTACTCTAGCCCAGGTATCTGCCCATCAGCACTTGCAACATCAACTAAGCCTAGAGGCATGATGGAGATGCTACAACTCTCTCTCTCTCTATGTGAATTACTATATTTTAATATTTTGCTTGAAGCTGCCCAGAGTGGCTGGGAAAACCCATCCAGATGGGCAGGGAATGAATGAATGAATGAATAAATAAATAAATAAATAAATAAATAAAGTGGTGCCTCTAGTTATGAACTTAATTTGTTCTGGAGGTCCGTTCTTAACCTGAAACTGTTCTTAACTAGAGGCATGCTTTCGCTAATGGGACCTCTTGCTGCCGCTGGCACACCATTTCCGTTCTCATCTGGGGCAAAGTTCTCAACTCGAGGTAACTCTTCCAGGTTAGTGGAGTTTGTAACCTGAAGCGTTTGTAACTTGTGGTACCAGTGTATATAAAACCCCTGACCAACTCTCCCATTTGCCCAGGTCCCACCCTGGCGGAAGCTAAGGACACAGAAGACCCCCGTCCCAGTCAGTTTGAACTGACTGAGTAGCTATTTACACCGAATCCAAAGCCCTGCCAAGGCCACAGACTCTCTTTCCAAAATTTGGAAACAGTCAAACAGTACTTTGCTGCTCACTCAGAATTTTACTCACAGAAGCTGAATAGAAGTCACAGAGGGAGGTGGTGAAGAAGCGGAGCTTTAGCCCAGGAGACTGTTTATTAAGCAACATCCAATGGAATGGAAGAGCAGTCAAGAGCATGTACACGCAGCTGGGGTGTGTAATCTTTGCAAAATGTTCCAAGAGATTCCATGGTTCACGCTGGGAATGACGAAATGGCTTCCTCCATGTGGGAAGCAACATATCAGAGTCAAGAGAAATCACTGCCTGAGGGCATCAGCCTGATTCTAAGTAATTGGCAGTGGTATAAAGCCATTTGTATGTTTCCCAAACTGATTGACTAGAAATGTGCACCTGATACAAATAAGCAGGAAAGCTGACTCAAAATTATTTTGACTGAAATATGTTAATCACAACATCATCAGAACGTTGTGGTCCCCAAGAAAAGAAAGAATCAAGAGTGGGTAAACTTCCAGAGACATCAAGTTTCACTGTCCCAGAAAATCTGCATAGCAGATTTTCAAGAACAGAACTCTTCAGCAGGCAGGTCTCAGAAGCATTCTGTGCAATTCAAAAACTCTGCCATATACAAAGCAGGGAAAGGAAGCAAAGCAAGAGCAGACAAGAGCAGGATGTGACAGTGATTAAACTCAGACATATTCACTTCCATCACAATTTTGGCTTGCAGAGCTGGAAACATTTTCTCACTGGTAATTGTAGACTTAAACAGCAATGCTTGCTACCTAGATTCCTGTTGTTGTTTTACATCACTATCTGAAATATGCAGTGGTATCAAAATAGGTTCTGTTTCAAGTAATCTTCCTTCCAGATTGCATTGCTCAGGGCTCAATAAAATAATTCCATTTATCATCAAATAACCACAAATACATATCATTGTTGTACTACACAACTGTGGCAGATAAGAGATAGCCTACAAAGTTCTCCCCATCATGCTCATTAAGGGAAGCAAGGGAAGTGGCCAATGAAATTGAAACCTCAACGGATCATATTAGCGGTCCCTAACGAGTGAGGCAGCAGTGATATTATATCAACATGCTCACGTTTGTGACAATTAACCTATGGAGTTCAGTACCGTCAAATGGGACGACATGCACTGGCTTTAAAAGAGAATGGTTTATTATTCATTTATTTTAAGTATCTAACATTTTCACAGAGTGGTTTACATGAACATTTTCCCACAATAAGAACCAGCAACTATTTAAATAATAAAACAGAAAAGACAACTGTTTCCTTTGGAGAAGTTGCTGCAACTTCTTCTCGGCTTCCCTGAGAGCAAGATGCTTGAAGAGCCTCTGTGGTGGCAGGTGTGGGGTGGCTCCCAAGCTCTTATTTGCTTATTATGCTCAAAGGGATTAGATTAGCCTCCAGAGAGTGAGCAATGGTAACCAAATAGAAGGGATAATAAATAGCAAGATGGAAGATGAAAAAATATGTTTTAATAATTCCAGTGGCACCTTTAAAGATCAACTAAATATAAGCTTTTAAGGTATGAGCTTTCGTGTGTAAACAGAAGGGGAACCTCTGGCCCTGCAGATGCTGCTGAACTACAACTCCCATCATCCCTGGCCATTGCCCATGCTTGCCGGGGCTAATGGGAATTGTAGTTTAACAACAACTGGAGTGCCAGGCCATACAAACAGGAAAAGGGCATCAGGTGTCTGTCCTGCTTGTGAGCATTCAGAACATCTGTCAGACCACAGTTGTAAACAGATTGGTAGACTAGGGGCACCATAGATCTGATCTAGCAAGACAATTCATATATACAACAAACTAACCATTATTTGGAGCAAGAGACATTCAAACAGGAAAACCATTCCCTTATTTTAAGTTTTCCCACCTGTCCATAAGCTTTTTTTCTAATAGGTCCCTTAAGAACACTGTATAAGATTTAGATAGTGCTTTTTGCAATGCTCCCCATGGACATGCTAATGCTCTACTGGCAGGGGAACCAGAAGCAGAACCTCAGGAGCCAGAGGGAAATGAAGGACACCTATGGGAGAATATGGTCCTTCAAGTAAAGGTAAAGGGACCCCTGACCGTTTAGGTCCAGTCGGGGACGGCTCTGGGGTTGCAGCGCTCATCTCGCTTTACTGGCTGAGGTACAGATTCCGGGTCACGTGGCCAGCATGACTAAGCCGCTTCTGGTGAACCAGAGCAGAGCACGGAAACGCCGTTTACCTTCCTGCCAGAGTGGTAACCATTCATCTACTTGCACTGCATGCTTTCGAACTGCTAGGTTGGCAGGAGCAGGGTCCGAGCAATGGGATCTCGGGGATTCGAACCGCCAACCTTCTGATCGGCAAACCCTAGGCTCTGTGGTTTAACCCACAGCACCACCCGTGTCCCAGTCCTTCAAGTACCCAGGTCCAAATTAAAAGGGAGGACTCAATGGCACTATTGCCCGGGGGGGGGGTGGCACACTTGCTTTCTGCCCCTAGTGACCAAGCAATTAAGAATCAAGCTTGTTCTTTCTGCACAGGCCCATCCTGGATCTTGGTTAAGCTCTGGTGCAAGGCAGCATAGAGAACTGACTTCTGAAAATATACATATTTTATATGTGTCAAAAATCTGCATGGGTTTTTCTTTAGAAAAAACCCCCCTGCAAGAGCTGCCAAGAAAGGAATTGAAAATATGTGAGGCATTTCACTGAAAAACTAGATGGATAAGGCAGCACCAAAAATTTCAGCCCCCCCCCCCCAGCTCTGGGCAGCACTAAGCAAGATGAGCTCCAAAAAAATATTATATGGCACATATCAACACCTCCTTCCCTGCTTATCTGTTCCATTTGGACTCCATATGCCTTTTGTCTTCCTTTTAAAAATAAAATAAATAAAATCCACGTATTACTGTCAAAAACCAAGGTGTTAACCTGGGAAGCTCCCTCTTTCCTCTCTTCCAGCATGATGGTGAGGGCTCGTCCAGAAAACTCCAGAATGAGAAAACTAAGGAGTTATCCTTATGCTATAATCCTTACCCCACTTACCTGGGAGTAAGCCCAATAAGTTCAATAGGACTTACTTCTGAACAGATATGGCAAGGATTGCAGTCTTTAGTTTTCTAACTCTGGGGTTTTGTGGACAAGCCACCAGTCAGATGCAGCAGAACAGACTTCAGCAGAACTATAACCATGATTGCCAACTTGCCCCTGGGGCCGCGGGTGGCATGCAGCGTGCATGGCCCTGGGACTAACATTTGTGGGTGCCTGGCCCTTTCATGGGGCATTTTGTGTGTGCTCGGGCACCCAGGGAGTTGGGACCTATGACTATCACAACATTATCTTCTAAAAAGACCACCTTCAAGGCTGCCTCAAATGAATTCCTTAGAATTTTGGAGTTTATGAGGAGAGGCAGATATGCTTTGGGGAAACTCCATACAGTGGTACCTCAGGTTAAGTACTTAATTTGTCCCGGAGGTCTGTTCTTAACCTGAAATTGTTCTTAACCTGAAGCACCACTTTAGCTAATGGGGCCTCCCGCTGCTGCTGCGCCGCTGCTGCGTGATTTCTGTTCTCATCCTGAAGCAGAGTTCTTACTATTTCTGGGTTAGCGGAGTCTGTAACCTGAAGCGTATGTAACCTGAAGCATATGTAACCTGAAGCATATGTAACCCAAGGTACCACTGTATTCTGGGCTAAACCTCAGTGGAATTCAGGGAACCTGATGAACAGCACAGTCCTATGCAGAGGTCCCACAAAGCTCAGTGGATTTATTTCCTTGTAGAGTTTAGGACTGCAGCCTTAAAAGCCTTAAATAATTTCCTTCACCTCTAGCATTCCTTGGAATCCAGTTTTGGACATCTGCACCTGCCATTTCCCATGTTGCTTTCTGTGGGCTCTTAATGTTCAGCTACTGCAATGACCTAACTTTAACCAAAGGAAGTCCTTGTTTGAGTAGCTGTCTGAATTATTACATTGCAAAGTCTAGTTTTAATTCTTCTGGTAAAAGCAAAGTCAGATCCTCCTTGTTTCTGTGACCTCCAAGGTACTATCCTGGTATGCAGTCACATTAAATCAAGTAAAAGCCAACTTTCGTTAATATAAACAAACCACAAACAGTAACCAAGACTTGTTCTTGGCTGACCTCTCATGGTTTGCTTAGAGGACAACAAACATCAGGGATATTATGGCAAGGCAGACTATAGCCTGTTCCCCGGCAGCAGGGGAAGAGCAGAGCAAGAACTTTTCAGCAGAGGCACAAGCACATGGTTCACTTGCATCAATTCAGTTTCCTCTTAGCTATGGCTTCAAGTGATATATGAACTGGGTCAGTGTGTGAGGCAGGATGCTGGATAGGTCTTTGGGTCTGATCCATCAAGGCCCGTCTTATGTTCCTGTTTAGAAGAGTCAACTGACTGGTTTGGGACCAAGGGTCAATTTAAGCAAGAGGCTTCCCGACTATCTACTTTAACAGAGACCTTTCCAGCCTAACTGGTTTGCTAATGGACACTCATACATCTGCCATGGAACTTGCATGTATTGCAGGATGTCTGCCTTGCCAAGAGGCCGTGTGAACTGCCAGGGGGCCTATCCATGCACTGCAACTGCCCAAAGCAGCAGATTGGTAGGAATGGGAAGCTATCTTCCAAGGAAGCTTTTTGCTGGTGATAGGACTTCCCTGTGTTTTGATCATGGGCTACTTCTGGACTTTGTCTCTCATTGTATCTGTGTTTTGCCATGGGACTGTGACCAGACCTTCCATTTTGGATAGCTGCTGTAAGTGGATGTGGGGCTGCTAGGTTTGGTTTCATCTGAAGCAGGAGAGCAACCAATTGCACTGAAATCCTAAGGACACTTATTGGGGAATACTGAACACAGTGGAATGCTACTTCCAAATAATTATTCATAGGTTTTAGCTGTCAAGTTACTTGTCTGACTCGATATTCCTTTAGGAAAAGCTTACCAAGCCCCCAATGACTTACAGACATGTACTTCAGCCTTTCAGGGAAGGGAGGGTTGTTGTTGTTTTTTTTTTTTTTTACAATGCTCTCAACTATGGATTGAAATCTAGGACCACTGGGGAACTATAACCCCTGCCTCCTTGGAAGAACATATTATTATTAATTATTATAATGCAGGGCGTTGTTTAAGATTGGCCCAAGACCTGAAGATGTTGAGAACTTCATAGGGTGGTGTGTCCATTTGCACACATGCAAATGGAGTATCTTCAATAAATCTCCAAACATCATCCTCATTCCCACAGTTTGTAGGTAAAGAACATCTACCATGGTGCACATGCAAATGTAAGTGCACAAATCATTAAAAAATGTGGATTCCCTGACCACGCTTGCTACCTAGGCCTCATGCAACTTAAAAATGTATTATCATTTTCCTGCAGTCAACAAGTGCCTGGCATTTACTTTAACACATTTTATACATAAGCACATCTATATAATGAGGCTGTCACCTGATTAAACAGTTGTTCAGAAAAAGTATGATTGTTTTATCCAGTTTTTAAGTGATGCACACATGTCACAGCAGGCATCACCTTAGAAGCAGCATTATCTGCTAAGTGTGAGAGAATCCTCCTTGCTGCCAGTAGATTTTGGAAATGCTTGTTTCTTTGAAAGCACCACAACCAACCTGCTCCCCAGTGACTTGCAGGCATCTCACACGCTCACAATCCACTTAAATTAAGCCACTGTGAAGCCATAGCTCAGCAACAGAGCCTTGAAAGCAGAAGGTCCTGGGTTCAATCCCAGGCATCTCAGGGTAGGGCTGGGAGACTCGTGCCTGAAATCCTGGAGAGCTGCTGTCAGTCAGTGAATATTGTCCGAGAATACTGAGCTAGATGGACCAATGGTCGACCCACTGATTTTACTGAGAGGAAAGTATGAGCTACAATTGTCCTCAAAATAAGCCACACTGAGCTCAGTGGAGCTTCCTTCTGAGTTGATATGCACAAAATTGTGTTGTAGAGCCACATTCATACACACACTTCCCTGGGAGTAAGTTCACTAAAAATGGTGAGAATTACTTATCAGTAAACAACATATTTATTCCTTAGAAGGACTTGTGTCCTGCCTTTCTGGTCCAAACTTTGAACTGCTAGAAATGGCTAACAAAATATATTTTAAAATGCAACTCTAAAATACAAAAGCTGTGTACAATTAGGCTGCAAATATTTTCCACACTAATTAAGTAGACTCTGAAGCACTTAACTCTGATTGTGGTGTACCTGTAATTATTTGTGTATATTGTAACAAGTACAGCCTGCAACAAAAAGGTGTAACAACTAGTGTTTTCCAGTTCCTTGTTTGAGTCAGACATCCGCTATATATAATAATAATAATAATACAGTAGTGCCCCGCAAGACGAATGCCTCGCAAGACAAAAAACTCGCTAGACGAAAGGTTTTTTCGTCCGCGATTTGCCTCGCAAGACGAATTCCCCTATGGGCTTGCTTCGCAAGACGAAAGCCCATAGGGAAATCTCCGGGGACCTCTTTTAAATGCTAGCGGTGGGGAGCAAAGCCTTTCCCCCCCCTCCGGCCTTCAGAAGAGGTCCAGGAAGGCTGGCGGGGACCAAAAGGCTTTGCTCCCCAGGGCCAGCATTTTAAAAGCAGTCCGGGATAGCAGGGAAGCGCTTCCTGCTATCCCGGACGGCTTTTGAAGGCAGGAGAGATCCGCGAAGCCTGGGCGCGCTGCGCGCAGGCTTCGGCATGCCAGCAAGTCTCCGCCAGCAGCGGCAGAGCTGCCGCTGCTGGCAGAGAGATCCGCGAAGCCTGGGCGCGCTGCGCACAGGCTTCGGGATGCCGGCAAGTCTCCGCCAGCAGCGGCAGAGCTGCCGCTGCTGGCAGAGAGATCCGCGAAGCCTGGGCGCGCTGCGCACAGGCTTCGGGATGCCGGCAAGTCTCCGCCAGCAGCGGCAGAGCTGCCGCTGCTGGCAGAGAGATCCGCGAAGCCTGGGCGCGCTGCGCACAGGCTTCGGGATGCCGGCAGGTCTCCGCCAGCAGCGGCAGAGCTGCCGCTGCTGGCAGAGAGATCCGCGAAGCCTGGGCGCGCTGCGCACAGGCTTCGGGATGCCGGCAGGTCTCCGCCAGCAGCGGCAGAGCTGCCGCTGCTGGCAGAGAGATCCGCGAAGCCTGGGCGCGCTGCGCACAGGCTTCGGGATGCCGGCAAGTCTCCGCCAGCAGCGGCAGAGCTGCCGCTGCTGGCAGAGAGATCCGCGAAGCCTGGGCGCGCTGCGCACAGGCTTCGGGATGCCGGCAAGTCTCCGCCAGCAGCGGCAGAGCTGCCGCTGCTGGCAGAGAGATCCGCGAAGCCTGGGCGCGCTGCGCACAGGCTTCGGGATGCCGGCAAGTCTCCGCCAGCAGCGGCAGAGCTGCCGCTGCTGGCAGAGAGATCCGCGAAGCCTGGGCGCGCTGCGCACAGGCTTCGGGATGCCGGCAAGTCTCCGCCAGCAGCGGCAGAGCTGCCGCTGCTGGCAGAGAGATCCGCGAAGCCTGGGCGCGCTGCGCACAGGCTTCGGGATGCCGGCAAGTCTCCGCCAGCAGCGGCAGAGCTGCCGCTGCTGGCAGAGAGATCCGCGAAGCCTGGGCGCGCTGCGCACAGGCTTCGGGATGCCGGCAGGTCTCCGCCAGCAGCGGCAGAGCTGCCGCTGCTGGCAGAGAGATCCGCGAAGCCTGGGCGCGCTGCGCACAGGCTTCGGGATGCCGGCAGGTCTCCGCCAGCAGCGGCAGAGCTGCCGCTGCTGGCAGAGAGATCCGCGAAGCCTGGGCGCGCTGCGCACAGGCTTCGGGATGCCGGCAAGTCTCCGCCAGCAGCGGCAGAGCTGCCGCTGCTGGCAGAGAGATCCGCGAAGCCTGGGCGCGCTGCGCACAGGCTTCGGGATGCCGGCAAGTCTCCGCCAGCAGCGGCAGAGCTGCCGCTGCTGGCAGAGAGATCCGCGAAGCCTGGGCGCGCTGCGCACAGGCTTCGGGATGCCGGCAGGTCTCCGCCAGCAGCGGCAGAGCTGCTGCTGCTGGCAGAGAGATCCGCGAAGCCTGGGCGCGCTGCGCACAGGCTTCGGGATGCCGGCAAGTCTCCGCCAGCAGCGGCAGAGCTGCCGCTGCTGGCAGAGAGATCCGCGAAGCCTGGGCGCGCTGCGCACAGGCTTCGGGATGCCGGCAGGTCTCCGCCAGCAGCGGCAGAGCTGCCGCTGCTGGCAAAGAGATCCGCGAAGCCTGGGCGCGCTGCGCACAGGCTTCGGGATGCCGGCAAGTCTCCGCCAGCAGCGGCAGAGCTGCCGCTGCTGGCAGAGAGATCCGCGAAGCCTGGGCGCGCTGCGCACAGGCTTCGGGATGCCGGCAAGTCTCCGCCAGCAGCGGCAGAGCAGCCGCTGCTGGCAGAGAGATCCGCTGGGAAGGAATCCCTTGGACCCCCGCCGGACTTCAAAAGAGCTTCGGGAAGTCCAGCGGGGGGCCAAGGGATTCCCTCCCAGCCGCCCGCATTTAAAAGCATTCCGGGCAAAGCAGCGAAGTGCGCTGCTTTCCCCGGAGTGCTTTTAAACGTGGGCGGCTGGGAAGGAATCCCTTGGACCCCCGCCGGACTTCAAAAGAGCTTCGGGAAGTCCAGCGGGGGGCCAAGGGATTCCCTCCCAGCCGCCCGCATTTAAAAGCGCTCGGGGGAACACCTGCCCCCGCCGCTCCACTTCGGAAAGCTGTTCCGAAGTGGGGCGGGCAGGCGGGGACACCCGCCCCCGCCGCCCCACTTCGGAAAGCTGTTCCGAAGTGGGGCGGGGGGCGGGGACACCTGGCCCCGCCGCCCCACTTCGGAAAGGTGTTCCGAAGTGGGGCGGGGGGGGCGGGGACACCTGGCCCCGCCGCCCCACTTCGGAAAGCTGTTCCGAAGTGGGGCGGGCAGGCGGGGACACACGCCCCCGCCGCCCCACTTCGGAAAGCTGTTCCGAAGTGGGGCGGGGGGCGGGGACACCTGGCCCCGCCGCCCCACTTCGGAAAGCTGTTCCGAAGTGGGGAGGGGGGGCGGGGACACCCGGCCCCGCCGCCCCACTTCGGAAAGCTGTTCCGAAGTGGGGCGGGGGGCGGGGACACCTGGCCCCGCCGCCCCACTTCGGAAAGCTGTTCCGAAGTGGGGCGGGCAGGCGGGGACACCCGCCCCCGCCGCCCCACTTCGGAAAGCTGTTCCGAAGTGGGGCGGGGGGCGGGGACACCTGGCCCCGCCGCCCCACTTCGGAAAGCTGTTCCGAAGTGGGGCGGGCAGGCGGGGACACCCGCCCCCGCCGCCCCACTTCGGAAAGCTGTTCCGAAGTGGGGCGGGGGGCGGGGACACCTGGCCCCGCCGCCCCACTTCGGAAAGCTGTTCCGAAGTGGGGAGGGGGGGCGGGAACACCTGGCCCCGCCGCCCCACTTCGGAAAACTGTTCCGAAGTGGGGCGGGGGGGGGGCGGGACACCTGCCCCATCCGCCCCACTTCGGAAAGCTGTTCCGAAGTGGGGCGGGGGGCGGGAACACCTTCTGAAGGCGGGCAGGGGGCGAAAGTCTTTGTCCCCCCTGCCTGCCTTCCCAGGGGCTTTTAAATCGCCCCGGACAGCGGAGAAGTCCTCCGCTGTCCGGAGCGATTTTAAAATGCCGCTCGCCTGTCCCCCCCCCCCCCAGCCTTCAGAAGAGGTCCGGGGACAGACTGTCCCCGGACCTGGTCTGAAGGTGGTTTCCCTAGGAACGCATTAATTGATTTTCAATGCATTCCTATGGGAAACCGTGCATCGCAAGACGAAAAAACCGCAAGACGAAGAGAATTGCGGAACGAATTAATTTCGTCTTGCGAGGCACCACTGTAATAATAATAATAATAATAATAATAATAAATTATTTATACCCCACCCATCTGGCTGAGTTTCCCCAGCCACTCTGGGCGGCTTCCAATCAAGTGTTAAAAACAATACAGAATTAAATATTAAAAATAAAAAACAAAAAATATATTTAAAAAACTGTTCTCAGTTCCATTCCTCTCCTCGCCTAATTTTCTATTTCCCCCTTCAACTGTCAATCAACATTCCACACCCATTGCGTATGCTCAGTCCTCACTGGCCTGTTTTGGGAATTCATCCCCTATTCCTCAGTATTTCCCCCATTATTATCAGTAGTAGTAGTAGAAGTAGTAGTAGTAGTAGTAGTAGTAGTAGTATTTCTGCAAATCTTGGCCTTTCACCCAAGCCTGCCAATAACGGCATCGCATGTGTGTTTGGCCAAATAAGGACTCACAGCCTGAATGCAAAAAAGATAGGGAATTACTCTAATACATATTCTAATGTATAATACAGGCCAACACACACAAGTATACAAGCACTCGGTTCAGCACCTGAGATCCTCCTGCCAGCTGAGTTTCCATGGGTGGATGCAAGGAACAAGGCCTTTATGGCACTGACGCTCTGGATTGTCCTCACTAGAGCAACTCACATGTCTCAACCACATGGACAGCTGATATAATACTGATACACACACACACATATATATACATACACACACACACTATGCAAAGCCTACGCATGGCTAGCCTTGGGAGAATTTGAAAGGCTGCTGCTCAATCGTACACACCTAGCAGTAAGTCCTACTGAACTCAAGGAGATTTACATCTGAGTACACACGTATAATGTATAAAAATAAGAAATTATCCAAGCAGTGAATAGAAAGCATATTATGAAGCATAATAAGAACAATTAAAAAACATTTTAAGCAATCCTTTATTATACTCCAGCCTGAATTTGGGTGCTTTTAACTGAAGTATTATCTGCTGAGGCTATCTTATTTTAATAATTTGTGAACTGAACATTGCTCATTGTTTACATGGTTCGATTATATGCTGTGTTTTAAGTGTGCTCTAATTCACCTTGCAAGTGGCTTTCAACCCTGAAAACGGCTAGAAATCCATTAATTAATTAGAATCTTTTTTCCCCTTTAACAAACTAGCACCACCCCCGTACATGGTACTAAATCACCTACACGCACATTGTATTTCATACACAGGGTGACTGACATCAATCATCATGCAAGTCAAGAGCATTGGGCATCAGTTCTGGGAGGGTGTGGAGGGGAAGAGGGAAGGGGCAAGCTGGTGGGCAGTAATTAATAATGTAGTAATTATGATTAACAGCAAGAGAAACTAACGATTAATGTCATAGGCAGTGGTTTGATTCGATTCCTGTTAATAACCACAGCAGACCAGAGCTATGTTGGCTCATAAGGGGAAACCCTCCCGCAGCCACAGCTGGGCAGCAGCCAAGGCCGGAAGGCAGGCGCAGGAGACGGGATGCTGCGGCTTCCTGCAAGGCGTCGAGGGGCCAAGCGCTGCCCTGGAGGCCCCCGGCCCCAGGCAGAGGCTGCCCCTGCGGGGAGACAGGCGCCACGAACAGATCGGAGGTGCGGGGGTTGGAGCCGGGTTCAAATCCCGCCCGCTGACCTACCTCGCAGGGCTGTTCTGAGAGACACGCAGAGGAAGAGCGGTGTACACGTGTCAACGTCACGCAAGCCTGCCGCCGTCACGTGTGAACGGCCGCCCCGCTCTTCTCCACGCGCTCGCCCAGCCGCCCCGTCCCAGGCGGCCCGTCAGCCGGCCAGGCCCGACGGAGGCGGCCGGGGAGGGAGCCGGTGGGGGGTCCTCCAGGGAGGGGGCGTGGTCTGGCGGAATGGGCGGGGCACTCACCTGCCTTGGCTCGCTCGCGCTCTGCCCCTCCCCCAACTGGTCCGGCTGAGGTGAAGGAGGCGCCGCCGCCGTCGCCGCCGCCGGAGCCAGGAATCGCGAGCTGGTGCGCCTGCGCGCACAAACAGCCGCCGCTAATACGTCACAGCGTCACCAGCCGGGGAGACTCGCCGGCGCCGGTCGCTCCGCCCACCAGGGGCGCTCTCGAGCTCCGTCTTTTCGCGAGGCAGCCAATCGGCGGCAGCTTTTCCAGAAGTGCCGCGAGCGTCCAATGAGAACGGCGCTAAGGTTGAGGGAGAACTGACGGAGAAGGCGCGCAGCGCGTCGAATAGTGTTCCTAAGCCAACCCCCCCTCCGGAGGACACGTCCTTCTCCCGCCGCGACGCAAACAGGTGGGCGGGGCGGAGAGAGGCAGCGCGAGGTTTGCGCAGGCGTGGCAGCACGCGCCTTCTCAGGCCCGGCTGTGGTTGGAGCGCGACTCCGCTCGGCCCTGGGGGGGGGGTCAGGGATGGGGGGAGCTGTAGAGGCGGAGGGGACCCTGAGGGTCATCTAGTCCAACCCCCTCACGACCCCGAGATGAAGAGTCTCCTGCTCTCTACCTGCTCGCTAAGCTGGGAAGCCAAGTTTGAGAAACATTGGACGTGTTTGCCCATTAAGGAGGACAGTGCACTCTTAACATGCTCAGAGGTGCTGTTGCTCCTTCCCGTAGGGAGCCTCGAAATTAACGCCGAAGCCTTCCAAGTCAAGTGACACCACTGCCTCTGGCAAAAGCTGCATGACATCCCAGAGTCCTTGGGATACTTTCCTCCCAGAACTTGCAACAACTCTGACCATGGGTGATACTGCCTGTGGCTGAGGGGAGCTGGAGAGGACATCGTTTCTCTACCCCTGAGTTAAAGGGATACTACATATCAAGGAAACCAAAATGCTTGTTTACAAAGCTGTTGTACTACCAACATTACTGTATTCTTGTGAAACATGGACCACTGATAAACGCCATCTCCAGCTCCTCGAAAGATTCCATCAATGGGGTCTCTGAAAATTTGATACATCCCTTGGGAAGACAAGCGAACTAATGCCAGTGTACTGGAAGAAGCAAAGATCACCAGTGTTGAAGCAATGATTCTTCAACATCAACTTTGTTGGACTGGTCATATTGTGCGGATGCCTGACGATCGTCTTCCAAAGCAACTACAGTGGTGCCTCGCAAGATGAAAATAATCCGTTCCGCGAGTCTCTTCGTCTAGCGGTTTTTTCATCTTGCGAAGCAACCCTGTTAGCGGCTTAGCGCTATTAGCGGTTTAGCGGCTATTAAAGGCCTAGCGGCTTAGCGGCTAAAAGGCTATTAGTGGCTTAGAAAAAGGGGGGGAGCGGAAAAAAATAGCAAGACTCGCAAGACTTTTTCGTCTTGTGAAGCAAGCCCATAGGGAAATTCGTCTAGCGAAGCAACGCAAAAACGGAAAACCCTTTCGTCTAGCGGGTTTTTCGTCTTGTGAGGCATTCGTCTTGCGGGGCACCACTGTACTCTATTCCCAGCTTAAAAATGGAAAGTGTAATGCTGGCGGTCAACAAAATATGTTTAAAGACTGTCTCAAGGCAAATCTTTAAAAAATGTAGTATAAATACTGGGAAACACTGGCCTGCGAGTGCTCCATTTGGAGAACAGCCTTTACCAAAGGTGTCATTGGCACTCAAACTCAAATCTCTGGCCAGCCTCACTTAGATTTGCTTTTGCTTAGCTGCATTTTCAAGTTATGCCCTCCACTGTCTTGGACAGATAATATAACAGGGTACCGTACAAAGATAAGACTCTGAATATGTGGGCATCTGCAGGTGAAAGACATCTTGCACTATTTACTATATTACTATTTACTATACATTGGACCCAGGAGGCAATTTCTCACCTTACAGGAAATTTGTCTCCCCCCAACAGAGAAGGTCCTATTGCTTCTTGGTGATGCAAATGCTTCAGTCACCCTTTTTGCTTTGGAGGCCAGAAAAGATCAGAAAGAAGACCCTGGACAATATAGCACTGAACTGTAAGGGAGACACAGAGATCTAAAGAGAGATCATTATTTGTGGCACAACACCCCTTTTGCTTGTATTTATTTTTTATTCAGATTTGCCATGGCCAATGGCTAGTACAACAACATTTGGACAGGACATATCAAGGACAAAAATGCCTATTGTTTCCCATCCTTGGATGATGTGGCATGTCAGGTGAGGTAGGAAAAGGCCCGCCCATTGGTCTCTCTAGCAACCTCTTAGGGCATGCAAATGGCAACCCAGGCCAGTACCATAAGCAAGGGACTGGTTTGACTGGTTTAGCAGGTTTCCTCTCATGAAATCTAACCCCACATACACAGGATCTCAGGTTTGGAAGGGACCCACAGGTGCAATCCAGACTGACACCCACAAACCTGTAACAATTTGCTACTCTGATTAGCAAAACAAGTTGCTATTATTTTGTTCCAAAAAACTGAAACATTTTCCACACACAAAAATAAACCTTTATTAATCACAGTTGTATGTGTGTGTCTTTCCTTGAGCCAAGCTGATCAGAATGTTTCTGGTATAGAATTTTTGCATGCTTTTCAGGGCATTAGAGTGGAAGAGGATGGGCAGATCTGAGCTATGGCAAACATCCCCCATGCAGGTCCTACTGAAATGAGTGGCAGCTGTGCAAGAGCATGGTCAAGCTTTGATCCAGATCCTGTTCATTTCCATAAGGCTTGCCCTGGGTTGTGATCCAGTTGAATTAGTTGGAGGTGTCTGGATTTTCCAGCACCAATATTTGTCTCTGCTCTGGGTGCAAGCAAACCTCGGAGGATCAGGCTGTGACATTTCTGCAGCCTGATCCTATATGTATGTTTCGTTGCAAGTGACGCTGAAGTTAACGGGCATTACTTCCATGGGCACCAGACTGCAGCAGGAATGGGGAACCCGGGGCTCTCCCAATGCTATACTCCACCCCCATGAGCTCTAGCCAGAGAGACTAATGCTCACAGAATGATGGGAGCTGGAGTCCAGCAAACTCAGGAAGTTAGTCACAAGGCCATAGAATTGTAGCGTTGGAAGGACCCTGAGGGTCATCTAGTCCAGTGTTTCCCAACCACTGTTCCGCGGCACACTAGTGTGCCGCGAGATGTTGCCTGGTGTGCCGCGGGAAAAAATAAAAAATTCGAAAGATTTTTTTTTTTAAGTCAAATTTTCGATTGGGGCGCCGTCACTAGATGACCCCTGGGGTTCCCTCCCTCCCTCCCGCTCTGCGCCTCCCTCCTCCTCCTCCGGGGAGGCCCTTCCTGGCTCTCGGCCAAGGCTTGGCGGCTGCCACTCACTCACTCGCTCGCCCACCCGTCCCTCCATCCCTGCACCCGGCCTCTCCCCCTCCGTCCCCGGCACGGGGGCTGCCGGGATCCGTAGTCCCCTCGCCCTTGGGCTCCGCGCCCGCGCGGGGTGCGCGAACTACGTTTCCCAGCGTGGCCTGGCGGGCCGGGCGTTTTGTTTGAAGCGCTCTTCTCCTGGCCATGGAATGAGCGCAGCGGCAGCGGCCGGGCGGGCAGGGGCTCTTCCACACAGACCCCGCGCAGCCTGCCTGTGCCCCCGCGGAGATCGGGCGGCAGGATGGAGCCCTGGGATCCCCGCGGAGGCAGAGCGGCAGAGGCAGAGGCTGCCCCCCAGGTAGGGCTGCGTCGGGGGGGGGTTATTTTTGCAATGCTGCATCCGTGCCGGAGGGGACGCATCGGACCGCGGGGAGACCCCTTGGCGGGCGTGCAAGGCAATGCATGCGTGCAGGCGTTGCATGGAGTGCAGTGCAATGCAATGGCAACGCGGCGCCCTGCATGCATGCATGCAACTTCCACCGGCGCTCCGGACTTGGCAGGTGAGGGGGGTCCCCAGTGGGCGGCAGAGAGAGCCGGGAGGGCGAAGGGGAGCCGGGGGGGAGCAGCGCTGCTCCCCGAGCCGAGCCCGGGGGGGAAACTTCGGCGTTGTTGCGCCGGGTGTTGGAAGCGGAGGCTGGCGGGGGCCCCTCACCTACAAAACCTGGTCGCCTCTCATATATTTCGTGCATTGCATTCATCGCCCGCTTTCTCCTCCAAGGAGCTCCCGGGGGCGCGCGTGGTTCTCCCCGTGTTATCCTCGCAACAACAGCCCTGCGAGGTGGGTCAGGCGAGTGGCCCAAGGGAGCACCCAGGGATTGTCCTGGCCAGGTGGGGTGATTTGAACCCTGCTCTCTGCCCGGTCTTCGTCCTCATTTAGCCCCCACATGTGCATGACTGTGCATGACTGAGGTTTTCCCCCCTCGTCTTGGCTATGGTGTGAGTCTGTGCTGTTAATTAATGGGGTTCTGCCTTCGGAGAAGATGAGCCAGCCCTCAAGGAGGTGATTATGTAATTTGCTAGCAATTCATGTCCCTCCCGGCGTGACGCTGCGCGCTGACGTCACGGGGCTGTAATGGTGGTGTGCCTCGAGATTTTTTTCATGAAACAAGTGTGCCTTTGCCCAAAAAAGGTTGGGAAACACTGATCTAGTCATAACTAACCATTATTTGGAGCAAGAGACATTCAAACAGGAAAACCATTCCCTTATTTTAAGTTTTCCCACCTGTCCATAAGCTTTTTTTCTAATAGGTCCCTGTATAAGATTTAGATAGTGCTTTTTGCAATGCTCCCCATGGACATGCTAATGCTCTACTGGCAGGGGAACCAGAAGCAGAACCTCAGGAGCCAGAGGGAAATGAAGGAC
The DNA here is from genome assembly GCF_965112155.1 of Podarcis liolepis. Classification (NCBI taxonomy): domain Eukaryota; kingdom Metazoa; phylum Chordata; class Lepidosauria; order Squamata; family Lacertidae; genus Podarcis; species Podarcis liolepis. The sequence goes on along the minus strand of NC_139561.1, from coordinate 1,066,023 downwards.
ACCTATGGGAGAATATGGTCCTTCAAGTAAAGGTAAAGGGACCCCTGACCGTTTAGGTCCAGTCGGGGACGGCTCTGGGGTTGCAGCGCTCATCTCGCTTTACTGGCTGAGGTACAGCTTCCGGGTCATGTGGCCAGCATGACTAAGCCACTTCTGGCGAACCAGAGCAGCGCACGGAAACGCCGCTTACCTTCCCGCCAGAGCGGTACCTATTTATCTACTTGCACTTTGACGTGCTTTCGAACTGCTAGGTTGGCAGGAGCAGGGACTGAGCAATGGGAGCTCACCCCGTCGCGGGGATTCAAACTGCCAACCTTCTGATTGGCAAGTCCTAGGCCTTAGGATGGCCCAAATATACCAATACTCCTCTCTTGTTCTTCGGCAGCCTCAATTTGGCTACAATCTTGTCAGCAATAATCACTACATGAGGTCACAAGTCGAGGGAGACATGATGTCACAGAATCCAAAAGGTAGCCCTGCACATTGGCATCTGTGTGCAGGAAAATGTGCTTCTATTCAGGATTGTATCCAGTGCTGGTCCTACTCAGAGTAGACCCATTGAAGTTAATGGACACTGTTGGACAAATTTGCCCCAGGGATCTTCCCCAGAGGTAGTCAATTGCTCTGTGAGAGGGAGGAGTCTGACACCACGATCAGGCAAAACCACAAGTTGTTTATTCTCGAGACAGCGCTGCAAGGACCACTCCCCGCTCATGCTGCAAAGAGGGAGGGCACCGTCCTGTTTACATCACAAGTACTTTATACCCTAAAGCCTGTACAAATTTCTCTTCTACAATCTCCTATTGGTTAAGAAATTGAAGTTTACAGACTTCCCGGTCCGCCTATTACATATTTTCTCCTTGATATGTACCCCCACTGTTACATACATCACATGTTCATGTTAATTAGCTATAGCTCCACCAGGGGCGGTTTGACTAATATTCATAGCCCTTTTAATCATGCGCAATGCCTTTCTAACTGTTCTCTTCCATTTTTCCTCATGATTTTGAGTCACCCACAGACTGTCTAATACAGGGGTCAGCAAACTTTCAGCAGGGGACCGGGCCACTGTCCCTCAGACCTTGTGGGGGCCCGGACTATATTTTTTTTGGGGGGGGGGAAATGAACGAATTCTTATGCCCCACAAATAACCCAGAGATGCATTTTAAATAAAAGGATGCATTCTACTCATGTAAAAACATGCTGATTCCCGGACCATCCACAGGCCAGATTTAGAAGGCGATTGGGCCAGATCCAGCCCCCGGGCCTTAGTTTGCCTACCTTTGCTCTAATAGCTTTTGGCTACTCTCAGCAATTTCTATACTTAATGTATTACATATTGCCACGAGTTTCCTCTGTCTTTGCAATCCAAACAGTTACAACAGCAAGGTGAGGCATGGTTGCTTCTGCTAAGCCTTTTCGTATCCATTTATCCCACAGACATGAATAACCTAGTGGGTCTACTCTGACTAGAACTTAGATACTGCCTATAGTGGTCTTAAAAGAAAAAGAAAAAACCTCATTACCTGAGATATGTCATAATGTGCTTCAGTGCTTTTTTTCTGGGGGAACGCAGGGGGACGCATAACGCCCAAACATTTCGTGAATCTTTGTACTTTTGTCCATTTACTGTATTTATTTTTCCTGATTCGAACTATAAAATGGTGATTTTCTTGAGTCAAAATGTTGTTGTTTTTGTTGTTTAGTCATTCAGTCGTGTCCGACTCTTCGTGACCCCCTGGACCAGAGTACGCCAGGCACTCCTGTCTTCCACTGCCTCCCGCAGTTTGGTCAAACTCATGCTGGTAGCTTTGAGTCAAAATGAGAGTAACCCTAAACATTTTTTAAAGAAAAAAAGCACAAATTGCGTACATTCAATGATGCCAAATTAAAAGGTGTCAATTTTTTCTCCTAAATCTGTTTAAACTGCCTTTCTATTTCTTTGGCAGACTTTCTGTTAAAGAATCCACCTCAGGTTGGGCCAGACCTTTTACTCTGTGGTTATTGCCAAGTTTAAATTGTACTATGTATTCATCTGTTACAAAATTTCTTGCATGTAGAAAAATAGCACATCAAGAAGTGGCTTTTATTATGTGTGCTCTCTCTCTCTCTGATGTACTACTTTACTAATTGCAGGGAGGCCTGATTTGTTTTGTCTTTACACAGGGAAAGTTTAAGAAACACATTGAACTGACTCTGCTTAGTCTGCCAACTCATTCTGCAGCATGTGCAGACTCGACTTTCCTGTGTACCTCTGTTGTAGAGCCCCTGCTTCCAAGGCATGAAATGCCTGTATGTTCTTCTAAACTAGGGGCATAGCTCAGTGGTACAGGACCTGCTTTTCATGCAGAAGGTAAGCTCCCAAGTCAATTCACCAGCATCTCTGGCATGGAGGCAGCAGATGCTGTTGTTTGTAGATGCCCACTGCAGTGGTCCCAACTCCACCTGCTGTGGAAAGGACCACGCTTGCTTCCAGGAGCAGCTGCAGAGACAAAATATCCTCTGCCAGAAAGGCTTTCCTTCTAAACGGCCTCTCTTGGCTTAGGGGAATGCAGATGTCAGTTCTGGTTTGCCACTTTCCCCATCATGTCACCTGCTAATCACAGCGGCAGAGGACACAGGAACGAAAAGGATTTGAGTTCCATGACGCAGGCACAGGAAATCCAGGTTTCTTGAACCAGATTAATGGCCAGCTTAAGATGAAAGAGCTAAGAAGGGCATACAAAATCTGGAAAGAGACTCTGGTCACTGCCAACCTGTTTATTGAGCATTCATCCTGATTTGCTTCCACAAATCTGTGGGGAGGTTGTACAATGTATGCTGTTTAGGGAGCAATCCTTCTGATTTGTTTGTGGGGAGATGTCACATCTATACCTTCCAGTGCATGTCCTCAACACTTAGCACAAAAATCTATGGCTGCAGGGAGTGGGTTTGCTGCGCAAGAACTCCAACTCAACTGCAGTTGCACAACCTGAACTTGTTGGTGCACAAGAGAAGCCGACCCACAAAAGAGCAAGAGTCTGAAACAGCCTCATCATTTTGGAAAGTTCCTTTTGCCAGCATTCACCAACTTGCCTTATGCAGTCACCTACAGAGAACATGTTTAGCACAGTGCCTGCCTGGATGACCCCAGGTTCTAGTAAAGCGAGAGAGGGATGGACGACTTCTTTCTAAGCACCACAAATAAATGCCAAATCACAGAGGGATGGCTTATTCAGACTTTCTCTTGTGCTGTGTTTCTAGGCACAGGTCTGTGCTTTAAAGCTCCCTGTCAGAGTGCTTTGTTGTTGTTTTTTGCCTCTGTGCTTTCCATGTGAAAACCCACTCTTTGCAATTCTATGAAATGACAATCCTTGAGCCACTCTGGGAACTTTTGGGCTGGAAGAGTGGGATATGAAAGATTTAAATCTCTCTCTCTCTCTCTCTCTCTCTCTCTCTCTCTCTCTCTCCCTCTCCCTCTCTCTGTCCCCCCTTGCTTGCATTGTTTCTCAACTAAACAGCCACAAATGTACCTTTTCCTCACAGACAAGTCAGAACCCTGGAATTGTAGAGTTGGAAGGGACCCCATTAATGCAAGAATCTCAACACATGGCCCCCCATCCAATGCAAAACCATACTGGACCTTGCTTAGCTAGCAGCTTTATTGCTGCACGACTAGGGAGGTCATAATAGTGGCACCATAAGGTAAGGAGAGTAGTTCAGCAGAGGTGACAGGATCATAGGAGGTACAGAGGATTTTGCCTTCTGCCTTGCTCGAGGGCTTCCTTGCAGAAGGGGCATAGATAACTCAGTGGTCAATCTAGCTTGTTATTGTCTACATACAGTGTTTCCCAAACTTGGGTCACCAGCTGCTTTTGGACAATTCCCATCATCCCTGACCAATGGTCTTCTAGCTAGGGATGATGGGAGTTGCAGTCCAAAAACAGGCTGGTGACCTGAACCCAAAGGGTGCTCATCACTGGTTCCTCTTCATCCTGGAGAAGAGTGACTAGTGGGGTGCCACAGGGTTCTGTCTTGGGCCCGGTCTTATTCAACATCTTTATCAACGACTTGGATGATGGACTCAAGGGCATCCTGATCAAATTTGCAGATGACACCAAATTGGGAGGGGTGGCTAACACCCCAGAGGACAGGATCACACTTCAAAACGACCTTGACAGATTAGAGAACTGGGCCAAAACAAACAAGATGAATTTTAACAGGGAGAAATGTAAAGTATTGCACTTGGGCAAAAAAAAATGAGAGGCACCAATACAAGATGGGTGACACCTGGCTTGAGAGCAGTACATGTGAAAAGGATCTAGGAGTCTTGGTTGACCACAAACTTGACATGAGCCAACAGTGTGACGCGGCAGCTAAAAAAGCCAATGCAATTCTGGGCTGCATCAATAGGAGCATAGCATCTAGATCAAGGGAAGTAATAGTGCCACTGTATTCTGCTCTGGTCAGACCTCACCTGGAGTACTGTGTCCAGTTCTGGGCACCACAGTTCAAGAAGGACACTGACAAACTGGAACGTGTCCAGAGGAGGGCAACCAAAATGGTCCAAGGCCTGGAAACGATGCCTTATGAGGAATTGCTAAGGGAGCTGGGCATGTTTAGCCTGGAGAAGAGGAGGCTAAGGGGTGATATGATAGCCATGTTCAAATATATAAAAGGATGTCACATAGAGGAGGGAGAAAGGTTGTTTTCTGCTGCTCCAGAGAAGCGGACACGGAGCAATGGATCCAAACTACAAGAAAGAAGATTCCACCTAAACATTAGGAAGAACTTCCTGACAGTAAGAGCTGTTCGACAGTGGAATTTGCTGCCAAGGAGTGTGGTGGAGTCTCCTACTTTGGAGGTCTTTAAGCAGAGGCTTGACAACCATATGTCAGGAGTGCTCTGATGGTGTTTCCTGCTTGGCAGGGGGTTGGACTCGATGGCCCTTGTGGTCTCTTCCAACTCTATGATTCTATGATTCTATGACCCACATTTGGGAAGCACTGGTCTACAATGACTGGTAGCAGCTTCCCAGGGTTGCAGGCAGGAGCCACTTCCCAGCTGCACCAGGGTATGGCAGGGGTTTAACCTGGAGCAGATGCTGTTATCACTGAGCTGGGATCCTTCCCTCTGGATCCAGTCAGCTTCACCTCTCAGAGAGGAGGAGAAAGGCAAAGCCACACAGATGTTTCCCATGCTTTCTCCTCCCCTCTGCCATAGCTGCTCACTCCCTGGGTTAAGGTAGGTAAAGAGGCACCAAAAGTAAGGAGGAGAAGCAAGGGAGGAGGCTTCTGAGATTGGCAGTGTGGCCCCTGCTTGGTACTGACCGCTGGCACCAGTGCTTGCATCAAGCAGGGGAAGGGCTCAGCACCCCTTTCTCGACCACTGCTCCTTTGCCTACACCACTTTCCTGCCACCCACTTTCTCAGAAGACACAGGTTGTAACACAGAGACCTGCTGCCATCACACCTGGTCTACACAGGAACAATATTTAATGAACAATTTGACATTTACATCAGCATTGTGCAGCACAAGATCCTATGCACATTTACTCCTGATGCACATTTACTCCTGATGCACATTTACTCCTGATGTCAGTCCTGCATGTTGGGTTGGAGATATTAGACGTGCAAAGCTCTTCAGGTGTATAATCCTTACAACCACCCGGTCAGGTAGGTCAGTACCTTTATTGCAATATGGGGAGTCAGGGTTGTCTGTGTGTGTGAGAGAGAGGCAGACAGAAGTCAGGGGCAAAGAATCTCTGGACCAGGGCCAAAACATGGCCTTCCCAGCCTCTCATTCTGACCTTCAGGATTCTCTGCAGGTCAGAGCCCCTCTCCCCACCCACTATTGGCCGTCTTTGAGGGTTGTTGCCTGGCTGGAATGTGTCCTTGAACTTGCTTGATATTATTAATAATAATTTATTAAATTTACATTCCGCCCTTGCTCCCAAAGGAGCCCAGGGCAGCAATGACAATGGATGGACAACAGAGGGGGTTGTATGAGGGTATGTAGAAATTGGGACATTTTGTTGCACTTCTGGCCCCAGACACCAATGGCATGTAGACCCTGGAAAGTTCCCTGGAAGGGAACGAGGCCCTTGTGCAGGAAAAAGCTCCCCCACCCCTGATCTAAGAAGGCCTGCAGGGCGAAGAACCAATATGGCGCTATGACGGTCCTAGGCAGTTTTTCTAATCCATGCTGATGAAACCAGGCAAGCCTCCTCCCAGATAACCGTCCATTTCCCATCTGCAGTGGAATAATTGGGAGAGCCTGCTTTCTCCTTGACCTGCACCTCCAATTTGGCCAGCTTCTGGCCGTCAAAGTCTCTCTGGTGCAGCCAACCCCAATTCTGCCATGAACCTCAAGAGCTTATGGCTTGGTTGCAAATGAAGATCAAATTGCACACTGCCAAAGTATAGACTCGGCATGTGGCATTGGCCACAGAACAGTCTTTGCAAGAGCCGCCAGGAGAGAAATGGGTCAGAGTCATGATCTGGAGCTCAGCCGAGAGAGCTCAATTCAAAGCATCCCTACCAGTAGGCTTGGTCATCGGAGCGCCTCCAGGTGTGCAAGTGAGAGAGGACCAGAGCGGCAGCACGAGAGGTGCCCAGGGGCTCGCCAGCTGTGAAGGTGCCCTTTGCCAGACGGGAGAGTGCATTGGGAGGGGAAGGACCCATTACGGGGCGGATTCTGTAATTCTTCCCGTGGTTGTTGTCCCAATAGACTTTCTGGCCACAGTGGAAGGAAACACAGAACTCAATATTCCCGCAAGGAGCTGGTGCCTTTGGTAGGGCCACCTCAAAGGAGAAGACATCCGTGTCGGTGAGGCCGTATGTGTTGGGCATGTACTGGCAACAGACATCGCGGAAGCTCCTCCATGAATCAAAGGTGATGCGGATGTACACTTTCTTCTCAAAGCTGATGTTTCTGACTTTGATGGTCCCTGAAAGGGACTTCTCCTGGATCACACAGTTCTCCAGAGACACACAGCTGCTTTGCAAGCGGTTGCGAAAGGCTAAATAATCAGCAGAAGGTTGGGGAAAATCCAGCATGTATTTTTTTGTCTCAGGACGGGAGCCACGTAGCTTGTTCCGGAAGTTGGTCAGGTGAGACAGAGCTTGGTGCAAATCACACAGGTCCTCCTCAATCTTGGAGAAGATCCGGACAGCCGTGAGTGAAAAGCCCTTCATGTCGGCAAAGACCACCTTCTTCTTTTTCTTACCACGGCAACCCTTGAAGGCGTCTCGCCTCTCGCCTTCCAGGCAGTTGTTCAGGCAAGGGCGCAAAGGCTGGTGCCCAAGACCCTCCCGCAGCTCCTCGTAGGAATCCAGCAGCTTGCGAATGGGAGGGGTGTGGCTCAGGCAAAGCCTCATGGCCTGATCAACGGAGGTGGCTCTGGGCACCATCGCCCGCGTGCTGAAGACCTGGAAAAGGCTGGAAGCCGGAGAGGGAGTTAGGGACTCACGTGGAAGCACCTAGCCAGGATCAGAGACAGCACAAGTCTTGGCGTGACTTATTCCCCCTCAACATAGAGATTATTAATATACATATTCGGGGCGGATAACTCCACACAGATGATGTAGTAGAGAATGTGAGCATCCATTTCACTCCCAATACCTGTGATTGGAGGCTGGTGCATGCACACAAAAGCCTTCAGGCAGATATACAAGTACCAAAATAGCAGAAAGGCAAGTTTGCAACCACTCAGGGCCCCTTCCAGACATTTGTTGCTGTTGATTTGCAGCTTTCTTCTGCAAGATGCCACTGATGCAATAATAGCACATCAATGGTGGATTTATACTGTACTGTCCACACATCATTCAGCTTTATTATCTGTTCTGCAATTCTTCCGCAGTGTTATCACATTCTAGTTGTCTGGAAGGGCACTCTTGTACTACAGCAGAACAAAAGGACAACAAACAACAACAACCCTCTGGATATTTGTGGTATGTAAAGTTACAGGTTTTCAGTAGGAAGTTACCCATGTTAGATTTTTTTAGGTGGAGATGTCAAGGATTGAACCTGGAATCTTTGGCATGTCAAGCTGGCACTCAACCACTCAGATACTTTCCTATTTTGGCTATATCCCTGTGTTTCGTCCCAGAAGATCAGGGCTGCCTCACACTGTTTTATCTATGTGATAGATGCCAGCCCAAGGCCAACCAGGGAGCGGGGATTTGAACCTGGGTTTTGCCAGCAGGGATCACACCAAGGCACCAGTGTGACTGCAGGCGATAAAGTTAAGCCTACTTGCACCATGGCTAAAGATCACAACAAAATCAATGGTCAGTTTCTAAGGCTGCATACACAACACCTGTTTAAAGCACACCCACACTCAAATCCTGATAACTGTAGCTTACCTTCCACAGAGCTATAATTCCCAGCACCCTCAACAAACACAGTTCCCAGGATTGTTTGGGGTGGGTGTGCAACTTTATGGTGTGCATGCAGCCAAATAAGGGAAACCCAGTGCTATCTGTCTTCAAAGGGCTACTTCTCTTGTGCCTTTAGCAGATTCTTGATGCCCAGAACTCAGAAGAGGCTCTTTGCAGCACAGAGATAAGCTTGACTCCCTGCTAAAATCTACACTGCAAGTCCCCTTAAAAGACACAGGGTGCAATGTTCCATGGAGAAGTTGGTGACCCCATCACCAATCCTACCACCTCCTCCCCTTATAAGGAGCAAATGCTTTTTTATTGAATTCAGCTCCCGACCTGGATGGTCAGACCGGCAACATTTTCACCTCCGAAAGCAACAGGGCTCTTCCTAAGAGTGGCTTTACCAAGAAAACCTGGCGGGGGTCCCTCCAACACGCCTCCAGCATTTGAGCGTTGCCCATTCTCCCCTCTTGCCGGCTCAACCCCCAATTTACACTGAAATAGAAAGACAGTCCCGTGACCCAGAGGAAGCTGCCTTATACTGAGATGATTACTTAATTTATTCAGTTAATTCGATTTATACCACAAAGTGCTATTAATATCAGTGTAGCCAATCTGGCTCAGCAGCCTCAGTTCCAGCCTTCACCAGATGTTTCAGACTGTTATTAGGATAGTTAGTAGTACTACATTTATTTATATCCCACCCCCCTGGGTCAGCCCAGAGGCGTCTCCCAGAAAGGCTTCCCTCTCCACTCCAGGGCTCGGTTCCAGACCTAACGGGAGCTGCCAGGATCTGAACTGGAGCCTTTCCGCCTGCTGCCAAGCAGGCATCCCCCTCGAAGCGCATCCCTGGGGTCGCAGCGTTAGGAAGGGAAAAGTTGCCTCCATGGGAACCCAGTTATGGGCAGAGCTCAAGGGGAGGCAGCAGCGCCTGAAAAAGCGGCGCGCCCCAGACTGCTCCCCTTTCCCCCTTCCTTTGCGCGCGTGTCCCGTTCCCACGACACTCACTCTCCGCAGCTCATCGCGCCGCCTACAGCCACGGTCCCGGGTCGTGGGCTCGAGGCGCTCCCGAAATGAAGGAAGAAAGAAATGAATGAATGAAGACGCTGGAAAGGGAGGAGGAGCCGATGCCTGCGTGACCACGCCCCCACCGCTCTGGCCACGCCCCTCTACCTGACCCAACTCTGCCACGTGCGCCTGGCTGGGCGGGGAGGAGGAGCAGCGGAGGCCCCTTGTGAGCATTGCCCAGCGCAACCCAAAGCGGCTTACAACCAACCAGACAGGTAACAGACGACCCACAACGTGGTTTGCATGCAAAAGCAAACCCCAGAGCACGTGCAGAGTGCATTTCCATAAGCAGCGAGGAACTTGCAGCTAAGGCTCCAAATCGTGGGCTGGGAGAGGCTCTGCTCCCGAAGGCAATGGTTCTCACTCACCAATACATTTCCAAAGGGGCAGGCTGGTTTCGCAGCAAAAAAACAGACGGACAGCTAGCCAAGGAGTAGTGCCACAAATACAAGCAAGTTTATTATGGCAAAAGCGTCCGCGGGCCAGAATCTGCAGGGGATGCCAGTTGGATTAGACTAGAGCGTCAGAGTAGGACCTGGGAGATCAGGGCTCAGATCCCCACTCTTGGCCACAAAGGTCACCTCTGGCCAGTCACTGCCTCTCAGTCTAACCTGCCTCACTGGATTGCAGTGGGGATTAAACAAAGAGAACAGGGTATGCCACCCTGGAGAAAAAGCTGGGGTGTAAATGTGATAAACACAACAAACAGCTCCCTTTCCACCTCAGTTTCCCCTAGCTGTAAAATGGGAGACAGTGCAAAAACAGGGCATGGCCTTTTGTGTGCTTTATATTTTCATATGAAATTAAGTAGCAGGAGGCAGCCCATGGCCAGCAGTTTGCTTTGCGGTGATAAGTGTAGGAAGTTGTGGGCCAGATGGAGGCTGGGCTGTTTAAAAGATCTGGAGGGGGGGGGGTGTGAACTTTAAGGCAACGGCTGCAAAGAGCCACAGAGGGGTGCAAGCTCAGAATTCACCTGCAAAGTTTTCCTCCACCCTTTGCCTCACATGCAAAAAAGTGGCAACCTTATTTGGAAACTGAGTCACAGGGTCAGGGAACCTTTATCAGGCCAGGGAGTCTATTTGCCCATAGGCAACCTCCTGCGGCCCCATGCCAACAGGTGTAAGCTCCCACCTTGCTGCAGCAGACATACCAGCTGTGCAGAAATGAGGTTTGTGGCACCAATGCCCATTTCTCCATCCTGGCAGGAAAGTGGCAGTTCAAGGACACTTATCAGCTGGGCAAAGGCCTTTGAGGGTGTGGAGCAGGGCTAGAGTGAGGCATGGCCTGGGGACTGTCTTGAGGGCCAGGCAGACCCCCTGGAGGGCTGCATTTGGGGCCCAGGCCCCCACCCCCTTAGTATGAAGCATTGCATTGCCAAAGCCTGGAAAAGAGGGGGACACCTTTGTTTAGGGAATTTTATATACTGCTTGGGATGTACAGGGTGTTAGCAGAGGGGTAGTATTTCTGGTGGGGGACACATCCTGCTACTTCAGCAGTAGTTTGCCCACCTTTGGTTCCCACCCTGCACTTAGCTCTCACCTGTGGCTCCTAGAAGCTGTCGTGTCAGAAGGGGACAGCAGCCACAGCTGGGTATGGCTTGGACTGCCTGGCTAAACCAGGTGAGGGGATCTGATGGGATTGAGCAGATGAGACCAAGGACTCAGCTATACAGCTGCAAACAAAACGTTTTAAGTGCAATATACTATGAGACACTAGATGGCGATAGTGAGCCTTACAGAAAATTCAATGTATTTTCAAAAATGCTTTTAAAAAAAAGCATTTTCATAATGTTTTTATATGTGCAGATTCCACCCACAAGTGGGTCCAACAGGCAAGAAGGCAGTTTTTGCAAGTGCTGCAGAGGGAAGTGAAGGGCAGATGGAGCTCATCCCATCGCCCAGCTGTGAGTGGTGAAGGCTGCTCCCTGCAAGGCCCTTTCCACCTGGCCTGGGGGTGGGGCCCAGACTCACCAGCCCCACTGAAGAGGCTCCTCATGAGGCCGGAGGAACATCACTATGCCTGGCAACAAATCCCACTTATTGGATTCTTTTGCCCCATCTTTTTGTGCCTGCCAAACAGCCGTGTCATGCTTATAATATTTTATTCTCTTGTTAACTATGCTGTTTTAAATGTGCATTTTATATTTGACTTCACTTAGCAATGTTTTCTTTTGAAATGGTTAAGGTTTTGTTTTTTGTTAACTTTGTGTTAAATATGTATTCTTTAGTTGACCTGCTTTGTAATGTTTTATTTTGAAATCTTTGAGATGGTATATTGGTTTCCTGTTAATTGTGTTGCTTTGACTGTGTGCTTTATATTTGACTTTCTTCAGAAATATTTGATTATGCATTGTTTTATTGATGTTTAATATGCTGTAAACCACTTTGAGATTTTTCTTAAAAACATAAAGTGGTATAGAAATGAAATAATAAGAATAATAATCTGGAAGGAAAACTCTGGGCCGAAACCTCTGCTGCTTTGTGGGACATCTTTGGGAGCAGAGTCCCTCAGATGGGGACGTCTGATGGCACCTTCTATGCCTCCCTACAGCAACTCCTACTTAATGTATGTAATATTATACAGTCATACCTCATGTTGGATCTGCTTCAGGTTACGTCTTTTCAAGATGCATCCCGCGGCAACCCAGAAGTACCGGAACAGTTACTTCCGGGTTTTGCTGCTTCTGCATGCGCATAAACGCTAAATCGCGCAGCGCTTCTGGATGCGAACGCTTTGAGTTGCGGACGTGCCTCCGGGACGGATTATGTCCGCAACTCGAGGTTCCACTGTATTTAATATATATAATATTAAAATCAACGATAAGCTAAAAACTCAAAAAACAAAAAACCATAGTGGCATTCTGCATGCCTGGGCAGGCTTGTCTGAACAAAGTTGTTACTGGCAGGTGCCAAAAAGTTTTAGACCGGCGGTGCTGTCCTGGTGTCAATAGCAGGGCATTCTGGAGTGCGGGTGCTGCCACACGAAAAGAGATCTTTCTTACAAATGCCAAAGGGGTATTTGGGCTGCTGTAACAGTGTCAGGGCTGCAGATCCAAGTGGTCAAGGGGGTGTTCTGTGGGGTAAGGAGATCATGCAGGCGAACCAGTGCCAACTTGTTAAGGGCTGCATATACTAATAGTGGCACCTTGAACGTGCAACAGCAAATCAGCTGTTTTTCGAGAAAGGGCCCTACTTCTGTGGTAGAGCTCATGTCTTGGATGCAGGTCCTGGGCTCCATTCGTAGCCACTTCAAGCAGAGCTGGGAGTCCCACATTCAAAATGCCAGACAGTGCAAACAATATTGATCTAGATGAGCCAGTGCCCCGACTCTGTGGAAGGTCACTTGCTGGCCTCCAGGGACTTTGCTGGCCTCCAGCAGACCTTGGACTGGAAGAGCAAGGCCCCCACTTCCTCTAATTAGCCTCGTGCTCCTGGCTAATCCTCCAGGCAAGCAGCCTTGACGTGAACAAAGGAGACAAAGCTGCTAAAAACAGCGGCTGGCCATGCGCCGCCCTCTCCCAAGTGTCCACCTGGACAGTGACTGGCAAACGCTGGGTCAGAGGGATTCCCGATGCCCCGTGAAAGTCCAGGGGAAACCACTCCGCAGAATTCCCTGCACTGTCCCCTTTGCAGCGGCCATTCCTTCCCCACACGCTAACCAGGCCGACCACCAAGGAAGCCAATTGCCCAAAGGCTTCCGCTGCCTCGAACTTCTTGCTGCGTCCTCACTTGACCCCACGGCAACATCAGAAGCAAGGGCACCCGAAGGTGTTTTGTGGGAAGGACCCACAGCTGAGCAGTGTGGCACCTACTTTGTCACAGTTTAAATTCTGAAACCCAAGAAAGCTGCTGCCAGTCAGTGTAGACAATACTGAGGTAGATGGACTGAGTAAGGCACCTTCCTATGTTCCTACAATCAGGTAAGTATTATTATCATTAATTAAATTTGTATATATACCATCCCTTATCCAAAGATCACAGGACACTTCACAAGATAAAAATACAAAATGAGAACACAAAAAGACCATTGATCTAGCTCAGTATTGCCTCCACTGACTGGAACCAAGTGGCTTAGAAAGAGGGCAGGCACTGAACGGAGGGCAAGAACAACGCCCCTGCGGACACCTCCCCAACCAGGAATCTGCTTCCAGGACCTCTGTGTGCCAAGCAACTACTCTGCCCCTGACCTATGGCCCTTCCCAGCACCCAGTGCGAGGGCAGGTTAGGGATGGAGGGAGAACACCCTTGAAAGAGGTGGAAACAATGGACCCTCCTGGAACAAGCTGCTCTGCTTTAATGTCCTCAAAAGTTGTTTCTGGCCCTGCAAGAAGCGACTGGTGTTTTCTGACGTCACCCAGGGAGCTACTGCAGAAGTCAAGCTGAAAAGGAAGGGATGCTGGGCCCAGTCATCGCCTTGGAGGAGGCACACCTTCCTTCCAGGCACACTTGGCAGGCACAGTTCTCTCAGCTTCTGCAGGAACTGGGCAGCAATGCCCAGAACAGATCCAGTGAAACATTGCCATCTTCTGGAGATGCAACAGAACAGCAGCTGTGCCTCTTTTTGAAGCCAGACCGCCTAGGAAGTCAAGCTTCCCCACCTCCAAAATCCTCTTTCCAGGGATAACAGCCCTTCTTTCCTGTCTGCTGGGGACATTCCCTCTGACATGATCTCAAGTTGCTATTTTAGCTTTATCAAGAGTCGTCCAGATGCCAGCAAGCCAAGGCAGGTGAATTACCAGGAACTAGACAGAGATGGTCACCAGGCAGTCCTTTTGATGTGGGATAAATATTCGCTTCAGCATTTGCAAGGATATGTCCAAGCATCTGCATGCTGCTTAGATGAGCTGAACTGCCCCAGAAGCCACCAGGGGAGCAATGGTTTGGTATCTGATCAGATGCTGAGAGTCTTCATCCAGGTCAATCACATATTCTCTGAAAGAGACAGACCATAATAAGGTTAGGTAAGGTTGCAATCCTATGTACACTTACTTTTGAGCATAGTAGGAATTTCTTCCTAATTAGAGATATGTTGGATTGATTTGCATGCTAGTTACTAGGAATTTATTAAACTCAACTAGGGCACTAATTTCCATCTCCTCTCTCTCTGAGGTCACTGTGAAAATACATTTTCAAATGTCAAAGATCTGCAAATATTTACACACACTTACAACAGGGTGGAGAACCCATGTCGCTCTGTATATTGTTGGCCTCCAACTGCCATCCTGTAAGCCTGGCCAGGGAGAAGGTGGGAACTGTAGGCCAACATCCAGAGAGCCACCGGTTCCCCAGCCTCTCTCAAAAACCGTCAAGCCTTTCCAAGCAGAAGGGCTGGAAGCCTCACAAATCAGGCTTGACACCCACGACATATTTAAAGAAATCCATTTCCATTGGCATTCAGATACATACGGCCCCTGGCAGTGGAGGAAAAACAGAGACAGCCGCTGTGGCCAGAAGCCCTTGAGAGATGGGTGAATACAGAATAAGGCTCATTCATTTTCAAAGCCATCCAGGTTTGTGGCCCTTGCTTCATATTGCAGCAGCAAGTTCCACATTTTCACTATTTGCTGTGTAACGAAGGAAACGGGAGCAACGGCCAAACCCTACTGGGCTGCTCCTGAGAAAGCTGACGATCTGTTGTTTTTACCCTGCTTTTCTGTCCATGGACATACAAAGCAGTTTGCAATTCTCAAATCAACTATAACAAAACCCTGAAACATAAACAGCCATCCTTGTTTAGAAAACAACATTTAAGACAGCAGCTGGTGGAAGCCAACCAAGCACCTTTAGTGGTTTAGCTCAGCCTCAGTGCACAAAGCCCAAGAAGTCGCTACAATCCTGCCTGTTGTGTAAGCCGCTAGAGGTTTCAAAAAGGCAAAGGGACATGCCGAATATCAGCCGCAAGGAAGCAAAGAGACACACCCAGCAAGCAGGTGCAAAGGCTTCTCTTTTTCAGAAGTCGTGCACCTTGTTGGAGGCTCCTTGGGAACAACGGCTTGAACAGGAGTTTGTCCTGCTGGGGTGGACAGGAGCTGCCTTAAACATCTGGAAAGCACCAGGATGGGAAAGGCTGGTGGAGGGGACTTCTCTGGGGAGATCGTTTGGATGCTGGTGTTTGGGCTCATCCCTTCCTTTTTGGGGTACTGATAAGCTCAGCAAGCTCCATTCTTGGGAGTGTCTTTCCTACCTCTGCTCATCAGTCTCTGGTTCCACCAGGATATTCTCCTGTCTCTCTTTCACCCGCAGGAATACGAAGGAATCCAGATTTGGTTTGGGTACTGTAAGGAAACACACAGAGAGGGAAAGGCTTCTCCATCAAAATTGTCTGCAAAGCACTCCTCCAAGGGGAGACTGTCACCCCATCATCTGGGAGTGAGACAGATTGACTTCTCTGGAGACTTCAAGGAGCGTGACTAACAAGTACAGCACCATCCAGAGCGGGGACTGGGAAACGGAGTATCAGAATGACGGAATATTGGGGCAGATCTTGATGCATTGCTTTACAGTGCAACCAAAAAGCCTTATATCCAAAAGCCTTATAAATTCCTGACAGATGCTTTGAAAAGTAATCACATCCCAAATAGATGGGAATTCCCGGAAGGGGTATCTTTTACGTATAAAGGTAAGAAACAAAGGTGCAGAGATACATCGGAAGTGGAGAAATTCTGGAGAAAGTCTAAAAAACAACTAGGAGAAGCGGAGCCCTTGACAGGAGAAGGGGAGGAAACTCCCTAGGATACAGGTGAAAAATAAGAGATACAAAAGCAACAAGATTCATAATTCAATAATTAGAAATAATAAAATTATAACATAAATCAGAATGGCAGATTCAAAAGTATAAATATGACGTTGATATGAGAACAGAACAATAAGAATATGATTTAAAGATACCAAAAATTTGAGAAAAGAGTAGAAGAAGCAGGAGAAGATATTACGTTAAAATAAACCAGGAGAGGAAGTTGAGAGAAGTCGTATGGGTGGAGGGGGAAACTGTGGAATGATATTATTGTTATATAATGTGACATTTTGATGTTTAAAAATGTATAACCCAATCAATTTTTTTAAGGAATTTTAACTTTCTTTAAAATAGTGGATAACTTTAAGTTGATTGGTATTTGGAGATTTAAACACCCACTGGAGAGAGAATTTACATTTTTCTCAGAACTGTATTAGTCTAGCGGAAGAATTGACTCAGTATGGCTCTCTAGAGAATTATCAATACAAACCAAAAAAATAGAGATACAACCAAGAACACTTTCAGACCATAATTCAATAATACTCGAGTTAAAAGGAGAAAAAGATTGCCTGTTTAGATGGAGATTAAATGAAGGACTTTTAGATAATCAAAATGTTTTACAAAAAGCAGAAAAAGTCCTGAGGGATTATTCTGAATTAAATTTAAATCAAGAAACAGATATAAACATGGTCTGGGATGCCAATAAAGCTGTAATGAGAGGCTATTTTATCCAACAAAATGCCTACCAGAAAAAGATTAGAGAAGGGAAATACTGGAAGAATTGAAAATAAGATTACGGTTAAAAAAAATAAGAAACGGTTAAAAAAACTGGGAAAGAATCAATAAAACAAATAATAAAAACATTACAATATTCAATGATAATAATCAGGAGATAGAATAGAAAATAAAAAGGATGAAACAGAAAAATTTTGAATATGGCAACAAGCCAGGTAAGTTACTGGCATGGCAGTTAAGGTAAAAACAGGGCGCAAATTTAATAAACAAATTAAATATAGAGGGGAAAGTAACAGACAATCTGAAAGATAAGATTGCAATTTGTAAGGTATTATACAGATCTATACAGAGCAGGTACTGAAAATAAAGAGAAAATTGAAGAATATTTAATCAAAATAAATTACCAAAAACTGCAAAAGAAAAAAATGATTTTTTAAAACGTGCCAGTAATGGTGCCGGAGGTGCAAGATGCAGTTAAATAAGCTAAAATAGGTAAAATGCTAGGACCAGACGGATTGTCAGCAAAGTATTATAAAAAAATTACAAGACCTTCTGGTACAACTGCTTGCAGATGTGATGAATGAGATTTTAAATATTGGGAAAGTACCAGAGTCTTGGAAAGAGGCCTATACAGTGGTACCTCGGGTTACAGATGCTTCAGGTTACAAACTCCGCTAACCCAGAAATAGTACCTTGGGTTAAGAACTTTGCTTCAGGATGAGAACAGAAATTGCGCGGCAACGGGAAGCCCCATTAGCTAAAGTGGTACCTCAGGTTAAGAACAGTTTCAGGTTAAAAACGGACCTCCGGAACGAATTAAGTTCTTAACCCGAGATACTACTGTATTACTTTGATTCCAATGCACGATACGGATGTACTTTTAGTCAAAAATTACAGGCCAATTTCTCGATTAAATAATGATTACAAATTATTTGCCAATATACTTGCAAACTGAATGAAAAGGGTTAATGGATTTAATTCATATTGATCAGGCCGGTTTCTTACCAGGCCGCCAGATGAAGGACAACATAAGGAATATAATTGACATTATAGAATATCTGGAGGGCAGGAATGAAAAACAAGTAGCATTAATGTTTATAGATGCAGAGAAGGCCTTTGATAATATTTCATGGACTTTTAAGAAGAAAATAGAAATGATAAACTTTGGGGAGACATTCAGCAGAGGTATTGAAGCAATTTACTCAGATCAACAGGCTATGCTGATTGTGAATAATGTGATAACTGAAAAATGCAAAATAACAAAGGGGACAAGTAAGGGTGTCCCCTGTCACCGTTATTGTTTATTTTAGTGTTAGAAACCCTGGTGAGAAACCTAAGATTTGATGAGACAATAAGAGGTAGGAAGAAGAGCATATAAACTAAAAGCTTTTGCAGACGACCTTGTGATTACTGTAGTGTAGAAGATCCCAAGAGCAGTATACCAAAGGTTTTGGAGAAGATCCTGGAATTTGATCAGGTATCAGGTTTCAAATTAAATAAAAATAAGCTCTTGGTGAAAAACATGACAGGGCAATATAAAAAGGACTTACAACAAACTACGGATTTAAATATAGCTAAAAAAGCTAAGTATTTAAGTGTATGGTATACAGCGAAGAATATAAATATATATAAATACAACTGTGTAAATATTTGGAAAGAAATAAAGAGGAACCTAGAGATTTGGGGAAGGATGCATTTATCTTTTTGGGGAAGAATATCACTGATAAAAATGAATGTTTTGTCAAGAATGTTATTTCTATTTCATCCAATACCTGCGATCAGCGGTGCAGGACACTTCAAGGAATGGCAAAAAGATCTTTCCAGATTTATATGGCAGGGGAAGAAACCAAGGAAAAAATATAAACTGTTAAGAGACACTAAGGAAAGACTGGGCTTTGCCCTGCCAGATTTAAAATTATATTATGAAGCGTCCTGTATCTGTTGGTTCAGGAATGGATAATTTTGAAAAATGCAGGTATTTTAGACTTAGGGCAAGATAACAGATTTGGATGGCATGTATATTTATGGTATGAAAAAGCAAAGGTACATAAAGGACCGCATGGAGACCATGTGGTAACTTCCAGACGTTGCTCTGATCCCCAACTCCCCACCCACCCAGTCCAGCTTGGCCAGTGGTCAGTGATGGTGGGACCTGGAGCCCCACACGTTGCCAACCCTGTAAGCCCCTTGGAACAAGGACCTGCCTCTTAACTTCTGCAAAGCCACGTGGTGGGGAGTATTTGGATGGCCCACTGCCAAGTCCATCCTTGCTTACCAGACTTCAGGAGTTCCACCTTCTGCAGGTTGGGAGGCATGTGCTTCAAGGCCACATTTCTGAGATGAGCCTCGATGTTTGCCATGTACCTGCAAGAAAGTCACAGTCGTGGGAAAGGGAGAAGCGTCAGAGCGGCACAAGCATGCAGCCATCCCAAGAACATGGAGCAGCCAAGAAGCAGGGGGTCTCCTCCTTCTGCCCCTCCCAAACTCTGTGAGGGGAGGGAATCTCCAAACAACTCTCAGCTCCTTTAACCTATGGCTTGGGGGAAGCCATGACTGTTTAAAAGAGGCATTGCAGCAGCTTAAAGGTGTGGTGCAAAGGGGGGGTATAGAACTCAGCAGGGAGGAGTCTGGGGACCAAGTGAGAATTAGCTGGCCCCATCCGCCGTCAGGCCAGTCCCAACTCTTACCAGCCACCATGGCATCCTCAGATGCTTTTACCTGGCTGGATCTGGGGCAATGCGTACCTGGACTGAGAGACATGGGTATGGGGTGTGTAGAAAGCTTTGGCTTTTGTACGGTTGGATTCTGCCAATGGTATTCACATGAGCTGTGGGCTGTACCAGCAACATTTGTTGCTGGTACAGCCCACCACTGGAAGGTCATCCCTGAGGGAATGTGGCCCCCTCCCCCTGCCACTATAGAGCATGCTGTTGTTAAAGGCACAGGAGCCGGCCAGCCTTTCTTTCTGATCAGTTGGCAACCCTAGTTTTGTGTCTGTATGTTAAATTTTTGGCAGCTAGTCCAGGCCACCTGGAAGATGCACAATGCAACTGAAATTAAGAACACAGAAATGAGGGGCGAGAGCCACCCGTTGCTTTCACCTTCCTGCCTCCCCATGGCGCACTCACTCACTCTTTGGCAAAGGCAAACTCTTCCGGTGATAGGAGGGCTGGCTCCCCCTCTGCCCGAGTCTTCTCCTTCTCCAGGACATGGGGAAAGTATTTCTCAATCTGCAAGCGGAAATAAATGGCGTAAGAATTGCTAAGCGGGCTACATGCTGCAACAGACTTGGACATGGCAATAATAGAGAAGGAACCTGGGACCTCTTGCAAGCAAGGCCTACTCTCTGCCCATGAGCTCTGCCCCTCATTTTATTGCTGCTGCTGTACACACACACGATTCCTCTTCTGAGGACCAGCAAAAGTTTCCAAATATTCTTCAAAGGCTATCCCGTCCATAACATATTGCAGCAGTTGATCAGAGGTTACCAAGGCTAGCCCTCCACAGCCCTTTAGCCTCCCTGCACACTCCCTCTGTCTGTCTCTCTCTAGAGAGAAGGGAGGCTGGAAGCACTTGCCAATTCTGGCTGAAAATATGGGAGATCATTCTCTACCTTACTAAGCTGTACAACAGGTAGCAGAAGACACACAAAGAAAGTTGATGTGACATGTGACCTCTGCATGGAAATCATGCTCACAGCGACTCACCTATTTAGAGCGGAGAGCAGCACCTCTAAGCAAAACGCTGCTGGCCCTTACCTTCCGTAGGCGGCAGCGCAGGTAGCTGCTGAGGATGTAACGGATCCTCTCGACCTCCATGCGGTGAATGCTGACCTTGAGATCACCTCTCTCGGCCCGTTTCAGATTCGCCTCCTGTCACACACACAAAATCAGAAGTTCTGCACCGAGGAAGAAGGCACAGTCGGCCAAACCCTTTCGTCTGCGCAGCTGCGACATTCGCTCACATGGAAGGACGCAGGGGGAGAAATTGATGTCCAGCCTCCAGCTGTCCCCATTCCTTGGTCACACCACAGTGTGATGCAGTGTGCCTCCTTCAAAGTAAGACACAGACTCCCTAACATGGGGATAGTGAATCAAGACATACACCCTTAAGGAAGGGCAGCTAACCCATAGCCTGAAGGTCATGTACAGTCCCTCTAAGGTTATGTACTGGCCCCCATGAGACCTCCTGTAATGCGTCAATTACAAAAAGATTTTTTAAAAATAGCTCTTATGGGCCTTCCCACTGTGAGGCCATAGAAATTTTGTGCTGACCCCGTGCAATTTTTTTAAAAAAGTAATACAGGCGGCCACCGTTCCTGGCCCCCTGTGCGTCGGCGGAGTATGCAATTGGCCACTCACCTTGCCCCTGTTCTGCCCTCTTCTACCCACATGCTGGCAGTTGTGTGCCAACTGGATGCATGCAAAATTGTCGCCGCCTGCAATTACTTTTTTAAAAAAACAAACAAACCCGATTGCTTCCATAGGTTCCTCACTATGACGAGAAATGTTTCTGGTGCTGTACACCCACCCACCCACCTAACTTTCCCGTTTGAAAAACTTAGGCAAGCCTGACACATACATCTCTCTCTATGCATAAAGTAAATTATTTCTTTATACAGGAACCCGATGCCCACCAAAAGGTCATTGTAGCCCCCCAATATCTGTCCATTTTAAAGGGCCCCCCTTTTTTTTGCTGACCAATCCCATGCCTCCTGCTCTGATTCTGCAATGCCAAAGGAATTTACCGGCCTTATACAGACTCAAACCATTGATGCATACTGCCTTGTTCTGTATTGTGTCCAGTGACTGACAATGGCTCTCCAGGGTTTCAGACAGGGAATATCTCCAGTCCTACCTGTGATGCCTTTGAGGACCGAACCTGGGACCAGACTCTGCATGCAAAGAAGATGCTCTGCCTTAGGGCTACAGCCTTTCGCCACAATGTAATGGGGTGTCTTTTAGATTGACCAAAGTCAATTTTACATGTGGCCCCCAGAAGGCCTGCGGGTCCATGTGGCCTCGGCCCTCAAAGGGTTAGCCACGCCTGCCTTAAGCGTTCATCTGGGCATGGCTTTTTCCAAACAAACAGAGTTAAGGTCCCTCCCATCCGCCCCACATATTACCATGTGCTCCAGTTGCTCGACCACACAGTCCACCACTTCTGACTTGCTCTCCAGCAGCTCAGGGGAAAACTTCTCATTCATCCAGGCCTGGAGAGCAGAAACAGCCAATGGGCATTGCGGTGGTGGTACCAATTTTCCCAGCCTCCTTTAGAACACCCTGAGTTCAAGGTCCTTACAAGACTGGGGCGCAAATTTGCATATGGTTATCTATGCACACAGATGCAAATTTAAGTCCTGCTTTTCAATGGATTTGTGGGAGAGGCTGGGGATGTCATTGGCTTCCTCTGCTTTTGTTCTTGTTTCTCCTTCTGTCTTTTGGGGTTTTATCTTGTGTTTTTGAGCTGTGAACCACCCTGAGGTCTCTGGATATAGAACTTTAGCAAATAACAAGTAACATATAATATATAAGCTCACGGACCTGGTTTTATCTAAACCACTTTGTGGGTTTTGTTGCTTTAGCAGCATACAAGCAAGGAGCGTTTCGGGTGCATCACCCCTGGGCAGCACTCAGCGGCTCTCGCGAAAGGACGGCGAGCCGAGGAGGGCAGAGGGCTCGCGGCTCCCGCGGAGGCGCCCGCTTGGCCGCGGAAGTCCAGGCCGCCCTTGGCCAGGGGCTCCCCGGGCGGGTCGCCAGCCTCGTCTGCGGGGACTCCCGCTCGGGCCGAGGCCCCGCCGCCCCGACGGGAACGCGGCCTCGGCGGCGCCCGGGCCCCCGCAGCCCCCTCGCGGGCAAAGCCAGCCCGCCCGCCCGCCCCCCGGGACCCAGGCGCCCGCGCTCCCCCACCTGCTCCAGGCTCCGGAGCAGCTCCGCCGGGGTCAGCAGCACCTCCTCGCCCGAGTCCGCCATGGCGCCGCGCGGGAAAAGCCGGAGCGCCCCGCCCCGGACGAGGAGGCCTCTTCAAGGCGCCGCCCGGCCTTTCCTCCCGGCAGCGGGACCCCGAGCCTGCCGGGCGAGCGCCGAAGAAACGTTGACACATATATTATGAATTACTCAATTAATTAATTCACCCGCAGATAAGAAGCTGAGAGCCTGGGCAGAGGATGGCTTGCTTCATGGCATCAGGAAGAAATGAAGCAGCAGCAGCCTTGTCCCTTGAGCCTATTCTAAAGTACTGTAGTTGCTTCTGCGTTAGAAATGACAGCTGGGAGTGCTCGTGTCTTTTTCTTTTCCTGGGTATTGTTTATCAATTAAAACAAAAAGGTGAACAAATTTGTACCTGAAAGTGTGGCTCAGAGAAATAAGTTGAAGAGTCACTGCCCTAGGGCGGGGTGGGGAGAGAACACCCAGCAGCACCTTTTAACTTAGGGTTACCAGATGTCCCAGTTTCCCAGGGACAGTCCCCGGATTTGCAAATAAGTCCCCAGACAAATTCCATCCCTGGAATGTCCCCAGATTTCATCAAACGTCCCCGGGAAACGCAGTCTCAGCAGCCCGGAGCAGTTGGCTCTGGCTGGCTTCAGGAGCTGCTCGGAGGTCCCCATATGATGGGGGTGCAGGGGCTCAAAGACGCACCTTCTGGGCTGCCTCCACCTTCCCTGACCCCAGCAACTCAGCTGGGAAGGGAGGCTTCACGCTGCCCATCAGAGCTTGCATGCAAGCAGGAATGGGATTGGGGCTGCTCCGATGGGAAGAGAGGCATCGCGCTGCCCAAGCCTTCCGCCCTCCTTTGCCTTTCACATTCCATTCCCCACCACCACCGAAGAACCAACAACTCAGGGGTTGCCCAGGCTCATGGAGAAAGGAGATAGAAGCCACAGAGGAAGGGGAAACGTGGCAGTTGAGGTCAAGGTGGCGGCCGCCCCTCTGCCACCACCATTGCTGCAGCATCAATGTCCCAAACATAGTATTTATTTATTTTATTTAAAGTGTCCCCGGATTCATTGAAAAAAATCTGGTAACCTTATCTTAACTCCCATCTCATGCTGTGTTGTCAGAACTAGAAAATCTGCTGTACAATAGGACAGGTTAGCTTGGGATCTACCGGGAGATCTCTGGCTGATTTGCAGGAAAGCAGAAACCAATTCCAACTCATTGTGCATAAGCAAAACTTTTTCCATCTGAAATAGCTAGCTGAAATAAAAAAAAACTAAGTAGGGGCAAACTTTTGTGTGACAAGGCTGTGAGATCAGTTCAATAATGGTTTCCTCTCAAAAGATTCCAACTTCACACATGCAGGAACACAAGTTTGGAAGGGACCCATAGGTACAATCCAGAGTGAGTTGTTGTCCTCAACACCTGGAAGGTACTAAGTTATGAGGGAAGCAGGTCTCCTCTTTACCATAGTAAAAAAGGGAAGTGTAAGCTATTGGCCCAATCAATATGGGGTTAGGTATTTTCTTGCAATCATTAGCCATGTTTCTATCCTCTAATGCTGCAATCCAGAGCTTCAAGAAGCAAAGGTGTTTTACTCACTGCACACCATTCTAGCTGCAAATAAATAAAAATATTTTATTTGAATTGACATTGGGATTCTGTCTTTTGTTAATTCCTCCAAATAACTGAGGATGTATAAGTGCAGTGCAATGATTTCCTTGGTGTGCAATAATATTCACATTAAAGATCCCCAAAAAATGTGTCTTCACAAATATTCCTGTAACATGCAAGTTAATGTATACATACAAATAAGGCCATGGGCAGGCTGAGTAGCAGAGGGGATCTTCAATTTCCCCCCCAATGTCATTGGTTTAACTTTCGTGGAAGAAAATAAACCCAAATTCAGATCAGTGCTAGCAAATGACAAAATTTATTTAAGAAAAAAAGTTACCAATCCATTAATATTTCTCAAAACTGATTGTAACGGGTGCAAAAGGCAGAACACTGTTACAGTTTAGAAAAACAACAACAGGTGTTTTGTACACTTAAATATTAAACAGACTTCTAGAGGAAAAGATAAAGAAACCAGCAAATAGGTATTGAAGAATAATCCACCTAAAGACCCTGATTCACTACTGGCTTTTTGAATTGCTCAAGAAGTGAAATATTCTATCCGTTTTGTAGGTGGTCTCGTTTGGCAAAGCCTTGAATTCCTGGACATGGGAGGCGACAGCAACTGTCAAGCGGCTGAGCACCTCTTGCTGGCCTCTACTCAAGGGCCCACTTGGATGAATGGAGAAAAACACTTGATCCATAAGAAGGTATCAACTCAGAAGACTAAAATCTTCTATATATTTTGTAAGTGTTGCTAGAGGAATGTTGAATGCAAGTGGAAGTACTAAAGGCTGCTGAGTTGCACACTGTGTGAGAGAGATCTAAAACAAAGCGCTATCATAACACCATTTCTAGTCAAGTTACCAGCTTGCCCTAAAACTTTTTAACTGCTAACAAAACTGAAAAAGCCATTTATTACCTAGCTCACATATTCAACGCTTGAAAAGGGGTGGAGAGCAGGGGGTGGTTACACTGACTGGCACAGCATACATTTGGGCTGCCGCACTTCCGCGCATTGAACGAAACAAACCATTGACCTTCTCCTCTCTTGAAAGACACAGTGAAAGCAGAGGACTTCGTGTCCCGAAGACTGCACTAGCTCTTGGTGAAGTGTTAAAAATGAAAGCCTTTTTGCATTGTTGCTGTTACCACCACAGGAGGCTTCAACTCAAGATGGTATTTGTTCCAAGTCTCCTCTGAACAAGCAGAGAAACACCCTGCTGCCACTTCACAAATATGGGCCTCATTTCTGGAGATTCAGCTGCCTATGCCGCACTGCTGCTTTCTTCCCGAACAGCTGACAAAATCCGAGCGCTTGCAAAAGGAGCCACTCAGCCCTTAGCCGACTCCAGTCTGGTCTTGTGCCCACTGACTCGTATGGCTGCTCAACTGGTCCCTGGAAGCTAAAGCTACCAGGCAGACGCCATTGCTTTTGGCTTACCCATATGACACAAAATGGATGCTATCCTGTCCATGGGATTTTGCTGTGAAGGAGTAGGATTTTGAGAAGTTAAGTCTTTGTGGTAGATGGCACCATGGGGTTGGCGGCAGAAGAAAGGAATGATGTTATGATGGAGGAGGTAGGGGAACTTTCTGGAACAAAAGCTGGAACCTAGGAAGGAAGAGAGCTGAGTTAAACAGATTAAAACAAAACATTGATGCACTTTCCTCTCAGATATGTTTGTGTTTTGAAGGTAAAATTTTCAGTGACTTTAAAGGTTTGAAGCCTTGTACTGTTACCAGTGTTGCAAACCTGTGGAGCAGTGGTTCTGACAGGAGAGAGAGGGGCAATTGCTTTAAGGTTTTATTACATGTGGTCTGCATCAGGTGAAGTCCATCTGACTGGCCTGGGTGACAGCAGACTCTGATTGGCTGGAGGTTATTTATAAAATAATAATAATAATAATAATAATAATAATAATAATAATAATAATAATAAATTTTATTTATACCCCGCCCTCCCCAGCCAAGGCCAGGCTCAGAGCAGCTTACAAGCAATAACAAAAACAAGATGAATGATTACAACTTAAAAACAAAA
Organism: Podarcis liolepis; assembly: GCF_965112155.1. Classification (NCBI taxonomy): domain Eukaryota; kingdom Metazoa; phylum Chordata; class Lepidosauria; order Squamata; family Lacertidae; genus Podarcis; species Podarcis liolepis. The sequence continues at coordinate 1,039,534 of NC_139561.1, read as the reverse complement.
ATAAAATACAACATTAAAATAATGGAACATTAAAATATTAAAATGTAGCCTCATCGCAGGAGGAGAAGGAAAAGAAAAAAGAAAAAGAGGGAGGGAGGGAGGGAATCAAACTGGCTCCAAGCCAAAGGCCAGGCGGAACAACTCTGTCTTACAGGCCCTGCGGAAAGAAATCAGATCCTGCAGGGCCCTGGTCTCATGAGACAGAGCGTTCCACCAGGCCGGAGCCAGAGTTGAAAAGGCCCTGGCTCTGGTTGAAGCCAATCTAACTTCCTTAGGGCCCGGGACCTCTAGGGTGTTGCTATTTATGGACCTTGAGGCTCTCTGTGGGGCATACCAGGAGAGGCGGTCCCGTAGGTACGAGGGTCCTAGGCCGTGAAGGACTTTAAAGGTCAAAAGCAGCACCTTAAATCTGACCCTGTACTCCACCGGGAGCCAGTGCAGCTGGAAAAGCACTGGGTGAATATGCTCCCATGGCAGAGACCCCGTGAGGAGCCTCGCTGCACTAAATAAATAAAGTACCAGCTCTGTGTCATTCTGATGAGCATCAGGCACTCAAACGCCAATTTCCAAAGGGGCGTTTGAGTGCCTATGTCATGAGGGTCCCCATGGCATCCTTGCTGTGTATGTTCAACAGCTGTGGACCATTCTGGACGAATGCCGTGGACAGGAAGCCAACCTCAGATGGCTGGAAGAGGAAGGTGACCAAAGGACAATTTTGGCAGCCAGAGAATCTACAAAGCTCCTTTTCTACCTCAACATTACTGGAGAGCTTCAAATCATCATGCTAAATAAAACACACTTGCAGTTAATGAAGCTATTCAGAAATGTACTATCAGTCTATGTGCCTTAGGTTTAGAAATTTCACAGTGGCTTGAACACCAATAACATAGGTCCTTTGTGTATGCAATTGCTCAAAATCCCTACAACTATTCTGGAAAGCACTAGCAACTGTCAAATGAGCCATATCTAATGGAGGGTGCCAAACAGATGTGGCAGTAAACGCAGCCGGCATGGAGGGAAGAGGGTGTATTACAGCCACAGAAAACAAGAGCCTAACATGACAGCTTCCTCTCAAGAGTTCAGGGATTAGCAGGACCTTCCAATGGACTGGCTGCACTATTCTTAAGCTCACCAGCAACACTCATACTGCAGCCAAAGGGTGTCAGGGGCCAACATTTTCCTCCAGGGAAGCCAACAACAGACTGGACAGAAATTGCTTTCGAAACAAGAGCAGCAGCAGCAATAAGCAGGACTACACTATGTTAATCATTTGAACAATGACTTCTGGTTAAACTTTTTATATTTATAGGGAAAATCACCTGTAATTTCAACTAATTACTTCCATCAGCACTACAGTGGTACCTCGGGTTAAGAAATTAATTCATTCTGGAGGTCTGTTCTTAACCTGAAGCATCACTTTAGCTAATGGGGCCTCCCGCTGCAGCCGCAATTTCTGTTCTCATCCTGAAGCAAAGTTCTTAACCTGAGGTAGTATTTCTGGGTTAGCGGAGTCTGTAACCTGAAGCGTATGTAACCTGAAGCGTATGTAACCCGAGGTACCACTGTACACTCCTTCTTGTGACAGGTTGGACTCGATGGCCCTTGTGGTCTCTTCCAACGCTATGATTCTATGATAAAAGATCTAGAATTTCACTTTCAATAATGCTGCTGCCTACACAAGAGGGTAGATTTCAACTCCCAAATTTGGTTTTCATCCCACTTTTCTCTCCCAAGTAATGAGGATGCAGGATAGATCAAAATAGAATACTCTTAATTGCACATGCTTATGAGTGAAACTTCTTTCTGATCAGCATAGGAGCTGATAGAAGACACTGACCAATCAACTAAAAATTGATCCTTGCATTATAAATCACCTATCTGGCAAGAAAGATTGAAGGTTGTTCGCTTTAATGACCTATTTGGCCTGATAATGGCATTTTTATTGCCAGTAGGTGAATTCACCAGACTTGTCACTTGCTTTCACATGTTGCCTGCTATTCAACAATGGTCCTAAAGCCAGCTTAAATATCTCTTAACATCTTTCTTTGTACCAGGTGGATGTGCCACATCTACAACATGTAGATTGGTTGATTTCTTGGAAGTATTATTCAATCTCAGACTTATCATCAGTCCATTTCTGAGCCATTGAAACTCAGGTTGCTAATCCTAACCCCTGGGCAGAAACAGAGGGGCCCCTTGCAGTCTCGGGCTGGTGTGGGGTCCATCTATCAGACACCTTCTTGGGGGGCGGGGGGAGTTGCTGACTGGATCCTGTCCGTGGCAGCTTCCACTCGCCCACTGGGGTGCCCTTGCTCAAACTTCCCCACAACTGGCAATGGAGTCTTCAAGGGCAAGGTGGAAGGACCCCTCTGCTCCGTGCAGACCCTCCAGCAAGGCGGACTGGGGGGGGGGGCTGAGCTGCAAGGCAGCATGCAATTTCTGACAAAGTGTCCAAAAGGAAATCCTCCTCATGCCAAGCGGCTGAGGATTTCTGTTTCTCCTTCAGTGCTTGGTTACATTCTGGTTTCCCACTAGTTGTTGGGAAAATTCACTCTCCATTCAAAACTGATGACTAGGTGACAGAACCCAAGAACCAGCATCCTGAAAACAAGCAACATGCATACAAAGAAAAACCTTAATATGCACTCTGTCTTCTTGGTGACTACAACAGTATTACTCCAAACCAGCTATCACTGTTTTGTGAGTCTCCCTGTTCTCCTTTTCTTTCCTCCACATCCTCCCGATCTTGATTCCTCCTTTTCAATGTGATAGGTAGAAGATAATACTCAATCAGATGAAATAAATAAAGGCTAATTATTCTATAATTCTAGAAGAATCATTAGAAGAAGAAGAAGAGTTTGGGTTTAAGGAGTCTCAAAGCGGCTAACATTCTCCTTTCCCTTCCTCCCCCACAACAAACCCTCTGTGAGGTGAGTGGGGCTGAGAGACTTCAGAGAAGTGTGACTGGCCCAAGGTCACCCAGCAGCTGCAGGTGGAGGAGCGGAGATGAGAACCCAGTTCCCCAGATTATGAGACTACCGCTCTTAACCACTACACCACACTGGCTCTCAATTTTGTTCCTTCATTTGCTGCTAGAACAGCTCTCCAGGGGTTTAACATTTTTTTAAAATTTTCACTTATTTAGGGCTACGTGAAACAATTATAATGCAATAGTATAGGGTTGTTTTTCTCATGAACTTTAAATGCAGAAACCATTTTCTTTGGTGGGAGCAGTAGGAATAAACTATTTTGGTGGGGTTTTCTTTTGTAGAGAAGCAGATCACAAAGCAGCATCTACAGTTAACACTTACCTTGGACCTCAGGATTTATCTCCCACTATTCACACCTCTGTCTTCATAAATGGTAATTTCAATCTGCACAGCAGGGCTGTTAAAAAAAATACACTGCAGAAGAGGCATGTGGGTAAAAATATCAAGATAGCGAAGTACTGAATCTTATATTGCCCCACCCGCACTTAAGGGGCAAGAAGGACCTCAGCTCAGTGCTTTGCCTGCAGAAGACACCTGGCTCAGTCCTCAAAGGTCTCCATGGGAATGTCCCCTGCCTCAAAGCCTGGAGAGCTGCTGCCAGCCAGTGCAGACAATGCTGTGCTAGATGGGCCAATGAGTCTGACTCAGCCAAATTCTTTCTTTCCAAATGTTATACTATTAATGAACTAGCATAAACCCTTCCCCACCCCCACTTTGAATTCTGGAGGAGAGATGCCAACACACAGCTCCTTACAGGCAAAGGCGGCTGCAAAGCACTTTACTGCCCTCCCAATGAGAGCCCGTGTTGCCTGTGCCCTTGTCAGAAACAAAATCTACAGAATGGGGGGAAAGACTTCTTGGAAGGCTCTTTTTGCTATAGCTGATAAGCAACACTCAGAAAGAAGCTTGTTCCCTACCTCCAAGGATCCCCAACCAGTACTCTTTGACACCTGTTAAGAAGAGTCCAGGCAAACCGGCCTGTACACCTGAAGCTGTGAAGAACACCCCCATCACTTCCTGGTGTGTCAACGTAACAGGCCTCACATAGCAAACTACAATTCTGCAGAAACTGAAGCAAGAGATGCTTCTCTTCTGCTTGGAGCAGCCTCCCTAACCAGCACTGATGGAAAGGTTCTACCTGCCAGCTTCACCCCATGTGCCATCAAGCGAAAACTCAACGGAAGTAGCAATCATTACGTATGAAGTGATTTCCACACCTAAGAAAGGGATTTGTTCCATTCATATCCCACCCTTTCATCCAAGGTTCTTTCCCCACTCCCCCCACAACAACTCTGTTAAGACCAAGACTGAGTGACTGGCACAAGGTTACCTAGTGAGCTTTTTGGCTGAGTGAGGAGCACGAATCTCTCAATTCCTAGGCCAACACTAATTGGGAAGATAGCTAAGGGGCTGTGCTTACACAACAAAGGCTAAAACAAGATTTGCTCAAAAGCTGGAGTACAGTGGTGCCTCGCAAGACGAAATTAATCCGTTCCGTGAGTCTCTTCGTCTAGCGGTTTTTCCGTCTATTAGCGGCTTAGCGCTATTAGCGGTTTAGCGGCTATTAAAGGCTTAGCGGCTTAGAAAAAGGGGGGGAGCGAAAAAAAATCGGAACACTCGCAAGACGTTTTCGTCTTGCAAAGCAAGCCCATAGGGAAAATCGTCTTGCGAAGCAGCTCAAAAACGGAAAACCCTTTCGTCTAGTGGGTTTTCCGTCTTGCGAGGCATTTGTCTTGCGGGGCACCACTGTAAAATACTAATTTAATCCCAGCAGGATTTGTTTGTTTAATGGCCACAGGCTGTTTTATTGGTTCACAAAGGCACAAACAGATATGAGAGCTACCAGAGCACAAAAGGTTAGGAAGCCACAGAAAAAGATACAACTCTGAGCCCTCTCTCAATGGGGTCCGTCAGGAGGATGCCCTGTGGGGCATAGATCTTCTCATTCTGTTCCTGAATGTACTTGGCAATCTTCTTCAGAACCTTGGGGAAAGAAGAGACAAACGTTCCTGTAGCATTTGCATCCAATCTGCTTCCCAAAACTATGTTTGCAAAACCATGTTTAAAGTAGTAAAGTCCTTTTACAAGTGCCTGTAGGAAATGTTATTTCTGGGGGGGGGGCACTAGGGGTGCATCGGAAGATGGCTGACAATAACATCTCTCCGACCCACATGAGGTAATTAAGAGGCTGTGATGGGAGTAAACAGCCTCTCGGGCCCCCCAAGTGTGTGGGGGGGGGACTGCCCTTGCCTGCTGTGCCCTATACCACCCCCGAATTTGAGGGGGTGGGGGCACTAGGCAGAAAGCCTTTGTGCGGATCTCGACGCTCCTGGACGCTGTCTCTAATCCGCGCCTCTAGCTGCAGCAACTTCAAACAATTAGGAGGAAGCTAATGCACATATTTCAAGGAAGAATGGGGAGTAAAGACTGCTAACCAAAGAGATCTCTGAGAAACAAGACGGGTTGGAGGAACAATAATAAATCATGAGAAGACACACCAAGGCTCGGTATGTTCGGCAACGGGACTGGATGGGGGAGGGGGAAAAACTTTCCTTTCTTTTCTCTATGCGATTAATCAAGAATCCCCCCCCCCCCAAATCACAAGTCAGAAATGCCGTTTAAATGACTTAAGCTGTGGATTTAAGACTGTGTGGAGATAATTTTCTAACCAAAGCATGTTTCAAGAAGATTGTGGAAAGCGTAAGAGCTTTGGAATGACGCAGCAAAAAATAGTGTCGCCATTTTGGCAAGTTCTGTCGAAAGACTTATGTCTGGGAGGAGGAGTAGATTTGTTTTCATATTGTGGGTAAGCCTCCTCAGAGGTACTAAAGAGTGACAGATTTGCGAGATTAATGATGGAAAGAGTGCTGTTATTTATGAAAGTGATGATATATGGAAACCATCTTGATATGATGATTGGACGAACGGAAAAATTCACACAGGATTATAATTGGTGTTTACCTGCTTAAGGAGATTATCAGAAGAGATCATAAAGAAAAAAAGAAAAATATACGAACAAGATGAGATGTGGAAACAGCAAGATAAGACTAGATAGAATTATGAACATTATTTGGACAGATTTGTGGATATTAACGCAGCAGCAAGAAGATGATCGGAACCCCCCTTCGTAACTTGAAATATGGGTCCCCCCAACAAAAATTTAAAATTCGGCTTTGTAAGTCGGAATTTATGTGATGTGATGTGATTTGATTGGTCGGTTAATAAAAATTATTTTTTTTAAAAAAAGGAAATGTTATTTCTGTTTCAATCAATCCCAGTGACAAGCAATGTGAGCTGCTTCAAAGAGTGGTAGAAGGTATTTCAAAGGTATTTATCTGGTGACGAAAGAAGCCAAGGATAAAATATAAATTATTAACAGATCTTAAGGAAAGAGGTGCCTTCTCCTTACCAGATTTAAAATTATATTATGAAGCTTCTTGCATATGCTGGATCCGGAATTGGATAATATTTAAAAAATGCAGATTTATTAGTTTTAGAAGGACATGATACTAAATTTGGATGGCATGTGTACTTGTGGTATCAGAAGGCAAAAGTACATAAAAACTTCCAGACTCATATAATAAAAATTGCGATTTTAAAGTTTGGGAAAAATATAAAGATTTGCTAGAACAAAAACACCATGGTGGCTTTCCCCACTGGAAGCAATATCCATGAAAAAAATTAAATATGAAACCTAATTGGGCAACATAGAGAGCTGTTAACAGAAATGAATAACCAATTAAAATTGAAGGAATTTCAAGAAGAGGAAAGGTAACAAACTGGTAACAATATTTTCAGTTAAATGAAGTATTCAAAAATGATAAAAAGAAAGGATTCACCAATGAAATCTCAAATTTCCAGAGAGAAATAATAGAAAGTGGTACTAAATTATTATCAAAAATGTGTAACTTGTTGGAATGGGAAACTAAGGATGAAGAGGTCAAGTGTGTTACGATAAAGTGGGTAAAAGACGTGGGACATAATATTCAGATGACAGATTGGGAAAGACTATGGAAGAATGATATAAAATTCACAGCCTGTACCTTACTTAAAGAGAATTACATGATCTATAGGTGGTATTTAACACCGGTTAAATTGGCCAAAATGTATAAAACAAGAGAAAGTAAGTGTTGGAAATGTAAAGAAGTAGAAGGTACGTTTTTTCATATGTGGTGACAATGTAAAGTTATTTTAAAAATTGGGAAATGATATATAATGAATTGGGGAAAAAATAAAAATAACCTTTGTTAAAAAACCAGAAACTTTCCTATTAGGTATTACAGGAATGGATTTACGTAAAGAATACAAGAATTTGTTCATGTATGGAGCAATGGCTGTCCGGATACTGCTAGCCCAACACTGGAAAGAAGAAGTCCCCACCAAGGAAGATTGGCAAACTAAGTCAATGGAGTATGCGGAAATGGATAAATTAACTGGGAAACTTAGCGATCAAGATGACAACAAATATAAAAAAGAATGGGAAATATTTATTGCATATTTACAAAAGCAATGTATGCAAGTTAATACGTTAGCAGGATTTTAAAAATCTAGGAGTCTTGGTTGACCACAAACTTGACATGAGCAAACAGTGTGACGCGGCAGCTAAAAAAGCCAATGCAATTCTGGGCTGCATCAATAGGAGTATAGCATCTAGATCAAGGGAAGTAATAGTGCCACTGTATTCTGCTCTGGTCAGACCTCACCTGGAGTACTGTGTCCAGTTCTGGGCACCACAGTTCAAGAAGGACACTGACAAACTGGAACGTGTCCAGAGGAGGGCAACCAAAATGGTCAAAGGCCTGGAAACCATGCCTTATGAGGAACAGCTAAGGGAGCTGGGCATGTTTAGCCTGGAGAAGAGGAGGTTAAGGGGTGATATGATAGCCATGTTCAAATATATAAAAGGATGTCACATAGAGGAGGGAGAAAGGCTGTTTTCTGCTGCTCCAGAGAAGCGGACATGGAGCAATGGATCCAAACTACAAGAAAGAAGATTCCACCTAAACATTAGGAAGAACTTCCTGACAGTAAGAGCTGTTCGACAGTGGAATTTGCTGCCAAGGAGTGTGGTGGAGTCTCCTCCTTTGGAGGTCTTTAAGCAGAGGCTTGACAACCATATGTCAGGAGTGCTCTGATGGTGTTTCCTGCTTGGCAGGGGGTTGGACTCGATGGCCCTTGTGGTCTCTTCCAACTCTAGGATTCTATGACTTGTAATGTTATAGACAATGTTTAAAGTTAGAGTTAATTAGAGATAAAGATTATTATTTTTTTGACATGCATGAATGAAGATAATACAAAGGAACCAAGTCGGGGGATTCAAGTAATCCCATAATGTGGATTTAATATTGATTGTGTATACAGTTGTTTTAAATGTCTCATTTTATTTTTTTTCTTTAATGTAATGATTTAGTTTTTGTGTGTGAAAATTAATAAAAATATTAAACCAAAAGAAAGAAAGAAAGAAAGAAAGAAAGAAAGAAAGAAAGAAAGAAAACAAAGGTGGTGCTGGCCTGTTTGCAGAGTCTCATGATCAAGGAAGTACCTTGCCTCAGTCCCAGCAGTAATGGCTGACCCTACAGATTGTTGGGCAGATCATCAGGATAATGAAAGTAAAGTGCTTTGAATATCAGGGCAACTACTGCATAAATAGCCAGCTGCATAGGCAACCACGTCTTGCTCTGCTGTTTAGTTAGCTGGTACATTTTATACTGCTTATAGATGACATATAGAAACACAAAATTATTGTTTTGCGTTTCAAATTTGCCTCCTAACTTATCTGTAACATGTTAAGCAGCTTGATCCAACTATGCAGTTTTATTAAATAACTGAACAGCTTCAATGCATCCTGAATGCCAGGACCAGTGGAAAAATCTGAAAATTTAAAGAAACATAGGCCAAGGTTATCCAGATAATAACTAACTGCCAACAATATTTATTGCTCTTTTGAAGCATTAGTAAATAATTCGTTTACAGAAAAAAGCATTTAACTCAAGTATGGTCTTTGGAAAGTGTGCTTTTATTCTACGTCTAGGTCAGCAGTTTGAATCCCCACGATGGGGTGAGCTCCCGTTGCTCGGTCCCAGCTTCTGCCAACCTAGCAGTTTGAAAGCACGTCAAAGTGCAAGTAGATAAATAGGTACCGCTCTGGCGGGAAGGTAAACAGTGTTTCCGTGCGCTGCTCTGGTTCGCCAGAAGCAGCTTAGTCATGCTGGCCACATGACCCGGAAGCTGTATGCCGGCTCCCTCGGCCAATAAAGCGAGATGAGCGCCGCAACCCCCGGAGCCGGTCACGACTAGAACTAACGGTCGGGGGTCCCTTTACCCTTTATGGTCTTTGGAAATGGTGCTTTTATTCTAAGTCAAGCACAGCAAACTTTAAAAGTCAACTTGGATATTTACTGTGGTTAGATCTAAATACCTTGAGTGTCCTTTCTTGAAAGCCAGTATATTATAAATGCATTCTGAGTAACCTCAAAAAGCAAGTAACAAAGGCACCAAATCCAGATTACATAATCTCAGAAACAGAAGCACCATGGTGAGAGGAAATGGACTCTGGAGAACTAAATAAATATGTCATGCTGGCTTAGGAGAGAAAGCAAAGCACCTCTTATTCAGGACTGTCTGGCCAAGAGACAGTTGGATAGCCTTTATAATGTCAAGAAAGTGATTGATGGGAGGGAAATGCATCCACCCATTTATGAAAACTATCCTGAAAATTCAGCTGGGGCCAGAAAGCCAACTAGCAGAGGGAACTGCTGCTGTTTCCCAGTGCTTTCCTTTGTTAAAGGCAGGCAGGCAGACAGGCAGGCAAGCACCCTAAACTCTTACCAGAAAGTGAGAGCAAAGTTTACTCCTGGGGACAGAATGGTGCCACTGGCCTTCACTGCTGCAAGAGACTAACGTGCCTGTTTTTGTGGAATTACTTTCTGCCACTGACAACTCCAGCTTGCCCATGTTGCACGCTGCCCTTTCCAGAGGTCGCAGTAACTCAATGTACCTTTTCATAATGTGTTTCCATGCACAAGAATATAGTGTAGGCAGTCAAGCAGGCCAGGCACCCTTCAAGGTAAGATTGGCTCCCAAGCTTCTCTGCTTCTGCATAAAGATTGTTTAGAGTTCGCACTGTTTCTTCAAACTGCTGCCTGTCGACCTGAAAAAGGCATCACATTTAGCAGAAGGCATTCAACCTGGTTCACGTAGCAAACTCCAATGCGTATATGGTTTTCTGTGCAGTGATAGCTAAGTAACAGGTAAACCTTTGTTTCTAGAGGTGAATGTTTTCCAGTGGAGACGTCAGCTTATATACAGGCCCAAACAGCATTCTTTAAAAAGTATTTGCATGCAGTATACAGTGGTACCTCAAGTTAAGTACTTAATTCGTTCCGGAGGTCCGTTCTTAACCTGAAACTGTTCTTAACCTGAAGCACCACTTTAGCTAATGGGGCCTCCTGCTGCTGCGCCGCCAGAGCACGATTTCTGATCTTATCCTGAAGCAAAGTTCTTAACCTGAAGCACTATTTCTGGGTTAGCGGAGTGTGTAACCTGAAGCGTACGTAACCCGAGGTATCACTGTACTAATTGGCAGGCCTGTGCAGCGGGGAGGGGCAGCCAGCTATACTTGCTCTGGCGACTGGAGGGCTAAGCTGACCTGGGCCCCCCACCATGAGCCTGCCGGACTTACACTGTCATGTGAAGAACACCCCATGTCTCCCAGCCGACTGGAGACTCCCACAACAGGCCTCAGACAATCTCTGCACAGGTCCACTAAAAGGCTTGGAAAATGAATTTCTTTCAAATCCATTTTGGATACAAACCAACTAACAAAACAAAATTAAAGAAGCACTGAATTCAAATGGCAGTAGGGGCAGTGATCTCACTGTGGAAGACAATGGCTTCATTATTATCACCACCATTAAGGATGACAGCATCAAAACTGGACTAAGTCGCTGTCTCCTTTTGTTTAACTTCTGAGCTGGTACCATTTGGCGTTTAGTTGCAGGAAGCCAAGGCTCAGGCTGCAATCTGTCACACGCTTATTTGTAAGTATCCCCATTTGAACTCAGCAAAACTTTCAAGGAAATGTGCATAGGATTAAGCTCTTGGGTCGCCTTGGGCAAGATGCTCTTGCAGTTTAAGACGACTCCTTGGATTCTTGTGAGGTTAAAACACTGTTGTAAGTTTCTGGAGGAAAGACAGTACAGTAGTACCTTGGTTTTTGAACAGCTTAGTTCCCAAACGTTCTGGCTCCAGAACACAGCAAACCCGGAAATGACTGTTTTGATTTGCAAACTATTTTTGGAAGCCAAACGTCTGACAGGGTTTCCGTGGCTTCCTAATCAGAAGCCGCACTTTGGTTTTCAAACGTTTTGGAAGTTGAACGGACTTCCGGAACAGATTCCGTTTGACTTCTGAGGTACAACTGTATACATTTAGTAAGTTAAGAGCCCCTGTTCAAGTCTCACCTAACTAAGCTCATTGAAGGTGGTGCCCTTGCCGTGTCACTGCTCTATGAACACACCCTCAACTCTTCAAGATCAGGACAATACAGTGGTACCTCTGGATGCGAACGGGATCCATTCCGGAGCCCCGTTCACATCCTGAAGCGAATGCAACCCGCGTCTGCACGTGCACGGGTTGCGATTCGCCGCTTCCGTGCATGATGTCATTTAGAGAGAGTGCGCATGCGGCGAAACCCGGAAGTAACACACTTCGTTACTTCCGGGTCGCCGCGGAGCGTAACCTGAAAATGCTCAACCTGAAGCACATTTAACTTGAGGTATGACTGTACTGTTGGAATAGACTACAATGTCCACTGTGCTGAGAAGAAAAAGCCACTTTGAGGTTAATGTGATGGGGGCCGGGGACGACCATTGGGTGGTCTTCCAGTGTTGCGCCTTCACCCTTTCACTTTCCCCTGCTTGCTTGCTTCGGTTTGGAACATGTGATGGGTGATCATCTAAACCAGGCATAGGCAAACTCGGCCCTCCAAAGCGCAATTTAGCATGTGCCAAAACCCGGAAGTAACCCGTTCCGGTACTTCCGGGTTCGGCGCGGTGCACAACTCAAAATCACACAACCCGAAGTATCTATAACCCGAGGTATGACTGTATAATGACACTTAGTTCTTGAGCAAAGGAATTGGCAATTGAAAGCCAGCGGCAAAACTGGACTACAAGGGTTTTTCACAGAGCACTTCACTATAGCACTTATTTCCAAGGATATAACCTTTTATCACACACTTCAGGCACCTCCTTCTATACTGAGCCACAGCCTTTTTAATACCTTCCCCGCCCAGTAACAGCAATGTAAACTGTCACCAGGATAAGGACATAAGGAGTTTATGCCCTCAGCCATGCACAATCACTTGGACTTTGCACACATCTGTAGCTGATGTGCATTGAGGGATAACATAAATAAAAGAAATGTTGATTTCACACTAGTACTTATTTACATATGGTTACAATTATCTATCTATCTATCTCTCCTGCCTTTCACGATACAATCGTTCCAAACTAGTTTACAAGTAAAATAAAACAAAAATTTAAAAATCAAAAGAAAAAAGGGACTAGGATCCTCTCCACAGGAAAGCTGATGGTAGATCACCCTGGTCCTGAGATAGGACTTTGCCTGTCTGACTCCCTCTCTCTCTGGGAATCCTTCCAAAAAGAGCAGAAAAAGATTCAGCAGGAGCAAATCTGGGCACAGGCAGCAGCGCTGACCCTTTCACCCACACTTAATTTAAAATCTGGTCCCTGTTTGCCAGCCAGAACTTTAGAAAGCAAACAAAAACAGTAAGGCAGATTGCCACCCCTCCAAAGACCATACACAGCTGATATCCTAGACTCTGACCGGGAATTGGTGGGTCCAATTTGAGGCATTTTTTTTAGAAAAATGAAGTGTGTAGTTAACGGGTGTGTAAAAATACTTCTGTGTTCCAAACAAGAATAAGAATGCTTTTCAGGACTCCCAAAGGAAGGGAAAATTAGTTTTCCTAGCTTTTAATATTGCTGCTTTTTCTTTGTATATTTTCATCAAAACTTCAAAACCTAAGTTTGTATTGGATGCTTTTAGCTGCTGTGCACATTTAATTTTATAAATTTGAATGTTCCAGTTTTTATATTATTACTTAAACTGGAATCATGAACATTACTGTGGAAAAGTCACCCTTTCTATCAACTTTGGATATGTCAACTTGGGTGTAACCCAACTCTCCCCCACTTGTGTCAGACTGCAAGGGACGACGAACGCACGGGGCCCTTACTCGATTCTCCAATTCTGGAGGAAACTTGGTCTGGAACTGGCATTTGGTGCCACTGCTGTAGTCCCGCTGGACAAAGACCTTGCTGGCAACAGGCGGCTGCTGCGGTCTCATCTCGCAACTCGAACTGGCCAGTCTAGAGGTGGGAGGAAAGAGAACATACACAGGGCTGGTGAGGGGGCTCCTCATCAAGACAGGCACCCACTTTCCTTCCACAGCCTTTCAGCCTCCATCAAATTCCAGCCAGATCAGTCATCCCTTCCCTTCACCCCCCCCCTTAACCTTTGCCTCTGCTCAAATTCCAGCTGGTCTCCCACTCCAAACTGCCACCCAGGGGTGCTCTTTAGGGAGTGAAGTCTCACCGACTGTGTTTCACAGGATCTGCCCCTTATTCATCAGGAGCACTTGCATGTGACCAACTCACTGGTTCCGTACACAAGGGTGACCATTGTGATGAACAACGGGCCCATGTACGTGTCCTACATACCAGAGGTACCAATCCCTTAGTTTAAAAAAGGACAGACACTTGATCTGTGTGGCAACAAGGTTAAAGTTACTGTGACTTCAAGCAGCCGGGGTAATTATCTTCATGCAGATTGCTGTTTTGCAATCTAATACACAGAAGGACAGGCCTTTAAGCCTCCCTGGGATCTACACCAATTCTCCAAGGCCCTTTTCCTCTGAAAACTAACTCAAGTTACACCCCAACGCCCTCATTTCATGCTCTCCGGGAGGGCAACCCATCACACCTCCCTCTCTGAAAAACCATGTCTTTTTAAAGAACACACCCCCCGGACATGGAAGGTGTGTTTTCTGTTCGCCACACAGTTTTTGCAGCCCTTCCTTTTTCAAAACCAATGCCACCCTAGTTTATCCTTTGGGCTTGCCGAGTCCCCTGGAGTCGCCTTCGCACCCGCCCAGCCCGGGAAGCGGGAGCCGCCCGAAGCGGCCCTGGCAAGAGCCCCTCCCGAGGCCGAGGGCGCCGCGCCGCGGAGGAGTCTCCCCGGGCGGGCGGGCGGGCGCGGGGCTGGGCTAGATGACCTCTGGGGTCTCCGCCGCCAATTCCACCCCCCCGGCCCCTCCCGCTCCTCTCTCACGGGCAGAGCCGGAGCCCCTCCGCCGCCACGGCCAGCTTCCGTCGCGCGCCCAACGCCCTCACTTACGGCTGCCGTAAAGCCATCTCCCCGCGGTCACGACGGAGCCCGAGCCGGGCCGGAAAGCGGCGGGCCGCGCTGCGCCATAGAGAGACGCAAAGGCGAGATGGGCCCGTCCGGCTGGCGGGATGAGGCGCTTGCGGGTTCGCTCTGGGAGGAGGCGCGCCTACTCGCGAGCAAGTCCCGTCGCGCGGCACGCGCTGCTTCCCCTTCGCTCTTCTTCTAGCAACCGTGTGAACATCTGCTTGTGGGTTGCGCTGGTCTAATGATTAAATATATTAAACCGTTTAATTGCACCTCTGAATTGTGTGTATTAAAAGAATATTGAGCAGACTCTGCTCCTTCCTTGGAGCAGAGCTTGGAGGGCCACCTGACTCGGGGGTCGGGCTGGATGACCCCTGGCCGCCCCAGCCCCGCCACATCTGGCGGGCACCAGGTTGGCGGAGGCAGGAGGGACCTGGGCTGCCTTTCCTGCAGGAGACGGACAGCGCGAGCCGAAGCGGGTCTACTCGGAAGTAAGCCCTGCAGACTTACTGCTGGGTCCTCTTACCTGGCAAACTGAACGCAGCTGGGCGCCCTTCCGAGTCTGGTGCGTGGCTGCGATCCCTCTGCAACAGAGCTGTCCTTTGGGAAAGAAATGCAAAATGTCACAAGACAGCATAAAACAAGAATGTTACATGTGTGGAGGTAAGCGAAGGCGGGAAACTATGTTCCTGATCATAGCTGTCAACGTTTCCCCTTTTTAAAAGAGAAATTCCCTTATCCCGAATGGGATTCCTTGCAAGAAAAGGGAAAGTTGACAGCTATGTTCCTGATGCAAGTGCTAAAATAAAAAAACTTATGACAAGTTAATACTGTAATGACGACTAATAATTTAATAATTAGCAAGTCAATAATGACAAATAAGATTAATAATAAGAGGAGCAGTTGTTAATGATTTATACTGATGACAATGTGCCTGCCCTTCTAAAACGTTTCCCTTGAGATACAGTGTCGGGATAACAGCAAACTACTCCAATAACCGCATCTCACGATTCAGTCAAAATCAATTCTGATCAAAGTAATAGGAACTTAATAAATTACATAGCAGCTAGTATTGAATTTGCCTTTTCAAGTAACTAGTAAGCTGAGTGCTAATGGTTCTTCTAGAAATGGTAATTATTTTTGTCGTTTAGTCGTATCCAACTCTTCATGATGAAGGGGTACAGTTAGGGCTACCCCAGAAAGCCCTAAAAACAGTTTGTGAATCTCCCCCCCCCCCAGCCAGGCCTCGGAGTACGCATTTTAAAAACTGCATATTCCTCTAAGACAAAAAGCATGAGCTAAGCAGTCCTCTCTGTAACAAAAACGCTGTAACAACTCAGAGCTGAGAACAGTAAAGCTTTCGCTTCCCAGATCCAAGCTAACCTTGTCCTGGTACATTGATTTGCAACATACTTCCGGGAACAGAGCCAGAGAACGAAAAGCAACATTTCTATGTAAGAATCTGTGAAGGGGGAGAGAAAAAAAGGGGTTTGAAAAAAGGATAAAACCTGCTTGTAAAATGTTTTCGGCGCGGCCTGTCTTTTGTGAACTGAATCACACAGGTGCCTCTGCCCCCCCCCGGATGGCAGAATAAAACGCTCTTTCTCTGGATTAACCCCTTGGTGTCGTTTGGCTCCTTTTGTCTCTGCTCGGGTGCAACAATTATTCCGACCCATGGATTAATAAGGCTACATATTTCTGGTGCGTTGGCCGGGAAAAAGCACGTTCCCCGAGATCGAGGGACAAAGAGGTCCAGGGCGTCACTGCAAGGCGAGCAGCTCGGGATACCGGGTCAGCAGTTCCAGTGCACATCCTGCCAACTTCGTGGGAGGAACTGGCCACCCGTTCCTGAGTGGACACGCGACAAAGTGACGGAGAGAAAGAGCAACGGCCGTGCAGAAAGAAGGTACCTCAAGAAAAAAGGTAAGCTCCACAGGGTATAGGTGGGAGCAAGCTCCACAAGGATAGGTGCGAGCAAAAAGAGAGCCTGATCAGCTCCGCCAGCAGGGTAGAAGAAGTGCCACTGGTTTTGGTGTCGCCCAGAAAAAGCAGCAAAGGGTGCTGCTAGGGCCCCGGTCGAAGTCTAAGCGCTGCCGGTTATGGTTGGTTGTTGGTTTTGCGCCCAGAAAAAGCAGCAAAGGGTGCTGCTAGGGCCCCGGTCGAAGTCTAAGCGCTGCCGGTTATGGTTGGTTGTTGGTTTTGTGCCCAGAAAAAGCAGTAAAGGGTACTGCTGGGCCCCGGTCGAAGTCTAAGCGCTGCCGGTTGTGGTTGGTTTTTGTGCCCAGAAGAAGCAGTAAAAGGTGCTCTTGGGCCCCGGTCGAAGTCTAAGCG
Source organism: Podarcis liolepis (assembly GCF_965112155.1). Taxonomy (NCBI): domain Eukaryota; kingdom Metazoa; phylum Chordata; class Lepidosauria; order Squamata; family Lacertidae; genus Podarcis; species Podarcis liolepis. The sequence goes on along the minus strand of NC_139561.1, from coordinate 1,022,777 downwards.
CTGCCGGTTGTGGTTTTTTGGGGAAAAAAGGGATTGGGGGAGGTGCATGGGTTTTTTTTGTTTTGTTTGTTTGTTTGTTTTTTCCTGAATGTGCGTGTGGGGACACTCCAGTGAATGTTTTGAGTGTGTGAGACGTTGACAGCAACGTCTGGCCTGTGACTGAGTGAAAAAAAATAATAATGTTAGGAGGGCTGAGTGTCCCAGTGTCCCCAGGATCCCAGAGTCATGGGAAATAAAAGAAGTAAAACAATCCTTGAGACACCACTACAGAGCTTTCTGGAAAACTGGAAAAGTGCCACGAAAGCAGAAGAGTGGGGATGTAAACTCAAAAAAAAAAAGCAGACTCCAACATTTATGTGAAGTTGACTGGCCTTCGTATTTACCAGAATGGCCTACTGGAGGATCCTTTGATCCAAACTTGGTCAACATTTTATGGAGTGACATTTTCAAGGCTCACACAGATCAGATTCCCTATATTTCTATCTGGAAAGCCAATGTGGATCAAAATCCCTCATGGCTTCGGAAAAATAGAATTTTGACTGCCCAAGTCAAACGGTGTTCAGTACAATTACAAGTTAAAAAGCCACCAGTTTTGCCAGTCCTAGAAGAGGAGATAATTACCCCACCACCACCACCATATGCAGCCACTGCGCCAAGGCAACCAAATCTGGGAGCAAATAGGGCTGTTTCTCTGCCCAATGCCCAGACTGAGGACCCAAATGAGAAGATTCCCCCCTCTGCCCCTCCCCAATCCCCTTGTGATGCAAGCAAGGAAGGTGAAGAGAAAGGTGATGATGATAGTGATGATGATGATGACTTCAGAAAAACTCTAGATAAAGAGATAAGATGGACTAGTAAGCAGTTTGACAGAGTGTTCCAGTATGTAGAACCGTTTAAAACAGAACTGGATGTGGCCCCCTGGGTTCTAGAAGCAGCCCAGTGCCAGGATGAGAATTGGAGAAAAAAGCAAAAGGTTTTGAGAACAGCATGGGACAGGGCAACAAAACATGTAGAGACACTTAAATCTAAGGCTTTGTCCAAGCCCACTGTGGTGGCCCCTCTTAGGCAAGTGTATGATCCTTTGGAACAGCCAAATGATCGGGGTGTTCGACCCCCAAGGACCTTTACCATTCAGCATGTCCCTTTTACAAGCTCCGATATTTGCAATTGGAAAAATCAAAATCCTTCTTTTGAGGAAAATCCTGCAAAAATAATTAGACTTTTTGAAGGTGTGTTCAAAACCTATATGCCTACTTATGATGATATAAGTCAGCTTTTGGACACAATTCTGACCACTGAGGAGGTCCGCAAGGTAAATGCCTGTGCCAGGGAACAGCTCAAGGCAGCAAATAATACTGACGCTGCAATTGAGGTCTCTTACCCCAGGCGGACCCCCCCTTGGGATTACAATACTACAGAGGGAAGGGCGGCCTTAGAGACTTATCACAGAAATGTTTTAGAAGGCATGAGACGGGCAGCGAAAAGGCCTACAAATATGGCAAAATTATCTGAGATTTTTCAGCTGCACAATGAGCCTCCAGGAGTAATTTTGGAAAGCAGGCTGGGAACAATAAGATTTCTCAAAAATGATTTCTTCTCATCTCTGTTCTTGCTGAAAGACTGCTGCAGCTAGAAGCAAGTGAACTAACTGTTTCTAACATTCATTCATGAAAGTAACAGGACATCAGCTTTCCCCCCCCCCTTGTGCCAGGTGCTTGGAGTAGCTTATCTCTTGGCAGCTATCTCAGAAGGACACTGCTGCATTCAGCCAGCTACTCTGACCTGCTACTGCCTGAAGCCAATTAGGATTTACAGTCAAGCGAAAAAACCCAGAATGCCAAGGGTTACCCACCCTCTGCCCCAAAGTACTAACCTGGAAAAGTGACTTTCTTAAAAAGCAAGTGAATGCTTTCTGTGAACTTTGTCAAGTTTTTCTTTTTAATGTGCAATTTTACTCTGAAAGGAGCTGCGGCATAGGAATTGATACTTTGAGGAATTTGAAACTTTGCCAGAAGCAAGGAGTGCATTGTTCTTTATACAGACACTGGCAAATCAACTGAAATTTGCAACATGGCTTACAGGCCACGAGAGCTCTGAAACCACATGAATACGACTTTTAAAAATCTCGGCTGGCAAACTTAACCCAAGGAACAGAACTGTTAACCCCTTGCAAAGTTTCCTGCCAAGCATCCCCTTTGAGTTGATATACCTTATGTGCAAATGTTATCTATCAATTTGTTCTGTGCAATCGCTGCCATCTTTGTTATCTCTTCTCTTAACAGGTGGACTTTTGCCAGGATACCTCTGCATCCCTATGAACCAGGTGAAGAGGACCCAGACGCCCAGACATCGCTCCAGCCTTGTTGGAAGGGACCCAAGATGCCCAACGCCCACCAGACGACCCGACGCCCACCAGACTACAGCCCTGCTAAACGTCACTCCTGGACGCTGGCGTTTTGCACGGCTCAAGAATCCAGCATGAATTGAAAGAGAACATTTTCTTTTCTTTCCTTTTGCATAACTGAACTTTATTGAAGGTACCTGGACCTGGTTTGCTTTACGCCACCCCTGCAAAGGAGGGTGTCTAGTGGGTCTTTACTTTCAGTGTAATTACACCCCAGCCCACTCTCTAGCACTTACCTAAGCCCCTCCCCGTGCATACAATGGCTAAAATACGACTGTGGGTCCCCGTGCTAGTATTTCTGCTGCATTTGACCTTTGAAATGCCAAAACCACTCACAGTGACCAGACAACTTCTGCAATCGTGGGGGGCCCACCACACATATAATAAGTGGATTCAGGTTGCTGAGATGGTTGCATTCTCTGCAAATCGGACCAATTGTGCCGTCTGCACTCTGGCCCCTGTAGATGCTCTCGGAGGAATGCCACTCCTCCCTGTGCCTTGGAATGAATCCTTGGTTACAACTCCACTTGTTGCCTTCCAGCCTCTGGGCAACCATTCTTCTTTATGGAATCATTCCGTCCCTTTCCAGGTTCACAGGATCACTGGCTGCCTTTGTGTCAACAAATCAAATGACGCCAGTGACGCTCAGACCTATGTGGGCACTTCCCACTGTGATCGTACCTTCCCAGCCCCAACTAACATGCCTGAGTCCGAGACAGGAACCTTTACTGGTTCCAATTTAACTGCATGCCTGGCCCGCTTGCTGAGAGGCACCATATCTGCCCATGGTCAGGATGTTTACTGGGTGTGTGGCAGGAAGGCCTATCATGCCCTCCCAAGAGGATGGTATGGGGTCTGTTTTCCAGCCTACTTAATACCCCCCATGTGGATTCCTGACCAGATACCCTCTGCACCCCCTAGAAGGAGGCGTTCAGCTGACCTGGCAACACTTGCAGGTGGCAGCTCCCAGGATTGGGGCAAAAATCAGTGGCCTCCGGAAAGGATACTGGCCCATTATGCTCCAGCCTCATGGAATCGGGGAGAGAAAATCTCTGGGGCAAGGGGGCCGATCTATAACTTGAACCGCATAATCAGACTCCAGGCAGTGGTAGAGATTGTTGCTAACACGACAGCCACGGCCCTTAGGCTAATTGCCACGCAATTGGATGAGACACGCAATGCGTTTCTCTCAGTCCGATTAGCGTTGGACTTTCTCCTGGCGCAACATGGCGGCTTCTGTACAGCGTTAAAACTCACAGGTGGGGCCTGTTGCTTTAACATCTCTGATCATGGTGAGGCCATTCGCAATTTGCCAGCAGGACTTGAAACAGTGGCCCATATTCCTACCCAAACCTGGGAGGGATGGGACATGTCATGGCTTGACTGGTTGCCAAACCTAGGGTGGGCAAAAGGCCTGTTTTTGCTGCTGCTTGGCCCACTTTTCATTTTGCTAATTTTTTGCTTTTCTGTACCTTGCTTCCTGCAATGCTTGCATACAATGACACGCAATATGATTTCTCGCATGCTTCGGCCCCAGATTATAGCTCTGACCCGAGAATATCAGCCTGTGCCTTCCTGGGACGAGCCCTTTTAAGAAAAGGGCTGTCCAAAATTGAGAGGTATGGAATGAAGGGGTACAGTTAGGGTTACCCCAGAAAGCCCTAAAAACTGTTTGTGAATCTCCCCCCCCCCCCAGCCAGGCCTCGGAGTACGCATTTTAAAAACTGCATATTCCTCTAAGACAAAAAGCATGAGCTAAGCAGTCCTCTCTGTAACAAAAACGCTGTAACAACTCAGAGCTGAGAACAGTAAAGCTTTCGCTTCCCAGATCCAAGCTAACCTTGTCCTGGTACATTGATTTGCAACATACTTCCGGGAACAGAGCCAGAGAACGAAAAGCAACATTTCTATGTAAGAATCTGTGAAGGGGGAGAGAAAAAAAGGGGTTTGAAAAAAGGATAAAACCTGCTTGTAAAATGTTTTCGGCGCGGCCTGTCTTTTGTGAACTGAATCACACAGGTGCCTCTGCCCCCCCGGATGGCAGAATAAAACGCTCTTTCTCTGGATTAACCCCTTGGTGTCGTTTGGCTCCTTTTGTCTCTGCTCGGGTGCAACAATTATTCCGACCCATGGATTAATAAGGCTACAGTGACCCCATGGATTTGTTTGCACAAAGTCTGTGGGGAAGTTAGATTCCATGAGAATTCCTTCCAATTTCTTTTCAGGGAATGTTAGATGATATTGCACCAAGCAATCTTTACCCCACACTTCCCAGTGCATTTCTATGTCAGATTCCTTACTGCAAACAGACAAAGGGGTTGTTGTTGTTATTGACAACAACAACTTTAATGGTGCAACCTGAATTTGCAGGAATGTGACTGAATTATACCCCAAAACAGCCCCCTTGTGGAAGCTCCAATAGACACAAATCATAGATATAGTCTGTCTGTGTGATCCTTCTCCAAAGCTGTGCTTTGTGCCAGGGTCTGGCTTCAGTCAAGCACCTCGACCGTAGCCGAACTCAAGTTGCTCACAGTCTTGAGATAAAATGAGTGCACACAAAGCATGCAGTTTACAGCCCTGCAACCACACAGGGTTTTTTATTGCAAAACCACAAGCAGATTCCAGCTTGCAAACAGTTGGTTAAAAGAAGAAGTCTATTGCATGGCAGGTGCAAAACCACCTGAGGGGAATTAAAAGTTTTAAAACCTCAAGTTCCTCCCCATGCTTGAAAACAAACAAGTGTTTCAAGCATGTGATCACTGGCTCTGGAACACTTAGCAATCCGAATCCGAGCAGCCACAGACATCAAAGGAGTGGAAATAAAAGGCAGAACCTATAAATGAGGGCTCTTTGCAGACGACCTAATGGTCACAACACCAGACCCCATAAGCACAGCAACCTCCCTAATCAGAGAACGCAACACATTTGCAATGGTGTCGGGCCTACAGGTAAATTTTACAAAGTCAGAAGCTATGTGCTTCAACACCCCTCCTCACACCCAAAAAGAACTCACGAAGGTCACCAAAATAAAACTTTGCCGCACCAAGTTCAGATACCTAGGGGTACAAATAACCAGAAACCTCAATAAATTGTACCTCCACAACTACAAGCCCCTGTGGCGACAAATTAACAAAGACCTAAAGAGATGGAAAAACATGAATTTCACTCTCTCAGACAAAATAGCCATGTTCAAAATGACCCCCCCCAAAAAAAACTAACCTATCTATTCCAAACTCTCCCAGTCTGGATTCCCCCAACCCAACTCCGCAGTTGGCAGAGAAAACTACACTCTTTTATCTTCTCACATAAAAAACCAAGAATAAGCCCCAAATACCTGCACCTCCCCACCTCAGAAGGAGGATGGGGAATCCCCAACATAGAAGCATATTACATTGCCAACCAAACACGCCATATAATCCCATATATACTCGAAGATGAGAGAAAACAATGGGTACACCTAGAGAGGAAAACAATTGGAAATACCTGCACCACAGCATACCCACTCCTCCCAAACAAACTAAAGAAAATTCCCACAACACTTAACAGGTACACACAGACCATGCTCAAAGCATGGAAAACAGAAATAGGCAAACTATCCCCAACCCCATCCCCAATAATTCCACCATGCAGCACAAAACCTCCAGATAAAAACCTGGCAAACCAAAGGCTTATATCGCCTAATACACTTTTTATAAAAATAACAAACCTTTGTCAACAGAAGAAATACAAGACAAACTAGAAGACACCCAAATGCCCTGGTTAACACAACACCAATTACATGCCCTCTTAAACAACCCAACAGTAAAATCAGCAGCAACTAGGCCCCTGACAACCTTCGAAAACCTCCTCCTAACAACAAAGGGACATGGTAAAGGGATGGTATCCGCAATATACAAAATACTACTCCAAAATCCCACAACCCCCCTAGACGCTATCAAAAAACAATGGGGGAATGACATAGGCTATGAGATTAACCCCATGCAATGGACCAGAATATGGTCTAAACCCCCCTTTAAATCCATATCAACGAAAAGAAAAGAACTCACTCTGAAACTCACCTGCAGGTGGTACCTAACACCAAGAAAACTAGCGCTAATACGCCCAGGAACCTCACCAAAATGCTGGAGAGGGTGCACCTCCACAGGCACATACCTCCACATGTGGTGGGAGTGTCCCAAAATCCAACTATTCTGGACAACAGCCATACAAGAAATATGTAAAATAACTAAGCAAGTATTAGAAATCACCCCAGAATTGGGCCTACTATACATCTTCCAAGACAACAAAGCCCTTTTGCACCACAAAGAACTCATAACCCATCTACTTTCAGCAGCCAGAAACACCATAGCCAGACACTGGAGAGACCTGTCAGGAGTAAGCATGGACCAATGGTACCAAGTAGTATGGGAAACAGCCCAACTAGAAAAATTAACCAATAAACTGAAACAGACACGGGGACAAACAGAAGAAGACGCTCCCCTTTATCACATACACAGCCCAACAAGACAATGGCAATAATCCACCAACAGCATACAAATCAATATGGCTAACCTGATCCAAAACACCCACCCACCCCACTCACACATGAAAACAAAGATCACCACAGCCCATCACAAACAAACAACCACACCCTAGGCCAACCCCAACCTCTCTCACCACCAAAGGAACACAAGTGAACAGCAGAGAACCTGCACAAGCAACGCTGACACCAAACTCTACATACATTAAGCAAAATAGAAACCACCTGACCCCACCCCCACCCATCTTCCCTCCCTCCACCCCTCTCCCCCTTTTCTTTCTAATGTCTCAACAAGCGAAACTGATTTGTAAAAATGTTACATGGAAAAAATACAAGAGAGAGACATTACACATACTCCTGTAAATCAAGAAAATCTTTAATAAGAATACAAAAGAAGAAGAAGAAGCATGTGGTCACAGCCCTTCTAAAGCCAGAACCCACCACGGTGCAGAAGACTTCCCCAATCTGGAACTGGGGTTGGAGCTTGAACCTGGCCTTCCTGGAGCCAAGCAACGCCCATCTTGCCTACCAGCCTCTTTGCAGCCGCCACCAGCCAGATGCCTCTGGAAGCTTACAAGAAAGACATGATCTTTTCCCACTGTTTGCTGCATTGGGGGTTCAGAGGTATATTTCCTTTGACTGTGGAGGCTCCACATGGGTAGATGTGGGGTCCTCTCCTCCAGATGATGCTGAACTGCATCATGCCTGCTATGTCTGCCATCTCCAATTAGGTTCTACCACAGAGAGAAATCTACATTACTATTTCTGCACAGTTTGGCTCCTGGGATGAGGTCCTTCCTGTTAAGCCTTTTGCTTTGAGAGGGGTTGGGGGTTATACATGTTTTCTCATATTGTCGCAAAATGGCCCCCAAACAGCCTAAACCAGGGTGGTGAGCTCAGTAGTTGGACTCCCAGCTCCCCCCCACCCCCAGCCAGCATGACCAGGGGTCAGGAATGATGGGAATTGTAATGCAGCAACATCTGGTGGCAGAAGTGGACTTTGGTCTTTCAGACTGCAGCAGCGCCCTGTGCACAACCAAAACTCAGTGTCCCCCCGCCTCTCGCCTTCTGTTCTGCTCAATTCACTATGTCAGAGTTGCCAGGCCCTGTGGTACCCCCAGGCTCAGCGGTCCTGCTGCCCTGAATGTGCCTCTGCTGGGCATTGTGTGTGTGTGTGTGTGTGTGTACATGTTCTCCATCCCTGCCTAACCCTTGGTAAGTGAAGACCCCTGACTTCAGTGTCCAGCTAAAAGGGTTTTTTTGGGAGCAAACATAACAAAATGTGCAGTTGTCAAGCATTTCCCAAGCAAATGCACTGAAGCAAATTTTTCCTGAGAGGAAGGGGGAAATTCAGTGGGGCTGTATCATGCCTCCACAATGCACCATCGAGCATTCCTGTCAGAAGGGCATGCACGTCGGTCACATCTGTACCATGCAATTCACACACATGCAAAGAGAACGCTATGTGCGTTCTCCCAGATAATCCTGGGAACACCTCTGCTGGCTCTCTGTGTTCTCGCTAGGCCCTGTGCAACTCTCTGACTCTCTGACTCCAACTCTCTGGCAAAGCCCAAACTCTCTCCCAGGGCAAGTGCAATGGGCGATGGGATTGCCAGCTGCTGTTGCCCGCTCTCCCTCCTCCTCCCGATGTTTTTCTACCTCGTATTTTGATTTCCCCCTTCTTTTCCCAATTCTTTCTTCATTCTTCCATCATCTGCATAAGGTTGCCATCACATAAGGAAAAAGAGCACAAGTTGTGCGTTGACTGTCTACCCATTTGGGCCCTTTCTCAATCAGAGAAACTTCAGACTGTGACATTTAGAAGTGATACTTGCATTTGGGCGGGGAATGGGGGTTTCCTTAATGACCTCAGTCGCTACAGCACGAGACTCTTCTTCTCAGGGTGGTGGGTTAGCGCTCCGCATTGGACAGATGATTCCAGCATTGTAGGGGCTTGGCCTGGATGTCCCTTAGGGCCCCTTCCATGATTCTGTGAAACCCACAAGCTCCAGACCCCCTGGGGAAACCCAGCCAATGGGCGGGGTATAAATAATAAATATTTTTTTATTACAGTGGTACCTCGGTTTACGAACTTAATCCATTCCAGAAGTCCATTCTTAAACCAAAACCGTTCTTAAACTGAGGCGCACTTTCCCTCATGAGGCCTTGGCCTCCTGCCGCCGGTGCCCTTCCACCATTCAGCTTCCGTTCTTAGACCAAGGTAAAATTCGCAAACCGGAACACTGCTGCTGGTTTTGCGGAGTTCGTAAAGAGAATAGTTTGTAAACAGGGCTGTTCTTAAACTGAGGTACTGTGCCTCAGCCCAGCTGTCCTCTGAAAGCAGCAGCTGCAGCACTGTCACACCTGCTCTTCCTGTCGTGTGAGCACAGGTTAGAACAGCCTCCCTAGCACCTGGAGGACCCTGAGTTGGCAAAGGCTGTGTTAGAAGGAATGTTTTTATTTCTCTCTGAATTTACGGTGACCTTCTTATGTAATGAATTGCAGTCCCTGCAGAACACTTAAATAAAACATTTCCTTTTTTCCCTTTTAATGTGTTGTAAAATAGATTTTTCCACCCTCTGACCATCTCTAGGTGGTGCTCTTTCTCTGTCAGTCTTGAAGTGAAGTTCCATCCGAAAAGACTCCTGGCAAACTTTCTCCTTTGCAATCCACATCCATTTAGAAACTGTACTTTTAAAGCCTACCTAAAATTCCTGGGTTATTTATGTGATTACCCCCACCCCCACCCACTGAATGCAATTTCCTTTCCCCATTGCCTTCTGGTTTTTACAGGCTTGGTATAAATATGCTGAAAATAAGAGAAATAAAATGTGCCGCTTTCACTGGTTACTACTATTACTATTTGTATCTGTACTCAAATTTTCCTATTCAAGGGTACATAGAAGGAAAATTATTGACATCCCACAACCCTATAAGGCAGGTTAGACAAAAAGCCGCCTGACCCAGGGAGCTTCATGGCAAAGCAGCCATTTGAACCCAGTTCTTTGTTGTCTACCATGATCTGCATCCACCTCACCTCTGTGCGGGTTCTCTAAGGTCACGGTCTGCCCACAAGCGTGGCTGCATGCACGCTTGAAAAAAGGGTGCCAGGACTCACCATGAAGTTACAGTAAGTACAGCCAGAAAAAAGCACTGGGTATAAGTAATAAAATATTATTATTATTATTATTATTATTATTATTATTATTATTATGCACAGCCCATAATAATAAAACAATGCATATCAATTTAAAACATCTCCTTTTACAGTGCCTAGTAGGAAGGAACAAATCTGAAGCAAAGTGTTCAAAGATATCTGGATTTTTGCTATGGGGGATGGCATTTCTCTCCCAAATGTTCTTTACCCTAAACACAACCAACACACTCAACACAGCATCTCAGGGACAACTGTAAGTCACAGGCCTATTTTACTATTCTCTCTTAAGGTCCAAACCACCATACAAACTTTATACATGCAACCCAAAGCAGGGAGCATCAAACCAGCCAAATATAAACTTTTAGCAGTTTCTTCCAGCTCTGCTGCTTCTGCTGGCGCTGGTGGTTCACTCTCTGCAAGGTGCTCTGTCAAGTGCCTGGCCTTTCATGCTCAAGAGACTGTTGAATGTCCCTTGGCCTTCAGCAGGGAAAGGAATCTCAGGCCAAGGGGGGCAAATGAGATTGGCCAGACTAGCAAATTTGGCCCATGCTGCTGTTTTGGGCAGGCAACACACACCTGTCACTCAATTATGTCAAATGTGATAGGTAAAACTACAGCACTTTCTGCCATGGAATAATCCTGAGTGCATGAGTGGAGTCCCAGTTGTTTGTTTGTAGTGAGGCTTACATTTGACACTGTTTAAATTCAGCATGTGCTTGATGTTAAGTGAGCTAACCCAGAACTGAAGAGAGAGGGAGGGAGGAAGGGAGGGGAAGAAGACCCCAGAGCTGCCTACAAATGGACTTTTCCCTTCCCCACATGAGCTGCGGAGCAGTAGTTGCCTACCACTAAGAAATTCAGAGAATTCCAATGAAGAAGAAGAAGAAGAAGAAGAAGAAGAGGAGGAGGAGGAGGAGGAGGAGGAGGAGTTTGGATTTGATATCCCGCCTTTCACTCCCCTTCAGGAGTCTCAAAGCAGCTAGCAATCTCCTTTCCCTTCCTCCCCCACAACAAACATTCTGTGAGGTGAGTGGGGCTGAGAGACTTCAGAGAAGTGTGACTGGCCCAAGGTCACCCAGCAGCTGCATGTGGAGGAGCGGAGACGCGAACCCGGTTCCCCAGATTACAAGACTACTCCTCTTAACCACTACACCACACTGGAAACAGGAATGCAAATTGCAGATGTTTGTTTATTCATCTCATGTCCAGAACGGACACCTATCTAGTGACTAGGATTGATATTCACTGTTGTTACTTTCAGTCTGCAAACAATCCATAATTTATTGCATTTCTCCTATTTGCCTTGCTTTTACTTTGCACTGTGATGAGTGGGATGAAATAACATTCTTAAAAATGCAAATAATAACATAATAAGTTGAGTGAAATTCCCCCACAGTGGCCAGGGAAAGAAATAACATAGTTAACTGCAGCAGAAGAGAAACAATGCTGCTTGCAAACAACATGGGTTGGAATGAACTGATGCCTTGTTACATCGCTGCCCTGTGGGAAGGAGCCTGGCTACTTTTCAAATTGAATGTTGATGTTGTTTATTGTGGTTTAAACTTGTTTTGGTTATTTGCACCTTGGAATAATAATAATAATAATAATAATAATAATAATAATAATAATAATAATAATAATAATATATTTATACCCCACCCATCTGGCTGGGTTTCCCCAGCCACTCTGGGCGGCTTCCAACCGAATATTAAAACACAATACAGCATTAAACATTAAAAACTTCCCTAAACAGGGCTGTCTTCAGATGTCTTTTAAAAGTAGGATAGTTGCTTATTTTCTTGACATCTGGTGGGAGGGCGTTACACAGGGTGTGTGCCACTACCGAGAAGGCCCTCTGCCTGGTTCCCTGTAACCTTACAGTGAGGGAACTGCCAGAAGGCCCTCGGCGCTGGACCTCAGTGAACAATGGGAGTGGAGACACTCCTTCAGGTATACTGGGCTGAGGCCATTTAGGGCTTTAAAGGTCAGCACCAACACTTTGAATTGTGCTCGGAAACGTACTAGGAGCCAATGTACAGTGAGGGGGAAAAGTATTTGACCACCTGCTAAATTTGCCCCTTTACCCTCTGACGAAGAAATGACCAGTCCATAATTTTAATGGTAGGTTTATTGTAGCTGTGAGAGACAGAAAAACAACAGGAAAACCCCCAGAAACCTAGAAGACAAAAGTCAGAGATTGATGTGCATTATAATGAGTGAAATAAGTATTTGATCCCCTATCAACCAGCCAGATGTCAGGTTACCTGGTATCTTCACTGTATGTAACGAGCTGAAAGGCCATCAACATGGGATAAAACATCTCCTACCACTCTCTGGAAACCATTTGGATCCATTAAGTGGCAGGGGCCACTTAATTTGTATCCTGAAAGGCAGGATATAGATAACTGTAATAAATAAAATAAGAGTAAGCATGTTGGATGATGGCTTTTCTCAGCTGAGGTGGCAGCCCAACGGTGCCTGATCTGTGGGAAAAAAGGAAAAGGAATCTGTTCAAGAAAGAGTTCAGTCTGAAGGCTGGTTATAAAAGTAAGAAAATGCACATGGCTACAGCTGAATGGGGTCTGGGTTTAATGACATTGACTTGGAAACATTTTACCTAAACAAAGGGAAGAGAGAGAGAGAGAGAAAGAAAGAAAGAAAGAAAGAAAGAAAGAAAGAAAGAAAGAAAGAAAGAAAGGCACAAGGTGAGTGAGTTGTGGGATGTAAAACTGCAGTCAAGTACAACATCCCTACAGTGGACATGTTAAGGGATGTTTTGTCCCACTCGGGAGAAGACTTCCTGTTTCCTCCTGAACTGGGAAAGACTTGAAGAGGGTGCGGTCTGTTGTACTAGCAAGAAGGAGCACACGGCCTCCATGTTCTGATCAGTGTGTCTTCTTCATTTTGGGTATTGCTGTGTGTTTGGACTGCTTAGTCGCTGTCACTTGGGACTAACTTCTTTATGGAATGGTTCTAGTTGTTATGTAACCTAAGTCTGCCTTCAGGGATAGGTCTGTGAACCTGAATGAATCTGTTGAGTAAACTACTTGTATATTAACGTTAATCAGATTCTTGTCTTTATTCTTTTTAAGAGGGATTAGAGGGGATTTTACCAGGAAGGAATCTTTAATAGTAAGACTCAGATGAGTCAGCAACAAGCTGATCGCTGCGTAATTTAAAAAGGGGGATGTTTGGAACTCTGCTAGAATATGGAACTTGCTAGCGCAAGTTAGGAAGGATACCATTAAATAATATATCCTCTCTCGCCTCCCTAATCATCCCCACATGAGTCTTATTGGGAAACTCTGCTTCTGCTTAGTATAGAAAGTTTCTGAGGCAGGATGGAGAACCTTTTCCAGGCAAGGGCCACATTCCCTCATGGGCGACCTTTCAGGGGCCACATACCAGTGTGAGCAGGACCAGAGGGGAAAGTGGGCAAGACAAACAATGCTACTCTTACCCTGCATTCCAAAAACCTTTCAAACACAATTTAGAGACTTTGACACCCACACCCACATGCACACACCTTGCAGTCAAGCAAGAAGCAACATCCAAGGACATATTCCAGCCTGGCAGAAAGACCTGAGGGAGGCCTGTTGCTGGGCTGGTGAGGGGGCAGGCCTGGAGAGAGTGCCAAAGGCCTGAGGGGCCAAAGTGCCACACATTGTTTTTGCTTCCAATTCCACTGCCTCCATGTGGCAGCTGCTGGGTAACCTTGGGCTAGTCACACTTCTCTGAAGTCTCTCAGCCCCACTCACCTCACAGAGTGTTTGTTGTGGGAGAGGAAAGGAAAGGAGATTGAGACTCCTTCGGGTAGTGATAAAGCAGGATATCAAATCCAAACTCTTCTTCTCCTCCTCCTCTACTTTTGCAGCCCCAGACCTCCAATCTGCAGGGACCTCAACTGTTCTCCAGGAATTCTCAAAGATTATTGACAGAGACTCTGCAATTATATCTGCAAGCTTGGGTGCAGCTCATCAGGCCCTGGAGATTTGAATTCATTTAAAGTAGCTCGTTGTTCCCTTACCCTCTCTTTTCCTATCTTGGGCTGCAGCTCCCTCCTTACATCATTCCTTCTGTTATCACCAGGTTGAGCAGTCCAGCCTTCTCTCTGTCACCCAATACCATTTCATGCGTCTTCACACAGAGGACCTACCCCTTGTTTGTTCTTCTTCTGGCTTTGAATATAGTCAAATAAACCTTTTAAAATTGTTTTTAACCTCTCTTGCAAGCCTGAGCTCATTCTGAGCTTTAGCCCGCCTGACTTTCCCCCTGCAACTGTTGGCTACTCATGCATGCTCCTCCTTTGTGATTTCCCCTTTCTTCCATTTCTCATACATGCCCTTCTTAACCCTCAGCTCATCTGCAAACTGTTACCAGACGTCCCCATTTCCTGGAGACAGTCCCCGGATTTGCGAATAAGTCCCCAGACAAATTCCATCCCCGGAATGTCCCCGGATTTCATCTAACATCCCCGGGAAACGCAGTCTCAGCAGCCCGGAGCAGTTGGCTCTGGCTGACTTCAGGAGCTGCTGGGAAGTCCCCATATGATGGTGGTACAGGGGCTCTCAGATGCAGCTTCCGGGCTGCCTCCACCTTCCTTGACCCCAGCAACTCAGCTGGGAAGGGAGGCTTCATGCTGCCTATTGGAGCAGCCTCCCAACTCCTACTTGTGTGCAAGCAGGAGCAGGGCAGGGGTCTCTCAGTTAGGCAATGGGAAGCCTCCCTTCCCAGCTGAGGGATCCCAGCCCCCTCCTGCTTGCACGCAAGTAGGAATGGGATTGGGGCTGCTCCAATAGGTAGTGGAAGTTCTGTGGGTGTTGAGGCCCCCAGGGCTCCCAGAGATGGTGCCTATGCTGGGCTGACTGCTGGGGGATTTAGGTCCACCCATCTAGGCTCTCCAAATCATCCTGGGTCAAATCAGATGATATTGCTACAAGAGTTGGGCACCACCCCCATTCTCTGCCGAGTGTTGGTGAGATCCCAGGGGGTTCCAGGCACTCACCCAAGGTTTGTGCTCTTTTGGAGAACTGAAGACACGGCAGACACTGTTGTAGCTTTAAGAACTATGGCTTATTCACCTATTTACACCTTCAGTCTGTCTGGAGGGAGTCCAGATCTTACAGCATGACCATTTCAAGAGGGGTTTATTCAGGGGTGTATGAAGGGGGGCGGGGGGTGCAACCCAGGGGAGGTGACAAGATGGCCCACTGCCCCTCCCCAGCTGCAGAGCGGCCAAGATCACATGCGCAGCATCCATACAAGCTACTGCTTGAGCGCTGTCTGTACGGGCGCCACGCATGCGCACTCCATATGGGCGCTACGCATGCGCTGCCAGCTGTTTGCCCCGCCCCTCGGCGCCCCTCCCCAGGTGCTGGAGAGGCTTCCTTTGCCACTGGGTTTTTTCCCCACAGCAGTGCAGCCCTGGAGTCTGCCAATTGTTGGCCAAGCTCCAGGGGGATCGACACTTGAGGGTTCAGTTCTGGCGGATCAATGCCAACATCAGGCTGAATTACTGTAACGTACTGTCTGTGGGGCTGCCCTTGTATCTGGTCCAGAAGCTGCAACTAGGGAAGAATGCAGTAGCCAGATTACCTCTTGGCAGGGCAAGGTCAGGCAAGATGAGGCACCTACTTCAGGTGGCAGAATCCACTGGGACAGCATATCCCATGATTGACTTTTCTTCTACCCCTTTTTCCTGATGTCAATCTTTCTTCTGCTCTTCATCCTTGGTGCGCGGGGGGGGGGGGGCATGATTTTGCGGTAAACCTCAGGTGCCAAAATCTTTTGGGCTGGCCACAGGAGCCAATTATTGGCAACGTGTTCCTCTGCTGTTGAGAGAGCGACACTGGCTGTTGATTTGCTGTCAAAACAGGCGCAAAGTTTTTGTGCTAATTTACAAAGGCCTGAACAACTTGAGTCCCAAATACCTTAAGGACAATCGGATTCTTTACACTCTGAGTTCCTCTGATGGGGCACTTCTGGCGGTCCTCCAGGCACCTGAGGTTTGCTTGGCCTTTACGAGGGAGCAAGCCCTGCCCTGTGGAACTCTCTGCCTGTAGACATTTGGCACAAACTGTCCCTGCCACCTTTTAGACATCTCTTTAAAATTGTACTTTTAAGACAGGTCTTCACAATATTTTTATGGTTAACTAACCAATATTTATTGCTGTTCTATTGTGACATCAAACAGAGCCAAAAAGCCTCCAGGCTTCCTCTCCCTTGCAGACAAACAAACCATTCTGTAGAAAACCCGTTTGGTTTTGGCAGCAAACCCAATGATGTCTGACCAGTGAGACTGTGCTGTGATTCATCAAGAAAATGACGTCTTTATTTCTGCCTTTCTTGTTTAAGGTTAAGCCTGAAGAAGAGTTCTGTGAAGCTCAGAAGCTGCCTGTGTTCTTATCTGGTCTGGGGCCATTGGCCCTGCATCACACGAAAGGTTGTGCAGCAGGAGCTGTGCTGGGTTGCATCTCACCCTTTACCTCCTTGACAAAGTAGCCCAGCTCATCCTTGACAGTCTTTATCTGAAAACTGTCTAGACTATGGAGCAAGCTGGGTATGAGCACATGTTTGCGGCTAGATTAAATTCCTCTTGCTATGACCTCTGGAATTTCAGCAGCTGTGGGAGGACTTGGGCACCCAGCAGGTGGGAGGTTATTCTGCTGCCCCAGGAGGAGCATCAGGAATTCATGGAAATGTCAGGGTTAAATAAAGGTGACCGGAGTTGTGTGTGAGAGAAATATTATAAATGGAATTTTGAAAAAGTAAAATAACAAGAATGGAATTGTGAGTTCTTTGCAAATGCCTCTGTTATTTCTGAAGTCTTCATCGGGCCTTTTCCACACTTGGCATCTCCCTGCCACTCGCCACTTCTTCCTCTGGAAACCCTTGAAGGGCTGCTCCAACCAGAGGCAGGGATTTGGGTGGGTTGGGTTTGTGGCTTCCCTGTAATGTCCTTTCAAGAAGACTTGGAAAATGAATCTCCAGTGTTCATCAGCACTGAGCCGACCCAGACAGCAGGCAGTCGGGGGAGAGATGCCTGTTTCCTTGCTCCCTTGCTTGCTGAGATGGGTCCTGAATCTCAGCCCTGCCTGCAAGGCAAGGGAGCCACACTTTCCCAGGAATTAGCAGAGGTTGCTATGCGTTGCTCCCATTTGACACATGCCCAATAATGGTTTTTTTAAAAATAAAAAACAACATTTTAATTCTTGTTTTCATTATTACAATTCATTGGCTGCCTTGAGTTCCTTTGGAGAAATTTAGGAAAAACCAACCATTTCCAGTGCTTGGCCCAGGGCCAAGAAAGGACAGCAAATGGTCAGTTGCCTGAAGATATCTTGAGCCGTCTCTAGTATGGACTGATCAAGGGAAGGGTTAATAATGTTGCATTTCATCTCAGCTCTACACCTTCACAAACCTGGATGATGATGATGATGATTACATTTATTCAAAAGTTACAACACAGCTATGCCCACTACCATACCATAATAAAGCCTCCTGGTGTGTTCTGGGCTCTAGGAGACTTAGTTTGATCAGAATTGAGTCTACACTTCTAGAGTTAACACTAAATACATTACTTCTGTTAAAGGAGCCACCCAAGACTGGAGGGCTGAGAAAATTTGTGTCCCGGGCTTCTTTGACTCATCTACCCATGTACTATCTGAATCCAAGGGGGACATTGTTTGCCAGATGTGAGCTCTATTGGCATTATTTTCAACTCTCCTACCCCATTATTTAAATCTACACATTTTTCTTTTTCCATTTTGCCTAACAGACACATTTTCTCAAACCAATTTTCCCATATGTAGTGCATTTTTATACAATATTTTCACAGATGTATGATTTTTTTTGTACACCTTACCTCATCTATGTGTTTTGTATATTACTTGGCTGGAGAAGTGCATCTCAAAATTCAGAGAACTGCAAATTCAGAAGGATGGCTGTGTTTTGGTTTGTGTAATGTTTGGAAAGCATGAATTTTGTGGACTTGCCTTTAAATTCAAATTGAATTGAATTTCTTTTTTTTAAATTCAATTTCCAATATACATTCCATCCATATTTAACATCCACTTCTAACATATACATCTTTTAAACTTCCCTCAGCCTATCTGACAATTTTCCATATTATCACAATTACTCACATTTCTTAAATTTACATTGCTCTTTAACAATCTTAATCTTATCATATCTTTTAAGCAACATTTCTATCAATCATTGGCTTCTTGAAAGCCAACAAGCGTTAACTGCTCCTCACATACATTTTTGATATACTCTGTAAATTTATTCCAGTCCTCGGTGAATCTCTGATCGCGTTGGTTCCGAATTTTCCCCGTTAATTTGTCCATTTCTGCATATTCCATCAGTTTCATTCTCCATTCTTCCCTCGTTGGCATTTCTTCCTGTTTCCATTTCTGGGCCATCAAAATTCTAGCTGCTGTCACTGCATACCTAAATAACTTCACATCCTTCTTTTTAATTCCATTCCCTAATATTCCTAATAACAATGCTTCTGGTTTCTTAACAAAAGTATATTTCAACATTTTCTTCATCTCATTATAAATCATTTCCCAGAAACCTTTCACTTTCTTACACTCCCACCACATGTGATAAAATGTTCCTTCTTTTTCCTGACATTTCCAACATTTATTACTGACTTTATACATCTTACCAAGTTTCACTGGTGTTACATACCATCTAGATATCATTTTCATAACATTTTCTTTTATGTGAATTTCATTCCTTCTTTCCACAATTTTATCCACTCATCAAATTGTATATTATAACCAAAATCTTTGGCCCACTGAATCATAACTGATTTTACTTCCTCGTCCTTTGTATGCCACTCAAGTAATAATTTATACATTTTTGATAAAATTTTAACATCACTATTCAAGATTTCTTGATGAAACCTAGATTTCTTTTCCTGAAAACCTCTTTCTGACATCTCTTTTTTGAACATTGCATTCAACTGAAAATAGTGCAACCAATCATTCACATTTTCTTTAACTTCTTCATATGGTTTCAATTTCCATTTATTACCTTCTTTGATTATCAAATTCTCATATGTAATCCATCTCCCTGTCATATTGATCTTTTTCACACTCATTATCTCCAATGGTGATAGCCAATATGGAGTTTTAAACTCTAATAAATTTTTATACCTATTCCAGACTTCAATCAACAATCCTCTAAAGATGTGGTTTTCAAAACCTTTATGCACTCTATTCTTTTCACACCATAAATACGCGTGCCAACCGAATCTATTATCATAACCTTCTAAATCCAACAATTCTGTGTTTTCTGACTTTATCCATTCTTTCACCCAGCAAAGACACGAAGCTTCATAATATAACTTTAAATCTGGCAGGGCAAAGCCTATCTTTTGCATCTGTTAATATCTTAAATTTTATTCTTGGCTTCTTGCCCTGCCAGATATATCTTGACGTTATTCTTTGCCATTCTTTGAATATTGTCACACCTTTAATTATTGGAATTGTTTGGAACAGAAATAACATTTTCGGTAGCACGCTCATCTTTATCGTTGCAATTCTTCCCCATAATGATAGTTTCATTCTTCCCCACACCTCTAGATCACGTTTAATTTTATTCCATATTGGTACATAGTTGTTTTGAAACAGGTCAATACTCCTGGGAGTTAACGTAATCCCTAAATACTTAACTGTCTTAACCACATTCATCTCTGTTTGTTGCTGTATTCTTTCTATTGTCTCTTGATCCATATTCTTAGCAATTATTTTAGTTTTTTTCCTATTTAACTTAAAGCCGGACACCTGACCAAAATGTTCAATCTCTTCTAACACCTCTTTGACACTCTGCATAGGATCTTCTATAGTTATAACCAAGTCATCGGCAAAGGCTTTGACCTTGTATTCATTACAACCAACTGTCACACCTTTTATTTTTTCATTATTTCTTAGTGTTCGTAGGAAGACTTCTAGGACCGAAATGAATAATAACGGAGATAAAGGACACCCTTTATCCTTAGTTATGGCAATGTTTTCTGTTATAACATTGTTAACAATTAATTTTGCTCTCTGCTCCGAATATATTGCCTTTATACCACTCAGGGAAGATTGACCCATATCCATAAATTCCAAATTCTTTAACATAAATTCCCAAGAAATATTATCAAAGGCCTTCTCGGCGTCCACAAATATCAACATCGCTTGTTTATCCTTCCTGCTTGACAGATACTCTATTATATTAATTATATTTCTTATGTTATCTTTCATCTGCCTACCAGGAAGGAAACCTGTTTGATCCTTATGAATCATTTCCTTTAATACCTTTTTCATCCTATTTGCTAAAATATTTGCAAACATTTTATAGTCATTATTCAGTAATGAAATTGGCCTGTAATTTTTAACCTGTGTTAAATCAGAGTCTTGTTTGGGAATAAACGTTATATATGCTTCTTTCCAGGTCTCAGGTATTTCTCCTTCTTTCAATATGTTATTCATTACTTCTTTCAATGGTGCAAGTGGAGTGTGTTTCATTTCTTTATAATATCTTGCACTGAATCCATCCGGTACTGGCAACTTCCCACTCTTCAAATCCTTTATTGCCATTTGAATTTCTTTTAATTCTATTGGTTCATTCAATTTAATTTTATTACTCTTTGATAATTTTTGCAACTTTTTCTTCATTAAATACTCCTCCATTGTCTTTATGTTGAGTTTCTCTTTTCTTTTATATAGATCTCGGTAAAAGTACACAAAACCTTTCCTTATTCCTTTCGGATTCTCAATCTCTTGATCTTCTATTTTGATTTTATTAATTGTGTTCTGTTCTTTCCTTTTTTTAATTTGCCACGCTAACCATTTCCCTGATTTATTTGCAAATTCAAAATTCTTTTGTTTCATTCTTCTTATATTCCATTCTACTTCTTTATTGATTATCATCGCAAATTGTGTCTGGAACATTTTTATACTTTGCTTGACCTTTTCATCCTTAGGTCTTATAGTTAATTTTTTTTCATTCTCCATTATTTGTCTTAAAATTTCTTTTCCCCCTTTTTCTCTCATTCTATTTTTTATTGCATTTTGTTGAATGAAGAATCCTCTCATAACGGCTTTGCTCACATCCCAAACCGTACTCATCTTTGTTCCTTTGTTAACATTATTTACAAAATAGTCCATTAAACATTTCTGAGCTCTGTCCACAATCTTCTGATCATCTAAGACTTTCATTTAATCTCCACCGAAAATATTTTTCTTCATTTCCTTTTAAAATAGCTTTAACCGCATTGTGGTCTGATAGAACTTTAGGTTGAATCTCAGTCTTTATTATTCTTGTGGTTATTTCACTAGGAACCCATATCTGATCAATTCGTGACATTGCTTGATTTACCTCTGAATGAAAAGTAAATTGTTTTTTCTAATGGGTGTCTAAATCTCCATATATCCACCAAGTTACAATTTTCCACCATGTCAAAAAAAGTTTTTGGTAACTTCCCTTCCTTTGATTTGCCTTTAGCCCGAAGTCTATCCATCTCCATTGATACCACACCATTCAAATCACCCATTATTATTACTTTTTGATCCAAATGTTCAAATAATTTTTCCTCCAGACCTTTGAAAAATTCTGCTTTACTACCATTTGGTGCATATACTCCAATAATTATCAGTTTTTCACCTTGCCAATTGACTTGGACTGCTATGATCCTGCCTTCTTCATCCTTAAATAATTGTTGTGCCTCTAATTTGTGTTTTATGTACAATACCACACCTCTCTTTTTGCTTTTATCCGATGAAATAAATTCATTTCCTAATTTTTTATTAATTAAAATTTTCCTGTGCGTTTTTTTAACATGGGTCTCTTGTAAACAAATAATCTCCAAATTCTTTTGTTTTAAATATTGTCCCACTTTATTCCTTTTTTTAATCGTTCATTCCATTCACATTCCACGTCCATAATTTTAGTGCCATAGTGTCTGCCAATTAAATATTTTTTCCTCTTATATTTTTATTTCTCTTCCTCTTCTTGTTCTTTTTCAATTTCATCTTCTTCTTCCCGTTTTTCTCCTCTTCCTCTTCTTTTATCCTTTCTGCTTCGCTCCTCTTCCTCTTCCAACTCTACAGAGTCTCCTTCATCACCTCCTGCTCCTGCCACCTCTGCTTCTTCTCCTTCTCTGGTCAGTTCTTTGTATCTTCTAAAAAATTTATCCACCTCATCCGATTTTGTCAGTCTGTGCCCCTTCCCTTTGTATGTAAATGCTACTCCTTCTGGAAATTCCCATTTAAATTCAATTTCGTTTTTCTTCAAAGTTTGTACCAATTGTCTATATTGGTCCCTTTTTTTCAAAAGTTTCAACGGCACGTCTTTAAAAATAATTATATAATTTCCATCAATGTTTAAACGTTTCTCCCTGTTCTTTTGCAAAATCAAATTTCTCATTTCTCTATCTTTGAAGATAATCAAACAGTCTCCAGGAAATTTCTTAACTCTGGTCGATCTTGTATTGTTTTCTACACTTCTTCTATTTTCATATCCAACCATTGGGCAATTTCTGCCGTCAGTTTCTCTTTAATCCTTTCTCCCTGGGTTTCCGGCACAGACCTCAACCTCAGATTAGTTTCCCATTGCCGAAGTTCATTCATCGCAACCGCATCCCACAGCTCATCCTGTGTCCTGTTCACTTCTGACATTTCTGCCCTAATTTTTTTCTCTTCCTTTCGGACCTCTCTCATTTCTAATTTTGTCCTTTTCATTCCTTCTTTTAAATTCTGTGTTCTTTTGACAATTTCTGTGTTCTTTTTAGCAATTTCTTTCATCTGGTCTTTTAATTCATTTACTGTTAAGTCTATTTTATTGTCCATTTGCTCTAATTTTGTTTCCATTTGGCCTAATTTACTCTCAATATTTTTCTCACTGCTTTTTATATCTGTCTTTAATTCTGTAAACATCTTTACAATATCTGCTTTCCACTCTGGTTCTTGTCTTGAACCCTTTCTTTCTCCTGGTGTTGCACCATCACTCTTTTTCTGTGGATACGACATTTTTAACTTCCTCTCCTCCCCCCTTTTAACTTAGGCAAGAGAACCAAAAATCTTATTTTTCAAAGCAAGAAATAAAAATTAACAAATTAATTAATTTCAGTTTTAAAAGTAATCTTCAATATCACTCTTATCAATTCCTAATTCATTAATACTTTAGATCCTTTAAACCAGCCTCAAACAAAAACAAAAAATTAAAAAATATTCACTTCGAATAAATCAATTATTTCCAATTTCTAATTTCAATAAGAGAAAATCCCCCCAAAAACCTCAGTTTAAACCAGAATAGAAAGTTCATAAAAGTTATAAAATGTACTCCTTCAAAATTATCAGATATACTCCTTGAATGCAGCAAATGAATCAAAACCCTTAAGTGCAATAAGTGTATCCAAACAATCTTCTTGCCACTTATATAGCTATATCCATAAATATGACCAGCTCAAGATTAATTAAAAAACCCTTCGATGCCTTCTTGCCACTTGATTAGCTGTATCCCTGGAATTGGTTGCAAGTTTCGAAATAAAACAAAGAACATTTCCCTTCTTAAATCCCTTTAAACAGTCTCCTGAAGAGATCACATTATTTTAAATCCAATAATACAAATATAAAATGAAGGAAAGACCCAAAGTGCAGACTAGAGATTCAAACCAGTAGTCTTCAAGGAAAGGGGAAAAATAAAAATAAAAAACCATATAGGAAGAAACCTCTTTCTTCCAAGCTGTCGTGTCCAAATGTGTCTTCAAAAATTAAGTCCTCAGCAATTATATCCACGAGGAAAGGGAAAGCTCCTTCACTGGCAACAAAATGGCTACAAGAAGCTCCTTCACTGGCAACAAGATGGCACTTTGTATCTCTAACTTATAGCTCCAAAGAGTGGGGTGTGTGTGTGTGTTGTATTCCGCATGAAAAAAGAGGGTTTTATAGTCACTAAGTCCTTAAAAATCCCAACAAATAAAAGCAGAAAAGGTTGGTGTCCACAGTCTTAAATTTCCTTTCTTATTACTTGAGCCAAAAGGCTCTATTTAATTTCCAAATCAATGCCTTAGAGTCCATAACTTTATTGCGCAGTTTCTTTAAAAGTGAAAGTAATCCAGTTTGCTGTCTCCCATTGTCTCCCCGACACTCACAGCCGATTCTCCGACAGACTGTTTTCATATGCTTCTCAGCAAATCCTTTCCCCCTCTTAATTGTGACTTAATTTTAATCTTTGTGAAAAGCCTTTCAAATAAAAACCATCTAGTATATCCGTAAAACTTCCCGCTTGTCGTAACTTACAGTTTTCTCCACTGCGAATTCCTCTTGTGTCTAAATAAAATTCCTGGCAAGGCTGACCTCCTTTTTTCCACCTTACCGCCACGAATTAGTTCAAATCCAACTTTTAGATTTAACTTTTTTAGGTTCCAATTCGTTTTCTTTTTGTTTGAAAACAGATCGCTTTGTGTGCAAGCTAGGGGCTTCGTTATAGAGAGATAGAAATGGCTTCCCACTGCCGATGTCTCAACCCCGCCACACTTGTCGCCTCCAAGAAGGAGGCTACTTGGTGGCCGGAGGAGAATTTAAATGGCAGTGCCGGGACCCCTGCCTCTTGGATTCCCTTCCAAGAGTATTTGGGGGGCTGCGGTGCCCTTGCAAACCCCCCCTTTCTCTCCCGATAGCTGGATACTCTCGCAAGCAAGAGATCCCACTTGCTTTCACTTCGCGATCCGCCGGAAGTCCCAAATTGAATTGAATTTCTTATGCTGCCATGAATGTGCTCTGCACACTCACAGAGAGAGAAGGAAGGAGAGAGCGTGCGAGAGAGAGAGCCCTCCATCTTTCCATTGAGTCAATGCTCCTTTCATTGGCTGGTGGAAGCATCATTTCACAGAAAACACTCACAATTTCTCCCTCCCTCAGATATTTTTCATTCTTGCCCAGGAGCAGATTATGAAATAGTACAGAGAAGTAATAAACTGTTTTAAAATAATATTAAATAAAAGAAGTTTCTGTAACAACAAGAGGAGAACTCAATCCAGATGTTTTCTATTCCAAGGGCTTTTGAAATTCCAGATGGGGGTAGTAAAAATGTGATCTCTAACTCATGTAGCTGAAGATGGAAATTGCTCTTGGGTGGGTTAACTTGTTTGGAGAGCACCTACATGTTATTGCATGGCCTGCCCACTGCAGGCACGCCAAGAAGCTACTGAAGTATACGGAAAAGCATTTGACTGCATGGACCACAGCAAACTATGGCAAGTTCCTAAAGAAATGGAAGTGCCTGATCACCTCATCTGTCTCCTGAGAAATCTCTACATGGGACGAGAAGCTACAGTTAGAACGGGATATGGAACAACTGATTGGTTCAAAATTGGGAAAGGAGTACGACAAGGCTGTATATTGTCTCCCTGCTTATTTAACTTATATGCAGAATTCATCATGCAAAAGGCTGGACTGATGAATCCCAAACCGGAATTAAGATTGCTGGAAGAAATATCAACAACCTCAGATATGCAGATGACACAACCTTGATGGCAGAAAGTGAGGAGTAACTAAAGAACCTCTTAATGAGGGTGAAAGAGGAGAGCGTAAAATATGGTCTGAAGCTCAACATCAAAAAAACTAAGATCATGGTCACAGGTCCCATCACCTCCTGGCAAACAGAAGGGGAAGAAATGGAAGCAGTGACATATTTTACCTTCTTGGGCTCCATGATCATGGCAGATGGTGACAGCAGTCACAAAATTAAAAGATGCCTGCTTCTTGGCAGAAAAGCGATGATAAACCTAGACAGCAACTCAAAAAGCAGAGACATTACCTTGTCGGCAATGATCCATATAGTTAAAGCTATGGTTTTCCCAGTAGTGATGTATGGAAGTGAGAGCTGGACCATAAAGAAGGCTGACAGCCAAAGAACTGATGCTTTTGAATTATGGTGCTGGAGGAGACTCTTGAGAGTCCCATGGACTGCAAGAAGATCAAACCTATCCATTCTGAAGGAAATCAGCCCTGAGTGCTCACTGGAAGGACAGATCCTGAAGCTGAGGCTCCAAGACTTTGGCCACCTCATGAGAAGAGAAGACTCCCTGGAAGAAACTCTGATGTTGGGAAAGATTGAGGGCAAAAGGAGAAGGGGACAACAGAGGATGAGATGGTTGGATAGTGTTCTGCCTTCCACTGCCTCCCGCAGTTTGGTCAAACTCATGCTTCAAGAACACTATCCAACCATCTCATCCTCTGTTGTCCCCTTCTCCTTTTGCCCTCAATCTTTCCCAACATCAGAGTTTCTTCCAGGGAGTCTTCTCTGGTCCATGGGGTCACGAAGAGTCGGACACGACTGAATGACTAAACAACAACCAATATTTTTATTTCTTTCCTGAACATTACTTTTGCAAAATTATAGGTGCCCAGGGCCAGCCTTGTGCCTGCTGCATGAAGGTGACATTGTGCCATCGCCTCAAAGGGGGCTGATAGGGCAGCTGGGAAATGAAGCTACAAATCATCAGCCAGAGCTGGGAATTCCATTTCAGTTTGTCTTGCTCAACTTGTTCGGATTTTATTTTCTGTGCAGTTTTATCAATGCAGTTCGAAAGCTGGATGGAGAACCTTTTTCCTGCTGAGGGACACCTCCTGGCCACAGCCTATGCAGAGATACCGGTACATTGCATTTCTATTGAAATGAGAGTAACAGGGTTGAATCCAACTAAGTTCTGTTCAAAGTAGACCCACAGAAATGAATGAACTTAAGTTATGTCATGCCTATTAACTTCAATGGGTCTACTCTGAGAAGGACGAATGTTGGCTACAACCCATGATTGTTATGGCTTGTCTCCAGCGCTAGTCCTACACAGAGTAGACCTATTGAAAACAATGAACATGGCTAACATCCGTGAATTTCAGTGGGTCGACACTGAATAGACCCCAATATTTGTACCACACATAAATTAGTAAATGCAGTTTTGATGCAACTCTGCATTCTCGTTTGTCCTTTTGTCCAGTGATGGATTTCCTCGTGGGTTTTTTGGCGATGCCTAAGTGGCCACCCAGAGGCAGACGGTGGGTTGCCGGCACCCAGGATGGGGCAAGTGTTGTGCCCCCTTGGTGGATGGGGCGGCTGGGGTGGAGGCCTTGGAGGCTGCCCTGCTCCTTCCTCCCTTTCTCTCACCTTGTCCCAATCCACCCTGGAGGTGCCTTGTGGCCAAGGAATGGCACTGCTGGTGGGACAAGGAGGCAGCTGGAGCACCTGGCGGGAGAGGGAGGGGAGCGAGCAGGAAGGCTCAAGTTACACCCTCCTGCTTCTATTCATGCTGTGGGACCGAGTGACACCCGTCACGCAGCATGGCTGACTGCTGGGAGAAGCACCCCATCAGCTCCCACCACTGGCCTCTTTTGTTTATCCAAGCTCTCGGCCTGCAAGAACTGGCTGGGTGCCAGGCAGCCTCCTATCCTCCCCTATTTCCATGGGCTTCCGGCCTGCTCCCTCCCTGGGAAAAACTTCTCTTGGGGCCCCTCCCGCCCCCATGACCGACTCTCCCTCTCCCTCTCTCTCTTTTCTGTGGCTCCATGTTGTGGTTCTAAAGACAACAAAGTACATATGCTGCCATCTTCCTCCAGTATCTTAAAACGTGTACATCCGTTAGAGAGCTCTTTGATCCAGCAGTTCATGCATTTTCTAAATAGATAAATAAAAGCAACAAAAGCATTTTTTCTTTCTTTATTAATAAAAATAAAGTATTTTTTTTGTTTGTTTAAATAATTTTGACCCCACTTTTCCAGTTCAAAGGTATTATAAAAAAACAGATATACTAAAATTATAATCAAAACAAAAAAATTCCTTCCAGTAGCACCTTAAAGACCAACTAAGTTAGTTCTTGGTATGTGCTTTCGTGTGCATGCACACTTCTTCAGATACCAAGGTTGTGTGCATGCACACTTCTTCAGATACCAAGGAAGTGTGCATGCACACGAAAGCTCATACCAAGAACTAACTTAGTTGGTCTTTAAGGTGCTACTGGAAGGAATTTTTTTGTTTTGACTATGGCAGACCAACACGGCTACCTATCTGTAACTAAAATTATAATGCATAGCATTAAGTATGCAAATATTTGCAAACCACTAAAAGCTGAGAAACAACAATCAATCTCATACACATGGTTGCATTCCCATAAGTATGTATGTCTA
Organism: Podarcis liolepis; assembly: GCF_965112155.1. NCBI lineage: Eukaryota > Metazoa > Chordata > Lepidosauria > Squamata > Lacertidae > Podarcis > Podarcis liolepis. The sequence goes on along the minus strand of NC_139561.1, from coordinate 994,518 downwards.
ACCATCTTGCTGGTATGTCAATGTGATAATTATAGTTTGGGGTTGCTTTGCAAATCTGTCCAGCCCATAGACCTGATGATTGGTGCAGCCGGACTTGGAGACTGGACATTTCTTGATGCTAATAGAGGTTCACCTTCCTCCCTTCCCCCAAGTTTCTGTAGCAACAGCATGAACTAATTAGCCCTCTGGCACTTGGTAATGAAAGTTAATAAACACCTCATGGGGCTTCAGGAGCAAACAGGCCCTGAACAATGGGGGGGGGGGGGGAGCCAAAGGAAGTCAAGAGCAGCGGAAGCAGAGAGGAGAAGAAGCCACAGGCAAAGTTCTCACGCCTTTTGGGGCCACACCGCCAGAACTGGCCTGCGGCTTCTGCTGGAGGGGCAGTGCCAGCACCCTGCGACGCACACTGAAGACTGCTCCATTAGGGCAAATGAGGGACTGATCCACTAGTCCCTGGTTATGGAGGGGAATGTGTTGGGAGGCTGGTGCAGAGACTTGCTCTGCTGCTGCCTATGCCCCATGCCTTGATGCTCCTCCCGCTGGTACAGACACCACATGGCTAAACCATAATATGTGAACAAGATCCAACTGTGAACACAGATTGTTGTCATATTTATTTCTGATAGCTATGTCATTCCTGTTTTGGCTAATATTCCCAACTTTGTGTCCTACAATGAGGACATATCTTAACCCCTAAGGAAATGTACATACAGATACACAATAATCAAATTTTTAATTCTTTGGTAGCAGATGGGCTGCATTTTCCTAACCTTTACCTCTTTCCAATGTGCAAATGGTTAAGATCATAATGTTTAACATTTTCTCTTGAAGTTTTACGTGCATATAAAACATTCTGCAGGAATGTACTTTTGAATACAAAATTTGATCCAATTACAATTTTACTAGGACTTAAAAACCATAGCCAGGAATCTGTTTTTAGGGAGTTTTAGAATGTTGTGGCCTTTCCAGTAAATTCTAAAGCCCTTGTGATTAAATTGCCTTGTGGCTTTCTTCTGAGATTAATCTCTTGAATTCGCATGCAAATGTGTCAATATTTCAGTCCAAAATTCTGTTAGCTTTCAGAATGCGCTAATGAACACAGGAAAAACAAATGGGTACGATATTTTCTCCAGCTGTAAGCAATTGCTTATGGAGTCATCTCAACGGGCCTGACAACAAGAAAAATCTCTAGTGGCTGAATTGGAAGTGAAATGCTTCATTGAAGAACTAGCAGCGTTGCCTCTCTTGAAAAAGTTAGAAACCTGCTTTGAAGAAACCTGTCTCTCTCATTGCATGCAGAGCTTACTTCTACATGCCGCCTTTTGGGCAGAGCTGTTGCAGAAGCTCTGCAGAATGTTGTAGAAGAACTGCAGTTGCCGTGGAAACCAACCTCATGGACCTGGAATCTGCTGGAAGGGGCAGCCCCTTCTTAGGCAGAAATAGCTGTGCCCCAAAGGAAAGTGCAGGCTGTGTGCTGCTTGTTGGATCACACACACTCCAACACTCTTCAGATGAAAATAGGGACATTTCTCACTCCCCTCACCCCCCAGAGCATTTCCTGTCAGAAGAAGGGCGAGTGCCGCCACCACCACCCCATGGGACACAGCGCACACGGCCTCCACTGTCCTGAGAAAACCCCTTAATCCTGATTTTATTTTATTCTTTGGTAGATTCACAAAAAGAAAAACACACACCAATAAATACATTTTAGAAAGGGGCAGTATTAGATGCACAATAATGCACAAAGCATACACAAAGCACACACACAGAATCAAGACTCCTTTCTTCCGTCCCAGGGTCTCCCTGCCCTCTGCCTGCCCCTTGGAGCCTGTTAAGTCGTGGGTTGACATAGCAGCCGGCACAGCGATTTCTCCAAGTAGCTCTTTATTGTGGTAAGCTGAAATAGAACTGACTGAGAACAGCTCAGCCGGCCTGTATTTATAGGCAGCCGGCTGTCAACATTGTAACCACCACAGTCCAGAGTTCCCGCCTAAAATAACTGCCGCGGACCTGAGTGAAAACTATCTACAGACCTGAGTGAAAACTATATACAGTATCCCCCTGTTGGCCCAGGGGGAAACTACACTACATAACACCCCTCCCCACCGAGATAAGGCGTTAGTTACAATCGTAATGGTTTCCTTATATACAGCACTACGCGTAATGGTTCAATTAGGCACAAAAGCATATCGGTTACATTTCCCATACTTAGACCAACAGTGATACCTGTCCAACAACATAGTCCTTTAAATACGTTGGGCGCTGAGAGGACCGGTGGAGTTGGACGATCACCGGCGAGGAGGCCCAGGAGTGGCTTGTGGTCAGTGATGAGGTCAAAAGTCCTGCCATAGAGGTATTCATGGAACCTCTTCACTCCAGCCACAAGTGCCAATGCCTCCTTGTCGAGCTGGCTGTAATTCCGTTCCGTCGGAGATAGTGTCCTGGAAAAGTAGGCGAGCGGTGCTTCTCTTCCATCTGGAAAACGGTGACTAAGGACAGCACCGATGCCAAAAGGTGAGGCGTCGCAGGCAAGGACCAGCGGCCTGGATTCACTGTACTGTACCAGCACACTGTCTGAAGAAAGGAGAGCCTTGACCACGTTGAAGGCCGCCGTCACCCGATGACCCCAGGCCCAAGGCGTCTTAGTGCTAAGGAGTCGGTGAAGAGGCTCAGCCACTGTGGCTTTGTGGGGCAGGAACATGTTATAAAAGTTCAGCAGCCCCAGGAATGCCTGCAACTCCGTTTTGTTCTTTGGGGTGGGGGCCTGCTGGATAGCGCGGATCTTGGATGTGGTTGGATGAAGACCGGAGGCATCGATAAGATAGCCCAGGAACTCTACCTGTGGAACGGCGATCTGGCACTTCTCCCTCTTTACCTTGAGTCCGGCCTCCTGGAACCTGGTCAGCACGGCACGGAGGCGCTCGAACAGCTGCTGGTGTGAGTCTGCAGACACCAAGACGTCATCAAAATATGGTACCACGCCCGGAAGCCCTTGCAGGAGACGCTCCATAAGGCTTTGGAAGATGCCAGGAGCCACACTCACCCCGAACTGCAACCGGCGGCAACGGAATGCCCCCCGGTGGGTGACGATCGTCTGGGCTTCAGCAGTGGCATCATCGACTGGCAGTTGTTGATAGGCTTGGGCAAGGTCCAGCTTAGCGAAGACCTTACCCTCACCCAGGGAATGCAGCAGGTGTTGGACAACAGGAACCGGATAAGCATGCTGATGAAGTGCCTTGTTGATCGTGCACTTGTAGTCAGCGCAGATTCTCACCGACCCATCTGGCTTGACAGGCGTGACGATGGGGGTTTCCCACTTTGCGTGGTCAACCGGCTCCAAAACTCCTTGGGCGATCAGTTTGTCCAGTTGTTCGTCCACCTTAGCCTTGAGAGCAAAGGGAACCCGGCGTGGCTTTAGCTTGATGGGGGCGACTTGTGGATCAAGGCTAAAGGAGATGGGCGTACCTGTATATTGGCCCAAGGTGCCGTCAAAAACCTCGGCAAAGTCTTTGACCAGACCCTCAGTCTCTGCGTTAGAGATGCAGTTGATGCCGGTGACTTCCAGGCCGAGGGCATCAAACCAGTCTAGCCCTAGAAGGCTTGGCCGCTGACCTTCGACCACCACCAACCGGAGCAGGCCCGAAAAATCCTTGAAGGCGATCCGGAACCGGCCAACGCCTACCACGGGAATGTCGTTTCCCTGGTAGTCTCTCAGGTGTACGCGGTGAGAGTCGAGTTGCCTTTTGGACACTCTGGGTACCAGTCTTTTGATGGTGCTCCATGACACGATGGACAGGGCAGACCCGGTGTCGATCTCCATGTCACATGGAGCTCCTTCAATGAGCACCGTGACGTTCAGCTTGCGTCGCGTAGTCGAGTCGGTTTGGCCAATCGTGGTTCCAGACGGGCAGCGGCAGTTGGTGAGAGCGAAACAACTTTCCTTGGCAGACTGGAGTGAAGACTTGGACTTGCGAGTCGATGAAGGGGGGGTGTCAGACGGAGCCGATCGGCAGACCTTAGCGATGTGGCCCCTTCTGGAACACTTCCTACAGATGGCGTCTCTGAATCGACACTTGGCACGGGAATGGTTGCCTCCGCAGCCAGCACATTCCGGTTGGCCCTTGGACTTCTGTTGGAACTTCCTGCGCTCCCGCTTTGTCTGGTGCACGTCATCGTCTTCACTGGAGGATGCCTCCTCACTGCTGGCCTCTTCATGATGCACCGGAACTGGCTCCCTAGCAAGACGCGGGCTGCTGGACTTGCGGATCTCCTGGGCGGAGCGTTCAGCAGCTTCTGAGGCCACAGCCTCCTCAATGGCTTTCTGTAGCGTGAGGTCTGGCTTGGCTAGGAGGCGCCGTTGCAGATGGATGTCCCGGACCCCGCAGACGATTCGATCCATCAGGGCATCGTCTAAGTCTCGGAACTCACAGTGCATTGCAGCCTGTCGCAGGGCGGTGGTGTAGTTGTTGATTGACTCCCCCTCTGCCTGGTTCCGGTGGTAGAACGCATGGCGGGCAGCAATCTTGGACGGCTTTGGTGCGTAGTGGTTGCGGAGCTTCTCTTGGATCGTGTCCCATGGTGTTGCCTGGACTGCTTCAGGCGCAACCAACGCTCGGGCCGTCTCAAACACTTCAGGCCCACAGAGGCTGAGGAATAGGCCCCGCTTCCGATCCTTTGATACTGCTGTCAGCTCGTTGGCTTGGAGGTAGCAGTCGAACCGAGCGAGGTAGGAGTCCCATGATTCAGAGGCTGGCGCAAACGGCGGTAGAGGCACAAGTGAAGCCATGATTCCGATGCCGGCGTGAAGGGCGATGGATGGAACACAGTGCTCTAGCCAGAACAGTCAGCTCTGAAAGGGTTCTGCTGCCCAGTGATTTCGCTCAGTGATTTCGCTCTGTGATTCAGCTCAGTGATTCAGCTCAGTTCAGAGGCTGGCCGCATCTGGCTGTGCTCTGATGTCCATCGATCCCACCTTCGTCGCCAGTGTTAAGTCGTGGGTTGACATAGCAGCCGGCACAGCGATTTCTCCAAGTAGCTCTTTATTGTGGTAAGCTGAAATAGAACTGACTGAGAACAGCTCAGCCGGCCTGTATTTATAGGCAGCCGGCTGTCAACATTGTAACCACCACAGTCCAGAGTTCCCGCCTAAAATAACTGCCGCGGACCTGAGTGAAAACTATCTACAGACCTGAGTGAAAACTATATACAGTATCCCCCTGTTGGCCCAGGGGGAAACTACACTACATAACAGAGCCAGTGTGTCCTGCAGGGCTGGACCTCAGTGGCAGCAGCCTCTGCTCCTTGCCCCCTCTCCTGCAGCCCCTAGGAGCTGCCCAAGGGAGGAGGCCTTTAGTTAAGTTAAAAATGGTTTACTTACAAACTCCACAGTGGCCAGATTCATGTGCTTTTCCACACAGCATTCAGAAAAGTTGTACAGGCAATAAAACCTGGCTTAGTTACAGTGGTGAAAATTTGTAAATTACAGGTATTAGTATAGGAACACAAGAATGACTTGTAAGAGCCCTGCGGTCTGAGCTGCAGCAACCAGTTCAAAGTCTCTTCACAGGCTGAGCTTCTTTGGTAGACTGGAGGAGAATAATAGGCCTGATTACCTAGTCCTTCCCAAGGGGAGCTAAGCCTGGCAGGACAGCCTGCTCTATGGCAGGAGCCCTGACTTGGGCCACAAGTTATAGGGGCCCAATGGCATAATGACATATGACACAATGTGACGTCCTGACACCCTGATGTCACGTTACATTGGTGGCACAGCAGCGCTTTCGAGGCCTTGCGAGAACTTCAATGCAACTTCCAGTTTCTACTGGAAGTTGTGTTCTGAGGCTTTGTAGGGCCTCGGACATCATCTGGGAGGTTGCGTTGGGGCTCTGATGTGACTTGCAGTAGAAACTGGAAGTCACATTGGAGCCCCATGTTGTGGGTGCCCTGCAACCCCAGGCCCCCTAGAGCTGGCACTTATGCTCTATGGTCTTAACCCTTTCATGTATCAATTAGACTAAAACATGTGGGTTATATGAGGCTAGTTATCCCACAAAAATAACATAGAAAAATGCATTAGATTGGGGAAATGTTATTTGCAAAAAATTGTATATTAGGGGAAATCCACACTAAAATGTGAACTTGTATGTAGACCTGTACCCAAAAATTCTGCAAACTGATGTGGAAATGTAGAGAAATGAAGATTGGAAAAATTAAGGAAAGATTGAATGGTAGGAGCTGGAAGGGACTATGAGGGTCATCTAGGCCAACCCCCCTCAATGGGACTCAAACCCATGGTCCTGAGATTAAGAGCTCAATGCTCTACCAACTCAGCTATGCCAGCCCATTTAAGTGAAAAACTGAAAGACACCCCAATCGACAGATACAACCATCCCCACCTGTGGCCAATCAGATGTTGCTGATTCACAACTCTTCCTGGCCCTGAGTATTAGGATGGGCTGGTGGGACGTATAGACAAGACTGAGCTTGATGCTCCCGTGACTTGGCAGAAGAGAGCTTCCTAGGGTCCTAAAAAGGCTGATGACTCTAGTAATGGCCAGATCTCCTTCCTCCTGCTGCTCTCAGCCTCCTTCTTTGAATCCATCCTTGTGTTTTTATCTGCAGCTCAGCCATGAGGAGTCCAAGAGTCCTCTGCTCTCCCTCCCGCAGTGTGATTTGAACCTGTGTAGGTGGGAAGCCCACTGAAAAAGTTTGCATTTGTTATTGGTAAGTCGAACCAGCTGGGATCTGAAGGCTGCAGATCCAGCCTCTGAGGCATGCCAAATGTTGCTTTTTGGAGCCAAGTTTTTTCACAGCGGAATGGGGTTTGCTAGTTTTAACCACTTGCACGCACGCACACACGCACACACATGCACGCACCCCCCGGGCATCCATTGGCTGTGCTGATCCGTCTTTACCCGGAAGTGCAAGGGGTGCGGGGCACCCGGGCGCCAAATTCTGGGGGGTGCCAGGTGCTCACCGCTGAAGCTGCCTAAGCTAACTATCTACCTGTTATGAAATAATAAATAATTTTGATCGAGCTAGAAAAACAAAATACATATATACCTAGGTATTACCGAAATGTATACCTACTGTTTCACTAAATGACTTTTGACTTTGTGTGCTCATTTAGCAAAGACGCTGTGCGCCAGCGGCGACACGTGTCATTCACAACAGCACTGTGCACACGAAAGGAACTTTTACATCAAAATATCATGTTACGTATTGCATTGAGCTGCGCTGCTATGTGGCAGCAGGGTCAGCAGCACCTTTGACACGACTGATGTTTCTCCTAAGTAGGTGCCTAAACAATACTTAAAAGTTTAAGTGTGGTGGTTGAGCAAATAAAAAAGTTTCTTTCTTTTTCCTCCCTTCTTTCGTAAACAAGAGATAAGGCGTAAGCGTGGTGTCTGACATAAGCATAATAAAAGTTAATTTGAGGGCTAAACTAAATTTGGGGGTGCTGGGCGGATCTTTGCCCCCCTGGCGGTGCATGTGCCAAAGACTGCGCTGCTGGGGAGAAACTCCAAAGGAAGCACCTGGGAGTGGCTTCATGTGAACTCAGAAACAGCAACTTCCGCGTGGGTAGGGGGAGCCTGGCTTGAAGGGCAACTTGGATGGTTTTGAGGAGGAATAATGGCCATGATTCCAGGTGGTTGACCAGGCTGGTCACCTCCAGACTGCCAGCATTTTGTGGGAGGGTTTTAAGTGCATACCAGACATTTAAGGGCTCCCCCACACCTTTTGCCCTGTGCTTTCTAGAGACAGGACCCTGCTTTCCCAGTCCATCTCTGAGCACTTTTTTTTTGCCCATTGCTCTCCCCAGAAAACTCTGCTCTTTCATGCTAAATCGAATAAATGCTCTGATTCAGCAGGCAGGAAAGAGCAAGTTTTCAGAGGGAAAGTTTGAGGCAAAAAACCCACAAAAGCACTAAGACACATTGCTTTAAAATGCGGACCTGTGCCTTGAAACACAGCACAAAAGGAAGCCAGGATAAGAGAGCCAGTGTGGTGTAGTGGTTAAGAGCGGTAGTCTCGTAATCTGGGGAACCGGGTTCGTGTCTCCACTCCTTCACATGCAGCTGCTGGGTGACCTCGGGCCAGTCACACTTCTTTGATGTCTCTACACTTGGGCCAGTCACACTTCTCTGAAGTCTCTCAGCCTCACTCACCTCACAGAGTGTTTGTTGTGGGGGAGGAAGGGAAAGGAGATTGTTAGCCGCTTTGAGACTCCTTAAAGGGAGTGAAAGGCGGGATATCAAATCCAAACTCTTCTTCTCCTTCTCCTCTTCTAAGCTCTCAGTTTGCACAATTAAGGAGGGTTAAATTGCTCTGTTGTGGGACGCGGGTGGCGCTGTGGGCAAAACCTCAGCGCCTAGGACTTGCCGATCGTATGGTCGGCGGTTCGAATCCCCGCAGCGGGGTGAGCTCCCGTCGTTCGGGCCCAACTCCTGCCCACCTAGCAGTTCAAAAGCACCCTTAAGTGCAAGTAGATAAATAGGTACCGCTTTATAGCGGGAAGGTAAACGGCGTTTCCGTGTGCTGCTCTGGTGCAGGCTCGCCAGAGCTGCTTCGTCACGCTGGCCACGTGACCCGGAAGTATCTTCAGACAGCACTGGCCCCCGGCCTCTTAAGCGAGATGGGCGCGCAACCCCAGAGTCGGACACGACTGGCCCGTACTGGCAGGGGTACCTTTACCTTTACCTTTAAATTGCTCTGTCACCCTTGCTCCTCAACTCCACTTAATAAAAACAAAACCCCCACAGCCTTTCTGCCATTTAAAAAGTCATTAAAAAAGTGCACTGAGAAGCATGGGGTGGATAAACGATTTAAGGAGAAATGAATGAACATTGCACAGCAAATGAGGATGAGAGCACATTGTCCCATAACATCCCTGAAAACCAGTTAGAAGAAAGGCTTGGTAGGGGCTGGACCTTATCTAACCTCCTTGTAAACTTTTGCAAGGAAAAGAGGATAGATGCTTAGTCGACAGACTGCCTGGAGTAGTCTTCAGTTCCCGGAGCAGCATTTCCCAGTCTGGGACCCAGGTGGCTTGAACTCAAATTCCCATCATGCTGTGTTGGCTGGGGCTGATGGGATTTGCACCAGGTTGGGCAAGTCTGTGCTAGAGCTAGGAAGCATTAATATTATTATCATCCTTAATTTATGAATCGTCTTCTAAACAACCACATACAGGCGAGGTTGCACCATCTGATTTCACCTCCAGGTTGCCTTTGTGTGAAGGAGCAACTGCTCTGGTCAGAGAGCGAAGGGAGTCCGATGGGCTGGCTCTCAAGAACATGGATGAACCCAGTGGCAGAGGAAGCGGGGTGCGGTCTGCCCTGGGTGTCATCACTGGGGGAGGGGGTGACAAAATGACAAAAATGTAAGTTAAAAAAAAAGGGCTCATGAAACTTTTTCGTTCAGTCAACAAACGTAAAAAAACGCGGCTGGCACTGGGCGCTACACCGCAGGGTCCAGCACTTACCGCAGGGTCTGCAGCATGCCTGAGCCACACATGTCTCCTGGGAGTGAAACAGCAGCGTAGGGCTTGCGTCTGCCCACCGCATCTCCCTCCGCTGCCCTACAGCTGAGGGGGAGGTGGCAGAGAGGCCCCATGCAGCACGCTCCACCCCCATGGGCAGCATGTGCCGCAGCGCGCACCTGAGCAGCTAGCTATGCCACTAGGTGAGCCATCTCACAAACTTCCCTTTGGGCTCCTGCCTCCACTTTCAAGGTTGGGAGGGCAAGCCAATCCCTGCTCTCTTAGGCTTCAGCTGAAACAGGAGCTGCCTTCTATTTCCTTAGCCTGCCATGCTCCCCAGAAGGGGTGTCAGGATTTTGCTGGCGGAGCCTTGCTTTTCTAACCTCCTGAATATGGGCATCTCTGGTGGTGGAGGGGCCTGGAAACCACTGACTGTTTCCCAAATTGGCCTTTGCTTGGAGCAGACAGAATTCCATCTTTCTTCAGTTTTGGTTTTCTCATGAAGTGGTTCTGCTCACCACACCTGAAAAAGGATATTGCAGAGTTGGAAAAGATTCAGAAAAGGACAACCCAAATGATCAAGATGCTGGAGGGATGTCACTATGAGGAAAGGTTGCAGAGTTCAGGACTAGTTGCTGCAGTGCAAAGGCTAGCAAGACTCAACATGATAGAAATACAGACAACTCCCCATTTATGCATGTTCAAGGCACATGTGACTGCATGTGTGCATGGCTGTGAACCCAGAGGTCACACGAAAAGGGACAAAAATGGCCCTAAAAGAGTGCATAAACGGCCAAAGTGGACAAAAATAGTGCCTAGCAATCCCATGAGCCTTTGCATTTCCAGAGGTTTAGAGGGTGTTTGCCGGGTTTTCAATGGAGTTCCCAATATTTGCAGTTTCACTTAAACACGTGGTACCTCAGAACATCACCACCACATAAATGGGGAGTTGCCTGTATAAAAAGCAATGCATCATATGGAGAAGGGGATAGATAAAATTCCTGTCCCCCCTATTCCTAGCACTAGAACTCATGCATATCCAATAAAGCTGAATAAAGTACTTCTTCAGGCCATGTACACTTAAACTATGGAATTGGATGGCCCCCATTTGGATGCTCTGAAAGAGGATTGGACAGTTTCATGAAGGGGAGAGCTATCAATGGCTACTTAGCCACATGGCTTTGTTTTACCTTCATGATCAGAGGCAGCAAAGCTTCTGAATACCAGTTGCTAGACGCCACAGGGAAGGAGGCAGCTGCTGTGCTTAGGCCTTGTTGCAGGTTTCCCATAGGCATCTGGCTGTCCACTGTGAGAGCAGGACGCTGGACCAGAAAGGGCCTTGGCCTGAGCTACCAGACTCTTCTGATGTACTCATGTTCCCAGCCACAAACAGGACCTGAGCGCAATGGCACTCCTCTCACTCATTTCCCCCAGCAACTCAAATCACTTTTCAACCCCCCCCCCCCGGTCTATCTCCTGCTTTTGTGACCCTGCAGTATCAACTCCCCTGCTGTGTGAAATGTTTTAAACATGCTGTGTTAGCAGTCAGTCGGTATATGCCCTTCTGACCTTCTCTGCTGTCATGGCTCCATTAGCTTCACCCATAGCACTTGTCAGTTGATGCTGACATGGCCTGTAGAGAGGGCAGAAGGAGCAAATCCATTCCCCCAGAGATGCATTGTGCTTTGTGTGATAAAAAACTTCAATCTGAGTCCATCAGTTCTTCTTGCAGAAACTGATGTGCAATGAGGAAAAGTAAGGCTATTAATAATACTGTAATAGATCAGGGGAAGGCAGATCAAAACCACCAGGTCCCCAGAAAGTCTCCTGCTCAAGCCCCATTTAGGAATATGGTCTCAAATAGTGCTCTGTGGACCACCAGTGGTCCATGAGCTTCACTGAGGAGGTCTGGGACATGTCTGTGAAGAACAGCTGGGGCTGGAGCTGCTCCATCATTCTTAGAACCTGGCAGTTAACCCGAAAGGTAAGCAAGACAATAAATGGGAGGCTAAAATTAAGGTTTAATTTTTTGAGACTTCCGGAGGCGGCGCGAAACAGCAATGGCTGTCCTCCTCAGCTGCTGAAGAGGGGCTCCGCGGAAAAGGGTCGTGCGCTGCGGCACAGCGACGACCCATTCAGAAAAACCACGGGTAGAGTGATCCCGTGGCCGTGGGACTCGGCGGGCACCAGGAGCGACCCCAGAAACGTTGAAGGGACCCCGTAAGGAGCCCCGGAACGTGGAAGGGGGAGCGGTGCTGTGAGTTCATTGCTCTTTCCGCGGAAGTGAAGCCGCGTGGCTGCTGCTGATGAGCGCTGTCCTTTCTTTCTGAAAACATCAGGCTCCAAACTTCATACTCGTGAGTAAGGACTTTAAGAATTTGGTTGGGACTAAAACATTAAATTTCGGCTGAAAGCGGGAGACGAGAAACAGGAAGTCCATCTCCCGACACTGCTTAGATCAAAGCAAAGTCTTTGCCAAGCGTGAAGCGCTTTGAAAGGGACTTTAAAAAGAGACTTTCTTTTCCGTGCAAATTGTCAAAACTTGAATTGGCGAGCTAGAAGAACAGAGGAATTGACTGGATTTGAATTGAAATCCCCCCTCTTTTGAGTGGATTATAAAAGTTTAAATACCGGCTCTCTGGGCTGCTGGGTTACTAAAGAACTGTCAAACTGCGGAAACTGTATCAGATGGTGTAGTTACTTTGAGCGCTGGAGGATACAAGTAAGAAACTGTTACCTGCATCTTCTTTTGAAACTTTATTTGGGGGAAAATCTGCAGCTTTAAAGGGATAAAGAAGGTTTCCCCGTGATTTGTTTTTTTTCCTTCTCCCCTTTGGATTGCTGGATTAATGGCGGAAAAAACTTTTTCCCTTCTTTGAGTTACAGGGAAGCTCCCCCTAGTGGATTTGGGATTAATAAACCTCTGGGAACTGCCTTTTTGTTTGGATTATCCTCTTGGTGGATGTTTACATTTTGGATTGTTTTTCCCATGGGATCTACAATTTGACCTTGACACATAGACAGCTGTGGAATGAGTGGCGCAGGGAGAGCAAGAGCTGCCAAATCGAAAGCAAAACAAACTGTACAACAATTGCTACAGACAACACTAACTGTTCAGCCACGCAGATCATCTGTTCCCACTGTTCCTTCTGTTTTGACATTACAAGAAAGAGAGACTGCGCAGACAGCTCAAGAGCCAACTTCAGAAGATATGGCCTCAGGAGGGTCTGACCCTATTTCTAAACAAATTTTGGAACAGTTGGCAGCTTTAAATACAAAGTTTGATCAAGTTACGACTACTATTAACAAACTGACTGAGCAGGTCTCCCAAAATACACAGGTAATTGGGAATCTTCAAACAACAACTTTAGAAAATCGCAAATTGGCTGAGCAAGCGAATCAAAAAGCAGAACAAGCTAACAAGAAGGCTGAGGAAGTACAAAAGGAAGTAAGGCCACTATGCAGGCAGATCAATGACCAACAGGCCTATCTGTCTATGGTGGAATTGAAAAATCGGGAAAATAATCTTAGACTTAGAGCAATTCCAGAACTCGAAGGAGAAGATTTGATTGGCTATCTGACATCAGAACTATCAAAGTTCTGGGGTATAGAAGAAGACAAGGACTTTAAAATTGTCACCGCTTTTAGATTGGGAAGATTGGTGAAAAAAGACAGATTTAGAGATTGCCTGATCATTTTGAGATCTAGGCAAGAAAGAGATAAAATCTTAGGCCTGCACTTTAAGAAACCACTGGTGATCCAGGACAAGAAGGCAGAAATCTACAGAGATATCCCGAAACAACTTTTGGATTTAAGAGCTACATACACAGATCTAGCAAGACTATTGAGAAACAACTCAATTCCCTATAGGTGGGAGTTCCCCCAAGGACTATCTTTCAACCTCAAAGGAAAGAAGGTTAAAATCAGAACACCAGAGGACCAGCAAAAATTTCTACATGACCACGGAGAGGACCTTCAGAAGGGAATAGCAGGAGCTTGGCCGCCACCCCAACCTGAGCCTACACCGGTGCCAGCCCCGAATGAAAAGGAAGATACACCCCTATAGGACTTATATATTAAACCAGGATGTCTCTGCAGCTCCTTAGTTGGAATATAAATGGCGTTAACTCCCCGGAAAAAAGAGGAAGGATCTTTCATATATTGAAAAAAGAACAATTGGACATTATTTGTTTACAAGAAACACATGTGACTAGGCTCCATAGGAAAGTTTTAATCAATAAAAGATTGGCCCAAGAATTTATCTCATCAGACAAAGTTAAAAAGAGAGGCGTAGTGATTTACACAAAGGAGAACCTGTCACCGAAATTTTTATTTAAAGATGAACAAGGAAGAATTTTGGCTATTGAAATACAAATACAAGGAGAAAAATTCTTGATATTAAGAATCTATGCACCAAATGAGGGAAAATCAGAATTTTACAAGAAGCTGCATGAGATAATGCTGGATTATTTGGACTTTACCAACATCATTATGATGGGATATATGAATGGGGTGGTCTCTACTCATATGGATAAGTCACAGAACCAAAATTTAACTAAGGACGGCAGACTACCTAAGACGTTTTTTTGAACTAACTGACAGCATGGACCTGATTGACATTTGGAGGACAAAGAACCCCTTGGGTAAAGAAGGAACATTCTTTTCTGAGGCCCACTTGTCATGGACACGAATCGACCAAATATGGACATCTAGAGGGCTGGCTCCTAAGACCAGAAAAGTGGAAATCTGCCCTAAAACCTGCTCCGACCATAACGCTTTGAAAGTGGAATTGAGACTTACTCCAACCAGTTCCTTCAGGTGGAAAATGAATGACACTCTACTAAGAGATCAGGAGATTGTAAAGAAGGCCCAAAAAACTTTAAAAGACTATTTTGAAATTAATTTGAACACTTCGGTGGAAAAGAGAACAATCTGGGACGCAAGCAAGGCAGTAATGAGAGGGTTTCTGATACAACAGAATACAATTAAGAAAAAACTCTGGAATGGAAAAAAGACAAAATATTAGAGAAGATAAGAGATGGTGAGAAAAAAATGAGATCCAAGCCAAAATCCAAAGAGATTCTAAGAGAAATCAAGTTTCATCAGGCACAATATGCGAAATTGATAAATCAAGAAGTGGAATGGAAGATTAAACAAATGAAGCAAAGATCATTCGAATCAGCGAACAAGTGTGGGAAACTGCTAGCTTGGCAGTTGAAAAAAAGACAAAAATTGAACTTTGTTACCAATCTAGAGGTGGAAGGCAGAAACATACAGAAACCTGAGGAAATTAGAAAGTGTTTCCAGAGATACTTCAAAAAACTTTATACGCAAGGGCCTCAGGAAGAGACTGAGATAGATCAATTTTTAAAAACTAATGGACTCTCAAAATTACCTCAGGAAAAGATAGCAATCCTGAATCACAGAATAACACAACAGGAAATTGAGGATGCCATTGAGAATATGCAATTGGGCAAATCTCCAGGTCCAGATGGACTTACCTCCAAGTATTATAAGACATTAAAAGAGTGCTTGATACAACCACTAATGGAGGTTTGTAATCAGATTATGGAGGGGAAGAAGGCACCGGAAACGTGGAAAGAAGCTTTCATCACATTGATACCTAAAGTGGAAACTGAAAAGACTCAACTGAAGAACTACCGTCCCATCTCACTCTTAAATGTGGATTATAAAATTTTTGCAGACATTTTGGCAAGCAGATTTAAGAAAGTCTTAAATGAAATAATTCATAAGGACCAGGCAGGCTTTCTCCCAGGTAGACATTTGTTTGAGAATACCAGGAACATTATTGACATTTTGGAACTTTTACAAACTAACATTAATACTAAGGCCGTGTTAATTTTCATTGACGCGGAGAAGGCCTTTGACAATATTTCTTGGAAGTTTATGAAGAAAAACTTGGAAGGGATGGGAGTGGGACGGGGGTTTGAAAATGGCATAGAAGCAATTTATTCAGAACAAAAAGCTAAATTGATAGTGAACAATGTGGTGACAGAAGAGTTGAAAATTGAAAAAGGAACACGACAGGGGTGCCCCTTATCCCCTCTTTTATTTATCTCAGTCCTGGAGGTGCTCCTGAACATGATTAGGGAGGACTGGATGGTACAAGGAATACAGGTCGGAGTGAAACAATATAAATTGAAAGCTTTTGCAGATGATTTGGTTTTAACATTACAGGAGCCAGAATCTAGTACAAAAAGAGCTTTAGAATTGATTCATGAGTTTGGTCAGGTGGCGGGATTTAAGTTGAACAAGCAAAAAACTAAGGTTCTGGGGAAAAATTTGACATCTTCAGAAACAGATGGGTTTCAGAAGGAGACAGAATTAAGTGTGGTTAAAAAAGTGAAATACCTAGGGGTTCATTTGTCTGCTAAAAATTTGAATTTATTTAAAGACAATTATGAAAAATGTTGGTCGGAAATCAAAAAAGATTTGGAAATTTGGTCAAGACTGAAGCTTTCCTTGTTGGGTAGAATCGCAGCTATTAAAATGAATGTATTGCCGAAAATGTTATTTTTGTTTCAAACCCTACAGATTGTGGACAGAGTGGAATGTTTTGGAAGGTGGCAGAAGGATATATCAAGGTTTGTTTGGCAGGGCAAAAAGCCCTGGATAAAGTTTAAAATATTAACTGATTCAAAAGAAAGAGGGGGGTTTGCCCTGCCAGACCTGAGATTGTACTATGAAGCTGTGGCCTTCAGTTGGATGAAAGATTGGTTCCTTCTTGAGAACACTGATGTCCTAGATCTGGAAGGGTTTGATAATGCTTTTGGTTGGCATGCATATTTGTGGTACGACAAGGCAAAGGTTCATAAAATGTTTAAAAATCACATTGTCAGAAAATCAATATTTATGGTCTGGACAAAATACAAGGACTTACTAGAAGGTAAGACTCCGAGGTGGCTATCACCAGCAGAGGCTAAGGCCTGGAAAAAACCCAATATGGAGGTTGGTTGGCCAAAATATAGGGAAATCATAGAAAAAGTTGGAGAAACTTGGAGGCTGCAGACTTTTGAAAAACTAAAGAACAAGGTGCAAAACTGGTTTCACTATGCTCAAATTCAAGAGGTTTTTAAGTTCTATAAAAAAATAGGCTTCCAGGTGGAAAAATCGAAATTAGAGACAGAATTGTTAGAACCAAAGACCAAGGTACTTTCGAGAATGTACAACTTGCTGCTTAAATGGAACACTCAGGATGAGACAGTCAAATCAGCAATGATAAAATGGGCTCAGGATATTGGGTACAACATTATGTTTGAAGACTGGGAAAGGTTATGGACCACCGGTATGAAATTCACGGCATGTAGTGCCTTGAAAGAGAATATTATGAAAATGATATACAGGTGGTACATGACCCCAGTCAAGCTTGCTAAGATATATCATTTGTCTGATAATAAATGTTGGAAATGTAAGGAGGCTGAAGGGACATTCTTTCACCTCTGGTGGACTTGCCCAAAAGTGAAGGCCTTCTGGGAAATGATTTATAATGAGTTAAAAAAGGTGTTTAAATACACCTTTCCTAAGAAACCAGAGGCCTTCCTCCTGGGCATTGTTGGCCAGAAGGTGTTAAAGAAGGACAGAACTTTTTTTATGTATGCAACAACAGCAGCAAGAATTCTTATTGCAAAACACTGGAAGACACAAGATTTGCCCACACTGGAAGAGTGGCAGACGCAGTTGTTGGATTACATGGAATTGGCTGAAATGACCGGCAGAATCCGAGATCTGGGAGAAGAAACAATGGAGGAGGACTGGAAAAAGTTTAAGGACTATTTACAAAAATATTATAAGTTATATGAATGTTAAAAATTTGCATGATTCGGAAAATTTAGCTTCAGCATCAAGATTCGGTGTTATGGGAAGCTAGGTTATAACTACGAAGGGATTAAGGGTTGAAATGATATTACATTTATATTAAGATAAAAAGTAAATTATCAATAAGTATTTTGAACCTAAAACATAACTATTTGAAAGTACAAAGCAATATATGAAACAAGATAATAATTTGCTGATATTTTTATTATAAAGAATGCAGGGTGTGGGGGATGTGGGGAAGTCCGGTTGGTGATGAAAAAATGTTTTGAAAAGATGGACTTTTTTCTTTTCTTTCTTTTTCTTTCTTCTTATCAATGTTATCTACTTGACTTGATTTTTTGTATTTGTGAAAAGTAATAAAAATATTTATAAAAAATAAAAATAAAATAAAATTAAGGTTTAATTTTGATTCAACTAGAAATCATACACGTTGAGCACCATGCATTACAACTGCTACAACAGGCAGAAAAAGCATTAGGTGATCTGCTGAGACTCTCTGCAACTTTCAAATGGTCTGTGGGCAGAGCAGAGGTAGAGATGAAGAATTTGAGAAGCTACTGGTCAAAATGCATGGGACATAGGAAGCTGCCTTATACCAAGCCTGGCTGTGGTCTATCTCTCTCAGCATTAATATCCGCACTGGGGTTTTAGACAAGGTGTCTCTCCCAACCTTACCTGGAGATGCCAGGTATAGAATCTGGGCCCCCCTGCATGCAAATATGTGCTCTACCACTGAGCTATGGCCCAATCCTAAATTATTAAGAACTGAGGAAGCTGCCTTAGAAAGAGTCACACCCTTGGTTCCTAAGGATCATTATTGTCTACACTGATTGGCGGCAGCTTGCCAGGGGTTTATTCCAGCATTACCTGGAAATGGCATGGATTGAAGTTGGGACCTTCTGTGTGCAAACAAGCACATTCTTACTAAGATGTGGGTCCAATATGAAAATACTTGCCTTTGGTTGCATAATGAATCACTTGATTTTGATTTAATATCTGGAAAAAGGAGCACAAATCTGGATTTTAATAAATTCATCTTTGGACAGGTGTACAATGCAGCTCAAACATAACATGGTGTACCACTAATACAGCACCAAAAAAGCAGAAAAACTCAGTGTTCAGGTATGGTCCCGTAATGGCTGAGTTTTGCATCTTTTCTGTCAGAGAACTGGACTTTCTGACAAGCAGCGAAAGAACAGGCACAGAGGAAGAGCAGGGAGAAGGAGTTAGCCACAGGAATTCAGCTGCAAGGCTCAGATAGTGACACAGACACAGAAATAGAGAGAGTGCAATCACCCCGATCTCGAAGACTCACGAGATTAGACAAGAAGCGCGAAAATTACAGGAAGAGGAGGTGGGGTTTCTCCTGTTTGGGGAGAAGGGGGTAGAGCTCAGTCCTGGCAACTGTGGCATCGGACGAAGACTGAAATTAGCGGAGCTCCAACTGGGGCTTTTTGTTGAACCAGTAAATCTTAATTAATTAACTGCTGGAGTCATCTCGTGTGAGAGACCCAAGCCTTACAGATTGCCAGGACTGACATCTCTCTCATGCTGGAGGAAAACAGGGAGCAAGATGCAAGGGCAAGTACAAGCTGGGGGAGAAGCAGCTGGGAGAGCAGGGGGAGGGGCAGGAGAGCCCACAGGCCCCATAATGGAGCTGAAACACTACACGTGGCAGCTACAATCCCAGTTGGATACCCTCATGGGGGCCCTAAATGAACAAAGATTGAACACAGAGCCTGAAAGGAACCTCAGGTTCACCTTTCCAAACACAATGGGGACCCAGAACGTTATGCTGCCTTTAAAATGGAAGCCAGATACATTTTGGACATGAGAGCAGCAGAATTCAGCTCAGATAAACATCACACAGCTTATCTGATCAGTTGGCTGGAGAGGCCAGCTAAAGACTGGACGATTCCTTTAATGGAGGCCCAGCACAGTGCCCTGGGAAACCTGCGGGAGTTCTGGGAGTTGATGGATGCCATGTTCCCAAGTACATTGAAGAATGCTGCAGCTGAGCAACAACTGTTGAATCTGCAACAAGGGGGTGGATCTGTGGCCTCTTACTGGACTGCCTTCAATTCGTTAGTGCAGAAGGTTGACTGGCAACGGAACAATGGGCCTCTTGAGGCCATGTATAGGGCAGGATTGAATGCATTGATCCTGGATGAAATGGCAAAGATGCAGCCAATGCAGTCACTGGAGGAGATAGTCAGGGCTTCCCTACAGCTGGGGTTAAGGCAGGAAGGAGGAAGGCTAGAATGGCATGGCAAGAAGGGAGTCAATGCCACAGGGAGACGTGCAGTTGCTTTGTGTGTGGTTGACAGGGGCATTTGGCAAAGCAGTGTCCTGACAGGAAGACAGAGGGATCCCTGTTGGGGGCCAGTGTAGAGGAAAGGTTCAAACCTCAAGAGGCACAGGTGGGAAACGGCAGGTCCCAGCCCACCAAAGAGGCCAAGGGCTGGGAGGCAAGTCAGTAAAAGGGCCTCAGATGGAATCAGCAGTCCCTGGGATAGCGCTGCCCATGACACTACAACTCCCAGATGGTTGTAGGGTGCAAATGCAGAGGTTGGTAGACTCAGAGGCCTCTCTAGACTTTATAGATGTAGACTGTGGAACAACAGTAGAGGATGGTCCTATATTCCCCATTCCAGAGAGTCTGGAAACTCAAAGCATCATATTTACAGGACCGCCTCTCCTGGTATGCCCCACAGAGGATCTTAAGGTCCATGAATAACCATAGTTTAGAGCAGTGTTTCCCAACCTTTTTTGGGCAAAGGCACACTTGTTTCATGAAAAAAATCTCGAGGCACACCACCATTACAGCCCCGTGACGTCAGTGCGCAGCGTCACGCCGGGAGGGACATGAATTGCTAGCAAATTACATAATCACCTCCTTGAGGGCTGGCTCATCTTCTCCGAAGGCAGAACCCCATTAATTAACAGCACAGACTCACACCATAGCCAAGACGAGGGGGGAAAACCTCAGTCATGCACATGTGGGGGCTAAATGAGGACGAAGACCGGGCAGAGAGCAGGGCTCAAATCACCCCACCTCGCCAGGACAATCCCTGGGTGCTCCCTTGGGCTACTCGCCTGACCCACCTCGCAGGGCTGTTGTTGCGAGGATAACACGGGGAGAACCACGCGCGCCCCCGGGAGCTCCTTGGAGGAGAAAGCGGGCGATGAATGCAATGCACGAAATATATGAGAGGCGACCAGGTTTTGCAGGTGAGGGGCCCCCGCCAGCCTCCGCTTCCAACACCCGGCGCAACGACGCCGAAGTTTCCCCCCGGGCTCGGCTCGGGGAGCAGCGCTGCTCCCCCCGGCTCCCCTTCGCCCTCCCGGCTCTCTCTGCCGCCCACTGGGGATCCCCCTCACCTGCCAAGTCCGGAGCGCCGGTGGAAGTTGCATGCATGCATGCAGGGCGCCGCGTTGCCATTGCATTGCACTGCACTCCGTGCAACGCCTGCACGCATACATTGCCTTGCACGCCCGCCAAGGGGTCTCCCCGCGGTCCGATGCGTCCCCTCCGGCGCGGATGCAGCATTGCAAAAATAAAAAACCCCCGACGCAGCCCTACCTGGGGGGCAGCCTCCGCCGCCGCCGCGGGGATCCCCGGGCTCCATCCTGCCACCCGATCTCCGCGGGGGCGCAGGCAGGCTGCGCGGGGTCTGCGCGGAAGAGCCCCTGCCCGCCTGGCCACCACCGCTGCGCTCATTCCATGGCTGGGAGAAGAGCGCTTCAAACAAAACGCCTGGCCAGCCAGGCCACGCTGGGAAACGTAGTTCGCGCACCCCGCGCGGGCGCGGAGCCCAAGGGCGAGGGGACTACAGATCCCGGCAGCCCCCGCGCCGGGGACGGAGGGGGAGAGGCCGGGTGCAGGGATGGAGGGACGGGTGGGCGAGCGAGTGAGTGGCAGCCGCCAAGCCTTGGCCGAGAGCCAGGAAGGGCCTCCCCGGAGGAGGAGGAGGAGGAGGGAGGCACAGAGCAGGAGGGAGGGAGGGAGGGAACCCCAGGGGTCATCTAGTGACGCCGCCCCAATCGAAAATTTGACTTTAAAAAAAAAATCTTTCGAATTTTTTATTTTTTCCCGCGGCACACTAGTGTGCCGCGGAACAGTGGTTGGGAAACACTGGTTTAGAGGTCCCAGGCCCTAAGGAAGTCTATCCTCCACCAGGGCCAGGGCCTTTTCAGTGATGGCTCCGACCTTGTGGAATGCTCTGTCCCAGGAGACCAGGGCCCTTCAGGATTTAACCTCCTTCTGTCGGGCCTGTAAGACAGAGCTATTCCACCCGGCCTTTAATTTGAATTCAGCTTGATCTTTTATTTCCCTTCTCTTCCTTCCCCCTCCCCTTTTATGAAGATTATCTGCTCTGGGACCCCACAGCTAATTCTCCCCTGGCCTCCTCGCTGGCCCAAGTAGGACTAATTCAGCCAGCTAGCCCTGTTGATTATCTAACGCTTATTAGATGGATTTCCCCTAAATTGATTTCTGAACTTTGAATTTTATTGTTATTCATGTTTTTATACTGTATTTTATGCTGCTTTTACAATTAAGTATTTTAAATTTGTTGTTAGCTGCCCTGAGCCCGGTTTTTGAACCGGGAAGGGTGGGGTATAAATAAAAAAATATTACTATTATTATTAACAGAAGCTGAGGACGCAGCAATTAGATTGGAGGTGCAAACAATCGATGGCCGACCATTGGTGTGTGTGTGTGTGTGGGGGAAGTTGCCCATGCCACACAGCCGGTGGGGGTGGAGATAACTGGCCACAAGGAGACAATGAGGTTGCACGTCACCAAGTTAGCTACTTACCCCCTAGTCCTGGGAATGACGTGGCTCATGAAGCATGACCCAGTAATAGCGTGGGGGCAATGTTTCTTAATGTTTGCTTCAGCTTATTGCCAAGTGAACTGCCTGGGGCTTGAAGCACCGAGAAGGGGGGGGGAGCAAAGGGGGCAGAGGTAGGAGGGAAACTCATGGGAGAAGAGAGTTCCATAACCCCACAGTATAAAGCTTATAGGGATGTGTTCTGTGAGAAAGAGGCAGATAGGCTACCCCCCCCCCAGACCTTATGATTGCAAAATAGACCTGGTGCCAGGAGCCAAAATACCCACCAGTCGCCTATATTCCATGTCGGAAGCGGAACTAGCCAATTTGAGGGAGTTTTTGCAGAATAATTTGGAATGGGGTTTATTCGACCGACTAAGGCACCGGGGGGTGTAGTCTTCTTTGTGAGCAAGAAGGACCCCCCGGGAAAGAGGCTCATTGTGGACAACAGAAGGACCAACCAACTCATGATTCCCAGCCTGTACCCCTTGCCACGGATTGGTGACCTGTTGAGGTCAACAAAAATTTTCACCAAGCTGGACCTGAGGGGGACGTACAATCTGATACGTGTGAGAAAAGGTGATGAGTGGAAGATGGCTTTTAATACCAGATATGGAAATTTTGGGTACTTAGTTATGCCGTTTGGATTACAATTGAGCACAGCCACCTTCCAGGCCTTCATCAATCATGTGTTGGCGGGCTTGTTAGATAATACAGTTTTGTCTTATCTTGATGATCTTTTGATATACTCTGAGAGCCCAAAGAGCACGTGCAACACGTAAAGGAAGTGCTGCAACGGCTGAGGGCACACCAACTCTACACGAAGTTGGAGAAGTGCCAATTCCACGTAAGAGGAGTTTTTGGGATACCACATGTCTCCTGACGGGGTATACATGGACCCAGCTACGGTGAAGGCGGTGCTAGATTGGCAGAAGCCTAAGACTAAGGAAGACTTGCAGAGGTTCTTAGGCTTCATGAATTATTACCGGAAGTTTGTGCCCAACTACTTTCAGCTCACAACGCCCCTTACGGACTGCTTGAGGGGCAAGAAGCTGTTCATCTGGACAGAGGAGGCGTAACGTGCGTTTGAGAGACTCAAGGAGATGTTCGCAGCAGAGGCGTACTTGCACCATGCAGATACACATTGGCCGGTGGTGGTGGAGATAGATGCTTCTGAAAGGGCAGTAGGAGCAGTGTTGCTTCAGGAGAACCACAAGGGGAATCTAAGGCCATGCGTATTCCACTCCCGGAAGCTGAACACCTCGGAGCAGAACTACATGATTTGGGAGAGCTACTGGCTATAAAAGAAGCTTTGGCCATGTCGAGACATTTCCTAGAGGGAGAGCAACACCAAGTGGAGGTGCTCAAAGATCACAAGAACTTAGAATACTGGCAAACAGTGAGGCAACTGAGCCAGAGGCAAATCAGGTGGGCACATTTCTTTGCATGTTTCAACTTCAGCATACAATACGTGCCGGGGCATCTAAACCAGAGGGCAGATACCTTGTCCCGGAAACCTGAGTACATGGAAGGTGAGCAGAAACAAGAGTTGAGACACATTCTGAAGCTGGAACAGTTGCAACTGGTGGCGGTGCCTGTTGTTGGGGCTGAGGCGTTTAAACGACCGATGGAAGGGGATAAATTCGTGTGGCAGAAACTGGCAGCGGTGTGGAGAGGTGAGAACAGCACCAAGAGTTTCACAGAAAAGGAAGGTCTTTTGTTTAAGGGAGAGGTGCTCTACGTGCCAGAAGGGGACTTGCGGGAACTAAAAAGTTTAAAAGTAGAGAGGTAAAAAAGGAAAAATCAGTGCTAATTACAGTCCTGTTATCTGTGGAGCTCCAAAGCCTGCTTGCTAAGCCGTTGCCATCTTAGAAGATCCCATTACCTTCTGTGGAATCCCACTTGCGGACACTAGTGCTGCGGCAGTGTCACGATAACCTGATGGCGGGCCATTTTGGACATTACAAGACCCTGCATCAACTAACGAGATGATTTTGGTGGCCAAGAATACAGGAAGGGACTAAGGAGTATGTGAGGGCATGTGAAACTTGCCAACGGGTAAAAATGCCTCAGGTAGTGCCTGCAGGACTGCTGCAACCACTTCTGACCCTGCAAGGACCTTGGGAGATGATTGCGATGGACTTTATCATGGACTTGCTGGCTTTTCAGAAACAGACAGTAGTCTGGGTAGTGGCAGACTTGTTCACAAAAATGGCATACTTTGTGCCGTGCCAAAAGCTGCCATTGGCCCAGGAGACGGCACAGATGTTTGTGGACCATGTGTTTAAGCTGCTGCTGAGAGTGATTTCAGACAGAGGGGTGCAATTTTGGAGAAAGCTGATGCAGCTTTTAGAGGTAGAAGTGTGCCTGACCTCAGTGAGACACCCACAAACCAATGGGGAGTCTGAGAGAACCAACACTACTTTGCAACAATACCTTTGTTGCTGTGTGAACTACTAGCAAGAGGACTGAGTAGACAAATTGAGACTAGTAGAGTTCGCATATAATAACACAGTGCATGTGTCTACCCAGCAAACTCCATTTCTGGCCAACTATGGAAGACACCCAAGAGCGTTTCCAGAGCCATGGAGCACCTTGTTGGTGCCAGCGGCAGAGCAGTTCATGGGTGAAATACAGGCTCTACAGGAACTGCTAAAGGAGAAACTTGACGCTAAGGCCGCGTACAAGAGAAGCGCTGATGAGCATAGGCAGCAGGGAGAGGAGACCAGAGTGGGGGATAAGGTGTGGTTGTCGACTAAAGACTTACCAACTAAGGGGAGGTGCAGGAAGCTAGAGCCAAGGCGGTTGGGGCCATTTGAAGTTGCAGAACAGGTAAATCCTGTATCGTTCAAACTGAAATTGCCTGCCTCAATGAAGATACATCCTGTATTCCATAGGGCTCTTCTGTCGCCATCTCTTCCGGCGCACCATTTCCAGGAACCTAAGCAGGCACCTCCTTCTCCAGTTATGGTGGAAGACCAAGAGGTGTATGAGATCCAACAAATTTTGGATTCGAGGTTTTGTAGAATGCAGCTGCAGCATTTAGTGTCCTGGAAAGGTTAGGGTCCTGAGGAAAACTCCTGGGTACGAAGCCAGGATTTGCATGCCCCAGCATTGCAGCGGCAGTTCCACCGTAGGTACCCCCACAAACCCAAACCCAGAGGGTGGAGGGAGGTGGTTGACCTCAGCAAAGAAGAAGCTGAGGAGAGTGAGGCATGGTGGGAACCTGCAGCGAGAGAGCCCTCTGTGGCAGGCAATGAAGCCAAGGAGGAGGAGGAAGGGGGGCTTAGTGGAGGTGGTGGTGTCAGAGAACTGGACTTTCTGACAAGCAGCGAAAGAACATGCACAGAGGAAGAGGGGGGAGAAGCAGTTAGCCACAGGAATTCGGCCTTTGTACACACAGAGAGAGTAACGGAGAGACACAGAGAGCAGGAATTCAGCTGCAAGGCTCAGATAGTGACACAGACACAGAAATAGAAATAGAGAGAGTGCAATCACCCCGATCTCGAAGACTCACGAGATTAGGCGAGAAGCATGAAAATTACAGGAAGAGGAGGTGGGGTTTCTCCTGTTTAGGGAGAAGGGGCAAAGCTCAGTCCCGGCAACAGTGGCATCGGAGGAAGACTGAAATTAACGGAGCTCCAACCGGGGCTTTTGTTGAACCAATAAATCTTAATTACGGTAACTGCTGAAGTTGTCTCATGTGTCTGGGGGAGACCCAAGCCTTACATTTTCCATCATCTTGGTGTAATGGAAGAAACACAGTCCATATTCCTTTGCCTCCCAAAGATCAGCCATGTAACATGAGGCAAACCTTTTGTATAACTTTGCCCTCTCATCATATTCCCCGGAGTTTCATTGACTGGAGTCTGAATGTCTGGATGGAGGAAACATTGGCTGGAAGAAAGGTTGTTGAGGTGACCCTGGGATGACAGGCTGGCTAAGAGTCCAGCTTTGGTCACTGTGCTGAAACTGAAAGAGCATCCTGAGCACAGCAGCTGTCCTGGCTCCTGCTCAGACCATGACAACAAAAGCCATCACGTGACAGTAAGGAAGATATATTTATTGAGGCGTCTTTAAGGTCCAGGCTCAGCAAAAGGAACTGAATCACAACAGCCTCATGGCTTGAACTAGTTGATGGGAACTGTGGAATCTACTGGGCTAGATGTAGCAGTTCAAGTTTAAGGAGTCCAAGATCAGGGCAAGAAGTTCAGAACCTTGTGGAAGCAACGGAGGTGTCCTGACAGTTGTCCTTTAAAGGAGAGGCAAGCTTACTCAGGTGACTCCTGTGCTTTGTGGAAATGTCAAGCATGAAGACGTGCACTGTGTCAAGGAGGATGGGTCTGTTTCCAGAAGTGGAACTGCTGCTTCGTCCTCTGCCTTCCCCTTCTGACTCTGGTTTCTCCACCACCAGTGGCTAGTCAATACCTTCTCCAAACCCCATGGATGTTCTCCTCTCCCCAGTAGGGAAGAGGTGAGTCAGAATCCCTGTCTCCCCATTCAAAGATGCCAGATTTTAGGAAAGGGGAGTACTTCCATTCCCTGGTCTCACTCTGCCATCTCACCGTCTTCTTCCTTCTCATTGTCTGTCACAGTCTTTCTATCCAAGGCAGAGCATTTATGACAGCAGCAGCCCTAAATGCTGAATTTTGCTTTAAGATGTCCATGCTCTAACCTGGCTGCTATAAAGGTAAAGGGACCCCTAACAGTTAGGTCCAGTCGCAGACGACTCTGGGGTTGCGGTGCTCATCTCACTTTACTGGCCGAGGGAGCCAGCGTACAGCTTCTGGGTCATGTGGCCAGCATGACCAAGCCGCTTCTGGAGAAACAGAGCAGAGCATGGAAACGCCGTTTTACCTTCCCGCCGGAGCGGGAGTACCTATTTATTTACTTGCACTTTGTGCTTTCGAACTGCTAGGTTGGCAGGAGAACGTGGCTGCTATAGACTTTAGTAAATTAGCAGTTTCCAGACTTCTTACCTCCCTTGAGCCTATTCTGTGTAGATATCACACAAGAAGAGCTGCGCTGGATCAGACCAGTGGCCCTTCCAGTCCAGCATTCTGTTTTCCTTGTGCCCAAACAGAAGCTGATGGGAAGCCCACAAGGAGGACAAGGGCAACCCCACTCTCCCCATCCTACCAATTGCAGAGGACTCTGGAACCCATTCTAGGAGATACACCTGGCTCATACAGAGCTCTGGCCAGACTCGTTGGGACTGACATCAGCTGAGGCCAAAGCCCCCTTTCTGTGTCAGTTGCATGGAGAGGGCCAGCATCTGTGCACATGGCAGGGGCTCTGATGCTGTGTTTGAGTCTCTGTTGTGTGGCCTCTTGTTCTTGGTGGGGAGCTCCTTTAGGTTAGGGCACTTTATGTATCAAGCGCAGTCCAAGCCCATGAAAGGGCAAGATAGTTGTTCAGGACGGTTTGTAATAGGAATAGGAAAAACTGTCAGTTTTGCTTTTTCTCTATTTCTCATTTTGATGCTCTGAAGTTTTCCACATTTGCATATCAGTCTGCAATTCTTATACTTTTTTTAAAAATTCTCCTAATATGCACATTTTTGTAAACAACTTTGCAGAATATGTACATGCAATTTCTCTTAATATCATGCATCTTTTATGTTATTTTCACTAATAAATAATAATAATAATAATAATAATAATAATAATTTATTATTTATTATTTATACCCCGCCCATCTGGCTGGGTTTCCCCTGCCACTCTGGGCGGCTTCCAAAAGAATATTAAAATACTATGATACATCAAACATTAAAAGCTTCCCTAAACAGGGCTGCCTTCAGATGTCTTCTAAAAGTCTGGTAGTTGTTGTTCTCTTTGACATCTGGTGGGAGGGCGTTCCACAGGGAGGGCGCCACTACCGAGAAGGCCCTCTGCCTGGTTCCCTGTAACCTGGCTTCTCGCAGTGAGGGAACCGCCAGAAGGCCCTCGGTGCTGGACCTCAGTGTCTGGGTAGAACGATGGAGGTGGAGACGCTCCTTCAGGTATACTGGACCGAGGCCGTTTAGGGCTTTAAAGGTCAGCACCAACACTTTGAATTGTGCTCAGAAACGTACTGGGAGCCAATGTAGGTCTTTCAAGACCGGTGTTATATGGTCTCGGCGGCCGTTCCCAGTCACCAGTCTGGCTGCTGCATTCTGGATTAGTTGTAGTTTCTGGGTCACCTTCAAAGGTAGCCCCACGTAGAGCGCATTGCAGTAGTCCAAGTGGGAGATAACCAGAGCATGCACCACTCTGGCGAGGCAGTCCGCGGGCAGATAGGGTCTCAACCTACGTACCAGATGGAGCTGGTACACAGCTGCCCTGGACACGGATTTAACCTGTGCCTCCATGGACAGCTGTGAGTCCAAAATGACTCCCAGGCTGCGCACCTGGTCCTTCAGGGGCACGGTTACCCCATTCAGGACCAGGGAATCCCCCACACCTGCCCGCCTCCTGTCCCCCAGAAACAGTACTTCTGTCTTGTCAGGATTCAACCTCAATCTGTTTGCCGCCATCCATCCTCCAACCGCCTCCAGACACTCACACAGGACCTTCACCGCCTTCACTGGTTCTGATTTAAAGGAGAGGTAGAGCTGGGTGTCATCTGCATACTGATGAACACCCAGTCCAAACCCCCTGATGATCTCTCCCAGCGGCTTCATATAGATATTAAAAAGCATGGGGGAGAGGACAGAACCCTGAGGCACCCCACAAGTGAGAGCCCAAGGGTCTGAACACTCATCCCCCACCACCACTTTCTGAACACGGCCCAGGAGGAAGGAGCGGAACCACTGTATGACAGTGCCCCCAGCTCCCAGCCCCTCAAGATGGTCCAGAAGGATGTTATGGTCGATGGTGTCAAAGTCCGCTGAGAGATCCAGCAGAACTAGGAAACAGCTCTCACCTTTGTGCCTAGCCCGCCGGAGATCATCAACCAGTGCGACCAAGGCAGTTTCAGTCCCATGATGAGGCCTGAATCCCGACTGGAAGGGATCCAAATGGTCCTAACCCTATGCATTTATATGTACTCTTTGCCTTAGTATATGCATTTTGTACACATTTTGTACACATGGCTGGGGGATTGTGGGTGTGCAAATTTTGAAAGATGGTTGTGTTTTTCTTCCTCTATTGTTTTGGGAAGTGATAATTAGGTAAGTTTGCCTGTAAATGTGAACTGAATAGAATTTCTGTCCTAGCAATGGTTTTAGCTGGAGGTGGCAAGTGGTATTCTGTCCTTTTTCTTTTTCGGCTGTCCTAGTAGTAGATTATTTCTGGGTCCCCATCTGAGACTGACTCATGATGTTACAGAGCTGATTTGGAACTGGCTCTGTGAAATGAACAAAAGCTCAGCAGCGATTATGAAAACGTTTGGGTCACTTTGCTCCAAGCTGAAGCTCAGATGCTTAAAAGGACACCCAGATCCATTCCAACAGCACAGGTGACATTTAATATCTTCCAAAATCTTTGATTTGAGTGGCAAAGATCTTTTGGTAGCAAAACGTTGCCAACATAATCCAAAAATTCACTGGAGATTTAAGAGCCCAGGTTCCCCTACTCTCCCAAGCCCAAAAGACTGCCAAAAAACTCTCGGGAAACACAGCCCAATCTTTGTTTAGTCATTAATGTCGAGAGTAAAAGCAGAGAGACTCTTAGGAAATGCTTTAAATGATTAGGGGGATCTTAACTCTAAGGAGCTAAATAAATGCAAAGTAATTCCTCCAAGACCCTTTGCACTGCTCCATAATGTAATCTCATTTCTAAACACACAATTACAGATTTTTTAAAAAAAGAAACGAAAAAGAAAAAGAAAGCAAAGAAAATAAAACAAGCCAAAGAAAAGAATAATTATTTTCTGCTTCCTCATGCAAATCCTTTGACCAATCATTTAAGGATCAGGAGCAATTCAAGCTTCTGGTGGAAACACCCAATTGAAGACTTGGGGGGGAGGGCGCAGAGGGAGAGGCTCTGGGGGTAAGGGGGGGGAGTGAAAGGATTTACTTTTCTAAGAACCAGAATTAACAAAGGTCCTATTTTCTGTGCTTATGGTGTCTGGCTAGACAGGCCTTGCTGACAAGCTCTCAAAAAAACATGTGTTGGGCCTGTTGAAAAGGGGCTCACTGTTGACTGACAGACAATTGAACTGACAAATTGTTTCATTGTAGTTGACAGAGGGAGCGCAGTATAAGATAATTATGGTGAGGAGGGAAGCAAGAGGGCAGAGGTCAGAAGACACGTCTGACCCTGTTTTCTGAAAGACCTGAATGGAACCCGGGTCCGGGAGCCCAGAGTGTGACATGGACTCCTTTTCCCGTTCTCATGATTAAGAGCTAAAGAATATTGAGAAGAAGTGCCCCCTCCCTCCCCACCCGCACCCAGGCAGAGTTCCAGCCCTCACAGAAAACACTTGGCGCAACATCTCCTGCTAACAGGCCCACAAAGTCGCTTTCCAATAAACTCTGTTTCCCAGCCCCGGCTGCAATTCTGATGCGTCAAAAGGAAGACAGATGTGCCATTTGGACAGCAGGGTCTGCGCCCGTGGTGTGATCCTGGTGTTGCAATTCTGATAAGTCAGACGGGAGGCAGAAGTAGTTTCCAGGTTTGCCAGGTGGAGGCTCAAATCTCTAGGTGGCCTCTGGCGTCCTGCTGTCCCCTCTCAGGCGCAGCAACTGAGGCAGATCAATGGCCTTCGTTCTGCAGCCACTGGTACTGGGGTACCCTGACCTCCCCAAGTTTCCATACGAAAGCGGGAAAATGCAGCACAACCTCTTCAGGTTTCAGGAGCAGCATGCTGGAAGGCTTGAAAGCAAGAAGCAACCTTTTACGACCTAAGTTTGATAACCAAGACCTAGTACAGAATGGCTGACTGTTCTATTCCTTAAAACACCACACCAGAGCCACTCTAGCAAATTAATGCTATGAGCATCCTTGGCTGACGCACGTGAGATGGGATCCTTGATTGACATCCCTATGATTACTGTTTTCAAACACACGGCAGCCTTCAGTCTTGACAGGTGTGCCAATTCATCACATTCCATCTGCATAGAGATGCTACCAGACTCCAAGCTGATCTTTGTTGGTCTAAACCAGGCAGTCCTGGAGGAAGCAGTGGCAAGGCACAAAGCATCCTTTCATTTTCTGAATGCAAGAAGTGTCTGTTGGATTAGTTGAAAGTAGTGCTGTGCTGAAAATGACTTCTGCATTATTATTATTATTTTTAAAAAACTATTCTGCCTTGTAGTGGTTTGGAGTTACATCCAACATGGCTTCTGATTGGCCGCAGTAGCTTCCTGCAGCCAATCAGAAGCTGCACTTTGGTTTCCAAACGTTTTGGACGTCAAATGGACTTCCGGAAGTGATTCCGTTCAACTTCCAAGGTACCACTGTACATGCTGGCAGAGCAACAGTGGTTCTGCTGGAAAAAAGGGGGTGGGGGGGGCGACTCTTCCCCCTCCAGCTCTCCATCAGAGAGAAGCTGGTCTGTCATAGAATGCATTCCCCAGTCCTCGTCTTCAGACCATTCCCTGACATCAGGGCATATTCCAGCTTATCTCCAAAGAAGGGGAAGGGAAGAGTCCATCCCCACAGTTGCCATCCTGGTGTGGAACTGAAGCATTAATTCCCTGCGCCGCATAGCAAGGGAGGTGTCTTATAATCACAGATTCATAGAATTGTGAGGTTGGAAGGGTCCCTGAGAGTCATTTGGTTCAACCCCCTTGCAATGCAGGAATCAGGACCACCTCCTGCTGTGAGAGAATGCTTTCATCCCCATGGGTGCCAGTCTATTGCCTAATAATAATAATAATAATAATAATAATAATAATAATAATTTATTATATATACCCTACCCATCTGGCTGGGTTTCCCCAGCCACTCTGGGCGGCTCCCAACAGAATATTAAAAACACAATAAAATATCAAACATTAAAAACTTATTTATGCAGCTGTTGTAATTTAGATATTATATTTTATGCAAGGGAATTGTAGTGGTTTGGAGTTACTCGTGCGTAAACTGTCCCCTTTTGGAGCTTGGCTGCCTGGGTTAAACCGTCCTGACTGCACAGCCCATCTCAGCGTGGCTGCCTCAGTCGCTAGCAGAATCTGTCTGTGGGCGTCTCTTAAACTGTTGCCAGCATAAGAGTTGTTTGACTCCCAATCGTCTCCGCCTCTCATTGCGCGGGAGTCTCCTGCGCAAGGAGGGTGTGGGCAGTGGAGGACCAGGGCTCTCCTCACTGACTTCCAAGGAAGAATCCCGGAGCCCTTCCACCTCTTCTCCCATTTGCTCTCCTGGATCCTTGGTGTTACGCTGATTTCCTTCCCCCTCCATCAAGCTGCGTCTCCCCCTAGTGCTTGTACACTGCAGAATTGGAGAGCCTCTCCTTCGCCTGTTGCTCTGATGTCAGTTTCCTGACATGCCTCAATTAATGAGAAAAGAAATTGCCTTTCAAAATTGTCAAAGGGGAGATAATGTCAGTGATACAGTATTCTCATGGGCAGGATGCAGGATTTTGTTGTACTTACCACATTCCAAGGTAGTCTAGGGTCCCCCCCCCCACAAAGTTCTTCCTTTCATTCCACATATCATTCTGCAACCTTCCCAGGTGCCCACACGTCTTGTGCTATTCAAAAGGACTAAGGGCAGGAGGAATGATTGGAGCTAAGGAACTGTCTTGCATTGATAAGCCAGGCCAAGTCAGGTGATACTCCCTGAATTTTATAACAGCTTCTTAGTCAAACAGATGCTCTCTTCCAACGCCAGTCTTTGCCTCTTGCTCCCTCTCAGGTGGCTACTTCTGAATGATCAAAAAAGAGGACACTCATTTGCCTAAAACTGGGGTATGCCTAGTATATATGAATGTATGCAAAATTAGGGGGGAAAGTACTATAATTCAGCTGCTGATGGGAATGTGGTGGATGTGCCAGATTAATGTCTTGCCTTGGAAACGAACTGAATAAGAGTCAATAAACTGAAGCTTAATTCAAACGGGACCACAGCGCTCTTAGCATGTGCTTCCCAACCCAGATGTGCCCTGCTCTGGATGGAACGGCACTTCCTCTGAAGGAGCAGAGATGTACTCAGGGTATTTCTGGATCCATCAGTCACTTGAGGCTCAAGTAGTCTATGTGTGGCCTTCCATCAGCCTTGACTGGTGTCCCATCTGTGCCCCAATCCTGGGAAGGAGAGGTTAATTTTTGTTTTCTGCACTCTGGTGGCTTCTAGGTTGGGCTACTGCAATACATGGGGCTGTCCTTGAAGATGTTCACAAACTGCAGTTGGATTGTTGACTGGGGCAGGACTGTCGGAGCATATAACACAAATTTTGGCATGACTGCACTGGTTACTGACTCAATTCAAAGTGCTGACTTTGACCTATAAAGCTCAATACCTGATGGACCACCTCTCCCTACACGAACCAATCCAGACCCTGTGATTGACATCTGAAGCCCTTCTTTGTGTGCTCCCTCCATGGGAGGTCCTGAGGGTGGCAGCAGGAGAATAGGTCTTTTCACTTGGTGGAACGCTTCCCCCAGGGAGGCATGCATTCGGGTGCATTTTCTATCTGTTTTTAGGCACCAGCAAATACTTTTCTCTTTACCCAGTCTTTGGGCATTTTTTAAAAGAATCATTTTTATTTGATTTTACAAATGTAAATTTATAACAGTAACAAAAACATATCCATATATAGAGATTTATCTGAATCTCAAGACTTCCCCCCATTCCCTCCATGGGACCTATTGTCAACATTTTCAACTGCATATTAATTCATAATCTATATTTTTTATCTGTCCATATCGTTCATAATGTTTGTTACATTACAAGTGAAATTAAAATCCTGCTAATGTTTTCATCTGTTTACAGTGGTGGGTCCTAAATAAATTATAAATTTCCCCCATTTGTTCTTGAGGTTTTTGTTCTCTTGGTTCCTGAGCTTTCCAGCCAGCTTTGCCATTTCGGTGTAGACTAACAGCTTGGTTTGCCGTTTCTCTATGGCAGGGACTCATCTTTCCATCTCTGGGCTAGTAGCTAGTCATTTCTGCTCCTTCGGGATGTCGATACCCATAATTCCTAATAAAAAAAACCCTTCTGGTTGTTTTTTGGGTTTTTTTTTACAAAAGTTATTTAAAACTTTTTTTCAGTTCATTATATATCATTTCCCAGAAAGCTTTTATTACCTTACATGACCACCACATATGATAAAAGGTACCTTCTTTTTCTTTACATTTCCAGCAGGTATTTGTACTTGTTTTATACATTTTTACTAACTTACTAGGAGTCAAATACCACCAGTACATCATTTTCGTATAGTTTTCTTTCAGCGTACAACATGCCGTGAATGTTTCCCAATCTGAAAGCTGAATATTATGCCCCAAATCCCTTGCCCAGTGTATCATTACGGATTTAATTTGTTCAGTCTTTGAAGGGTTTGGGGCATTTGTGGCCTCTTTCAGCGGAGCGGGATCTGTAAGACCTGTCTTTTCTCTGGATATATGTGCTTTTAGGCTTTGATTGGTTGTGTTTGTTTTAAATGGTTGTAATGTTGCTTTGGGTCCCCTTTGTGAGGAAAACAGCCAACAGATATAACAAATAAATAAGTAATAGACATTGTGCATCTTGTCACAATGGGGGAGACTGTAAGCAGGTGAGCTGTGTGCCTCTTCAGCTGGCTTCCCAGGTGCTCCCTGTTGATGGCCTACTTTAAGCCCCCCCCCCCGTCTCTTAGGATTCTTTCTCTTTAACATGGGGTGGGACTAGATGGTCCTTTAAGTTGAGGACTGTCCTCTGTAAAATAGAAGGCATGCCCTGCTAGCTCCCTCGGCGTTTTCTTCCTTCTGGTCTCAACTGCCAGGGAGTGGGCCTTTTAACATTGTCATCAAAAGTTACAGGAGAATGCTTCTCCTTGTCACCTATGGAAACCTATGACAAATAGATGCCTTGTAATTATAAATATTTATTCCAATGAAACAGCTGCATTACAA
The DNA here is from genome assembly GCF_965112155.1 of Podarcis liolepis. Lineage (NCBI taxonomy): Eukaryota > Metazoa > Chordata > Lepidosauria > Squamata > Lacertidae > Podarcis > Podarcis liolepis. The sequence continues at coordinate 959,396 of NC_139561.1, read as the reverse complement.
GGCATTCCTTTCCATAATGATCTTCAATGATGTAGAGGTTTCCCAAGAAGGGTTTACACCACAGCTGTCTGCATGGAAGGCAGAAGGGAAAGGGGGGGGGGATGCAAGAGCTGGGGGGGGGGGCATCCAGTTCTTGAAGTAGACCACAGCTGAAATTGATCAGAATACTTTTCTCTGATAGGCTTCTTTTTCTCACCCTCCGAGAAAAAGGGGGCAACTTTGCAGAATTTTCTCCAAATATTATCCACCATTTTTGGAGGTGGCTGCTATTCTCCCCCTCCCAATGCCTCAGAATGACTCCAAGTCCAGGACATTGCAGAGGATACAAAATGGGGCTGTTGTGCTATCAAAAAGTAGCTGCCACTCAGAAACGAGTCCCCCCCCCCCTTGCCCAGTGGAGCAGAGCCAGGCACAGGTTTCTCCTTCCCAGCAGCAGTGTCCCTGCTGCTTAACGGGAGAGAAAGGTGGAGAGGTTGCGTGGTGTCAAAGTGTGGCTGGTGCACCCCCACCAAACTCCCCACTGCCTGGCCCCTCTGCTTCTGCCTCCTGGGGAGCAGCAGCAACCCCTCCTGCTAGGAAGTGAGCAACGCAGCTCTGCCCCAACAAGAAAAAACAGAGCAGCTACGCCTCTGCCACAGCTAATGGGGAGCAGCAGGCAACCCTTCAGGAATTTATCCACCCCCTGGAGAAATTTGGTTTTCACACCCCCTTCCCAATTTCTCAGTGGAAAATGTTCACTGGCCATTTGTGCATAGTTCCGTCTTCTTATTTATTATTTTAGTTGTTGCATTGAGATTGCATCTTTCCTCCGAGGTGCTCCCACTTGTGCATTACAGTGGTGCCCCGCAAGACGAATGCCTCGCAAGACGGAAAACCCGCTAGACGAAAGGGTTTTCCATTTTTCAATGCGCCTCGCAGGATGAATTTCCCTATGGGCTTGCTTCACAAGACGAACATGTCTTGCGAGTCTTGAGATATTTTTTTCTCTCCCCCCCCTTTTTCTAAGCCGCTGTCACGCTGGCCACGTGACCCGGAAGTGTCTTCGGACAGCGCTGGCCCACGGCCTCTTGAGTGAGATGGGCGCACAACCCTAGAGTCTGGCAAGACTGGCCCGTACGGGCAGGGGTACCTTTAAGCCTTTAATAGCCTTTTAGCAGCTAAGCCGCTAAGCCGCTAAGCCGCTAAGCCGCTAAGCCTTTAATAGCCGCTAATAGCGCTAATCTGCTAAGCCGCTAATAGGGTTGCTTCGCAAGACGAAAAAACCGCTAGACGAAGATACTCACGGAACGGATTAATTTCGTCTTGCGAGGCACCACTGTAGGTTCTCTTTCTCCCCATTTTATGCAAATGACTCAAGGCCTCCTGGTGAGCTCAGCAAGGATCTGAACTCTGGTCATATCATTCCATATTTGTTATGACACATATATTTGTCTTTGTGATTTTATTCATTTTGACTATTGGCCTTTCACAAATTTTGTTGTTGTTTATTGGCAATATAAAGATTTTGATCAGGCTTTGTCCTGAATAGAGGAGTCAGTTTGTTATTGTATCATCTTCCCAAGACTGTACTATCTGTTTTGACTACACTTGCCTTTTTATATCTTTACATGGGATGGGAAGTTGTGCCTTTTTATTCTTACTTAGCTTAGTCTTTGAGTTTAGTCCTGTCAGTTGTTGAGATAGCACAACCTTCTTGCATACTGCACTTTCAATCCGCTTCCAATTTTGCTATACAGGGAACCCACAACTTATGTGCATTTAACTTGTCTACATTCAGCTTTAGGCATTTGGCAATTAAAAAAAAAAGTTTAACAGGGGGCAGAAAGGGGGCAGGTGTCCAGGAAAAAAGATCTTGACAGTTCCACCTGCCATTGAACCCAGTGTGGTTTGACCGTATGCGATTTTTCTTTAGGTACGATCCCCGAACCTTTGGTTGAATGACTGGTTCACAAAAGTTGGGAAAGTGTAAGTTTTTGTGTGTATATAGTTTCAGAAAGTGTAGATTAGGTAGTTTTGCATCACAGTGTGAACAAAATCATTACCCATTCCCCGTGCCTAATTGCTACTGGTTTGGGCATGTTTATGGATATGGATACATCTGTCAGCAACCATCAGCCGTAAGTGTCCAAATAACACTTACAAATAATTGGGTAGGAGATGGTTATTGCATTTGCTTGACGATGTTGAACACTGGATACTTGTCTATCCTGAGACAGACCATTCTTGTCATGCATCTCCTGGTAGAAAGTATGCATTGTGCATCATGCTTATATCCCACTTGTGGCATTTTCTACAAACTTGCACAGAGTTCCCAAATGATTTATCCCCGAACCTCCAGATTTTAGCCATGATGGTCTGCACATTATGTGAATGTTGTGGCTTGCAAGGGCACCACTGGGAGATCCCACAACCATCTCACACAAGCACATCATCCGAGCTCTGAACTACTTTTGAACACAATAAATGAACAGCTTGGGAAGGCCCTCATTGTGTGCAGCTTAGGTTGCTATTTTCTTAACCCTGTCTCATTAAGATGGATGAGGGTTTTTGCTTATTAGTAATTTGGCAAGTTCCTCTTTGTACAACGTCTCTGCACTTCTCACTAATGATGCTCTGCTCCAGTGATTTACAAAAGAAGCTCCCAGGACCGTCAGGAAAACACAGGCACCCACTTTGGGGGGCACTCAGATGGAAATCAAATGTTCTGGAGCCAAATTTTTACTAAATATAAGAAAATGCAGGGAACCCACAATGGAAGAGAGAGAGAGAAGAATATTGTCCCTCTTTTAATTTCACTTCTGGTGTTTAAATCTTTTTTGACCCCAGGATATATATTTGTGCTGTAATTTACACGGAGTTTGAATCTAGGAAAGAAGGGGCTTTCCTGGCTTTGTTCTGGTGTTCCAGTGTCATCCTGGAGCAGCTAGAGATGGGTTTTATGACAGTCATTAGAAAATGTTTAGAAACCTTTAGTCCCTGTGTGCACTTATCTGGTAAATCACTGGAGGAGCAGATTATCACCCTGTCCATTGCCAGCGTTGTTTGGAAAAGAGCTTGCCTCCTCAACGGATAGGAATGGTTAGATCTGGACCCCTTATAGGGCTTGATGGAGGGGGGTGACTAAAACTCAGTCCTCCTGTCAGGGAACTAACTCCTCACTCACCCAGTGTAAGAGATGCCACCTTTTACTTCTTTAGCAGAGTTTTGTCTCTTTATCCAGTGAAGCAAACAGCTTATGTATTGAAATATACTCAGAGTCGAGAGTGGATTTCATGCTCTTTATTCAGCTCATAGTGGTGAGGAGGGAATGGAAGTCCCCTCAAAGTATCAGCTTTATATACATTATTTACAAAATGGGCTGCACGTGATTGGGTAATTCCAGAATTCTCCTGTAGGCCAATCAGGTTGTGGATTCACTTCTATCTGGAGCTGGATTGGGTGGCTCCTGCCAACCAATCATATTGCTGCATTGTTCTAGGACCAATCAGACTGCTGCATTCTGAATCCTATTGTTCTAGGACCAATCAGACTGCTGCAGTTTGGATCCTATTCAACTCAGTACATAACATGTATATTTATGAAACAAAGCTTTAATTACTAATGTGACACATTGACTGAGAAAAAGGCACATCTTGAGGCAAGTGGCATTTAGCCTCTTTTTAACTGAAGGGAGAGGCCGATTCTAGAGCACCACATGAAAGCCCTGCCCACTAGAGGCCAGGTATCCCATCAATCAAATTCGGCTTCAGTGCTTCTCCTACACTTAAGATGCTCTGGGGCTTGCATATGAGGACAGTCATCTCAGACTGTAAGTGGAAGAAATGACGGACGTAAAAGCCGTATCAATGTGCATCAGTTAATATATATGGCAAGGTTAACTGAAAATCTCCCACAGACGGTATCGTACACTGATCCAGCTTTTAGAGACAACTTCACAAATGACATTATGCTGTTACCATGGCTGTGAAGTACAAGTGTGGGTGCCCCCCCCCCCCCGTTTATGTTGGCAGCGCTTGTACAAAACTTTTGGTTTGAGGTTTTCTGCTACCTGTAGGGCTCCTGCTCAAATGACTCTACAGCTCTTTTGCTGTTAAATCAACAGAATGATCAGACTCAACAATGGCATTTAAAAGAATTCATGACAGGTTGTTGGCAGCAGATAGAATATGTATTGCACAAAAATGGAAGACATTGCAAGAGTGACAAATTTCCCTGTAGTTTAAAAAACACATGGACCATTGTGAATATGACAAAATAGTGCCTAATTTGAATGTTTCTGGGGGACTGGAAACTCCAGAACATTTTTATGCTCTGTGGAGGGACTTCATTTCTTATACTGCTGCAAATAGCCTTAGGACTCAATGGCTCTAGCAGTGTGTGAAACATGGCTTTTCCAAGGATTTGAGAATGTTCTATATATCATGATGCCTCTCGGTTTTTAATTTGAAGTGACTGCAAAAATTAGTCTGTAGTCCCTGTCCTCCCTGGTTGCGTTGTATTGTGTGTAGTGTGTAGATATGTAATGACTAAAATGGATGAATGTTGTTCTCTGCTGTCACTGCTGCCTTGTTCTGACCAGAGTATTATTCTCCAGGTACGGATCAGACCCAGGCCTCCCTCTGCATGCAAACACACCTGGGGGCTAGCATAGCCGATCTGCCGTGCATGCCATTGGGGCTGAGGGCTGGACACCGTGGGGACCCCTCCCTCCAGCAGGAGAGAAATGGCTAACAGGTTTTGTTTTACTTCCTTTGAAAGATTAGCAAGGAAGGACCCCAATGGTCAAGCTAACATCAGAACAGTGTTCTTATAGAAACAAGGCTGGCTCTCTCCTCGGAATTCCTGAGATGTTTTGCTGGAGCAGAGCTCTCCAATTTCACCTCCATGTTTCACTTTAGGCAAAATGCTTTGACATCTTGGGAGTTCAGAGCAGTGAAGGAGGGAGCTAATAACTTCTCACTGTTGGTGAGTCTTTGCCTGGTAGTTTACATTTAAGCCAATTGCTGGGTGTCTACATTCTCCTGTAAGGTTTATATAGGGTCTAAGGCAGCAAAGGAAGACTTTAGGGTTAAATTACTGCTGTGGAATCAAGATAGTAGTCCACTGCTGTTTCAAACGGGGCACCCAGCAAAGGCAGCTGGTGAACATAGATGGCTGTTCATCAGTTAAAAGGGGAGTAATAAGTTTTCTTTAACAAAGTTAATGAATTTGTGGGGGCTTTGTATTTACTCAGTGGTAAGGAAAAGACACTTTGTTTTTTTTTGTTTTTTTAAAGATATTTATTGCAATTTTTAAACAACAAACAAACCACCAAACATACAAAATACCATCACCAAACACACAAAAAGAATTAAAACAAAATTAAAGAGTAAACAAAGAATGAAAAAAGAATACATGTAAGATACACTTGTTCGTAAATCATATTTTCGTAGTCTTTGGACCCTCGCATCACCCTTCCCTGCGTTCTCAATCACATAGTAATAGACAGCAATTTGTTACCTTATTTCAGTTCTTATTTTATAAATCTCAGATATTATGTCCCAGATTTTAACTAGCTTTATCATAAATTTAAGCTGGTTGGTTTGAACATAGTATTACTTCGAATTCATCATTTCCTTAAACCTCACTTATTCTCATATATCTTACAACAAAATTACTGCTGCCGTGTTACTTTCAGTCGTGCATTCTCCTAACATTCATACAGTTTATAATGTTTTTGTAAATAGTCTTTAAATTTTTTCCAGTCCTCTTCCACCGTCTCTTCTCCCAGGTCCCGAATTCTGCCAGTCATTTCAGCCAGCTCCATATAGTCTATCAGTTGCGTCTGCCATTCTTCCAGTGTGGGTAAATCCTGGGTCTTCCAGTGCTTTGCAATGAGTATTCTTGCTGCTGTTGTAGCATACATAAAAAAGGTTCTATCTTTCTTTAACACCCCTTGGCCGACAATGCCCAAAAGGAAGGCCTCTGGTTTCTTAAGGAAGGTATACTTAAATACCTTTTTTAACTCATTATAGATCATTTCCCAGAAAGCTTTAACCCTTGGGCACGTCCACCAGAGGTGAAAGAATGTTCCTTCAGTTCCTTTACATTTCCAACATTTATTATCAGGCAAATGGTATATTTTTGCCAGCTTGACTGGGATCATGTACCACCTGTATATCATTTTCATAATGTTTTCTTTCAAGGCATTACATGCCGTGAACCTCATTCCGGTGGTCCATAACTTTTCCCAATCAGCAAACATAATATTGTGCCCAATGTCCTGTGCCCATTTTATCATAGCTGATTTGACAGTTTCATCCTGCGTATTCCATTTCAACAGCAAGTTATACATTTTTGAAAGTACCCTGGTCTTAGGTTCTAACAGTTCTGTTTCTAATTTCGATTTTTCCACCTGGAAACCTGTTTTTTTGTCCAAATTAAAGACCTCCCTGATCTGAGCATAGTGTAACCAATCTCGCACTTTGTCCTTTAATTTCTCAAAACTCTGCAACCTCCAAGTGTCTCCTTCTTTTTCTAGTATTTCCCAATATTTTGGCCATTTGGCCTCCATATTGAGCCTTTTCTGGGCCTTGGCTTCCATTGGTGATAGCCACCTTGGGGTCTTGTTTTCTAATAAGTCTTTATATTTTGTCCAGACATTAAATATTGCTTTCCTGACAATATGATTCTTGAACACTTTGTGAAGCTTTACCTTGTCGTACCACAAATAGGCATGCCATCCAAAAGCATTATTGAACCCTTCCAGATCCAGGACATCAGTGTTCTCTAAAAGTAACCAATCTTTCATCCAGCAGAAAGCCGCTGCTTCATAATATAACCTTAAGTCCGGCAGGGCAAACCCCCCTCTTTCCTTTGCATCAGTTAGTATTTTAAAGCCCAGGAAAAGACACTTTGTACATGCTTATTGGTGTGTTTCTTTACTATTACTTGAGATGTTATAGAGATGAATGAGCCAAGTAGTGAAAATAGGTTTTGGTTCTTAGTTTTGGTAAACCCAGGCTAGGACTGTGCTAAAATAGGAGACGAAAGGCAGCAAGTTTCAAATTTTCCCAATCATAAATTCTGTTTGCCACATTTTCACATCAGGTTTTTCAAAGTCCTCACAACAAAATCATTTATTTTTAGCACACATTTCTCCTAATATACACATTTTTGTCTGCAATTTTGTTGCATATTTTTGCAAAGCAACTTTCCCTAATATAATGTATTTTGTCTACTACTTTCACTAATATATGCACATTTTAATGCACATTTTCCCATAAAACATGCATGTTTGTACTCTCACCCCCCCGAACTGTACTGTAAAATTTGGAGAATGCAAATTTCAAAGGAGAAATGTACGGTAGTTTGGTTAGCATATAGTTTCAGGAAGTTTTGCAGTAATACACATGTGTGAATTTCTGCCCTGCTCTACAGAGCTGTTTTTCTCACTGTTTCTTTGCAGGCTGCTTTACCACCTAGAACAGGAGAAAGCAACACAGGGAAGCATCCTCACAGGAAGAGCGCCTGAGAGGATGCTGGTATTAGTGGCAGAATTCTCTGGAGAGGACTCTCTGCCTGTTCCAGCTGCTGGTCTGGGGAAATTGAGTCAGTCCAGATTCTGCTTCCCAGTGGAAGATAGCTCAGAAAGATGCTTCTGTTCCCATGGGAGCTGAGCCTGCACTGTGGCCAGAGCCCTGCTCTGCTGCCCTTGGAACAGTGCAAAGGCCAGAGGGGAAAGGGCAACGTCTGATAACAGAAGAGAGCCACATCAAATCATTCATGTCAAGTTTTTTTTCCAGGAGCTCTCCGGGCCTGGAAGGAAAGACGCAGAAGAGCAGTGTCAATTGTTCAGGCATGTATGGATCAGCTGCCTGCTTGCCTTTGTCACACATGCAAATAGAAAACCGGAGGAGCTGGCTGAAGACATTCTGTGCCCCCATGGAAAGTCCAAGTGGCTTCAACCCACCTGCTGCCATTTTTAATTTTTTTATATTGATTAGGGCTTATTCTACTGCGAACGCTTCCTTAACTGCAACAAGATACAAGCTCAAATTAAATAACCCATTGGCAAACTCCCTCTGATCAACTCCTCCTAGTGGTGTCCCAGACTGCTGCTTTTGGTAAAGCTGACTTCACTTTTATTAGATAGCCCACGTCTGACACTTTCCATACATTTGCTGGGGCCCAGTTTACAACATGGAGAGTGGGTACCATTGGCTATGTGCCCAACGGCTTTGCCACTGACCTCCACAGCTTCCTGGAAGCCTGGTGCAAAGTGCAGTCAATGCTGCCTCTGGCTTCAGGGCTCCCTCACAGGCCTTTACACCCCAATAAAGGGCTGAGATGAATATTTTTAAGGTGTGATTTTCTTATTCAAAAATTGCAGTTTCAGCGGGGTGCTAATATTTCCCAAGCTACATTGTGGACAAATATTCTTTTTTGATTATTCATCTGGCCTGGCTGCAACAGAACATGTCTCTCCTATATCCGTCTCTGCAGCTGCAACAGGAGTAATTCTCCGACGCTTTGACTTCACTTCCAAGGCGCAGTCTTCCACTGTCTCTCAAGGCAGGTGGATGCCAACCAACCAGGGCCATTGTTTTCTCTGACTGCCACTGCTGCTTTTGCGCCATTTTCTCATGGACTGTTCCTTCTTTCTTGTTCCTGGATCAGTCACACCCCAAACAATCAGGGATCTCATTGTGAAAGGGAGGATTTCATAATCCTGCATTCCCAATCACTTTGGGCCTCGTGATAACATCACTGAGGGCAGGCAGATAACTGAGTTTAAGGACAATACCTCCTGCATCAGTCACCTGGGCAGTCCCAGCCAACCAGGCACCATGCACTGAACAGGAAGATATCAAAATGCTATGGAGGCAACCAGCTTTAGTTGCATGAAGATGCCATTGAGGGTGGGCAGAATCAGTCAAGGATGATGAAAACCAGTAAGGATAAGCAGATGGACTCAAGGATTGTAGAAAATAATGAAACGGAGGCTGCTTTTCAGGGCAGGTGCCAGGATCTTGTGGGCTCTTTGGCTGGGCACTGCCAGGCTCAAACTACTTATGGCATATTGTTGGAAGATTCAATACAGACAGCACAGAGTTAAAGTACAGTGGTGCCCCGCAAGACAAATGCCTCGCAAGACCAAAAAACTCGCTAGACGAAAGGGTTTTCCGTTTTTGCGTTGCTTCGCTAGACGAATTTCCCTATGGGCTTGCTTCGCAAGACGAAAACGTCTTGCGCTTTTTTAAAAAAGCCGCTTGAATAGGCGCAGTTGCGACGGACCGTGCTTCGCAAAACGAAAAACATCGCAAGACGAAAAGACTCGCAGAACGAATTATTTTCGTCTTGCGAGGCACCACTGTATGGCTCTCCCTCCCACAGGAGGCGGTGAGGGCCACCAACTTGGAGGGCTTTCAAAGTGGACTTGACAAATTCATGGAAGAGATGGCTATCAATGGCTGCCAGCTATGAAGGCCATGTTCTGCCTCCAGAGTTGGAGGTGCTAAGTGTTAGTTTCTGTTTGGCACTGAGCAGCTGCTTAGAGTCACAAGGCTCTGTTTACATTCCAGACACAGTCCAGGCTATTGGAAGTCTCACAGGAGACTAGAGACGGATGTGACGTACTGGTTTCCTGTTTCCTTTGTTCCTTTGTTGTTCAGTTGCTCTCTGCTTTCATAGAGAGAGGATGTATATTTATTTGTTGTCTGCGTAGTAAGAAATAAAGCATAGAGATGTAGCCATAAATCTCATCACTTCCCTGTGCTGGATTCTCTGCTGAATGGGGGAGCGTGCCTGAGGCCTTATCAAAGGCTCAGGTCGTTAATTATTCATCGGAGGGCGATTCCGAAGGCTTGGCCGGAAGATGAGCTTTATCAGCATGGCTGAGTGGAGATTCCGACACTAAGGTTTCTGAAAACCATTTGAATCCTGTTTGTGGGTTTCCCATAGGCATCTGGGTGACCACTGTGAGAACAGAAGGCTGGACTAGATGGGCCATTGGACTGACCCAGAAGACTCTTCTTATGTTCTTATGTTCTTACTTGTGGGGTGCCTCAGGGTTCTGTCCTCTCCCCCATGCTTTTCAACATCTACATGAAGCCGCTGGGAGAAATCATCAGGGGATTTGGGCTGGGTGTTCATCAGTATGCGGATGATACCCAGCTCTACCTCTCTTTCAAATCAGAACCAGTGAAGGCAGTGAAGGTCCTGTGTGAGTGTCTGGAGGTGGTTGGAGGTTGGATGGTGGCTAACAGATTGAGGTTGAATCCTGACAAGACAGAAGTACTGTTTTGGGGAGACAGGAGGCGGGCAGGTGTGGAGGACTCCCTGGTCCTGAATGGGGTAACTGTGCCCCTGAAGGACCAGGTGCGCAGCCTGGGAGTCATTTTGGACTCACAGCTGTCCATGGAGGCACAGGTCGAATCTGTGTCAGGGTAGATGTTTACCAGATCCATCTGGTACGCAGGCTGAGACCCTATCTGCCTGCGGACTGCCTCGCCAGAGTGGTGCATGGTTATCTCCCGCTTGGATTACTGCAATGCGCTCTACGTGGGGCTACCTTTGAAGGTGACCCGGAAACTACAACTAATCCAGAATGCGGCAGCTAGACTGGTGACTGGGAGCGGCCGCCGAGACCACATAACCCCGGTCTTGAAAGACCTACATTGGCTCCCAGTACGTTTCTGAGTACAATTCAAAGTGTTGGTGCTGACCTTTAAAGCCCTAAACGGCCTTGGTCCAGTATATCTGAAGGAGCGTCTCCACACCCATCGTTCTACCCGGACACTGAGGTCCAGCACCGAGGGCCTTCCGGCGGTTCCCTCACTGTGAGAAGCCAAGTTACAGGGAACCAGGCAGAGGGCCTCTCGGTAGTGGCGCCTTCCCTGTGGAACACCCTCCCACCAGATGTCAAAGAGAACAACAACTACCAGGCTTTTAGAAGACATCTGAAGGCAGCCCTGTTTCGGGAAGCTTTTAATGTTTGATGTATTATAGTATTTTAATATTCTTTTGGAAGCCACCCAGAGTGGCTGGGGAGGCCCAGCCAGATAGGTGGGGTATAACTAACTAACTAAATAATAATAATAATAATAATAATAATAATAATAATAATAATAATAATAATAATATGGCATTAATATGCATGGCATTAATCCACTAGTCCAGGGGTCTGCAACCTTTAAGGCAAAAAGAGCCACTTGGACCCGTTTCCGAAGAAAAAAAAACTGGGAGCCGCAAAACTCGTCATTATAAAAATAACTTTTTTGTCACTTTTTTATTATTTCTTTTTTTGACCCCTCAGAATTACTCCTCCTCATAGAAATAAATATTAAATTAACAAGTTACCTTTTTGTGTGTGTGTGTTCTTCACTCCCCTTCAAAACAGTGACCAGCGTACATGCCCCCTTTCAATGCAGTGACCAGCGTACATGCCCCTTACAATGTAGTAGGCGGGCGGGCGGGAAGGTGACGTCGGGACGGTGCGTGACTAACGCACACACAGCCCCCATGCGACGTCACAGCCAGTACAGCGCCCGCCACAGTGGGGAGTGTCGGGGCGCACAATGCGCCTCCTCCCCTCGCTAGTATCCGCCCCGGAGCCGTGGCAAAGGTGTAAAAGAGCCACATGCGGCTCCGGAGCCGCGGGTTGCAGACCCCTGCACTAGTCCCCCAACCCACCTCTCATTACTTAGAGCTGCATCCTAGACTTTAATCTTCAGTGGGAGACTGTCTCCAGGTAGAAAGGAGCACACTGACTTTTCTCCCCACGCCCTCTCTCACACACATTCTCTTAAAATTTATATTTAGTAATACTTATTTGCATAAAAATATAGAAATAAAAGTACCACAAATATTCTATAGACAATCCAGATTGGAGGGTCCATTCGTGGTCAGGGACCTCTAGGCAATGTCACACTTAAGTAAATCTTAAGTAAATCTTAAGTAAATCTATCAATGGGTTGCATCCAATGCTAGTCCTACTCAGAATAGATCCATATAAATTAATGGACATGACTAATTTAGGTTTATTAATTTCAGTGGGTCTACTCTGAGTAGGATGGGGGTGGACCTTGGCAATATGGCATCCTGTCCGAGGCCAAAATTGGACACCTGCCCCCAGCCCTTCTGCTACCTTTCCAAAGCGTCCTAGAGCCCTCCCTCCTATTTCCCAAAGCTTTGGGAAGGAGGACTCTAGGATCCTGTCAGAATCTCAAGCCTCCTTCCCAAAGCCCAGCACTTACTAGACTTTGAGAAGAAGGCCCCTTGGCAGGGGAATCGGTTGGGCTGCCCTCAGTCCACCTCTGTGCAGAACTTAGGTGGCTAAGACCCTCTGGGTATGAGCTACTTGATTCCATTTACTTCAAAGAATCATATAATTGCAGAAGAATGGAAGGGATCACCAGGATCTGAATGGGTTTGACTAATACAGTGGTACCTTGGGTTAAGAACTTAATTCGTTCTGGAGGTCTGTTCTCAACCTGAAACTGTTCTTAACCTGAGGTACCACTTTAGCTAATGGGGCCTCCTGCTGCTGCTGTGCCACCGGAGCATGATTTCAATTCTCATCCTGAAGCAAAGTTCTTAACCCAAAGTACTATTTCTGGGTTACAGGAGTCTGTAACCTGAAGCGTCTGTAACCCAAGGTACCACTGTATTGGATCATATTTAATATTTCAAGACAATCTTCATGATATGTTTCTTTTTTTCTATATAAATATTTTTTATTAACCGACCAATCAAATCAAATCACATCACATCACATCACATCACATAAATTCCGAATTACAAAGCCGAATTTTAAATTTTGTTGAGGGGACCCATATTTCAAGATCCGAAGGGGGATTCTGATCATCTTCTTGCTACTGCGTTAGTGTCCGAATCAGTCCAAACAAAGTTCATAATTCTATCTAGTCTTATCTTGCTGTTTCCGCATCTCATCTTGTTCGTATATTTTCTCTTTTTTCTTTATGATCTCTTCTGATAATCTCCTTAAGCCGATAAACACCAATAATAATCCTGTGTGAATTTTCCGTTCATCCAATCCTCAAATCGAGATGGTTTCCATATTGTCAGGGAACTGACATCGGAGGAAGGGGAGGTGGAAGTACTCACAGAGGCTGGGAGGGAGTCAGCAGCTAAAGCAGGGACCAGCAGGGGGAGAGAGGGTACTCTGGAGGAGGATCTCATGAATGCTGAGAGAGACGCAGCAGCCAAAGCAGGAACTAGCAGGGAAGAGGGAGGGATGAGGGACACGTCCAGCGAGAACAGCGGGGAGGTGTCAGAAGCTCCCATAGGGAGACCCATGCTTCGCCGGAAGCTGCCACGTCGTGAGTCCAGGAGACGCGTTTCCGTTAAGGAGCTTCTATGCTGGAAGCGCTTCCGCAGACAGCCACTGTCAGACTCTACGAGTGATTAGAGCAGACATGTTTGAGGAGCTCTGTCACACACAGAGGTTTGTGGAGCCGCACAAACTCTGAGGGAGCACGATTTTACGCACAAGCAGCTAATCATCCCATCACAGCAGTCTGACAGTCTCTGTACGCTGCCTGTGCAGGAGAAAGCATCATGAGCGACCCGGCCGGAACCGGAGGAGCAGGGGTTGGAGCTGGTCCAAGCTTGGAAGAAAGATACCGAGCGTTGGAAGTCCAACTTGCGCTGCAGACAGCGAGGCTTGAGGAGAGAAGGGCTCAGGATGCAGACACGAAGGGGAGAGCCACCCAGTTCCCCAGAAAGGTACCTGGATTGGTGCAGAAGTTTGGGGGGGACCCCAAGGACTACCATGCCTTTAGGACAGAGATGCAATATGCCCTTAATGTGCAGTTTGATGAGTTCCCTGATGAGGAATCGCGAGTTGCGTTCGTGATTGGGCATCTTGAGAAGGGCGCGAGGGATTGGGTTCGACCCCTGATGGCAACGCACAATGACGTCTTAAAGGACACTATGAAATTCTTTCGTGCAATGGATATCATGTTTTCCAGCGATATTGAGGAAGGGGTGGTGCGCAGACAGTTAATGGCTTGCAAGCAGGGGAGCCGATCTGTCCGTGAGTACTGGACTGAGTTTACCATGCTGGTTCACAGATTGGGGTGGGATTTATCGGCGGCACCCATTCAGATGCTATTTGAAGAAGGTCTTTCTTCGGCTGTGAAAGACGAACTGTCCCGGAGCCCCAGGGCGGTGTCTATGGATCAGCTGACCAAATCTGCGCTGACCATAGGAGCGCGCCAGGAGGCAAGAGCCTTGGAGAGGCGGGAAGGGAGAGGGGAACGTTGGAAGGAGTTCCGCATTCCAGACATTCCTGAGCCAGCTTTCCCGCCGGCAGAGCCGATGGAAATTGGAACAGCGCGCGCGCGCGCAGTTTCAAAACCCAGTGAGGGGGCTAAGAAGGAGGGAAAGGGCGCCCGGAAATGCTATCTCTGCCAACAGCCAGGCCACTTTGCCAGAGTCTGCCCCCAGAGGAAGGAATGGCAAGGGATGGTGGGAGCTGTTGAGGGAGGAGAGCAGGGGGAAACAGAGCAGGTAAAAGCCAACGCCTGGTTGCCACAGTCGGGGCACTGCAGCCAGGCCAAAGAGCAGTGAAATTGCCCGTGCCAGAAGCTCCTCAACCTGCTCTAGTGATTGAAGTGTCGCTAGAGCTGCAAAATGGACACCCCTTAAAAATAAAGGCGCTGTTGGACTCAGGCAGCTCTTGCAATTTTATGAGCAAGGAGTTTGCTGCTGAACACCAGATACAGACGATCCCTTTAAGCAACCCCCTGCAGGTGACCACGATCGATGGCAGGGAGTTGTTGGGAGGAGGAGTCAGCTTGCAGACCGTCCCAATGATAATGAGGGTGGCAAGGCACACAGAACTGATAGCGTTTAATGTGGCCACCTTGGGAGGCGCTCCCATTATTTTGGGAATGAGCTGGCTAGCACTACATGATCCGCTGGTGGGCTGGCATCAAAGAGTGGTTTCCTTTGGTTCAGCACATTGCTTAGAACACTGCAAAGGGGAAAAGGGTTCAGCAGGGGCCCAAGCCACCCTAGCAGGGACTGAAGTAATGGAGAAGGTGAAGGTACCACCCCAGTATGCAGATCTCAGTGACGTGTTCAGCGAGAAGGAAGCTGACCAACTACCCCCGCATAGGCCCTTTGATTGCCAGATCAATTTACTCCCTGGAGCACAGCTTCCTGTAGGCAAGTTGTATGCCATGTCAGACAGAGAAATGCAGGAGCTGCGAGAGTTCATTGACAAGAACCTGAAGAGAGGCTTCATCAGAGAGTCCAAAGCAGCGGGCGGTAGCCCAGTGTTTTTTGTGGATAAAAAGCACACGGACAAGCCGAGACTTGTATGTGATTTCAGGCGGTTAAATGCAGTGACAGAACCAGTGGCTTTCCCTATGCCCAGGATTGATGATATTTTGACCAGGGTGCGGAAGGGAAAGATTTTTACAAAGCTGGATCTAAGGGGGGCGTACAACCTGATACGTATAAGGAAAGGGGATGAATGGAAAACCACCATGTTCACCCCTTTGGGGGCATTTGAATATCTCGTTATGCCTTTTGGATTACAAGCAGGCTCAGCGTGCTTTCAATCGTTTATGAACCACGTACTGGGTCCTTTGCTCTACAAGAATTGCGTGGCCTTCCTAGATGATGTGTTGGTGTATTCGGAGAATGAGGAGCAACATGTGAGAGACGTCAGAGAAGTGTTGAGCAGGCTGCAAGCCAACAGGCTGTGGGTGAAACTGGAGAAGTGTCAGTTTCATACCAAGGAGGTGGAATTCCTGGGGTACCTCCTGTCAGACAAGGGATTGGCCATGGATCCCGGCAAGGTTCAGGCAGTGCTGGAATGGAAAACACCCAAAACCAAGAAGGATGTGCAGAGGTTCCTAGGGTTTGGAAACTTTTATCGTAAGTTCATCCGAAACTTCGCCCACCTGACGGCGCCCATTACGGACTGTCTCAGCAGTAAAAAGAAGTTTGTTTGGACTGCGGAGGCGGAGCGAGCGTTTGAGGAACTGAAAAGGGCCTTCGCCTCTGAAGGACAACTTCTGCATGTGGATTTACAAAAAAAGCTGAGGGTCGAAACAGACGCATCTGACAGAGCCATAGGGGCGGTGCTTCTTCTTCTGCAGCCAGGGAAGGAGGAGTCAGAGTGGCGACCGTGTGCCTTCTTTTCGCGAAAGTTGAACAAATCCGAGAGGAACTACACGGTGTACGACCGGGAACTTCTTGCCATTCATGAGGCTTTCCGGAGATGGAGGCACCTGCTAATTGGTGCACAACATAAGGTGCAAGTCTGCACGGACCATAAGAATCTAGAGTATTGGAGAACTGCGCGAGGGCTCAACCAACGGCAGTTGAGATGGGCCCAGGAGTTCTCCAAATTTAACTTTGAGATTTGTTACGTGCCAGGCCCAGAGAACGTTAGGGCGGACGCTCTCTCACGCAAACCTGAATATTTGGAGGGGGAGGGAGCACCCGAAGAGACCCATGTCATTCCAGAGGACCGCTGGGTGTGTGGGGCGGCATTGGTGGGGCAAAGGGAATTGGTAGAGGGAACGGTGCATGATGAATACGCCCAGGACAAACTCAGGGGTCTCAGGAGGGAGGGAGACAAACCCGGGGGTTTTGAGGAGAGAAACGGGGCATTGTACTACAAGGGAGCGTTATATATACCTGAAGGTGAATTGAGGGAGAAGGTACTCAAGCAACTGCACGATAGCCCAACAGCAGGGCATTTTGGGCAACACAAAACCATGTGGCTGGTTACCAGGGAATTTTGGTGGCCCAAGGTCAGGGAAGATGTGCGGGAGTATGTGAGAGGGTGTGACCAATGCCAACGAGCCAAGGGGGAGAGGTGGGCACCGGCAGGTTTATTAGAACCACTACCCACACCTGAAAGACCATGGGAAACAGTGGCAATAGATTTCATGACTGATCTGCCGAGGTCCAGAGGGAAAACAGCCATAATGGTTGTGGTAGACCTGTTAACCAAAATGGCCCACTTTATAGCCTGCTCACATGCGGTCACAGCAGAAGAAACCGCTAAATTGTTTGTAGAAAATGTGTTTAGGTTGCATGGCGCCCCCTTGAGGGTGGTTTCAGACTGAGGGAAACAATTTACTTCCAGGTTCTGGAGGAAGCTCATGAGCTTATTGCATGTAGAGGTTAATTTCTCAACTGCCCGGCATCCAGAAACCAACGGGCAGGCGGAAAGAGCTAATGGTGTCCTCCAGCAATATTTGAGGTGTTATGTGAATGACAGAGAGAATGATTGGGTGGAGAAGCTGGCGTTGGCAGAATTTGCCTACAACAATGCAGAGAACGTGTCCACAGGGATGAGCCCCTTTTTGGCTAATCATGGGTGCCATCCCCGAGCCTTCCCAGGGGGGGAAGGGGAGAACTGGAGCGTTCCAGCTGCAGAACAGTTTGTGGAAGAAATGGAAGCGATCCATCGCCAGCTCCAACTTAACTTAAACAGGGCTAAGGAGGAATATAAGAGGCAGGCAGACAAAAACAGAAGGGAAGGTGAAAGCATTAGGGTGGGGGACCAGGTGTGGCTGTCTACCCAAGGGTTACCATTCAAAGGGGGTTGTAAGAAGTTAAGACCCAAAAGGCTGGGCCCATTTGAAGTCACGCAGCAGGTCAACCCAGTGGCTTTCAGACTCCGGTTACCGAACCACATGAAGCTGCACCCAGTTTTCCACAGGTCGTTGCTGTCACCGTATAAAGGGGACGGAGAAGGGAGGGTCAATAGGGGACCAGCAATGGAGGAGAAGGAACACAGCTACCATGTAGCGGAGATTCTCGATTCCAGGTGGAAGGGAGATCAAGTAGAGTATTTGGTGATGTGGGAAGGGGAGCCGGAGTCGGAAAACACCTGGGTCATGGCAGAGGAGGTAGATGACGAGGTTTTAATAGAAACTTTTCATCAGAGATTCCCACGTAAACCTCAGCCAGTGGCGAGGTTCCGGAGGGAATACTTTGCCACCACCGACGAAGAAGAAGAGTTGGAGGGGTTCGTTGATTCCGAGGAGGAGGAGGATTCAGCGAGCCGGAACGAAGACCGATGGAGAGAAATGTTCGAGACGTCTGAAGATGAAGAGGATTCTTTTCGGGATTTTAACTCCTCACCGCCCAGAGGAGAGAGTATGGGCGGGGGGGAAGGGGGCCCTGGAGGGGAGGTGGATGTCAGGGAACTGACATCGGAGGAAGGGGAGGTGGAAGTACTCACAGAGGCTGGGAGGGAGTCAGCAGCTAAAGCAGGGACCAGCAGGGGGAGAGAGGGTACTCTGGAGGAGGATCTCATGAATGCTGAGAGAGACGCAGCAGCCAAAGCAGGAACTAGCAGGGAAGAGGGAGGGATGAGGGACACGTCCAGCGAGAACAGCGGGGAGGTGTCAGAAGCTCCCATAGGGAGACCCATGCTTCGCCGGAAGCTGCCACGTCGTGAGTCCAGGAGACGCGTTTCCGTTAAGGAGCTTCTATGCTGGAAGCGCTTCCGCAGACAGCCACTGTCAGACTCTACGAGTGATTAGAGCAGACATGTTTGAGGAGCTCTGTCACACACAGAGGTTTGTGGAGCCGCACAAACTCTGAGGGAGCACGATTTTACGCACAAGCAGCTAATCATCCCATCACACATATATCATTGCATTCATAGATAACATTGCTCTTTCCATCATTAATCACAGAACTGTCGTTCTTAAGTCCCTCTGAGAAGTTTCACCCACAATATAAAAACAGCTCTATTTCTCTATTTCTCCTCCCAGACTTAAGTCCTCCGACAGAACTTCCCAATATGGCGACGGTTTTTTTAACTGCGTCATTCCAAAGCCCTTATACATTCCATGCTCTTCTTAAAACATGCTTTGGTTAGAAAGTTTATCTCCACACAGACATAAATCCACAGCTTAAGTCCTTCAAACGACATTTCTGACTTGTGGGGGGGGGGGGATTCTTGTTTAATCACATAGAGGAAAGAAAGGAAAGTTTTTCCCCTTCCCCCATCCAGTCCTTTTGCCATACCGAGTCTTGGTATGTCTTCATCTGGTTAATTCTTGTTCTTCCGACTCGTCTCGTTTATCAGAGATCTCTTCTGTTAGCAGTCTTTACTCCCCCTCCTTTTGAAGTTCTTGCAGCTAGAGGCACGGATCAGAGGCAGCGTCCAGGAGCGCCGATATCCACAGAAGGGCATTCTGCCTAGTGCCCCCATCCCCTCAAATTCGGGGGTGGTATAGGGCACAGCAGGCAAGGGCAGCCCCCCCCCACAATCCTGGGGGGGGGGTAGGGAGGCTATTACTCCCATCACAGCCTCCAAATTACCTCGTGTGGGTCGGAGAGATGTTATTGTCAGCCATCTTCTGATGTGCCCCTAGTGGCCAAGATATGTTTCAAAAGGATTTCAATACAGCAAAGATGGTTTCCAACTTTCCAAAATAGGAAAGGCTTCATTTCCTATAGTGGCTCATAATGTGACTTTTACCATCACTAAAGCTTCTCAGCTTTAGTGCAACCAATTTTCTGCAGTAGATCTTTAATGTTTTGCAAATATGAGTTAGGCTGTGTACACACCAAACATTTGAAGCACATTTAAAGCATATGGCTTCCCCAAAGAATCAGGGAGAGACTGTTGTTTAAGGGTCCTTGGGGTTGTAGCTCTAAGAGAAATAAAATACAGTCCCAGGGGTCTTTGGGGAAAGCCATGCGCTTTATATGTGTGGTGTGTATGCAGCCCTGCAATGAAATCTTGAAGTTTGCCATACTCCTGTTCATGATTCTAGCCAGTCAAGCCTCCTTCCCTTTACAGGCAACTTCTGAAATGAAGAACTAACTTCTTGGCAATAAAATGACAACTTTGAATGCACGATAGGGCCAATGACATCCCCTGCGGCTTTCAGCTTCTCCACTGGCTTGTCTGCCACAACCCCTGCTTGGGCAGTTCCATCTGAAACCAATGCCTTGAACAGGAACATGTGTGCAGTGTCATTGTCACATGATGCCACAACCCAAGCAGCACAGTCTTTAGCATATGCGCCGCCGGGGTGTAAAGATCCGCCCAGCGCCCCCAAATTTAGTTTAGCTCCCAAACTAACTTTTATTATGCTTATGTCAGACACCACGCTTACGCCTTATCTCTTGTTTATGAAAGAAGGGAGGAAAAAGAAAGAAACTTTTTTATTTGCTCAACCACCACACTTAAACTTTTAAGTATTGTTTAGGCACCTACTTAGGAGAAACATCAGTCGTGTCAAAGGTGCTGCTGACCCTGCTGCCACATAGCAGCGCAGCTCAATGCAATGCGTAACATGATATTTTGATGTAAAAGTTCCTTTCGTGTGCACAGTGCTGTTGTGAATGACACGTGTCGCCGCTGGCGCACAGCGTCTTTGCTAAATGAGCACACAAAGTCAAAAGTCCTTTAGTGAAACAGTAACAGTACATTTCGGTAATACCTAGGTATATATGTATTTTGTTTTTCTAGCTCGATCAAAATTATTTATTATTTCATAACAGGTAGATAGTTAGCTTAGGCAGCTTCAGCAGTGAGCGCCTGGCGCCCCCCAGAATTTGGCACCTGGGTGCCCTCACCCCTTGCACCCCTGGGTAAAGATGGCCATGAACCCAAGACAGTGGGCGTTCCTAGGCAAACCTTTGCCATCTTGGGGTGGGGTTGTGCCGCATGCTGACACATTCACGTTCCGCAACCTATTTTAACAAAATGTATATACTGCTTGGCTGTATTAAAAGCCTCTAGCCACTTTACAAGAAATGTTTTCAGTAAAAACAGTTGCAAACGTTTAAAAATAATTAAAAGTAAAAGAAGAGAAAGCTTTCTTCTTTTTCTTTCAAGCTTTATGTGTCTGGGTAGGCTTGCCTAAAAGTGCCAAAAAGAGTGTAGTGAAGATGCCTGCTTGATGTCAATAAAATTAAAGTGGATTTGGCAACAAAGCCATGCCCCACGCCAACTAAACGTTTTGTGATAAGGTGAGTGATGGCATGCCTTCCAAGATTTCTCCAATGAAAATAGGGACATCCCATTCCATAATGATAATTTTACTATTTATATCCCACGCATCTGACTGGGTTGCCCCAGCCACTCTGGCGGCTTCCAACATATATAAAAACATAATAAAACGTTAAACATTTTTTGAAAAACCTTCCTTAAATAGGATTGCCTTCAGACGGCTCAAGGATCAGATAATTTCATGCCCTCCAACATTTCTCCAATTAAAATAGGGACATCCTAAGGAAAAGTGGGACATTCCCGGATCAAATGAGAAATTGGGACAGCTTCACTAAATCAGGGGCATCCCTGGAAAATAGGGACACTTGGAGGGTCTGTGATGAGGAAATGCTGTGGAAAGTGTGGAAAAACACTTGATGCTCCCCCCTCCAACTTCCCCACAAGCAAATCAGAATGAATATTCAAAGAGCAGACCATCTGGTAGTGACTTCAGTCTGTGGTCCAGATTAATTTCCTAGGCATTCAGAAAATTATTCTGCTTTTCCCAGATTATTTCCAGAGTGAATTTGGGGAATCCACTCATCACTGACTGCATAATTCCATGACTCCTCTTGGAGATCAGTTGCTTTTGAACAAACCAAAGAATGCTCTCTCTCTCTCTCTCTCTCTCTCTCTCTCTCTCTCTCTCTCTCTGTTTTAGAGAGGCCAAAACGGAATTAGTGATTCTGCATTTTCTAGAAACTAGTATTGCATTCTTAATATCTAAGTCTGAATGTTTAAGCAGAGGGGAGAGGTCTTTGCTTTCCAATCCACAGAGACCCTAACTAGAAAGAGTTAGAAAGGGTTTGATTAAAAATCTCTCCTTCCCTGCAGATGAAACTTAATCTATCTAGCCAATTGAAGAAGAAATGAGCAATCACTAAACAGGTCTAAGCCAACACATCTGCCTGATGTTCAAGCAATTCCACAGATCCCTCCAATCTAATTCATTTTCTAGATTAGCAGGGAAAATCCATCACAAATATTATTTATGGGCTTGCAATAAATAACTCTTTGCAGAAGTTGCAATGTGTTCTTGTGAATTTCAGCAGGACTTTCAGCAAGTTGGAAAGGTCAGGTCATTCTGCGATACTAGCTCTATAGTGTTGGAGCCTTTCCCTCATCTGTTTCAAATTAAGGGTAATATTTGGTGTAACAGTGCTCTCAATGGGGGAGCTGTGCAGCAGGCCTGGGAGAGAGCCCCTGCACATTCCTCTTGGGGCTCTGGCACAGGCTCGGGTGGGGAGGGGAAGGGAAGGGGACACAGGGCTCTGTAAACAAAGGTTGAATGGCATTTTTATTGGAGAAGCTATTCATTTTGCCTCTCTCTTCCCACTCTCCCTCTTTCATGTGCAACTAGGTTTCATCGTTTGGGGTTGAGTCTGTTGGAGGCTCTGCAAAGTGTAGATTCAGAGAGCCAGGAGCCAGGAAAATATGGATCCTGGGTTTATTTTAATGGCTGTCCATGAAGCAGAATGAAGTGGCAGAATTGTGGACTGCACCACCTACAGAGGTGGGAGGGTGAGCAATATTTGATAATGCTTCCCCACTTTAGAAAGCAACAAACAAAAACATCTTGCTGGACTCATTTTCTACATGCATGGCTTGTGTCTGTGAGCATTAAAAAAAAAAAAGCCATCCTCCCCCCCCCAGCTTGCAGTAGTCCAGTCCAGAATTTTACCACCTTGCCAGGTGACTTCATTTTGGCTGCTTCAACACTAAACTTAAACCCTATTATTTTCATAGTCGTGTTTCCCCCCAAGTAATCCTGGGAACTATAGTTCTTCAAAAGTGCTGAGGGTTGTTCATAGAATCATAGAATCATAGAGTTGGAAGAGACCACAAGGGCCATCAAGTCCAACCCCCTGCCAAGCAGGAAACACCATCAGAGCACTCCTCTCATTTTTTTTGCCCAAGTGCAATACTTTACATTTCTCCCTGTTAAAATTCATCTTGTTTGTTTTTGCCCAGTTCTCTAATCTGTCAAGGTCGTTTTGAAGTGTGATCCTGTCCTCTGGGGTGTTAGCCACCCCTCCCAGTTTGGTGTCATCTGCAAATTTGATCAGGATGCCCTTGAGTCCATCATCCAAGTCGTTGATAAAGATGTTGAATAAGACCGGGCCCAAGACAGAACCCTGTGGCACCCCACTAGTCACTCTTCTCCAGGATGAAGAGGAACCATTGATGAGCACCCTTTGGGTTCGGTCAGTCAGCCAGTTACAAATCCACTGAGTGGTAGCATAGTCAAGACCACATTTTACCAGCTTCTTTACAAGAATATCATGGGGCACCTTGTCAAATGCCTTGCTGAAATCAAGGTAGGCTACATCCACTGCGTTCCCTTCATCTACCAGGCTTGTAATTCTGTCAAAAAACGAGATCAGGTTAGTCTGACATGACTTATTTTTCAGAAATCCATGCTGACTATTGGTGATCACAGCATTCCTTTCTAGGTGCTCACAGACTGTTTGCTTAATGATCTGCTCCAGAATCTTCCCTGCTATTGATGTCAGACTGACTGGGCGGTAATTATTTGGGTCCTCTCTTTTCCCCTTTTTGAAAATAGGGACAACATTTGCCCTCCTCCAGTCTGCCGGGACTTCGCCTGTTCTCCAGGAATTCTCAAAGATGACTGCCAGTGGTTCTGAGATCACATCTGCCAGTTCTTTTAATACTCTTGGATGCAGTTCATCTGGCCCTGGAGACTTGAATACATCTAAACTAGCCAAGTATTCTTGTACTATCTCCTTAGTTATTCTGGGCTGTGTTTCCTCTGCTGAATCATTTGCTCCAAATTCTTCAGGTCGGGCATTGTTTTCTTTATCGGAGAAGACTGAGGCAAAGAAGGCATTGAGGAGTTCAGCCCTTTCTGTGTCCCCATCTTCTCCTCTGAGTGACCCCACTGTTTCTTTGTTCTTCCTTTTGCTGCGAACATACCCATAAAAGCCTTTTTTGTTGCTTTTAACCTCTCTAGCAAGCCTGAGTTCATTCTGTGCTTTAGCTTTTCTGACTTTGTGTCTACATGTGCTGGCTATTTGTTTGAATTCCTCTTTGGTGGTTTCCCCCCTTTTCCATTTTTTGTACACATCCTTTTTTTAATCTTAACTCAGTTAAAAGTTCTTTAGATAGCCACCCTGGCTTCTTTAGGCACCTTCCATGTTTCTGTCTCATTGGTATTGCCTGAAGTTGTGCTTTTACTATCTCCCTCTTAACAAACTCCCAGCCATCATGAACTCCCTTTCCTTTTAGTATTACTGTCCATGGGATCTCACCCAGCACTTCCCTAAGTTTTATGAAGTCGGCTTTCTTAAAGTCAAGAAATTGAGTCCTAGTATGCTTGGCTGCTCTTTTCCACTGTATAGTAAACTTCAGAAGAGCATGATCACTCGCGCCTAATGATCCTTCCACTTCTACCCCACTAACCAGGTCATCAACATTGGTTAGGACCAGATCTAAAATGGCTGTTCCTCTTGTTGCTTCTCCCACTTTCTGGACAATGAAGTTGTCTGCAAGGCCAGTGAGGAATCTGTTTGACCTTATGCTCTTGGCTGAGTTTGACATCCAACAAATATCCGGGTAATTGAAGTCCCCCATTACTACTATCTCCCTTCCTTTTGCATGCTTGGCCATGTGTTCCAGGAAGGCATCATCTATGTCCTCCGTTTGGCTTGGGGATCTATAGTAAAATCCCACAATGAGGTCTCTGTTATTCTTCTCTCCCTTAATTTTGACCCAAATGCTCTCACTTTGGCTTTGAGGTTCTAAATCTTGGATCTCTTCACAGGTATACACATCCCTGACATATAACGCCACTCCTCCTCCTTTCACAATGAGGTCTCACCTATCTGCCAATCACCCATTCCCACCACCCTTCTGAGTAATACCCCTCCCCACCTTCTCACTATATAGAAGGATCTGGCAACTTCTGTTTCAGTGTATCTGAAGAAGTGTGCATGCACACGAAAGCTCATACCAAGAACTAACTTAGTTGGTCTTTAAGGTGCTACTGGAAGGAATTTTTTTATTTTGAATGAGGTCACTCTTATTCTCTCCTCCTTTGTTAGAAGGCCTCATTCCCTTCACAGAGCTGCAGTTTCTCTCTTCACAGGGGATGCTGGTGAGGGGACTAGGGGTCTCCAAACAACTTTTAGCACTCTTCACAAACTGCAGTTCCCAGGATTCCTTGAAAGAAGCCATGACTCGGAAAGTGGCACAAGAGTGCTGCGCACGTATGGTGCAGACATGACCCGTGTGTTTGTGTGGACATAGGCATGTCTGGAGGCTGCCATGCTCATTTCCCACAATGCCCCTGATGTGGTGCACCTCCAAGGCATCAAGGGAAATTAAAATGGCAGCTGCCAAGTCCCCACTAGTGGCCCCCATTTACACTGAAGTTTCCCACAATGCCCCAGAGCAACGTATATGAGGGACATTGTGGGAAATAAAAATGGCAGCTCTGACTCAGCTGCAGCAGGGCCCAGGGCATAGTATCACAGAACTGTAGAGTTGGAGGGGATCCAGAGGCTCATCTAGTCCAACCCCCTGCAATGCAGGAATCTCAGCCGAAGCCTCCATGACAGATGGCCATCCAGCCTCTACTTAAAAACCTCTAAAGAAGGAGAGTCCATCACCTCCCGAGGGAGACTGTTCCACAGTCAAACAGCATGTGTGTGCTCTGGACCAAGATGTCATGGGCCACATGCCCAGGAGCCCCAACCAGCATGGCCAATAGTCAAAGACAATGGGAGCCATAGCTCTCAACATCTAGAGGGCACCAGGTTGTCCTCCCCTGTTCTAGACGTTGCCTGCAGATAGCGCATGCCGATGAACAGCCCCTGCCCTGGACTGAATTTCTGCAGAGGGCACTTCAAGGTCTAACTGGGGATGGAGAGTTCCCTTCCTGCCATCTCACTTGGGATTCTGCTTCTGTCTTATGAACAACAGCCGGTGTGCTCTGTAGACCCAGCCAATGCTCAGATTTTGAATGCATGTCCACAGAAGCCAACTTTCCCAGCTGTGTTCTATATCAGTGCTCAGTGCAGGAGCAGAGCAGAAAAGCTGAGTGGCGGGGGCTGGGGGGGAAGGACCTCCCGGTAGGCTTAACAAGAGCCTCTTCATAATGTTCCATAGCCTGGCTGAGATTCAGGACCTCACAGAGGGTTTTGGGAAGGTGGTGCAGGCAGAGCTGGAAATGGATCTTCTTTTCTCCAAGCAAACAAACAAAACATTTATCACAGATGGAGAGAGAGGGAGGGGCTCCAGCTAACTAGCACAAACAAACCTTGGTGAGACAGGTGGATTCCCTGGTGACCTGCTGGAATGCGGAGTTAACCAGGGCTATTGACTGTGTGGCTCCGAAGTGCCCTCTCCAATTACATGGAGCCCAGACAGCCCCGTGGTTTCCCTTGGAGCTGAGGGCGATGAAACAATTGCTGAGACAGCTAGAGTGCCGGTGGTGGAAAACTCATTCTGAATTGGACCGGACACTGGTTAGAGCTCAATGTCGAGCCTACCAAGTGGTGATAGTGACGACAAAAAGGATGTTCTTTGCCACCTCTATTGCATCTGCAGAAAACAGCAGCAGGAGACTCTTTCAGGTGGTTCGCAATCTATCAGAACCACTTTCGTCACTGGGGCCTGGTAGGGACCCCAAGATCTACTGCAATGATTTTGCAAAGTATTTTTTCAGATAAAGTCGCTCCGATTCGGAAGGAGGTAGACTCCACTGTGGGAGCAGGGCCAGGGCGGGAGAGTGCTGGACTCCTGTCTAGTTGTGCTATATGGGATCAATTCCAATCTGTTATCTCCGAGGATGTGGACAGGCTGCTTGGATGAATGAAACCAGCCATCTGTCTCCTTGATCCATGTCCATCCTGGCTGATAAAAGCGAGCCGGGAGGGGCTGGGCGATGGGCTCTGCAGGGTGGTGAATGCTTCCCTCTGCGAGGGAGCTTTTCCAGACCTGCTGAAAGAAGTGGTCATTAAACCGCTTCTTAAAAAAACATCTTTAGACCTGGCCAATTTGGCCAACTATCGCCCAGTCTCAAATCTTCTATTCTTGGGCAAGGTGATTGAGTGGGTGGTTGCTGAACAACTCCAAGCACACCTGGAAGATGTGGACCATTTGGATCCTTTCCAACTGGGATTCAGGCCTCCTCATGGGACTGAAACTGCTTTGGTCGCACTGGTCGATGATCTCCAGCGGGCTAGGGACAAAGGTGAGAGCTGTTTCCTAGTTCTGCTGGATATCTCAGCGGCCTTTGATCCGATTGATCATGACATCCTTCTGGACTGTCTAAATGGGCTAGGAGCTGGGGGCACTGTTATACAGTCATTCTGCTCTTTTCTCCTGGGCTGTGTCCAGAAAGTGCTGTTGGGGGATGAGTGTTCAGACCCCTGGGCTCTCACTTGTGGGGTGCCTTAGGGTTCCGTCCTCTGCCCCATGCTTTTTAACAGCTATATGAAGCCGCTGGGAGAGATCACCAGGGGGGTTAGGGCTGGGTGTTCATCAGTATGCAGATGATACTCAGCTCTATCTCTCTTTTAAATCAGAACCAGTGAAGGTGGTGAAGGTCCTGTGTGAGTGTCTGGAGGCAGTTGGAGGATGGATGGCAGCTAACAGATTGATGTTGAATCCTGACAAGACAGAAGTACTGTTTTGGGGGGGACAGGGGGCGGGCGGGTGTGGAGACTCCCTGGTCCTGAATGGGGTAACTGTGCCTCTGAAGGACCAGGTGCATAGCTTGGGAGTCATTTTGGACTCACAGCTGTCCTTGGAGGTGCAGGTCAATTCTGTGTCCAGGGCAGCTGTCTACCAGCTCCATCTGGTATGGAGGCTGACCCTACCTGCCCGCAGACTATCTTGCCAGAGTGGTGCATGCTCTGGTTATCTCCCGCTTGGACTACTGCAATGTGCTCTACATTGGGCTACCTTTGAAGGTGACTCAGAAATCACAATTAATCCAGAATGCGGCAGCAAGACTGGTGACCGGGAGTAGCCACCAGGACCATATAACACCCGTCCTGAGGGACCTGCATTGGCTCCCAGTACATTGGCTCTGAGCACGAGTCAAAGTGTTGGTGCTGACCTTTAAAGCCCTAAACGGCCTCGGCCCAGTATACCTGAAGGAGCGTCTCCATCCCCATTGTTCAGCCTGGACAATGAGGTCCAGTACTGAGGGCCTTCTGGTGGTTCCCTCACTGAGAGAAGTGAGGTTGCAGGGAACCAGGCAGAGGACCTTCTCGGTAGTGGCCCCTGCCCTGTGGAACGCCATCCCATCAGATGTCAAGGAAATAAGCAACTATCCTACTTTTAAAAGACATCTGAAGAAGAAGAGTTTGACCATATGAAGAGGTTAAAGAATATGTAAATGATTGGTTGCACTATCACCAAGTCAATGAAATATATAAAGAGGATTTAAAGGGAAAAGGATTTGATGATAAAAAAATCTAAATTTGAAATAGATATATTAAACAATGAATGTAAAACAATGTCTAAAATGTATAAAATACTGTTGGAATGGCATTTGAAAGATGAGGAAATGAAATCGGTAATGATACATTGGGCAAAAGACTTTGGAAATATTATACAGCTTGAAGAATGGGAAAGGTTGTGGAATGAAAGGATAAAATTTACAGCCTGTAATGCTTTGAAAGAGAATATGATGAAAATGATGTATAGATGGTATATTACACCAGTGAAATTAGGTAAAACCTATAAGACAAATAATAAATGTTGGAAAAGAAAAGAAAAAGAAGGAACATTTTATCATATGTGGTGGGAATGTAAAAAAGTAAAGAACTTCTGGGAAATGATATATAATGAGATGAAAAAGATGTTGAAATATACATTTTTTAAAAAACCAGAAGCATTTTTACCGTACTTGGTATTATAGGTCAGGACATTAATAGGCAAGATGTTAAATTGTTTTTATATGCAACAACTGCGGCAAGAGTATTGTTAGCCCAGAAATGGAAACAAGAAAAAATTCTGACGAAAGAAGAATGGCAGACGAAATTAATGGACTATGCAGAATTGGACAAAAGGACAGGAAGGATTCGAAACCTGCAGGACCAGAGATTTACAGAAGATTGGAAGAAGTATATGAATTATTTGAAGAGCAACTGTAATCAACAAATTATGCTAGTAGGATTACAAGAAGTTTTGTAAGGAGAAATATATGAAGTGTTACAAAGTAGAAAAAGATAGAGATATTGGTTATGAGTTTGAAATGTAAGAGATAGAGATATTGGTTATGAGTTTGAAATGAAGATAAGAAATGCATACTGAGAGATTAGATTGGAAAATTTTCAGACAGGATTGATGGAAGTCAAAAAATTGAACAAGATGAAAAAGTATGTTTAATTACTGTTGAAAATTATATGTTAAAAAAACTAATAAACATTTATATTAAAGAAAAATGAAGAAGAAGAGTTTGGATTTGATATCCCTCTTTATCACTACCCGAAGGAGTCTCAAAGCGGCTCACATTCTCCTTTCCCTTCCTCCCCCACAACAAACACTCTGCGAGGTGAGTGGGGCTGAGAGACTTCAAAGAAGTGTGACTGGCCCAAGGTCACCCAGACTAGAGTCCACCGCTCTCAACCACTACACGACACTGGCTCTGAAGGCAGTCCTGTTTAGGGAAGTTTTAAATGTTTACTGCTGTACTGTGTTTTTAAAATTTTTAATACTGTGGGATTTAAAGTACATGGGTCTCTCTGTGCACTCGTTTTCTTGCTTCTTTCTTGAGAATAAGGAGATAAAAATATCAAGAGATCTGAACTGGGGACATCTGACTCAGGTCTTAGCCAGTGTGCTATGCCAGTTCACACTTAGCATTTGAGTGCATTTGGGTACATACAACTAAATATATTTAAAACTATGAAATTCATGGACACAGCGCCACCATTTGTGAAACATAATGTACAAGAATCTATTTGTGGAGGACTTGAGACTACAATGTCCATGATGCAGTGCAACTGTAAGGAAAATACATATATAGTCCCATATATTTTTGAAGGAAGGAGAATCAGCCGGACTACAATAGCTTAGGTTCAGAAAAGAGATCTGTAAATCTAGCGTGTCTTGTGGGATTAGCACACATTTACATGAAACTGTGCCAAGCTTGTTCAATATTACTTGCCACCCAGTTAAAAATGATGTGTTTCACTTCAGCATGAACAAGCCTGGGAGTTGTAGCTCAAGCCTCTGGGGGGCATCAGTTTGGGAAAGACTGAGTTTAAACCATGATGCATCCTTTGAATCTGCTGCTCCACACAGCAACCCTCATTGGGGCAGCTCATCTTCTGCTCTGATAAGCCTTGAGGAGAGGTCACTTAGGGCATCTATGTAAGCCTCAAAAGCACTGTCAACTTTGAAAATGCCAGCAGGGGAAGAAAAATCATTTACATCTAAGTTGTTTGAATGCAGGAACCCAGCCCAGTGGCACTGAAGAAACAATATGGTTATGAGTTTGGGCTGGGTGGAAGTAGGCTGTCTGTGAGACCCTTCTAACCCCTGGATCCAGCAAGTGTTAAAATATAAGCCAGACAGTATATTCCCCCCAGGGATACTCAAGGGTGTGCAGTACCGGCACCTTTTGTTGTTGTTGTTAAAAAGTGTGGCACTTACTGTAACAACTTCACTGTGAGTACCGGCACCTATTTTTCTAGAAAAAAAGCACTGAAGCCAGGCTTGTTTCCTGTGTTGAGGTGATGGGCCATTAAGGGAAGCAAAGGAAAGGGGCAAATGGGTGGGGTGGAGCCCCTCCTCCAGCTTGTCTTGGTTAGTGAACTGGACGCCCAGCTAGGGACATGGAGTGCCTGTCTCCTCTTTTTACCTGCCAGGCAGGTGTGTACTTTTCCTTCTCATATAAACTCTGGTTAATATGCATCAAAACAAGTGAAGGAAAAACACCAGAGCCCGGAACAGCCAAGAGCTCAGGCTTACTTTGTGCTCATGTTGAGCCCCTGAACATGTCAGGGTCAGAACCCAACCCTGGAACAATTGATGTCTCTGAGAGCAGGAACAACACAACCCCCTTCCTCTGCAGGGACCCTTGGAGCAACTGGGGCAGAGCCCATTGCACCCCCCCCTCGTGAGGATGTCTAAGCATTTTTATTTTTTAAAGTGCTGTTGTAGTAAGGGTGGATAGATAAGTATTTTTACTTGTTCTCAAAATGTACTCATTCTTAAAATGTACATCCTTTTAAAAAAAATCAAGTGTACATATGATTGTAATAAACTCATTTCAACAATGTTGAATGTGATAGCTTATGATTGTATTATTGCCCACTAAAGAAGCAGAGGCAGAAATTTGTTGAAAGCTGGTAGGTGGCGGCATTCATCATGTGCTGACGTCTTGTGGCTCCCCTCCAAAAAGACAGACTAAAAATACTTCCAGGAGGGTGTGCTGCTGTGATTATAAAATGGTTTCTGAATCCAGTGGCCCTCTTAACATCATTTTTCTTGAACTGGTATATCCCCCCCCCAAAAAAAAAAACCCCGCTGTGCCTATTCTGAAAAATGGGAAGATTGACTGATATCTCTTAATTCCTTTTAGGCTGCAATCCTATAAGCCAGTGGGTCTTACACTTTCTTCTCTGGGGCCTGGGCCACACTTTCAGAATAAAAATTTGCTCACACCACATCAATTTTTTTTCCTTGATAAGAAATACATTGGAAAACAAAAAGAAACAACTCATAGCTGTTCTTTATTTATGACACAGAGCACAATTACTTTATAATACGATCATGGGACATGCAGAAAGTATAATGCAATGAAGATACATAAGAGCATGCATCATTCCCAAAATATAATTATAAATGAGTCTCTTACATATGGAACCATAGAGCTGGAAGGGACCCATGGGATCATCTACCCCAACCGCCTGCAATGCAGGCATATGCAGCTGACCCATATGGGGATCAAAGCGGCAGCCTTGGCGTTCTCAGCGCCACACTCTAGTCTCGGGGTCCAGGAGGTGGCCCCGAAGTCTGGCTCTTCGCAACTACCAGCTAACTAGGTTTCCTTGCTTTATTGGGGAGGCCACGCTGTGACCCTGGTAAAAGGCAAAAGCAGCGCTTGCTCTCTTGCAGACCTGCAGAGTAAGACTGCATCCCTAAACACATCGAGGACTCCAAGAGGGGCCACGCACAAAGGGGTCCGGAGTGGGGTGTCTTATCCAGAAAACCCGATGTTCTCTTGAACACCGCGGAACGTAGGCTGCAATCCTAACCCCACTTACCTTGGAGCAAGCCCCCTTGAATTCAACAGGAGGACTTACTTCTGAGTAGACGTGGCTAGGCTTGCGCTGTTAATTAACTTTGGGGTAAACCTACACAATCCCGGGATGCACAAATACACCCCCCACCTCGAGAGTACTTACTTGGAAGTAAGCCATGTGGAAAACCAGCGGGGCTTTACTTCCGTGAGAGAGCGCTTACTGAAGCCGCGTTGCGCACCTTTTGCGCCCATTACGGGGTCTGGAGGAAAATCCCGTTGGGCTGAGGCGCTGCCCATCCTTGCCAAGAAGCGCGCGCAACTTCCAGCTGCGATTCTGTGCGAAACCCCACCAAGTGAAACGAAACCCCTTTCGAGACCGTGCCCAGGTTGGCGCTAGCCGGCTGCCAGGAAAGGCGCCCGAGACCCGCGCCCGCGCCTTCCTCCGGGCTCTCCTTCCCCGCCGCGCGGAGAGGGGAGGCGACCCGCGCAGCCTGGAAACCAGCCCCGGCCCGCGACGCCATTGGCCAAGGCAGCCCCTGAGCGACAGCTGGAGGAGGGCGGGAGGGGGCAGAGGAAAGGGGAGGGGCGCAGGCCGGCACTGATTGGCTGCGGGGGGAAAGGGGCTCCGCAACTCCCGGCAAGAAAGTGCTCTTCGGTGGTCCCCTCGGGTCCCGCTGCTGACTGAGATCGGGAAGGGGTCCGCGCAGCAGAGAAGCGTCCCGACCCCGTGGAGCAAGCGGGGGAAGAGCTGCGCAGCAGCCGCAGCCGGGGCAGGAGCTGATGGGGGTCTCGCCCGGGGGAGGGAGTCGCGACCACCTTCGGGCTCCCCCCGTCCTTATGTGCCAACCTCCAGAGCTCGGGGCAAAGAGCAGGCGGCTGATGCCCCGCCGCTCGCAAGGCGCGGGCTTCCTTGCCAGAATGGGCGCAGGCTGGTGCTCCAGAGGCCCCTCGCGGAAGGGGCCCCGGGTGCTGATCCTGGTGGCCTTTGGGCTTCTTCTCCTGCCCGGCCTGGCCAAGGGCAACGAGTATGACTACGTCAGCTTCCAGTCCGACATCAGTGCCTACCAGAGCGGGCGCTTCTACACCAAGCCCCCTCAGTGCGTGGCCATCCCGGCTGACCTCCGCCTGTGCCACAGCGTGGGCTACGACAAGATGGTCTTGCCCAACCTCCTGGACCACGAGACCATGGCGGAGGTGAAGCAGCAAGCCAGCAGCTGGGTGCCTCTGCTCAACAAGAACTGCCACATGGGCACCCAGGTCTTCCTCTGCTCCCTCTTTGCCCCGGTCTGCCTGGACAGGCCCATTTACCCCTGCCGCTGGCTCTGCGAGGCCGTCCGCGACTCCTGTGAGCCCGTCATGCAGTTCTTTGGCTTCTACTGGCCCGAGATGCTCAAGTGTGACCAGTTCCCGCAGGATGACGTGTGCATTGCTATGACCGCCCCAAATGCCACGGAGGCGTCCAAACCTCAAGGTAAGGGTCTGCCATGAGTAGCACCCTTCTCTTTTGGTGGTAAGTTGGGAGAGGTGCCTATGACCACCTTAGGGTCAAGCCAGTCTGTGATGGCCCTGCTGTGAAGCCAGGTGAGATGGTTGCTTCAGGTGGCAGATTAGGGATGGCGGGGTGGTGACACAGGCACTTCTTGCCCGCCTGGGGCATGTTCTCTTGGGAAGGTCTTGTGGATGTTCAGGGAGAGGGTCCTTAGCTTCCACACAGAAGGTCCCAGCCTAATCCCCCTCCTTTTTCTGTTAAGGATCTCTGGTAGTTGGGCTGAGAAAGAACCCTTTATGGTGGAAAGCTTCTTCCAGTTGGAGCAGATCTGGGGCTGGCAATGGGCTGCCCTGAAGATGTTGTTGGACACCAGTTCCCATAATCCTTGATCCTGTGGAGCATCATGTTGGCCCCCCCGGAACAGACGATCCTGGGATAGAGGAACCTGTAGAAGGCAGGCTCCTGTGTGACGTTAAGGAGGACATAAGAGGGAAGGGCTCCAGCTCCACGGCAGAGGCACCTGCCTTGTAGGCATAGGATCCCAGGTTCAATCCCTGGCATCTAGGTTGGGGTGGGAAAGATCCTGGAGAGCAGCTGCCAATCATGGGAGAAAATTAAAATACATGGATCAGTTGTTTA
The DNA here is from genome assembly GCF_965112155.1 of Podarcis liolepis. NCBI lineage: Eukaryota > Metazoa > Chordata > Lepidosauria > Squamata > Lacertidae > Podarcis > Podarcis liolepis. The sequence goes on along the minus strand of NC_139561.1, from coordinate 925,052 downwards.
ACATGGTATAATGTGGCTTGCTAAGAGCTGTGGGGGATCAAATCCAAGATTCATGTAGACCAGACTTTGCCAACTTGATAGGCTGCTGACTGGGACTGATGTTGGGTTGGCGAAGGCTGAGGTATCTCAACATCCCGTTTCCCACAGTGGCCAGCCAGATGCTTCTGGGAAACCCACCAATAATTGTTGCTGGTGAGAACCCTCTCCTCCCCGTTGAGCTTGCCCAATCCCCCTTCATAAAGTAAAGCCAGCAGGCCTTAGCAGGTTGGGTGGGCAGGTCTATCAAGAGCTGGTACACAGAGGAGGGCATCCTGGTCCAAATCTCATCTCTGCCATGAGGAATGTAGGGGTGTGACCCTTAAGACACACTGAAGGCAGACCCACACCATACATTTAAAGCATAGAGCTTCTCCTAGAGAACCCTGGGAACTGTAGTTTAAGGCTGCTGGGGACTGTAGCTCTGTGAGGGGGCAAACTACAGTTCTGAGGATTCTTTGTGGGAAGACATGTGCTTTAAATGTATGGTAAGTACTCAGACTTAAGCAAGCTGCTGTCTTTAATCCCTACATGTTAGGGATACTAATAATAATAATAAGAAGAAGAAGAAGCCACCATGCAGGGTTGTTGTGAAGTTTGCCAGGGTAGTGTGTTTGAAGCACCTGGAGCACTTTGGAAGTGCCAAGGAGTGCCTCGTTCTCTTGTGCAAGCCCCTTGGAAAAGGCCTTGAATGCTTCTGCTCAGGCCTCTTCCAATGCAGAGAGAGTGCAGAACTTGCAAAACCATTTGGTTTTTCCTTCTCAAGCTACCTTGATCTGGCCCTGGAGCCAGTGTGGTTGAGCCGTTTGGGGCTTTGCTGTGCGTTCTGTTTTCCCAGTGAAAAGGAACTCGCATTGAAATAAAAACAGCTGCATCAAAACCCAGCACAGTCATGTGATGGCACAGAATAGGGACGAAACATTAACTTGAGTAAGAAAATGCAAGAACAACATCTGCAAGAGGTGTGCCTCTCCAAAAAAACCTATCACAAAGGAAGGTTTTAACAGACTTCACAGGTCTGTTCTGAAACCCACCTACAGGAAGCCTAGAGAAGCTCCCTTGGGAGGTTATTCCACTGAGATGGCCCACCTTACCTCAGGTTGTGCTTGGGGAACCTCAGGCCCAGCAGTTGAGCTTGACCCTTTTGTCCTTCTCGCTGCTCCAATTCACACCTCTTTGAGTGTTTTTGGCGTCCTTGGTTCTGGCTTCACTTCACAGGGGATAGAGAGGGAGGTGGGAGTGTGTGTAGAAATGAGACTTCTGTGCAAAAGTGTCAGTCCTTGCTCAGCCCACTTTTGCCTCTGGCTTCAGCCAGCGCTGGCACGGGGTCCCTAGAAAGTTGCTCAGAAGGGAATGTGTCCCTCCAGCTGAAAAAGATTCCTTGCACCTGGATCAGATTACGGGGATGGACACAAGGCCTTTCCCAGAGCAATGGAGGGAGCAGGCTGGCTCATGAGGACATGGTCAGAGGAGATCAATGTTAGGGTGTGTGCTGAATGCAGAAGGCCTACGGTTCAGGTTCCAGTAGGCCTGGGAAGTTTGCCTCAGAACCAGTTGCTGGCGATCGCGGGGTGGGGTGGGGGGTGGGATTTGCATAGGAAATGTTTCCTTCCAATTCATTCCCCAGTTTCTTAAGCGCTTCAATAATACAATAGGAAAAAAGAAATAAGTGTGGAGACCGCATGCAATGATGACATTCACCAGCATTTTAGTGCAAATTTCTTGTAATATACAAATTTTATATGCATTTTGGCTCAATGCACACATTTCTGCAAAGCAATTTCCTCAATTCAATGTTTTGTATGTTATTTTCACTAGTAAATGCACTCTGCTCTATGCGTGCGAATTTCAAAAGGTATTTCATGTATTACTTCAGAAAGTACAAATTTGGTATATTTGCCTTTAAATGTGAGCTGAATTGAATTTATCCTCTGTCCCCACAGCTGGCCATTGGCCTTGCTGGCTGGGGCTGGTGAGAGTCCAACAACATTTGGAAGTCTTCATGACTCTCATCCCTGCTGCAGATCGTGGGCATGCATATGTCACAATAGGCATGATATTTGAGGGATATATATGTATGCCTCAAAGAAGCTGCCTGAGTACTCAGGGACATCTTTTGGGTTGATTCACAAAGCAATCCATGTGTGTGAGAGAGGGAATCTGTGCTAGCCAGCCATGTGCACCTTTCCCTTCCCACTGGACCTCTGGACAGTCAAACTGTTGTGACGGTTCTGATGTTCTCCTGGGATTGGCACAGCAGACGCTGCTCTGCCCCACCAACCTCTCTCTGCTCTCAGCCAACCTCCACCTGCCTGCCTTTGCACTTACATCCAATCCAGGGGTCACCCTGCCTGTCTTGGCTCCTGTCCCAAACTCAACAATGGTAGCTCTTCCGTGAGGCAAAGAAAGCTTCTCCAACATCCGGTTTCCTACCTGGCCAACCCAATGCCTCTGGGAAGCCTGCCATCGGGACAGGAGGGCAATGGCCGTCTCCAGGTGATGCTTCTTTGCCACTGGTATTCTAAGGCACCCTTTCTGGAGGTAAGGTGGCCATTATCACAAGGGGCCTTTTGTAGCCTGGCTATCATGAACAGCAAAATCCATGGCTTAGCAACTCTATGCTGTGTGAAGAATTGCTTCCTCTCTTGTCCATCCTAAATCTCCCCAACATTCGGCTACACTGGGTGACCAAACACACTGTATTCTAGTCTCGTGAAAAAGGCCTGCCCATTTTCTCCACCGCAGTCATAATTTGGTCCCATTTTGAAGAGCAAGGCCAAGGTGGGTTTGGAGCGCAAGGGTTCCTTGGGAGGTCCATCCTACATGGTCCGTTGTACCTCTTGGATCTCGCAGAATAGCTGGGATTTTGTGTTTCCTGGCAGCGGAAATTTATCAGCGTTGGATTGGCTTATGCTTGCAGAGTGCCCCGCCCCTCCCCAGTCCAGACATCACCCGCCTTTTGTTGCTCCTCTCCTTCTCCTCAGCTGAGCCTGGGTGCTCCTCTTCTATTCTGGCCCGAGGTGGGTGCAAACTGTGTGGAGCGGTATGACCTATACAGAGAGGGGGTGAGCTGGGAACAGTTGTGAGGGATGTGTACGGAGGCCTAGAGGGCTGTATTAAGTCCCCGGAGCTGAGATTCCCCACCGCTGTTCTAACACATTTAAAAGTACTGTAATACAGTGGTACCTCTAGATACGAACGGGATCCGTTCCGGAGCCCTGTTCGCATCTAGAGGTAAACGTATCTAGCGACGGCATGTCTGCGCACGCGCGCGTTGCTTTTCGCCGCTTCTGCGCATGCGAGTGACGTCATTTTGAGCGTCTGCGCATGCGCAAGCGGTGAAACCCGGAAGTAACGCCCTCCGTTACTTCCGGCTTGCTGCGGAGCACAACTCAAACGCGCTCAACTTGAAGCAAATTTAACCCGAGGTATGACTGTATATCAAACCCACAAAGGTGACTTGTGTTTGTGTAAGTTTCTTGGTGTTCCTCCAGAAGATCCTATATAGACATTCAAAACCATTTCCAGTTTTTCCTCTATTAACGCCTGAGAAGTGGGATTTGTCCCTGCCTCTGAAATGCTGACTTGCCTGAATTCCTTTTGCTTTAGGCACGGAGATGGCAAAGGCTGCAGACCTGCTGGATGCACTGGGTGGGAGCCGCCGATTAGTAGAGCGTTGCACATTCCTCTCCCTCGCCCTGGAGTAAGGTTTTGCTTTGAGCAGCACTGTGCTGCGCAAAGGGTCAGAGGAGGGATGCTGCTGCTGCTGCAAAGAGGTGGGAAGAAAACCTTATGAAACACAGGCTTAGCTGGGCAAGTCCAAGAACACCTCTACACTGCAGCTTTGGATTGGCTTCATATTATGCATTCACTTGTTATTACATTTATGTTTCTCCAAAGAGGTCAGGGTGCTCTACATGTTTTTTTCTGCCCACCCCATTTTATCCTCACAACAACTCTGTGAGACAGACTAGGCTGACAGATACTGGCTGGCTTAAGATCTCACAGTGAGCTTTGTGTGATTTTTGAACCTAATTTATTTCCCTTCCCCTCATTCTCCTCGCTGAAAAAAGCAGGGCCAAAAAAATCTGCCATCAGCTTGTCTTCTGCTGGCAAATCCCTTGTGTGCTGTGTGAAAAGTGATTTCTCCAGTCTGTCCTGAATCCCCCAACATTCAGCTTCAATAGATGACCCCAAGTTTTGGTACGGCGAGCAATATCCACTTCCGGCACACCTTGTATTAATAGTTACAACTGTTGCCCCCCACCCCAGTCTCCGCTGGTGGCCAGATTCCAGGGATTCCTTACCAAGGGTTTGTGTTTCCTTTTGGAAATAAGGCACAGCGGAGACTGAGGTGCCTTTATGAGATATGGTTCATTGACACATCTATACCACCTGAGCCTGCAATGGTGGAGTTCAGAGTATTAACCCCCCCCCCCGCCAAGGGTCTTGTATCTCCCACAGCCGTAGCCTTGAATTCAAACAGGCAGCAGAGATGGCTTTGCCTCTCTCCCCACTTGCTGCTTTACCTCTAGGTCACATCACTTTCAACTCTAACACTCTAAACTCAGGCTTGGTCCTCCCAACCATCTCTGAGTTGACAATTACCATTTTTTTGTTTCTCATTTCCCCCCTAGCCTTCCATTCTCTACATTTCCACGCTTGGTAATTTATTTTTATTTTTTAAGTCCTCCTGAAAATTCATCAGCATTTTATAGTGCTAATTTGTTATAATATGCTCATTTTTGTATGCAATTTTGCCTTATAGTCACATTTCCTCGAATATGATGCCTTTTTGTATGCTATTTCTACCAATTATGCCTTTCTTTTCCACCGTCTTCTGTACCCATTCCTTGGTTGGAGAAATGCATTGCAAATTTCAGATAAATTTGAATGGCTGCATTTTGCTTTTGTAAAGTGCCAGTCACATAGATTAGAATCATAGAATCATAGAGTTGGAATAGACCACAAGGGCCATGGAGTCCAACCCCCTGCCAAGCAGGAAACACCATCAGAGCACTCCTGACATATGGTTGTCAAGCCTCTGCTTAAAGACCTCCAAAGTAGGAGACTCCACCACACTCCTTGGCAGCAAATTCCACTGTCGAACAGCTCTTACTGTCAGGAAGTTCTTCCTAATGTTTAGGTGGAATCTTCTTCCTTGTAGTTTGGATCCATTGCTCCATGTCCGCTTCTCTAGAGCAGCAGAAAACAACCTTTCTCCCTCCTCTATATGACATCCTTTTATATATTTGAACATGGCTATCATATCACCCCTTAACCTCCTCTTCTCCAGGCTAAACATGCCCAGCTCCCTTAGCCGTTCCTCATAAGGCATTGTTTCCAGGCCTTTGACCATTTTGGTTGCCCTCCAAAATGTGAATTGAAACAAATTCCTCCCCCATCCCTGTCTGTAACTGTTCTTTTGTGAAGAGACTGCGAATCCTCTGTTGGGGACCATCAGCTCAGTCTTCACTTGGCTGAGGTCCATGGTAGAGAAACAAAATGGAATCTGATTTCATTTGTTGCATAGACATCTGCAGACCTACACACACAGAAGGGTTCAGGTATGGCTGCGTTCTGGGAACTTCTGTCATCCTAGCTGGAGTTTTCTTTGGATACATATTGCTCTGGAAATCTTGGAGCTCTCCTCCACATTTTTCATGGCTGACTTCAGGGCCTGTGTAGACATCTTAGGAGAAATGAGCGAAGAGGCAAGTGAAACGTGAAGGGGGGGGGGAGAGAAGAGAAAGCAATTCCATTGTAAAGATAATGACAGGGAATAACAAGACAGGTTCAGCTTTGGAGGCTCTGATTGCTGATACTGACAGTCTGTTTAGATGGGAAAGGGCTCTCTGGTTTTAGGTCTGAAGCCCATTAAGCAAAGGTCTTGGTCAGGGCTTTTGCTTCTCATAGGAACATAAGATGTGCCTGCAGAACCAGGCCAATGGCCCCTTTAGTCTAGCATCCTGTTCTCACAGGGGCCAACCAGATGCCCATGGGAAACCTGCAAGCAGGACTTGAGTGCAAGAGCACAAGCCCCTCCTGTGGTTTCCAGCAACTGGCATTCAGAAGCATCACAGCCTCCAACCAGAGAGGCAGAATATAGCCATCGTGCTTTCTCCAGGTTTGCCAAAGAGCCTGAAAAAAATTCTGGCTGTGCTGAAGGAGCACACCCAGCATTGACCCCTCCAGGGGTCAGGTAGTCTAAATCTCCTAGCACCTGGGACCTTCTGCATTCAAAGCTGATGCTCCACCACAGAACCCTCTAGCATCCCAGGGGCAGCATTGCGGCCCTTATAGTGGTAGTCTCCCCAAATAATTATTTTGCCCTTCATACTAATCCTCTGCTGTCCCCTTTCTTGGCAGGCACTGCAGTATGTCCTCCTTGCGACAATGAGATGAAGTCAGACGCCATCCTGGAGCACCTGTGTGCGAGTGAATTTGGTAAGGAGACCCTCCTTTTTCTGAGCTTAGCTGCCCTAGGCCAGGGATGGAGGACACTTGTTTTCTCAGGAACCAGAACAACCCAACCCTCCTCTTCCAGCTCAAAAATGATGGCGGCATTGGCTTACAGGAAGGGGCTTCTCACCTATGGAATGGGTGGGCTGGGCTGGTAGGAAGTAATCCATAGTTTGGTGTGGAAGATTTTGCAGTCTTTGATGGCTCCCTCCCTGCCCGCTACATTTGGAACTACCAGCACTTGGAAACAGTGAGGTGGAGGGCAGACAGTTACCTGACTTCCCAGCAGGTGAGTCAATGCTGCAGGGGAGAAGTGGCAAGGTCAGTGAGGTGTTCAAGACAGTAGCTGACCTAATCCGCCCCCCGGTGGTGTGTTTCCACTGCTCTCATCATCTTATGATGCAGAGGCCATAGACAGTGCCTTGAGTTGCATGCTGGAATAAAAGCAGTCTGTAAGCGCTATATCTATATGGCGGGCTGTGGCAGGGAGTATCCAGCCAGGATGCCCCTGGAGCCAAGACCGGCTCTGGTATTTGGCCAGCACAAGTTCAGTTCAAACGAGTGACATTTATGCCTTTTTGGCAAAGCTTAATTTTCCAGGAAGGAAATGAAAGGCCTATTGAAGAAGGTGGGCATTCCTCTGTGATTAGTGCTTGGGTGTGCCACGTTTTGTCAAAGCAGGGAGTGGAACTCTCTTTTTAACAAATTCTTGACTCTCCAGGGCAGCTGCTTTGCCAAATCTTTCCAAGTCCAGAGTGGTTATTGGGAACATTTTTATACCAGGAAAATAATATCAACAGCCACTCCTGAGTCCTGGCTTGGTCAGGGCATTCCTGGTTCAGCCTGGATGGCAAAACAGATGTGGAGGCGAACATCCAACTTTTTGTTCAAAATGGCAGCCCAGCTTCCAACATCTGAGTGCAGGCTAGGATAGAAGCACACATTTGCAAATATTCAAAATTCAAGTCATTGGGAGTTGTAGTCCAAAACATCTGAGGTGCAACAGGTCGGGGAGGGATGTTATAAATATTGTCCCCTCACTGATAGTTTGCTGCAGTATGAATAATAAAGTCTTGGTGCAGAAACAAGGAGATTCAATGTGGCCGGTGCTTTTGTGAACTCAAGTCCTCTTCATCAGATGCATGAAAAGTTATCCCCAGTTGTGAAGTATATCTCTCTCCAAGCCCCTCAGGGCAGCACCTTCAGTGGATTCCTTTATCCTAGGGATTGCCAAGATGGTTCCCTCTAGTTGCTGGCACTGGTGGCTGGTGCCCATTGGGACTGATAGAGCAGAAGACAAGCAGAAATTGGGATGTTGCCTGAGGAGAGGAGGTATGGCCTGGGGAGAGTCCCAAGGGCCAAGGAGAGAGGACTGGAGGGCCACATGGCTCCCAGGCCTGAGTTCATTCCCCCCACCCCATGCGCAAGGTGGTAGTTTTCTAATTGGGATCATTGAGACATAAGGAAATATATACATGGGAAAGTGAGAACCAGAGAGACTAAAAGAAATACATAGTCAGGTTCATCAGTAGAGAAAATATATATTCCAGATTCCTCACTTCCACTAAAAAATGTTCGTCAAGGTTGACTCCTTTGTAAACATTCTGATCCTTAGCCAAATTCCTCATCCTGACCATGCAGGTTCCTATTTCCTGGGGCACAGACTGAAGGCACGTGAGGCAAGAGCCTTGCTGAAACTAAGCAGGTCCAGGTCTGGTCCGTTCCTGGATGGGAGATTGCTGGGGCTCCCTTGGGTCTATTGCACTGATCTCCATGGAAGGAAGAATGGTGGGGTATACACGAAAGTAAAATGGTTAACATTTCAGAGGTGATGCTGGAGGTTCTTGCCTTTCCAAGTTTGTCGTATGAGATGTTGGCTTTTAAGTGGTACATGCTAGACTAAGAACCCATTGATGCAGCCGTAGTCTCACATAATGGTGGCCAGAAGAAGTAGATCATCCCATCCCATCCCATCCTATTTATTATACTAAGACCCCACCTTTCCTTCAAGGAGCCCCCTTCTCCTCACAGCAACCAGGCCATGAGAGTGAATGTCTGGCTCAAGGGCACCCAGTGAGCTTTAGGGCTGAGTGGAGATTGGAGTGCTTGACATGTGAACCATGGCACCACACAGGCTGGACCTTGGGAACCTTGTTCTTCCCAACTTTCCAGTTGGCTGGAAGCAATGCTTGTTCACCTCCAGTGACAAGGCCAATATCCACTTACAAGCCTGTGTATCATTGTGGAAGAGCTTTAGCTCTCTTGGAAAAAGGTTAGAGCTCTTAACTCAGAGCCTGGGTCACTAACATGGCTCCAGTGGGTGCACCCCAGGGTGCCATTTCTCTGCCCTTCCACCACTGAAATCAGGCTTGAAAGAAGCACTGTCTTATAGCTGTTGTTGGAGAGGTGAGTTTAGCTGGGATGTCTGTGTGGTGCCAACAAGTTTTATTGGTTTGCAAATGTGCCCATGGGCGGCCCCAAAATGCTGGCAATCCTTGGCCTGGAGTCTGGCTTCTAGCTGTAGAATAAGGATGCTGCAAATATCTATCTGTGTGTTTTCCTGTCCCCGATTTGAAAGCGTTGGAGGTCTTTGGCATAGGATGTGCTTTTTGGGAGAAAAGCAACAATTCTTGTGGTGATTTCTCTCGGCCAGTGGGAACTGAGAGGAACCCCCACCCCCACACACTTTTGAGTAACTAAGTACAGGCAGCAACTGTTTTAGGTGTGTCTGTTGACACACAGGTCCTTTTGGACCGGAAAGAGGCTGAGCAGGGGTGGAATGAGGAATGGGGTGGGCTGTGCTTTTATACATTCCACTGATGCGTGCAAGGTCTGGAAATGGAGCCCCTGCACAAAATGGCTGCTGTCTGTATGTGGAGAGAGGAGCAAGAAGGGACCAGGACACTTGGGGCTATTGTAGGTCCCCAGTGCTTGCATTCTAAAGAGACCATGACGCCCAGGAATCACTATCTTTGAATGTTCTCCTCTCCATGTGTGCTTGCTGTACTTGGGGCTTAAGAAGTCTTTACGATCATTGGAACAAGGCTGAGCTGTCACTGGTGGGCAGAGCTCCTGCTCCAGAAATACAAGTCTTTAAACAGTGCAATAAGATTCCTGCAGAAGGTTGCTGCAGCCGCAGTTTAAAACCTTGCTCAAGCAATGAGATGAGCAATGACAAGGAGAAGAATCTTCTCAGTGGTGGCTCTGTGATTGATTTCTGAGGATTTCCCAAGGCTCACAACGCACTTACTTAAAGAAGGGCTAAAATAAATCCCTGAATATTGCTGTGACTGGTTCCCTGGCTTTGCTGAACTAGTTTTGTTGAGTTCTTCAAGTGTTGCTGGGTTTTGTTTCTTTTTTAAAGGTGCATTTATTGTACAGCAGTTGCCAGGGAGCCCAAGTGGGGAGAGTGTTGCTGCTGGGTTCAGATTCTGCCACCAGGAGAAGAGATGCTGGATCAGAGGCACCCAGCAGCCAGGTTCTTCACACAGTATAAAGCAGAAGTATAAGAGGTAGGGATGGCCAGCCCCTTGAATGGCTTTAAAAAGAGACGATAAACATTCATGATGGATTCATCAATGGCTACTAGTGTCAGGATGCTGTCAGCGGCTCCCGGCTGGTTGCCCAGGAAAGTATAAAGACAAGGAAAAGTTTCTTAAGTCCTTTTTTATTTCAGTCTTTACAGAGAGAGGCTATAGAACCCAGCCTCTTGGATAGTGGCGTTGTCCCAAGTGAATCTCTCCCACTTCCTCATTCGTCATCTTCATCACCTCCTCTACAGGTGTTGCCATGTCTTTGAACTCTTTGCTCTCCTACTTTGAAGGCTTGCCGGGTTTTGGGAGATGGAGGGTCTGGAATACTTTCCAATGACAATGTGTCAGCAGGGTGATGCTCTGGCTCTCCCATGATTTCCCAACTTTCCCCCTCATCTGCCTCTGAGCTGCGACCTCCTGCAGACCCCTGTATATTGTCTTGCTCTTCCTCCTCCCTGGAAGGGTCAGGCGGGGAGGCGGTCTCCACCATTCCTCCTCCTTTGCCCAGCCCCTGACACCTAGTCATGCTGTTTGTGCATGACTTCCTGCTAGAGGCAGCATGAATGAGAGAGTGCTGCTGCTCTCCTGTCCCGGTCGGCCACTGTGCTAACCAGGAAGATGCTGGACAAGTGGGGCCTTTGACCTGATCCAGAACAGCCCTTCCAATGTTCTATGGATTTTCTTGAACCCATAGCTCTGGGTAACCAACCTCAGACCTTGAGATTTCATGGCTCAAGTCTTTGATTCCTTGCCAACATCTTGTCATCCTCCCCTTTAAGAGTGCGCTGAGAAGGCTAAACGTGCAAACCAAGCTCCCTTTGCTCCAAGCCAGGGTGGTGGGGACAGCCCTGCCAGCATCCACCAGTGAAGAGCGCCCTCTTCTGCCAGCTGAATGCAAGTGTTTTGGACTAGGACTCCCACCAACCCCAGCTGGTGGGGGTTGTAGTCCAAAACATCTAGAGGGCACCTGGTTGGGGAAAACTTATCTAGAGACTAGACATAAGTCTGACTGGGAGTGGGGGTGGGCGGGCAGGGGAAGCGCATTTGCAAGGAGGAATTGGTGCTCTCCTCCAAAGCTACAGTGTCCAGAGCTTGCCATGAAGAGGGATGGACTGTTAAACCACTCTGGGAACTGTAGCTCAGTGTGTATATGGGGGGGGGGGATGAGGGCCTCCTAACAACTCTCAGCATCCTGAACAAACTGCAGCTCCCAGAAGTTTTTGAGGGGGGAAGCCGTGGCTGGTTAAGGTGTGATTATAGCACTTTTGTTGTGTGGCACACATGTGTCCAAAGCCAGGAGCCAGAACCAAAGGGGTGAGTGGGGCTGAGAGAACAAACCAAGACAAAGCCTTGGGAGGCCAGCACTTTGGGAAGACGCAAGGATACAGGTGCACCTTAGGAGTCAGCTGGGGAAGGAAGCCCTCTCAGTCTCCTTCCCACTCTGGATCGGCAGAGAGAGGGCTTTTCCACACCTCCATTTGCCCCCAGGGAAACCCAATCTTCAATGCTGGGTTGGAACAAACAGCATCCGGGTTTTCCACAGACTGCTGTTTGGTCTGGTTTAGCACTAAAGAGCGGGTTTTCTGGGGGAAAGCGGCAGGGCAAATGCGGAACCACACTGCAAAGGTGGGGCCAAGTCCAGAGCCAGTCCAGCGCCTGAAGGCCCTTCCCTGAGAGCCTGCCCCCTGCAGTTCAGTAGCTTGCCACCTGGGGCAGCACTTCACAGATCCCGAGAAAGGGCTTTCATATCACTTACTTCCAAATCCTTTTTTAAAAAAATTGCTGGAGATGGCACAGATTTTATTTATTTAAATTTATCTCCCATACTTCTGCCCAAAGGAACCCAGGGTGGCAAACACTGGTGCGATAAAAAGTAATGCAAATAAAAATAAAATAAATGCATATTCAAGAAGATATGAAACAGGCACATGCTCTGCTTTTTAAGAACAATAAGGAGAGCCCTGCTGGATTGCTCCTGGAACCTTCTTCACGCAAAAAGAAAAAAAGAAAAAGGTGCTTTATCATGGAATTGTGAAGTGGGAAGGGACCCTAAGGGTCACTTAGTCCAACCCCCTGCAATGCAGAGGGCCATAGCTCAGTAGTAGAGCACCTGCTCTCCATGCAGAAGGTCCCAGTTTCCACCCACAGCATCTCTAGGTCAGGCTGGGAGAGACTCCTGGCTGAAAACTCCAGAGAGTTGCTGCCAGTCAGTGTAGACAATGCTGAGCTAGCTGGAGCCACCTTCAGTCTCTGTCTAAGGCAGCTTCCAATGTTCCCACATTTATGATTTTTCTCGCTTTAAAACCCCCAAACAAAAAAACTGGGGGGAGGGTCAATTTGAGATGGCCTCATGGCTCGAGGGGTGTAACCCCCCCACCTGGTTGCAGCCCTGATCCAAGTCACTCCTTCCTGAAGCTGCTATTACACCTGAGGAAGCCTTAGGGAGGAAATGGGGCCTGTGTGTTTTCCCCTCTGGGGCTAAAAGAAGTGTCAGAGAAATTTTCCGTGGGAGAATCAATGTGGGGGATCCAGGTTAGTCCCCCCTCCCCCAGTGCTGCTGCGTGAACCAGATAACCCCCCACCCACTCTGGCTGTTTCTCGAGAAACGTCCCATATCATGTCTTGTTTGGCCCAAAGGCAATGTTTTAGAACAGCTGCTTTGAATGCCATGGTCGGGAGAGCAGCTCCTCTAGAGTAGTCCTGCTGCAGTGGGATGACTTTAGGGTGAGCAGCCAGGGGTGTTTGCAACCAAATTATGAGTCCCTTTGCTTGGCAGAGTCTGCTGCTGCTGCTGCTTTTCCTGTCTTCCGTTCCTAATTGCACTTGGCTCAGGCCTCTTCCAGACAGGGCTGTTAGGAATTATTTGGCAATTATGCGTATTGTTTTTCTTTTGATAGCTTCTATTGATTTTTGGAAGGGGGAATCAAAAGACCCCTGCCAAGTCAGGCCTCAGTCAACGGACTTTCCTCCCTTAGCTGTTGGCCAGGAGTCATATCTTGCCTCAGGCACACCAATCTGACTACAACTCTGGAAATGCGTTTTTAATTGATTTACAGCACCTAAATGTGGCTAGTTTGTAATCCTGGGATTATGTCACCAGATCCACCCTTGTAAAGTATAGGCAGCTCATCTGCAGGTTGTGTAGATAGAGGCAGGGGAGAATTTTGATTTAGGTAGCATTTAAAGGTGAAGCTACCTAACACACACATTATGGAACCATGCAAGAACCAAAACACAGCCGTCCTTCGCAGTTCACACTTTTCAAAATCCTGCAATGCAGTTCTCCAGCCAGGTAATGTGAGCTAAAAGACACATGCCTGCTTAAAAATTCATATATTTGTAAGGATGACATACAAAATGCATTCTTTTAGGGGAAATTGCATAGATACATGTGCATCTTAGAAGAAAATCACACTGGAATGCTGGTGAATTTTTATGAGGACTTTAAAAAAATAATGATCCCAAGCTGTGGCAATGTGGAGCATTGAGCTAAAGATTGGAAACATGAGAAAATGAGGGAAACAGAAATTGACAGATTTACCCAACGTTACTAGAAACATTAATAATAACAACAATAATTTGAATACATTACCTGCTCTTCATTACCAGCAGGCCCTGGGGCAAGTTACAACAATGTAAAATTCACAATTAAGAACAGTTAAAACATATTACATTCACAATATGGTGGGCTCTGAAAGTGCACAGCTTCAGTGTTGCAGGCCAGGGTCAAGAGAGGTTTCTTCTGCGCAGAGCTGCCTAGCAGATGCAGCTGTGTGAGGAGGAGAGTCCACCCCTTGGGGGCTGCCACAGAGAAGGCCCTGTCCCAGGACACCCTTGCTTCTGCTCAGAGTGCAGACATAGGTGCAGGCTCACTTCATCCCCACTGCCTCTCAAATGCCCCCAAAAAGATTATTTGGAAGTGTGGCACCACCTTATAGCAAATGGCAAATAGTGGGCCTCTGAGTGTGAGACAGAGAAAGGAAAATAGAATCATAGAATCATAGAATCATAGAGTTGGAAAAGACCACAAGGGCCATCGAGTCCAACCCCCTGCCAAGCAGGAAACACCATCAGAGCACTCCTGACATATGGTTGTCAAGCCTCTGCTTAAAGACCTCCAAAGTAGGAGACTCCACCACACTCCTTGGCAGCAAATTCCACTGTCGAACAGCTCTTACTGTCAGGAAGTTCTTCCTAATGTTTAGGTGGAATCTTCTTTCTTGTAGTTTGGATCCATTGCTCCGTGTCCGCTTCTCTGGAGCAGCAGAAAACAACCTTTCTCCCTCCTCTATGTGACATCCTTTTATATATTTGAACATGGCTATCATATCACCCCTTAGCCTCCTCTTCTCCAGGCTAAACATGCCCAGCTCCCTTAGCCGTTCCTCATAAGGCATCGTTTCCAGGCCTTTGACCATTTTGGTTGCCCTCCTCTGGACACGTTCCAGTTTGTCAGTGTCCTTCTTGAATTGTGGTGTCCAGAACTGGACACAGTACTCCAGGTGTGGTCTGACCAGAGCAGAATACAGTGGCACTATTACTTCCCTTGATCTAGATGCTATACTCCTATTGATGCAGCCCAGAATTGCATTGGCTTTTTTAGCTGCCGCATCACACTGTTGGCTCATGTCAAGTTTGTGGTCAACCAAGACTCCTAGATCCTTTTCACATGTACTGCTCTCAAGCCAGGTGTCACCCATCTTGTATTTGTGCCTCTCATTTTTTTTGCCCAAGCGCAATACTTTACATTTCTCCCTGTTAAAATTCATCTTGTTTGTTTTTGCCCAGTTCTCTAATCTGTCAAGGTCGTTTTGAAGTGTGATCCTGTCCTCTGGGGTGTTAGCCACCCCTCCCAGTTTGGTGTCATCTGCAAATTTGATCAGGATGCCCTTGAGTCCATCATCCAAGTCGTTGATAAAGATGTTGAATAAGACCGGGCCCAAGACAGAACCCTGTGGCACCCCACTAGTCACTCTTCTCCAGGATGAAGAGGAACCATTGATGAGCACCCTTCGGGTTCGGTCAGTCAGCCAGTTACAAATCCACTGAGTGGTAGCATAGTCAAGACCACATTTTACCAGCTTCTTTACAAGAATATCATGGGGCACCTTGTCAAATGCCTTGCTGAAATCAAGGTAGGCTACATCCACTGCGTTCCCTTCATCTACCAGGCTTGTAATTCTGTCAAAAAACGAGATCAGGTTAGTCTGACATGACTTATTTTTCAGAAATCCATGCTGACTATTGGTGATCACAGCATTCCTTTCTAGGTGCTCACAGACTGTTTGCTTTATGATCTGCTCCAGAATCTTCCCTGCTATTGATGTCAGACTGACTGGGCGGTAATTATTTGGGTCCTCTCTTTTCCCCTTTTTGAAAATAGGGACAACATTTGCCCTCCTCCAGTCTGCCGGGACTTCGCCTGTTCTCCAGGAATTCTCAAAGATGACTGCCAGTGGTTCTGAGATCACATCTGCCAGTTCTTTTAATACTCTTGGATGCAGTTCATCTGGCCCTGGAGACTTGAATACATCTAAACTAGCCAAATATTCTTGTACTATCTCCTTAGTTATTATGGGCTGTGTTTCCTTTGCTGAATCATTTGCTGCAAATTCTTCAGGTCGGGCATTGTTTTCTTTATCGGAGAAGACTGAGGCAAAGAAGGCATTGAGGAGTTCAGCCCTTTCTGTGTCCCCTGTTTGCATTTCACCATCTTCTCCTCTGAGTGACCCCACTGTTTCTTTGTTCTTCCTTTTGCTACGAACATACCCATAAAAGCCTTTTTTGTTGCTTTTAACCTCTCTAGCAAGCCTGAGTTCATTCTGTGCTTTAGCTTTTCTGACTTTGTGTCTACATGTGCTGGCTATTTGTTTGAATTCCTCTTTGGTGGTTTCCCCCCTTTTCCATTTTTTGTACACATCCTTTTTTTAATCTTAACTCAGTTAAAAGTTCTTTAGATAGCCACCCTGGCTTCTTTAGGCACCTTCCATGTTTCCGTCTCATTGGTATTGCCTGAAGTTGTGCTTTTACTATCTCCCTCTTAACAAACTCCCAGCCATCATGAACTCCCTTTCCTTTTAGTATTGCTGTCCATGGGATCTCACCCAGCACTTTCCTAAGTTTTATGAAGTCGGCTTTCTTAAAGTCAAGAAATTGAGTCCTAGTATGCTTGGCTGCTCCTTTCCGCTGTATAGTAAACTTCAGAAGAGCATGATCACTCGCGCCTAATGATCCTTCCACATTTACCCCACTAATCAGGTCATCAACATTGGTTAGGACCAGATCTAAAATGGCTGTTCCTCTTGTTGCTTCTCCCACTTTCTGGACAATGAAGTTGTCTGCAAGGCCAGTGAGGAATCTGTTTGACCTTATGCTCTTGGCTGAGTTTGACGTCCAACAAATATCTGGGTAATTGAAGTCCCCCATTACTACTATCTCCCTTCCTTTTGCATGCTTGGCCATCTGTTCCAGGAAGGCATCATCTATGTCCTCCGTTTGGCTTGGGGATCTATAGTAAACTCCCACAATGAGATCTCTGTTATTCTTCTCTCCCTTAATTTTGACCCAAATGCTCTCACTTTGGCTTTGAGGTTCTAAATCTTGGATCTCTTCACAGGTATACACATCCCTGACATATAACGCCACTCCTCCTCCTTTCTTGTCTGGTCTGTTTCTCTGAAATAGATTGTATCCCCCCATTATTACATTCCAATCGTGGGACTTATCCCACCAGGTTTCAGTGATGCCTATTATGTCATATTTAGTTTGCTGTACCAAGAGCTCAAGCTCATCTTGTTTATTTCCCATGCTTTGCGCATTAGTGTACAGACATTGAAGTCCATTAATCATTCCCCCGTGTCTCTTATTTAAGGATTTTTTCCTCCCTCCACTAGGTCCGCGTGCTGTTTGCTCCATTTGGTCTATGACAGTTGGATGATCATCTTCATTAATTGATAGACTCCTACCTTCAGGAGCACTGTCTCCCTCCCCCACATTAGTCAGTTTAAAGCCCTCCTGATGAGGTTTCTGAGATTTTTGGCAAAAACATTTCTCCCAACCGTTGTGAGGTGCAGCCCATCACTTGCCAGAAGTCCATCTTCAAGAAACTGCAGTCCGTGATCTAAGAATCCAAACCGTTCCTGTTTACACCATTTGCGAAGCCAGCTGTTCACTTCCACTATTTTCCCCTCTCTCCCTGGGCCACGTCGTTCAACTGGGAGGACAGACGAGATGACAATTTGTGCATTTAGTTGCTTCAATTTCCTGCCCAGAGCCTCGTAGTCTCTTTTGATCTTCTGGAGGCTATTGCTTGCAGTGTCATTGGTTCCCACATGAACCAAGAGGAAGGGGTATTTGTCAGTGGGTTTTATGATTCCTTGCAGTCGTTCAGTTACATCTTGGATCTTAGCCCCGGGGAGACAGCACACTTCCCGAGACATCTTGTCAGGCCCACAGATCACTGCTTCTGTTCCCCTCAGTAGGGAATCCCCTATCACCACTACACGCCTCCTCTTAGGTTTGGTCGGGGTTCTTCCGTGAGCTGTCCGTTCCAAGGTCGCCTGCACATTCCCTGAGGACTGACTTTGCTGCTCGTCTTCATATACCTGATTGACTGTAATGAGGGAGAGATCCTCAAATGGAGTCTGCTCTTCGTCTTCCATGCTAGAGGAGAGGACCTCAAAGCGATTGTGTATTTCTAAACAATCAGAGTGAACCCTGGGCCTCCTACTTCTTTGAGTCACGTTTCTCCATATATCAGGCTCCTGTGTTGGTGAACTATCCTCCTTCTCAGGGGAGTCCCCTGTCTCCTCCTTGGTGGGGACGGTGTGCTCTGTTGCTTCCAAGAAGAGCTCCAGCTCTCTAATTCTTTGGAGCGTAGCTACACGTTCCTCCAGTTGCTGGACTTTGTCTTTTAAAAGGGCAATCAACATGCAATTGCTGCAGGTAAAGCTGCCTGCAACCTTTGGCAAGATGGCAAACATTGCGCAGGAATCACAGGCGACTGCAGCTGTTCCCTCCCCTTCCATCTTGAGATCGTGTCGTTGGGGGTGGCTACAGAGGTCCTCCATCATAAAAAGCTTGAAGACAGGACAAATAACTTCCCACACAAAAAAACCTAGGTCTCCCCCAACAAACGTTTGAGACTAGCTCCCCTAAATTTAAAAGATGGGTATAACTGCGCGCGCCGCTGCCCTGCGAACTCTGATAAGCTCCTCCCACAGCTAATCCCCTGCCTCATCAGAAACCCTGCCCCCTCTGACCTTTACACAGGGAAAACAGCTAATCAGCCACAAAGAAACCCACACACACAAGAAAACCTTTTTTGCTCCTTCTTCAACTGCTGCCCTGCAAACTCTGATAAGCTCCTCCCACAGCTAATCCCCTGCCTCAACAGAAACCCTGCCCCCTCTGACCTTTACACAGGGAAAACAGCTAATCAGCCACAAAGAAACCCCCCACACAAATAGAATGGACAAGGAGAAGGTATTAAACATATACCAATGAAACCCTCAGCACCTGTCAACTTGCAGATTGCCAAGAAAGGGACATGAAGAATACTATCTCCCAGGACAGGCTCCACATTTGGAAAGCGCTTGGAGAAGCCTGGCTAGCTCTTCGGAAGGAAAGCGTTCCCCAGTGGGTGTCTTATCAGGCAAAACCATATGCCTGGCACTTAACACAAACCCTAATCTAGTCAGACTCAAAATTCTCATGAATTTCCACCAAGGTAAACACTGTTAACTGGCAGGTAACAGTTTCTGGGGAGAAAGCCAGGTCTATACAATGAAAGCTTGCATTGTTATGATATGTGAATTGAGGGGGGGGGTGTTCAGTTTGTCTTACACACACACACACACACACACACTCACTCACTCTCACACACACACACACACACACACACACTTTGGAATATGACCCCAGCAGGGGGAGGAGATGGCATCCTCTGAACCCTTCCATTTGAGCTCTGCCTTCCACCAAGGTTTGCACTGGGTGGTGCCCTGTGTGTCCAGAGGCATCTTCCAGACTAAATGTTGCAGTGCCTTTGCCTTGTCTCGAGGGGAGAAGGGCAAGCAGGACATTTCCAGGACAACTAAGTCCTTAGTATGGATGTTGCAGGCCCTGGAAACTACATGTCCCAGGGTTCCTGGTGCCTATAATACTCTGGGCACCAGGGAGGAGGTGCAGTGACTCAGGCTGCTGATCTAATAAAGACTCAAGGGGAAACGGGAGCCAAGCAGTGCAAGCAGAAGATGTTTGTTTGCCAAGTCAGCTAATCATAGAACCATAGAAGTGTAAAGCTGGAAGAACTCTGAGCACTGGCACCAACTCCTGGGGGCCTGGGCACCCCAATTCCTTCATCCAAGTCATTTATAACGATGTTGTACAGCAACAGGCCCAGGACAGAACCCTGCAGCACCCCACTTGTCACTTTTCTCCAGGATGACGAGGAACCATTAATGAGTACTCTTTGGGTTCGGTCAGTCAACCACCTAACAGTTACCTTGTTCAAGCTACATTTTCCCAGCTTCTTCGAGATAATATTGTGGGGGACCTTGTCAAAAGCCTTACTGAAACCAAGATACACTCCATCCACAACTTTCCCCCGATTCACTAGTCTGCCCTTGTGTATTCAGTGTGGACACAGACTGAGGGTCCTTGCTGCTCTGGGCTCTGTGGTGCTGGACTGCGCAACTCATGGGAAGAAATGAAAGGAGATATTCTGCGGCAGCTCATCTGTCAGAACCAGCTTGAGATATTTTGTTCTAGTGGCAAAAAAACAACTAAATTGACATGATCAGGTCCCGGCAGGGGTGGTGCTGGGGGCCCTGCTTGTTTCAATGGGGGTTGTATTTCATTTGCCTGTTATTCTGCTGCCACAAGCAGTGCCCCAGGTCTGCCACCTTCATCTTTTCTGCATCTTGGTTCTCCTTCAGAATATCAAGAAACCTACTAAACACTTTTTCACATGTTCAGTCCATTTCTACAACTTTCAGAATTCACTCCTGCTTTTACCTCAGAAGGTTGGTGGTTTGAATCTGCGTGATGGGGTGAGCTCCCGTTGCTCTGTCCCTGCTCCTGCCAACCTAGCAGTTTGAAATCACGCCAGTGCAAGTAGATCAATAGGTACCACTGCGACGGGAAGGTAAACGGCATTTCCATGCGCTCTGGTTTCCGTCGCAGTGTCCCATTGTGCCAGAAGCGGTTTAGTCCTGCTGGCCACATGACCCAGAAAGCTGTCTGTGGACAAATGCCGGCTCCCTCGGCCTGAAAGCGAGATGAGCACCATCGCCCAATAGTCACCTTTGACTGGACTTAATGGTCCAGGGCGTCATTTACCATTACCTTTTACCTACCTTTTCATTTTGATGCTACCCTATTAGCTGCAAGTCATTCTCAAAGTACTTCTGCACACAGCACATAGTTAAATTGTGGAACTCACTCCCACAAGATGTAATGATAATGATTGCCAACTTTTACAGCTTTAAGAGCAGATTAGACATCTATATGGCTACACGCAGTTGCTGGGTTTCACAAGAGTGCAACTGGACTCATGTCATTAAGAAGGCAGGGAGAGAGAGGACGGGAGAGGGAGATGCTGACGGAAAGTGTATCTCTCTGTCCACTTTTCTGCTTGGAAGCTTCCCACTTATCTGCTTGGTCACTGTCAGAAGAGAAGGTTGGACTTGATGGACCTTTGGCCTGATCCAGCAGCGCTCTTATGTCCTTATGCAGTGTTTTTTCCCCTAAAAAAATGTTTAGGGGTACTCTGATTTTGACTCAAGAAAATCACCATATTATAGTTCAAATTGGGAAAAATAAATACAGTAAATGGACAAAAGTACAGTGGTACCTCAGGTTAAGTACTTAATTCGTTCCAGGGGTCTGTACTTAACCTGAAACTGTTCTTAACCTGAAGCACCACTTTAGCTAATGGGGCTTCCTGCTGCCACTGGGCCCCCAGAGCACGATTTCTGTTCTCATCCTGAAGCAAAGTTCTTAACCTGAAGCACTATTTCTGGGTTAGCGGAGTCTGTAACCTGAAGCGTACGTAACCTGAAGCGTATGTAACCTGAGGTACCACTGTACAAAGATTCACTAAATGTTTAGTGGTATGCATACCCCTGTGTCCACCCAGAAAAAAGCACTGTCTTTATGAAATGCAGTGGAAACTAAAATTAAATCAATACCCCGTTTTGTTTTCTTACCCCTCTGACTGGCGGGTCGTTGCCTAAAGCCTTCTTGTCTTACAGATCTAATGGATGTCTTGGCAGCTTTCCTTCTCTCGAGATGGAAGAGTGAAGTGGGCTTTCTTGTTTCCTCCCCTTCATGCCTCCACCCCACAGTCTTTTGAGAGGAAAGGGATTCCAATGAAAGGAGCCCATTTCTTGGTGGTAGCTGGGGGATGGGCAGATCAGCCTATTTCTGGTTTTGTTTTGTTTTAAATTAAAGATTCATTTTTTCAAATATAAGACAAGGAAAGGGGGGGGGGGAAGATAAAAACATTGCCAGCCATCATATTAACAATATGGATGAATCAAATCAAATATTTAAAGTTACGGCTAATGACCAGCATCAAAGAAGCAAAACAAGAGGCCCATAGCACATATTTTACAGATGTGTATCATAGCAATAAATAAAAGTAGCAGAACATGAAATAAAATGGACACCAGCTTTTAAAAAGTGATAGTCATGGTACAAACTGGGAAAAGGAAAAAAAATATTAGAAGGGTTTTGCTTGCTGTAGCTCAGTGCTTGGCTCCTCCAAGAGCAATAGATGCATTTTGTTTTTTTAAAAAAGATATTTATTAAAATTTTCAAAATGTTACAAAAAGAAAAAAAAACAAAGAAAATAACAACAGAAGAAAATACACAGAATCCCCTTCCCACCGTGTAAAAAAGAAGGAAAAATAGAATTCCAAAAATAAAAAACAAAAAAGTGGCAAAATTACAAAAATCCCAAACTTTAAAAGAAAACATTTTTTAAAAAACAAATTTATTATTTTCAGATCCTTGACTGTCATTACCTTCTTTCTCAGACCTCCTCCTCCTCCCTTCCCCTGTATCCCAGTTATTAATTATCTCAGCAAATCCTTTCCTTTCCATGTTTCATAGAATTCTATCATTACAATACCCTAGACTATTTTAATCCTATCTTTCTATAATAAAATAAACCTTAAAATTTAAAACTTAAGTCTTAACCTCACCAGCTTCTTTCATATTCTTTCATAATTCTTTAAGCATCTTTGCTAAAGCCAGGTAATTTCTTCCAACATTTTTCTATCATTCATCAACTTTATAAAGCATTCTAATAATGAAAAAAGAAAAAAAAAGAAAGGTATAAACAAGTCCAATCTTTATCCAACGCCCCTTCCTCCTGGTTCTGGGATTTGTCAGTCCTTGTTCCCAACAGTCTAACCCGGTGACCTTATGTCCGAGGCCCTCAAGTCAATTCCAAGGCCCTTCTTCATATTTGTAGTTGTAATTTCCCTTATCTCCTGCTCGTGGTAACTCCAACTTAACAATGTCTCCTGCTCGTGGTAGCTCCAACTTGACAATGCTTTTAGCTCTTCTCGACAGATCAGACCCTTTTCCGTATTCATCGCTGCCTTCCATGTAGTATTTAAAATCATGCTTCAAGGGCCCTCCAAAATTGAGAGCCCCCACAGTCCCAAACATTTCGCAGCCCATTACCATATTTGAAGAGTCCAGACATCCCAACATAGGGGGGGGGTCGATCCAGCCCCCCATTTCCAAACCACGCCAAACTTTTCCTTTCCAAATCTGGCTTTTTCCAAATTCATTTGACCATTCCGAAAGATCATACTCCTGTTGGGTCTGTTCTGTCAAAACACACTCCTGGTTTGAATCCTGAGTGGGCTCCACATATTTTCCCACTGTCTGGTCAAAACATTCCACTGCCTGTTTAAGATTTCTAGTCGAAATAACTATCCAGTTCACTTTTTCATGTAATTCTTCCAGTAAAGCATTTGTTTGGTAAAAAGCAGACACCAAGGCTTCTGGATACATTGTCCTGCAAGGTCAAATACTTTCCCACGGCTATTCTGTAACAGCTGTCAGTTTCACAAGCTCCCCCTAGGGGGAAGACTTATGTTTATTCTTGCTACAGAGTCCCCCCCCCTTTTTAAGATGCTTTAGATACTTTGTCCATATATATTCCTTTAAAATGCGAAAGGGGACAGTGGAATCACAAAGTTTCTCTTCTTTTAGCTATCTGTCAAAAAGCAATTATATTAATGAACTTCCACGTTGGTCCTGACACCCCGCTCCAGGATCAGGACGGAGGAAAGTTACTTCCCTTTAAAGTCACTTCAAATAGTCCAGAAAAAGATTCACAATTTAAAATGTTGAAATCCAATCTTTTAGAGGCGATTTCCTGAGCTCTAGTATAAATTGCCTTTGCTTTATTCTATTTACAGAAGAACGGAAGGGTGACTTCCTCTTTAGCCCTTCCCGCTCTGTATCAAATTCAATATTTTTTTTTATAGTCCGATTCTGTCCTTCTCACAAATCTTTGTTTCATATCCAATTGTTCAAGTTCTAAGTACTCACGGGTGCTTATTTTAGAGTCCAAATTGTCCCAGGAAAAAAGGCAGCGCTCTCCGGCAACAGCTATGCGGCTTTGCTCCACGGAAATAGCGATTGACCCACAGCACCACGCCACTTCCCCCTCCTCACTTCGGAGCCCGTTGATGGGTTCCTTAGCGGATTGGGGGGCGCTAAAGGTGCCCGCCGGGTCCCACGGTCACAGGCTTCATTCGCCTGTGATTTTAAAAGGATCCCCGCTTCGCCGTAGTAGAGAAGACCCTGTTTACCGCGGAGCCAGTCCCTCCAGTTCAGAGGGAGTCCGCCATTGCCGGTGGCGCCACCCCGGAAGTCCCCAATAGATGCATTTTGAACTGAGAACAGTAAAAGGTCGTAAAATTCATCCAATGATCATTTGCAGATTTAATAAATCTGCAGATTTAATAAATCTGATTGATAAAGATTTTGCATAGATTTCACTAAAAAGAGCAAAGCAGGAGGACACGGGCCACTTGGGCCCATGGCAGGGGATCATGTCCAGAACGGCTTCAGGCACACCATTGTGAATGCTCTGAGATGAGTGCAGAAAGTTCGCTGCTCTGTTGGACTGGAGGGCTCCGTCAGTTATAGTAGGGTAGGAGGTTGCACCCAGATTGTGTTAGTTCAAGGGTTCCCAAACTTTTTCAGGTCACGGTCCCCTTGGTTCCATAAACTCATCCCTAGTGCCCCCTACCCTACCCTGTAAATAACATTATTCAGAGTAGCAGTTTGCACAGCCCACCAAGGGAGAAAATAACACATTTCAATTTAAAATCATAACCATTAATTGCACATTTATTCAGAATCCAGTGAAAACTATTTAGTTTCATTCATTCATTCATTCATTCATTCAACAAACAGAATTGATGAACTTGATCCAGTTATACCAGCTTTTCAAAGTCTGATGGTCATTTGCGCCTCCAGCACCTGCCAGCTGCCCCCTTGACTCTTAGCCCCCCCCCAGGTAATCCCACCCTTCCCAGGGGTGGTACCACCCACTTTGGGAACCAAACAATAGCCCAGTGAGGACTGCACATGCTCAGAGGCAATGGGATGTTTACTGACTTTGGGGGGGGGGGAGAAAATGGAAAATGGGAGGATGTGTGTGAAGTGAATGCTGGGATGCTAAACAGCAACAAGTCAATCTTGCCTGACCACATTTGCAGAAAACTCCACCCTGCGATGTTTTGCTGTAGAGCTGGCAAGCCACTGTGGTGGGCGATGTTTGCCTATGCACCAAGGTAAGCTCTTGGCTGTTCCTGGCAGGGGCTTTGTGATGGTCTGGCTTATGGTCATCCCCAACCAGAAATGTCCAAGTGTGTGGTAAAGCACACTCCTGTGCTGCAATGGCTGGTGTGCCCTGACAAATGAATACATGAATTCATTCCCCTGTGAGCCCCCTACTTACTGAAGGGGGTCCCCACAGTGTCTCTGCATGACTCACGGCTCCAGCCTTACCTCTTCCTGGGTGTCCAGTTTTGCTGCATATCTCCATCAGGTAGAGTTGGACCACCCACATCTCTGTGGAGATGTTTCTGCAAAATCACCTGCCACCAGAGAGCTTGCCCATTGCATCTATGAATGAGTCCCTGTGCTGGGGTTGTATCTTCCCAGTCATAAGGCACATCCAGAGCCATGTAGAAACAAAGGAACTGGATGGGCTTCGCTGAAGATGGATCATTCTTTTTTTCTCACACACTACAGAAGTAAACCTTTTCCCATGTGAGAATGAAGCAGACCTCCAGGTTTCACTTGGGAAGGAATGTGGTCCAGCAGTCTTGCTTTTTGGAAACTTCACTCGATGGAGCTTGAGATTTCTGCAGCATCCAGAGCCCCTGTGCATAGCAAGCTGGTCATTGCTTGCAATGCAGAGGAGTGTGGGATCTGTTGTCCTTTCCCCTTGGAAGGCATTTTAAGAGCAGTCCTCTAAAGCAGTGTTTCCCAACCACTGTTCCGTGGCACACTAGTGTGCCGCGAGATGTTGCCTGGTGTGCCGCGGGAAAAATTTAAAATTCGAAAGATTTTTTTTTTTAAGTCAAATTTTCGATTGGGGCGCCGTCACTAGATGACCCCTGGGGTTCCCTCCCTCCCGCTCTGCGCCTCCCTCCTCCTCCTCCTCCGGGGAGGCCCTTCCTGGCTCTCGGCCAAGGCTTGGAGGCTGCCACTCACTCGCTCGCCCACCCGTCCCTCCATCCCTGCACCCGGCCTCTCCCCCTCCGTCCCCGGCGCGGGGGCTGCCGGGATCCGTAGTCCCCTCGCCCTTGGGCTCCGCGCCCGCGCGGGGTGCGCGAACTACGTTTCCCAGCGTGGCCTGGTGGGCCGGGCGTTTTGTTTGAAGCACTCTTCTCCCGGCCATGGAATGAGCGCAGCGGCGGCGGCCGGGCGGGCAGGGGCTCTTCCGCGCAGACCCCGCACAGCCTGCCTGCGCCCCCACAGAGATCGGGCGGCAGGATGGAGCCTGGGGATCCCCGCGGAGGCGGAGCGGCGGAGGCGGAGGCTGCCCCCCAGGTAGGGCTGCGTCGGGGGGGGGTTATTTTTGCAATGCTGCATCCGCGCCGGAGGGGACGCATCGGACCGTGGGGAGACCCCTTGGCGGGCGTGCAAGGCAATGCATGCGTGCAGGCGTTGCATGGAGTGCAGTGCAATGCAATGGCAACGCGGCGCCCTGCATGCATGCATGCAACTTCCACCGGCGCTCTGGACTTGGCAGGTGAGGGGGGTCCCCAGTGGGCGGCAGAGAGAGCCGGGAGGGCGAAGGGGAGCCGGGGGGGAGCCGGGGGGGAGCAGCGCTGCTCCCCGAGCCGAGCCCGGGGGGAAACTTTGGCGTCGTTGCGCCGGGTGTTGGAAGCGGAGGCTGGCGGGGG
This sequence comes from Podarcis liolepis, assembly GCF_965112155.1. NCBI lineage: Eukaryota > Metazoa > Chordata > Lepidosauria > Squamata > Lacertidae > Podarcis > Podarcis liolepis. Next base: position 898,573 of record NC_139561.1, on the reverse strand, counting down.
CCCCTCACCTGCAAAACCTGGTCGCCTCTCATATATTTCGTGCATTGCATTCATTGCCCGCTTTCTCCTCCAAGGAGCTCCCGGGGGCGCGCATGGTTCTCCCCGTGTTATCCTCGCAACAACAGCCCTGCGAGGTGGGTCAGGCGAGTGGCCCAAGGGAGCACCCAGGGATTGTCCTGGCCAGGTGGGGTGATTTGAACCCTGCTCTCTGCCCGGTCTTCGTCCTCATTTAGCCCCCACATGTGCATGACTGTGCATGACTGAGGTTTCCCCCCCTCGTCTTGGCTATGGTGTGAGTCTGTGCTGTTAATTAATGGGGTTCTGCCTTCGGAGAAGATGAGCCAGCCCTCAAGGAGGTGATTATGTAATTTGCTAGCAATTCATGTCCCTCCCGGCGTGACGCTGCGCGCTGACGTCACAGGGCTGTAATGGTGGTGTGCCTCGAGATTTTTTTCATGAAACAAGTGTGCCTTTGCCCAAAAAAGGTTGGGAAACACTGCTCTAAAGCAATGAAAATCTATCACGGGTGGCAAGAGCAGCAGTGAGATGGACAGCATTGAAGAATGAATGCTTTTGGAGCAGCCCATGAAAAATGGGGAGCAATTACATCCTGTTCCTGTTGTGTCAGGTCATTACAGGGAGTTAATGACTTTCCATTTGTTGGGGTGGAGGGGAGATTTCATTTGTGGTGATATATATTTATCAAAGAGTTGACGATAGTTTGCACAGTGGAAGTTTGCTCAGTTCACTCATCCCACTTTTGTCTCTGGCCAAACTATTTGCTAGGTTTTTGCATTGTTCCAAAAAGCAACAAACTCTGTTTGACCAGAGGCAACAGAGGCCTGAGTGACAAGTGTGTGCATAGTTGAGGTGCACTGAACCATGGTGAATTTTGTTCCAGGAGCAGGGGGTTACTTTTCACAGTCGTGGCTGTGGCTATTGTCAACTTTCTTTTCTTTAAAACTTTGCAAAATGCTGCCCACCAAGGAGTCACCCGAGGCAGTAGATTTTGGGGACTCCAGTGGAGGCCCCTTTGCTGCCCTGGCTGCTCCTCCTGAGATGTCCCAGGTCATTTCTCCTGAATCCTCCAGCTGTTCCCATTCTTCTGAGCTGCTGCTCCAGGAGTGGTGGCTTCTCCTGTGCAAAATCTGTGCTGGGCCCATCCTCATGGAATGAGACTAAAGTCAGTTCCATCCCATTACTGTGCAAGTTCTTGAGGATGACTCTGTATAAATCCTTAAAATCTGCACAGGTTATGTCGTATGTTTGTGTGTTGCTGTTGTTTTGGTAAATTTAAATAGAAAACAGTAACAACCATCAAGAGAGTCACAAACGCATAAGCAAGTTCAATGAGGCCAAAGTCTGGACATCATTGTTCAAGAGGAAATATGAGCGTGACTTTTAGCCATCCAAGTTCATCTTTCCACAGACCTCCCTGTGTTGGGGTCGGGGGTGGAGTTACAGTCATGTTCAGTTGTTGCAATATAATTGATGAAGCTTTTCCAACCAGCACTGAAGTCATCTGTGAAAGTCTGGCTCTGACCTTGTGCGCCATCTTCTCCATAAGTTGCACATAAGTTTTTAATGTAAAAATGAAGGAAAGCAATGCTTTAGAGTGGTCTGCCTCGTGAGTTCTTACAAGGAAGTCCGAGGGCTGCCTTTCTATCTCCATATTTTCTTGTTTTTACCAGGCAATTTCAGCTGCTTCAAAGCAACCAGTGATTGTGTGAGGCGGCGGCTGCACATCTTGAAGTCCATGTAGCAATTCCCCCTGGGGGTGAGGGGTCTTGGTGACCTGTCATTGGTCTCAAACTGAATTTTACATCTTTAACACACATTGCATGTGAAGTTTTATTTAATTTCTTCAGTTTGTGAATTTATAAACCACTTCACAACCAAAAGTTACCAAAGTGGATATAAAATACAATATAAAATACAAAAGATGAGAAACTCATTCACTGAAAGGCAATAAATTCTACAATTATTCCAAAAAAAATGACTTGGCCACACTTGAGGGGAAGTCTTCTTTGGAGAAAATTCCCCCGAGAGCAGCATCCTGTCACCAGGGGAATTGCTTCATTTCCATTTGTGTGGCTGTAACAGCCCCGTCTCCTGGCTGGCTGCTCCATCTCTAGCTAGTGGCTAAATTGCTTTTATTACTTGCTATTATCGACTGAGTACATACTCACGATAAAAGGTACAGGTACCCCTGCCCATACGGGCCAGTTGTGTCCGACTCTAGGGTTGCATGCTCATCTCACTCTAGAGGCCGTGAGCCGGCGCCGTCCGAAGACACTTCCGGGTCACGTGGCCAGCGTGACGAAGCTGCTCTGGCGAGCCAGCACCAGCGCAGCACACGGAAACGCCGTTTACCTTCCTGCTATAAAGTGGTACCTATTTATCTACTTGTACTTAGGGGTGCTTTTGAACTGCTAGGTGGGCAGGAGCTGGGACCAAACGACGGGAGCTCACCCCGCCGTGGGGATTCGAACCGCCGACCATACGGTCGGCAAGTCCTAGGCGCTGAGGTTTTACCCACAGCGCCACCCGCGTACTCACGATAGAAGATACCTAAACAGCCTCAGCCCAGTATACTTGAAGGAGCGTCTTCACCCCCATCGTTCAGCCCAGACACTGAGGTCCAGCTCCGAGAAGTGAGGTTACAGAGAACCAGGCAGAGGGCCTTCTTGGTGGTGGCGCCCACCCTGTGGAACACCCTCCCATCAGATGTCATTGAGATAAACAACTATGGTATTTCACTTTTAGAAGAAGCAGCCCTATATTGGGAAATTTTTATGTCTTATGTTTTACAATTTTGTATGTGCTATAAGCTGCCCAGAGTAAGTGGAGAGGATTTTCTCCCTCTTAACACTAGAACTTGTAGGCACAGAATGAAGCTGAATGTTGGGAGATGCAGGACAGAAAAAAGAAAGGACTTCTTCACACATTCAGTCTATGGAACTCCCTCCCACTGGAGGAGGTGATGGCTGCAGACTTGGAGGGCTTTAGAAGACTTTTGGACAAATTCATGGAGGAGGAGGAGGAGGAGGAGGAGGAGGAGGAGGAGGAGGAGGAGGAGAGGGCTATCAGTGGCTGCCAGCCAGGCTCTCCTCTGCCTGAATGGAGGCTGCAGTGCTTCTGAATCCCAGTTGCTGGAAGTGCAGGAAGAGAGAGGGCTGCTCTTGTGCTCAACTCCGGCTTGTGGGTTTCCTACTGAAGCATCTGGGTGACGACTGTGAGAACAGGAGGCTGGACTAGATGGACCCCTTTTGGCCTGATCCAGCAGGCTCTTCTTTTATAACTATCACTATAGTTTATATATATAGTTTATATAACTATAAAATCAGGACCAGTGAAGGCAGTGAAGGTCCTGTGTGAGTGTCTGGAGGCAGTTGGAGGATGGATGGCAGCTAACAGATTGAGATTGAATCCTGACAAGACAGAAGTACTGTTTTGCGGGAACAGGAGGCGGGCAGGTGTGGAGGACTCCCTGGTCCTGAATGGGGTAGCTGTGCTCCTGAAGGACCAGGTGCGCAGCCTGGGAGTCATTTTGGACTCACAGCTGTCCATGGAGGCGCAGGTCAATTCTGTGACCAGGGCAGCTGTCTACCAGCTCCATCTGGTACGCAGGCTGAGACCCCATCTGTCCGCGGACTGTCTCACCAGAGTGGTGCATGCTCTAGTTATCTCCCGCTTGGACTACTGCAATGCGCTCTACGTGGGGCTACCTTTGAAGGTGACCCGGAAACTGCAATTAATCCAGAATGTGGCAGCCAGACTGGTGACTGGGAGTGGCTGCCGAGACCATGTAACACCGGTCTTGAAAGACTTACATTGGCTCCCAGTACGTTTCTGAGCACAATTCAAAGTGTTGGTGCTGACCTTTAAAGCCCTAAACAGCCTCGGTCCAGTATATCTGAAGGAGCGTCTCCACCCCCATTGTTCTACCCGGACACTGAGGTCCAGCACCGAGGGCCTTCTGGCGGTTCCCTCGCTGCAAGAAGCCAAGTTACAGGGACCCAGGCAGAGGGCCTTCTTGGTAGTGGTGCCCTCCCTGTGGAACGCCTTCCCACCAGATGTCAAAGAGAACAACAACTACCAGACTTTTAGAAGACATCTGAAGGCAGCCCTGTTTAGGGAAGCTTTTAATGTTTGATGTATTACAGTATTTTAATACTTTTTTGGAAGCCGCCCAGAGTGGCTGGGGAAGCCCAGCCAGATGGGCGGGGTATTATTATTATTATTATTATTATTATTAATAATAATAATAATAATAATAATAATAATAATAATAATTTTTTTGCTGGCAGCAAAATTGATTTAAAAAAGCAAAATGACAGAAGACAAGCAGGTTTCCCTCAGACCACCCTGCATAGTGAATCTGGGCAGGAAGGGCTGGTGCTTCCACTTAGCACCAGGACTTCTGGGATTCCCTGCCCCCATCCTTAGTGATGATGCTTTGGCTTGTAAGTCAGGGAAGGAGGTGTTTAATGAGTCCAGGGAAAGAAGATTGAGTTCCTGGTAGGGCTGGGCAATATATCGTCATATATCACCAGCTAAACATTGTGATATAATGATATATCACGATGCCTGAAAATAAGAAGGAAGGAGAAAATAAGGTGGAGAGGAAGAAGCAGGTCACGGTTGATTCCTGGATGTGGACTTCAAACCGGTTTGAACTGGTGGAGTAGCCAGCCAGCCCTCCATAGCCAGCCCCACAGATGATTGGGGACGCCTTGCGCAGGTTCTGCCACTGTATGACAAGGCCAGGTGAGCGTTGCTGCCCAGGGCAGAGTGCATCAGCCAGGGCACCGCATGGCACTGTGCATGCAAACAAGGAGCCCCAGGGTGTTTCTGGCCTCCCCAGGCACTGACCTCCCCAGAGTCGAGGGCATTCATGGAACAGCCTCTCCCCTGAGCTGCTCTGGGCCACCGCCAGCTCTGGCTCACATCAATAGTGGCCTCTCGTGCAAGCAGTGGCTACGGGGAGCCACCCTCTGGAGCATTGGCTCCTGCCGGGTGAGGCACCTGAGGTAGCTCTGTTCTGCCTTAGTGCCAGGGCACAGCTCCTATGCAGCCCTGGAGGCGAGGAAGAGAAGCTAGGGCTGCTCCTGCCACTGCTCACAGGACTCAGCCATGCCTCCACTGCCCAGTGCCCCGTTAGAGGAGGAAGGGAGGACGGAGGCAGCTTCCTCCAAGCTGGATTGCCCTTTCTACTGCTCCTACTGTGTCACCCCAAAGGTGGAGAGAGTTTGCCAGACAGGAGGCCACAGAAAGGGCTCAGCTTCAGCCTGGAGGTCAGCCTCTTAAGGATTCGTTCGGCAGGGTGGTAAAGTGCAGAGGGATCGGCTTGATGGGGGCTCACGAGGCTGCTGTTCACCCCCATCCCTTCTTGTAGAAAGAGCTGCTCACATGAAGCTCACATGATGATGCCACCCCCACCCCCCCTCCTGGATTACCTGCTGTGGATGGTAAGCAGAGGCAGCACTGCCAGGAAAGCCTCCAGGCTGCATGAGTGGGCTGTGCATCACAGCAGGCCTTGTACCCACCTGTGTGTGCTGCTTTGCCCACAGGGTGCAGGCCGGTGCCACTGCCGTGTTGTGGCATATGCTTGAGTGAGTGGCAAGCAGGCATCAGGTGGAAGAGGGAGTGAGATGAAATGCTGGAGGACAGAGCTGTGTGTTCCGTGGGGACCACCCTGCACCCCTTCAGAAGCCTGGCGCCCTGAGGTGCAGAAGAGGACCCTATCCTGATTCAGCCGTTAGTTTGATCTGTTTCTGTATGTGGAATGGGGAGGGTGTGGGGGTCACCTTCGCCTTTGCCTCAGGCAGCAAAATGTCTAGAGCCAGTCCTGCTTACAGTTGAGCATCCCTTTCTTACCTGGTCCTCTGATGCCCATAGCCTACTGCAACTCACTGCATTCGTACATTCTTCTTTTCTTTTGTCTAGCTGCATCCATCTGGGTATTTCCTGTACATGCTGATGCTAAAATTAAGTTCTTGCTGAGCTCTTTTCTGGGTGAATAATGGCTGTGATGAAGGATGACCGAATGGTGCAGGGTTCAGTGGAGTGGCTGAACGCCCATCAATCTGGACGGGATTCCAGTTTCTCAGCAATTTGCACCTCAGGGATCCCACCTGGGACAGGATGCTCAAGTGTGTGTTGAGCTGATGGGAAAGCTGGGGAACCAGCAAAGGGATATTTGCTTTGGCACTCCACTGAAGGCCAAAAGCCAAGATCTGTGATGATAAGTGGCTGTATTTAAACTCTACTCTTTCCCTGGTGGTGCTTGCAGTGGAGGGTTAGGGGGTGAAGGCTTTTTTTCAGAGGAGAGTAAAGACTTCCAAGCCAGTCTTCTCCTCTGGCCGTTTGCCCAATGACCTCTGCAGACGAAAATGATAAAGGGAGTCCTTGCAGTAGCCGGACCAACCTCCAGGCGGGATGAGGGCTATGCAGGACAGTGGACTTGCCTCAGGAAAGGGTGGAAAACAACTAAATTTGGAAATACAGAAAAGCTAGGTGGGCAAATGTTGGGAAGGGCCTGGAGCTCTCCTTCCTCCACTGCAGGGGTGGCAGCAAACAGTTCTTTTAAAAAAGAAATTATTCTGTGAACTGCCCTGACACCTCCGGGTATAAAGGTAAAGGACCCTTGACAGTTAATTCCAGTCGCAGACGACTCTGGGGTTGTTGCGCTCATCTCACTCTATAGGCCAAGGGAGCCACCATTTGTCTGCAGACAGTTTTTCCAGATCATGTGGCCAGCATGACTAAGCTGCTTCTGGCGAAACCAGAGCAGCTCACAGAAGCACTGTTTACCTTCCCGCCAGAGCGGTACCTACTTGCACATTGACGTGCTTTCGAACTGCTAGGTTCCAAGCAACAGGAGCTCACCCTGTCACGGGGATTTGAACCGCCGACCTTCGGATCGGCAGGCCCTAGGCTCTGTGGTTTAGACCACAGCACCACCTGCGTCCCTCCGGGTATAGGGCGGTCTATAAATTCAGTAAAAATATGGAAGAGGACTGGAAAAAATTTAAGGACTATTTACAAAAACAATATAAGTTGTATGAATGTTAAGAATTTGTACGATTTGGAAACTCTAGCTTCAGCAACTAGATTTGTGAAACAGGAAATTAAGTTTTAAGTAAGAAAAGGTCAAAATTTAAGGGAATACTATGTTTAAGTTAAGATATAAGTTAAGATATAAGTAATTGATAAAAAGTATTTTAAATTTAGAGGTACAGCATTTGAAAAGTACAAAATAAGGTATGAAACAAGGTAATAATTTGCTGATATTTTTATTAAAAAGAACGCAGGGTGGGGGAGATGTGAGGAAGTCCAGTTAGTTATGTGAAAAATGTTTTGAATGGTTGGTTTTCTTTTTTCCTTTTCCTTTTTTCTTTTTTTACTCTTTTTTCTTTAGTGTATGTTTCTAACTTTGTATTAGAAAACTTAATAAAATATTTATAAATATATATATATATAAATTCAGTAAAAATAAAAATAAAAATGTAAGTTCCTCCCCTGAAATCTGGCAGAAATCCCACCAATAGGAGCATAGGAAGCTGCCTGATATTGAGTCAGACGATGGGCCTACCCACCTCAGCATTGCCTGTGCCAGGGAAAGCCAATGTTTTTGGACTACAACTTCCATCATCCCTGACCTGCCGGCTGGGGCTGATGCGAGCTGGAGTTCACCAACATCTTGAGGGCACCATGTTCTACGCTGTTCCCTGTGAGGTCCCTGTTCTACGCTGACTGGCAGCGGCTTTCAGGTAGTGGCAGCGGTGGAGGATGCTCCCATGGCCCCCAGGGCAGAGTGCAGAGGGCGCTGGAGCCTGCTGTGCCTGGCCAGGCCTTGCCATTCACCCTCTGCAAAGGCCAAGAGGGCTGGGCTAACCCTTTTTAACTTGACAGCGCCTGGCTTATGAAGGTACATAAGCTCCCCATGGCCAGTTGTTAGTTATTGGAAGAGCCCAGCTCCTTGGCTCTGTGTAAGGCAGCTTCCTGCTTTGGCTCCCTACCCTGACGAGCCTTTTGCTATCTTAACCCTGCCCTGGTCATCTGCCTTCCCCCTCAGGGACCAAGCCAGGACCAGGTCAAGGCAAGAGAAATATGTACAGCTGGGAGCGCAGATTGTACCATGAACTGAACAAGGTGTTCGACCGCTTAAGCTTTTTCCGTTGCTTTAGTTGCATGTGGCCCTGGAGGATCCAATCTGTGGCTGATGTTCTCCAGGCATATGATGGAGGGGGCTTTGGCCCATAAAAGCTTATGCAACCATAAATGTTGTTTGTGCTTAAGGTGCTGCAACTCTTGGGTCCCGTTTTGCCTGGGCTTTGTTGACAAGTCAGCAGCAAAGCTGTGTGGATGACAGCCAGGCATGCCGTGGTGCTGCTCTCTCGGGAAGATGCAGTTTCTGCCTTCCCGCTCTGCACCTCAAGAGTGAAGGTGCTCGGGACAGCTTGCCACTGCAGGCACAGCCCCAGACTTGTGTGTGTTGAGGGGGGGAGGAAGAGAAGCTAATTTGCTGTGACTTAAATGGAAAATATTCTCAGCTGGGCACAGAGCTTTCTCTGAGTTATTGATTGCAGCTTCAGCCCACAGTGAATGTTCCTTTGCGGGTGACGGTGTGATGGAATTCAGTTTAATAGGGCAAACAGGCCGTCAATGTGTTGTGCATTAAACATGCCCTTTCTCTCTCCCTCTTGGCTCTGTTTGTTGCTCAAGCACATATGGCCCTTCAGCAGGACTAGTCAGTCTGCAGATTGCACCACGCTTGAAACATGGTGCATCATCCGTGCGCCCTTTTCTTGTTGTGCTACCTTCTTGGTTGTACATGGTGCTTTGCAGAGTAAAGGAAGCAAAGGGAAAGACCTGCCCTGAGAAGAGTTCACAGTGTAAATTTCAAAGCAAGGAAGATGACAGAAGAAAGGAACAGCAGAGATGGGTGGGAAGAGACAGAGGTAGGAGTAACAGGCAACAGGGTTGGAGTTTAGCAAAGTCACTTAAATAATACAGGCAGAGTCCAGAGAGAAAAGCCCCAATAAACACTTTACTGAGCAAACTGAGCAAAAACAGTGTATAATTTGAGAAGAAAGGAGCAGACCTTGTTTATAGCAGGCAGACATATAACCAGACATACAGAAGAAAAGCTTTTGCAGAACTGTACAATCAGCACTTCAGCAAAGATTAAGCCATTCTGCCTGGTTGCTAAGCAACATCTCCATCATTCCCCTTCTTAGCTAGTTGACTTTAACACCAACAGAATTAACCCCTGAGTTATACACTGAATGATCTCTGCTGTTGCATTTCCAACATGAGACACATCCAGTTCCACATACTTAGGTTTAGTTTCTGAAAGGAGTGAGGGACAAAGGAGTTAATCTGAGGGCTTCACAGAAATGGTGGATTTTGACCGGTATTTAAAGTGGTGGTGTTGGTGGGGGAGGTGTGGCCCTGTGTAGGTCAGGAGTGGGGCACAAGGCTTATCAGATAGCCAGAGGGCCACATGACCTCAAAGACAACCTTCCAAGAACCACTTGCATTGCGCGTGGGGGTGGGGTGGGTGGGGGTGCCAGAGGCAAAAATGAGTGGAGCAGGCAGTGTGACTCTTCTTAACTTTATGTGTACCTTCCAGACCTGCAAAAGCCAGAGTGGGGTGACTATATATGAAACTGCTCTGCTTTGTGCTTCTGGGTTGCTGACAGCTGCAGGTGGAGAGAGGAGAGAGTGATCCTGTGCTCATGTCCTGCTCATGGGTTTCCCACAGGCATTTGGTTGGCCACTACAGTGGTGCCTCGCAAGATGAAATTAATCAGTTCCGCGAGTCTCTTCGTCTAGCGGCTTTTTCGTCTTGCGAAGCAACCCTATTAGCAGCTTAGCGGCTTAGTGCTATTAGCGGTTTAGCGGCTATTAAAGGCTTAGTGGATTAGCGGCTAAAAGGCTATTAGCGGCTTAGAAAAAGGGGGGGGGGAGCAAAAAAAAATCGGAACACTCACAAGACGTTTTCGTCTTGCAAAGCAAGCCCATAAGGAAAATCGTCTTGCGAAGCAGCTCAAAAACGGAAAACCCTTTCGTCTAGCGGGTTTTCCGTCTTGCGAGGCATTCGTCTTGCGGGGCACCACTGTATCTGTTTCTTTAAAATTCCACTAAATTGCAGCCACAGTTGGAAATGAGAGATCTGCAGTGAGATGGAGAGGAACATTTGACCTTTTGGCCCCACCACACAAATGTGCACAAACAACCCACACAGCGCTTGGCTCTAGGGAGAGGGGCAGTCCTGCCTGTCTGGCTGCAAAAGTTCACTTGGGTTCCAGAGTTTTGGAAGTGGCATTGCTCTTCTGTTTCAAGTTGCAAGCAAAACTGCAAGGATTGGGTGCTACTAAAGCTCCTATATCTAGGATCGCTCACAGTGAAATCCTATGCAGGCCTGCTCAAAAGTCAGGGTGATCAAGGTAAACCTTGGTTTTTTGATTGCTGCCTCAATGCAACTGACAGAAGATCACAACTTAAGAGACCGTGAGTGTAGACTTGAACAAGCTTGTTTGTGCTAAATTCAGATGCTGTTGGGTGAAATGTATGTACACACATACAGTATGTACACACATATAGGGATATGCAATATCCCTCCATTTTTGGCCACAGGACACTTGGCTATTGTTGTTTTCTGTAAGAGGCTAGCACTCATTTATTTCTCATTTATTTCTTTTTATTATAAAGCTTTGCAATAGAAAACAATCTGCAACAGGAAGTTGCAACAGGAAAATAACATTTTATCTTTCCTCCCACTTCCTCCCACTTTTGTTACGAAGAGAGCAGATGATCCCTTTCCACTCCCTGATTGCTGACACCAAGACCTGCAAATCATAATGCCAACCTATCTAATAACCCCTATTAATAATTTATCTCTTGACCTTTCCCACGATTATTTTTTTCAAGTTGATGTGTGCTGCATCAGTGTTCATGTCTTATTAATTTTGTGGTATAAGAAATGAAGTCGTTCCATGCAGTGAAATGGGATCCTGCTTTCACCTGCCCTATGATCACAAGTGCCTGATGGGTAAGAGGTTTGGGTGGCATGCGTACTTATGGCGTGAGAAGAAGAAAATTCATAAGGGTTTCGAAAGCCACATCTTTAGAGGTCCCCTGATTGAAGTGTGGGAAAGGAATAGATATCTATTAGAACCTAAAGTCCCACACTGGTTATCCCCACTAGAAGTTTTGAGCGTTAAAAAGATCAATATGAGAGGCAACTGGATTACTTACGATCAACTGTTATTTAAAGAAGGGGGGAAATGGAAAATGAAACCGTATGATCTGGTTAAAGAAAATGTGTTTGATTGGCTACATTACTTTCAAATAAACGAAATGTTCAGGAAAGATATTAAAGCCAGAGGATATGCTGATAAGGACTCCAAATTCCAGATTGAAATAATAAATAATGACTATAAAATTTTATCCAAAATGTACAATCTGCTGTTAGAGTGGAACCTGATAGAGGAGGAAGTCGGTCATGATATATTGGGCTAGGGACATTGGACATAATATATATTTTGAAGAGTGGGAAAAACTTTGGGAAAAAAACCTAACATTTAAAGCTTGTATGACGTTGAAGGAGAATTTAATGAAGATGTTTTACCGATGGTATATAACCCCTGCAAAATTAGCAAAAATGTATAAAACTTGTAATAAATGCTGGAAATGCAGGGAAAAAGAGGGGTCCTTCTACCACATGTGGTGGGAATGCAAAAAGGCAAAAGGTTTTTGGGAAAGTGTATATAATGAAATGAAGAAAATTCTAAGGTATACTTTTGAAAAAAAAACCCGAGGCTTTCCTGTTAGGAATATTAGGAAGGGAGATAAAGAGTAACGATTGTAAATTGTTTCAATATGCAACAACTGCAGCAAGAGTCCTCCTAGCCCAAAACTGGAAACAACAGAAAATACCGACAGTTGAGGAATGGAGAATGAAATTGTTAGACTACGTGGAGTTGGATAGATTGACGGGGAAAATTAGGTACTTAAGAGACCAAAGGTTCATTGAAGACTGGGGGAAATTTGTGGAATATCTGGAAAATATAAGTGAAGGACAGATAACGCTAGTGGGGTTTAAAATAGCTCTGTGAAAAATGTAGGAATATTGTCTAAAGAGAAATGGAAGTAAGGAGTCAAATAATGTCAATATAAAGTATGAAATGCGTAATTTTAAAAAAATGACTACGGATGATTTGGGGAGAAGCTGAAGGAAGTCCCAAAGAAAGTAATTTGTGATAATAAGATGTAGATTTTTTATTTCTGTTTGTTTTGGTGTAAATTAATAAAAATTATGTATGAAAAAAAAGAGTTTTAAAAATTCCTTTTTCCATTTCTTTTGACTTCCAGCTTTAAAGATGAAAATAAAAGAGGTAAAAAAAGAAAATGGAGACAAGAAGATCATCCCCAAGAAGAAGAAGCCCTTGAAATTGGGCACCATCAAGAAGAAAGATCTCAAGAAGCTGGTGCTCTATTTGAAGAACGGGGCAGACTGTCCTTGCCACCAACTGGACAACCTCAGTCACCAGTTTCTCATCATGGGGCGCAAAGTGAAGACCCAGTACCTTCTGACGGCCATCCACAAGTGGGATAAGAAAAACAAAGAGTTCAAAAAGTTCATGAAGAAAATGAAAAGTCCTGAGTGCCCCACATTTCACTCCGTCTTCAAATGATCAGATGGTGCCAGGATTGGAACATCTCTTCTCTTTGTTTTGTTTTGTTGCTGGCCCTGAACTTGCACAGACTTTCTTTTGAACTTGGTGGCTCATACATTTTGGCTCCTTCTGCCCTGGTGGACACTTAACTTTGATCCCTTGTTGTTTCTTTCTGTTTGTTCCTTTAGAGCAGGGGTGGGCAACCTCAGGCCCAGGTCCAAATGCAGCCCTCCAAGCCTCTCTGTCTGGGGACACATCTCCTCAGCCACGCACCCCTACCCAGGCCATCCTGGAAACAAGGAGACTGAGGGGATATGAGAGCCGTCTTCAAATATCTCAAGGGCTGTCACATGGAAGAGGGAGCTCTGGAGGGTAGGGCTCAAACCAGTGGATTCGAGTTACAAGAAAGGAGATTCTGACTAAACAGGAATAACTTTCTGACAGTAAGAGCTGTTCAACAGGGGAACAGACTCCCATGAGAGGTGGTGGATGGGGGCAGATTTGGGTAATCTTTGAGCCAGGCTAAAATTTGGCACCCCAAATGAATCTTCTCAGTGATGGATCTTCTCAAGGTTGTGCCCCCTTAGCTCAGTGCCCTGTACAGGGCACTGCCCTAAATCTGGTGTTGCGTGGACTCTCCTTCTTTGGAAATTTTTAAGCAGAGGTTGGATGGCCATCTGTCACGCATGATCTAGTTGAGCTTTCTGCAATGCAGGGGGTTGGAGTCGATGACCCTCTCGATTCCTTCCAACTTTATATATAATTCTATGATTCTATAAGCCCCTGACTGAGTTGATTTTGAAAGGAAGCACTTTTCAGCAGAGCTGTGCTGGCTGCTCTCCAGTTTTCAGGGAGAAATCTTCAATGTCACTAAAAAAGTAAGATTTCTGAATAACCTCCTTTTTCTGATTCTGTCATTTATCCTGGCTATTTCTTCAGTGACCATCCATGTGGATGATCCCACCCAGTAAGGAATCCTGTGGTGAATGGGATAGTGTCATAGCAAGAGGTGGCCAGTTAGATTTTGCTGTGTGATGATGCCACTGTAGGTAACTGAGGGCAGTGTAACGAAATATATAACTGAATAGAAATACAACTCTTTCTTTCTTTCTTTCTTTCTTTCTTTCTTTCTTTCTTTCTTTCTTTCTTTCTTTCCTTTTGGCAAGGCAAAAACATCGACAAAAACTGTGAGGTATTTCAACTCAGCTTTAGTCTGTAAAAAAACAAAAACTCAGCTTTAGTCTGAGTGTCTGCAGGTGCAACAGGAAGTAATGAGGACCCTAAGACCACCCACATATGTCATGCTTACTTGATGGGTTTTAAATCATTACATTGGATCATAGAGTTGGAAGTGAACTTAGAAGACTACCTAGTTCAGTCCCTCCCTGAAAGGCCGTCCAGCCTCTGCTTAAGAAACCCCTCACAAAGGGGTGTCCACCCCCTTCCAAGTCTGGTCCACAGCTTGTAACATCAGGAAGTCCTTCCTAACGAGGGGTGTGATTGTGTTTTGTTTTGGAAAGTGTGGATTTGATAGATTCATCTTTAAATGGGAACTGAATTGAATTTCTCCCCTAATCATAGTTCAGTGTCCCCTGCCGGAGGACCCTCATTAATTCACATTAGATTGGTAGAAATCTCTCCCCTTTGGCCCATTAATTCAGTTTTGAAAGAAGGGAGCTCAGAAGAGCTTCTTTCTTCTGACAAAATTTCCACATAGGTGGTTGTTGAAAGATGGAGTTCAATGCCCCATCTGGCTCCTCTTCTGCTTCCACAGCTCGGCTAGTATTTCAGCCCACATATCATCACATGAACCAGCAGAAGGTTGTGTGCAACCCTCACACTCTCCTGTGGAATAAATGGAAGCACTTGGGTTCCGGTTGCCTCCTCAAGGCAGACGGAGGGATGGGAGAACCACTGTCAAAACAGTTCAAGAACCCCTGGGTTCCACTCCATTTGTCCTGTGTGTTGCCAAGGCACAGGATGAAGCAGATAAAGAGTTAATTGTTAAATTGGCAGAATGGGGGTAGAGTAAGTTTAATAATGCCATAGTTCAGAAATGACTGGTGTCTGTATTTGGGGGGGGGGCATTCTTTAAATCAGCCTTCCCCCAACCATTTGTTTTACACTACAGCTCCCCTAATTTCTGACCATTGGATTTGCCACCTAGGTTGGGGAGGCTGCTGTACACAATGGTCTGAGGGCTTGGAGAAAGAAGTGCATTTTGCTGCAGAAACAGATCCTTCTGGAATGTTCATAGAATTGTAGGGTTGGAAAGGACGAACCCCCTCCAGTGCGGGAATCTTTTCCAACATTGCCCAATGTGGGCTTGAACCCCGAAACCTGAGGTTAAGTCTCATGCTCTATCCAGGGGCGAAGGAAGGCTCTCCGGCACCCAGTGTGGGGTGTCGAGGGGCGGGGCAAACCGCCCGGCAGTGCATGCGTGGCACTGATACACTCCAGCGCCGTACGGATGGCGGTGGGATCTTCTGCTCACAGTGGCGGGACGAGCACCCCGCGGGGTACCTTCTTGTCACCCCCCTCAGAGATGGCACCCAGTGTGGACTGTCCCCTGCCCCCTTCCTCCGCCACTGGCGCTATCCACTGAGCTGTCCCAGGTGCCATCCAGCATTAACAGCCTCACAATTATGGAGCACACCATGCACTCAGGAACAGCATATTACATACCAATATAATTTTTACATTTACAAATTGCTTAGGGAAAGCAAAAGAGATGTGTAGCATTAAAGTATGGAATATGTATTGCAACTTGAAAACATTTTTATCGTCCTTATGAATGAAGCTTTTTACTGCATACTGACTTCAGTTTTGACAGCATCACCAGAGGCTAGATGAACATTGCTCTGGGGACTGACAGTGGCCCATCCTTGTTCTAGTTATTTACTGAAAAGTGTAATCTAATGAACTGTTGCTAATTAATGTGTCAAGTTATTTTAACTGTGCTTGGACCTTGCTGGGTTTCTTTTTATTTCCCAGGAGGGACAAGTTACATGATTGTTTATAACCCCTTTCCTTGGATTTTGTTTTTGGTAGCTTTTTCTAGTTTTAAAGTATGCTATTTTCTTGTTTCCTGAACCCCACCCCCTCTTAAATTCAGTTATTTTGTTGTTAAATGTGAGATATGTTGAGGTTTAAGAATGGAGTTTGTGCTTTTTTCTTCATTATTCTATTAATATTGATTTTCATAAAAATAACAGAACCCAAGAAGCAGAAAAATGCATCCAATGCCATATGGCAATCTTTTTAGGCTACTTGTAAATCTTTGTATTACTCTGAAAAACAGAGATGTGGGGCATCCCTGGCCATTAGTCAGGCTGGCTGGAGCTGCTGGGAGTTGGAGTCCAGTAACATTGGGGGAGCTGCAGGTCCCCCACTCCAGCAAAGGCTCTATGGAGAGAAGCAGTCTCAACATTTGCCCAACCCCAGCAGCCACATGATTCTCTGTGCAAGGTCTCTGACACAAAACACAGACATTTAAAATGGGATCAGGTATCAGTTCCTCATGGATGCTGGGAAGGGACAGAAGACACATCCATTGTTCAAAGCTGAGAAAGCAGGTGGCCTGGTTGGGGCCTCTGCACTCAGCACAGCCAAATTCTGCCCAACCATGGCTCCCAGGTACCTTGACTCACCACCCACCCCAAACCAGAGCTGCCACAATATCCCAGACTTCCCCAACCTGGTGCCCTCCAGGTGTTCTTGAACTCTATTTTTTAAAAAAATAATTTTTATTAACTGGCCAATCACATCAAATTAAATCACATCGTATAAATTCCAAATTACAAAGCCAAATTTTTAAATTTTGTTGGGGGAACCCATACTTCAAGATCCAAAGGGGGATTCAGATCATCTTCTTATTACTGCGTTAATGTCCAAATCAGTCCCAATCAGTCCAAACAAAGTTCATAATTCTATCCAGTCTTATCTTAGTGTTTCCACATCATATCTTATTCATATAATTTCTCTTTTTCCTTTACGATCTCTTCTGTTGGTCTCCTTAAGCCGATAAACAAGTATAATAATCCTGTGTGGATTTCCCGTTCCTCCACTAAGTCCAGATGGTTTCTATATATCTCCTTCGTAGATAACATCGCTCTTTCCATCGTAAATTTTGGCATTTGTCGCTCTTAAGTCCCACCGAGGAGTTGATCCACGATATGTAAACAACTCTATTTCTCTCTTTCTCCTCCCAGACCCAAGAGCTCCAACAATGCCTCCCAAAATGGCGACGGCATTTTTAACTGCGTCATTCCAAAACCCTTAGCTTTCCAGCTTCATCTTGAGACATTGCTTTGGATCGAAAGTTTATCTCCACACAGCCTTAAATCCACAGCTTAAGTCCTTAATTTCTGACTCATTTGGGGGGAGGGGATTCTTGTTAAATCACATAAAAAGAGGAAGGCAGGTTTTCTCCCCCCTCCCCCATTTGTCATTACCGTATCTTGACGTATCTTCTCATATTTTATTCTTGTCTTGTTATCAGAGATCTCTTCTGTCAGCAGTCTTTACTCCCCTTTTTCCTTGAAGCATGTGCAATTAATCTCGTCCAAATTGTTTCTTTTAAAGATCATCGCAACTAGCAGCGCGAATCAGGGACGGCGTCCAGAAGAGCCGAAAACCCACAGGAGGGCTTTGTGCCTCGTGCCCCCACCCCCACAAATTCGGGGGTGGTATAGGGCACAGCAGGCAAGGGCTGTCCCCCCACAATCTGGGGGGGGGTTAAGGAGGCTAATTACCCCCATCATAGCCTCCAAATTACCTCGTGTGGGTCGGAGAGATGTTATTGTCAGCCATCTTCTGATGCGCCACCTAGTGGCCCCCCAGGTGTTCTTGAACTCTAACTCCCATCAGCCCCAGCTAGCATGGCCAGTAGTCAGGGATGATAGGAGTTGTAGTCAAACAGCATGTGGGGGGACGGGACACCAGGTTGGAAACAGGCATAATATCCATTGTGAGAGCCAGTGTGGTGTAGTGGTTAAGAGCAGTGGACTCGTAATCTGGGGAACTGGGTTCGCGTCTCCACTCCTCCACATGCAGCTGCTGGGTGACCTTGGGCCAGTCACACTTCTCTGAAGTCTCTCAGCCCCACTCACCTCGCAGAGTGTTTGTTGTGGGGGAGGAAGGGAAAGGAGAATGTGAGCCGCTTTGAGACTCCTTCGGGTAGTGATAAAGCGGGATATCAAATCCAAACTCTTCTTCTTCTTCATTGTTATATGAGGCAATATGAGACATTTACAAATTGGCTAATATATGCAAATATTTCCAGTTTGCATATTGGATTCACATCTAAAAGTTATGCATTTTTATTGTGGCTTTATAAAGAAAAACGGAAATTGTGTATAAGATCCCCCCAACATTTTTGCGCTGCCAAAAATGAGGGGAGCTTTTTGCCAGTGGCAATTCTGGGAAATGCGGGGTGGGGTGGGGTGGGGTGGAGAGAGCAAGAATATGAAGAGCAGGGATACTATAAATGCATTTCCTCTCAGGGAGTAGAGAGGTAAGACATGCTCGAGGCAAATTTGCCTGGTCTCTTCCTATTCCTTCCCAATCACAGAATCAAGCTTTTCCAGTTCCATTTTGTGGGACTACTGGGCAGAAGAATCGGATTTGTTCCATGTAGTCAGGCCCAACTCATATGCTTATTTTTGCTGTGGTCTTGCCCATTTCCTATGGGGCTTGAGCAGGAGAATTGTTCACATAGATTGTGCTCAATACTGATAAGGGTGTTGAATAAAACGTTTGGATTTTCTGCCAATGGCTGCAGTCCTATGCACACCTTTTGGGTGTAAGCCCTGCTGAACTCAGTGGGACTTACTTTGGAGTAAGCATGCATGGGATCAGGCTGTCCTGCACTGAGTTCTTGGGGTGACCTTCGTTTGTCGGAATACTGAAGGCAACCTATTGGTTTCCGCACACACAACATTTTTCTGTGCTATCTTTTCAAGTGGCAAGTTTCATTTTCTGCCCCACCTCCCCAGCGAAGGGGAATGATGGATCTTGTCCAAGGCAGAAGTGCAGAGCGATGTATGTGGCAATGAGCTAGCTTTGGCTCTGAAGGGAAGCACCTGTTTGAGTGGGGAAAACAAACCTGCATTTGGTTAACACGCTGCCTCCCTCAGTCCTGCGATGTAGTGGCTCTGGGTCTCTTAAGGAGTGTCAGTAGAGGTCATTGGATCAGCAAAGTAATCAATAAATGTGCAGGGATGTTCTGGAAGCTCCAGCACATTCTCTTGGGAGCCATCACTAGGCCTCCCCCCCCCCCGCCCATATCAGCACTATCAGCAACACATTGGGGCCAGTGATTATCTGTGTGCAGGTCATTGCACAAGGGAAGGACTTCTCCCTGAAATCCTGGTCTGCCACTGTCAGTCAGCGTTGATGATATGGAGAAAGATGGGCCCATGATCTGGCAAGGCAGATGGCAGCTCCCCCTTTTCCTAGATCAGTGGCAGAAGGTCCTAAGTCTAATCCCCAGCATCTCCAGCTAAGAGGATATCATCTAGCAGGACTGGGAATGCCCCTTGCCTGCTTCCTTGGAGGTCTGCTGTTCAGTGGAACCAATGGAGTTGAGAGAGGATGAGGCCACCTCGGGTATTTGCAAAACATGCAGCCTGACCCTGCGCAGAAGAGAGTTGATTGGGTCTCACTGCTAAGGAAGCAGGCACAGGCTTGCAACTTTAGGGCCCAGGCCAATTTCCGAGGATCTGGCTTTCAAGGAAGAAGAGACTCCAGCACATCAGTGGCCGGAGCTGGTACCCAGAATTGGACACACTGTTTGATGGAACCACTTCACTTCTATGTGCAGGCTCATACTTCTTCTGTTTCCCTCTCAAGTGCTTTTCCTGTGTCTATTCACGTTCATTTAACTAAAGTTTTTATGAGTGTTTTTATGAAGAAATGTTGTTTTCTAACCCTAGTTTGTTGTGTTTCAAGCGACCTGAGTGATCACCTGTAAATAAATCCATATTTAGGTTTTGTATCTGTATCTAAGTTTTCACCCTTCCTTTAACTTAAGGGCCTTTTCTGGGGCTTGAGACAGATAATAGTTCCCCCCTCCCGCCCCAATCAGAAAACAGTTTTCAAGAGGGATGACTGCTCTTAGCACATTTCTATCTCTGGTTAAAAGTTTTTGTGCGGGTTTTCTTTCCATGGTTTGATAATGGTGCAAAACCTGTTTGATCAGGAGTGACAGCAGGACAAAACAAAAAAATTGTATGTGTCCATACTTCTGACTGTTAAAAATGCTGCATTATCTTATTTATGCCTCTGTGGGTCACCATGGAAAGGAGAATGAAAACCTTTGGAGGAAAGTGTCCCATCTCTCTCTGGTCCAGAGGTGGCGCCAGCTTCCGAAGGAGAATTGTGGGGGTGCTGCATGTGCAATATCACGACGCGGAAAGAGCTGTAGGTGGAGCTGGAAGTAGTGGCCATGGAATTTCAGTGGCCGTGGCTCCTCCTGCTGCTGCTCTTGCCGCCACCACTGATCGGGGACTGCTTCCCCGCTCTTTCCCTTCCATGGCAGGAAGAGCAGAAGGAGCCAGCCACTGAAGCCACACTGTGCTTGGCTCTGCGCTCAGCCTCCTTGGCTGCCTTTGAACATGGGTGTGTGTGTGCTGCCCCCCAAATCTCTTCTAGCACACCCACCCAGCTGCTGATTGAAAGGTTCATTATATCCCGATATGTCCAGGTCACCATCCGCCATCACAGATCTTGTGACACCTGTGTGTAAAATGCTGTGTCACTGAATTTAACGCAGCCCCCTCAACAGGACTGGGAACAGATGCCTTGGCCTCCCACCTGAAGGTGGCCTTGACTGGAGCGAAATATTAACGCCAGACTAAACATTTGCATGGCTCTCCCTCCCAAAATTAACACGACACAGCAGTGCAAAGTTTCACGAATTTGTGGCATTTCTCAAATTATGAGAGGGCCGTCGTGACTTGGCAGGATTCTGCCCTGCTCCACCTCCCCTGGCCTCAAGCCTTGGAAAGTTTATGCTAGCCCCCACCCACCCCCAATCCCACCACCATTTCCTTTGCCTGCCTCCTCACTCATTCTCAATGTTTATTTAATAATCCTGAAAGAGCTATTAAGCTTCCTGGGTTTAAATGTTTGCTAAACACCCTGTCAGCTCGACTTCGCTTGAGACGACCTGGGCTGTGGGGAGACAGTCCAAGCCTTGGGTTCTTTAGGGAATGGTAAGAAATCTGCTTGTTCCTTGGCAGACCTGCCCCCAACATACACCCCTCCCCAAATGTGGGTCCAGGAGCCCCACAGCCTGGGACTCTGTGAGCTCAGCAAATAGAATGAATGGGCAATGGAGGGATTTGGCCTGGCCAGATCTGTCTCTAGTCAGGCAGCAAGGGTCATCTGCTGGCTTTCACGGTGCAAGGGTCTCTGTGCAGGGTAGAGTAACACAAAAAGCAACATAGCGTGGATATGTAACACAGTTCCCATGAAGTGATGATGATGATAATGATAATGATGATGATAGTTGAAACACTACAATTCATAATAATCAGCAGTGCCAAATTATTCATGAATTGTTCAGTCACTGATGATCTCACCCGAAAGATGGCTAGAAGGTGACGCCTTCACCAGTTTCCTAAAAGAAAACCATGGTGTAGCTCGATGCACCTGAAGTAGGGAGAGTGCTCCACAGATGTGAAGCCACCACTGAAAAGGCCCTTTTATGGAACCAGGCGCTGCATGAGTCATTCTGTGTAACGACTGCCAGCCAGGCCTCCTTCTCTGACCTCAATGCCATGGGAGAAGGCATTCTCTTAGACTGATGTTATAGGCTTAGAAGGGGCACCACTAAACCCTAGAAATTAATAAATGGTGGGATTCTGATTATTTGGGATCAAAAGGGGGAAATACCAGCTGCAGAGGAATTCCTGAGCTAGCCTATGCAGGATGACCTGGTCAAGCTTAGGATCATTAAGAAAGCATTGAGGGCCATTGGCAAGGCAAGAGAACCATCCTTCTCACTTGCTCCGAGGTATGAACAGAGACAGCAGATTTGGAAGGTTGCCAGTATAACTGGGTGTGAGGTGACAGGAAAAGAGAGTCTTTAGCAAGGTGTACTGGTAAGAAAAAGGGTGAACAAAGAGAGAGATCCATCTTGGGCAGGCTGGCTGAAGGCTGGCTAGGAGAGATGCCTTGGACTCCAGCGCTGCACTGCTGTGGGGAACAGGCCCCTCTTGAGATGACCATGCTGTAAGATCTAGATTCCCTCCATCTAAATTCAGGAGTAAATAGGTTAATACATCATATTTCTTAAAGCTACTGCAGCCTCAGCCATGTCTTCATTTCTGCGAAGGAGCACAGACACTGACCGAAGGCCAGAACCCCTGGAATCCTGTGAATGGCTTGGCAGGGATTCAGGTGACCGGTAACATCATTTATGGAACTGCTTTCCATTCTTTGGTGATAATTTAGGACCATCTCTAGACGGCAGTGATATTGGTCATTTGCTGTTGTGCCCAAGGTTGACAAAGGACATTCCACTCACTCATCTTTCTTTATTCAAATCTATGGTGCAACCGCCCTTGGAATTCTGTGAAGGGTTCTGGTCACCTCACTTTAAAAAGGACATTGTAGAGTCAGAAAAGGGTCAGAAAAGGGCAACTGCAATGATCCAGGGGGCAGAGTGACTTTTCTATGAGGAAATGTTGCAGCATTGGGGCTTCTTAGTGGAGGGAAAAGGCAAGGAAGAGCAAGGAAAATTATGCCTGGCCTGGAGAAAGTGGACAGAGAAGAGTTTTCATCCCTCTCTCATAACTTTAGAACTTGTAGAAATCCAATGAAGCCAAATGTTGGAAGATACAAGGGAGATTTTAAGAAGTCCCTTTTCATGCTGCACAGAGTTAACCTATGGAACTTATCTCTGCCAGGATCAACTGAATTTGATTGTGGAAGCGATCAGATCTGAGAGGTATAGTTGTGTCTGGTCTCAGCAGGGATCTGCTCTAGGTGGTCAGATGCTGAGATAAGGGTGTTGGCCAAAGAGCCAAGGCTGAAGCCACAAGAAAGCAGATCAGGGCCAAAGGGACATACAAGGAGGAAGAGAGGCAGAGGAAAGCCCTCATCGCCAGTGAGCATCCATAGCCCTAGGCTCCATGAATTTGTCCTAATCTCTTTGAAAGCCATCCAGG
Organism: Podarcis liolepis; assembly: GCF_965112155.1. Lineage (NCBI taxonomy): Eukaryota > Metazoa > Chordata > Lepidosauria > Squamata > Lacertidae > Podarcis > Podarcis liolepis. The sequence goes on along the minus strand of NC_139561.1, from coordinate 875,709 downwards.
TTGGTGGCCATCACTGCCTCCTGGGGGAGGAGGAAGGACTTTCTCTTATCTGTCCTCCATCTTCCAGCATTTAACTTCATTGGATGTCCATGAATTCCAGTGTTATTTGCTTATTTGCTTTTTTCTAAACTAAAACACTTTTGGAAGCCTCCCTCAAGAATCAAGAATGCAGTCTCACCTGTATGTCCATGGGAGCAGAATGCAACTGGCCATTGGGCCAGACTCTTTGCCTGGAGCCCCAGATGCCTAAAATTTGTGAATAGCAGAAGAGCATCCATCTCCAGAATCTGCCAGACTGCAAGCTGAAAAGGGGGCAGCTTCTCTCTCTCTCTCTCTCTCTCTCTCTCTCTCTCTCTCTCTCTCGGATGGAGAAAATGCCCTGGACCTTGGCAGCCCCCAAGCCTTCTGGGTTCAATTTGCCTTGTCACTAACACAGACAATTTCTGTCACAATAAACTGCACAGAATGGTTAATCTCCCTGGGTAACTGTGAGGAGATTAGGTTCTGCTCCTGCTTTTTTGCTGGGTGACTGCCCCTGAATGGCACGAGTGCTCCCTGCTTCCTGCTTGCTGGAAGGCTCTTCAGCCGCCTTTGTCCCAAGGGAAGCCCGGGGCTTTTGAGAGCCTTGCTGAAAGGCAAGAGGGCCCTGGGGGAGACAGAACAAGAGGCCTGCTAGCTCCCTGGCACTGGGGGTTGCCCAACTCCCACACGCAGCACATTGGGAGGTAGCCTTCTGCTTGGAACATGCTAATATAGACACCTGAAAGCCAACACTGCTTAGACATTGTGTAGGGCAAGAAAGCTAATGCTAAAAAGATGTCAGCTTGATAACCCAACCTTTGCTGAGCATTACTTCAGCCCCAGAAGACCTGCCACAGGCCTGGGAAGGCAGCATTTTTTAAAAGCAGAATTTCCCACTGCAGAAATTCCCTATCAGACACTGAAAGGAAAAAGGCTGAACAAAGCATGTTTCCCTCCTTCCTCACACCCTGCATCAGTGGGAGTTTTCCATAGGGCCATTGGTGGGAAGGGATTCCTTTTGGTATGGGATTCAGAGTGGGTGGGTGGTGGTTGTTTTTTGTTTTTTAAAAGAGACAAAAACCTTCAAGTAAACAAACCCCAAGTAACAAAACTTTATTTTTCTCTGAGCTGTTTTGTTTTTCTTGCAATGTCCTGCTTCTTCGGGAATGTAATCTCTCAGTTCTGCTCTGCAAAAGATAAAATTTGAAAATCTGTCCTTTGCTTTTCATGAAAATTGATGATTGGAGATAACAGCAAGGGCCTTTGTGCTTTGATTTAGCATTTCAGCAATGAGATACATCTGCTTGCACTTACAGGCACAGCATAGTCTGCATGCGATTATGAGTTTATGGCCAAGCTAAAGTATCAGCAGATTTTATAGACTGGTAGGAAGCCTTTATCAATTCACAACTCCTTAAGTCACACACACACACACACACACAGAGAGAGAGAGAGAGAGAGAGAGAGAGAGAGAGAGAGAGAGAGAGAGAGAGAAATAAAATAAAAACTATTGAAAAGAATCTGGCTTTCTCTTATGATGGGGACAATTCGCCCCACAGCTCCTCTGGGGAAGAGGAGGGGGCCACAAACAAGATGAACTGGACAGATAACCCCTCGGCTGGCTGCAGACATCCATCTCAGCTGAATGTGCCACAAAGAGTTTGCTGCAGTGGCCTTGTTACTGCAAGGTTAGCCATTTTGCTCCTGAACAGCCAGCCTTGCATGTCCATGTATTATGAAAGCATGGCTTGGCATTATGGGCTTCATGGGGCTAAGTCTGTGCAAGCCTCAGGCTGGTGTGCCCTTCCTTCCAGCTCTTCTGGCAGAGTTCAAAAGCTTTCATTTCCATATTAGGCTCACCCTTGTATCTTGTGACATCCAAACCTGGATGAACTGTGGTTAGTCTTAACTTTGGTTGACTAAAACAAGGTGTGGTTTATGTAGCTGGCTTGTAAGTGGAAGCTTCTGATTTGCTTCATGTGGCCATGCTAGAGTGGGGGGGGGGGGACATGAGAGCCCAAGATAAACTAATTTTCATAATGCTAAATCATGGTTTGTCTTGAATAGTGGGTAGACATGGCAGACCACACAGCGATTTCTCCAAAGCAGCTCTTTATTTTGTAAGCTAGAACAGAACTGAACAGCAAACAACTCAGCCGGCTGCTTTTATAGGCAGCCGGCGGTCAACATTGTAGCAACAACAACCCAGGGTTTCCCGCCTAAAATAACTGACGTGGACCTGAGTGAAGACTATCTACAGTATCCCCCTGCTGGCCCAGGGTGAGAACTTCAGTACATAACACCCCTCCCCATCGAGATAAGGCGTTAGTTACAATCGTAATGGTTTCCTTATATACAGCACTACACGTAATGGTTCAATTAGGCACAAAAGCATATCGGTTACATTTCCCATACTTAGACCAACAGTGATACATGTCCAACAACATAGTCCTTTAAATAAGTTGGGAGCTTGGAAACTCTGCCAGACCGCTGGGGACTGGTAGCCAAGTCCGGGGGGCCACACAATTCTTGCTGAGGCTGTGGTGCGACCCTAGGTGGCGTTGAAACCAAATCCCCTGGATCCGCTGCTGTGGGTGGAGCCTCTGCAAGTGGAGTGGTCTGAGTCTGTGGTAAGTCTGGCAGACCCTCTGAAGCGACTTGGTTCGGCTCCAAGCTGGCAGTTTGCGAGGGAGGTGTAGGTGGAGCCTCGCCATCTGTAAGTGTCTCTTCTGGAGCCACAAGCGCAGTTGGGGGCACCACAGTAGTGTCCAAGTCCTCAACCCTGCGCCTAAGCTGGTCTATGTGCCGGCGCCACAAGTGTCCATCTTCGAGTGCCACCTGGTACGAGCGAGGTCCAGTGACTGCCACTACTGTGGCTGGCACCCAAGGAATGCCCCCCACATAGTTCCGGGCAAAGACCTGGTTTCCTGGAACAAATGACCGTGGCACGTTGGCACAGCCTGGGGGTTCAGCCATGGCAAAGTCCGGGTGCAGCCGGTTGAGCGGTGACCTGAGGTGGCGGCCCATAAGCAGTTCAGCAGGACGCTGCCCTGTGGCCGCATGAGGGGTGATGTGTTGCACGAACAAGTATTCGGCGACACGCTCGTGCAAGTCTCCCCGGTCCAGGCGCGCCAGTGCCTCTTTTGCCGAGTGCACCATTCTCTCCGCTTGCCCGTTGCTGGATGGATGAAAGGGTGCCGTTAGGGCATGGCGGATGCCCAGTCCCAAAAGGTACCGCTCAAAAGTGCCTGATGTGAACTGTGGTCCGTTGTCGGAGACAAGGACATCAGGACACCCATGCGTCGCAAACAGGCCTCGCAGCACCCGGATGACGGCCTCGGTAGTGGTGGAGGGCCACCTCCAGCCATTTGGAATAGGCGTCCACCACTACCATAAAGGTCCGGCCGTGAAAGGGGCCAGCCAGATCGATGTGCACCCTTGACCAGGGTGTCTTGGGCGTCTCTCAGGTGTGTCCCTTAGCTGCAGGTGGTGCAGGCCTCGATTCTTGGCACGCTTGACAGGCGGACACCCAGGCAGTGATGGCATCGTCCATGTTAGGCCACCAGACGTAATACCAAGCCAACGCCTTCATTTTGACAATTCCCGGGTGGCCAACGTGCAGAGCCTCCAGGACGCGTTGACGCAGTCTTTTTTTTTTTTAATAGATATTTATTGAAAATTTTCGATTTTAATACATTAAAAAGCCAAAAAGAAAAAACAAAAACAAAAATTAAAAACATATAACAAAACATAACAAAAGAAGTGCCATGGTCAGACCACTTCCTGGTGCAACTTGACTTCTCCGCGACCCTTCCCCTCTGCAGGGAGGTGGGACCGATTCGGATGGTCCGCCCCCACCACTTAATGGATCCAAATGGTTTCCAGAGAGTGGTAGGGGATGCTTTATCCCATGTTGATGGCCTTTCAGCTGATTCCCTGGTGGCCCGCTGGAATGTGGAGTTAACCAGGGCTATTGACTGTTTGGCTCCGAAGCGCCCTCTCCGATTGCATGGAGCCCGGACAGCCCCGTGGTTTTCCACGGATCTGAGGGCAATGAAACAATCGTTGAGACGGCTAGAGCGCCGGTGGCGGATGACCCATTCTGAAGCTGACCGGACACAGGTTAGAGCTCAGTGTCAAGCCTACCAAGTGGCGGTAGCGACGGCGAAGAAGGCCTTCTTCGCCGCCTCTATTGCATCTGCAGAAAACAGCAGCAGGAGACTTTTTCAGGTGGTCCGCAATTTAGCGGAACCACCTGCTACATCGGGGCCCAGTACGGGCCACATGATCTCCTGCAATGATTTTGCAAAGTTTTTTTGCAGATAAAGTCGCTCAGATTCGGGAAGAGGTAGACGCCACCGTGGGAGCAGGGCCGGGGCGGGAGAGTGCTAGAGTCCTGTCTAGTCAAATTGCGTGGGATCAATTCCAATCTGTTACCTCCGAGGATGTGGACAGGCTGCTTGGAACAGTGAAACCAACCACCTGTCTCCTTGATCCTTGCCCATCCTGGCTTATAAAAGCTAGCCGGGAAGGGCTGGGTGATGGGCTTCGTGGGGTGGTGAATGCTTCCCTAAGTGAGGGAGCCTTCCCAGACCCGCTGAAAGAGGCGGTTATTAAACCGCTTCTTAAAAAACCATCTTTAGATGCAGCCACGATGGCCAACTATCGCCCAGTCTCAAATCTTCCATTCTTGGGCAAGGTGATTGAGCGAGTGGTTGCTGAACAACTCCAGGCACGCCTGGAAGAAGCGGACCATTTGGATCCCTTCCAATCGGGATTCTTTTTTTTTTTTGCATTTTAAAATTTTATTAATATTCCATTATATATACATTATATCCGTATTTGGTACATCTCATACATTTTGGACTTCCTTCAACGTCATTGACATTCATTCGTATTTGTTTCTTTGTAACACATTCCAATCATTCATACTGCCATTCATACCTCCCTTCATGCATTATTTCCAATAAGCAATACTTATTAGTGCTTTACAGTGCCTCTTTAAATCCCACTAGCGTTGTATTTACTAAACATTTGTTCTCCAGATAACCCACGAATTTCCCCCAATCGTCAATAAACTTTTGATCCTTAATATATCTAATTTTCCCTGTTAATTTATCCAGCTCAGCATATTCAGTCAATTTTAATCTCCACTCTGCTATCGTTGGGCTTTCTTCCTGCTTCCACTTCTGCGCTACCACAATTCTAGCTGCCGTTACCGCGTACTGGAAGATTTTACAATCCTTTCTTTTGATATCTTTTCCCACCATGCCTAATAAAAAAGCTTCAGGCTTCTTTACAAAGGTATAACTTAATATCTTTTTCATTTCATTATAGATTTCGTCCCAGAAGCTTTTAACTTTCCTACACTCCCACCATAGATGATAGAACGTCCCTTCTTTTTGTCTACATTTCCAGCATTTGTTATCTGTTTTGTACATCTTAGCTAGTTTTACGGGTGTCATGTACCATCTAAATAGCATCTTCATCATATTTTCCCGTAGTAGCACACATGCTGTAAATTTTATATTCACTCTCCACAGTTTTTCCCAGTTCTCCCGTTGAATATCATAGCCGAGGTCCTTTGCCCACTGAATCATCACAGTTTTTACTTCCTCATCTTTCATGTTCCATTCTAGCAGTATTTTGTACATATTTGACAAATTTTTACGATCATTATTTATTATCTCTCTCTGAAATGTCGATACCTTTTCTTCATAGCCCCTCTCCTTCACCTCTTTTTTAAATATTTCATTTATCTGGAAGTAGCTCAGCCAATCGTATGTGTCAGAGCTGCTTGAAGATCCTAGCTCACAGAGGATCACGCTAGCCAGCGGTCATTAAGTAAAAGTCTTTATTGAATTACAGTTTCCATTCTCACGCTGCTGCGCGCAACTCTACGCCTAGTAGCTAGGTCGGCGAAGCTCCGTCTGAGTCTCCGCCCTGTGTGCACCAACTTAATATCCTAGCCTTGCTCCACCTTTTCCTCCTGACTGTTCTCCTCTGGGTCCCTCTACCCCCCGGGGCTTCTTCCTTCCGGGATTCTTCTGACGCTGACCCAGACCCTCCTGCCTCCTTGCGCCGGGCTTTAGGACCTGGCTCTCTTTCGGGGCTGCTTACTGCGCCGCCTTCCTCTGCATTTGAACTTGGCGCGCGCGCCCAACCTTCCACTTTCCTCTCAACCGTTTCTTCGCTCCCCGATGGAGGTGTGGCCATCCCCGACTCATGTCCTCCCTCCTGTGGAGGTGTGGCCACTCCTGACTCATGTCCTCCCTCCTGTGGTGAGCTGCCAGCGCTTCCCCCCTGGCTCCCTTCCTCTTCCCTGCTTCCTGGCGGTGACGCTGGTCCCGATTTCCAGCTGCTCCCCCCTGAGTCCTCTCTGGCTCTGTCTTCCTGGGGTGCCCCCCTAGACTCCCCCCTTGCCCTCGCCACTGGTGCTCCTTTCTGTGAATCCTCTGATTCACTGGAAAGACTAGGAGATCTCGGGTCGTCGTCGTCACTCATCTTTTCTTCTGCCTCCTCCCCTTCGCTCTCTGTTTCCTCCCTTGCCCGTGCTTCTGCTCCTAAACCCCTGACATCCATCCCCCCCTCGAAGCCCCCCATTCCCCCCTCCCCTCCTTCCGGTGCTGGAGCTGGGGGCTGCTGTTGCAAAGGGACGAACGTCGGGTATCGGTCGCTTCCCGTGGCAGGCCTCCATCTGAAGTCTCCCGGGTCTTCCTCCCCGCTCTCGTCGACGACAGTCACCTCCGCTTCCATCTCTGTGCCGCCGTGCTCGAAACCAGGGTCGTCCCCGAAAACGTCCATGTCCGTCTCTCCCTCACTTCCTCCTGTCGGTGTTGCTCGTCCTGGGCCTTCCAGCCACCGTCTGCGCCACTGCTCCTCTGGCCTATCGTCCCACCAATACGAGGGTTCTGATGCAGATCCCGAGGGTGACCCCTCCGGGGAACGGACGTCTTGTGTCGGGTCCTCGTCCGAGTCGAACCCCCGGAAAGTGCTGGCCGAAAGTGTGGGCGTGAAAAGCCAGTCGTCAAAATATTCTGCTGGCATAGGTCTATGGGGAAAGAGGGCATGAAACTCGTCTTTGAGGAGAGGTTCGTCCAAGGCGTAGCCCGGCACCCAGCTGTTCGCACTGGCCGGGGTGCCCTCCTTGGCGAGAAAGTATTCTACCCCCTCTTCCCCCCATCTGGAGTCCAAAATCTCAGTGACTTCGTTGATGCGCTCCTTCTGTGCCACTTCCGCGTGCCCTGTTCTGTCTCTGACCGGACTCGGCGCTGTTCCGGGTTCCTGGAACCTGTGCGGTGCCTTGTAGGGAGTGAGCACCGATCTGTGGAATACCGGATGCATTCTGGAACCCTCCGGAAGTGCCAGTCTGAAAGCTACCGGGTTGACCTGCTCTTCGACTTGGTAGGGCCCCAGTTGCTTATGCCCTAGTTTCTTCTTGGCCAACGACCTGGCCGGCACTGCGTGGGCTGCTAACCAAACCCAGTCTCCCACGTGGAGCTCTTCTCCAACCCTTCTGTGCTTGTCTGCTTGTACCTTGTATGCGTGCTTGGCCAGCTCCAGGTGGCGCCTCAGCTGATCGTGGACCTCCTGCAGCTCCGACGCGAACGCATCTGCTGTCTGCGGCTCCCCCTCCCCCATTCTTTCCAGTCCCGGGAAGGTTCTGGGGTGCCTCCCGTTGTTGGCGAAGAACGGCGTGACCCCCGTGGACACGTGCTTCGTGTTGTTGTAGGCGAACTCGGCAAGCGGTAGGTAATCCACCCACGTCGCAGGCTGTTGATTTGCATAACATCTCAGGTACTGCTGCATGATGGCATTGACCCGCTCCGCTTGCCCGTTGGTCTGCGGGTGTCTCGCCGACGCCAGGTTGATCTTGACGTTCAGGAAGCCCATCAGCTTCTGCCAGAAATTCGAGATGAACTGCCGCCCCCGGTCGGACAGAATAGACCGTGGCAGACCGTGAACCTTGAACACGTGGTCTATGAACAGTTTGGCGGTTTGCTCCGCCGTGGCCACCTTCGCACACGGAATGAAATGCGCCATCTTGGAAAACAGGTCCACCACCACCAGCACTGCCGTCTTGCCCCTTGAGCTGGGCAGATCCGTGACAAAGTCCAGAGCCACCCTTTCCCAAGGTTCGACCGGAGTTTGCAGCGGTTCCAACAGTCCGGCCGGCGGTTTGTGCACTGGTTTGGCCCTCTGGCAGGTGTCGCACCTCGCCACGTAGTCTGCGACCTCCCCTCTCATTCCAGGCCACCAGAAATCCCTGGCTACTAATTCCACCGTCTTCTCCTTGCCAAAGTGCCCGGCCGTGGGCGCGTCGTGCAGCTGCTGCAGCACCTTGGCTCGAAGTTCGTCTCCCGGCACGTAGATGGCCCCTTTTCGGATGAGCAATCCATCTCGTAGCCGGAAACCGTCGGCCGCTGCCTTGCCCCTTTGCACCTCTGCCATCTTTGCTTGTGCGAAGGAGTCCTCCTGCAACGCACGTCGCACCGCCTCTAGGTCCACGGTCGCCGCGGCGCACGCCCACACTGCTGGTGCGAAGATGTGCATGGCGGCCGCTGGCGTTGCGTCCTCCAGATACTGTGGCTTACGGGAGAGAGCGTCTGCCATGATGTTGGTGTCCCCCGGGACATACTCTATTCGGAAGTCGAAGTTTGCAAAGAACTCAGCCCAACGTATCTGCCTCTGGTTCAGGAACTGTGCCGTGCGCCAGTGCTCTAGATTCTTGTGGTCCGTGCAAACCTGCACCGTGTGCTTGGCGCCGATCAGAAAGTGCCTCCACGCCTTGAACGCTGCGTGAATGGCCAGCAACTCCCTGTCCCAGATGGTGTAGTTCTGTTCGGACTTGCTGAGCTTCCTGGAGTAAAACGCTCCCGGTCGCCACACCCCCTGCGGGTCTTTCTGCAACAGGACCGCCCCCACGGCTCTGTCCGAGGCGTCTGTCTCCACCCTCATCGGCTTGCTGGGGTTGACATGAAGCAGCTGCTCTTCCGACGCGAAGAGACGCTTGAGTGCCTGAAAGGACTGCTCCGCCTGCGCTGTCCAAACGAACTTCTTCTTCTTGGAGCTAAGCGTGTCAGTGATGGCCGCTGTCTGCATCGCGAAGCCCTTGATAAACTTGCGATAGAAGTTCGCAAAGCCGACAAACCGTTGGACCTCCTTCCGGTTGCGCGGACTCTTCCAATCCAACACCGCTCGAACCTTGGCGCTGTCCATGGCGAGCCCCTTGTCAGACAGCTTGTAGCCCAGAAAATCCACCTCCGGCACGTCAAATTGGCACTTCTCCAGCTTGGCGTAGAGCCTATGTTGCTTTAGCCTGCTCAGCACTTCCTTGACGTGTCCGTCATGCTCCTGCTGCGACTCCGAAAAGATCAGGATGTCATCTAAGAAACAGACGCACGTCTTGTAGAGAAGTCCCGCCAACACGTGATGCATAAACGCTTGAAAAACGTGGGAGCCATTTTGCAATCCAAAAGGCATAACTCTATATTCGTAGGTCCCCAGTGGCGTGAACATGGCTGTCTTCCACTCATCTCCTTCCCGCATGCGAATGAGGTTGTACGCCCCCCGCAGGTCCAACTTGGTGAACACTCTGCCCTTCCGTACCTTTGCGAGGAGGTCGTCAATACGGGGCATGGGGAAGTCCGATGGCCTAGTCAGACTGTTCAAAATCCTGTAATCCACTACCAGTCTTTTCTGGGGCGTGTCCCGCTTCTTAACAAAGAATACGGGACTGCCCCCCACTGCCCTGGACTCCCGGATGAAGCCGCGTTGCAAATTATGGTCAATGAACTCTTTGAGTTCCTGCAGTTCGTCCTCTGACATGGAATACAGTTTCCCTTTAGGCAGCGCCGCCCCCGGCAGCAGGTCAATTTTGCAGTCATATGGTCTGTGAGGGGGTAGCCTGTCTGCCTCCTTCTCGCAGAAAACTTCCAAAAACTCAGCGTACTTGTGTGGAATCGCTTGCAGCGTGCCTAGCAGCAGCTGTGACTCCTCTTCCTCTCCTTCCTGCCTGGGCACGATGCAGTGTTCAGCACAAAAGGAAGAGCCGAAGGTCAGCTGCCTCTGGTACCAAGCCATCGTTGGGCTGTGCTTGTCCAGCCAACTCATGCCCAATACAATGGGCGTGTCAGATAGTCGAGTGACGTTGAAGCTGATGATTTCTCTGTGATTCCCAAGTCGCATCACCATTGGTGGCGTCTGCTTCACCACTTGCCCCCCGAGCAGCTCCCTGCCATCCACCGTGACAACCTGCAGGGGCAGTGTGGCCGGCAGCAACTGCACAGCGTGCCTGTCGACAAAGTCCTGCCCTATAAAGTCCGCATTGCTGCCTGAGTCAATGGTGATTGGCACGTCCATGGTGATTCCATTGGGCAGTTGGAGAGACGCTGTGAGCCTCACTACTGGTTTGGGCGGGAGGGGGTTCACGGGCTGTAAAATCGCTGGGGACTGCGTCACTAACACGTCTGGCTGGGCCCCAGTGCCTCTTCCTCCAGCCAGACAGCCTCGTTTCCCTGCTGTGGTCCTCCTTGCTGTGTTGCTGCAGTCACCATTGCTGAGGCTGCAGTGAGCTTGTGGGGCCTCTGGGGACACTCTTTTGCCATATGCCCTGGCTCCTCACAGACGTAACACTTCCTGTTCCCTCTAGGAGGCTTCGCTTTCACTGCTGCTGGTGCTAGGGCTCTGGTTGCTGACTGAGCCCTTGCACCTCCCACCTCCATAGGTTCGGCTCCTCCTCCTGGCGGAGGCGTGGATTGCGCCCGCGCTGCTTCCCTGGGAAAGAAGGAGGGGCCCCCGGCTGGTTCGCGCCCTCCACGCCCTTCGTCCCTGTTCCACGGACGTCCTTCCAGCCTCACCCCCACTGCCAGTGCCCTCTGAACGACCTCCTGGGTGGTTCGGGGTCTCTCCCCCCTGGCGATCTCATCTTTAATCGAGTTATGCAGCCCCTCCCAAAAGAGGTCTCTTACAGGAGCCGAATCTCTGTCCCATTCCAGGGCACTGACCAAGGCGAAAAAGCGGGCATGGTACTGCCTGACGCTGGCCCTCCCTTGTCTCAGCCCATGCACCTCCTTCCGTGCAAGATCCACGTCAATACTTGATAAAAAACACCCATCCATTGCTTTAATAAAGGCATCTGCATTCTGTAGCGCCGGATCCTTATCTCTCCATAAATTGCGTAGCCATGCTCTCGCATCCCCATGCAGATGGGACATGATGAACCCCACTCTCTCTTGTTCATCTCTAAAGTCTTTATGCAGCAGTTGCAGTGCGCACAGTACGTCGGCTCTAAAGTTGGGATACTGTTGCAGGTTCCCATCGAAGTGAGAGACCAGCCCGCCTGTCCGTCTCGCCAACCCAATGCCCTCCTGCCGGGGTGTCTGCTTTGTCAGCACGTCTAACCTGACCTGGAGATCCCTGCAGGCTGCGGCTGCTTCCTCCTCCCTCTTCCTGGATGCTAGAGCCTCGGCGTTCAGTTGTGCCACCGCGTTTCTGAGTTCCTCTATCTGCTGCTCAGCCGTCATGTCGTCTGCCGTTCGTGAGCTTGCTAGTAGGCACCTGTGTCTCTCCCCTCCTCGAGGCTGTAGATGCCCACAAGTGGAGACGGAGCTTACTGTCAGAGCTGCTTGAAGATCCTAGCTCACAGAGGATCACGCTAGCCAGCGGTCATTAAGTAAAAGTCTTTATTGAATTACAGTTTCCATTCTCACGCTGCTGCGCGCAACTCTACGCCTAGTAGCTAGGTCGGCGAAGCTCCGTCTGAGTCTCCGCCCTGTGTGCACCAACTTAATATCCTAGCCTTGCTCCACCTTTTCCTCCTGACTGTTCTCCTCTGGGTCCCTCTACCCCCCGGGGCTTCTTCCTTCCGGGATTCTTCTGACGCTGACCCAGACCCTCCTGCCTCCTTGCGCCGGGCTTTAGGACCTGGCTCTCTTTCGGGGCTGCTTACTGCGCCGCCTTCCTCTGCATTTGAACTTGGCGCGCGCGCCCAACCTTCCACTTTCCTCTCAACCGTTTCTTCGCTCCCCGATGGAGGTGTGGCCATCCCCGACTCATGTCCTCCCTCCTGTGGAGGTGTGGCCACTCCTGACTCATGTCCTCCCTCCTGTGGTGAGCTGCCAGCGCTTCCCCCCTGGCTCCCTTCCTCTTCCCTGCTTCCTGGCGGTGACGCTGGTCCCGATTTCCAGCTGCTCCCCCCTGAGTCCTCTCTGGCTCTGTCTTCCTGGGGTGCCCCCCTAGACTCCCCCCTTGCCCTCGCCACTGGTGCTCCTTTCTGTGAATCCTCTGATTCACTGGAAAGACTAGGAGATCTCGGGTCGTCGTCGTCACTCATCTTTTCTTCTGCCTCCTCCCCTTCGCTCTCTGTTTCCTCCCTTGCCCGTGCTTCTGCTCCTAAACCCCTGACAGTATGTATATATTTTAACCTGGTCGTATGGTTTTACTCTCCACTTCCCTCCTTCCTTCATTACCATTTCTCCATACCTGCCCCATTTTTTCTCCATATTAACTTTCTTTACACTTATCAACTCCAATGGGGACAGCCAGTGTGGGGTTTTGGGTTCTAATATATTCTTATATCTATTCCAGACCTCTATCAAAGGTCCCTTAAAAATATGGCTGCAAAATCCCTTATGTACTCTTATTTTATCCCTCCACAGGTACGCATGCCACCCAAATCTGTTCTTATACCCTTCCAGATCCAATAACTCTGTATCTTCCAACTTTATCCATTCTTTTATCCAACAAAGGCATGCGGCCTCATAATACAATCTCATGTCTGGTAAGGCGAAGCCCCCTCTTTCTGTTATATCTGTTAATAGCTTAAACTTAATTCTGGGCTTCTTTCCTTCCCAGACATATCTGGAAATCGCCTTTTGCCATTCTTTAAAGTTTTTTGTACCTTTTATTATGGGTATCGTTTGGAATAGGAATAGCATTTTGGGGAGTATCATCATTTTGACCATGGATATTCTTCCCCAGAATGATAGTTTCATCCTGGCCCAGACCTCCAGATTTTTTTTAATTCCGTTCCACACCGGGATGTAGTTATTTTGGTATAGATCAATATTTTTATTGGTGAGCCAAAGTCCTAGGTATTTTACCTTTTTGGCAACTTCGATTCCTGTTTGTTGCTGTAATAGTTCTATCTTATCTTGATCCAGATTTTTAACGATCATTTTTGTCTTGCTCTTATTCAGTTTGAATCCTGCTAGCTTCCCAAATTCCTCCATCTCCTCCAAAATTCCCTTTATGCTATCTATCGGTTCTTCCACCGTTAAAACCACATCATCAGCATAAGCTTTAACTTTATATTCATTTGAACCTAATGTTATTCCCTTAATTTGTTTATTTTGCCTTATTGCATTTAGTAAAACCTCCAGGACCACTATGAAGAGGAGCGGCGAAAGCGGACAACCCTGCCTTGTTCCTTTAGATATTTTTATATCTTCTGTAATAACATTATTTATTATCAGCTTCGCCTTCTGTTCCGTATAAATTGCCTTTATCCCGTTCCAGAACTCTTGACCCACTTCCATGAATTCCAAATTTCTCAACATAAAATCCCAAGCTACATTATCGAAGGCTTTCTCCGCATCTACAAAAATTAGGCTAGCTGGTTTGTCATATCTATCCGATAAATATTCTATTATGTTAATTATACTTCTTGTGTTATTTTTTATTTGCCTTCCCGGTAGAAAGCCCGCTTGGTCTTTGTGAATGATCTTTATTAATATCTTTTTTAATCTTTTTGCTAAGATTCCGGCGAAGATCTTATAATCTGTGTTTAATAAAGAAATGGGTCTGTAATTTTTTACTTGAGTCGGATCTGCATCTTGTTTTGGGATTATTGTGATGAATGCTTCCTTCCAAGTACTTGGGATCTCTCTTTCTTTTAGGATGTTATTCATCACGTCAACTAACGGAGTCATCAATATGTCTTTCATTTCTTTATAATAACTCGAAGTGAACCCATCTGGGCCGGGGGCTTTCCCTCTTTTCAATTCCTTTATCACTTCTTCTACCTCTTCTTCGAAAATTGGGGCATTTAACCTTTCTTTTTGTTCTGTCGAAATCTTCCTCACCGTTTTTTCTTTTAGGTATCTTTCTATTTTCCTATTGTTGTTTCTATCCTTATTTCTATATAGTTGCTCATAGAAATCCACAAATCCTCTTCTAATTTTTTTTGGATCAGTTACCTCTTCTCCGTTTATTTGTATTTTATTAATTGTTTTTTGTTCCTTTCTCCTTTTGGTTTGCCATGCAAGCCATTTTCCTGACTTATTGGCAAATTCAAAATTTTTCTGTCTTAATCTTTTGATATTCCACTCAACCTCCTTATTTATTAACATTGCAAATTGTGTTTGGAGGGACTTTATTTCCTGCAATATCTTTTCATTGTTTGGTTTTTTAGTTAATTTTTGTTCGTAATCCGTGATCTGTCTCAAAATCTCCTTAGTTCTTTTTTCTTTGATGTTTCTTTTCCACACATTTTGTTGAATAAACAGGCCCCTCATTACTGCCTTACTTGCATCCCATACCACACTTGTTTTTACCCCTTTGTCTAAGTTATCTGTAAAGTACTCAAATAATCTCGTCCGTATTTTTTCCACAAATTTTTGATCGTCCCACAGATTATCATTTAATCTCCATCGAAAGCTTCGTTCTTCAACTCCCCTCATCTCCATTATTATGGGATTATGATCCGAGATAACTTTAGCCTGAATTTCAATTTTTGTAATTCTTAATGTTAGTTCATTTGATATCCAAATTTGGTCTAATCTTGACATCGGTTGATTTGGTTCAGAGTGAAATGTGTACTGTTTCTCCAGGGGGTGTCTCAATCTCCATATATCTATTAAATTACAGTTCTTAACCATTTCAAAAAATGTCTTAGGTAATTTCCCTCCTTCTGTCTTCGTTTTCCTTAATCTGTCTATTTCCGTTGAGACCACCCCGTTCATATCCCCCATTATTATAATCTTTTGATCCATATATTCAAATAATCTCTCTTCCAATAATCTGAAAAATTCTGTTTTATTTCCATTTGGTGCGTAGACTCCCACTATTATCAACATTTCACCTTGCCATTTAATGCGGACTGCTATTATTCTCCCTTCCTCATCCTTAAATAGTTGGTGTGATTCAATATTATTTTTAATATATAGTACTACTCCTCTTTTTTTCTTTTTATCTGAAGAGATAAATTCATTCCCTAACCTCTTATTAATAAGGATTTTCTTATGTTTGCTGGCCACATGAGTTTCTTGGAGGCATATGATATCTAGATTTTTCTTTTTTAAGATGCGTTCGATTCCATTCCGTTTTTTCTTATCGTTCATTCCATTGATATTCCAGTTCCATAATTTTAAAGACATATTAATTTAGGTGTTACTCTAATTTAGGTGTTACTCTATATCCTTTCTGTCTCCTCTCCTTCTCCCTCCTCTTCATCTTCTTCTAATTCTCCTCTGCTCTGATCTTCCTCTTCACCTAATTCTAACTCTTCCCTCAAATTAAGTCCGCCTTCTGCACCTTTCGACTCCTCCTCTCCCGACTGAAGCTCTTTATATCTTCTTGTAAACTTTCCTATTTCCTCGGGGCTGGTTAATCTTCTTTTAACTCCTTTATAAAGAAAGGAGACGCCTTCTGGAAATTCCCATCGGAAATCAATCCTGTTCCTTTTTAAGCAATTGCACTAGTGGTTTATAGGGTTCTCTTCGTTTTAACAGCCTTATTGGAATATCTTTAAATATGATTATGTAATGTCCGTCAATATATAATCTCTTTTCCCTGTTTCTTTGCAGAATCAGGTTCCTCATCTCTCTATCTTTAAATGTGACTAAACAGTCCCCTGGGAATTTCCTGACTTTACTTGATTTTATTTTCATTCTATATGCATTTATAATTGTCCTCGCCACATCTTCCTCCTCTACCTCCATCCACTGTGCTATTTCCTTTACTAATCTTTCTTTTATATTTTCATTTTGTACTTCCGGGATTTGCCTCAGTCTTAAATTAATCTCCCTCTGTTTTAGTTCATTCATTGCAATGGAGTCTTTTATTTCTTCCTGTATTTTATTTAGGTCTGCTATCTCATTCCTCATTCTTTCTTCTTCTCGCTTCATTTCTTTCATTTCCTGCTTTGTCTTCTTTAATCCCTCATCCACTCTTTTTGAAACCTCTTTAATCTGTCCTTTTAACTCACTTACTGTCTCCTCAATCTTTTTGTCCATTTTTCCAATTTTATTGTCCACCTGTTCCAATTTTGTTTCTAAGTTTTTTTCGCTTTGCTTTATTTCTGCAAACATCCTCAATATTTCTGTTCTAAATTCTGTTTCTTGTTTTGAAGCTCTCCTATCAGTTGGGGTTCCTCCCTCTGCCCCTTTCTTTTGAGTATGCGACATTGTCCTTAAACCTCGGGAATTCCTTTATATCGCTGAGTATGTCACTAAATCCCCTGTCCTCCCGATATATATCTTCCTATCCTTATAATTAGGCTATCCAGTTATTCAGTTAACCCCCAAGAGGTATTAACCACCAAAGATAATATAAACCCCCTTATATATTAACAGCATATAATGACAGATGACAATATACCAAAAGTAGAGATGGGGCCACCAAACCCCCTTCTCTAAACGTTCGTCTTAACCGATATTTTTAGATATTATCCCCCCTTCCTGAGGTTTGGGGGAAGCTGGTTAATCCTCCGTCACAGTAATGTCCTGATTGTAATCTTCTTGCCCCTGTTCGGGCTAATCCAGCCAATCTTTTGGCAACAACTTAGCTTATGAGGTTCTTAGTCCCAAAATAGTCTGAAATTTCCAAAGTTGAGGTATAATGTTTAGTTCAATCCACCAGGGGGAGTCAGTCCCTTTTGAACTTAGGAACAGAGTTCTTAGATAATTGGATGATTGGATAATTGGTTAGTTGGGCTTTCCTGTTTGTCTGATTTACACGCTGTTCTTCCCCAGCTCCTACTCTTCCCATAACCCAAGAGTCAAAACCCAAAGGAGAAGTAGCAAGTAAAAAAAAAGTCCCAGAACGACGATACAATAATTCAAAATGCGCAAAGTGTGTTTTTTCTTCCCTTTCCCCGCAACTTTTTAAAAGCTGTTTAGCATAACGACTCACAAAAGTCTTAACAGTAGTCTTAACAGTAGTCCTCTTAACAGTAGTTTTAACAGTAGTCTCCTTTAACCTCTTTATATTTCACTGTCTTCGTTGCTATATCGACTGGATTTTCGTTTCTAACACCGCACTTCTCTGCCCTCCCTCGATTGTTTCCCTTTCTCCTCTGCTTCAGGAGAAGGTTTAACTTCTATGGAAGTCTATGGGAGGGACAGACACTGTAGCCGCTAGCAGCAACTTACTTTCTCCTTCGGCTCTGCAAACCGCGCTGCGTCTTACTCCAATGAAGACAAAGTGACGCTGAACTCGGATGTTTCTCTTTATACTCAGACACTTCCTTATCTTCCCCACTCACACTGTTTCCAACACTTCTTTTCAGTGTCTGAGTTTCTTTGTATCGAGAGCGGGGCGCTTAGCCTGCAGGCTCGGGGCTTCGCTGATTCGCCGCCGTAATGGCCGCCCAATTAGCCGCCGCTCGTTCCGTCGTTCTCTTCACCTTTGTTCAAAGGCTACCTGACGACCAGACGAACGGCACCTCGGCGCTGCTGGGCACCTAGACCTCTGGATACCCTCCAGAGGATTAGCGGGAGTTTTATCGCCCTCAAAAACTCCCAAATCGGCAGAAAAAGCTAGAGCTCTCTCCGGAGAGACAAACCCTCGCCTGCAACCGGATCCGCGCCCCACCGGAAGTCCTTAGTTGGTCTTCCAATCGGGATTCAGGCCTCATCACAGGACTGAAACTGCCTTGGTCGCACTGGTTGATGATCTCCGGCGGGCTAGGGACAAAGGTGAGAGCTGTTTCCTAGTTCTGCTGGATCTCTCAGCGGCGTTTGATACCATCGACCATAACTGGACCGTCTTGAGGGGCTGGGAGCTGGGGGCACTGTCATACAGTGGTTCCGCTCCTTCCTCCTGGGCCGTGTTCAGAAAGTGGTGGTGGGGGATGAGTGTTCAGACCCCTGGGCTCTCACTTGTGGGGTGCCTCAGGGTTCTGTCCTCTCCCCCATGCTTTTCAACATCTACAAGCAGCCACTGGGAGAGATCATCAGGGGGTTTGGGCTGGGTGTTCATCAGTATGCAGATGATACCCAGCTCTACCTTTCTTTCAAATCAGAACCAGTGAAGGCGGTGACAGTCCTGTGTGAGTGTCTGGAGGCGGTTGGAGGTTGGATGGCGGCAAACAGATTGAGATTGAATCCTGACAAGACAGAAGTACTGTTTCTGGGGGACAGGAGGCGGGCAGGTGTGGGGGATTCCCTGGTCCTGAATGGGGTAACCGTGCCCCTGAAGGACCAGGTGTGCAGCCTGGGAGTCATTTTGGACTCACAGCTGTCCATGGAGGCACAGGTTAAATCCGTGTCCAGGGCAGCTGTGTACCAGCTCCATCTGGTACATAGGCTGAGACCCTATCTGCCCGCGGACTGCCTCGCCAGAGTGGTGCATGCTCTGGTTATCTCCCACTTGGACTACTGCAATGCGCTCTACGTGGGGCTACCTTTGAAGGTGACCCGGAAACTACAACTAATCCAGAATGCAGCAGCCAGACTGGTGACTGGGAATGGCCGCCGAGACCATATAACACCGGTCTTGAAAGACCTACATTGGCTCCCAGTACGTTTCCGAGCACAATTCAAAGTGTTGGTGCTGACCTTTAAAGCCCTAAACGGCCTCGGCCCAGTATACCTGAAGGAGCGTCTCCACCTCCATCGTTCTACCTGGACACTGAGGTCCAGCACCGAGGGCCTTCCGGCGGTTCCCTCACTGCGAGAAGCCAAGTTGCAGGGAACCAGGCAGAGGGCCTTCTCGGTAGTGGCGCCCTCCTTGTGGAACGCCTTCCCACCAGATGTCAAAGAGAACAACAACTACCAGACTTTTAGAAGACATCTGAAGGCAGCCCTGTTTAGGGAAGCTTTTAATGTTTGATGTATCATAATATTTTAATATTCTTTTGGAAGCCACCCAGAGTGGCTGGGGAAACCCAGCCAGATGGGCGGGGTATAAATAAATTATTATTATTATTATTATTATTATTATTATTATTATTATTATTATTTACACTTTACAATCCTTATTTTTCTATAACATATTTCCCTGACTTCCCCACACCTCCCCTTCTTATATTCCAATTCAAATTGTTAGTTCAACAAGTTCTTATCCCCAGTTTTTAACCTTTTTATATTTAATTCATTATAAAAAAACGATTTTACCTTATAAACATCAAAATTTATACATCAGTACTCATTCTTAAATCCTTTTTCTAAAGTCGACCCAAATTCCCTTCCACGAATTCCCCACTTTTCATACAAATAACAAAACAGAATAAAAATAAAAAGACGAATTATAATTATACACCCTTTGGATCCAACAATCAAGTTAGTTTGTGTCAGTTCTTCCTTGTTTTCAACAAAATATAGCCAAATTGTAACAAATATAACCAGCAGAGACAATAGAAAACAAAGTTCGCTTTTTCCGTCTTGACAGCTAATTTGACAGCTGTCAAACTCTTCAATATCTCTCCAACAGGCTCTCTCGCAGATCACTCCCAGGTCCGGGGGGGGGGGTGGCACTTCAGCTCCGAAAATTAGCTCTTATCCTCCAGTAAAATTGCTTAAACTGCCAAATCATGAAATTAATGTATTTTACCCAATAAAAAGAAAAAATCCTCTCGACCTAAGTTAGCTAGTCCTTGCTTTAGATTATTTACAAGACGGGGAGACAGACTTCCTGTTTGCGCCTTCCCCCATCGTGCCTAATTCAAAAAAAAAATAAAAATCTTTAGAAATCCAATTTCCGTACTACTCACGGGTTGCTGCTTTAAAATCCAATTGTTCACAAGAAGAAGTCAGCGCTCTCTGACCATGGCATGCGGCTTCACTCCGCAGGAGAAGCAGTCGACTCTCAGCACCGCACCACTCACCCCGTCCCCCGTTCCGAAGCCTTTAAAAAGGCTCCTTCACGGGTCGGGGGGCGCAAATGGTGCCCGCCGAGTCACCAGGTTCACAGGCTTCACCGCCTGTGATTTTTAAGGGTCCCCGCGTCGCCGCAGCGGCAAGACCCAAATCCTGCGGAGCCGATTCCCTCCGGAGCTTGTGGATCAAGGCTAAAGGAGATGGGCGTACCTGTATATTGCCCCAAACTGCCGTCAAAAACCTCGGCCAGACCCTCAGTCTCTGCGTTAGAGATGCAGTTGATGCCGGTGACTTCCAGGCCGAGGGCATCAAACCAGTCTAGCCCTAGGAGGCTTGGCCGCTGACCTTCGACCACCACGAACCGGAGCATGCCCGAAAAATCCTTGAAGGCGACCCGGAACCGGCCAACGCCTACCATGGGAATGTCGTTTCCCTGGTAGTCTCTCAGGTGTACGCGGTGAGAGTCGTGTTGCCTTTTGGACACTCTGGGTACCAGTCTTTTGATGGTGCTCCAAGACACGATGGACAGGGCAGACCCGGGGTCGATCTCCATGTCACATGGAGTTCCTTCAATGAGAACCGTGACGTTCAGCTTGCGTCGCGTAGGCGAGTCGGTTTGGCCAATCGTGGTTCCAGATGGGCAGCGGCAGTTGGTGAGAGCGAAACAGCTTTCCTTGGCAGACTGGAGTGAAGACTTGGACTTGCAAGTTGGTGAAGGGGGGGGGGTGTCAGACAGAGCCGATCGGCAGACCTTAGCGATGTGGCCCCTTCTGGAACACGTCCGACAGATGGCGTCTCTAAATCGACACTTGGCACGGGAATGGTTGCCTCCGCAGCCGGCACATTCTGGTTGGCCCTTGGACTTCTGTTGGAACTTCCTGCGCTCCCGCTTTGTCTGGTGCACGTCATCGTCTTCACTGGAGGATGCCTCATCACTGCTGGCCTCTTCATGATGCACTGAACTGGCTTCCTAGCAAGACGTGGGCTGCTGGACTTGCAGATCTCCTGGGTGGAGCGTTCAGCAGCTTCTGGGGCCACAGCCTCCTCAATGGCTTTCTGTAGCGTGAGGTCTGGCTTGGCGAGGAGACACCGTTGCAGATGGATGTCCCGGACCCCGCAGACGATTCGATCCATCAGGGTATCGTCTAAGTCTCAGAACTCGCAGTACATTGCAGCCTGTCTGAGGGCAGTGGTGTAGTTGCTGATTGACTCCCCCTCTGCCTGGTTCCGGTGGTTAAACGCATGGCGGGCAGCAATCTTGGACGGCTTTGGCGCGTAGTGGTTGCGGAGCTTCTCTTGGATCGTGTCCCATGGTGTTGCCTGGACTGCTTCAGGCGCAACCAACGCTGGGGCCATCTCAAACACCTCAGGCCCACAGAGGCTGAGGAATAGGCCCTGCTTCCGTTCATTTGATACTGCTGTCAGCTCGTTGGCTTGGAGGTAGCAATCGAACCGAGCGAGGTAGGAGTCCCATGATTCAGAGGCTGGCGCAAACGGCGGTAGAGGCACAAGTGAAGCCATGATTCCAATGCCGGCGTGAAGGGTGATGGATGGAACACCATGCTCTAGCCAGAACAGTCAGCTCTGAATTGGTTCTGTTCAGTGATTTCACTCAGTGATTCAGCTCAGTGATTCAGCTCTGCTCAGAGGTGGCTGCATCTGGCTGTGCTCTGATGTCCATTGATCCCATCCTCGTCGCCAGTGTTGAATAGTGGGTAGACATGGCAGACGACACAGCGATTTCTCCAAAGCAGCTCTTTATTCTGTAAGCTGGAACAGAACTGAACAGCAAACAGCTCAGCTGGCCTGCTTTTATAGGTAGCCGGCTGTCAACATTGTAGCAACAACAACCCAGGGTTTCCCGCCTAAAATAACTGACGTGGACCTGAGTGAAAACTATCTACAGTATCCCCCTGCTGGCCCAGGGTGAGAACTTCAGTACATAACAGTTTGACAGTGCAGGAGAACAGTCATTTTCTGTAAGGGATGAGCAAAGAGGTAGCTGTGCCAGGATCCTAATCTCTAACTGTAGCCCTGTGTCCGAGAGAGTAGAATATATAAGGGGAAGCTTGCCAAAAAGTCTATACAATAATTTGCAGCCTGCTCCATGGATTTGCCTAATCCTGAATCTTGCAAGCTGCACGGACCTTTTTTTTTTTTTAAAAAAAAAAGACACTCACACCTACCTGGCACTGAAGGTATGGCAACCCTAGGGCCCTGGAGGAGGTTTCCCCCAAAGGTACTCTGAAACCTAGAGCAGGCATTGCCTGGATGTATGGGTGAGAGTGGTATTGCCCCCACTGCCCTGTTCTTCACCTCCACATGTTCATTTGCTTGGTGCACAAGAAACAAGGGAAAGTTTGGAGGTAAATCTCATGAATGCTGGGTGAAGTCCTGCTTCAGCCCACACAGTTTCTGACTGCACAAAATGTAGGCATTCAGAAGGCATTGAAAAGGCCACATCACTGTTATTGGTTTTGCCATCCAGATACTGTATGTTCTGGACAACACTTTATGGAACTCTGCCAAAAAGCTTGCTCCATGGCGCAAGAAAATAATCAGGTCATTTGAGTCACAGTTGCTATCAGACTAACAACATACTGCCAGAACATGCTGCAATGACAAATTAATTCCATTAGGCAGGAGCAGTAACATGGGAAATTGAAAGAAAGGAAATTAATAGGAAAAAAGCTTTCTTTCATTACAGAGGATACGCCCCTATAACTGTGGTCTGCTTTCAACTTTTCGAAGTTGGCCTTGTTTTTTGGTAGGAGGAACATTTTCCATGCATTGTCCTTTTTCTTTCTTTTTCTGGAAGAGGTCCTGACATGTCCCTGCATGCAGACAGAATCAGCCTCTGTTCTGGGCAGACCCTATGGCCCTAGAACGGACATGGGGCTAGGGTGGCCATTTTGCACATGGGATGCAAAAAAGGGATAGGAGAGCACCTAGGTAGTTGGACTTTATTAAATTTGTAGACCGCCCTATACCCGTAGGTCTCAGGGCAGTTCACAACTTAAAGTTACAATATAAAAAGCACAAAGTGCACAATAACAATAATTAAAGCAGTTAGCAATACTGATGTATACAAACTAATAAAAAATACATTCCTCAACATAATCCCCTAAATAATATCCTAGCTCGCAAATTCAAATACAAAATACAAATCCACATATAACATTTTAAAACAATTTAAAACAGCTCCACTCCCAATAAAACCACACCCACTGACGTTAAAACTCTGTCTCCATTAAAACCATAATTTCATCACAAGAGAGCTGGCCCAGGCCCTCGTTCCACCCCAGGGGGGAAAGCCCCTTTGGCTTGGTGTTGCCCCCGGGGGAGGGGCGTCCCCAGAGCAGGCAGGCTTGATAGCGCTGCCCCAGCCGCGGGGTCTGCTGAGCTGGTGCAGCCAGTGTTTCCAGGGCCGCCTGCCTGCCTGCCTGCCTGCCTGCCTGGGGTCCTGGTCCCTTCCCTACTTGCTCAGCTGCAGGCAGGTCCTGGCCTGGAAGTCCTCTGAGAGGCCACAGGTCAGGCAGGTGGGCGGAGATGGAGGTCCCCCAAGAGGCCACATTACCTTGAGCTAGGATGGTCAAACATTTGCATATATTGGGTGCACATTTCTTTTAATGCATGCACTTGCGTTCTCAATATTGTCTAAAAAAGTGGATTTCATACTTTATTTTCACTCATACACACAGATTTGCACACATTTCCCTAACATACACTTTAAATATGGATTTCGTAAAATTTGAAGAACTGTTACTTTCAAAGGATAGTTGTTTCAGCTCACGCTTTGGTTCAGAAAGTGTGACTTAGCTGGTTCTCATTAACATGGAAGCTGAACTTATTTCTCTACCCCCCCTTCCTTGAGCTTCAGGAAGGGAAGGTAGGATATAAATGTTATAAGTCAGACACTATAAAATGTACAGCCTGACAGTTCACACTCTGCAGCAGCTGTGTCTCATGTTAACCAGCTGATGGCATATTCCTAAATAATAATGCTGCCGCCCACTTGGCGTTGCCTCATGCCAAGGCCTTCTTGGTGGTGGTACCCCATCTGTGGAATGCTCTCCCTGGTGAGGTGCATCTGTCTCCCTCATTATTGATTTTCAGAAGGAGAAACTTTAAAACATTCCTGTTTGCCCAGGCGTTTGATGGCTGATAGATACCAGCCAAGACAACCATGAAATAAATAATTGTAAGGGAATGTGAATGCTTTTAAATATTTTGAGATGTTCTAAATGTTTTAGATGATTTTAATTGTTTTTAAATATTTTAAATATGTTTTTATTTTATTTTAAATTGTGCTGTTTTAAATTTTTTATATCTGGCACCCTGCGCTTCTTGGAGAGGAAAGGTGGGATACAAATTTAATAATAATAATAATACTGTAATAAAAAAATTCTAGGTGTATCTTCTACTCCAGAACCAAAGTCCTTTTGGTTTTTAAATCACTTCAGGACAGGCTATGGCAAAATGTGTACAGAGTACAAGAAGCAAAATGTCTTCTGTAATGTATAATGGGGCAGAGAGCCTTGGAGAGAGGAAAAACAGGAAAATTGCAACCATCCAAGAAGGTTTCTGTTTCTATCTGTAAAATGGCAGCCTGCCTGCACATGATGGGGCTGTGCACGACCCGCCTTAAGATGTCTCTGGTTGCAAAATCTCTGGCAGGAGGTACAAAACCAGCTTTCATTGTGCCTCAGCTCCAGGCTCTGACCAAAATTTGTTTCTGAGATTGATGTTGCTTTTACGCTCTTGAGGGCTGGCTAAGCATCTTGCACAGAACTGAATTCTCGTTACTGTCTGGCAGCTGTTAAGCCCCATCAGTCAAGGCTGGCAGCATTGCAGCCTGAATGCCTGGCTCCAGTGGGGGGAGTGGGGGCAGCTCTGGCCATTTCAGAGGCTGCAAGACAATCCCAAGTGCACTGTCATCCTTGCCTTGCATGGTGTTCTGCTCAAGAGCAGATGTTCTTTTTGGACTTGGAGGCAATAAGCGTACTTTGGGGTGAAGATTTACAAGTTTTATTAGCTTCATCACGTTTTTACACATAAAACACACACACAATCCCTAGGGCAAACTCTTAAGCATTTAGTGTTGCCTTCCCAGGCTTCTTCATTCTCATGTTCTGTCTGTGCTATCAGACCCAACAGCAAATGGACATGCCTAGAGCTGGATGGTCTCCTCCTGCCATCACAAAGTCTGAGCTGGAACCTCTATCTGGGTTGGGATCGTCATCTGCCTCTGGTCTCTGATCTCAGTAGTGCTTCGATTTCCCCTATTTATATGGTTGACCTTGTCCCTGTAGTCAGCCAGGGGAAGCCCCAGGGATAGGACTCTCAGGTACATCAGAGGGTTGACAAGCTGCCCCTGCTGTTTCTAGCATGGGACCCCAGGTCACCCTGATGGCCGTGGTCTTGAAGAGCTGACCATGGCATTTGGTAATTAGCCACGACTGACCTCGTGTCTTGATAACATAAGGGCATGTGACTTATCTTATCTCTTGCAGTTAAAAAGTAAGCTCACATTCCATTATCTTCCCAAATGCATAAGCTTGTAGTTCCCCATTAGGGTCCTGGATTTGCAACTCAGCCCCCATGAGGGGATTTGTCTGTTTCCTCGGAATAATGGCTTTGCCGGAAGCCAGGGGTAGGAAGGGTGGGCGACCAATGGGATTGTGAGCAGCAGCCCCATGTATGATGTAAGGATCTTCATCTACTACATAAAGGCTGCAGCTTAAAGGCTGCAGCTTAAAAGCTCCAACCGCCTTCTTGCCCACTGGACCCACGATTGGTCCTGTCTATGCCAGGGGAAGTCCCTCACTCATAGAGGGTTTGAGACCCATCAGCTCCCCTCACTTGGTTTAGCCAGCTGCTTCCAGGGATTGTGGCCACTGTCACCTGCTGGCAGCTTCTTGGAGCCACAAACTACCCCAGAAGGAGCAGGACATGTCCCCCACCAGGTACTACCCCTTCCCTAGAGGTGCTACCTTCCCTAGATGTACTACCCCTTCCCTAATATCCCATGTACCTATCTGTAACTGTATGGCTGGTTAAATGTTTATTTCATAGAATCATTGAATTGTAGAGTTGGAAGGGATCCCAAGGGTCATATAGTTCAGCTTCCTGCAATGCAGGAACTGTCGATTGTGGGCTATTCAGTATTCATTCTTTTAGTGCTATGTTGCAGTGATATTGTATAGATTTTTACTGTATTACCATAGTCAGAACTTGATTTTTCTGTGAACCACTTTGAGCACAAATGTGCTTGTGGAAAATTCAGCATATAAATAAACTGGCAATGGCATGAGCAGTCCTCTATTTGAAAGGCTGTCTGATCAAAGTTTGGGGAAACATGGCCCTGTGGGGAGAAAGGTTCCCCCAGCCTGCTTTCTCCTTCCAGGACAAAATGTCCAGCTTTCATATTCCACAATGGCAGCAGAGTTAGGGTGGGAACATTTAGAAAATTTAGCTGAAGTGGACAACTTCCATTTAACTTCGCTCTCCAGGAAGCGTTTATTTATTGGATCTGCCTGAATTATACCTGGAGTATGGTACACGAATTTTTATTTTTTTAAAGAGAGAGAGAGAAAGAAAGCAAATAGAGAAAGTGCTTGATTCCTTCCTTGGAAAAATTTTACAGCCCAATAAGTGCCAAATGTAAACTGTGCTGAGAAAGGGGAAACTCAGCAGCCCTTAAGTGGCATTTATTTATGAAGATGTGGATGACTTTCAGAGGAAGATTGATGATGAGGTTGGCCTGTGAAGACTGTAGGGGAGAAACCGTAATCAGAACATGTGTGGTCTTCCGAGCCTTGCTCCTTTTTTGTTGTGATATGAGTGGCTGTGACCTCAGCCTGGCCAGACCCTCATCCAGCCCATAAGTCTTTGTGGCATTGGAGCAGCTGTGCCTCAGGAGTGCCCTGGGGTGCCTGAATGGGACGTCACTGCAGAGTGCCAAAGAGCTGTGGGCTGCCCTGGAAGTCAGATGTGAGGCTGAGGGATCTTGAGCAAAGGAAAAGCAGTGGGTGGGATGCCCAAGAACCTCCTGTAACGTATGTTTGTGTGGTTGCCCCCATTGGCCAAAAGGCAAATGTGTTCTTCTGAGGAAACTGTTGGAACTGAGCATGCTTGAGGCCTTTGTCCTTGGAAGTAGCTCTGCGATGGATGCTGGATGAAAAGCTGGGTACCAGAAACTAAGAAATAAAACCAGTTATTGTTCATTTTGCTGGGGTAGCCTATGTATGCTATATATCTGAGCCAGAGAAGCAAGTAAGGCAGCTACTTCCTCACCCCCCGTGTGAAATGTATCCAAACAAAAAAGTTGGCAAAAGCTGACACATATTTGCATAAAAATTGCATCTGCTGACTTGTATGCACAGTGGTACCTCGGGTTAAGAACTTAATTCATTCTGTGTTTTTTTTAAAAAATGATATTTATTAGAAGTTTAAAAATTACAGAAAAAAGAAGGAAAGAAAACAACAAAAATTTTTAACAAGACATACATTACAATACATAAAAAAAGAAAATGAAAAAAAAAAAAACTAATACAACAATACCTCAAAAAAGAACAATAACATTAAAACACACATCCAATATTCCATATCTTTATCTTTCATTTACTTGTTTCATCGACCTCCTCACACCTCCCTTTTCGTATTCTAGTTTAATTAATTATTTCAGCAAATTCTTTCCATCTTTCTCAATTTTTGTTAAATAATTTATCTTAACGGTCTAACCTATTAATTAACTCAGCAAATCCTTTCCATCTTTCACTATATTCTGTCATTCAATTTACCTTAATTTATTTTAACCTTATCTTACCATAAAATACCTTAAAACTTAAAACTTAATACCTATTTATACATAACTCCTTATATCATTTCTACTGAAGCCAAATAGTTTCATTCCAACATTTTTCCTAATACTCATTAATTTTACACTAATTCTCAAAATATTTTTTTTAAAAAAACTTTCTTCCAATCCTCATCCAACGTCTCTTCTTCCTGGTCTCAGGTTAAGTCAGTCCTTACTGTCTATTCCATCTAGTCCATCAACCTGGTGATCTTATGTCCGAGGCTCTTAAGTCTTTTCCATGTCCCTTCTGCAGATCTTCTTCTTGTTTATACCTGCACTTTACCTTGTCTTTTGTTGATCTTTTTCTTAATTTCTTTCCTTTCTCATTGAGGAGTAGGTCTCGGGGAGACTCCAACCCAACAATGTCTCCGTCTCCCCTCAACAGATCAGCCCATTCTCCACAATCAGCACTGTAGTCCAGAAAGTATTTAAAAGCATGTTTCAAAGACCCTCCAAAGTTAAGAGCCCCCGCAACTCCAGACCCCCCCTGGCCCAAAACCAAATCCCAAAAACCAAAACGTCCCTGCCTAGGGGGATCCATCCAACTTCCCATCTCCCAACCAAACGATACTCCCTCTCTCCATATCTGACTTTCTCCAGGTTCAGTCTTCAAAAACAGCAGCTTATGCTCCTGCAGGGCCTTGGGTTTCTCCATTTGTGTTACTTGAGGTTCAACAGCAACCTCCTCCATGATCTTCTGCCCTTGCACTTGCCCTGTCCAAACAGATTCCTGGGTTGGTTCCTGAATGGTTTCTATATGAGTATTCACTGTTTGTCCAAAGTTTTTAACTGCAACAGTCATCAAATCCATCTTCTCATGCAGCTGCTCCAACAAAGCGCTTGTCTTGCAAAAAGCAAGCACCAAAACTTCTTCTAAACACATTTTTATCCAAGGTCAGAGTCTGGTCTCACGATCCTTAATCGCCACAGCTGTGAAATCCCCAGATCGACTCCAGCAACAGTTTAACAAGCTCCCTCTAGAGGAGACAATTTCTATTTGTATCCATCTTTTGAAAGCAGGTCCAACAAAAGAAAGTTACTTTCATTTTTCAAATATTTTGTTTCTTTTGAATGCAAAAGCTGGTAAAATGCGGTCTTGACTATGCTACCACTCAGTGGATTTGTAACTGGCTGACTGACCGAACCCAAAGGGTGCTCATCAATGGTTCCTCTTCATCCTGGAGAAGAGTGACTAGTGGGGTGCCACAGGGTTCTGTCTTGGGCCCAGTCTTATTCAACATCTTTATCAACGACTTGGATGATGGACTCAAGGGCATCCTGATCAAATTTGCAGATGACACCAAACTGGGAGGGGTGGCTAACACCCCAGAGGACAGGATCACACTTCAAAACGACCTTGACAGATTAGAGAACTGGGCAAAAACAAACAAGATGAATTTTAACAGGGAGAAATGTAAAGTTTTGCACTTGGAAAAAAAATATGAAAGGCACAAATACAAGATGGGTGACACCGGGCTTGAGAGCAGTACATATGAAAAGGATCTAGGAGTCTTGGTTGACCACAAACTTGACATGAGCCAACAGTGTGACGCAGCAGCTAAAAAGCCAATGCAATTCTGGGCTGCATCAATAGGAGTATAGCATCTAGATCAAGGGAAGTAATAGTGCCACTGTATTCTGCTCTGGTCAGACCTCACCTGGAGTACTGTGTCCAGTTCTGGGCACCACAATTCAAGAAGGACACTGACAAACTGGAACGTGTCCAGAGGAGGGCAACCAAAATGGTCAAAGGCCTGGAAACGATGCCTTATGAGGAACGGCTAAGGGAGCTGGGCATGTTTAGCCTGGAGAAGAGGAGGTTAAGGGGTGATATGATAGCCATGTTCAAATATATAAAAGGATGTCACATAGAGGAGGGAGAAAGGTTGTTTTCTGCTGCTCCAGACAAGCGTACACGGAGCAATGGATCCAAACTACAAGAAAGAAGATTCCACCTAAACATTAGGAAGAACTTCCTGACAGTAAGAGCTGTTTGACAGTGGAATTTGCTGCCAAGGAATGTGGTGTAGTCTCCTACTTTGGAGGTCTTTAAGCAGAGGCTTGACCACCATATGTCAGGAGTGCTCTGATTGTGTTTCCTGCTTGGCAGGGGGTTGGACTCGATGGCCCTTGTGGTCTCTTCCAACTCTATGATTCTATGATTCTATGAAAAGGCAACATTGGAATCAGTACGTTTCTCTTTTTTAACTATCTGTCAAAAGACGTTCCATTCACAATCAATGAACTTCCCCAAAAATTTCTGTCTCTGACACCCCGTTCCCAGGTTTGAGATGGTGGAAATTTATCTCCTGGTATGCCCCACAGAGGAACTTACGGTCCTCAAATGAAAACATCTTGAAGGTCCCAGGCCACACAGAGGTTAGGCTGGCCTCAACTAGAGCCAGGGCTTTTTCGGCTGCGGCTCCAACCTGGTGGAACGCTCTGTCACAAGAGACAAGGGCCCTGCAGGACTTGACATCTTTCCGCAGGGCCTGCAAGACAGAGCTGTTCCACCAGGCCTTTGGTTAGGGCACAGCCTGACCCCCTCCTTTGGCAATCTTTACAATGCTTTAGTTTATGGTTGCCATCAATTTTGATTTTAATTAATTCTTATGATGTTTTATAATGTTGCACTATTTTAGTGTTGTTAGCCGCCCTGAGCCCGGCTTCGGCTGGGGAGGGCGGGATATAAATAAAATTTATTATTATTATTATTATTATCTTTCTTTACTCTCTCTCCTGCAGGCTTGAACAATCTAAGATTTTCCCCCTCTTCTCCTGCTTCCAAGAGGGGTTTTGATGGTTATAACTGAAGGAAACTTAGTCCTTTATATACGACTTTCCTGACTTTAGCTTGCAAAGTTTTGCTTCAGTCTATTTACAAAAGCGGAAGGCGGACTTCCTGTTTAGAACCTTCCCGCTTCGGTGCCAAATTAAAATGTTTCGTAGTCCAATTTTCAGTTCTACTCACGGGTACTTGTTTAGAGTCCAATTGTCCACAGGAAAAAAAGTCAGCGCTCTCCGGCAACGGCTGTGCGGCTTCACTCCATAAAAGTAGCGGTTGATTCAAAACACCGCGCCGCTCACCCCACGTCACTTCGGATCTCCAAAAAGGGGTTTCCCTGCGAGTAGGGGAGGCGCTCTTGGTGTCAGCCGAATCCCACGTTCCCAGGCTTCCTCCGCCTGGGAGTTTTGAGGGGTCTCCGCCTTCGCCGCGGCGGCAAGACCTGATTTTCATAGAGCGGGTTCCTCTCGGTCAGAGGAACTCCGCCATTGCCAATGGCGCTAACCCGGAAGTGAACTTAATTCATTCTGGAGGTCCATTCTTAACCTGAAACTGTTCTTAACCTGAGATACCACTTTAGCTAATGGGGCCTCCTGCTGCCGTTGCCGCACGATTTCTGTTCTCATCCTAAAGCAAAGTTCTTAACCCGAGGTACTATTTCTGGGTTAGCAGAGTCTGTAACCTGAAGCGTCTGTAACCTGAAGTGTCTGTCACCCAAGATACCACTGTATAGATGCAAGCCTCTAGATGCCTCACCAAAGACTCTTGAGAAAGCAGCCATGGAATAAGTGCAGAAGTCCTCTTGTATATCAGTAACTGCTTAAGAAAAGGGAGGCAGATGGCAGGAATACATGGATGTTGCTGGTCCGGAAGCACTCACCACAGGACATCCAAGACCCCAACTTTATTGATTACAGGTATCAGCAGGTTTTGTTGAAGGCAACAGGTGTGTATCCTGAATCAACCAACCTATCTGCTAGTTGATTACTTTGGCAGGGTTAACCAAGGGTGAGGATCTATCCTATGGTGTACATAAAAAACCACAGCATTTTGGGGTGCCATGGCCCATCCGCCCCCCATCTGAGACATCTGGACAAATGCACCCCACTGGATCCCTTTAAGGGGGTACCCTGATCCTTTGGAGTGGGCCCCCATCCACCCATGTCCACAAATGATGCAATCAAATGCCTTATCTGCCATCAAGCTGTGACAATTGCTATGAGGTAGGTAAAACCCCCAGACAGGCCCAATTTGTTTAAAAGCAAATTCCTCCCTGTCTCCAAACGATTCAAGAAGGACACTGACAAACTGGAACGTGTCCAGAGAAGGGCAACCAAAATGGTCAAAGGCCTGGAAACGATGCCTTATGAGGAACGGCTAAGGGAGCTGGGCATGTTTAGCCTGGAGAAGAGGAGGTTAAGGGGTGATATGATAGCCATGTTCAAATATATAAAAGGATGTCACATAGAGGAGGGAGAAAGGTTGTTTTCTGCTGCTCCAGAGAAGCGGACACGGAGCAATGGATCCAAACTACAAGAAAGAAGATTCCACCTAAACATTAGGAAGAACTTCCTGACAGTAAGAGCTGTTTGACAGTGGAATTTGCTGCCAAGGAGTGTGGTGGAGTCTCCTTCTTTGGAGGTCTTTAAGCAGAGGCTTGACAATCATATGTCAGGAGTGCTCTGATGGTGTTTCCTGCTTGGCAGGGGGTTGGACTCGATGGCCCTTGTGGTCTCTTCCAGCTCTATGAATCTATGATTCTATGATTCTATGGCAACCAAATACAATACTTCTGTAGCAAGGTCCTCTGAAGAGGCTGTCTATTTATCCTTGGGCAGCCCAACCACTTAAAGAGCAGGGAGGGTAGGTGGGGAATCCAGCAATGAGGGGGCACAGCCAGGGCCTGGGCACAACTGGCTTTTATGGTCAGAGAGTGGATCAGAGGGAAGACTTCATCCCTCTGGTCTGCTCCCCAAGCCACGCCTCCTAGCTCACCCGTGATTGGCTACAACCGTGATGACGACGACAACAACAACAACTACTTTTATTTGTATCCCGCCCTCCCTGGCGGCTAACCCCAGCACCCATCATGCCTGGTGGAGGAGGAAGTGACACCTTCCCCCAGATGTGTCAGAGACAGTGCTGACTTTCTGCTGCTGCGCCAGACTGCAACCAAAGCTGGAGGTAAGTGATCTATTCTCCCAAGCGAGGGATGTAGAGACCAGAGTCTTCCAAGGATCTGTACTGAGATATGTGTGCAGGGATTGTGAAGAACTCTGAAAGGGTCTCTCCAGACTGGGAAATGGGGAGTAAAATGGCAACTGCAATTCAGTGTAAGGAGTTGAATATTGGGGCAAAATGTCCTAATTTAATGTTTACTTTAGTGGGGTTTGATTGCTAAGCAACTACCTGAAGGAGAAGGAAAGCAGGAGTGAATCACCTGGGACTTCTGCTGGGAGCTGGTGAAGATGTCTGATGCCAGCAGGACATGTCTTTACCAGAGCAGCCAATCACAAGAAGACTGTGCCAAAAAATCTCCAGTTTTGATATTCAGAAGCAGCCCATTGGATGCAGCCAAACTACTGAGCATTACATCCACCTAGGCAAATATTCGTCTTGTTTGTGTTGGTTTGGTGCTCTTCATCACTCATTTGCTCCCCTGATTTATATATATTTTCTCTCAGTGGCATCTTCCTTCTTCTTTGCCCACATTGCTGTTTGGTAGAGATCAGAAACCGATGAGAAACTTGCAGCAAGGTAAGACATTTGCAAAATATAAGAGCATCAATTCATTAGGAAAAAAAAACAGGTGTTGAGAAAGGGAATTAAATTAGAAAAAGTACAGTTCAGTGTTCTCTTCTGCAGCTTGCTAGCAAAGGTTTGAGGCAGCCTGGCTCCTTCAGTCAGGCACCTCTCCAGGGTGTCCTCGTTGCATAGGGAACATTTTCTGTGCAAGCGACCTGTTTTCCTAAGCAATGAAAATACCACCAGACATATGTCTGCAGAAGGCTGAGGAATATCTGTAAGGTTTTGTTAAGAAAATGTTGGCATTTCCATGAGGTCAAAGGGCATTACTGAACGTGGGAAGTGTTTATACTGAATATAAAGAGCAGTTTTGCATTAACTGCCCTCTTTGTTTTGGAAAAAACCCTTGCTATTTACTCAAGCCATCTGTCCCGCCATCCTATTGCCATTGTAATGGATTGGTGGTGATGTGTCTGATTCTTGAACTTGTTCTTGACTTAACCTTGTAACCTGACACACATTGTGTGTGATGAAGTAGCAGAGACCACATCTAGCACCAGCATTTTCAGGACTCTTCAGCAAAGCCTCCAAGAGGGATATTTTCATTGTGATATTTATTATTATAGACCCATAAATCTTCACATGTTGTAAGAAGTTGTCATACTCCTCGGGATAAGGAGCTGCCATCACATTTACAACTTTCTGAGAGATATTATTTCCTGATCCACAACACTAAATTATCTTGTGTCACTTAATTTTATGGTCATCAAACAGTGAAATGACACCATTATGCACACATGCTCACACACACCTCAAGCTTTGGCAAGAGTCAGGATTCAGGCAGTGGTTCTATAGACTGAACAGATCCATAGGTGAATCTGTTGATGTTTCTGATTTTGTCAAAAACATTTCCCCAGTCTGAAGATCAGTTCTAAAATACTAACAGCCATTTTGGCTAAGAGAGTTCAGGCAGTGATATCAACAATATCACCTTGAGCTGGGAAGTCTGCGGTAAGAAGCTTTGCCTTGAAATGCAAATTAAAATGCATCCCTAGCCTGTCATTAGTCCCAAGTTATGACATCTAAAGCTCTATAGCTTGGGCTACTGCAGCCCGGAAGTATCTACTTCTTGTATCTCCCTAATAACCTCAGGTGAGCACCTTCTCTTGGTCCCATCAAAGCCAGAAGCACGGTTGGTGGTGACACGAGAGAGAGCCTTTTCTGTGGCAACTCTCACATTGTGGAATTCCCTCCCAAGAGAAGTTAGATTGGCTCCCTCTTTGTTCTCCTTCTGCCTGTACCCTAAGACCTTCCTTTTCAGACAAGCCTTTGAGAACCAAGGAGCAGATGATGCTAACCACTGGCAAACTGGATTTTAATTCCTGATTTTAAATGTGTTGTGATGTATTTTAACTATTGTTTTTAGTTTGTTTTTATTATTTAGCATTTTTAAATTATTATTTATTTTAGGATATAGTATATTGCCATAAATGTTAACAGTTAACAGTTACAATTCCATATATCCTTATCTAATATAGACATTATACAAAAAGATATATAGTTATTTCTAATACACTCATATAACTCTCTCTCTTTTTTAACTACTGTATTTTGTATAAATGAGTTCTAACTTTCATTATACTTGTCCATGCAAAGTCTGCATCTATAAGCAGTCTGCTCACAGGTGGCAAGTGTCGTCAGATCTTACATTTATATTTTTAATGCAGCACTATCAAGTCTTTTGGCCATTGTGAGGACACAGAAAATCCATTTACATTGTCCAGATGTCAACTTCCATATAGTAGGCATGCAGTTCAAAATAATATTATCCTCTGAAAATTTTTGCTTCTTCCACACAGTCCTATTGTATAATCCACTACTTTCTCCCAAAACTTAGTAAGTATATGACATTGTAAAAGCATGTGTTTTATTTAGCATTTTATTTTATTTTAAACAAGGAGGAGGGGGAGGGAGGGTGGGAGGGAGAAAGAAAGAAAGAAAGAAAGAAAGAAAGAAAGAAAGAAAGAAAGAAAGAAAGAACCCATGTAGAAAACAAAACAGACTTGTATACATTACAAAAAAATTGTTGTCATTAACCAGATCTTAACCTATTACAGTATTTATTTAGCATTTTGTCATAATTTTTTAATGTTGGAAGCTGCCTTGAATCCCAACTTGGAAGAAAAGTGGACTGTCAATATAATAAATGAATGAATGAATGAATGAATGATTCTACCAATTTGCATAGGATTGCTATGAGCCAGGCTAAATGAATGCAGCAGTTGCTGTATATCCCCAAATGACAGATGTTGGGGACGAGCCCCAAGGGGAGGCCATCTCCTTCATGCTCTGTGCATGAGCTTCCAGAGTCGCTTGGCTGCTACAAAGGACTCTGTGCTTTGGCCAGGTCCAGCAAGACTTTGACCGTCTGAAGCATCGGTTGGCACAAAAAGGAAATTGTGCCGTTTCAGCCTGAAAGCTTTACTTAGCATCGGCTGAAAGATCCACCGCTTGCGATCATCCTTCATCTTTTGTCACTCACTTGAGTGGATGGGGGAGCTTCTAAGTGCAGAGAGCAGAGAGTGGCTTCTCTGTGTAAGCCCCTTTTCATCATGTATATTTACACTAAGGTGCCATCTGCTAGGGGCTGATACATTTGTTGAAACTCTTTCCATGGCTCTACTAAAATAGCCCGCTCAAACCAAACACACTTGGACCACAGCCTTGATTAAATCCAGACCCTACATAGGGAGGAAGAAAAATCTCACCGACAGGTTAAAACAAATATTAAAAATAGGGAACAGTCTTCTTGAAGGCCCAGCCTGAGGGGCACTTCATTTTGCAACCAGAAAGGGGGGCTGCTTTTCCCCGTGCATAAGATGCAGGCTTCCTCAGCCTGGTGCCCACCAGACATTTTGGACTGCAACTCCCATCAGTGGGCAGCAGCATTTCCATAGCTATTATTGTGACTAAATGTTGGGGATATTCAGGAAGAGCAATCCAGACCTGCTTGTGTGAGGAGTGTGAATCGTTGGATGGACTGGAGGTGTCTCCTGATGGAATAATGCAAGTGTGGGCAGTTGGGAGTGTCATTGGCAGACTCCAAAAGAACGGGACAAAAGTAGCATTATTTGGCTCCACTTGTCTTTTCTTTGGCTCTGGCTCCACCTAATATTGGATGATGATGGTGATAATGATGATGATATTTTATTATTTATACCCTGTCCATCTGGCTGGGTTGCCCCAGCCACTCTTGGAGGCTTCCAGTAAATATAAAAACAAAATAAAACATCAGTCATTAAAAACTTCCCTTTAGATATCTTCTAAAAGTCAGAGCATTGTTTATTTCCTTGACTCCTGACAGGAGGACATTCTACAGGGTGGGCGCCATTACCAAAAAGGCCCTCTGCCTGGCTCCCTGTAACCTTGCAGTTACAGATAGGTAGCCGTGTTGGTCTGCCATAGTCAAAATAAAAAAAATTCTTCCAGTAGCACCTTAAAGACCAACTAAGTTAGTTCTTGGTATGAGCTTTCGTGTGAAGAAGTGTGTAACCTTGCAGTGAGGGAACCACCAGAAGCCCCTTGGAGGTGGACCTCAATGTCTGGGCTGGATGATGGGGCTTATTGTACTAGCGGAGGGCCATGGCAATTTCATACAATCACAAAATATAACTCAGACATCTGCAAATAAAAACAGTAGACATTTAATGCAAGGTATCTGATAACAGGTGTACTGAAGTTCTCACCCTGGGCTAGCAGGGGGATACTGTAGATAGTTATGCAAATAAGGGATCAAAAGTGACGTTCAGTGATTGGATAGTTTTAGAAAGTTGTAACAATTATGTGTACTGGAGCTCTATATAAGCTGGCTGACTGAGCCCTTCAGCTCAGTTCTGTTCTGGCCTCTGAATAAACAAGAGCTGTTTGAAGAATCGCTGTGTCGTCTGATATGTTCACCCACAACTTAACAACAGGGATTCTTCTGCTTCTACACTAACTGAGTTTCAATTTAGTACAGTGTTACCTTGTTTCTCAAACACAATCCATTCTGGGAGTCCATTCCGGAACCAAAGCATTCCAAAACCAAGGTGCACTTTCCCATAGAAAGTAGTGCAAAGGGGATTAACCCATTCCAGACTTTTAAAAATAACCCCTAAAACAAGAATTTTACTATCTAACCAGACCATTGATCAATAAAATGAAAGCAATAATCAATGTACTGTTGTTGTTGTTGTTGCTGTTGTTTAATTGTTTAGTCGTGTCCGACTCTTCGTGACCCTATAGACCAGAGCACGCCAGGCACTTCTGTCTTCCACTGCCTCCCGCAGTTTGGTCAAACTCATGCTTCAAGAAACTCATCCAACCATCTTGTCCTCTGTCATCCCCTTCTCCTTGTGCCCTCCATCTTTCCCAACATCAGGGTCTTTTCCAGGGAGTCTTCTCTTCTCATGAGGTGGCCAAAGTCTTGGAGCCTCAGCTTCATGATCTGTCCTTCCAGTGAGCACTCAGGACTGATTTCCTTAAGAATGGATAGGTTTGATCTTCTTGCAGTCCATGGGACTCTCAAGAGTCTCCTCCAGCACCAGAATTCAAAAGCATCAATTCTTCGGCGACCAGCCTTCTTTATGGTCCAGCTCTCACTTCCATACATCACTACTGGGAAAACCATAGCTTTAACTATACGGACCTTTGTTGGCAAGGTGATGTCTACTTTTTAAGATGCTGTCTAGGTTTGTCATTGCTTTTCTCCCAAGAAGCAGGCGTCTTTTAATTTCGTGGCTGCTGTCACCATCTGCAGTAATCATGGAGCCCAAGAAAGTAAAATCTCTCACTGCCTCCATTTCTTCCCCTTCTATTTGACAGGAGGTGATGGGACCAGTGGCCATGATCTTCGTTTTTTTGACCATATTTTGCTTCAGACCATATTTTGCGCTCTCCTCTTTCACCCTCAATAAAAGATTCTTTAATTCCTTCTCACTTTCTGCCATCAAGGTTGTGTCATCTGCATATCTGAGGTTGTTGATATTTCTTCCAGCAATCTTAATTCCGGCTAGGGATTCATCCAGCCCAGCCTTTCGCATAATGAATTCTGCATATAAGTTAAATAAGCAAGGAGACAATATACAGCCTTGTCGTACTCCTTTCCCAATTTTGAACCAATCAGTTGTTCCATATCCCGTTCTAACTGTAGCTTCTCGTCCCACTTAGAGCTTTCTCAGGAGACAGATGAGGTGATCAGGCACTCCCATTTCTTTAAGAACTTGCCATAATTTGCTGTGGTCGACACAGTCAAAGGCTTTTGCATAGTCAATGAAGCAGAAGTAGATGTCTTTCTGGAACTCTCTAGCTTTCTCCATAATCCAGCGCATGTTTGCAATTTGGTCTCTGGTTCCTCTGTCTCTTCTAAATCCAGCTTGCACTTCTGGGAGTTCTCTGTCCACATACTGCTTAAGCCTTCCTTGTAGAATTTTAAGCATAACCTTGCTAGCGTGTGAAATGAGTGCAATTGTGTGGTAGGTGGAACATTCTTTGGCACTGCCCTTCTTTGGGATTGGGATGTAAACTGATCTTCTCCAATCCTCTGGCCACTGCTGAGTTTTCCAAACTTGCTGGCATTTTTAGTGTAGCACCTTAACAGCATCATCTTTTAAAATTTTAAATAGTTCAGCTGGAATACCATCACTTCCACTGGCCTTGTTATTTGCAGTGCTTTCTAAGGCCCATTTGACTTCACTCTCCAGGATGTCTGGTCATCAATGTACTGTACTATAAAATAAATAAGACAGTATTGTAGATGATAAAAATTAAAATTATTATTTTTTCTTACCTGCACTGATTGTTTGGATGAGTTGTTTTTTTTTATCCATTTCCGCAGTCACACATTCAATCAATCAGTAGCTGAACTGGGTTCCACACAGTCACAAAAACAAATTAACCGAGAAAGCCTCAAAAACAAAAACACAAAATAAATAGCAAAAACAAAAGTGCCAAACTTAATCTGTTCCGGAAGTCCATTTGACTTCCAAAATTTTCGAAAACCAAGGCGCAGCTTCTGATTGGTGCAGGTGCCCCAGAAACAATAGTCAACAGCCACATTGGACGTTTGGCTTCCAAAAAATATTTGAAAACTGGAACACTCACTTCCGAATAAGTGTGGAAAATTGTTGGCCTGGCAGATGAAAAAAAGACAAAAACTTAATACTATTACGAATTTGGAAGTGGAAGGAAAGAATATACAGAACCCAGTGGAGATCAGGAAGTGTTTTCAGAGATACTTCAAACAACTTTATACACAGGAGAAGCAAAAAGAAATGGACATTGATCGATTCTTAAAAATGAATGGACTATGTAAAATCTCTCAGGAAAAACAGTTAATGTTGAACTATAAGATAACGGATCAGGAGGTGGAAGGGGCCATTCAAAACATGCAATTAGGCAAATCTCCAGGACCAGATGGTTTGAATCATAGAATCATAGAATCATAGAATCATAGAATCATAGAATCATAGAATCATAGAATCATAGAATCATAGAATCATAGAATCATAGAATCATAGAATTGGAAGAGACCACAAGGGCCATCGAGTCCAACCCCCTGCCAAGCAGGAAACACCATCAGAGCACTCCTGACATATGGTTGTCAAGCCTCTGCTTAAAGACCTCCAAAGAAGGAGACTCCACCACACTCCTTGGCAGCAAATTCCACTGTCGAACTTCAAGATACTACAGATCTTTGAAAGACTGGTTAATACAACCATTGAAGGAAGTCTGTAATGAAATATTGGAAGGAAGACAGGCACCAGAGTCGTGGAAGGAAGCATACATTA
The DNA here is from genome assembly GCF_965112155.1 of Podarcis liolepis. NCBI lineage: Eukaryota > Metazoa > Chordata > Lepidosauria > Squamata > Lacertidae > Podarcis > Podarcis liolepis. The sequence continues at coordinate 835,431 of NC_139561.1, read as the reverse complement.
CACTTATACCGAAAACAGAGACTGAAAAGACACAGCTTAAGAACTACCGCCCTATATCGTTGCTTAATGTGGATTACAAAATCTTCGCAGATATTTTGGCCAAAAGACTAAAAAAGGTGTTAATAGAAGAAATCCATACAGACCAAGCGGGCTTTCTCCCGGGCAGACATTTGTCTGACAATACGAGGAATATAATTAATATTCTAGAAAAACTACAAGTGAATATTAATACTAAAGCAGTCTTGATATTTGTGGATGCAGAGAAAGCCTTTGACAATATTTCTTGGAGTTTTATGAAGAAGAATCTACAGGGGATGGGGGTAGGACAAGGTTTTGAAAATGGTATAGGTGCAATTTATTCTGAACAAAAGGCAAAATTAATTGTGAATAATGTGATGACATAAGAGTTTAAGATTGAAAAAGGGACACGACAAGGTTGCCCAATTTCTCCATTGCTCTTTATATTGGTCGTCGAGGTTTTGCTAAACATGATTAGAAAGGATCAAGAAGTTAAAGGTATACAGGTGGGAGCTAAACAGTACAAATTGAAAGCATTTGCTGACGACTTAGTATTGACTTTACAGGAGCCAGAACCTAGTACTAAAAGGGTATTGGAACTGATTCAAGAATTTGGACAGGTTGCAGGTTTCAAGTTGAATAAAATGAAAACCAAGGTTTTAGAGAAAAAATTAACTATGAATGAGAGAGAGAAGTTTCAGGAGGAGACAGGACTAACATTGGTTAAAAAAGTGAAATACTTAGGGGTTAACATGACTGCTAAAAACGTGAATTTATTCAAGGATAATTATGAAAAATGTTGGACTGAAGTGAAAAAGGATTTAGATGTATGGACAAATTTAAAGTTATAATTGTTAGGCCGAATTGCTGTGATAAAAATGAATGTGCTGCCAAGGATGTTATTTTTGTTCCAAACATTGCAAATTTTGGATAAGATGGATTGTTTCAACAAGTGGCAGAAGAATATTTCTAGATTTGTTTGGCAGGGCAAGAAGCCTCGAATAAAATTTAAGATATTAACGGATGCCAAAGAAAGAGGTGGATTTGCCCTGCCAGACCTTAAACTTTATTATGAATCAGCTGCTTTTTGTTGGCTGAGAGAATGGCTGCTTCTTGAAAATACTGAAGTGTTGGATTTAGAAGGCTTTAACAATGCATTTGGTTGGCATGCATATTTGTGGTACGATAAGGTAAAAGTGCATAAAGCATTTAAAAATCATATTGTTAGAAAAGCATTGTTTAATGTTTGGATAAGATATAAGGATTTGCTAGGGGAAAAGAAACCCAAGATGGTTGTCACCAATGGAAGCGAAGGCACAGAAAAAACTCAATATGGAGGCCAAATGGCCGAAATATAGGGAAATTCTGGAGGAAGATGGAGACAGAATAAAATTGCAGAGCTTCGAAAAATTGAAAAACAAAGTGCGAGATTGGCTCCATTATTATCAAATAATGGAGGCATACAAATTGGACAAAAAAGTTGGTTTCCAGGTGGAAAAATCAAAATTGGAAACAGAATTGTTAGATCCAAAAACCAAGAATTTGTCAAGAATGTATAACTTGCTGTTGAAATGGAACACTCAGGATGAAACGGTGAAATCAGCTATGATTAAATGGGCACAAGATGTTGGACATAACATAATGATGGCTGACTGGGAACGGTTATGGAACACAGGTATGAAATTTACGGCATGTAATGCCCTAAGAGAAAATTTAATGAAAATGATTTACAGGTGGTACATGACACCAGTTAAGCTTGAAAAAATCTACCATTTGCCTGATAATAAATGTTGGAAATGTAAGGAGACTGAAGGTACATTCTTTCTCCTTTGGTGGACGTGCCCAAGGATTAAGATATTCTGGGAGATGATATATAATGAAATGAAAAAGATATTTAAATATACCTTCCTTAAGAAACCAGAGGCCTTTCTCCTGGGCATGGTCAGTCAATTGGTGGTAAAGAAGGATAGAACTTTTTTATGTATGCAACAACAGCAGCAAGAATATTCATCGCAAAATATTGGAAGACACAAGATTTACCCACCAGGGAAGAATGGCAGATGAAGTTGATGGACTACATGGAATTGGCGGAAATGACTGGCAGAATCCAAGACCAGGGAGAAGAGTCGGTGGAAGAAGACTGGAAAAAGTTTAAAGACTATTTACAGAAATACTGTAAAATTAGTGAATGTTAGAAAAACGTTGGAATGAAGTTATATGGCTTTAGTAGAAATGTTGTAAGGAATTAAGTATAAATAGATTAATAGAGCTTTAAAGGGAAGAATATGATTAGAATGTGTTAAGACAATTATAGGATAGAAAACAGAGAAAGATGGGAAGGAATTGCTGAAACAATTAATGGAAGTGGAATACAAAAAGGGAGGCGTGAGGAGGTCGAGGAAATAAGGGAAAGAAAGACAAGAGGTTGAAATTGGATTGTGTTTTAAATGGTTTTTGTTTTGTTTTGTTTTGCTTTGTTTCTTTTATTTTGTATTGTATTGTATGTTTTGTTTTGTTTTGTTTTTTCTTTATGGTGCCAAACTTAATCTGTTCCAGAAGTCCATTTGACTTCCAAAATTTTCGAAAACCAAGGCGCAGCTTCTGATTGGTGCAGGTGCCCCAGAAACAATAGTCAACAGCCGCATTGGATGTTTGGCTTCCAAAAAATGTTTGAAAACTGGAACACTCACTTCCGGGTTTTCAGTGTTTGGGAACCAAGGCGTTTGATAACCAAGGTACCACTGCACTCTGAATCTACTTTACAGTTTATGGCTATTTTATCCAGTTTCTTCTTCCTGATCTTTTTTGCTGCCAGAGAAAAAAGGGCCAATGCATTGTTGTCACTCAACAACCACTGAACCCTCTCACTTGGAGAGAGCCCGCTGTCCTGTGCAAACAGGGATTTTTGAAAGCACCTCCTTGGATCTGGGTATAGGAGACAAGTTAAAAGATCAGAGGAGCTGGGGCTGCCCACAAATCCAGCGTCTGCCTGTTAGTTATGGGAAAGGTGAGACCTTGGAGCCCCTTCGCCCTCCTGGCTCAGACGCCTCTCCGAGCCGCCCTTGGACTGGGGTGCAGCAGAGGGAGCAGGGGCCACCCATCGCCTTCCAGGCAGCCTTCCCAGGCAGCCAGAGGAAGTGGTACATGGATCAGCTAGAAGGGGGTACCATGGGAAGGAGAGGGGCAGGGCATAGAGGAAGGCCCAAAAGGGTGTCTGAAGGGGGCAGCCAAAGCACTTAAAAAGGGACCCTTAACCAGGGAGACGATGTGGGGGGCAGTGGGGGTGGGAGTGTTTTTTGTTAGGAAAACACTGGGACCTAATGGGATTAGTAGAATGTCTGTCATCTGGTAGGCGGGGATTTTGTATTGTGCTTTGGGCGTCCCATTCCATTTGAGAGGCCAAGGGTCCTGTTATGTACTAAGCTTGGATCCTAGAACAATAGACAAGTAGGATCCTAGAATGCAACAACTGATTGGCTTGCAGCAGCAGCCCAATCAGGCTCCAGGAGGGAAGCAGAATCAGCCAATAAGATGGGATTCATTGTGTAAAGAATGTATATAAAAGCCTGAGGTTTGGGAGGAAATTCAATCACTGTTTTACAAGCTGCAATAAAGAGCATGAAATCACTGCAGGACTCCGAGTATATTTCAGGTCCTTCTGGCCTCATGATGTTCTTTCAGTTTCTCTCACAGTGTGTTATCGTGTTACCGTTTTCTTTATTATTAAAGCTTCGTTTGACATATACGTGAGTATGGTGGAATACCCTAAACTTGGGTGAGTGAGGGGATATTCCCAGTCTGACAGGAGGATTGATTTTCTTTTTCACCACCATCCTCCACAACACTTTGGACTTCAAGCAGCTGAATGTCTTGGGCCAGGACTGATTAATTAACAAATTAATAGCTTTTCATGTATATTTCAAAGCAGCTTTTAAAACTTAAATACCAAAACCCAAGGTTTATTTAAAAACAATGCAGAACAAGGCAGAGAGAAACTTTTTCTTCCAAATGGAAAAGTTTGTGGAAACAAAAATATCTTCAGTTGTTTCTGGAAAGTACAAATGTTGGGTGCCCGATTATTGCTGGTCGTTAGAAAAACAATTGTGTAACTTTCAAAACTAGTGCCTGGTTTTAATTCTCCCTCCCTCCCTCCCTCCCTCCCTCTCTCTCTCTCTCTCTCTCTCTCTCTCTCTCTCCCCTTCTCCCCCCCCCCAATCATCACCTTTTCCTTTTCTGTCATGTCTGTTGTACTCTAAACTTGCAGGCAGGGACAGTCTTGTTTTAATTTTTGAACAGTGCCTAGTAGATTTTAGCTGCTTTATAAATAATAAGTAGTAGCAGCAGCAGAAAAACAATGGTGTTGATTGTGATAATTTGATGTGGCCCATTTTAGGGCACCTTGGAAAGCAAACTATAAAGTAATAGCACAGTAGTATAGCATAGGCTGTAATCCTAAAACTTTGGTTCTGGAAATCCAAAGATGGTTCAGCTACCATATCCAACTTCCCCAAAGCCCAAGCTGTGCAAGGCGGAAGTTACCGGTGGAGAAATGCTTTCATGTTCTTCTGCCCTGTTCTATCTCCTTTCAAAAAGCAGCTATCCTTCCATTTTTGGCCCTACCAACGTCAGAACTCAGACATAGCTTAGATGATGTGGCCGTGGGGAGAGGGGAGATCTGACATCAGATCTTCCTCGCTGATTTCAGTAATCAATCTCCGCTGTCATGGAGGCAGATCTGATTTACCGTATCTATTGGTCCCAGGATGCCCTTTCAGGGAACACAGGATTGTAGACTTAGAGGGGACTTCCAGGGAGGTGACGGCACCCTAACCATCTCTTTCAGGGACTCCCACTGAAGGAGAGAGCTGTAATCCAGTAATCCCAGCTGCCAGAAATGCACTCCAAGAAAAGGGGTGAAATGTGGGGTGATGATCCTCTTGAAGTTTTTTTTAAAAAACGCTCCCCTTTTTTGCCAAATAATATTTATTATTTTTCCAATTTTTTAACAAATCAATGCCAAATTACATCAAATTTATTACAATTCCCCCCAAAAAAGTTGACTTCCTGCTCTTCATCCTAGATGCACCCCTACTTTCCCCCTTGCTGCTTGATATTACATATTTATCTCTAATTCACATTTCCTTCCTTATACTCAATTTACAATTTTTATTTTTAATTTTTTTTAATTTTCCCATTATCCATCAGTTATCAATTTATCAATTCCTGCTCATATATTTACATAACAGTATCATATTCCCTTTAAAAAAATGAGGTTATAAATCCCTTTGCCTATCCACTTTAGATCATCACATTCTTTCCATATTAATTTTTCTTTCTTTTCATCTTGCATGTGCTGTGTGAAAAAGAAAACAAACTAATGAATTTGCTGCCAAGGAGTGTGGTGGAGTCTCCTACTTTGGAGGTCTTTAAGCAGAGGCTTGACAACCATATGTCAGGAGTGCTCTGATAGTGTTTCCTGCTTGGCAGGGGGTTGGACTCGATGGCCCTTGTGGTCTCTTCCAACTCTATGATTCTATGAAATTTGGGTTTGAAGACTGAGGAGAATGTTGGTTTATACAAAGTGGTTTCGTTAGGTATAATACTGGAGTGGATAAATTGAATAATGTTTACAAATAGTTGATAGATGAAGAATTGGAAGTTCTTTATTTCCCTTCTCCTCCTCCCACTATTTCTTCTCTTTTTCTTCATTCTCTTTCTCTCTCTTTTTCTCATTTTTTTCTATTTTCCTTTTCTTTCGTTTTTATCGTGGGTTGTGCTTTTATCTAGATTAATGGTTTACTTTTGACAAAAAAGATGTTTGATAATAATTTCTGTTTACCTTTTTCTAAATTCAATTTTTTTAAAAGGATTATAGACTTAATTAATAGCATGAGATTTAATCAACTAATCCATTAATCCATTAATTAGGGTACAACCCTATATGGTGTTCAGTATGCTCACTTACTTTGGAGTAAGCTCCATGAAACCCAGTGGAACTTCTGAGTAACCAGAGCACGAGACTGTCCTTTGTAAAGATGATGCTCCCATGAGCCATGGATGACAACATATTAGAACAGAAGTGGGCAAGCCCAGAGACCAAATGTGGCCCTTGAGTCTTCTTTAGGTGGCCCTTGGGATTCCCCTCAGACCACACCCCTTACATGTGTCCTTGAAGTGTGTGTTGCGTGGGTGGAGAATAGAGAGGTGTCTGGAGACCTTTGACTTTTGTGTGGCTGGAATGTAACCTACTGTATAAAGTAAGAATCGTGCCCCCCGTTGCCTTTGGCGTGTCCCTCAGGCCAAAAGAAGGCTCTGTTCCTAAGTTTTAGAAAAGCCTTTCCTTCCAAAACTGTCACCTGCAGCTTTTATAAGAGCTTGTTTTGAAAACGATACTTTAAAAAACCCCACTGTCTGATTTAATTGGGAGCAGTGGTTTAAAGCTGATTAAAATCCCTTAAACCAATGGATCTAACCGATTAGCCCATTAAACGTGGCCGACCTAATGAGGGATTCTATATATGCCGTGCTCACTAAGGGAGGGAGCAGCACCTCACCGGAGGGGGGTGTGCTTTGTTGGGGTGTGCAGGTGGGAGCTTGCTGGCAAACCAGGGCAATTAAACCCTACTTATCTTCCTGAGATTGAGCCGAAAATCCAGCTTCAGAGAATAGATTCCTCCCATTAAATCCCTTATAATCATTATGCTAAAGTATTTCTTTTGAAAACAAAGGGCTTTTTCAATTTCTGAAGCAGCCAGAATATTTATAAAATATGACATCAATTACAATGCATTTCTTTTCTTCATGCTGATTATACAGCCTGTAATTACACTTAAAGCTCTTTATTTTCAGGAAGGCCAGCTCTGCACTTCGTTTGTCTCTGAGTTGTTCTTGTTTGAAAAGAAGGGGCAGGAGTTTTGGAAATGGCAAATCAGGTAGGCTGATCTTTCAATGTGAACTTAATCAAATTCCTGCCCAGCACCATCCTTGCACAACTTAACCAGATCTTGGCTCATGATTCTTTTCCCCTGCAGTGTCTCCCACACCTTTTGCCCACGGCCACAGTCTCCAAATGAAGGCCTTCTTCACAGGTTGGCGGGGGGGGGGGCAGGGGGAGAATGGGCTTCATAAACCCTTTCCTTTCCACTAGTTTTCTGTTTCCGACTTCCTACCAAAAGATGCCTTATGAAGAGGCAGACCATCCATCCAAGATCCAAGATGTAACTGAACGACTGCAAGGAATCATAAAACCCACTGACAAATACCTCTTCCTCTTGGTTCATGTGGGAACCAATGACACTCAAGCAATAGCCTCCAGAAGATCAAAAGAGACTACGAGGCTCTGGGCAGGAAATTGAAGCAATTAAATGCACAAATTGTCATCTCATCTGTCCTCCCAATTGAACGACATGGCCACCACAGTTCAAGAAGGACACTGACAAACTGGAACGTGTCCAGAGGAGGGCAACCAAAATGGTCAAAGGCCTGGAAACGATGCCTTATGAGGAACGGCTAAGGGAGCTGGGCATGTTTAGCCTGGAGAAAAGGAGGTTAAGGGGTGATATGATAGCCATATTCAAATATATAAACGGATGTCACATAGAGGAGGGAGAAAGGTTGTTTTCTGCTGCTCCAGAGAAGCGGACACGGAGCAATGGATCCAAACTACAAGAAAGAAGATTCCACCTAAACATTAGGAAGAACTTCCTGACAGTAAGAGCTGTTTGACAGTGGAATTTGCTGCCAAGGAGTGTGGTGGAGTCTCCTTCTTTGGAGGTCTTTAAGCAGAGGCTTGACAACCATATGTCAGGAGTGCTCTGATGGTGTTTCCTGCTTGGCAGGGGGTTGGACTCGATGGCCCTTGTGGTCTATTCCAACTCTATGATTCTATGATTCATCCATTGAAGGCAGTACTGTCTCTCTAAAATTAGAGACAGGAGTCCTTTATCACCTCACCTGGAGATACCAGGATGGATCTGGAAACCTTTTGTGTGGTCAAAACCAAGAAGCAAAAATGCAACTGAGCTTGGAAAACTGTTGCTTGTAACTGCTTGTTTTCTCTCATTGGGAGAAAAGCAGATGGGGGCGGGAGGTATGAAATAAGTGGAGAGGAAGAGGTTAAGATGCTGCTTTCACCTACAGTCCTTCTGCTGGTCTGTGATTTCTGGCAGCACTTTAGCAGAAAGAAGAGAGAAAACAGAAGAAAAATTGCACATGATTGACGTCATGTGCAGTTTGAGCCTCTGACCTTAAGGATAACTGTGTCAAGGCTCTACCACAAGCTACACTAGAAGCTAGATGGGACCTATGATATAGGGAGAACTATCCATGGTTATTACTAATGAGATATTTTTTAATTGATTCTCTCTTAGCATCTTATATCAATGTTGTTTGGTTACCCTCCAAGGGAACTGAGAATCAGAATTTTAAAGAAGGCATGAATAAGGACCAGAAAGAATCCATTTGGTTGTCAAAAGTACAACTCATGACGTTTGGAACTCTCGGGCTCCTGAAGTCATAAATCATGAGTGATTAAAGTTCTTTTACAATGCAACAGCACAATCCAGAATGTGGCATATTCCCCTGTCTCCATGGGTTTGGAAAACAGATGAGCTTGGGCTTTTGGGAAGTGTTTGGTTCCTGAAAATGCCTGTCACAATTTCTCTGAATAGCCCTGCTTTATTTTGTACATATGTTCTGACTGGACAAGCTGCTTTTTTAAAAAAAGAGAAAAAAGGTTTAGATGAGGATGGGACCTATTTCTGAGCTCCAGTCGCTTATCAAGTGAGTTTCCGTTTGGCGTGGCATCCTTTCAGGCAGGAACATATATTGTTGAAATGGCATATTAAAACAACTTCTATGTGACATGGGCTGACCACCAATGTTCACTCTTTCTCTCATGTAACATTTGTTTTGTTGAATTCTTGTGCTAGTCATTTCTCAGTTTCTGACCTTAAGGATAACTGTGTCAAGACTCTACCACAAGCTACATTAGAAACTAGATGGGACCTATGATATAGGGAGAACTATCCATGGTTATTATTGATGAATGCTAAATGGAGCCTCCATGAGCAGAAGCACTAGACCACTAAATATCAAGTGCTGGGAAGAACAGCTAGGAAAGCTTCCCCCCACTTCATGTGCTGCCTGTGTGAATCCTAGAGGGATATGGCTGATCTAAGTTGGAATGCCCGGTCACACAGTAGTTCCTTGGTCTGATCAAACAGGGCTTTTCATATTAGATAATGCATTTATTATAATTCCATCACTTCCTCCTCCTGAAGAACATAAGCAGAGCCTGCTGAATCAGGCCAAGGCCACTGTGTTGAGCATCCTCTTCTTGCAAGGAACATCCTGGTGTCTATGGGGAGCCCCAAAGCAGGACTTGAGCGCAATAGCACTTTCGCCACTTGTGATTCCCAGCATCTGGTTTTCAGAGGGATACTGTGACCCAACAATGGAGGCAGAACACAGCCACCCTCTCTCTTAGTAAGCAAGATGTTTGGGGCCAGTCCTGAACAAGAGATTCCTTTCCTTTCCAATACTCTTGCTTAGCAGCATTTCCCGGTTGATTCTTCGTGCTCCACAGGAACACAGCACAGTGTTCCATGCACCCTAATCTCTGAGTGGTGAGAGACCCCACGGCTTCCAGTGCTTCACCAGAATTTGGTTTCCTAGGAATGAAAGTCAGTGGAGACTATGGAGACTTTAGACTGTATGGTCTTATTTACACAAAAATACAAGCTGAGCATTGGATGGAGGGGCTCACAGCATCAACACTCCCACAGATCCTCCTTCGCCATTAGGGTCCAGGGACCTAAGTCACAGCTGTGGGTCCAGCACAGAGCAAGACATGCCTTCCAGCCCCATCCAAAACTCTCTCACACTCCCTTAGCCTCCATTCTAGGATGACAGTCAGGTGAGGTGGGGAAAGGCCCGCCCACTTGTCTCTATGGCAACATGTCTCTCGACATGGAAAGGGTGGTACATAACTGGCCAGCTGAGGCCAAAGTCTTACAAATAACAATTGTCTGACCTATAACAACAGGAAACTGCCATGGACTGAGTCAGACAATTGCCCCACCTAGTTCAGTACTGTCTACACTGAGCAGCAGCAGCTTTCCAGGGTTTCAAGCAGAAGTCCTTCCTGGCCCAAACTGGAGATACAGGTGACTGAACCCGGGACCTTCTGCACACAAAGCAGATGCTCTTCTACAGTTGAGCTACAGCCCTACCCTGTGGGTCAGGGCTGCCTGACACTTCCACTTGGCCATCTTTAACTGCCCCCCCAACCCACCACCTGAGATGGTTTCTTCTTCTGGCCTCTTGGCAGGGCCACCACTCCTGTGTGGACATGCCAGGCCCATTTCAGACACTCACACTTGGAGCACCGGCACCTTTGCAAAAAGGAGCTACTTTCCTCTGCACTAAAGTTGGTAGGCAAGTTGCCGCCAGACTGAGGAAGTAGATGCCGAAGATTTATTTTCATTTCCTGACATAAAGCATGCCCCCCAAAGCCTGGGAGGGAGGCAGTGTTCCCCACCCCCAATTCTTTGCAGCCAAGGACTCCTGGGGAATTGGCTCTGGCCCAGCAGACTCTTGCCAGACTTAAGCAAGCAACACTTAGAATCATAGAATCATAGAGTTGGAAGAGACCACAAGGGCCATCGAGTCCAACCCCCTGCCAAGCAGGAAACACCATCAGAGCACTCCTGACATATGGTTGTCAAGCCTCTGCTTAAAGACCTCCAAAGAAGGAGAATCCACCACACTCCTTGGCAGCAAATTCCACTGTCGAACAGCTCTTACTGCCAGGAAGTTCTTCCTAATGTTTAGGTGGAATCTTCTTTCTTGTAGTTTGGATCCATTGCTCCGTGTCCGCTTCTCTGGAGCAGCAGAAAACAACCTTTCTCCCTCCTGTGTTCCCTCCTGAATCCTAGGCTGGGAAACTGGCCCGTACCACACAGGAGGCAGGAAATCATATTCATCCCTGAGGTGGAAGAGGAGTCAGGAGCAACAGCCTTGGTGGGTAATGGATTGCCCTGGTCAAAATTAGGATAACACTTTTACATTCCTGGTCCTTTCCCCCTTTCCTAAGCAGCGGGGAGTTCATGGCAACTTTAAAGGCCAGTGTCCTTTAGAGAAGAAAACACCGAAGACCCACCTACAGTACCTTTGCAACAATGAGCATGAAAAACAGAAATGACCACCTAGTTTGAGCAAGTTTTAAGGGGGCGCAGAAGCAAACACACGGACAGGGCATCCTTTTTTTGTGCCTCTTTGGATTGCTATAGTATTAGACTCCATATTGTTAATCCGGCATTTTGCTGAGGCTTGGGAGTATATTTGTTTGAGGGTTTGTAGGAAGTTGGGGCCAAATTTCATGTTAGTACTGCTAATAGTTATTTCCACTTTAAGCAATCAAAAGCTTTGAGGATGTCTAGGGACATAATTGTCAGTGGGAGTTTACTTGCCTTGCTGTGTTCAATCAGGTTCAGTAGTTTCCTGATGGGGTCTGTTATATTGCGACCAGTCTGGTCTGGGGCTCTTAACTTGTGTAGGAAGATTTTTAGGCGGTTGGCCAATATTGTTTTGAATATCTTGTAAGGGTAAAGGGACCCCTGACTGTTAGGTCCAGTCGCAGACGACTCTGGGGTTGTGGCACTCATCTTGCTTTACTGGCCAAGGGGTCATGTGGCCAGCATGACTAAGCCACTTCTGGCGAAACAGAGCAGTGCACGGAAACGCTGTTTACCTTCCCGCCGGAGTGGTCCCTATTGATCTACTTGCACTTTGACGTGCTTTCGAACTGCTAGGTTGGCAGGAGCAGGGACCAAGCAACTGGAGCTCACCCCGTCACAGGGATTCAAACCACTGACTTCTGATTGGCAAGCCCTAGGCTCTGTGGTTTAACCCACAGCACCACCCGCATCCCCCCTTTTTTGTAGTCTTGGTTTATTAATGAGATTGGGCAGTATGATTCTACTTTGAGGCTGTCTTTCAGTGGTTTTGGGATGGAGACTACTGTATTTTGGAGTAGGTCCATGTTTTGGGGATGGGCTCCACCTTTTATGATATCATTGAATAGGCGGTTCATGTAGGGCATAAGGGGTTCTTTGAATTTTCTATAGAATTCTGCTGCAAAGCCGTCTGGGCCTGGGGCTTTGTGGGGCTTCAGATTTTTGAGGACCATACAGTGGTGCCTCGCAAGACGAAATTAATTCGTTCCGCAAGTCTCTTTGTCTTGCGAGTTTTTCGTCTTGCGATGCACGGTTTCCCATAGGAATGCATTGAAAATCAATTAATGCGTTCCTAGGGAAACCGCCTTCAGACCAGGTCCGGGGACAGTCTGTCCCCGGACCTCTTCTGAAGGCTTGGGGGGGGGGGACAAGGGCTTTTCTTCCTACCCCCAGCATTTTAAAAAACCCCGGGACAGCGGAGGACTTCTCCGCTGTCCGGGCGATCTTAAAATGCTGGCGGGCGGCATTTTAAAATCGCCCCGGGACAGCGGAGGACTTCTCCGCTGTCCAGGGCGATTTAAAAGCCCCTGGGAAGGCAGGCAGGGGGGACAAAGACTTTCGCCCCCGCCCGCCTTCAGAAGGTGTTCCCGCCCCCCCCGCCCCGCTTCGGAGCAGCGTTCCGAAGCGGGGTGGCTGGGGCAGGTGTTCCCGCCCCCCGCCCCGCTTCGGAGCAGTGTTCCGAAGCGGGGTGGCTGGGGCAGGTGTTCCCGCCCCCCGCCCCGCTTCGGAACAGCGTGAACGCTTCGCTGCAGACCCCCAGCATTTTAAGATCGCCCAGGGCAGGCGGGGGGGGGGAGCAAAGACTTTTGCCCCCCGCCGGCCTTCAGAAGAGGTCCTCTTCTGAAGGCCGGCTGTCGGCGAAAGTCTTTGCTCCCGACCGCCACCATTTCCCTATGGGCTTTCGTCTTGCGAAGCAAGCCCATAGGGAAATTCATCTTGCGAAGCGCCTCCAAAACAGAAAACTTTTTCGTCTTGCGGGTTTTCCGTCTTGCGAGGCATTCGTCTTGCGGTGTACCACTGTATCTATTTCCTCTGGGATGATACAACTGTCCATGAATTCCTGTTCCACATCAGTTAAGGTAGGCATTGTCAGTCCCTCTAGGAATTTTCAGATTTCCTCCTCAGGTGGGTTATGAGAGGTGTATAGGTTGGGGTAAAATTCTGCAAATTCTGAGGTTATTTCTTTGCGGAAGAATGTTATGTTGCCGTCTTTTTTTGGTGATGCAGTGTATTCTTGTTTTATGTGCTTTTTCCCTAAACCTATTTGCTAATAGTCTGGAGTTTTCCCCTCCATACTCATAGAAGCATTGTTTAGAGTATAGAATGTTGATCATTGTTTTGTTGATTTCTAGGAAGTCTAGTTCTCTCCTTTTTTGTTCAATAAGTTTGAGATTTTTAGATCCTGTTTGTTTGTAGTGTGATGAGAGGGCTGTGATGTCTTGTTCTATTTTGCTAAGTTTTGAGGAGGTTTGTTTTTTAAGGAATGCTTTCTCTTTTATGCAAACTCCTTTGGTGACCGCTTTCATTGCATCCCATAGGAGGGGAGTTGTTATATTGTCTACATCATTTTCCTTGAAGTAGTTTTGGAGAGTTTTTGTGAGACTCTCTCTAATTTGTTTATTTGTGGTTAGGATGGGGCTGAAGGACCATGATGGGGTGGTTTGTGTTCTCTCTCCTAATTTAAGGGTAACTTCTACTGGGGCATGATCTGTGATTTTAATGTTACCTATGTTTTCTAGGTTCCTATCTGTAGACTCCTCTGCGGTCAGTTTTCAAGTTGTGCAAAAGAGAGAACTGCGGCAAAATGTTGCTAGCCTCACTGGTTAGCAAATGTGTTCCTGTGTAGAGTTTATAGATGTAAAGTTCTTGTATACTGTTTTCACAAAGCAGTTTCTGTAAGATTATTACAATAAGCACTGGTGGGGTTTTTAAAAGTCACAATACAATCAAATAGATGACTTCAACTGGTCTTCACCAGGTGTGTCAGGACTTACTAGTGGGTCATGGCCTGATCCAATGTGGTTCACAAGTGGAGCACAACCACCATGCCAATACATAGTGAAATATTAAGAAATAGAAGAAATGGTTACTACTTCTTCTCACTCCCTGCTCCCCAGATGCTTCTGTTGGTATTATTTTGCTGGCTGGCCAGCCATGCCCTCTCTGAAGATGCTGCCTCCCCTGCCCTTCCCCAGTTCTCTGTGACTTCTCAGTGCATGTAAGACGGCATCATTTCCCATTCTGTCCTATGTTTGTTGCATGCAGCAGCATAGCCTCAGTTCAAACACAGTTCATCTTCCATGGAAATCTGTGTTATTTGTCTCACTGTCTGCCTTGGCAAAATTACACAACTTGTGTAAATGTATAAATTTCATAAATTACATTATCATTATTTTATTCTACCATCCATTTCAATGCAAGGAAACACAATGCAAATGAGGACAGACAACAGCAGCAGCAGCAGCAGCAACAACAGTGAAGACTGATTGTATTCATTGGATTGATTTCCTTTCTGGACATGGGATGAATAAGCAAATATCATCCATTCCTGTTCCCGCTTCCATTTTTATCGGAATTCTCTGACATTCCTACTGCTGAGCATGCTCAGACCTCAGTGAGCTGTTTGTTTTCCACTTTTTGATTCAGTTATAATTTTTAAGTGAAAAGTGCCTTTCCTTCAAGTAACCACACAAGTCCAAGCAATGGGTGTGGGGAGATTATTATATTTGCCCAGGGACCTGGTGCTCCCTCTTCTCCCACCAATGAGGTTAACCCTTCATGATCGGCATAATGGACCAGAGACATAGGGACTGTGGCCCCTAAGAGTATCTGGGCCCCTGACCATGTATCTGGATGGAACTCTTTCCAACTTCAGAATCAAGAGCTGCATCCTCAGTTGTTGGATCAGCTTGTTCCTCACCAGTCCTTCAGACTGCAGGACTGTGTGCAAACTTGCATGCTGATTTAAAAGTTCTTTCGCTCCAGCTCTCCTTCTCTCTGTGTGTGACCCCATCTGCCATGAGTCGCAGCTCACCCTGGTTAGCAATGACGTGTCTGTGTTGTGTCCATTTCAAGATAAGGTGACTGTGTCCCACATGCTTCAGTCTGCCTGGAGCAGAAATCATTAATCACTTTAATTAGAAACATCTTCTAGGAACTGTGTCTTGAAAGGAGAGTTTTTGTGTTCTGCTAGCCAGCAGAATGATGACTTGCTGTGTGCAGGGGGAATCAAAGCTGCTTCTGAAAATGGCAGTTATCCTGTCATACGACCCTCAACACAACTATGTCATAGAATCCTAGAATCCTAGAATCCTAGAATCATAGAGTTGGAAGAGACCCCAAGGGCCATCGAGTCCAACCCCCTGCCAAGCAGGAAACACCATCAGAGCACTCCTGACATATGGTTGTCAAGCCTCTGCTTAAAGACCTCCAAAGTAGGAGACTCCACCACACTCCTTGGCAGCAAATTCCACTGTCAAACAGCTCTTACTGTCAGGAAGTTCTTCCTAATGTTTAGGTGGAATCTTCTTTCTTGTAGTTTGGATCCATTGCTCCGTGTCCGCTTCTCTGGAGCAGCAGAAAACAACCTTTCTCCCTCCTCTATGTGACATCCTTTTATATATTTGAACATGGCTATCATATCACCCCTTGACCTCCTCTTCTCCAGGCTAAACATGCCCAGCTCCCTTAGCCGTTCCTCATAAGGCATCGTTTCCAGGCCTTTGACCATTTTGGTTGCCCTCCTCTGGACACGTTCCAGTTTGTCAGTATCCTTCTTGAATTGTGGTGCCCAGAACTGGACACAGTACTCCAGGTGTGGTCTGACCAGAGCAGAATACAGTGGCACTATTACTTCCCTTGATCTAGATGCTATACTCCTATTGATGCAGCACAGAATTGCATTGGCTTTTTTAGCTGCCGCGTCACACTGTTGGCTCATGTCAAGTTTGTGGTCAACCAAGACTCCTAGATCCTTTTCACATGTACTGCTCTCAAGCCAGGTGTCCCCCATCTTGTATTTGTGCCTCTCATTTTTTTTGCCCAAGTGCAATACTTTACTTTTCTCCCTGTTAAAATTCATCTTGTTTGTTTTTGCCCAGTTCTCTAATCTGTCAAGGTCGTTTTGAAGTGTGATCCTGTCCTCTGGGGTGTTAGCCACCCCTCCCAGTTTGGTGTCATCTGCAAATTTGATCAGGATGCCCTTGAGTCCATCATCCAAGTCGTTGATAAAGATGTTGAATAAGACCGGGCCCAGTCTATGTCAGGTAGACTGCTGTCCTTATCCCCACATTTCAGACGGCTATGATGAGGACAGCAGCTGAGAGATTAGCTTCTCCCAGGGGAAATTTGTGGCACAGGAGAGATCAGAGTTGGTGACTTGGGTCAACTAGTTGTGGTGTTAATTATGTGAAGGGACTCATTGCGCATATTTTAGTTATGTAAATAAGAGCCATGGACTGTTTTGTTCTCTCTCTGTCTGCTGTGCTCCTGTGCGGGGAGGGGGTGGGACCAGTGTTGTATCTTTCAATTTCACAAAAAATGTTCTTCCTTTTCAAAAGAGCCTTCAGTTTTTCTGCTTCATTCTCAGGGCACTTTAAAATTTCAGTGGGTGAGTGGGGACTTGAGCTTGCCTTATAAACATTACAAGGTGACCAAAGGTGGTGTGTGGGGCTCTGAGTGAGTTTGTGTCTTTTTCTCCCCATTAAACATTTCTCTGCAGCCTCCCTGGGCTTCCTGAAAAAGCTCCATGGGAGGGGCTACATCATGATGCCTTCTCCTGGGCTTCAAGTGAAGGGTCAGCATCCAGGGAGGCTGCAGAGTTCAGAACACGAGAGGGATGATTTATAGAATGAATTACTGTATTTTTCGCTCTATAAGACGCAACAGACCATAAGACGCACCTAGTTTTTGGAGAAGGAAAACAAGGGAAAAAAATCTGAATCCCAGAAGCCAGAACAGCAAGAGGGATCGCTGCGCAGCGGCAATCCCTCTTGCTGTTCTGGCTTCTGGGATAGCTGCGCAGCCTGCATTCTCTCCATAAGACGCACACACATTTCCCCATTTTTCCCAAACAGGGAAAAAGTGAGTCTTATAGAGCAAAAAATACGGTAATTAAATAAATTAGAAACCCATGGGACAAATCCAGCCCCACTGAGGGTTACTGTTAATGAGAGAGGACTAAGCGAAAGCACAGCCGTTCACCTTTGTTAAGAACAAAACTCCACTGGTTTTGGAAATGGATAAGCACATTCAAGGCTTCCTTCTTGTCATGCATGAGGGGCATACAACAACAGACAATGAGTTGGAAACCAGAAATCCTTGATGAAAAAATTTTTGTTGCGCGTGGGATCAGCACGGTCAGCTTCTCTGCTCTGTGAGCGACTGGCAGGAGCAGCAGCTGGTACTCCTTGGCAGGCCTGGCAGAGTCCCATCAGTGCTGGAGCCACAGCTGCAGCAGGTCTGGGAGGAGGCAGGCGGAGAGCAGGCCGAGGTGCCAAGCACAGCCCTTCCCCAGCCGCCTCTCCTTGGCTGAGTAGTGTGAAGGCAGGTGCAGGTGGGTCCTGGGCGAGGAGGTGGCTCTCCTCTCTGCGCTCCTGCTGTGGGGTGCACACCTCACCCAAGGACACATGCTGTGAGGGAAGCCCTAAGAAAAGTCCAGGCTCCAGCCAGCAGGAGTTCTGCCCAGGGGTGGGCATCCCTTTGCCGGCTGTGAGGAGAAGGAAGCGCCGCCACAGCCCTGAAGGACCAACCTGGGCATAGCTTGCCTTCCCATGGCTCCAGAAGGAGATAGCCACGTGGCTGAGGTGAAGGAGCCTGCCATGGGAGTCCTGTTTATCACAAAGTCCTTATTTTCTGTTACCTGTCCTTTGTAAACAGCTGTTCCTATTTTGCACCCATTTGTGTCTTTAATTAAGTAATCAATCAATTAGCTGTATTTCTGTGCCACCCAGCAATGTTCAGTAGACATGTTATTTTAGCATGCCATTTCCTTGTGTGAGTTGAATAATTTTTATTGTGTTAGTCCTTAGACCATAACAGCACAATTTTTAGTTCTGAAACAACTGAATTTATTTCTATTTTGATAAATTCTATGTCAATTTTTATAATCATTTGATTTTAGTGGTATTTTTATATTGTTTTATGTGACTGACGTAGAGGTTTGTGATTATTAAGCAGCATACATATCTTGTCAGATAAAATAAAATACATAAAAATATACTAAAAGGCACTCTTGATCTAGGCTGGCACCCATCCTGCCCCCCTCAATTCTTTTTCAGGTGCAGCATTCTGAGAAACACCCAGTGCTTGTGGTCCGTCTTGTGCTCCTTTTCAAACTCCACAATATTTCTTATGTGACATAACTACAGTGGTACCTTGGTTTACGAACTTAATCCATTTTGGAAGTCTGTTCTTAAACCAAAGCATTCTTAAACCAAGGTGTGCTTTCCAGAAGTGGAACATGTTCTGTTTCCAAGGCAAAGTTCACAAACCAAAACACCTACTTCTGGGTTTGCAGTGTTCTTAATCCAGGTTGTTCATAGACTAAGCTGTTCTTAAACCAAGGTACCACTGTATAGGGAATGGAAAGAAATCTTGCACTTCAAAGAACAATTTTAAAACCGAATTGTGGTTTTTCATTATTGTAGCACAAAGATTGTATTGGCCCAAATATAAGCCGCACCCACAAATAAGCTGCACCTTTAAAATTCAAGGAGGAAAAAAAAGACAATACAATAGAAAAAGACAATATAAGCTGCTCCCTTAAAATTCTGCAGGCACTCACACCCTTTCTGTTTTACCGTACGTCTGTTTCAGCAGCAATATCATAAAAGCCCATTTTTTTAAGGTCACAAATTTAAGTTGCACTTTAACTTTTCATGGTCGGAATTTGGAAAAAAAAGTGTGGCTTATATTTGGGGCAATACGGTATATTGGGGAATATGGCATGCAAGAATACTGCTGCGTTTTCACAAGGACTTTACAAACTGATGTAGACATGTGGAGAAGTTAAGACTTGAAGAATAAGAAGGCAACTGGAATGGACATCCCCACATCCCTGTGAGGTGTTGTGGGAGGCTGAAAGGGTGTTAGATTCACTGTCTGATGCTGCTGCCGTCAGATAAGCCCACCAGGGCGCACTCTGCCCATGACCCCTTCAAACATAGTTTTCAAGACCCTTGAGATAGAAATGGGGAAAGGGGCTGCCTCTTCGGCAAGCAGCACTGGGACTCTGAAGGAGAGGCTCCACTTGGAGTCTACCTTGCTCAGGTGCTGCAGGTGTTTCCAGAAGTTCTGCAAGTCACAAGAAAAAATCCCGATGCTTTAAAAAATAATCATAATTCACCGCTGCCATACTAATATTGGCCACCTGATGGCAAACTCTGCACATAAATCAATTTCTCTGTGGAAACTGTGCATCAGGGTCACACACAATAAATAGTATTTATTATGTCCGGAATAATGTACCATTATTTATACTGATGGCTTTGTTAATGTTTCCAGGGAGTGCAAAGCAAAAAACCACTTGCGTAGGGAAAGCAAACCTGCAGGGAGAGGGAGTTTCTGCTCCCCGCTCCCCCCCCAACCAGGTAGAGTCAATTTTGTAAGCACATCCTTTGTGAACAGGGCCAGGTGGCGCTGGGTGGCACTGGCAGTGGCACTATTGAGAAGCTTTTGGTGCTGAGGCTTGCAAAATGCCCTGCTTTGTGCTTGTCAGAACTTCTGAGTGGTCAGCAGGTACTCGAATGACCTTCTTTTCTATTTCATTTTCACACACACACAAGCAAAATTCTTGGTTGTCTTTGTCTGAGTCAATGGCTATCAATAAATCAAAAGGCTCCATGTTCCACCCTGCCTAGCTCCTCAAATTCCCAAAGATGGCCTTTTCTCCCCACAAGAAATGCCAGTCACTCTGCTCCCTTGGTGGAGCTGAACGCCTTAAGTGGCCAATTCCTGGTGTGAAGAGCAGCACTGGGGTGCAGGATGACAGCGCTCTGTGCACCCTTCACTGCCCTGCGCTCACTCTATAGGCTGTCAGGGAAGGGAGAGCAGAAGGGAAGACAGGGGCTTCTCCTGGCCTTTCCGAAAGAGGGTATGCCAGTAAGCCAGGCAGTTCAAGGCCCCCCTTAAAGCACTGTGATACCACTTTAAGAAGTCCTGCTTCCCTCAAAGAATTCTGGAAAATGAGGTTTGTTAAGAGTGCTCAGAGTTGTTAGGAGGATCATCATCATCATCATCGTATTTTTTTAATTTGTACCGCTCTCATCTGACTGGGTTGCCCCAGAATATACAAAAACATAATAATTTAAAATATTAACTGATGCAAAGGACAGAGGTGGATTTGCCCTGCCAGACCTTAAACTTTATTATGAATCAGCAGCATTCTGCTGGCTGAAAGAATGGCTGCTTCTTGAGAAAACAGACATTTTGGATTTAGAAGGTTTCAATAATGTTTTTGGGTGGCATGCATATTTGTGGTATGACAAGGTTAAAGCACATAAAGCATTTAAAAACCATATTGTTAGGAAAGCATTGTTAAATGTCTGGATAAGATATAAGGACTTACTTGAAAATAAAACCCCAAGGTGGTTGTCACCGATGGAAGCAAAGGCTCAGAAAAAGCTCAATATGGAGGCCAAATGGCCGAAATATTGGGAAATTTTGGAACAAGAAGGAGACAAATTGAAACTGCAGAGTTTTGAGAAATTAAAAGATAAAGTGCGAGACTTCATTATTATCAGATAATGGAGGCATACAATTTGGACAAGAAAATTGGCTTCCAGGTGGAAAAATCAAAATTAGAAACAGAACTGTTAGAACCTAAAACTAAGATTTTGTCAAAGATGTATAACTTGCTGTTGAAATGGAATACTCAGGATGAAACGGTGAAATCTGCTATGATTAAATGGGCACAAGATGTTGGACATAACATTATGTTTGCTGACTGGGAACAGTTGTGGACTACAGGTATGAAATTTATGGCATGTAATGCCCTAAGAGAGAATATTATGAAAATGATATACAGGTGGTACATGACACCAGTCAAGCTTGCAAAAATCTATCATTTGCCCGATAATAAATGTTGGAAATGTAAAGAAAACGAAGGTACATTCTTTCACCTTTGGTGGACGTGCCCAAAGATTAAGGCTTTCTGGGAGATGATCTATAATGAAATGAAAAAGGTATTTAAATATACCTTTCTAAAGAAACCAGAGGCCTTCCTGTTGGGCATAGTCGGCCAATTGGTGCCAAAGAAGGATAGAACTTTCTTTATGTATGCCACAACAGCAGCAAGAATACTTATTGCAAAGTATTGGAAGACACAAGATCTACCCACCTTGGAAGAATGGCAGATGAAGGTGATGGACTATATGGAACTGGCAGAAATGACTGGCAGAATCCGAGACCAGGGAGAAGAGTCGGTGGAAGAAGATTGGAAAAAGTTTACAGAAATATTTACAGAAATATTGTAAAATTAATGAATGTTAGAATGATGTTGGACAGAAACTAAGTGGTTTCTAGCTGTAATGTTATAAGGGAATATGAAAAAATGGACTATTAATAGGTAAAAATCTAATGTTACAATACTTTAAGATTGAAGACTAGGATAAACAAAGAGGGGAGGGATTTGCTGAACTAACAAACTGAATTGGAATACAGAAAAGGGAGGCGTGAGGAGGTCCGGGAAATAAGCAAATGAAAGGTAAGTGATTGAAAGACTGCATTGTTTTTAACTATTTTTATTTTGTATTTTGTATTTTTCTTTTTTCTTTTTTTTCTTTTGTAATATTTTGAAAATCTTAATAAATATCTTTTTTTAAAAAACCATAATAAAACATTAAACATTAAAAACTTTGCTTTATAAGGTTGCCTTCAGGTGTCTTCTAAAGGTTGTGTGGTTGTTTATCTCCTTGACATCTGATGGGAGGGCGTTCCACAGGGTGGGTGCTACTGCTGAGAAGATCCTCTGCCTGGTTCCCTGTAGCTTTACGTCTTGCAGTGAGGGGACCAGTAGAAGTTCGTTGGAAGAGGAACTCAGTGTCTAGGCTGGACGATGGAGGAGGAGATGCTCCTTCAGGTCTACTGGGCCAAGGCTGTTTAGAGCTTTAAAGTTCAGCACCAACACTTTGAATTGTGCTTAGAAACATACTGGGAGTTAGTGTAGATCCTTTAGGACCAGTGTTATATGGTTCCAGTGGCTGCTCCCAGTCACCAGCCTAGCTGCCACATTCTGGATTAGCTGTAGTTTCTGAGTCACCTTCAAAGGTAGCCCCATGTAGAGTGCATTGCAGAAGTCCAAGCGGGAGATAACTAGAGAATGTACCACTCTGGTGAGACAGTCCTCAGGCTGGTAGGGTCTCAGCCTGCGTACCAGATGGTACTGGTAGACAGCTGCCCTGCCCTTCAGGAACACAGTTAACCAATTCAGGACCAGGGAATCTTCCTCATGGTGTTACAGTTCCCAGTCTGATTTAACCATCAGTCCCTCTTCCCCAGGGAACTGTGGAAATCATAGTTTTGTGAGGGAAAAGAACCCTCATTCATGCACAAGTCAGCGGGAAAGCCAGGCAGGGTGGCTTCCCAGGGTTGAGGGCTGCTGCCAGTTAGCAAGAATTTATTGGCTCTGCCTCTCATGACCCCTGGCTCCCTGCTCTTCACCCTGCCAGCCCAAATGGGCACCAGTCACAGCCGCCATCCATCCATTTTTCATTAATTGAAAATAGTTGGGATGGGGGAAACATTGGAATTATATTTCTGGACACATCATGGGCCTCGAAGTGTCCTGTGGTGAATTTGGGATGCCTCCTGAGCCAGCCATCAGACCAACTCAGGGAATGCGCAAGGGCACTGCATACGGGTGCAACGGCTGCGTCACATAAGCGCAGATGCCATTTTGATGCAATTAGCAGTCTGCCTCTTTCTGGAGCATGGAGTCTCCTGTATTAGTTTCTCTAATTGCTCCCTGCTTTTTTGACGTTGCTGTGTTTGCTTTTTTCGAGATGAAAAGGTAAAACTCAGTCCCCAGAACATTCTGAAATTGATCATCTCCAGCGCTGTAAGGAAACAGAAATGAGACGCCTCTCTCTGATTCATAATTTGTCAATTAATCACCTCATTAGGAAGGAACACCAAGAATAAATTGGAGTGGCTTGGGCAGAGTTTAAAATTCAGGCTGGCATTGCAACTTATGGGAAAAAACCCACTCATTTTAGACAGCTTTTAATACTATCTCTCTCCCCCACCCCCCAACACCTGAAATACAATTTGATCTTAATTTTAGTGGATGGAACAGATGGATACTTTAGGTAGATATTAATTTGTAATGAATGGTGGTAGTTTAATTTGTATGTGGATGGCGAATTTTTTGCTTTTAATGTAAATAGTTATGAAGTGTAAAAACAGAAGCATAGTAAGGAGGGGTGCAGTGGGGTGCAGCTCTGGAACTTTTTTCTTAACCAGGCTTTCATGATTCCCCAATATTTGTGACACATCAGAAGTCTGCAGATGAGGACAATAATCAAGAAAAGAATGGCTATGTCTTTCCTTTGCTTGGTTGGTGTTTTTCTGCTTCTTACTAGGAGTTTAAACCCTAAACACTTCTTTGCAAGATTGATTGCATTTCTACTTAAAAATTTAGTGTTGCATTTCAGCTAGCTGAAGATGTCTTGCTGAAGCTTAGTGGGTTATGTCCAAGTAAGTTCTACTCCAAGTAGACCTATTCAGTGGTGGTTGACACCCACTGGGCAGAGGGTAAGGAGCCCAACCATCGGTGGAGCCAGAGACAGCTTCTTCCCCGCCCCGCCTCTGCCCCTGCCCCTGCCCTCCTCCTCCTTCTGGCTGAGTTGCACCAGGCCAGCACCTGAGACTGAGAAGGAGGAGGCAGGTAGGCAGGCAGGGCCCCCCCGGCAAGTAAGATGGCAGAGAGGCGAGGGCTGGCTGAGGACAGACGTAAGTTGGCAAGCAGTGCTTCATTCGCCCTGATGGATGCATAGAAATGTATGAGCCAAAAGTGAGCCCTGTCCAAAGGATCTACTCTGAGTAGGACTAGCACTGGATTCAGCCCAATGTGTTTTGCAAGTGGAATCTGTACTGTCAGCACCACTGAGTTGAATGGAGCAGGGCTGCAGGGACTGTTAGATTGAGCTCCTGCATTTCAGCATTTGCCACTACACAACTGTGTGAAACTAAATCAATCAATCAATCAATCAATCAATCAATCAATCAAAGGAAATGGCTAAGGCTTAAGGTCCATCCAGACTTCCTTTTGTGCCACATTTCTAGGCACAGGTCTGTGCTTTAAACTGTCATGTCCGAGCACTTACTTTTTGCCCCAGTGCTAACCCCCCAAAACCCACTTTGCCGCCAAATCAGAGCAAATGGCAATCCAGTGCAAACCTGAACTGCCATTTGTTCTGATTCAGCACTGATTGAAGTGGGGGTGTTTGGTGTGTGTGTGTAGATGCCTGGGCAAAAAAGGGGGGAAAGGTGCTCAGACCCGGCTCATGAGGTTTAAAAGCTAACAATGCAAATGCTTTTATGCTACATAATTATTATTTTTGCTTGGGTATCTTGAATATACCCAAATGTGTACATTACTTTAAATTAATGATGTGCATAAAAATTATTTGCTTCACCCTCCTCTTGGTTTGTTGTTTTTGTTTTACTATTTTCTGTCAATCAATGAGAAAAGTGTTATGTACTGAAGTTCTCACCCTGGGCCAGCAGGGGGATACTGCAGATAGTTATGCAAATAAGGGATTGAAAGTGATGTTCAGTGATTGGATAGTTTTAGAAAATAGTTACAGTTACATTGTACTGGAGCTCTATATAAGCAGGCTGGCTGAACCCTTCAATTCAGTTCTGTTTTGACCTGTGAATAAACAAGAGCTGTTTGGAGAATCGCTGTGTCGTCTGATATGTTCAAACTGATATGTTCACCCACAACTTAACACTGGCGACGAGGATGGGATCAATGGACATCAGAGCACAGCCAGATGCGGCCACTCTCTGAGCTGACCTGAGCTGAATCACTGAGCGAAATCACGGAGCAGAACCAATTAAGAGCTGACCGTTCTGGCTAGAGCACGGTGTTCCATCCATCGCCCTTCATGCCGGCTTCACTCGTGCCTCTACCGCCGTTTACCCCAGCCTCTGAATCATGGGACCTCGCTCAGTTCGACTGCTACCTCCAAGCCAATGAGCTAACAGAAGTATCACAGGAGCGGAAGCGGGGCCTATTCCTCAGCCTCTGTGGGCCTGAGGTATTTGAGATGGCCCGAGAATTGGTTGCGCCTGTAGCAGTCCAGGCAGCACCGTGGGACACGATTAAAGAGAAGCTCCGCAACCACTACGCGCCAAAGCCGTCCAAGATTGCTGCCTGCCATGCGTTCTACCACCGGAACCAGTCAATCAACAACTACACCACCGCCCTCCGACAGGCTGCAATGCACTGCACGTTCTGAGACTTAGACAATGCCCTGATGGATCGAATTGTCTGCGGGGTCCGGGACATCCGTCTGCAACGGCGTCTCCTCACCAAGCCAGACCTCACGCTGCAGAAAGCCATTGAGGAGGCCGTGGCCTTGGAAGCTGCTGAACGCTCCAACCAGAAGATCCGCAAGGTCAGCAGCCCGCGTCTTGCTAGGAAGCCAGTTCCAGTGCATCATGAAGAGGCCAGCAGTGGTGAGGCATTCTCCAGTGAAGACGATGACGTGCACCAGACAAAGCGGGAGCACAGGAAGTCCAAGAGCCAATTGGAATGTGCCGGCTGCGGAGGCAACCATTCCCGTGCCAAGTGTCGATTCAGAGATGCCATCTGTCGGAAGTGTGCCAGAAGGGGCCACATCGCTAAGGTCTGCCGATCGGCTCCGTCCGACACCCTCCCTTCACCGACTCGCAAGTGCAAGTCTTCACTCCAGTCTGCCAAGGAAAGCTGTTTCGCTCTCACCAACTGCCGCTGCCCGTCTGGAACCACGATTGGCCAAACTGACACGCCTACGCGACGCAAGCTGAACTTCATGGTGCACATTGAAGGAGCTCCATGTGACATGGAGATCGACCCCGGGTCTGCCCTGTCCATCGTGTCTTGGAGCACCATCAAAAGACTGGTACCCAGAGTGTCCAAAAGGCAACTCGACTCTCACCGCGTACACCTGAGAGACTACCAGGGAAACGACATTCCCGTGGTAGGTGTTGGCCGATTCCGGATCGCCTTCAAGGATTTTTCAGGCCTGCTCCAATTGGTGGTGGTCGAAGGTCAGCGGCCAAGCCTCCTAGGGCTAGACTGGTTTGATGCCCTCGGCCTGGAAGTCACCGGCATCAACTGCATCTCTAACGCAGAGACTGAGGGTCTGGTCAAGGACTTTGCCGAGGTTTTTGACGGCACTTTGGGGCAATATACAGGTACACCCATCTCCTTTAACCTTGATCCACAAGTCGCCCCCATCAAGCTAAAGCCACGCCGGGTTCCCTTTGTTCTCAAGGCTAAGGTGGATGAACAACTGGACAAGCTGATCGCCCAAGGAGTTTTGGAGCTGGTTGACCACACCAAGTGGGAAACCCCCATCATCACGCCTGTCAAGGCGGACGGGTCAGTGAGAATCTGCGCCGACTACAAGTCCACGATCAACAAGGCACTTCAGCAGTACGCTTATCCAGTTCCTGTTGTCCAACACCTGCTGCATTCTCTGGGGGAGGGTAAGGTCTTTGCTAAGCTGAACCTTGCCCAAGAAGTAGATAGGTAGCCGTGTTGGTCTGCCATAGTCAAAATAAAAAAATTCCTTCCAGTAGCACCTTAAAGACCAACTAAGTTAGTTCTTGGTATGAGCTTTTGTGTGTGTATCTGAAGAAGTGTGCATGCACACGAAAGCTCATACCAAGAACTAACTTAGTTGGTCTTTAAGGTGCTACTGGAAGGAATTTTTTTATTTTGACTTGCCCAAGAAGTTTGAATTTAGAAGTTTGGATTTAATATCCCGCTTTATCACTACCCGAAGGAGTCTCAAAGCGGCTGACAATCTCCTTTCCCTTCCTCCCCCACAACAAACACTCTGTGAGGTGAGTGGGGCCCAAGCCTATCAACAACTGCCCGTCGATGATGCCACCGCTGAAGCCCAGACGATCGTCACCCACCGAGGGGCATTCCGTTGCTGTCGTTTTCAGTTCAGGTTGAGTGTGGCTCCTGGCATCTTCCAAAGCCTTATGGAGCGTCTCTTATAAGGGCTTCCAGGCGAGGTACCATATTTTGATGACGTCTTGGTGTCCACAGACTCACACCAGCAGCTGTTCGAGCACCTCCGTGCCGTGCTGACCAGGTTCCAGGAGGCCAGGCTCAAGGTAAAGAGGGAGACGTGCCAGATTGCCATTTCACATGGGGAGTTCCTGGGCTATCTTATCGACGCCTCCAGCCTTCACCCGACCACATCCAAGATCTGCGCTATCCAGCAGGCCCCCATCCCAAAGAACAAGACAGAGTTGCAGGTGTTCCTGGGGCTGCTGAACTTTTATAACATGTTCCTGCCCCACAAAGCCACGGTGGCTGAGCCTCTTCACCAACTCCTCAGCACGAAGACGCCTTGGTCCTGGGGTCATCGGGAGACGGCGGCCTTCAACGCGGTCAAGGTTCTCCTTTCATCAGACAGTGCAGTACAGTACAGTGAAGCCAGGCCGCTGGTCCTTGCCTGCGACGCCTCACCTTTTGGCATCGGCACTGTCGCCGTTTTCCAGGCGGAAGAGAAGCACCACTCGCCTACTTTCCAGGACACTATCTCCAACGGAATAGAATTACAGCCAGCTCGACAAGGAGGCACTGGCACTTGTGGCTGGAGTGAAGAGGTTCCAAGAATACCTCTACGGCAGGACTTTCGACCTCATCACCGACCACAAGCTGCTCCTGGGCCTCCTCGGCGGTGCTCGACCAACTCCACTGGTCCTCTCACCGCGCATGCTCCGATGGACTGTTTTCCTGGCTGCCTACCACTACTGGCTCGTCCATCGCCCAAGGAAATTGATGGGCCATGCCGACACCCTCAGCTGTTGCCCTCTTCCAGCGTTTGTGGAAGACCCGGCTCCTGCTTCATCGCTCCTCCTGATTGAGGATCTTCCAGCAGCACCTGTATCAGCTGCCATGGTGGCCTCTGCATCTGCCCAGGATCGCATCCTCAGCCATGTGCTCAACTGCGTGTGGAGGGGGTGGCCACAAGGGCCTTTTGCATCAGAGTTCCAGCCGTTCGCAACCAGACAACATGAACTCTCGGCTCACCGCGGCTGTCTGCTGTGGGGACACCGCGTCGTGATTCCCCAAAGACTCCGTCAATACGTCCTTGAGGCTCTGCACGTTGGCCACCCAGGAATCGTCAAAATGAAGGTGTTGGCTCGGTGTTACGTCTGGTGGCCTAACTTGGACGATGGCATCACTGCCTGGGTTTCCGCCTGTCAAGCGTGCCAAGAATCTAGGACTACACCACCGGCAGCTAAGGGACACACCTGGGAGATGCCCAAGACACCCTGGTCAAGGGTGCACATCGATCTGGCCAGCCCCTTTCACGGCCGGGCCTTTATGGTAGTGGTGGACGCCTATTCCAAATGGCTGGAGGTGGCCCTGATGCCCTCCACCACTACCGAGGCCGTCATCCGGGTGCTGCGAGGCCTCTTTGCGACGCAGGTGTATCCTGATGTCCTTGTCTCCGACTGTTGTCGGAGTTCACGTCAGGCACTTTTGAGTGGTACCTTTTGGGACTGGGCATCCGCCATGCCCTAATGGCACCATTTCACCCATCCAGCAACGGGCAAGCAGAGAGAATGGTGCGCTCGGCAAAAGAGGCACTGGCACGCCTGGACCGGGGAGACTGGCATGAGCTGGTCGCCGAATACTTGTTTGTACAACACATCACCCCTCATGCGGCTATAGGGCGGAGTCCTGCTGAACTGCTTATGGGCCGCCGCCTCAGGTCCCCGCCCGACCGGCTGCACCCGGACTTTACCGTGGCCAAACCCCCAGGTTGTGCCAACGCACCACGATCATTTGTTCCAGGAAACCAGGTCTTTGCCCGGAACTTTGTAGGGAACATTCCTTGGGTTCCAGCCACACTAGTGGGAGTAACTGGATCTCACTCGTACCAGGTGGCACTCGAAGACGGACGCTTGTGGCGCCGGCTTAGGCGCAGGGTTGGGGACTTGGACACTACCGTGGTGTCCCCAACTGTGCTTGTGGCTCCGGAACAGACACTTACAGATGGTGAGGCTCCACCTACACCTCTCTCGCAAACTGCCAGTGTGGAGCCGAACCAAGCCGCTTCAGAGGGTCTGCCAGACTTACCACAGACTCAGACCACTGCCATGCCTGACATTCTGCCAACTCCACTTGCGGAGGTTCCACCCACAGCAGCGGATCAAGGGGACTTGGTTTCAATGCCACCTAGGGTTGCACCACAGCCTCAGCAAGAATTGGGTGGCCCCCCGGACTTGGCTACTGGTCCCTGGCGGTCTGGTAGAGTTTCCAAGCGCCCAATTTATTTAAAGGACTATGTTGTTGGACATGTAACACTGCTGGTCTAATGGAAGTATGTGAAATGTAACCGATATGCTTTTGTGCCTAATTGAACCATTATGTGTAGTGCTGTATATAAGGAAACTATTACGATTGTAACTAACGCCTTATCTCGGTGGGGAGGGGTGTTATGTACTGAAGTTCTCACCCTGTGCCAGCAGGGGGATACTGTAGTTAGTTTTCATTCAGGTCCACATATGCAAATAAGGGATTAAAAGTGACTTTCAGTGATTGGATAGTTACAGAAAGTGGTTACTGTTGTGTTGTAGTGGAGCTCTATATAAGCAGGCTGGCTGAACCCTTCAGTTCAGTTCAGTTCTGTTCTGGCCTGTGAATAAAGAAGAGCTGTTTGAAGAATCGCTGTGTCATCTGATATGTTCACCCACAACTTAACAAAAAGAAATTGTATTTCAAAATTACCAAAAAGGAGATAAAATGTTGATGAAGTTGTCATTGGTGATGGGATGCAGGGTTTGAGATGCCTTTACTTTACTTTCGCAGCAGCTGAGGGATGTTTGTGAATGTTCTTGCTAGGAGTCTTGCAAACCTGAACAGGAGACATTGGGGGGGCCATTGTAATGTTTTTAAAACGATTCTAGAAAATTAGCCCTTTTCCAGGGCTGATACAAAGTTGATGGTTAGGCAGGTTCTCCTTGATACCTGAAGCCCTATATTTTAACGTATCAGTTGTTGTTGTTGTTGTTGTTGTTGTTGTTGTTGTTGTTGTTGTTGTTGTTGTTGTTCTTGTACACTTGTTTCCAAAACATTATACTTGCAAAATCCCTTCCTTCTAATATGGGCCACATCATCACGACAGCTTGCAAGCAACAAGAAATGGCACCTAATTTTGGCTTTTAAGCATGAAAATGTCTTTGAAATCTGGTTTTGAAACCCAGTGTGGAACTTGGGGTGGGGTGGGGGGTGGGGTGGAGAACAAAACAAAACACAAAACACTTGAAGACATGTCCTGGAAAAAAGAAATGCATATTTTTGTTGGGGGATAACTCTGAGGGAAGGTGGAGGGCTGTTTCACGCACTCCTCCTTTACTGACTGCTGTTGCAAGGGGCACTATAAATACACAGAGTGATCTATAAAGATGAGAGAACCTTGGCAACCAAAGAGGCACTTTGTTCCCACCTACCCTGCCTGCTTATTCATTGAACAGGAATTGAGGACAGGGAATTTATTTTGATTGCTAGAAACACAGGAAGCTGCCTTTACACTGAGTCAGGCCAAGGCTTTGTCTAACTCAGTGTTGTCTCTTCCACCTTCCGTGGGCCAGGTTTGACAAGCCCCATGGTTCAGGTGATCCTCGGGGTTTGCAAAACCCTGTGTGCAGGGCTCTGCATCTGCTGCCAATCAGCTACTCAGCAGTGCTGGCAAACTCCTCCTCAGATCCAGCCATTCCTTTACTTCCTCACTCCTGTTATCATATGTGATGGGCAGGTGGGCATGGCTTGACTAGAACAGCCTTGCGGGCCATATCACCAGGACTTATGGGCTTAATTAGGCCCATGGGCTGGTGACTTTCTCAATGCTTGTTATCTGATCCCTTTTTGTGGGGGATGCCATGGATTTAACCTGGCACCTTCTGCATGGGAAGAAGAGGCAGTGCCCCTGAGCTATGGCTTCTCTGACCATGCTGCAATAGTGGCTGCTCTATTGGAACTTGTGGGACAGAAGGTAGGGAGGCCAACAGTTGATGGAGCCAACACCAGCAGCAGGTATCAAGATGATAAGGCACCTGGAAACCAAGCCCTATGAGGGACAGCTGAGGGAGTTGGGGATAATAATAATAATAATAATAATAATAATAATAATAATAAAAAAAAAAAAAAAATTATTTATACCCTGCCCATCTGGCTGGGTTTCCCCAGCCACTCTGGGCAGCTCCCAACAGAATATTAAAAACACGATAAAACATCAGACATCAAAAGCTCCCCTAAACAGGGCTGCCTTCAGATGTTTTCTAAAAGTCAGATAATTGTTTATTTCCTTGACATCTGATGGGAGGGCGTTCCACAGGGCGGGTGCCACTACCAAGAAGGCCCTCTGACTGGTTCCCTGCAACTTCGCTTCTTGCAGGGAGGGAACCGCCAGAAGGCCCTCGGAGCTGGACCTCAGTGTCGGGGCTTAAAGATGGGGGCGAAGACGCTTCTTCAGGTATACTAGGTCAAGGCTATTTAGGGCTTTAAAAGTCAGCACCAACACTTTGAATTGTGCTCAGAAATGTACTGGGAGCCAATGCAGGTCTCTCAGGACCAGTGTTATATGGTCCCAGCGGCCACTCCCAGCCACCAGCCTATCTGCCGCATTCTGGATTAATTGCAGTTTCCGAGTCACCCTCAAAGGTAGCCCCATGTAGAGTGCATTGCAGTAGTCCAAGTCCAAGTAGTCTAGATAACCAGAGCATGAACCACTCTGGCGAGACAGTCTGCGGGCAGGGAGGGTCTCAGCCTGCGTACCAGATGGAGCTGGTAGACAGCTGCCCTGGACACAGAATTGACCTGCACCTCCATGGACAGCTGTGAGTCCAAAATGACTCCCAGGCTGCACACCTGGTCCGTCAGGGGCACAGTTACCTCATTCAGGACCAGGGAGTCCCCCACATCTGCCCGCCCTCTGTCCCCACAAAACAGCACTTCTGTCCTGTCAGGATTCAACCTCAATCTGTTAGCCGCCATCCATCCTCCAAGTGCCTCCAACTACCTGAAGGGCTGTCCCACAGAAAATGTTGCAATCTTATGTTCCTGCTGTTACAAGCCTTTCTTGAATTCCTATACCAATAATATAGGAACTTTCACCACTGTAACTAAACCAAGTTTTACTGCCTATGCAACTTTTTCTGAATGCTGTATGAAAAAGCACATGAATCTGACCTTTGGAAAGTTGTAAGTAAACCATTTTTAACTTAGCAAATGTATGGTCTTTCCCTATGCTAGAAGAAGAGGGAACTCACAATGGCATATTTTAAAGATCTAACAGCCTTATTTCAACACTTTACTTTGCTGCATATTTTGTAATTTTAAAGTTTTTCTGGGGTTCTCTCACCAAAGAGCAGTTGCCCCAAACCTGGATCTTGCCATCCTTTTCATATCCATTTTTTCCTTGCCAGCAACACAGACTACCTCAGAAGGTGGTGGACCTTCCTTCATTGCAGGTTTGTCAACAGAAGTTGGATGGCTATCTGTTAGGAATTATTTAGCTGTGATTCTTGCATTATGGGCGTTGAACTCGATGACCCCTGGTGTCTCTTCCAAACCTACAATTGGATGATGATCATAGGTCATTTCATATGAGGAGAGGCAAACGTGTTTTTTTCTGGAACCAAGTATCATGGAAATTAGTGTTATATGTGCTGTATCCCACAATATTTCTGGAAGTGGATTTTATGATGGTGAGAAAGTTTAGATATAATGCTGAAATTAATAGAAAGGGAAATGTCATGAAAACAGAATAAACTGCTGTTTGAATGCAGCCTGAGACTACGGAAGAAGAAACTGACAGGGTGGGACCATTCCATTCATAGAATCATAGAATCATAGATTCTATGATTCTATTCTATGATCCCTTCAGGGCCATTCCTGAAGCTGAGGGCAGCTTCTCCACTACTTCCTTTAGGTTGGCTTAGGAAAAGGAACCCAGAAAATAGATATGTTTGTGTGGGCCTCATCTCCAGGTGCACCTGAGGCCAATTTTCAGTTGACCCAGAGGGGTATGTGGAACTGCACATCCTGATATCTGAGTCTCCGTTTATGGTGCCCTATTGCCCTATCCTTGGCCCCTTAGACTGCCGTGTGCCCTCTCAGGGAGACTGCAAAGTCCTCCTCCCTGAAATAATATAACAATCACAGCCTGAGAGAAAATAGCCTTCAAAAATTCTGCAAGCTTTTTGCAGGTGGTGAAATTAAAGGGAGGCATTAATATATTGTTCTTCCAGGGAGAGGGTGAATGAAGAGAGACAAAATTCTTCCAACAGTTTGTGAAGGTGCATGACAAATTTTTGGCCTCGCCAGTTTCTCATGGAGGCTTCATTTCCAGAAGCTCAATGACAAAGACTGATGTGCTCTCAGGAGACAGGACAGAGTGGGCATCAGAAAATGCAGTGAGACGGTCTCTGCACCATAATTGCACATAGATGGGAAGAAGCAGCTGGTAGACAAGCCTGACATCCCCTCAGCACTGCAACCAATTATGCAGCTGTCATCTGCTTTGGGCAAACCATTTGTTGTCTGTGTCACAGGATGCTCCAGCCTTTGTCAACCTGATGCCCTCCAGATGCTTGGAATTGCAAACCCCAACAGCCCCTGCCTGGGAGTTTGTCCTATTATTAAGAAACGTTGGTCCAATATTAGTCTGATATTAGAAATCCAATTTAAATAACCAGTAGGATACATAAATAACAGAGTCTTGGGGCACCTTAAAGAATATTAAATGGATGATGGCAGACTTTGGCAACCTGGTGCCCTCTAGATGTTCATGCACTACAATTCTCATCAGCCTAAGGAGAATTTAATAGTAATGCTCACTGTTATACCAGTAATTGATATAATGACTTAATAAGGCAAATGATGGCTTGACTTGGAACATCTTCTGAGGCCCTTCTTTGTGTGCCTCCTCCTCAAGAGGCCCGGAGGGTGGCAACATGAGAACGGGGCCTTCTCTGCAGTGGCTCCCTGTCTGTGGAATGCTCTTCCCAGGGAAGTTCACCTGGAACCTTCATTATACACCTTTAGGCGACAGGCAAAAACATTCCTTTTTAACCAGGCCTTTGGTTGATCTGATTTATATCCTATGCCTTTTTAAAATGTGCATCCCCCCAGAAAAAAGCACTTCGTGGAGGCATGTGCAGATGGCCAGGAGGAGCTTGGTCAAAATGTTGGGGTGAGACAGGAACCACCAGGCAAGAACACACAGGTAGACAAAGGAACGTGCGTAGATCTCTGCGGAAAGCCAATGAGACCAAGAGAAAGAAGATGAGAATGATTAGCTGCTTCCAAATTTATATGGGGCTGCAATCAGGCAGGTGGTGGATGAAAGAGGTCACCTTGAATTTGAAGCCCAGTGTGCCCTAGAGACAGAAGCTGAGAAATTGATTTTCTTATATATACATTACGCCTGCATTTTACACGTATTTAACCTGTGCAACTTCAATCGTACGTGGGTAAGATTGGTATGCTGTCATGAGATCTTGTAGGAAGTCAGATTACTCTGTGACGTCTTGTGAGAGCATGCATATCAGTCCCAGAGTTGGCTGTGTGTGCACACAGTGCAAGGTGCTCACCTCGCTTGTGCATGCCGTGTGAAATGCTTGCGTCACATGTGAAAGCCACGCAGCATACAAACGACACGTTAGCACATTGTGCGGTGTGCACAAGTGACATCAGCACATCAAGTGCCATGTGCGAGTGATGTCCATACGTTACGTGGCAAGCACATGCCTTTGGCACCAGCCCCCTCAATCATGGGGGCAAGCCAAGCGTGCTTGTGTGTACATCCATACAAGGAGCAACGGGGGTCTGTTCAACTTGGCACGTCCAAGACACCAAGACAAAAGTGTGGCAGGTCCTTATCCAAGAGATGTTGTATGCAGATGACACGTCCTTGAAAATGCACTCTGAGGAAGAGATTCACCAGCTGTTTTGCCCAAGCCTGCAAGGAGTTTGACCTTATATATATAAAATGTCTGTGTATGAATAGGGTGAGCCTGTGACCTGGCTCAGGAACTAAGTATTTGTCACTACAAAAGACTGGCCAGGCTCCCCAGGGTAACCAATCAAGTAAGTATTAACAGGTAACCTGCTAGACATGAGATAAACAATGACAGGAGAAAAACAACGCACTCAGATTTCTGTTTTAGACTGCCTTTTCTGTGATGTAGGTATGATGTATCTGGGGGTGGTGGTCTTGGGCTACACCCCTTCTGTGATGTATGTATGATGTTTCTGGGGGTGGTCTTGGACTCCAGGGCGGGCAATTTAAAATGTCTATATAAGGGTAGGCACACCTGGGTTCTGGGTCCTCCTCCTTTCCTGCGTGAGAGGGGGGCACCCTGTTGCAACAGTTCAATAAAGATCAGGCTTACTAGCTGCTTTGCTTCTCAATATTCTCTGGTTGGCCTCTGCTATTTTCTCCGACCGATGGAGAATCTACAAAGGACTCTATAAGGGCTCTTGTGTTCCCCATAAGGGAATAAGGGCAGACCAGGAATTCTAATGCAACACAGCAGACAGCAGAGATCTGGTCAGAGGTAGCCAGGAAATTCTAAGTCTGAAAGAGAAGTGATAATCAGTCATGACAAAAGATTTTCTTTTTACTTTGGCATTGTTAAACTATCAGGAGACATAATAAAAAAATTCCTTCCAGTAGCACCTTAAAGACCAACTAAGTTAGTTCTTGGTATTGATGGACTTCCATTTCATGCGGCTCAATGTGGTGCCTTCCATAGTTCCAGTTACAGATAGTCAAAATAAAAAAAATTCCTCCCAGTAGCACCTTAAAGACCAACTAAGTTAGTTCTTGGTATTGATGGACTTCCATTTCATGCGGCTCAATGTGGTGCCTTCCATAGTTCCAGTTACAGATAGTCAAAATAAAAAAAATTCCTTCCAGTAGCACCTTAAAGACCAACTAAGTTAGTTCTTGGTATACCAAGAACTAACTTAGTTGGTCTTTAAGGTGCTACTGGAAGGAATTTTTTTATTTTGACTATGGCAGACCAACACGGCTACCTATCTGTATCAGGAGACAGACACCCTTGCAGATTTACTGCAGATCACCAAATATCTCCTAGTAGATATGGATCAGCCCAGCTTGGCGTCACTTGTCTGAGGCCCTTAACTTACTCTAAAATTGTAAAACGATGCCTGTTCGGTTTGTGCTGTGCTTGTAACTGTGATGAAGCCACTGGCGTCAATCTGCTGATCCACTCACCAGCACACCAAACTGCCTAGAATACAATACTGTTTAATTTTTGAAGCACATACAGGTAACTGAGACAGAGAGGGGTAGTACCTAAATCGCAGAGAAGGGTAACCTGTGGACATCCATAAGATAGGGTTGCCATATTTCCTCTTTTCCACCAGACACATCGTCTTTTTTGAGGGTAGAGTTGTCATAGTGATTCATAGTTAAAAGTAGAAGTTGGCAAATGTGTCCTCTTCTCTGCTTTTCAAAATACAGCAACCCTACCATAAGAGCAGAAGAGGAGTCTGCTGGTTCAGGCCAGGGACCCACCTTGTCCAGCATCTATTCTCACTGCAGCATCTTCTTGGCCACTGTGAGAGCAGGATGCTGCCAGGGCCTGAACCAGCAGGCTTCTCTTCTGCTCAGCTTCATTGCATGTCCCTGAGTTCTAATGTTGTTGGAGTCCAGCGCCAGTCACTCCTGACCATTATCTGTGCTCATAGGCGCCGACTCCATGGGGCCTGAGGGGGCCCGAGCCCCCTCAAAAATTCGTTTGGGGGGCTCTGCCCCCCCAATAATCTCGGGCGCCCCTCCAGCAGAGCGCCGCCGCCGCGCTGGCTCTGCCTGTCGACGCTTGGCGCGTCCGCGGCTTTTATAGGGCGCCCGGCGCGCACCAGCTCGATAACGGGCACCGGTGCGGCGGGGGGCGCCGGGCCGGGGGAGGGGGGCGGCCGGCCTGTCTCCTTGGCAACCCCATTGAGCAGCGCCGGCTCCCCCGGGAGGGCCATCCCCCCGCGCCGCCAATCGCCAACACCGCCGACGCTGCGGCTGCCCGAGCCCGAGCCCGAGCCCGAGCCAGCCAGGAAGGAAGGAAGGAAGGAAGGAAGGAGAAATGGGGAGGGAGACAAGGGAGGAAAATTGCGCGCAGGGTGAAGAAAGGAGAAGGGCAAACGAGACGAGCTTCCAACCCAAAAAAGGGCTGGAAGACTGGGAGGATGAAGGATCGGGAAAGAAAGCGACGCCTTCCCCACCCGCGACGTCGTCCGCTTGTCATTGGCAGCGCAGCGGGCGCCCAGAGGGGCTGGGCACCGGCGGAGGGCTGCTCCGCAGCCGCGGAGGACAGCTGCGTGGCTAGCAAGCTGCGCCGCGTAGAGCGCGGCCCTTGTGTGGCCCGGTGGCCAGGCAAGCTCGGGCGGGGACCCCCATGCGAATCTAAGACGGGAGAAGAGGGCAGAGCAAAGGGGGTCCCTTCCCCAACCTCCGGCTCTGAGACTTCCCTGCGCCCCAGAAAAGCGAAAGGATTTTCTCTTCAACCTGCCCTCCATCCTCTTGCGGAAAACTCTTTGCCTGCCCTGCCCGTATCTCGTTTTTGCTTTTTAATTCCACACACGCACCCTTCGGACTTCGTGGCAATCGGGCGCGCGGGTGCGTTTCCTAAGAGAGTGAGGACTCCCGCCTCCTCCCCACCTGCTCCCTCGCCAGCCAGTCAGCCGCGCGCCCTAGCCGGAGAGCCCCGGCCATCCCCGTCGCGCAATCGGCTGGATCTCCCTTCAGCAGGCCGTGCTCACAACTCGGCCCAGGGACCCCCCAGCAGCGGATCTCCGGCCCAGCTGAAGAATCCGGCAACAAGCCCCCTCCTCCCCAATCGCTCCGCCGAAATACGCTCCAAAACCCCCCAGATAGGCCGCCGGCCGCCAAGTCTTGTGGCGCCCTGAGCGAGGGTCTCTCCCCAACACCGCCACCTCGAACTGCGTTCTCCCGGCTACCCGAGCGAACCAGCGGCAGGACCCCGGTATGGGCCCCCCCAATATTTTTTATAAGTCGGTGCCCCTGTCTGTGCTGGCTGGGGGGGGCAGACAGGAGCTGGTGTCCCACAACATCTGAAGAGCCACACGTTCCCCACTCCTGTTGTAAACCCTAATGGGAAATAGAGATGCCTGAAGGATTTGATCACTGGGAATTCTGAAATGACCAACCCTGATCTGGGTCTCCTGGATGAATGTAAAGACTGACACATAGTCATCAGCAGGCTTCTGCACTTCTTGAATGTTCCTGTTTTAAAAATGTGTATTTTGAGAGAATGTACGTTTAGAAATCTGTATGTTGAGAGAAAAATTGTTTATAAATACATTTTGAAATATAAATATTATAACAAATATTTGTGTATGTGTGTGTTAAGGGGAATGTAAGCTGAGTGCTTAATAATATGCGTAATATGTAACCAATGTGCACATTCACTGGGCCTCATGGATAACGTGCAAATAAGCGTCACACGAAGAGGGAATTGTGCATATTTCTTGGTCAATATACCAAATCCACAAGAGGCCTTGAGGAATGTGCAGGTCTTGGCTGAATTTTGTACATGTGGCTTTGTGTCTACCTATGGTTGCTCACCTGCCTCCTGTCCAACTGTTCCATTGAGTACCAGCCATCACGGCACAATGTATAGCTACTATTGAAACTGTGTGGGCTATTTCAGCCCTGGGCAGTTTCAGCTGTGATTGGTGTGTGGAATGTGGTCAGTAGCTAAGAGCCACTTGTCTCCGGTGTCCTTGTGGGGAAGCGAGTCTCATCAAAGACCAGAAGTGATGCTGGAGAGAAAGTAATGGGGAGAAAGTGAATGAAGTAATGGAAAGAAAGTACTCATTGAATCACACCTGAAAAGCTTGCCCTTCTGTCATGTCAGTGGAGAAGCCAGACTTCCTTGTTCTCTCCATTGCCCTGTGCAACTAAAAGAGGCCAAGCTAGGTGTAAATCACTCCTTATGGGTCCCTGATAGGCTGTGCTGCTAATTGGAATGTTAGATCCTGCAGGCTCTAATGGATTCAATAGCTCAGAGTCTCCTTGACTACCACGGACCCAGCATGAATCTTCACACACTTATTAAATATGTCTCTGCACAAAACAAGCATTATCTCCCATTGCTGTACCACATAATGAGCAGAACCTGCATACTTTGACTTTTGTATGTTGTAAAATGCAGCACTATGGAAGGCTTGGCAGAATATGCTTGCACTACAGTGCCATCTTCAACCTGCTGTGACCAATCCAGGACATCCAGTGCTACTTCCACACATGACATTTTGGTCATAGAATAGAATAGAATCATAGAGTTGGAAGAGACCACAAGGGCCATCGAGTCCAACCCCCTGCCAAGCAGGAAACACCATCAGAGCACTCCTGACATATGGTTGTCAAGCCTCTGCTTAAAGACCTCCAAAGTAGGAGACTCCACCACATTCCTTGGCAGCAAATTCCACTGTCAAACAGCTCTTACTGTCAGGAAGTTCTTCCTAATGTTTAGGTGGAATCTTCTTTCTTGTAGTTTGGATCCATTGCTCCGTGTCCGCTTCTCTGGAGCAGCAGAAAACAACCTTTCTCCCTCCTCTATGTGACATCCTTTTATATATTTGAACATGGCTATCATATCACCCCTTAACCTCCTCTTCTCCAGGCTAAACATGCCCAGCTCCCTTAGCCGTTCCTCATAAGGCATCGTTTCCAGGCCTTTGACCATTTTGGTTGCCCTCCTCTGGACACGTTCCAGTTTGTCAGTGTCCTTCTTGAATTGTGGTGCCCAGAACTGGACACAGTACTCCAGGTGAGGTCTGACCAGAGCAGAATACAGTGGCACTATTACTTCCCTTGATCTAGATGCTATACTCCTATTGATGAGGCCCAGAATTGCATTGGCTTTTTTAGCTGCCGCGTCACACTGTTGGCTCATGTCAAGTTTGTGGTCAACCAAGACTCCTAGATCCTTTTCACATGTACTGCTCTCAAGCCAGGTGTCACCCATCTTGAATTTGTGCCTCTCATTTTTTTTGCCCAAGTGCAATACTTTACATTTCTCCCTGTTAAAATTCATCTTGTTTGTTTTGGCCCAGTTCTCTAATCTGTCAAGGTCGTTTTGAAGTGTGATCCTGTCCTCTGGGGCGTTAGCCACCCCTCCCAGTTTGGTGCCATCTGCAAATTTGATCAGGATGCTCTTGAGTCCATCATCCAAGTCGTTGATAAAGATGTTGAATAAGACCGGGCCCAAGACAGAACCCTGTGGCACCCCACTAGTCACTCTTCTCCAGGATGAAGAGGAACCATTGATGAGCACCCTTTGGGTTCGGTCAGTCAGCCAGTTACAAATCCAGTGAGTGGTAGCATAGTCAAGACCGCATTTTACCAGCTTCTTTACAAGAATATAATGGGGCACCTTGTCAAATGCCTTACTGAAATCAAGGTAGGCTATATCCACTGCGTTCCCTTCATCTACCAGGCTTGTAATTCTGTCAAAAAACGAGATCAGGTTAGTCTGGCATGACTTATTTTTCAGAAATCCATACTGACTATTGGTGATCACAGCATTCCTTTCTAGGTGCTCACAGACTGTTTTCTTAATGATCTGCTCCAGAATCTTTCCTGGTATTGATGTCAGACTGACAGGGCGGTAATTATTTGGGTCCTCTCTTTTCCCCTTTTTGAAAATAGGGACAACATTTGCCCTCCTCCAGTCTGCCGGGACTTCGCCTGTTCTCCAGGAATTCTCAAAGATGACTGCCAGTGGTTCTGAGATCACATCTGCCAGTTCTTTTAATACTCTTGGATGCAGTTCATCTGGCCCTGGTCAGTAGTGGTGCTGGCCAACCTGGGGACCCTGGAGCTCCAAGCAGAAGAGCCATTGGATCTGGGGGGCCTGCTGCAGCCTGTTCTGGCTGCCCCTCTATGTCTCCCCCAAACTGCCCATCCATGTTATGCTGCAGTTTGCAGTGCCTCTTGCCTGTGGCCAAGCAAACTGCAGCATGATGACCCCCTTATGTTTTTATTATATATTAAGGTAGCAATTATTTCTAAATGTGCATCCATGCATATAAAGTAGTATATATATTTACTTTTTAAGCAAGTATGTGTCATCTTTTTGGGGAATGTGTAACTGGCAATACTTTGTTCCCCCTACTAGGGTAGCTAGATGCAAAAACGGGTGTAGCTCTAGCACTTAGAATAGCTGTGCAGAGGAGGGAATTTCAGCAGCTGTAGGTTGCATGACAAACTACTCATCCGCTGACATTTCCCCTTCTACACAACTATTAAAGGTGCATCTGGCCATCCTACTCCCTGCCCTGTTTTGAATTGCGGGATCTCTGCACCAACAACATCACAATATCACTCCAAGGCTTCACTCATTGGGAGAGGGGAGTATTAGCATCCTGAACACCATGCATGCCAAATTGTATATACCGTATTTTTCGCCCTATAGGGCGCACCGGCCCATAAGGCACACCTAGTTTTTTTTTTGGGGGGGGGAATAAAGAGAAAATAAATATCCCCCCCAGGCACAGGGCTGGGGTGGGGGAAGCCCAAGCTTCCCTCGACCCCAGCCCCCAGAACAGGCTGCTATCCGCATGCCTTGGGAGCCCAGCGGGAACTCCCGTGGTCTCCCCAGGCTTGCAGATATCTGCCCGAAGCCCGGGGTGCTTTGCTCAGCGCGCCCCAGGCTTCGGGATGCAGGCTGCTGTCCGCAAGCCTTGGGAGCCTGGCAGGAAGTCGCACCGGGCTTCCAAGGCTTGCGGAGAGCTGCCTGAAGCCCGGGGTGCGCTCCCCGGGTTTCGGGCTGCAGGCTGCTGTCTGCAAGCCTTGGGAGCCCAGTGCGACTTCCCGCCGGGCTCCCAAGGCTTGCCGATAGCTTCCTGAAGCCTGGAGAGCGAGAGGGGTGGGTGCGCACTGACCCCTCTCGCTCTCCAGGCTTCAGCGAAAGCCTGCATTCGCCCCATAGGATGCACACACATTTCCCCTTCATTTTTGGAGGGGGGGAAGTGCATCCTATAGGGCGAAATATACGGTACATTGATTCTTGCAGTGCTGGGGAGGTATCCAACTAACACATCCCGTCAACACAAGGATATCTTCTTGCATGGTTGTACTTCCCCCCTCTCCTCCCTTTACATGTTCCCTACACCTTCCCCAGATCTTCTCTGGGGGGTTGGGGGAACAGTGTAATTTGGAAGACAGGGCAAAATCTTTCCTGAAACAATTCCCCACTCACCTTGCTGTTTCCATCAGTTCTGGAAAATGGGGTGGGTGGCTGTGGGGGAGTCTTGCAGGTCACGGCTCTGTAGTCCTGGCCCCCTTTTTCTTAACACAGTCCCTTAGCGCAAGCCTGTTTTATGCTTTTTGCTGTGTTGAGGGCTGACAGTGTTAAGACAAAGAAGTCCTGGTCATGAAAATAGTCAAATGGGTCAGCCCTCAGGGTATTATTATTAGTATTATTTGAATTTATACACTGCCGTATAGCTGCAGGTCTCGGGGCAGTTCACAGATATTCACTTGCCAGGAGCACCTGGGGTCTGTGTGCCCCTTGTGGTGAGCCACTGAACTGCGTGTTGCAGCATCTCAGGGAAGCACAGCATGACTCATTTTATTGCGCTCCTTACAAGGACAGGAGTGCAGCTGCAGGCAGCCTGGTTGCCTCCAGGGGAAGGATGCCCTACCCCCCGCTCATCTTTTTTAAAAAACAATAATATTTATTAAGTTTCATATAAAAACATAACTTTAACATAACATCAAAAGAAAAAAGAAGAAAAAAACGAAAAAAACCAACAAAGTAAAATATTTCCAACCCCACATAATATCACCACATTTTGTTGTTGTTTAGTCAGTCATTTAGTCATGTCCGACTCTTCGTGACCCCATGGACCAGAGCACGCCAGGCACTTCTGTCCTCCACTGTCTCCCGCAGTTTGATCAAACTCATGCTGGTAGCTTCAAGAACACCATCCAACCATCTCATCCTCTGTCGTCCCCTTCTCCTTGTGCCCTCCATCTTTCCCAACATCAAGGTGTTTTCCAGGGAGTCTTCTCTTCTCATGAGGTGGCCAAAGTCTTGGAGCCTCAGCTTCACGATCTGTCCTTCCAGTGAGCACTCAGGGCTGATTTCCTTAAGAATGGATACGTTTGATCTTCTTGCAGTCCATGGGACTCTCAAGAGTCTCCTCCAGCACCAGAATTCAAAAGCATCAATTCTTCGGCGACCAGCCTTCTTTATGGTCCAGCTCTCACTTCCATACATCACTACTGGGAAAACCATAGCTTTTACTATACGGACCTTTGTTGGCAAGGTGATGTCTCTACTTTTTAAGATGCTGTCTAGGTTTGCCATTGCTTTTTCCCAAGAAGCAGGCGTCTTTTAATTTCATGACTGCTGTCACCATCTGCAGTGATCATGGAGCCCAAGAAAGTAAAATCTCTCACTGCCTCCATTTCTTCCCCTTCTATTTGCCAGGAGGTGATGGGACCAGTGGCCATGATCTTCGTTTTTTTGATGTTGAGCTTCAGACCATATTTTGCGCTCTCCTCTTTCACCCTCAATAAAAGATTCTTTAATTCCTCCTCACTTTCTGCCTTCAAGGTTGTGTCATCTGCATATCTGAGGTTGTTGATATTTCTTCCGGCAATCTTAATTCCGGCTAGGGATTCATCCAGCCCAGCCTTTCGGAAGATGAATTGTGCATATAAGTTAAATAAGCAGGGAGACAATATACAGCCTTGTCGTACTCTTTTCCCAATTTTGAACCAATCAGTTGTTCCATATCCAGTTCTGACTGTAGCATCTTGTCCCACGTAGAGATTTCTCAGCAGACAGATGAGGTGATCAGGCACTCCCATTTCTTTAAGAACTTGCCATAGTTTGTTGTGGTCGACACAGTCAAAGGCTTTTGCATAGTCAATGAAGCAGAAGTAGATGTCTTTCTGGAACTCTCTAGCTTTCTCCATAATCCAGCGCATGTTTGCAATTTGGTCTCTGGTTCCTCTGTCTCTTCTAAATCCAGCTTGCTCTTCTGGGAGTTCTCGGTCCACATACTGCTTGAGCCTTCCTTGTAGAATTTTAAGCTTAACCTTGCTAGTGTGTGAAATGAGTGCAATT
Organism: Podarcis liolepis; assembly: GCF_965112155.1. Classification (NCBI taxonomy): domain Eukaryota; kingdom Metazoa; phylum Chordata; class Lepidosauria; order Squamata; family Lacertidae; genus Podarcis; species Podarcis liolepis. The sequence continues at coordinate 791,029 of NC_139561.1, read as the reverse complement.
GTGCGGTAGTTGGAGCATTCTTTGGCACTGCCCTTCTTTGGGATTGGGATGTAGACTGATCTTCTCCAATCCTCTGGCCACTGCTGAGTTTTCCAAACTTGCTGGCATATTGAGTGTAGCACCTTAACAGCATCATCTTTTAAAAGTTTAAACAGTTCAGATGGAATACCATCACTTCCACTGGCCTTGTTATTTGCAGTGCTTTCTAAGGCCTATTTGACTTCACTCTCCAGGATGTCTGGCTCAAGGTCAGCAACCACACTACCTGGGGTGTACGAGCCATCCATATCTTTCTGGTATAATTCCTCTGTGTATTCTTGCCACCTCTTCTTGATGTCTTCTGCTTCTGTTAGGTCCTTACCACTTTTGTCCTTTATTATGGTAATCTTTGTACGAAATGTTCCTTTAATTTCTCCAATTTTCTTGAACAGATCTCTGGTTGTTCCCATTCCCTACTTTATCATTCCAATCCCCTATAATTAGAAGAACAACTTTCTTTGGTGTCACTTCTATAAGGTGTTGTAAGTCTTCAAAGAATTGGTCAATTTCAGTTTATTCAGCACCAGTATTTGGTGCATAAACTTGGATTACTCTATTTCTTTGCATTGCTCGTTTAAGAAAGCCTTCTTGTGTCTCCTTGCTATTTTTGGGAAATCTGCATTCAATTTCCTGTATCTTTCACTATCTCCCTCACATTTTGCTTGCCTTCTCTCCCCCACTATTTGTAAGGCCTTGTTGGACAGCCACTTTGCTTTCTTGTGTTTCCTTTTCATTGGGATGGTTTTCATTGCTGCCTCCTGTATAATGTTGCGAACCTCCATCCATAGTTCTTCAGGCACTCTGTCCACCAAATCTAAATCCTTAAACCTGTTCCTCGCTTCCACTGTGTATTCATAAGGGATTTGATTTCGATTGTATCTTACCGGCCCAGTGGTTTTTCCTACTTTCTTCAGTTTAAGCTTGAATTTTGCTATAAGAAGCTTGAAGTGAAGGCACGAGACAGGTGTTGATCAGCAAGTGAGCAATGCAGGTGCACGCTAATTGCCAAGCCCGCAGAAGCTCTTTTTATTGATACATGCAAACTCAAGCAGATACATTTTGGGCTGTGACCTTTACAAATCTTCCAATCCCAAGATCGAGGGGTGGCACAAAGTTATTTTGGCACTTGTTTCCACACATCACTTTTCCCTTGCACAATGTTTTTCTAGAAAGAGACAAAGGTCTCAAAGGACAGAGGTTACAGACAGGGCACGACAGGCTTCTGAGACCGCAAAAGAGGTTAGCTACAGGCCACGATGTCCTCAGGCGTTTCCGTGAGGGGGAGAATGTTTCGCACCCCAGGGTCACGCGTGCAGGCAGACTGATGCTGCCTGCGGGTGGGGGAATGTGCTCCTTTTGGACCCCACCCCCCCACTCTCCGCGATATCCCTACAAAGCTGATGATCTGAGCCACAGTCAGCTCCATGTCTTGTTTTTGCTGAGTGTATAGAGCTTCTCCATGTTTGGCTGCAGAGAATATAATCAATCTGATTTCAATGCTGCTCATCTGGTGATGTCCATGTGTAGAGTCGTCTCTTGTGTTGTTGGAAAAGCGTGTTTGTGATGTCCAGTTTGTTCTCTTGACAGAACTCTATTAGCCTTTGCCCTGCTTCGTTTTGATCTCCAAGGCCAAACTTGCCAGTTGTTCCTTTTATCTCTTGATTCCCTACTTTATCATTCCAATCCCCTATAATTAGAAGAACATCTTTCTTTGGTGTCACTTCTATAAGGTGTTGTAAGTCTTCATAGAATTGGTCAATTTCAGTTTATTCAGCACCAGTATTTGGTGCATAAACTTGGATTACTGTGATGTTAAAAGGTCTGCTTTGGATTCGTATTGAGATCATTCTATCATTTTTGAGATTGCATCCCAGTACAGCTTTCGCCACTCTTTTGTTGACTATGAGGGCTACTCCATTTCTTTTACGGGTTTCTTGCCCACAGTAGTAGATATGATGGTCATCCAAACTGAATTCACCCATTCCCATCCATTTTAGTTCACTGATGCCCAGGATGTCAATATTTATTCTTGCATCCAACTTACCCAGGTTCATGGTTCTTACATTCCAGGTTCCTATGCAATATTTTTCTTTACAGCATTGGACTTTCCTTTTCACTTCCAGGCATATCCGCAACTGAGCGTCCTTTCGGCTTTGGCCCAGCCACTTCATCAGCTCTGAATCTACTTGTACTTGTCCTCCGTTCTTCCTCAGTAGCATGTTGGACGCCTTCCGACCTGAGGGGCTCATCTTCCAGCGTCATAACTTTTGTATGCCTGTTGTCTTTGTCCATGGAGTTTTCTTGGCAGGGATACTGGAGTGGCTTGCCGGTTCCTCCTCCAGGTGGATCACATTTGGTCAAAACTCTCCACTATGACCTGTTTATCTTGGGTGCCCTGCTTGGCATAGTTCTTAGCTTCTCTGAGTTATTCAAGCCCCTTCATCCCCCGGCAAGGCAGTGATCCATGAAGGGGACCTGGCTTAATAGATTCCTGCAAAGTGTAAACATAACTTTTATATGTACTGCAGCAGGGGGATTGTATGACTTGCTTTTTTGCAATATTCACTTTCTTGTGATGGCCTGGAACTGAACCACAATATCTCCGCCTGTACAATATCTCTGTTGTAACAACAACAATTGTCATTGTACTAAGGCTCCTGCATCTGCCCTGGGGCACTGGGTGGCGGTGCTGAGTCTGGCTGGGGAGCTACAGTGGAAGATGTCTATTGGAAAGGTGGGTGCTGGTCTAGGTGGACCTTTGATCTGGCCCAGCGACGCTGTCCTTGCCCTTCTGGTTCCTCGCCCTTGGAATCAGCCCACAGCCTTTGCAAGCATCCTGAACAAACACTATTGCAGGCTCTTTCTGCGTGGCACACATCACATGCTCTCAAGTATTTAAGCTGATTAATTACTAACCAGAAGATGGTGCCTTTCTATAATTGGAAGTTGAAAAATATTTGACTTTAAAAGGGCCCTGGAGGTTGATGAGTGAATGTCCAAATGAGTTTGCTTCTCTCGACTCATATCTTGTGCCTTAGGAAACTGTCTGGGCCAGAGAGTAAGATTCAGATTAATCAATATGACTGGTAACAGCGAAGGAGTCAAACCAAATAGAATCAGATGTTTCCTTTTCTCCTTCTGGAAGAGAAAATTGGACCGTTCCCATTAAGATATCAAGCACCTGAAATATTTAACAGCCTTAATGTCATAGAGGCAGGTGGATTATCCTCTGCTGTGTGGACGTGGAATGGAAAACTCAATAATTCATCCTACTGCCTGGTCTCTTGGCTTTCATAAAAGGGGTAGGGATTTAAAGGTTTTTTCTGGCTAGGCTGTTGAGAGCCAGTGTAGTTTAGCAACCAGGGATTCCTGAGCTAAGGTGTGGAGTGTGAGGCCACAGGGCTGCCTTCAAGTCCTTGGTCTGCCAGGAACTTTGCTGGGTCATCCTGATAGCTATCAGCCTAACCTGTGCACAGTAATACACACAAGATGAGAGGAGTGTGACTTCACTCCTGCATGTGTCATTAAGGCTGCAATCCTACTTGCACTTACCTGGAAATAATCCTAATTGAACTCAATGCAGTTGAACTCAAGTCAATGTCATGCAATGCAAGCTCAGTGCAATGTAAACTTGATGCAATTGAATTCAATGGATAATCCATTATGGGAAACATATATCAGACTGTATGGTTTGTTTGTTTGTTTGTTTTTACAGTATTTATAGGGCACCCTTTGACAACTTCTCATGGTGACTTGCAACATAAAACAAACAAGTTAAAATTCAGTTACTATAACAATAACAATAAAATAGCAATACAATGGAAATGCTTTTTAAAAGAAACATCATCATCATCATCATCATCATTAGAATTTATATACTGCCCAACAGATATTGAATTGTGAGTCTGAAATTTGTCCCACCCTAATTTGTCACTCAGATTTTGACATCAAAATTTAAAATCTCTCCCTCCCACCCTCCACCCCCCATTCAAGGGAGTATTTTCTGATGGGGTGGATGAATGAATGGAATTAGTAGAAGTCAGGAGTAGGAAACCTGTGACCCTCCAAATGTATCCAACATCCATCATCCCCAGTCAGCATGTCAATGGTCTGGGGTGGTGGGAGTTGGAGTCTAGTGACATCTCGACAGGCAGGGGTCCCCCATCCCTAGTGTGGATCCTTAGCATCCCCAGTCCATGGGCATCAGACAGGACCATTAGACCATTCTATAGGAGATTACTCATTACATCCAGGCATGCTACTTCTGCAGCTCCTGCCCATTCACATGTCCAACGTCTCCCTTCCCACCTGTTGGGGAAACTGTGAATGAAGGTGCAGAAACCCAAATTTCCTTCAAGCTGGAATCAACCCAGCTTCCCTATCCCTAGTATAAATTTACAAGATGCAACCGCAAAGCAGCAGTTAAATATTGAATTCTACTACACAGTGTTAAGAGTTGTCAAATACCAATTGATGCTTGTCCAAAAACTGTCCAATATTAAGTGCTACCAAATGTTGGCTATCAAACACCTTACATTTGTCCCTATTGAAATTCATTTTGGAGAACTGGGCCCAAACTAGCAGTCTATTAAGCTCATCTTGAATTCTGAGATATTAGTTATCCCTCCCAGTTTGGTGTCGTCTGTAAATTTGTTGAGCATTCCCTCAATTCCTTAATCCAAGTCACTTATAAGGATGTCAAACAACAACAGGCCCAAGACACAACACTATGGTGTTTCACCGCACTTGTCACCTTTTTCCAGGATGACGAGGAACCATTGGAGAGCATTTTTTGAGTTTGGTCAGTTAACCAGCTGCAAATCCATCTAACAGTAACATCAACTAGCTCACATTTTACCAGCTTCTCTACAATAATATCACGTGGTCCTGTGCTTGAGCTGAGATTCCTGCATTGCATGGCGTTGGACTAGATGCTCCAACTGTACAATTCTATAATTCCATGGTTGTATTGAAATCAAGATAACTCTATATCCACAGCATTCCCCTGATCCACCAAGCTTGTAACTCTGTTCTTTTAAAAAGAAGTAAGATTAGTCTGGCAAGACTTGTTTTTAGGAAATCCATGCTGGCTCTTAGTAATCACTCTTAGTAATTTCTAAATGCCCACAGACGAACTGTTTATTTACGGTATCTGTTCTAGAACCTTACCTGGTATTGATGTCAAGCTCACCAGTCAATAGTTACCTGGGTCTTCTCGCTCCCCCCCCCCTTTTTTCAAGATGGGTATGACATTTGCCCGCTTCCACTTTACAGGGACCTCACTTCTTCTCCAGGAATTCTCAAAGATCATAGACAGAGACTTCGAGATTATATGCGCAAGCTCCGTTAGACCCTTGGATGCAGTTCATCAGGCCCTGGAGACTGAATTCATTCTAAGTAGCTTGGTGTTCCCTTATCAGCTCTTTTCATGTCTTGGACTGCAGCTCCCTCCTTGCCTCATTTATTCTGTTATCACCAGGTTTGGCACTGCTTTCCTTTTGGGAGAAAACAGAGGCAAAGTAGGTGTTGAACTGTTCCACTTTCTCTCTGTTACCCGATAGCATTTCTCCTACTAGTATTTTCTTGTTCTTCCACCCTTTTTTATTATTTTAAACCTCTCTTGCAAGTCTGAGCTTATTCTGAGCTTTAGTGCACCTGATCTTCTTCCTGCAAGTGTATCTCCCCTAAAGGCAGAGCTTGATCCTTCGCTTGTAACATTTACGAACACAGTTGTGGATTCCTTTGGCAGGGAACAGAAGGAATTATAAATATTTTATTATTAAGGTTGCCTGTGGATGGTCTGGACCTTTTGCATGGAAGATTGGTACTTTCATGTCCATTGCTAGTTAGTGAGATGTTTTTTAAAATGTAAACGGTATTATATTCCTCGGCAATCTTAAACAAAACTCTTAAGAAAGAATTGATAGGGGATTAAAGGATTTCCCAATTTGCAAGTTATTTCTAACACATCTTGCTTAGCAGAAACAGCTGTCAAGGCTGCAAATTATATAACCTATGAAAGTTTTTAAAAGTTGGGACCAAATTCCCTCTTAACTAAATATATCCTGGTCTTTTTTGCCCCTGTTCTTGGCATTTAAGTATCCAAGGCTCCAGGCAGCTGCTTTAAGCAGCTTGTGTCAATTTCAAAGGCTTAGTAGTTGAGCTTAACCAGTCTTTAACAGCTATTCAAAAGCTAAAGAGGCAGCCGGGATGATAGAACATCACAGCTCCTAACCATTTATAAAAGCTCCTGTCATGCAGATTAAGTCAGAATTTGGAAAGGGTGGGGGCTGAAATCTTTTCTCTTGGCTATAAATGTTTCTACTTCAGGGATGCAGTTTTGGGGTTCAGGTGAGCAGGGGCTCCTCACTGTCATGAAGGTTTGGAAATTCTGCATTTCCTCACAACACTGAATGCATCAACTCTTGTCTGACCTTTGGCCATTGAGCCAAGTGCAGCCTGCAGGTTCCTCTACGCACTAGGAAGTATTTGGGTTCTCTTAGTTTCTCATTTATCCAGACTTAAATTCAGTTGTCCACATTTCCACATCCGTTTGCAAATTCTTCTTTTTAAAAAATCATGAAAACTTGTCAGCATTTTTGTGAGAATTTTTCTTAATAAACAAAAGTTTTCTTTTTTTACAAAAATATTTGTATTTGAAATTAAAATGAACTGTAATGCTTGGTTCTTTTGTATGTCTTACCTAATGAATGCATTTTTATATGCAATTTTGCCTAGTACACTCTTTTTTGCAATGCAGCTTCCCTTAATATAATGCATTTTATGTTATTTTCACTAATATATGCATTTTTATGCACACTTTAATTTAGCATATGCATTTATGCTTATTTGTCACTGCAAAATTGTGAATTTCGAAGGATGACTGGTTTACTTTTTCTAGAAAAGTAGCACTGAATGCAGCCGACTGCACAAAGCTAAGAGCCCCACCCATCACTCCTGCTTCTGCCTCGGGAGCCCCTTTCCACTCGCCCCCAGCCCATCGCCAGGTTCCCTATGGGGAAATGCAGCCCTTGGGCTGAAAAAGTTCCCATCCTTGGCATGATGATCATGCGCTCCTAAAGTTTTGGAGAGCCCTGCTCCCATTTGAGCCCCTGCATGCGCCCTGGAGCCCCTAGGAGAGGATGGTTAAGGTATGCTGAGATATCAAGAACATGTTTAAAAGGCTGGTGGCTGGTGCCCATTGGGGCTGGCTGGGAGGGGAGTCAGGGAGCCTGAGCAGTCAGTGGAGCCAGGGAAAAGACTGGCAGAGTCAACTCATTCTGCTTTTGTTCCCCTGGCTGACACTAAGACCATGGAGTAAGAAGGGGACAGGAGGACCTCCCCCCCCCCCCCAGAAGGCAGGCAGGTGGGTGTTGTCTGAGGGCAGGCTGAGGTTTGGATTGGGGGGCAGTGCCCCATTCATTTTAATGAATCAGACTTCACTGCCCTTTTGAGCTGATTGCTAGAGAAGCTGGGAACGAGGGTCTTTTTGCTCCTAGCACACAAGCAGTGAATTGTGTTCCCTGGGAAAACCTGACCTAGGGGAAACATCACCTCTCAGCAAGAGCTCAGTTTCCTCAAGACTTCTACCACCAGGGAATGTTGGGAATGCATGCAGAGAGAGAGAGATCTTCACTGACTTGTGGGAGGGGCAGGGCCATATATATGGGGGGAAAGCAGCATGGATTCATGTGAAAAACGAATGCCATTTCAAATGCTTATTTCAGCATCCATCCCTCAAATCCCCTTAACCTTAATGTCCTGTGAAGATCATTAGCTGTGATTAAAACCTAGACCTGCCTAACCAAAGGCCTTTCAGAACATGATATACAGTATAATGAAATTAAGAGCTATGACCCTTTCTCATCTTTAATTGTTCTGCTGGAAGTGTATTGTACTTTGGTGCGGTCAGCAAACAGCAAAACTGCATTGCAATGGAAATAAAGGGCCCAGGAGGTTTGGTTTGGATGCAACTTGAACCTCTTCCTCTATTGGACGATCTCTGTAGGGATGCATTTGGGAACCTTTGCTATTATTAGATTCCTATTAGGCCAGGAATTTCCCCTCTTAATGTTTTCTCCAATACAGGATCAATAATGAACCCATCTGCAAGTCTTCCTCCTCCTCCCTGTTTTAGGTGTTTCCAGTGATGGCATATTGCTTTGCGACAATTGTAAGCAGTTCCATTCCTGTTCTAAACCTGTGCATACTGTTGCTTTATCCCCATGCATCACGCAGTGGGTATAACAGCAATTTAGAACTGCAGTAATGTAAAAATGCACTGTAAATGGTACAGCCAATCTCTGGTCTTTCTTTTCATTATAATGAATGGTGCAATTGGAGCTGGCCCAACACACTTGGCTCTTGTGCAGTTGAGGGCAGGGCAAGGCAAAGCAAAGGCAACAGGTGATCTCTAGCTGCTTAAAACTGCCAACACATATGATTCCAGAAGCTTGCATGCATATCAGGAATTGTCACATGATCTGCTCTAGCCTACTGATGCAAAGAGGCTTCCTCAGCTGATGTGATTCGTGTCTCCTCCTTTGGGCAAAGCTAGGTGGTGGTGCATAGACTGAATCCTGGCTTAATCACTGAGGTCATTAGTCTAATGCAGGGTGGCCAATGTGCTGCCCAGGGGTGGCTGTCCTGCTTCGCCACCTGAGGTGAAATGGGAATTGCTGCCTCCTGGCCCTGCCTGCCATGCACCTGCTTCTGCACCCCAGTTCTTGCCAAATTTGGCAGGAGCTGGGGTGCTCCTCCAAGTGTTGCTGCTTGCTGGAATGCCTCCCTTTCGGCAGCGGAAGCAGTGGGGCGGGCAGGTCATGCGCCACCTTTGGCTCTTCCGCCGCCTGAGGCAGGCAGTTTGCCCTGTATCATTGGTGGGCCGGCTCTGGTGGTGCCTGGAGGGTACTGGGATATTTGGGATCACAAGTCCCACCAACCCTAACCATTGGCCATGCGATAGATGGGGCTGATGGGAGACATAGTCCACACCCTCTGGAAGGCACCACTTTGGCTATCCCTGGTGGGGTTGAGCATGGCAGGCACTTAATTAAGTTTTTGAAATGGTAGGTATGAAGAATCTCACCCGTCTTCTCAATCCTTTTTTTAAAAAAAAAATCCTTGAATTGTTTCAATTTAGCTTTGGAATTTTGCTTTAGGTAAAACTCAGTAGCAGCTGGGATTGGGGTTCATAGTCATGTACCCCTTCATTATCTCTCTTTCTCTCCCTCCTTCTCTTTCTGTGTGTGTGTGTGTGTGTGTGTGTGTGTGTGTCCTTGCGTAAACTCAGTTCCTTTTGGTGCACAGCTCATAAAATGCTTGTCAGATTGGCATGCTCTCAAATTTTGCCAACATGACATAATTGACTTTGATTCTCCAGGCTGTGTTGAGGGAATTCCTTGTACTGTACAATAGATTTTGCTATCTGCACTTTTGCTACTGCAAATCCTTGCTCACTATCACCAAGTATCCATTGGCCGGCCCCCAGGGGGATTGCAATTTGTTTGTCTTGTTATTGGCTTCCTGCAATGCCAAACACAGCAACAGTCCTGTCCCTTTTAAACCCCACCTGCATTCCTCCCCCCCCCTCTTAATAATAAAATGTTAAAGAGGATCAGAGAGCAAAAGTGGTCAGACTTTTCTATGGTGTGTATTTAGTGTTAATAAAAAATATGCATTAAGGGTTGTATACTAACCCAACTTACCTGGGAGTAAGAACCATTGTTCTAAATGTGGCTTACAGCAGGCAGACATAGTTACCCAGAAATGTACGCAAATGGTTTTTAAAAATAATAATCATCATCAGCTGCTGTTGGAAGTAGTGACATCACCACAGCAATGACATCTTGTACTGCATAGAATCTCTTGTTTGCACGACTTTTACAAAACAACAACAACAATAATAACTGAGCTGCCTGATGAGTACCCCCAAGCACAGCTACTCTCCCCTACCCCTGGCAATACCATGATAGGAGATAGGATTAGAAACATAACAAGGTGTGTTAATGGCCACTGTCCTCACCTCAATTTAACAGAGTTCAAGAGAATACATATTTCAGCAGCACAATAGACCTGACACAAAATTGTGTTGCACAGTTATAATAGTCTAGTTCAATAAGTTGCCAATCAGTTCGTTATTTTTTTCACGACTGAAGAAATTTGTGCTGCTAAATGTCACTCACATGCTTGTGAATGGCTGCAGGCAAGCAACCAATGGTCAGCTCAGGTGCAAGCTTCACTATTGAATCTTCATCATCCATCCCTGGTGGCAATCAAAACATTTCCCAAGAAATGGGCATGTTGAAATTTTCCATTCCTAGTGCTGCTGCTGCAATTCCTCGAGTGCTTCAGTGGACCACTTCCAGCACGGACTGCCATGGCGTGCAGTGGACCCATGATAACAGTCCCCAATCGTGCAGTTAATTAAGGATAATATGAGAGTTATTATCCTTGTGACCCCCTCAGGGTCGGGGAGGGCGAGCTTTCACTCATGAACTGTCCGTTAACTGTCTCTCGCTCTGACGGAATACGAGGGGCAGGGGCCCTGAGTGCTTGGCACTGCATGAATCAGAATCTCTCCAATGCGGCAGCCATGAGTGGAAGTACTTCTGTTTTTTAAGATAAAATCTGGACTTAAGAAACAGGTGTGTTTGGGAAGAAGGAGACATGATAACCTGCTAAATGAATTAGCCACTGTGTGCCAAGGTTTTGATCTGGAGAGGAATTTGCCATAACAGGATTATTATGTAAGTGAAGGGGGGCCTTCTGTTCACTTTTTATATTTACAATATATTTGCTGATTTATGATCTGGCAAACCTTCACTGAAGATGGACTAAGTAATTATGATTGGATTAGGTTTACTATTGGATTACAATTATAAATGGAATGTAACAGGGACTTTACAAGAACTTTAGAATCTCCCTACGGAGTTCTTCAAATGAGAGACTGTGTAAAATACTGTATGGTTTTGCGGCACTGTCTCCTCTGGAGAGCATTAATTTGGATTTATAATTGCTTTGGTGAGATATCAGCTTGTTAAAAAAGATGGGAAGATTAAAGAACAAAGAGCTAGATGTCTGCCCAGAGCTTAGCCTGATGCCAGTATACTTTTGGTTCAGATAAACAAGATGGCGATGGCTCTGATACAGTTTGAAAAATAGCTCTTGAAGGGAGACAGTACGGAATACTGACGATGGATTATAACAGGAAAGGAAGTACAAAGGAAAAATATTTTACACAGAAAACTACAGGCTTGAAATCCCTCTTGGAAGTTAATGGATATGGATTTTTTGAATACGAGTGAAGATATTATTTGCAGCAGTGGCTGCAAAAATAGAAAGGATCAAGATCGGAATTGCTGTATTTGGATTATATATGAGATTATGTGCAGGATTTAGGAAAAATTATCTCTGAACGATCAGAACACAGGAAGTCATCCAATTTGTTTAATTTGGAATGTATAATTGGCTTTATAAATTGTATTATTGTTATGTATTGGGTTTAACACATTTTATGTTACAAGGCGCGTTCTAATCAATCGTATAAGCGGTGGAAGACAAACGTTCCAATGGCAAGTAAGTGCATGCACTTTCAACTGTCAACTGTCAATGGTCAGTTCTTGCTCGGCATTTGTGCAGTCAGTTCGGTTCTTGTTTTCCTATGAGTGAATTGTTGTCACTGACAAATGTTAAATAAACGTAGTTGAGGAACTTATACTGCCTTGGGCTTCTGACTTCTTCTGAACATTTAACAATTATGACTTGGCATGATTTGATATTGTAATAATGTGGCCCATATTGGAGTGTTATTAATGGGGGGGGAATTATTATTTTTTAATAAAAAGAGTGCTTCATCAGAAGGTTTTACTCAAGGCTATATTCTTTCTTGTCCAGAGGCAAGCTGGTCAAATGAGAAAATGTGCTATTTGATCCAGCCAGAACTATGTCTGCTGTTACTGTATCCCATATTCCACAATTCCACAGTTGGGTCTCTGGCTACAACAGCTTCAGAATAGCAAAATATGGAAACAATGGTTGGTGAAATCAAATGAGCACATGCACACTCATTCATGCCTGAGTACATTCCAAATGTTCCCATTCATCAGAAACTTTCCATATTTTCAGTTACCTGTCCCCCTGAAATTCCTATCTCTATTATTGCCTTTCAAGAATGCCTTGTTGAAATGTTTATTTAGCACTGCTGTTCTTCAGGGTACAACTGAATCAACTCTTTTCTCAGAGCCTCCAGAAGTTAAATCTCCCCATGCAGCTAGGCAGTTTTAGACTTTCAATTTAATGGTCTTGTGAGGCTCTCTCTCTCTTTAGATGGCCATGTGTATTGTTTCCTTCTTGCAAATGTGATAGGACACATCGGGCATATGCTAAATTTGGGGCCCTCCCATTCATTCTGCAGAGTAGGGACCCTCAACATCTGCCCTAAAGTCCTGTCTGGATGGCATCTCTGCTGTGAGTGGGAGGCAGATGGTGGTTTGTCTCAAACGCACATGCATATGCAGAAACAGCAAAGCACCATGCACTGTGCAGCCTAATGAGGCTCATTTGGGTTAGTCGAATAGAATGCAGGACAATTAAGTTTTCTCTTTATATCTTTAACACACAAGGAAAAAATCCAAATACCCTATGGTGTAAATCCTTCAGCAATGGGTGTTGGAATAAGATCAGGCAAGTGACCCTTGGTATAAATCAGGGCTATTGCACTTACACCCCAGTTTTGAACTGTGCCACATCAGAGGGTATGTTGTTGGGGCACATTACCCCAAAGCATTACCATGCTTGGTATTTATTTGGAAAGAAGACTTTTTAAAATTAGCAAATACCTTAGTGGCGCAGAACCATAAAAAGGTTTTGACCATCATGTTTTTACATGATACTGTTGGGCTGCAGCGTAGACTCATTGAAAATTGGCACAACTAACTTAGGTCCATTCATTTCAGTGGGTGTAGAATCCTTATTCATTGAAATAGATGCATTTGCCTAGATTGAAGAAACAAAAAACTTGCCAAAAGTGGCAAAAGCACTTAAAAGCTTGTGGAACCAGTTGGGCTGAACTGGTAACCATGAAACCAGGAAGGTGAATGGGTTGTTTTGTCTTTTGTTTTTACTTGCCACACAGATTGGCTCTTCAGCGACTCTGAACCAGAATGTGTCAATGGGAATCAAAGGGCCGGGTCTCATAAAAAGTTGTTTATTCCACTGATGACTTGGCTGCTCTTATTCTTTTTGATGGCACAATAGTTTTGATGGTTATAGTTGTTGTGTTTTTGCATTGCAATGACAAATCCTTCCAAGGTATCCAAAAAGGACCTTAAGAAGAGTGAGATGAAAATGTAAGAGCTGTTTTGTCTTTAAAACTAGAATAGATGTAGGCAACAGGATTATTTCAGGTAGCACTGTTTTCCTTTCATCTCTGCCTGAAAATGTCTTTTATGAAATTCCGTGTGTCTAAGCTTAGCAGAGCACAATAATGGCCAAGTCTTTCAGGTGCTGTATAGGGTAAGCTTAGCGATGCCTGATCTCATTTACAAGCTGGCTGTGTCCAGGATGTCATTTTGTGTCATTTTCATGTCATTTTGGTGCTTAAGGTAGAAATGGCAAACCCTCCCGCAGGACACAATCTACTTGCAAAACAGAAAGTGAAGAACATAGGCAGCTGTCTTATACTGAATCAGACCATTGAGCCATCTAGCTCACTGTTGTCTACCTGTTGTCTACCAGCTCTACCTGGAGATGCCAGGGATTGAACCTGGAACCTGGAACATTTTGAATGCAAAGCAAATGCTTTCCCCACAGAGCAAGTCAATACCATGGAGAGCTCTCCGTGAACAATTTGCTTCAACAAGGGTTGGCAGTAAGCTGAGGTCTTTTGCGTTTCTGTCTCAAGTCTACATCGCCTAAGCTCTGATCCTTTTTGAAGAACGAAGATCTCTTCAAGGGCTAACCTTCTGGCCTATAGACAGGCACTTTTCCTGCACTCTGTACTCTCCCATCTGGTGTACCCTCTGCACCTTTGTCTACGGTGCAGTAATGTCTGTACTCACTAGCAGTGGCTCTCCAGAATTTTAGGCAAGACAGAAGTCAGGGAGAAGCCAGGGATTGCACCGTTCCCATGGGATGTAAGAAGGCATAAATTTCTGTTCTGACCCATGTTCATCACATTCAGTGCTATTTTAATTACACCATAGTTTAGCTTCCTACAAAAACAATGTTCGTCTCTCTGTTTACTGTGGTTGAATTGTACATAATTAATTTTGCTATTATTAGTCATAGTGCAAAGTAGTAGCTACTGTGGAAAGCTTGGCCACAGCAGCTCATGCACTGGTTACTTCAAGATTTGATTACTGCAATGCACTCAGTGTGGGGCTTCCATTGTACTTGCTTTGGAAACTGCAGTTGGTGCACAAAGCTGCAGCCTGACTGCTGACAAGAGTGAGACCCTTCAGCATATAACATCTTTGCTCAGAGTTCTGCAGTGGTTGCCGATTTGCTACCTGACCTAGTTCAAGGTGTTACTATTAGTATATAAGGCCCTTAACAGCTTGGGACCAGATTACTTGTGGGATCACATTACTCCATATATACCTGATCAACCGCTTCCATCTGTGGAACTGGCAGTGTTACGGGTGACACATAATACTCATTCCATATTTGTAAGGAATCTACATTTTAGTGTGGCAGCACCTACACTTTGGGACTCCCTCCCTTCCCTGCCCTCTTCCCTGCTGAAAACATTGTTCTTTAGGTGAGCCTATCCAGCTACGCTCGACCACAGCAAACTATGTCGACCACAGCAAACTATGGCAAGTTCTTAAAGAAATGGGAGTGCCTGATCACCTCATCTGTCTCCTGAGAAATCTCTATGTGGGACAAGAAGCTACAGTTAGAACTGGATATGGAACAACTGATTGGTTCAAAATTGGGAAAGGAGTACAACAAGGCTGTATTTTGTCTCCCTGCTTATTTAACTTATATGCACAATTCATCATGTGAAAGGCTGGGCTGGATGAATCCCTAGCCGGAATTAAGATTGCTGGAAGAAATATCAACAACCTCAGATATGCAGATGACACAACCTTGATGGCAGAAAGTGAGGAGGAATTAAAGAATCTTTTATTGAGGGTGAAAGAGGAGAGCGCAAAATATGGTCTGAAGGCTCAACATCAAAAAAACGAAGATCATGGCCACTGGTCCCATCACCTCCTGGCAAATAGAAGGGGAAGAAATGGAGGCAGTGAGAGATTTTACTTTCTTGGGCTCCATGATCACTGCAGATGGTGACAGCAGCCACAAAATTAAGAGACGCCTGCTTCTTGGGAGGAAAGCAATGACAAACCTAGACAGCATCTTAAAAAGTAGAGACATCACCTTGCCATCAAAGGTCCGTATGCTATGGTTTTCCCAGTACAGTGGTGCCCCGCAAGACGGATGCCTCGCAAGACGAAAAACTCGCTAGACGAAAGGGTTTTGCGGTTTTTGAGCTTCTTCGCAAGACGAATTTCCCTATGGGCTTGCTTCACAAGACGAAAACGTCTTGCAAGTTTGTTTCCTTTTTCTTAAAACCGTTAATACCCAGGGTGCATTGCTTGAAGAGGTGCAGTTGCAACTTGACTTTGAGGAGCAACTCATAGCACACGGTGTGGTAGCCTTTTTTGAGGTTTTTGAAGACTTTGCTGATTTTTGAAGCTTTTCCAAAACTTCTTTTGCAGCCATTTGGTAAGTTAAACTTTTAAAACTTTTTTTTGGGGGGGTTGGATTTTGGGTTGGGGTGTTTGGAATTCAAGGACTTGGTGTTGGGGAGGGGTTTGCAAGAATCTGGAAGCTTGTGTGTTTTTCCCCCTGCATTTTTAAAAATTCTGGGTTTGAATTTCTGTGTGGTGGGTGGCTGGGGGAACAGTTGAGGAGGGGTTTGCAAGAATCTGAAAGCTTGTGTGGTTTTTTTAATGAATTTTTATGATTTTTTGTGACCATTGGGCCACTCTGCTGTTTTTTTTTTTAAAAAAATTCTGGATTTGAATTTCTGTGTGGTGGGTGGCTGGGGGAACAGTTGGGGAGGGGTTTGCAACAGTTGGGGAGGGCCTGGGGGAACAGGTGGGGAGGGGTTTGCAACAGTTGGGGAGGGGCTGGGGGAACAGTTGAGGTTTTTGAAGACTTTGGTGATTTTTGAAGCTTTTCCAAAACTTATTTTGCAGCCATTCGGTAAGTTAAACTTTTAAAACTTTTTTGGGGGTTTTTGGATTTTGGGTTGGGGTGTTTTGAATTCAAGGACTTGGTTCTGGGTTTGAATTTCTGTGTGGTGGCTGGCTGGGTGCTTTTGAATATTTTGGATGTGAAGCACTGTTTATTTTTTGGGGGGGTTGCGAAGGTAGGAGCTGTGCTGCCATGGAACCCAAGAAGACTGCTGCAGAGGCCGGTGAGGGGAAGAAGGTGAAGGTTACGCTGGAAATGAAGAAGGAGATCATCCAGAAGCACGACGGTGGAATGCGTGTGACAGACCTCGCCAGGGAGTACGGGAGGAGGAGGTGGAGAAGTTGCTGCTCATCTGGTTAGAAGAGAAGCAGCGTGCAGGGGACACAGTGACTGAGGCCGTCATTTGTGAGAAGGCCAAGGCCTTGCACGCAGACCTCGTCCGGTAACAGCCAGGAACCTCAGGCGAGCCAGAAGTCTTCAAGACAAGCAGAGGCTGGTTTGACCGGTTCAAGACAAGATCTGGAATCCACAGCGTGGTCAGGCATGGAGAGGCTGCCAGTTCTGATGTTTCTGCGGCTGAAGACTTTGCAGTGGAGTTCCTGGAGGTTGTGAAGATGGAGGGCTACGTTCCACAGCAGGTCTTCAACTGCGACGAGACCGGGCTGTTTTGGAAGAGGATGCCCAAAAGGACTTTCATCACACAGGAGGAGGCCAAGTTGCCTGGCCACAAGCCCACGAAGGACCGTCTGACCCTGCTCTTCTGTGCCAACGCAAGCGGCGACCTGAAGATCAAGCCCCTGCTGGTGTACCACTCGGAAGAACCCACGGGCCTTCAAGAAACACAAGGTCAACAAGGAGCAGCTGAGTGCCATGTGGCGATCCCACAGTAAGGCTTGGGTCACACGTGTGCTGTTTGTGGACTGGGTCAATCTTGCTTTTGGAGAGCCAGTGTGGTGTAGTGGTTAAGAGCGGTGGACTTGTAATCTGGTGAACCAGGTTCGATTCCCCGCTCCTCCACATGCAGCTGCTGGGTGACCTTCTGTGAAGTCTCTCAGCCTCACTCACCTCACAGAGTGTTTGTTGTGGGGGAGGAAGGGAAAGGAGAATGTTAGCCGCTTTGAGACTCCTTCAGGTAGTGATAAAGCGGGATATCAAATCCAAACTCTTCTTCTTCTTTTTGGCCCTGCTGTCAAACAGTACCTGCTGGACAACGACCTGCCGCTGAAGGCTATGCTTCTGATGGACAATGCTCCTGCTCATCCTAAAGGCCTTGAGGAGGACTTGTTGGAGGAGTTCAGCTTCATCAGCATCATGATCCTGCCGCCTAACACTACGCCACTGCTCCAGCCGATGGATCAGCAGGTCATCACCAATTTCAAAAAACTCTACACCAAGGAGCTTTTCAGGCGATGCTTCAAGGTGACTGATTGCACCACCATCACCCTGCGGGAATTCTGGAAGGACCACTTCGACATCGTCACCTGCTTGAAGATGATCACCATGGCCTGGAACGGGATCAGCCAGAGAAATTTGAATTGTGCTTGGCGCAGCCTGCGGCCGGACTGTGTGGCACCAAGTGACTCTGATGCACCAGAGTCAACAGTGGTGCAGGACATTGTTGCCTTGGGGAGGACCATGGGCCTGGAGGTCACAGAGGAGGACATCAGCGAGCTGGTGGAGGAGCATGACCACGAGCTGACCACCCAGGAGCTGGTCGAACTGCAGGCAGAGGCTGCGCAGGAGCAGGCCTCGCTGGAAGAGGAGGAAGCAACTGAGGAACGGCTGTCCTCCAAAGAACTGAGGGACATTTGCCTGAAGTGGAAGGATGTGCAGGCTTTTGAACAGCGGCACCACCCTGACAAGCACGTGGCACATGACCTTGTGAACACTTTTGATATGAGGGTCATGTCGCCTTTCAGGGAGGTGCTGAAAAGGCGGATGAAGCAGCAGACCATGGACAGGTTCTTCAGCAAGAAGCAAAGAGTGGAAGAGGAACCTTCTTCGAGTTGTCCCCGAGAGTCTTAGAAAATGTACTGTACTTAGGGGTTTCTTGATCCAACAGAATAAATATAAAAAGAATTTGAGAGAGGTAAAAAAGGCTGAAATAATTAAACAATTAAAAGAAATAGAGAGGAATTTAATAAAAAATCCCGAAGATGAAAAGAACAAACAACTCGGCAAATTATTACAAACCCAATATTCGACATTGATAAACCAAGAAATAGAGTGGGGAATAAAACTGATGAAACAGAAATATTTCGAGTCGGCAAATAAAACAGGTAAATTACTAGCGTGGCAACTGAGGAAAAGGAAAAAACAGAGAGTAATCAATAAAATTAAACATGAAGCTCAAATAATAGAAGATCCAAATGAGATAAAGGAAAAGTTTCAGCAATACTATGAAGCTCTGTATAAAAAGAAGGAAGATGAGGATATAAATGAGATAAACAGGTATTTGGAAAACAGTGGAGGGGAACAACTATTAGAAGAAGAAAAAGCACTCTTAAATGACCCAATAACGGTGGAAGAGGTCAGGAACATCATTAAGAAAATGAAACCGGGGAAAGCTCCAGGCCCGGACGGCCTGTCTCAAAAATACTACAAAACTCTAGAGGAATATCTGGCCCCGGTTTTATGTAATGTAATTAACAATATCTTACAAGGGGGAGAAACACCTGACTCATGGAGAGAGGCATACATAACGGTAATTCCGAAAGTAGACTCGGATACGCTCGATATAAAGAATTATAGACCAATATCACTGCTTAATGATGATTATAAGATCTTTGCAGGAATAATGGCTAGCAGATTAAAGAAATATCTGAATAGAGCGATCCATAAAGACCAGGCCGGATTTCTGCCCGGCAGGCAGATTAAGGATAATATAAGACATATAATTAATATAATTGAATATTTGGATCTTAGAATTGACATCCCCGCTGCCTTAGTCTTCATAGACGCTGAGAAGGCCTTCGATAATGTATCCTGGCACTTCCTCATAAAATGTATGGAAAAGGTTGGAATAAGAGGGCCATTTCTAGAAGCTATAAAGTCGATTTATTCAGAGCAAAGAGCGAAAGTAATTATCAATAGTAACTTGACTAATCCATTTAAGATTACCAAAGGTACAAGACAGGGGTGCCCTCTGTCGCCCCTGTTGTTTATCTTGGTTCTGGAAACTCTTCTAAACAAGATAAGAGAAACACCTGAAGTAAGAGGGATCAGAATAGGCACAAAAGAGTACAAAGTTAAGGCCTACGCTGATGACTTAGTAGTTTCAATAGAAGATCCCGCAAAAGGGATTAACACAATGATTGAATTAATGGAAACGTTTGGTAGACTATCCGGCTTTAAATTGAATAAAAGCAAAACGAAGATGCTGATAAAAAATGTAGATGAACAACTAAAAAATAAAATCGAGTTGGAATCCGGGTTAATGGTATCGAAAAAGGTCAAATATCTGGGTATCTGGATTACACCAAAAAATATAAATCTGGTGGAAGATAACTACAATAGAACTTGGAAAGAGTGCAAAAGAGACCTAGATAGCTGGAATAGACTACAACTTTCTTGGGAGGGAAGAATGGCAGCTATCAAAATGAGCATCCTTCCAAGGATGATATTCCTATTCCAAAACATCCCAGTAGTCAGGGGCACAACTATGTTTAAAGATTGGCAGAGGACCCTTTCCAGATTCATCTGGCAGGGTAAAAGGGCCAGAATCAAATATAAGTTACTCACTGACAAAAGGGATAGAGGAGGGTTTGCAGTGCCAAACCTGCAATTATACTATGAGGCGTCATGCCTCTGCTGGACTAAGGAATGGATAGCTTTAGAAAATACGGACCTACTAGATTTGGAGGGGTTTAATATTAGACATGGGTGGCATGCGTACCTGTGGCAGGACAAGGGGAAAGCACACAAAGGATTTTCCAACCATATTATAAGAGGTGCGTTGTTGGAGGTGTGGAACAGGTGCAAAAGGTTAGTAGAAAAAGATATCCCTTGGTGGCTGTCACCCGTTGACATCCTAATAACTAAGAAACTAAACATGGAAGGTAAAAGATGGACATATGCCGACCTCCTAAGAAGATCAGATAAAGGATGGGAAATTAAAACCTACGAAGAACTAAAAGATAAACTATCGGGATGGCTCCAATATCACCAAATTAATGCTATTTGGAGTGAACATAAAAAAACCGGAATGAGTAAGAACAAATCCAAATTCCAACTAGAAATAATAGAGGGAAAATCTAAACTCCTAACTAAAATGTATAACCAGTTATTAGACTGGGATACAATGGATGAGGAAATCAAAGATGTTATGATTAAGTGGGCTATAGACCTAGGACACCCCATTGAATATGAAAGATGGACAAAATTATGGACTAAAGACATGAAATTCTCAGCCTGCGTCAGATTCCGAGAAAATATGGAAAAAATGATGTACAGGTGGTACATCACACCAATAAAATTAGTTAAAATGTATAGAACTGGGGACAAGACGTGCTGGAAGTGTAGGAAGAAAGAGGGAGATTTCTTTCATATGTGGTGGTCCTGCGAAGAAATAAAAAAGTTTTGGGGGTTGGTATATGATGAGCTAAAAAAGATCCTAAAGTATACATTCCCAAAAAAGCCCGAGGCATTCCTCCTAGGAATGATAGGAGAAGAAATCAATAAAGACGACCAAATCTTTTTCCAGTATGCGACAGTATCCGCAAGGATACTGTTAGCGCAGAGTTGGAAAACATCGCACATCCCAACGATCAGTGATTGGCAGAATAAATTAATTGAACACATGGATACAGCGATAATGACTCAAAAGATCAGGCAACAGAGAAATAACAAATTTATTAACGATTGGAATAAATTTCTCTCATACATGGAGTTGACTTTGGGAAATGTAAAAATCACAGTTGGTATGATATAAAAACCGCGAGGTATGAACTACGACTAGATGAAGACACTGCTGAATATATTGTTGAGTTATGGCTCTCGACGTGGTGGTGGGAAGTCTGATAATGAATTTGATTTATATAAGATATGTGTACCTAAGTAGTAAGAAACTTGTTTGTTTTTGTGCTCGTTTTTATGGAAGATGCATTTATGTTTTTTAATTGATGTGACATAATAAAGGTTTTTTAAAATTTAAAAAAAAAAAAAAAAAAAGAAAATGTACTGTACACTTTGTTGATTTTTAAATGTTTTTCTGTCATGTTTAGAAACTTAATTTATTGTTCCTTCAATTTTTGAAATGCTCTTTACAGTATGTGTGACTTTAAAGAGCACTTAATAAGCTCTTGTTGTACCAAATTTGGCTTTGTTTGGACTTTTTTTGACAATAGGAACGCATTAATTGAATTTCAATGCATTCCTATGGGATTTCGTGCTTCGCAAGATGAAAAATTCGCTAGACGAAAAAACTCGCGGAACGAATTAATTTCGTCTTGTGAGGCACCACTGTAGTGATGTATGGAAGTGAGAGCTGGACCATAAAGAAGGCTGATCGCCCAAGAATTGATGCTTTTGAATTATTGTGCTGGAGGAGACTCTTGAGAGTCCCATGGAGTGCAAGAAGATCAAACCTCTCCATTCTGAAGGAAATCAGCCCTGAGTGCTCACTGGAAGGACAGATCATGAAGCTGAGGCTCCAAGACTTTGGCCACCTCATGAGAAGAGAAGACTCCCTGGAAAAGACCCTGATGTTGGGAAAGATGGAGGGCACAAGGAGAAGGGGATGACAGAGGACGAGATGGTTGGACAGTGTTCTCGAAGCTACAAACATGAGTCTGACCAAACTGCAGGAGGCAGTGGAAGACAGGAGTGCCTGGCGTGCTCTGGTTCATGGGGTCACGAAGAGTCGGACATGACTAAACGACTAAACAACAACATCCAGCTACGCAGAATGCAGACATGTGTTTTGACCTGTTTGTAGCTTATGATTGATTTTAATTATTTGGGAATGTTTAAATAGTTATTTTCTATTGCTTTTACTGATAATTTTCTTGTTTTATTCTTTTTGTAAACCACTTTGAGGGTTTTGCAATCAAGCAGCATATAAATTTTATGAAATAAATAGGGTATTCCACACCATCCAGTAAAAAGGAAACACAATGCAAATGGGGAAAGGGGGTCATGATAAAGTATATATCATTTGCAGACTGAAAACAAGAAGAATGAGGATGGATTGTATTCAGTGGATTGATTTATGTTCTGGGCATGCAATAAATAAGCAACCATCCTTATCTACCCCTGAGCTACCTTCCCAAGACATTGCACCCCATATGTTCTGTCTGCCCCCTATCCTGCTCCTCCTCCTGTGGCACTCAAAATCTGTTTCTCATTCTTCTACCCTTTAATGGTGCCCCAAACCTGTGGCTTGGCATTTGTCTGTCCAAATAAGCCCTGAATATGAACTATGAAATTCATGCAATTCTCAGAAAGCCTCCAAGAAAGTCAGGAGATCTGTTGTTTCATTAATTTTGTTGTTAGTGAGATTTACTGCTCACTCTGTTCCCAGTAGTTCAAAGCAGCACTTATAAGAACAGAAATTCCATTCATCTAATTCAGTGTACAGAATTCACTCCCCCAAGAGGCAGGATTAGACAAATTCACGAAAGAGGAAAAGATTATTAGCGCCTACTAAACTACCTTCGATTCTTAAGGAAATCAGCCCTGAGTACAAACATGAGTCTGACCAAACTGCGGGAGGCAGTGGAAGACAGGAGTGCCTGGCATGCTCTGGTCCATGGGGCCACGAAGAGTCAGACACGACTAAACGACTAAACAACAACAAACTACCTTCTGCCTTCACAGTTGGAGGCAGTAATGCTTCTGAGTTTCAGTTTCTGGGAATCATAAATAGGGAGAGTTGCTCTTGCACTCAGGTCCTTCCCATTGAAGCATCTGGTTGGCCACTGTGAGAACATGATGCTGAACTAGATGGGACATTGGCCTATTCCATTTGGGCTGCTTTTTCCTCTTTCCTCTCTCAACAAGCCTTCTAAAGTAGAGATTTGCATACCTATTGGTATCTGTTTTGAATTTGAAATAATTTTTATATATGCAATTGCTCTGGTTATCTGATTATCTCCCGCTTGGACTCTATTTTTGAAGGTGACTCGGAAACTACAACTAATCCAGAATGTGACCGCTAGACCTCCAAGAACAAGGCACATTTTTCTGCATTTACTGATGCAGAAACAAGACTAAACTTATGTGCACACGTGAAACTGACATGGACTGTACCTTGGCTGATTCATTCATACCTGAAAGGGAGTGTAGTGCAGTCTTTTCAGTGCTGGCCTGGGAAACCTGGTACTATACTCTCTATTGGTTTTAAATTGTGCCATTGATTTGTTGTAACTCATCACCGGGATCTTATGGTGACAGATGTGTTAGAAATCCAATCCACCAGTGAATGAAGGAATGACTCAAAGGAGTACAAGCATGTCCCTATTTTCAGCTAAAATGCTGGACTCATCCTTCTGGAGACCTTAGCCTTATGTATCCCTCCAGCCCATTTTGCCAGTTCCCTGCCTATAGCTTTCCTCTTTATTCAATTTTCCTGCCTGTGCCTTGGCTATCCCCTTTCTTGGAGATTGCTCATGGCTGAGAGTGTTCTTGATGGAATACGGAGAATAAAATCCATTTGTAAAAGGTATGTAATACCTGTGCCTAGGGCTGGGTGGATCTGTCAATTTCAGTTTCCCAGTTTCTCATTTTTTTGACCTGAAGTTTAGTCCTCCACATTCCCACATCAGTTTGTGCATTTATTTAGTTTTTAATTTTAAAAATTGAATTCATAAAATTAAATTAAATTTTATATTTTATATTCATAAAAATTTGCAAGCATTATAGTGCAAATGTCTTCTGCTATACACATTTTTGCATGCAATTTTGCCTAAAATACATTTCTTTGAAAAGCAATTGCCCCAATATAAAGCATGTTGTATGTTATTTTGACTAATATATGCATATTTATGGACACGTTACCCCAGTAAAGCATTTTTCTATGCTTTATTTCGCAGGGGAACTGCATTGCAAAATTTGGAGAAGAGTGAATTTTGAAGGATTTCAGTTTGGTGTTTTGTTTTGTTTTGTTTGTTTGTTTGTTTGTTTTGTTTTGGCATTGTTCTGGAAAGTGTGAATAAGGTAGGTTCACCTTTAAATGTGAACTGAATAGAATTTCTCTCCCACTTGTACCTGAGACTACCCTTGAAAGCTACATAGCTTGGAAAAATCTCATAGACAAATCCTCAGAACAAGGCTGCTACTTCCACATGTGGTGGTTCTGCCCTATATCTGTAGCTTTTGGGATTGAATCTTTGCTTGTTTTTCTAAAATAGCAAATAAAGCCACCCCAAAAGTAGCCCCTTCAGCTCTTATTTCTATTTTCACTAGCCCTAAACGCCTCCATAAATATCTCAATAAATCCCTCTTGGTTGCAGCCACATCAACAATATCTGGAGACAGGGAAACATCCCTGGGAGTTTTGATTGCACATTGGTATAAGTGTGTTCAGCATCTCGCTCACATGGAAATGTTAAAACATGCTGTGAGGAAAGTGAGGGACCAAACTACATTAATTTGACAGTGTATAGCCTTCACCCCTAACTTTCATAAATACTATTTTTTGAGTGTTAACAACCTCAAACTACCCACCCTGGGTTTTTGAGGGGCTAAGGAGATAGATTTACTTGCTTATCTAATCATCATCAACAGCAACAACTTAGAATGATTAGGAACATAACAGAATAAATCCTATTGAACTCGGTGGGACTTACTTCTGAGGAAAAATGCTTAGGATTGCAGTGTAAGGCTTCACCCAGTTACCTGGGAGTAAGCTCCATTGAATACTTCTGAGAAGACAGTGCAAGGCTCCATTTACAATAAAGGAATCAATGGCTGGCTGTTGAAGCATTATAATTAAATAATTTAAAGTGGTTACATTTTCCTTCAACATTATAGGAAGGACTTCATATGCCTGCTTCACAGTTTCCTTCCTTTGGTGCAGGTATTTTATTTTCTGTAACGGGTCCTTTTTGCACCCACACCCACCACTTTTAATTGTTCTCCAAGACGTGGAGGGGAGGAAAAAGGAAAACCGGGACATTCTGGGATCAAATCAGAAACTGGGATGCCTTCTGTAATTCTGGGACTGTCCCTGGAAAATTGGGACACTTGGAGGGCATGTGGAACTGTAGTCCAAAACATCTGGAGGGTATCAGCTTGCAGAAGGCTAGAATTGGGAATCCTGGGGGAGATAGGCAAATAGTCTGACCTGGTTAGAAGGCACCTTCCTACATTCTTCCAAGTTTCAGAATGAAAAAAAGTGACGCTAAAAGCAGAAAATGAAGAAGATCTAAAGGGAGGGTCTGCTCTGATTTGGAGGGAGAGCATGGAAGAAAATATACTATGTGGCAAGTCCAGCTTCCTGAGATTTACAGCTTCTGTTTTTCAGAAGTAACTTTCTTCTAATGGCTGTGAAGAATAAGGATAGGAAAGAAATACAATTCAGTACACATTTAAAGGCAAATTGACCTAATTCACACTTTCCAGAACAATACATGAAGCAAAACACGGCTGTCCATTGAAATGTGCATTTCTGTGAATTTTGTGATGCATATCGCCAGCCAGGTATTGAGTCCAAAAATGATTGAGTCCAAAAATTACTGGAGTAAAGTGTGCATAGTGTGCACATATTAGTGAAAATGTGCACATATTAGTGAAAATGAGAAGCAAGAATGCATTATCTTAGGAAACAAAGTTGTGGAAAATTGCTCACTGATTTGGAAATGTGGAAAACTCAAGTGGGAAATGAGACAGTCAGGGAAAGTGAAATCTACAGGTGACACTTCCTGAGATCTCTGAAGCCTGAGGGGCAGCTCAAGGAGGTTTTGCTGTTGCCGGTTGTCAGAAATAGGCAGTTCAGTGTCTCTTATAATAATCCCTTGTCCCTCTGCATGGTCAGAAGAAATGGTGTAAATTTATACAAAAAAGCAACCCCCCCAATAAATTATGCAAAACTTGCTCGATTTGCATAAAATATGCAGGTTGCAGAAATCAGCTGGGCACCAATGCGATTTGCTACGTGAATATACTATTGAGGAGCTGACATGATTACCATTTCTCAAAGGGGCTCGCAGGGCACGTGACCTGCTTCCATTCCAACCTCGGAGAACTTCCTTTGTTTCCCTTGACACCAGTCGGCACATCGCAAGATCCAAAGCTTGTCTACAGAACACATAATTAGCTTTCCCCAACGCTCTTGATAACAACAGCAGCTAAACGGAGAGGGAGGCTGCACTAAAGCCGAGATGGGCCCGCACAGGATCAACCAACCAATCGGAGCCCTGGAGGTGGGGCTTGAGATCCGGCAAATAATTACTAAATGCATTTCCAGCCCAGTTGGTCTGGGCTGCTGAAAGATCTGGCTGCAGAGTGAGAGGGGAAGCAGGAATCTAAGCACCGGTGTTTGTGGAACGCTGCTGTAGCATCAACCCTGGACTGCCTCCTGCTGCCTCCTTCCTGTCTTCCTTGGTAAAAGGTACTGCCACCTGGGTGGATCATATGGTCTGGGTCTGTGATGCTTTAGCAGCCAGAGAAAAGTTTTTATTAGGGAAATTTCTGCCGCTTGTGTGGAAAAGGAAAATGGTCTACTAGCTTCTCTTCTTTGCCTGAAAAACAGCAGCAGCAATATGGTACCTCTGTATTGCTTCCCCCTTCCTAACTTTAAGATAGGGGTAATGCAGGGCAGGGGTATGTGTAGGATTGGCAGTGTAGGTGCCTGTAAAAACAGCAGCAACTACTAGTCTGAGCATTTTTAATGCTGTGTGTGAGTGAGCAGCAGCAGCAAGGTCCAAAGCGTTGCCAAGTCTGATCATCCTTGTTGTGCCATGAGAGGTAAATCTATTTAGACCTGGCATGTGTGTGAGTGTTTTTTTTAAAGTATGCAATCCTCCAATGTGTGCTAATGCAGAAGTAAATCCCACTGTGTTCAGTGGTGCTTACTCCTGAGTAAATATGGGCACCATTTGAATTCAGAACTTTAGAGGGGGCCTTGTGTGAGCTGTCAAACTTGGACTGGTCCGTCCCCAAGATCCTGGCTTGTCCATGTGAAGTTTGTTTAGTACATTGCAGATGTCTGCAGACAGGCAGCCATGCAACGGTGCTCTCTGGTTTGCAAGCCAAAAAATGTTGACATTCAGGGACCATTCAAGGGCTGTTAGAAAGCCACTCTTGCAAGGAAGTGAGGGCATCCTGTACTTAGAACAGTTAAAACAACAGGAGGAGGAATTTGGGAAAGCTTTTTTTGTCACAATGCTTCTAAACCAGGTGTGGGGAACCTGTGGGGCTTCCCAGATGTTGCTGGACTCCAGCTCCCACCATCCTTCACTCTTTATCCTTGGCCACGCTGGCTTCTGAGGCTTCTGGGAGTTGTAGCACAGCAGCATCAAGAGGACCCCAAGTGCAAAGTGTTATCCCCTTCTGGGATGCCTGTCCTGCACTTAACCTGTGATCCTCTGGAGCCCCCACCCCACAGAGGGCTGGGTATGGAGAGCTCCTGGCATTATTCTTCTGCAGTTGTGCAGTTGAGCCCATGCTGTCAGCCTGGATATAGGCAGGAGCTCAGAGCACACCTCAGCGGGGTGCCTATGGTGGGTATGCATGCTGTCTTTTTCTAACTGGGCTTGCTCCTGTGTCTTTAAGAGCCCTGACCCACAGAAATTTAATAGGTAAATATTTGCTCAGCACCTCTCCCCATCCTAGGAAAAGCGTCACCAGCCAAATATATTTAAGGTTACTTATTTAAAGAAAAGTCAGGTGAGGATGATTACTGCTATTACTATTATTCAAAGGGTATCCACTCTCACTCTCTGAATTGCCAACCCTCAGTAATATGAAACCTCAATTTAAGGAACTTGGAGCTGGGGGGAAAAGGATAAAAACCAAAAGACTGGATAAGAGGTTTCACACATGCAGCTTCATATAATGACCATGAGCCTCACACTGTTTCAGCGCATGTGTGGACATTTCCAATGTGGGGTAGAAAGCACCAGTTCTCATTAGAAAGTATGTTCTAGCCAGGATAGATTTTGCTTTTGAATTGCAATTGTGGGACATTTAGGGCAATGGCTTTCTTATGCCTCATGCGTGAATACAGCCTGGCAGGGCAAAAACAGATTGGGCAATATTATAGCAGCTGTGTTTTCATAGGTGGAATGGGCTGGATTTGAACTTGGGTCCTTTTACCTAATAAAACCAGCTTTCAACATGTGTCTGAGGCAAACAGAACATTAAATCTGCGCCCAAGCCAAGCCCACAGCCGTGTGTGTGGGGCTGAGCATCTGAATGTGCCTTACATTGACTTAGAACGCTGGTCTGCATTTCTATCCCAGCATTATCATCTGCTCTGAAATCCAGCAGCTTACAATCTTGAGCAAAGTTCCTTCCCTGTTGCCTGATATCAAGGGAAGATGCTGGTGATTGAACCTGGGACATTTGGTGTGCTAGGCAAATGCTTTGCTTCTGAGCTATGGCCTGTCCATTTGTGGTCCCAGGCTGATGGGTTAGTGAGGTTTCTGGTTCACCTCCTTGCTTAGCCATATAGGAATGGAGAGCAGCACTGCCTGAGTATGCTTGCTCAGATTGATCTGGTGTGTCCCATATACTCTTGGGCTGGAGAATGAGGAGTCTTCTTTAAGAGTGGTCGGGGGAGGCAATGTTTGCTGCAGCATGCTCAGCTGCAAGCCCAGTTCCAATGGGTGAGGCAGGTTTTTGAAGCACTACCAAAACTTGTTGAACCTATTTGCTCAGCAACCACAGGAGGATGAGGGAGCACACCATTGCCAATGATGCCTCTGCATGCAGGTTCTCTGGGAAGACCCCTCCTCCTCCTCCCACACAAGCAATAATCTGTGCACAGACTCAGGCTTTCCCTAAGAAAGGGCTTTCCACTTTGTCAGGTGCAGGAATGACATTGATGTTTCCAACCTGAACTGATCCAAACACTGAAGATGCACCTCTTCATCCTGGCACCAGAGATCTTTATATTTTAGGACCCGTCACCTTCTTTTAATTGCATTAGCTTTGCACTGATTTTAATATTGTGTGTTTTAAATTTCTGATGCCCACCCTGGGACCTCTTGGGTGAAGGGCAGATCAGAAACTGAAATGCTAATACTACCAATAATCAGCACCATCAATCAACAAGCCTTAACAAAGAATAACAGCAATTGGCTGCTTGCTGCCCCGACCCCCCCCTTGTGTGTGTGTATGAACAAATGTGTATGAACAAATGTGTCCATATATGCCTCAACAGGCAGCCCCACCCCCCGCAGGCCAGAGAGAAAGGCAGAGAGAGTCGGAGAGTGCAGGGCTATCTTCTCGCCCCCAGCGATTCCTCCCCCACCCAACCCCAATCTTTGACTGTATCAGTGGCTCCATTGGATGGGCAAAAGCAGAGCATCTGACGAAGCGTAAGAGAGTTGCGGGTTTCTGAAGGCAGTGGACGGATTCCTCCTTGAGAGTCTGTGTTTGCTTTCCGGAGACTCTGCAGGATTTGTTCGGCTGCCAACTGGGAAAGGCTTTTGATTTGAGACAGAATATTAGGAGAGATGCTTTGAAAGAGGGTTGCAGACAAATGACTCATCTGCTGTAGGAAGAGAATAACAGGAGGATGGGGGGCGGAGCTTGAGAAAGGAGCAAAGGGTATCTCTCACTTTCCTGGGTGGGGGTGATGGGAGAATACCTGTCTGTAGCTGAAGAGTGAGCTGCAGCAGGAACTGTGGCAACACAGAGATCACCCCTGCTTACCTGCTGAGAGGGCTGCTGCAGCACAGGCGTGGGGGAGTTTCACCTGGATCACTTTTTAAACTGCTCTCGTGTGAGGGGTCTGAGTTGGCAGGTAGTTTTGGGGAGAGCCCTGGTGGGCCATAGATGTTCTGATCCAGCCAAGAAAAGGAGTGCTAAGCAAGTCCCCTTGCCTCAGATGCCACTCCCTCTGCACTTGTCGCCTCTGGCATATTGTTTGGTGGGGGCAGGGAGTGCAGGCAGTGCCCAGAAGCAGCAAATGAGGACGAGGCTTTAATCATAGAATCACAGAATTGGAAGGGTACCCAAATGGTCATCTAGTCCAATCCCCAAAGTAGTTGTGTAGCCGAGGGAACTTCAGGAGGTGTTGCCTACCACACAGGTCAGTAGAAGAAGTAGACAAGCCCCTTTCCTGCATCTGGCTCAGCCTTGCTCTCGGAGCCGCCAGTTGATGATCCATTTTGCTTCTGGGTTGCCTCTCTGAAGCTATCAAGGAGATATCCATAAGATGATTAAAAGCTATAAAAATATTGTTCTAATGTTTTAAAAAAGTAAAGGGCCACTTTGGCTGGCGAGGTGCAAAGGAGGACAGGGCAAATTGTGCAGCAATAAAACCACTAGCACATTTGCAGAGCTATGCAAGGTCCAGTGTGGTTTCAAATTGGATGGGAGACCCATGTTGAGATTCCTGCATTGCAAGGGGCTGCTCTAGATGGTCCTCGGGATCCCTTCAAACTCCACAACTCTCTGGTGTCTCTGTGGGGTATAAATGAAAGTTCCCAGGAGTCACTGGGGGAAGCCATAATGTGCTTTCAATGTATGGTGTGTAGGAAGTTGATGAGAGGTGTGGCAAGAGGCCTCTCTGTCCTCTCCACATTTGGCCACCTTAAACCTGCTCCAAAGCCAGCTGCAGCAGCCCTGGTGGATCTCAGTGGAAGAAATCAAGTCAAATGCACACTCTGAGCCTCTGCATGTCTACTCAGAAGTAAGTCCCCCTGAGTTATCAGGGGCTTCCTTGCAGGTGGATGCGCATAGCACTGCAAGCCTTATGCTGCTGAATGTTGCTTTGGCAATGTGGTGTCTTGGTGCAACCCTGGAGGATTCTCTCGGGGGGGGGGGGACAAGAAGACGACAATTCTAGCAGGTCTCATAAAATTCCCCAAGATAATTTTGCACCTCTCTAAATCTTACCCCTTGAAGACAGTCTGAAGTCTTGCTGCGATGATGTTGTACAATACTTTTTGCTCGGCGCAGTGATTCTCCTCCTCTGCAGGTCTGTGCAGAATTACCTTATCTGCTAGAGGATGTTTAGTGATTCTAAAAACAAGAGCTGTACTAATTCACAGAAAGAAAACATGTAGGTGTTGTTGTTGTTGTTGTTGTTTTTTAAAAAAAGTTTGCCCAAAACATTGACTTTCTGTTCTTTCCTTTTTAGATTATAACACTGTTGAGTAATTAATCTTTATACATGCCTTTTCCCACTGGAAACAGTGACACAATGAATAAACTTTTAAAATAAAATACAATAAATTATGTTTCCCACCTTTCTTGTGGGGGGGGGGAGAGATATTTTAACAAGAAGAAAACCTCCTGTACAACCTCCTGGGAAAGTGGTGCAAAAGGTGGGAGCAAAGTCTGGTGGCAGAATCTGTTGTAGGTGTTCCATGCTGCAGCTCTGGAAGTGTGGCGTTGTCAGAGAGCAGTGTGCAGCAGAGCATGTGAAGGTCAGAAGGATGGCGAGTGCGCTAAAAAAATCTAGAAACAAGTGCTGTCCAGAAATTTGTGCCTCGATTTCTCAGATGTTTTCTGCCTCTGCGAAAAAGACTTCAATTCCCCACCCCCCACCCCCGCTTCCTTCACAGCACACTTGGTGATTTCATTATCATTTCTGTGACTGAGCCCTTGCCCTTGTGAGGTGGTCAAGTCTTGCACCTGTGTTTTTATTTTCAGTTAGCATTTTTCCAGCTGCCTACACTTCCTGGTTCAAAAAAGCCTCCTGGGAAGCTCTTCCCCTGGGCTCGGATTGAAGTGTGAGCACCTGGGAAGACAGCAGAGTACAGATCACAGGTGAGATGAACTGTGGACCAAGAGAAAGGTCACTCACAAAAATTCAAAAGTAAGGTGAGCTCAACTATAACTCTGTACCTTACCCATAAGAATCTCACTGAAATTTTCCCTCTCTGGTCATAATTTTCAAATACAATTTGCTTTCTTATTAATTGATGAGCAGGGGCCTGTAGGAGAAAATTTTGGCACAGCAATAGTAGAGACAGCCAACATTCCTGGGGCAAATCCTTCTTGTTGCATGTTTCAGGATTTATTGGTGTGAACCGTCATGGATGTTGCTCTAGAGACTCACTTTGCCATGTTTGACCCAAGAGTTCCAGTTGGTGCTTGCTCAGTAGGTTTTTGAGGAGGTTGTCAGGTATTGGGGGAAAGCCAGATAAAGATTAAATGGGGAGTGTATATGAACATAAGATCCTAAATCACACCAGTCTCTCTCCACCTTCGGAATGCTCTGTTTGGGGGCTGTCTATGTATCTTCTCAGTTTTTCTTGTATTTGTTTATCTCCTTTCCTACTGGTGAGTTAGGTTGGGTTAGGCTGAGAGACTGTGCCAGGTCCAAGGTCTGTCAGCTGATCTTTGTAGCTGAGAGGGGGATTTGAACCCAGGTCTCCCAGGCTCTAGTCCAGCACTCTGACCACTACACCGTACTACCTGTGTCCTGCGAAGCCCTCACTGAAGGGCAATGACTTTATTAAAGGTAAAGGTAAAGGTAAAGGGATCCCTGACCATTAGGTCCAGTCGTGACCGACTCTGGGGTTAGAATCATAGAGTTGGAATAGACCAGCGGCGTAGCGTGAGTTGTCAGCACCCGGGGCAACGCAAGTAATTTGCGCCCCCTAACCCGGGGCAAGGCAAGTAATTTGCGCCCCCCCTAACCCCTAACCTGCGAGTTGCCTGCCGCCCAAACGACGCCGCTTGCCCGGAGGAGGAGGGGGGCAGAGAGGCGAGGAAAATGCAACATGGCCCAGCAGCAGCTGCAGCACCGGCGGAGGCGGGGCTGTGAGGAGGGGCTGCCTGGCGCGTCCTCCGCGGCGAGTGCTGAGAGCCGCTGCCTGCCGGACACCTTCAGCCCGGACGCGCGCACAGCTCGTCGGTTCCGCGAGACATGGGGCTCTGCTACAGCCTGCGCCCGAGGCTCTTCGGCGACTCCGGAGGCAGCGAGCGCGCCCCCCCCCTAGATGTTGCGCCCGGTGCGGCCGGCCCCCCTGGCACCCCCCACGCTACGCCACTGGAATAGACCACAAGGGCCATCGAGTCCAACCCCCTGCCAAGCAGGAAACACCATCAGAGCACTCCTGACATATGGTTGTCAAGCCTCTGCTTAAAGACCTCCAAAGTAGGAGACTCCACCACACTCCTTGGCAGCAAATTCCACTGTCGAACAGCTCTTACTGCCAGGAAGTTCTTCCTAATGTTTAGGTGGAATCTTCTTTCTTGTAGTTTGGATCCATTGCTCCGTGTCCGCTTCTCTGGAGCAGCAGAAAACAACCTTTCTCCCTCCTCTATGTGACATCCTTTTATATATTTGAACATGGCTATCATATCACCCCTTAACCTCCTCTTCTCCAGGCTAAACATGCCCAGCTCCCTTAACCGTTCCTCATAAGGCATCGTTTCCAGGCCTTTGACCATTTTGGTTGCCCTCCTCTGGACACGTTCCAGTTTGTCAGTGTCCTTCTTGAACTGTGGTGCCCAGAACTGGACACAGTACTCCAGGTGAGGTCTGACCAGAGCAGAATACAGTGGCACTATTACTTCCCTTTATCTAGATGCTCTACTCCTATTGATGCAGCCCAGAATTGCATTGGCTTTTTTAGCTGCTGCGTCACACTGTTGGCTCATGTCAAGTTTGTGGTCAACCAAGACTCCTAGATCCTTTTCACATGTACTGCTCTCAAGCCAGGTGTCACCCATCTTGTATTTGTGCCTCTCATTTTCGTTGCCCAAGTGCCATACTTTACATTTCTCCCTGTTAAAGTTCATCTTGTTTGTTTTGGCCCAGTTCTCTAATCTGTCAAGGTCGTTTTGAAGTGTGATCCTGTCCTCTGGGGTGTTAGCCACCCCTCCCAGTTTGGTGTCATCTGCAAATTTGATCAGGATGCCCTTGAGTCCATCATCCAAGTCGTTGATAAAGATGTTGAATAAGACCGGGCCCAAGACAGAACCCTGTGGCACCCCACTAGTCACTCTTCTCCAGGATGAAGAGGAACCATTGATGAGCACCCTTTGGGTTCGGTCAGTCAGCCAGTTACAAATCCACTGAGTGGTAGCATAGTCAAGACCGCATTTTACCAGCTTCTTTACAAGAATATCATGGGGAACCTTGTCAAATGCCTTGCTGAAATTAAGGTAGGCTACATCCACTGCGTTCCCTTCATCTACCAGGCTTGTAATTCTGTCAAAAAACGAGATCAGGTTAGTCTGACATGACTTATTTTTCAGAAATCCATGCTGACTATTGGTGATCACGGCATTCCTTTCTAGGTGCTCACAGACTGTTTGCTTAATGATCTGCTCCAGAATCTTCCCTGGTATTGATGTCAGACTGACTGGGCGGTAATTATTTGGGTCCTCTCTTTCCCCCTTTTTGAAAACATTTGCCCTCCTCCAGTCTGCCGGGACTTCGCCTGTTCTCCAGGAATTCTCAAAGATGACTGCCAGTGGTTCTGAGATCACATCTGCCAGTTCTTTTAATACTCTTGGGTGCAGTTCATCTGGCCCTGGAGACTTGAATACATCTAAACTAGCCAAGTATTCTTGTACTATCTCCTTAGTTATTCTGGGCTGTGTTTCCTTTGCTGAATCATTTGCTCCAAATTCTTCAGGTCGGGCATTGTTTTCTTTATCAGAGAAGACTGAGGCAAAGAAGGCATTGAGGAGTTCAGCCCTTTCTGTGTCCCCTGTTTGCATTTCACCATCTTCTCCTCTGAGTGACCCCACTGTTTTTTTGTTCTTCCTTTTGCTACGGCCATACCCATAAAAGCCTTTTTTGTTGCTTTTAACCTCTCTAGCAAGCCTGAGTTCATTTTGTGCTTTAGCTTTTCTGACTTTGTGTCTACATGTGCTGGCTATTTGTTTGAATTCCTTTTTGGTGGTTTCCTCCTTTTCCATTTTTTTGTACACATCCTTTTTTAATCTTAACTCAGTTAAAAGTTCTTTAGATAGCCACCCTGGCTTCTTTAGGCACCTTCCATGTTTCCGTCTCATTGGTATTGCCTGAAGTTGTGCTTTTACTATCTCCCTCTTAACAAACTCCCAGCCATCATGAACTCCCTTTCCTTTTAGTATTACTGTCCATGGGATCTCACCCAGCACTTCCCTAAGTTTTATGAAGTCGGCTTTCTTAAAGTCAAGAAATTGAGTCCTAGTATGCTTGGCTGCTCCTTTCCGCTGTATAGTAAACTTCAGAAGAGCATGATCACTTGCGCCTAATGATCCTTCCACTTCTACCCCACTAACCAGGTCATCAACATTGGTTAGGACCAGATCTAAAATGGCTGTTCCTTTTGTTGCTTCTCCCACTTTCTGGACAATGAAGTTGTCTGCAAGGCCAGTGAGGAATCTGTTTGACCTTATGCTCTTGGCTGAGTTTGACATCCAACAAATATCCGGGTAATTGAAGTCCCCCATTACTACTATCTCCCTTCTTTTTGCATGCTTGGCCATCTGTTCCAGGAAGGCATCATCTATGTCCTCCGTTTGGCTTGGGGATCTATAGTAAACTCCCACAATGAGGTCTCTGTTATTCTTCTCTCCCTTAATTTTGACCCAAATGCTCTCACTTTGGCTTTGAGGTTCTTAATCTTGGATCTCTTCACAGGTATACACATCCTTGACATATAACGCCACTCCTCCTCCTTTCTTGTCTGGTCTGTTTCTCTGGAATAGATTGTATTCCTCCATTGTTACATTCCAATCGTGGGACTTATCCCTCCAGGTTTCAGTGATGCCTATTATGTCATTTTTAGTGTGCTGTACCAAGAGCTCAAGCTCATCTTGTTTATTTCCCATGCTTTGCGCATTAGTGTACAGACACTGAAGTCCATTAATCATTCCCCCATGTCTCTTATTTAAGGATTTTTTTCCTCCCACCACTAGGTCTGCGTGCTGTTTGCTCCATTTGGTCTATGACATTTGGATGATCATTTTCATCAATTGATAGACTCCTACCTTCAGAAGCACTGTCTCCCTCCCCCACATTAGTTAGTTTAAAGCCCTCCTGATGAGGTTTCTGAGATTTTTGGCAAAAACATTCCTCCCAACCATTGTGAGGTGCAGCCCGACGCTTGCCAGAAGTCCATCTTCAAGAAACTGCAGTCCGTGATCTAAGAATCCAAACTGTTCCTGTTTACACCATTTGCGAAGCCAGCTGTTCACTTCCACTATTTTTCCCTCTCTCCCTGGGCCACGTCGTTCAACTGGGAGGACAGTTTACTGGCCTCGCTTTACTGGCCGAGGGAGCGGCGTACAGCTTCCGGGTCATGTGGCCAGCATGACCAAGCCGCTTCTGGCGAAACAGAGCAGCGCACGGAAACGCCGTTTACCTTCCCACCGTTTACCTTCCCACCTATTTATCTACTTGCACTTTGACGTGCTATCAAACTGCTAGGTTGGCAGGAGCAGGGACCAAGCGATGGGAGCTCACCCTGTTGCAGGGATTCGAACCGCCGACCTTCTGATCGGCAAGTCATAGGCTCTGTGATTTAACCCACAGCACCCCCGCGTCCCGAATGACTTTATTAGGCCAGCCAAAATGTCACAAAATTTTAAGCAACTTTTGCGTTTTCCAAAACTCTTCATCAGACTGGTTGGTGAGTAAAGGGGCACGGAAGGGGACAAGAACGTGGGCCTGGCAATTTAGAGAAGGGTGGGTACCCCTCCCCCCCTGCCAAATTCAGAGAATTGGTTGTTAGGGTTTTTTTTCATCTCTGAATCCCTAGTGTAACCTGGAACTTGCATAAACATCTACGAGTGCCTAATCTATAAAGTCTGCTACCTCCTTTACCCTCTTAGAAATATTGGAAGTTGCCTCAGACTGAGAGAGGCCATTGGTCCACCTCTGTAGCTCAGTTGTGCGTACAATGACTAGCTGTGGCCCTCCAGGATTTCAGGGTGTGTGTGGGGGGGGGTGCTATCCCAGACCAGCTTGGGCGTTCTGCCAGCAAAGCAAATGCTGTGCCCCTGAGTCACGGTCCTTCTTCATCATGCCCGAGACCAATGCAGACTTTGACCATGGACACACCACACTTTTAAAGCACAAAGAATTCTGGGAACTATATTCCCTGGTGCTACAATTCCTAGCACTCTTAGAAAACTACAGTTCCTGGGATTGTTTGGAGGGAGTTGCAGTCTTTAAATGTGTGGTGCGTGTGTAGCCTTTATGGCTTTAGCAGAAAGCCAGCTTTCCTTAAAATCTCTGCTCAAAACCTACCTCTCAGGTGAAGCAGTTGACGCTGCTCCTTTGTCATCACCTCCTTACAGAAACTGAAGGCATGCATCTGCATCAAGGCATAGGTGTCCTAATGCCCCCCCCTCACCTTCCCTCTGGTAATCTT
Source organism: Podarcis liolepis (assembly GCF_965112155.1). Lineage (NCBI taxonomy): Eukaryota > Metazoa > Chordata > Lepidosauria > Squamata > Lacertidae > Podarcis > Podarcis liolepis. Next base: position 753,347 of record NC_139561.1, on the reverse strand, counting down.
TGCAGATCTCTAAATTTAGGACCAGATTGTGCCTTATGTGTAATTCTGTGATTCTCTCCTTGCCACCTACCACCCCCAGAAGGAAAATGGAAAATCAGGTTGGAGTGTGTAGGGGTGGCTGAATCCTTAGAGCCAGGGTGGTGTAACAATTAGAGAACTGGACCCTGGGAGACCAGGGTTCGAATCACAGCTCTGCCATGAAGCTCACTGGGTGACCTTGGGCCAGTCATTCTGCCTCTCAGCCTTACACACCTCACAGGCTTGTTGTAGGGATTAAATGAGGATTGGAAGAACCATGTATGCCCCTTGGAGAACTGCCATAAGTTCCAGCTGCTGGGAATCACAAGTGAGGAGAGTGCTGCTGCTGCTGCTGCTGCTGCACTCAGCTGCCCACTGCAGGCTTCCCGTTGTGGCATCCGGTTGGCCAAGGTGAGAACCGGACTCTAGACTAGATGGACTCCTTTTGGCCTGATCCATCTTCTGATGTTCTTCCCCACCACCCAATTTTCTACTCAACTACTTTTTTGCTTGTGGGAGAAAAGAACTAAGCAGCTTGCCAGGAAAGTGTTAAGCAGCCCCTTCTAACTCATACAGTCAGTCTTCCACTAAAGACCCAGCTTTCCATGGGTTCGTTTCCAGTTTCTTGACAACATTTCTCTAAGGAAAAGAGTGCAAATCTTCTGCTCTTTTCGGAAGGCATTTAGAAATGTTTGGGATGGGGTTCCTGCTATGTCTGCTGGCTCTTGGTCCAAAGTGCAGTTGGTGGGAAGCTGTGGAGACAGCCTTGTGCCACTTCCTGCTAGCCCCCCTTCCCAGAATACCTTGAGTGACAAGATGCAAAGAGACGTGGTGTTGCTCCCAAGGCATTCCAGGAAGTGTGGCCAGTGGGCAGATGCAGACAGTTTTCCATAGCAGCTTTGCCATTCACTGATGCAGCTGGCTTGCAGGAGAAGCCATGTGCCCAGTAGTTTGTGTCATACCACCTTCCCACCTCTCCCAGACTATATTTCCATCTCTAGCCTTTGCTGAATTCAGGAACTTAGGAAGCTGTCCTGTACGGAGTCAGACAGTTGGTTGCATCTAGTTCAGTATTGTCAACACTGGCTGGCAGCATATCTCCAGGGTTTCAGACAGGAAACATTCCCAGCCCAAACTGGAGATGCTCTACCACTGGGCTCTGGCCTTTCTCCAGTTTGGCGGCTGTTGTTTAGTTGTGTCTGACTCTTCATGACCCCATGGACCAGAGCACGCCAGGCACTCCTGTCTTCCACTGCCTCCCGCAGTTTGGTCAAACTCATGCTGGTAGCTTCGAGAACACTATCCAACCATCTTGTCCTCTGTCGTCTCCTTCTCCTTGTGCCCTCCATCTTTCCCAACATCAGGGTCTTTTCCAGGGAGTCTTCTCTTCTCATGAGGTGGCCAAAGTATTGGAGCCTCAGCTTCACGATCTGTCCTTCCAGTGAGCACTCAGGGCCGATTTCCTTATGAATGGATAGGTTTGATCTTCTTGCAGTCCATGGGACTCTCAAGAGTCTCCTCCAGCACCATAATTCAAAAGCATCAATTCTTCAGCGATCAGCCGCCTTTATGGTCCAGCCTTCACTTCCATACATCACTACTGGGAAAACCACAGCTTTTACTATACGGACCTTTGTTGGCAAGGTGATGTCTCTACTTTTTAAGATGCTGTCTAGTTTGGCTAGACTGTATAATAAAGTCTTCCTGTTAAACAGCAGCTTTTTTATCTCATCCTCAAGCGCAGGGCTGGCCCATAGTTATCCCTTGACACTTGCATTGTGTTATGCTGAGTAATTTCCATCAATCCCTGGAGAATCACCTGGAAAGACTAACACCTTGTTCTTTCCTCTACTCTGCTGCCAGTCTCTCTGTGACCCCCCCATCCCAGTGAAATTATCACCCTTTCTCCCTATAGTCGGCTCCCAGGTTTTTTTTTCTATACAGAAGACCTTAATTCAGTCCCCTCTCCCCAAATTGCCAGGGGCAGCATGTTTTACATTTGAAGCCTCCTGGAATCGGCAGCAGAAGCTTTTTTGAGATTGTGCCTTTGTGCAAGACAGAAGGTTTGCTTAAGGTTATGTTGTTGTAGTAGTTGTTGTCCATTAGGCATGCTCACAGAATTTGATTTATATGAATCCTGAAGCAAACTGATCCACTCTGCACATCAGGGACCAACATGTGGATCTGGATGTCTGTGGAGTGTCTTGGATTCTGAGCCATTTTTGTGGCTCAGAAAGATACCAGAATGCTCTTAAAATGCGCACTGTTTAGAAATGCATACATTGAGATAAAGTACATATTTCAATAGTATTTTGAAAGAACATTTTAAATATTCATCTTCATGAGGCTTTATTTTTTTAAATTGCAGCTAATAATTGGAAATACGATGGGAAAGATGTATGCATGGATACAGGCAGAACCTGCCCAGACCAGAAACAGGCTGATTTGTTGTAAATTTTGAAGCATTTCCATGCTCCATATTTCCTAAACTATACTGCTATCTCCACGATAATATTCTCAGGTTCATGTTGGCTCACCCCAAAGCTCTGTTTCCCAACTTAGGTTAGTCTGACGTTCAGGGCTTGCCTTGGGCATTTCATAATTCATAAAAATGCAATGCAGTCCCACATATTGCTACAAAGCATTGATTTCACCCCCTCCCCACCTCCCAATGGCTGTTGCATCTGGCATAGATGTAACCCCACAGCTGGGGGGGGGCGGAGGGGGTGGGGGGGAGTAGAGAGAGAGAGAAGGAGGGCAGGAGAATAATACTCTTTCAGATCCTGTTGATCTCAACACATGCCTTCTGCTATTCATATGCTATATCCATGCACCTTTTTAAATAAACAATTGTATCAGCCCCATCAGATCTCCAACAACTGAGATTAAAATAGGACTGTGTTGTTGTTAAATCTGTTACAAACTGCAGGAGACCTATTTCTGCCTTCTGGTCCTAATAGTTGCCAGCTTTTTAACCAGCCCTTGCTGCTGTGTTTTTAGCTGTGGCTTGATCACAGTATGCCCTGGAAAGAAATTATATCACTTGCAAACACTGTTCTCCTGTGTGCAGACACCTGCAGGTACACCCCAATTCTCATGAAAATTCACCAGCATTTTAATGCAAATTTCTCAAAATGGTCTTCAATTTTGCCCAATGTACACATTTTTGCAAATCATTTCCCCAAAATATAGCACATGTTTTTGTTATTTCTGCTAATATGTGCATTTTTATTAACACCTTACCCTAGTATATTGTTGCAGCCCGCGCCAATCTCTGAGCAATGTGAGATTCCAGTCACGCTTACTCAGGGTCTGTGTTTTCTTTTGGAAATGAGCATCAGCACTCCAGGAGGGTCTTGCTTCCTCCATAGGTGCAGCCCTTGATCCAAGCAGACATCATGTTCTGTCTGCTGCTTTGTGTCTCCCGGTCACATAACTCAACTGCTGAGGGAGGGAGGGGCCCCATCCACTGGCCATCTCAGTCAGAGTCCTTTTGATGCTTGGTTTATTTAATGGCCTGCCCCCTGGTTATCATCTAATTTGTTTTTAACAGATCCTGATTCCTAGGGTTTAGAAAGGCGTCTAACACACAGCTTAATACACACAGGTCTGGGGAATTATAAGTGTCTCATACAAAGCCTAATACACATGAGTCTGGCTTAATACACCCAGGTCTGGCTTTTTAGGGTGTTTGGCATCCACAAACTCACAACAATATGCATTTTATACACATTACTTGGCCGGAGAAGTGCACTGCAAGATTAGATGAAGTGTGAATGTTGAAGGATGGCAGTGTTTTGATTCCCATATGGTTCCAGAAAGCAAAAATTAAGTAAGTTTGCCTTCAAATGCAAAGCCGAATCAAAATTCTTCCCCATCTTTTGCAATGGTGTAGTACAGTGGGACTCCGCTTTGGGACTTTTTTCAGAGCAGGAGTGATGCCATTATTTGCCAGAGCACCAACACAACTGACAAACATCTTTTGTCCCAGCACATATGTGAGGTGTTACGGAGTCTTTCAAGTTTGCTTGTGACAGATTAGGCCTGAGGAAGCCAGAGAATCAGAAAAACAATCAAGCAGAAGATGGATATTTTTCCTTTTCTTTCATGGAGTTTCTATTTCAGGCTAGCATTTTAAATGGTAGCACTTCTTTGCAATATGGTTTGCATTTATTATTAAAAGCTAAAGATTTTGTTTCAGTGCGGCAAATGTATTTTCTTAACACATTTTTACAAGTAGAATCTCTGCAGTCAGAAGTAACCTCTCCTGATTCCATGGAGTTTATTCCCAGGAAAAAACAGTGCATAGGATTTCGGTCATGCTGATCCTAACAAACTGGGTATTAGGCTGTGTGTTGCTGTGCATTGGGTATGTGTAATTCAGGAATGGGGAACCTTTTTCAGTCCAAAGGCCACATTCCAGTAGGGGGTGAGATCAGAGGCAAAAGTGGACAGTGGATGTTTTGGACCATGTAAGCAGTGCTCAAATTATGGACAAAGACAACAACCCCTTCCCCTTTCGTGATGCCCATTCAGTATCAGTATCAGTATCAGTATCAGTATCAGTATCAGTATCAGTATCAGTATCAGTATCAGTATCAGTATCAGTATCAAACTTTATTTTGGTCACAGACCAGCATAAGATTAAAAATATGAGGATAAACTGAGCAAATAAGACTTAAAACAGGTAAGGGATAAACACTAGTAGTTAAAATGTGATTATATCCTACATAACTAAAAGACAGAAACAGGGACAAATGTGACTATAAGTGAGGGAGCGTGAAGGAGCACAGGTCCTTTTATGTGATGCCCATTACAGTTTGCTACTCTTCTTAAAAAGCTACTTGCATTTTGGTTGTGCAAGTTCATCCTTTGTCATGTGTGTGAAAATGAGCCATCACACATTAATCACCAAGGAAAGAACATTTGTATCGTCCAATGTCAACTCAAACAGAATGCTTGTAACAGAGACACTTAGCCGATTCAGCTCAGTGCAATCACATGGCAAGAGATAAAGTGATGTACTGCACGGATGAGCCAGATCTTTGTCATAGAAACTCTTCCAGGGAATATGGGCAGATCTGATCTGGGAGAATTTATGAGCCGGGTGCTCCCTCCACAGACACCAGTTACTTGTGGTGGGACTATATGTGATGGTGGCAGATCCGAGTCACTCACCAACAGCTATAGAGAGGTGTGTAGATCCCCTCCCCCTTCTGATCTTATTTCTGTTTTCAGAGTAGCAGTAAAGGGCGGTATTTGGAGGCATGAGAGAGGAAGCACTTTGCTTCTGCCCTTGAAATTACCAATGTTCCTCTTCTGGAGAAGGTTTTAGGCATATTTACTGGTACCTCCCCTTCGGCTGCCTGTTTTCTTCGTGGCTCTTCTCGCCCTGCCCCCTCCTTGCCTGGTGTTCCTTCTGCATTCCTGTGTTAGAGATGTGGATGACCACCATCTGACCAGAGGCTACCTCATGAATGGGCAGCATCCTGACCCTACATCTCAGTTACAGGGGGCTTGGGCTTCAGTAAACGAAAAGAGAGCTATCACATTGATCACGTGGTGACATTGTGGAGGACAAGTAAGGGTCTCCCTCCCTTCCTACTGTGCCGAATAGGCAAGTAAGTTTTGGCTCACCCCTGCTATTTTGTAGCAAGTATCTTATCATGCTTGTAAACCCCCCTCCGCGTTTCATCTCCAAATGAGGCAGATTACTGCTAAAGTGGCCCTCAAGGTCTCTCTCTGTGGCCCTTGGAACTCTCTCCAAGCCACCCTAGCCACCCCCCTCTCCCCAGGCCAAGCCCTCCCTTGCCCTGTTTGCAGCCTCCTGGAGTGCCTTTGCCTACCTGGAATGTGTCCTTGAACTCTGAAAATGCCTGCCTGGATGGAGGAGAGAGAAAGTGTGCAAAAACTACCCTACTGGGCAAAGGTGAATATTACTTCAATTGCCTGCCCAGTTTTGCCTCTTGCCACCCACCCCCACTGCTATGTGGCCCCTGAAAGGTTGCCCAGACAGGAAGGTGGCCCTCAGGGTGCACAAAACCTCCCCCCGCCTTGCTGAAAGAGTCCCCCAGTCTTTGATGTTTGACTCTCTGCAGCTTTGCCCAAAGCTGCGTCCGCTCCTGGTCACCTTGGCATGAAAGTGCCGGCTGGCACTTTTACCGCGTCTGCTCAATGTGCTGATGCTCTTGCTTTCCTCCCAGCAGTAGGAGCCCCTGCTGGCGCCAGCTGCCAGGTAACATGACCTGCGCAGCCAAAACGCAGACATGGGGCTCAAGGTTGGCTGCGGGGGTGGGGGTGGGGTGCTGTTTTCTCTGGGAGTCTTGCTGCTCACGTACATATTTATTAATTAGAAGGAAATAAAGTTGTCAAGGGATATCTAGTTCACAGAATGACCTTGACTTGAGGAAACACTCCCCGGGGAGCCATTCCTAATTCCTCTCTAATTTTATTGCTGGCTTAATTTCTTGTTAACTGCAATGCTCTTGTTTCTTCCCTGATCGCCGGTTTTGTCTCATTTAGCAAAAGGTGGCTAAAGAGAACATATTTTTTCCTATGGAAATGAAACTGCTGTTCTTTCCTTATAGTGTGGCCTTCCCCAAGTGGGAGCCCTTCCACCAACGCTTTGGATCACAGCTCTCATTAGCCCTGGTCAGCATGGCTGTGATCCCATGAGCCCCACCATCATAGGGCCTTGCTGGCTGGGGAGGAGGGGCTGTTCTAGCACCTCTCTCAATGCACCAATGTGTAGCATCCCTGGCCACACGCTCTGATGTGCTCCTCTCTGCTTCATGGTTATTCTTCCGCCTGGGGGCACAAACGGTAGTTGACAGGGCTTAGGAGGTAAGAAGGCTGCCTTCTATTAAGTGCTTTCAGTTGAATCATAGATTCAGAAGGATCATCTAGTCCAACTTCCTGCAATGCAGGGATCTCAGCTAAAGCATCCATGACAAATGGCCTTTCAACCTCTGCTTAAAAACCTCCAAGAAAGGAGAGTCCACAACCGCCACTGTCGAACAGCTCTTCCTGTCAGAATGTTCTTCCTAATCATCATCAGCAGCAGCAGCGTCATTTTTTATTTTTTTATTAGTACCCTGCCCATCTGACTGGGTTGCCCCAGCCATTCTGGGAGGCTTCCAGCATATATAAAAACATAGTAATACATTAAACCTTAAAAAGCTTCCCTATACAGGGCTGCCATCAGAGGTTTCCTAAATATTATAGTCGGAATCTCCTTTCGTGTCATATGAAGCAATTGATTCGAGTCCTACCCCCCAGAACTGGAGAAAACAAGCTTGTTCCCCCCTCCATGTGACAGCCCTTGAGATATCATATCATATCTCCTTTCAGTCTCCTCCAGGTTGAACACACCCAACTTCATCAACCATTCCTCATTAGGAACCCTTGACCAGACCCTTGACCATCTTGGTCACCCTCCTCGGTCCATGTTTCAGCATGTGATGCCCAGTTGCTGTGAGAGTTTCACGTTGTGTGACCTGTGATGTTCTACTGAATAAGATAAGAAAGCATATGGAAGAGAAGGAAAATAGATCCCTCTGGGTTGGCCACAAGCACCTGGTATTTGCTGGCACTGGAGATGCTCCATAGCAATCCTGACCAGTAGCTGTGAGCAGTGGTAGCCTCCACCGAACTGGGACCATTTGCACAGGAGCCTTGCCAGTGAGCAAAACTCCTTCGCCAGAATGGGAAGTGGACAAAAGACCAAGTGGTGAGCCAGGAGATTTCTTGGTCTGAATCTCACCCCTGCAGTAAGCTCACTACTAAGTTACCACAAGGCCACCAGAGGTGCGAGCAGATGAATCTGTCAATTTTGGCTCCCCTCTGTTCTCTGCATTTCTACATCAATTTGTAAATTTTTTTTTTTAAAGTCCTTGTGAAAATTCACCAGCGTTTTAGTGTGAATTTCTCCATAATGTAAATATTTTTGTTTACATTGTTGCAAACTATATCCCCTAAACAATGAATTTTTGTGTGTGCATTGCTAAGTACACTTTTATCCAGGTGTGTGTCTGTGTACACCTTACTTGGCTGGAGAACTATACTGCAAAATTTAGAGCATTGTGGATTTCAAAAGATGTCTGAGTTTCAGTTTGTGAATTAGGTAAGTCCGCCTTCAAATGTTTTGGCTTTTTAAAAGTAATTTTAATTTTAAAAAAATTAACACATTTCCAACATAGCAATACAGTAACAAACAAAATAAACTCTTTGCACTGCTGAGCTCGTGACTTCCCTTCATCCCTTCAACAGGTTTTTGTTTTCAAGTCTTTATATCACACTTTAAATCCTCAACTTCTGATCTTTGTATCCTTATAATCTAGACTCTTTGGTCTAGAAAGTTTAAAGTTTTTTCAGGTTTTTCATTGCAGGCTTTATTTCATTCCCACTAGTATCTTCAGATTTTTACAATAATTATATACTCAATAAATTTACTCCAGTCTCTGAAAATTTTTGTCGTCTTGGTCCCAGATTCTACCTGTCACTTGGCTAATTCCACATAGTCCATGATTTTCATCTGCCACTCCTTGATCATTGGTAATTCCTGCATTTTCCACCTTTGGGCTAATAAAGTTCTTACCGCAGTTGTGAGATGCATAAATAGTCTTTGATCTATCTTTGCAATTCCTTCTCCCATCAAACCCAGCAAAAATGCTTCTGGTTTTGGGGGGAAGGTATATCTAAACATCTTTTTAAACTAATCGTACATCAGTTCCCAAAATACCTTTACTTTATTGCAAGACCACCACATATGGTAAAAATCTCCGTCTTTCTCTTTACATTTCCAGCATAGTTTGTTCCTCATCCTATACATTTTGGCTGACTTCACCGGTGTCAAATACCACCTGTACATCATTTTCATTACATTCTCTTTTAAGGCCATGCGTGCAGTAAATTTTAAGATTTCATTCCACAATTTTGATCAAGATTCAAACTCAATATTATACCGAAAGTCAATAGCCTATTTTATCATAACTTCTTTGATCTCTTCATCTTTTGTATATCATTCTAACAAAAAATTGTACATTTTTGAAAACAATTTTACTTTGCTCTCCAGCAGTTCGATTTGGAATTTCAAATTTTTATTTTCAAATCCTGTTTTTTTTTTTGGTCTCCGTTAAATAGATCATTTACTTCATGATATTGCAACCAACCCGTACGTACTTCCTCTATTTGGTCATATGGTTTCAGTTTTAAGCCTTTCTCGGTTTCCATCAATATCTCACCATAGGTTCCCTCCATGTTCAACTTTTTGACAGACAATACCTCTGTTGGTGAAAGCCTCCATGCTGTTTTCTGTTCTAACAGATTTTTATATCTGTCCCACACTTCATAAATCTTTCTTATCACATGGTTTAGGAACCCTTTATGAACTTTTACTTTGTCATACCTGGCTTGAGAGCAGTACATGTGAAAAGGATCTAGGAGTCTTGGTTGACCACAAACTTGACATGAGCCAACAGTGTGAGCAGCTAAAAAAGCCAATGCAATTCTGGGCTGCATCAATAGGAGTAGAGCATCTAGATCAAGGGAAGTAATAGTGCCACTGTATTCTGCTCTGGTCAGACCTCACCTGGAGTACTGTGTCCAGTTCTGGGCACCACAATTCAAGAAGGACACTGACAAACTGGAACGTGTCCAGAGGAGGGCAACCAAAATGGTCAAAGGCCTGGAAACGATGCCTTATGAGGAATGGCTAAGGGAGCTGGGCATGTTTAGCCTGGAGAAAAGGAGGTTAAGGGGTGATATGATAGCCATATTCAAATATATAAACGGATGTCACATAGAGGAGGGAGAAAGGTTGTTTTCTGCTGCTCCAGAGAAGTGGACACGGAGCAATGGATCCAAACTACAAGAAAGAAGATTCCACCTAAACATTAGGAAGAACTTCCTGACAGTAAGAGCTGTTTGACAGTGGAATTTGCTGCCAAGGAGTGTGGTGGAGTCTCCTTCTTTGGAGGTCTTTAAGCAGAGGCTTGACAACCATATGTCAGGAGTGCTCTGATGGTGTTTCCTGCTTGGCAGGGGGTTGGACTCGATGGCCCTTGTGGTTTCTTCAAACTCTATGATTCTATGATTCTATGCCAAAAATAAGAATGCCATCCAAATCTGTTGTCGTATCCTTCTAAGTCTAGCAAATCCGTATTTTCAAAGTTATCCACTCCTTCAACCAACACAGGCAGGATGCCTCATAGTAAAGTTTATAATCTGGCATTGAAAATCCACCTCTTTCCTTTTTATCTATTATAAGATAACCTCGATAGTATATTTTGCCATTCCTTAAATTGTACTCTCTTGTGCCTTCAGAATCATGCGCCTGGGGTTGCTGTCCCCACAGCCCCAGTCACACCATGCCAGTGGTGTCTTGGGCCTTGACACGCTGCTGACAGCATTCAAAAGCATATCCTAGCAGAATAAACATTTCCCTGCAGCACAAATTGCTGCAGAAATTTAGAGAACTGAATTTAGATGGGGGTGTGTGTGAGAGATATTGAGAGAACCAATCCCATTTTTCCATATTGCCATTCCTAGGTGTGGTTGAGGGGTGTGTGTGTGTGTGTTCATCCGAGAGAGAGAAAGAGAATATCTGTTCTGTTCTTCAGTGCTCTGCAGCCTCCCTGGTTGCCTGGTTTTCTTGATCTGAGAAAGCCCCACAGGAGGAGTAACTTAATAATGTCTTTCCCTGGGCTTCAATTGATGCATGGACACCCAGGAAGGCTGCAGAGGATAGAACGTTGGTGAAACAATTTGTAGAATGAATGACACTCACAAATTGCCCTTGGTCGCTTCACAAGTTCTTACAAGTTCAGTGCATTGAAAAGCCCGTAGTGGTAGAGTCTGCCTTGCAAGCCTTGCAAGCAGAAAGTCCCATATTCATTCCCTGGCATCTCCAGGTAAGGTTGGGAGAGACTCCTGCCTGGAATCCTGTAGAGCTGCTGTCAGCCAGTGTACTCAGAACTGAGCTAGATTAACCAATGGTCTGACTTGGTATAAGGCAGCTAATTTCCGTCCCCACCTATGAAAATGTCACTTACATTTTCTCTTCCCTTGTTAATTTTCAGGTGCAAATTTCCCCCCATCAACTGATGGTAGAAAACCCCCCCACAGTTTGTTTGTTGTTGTTTTTTTTGCACAGCTCTTGTTCTAATATCCATATTCCTTATGAAGAGAAGGACCCAAATTGAAAGAGAGGAGCCAGGATGTATCTGAGTGACAAATGAATGAGCTTGCACTAAAATGCAATTTTATTCTTTTTAGCCAACATTTCAGTGATATTCAGCACAAGAATCCCTATGGCCTTCCTCTGGTGAGGAAAGAGTTAAGCCAGTCACTGGAAAGCAGGCATGAGTCCCTCTTATTGATCATGCTGGTTGTTCTGGGTCAGGGCTGGATGCATGGGGGAGGGGAGGGTCAGGAGAGGAAATGACGGAGGGATCAGCAGCCAGAAGCCAGAGCTGGTCCCAGTGAGCATCAGTGAAGTGCAACTGGATGATTGCAGAAGTGAAGCTTGAAATGCTCGCTTGCTCTTTTTCGACGGCGAACACTGCAAGCGCCGTTCATGCATGGCCCTGTGGCCACAAATGTACAGGGAAGGTTTTTACGGTTCAAGAGCAACTGGACCATTCAAGCTAGCCACATGTGGCATTCTTGTTTTTGAAAGAAATTGTGAGTGAGGGGAAGCTGAGTGCAGGATCAAACTCATAACAAGCCACTAAGGAAGAGGAATAAAAACCAGAGCAGGCTAAAGAGCAAGCCAGGGGGTCCTCCCTCCGCCCCTCCCTGTGTCTGCATGGCATGGGGTCCCTTGCGAATGGGCAGGGGGCGCTGGCCTTTTCAAGCCTGTGGGCCCATTCAGATTTTTCAGCTAGTGCCGGGGGAACCCTCCGCTCTGGTCACTTCCCGTCTCCCTCCCTGGAATTAGCCCCCCCAACCCCCAGTGAGACAGAAAAAGTCAAAGGTAGACCCACTGAAATGAATGAACATACCTAGGCTCCATTGATTTCAAAAGGTCAGCTCTGAGTAAAACTCCATAGACTCCCACACAATGTGTGTTCTGGGAAGCCTCAGAGCCAATAGAATTAATCTGAGTCCTGAAAAGTACATTGAGCTGGAAGAAAGTGTGTCAGTCTTCAAACTTTCCCCTTCAGCACTTTTTAAGGGAGAAAAGGGTAGCCCCCCTCACCATCTCATGACCAGCCAGGGGCATAGCCAGGATTTATGGCCGGGGGCGGACGGGGCAGGACACCCACTTGTTAGCAGCAGCTTTGGAATGAAATGTCTCAGCAACAGTTGTTTTAAATTGCTTTCTTTTGGCCCCAAGTGCTCAGAAAAATCTGTCAAAATCTTTCTACAATTTCTACTTTTAGTTAAGTATTTTTATTTATTTACTTGATTTAAGCAGGGGCAGCAGGTCCCCTACCTCCATGTGACCAAAGCAGGGGCTATTTGGGCACCAGAGGAAGACCTCAAGGGCACCATTGCATGCAATGACACCACGGTGGCAACTCCTGCTTTACAACATAATTGAGCCCCACCCCCCTTTTTGGTCACAGATTGATGGGGCCCATTGTATTACATGCAGTGTGTTCCTTTGAAGGAGAGGCCAATCTACACCTCTTGGGAAAGGATCCGGTGGCCTCACAGTACCTAAGGACTGTGTGAGCAGCCAATGTTTGCTAGGTCTTGCCACTATTTACTTGGTTAACTAGAGGATGTGAATTGGTGGGACCCTCATAACTCTTCAAAGTTCTTGAGTTTTAATCGGTTACCTCCTTCACAGAGAATTTCTTTATATGTAACCCAATCATTCATGATGTTAACTTTTTTTTATTGTCATGGCTTCCATCAGCGATAGCCACCAGGGTGTCTTTTGTTCCAGGATACCTTTGTTTTTTTACCAGACTGAGTATAGGGACATTCTTATTACATGATTCATAAAGTCTCTGTGGACTTTCACCTTGTCATAACATAAGTAAACATGCCAATCGAAATGATTGTTAAAGCCCCCTAGGTCTAGTATGTCAGTGTTTTTCAATACTAGCCAGTCTTTAATCCAAGATAGGCATGCAGCTTCATGATACAATTCTAAATTTGTCAGTGCAAAACCTCCTCTTTTTCTGCCATCTGTCAATAATTTATAGCTTATTCTTGACCTCTTGCCCTGCCAAATAAATCATGTTATATCTTTCTGCCAGGTCTTAAAATGTTTTGCACTGTCCACTACTGGGATAGCTTGACATGAGCCAACAGTGTGACGCGGCAGCTAAAAAGGCCAATGCAATTCTCGGCTGCATCAATAGAAGTATAGCATGTAGATCAAGGGAAGTAATAGTGCCACTGTATTCTGCTCTGGTCAGACCTCACCTGGAGTACTGTGTCCAGTTCTGGGCACCACAGTTCAAGAAGGACACTGACAAACTGGAACGTGTCCAGACTAGGGCAACCAAAATGGTCCAAGGCCTGGAAACGATGCCTTATGAGGAACGGCTAAGGGAGCTGGGCATGTTTAGCCTGGAGAAGAGGAGGTTAAGGGGTGATATGATAGCCATGTTCTGAAGAAGTGTGCATGCACACGAAAGCTCATACCAAGAACTAACTTAGTTGGTCTTTAAGGTGCTACTGGAAGGAATTTTTTTATTTTGACTATGGCAGACCAACACGGCTACCTATCTGTAACATGTTCAAATATATAAAAGGATGTCACATAGAGGAGGGAGAAAGGTTGTTTTCTGCTGCTCCAGAGAAGCGGACACGGAGCAATGGATCCAAACTACAAGAAAGAAGTTTCCACCTCAACATTAGGAAGAACTTCCTGACAGTAAGAGCTGTTTGACAGTGGAATTTGCTGCCAAGGAGTGTGGTGGAGTCTCCTTCTTTGGAGGTCTTTAAGCAGAGGCTTGACAACCATATGTCAGGAGTGCTCTGATGGTGTTTCCTGCTTGGCAGGGGGTTGGACTTGATGGCCCTTGTGGTCTCTTCAAACTCTATGATTCTATGATTCTATGAAATAGAAAAAGCATTTTAGGCAACACATTCATTTTTATTGTGGAGATCCTACCTCAGAATGGTAATGTTAACCTGTCCCATATTTCCAAGCTTCTTTTTATCTCCTTCCAAATTGGTATATAGTTGTCTTTATAAAGATTTATGTTCTTTGCCGATATGCAGATTCCTAGATATTTGATTCTTTTACAAATTGTCAGTCTTGTAAGTTGTTGTACAGTGGAACTTCATGTTACGGACGGGATCTGTTCCAGAGACCCATCTGTAACACAGAACTGACGCAAGCTGAAGTGCCACGTCTACGCGTGTGGCGTGATTTAGTGCTTCTGCGCATGCGCGAGTGGCGAAACCCGGAAGTAACCCGTTTCAGTACTTCTGGGTTGCCACAGGACGCAACATGAAAACACGTAACCTGAAGCGGATGCAGCATGAGGTATGATTGTAGTTCTCTCATATTTTTGACTTACATTTTGTTTTTTTCTTTATTGAGTTTGAAGCCTGCGACTAAGCCAAATTCTGTAACCTTCTCTATCACTATTGGCACACTTTCTTTTGGGGTTTCCATTGTTATAGTCAGGTCGTCAGCAAAGGCTTTAACTTTGAAGGTCTTGTTTCCAACAACTATACCCCTTATGTTCTTTTCTTTTCTGATGTTTGTGTTCAGAATTTCCAACACCAAAATAAATAACAGTGGGGATAAAGGACACCCCTGTCTCTTACCTCTCTTAATATTAGTTTTCCATTAGATTGTTATTTATAACTAGTTTAACTCTTCGTTGCAAATAATTTATACCTTATAGAAATTATCCTTCAATTTCAGTGTTATTTCCATAATCCTCCAGGAGACATTGTCAAATGCCTTCTTAATTGTAGTTTTCCAGTAAACCCAAGACCGGGTACACATCAGTCACTCTGGAAATGACATATCCCAGGACTTTTTGTGCATGAGATGGTGTCATGAGCAAAAAGCCCCCGGACATGTTCTTTTCAAGGGTGTCTAATGTTCAGACAAAGGGCTCAAGTGACCTGAGAAGCTACACACTCATGTGTCCTTAGCACCTGGCTGCTGAAACAGGAAAATTCAAAGTGCCAGGAAGGTTCAAGAACAGTTCAGCTTAAATTCTGAGCCAGAGAAGAATGCAGCTCAATTTGCAATGCAGCTGATCCAGTGAGCTGCAAGTCTTTACATTCTGTTACTGTTCACAATTATTTCCCTCCATTTTGCAATGTTAAAATGTAGTGTTAGAATAAAGAGCATTTGGAAATGGGCAGAATGGGGATGGGGAACCTCAGTCCCAAGGACCAAATAGTAAGAAATAGTAAGGAATTAGTAAGGAATTCTCTGTAAAGGAAGTCCATATGAAGTCCTGTGTGACTCAAACTTGCATGAACATGGATGGACTTTCACACACTTGTGGACTTTTCTGCCTGAGATGGCAAGCTATGATGGAGCCCATGTGGGAAGCCTTTCAGGGACTGATCTGCTCCTCGTTGCCTGTGTATGCTCTGTTTATCTAAGCCAGAGTATCAGACCACAGAAGATGCTTAAAATAAATAAATAAACAAATAAAGCAAGCCAGCCAGCAAGCCACATCTGAGCTCATTGCCACCTTTCATCGTTCTGCCTCCTGGGTTTCCAAGTTGATTTTGACGAGGACTGGCAGGGATGGATTATGCAGAGCACTTGGGGCTATGAGTCCCGTTGAAGCAAGAAAGAAAGGATTCAGCTCCACTTGTTTTGAAGTATTTGGGGGATGCACCAGATGATGAAAACAAGGAGGTTCTGCTTCTCTGGAAAAATAAAGTCCTTCCTCTGGACAATAACTGTGCTGAAATTTTATAGGCAGGAGACATGCCCCGAACTGATTTTCTATTTCTCACTTAAATGTGCTTTCCCAGCATCTCTGTTGAAGACACTTTTCATGCAGCTTCCTGGGCTGAGCACCTCCTATGGACCGGCTAGCAGGATTGGTCATCAAGTGATGCTGTGCTAGGAGAAAATCCAAGTGCACTGAAAACCTTCAGCTGCAAAGGTGCATTCTGATACCCGGCAGCAAGGATCCAAACATTTGGGCAAAGCTCTCACAAAATTATTTATGCTGCTGTTTGTGCAAAACCTTGGTTGCCACAGCAACAGATACATTATGGGATGACTGTATCTAAATGGGTCGGGAAGGAGCTGGAGGAAGGAAAGCATTTCTGACTTGATACCATGTTTGCTTAGGATTTGCTTCATTTACAGTGGAATCCTGAGCAAGTCAGAAGTAATTTCCCATGAGCTCACTCTGATTAGAATCCATAGGCTCAGCCAGATGCTCTTTCCATGCTCTTGTAGAGTTCCTGTTCATTTGAATTGGGGTCCTGAGAAATGCGGGTGAGGTTCAGAAGTGGGGAACCAATGTCTGCCCAGATTCTGCTGAGTTGCTGGATTACAATTCACATCATCCCTGACAATTGGCAGTGCAGCCTGGAGCTGATGGGAGCTGGAATCCAACATCATCTGTAGGGCAACAGGTTCATCATCACTGCTGCTGTTTGTGCCCCATGATAATTGTGTGTGTGTGTGTGAGAGAGAGAGTGTGTGTGTGTGTGAGAGAGAGAGAGAGAGAGAGAGAGAGATTTGGCTCAGACACTAAAAATATCTGCTTTCAAGCTGTTTTTCAGTACAGCTTTCTGCAACCTGCTTTCCTGCAGATGTTCTGAACTATTTGCTCCCATTGGCTCCAGGGGCTGATGGGAGTTGTCATCCAAAACACCTGGAAGGAACCAGGTTGGGAAGGCTGATGTAGAATAGGATTCAGATGAACATTGTATCTAGGATGTTAACATCATGTAAACAATTCTGTATTCCTTTTATTTTATTTTCTGCCAAGGTAGTATGGTACTGTTCTGTATGGTTAAGGCTGACATTTCTAGCAACAGAACTCACAATGCACCTTCCAATAAAAGGCCAAGAGGAAGCATGACATCCGTGGCAACATGGATGTAGAATCCATACCTCTGCAAACAGCCTCCATGGGTCCTGCAAGCATCAGAGTGAATAACTTCTCTCCTTTAATGCTGCCCCATAGTCTCTGTGGCACTAAGTCCAGCACCCACCCCAGCTCTCAGACTCCTCTTCTGGAGCTGCAGTAGAAAACTATCAGAAACCAACCAGCTTCCTGTTACTCCAGCTTCCTTCTAATCTGGCCAAGGTGCCTTTTCTCATCCTCATGTGCCATCATGTGTGCTCCAGAATCATAACTTCTCTCCTTCCGGTTTTCCTAACTGTTTGCAATGGTGCGAGAAGAAGGACAGATATTTGTAGAATCATAGAATTGTAGAGTTGGAAGGGACCACAAGGGTCATCGATCCAAGCCCCTGCAATGCAGGAATTTTTATACCCAGCATGGGGCTTGAGCACACAACCCTGAGATTAAGAGGATCAAGCTCTACTGACTGAGCTATTTCATAGAAACATAGAGCTGGAAGAGACCACAAGGGCCATGGAGTCCAACCCCCTGCCAAGCAGGAAACACCATCAGAGCACTCCTGACATATGGTTGTCAGTGTCCTTCTTGAATTGTGGTGCCCAGAACTGGACACAGTACTCCAGGTGAGGTCTGACCAGAGCAGAATACAGTGGCACTATTACTTCCCTTGATCTAGATGCTATACTCCTATTGATGCAGCCCAGAATTGCATTGGCTTTTATTTACTAGGTTAGCAGGAGGCTGGGTATCTTAATTCCCATTGCAGCCCTGGGCTTGGGATAGAGAGGAGAGAGTGAGAGCAGGGTGGAGATTTCAACTTTGCAATGCTCACTTTCAATTTGACCATTCCTTCCTCTGACATATGGCCCTAACATGTTGACCAGTAGGAATAATGTTGGTTTCAGTTGACCTGTTGGTCAGTTTTAATGTATAGGTCCTGACCTGTAAACCCCCATGTGGTCTTGGTTCAGGGTGTCCCAAGGAGTGGTTTCTCCCATTTGAACATTTTTGCATACTCTTGGTACACCTGCATGCCACAGAGGCCAGTTGCTTTTGCACAAGTGTCATCCATTTCTTCTGGAGACTTCATTGTCTAGGATAATACATTTGGCTATTGGCAACTCTGGACCCAGGATCACTTGTTGGTCTGGCAATGCAATGGGTAGACTTTGCAGCACATTTGTTTAATTAGAATCATAGAATCATAGAATCATAGAGTTGGAAGAGACCACAAGGGCCATCGAGTCCAAACCCCTGCCAAGCAGGAAACACCATCAGAGCACTCCTGACATATGGTTGTCAAGCCTCTGCTTAAAGACCTAGAAAGAAGGAGACTCCAACCACACTCCTTGGCAGCAAATTCCACTGTCGAACAGCTCTTACTGTCAGGAAGTTCTTCCTAATGTTTAGGTGGAATCTTCTTTCTTGTAGTTTGGATCCATTGCTCCGTGTCCGCTTCTCTGGAGCAGCAGAAAACAACCTTTCTCCCTCCTCTATGTGACATCCTTTTATATATTTGAACATGGCTATCATATCACCCCTTAACCTCCTCTTCTCCAGGCTAAACATGCCCAGCTCCCTTAGCCATTCCTCATAAGGCATCGTTTAAAGGTAAAGGTAAAGGTAAAGGGATCCCTGGACCATTAGGTCCAGTCGTGACCGACTCTGGGGTTAGAATCATAGAGTTGGAATAGACCAGCGGCGTAGCGTGAGTTGTCAGCACCCGGGGCAACGCAAGTAATTTGCGCCCCCTAACCCGGGGCAAGGCAAGTAATTTGCGCCCCCCCTAACCCCTAACCTGCGAGTTGCCTGCCGCCCAAACGACGCCGCTTGCCCGGAGGAGGAGGGGGGCAGAGAGGCGAGGAAAATGCAACATGGCCCAGCAGCAGCTGCAGAGGCGGGGCTGTGAGGAGGGGCTGCCTGGCGCGTCCTCCGCGGCGAGTGCTGAGAGCCGCTGCCTGCCGGACACCTTCAGCCCGGACGCGCGCACAGCTCGTCGGTTCCGCGAGACATGGGGCTCTGCTACAGCCTGCGCCCGAGGCTCTTCGGCGACTCCGGAGGCAGCGAGCGCGCCCCCCCCTAGATGTTGCGCCCGGTGCGGCCGGCCCCCCTGGCACCCCCCACGCTACGCCACTGGAATAGACCACAAGGGCCATCGAGTCCAACCCCCTGCCAAGCAGGAAACACCATCAGAGCACTCCTGACACATGGTTGTCAAGCCTCTGCTTAAAGACCTCCAAAGCAGGAGACTCCACCACACTCCTTGGCAGCAAATTCCACTGTCGAACAGCTCTTACTGCCAGGAAGTTCTTCCTAATGTTTAGGTGGAATCTTCTTTCTTGTAGTTTGGATCCATTGCTCCGTGTCCGCTTCTCTGGAGCAGCAGAAAACAACCTTTCTCCCTCCTCTATGTGACATCCTTTTATATATTTGAACATGGCTATCATATCACCCCTTAACCTCCTCTTCTCCAGGCTAAACATGCCCAGCTCCCTTAACCGTTCCTCATAAGGCATCGTTTCCAGGCCTTTGACCATTTTGGTTGCCCTCCTCTGGACACGTTCCAGTTTGTCAGTGTCCTCTTTGAATTGTGGTGCCCAGAACCGGACACCGTACTCCAGGTGAGGTCTGACCAGAGCAGAATACAGTGGCACTATTACTTCCCTTGATCTAGATGCTCTACTCCTATTGATGCAGCCCAGAATTGCATTGGCTTTTTTAGCTGCCGCGTCACACTGTTGGCTCATGTCAAGTTTGTGGTCAACCAAGACTCCTAGATCCTTTTCACATGTACTGCTCTCAAGCCAGGTGTCCCCCATCTTGTATTTGTGCCTCTCATTTTTTTTGCCCAAGTGCAATACTTTACATTTCTCCCTGTTAAAGTTCATCTTGTTTGTTTTGGCCCAGTTCTCTAATCTGTCAAGGTCATTTTGAAGTGTGATCCTGTCTTCTGGGGTGTTAGCCACCCCTCCCAGTTTGGTGTCATCTGCAAATTTGATCAGGATGCCCTTGAGTCCATCATCCAAGTCGTTGATAAAGATGTTGATGATAAAGACAGAACCCTGTGGCACCCCACTAGTCACTCTTCTCCAGGATGAAGAGGTCTATGTCTATGTCCTTTTCTACTGAACCATCTTCATTGGGCTCTGAGGGAGTTACTCTGCTCAGTGTGTCTGCCATTCGAAGGTGCTTGCCTAGATGCAGTGGCCCCAACTTCAGGGGGGCCTTGCACCCACATTTTTGTTATGGGTGCTCAGCCCCCACCCACCGCCGCCAGAACGTGCAACGCCAATGTGTACCACCACAGCTGCTGCCCCTTGCCACCACCACTATCCCCCACTACCACTACCCCGCCGTGCGGCTCCATAACATGAAACTGGGGCCCACCGTGGCCTCTGGAAGGCCCACTGTGGCCTCCTCTTGCCGCATGACATCACAGGCCAGTGCCAGGCACCCACAAAGTGGGGCAGAGCCTGGAACCCCTGCCTGGATGATACTTGATATGCACATCATACTTGTTGATGTTGAAGTCTCATCAACATCCTCTGAAGCCTCTTCAGGGCTGTCAAACAATGGTTTCTGCATCATGACTTGTGATCAGATTGCACATGCACACTGTCTGTCCCAAAGGGAGCTGGTGGAAGCACTGCATACAGTCATACCCCGGGTTGAATGTGCTTCGGGATGAGCGAGTTCGAGTTGCGCTCAACAGCAACCCGTCCATTGGCATTTGTAGCCAGAGGAATTTACCAGGCGGCTTCTGTATAATGGCTAAGCTCTTCATTCAGACTGTGCTGTTCTCTACTGGAGCAGTTATGCCCTTGGCTTGAAGGCTTGCCAGTTTCTTCCTCCGTGGTTCTGCCAGCACTGCAAGCACTCGACGGGGGAGGGGGGATCTTTACTGGCTTGATCAAAGGATCCACCTCAAGCTTGAGTTTCCTGGCCAAATGTCCTTCCCCTTTCACATGTGTAACAGGGGCAACTCAGAATGGCTTTCCATGTTGACATGTTGGTCCTCATTGTTTCCTCCTCCCTCTTTGTTATTTGCTTGCAAGAATCAAATGTGATATTGTTCACTTGCAACACCCCCACCCCCCAAAAAAGACCCAGAAGAAGGAAAAGAGGCCTCAATGGGCCTTAAAAGTGCCCATCTACAGTGAGAAGCTGGACAGCAGATGAGGAGGCCAACTGGCCACACTCTCCCTCACTATGGTGATATGGTGAACGTGTCATGTTTATTTACATTATATTACTTTTCTATTTCTAAATTTGCATCTATCCATAAAAAATAATATATGGAAATACAGTACTGTGTTTCACTTGTAGCACTTCTTTCTAAATGTGCATCTCTATATAAAAATTAGTATAGGAAAAAGAAAAGCATCCCCAAATGTCTCCAGCGTTTTCTCTGTTGTCCATGCCACAGAATGGATCTGCTCACTGGATTGTACTTTAGGCAAGATGTGCTCCTGTTGCACCTGAGTCAATGTCATGTCTTGAACTACTGTGCTTCCTAGCAGTGCTCTGTGGACATTTCCCTTCATAATGATGAACTGTAGGCAATAGAGTTTACTGTTCTTCGGACTGAGAATTTTAAGCCTGTGCTTCACGACACATTTCAGGGTTCTCTGGTTCAATCTTTGTTTCTCCATCAACTAGAGCTAATGGCAGCACATTACAGCTGGCTCCACAATTCTGTTGAAAATGACCTGGGACAGGTTTCTTTGGTCCCTGAATCCCCTCCTATGTGGGCATTGTGCTCCCTTGATCCCAGAGCGAGGCTGAAGACATCCTTACACCCATTGGCCTTCTCACTTCCATCCTTCCTGGCTCTTCCGGCCAGCCCACAAGGTTTCCTCTGGCTCCTGCAGATTCATTTTCAGGTATTTTCTGCAAAGTTTTACACATGAATGTGTTCTTATGTAGTCACAGTGCTGGTGATTCTTTGTCCTGTTGATTTTATGCAGCTGATACTGCTTTTTACAATTTCAAATTGTTATTGTGTTGAGGCTTTCAAATGAAGGCCTGAATTCTCTGAGTTGTCAGTTTGGATGGTTTGTTAGTTTTACTGTTAGTTGCCTTGAGGTACCTTTTTTTTTAAAAAAATCAATCAGAAAATCATGTTACAAATGGATTGTCTCCATTTTGCTTTTCAGTTGCCGCACACCTGTGCCCTTAGGGGAGATTGTAGCACAATGTATGGTTTAATGTGTGCTTTCTAAATTTGTCATTTTGTTAAACATAGCCCAGGTTTTGACATCTTTTGGGAGGAAGATAACACAAACCTGTTGCAAGCTGTCTTTGTCACTGAGTGTGCTAAAGAAAGCTGGTAGCATATATATATAAAACACCCCCAAAGATTTAAAAAAAAATCAGCCAACAGAAGCTTCCCTGGAATTATTCCAGACTTGCATCTTGTGAAGGTGGTCATGTGTCTTACTATATGGAGGACACTCCTCATTTTCAGGGTGCTGTCAGAGGGCAGCCCTGTATTTGAAGGCTTTCCAGTCTGGTTTGAAACTAAAGAGGACCATAGGAAGGGAGAGCAGGAGGGGCATTGAAGGCACCCATTCATGGGTAGTACACAACTCACCCCCCTATGGGGCTCTATCCAATGTTAGCTGTCTGCCAGTGCAGAGGCAAGCTGCACAACAGAGGAACCCAGCACAACAGTTGTGTTAGCAGTAATTCATTGCACAACAATTGCCCAATAAAGTCACCAGCAACCTGCTTATGCATTCTCTTGTGCAAAAATGTTCCGGAGGTATAAAACATTTTGCCAGCAGAACAAGTATTCCACTAGGTGACTTTCACTTAGTGCTGCGTTGGATGCAGCCCTTGCCGTCAACAGCTCCAGCGACACCACAAGCTATATTTTGCAAGGGCTGAGCCAAATGTTTTAAAATAAACATTGTAAGCATGAAATGGAAGCTCTGAAGGGAGTGAACAGGGTTCACAAAACCCTCCTTGCTCAGCTTGTGTGTGAACAGGACCATGGAATAGGAGGGAGGGAGGTGATGAGATGTTTCAGTCGAACTTTGTCTATTTGCATCCTGCAAATCAGGGGGAGCCAATGGGCTGCCCTCCAGAGGTTGTAGGCTTCCACTCCCAGGCACTTCCGCCAGTGTGGCCAAGGGTCAGGGGTGATGGGAGCTGATGCTCTGGTTACAAGTCCAGCACTTTAGCCTTACACCAGAGGTAAATCTCAGAGCTGGGATCCAACTCTCAGATCCAGGATGCCAATTCTCCCCAGCCACACCCTCTTTCCTGAGGCCACACCCCTTTCTTGCCCTGCTTTGCACTCTCCTTTCCCCCCGCCTGCAACAAGTTCTTGAACACCGATCACGTCTCTTGCTTGCTTGGATGAAGGACGAAGAGAGAATGCAGGAAAAAGCCTATGGTACAAAGGCAGGATTTGCCTCCACAGCCCCACCCACATTTGCCTCTGGCCCTTCCTACCTCTGTCACATGTCCCCCAGATAGCTGCTGAAAAAGGGAACTTTTTTCTCTGAAGCCAAGATGACATGGACTAGAATTGACCAAATTTGGATTGCTAGAGGAATGGCACCAAAGATAAAGAAAGTGGAAATCTGCCCAAAAACTTGCTCTGACCATAATGCTGTAAAGATGGAGATGAACCAGATAACAACCAGCTCCTTTAGATGGAGGACGAATGACACCCTTTTTAGAGATGAAGAAGTTTACAAAAAGGCCCAAAAAACTTTGAAAGATTATTTTGAAATAAATATGGCTACCAACGTTGAAAAAAGAGTAATCTGGGACGCAAGTAAAGCCGTGATGAGAGGGTTTTTGATACAACAGAACGCATTAAAGAAGAGAAGTCGAAATGAGAAAAAAGATAAAATTTTGGAGAAAATAAAAGAAGGGGAGAAAAAATTGAGAGTAAAGCCAAAGTCACAGGAGATTTTGAGAGAAATAAAATTATACCAAGTACAGTATATGGAATTGATGAATCAGGAAATAGAATGGAAAATTAAACAAATGAGACAGAAGACATTTGAATCAGCGAATAAATGTGGGAAATTACTGGCTTGGCAATTGAAAAAGAGACAAAAACTAAATACCATCACAAATTTGGACGTAGATGGAAAAGAGGTACACAATCCAATTGAAATTAGAAATTTCTTCCAGAAGTATTTTAAACAATTGTATGCACAAGGGCCACAGAATGAAATGGACATTGACCGTTTTTTGGAAACAAATGGATTACAAAAAAATTCACAAGAAAGTAAGCTAATGTTGAACTGTAAAATATCTGACCAGGAGATAGAAGGGGCCATTCAAAACATGCAATTGGGCAAATCTCCAGGACCGGATGGGCTGACTTCCAGATATTATAGATCTTTGAAGGACTGGCTAATACAACCTTTGAAGGAAGTCTGTAATGAGATTTTGGAGGGGAAAGGGGCACCAGAAACGTGGAAAGAGGCTTACATTACAATTATACCGAAAACAGAGACTGAAAAGACTCAACTTAAGAACTACCGTCCCATATCCTTATTAAATGTGGATTACAAAATTTTTGCTGATATTTTGGCTAAGAGATTGAAAAAAGTACTGATTGAAGAAAAAAGTACTGATTCACAAGGACCAAGCGGGCTTTCTGCCGGGAAGACATCTATCTGATAATCTGAGGAATGTAATTGACATTTTGGAAAAGCTAGAAGTGAATATAAACACTAAAGCAGTTCTGATATTTGTGGATGCGGAGAAAGCCTTTGATAATATATCTTGGAGTTTTATGAAAAAGAACTTACAGGGTATGGGGGTAGGCCAAGGTTTTGAAAACGGTATAGGTGCAATATATTCTGAACAAAAGGCTAAATTAATTGTAAATAATGTGGTTACAGAACAATTTAAGATAGAAAAAGGGACATGACAGGGGTGCCCAATTTCCCCACTGCTTTTCATATCGGTCCTGGAGGTTTTGCTGAATATTATTAGAAGAACCGGTTGGTTAAAGGTATACAGGTCGGAGCTAAACAGTATAAATTGAGAGCATTTGCAGATGATCTAGTTTTGACGTTACAGGAGCCAGAATCTAGTACTAAAAGAGTATTAGAATTAATTCAAGAGTTTGGTCAGGTGGCAGGATTTAAATTGAACAAGCTAAAAACTAAGGTTTTGGAGAAAAATTTAACATCGATGGAAAAAGAGAAATTTCAGAATGAAACAGGTTTGATTGTGGTTAAGAAAGTGAAATACCTGGGGATTAATATGACAGCTAAAAATGGAAATCTGTTTAAAGATAACTATGAAAAATGCTGGACAGAAGTTAAAAAAGATTTAGAAATTTGGTCAAATTTGAAGCTTTCCTTGTTGGGTCGAATCGCAGTCATAAAAATGAATGTTCTGCCCAGAATGTTGTTTTTGTTCCAGACATTACAAATTGTGGACAAAATGGACTGTTTCAAGAAGTGGCAGAAAGATATTTCTAAATTTGTCTGGCAGGGCAAGAATCCCAGAATAAAATTTAAGATTTTAACTGATGTAAAGGAAAGGGGTGGATTTGCCCTGCCAGACTTTAAACTTTATTATGAATCAGCAGCGTTTTGCTGGCTGAAAGATTGGCTGCTACTTGAGAATACAGACATTTTGGATTTAGAAGGTTTTAACAATGTTTTTGGGTGGCATGCGTACTTGTGGTATGACAAGGTTAAAGCACACAAAGCATTTAAAAATCATATTGTTAGGAAAGCATTGTTTAACGTTTGGATAAGATACAAGGATTTATTGGAAAATAAAACCCCAAGGTGGTTGTCACCGATGGAAGTGAAAGCTTTGAAAAGGCTCAATATGGATGCCAAATGGTCGAAATATTGGGAAATTTTGGAACAAGAAGGAGATAAATTGAAATTGCAGAGTTTCGAGAAATTAAAAAATAAAGTGAGAGATTGGCTTCATTATTATCAGATAATGGAGGCTTACAACCTGGATAAGAAAGTTGGCTTCCAGGTGGAAAAATCTAAATTGGAAACAGAACTGTTAGAACCCAAAACCAAGATTTTGTCAAAAATGTATAACTTGCTGTTGAAATGGAACACTCAGGATGAAACGGTTAAATCTGTCATGATTAAATGGGCACAAGATGTTGGACATAATATTATGTTTGCTGACTGGGAACAGTTGTGGACCACCGGGATGAAATTTACGGCATGCAATGCCTTAAGAGAAAATATTATGAAAATGATATATAGGTGGTACATGACCCCAGTCAAGCTTGCAAAAATTTATCATTTGCCCGATAACAAATGTTGGAAATGTAAAGAAACTGAAGGTACATTCTTTCACCTTTGGTGGACGTGCCCAAAGATTAAGGCTTTCTGGGAAATGATATATAATGAATTGAAAAAGGTATTTAAATATACCTTTCTGAAGAAACCAGAGGCCTTTCTCCTGTGCATTGTCGGCCAATTGGTGTCAAAGAAGGATAGAACTTTCTTTTTGTATGCAACAACAGCAGCAAGAATACTTATTGCAAAGTATTGGAAGATGCAAGACTTGCCCACTTTGGAAGAATGGCAGATGAAGCTGATTGACTGTATGGGATTGGCAGAAATGACTGGCAGAATCCGTGACCAGGGAGAAGAGTCGGCAGAAGAAGACTGGAAAAAATCCAAGGACTATCTACAAAAATACTGTAAAATTAAGGAATGTTGAATGATGTTGGATTGAAATTAAGTAGTTACTAGCTGTAATGGTATAAAGCAGGGGTCTGCAACCTTTAAGACAAAAAGAGCCACTTGGACCCGTTTCTGAAGGGGAAAAAAACCTGGGAGCCGCAAAACCATTGTGACATTTAAAACAAATATATCTCCGGAGCCGTGATCTGACAGCGGGCGGGAAGGTGACGTCGGGACGGTGCGTGACTAACACATGCACCGCCCCCATGCGACGTCACAGCCAGTACAGCGCCCGCCACAGTGGGGAGTCTCGGGGCGCACAATGCGCCTCCTCCCCTCACTAGTATCCGCCCCGGAGCCGCGGCAAAGGTGTAAAAGAGCCACATGCGGCTCCGGAGCCGCGGGTTGCAGACCCCTGGTATAAAGGAATATGATAAAATGGTTTTCTTTTTATAAGTAAGAATTTAAGGTTATAATAACCTAAGATGTTGGAGAGAAAATAAGGTGTTTTCTTGTTTTTTCTTTCTTTTAAGCTGTAATGCTTTGAGATAAGGATTTGCTGCATAAATAACTTGAACTGGATATACAAGAAGGGGAGGTATGAGGAGGTCAGGGAAATATGTTATGAGAAAATAAGTTGTGAAATTTATGTGTTTTTAACTTGTTTTTTTTGTTTTTTATGTTTGCTTTTTTCTTTTTGTTTGAAAAAAATTGGAAACTCTAATAAATATTTTTTTAAAAAAGAGAGAAAGGTTCTCCATCCCTGCTCCTGCATGCAATAGCTGCTAATCAGGGTCCATAAACATGGCTTCTTCTAAGGCCTCTGCGTGCTTTGGCTGGGCTTTCCTTTGGTTAAACTGGGCCCTAGGAGGAGAGTGGGAAAGGGCTGGTCTGGTTTTTGTTGTTCAGTTTTTATCTAGCCTTCTGCAATGCCATGCTCAGGAAACGTCTTGGACTGCAGTTGTAGTTCCAAACAGCTGGAGAACCTCAAGCGGGGGGAGACTGCTTTTAATCTGACTCTGCAGGAGAAGTTCCTGGAGACCTGCGGGTGCCTGGAGTTGGGGAAGCACAACGTGGCCTGGCGTGGGTGGCTCTGGCTCCTTCCATGCCCCTGGCAGCTGGGGCATATTTCCACTTCATCCCCGTATGCTTTGTCATGACTCCCATTGACTCATATCTGTGTAATGCAATGCAGTGCAATGCAATAACATCTCACCCCTTTAATAACAAAATGTGATTGTGAGAGGAAAAACAGCCACATATATTCTGGGTTATTAATGCTGCCTGGTGACAAGCAGAGCTGGCCCAGCCATGAGGCAGGTGAGGCCACTGCTTTGGGTGGCAGACGCCCCCCCCCATGGCCTTCCTGTGGGTGCCCTGTCACCTTTGCCAGCAGCAGAGAAGCGCCACCACCATTGGCACCTATTTTGGGCAATTTTGCGGCCATGTTGTGCATCACGGGGGGGGGCGGAGCTTTTTCCACTCTGGTTATGCTTGCTGGTTTCCTGTGGGCACCCAGTTGGCCCCTGTGAGAACAGAGCACACTGACACAGGTGGTCCTTTGGTCTGTGGTGCAGTGGTTAGAGTGTTGGGCTATGACCTGGAAGAGACTAGGGCTCCAATCCCCATTCAGCCAGGAACCTCACTGGGTGACCTTGGACCACTAACTCATGCTCAGCCCAACCTACCTCAGAGGGTTGGTGAGAGCTGTGCATGCCACCTCAAGTTCCTTGGAGGGAAGGTGGGAGAGAAATGTAAGAAAAAAGCAAAATAGAGACCCATCCGTCTGATCCAGTAGCACTGGGCAGCCATTGCAGCACCATGGCACTTGCGCGTGTGCAGAAAATGTTTGTGTCTTCACTTGTTTCTGATCTAGAAGGCTTGTAAAAAATGCCTAAAGTGGACGTTTTCAGCTCCCGTGCACTTGGGCCGGTGTGGATTGTACTGACCATGATCTGGAGCTGGGTGGCCATCACCCCTCCACTTTGCCCCCAAAATTTCCAAGGGCCCCGGGCTACTTCTCTTGGAGACCAGCTGCTTCACTGGGTGGGTCTTGTGAGTTGTGCAAGTTAGACTAGTCCAGCTGGAGAGTTCAGTGACCGCATCTCTGCTTCTCCAAATTTTTATTTACATTTGAATCTGGGGTCTTGCGACACCTTGAACCCTGGCTCCAGAACTATCCCTCCATTTTATACGCCCATCAGATTCCACCATGAATTAACAGGTGGTTTTTGTCTCCCCATCCCAAATCATAGCATAACCTAGTGTACGTCCTGCTGACATTGTGGCTCCCAAATGACATCTCTGACCTCTACTTGACCTTAGGCTCATCCCCACTTCTGCTTGTCCCAGACCTAGAAAGCAGGCCTGTGCTTTCTTGGCATGGGTCCAAGGGGTCTGGCCTCTACCCTGCTGCTTTCCTCTTGAAAACCTGATATTTAGTGCTAAATTGGAGAAAAATCAGTTGTTTTCCTGGGAGAAAGCAGCAGCACAAGCAGAGTCGTAGATGAGCTATTCTCCCAACAAAAGGGAATGAGTGAGGCTGTCTACCTAGAAAAAGAAAGTAGTTTTGCAATCCTCTACTTGAGCAATATAGATTAAAATAGGCACTGCTTGAACATGATTCCATAAGCACTCATATTATTATTTAAATTGGTATACCAGACCCTCCAAGTGTCCCTGGATAGAAAAAAGCTATCCTGGCTTCTGATTTGATCCCAGAATGTGCCACTTTTCTTTAGGACGTCCCTATTTTCATTGGAGAAATGTTGGAGGATATGGTATACCACTCTTCATCTGAAAATCACAGGAGGGTTCACAACATAAATGGGGAGCCACCACAGAAAAGACCCTTTCTTGTGTTGCCACCTTCTGGACTTCTCTGAGGGCAGGGCACACAAAGAAGGACCTCAGATAGCAATTGCAGGTCTGGGTTGATTCATATGGCGAGAGGCAGTCCTGAGCTGTTTAAGGCTTTAGAGGTCAAAACCGGCACTTTGAATTTTTTTTTTTTTATATAAAATTTTTATTAGTTTTACAACATTTTTAAGAAAAACAAACAAACACTAAAAAAGACAAACATACACGTATAATTTCAAACATATTTTCATGAACCTCTTTTCTTGGACTTCCCCATACCCCCCCTCTCTGCATCCCAATGTCCATAATTCAACTAGCAACTCCCAATTGTTACTTTCCAATCTCTATCATCTTAGTCCTCTTTTATAGTCTAACCTTATATCCCTGTACCCTTTTGCTTCTGAAAACCACAACATTTTAGCATTCATTAAGTTTATAGTAGTCCTTAAGGTAGCTTTTAAATTTTTTCCACTCCTCTTCCACCGTCTCTTTTCGTTGGTCACGGATTCTGCCTGTCATCTCGGCCAATGTCATATAGTCCATCACTTTCATCTGCCATTCTTCCACAGTGGGTAAATCTTGTGTCTTCCAATACTTTGCGATGAGTATTCTTGCTGCTGTTGTGGCATACATAAAAAAAGTTCTATCTTTCTTTGTCACCAATTGGCCGACAATGCCCAAGAGAAAGGCCTCTGGTTTTTTAGGAAAGGTACATTTAAGTACCTTTTTCATTTCATTGTAGATCATTTCCCAGAAGGCCTTAATCTTCGGGCATGTCCACCAAAGGTGATAAAAGGTACCTTCAGTCTCTTTACACTTCCAACATTTATTATCGGGCAACAAAACCGGCACTTTGAATTGGGCCTGGAAACTAATTGACAACCAGTGCAGTTGGGCCAGGATCAGTGCAAAATGCACAAACCGTATTGCCTTGTGAGCAATCTAGCCACCAAATTATGCACCAGTATAATGCAAAGTGTAATGAAGATGTCTAAATGTAAGCATGATGAATAGCACAATAACAATTTATAATCTGCTGCATGGTGATGCTGGGGAGGCAGGCAAAATCCTTTTTCACATGTGGCATGGGACCAGGGGAAGAATTTGGTCTATGCATAGGGCAGCAAGTTTGGGATTCACACATCCCAGTTTTTTTGTTTTGTAGAAGGTCCCATGTGCAAACCCCAGCACGTGGCTGGTGATGGGAAAGTCCCTTTGCGTCTTTGAACCTCAATTTCTCCATATTCTGCCATTGCTTTTCATTAGAAGGAGCAATGAGCTACATAAGGCACTGGAGCCCCGCCCCAGACCCCTGAACACCCAGTTTTGAAGGTTTCGCTTGGTCTTCCCTGCACACTTTGTATCTGTCAGACCTCATATGACCAGTTAATGGGAACCACAGGGGAGGAGAGTGCTGAGCGATTGGATGCTGCTCAGGGGCTTCCCAGAAGAGGCATCTGGTTATCTACTGTGAGAACAGCATGCTGGGCTAGATGGGCCATTGCTCTGATTCAGTAAGGCTTTCCCACATGGGCTAGAAACTTGGCAATTTAAAAAAATGAAAGCCAAAATTTTCAGGATGCTGAATCCTGAAGCCAGTACCAAAACTTTTCTGTAGTCATATGGAATCACAAGACAGTAGTGGTCCTGCACTGAGGTGTTCAGAATGCAGGCCACCCATCTGTTTTTCTTTTTCTTTTGTTGTTAACCCTAACTGTTGCCAGAAATCAGACACTTCTGAGAAATGATTAGCTGTGCCATTAGCCCCCCCCCATCCTGTCCAATTTACCATCAGGGCTGCTGAACCATCACACAGGGAAGTTACAGATTAGAGAAAAGTGAAGTATAGCAGGTCAATTCCAGCAAGTTCTTAACAGTGAGGACAAACAAATAATAAACCAACTCTAGTGAAATGACAGAAGCAAACAAAACAGCCATTGTCCACAGCAGAGGGGGGTAGGAAGAGAACCAAGGAGGTGGAGAGGGGGTGGAGACACACACACACACACACACACACACACACACAGAGAGAGAGAGAGAGAGAGAGAGAGAACACACACTTGAAATATTCAGGCCTTGCTGAGCTCTAAAGTGCTTTGTGCTCAACTGGATGGTCAAAGTCCAGCTGGCAAGAATAAGAGTGGCTGTGCATTAATACTCCAACTCCCCGGAAGGGAGCAGAGCTCATCACCACTCCATGCCTCACTTCTTGCATTCCTTATCACCTGCTGAAGGTACAGGCAGGGCTTTGGAACAGAGGAATTTTTAAAAAGAGCATCTGGAAGAGTGGCAGAGACTCGGAGGATGTTGAGCAACTTACTGTTGTCATTGCAGCAGCTGCCAATCTGCTTGGTCGCTGCAGAGTACCTTATGGAATCCTTCCATGCCACCTGGAGGCAAGCATCCCCACTGACCACAGAGGCAATAACAACAACAACAACAACAACAACAATAGATGCACTTCACTGATCAATGCAGATCTGAACGTGTTGCCCCTTTACACTGTTACGGTAAAATCTGGGTGCGAGGCTGCTCTACCACCTAGCTCATCGGACTAAGTCCGCGGGTCCCTGCGGAGGAAAATGAGCTCAGCCGGAGACAGGAGCAAACTGCAGAAGATCCAAGTTTATTGCGCAACAGGTTCAAGGCGAGATTGAACAGCGAGAAAGGGGTGACATGAACTTTTGAAACTTCCCTCCATGTCCCAGAATACAGTGCAAAATACATCCCAGTTACATCATGAATACATTAAGAAGAGGTTGGGTTACACAGGATTAACATATGGAGGAGGGAGGGGGAATATGCAGAGCTGGAGATATGCGCAGATAAGCACATCCTGAGTACCGGTGATGAGAAGACAATGGTCCATGTATGCATAGTCTGCCACCTGGCATTGCCCGGAGGAAAGGCTTGGCAGAGTGATTTGACAGGATTAGGATCTTGACACCTTGGTTGAGGGATTATGGAGAACAGGGGAGGTGTCATGGAGTCCTAGAGAAATTGAGCAAATTGGCACGTTGATTTTCTATGAATTTTATAGATTTTAGTCCTTTTGACATTGACAATTGGAAATAAATGGATATATTGTAGCGAAGAAGAAGGTGAAGAAGACATGCCCCCCCCCTCCGTATCAACACCCTTCAGCTTAGGTCTACTGTTTTCTGTGCACAGACACGGGCAAATGATTGGCATGCTCCACTATTTTATTTCAGAGAGACTTAAGTTGTGTTTTCCTTGAAGTTCCATTCTTCTTAACATACACTGCACACCATTCTCTTGAAACGGAAGAGCCTGTGTTTTCAGTGTACCTAAATTCTTGGCTTCAGAGCACATAAAACAACTCCTCCTGGAGGTTCTTCCTGCTTAGCTTCTGCAGAGTGACCCTAAGAGCCTCAGGGGCTGATTCACCACCTTTCCTTCTAATTGTCTCCAACGGACTTAGAGCTCATGCACACTTCTGTTTGCCACACCACTTTCCCCCAGAAAAACTCATGGTTTAGTGCTGAATTGAAACAAATGGCAACTGGGTGTTCAGTGGGCTGCCATTTGTTCTGATTTTGTGATAAAGAGTGGGTTTTCTAGGGGGAAGTGGCAGGGCAAAGAGGCAAACAAATACTTGGATCCATGCCTAGAAAGCACAGGACAAGCAGGAAATTGGTCGGACCCGTGCTTTCTAGGCACGAGGTAAACAGAAATGTCACTTTCATGTTGATTAGGCACTCAAGGAAGCTGGAGATGGAGCCCTTGTGACCACTATACCTCTGATCCTGGCTGAACCAAGACCACTGTACCTCTGACCCTGGCTGAACCTGGATTGAAGCTGGGGCGGTTGCTGTTAATATACCACCCTTCATCACAAGATCTCAGGGTGATTCACATAGTGGGCATTCTACCACTGTGATGGCCCATCCCCAGATGTCCTTTAGCAATAGAGAAATGTGTCTTGTTCTGAGCCCAACCATGAGTCCATCCGTTCTATCCATTTGTCTACATTGACTGGCTTCTGCAGGCTTTCAAATAGGAGTTGATCTCAGCCCCACCAGAAGACGCTGGGGATTGAACCTGGGACATTTGGCATGCAAAACTATGGCTTCTTCCACCACTCCTACAGACCCCCTGCATGTAGGGAGAAATTTGTTGCTGAGTTGTAAATATAGGGAGGCTTTAATAGTATCTCAGTGCACTCAGATTTAGGTTTACTTACCAGGATTTAACTCCAGTGATGTCAAATGGGATGGGTTATGCTGTCAAAAGTTCTAATAGTACTTTTCCCAGGGATGGAGGAGGCTGGCTAATTAGTGGGTGCTTTTAGTGTTTAAGACAGTAAGTGCTTGGGGGTTTCTTCTTATTATTGCTCCTGAGTAATTTAGTGGGAGTCTCAGACTTGATGACTGGTCCAGAAGAGCTGAGAGATCAGAGATGTGTATGCTGAAAAATCAATTGGTGCATGGCTGTCGGATCTCCAGCTGTCTTTGGAAATTTGGCAAAGCTTGAGATTTTGTGCCATTAATTCCCAGCACCTGACCTAGTATTCTGAGAAATTTGCATTTCATTTTGAAAAGCAAGCAGAGTTTCTAGTCCTCTTTATTATGGAAATAGATTTGAAAACATGGAGGCTGTGCCTACAAAGGATGGAGCATTTGCACCACTCTGTGCATTGGTTCAGTAAATGCAAATTGGGTTGTTGCTCTTAAAAATGAAGGCAAAACAAAATCCTCTAGTATCCTTGGCTAATTGCCAGCTCTGGATAACAATTGCCAGTGGTGCTGGCATGATGCAAGGAATACCAACAGCCAGAGATGAGCAAGCTATCCAAGAATTGCTTTAGATTAACTCAGACGTTATTCGAGTTGCCATGCAAATAACTGGGAAGTATCAGATATCCCAGATATTCCCTGCTGCCACACAGTCAAACCCAGAGGCTTATAAAAATTACCTGCCCATCTGTGCTTCCTTCTCCATTTCTAAAAAAATTGGTCCTTCAATTCTTCAGCCTCAAAACACAAACTCCCCTCCCCATCCATTGGTGATGGGAACAGCAGTGAAAGTGACCAGGGAAGTTAGAGGAGGTGCAGAGGAAAGAGTGGGATCTACGGCTCCCAGTGGCTACCAGGCCTGCTGGCTATGTTCCATCTCCACTGTTGGAGGCAGTATGCCGCTGAATGCCAGTGGTGCTCAGGTTCTGCTGGCATCTGGTTGGCCACTGGCCTGATTCAGGAAACTCTTCTTGTGTTCTTATAGCTCAAATATTCTTCTGACTCAGAGATACTAGAGATATAGGGAGGGAAAGGAAACTTCTCAGAACACACAGTTCTCCCTACAGACCCCTGCATTTCATCAGCAAGGACACTTGGGGCTGGAGGAAAGCAGCCCTCCCATTGCACTCCTTCCAAGGCATTTGGCTCTGAGTTTCATGTATTGGCCCTCCTGGCTTGCTACACCAGGAATTGCTTGCATCAGCTGCCAGACCCTCTGCTTTTCCTTTTAGCTCAGTGTGTTTGGGGGCTGTGATGATGCATTTCTAAGCCCTTAGAAGGTATTCTGGGTAGCCCAAGAACACCACAGCAGGACCTCTATAATAGCTTTGGAGGAATACACACCTTACTGGGAGGAGAGAAATGCAGGCTACAGTATATATGGAATGCATTTTTGCCAGTTCTGTTGAAATAGTCCTGAAGTCTATGAAATGCATTTTGGGGGATTTGATCTATAGGAAGCTACCTTCAGTGCGCTGCTTTGGAGGCATTTGTCACCACACTCCCCTCCTCACCCTGGAAATCACTGTGATGTTTCCCTTTCACTTTGGAAACAGGCAGTGTAGTATAGGGATCTCAGAGAATTCTACTGGAAACAGAAATGGAGGCAGAAAGGAATCGTCAGGAACAGAAATCATATAAGCAATTACAAATGGTCTTTGTTATTGTTGTTTAACCGTCAATATAATGTAAATAATTACTTTCTTCTCTGTATTGTTTTCCCTTGAAGGGCACTGAAATAAATCACATAATTAATTGCATTAGGTATGGCCATAGCAGAGTTGAATGACATAGGTTTTAGTCCAAGCTGAAATGTAGTGGCATGGAAGCAGCACTGATTGTAACAAACGCTGGGTGAGGTGGAAATCTCCAGGGACAGAGGTGGTATCTTGGCTCACTGCTCTCTACTTCCTCCTCAAATTGACTGTCCAGTAAAACAACTCGATGGTCAATCAGCTGCAGCAGTGAGTTTGAAGGATACCCTCATTTTGGTCAAGCCAATTGCTCTCAGTCTAACCAGCTCCAGAAGGTTAATAAGAAGATAAACTTGGACAACTGCCGGCAATGCTGCCCTAAGAACTTCGGGAAGGGTGAATAAGGTTGAATAAAAGTGTAGAGCATAAGTGGGGAATGTGGGGATGTTCAGGGAGGCAGGAGAGGATATATTGTTTAATTATATCCTTCCCAACTTGTGTTAACAAGTTCTATAATTTAGCTGAGTAACATTCCCCTTTTTAAACTTGCGCAGTGGATAACTTCTTTGCCAGGCTTGTTTAAGCCTCTAAAGTAAGTTTCCTGGTAATTCCCCTTTATTCCCTCATGAAAAGATAGACACGACACAGTCTTGTATAAAAGTATAAAAGAGTTTACTCACCCACATTCTGTTCACAGATGGATCCCAGAAGGCAGACTTGTTACAAAATATGTACACATTGAATCTATCCCATAAGGAGATAGTGCCTTTGTCCTCTCTTGAAGCCAAGAGAGCATCTCAGGCTAAGCAGATGTTGCTTCTTCGAGGAATGGAGTCAGAGAGAGAGATGGCTGCCTCCCCTGAGGTATTTTGTTACCTGTATAGATGAGGTCACACCCACCTCTGGTCACATGCAGAGGAAGTCTGTCCCAGCCCAGGAGGAAACAGGAAGTTCTGATTGGCTGGTCCAGACATCCCCTTTTATGTCCACTCTAGGAATGTTGTATTTGACTGCTCTGTGTTTCACATCCCACAGGGAATTCCAAAGTGTTTTTGGAATACAACCCACCCTCACCTATTGGTCATACTGGTTAGAAATGTCCATCAGAAAAAGCAGTAGGAACTGCTGCAGTTCACACATTTGTTGGAGGTCAGAAATAGAAATTATGCAAGTTAATATGGGCAGTATTAGCTGGTGGTTTTTGTCCATTGGAATGTAATGAAATTCAGTACATTAGTTTCAGCCATAGCAGATAACAAGATGAGCAGCATAGGTTTTAGTGGAAGCTGAGGTGTAGCAGAACAGAAACAGTGCTGGTTGCAATGAACAAAGGCTGCAGAGGAAATTGTTGCCTGTTTACATCCTGCATGCTGTTTGGGGCTGGTGGGAGCTGTAGTCCACTAGCCAGTTGGGAAAGTCTGATCTAAGATGTATAGCTTTCATTTTGGTTCTTTTAAAAGGGCACACCTTTATCTCTTGCTTTTTTGGCTTCAAAGCAATCCATCACCCCCTCCCCATGTCAGTTGACATTCTTATTTGCAGGCCAGTTTTATGAAAGTGCAATGGAGTTCAACCAATTATACTGATATAATTACAACATAAATGTATGTGCCCTTGCTTTGCATCCCAAGTAGCAATTTTTGTGTCATATTATTCTTATTATTGCTATTAAATATTGATTTCCCCCCCCCTCTCTCAGTTCCCCTTCCTTTTTTGCCCTCTGCAGTCCCCGCTGCCAAATTATTAGGCCGGGCCGGGGGGGGGGGGATCTTGGAAACAAATGAATTAGGCACAGTACTTTGATGCACATTTCTTTTATTTGCAACATTTTGGGTATAGAATTTTGATTGTACCTATGAATATTATTTTTTGCAAGTGTGCATGCAGCTCTTACAATAAAGCTAAATCTTCAAGGGATCTGCAGCAGTCAAAAGTGAGACTGTGTAGCTATGACCAGAATTGTGGGCAAATAGGAGCCCCTTGCCAAGTCATGGACCTCCTCTGTTGGGTATTATTCTTCCTGGCAAGGCTGCTCACCTGTGTGCAAACTAAAATGGGATCTGAAAAGGGCAGCTCAGCATCTGCTCTGTGCAGCAGCACCTGAAGCAAAATGTGCAGAGGAGTAGGAGATGTCTCATCCACTCAGTTCCCCTCAAGAGACCAGCAGGTTTGCAGGAGCTCAGGGTCAGGCAAAGTATCTATAGCAGAAGTTCCCAATTAGCTAATTACTGAGGACCCCCTGTTTTTCAAAAGCCAAGCCACGGGCCCCCTCCTTTTGAAAATTTTGGTAACTCTATGGTAGTTACCTGTACAAAACATTTTTTTGAACAAAATGTGGAGTAGCCCTTAATAAGCACAGGATTTTAGATATACTAAAAACATACTAGGGCTGAACAATACCTCATTTTCAACATTGTGATATATCAGCAGTTTAACATTGTGATATTCTGATATATCACGATATCTGAAATTGGAGATCAGGTGTGGGGAAGAGGGAAGGAGCAGTCACGGAGATCAGGTGGGTGGGGGGAGGAGAAGAAGCAGAGTCACCTCCACCCCTCCACCGTGTGGGAAGGGGAAGGGATTGGCTGCCCTGCTCTCCCTTAGTGTGAGGGAAGGCAGCTCACAGCATCAGCATTATTAGCTGAGATCATTGTGTGATATTGGCAGTGCCTTGAAATCGGCTTCCCTGTTCTCCCTTGCATGAGGAGCGAGATATTGATGCATATTGCTGGGTCAAAATCATTATCACAGTGTGATTTCAAAACTGATTTTGGCCAATACTGTATATTGAAGAATCGCACAGCACTAAAACAGACCATAAAATTTGTGATATTACCGTGCAAAAATTTAGTTGGGGGGAAACAAGAGATGGGACTGTGGACCCCCTGGGTGCATTCCACGGACCCCAGGGTTCTCCAGACCCTAATTGGGAACCACTGGTTTATAGGGTGGTTGCTTATGCATTGTCAAAAAAATACCAAGGGGGGGGGAGCAAAAGGGGCACAGCTGTACACAATATTTGCATATGCTTATATGTGTAGATCAGGCTTCCTCAACCTTGGCCCTCCAGATGTTTTGAGACTACAATTCCCATCATCCCTGACCACTGGTCCTGCTAGCTAGGGATCATGGGAGTTGTAGGCCAAAAACATCTGGAGGACCGAGGTTGAGGAAGCCTGGTGTAGATGCAAATCTGGGCAGCTTCTTCAGCCTGAGGGCTATGTGCCACTCCCAGTGTTTTGCGGGAGGGAGCAGCTTTGCAAGAGTGAAACTTAACGTCTCTAAGCTTTACGAATACAGTGGTACCTCAGGTTAAGAACGTAATTCGTTCTGGAGGTCCATTCTTAACCTGAAACTGTTCTTAACGTGAGGTACCACTTTAGCTAATGGGGACTCCTGTTGCTGCCGCCGCACAATTTCTGTTCTCATCCTGAAGCAAAGTTCTTAACCCGAGGTACTATTTCTGGGTTAGCGGAGTCTGTAACCTGAAGCGTCTGTAACCCAAGGTACCACTGTATGCCAGCGTGGGGAGAGCTCTTTTATGACTGGCAGGTCTAGCTTGTTAATCACAGGGAATAATATTACCCAAAAAATCAACTCCTAGTTCTTCCCACCATAAAATCAAATTCAAAGATGTGTAGCTCAAAAGCCCCTCAACCTATTTGTCGGCAATTTGGCAGGTTTCCTATTCAGGGACTCCTCTCAGATGCCTACAGTTTGCAACCTATTTGCCCACAAAACACGCGGAGAGATTATTATTCTATTTTTTACACACTCAAAAACTGTAATGGCTGACTTTTCAGGAAAACTTGAAATCTCTCCCCCAAATGGAAAAATGTTGTTGACACTTTATTTATTTGTTTGTTTAACAAAATAAAGGTGCCCAGCATGAAAGCCCCTGGGCCTATTTACTGTATTTTGGCAGGATTTATCCACTGCATGCCTGCAAATTTCTTACGTATCTGTCAGGGGTTTAGGAGCAGAGGCACGGGCAAGGGAGGAAACAGAGAGCGAAGGGGAGGAGGCAGAAGAAAAGATGAGTGATGACGACGACCCGAGATCTCCTAGTCTTTCCAGTGAATCAGAGGATTCACAGAAAGGAGCACCAGTGGCCAGGGCAAGGGGGGAGTCTAGGGGGGCACCCCAGGAAGATAGAGCCAGAGGGGACTCAGGGGGGAGCAGCTGGAAATCGGGACCAGCGTCACCGCCAGGAAGCAGGGAAGAGGAAGGGAGCCAGGGGGGAAGCGCTGGCAGCTCACCACAGGAGGGAGGGCATGAGTCAGGAGTGGCCACACCTCCATCGGGGAGCGAAGAAACGGTTAAGAGGAAAGTGGAAGGTTGGGCGCGCGCGCCAAGTTCAAATGCAGAGGAAGGCGGCGCAGTAAGCAGCCCCGAAAGGGAACCAGGTCCTAAAGCCCGGCGCAAGGAGGCAGGAGGGTCCGGGTCAGCGTCAGAAGAATCCCGGAAGGAAGAAGCCCCGGGGGGTAGAGGGACCCAGAGGAGGACAGTCAGGCGGAAAAGGTGGAGCAAGGCTAGGATATTAAGTTGGTGCACACGGGGCGGAGACTCAGACGGAGCTTCGCCGATCTAGCTACTAGACGTAGAGTTGCGCGCAGCAGCGTGAGAATGGAAACTGTAACTCAATAAAGACTTTTACTTAATGATCGCTGGCTAGCGTGATCCTCTGTGAGCTAGGATCTTCAAGCAGCTCTGACAGTAAGCTCCGTCTCCCGATTGTGGGCATCTACAGCCTCGAGGAGGGGAGAGAAACAGGTGCCTACTAGCGAGCTCACGAACGGCAGACGACATGACGGCTGAGCAGCAGATAGAGGAACTCAGAAAAGCAGTGTCACAACTGAATGCAGCGGCTCTCGCATCCAGGAAGAGAGAGGAGGAGGCAGCTGCCGCCTGCAGGGATCTCCAGGTCAGGTTAGACGTGCTTACAAAGCAGACACCCAGGCAGGAGGGAATTGGGTTGGCGAGACGAACAGGCGGTCTGGTCTCTCACTTCGATGGGAACCTGCAACAGTATCCCAACTTTAGAGCAGACGTACTGTGCGCACTGCAACTGCTGAATAAAGACTTTAGAGATGAGCAAGAGAAAGTGGGATTCATCATGTCCCATCTGCATGGGGATGCTAAAGCATGGCTACGCAATTTATGGAGAGATAAGGATCCGGCGCTCCAGAATGCAGATGCCTTTATTAAAGCGATGGATGGGTGTTTTTTATCAAGTATTGACGTGGATCTTGCACGGAAGGAGGTGCATGGGCTGAGACAAGGGAGGGCCAGCGTCAGGCAGTATCATGCCCGCTTTTTCGCCTTGGTCAGTGCCCTGGAATGGGACAGAGATTCGGCTCCTGTAAGAGACCTCTTTTGGGAGGGGCTGCACAACTCGATTAAAGATGAGATCGCGAGGGGGGAGAGACCCCGAACCACCCAGGAGGTCGTTCAGAGGGCACTGGCAGTGGGGGTGAGGCTGGAAGAACGTCCGTGGAGCAGGGACGAAGGGCGTGGAGGGCGCGAACCAGCCAGGGGCCCCTCCTTCCTTCCCAGAGAAGCAGCGCGGGCGCAATCCACGCCTCCGCCAGGAGGAGGAGCCGAACCTATGGAGGTTGGAGGTGCAAGGGCTCAGTCAGCAACCAGAGCCCTAGCACCGGCAGCAGTGAAAGCGAAGCCTCCTAGAGGGAACAGGAAGTGTTACGTCTGTGAGGAGCCAGGGCATATGGCAAAAGAGTGTCCCCAGAGGCTCCACAAGCTTACTGCAGCCTCGGCAATGGTGACTGCAGCAACGCAGCAAGGGGGACCACAGCAGGGAAACGACGCAGTCTGGCTGGAGGAAGAGGCCCTGGGGCCCAGCCAGACGTGTTAGTGACGCAGTCCCCAGAGGTTTTACAGCCCGTGAACCCCCTCCCGCCCAAACCAGTGGTGAGGCTCACCGCATCTCTCCAGCTGCCCAATGGAATCACCACTGACGTGCCCATCACAGTTGACTCGGGCAGCAACACGGACTTTATAGGGCAGGACTTTGTCAACAAGCACGCTATACAGTTGCTGCCGGCCACACTGCCCCTGCAGGTTGTCACGGTGGATGGCAGGGAGTTGCTAGGGGGGCAAGTGGTGAAGCAGACGCCGCCCATGGCGATGCGACTTGGAAATCACAAAGAAATCATCAGCTTCAATGTCACTCAACTATCGGATACGCCCATTGTATTGGGAATGAGTTGGCTAGACAAGCACAGCCCAACGCTGGCTTGGTACCAGAGGCAGCTGATCTTCGGCTCTTCCTTTTGTGCTGAACACTGCATCGTGCCCCGGCAGGAAGGAGAGGAAGAGGAGTCACAGCTGCTGCTAGGCACGCTGCAAGCGATTCCCCACAAGTACGCAGAATTTTTGGAAGTTTTCTGCGAGAAGGAGGCAGACAGGCTACCCCCTCACAGACCATATGACTGCAAGATTGACCTGCTGCCGGGGGTGGCGCTGCCTAAGGGGAAACTGTATTCCATGTCAGAGGACGAGCTGCAGGAACTCAAACAGTTCATAGATCATAATTTGGAGCGCGGTTTCATCCGAGAGTCCAAGGCAGCGGGGGGCAGTCCAGTATTCTTTGTTAAAAAGCGAGACACGCCCCAAAAAAGACTGGTCGTGGACTATCGCATTTTAAACAATGGGACCAAGCCGTCGGACTTCCCCATGCCCCGAATCGACGACCTCCTGGCGAAGGTGCGGAAGGGGAAAGTGTTCACCAAGTTAGACCTGCGAGGGGCGTACAACCTCATTCGTATGCGGGAGGGAGATGAGTGGAAGACGGCCATGTTCACGCCACTGGGTACCTACGAATACAGAGTTATGCCCTTTGGATTGCAAAATGGCTCCCACGTTTTTCAAGCTTTCATGCATCACGTGTTGGCGGGACTTCTCTACAAGACGTGCGTCTGTTTCTTAGATGACATCCTGATCTTTTCGGAATCGCAGCAGGAGCATGACAGACACGTCAAGGAAGTGCTGACCAGACTAAAGCAACATAGGCTCTACGCCAAGCTGGAGAAGTGCCAATTTGACGTGACGGAGGTGGATTTTCTGGGCTACAAGTTGTCTGACAAGGGGCTCGCCATGGACAGCGCCAAGGTTCGCGCGGTATTGGATTGGAAGAGTCCA
The DNA here is from genome assembly GCF_965112155.1 of Podarcis liolepis. Taxonomy (NCBI): domain Eukaryota; kingdom Metazoa; phylum Chordata; class Lepidosauria; order Squamata; family Lacertidae; genus Podarcis; species Podarcis liolepis. Next base: position 710,724 of record NC_139561.1, on the reverse strand, counting down.
CACAACCGGAAGGAGGTCCAGAGGTTTGTCGGCTTTGCAAACTTCTATCGCAAGTTTATCAAGGGCTTCGCTATGCAAACAGCGGCCATCACAGACACGCTTAGCTCCAAGAAAAAGAAGTTCGTTTGGACAGAGGAGGCGGAGCAGTCCTTTCAGGCACTCAAGCGTCTCTTCGCGTCGGAAGAGCAGCTGCTTCACGTCAACCCCAGCAGGCCGATGAGGGTGGAGACAGACGCCTCGGACAGAGCCGTGGGGCGGTCCTGCTGCAAAAGGACCAGCAGGGGGTGTGGCGACCGGGAGCGTTTTACTCCAGGAAGCTCAGCAAGTCCGAGCAGAACTACACCATCTGGGACAGGGAGTTGCTGGCCATTCATGCAGCGTTCAAAGCGTGGAGGCACTTCCTGATCGGCGCCAAGCACACGGTGCAGGTTTGCACGGACCACAAGAATCTGGAGCACTGGCGCACGGCACAGTTCCTAAACCAGAGGCAGATACGTTGGGCTGAGTTTTTTGCGAACTTCGACTTCCGCATAGAGTATGTCCCGGGGGACACTAACATCATGGCGGACGCCCTCTCCCGTAAGCCACAGTATCTGGAGGACGCAACGCCAGCGGCCGCCATGCACATCTTCGCACCAACAGTATGGGCGTGCGCCGCGGCCACCGTGGACCTGGAGGCGGTGCGACGAGCGTTGCAGGATGACTCCTTCGCGCAAGCAAAGATGGCAGAGGTGCAAAGGGGCACGGCTGCGGCCGACGGTTTCCAGCTACGAGATGGATTGCTCATCCGTAAAGGGGCCATCTACGTGCCGGGAGACGACCTTCGCGCCAAGGTGCTGCAGCAGCTGCACGACGCGCCCACGGCCGGGCACTTTGGCAAGGAGAAGACGGTGGAATTAGTAGCCAGGGATTTCTGGTGGCCTGGAATGAGAGGGGAGGTCGCAGACTACGTGGCGAGGTGTGACACCTGCCAGAGGGCCAAACCAGTGCACAAACCGCCGGCCGGACTGTTGGAACCGCTGCAAACTCCGGTCGAAACTTGGGAAAGGGTGGCCCTGGACTTTGTCACGGATCTGCCCAGCTCGAGGGGCAAGACGGCAGTGCTGGTGGTGGTAGACCTGTTTTCCAAGATGGCGCATTTCATTCCGTGTGCTAAGGTGGCCACGGCGGAGCAAACCGCCAAACTGTTCATAGACCACGTGTTCAAGGTTCACGGTCTGCCACGGTCTATTCTGTCCGACCGGGGGCGGCAGTTCATCTCGAATTTCTGGCAGAAGCTGATGGGCTTCCTGAACGTCAAGATCAACCTGGCGTCGGCGAGACACCCGCAGACCAACGGGCAAGCGGAACGGGTCAATGCCATCATGCAGCAGTACCTGAGATGTTATGCAAATCAACAGCCTGCGACGTGGGTGGATTACCTGCCGCTTGCCGAGTTCGCCTACAACAACACGAAGCACGTGTCCACGGGGGTCACGCCGTTCTTCGCCAACAACGGGAGGCACCCCAGAACCTTCCCGGGACTGGAAAGAATGGGGGAGGGGGAGCCGCAGACAGCAGATGCGTTCGCGTCGGAGCTGCAGGAAGTCCACGATCAGCTGAGGCGCCACCTGGAGCTGGCCAAGCACGCATACAAGGTACAAGCGGACAAGCACAGAAGGGTTGGCGAAGAGCTCCACGTGGGAGACTGGGTTTGGTTAGCAGCCCACGCAGTGCCGGCCAGGTCGTTGGCCAAGAAGAAACTAGGGCATAAACAACTGGGGCCCTACCAAGTCGAAGAGCAGGTCAACCCGGTAGCTTTCAGACTGGCACTTCCGGAGGGTTCCAGAATGCATCCGGTATTCCACAGATCGGTGCTCACTCCCTACAAGGCACCGCACAGGTTCCAGGAACCCGGAACGGCGCCGAGTCCGGTCAGAGACAGAACAGGGCACGCGGGAGTGGCACAGAAGGAGCGCATCAACGAAGTCACGGAGATTTTGGACTCCAGATGGGGGGAAGAGGGGGTAGAATACTTTCTCGCCAAGGAGGGCACCCCGGCCAGTGCGAACAGCTGGGTGCCGGGCTACGCCTTGGACGAACCTCTCCTCAAAGACGAGTTTCATGCCCTCTTCCCCCATAGACCTATGCCAGCAGACTTTTTCGACGACTGGCTTTTCACGCCCACGCTTTCGGCCAGCACTTTCCGGGGGTTCGACTCGGACGAGGACCCGACACAAGACGTCCGTTCCCCGGAGGGGTCACCCTCGGGATCTGCATCAGAACCCTCGTATTGGTGGGACGATAGACCAGAGGAGCAGTTCCGCAGACGGTGGCTGGAAGGCCCAGGACGAGCAACACCGCCAGGAGGAAGTGAGGGAGATACGGACATGGACGTTTTCGGGGACGACCCTGGTTTCGAGCACGGCGGCACAGAGATGGAAGCGGAGGTGACCGTTGTCGACGAGAGCAGGGAGGAAGACCCGCGAGACTTCAGATGGAGGCCCGCCACGGGAAGCGACCGATATCCGACGTTCGTCCCTTTGCAACAGCAGCCCCCAGCTCCAGCACCGGAAGGAGGGGAGGGGGGAATGAGGGGCTTCGAGGGGGGGATGGATGTCAGGGGTTTAGGAGCAGAGGCACGGGCAAGGGAGGAAACAGAGAGCGAAGGGGAGGAGGCAGAAGAAAAGATGAGTGATGACGACGACCCGAGATCTCCGAGTCTTTCCAGTGAATCAGAGGATTCACAGAAAGGAGCACCAGTGGCCAGGGCAAGGGGGGAGTCTAGGGGGGCACCCCAGGAAGATAGAGCCAGAGGGGACTCAGGGGGGAGCAGCTGGAAATCGGGACCAGCGTCACCGCCAGGAAGCAGGGAAGAGGAAGGGAGCCAGGGGGGAAGCGCTGGCAGCTCACCACAGGAGGGAGGGCATGAGTCAGGAGTGGCCACACCTCCATCGGGGAGCGAAGAAACGGTTAAGAGGAAAGTGGAAGGTTGGGCGCGCGCGCCAAGTTCAAATGCAGAGGAAGGCGGCGCAGTAAGCAGCCCCGAAAGGGAACCAGGTCCTAAAGCCCGGCGCAAGGAGGCAGGAGGGTCCGGGTCAGCGTCAGAAGAATCCCGGAAGGAAGAAGCCCCGGGGGGTAGAGGGACCCAGAGGAGGACAGTCAGGCGGAAAAGGTGGAGCAAGGCTAGGATATTAAGTTGGTGCACACGGGGCGGAGACTCAGACGGAGCTTCGCCGATCTAGCTACTAGACGTAGAGTTGCGCGCAGCAGCGTGAGAATGGAAACTGTAACTCAATAAAGACTTTTACTTAATGATCGCTGGCTAGCGTAATCCTCTGTGAGCTAGGATCTTCAAGCAGCTCTGACAGTATCTGTCAAAAGGAAACAAATGGCACTTCTTGTTTTTCCCACTAGGGAGAGATGAAGTGGACTTTGAAGGACTGTAAGCCAAATCTGGGAGCCTGCATAGCTCTTGAACCAAAGTGGGCTGTTTTTGAAACAATGATTCAGTGTCTGAACTTCATGTTGTGGTTGGTGCACATTCCTAATTGGGAATATTTCTGCAACATCACCAACTGCGTACCGTCTTCTGACATTTCCCCCACAAGGTCTTCAGAAATGTTTTGCCTGTTTATTGACATCCCCACCCACTTCTCTTTTGGTTCAGTACATTAACCTCCGTGACTTTGGCTGCATATACACCATACATTAAAGCACAAAGAATCCTGGGAACTGTAGTTTGTTGAGGGTGCTGGGAATTGTAGCTCTGTGATGGCTAAACTACAGTTCCCAGGATTCTTTGGGGGAAATCATGTTTTTAAAATGTACTTCAAATATATGATGTATATGCAGCAGAATCACCTGGCCAGATCTGACTGACTACCTAGCAGGGCGACAGGATACCAGTCGTGACATGATGATCCCAAGCTAGTTGGAATTGCCCATGTGGCATTGTGCTCCGCTCATTGTTGCAAGAGGTAGACTCCATGCCCATTTTGTTTCTAGATTTGTTTATACGTAGACTCAGATTGCTGTATTGGTGAATTATTTTAATTTGGCTCTATTGTAAACTACCTTGGGAGCCATTAGGATGGTCTATAAATAGAGTATATAAACAAATAAATAATATAGGCACAGGAAATGAGCCATAGCTAGAAGGTGGGGTGGCGGCATTGAAACACCAGAAAATAGCTGGAAAGTGGACAATTGATATTTTTTTTGGGGGGGGGGGTGAATATTGTTTCACTGAAAAGATGTTAGGGAAAAGATTTCTCTCCCTCCCAACACTGTTTCTGGCCTCAAAAAGACAAAGAGAATATTCAACATGGGCCTCATCTAGCACAGTAACTTGTAGCAGAATTCAACACACATCTTCTCCTATGGAGCAACAAGCTTAGAAATAAAAAAATAAAAATAAATTTTATTTATATCCTACCCTCCCTGGCCAGAACCGGGCTCAGGGCGGCTAACATCAAAAAATATATAATACATTAAGACATAAAATCCAGCAATTGACTGAAATACAGCTTAAAATTGAATTAAAATCAAGATAAAGGAAGCTGCCTTAGACCAGTGTTTCCCAACCGGTGTTCCGCGGCACACTACTGTGCCGTGAGACATCGGCTGGTGTGCCGTGGGAGGGAGGCGGGCGAGAGGCGGCGGCGGCGAGGATCCGGCGGGGGTGGGGGGAGCGGGGGCCGTCGCGCGCAACCGAACTCACTTGGCGCGCTGCCGGCTTGTCCTCCTTCAACCCGGGTCGGGCCAGGCCTGCTCACGTCCCCGGATCCCCTAGCAGCAGCCGCACGCTCTCCAAAAGCGCAACGCTGCGCGCAACCGCTCGGCCAGCTGGTGCTCTGCGACTCCGCCCTTTCCCCTCCCAGCGCCGGAGGGTTCGCGCGACCGCAGCTGTTCCCTTTCGCAGCGCGCGGGAAACAATTCCAGGCCGATTGCCTTGTGCCGAAAAGCACCGCCTCTCCTTCCAGCTCAGGCCCGGGCCGCCGGCTCCCCGAATGACGTCACGGGGGCGGGGCTTTAATGGTGGTGTGCCGCGAGATTTTTTTCCGGTAAACAGGTGTGCCGTTGCCCAAAAACGTTTGGGAAACACTGCCTTAGACCTTCACCTTTGGCTGTCATGATGCTGTGCATTTCCCAATCCCATGGAGAAAGAGGTCAGGCAAAGCTGATCATAGGTTCCAAGGCCATGGAAGTAGCAACTTACTACCAGGAACACTAGAAATAGACTAAGGCTTTCCAAGCCTCTATCTCCAGACTATCTCCTCCAGACTCCACCCCCTTGTAGAGAACCTCAGAGCCTTAAAGGACCAACTCTCTGCCCTGAAGACAATCATTCCTCCTCTCTCCTGCAGCCTCCCTCCAGATGCCCCGCCTGCACTGCTGGACTTGTGATTTGCAGTGGGAGGAACCTGTTCTTCAAGCTATGGGGAAGGTGCCTGAGAAGGGTCCAGGCTCTGCCCTGCAGAGCTCCCTTGGTGGCCTGGGAGGTTCTTCTGGAACTTTTGTTCAACAGTCTCAGACACAAGGGTCTTCCTAACTTCAGAAGTCAGCTCTGAGCCCTGACCCAGACCTGACTTCCCATCTCTGACTCTGGCTCCATGCTAGATTTAGGGGTCATGTCATAAGGTAAGAAGTGTGAGACATGTAGGAGCCTTCAGTTGGCTTCTCAGGTCCTTGCTAGGATTTGCATCTTGATTTATCAATAAAAAGCTACCTTCATACTGAGTTAGACCATTGGTCCATCCAGCTTAGTGCTGTCCACACTGACTTACCAGGGTTACAGTTCCAGCCCTATCTGGAAATGCTGGGATTGAACCTGGTATCTTCTGAATGCAAAGCAGATGGTCTACAACCAAGCTATGGACCATCTCATGACCTTCTTCCGTATAGAATTTCAGCCTTAGAATGTAAGCTGGGAATGCCTTTTATTTACTCAAACTCAACCTTAGGTAGCCTTAATAGCAGGTTCAGATGTCACATCTCCCAAAAAAAGAATAGAAAAATGCATGAGTGGGGCTGCAGGGGCATATGTTCTAGCCCCAGTCCCATTGCACAGGGCTGCCATAATCCCCTAATGCCTACACAGCATGTAAAGGGAGTCTTGTACACACATGGATCTCTTCCAAATGAACGAGATGCAACCCTAGCTTAAGTGAGGGCATATCCTGGCACACAGTGGCAAAAGCATGGATGGTCTGTTTGTGGCCACTCTGTGCATCAGTGATGGGGCAAGTCTGATCCATGTGACCTTGCAGACTCATCATATAGGCCACATTCACACCTTGCATTGAAAATATTATGATAGCACCTTATAATCTTGTGTCTTGCCCCAAATAATTCTGGAAACAGTACTTTGTAAAGGGAATGTAGAATCATAGAATCATAGAGTTGGAAGAGACCACAAGGGCCATCGAGTCCAACCCCCTGCCAAGCAGGAAACACCATCAGAGCACTCCTGACATATGGTTGTCAAGCCTCTGCTTAAAGACCTCCAAAGAAGGAGACTCCACCACACTCCTTGGCAGCAAATTCCACTGTCGAACAGCTCTTACTGTCAGGAAGTTCTTCCTAATGTTTAGGTGGAATCTTCTTTCTTGTAGTTTGGATCCATTGCTCCGTGTCCGCTTCTCTGGAGCAGCAGAAAACACACCTATCACCACTACTCGCCTCCTCTTAGGTTTGGTCGGGGTTCTTCCGTGAGCTGTCCGTTCCAAGGTCGCCTGCACATTCCCTGAGGACTGACTTTGCTGCTCATCTTCATATACCTGATCGACTGTAATGAGGGAGAGATCCTCAAATGGAGTCTGCTCTTCGTCTTCCATGCTAGGGGAGAGGACCTCAAAGCGATTGTGTATTTCTAAACAATCAGAGCGAACCCTGGGCCTCCTACTTCTTTGAGTCACGTTTCTCCATATATCTGGCTCCTGTGTTGGTGAACTAGCCTCCTTCTCAGGGGAGTCCCCTGTCTTTTCCTTGGTGGAGACGGTGTGCTCTGTTGCTTCCAAGAAGAGCTCCAGCTCTCTAATTTTTTGGAGCGTAGCTACACGTTCCTCCAGTTGCTGGACCTTGTCTTTTAAGAGGGCAATCAACATGCACTTGTTGCAGGTAAAGCTGCCTGCAACCTTTGGCAAGGTGGCAAACATTGCGCAGGAACCGCAGGCGACTACAGCTGTTCCCTCCCCCTCCATCTTGAGAACATGTCGTTGGGGGTGGCTACAGCGGTCCTCCATCTTAAAAAGCATGAAGACAGGACAAAAAAACCTTAGGTCTCCCCCAACAAACGTTTGAGACTAGCTCCCCTAAATCTAAAAGATGGATGAAACTGCCCTGCAAGCTCCGATAAGCTCCTCCCACAGCTAATCACCTGACTCAACAGAAACCCTGCCCCCTCTGACCTTTGCACAGGGAGAACAGCTAATCAGCCACAAAGAAACACGCACACAAGAAAACCCTTTTTGCTCCTTCTTCAACTGCTGCCCTGCTAGCTCTCATGTGGCCCTTGGGCTGAAAAAGTTCCCCCACCTCTTAGGCTGATAAAAGGATGCCTACTCATTTCTGAGTCAATAACACTTGTGAATTCATTAAACACTTGTGTATCTCATTAGAAGGATTGAATGAGCCCAGCACCCCCATTCCACCCACCCCTTTGTTTCTAGCTTCTAACCTCATCTTCAAATCTGCTTAGAAGGGAGTCTCACCCTTGAAGGAGCAATTTGCTACTCCCCCTGGGCTCCCCTTTGCTCTCAGTGGGTGATCTCCAGTCACCCAGATAACAAGGGAGGAAGGAACAGCGATGCCAGCTTTCCTTGAAGCAGGTCATCCATGAATGAGAGGGAATCTTTACTGAAAACTGCAGGAGGACACAGATATTTTGAAGGCTCTGGTAAGCTCAAGTGAGTGGTACATGTTCATTGTTTCCTTTGACAGAAAATCCTGAAATACAGAACCATCACGGCACTTTTCTCTAGCTGGAGAGAACCTGTTTGGGCGAGGGATTCAAAACTACAGAATTGTCACTTCTGGTTGAGCATTTCTTAAGAAAGACGCCTGGGCTCTTCAGTCACAGCCCTGTTGTGAACAGTGTGCCAAACAATTGTCTCTGCAAATTGCTTTGTGACTGAGCCAGTATCAAATTTTCATTTACATCTGCAGTAAACAACTTTGCATTAATGTTTGTAGCTCCAGCATGGAGTTAGCAGCATTTCTGTTATCTCTGTCTCGTGTTTCCTACGAAAAGCGAAAGTCAAGGTTGTTGAGGTGTGGCAGAGCCTGGCAGCATGCTGCTAGTTTGCTTATTGGTTTATTTAATTATTTCCACTTACTATCTAAGAGTGTATATAAATATATTCACACACAAAAGTAGAATAACACCATGTCAAAAGACATAAACAGTATCCATATACACAATGCTTTTTTCTAAAAAAATGTTTAGGGGTACTCTCATTTTGACTAAAGAAAAATCACAATTTTATAGTTCAAATTGGGGACTGTCGTATAGGAAAGCTTATGCCATAATACATTGGGTAGCCTTTAATGTGCTACAAAGCTTTTTGTTGTCTTTTCTGCAAGAGGTTCACACAGCAGCCCCTCTGGAAATGGTTTTTGTAATGTCTAATTTATGCCTTTGTTCTGAAAAGTACAATGAAAAAGGATTTCTTTGGTGGAATTTGGGTGGCAAGACATATAGCAATGGTGGCGAACTTATGGCAGGCGTCGCCCCAGCAGGGCAGCTGCTTCTCTGCTGGGGGTGAGGGGGAGAGTAGGGCTCAAGTGCAAGCAGTAGTGGAGGTGGGGATCTCTCAGAAGTGGAGTGCACTTTGTGCTGAGAGATCCCCGCCTCCACTCCTGCTTGCAAGCAAGTAGGAGCAGGATCGGGCAGCTCATCTAAGGAGTGCCTGGCTGCTTTCAGGTGGTGCAGGGGCTCTCAGGTGCAGCTTCTGGGCTGCCTCCACCTTCCCCAACCCCAGCAACTATTCAGCCTGGCTGCCTTCACGGGGTTGCAGGGGATCTGATGCGGAGGTGGGGGCTGCTTTAAACTTCTCCCTTGAGGGGAGTGCAGCTGCGAACCCCTCAATGGAAAGTGTGAGGGATCCTGCACCTCCCCAGTTGAGCAGCCCTGATCCAGCTCCTGTTCCCATGTAAGCAGCAACACTGCCTAGCGGAGCAGCCCGTTCCCACTCCTACTCGCCTGCAAGTGGGAGCAGGCGGGGGGTGGCAGTGGCAACATCCCTTGCCTGCTCGCTTTCTGCCCTGGCCCAGCCTCACTCAGTGCCGGAGCTGCCAGAGCTGGAGGAGGGGGTGGTTGATGTTGTGGCTGCAACGGCAGAACCCAGCGTTGGAGGGTGGCAGGTGCCTTTCCTCACTAGGAAAACAAGTGTGGCATTCAAAATGGAAGTTATACTCAGAAGAGAGCATGTTCAACTTCCGAAAAAAGTTCCAAAACTGGAACACTCATTTCCAGGTTTGAAGCGTTCAGGTTCCAAGTAGTTCGAGAACTAAGCTGTTTGAAAACTGAGGTACCACTGTATTTATTTCCCCCGATTTGAACTGTATTTATTCCACCCCACCCCCCGTGGTGATTTTCATGAGTCAAGATGAGAGTACCTCTAAACATTTATTTTAGAAAAAAAGCACTAAGTTATACCATAAAATTATATATCAATGGGAAAATAATTTAATGAAGAATGTAATGCAATAACTTTTAAGAAGGATTATTTATTACAACAGCAGTCATAAAGAAGAAGCATGAAACTCACAGAAAAGAAGAAGAATGACCAATAAGCAAGGGAACACGCCAAGGCTGCCCGCTGTCTCCTTTAATATTTATTTTGATCTTGGAAGTACATTGGTACCTTGTTTTGAGTCCAGTATCTGTTCCGGAGCCCCGGATGCTCAACGAAAGGGACCCTAACCCGACGAAAGGGACTCTCGACAAAGTGCCGCTCTGAGCATGCGTGTGGAGCGGTTTTGTGCTTCTGCGCATGCTTGAAGTGTGATTTTGTGCTTCTGCGAGTGTGCGAGTGGCAAACCCGGAAGTAACCCATTCCAGTACTTCCAGGTTTGCTGCAGACGTTCCATGAAATGGATGCTAAACGGGGCGGACTCAAAACGAGGTACCACTGTATTAAATAAGATGATATGAGAAGATAATATGATTAAAGGAATAACACTAGGAGAAAGGGTGTATAAAGTGAAGGCATTCGCTGATGACCTGCTGGTGATGACAGAAACCCCTAAAGAAAGTCTTCATAGATCAATTGAGGTGATGGAAAATTTTGACAAGGTGGCAGGCTTTAAATTGAATAAGACAAAAACTAAAATATTAGTCAAAAATATAACAAATGAAGAAAGAGCAGACTTAGAAAAAACATCAGGATTAAAGATCTGCCAAAAAGCTAAATATTTGCGCATTTGGATATCCTCAAAGAATATCAACTTATACCAGTGCATGCACACTTCTTCAGATACACTGAAACAGAAGTTGCCAGATCCCAGTTGATCTGGCAACTTCTGTTTCAGTGTATCTGAAGAAGTGTGCAAGGGATCTGGCAACTTCTGTTTCAGTGTATCTGAAGAAGTGTGCATGCACACGAAAGCTCATACCAAGAACTAACTTAGTTGGTCTTTAAGGTGCTACTGGAAGGAACTTTTTTATTTTGACTATGGCAGACCAACACGGCTACCTATCTGTAACTGGAACTTATACCAGGATAATTATGTCCCAGCTTGGGCTGAAATCAGAAGAAACTTGGATACCTGTAGCAAATTGAAATTATGCGTTTTAAGAAGGATCTCTATAATAAAAATGAATGTGCTCCCCAAATTATAATTCCTTTTCCAATCAATCCTGATACTGGGTGGGACAGACCGCTTCAGGGAATGGCAACGATACACCTCAAAATTTATCTGGCAGGGGAAGAGGCCTAGAATAAGACATCAAATACTCATTGACACTAAGGACAGAGGAGGCTTCTCACTGTACTATGAGGCAGTCTGTCTCACCTGGTTAAGGGAATGGTGTATACAGTGGTACCTCGGGTTACATATGCTTCAGGTTACATACACTCAGGTTACAGACTCCGCTAACTCAGAAATAGTGCTTCAGGTTAAGAACTTTGCTTCAGGATGAGAACAGAAATCATGCTCCGGCGGCGCAGCAGCAGTGGGAGGTCCCATTAGCTAAAGTGGTGCTTCAGGTTAAGAACAGTTTCAGGTTAAGAACAGACCTCCAGAATTAATTAAGTACTTAATTAAGCCCGAGGTACCACTGTAATGGGGAACCCAGACATTAGATCTTGAAGGATTCAATATCAGATATGATTGGCATGTGTCAGAGCTGCTTGAAGATCCTAGCTCACAGAGGATCACGCTAGCCAGTGATCATTAAGTAAAAGTCTTTATTGAGTTACAGTTTCCATTCTCACGCTGCTGCGCGCAACTCTACGTCTAGTAGCTAGATCGGCGAAGCTCCGTCTGAGTCTCCGCCCCGTGTGCACCAACTTAATATCCTAGCCCGGCTCCACCTTTTCCGCCTGACTGTCCTCCTCTGGGTCCCTCTACCCCCCGGGGTCTCTTCCTTCCGGGATTCTTCTGACGCTGACCCCCCGGACCCTCCTGTCTCCTTGCTTTAGGACCTGGCTCCCTTTCCGGGCTGCTTACTGCGCCACCTTCCTCTGCATTTGAACTTGGCGCGCGCGCCCAACCTTCCACTTTCCGCTTAACCGTTTCTTCGCTCCCCGATGGAGGTGTGGCCACTCCTGACTCGTGCCCTCCCTCCTGTGGTGAGCTGCCAGTGCTTGCCCCCTGGCTCCTTTCCTCTTCCCTGCTCTCTGGCGGTGACGCTGGTCCCGATTTCCAACTGCTCTCCTCTGAGTCCCCTCTGGCTCTATCTTCCTGGGGTGCCCCCCTAGACTCCCCCCTTGCCCTGGCCACTGGTGCTCCTTTCTGTGAATCCTCTGATTCACTGGAAAGACTCGGAGATCTCGGGTCGTCGTCATCACTCATCTTTTCTTCTGCCTCCTCCCCTTCGCTCTCTGTTTCCTCCCTTGCCCTTGCCTCTGCTCCTAAACCCCTGACATCCATCCCCCCCTCGAAGCCCCCCATTCCCCCCTCCCCTCCTTCCGGTGCTGGAGCTGGGTGCTGCTGTTGCAAAGGGACGAACGTCGGATATCGTTCGCTTCCCGTGGCGGGTCTCCATCTGAAGTCTCCCGGGTCTTCCTCCCTGCTCTCGTCGACGACGGTCACCTCCGCTTCCATCTCTGTGCCGCCGTGCTCGAAACCAGGGTCGTCCCCGAAAATGTCCATGTCCGTCTCTCCCTCACTTCCTCCTGGCGGCGTTGCTCGTCCTGAGCATTCCAGCCACTTTCTGCGGAACTGCTCCTCTGGCCTATCGTCCCACCAATACGAGGGTTCTGATGCAGATCCCGAGGGTGACCCCTCCGGGGAACGGACGTCTCGTGTCGGGTCCTCGTCCGAGTCGAACCCCCGGAACGTGCTGGCCGAAAGCGTGGGCGTGAAAAGCCAGTCGTCGAAAAAGTCTGCTGGCATAGGTCTATGTGGGAAGAGGGCATGAAACTCGTCTTTGAGCAGAGGTTCGTCCAAGGCGTAGCCCGGCACCCAGCTGTTCGCACTGGCCGGGGTGCCCTCCTTGGCGAGAAAGTATTCTACCCCCTCTTCCCCCCATCTGGAGTCCAAAATCTCCGTGACTTCGTTGATGCGCTCCTTCTGTGCCACTCCCGCGTGCCCTGTTCTGTCTCTGACCGGACTCGGCGCCGTTCCGGGTTCCTGGAACCTGTGCGGTGCCTTGTAGGGAGTGAGCACCGATCTGTGGAATACCGGATGCATTCTGGAACCCTCCGGAAGTGCCAGTCTGAAAGCTACCGGGTTGACCTGCTCTTCGACTTGGTAGGGCCCCAGTTGTTTATGCCCTAGTTTCTTCTTGGCCAACAACCTGGCCGGCACTGCGTGGGCTGCTAACCAGACCCAGTCTCCCACGTGGAGCTCTTCGCCAACCCTTCTGTGTTTGTCCGCTTGTACCTTGTATGCGTGCTTGGCCAGCTCCAGGTGGCGCATCAGCTGATCGTGGACTTCCTGCAGCTCCGACGCGAACGCATCTGCTGTCTGCGGCTCCCCCTCCCCCATCCTTTCCAGTCCCGGGAAGGTTCTGGGGTGCCTCCCGTTGTTGGCGAAGAACGGCGTGACCCCCGTGGACACGTGCTTCGTGTTGTTGTAGGCGAACTCGGCAAGCGGCAGGTAATCCACCCACGTCGCAGGCTGTTGATTTGCATAACATCTCAGGTACTGCTGCATGATGGCATTGACCCGTTCCGCTTGCCCGTTGGTCTGCGGGTGTCTCGCCGACGCCAGGTTGATCTTGACGTTCAGGAAGCCCATCAGCTTCTGCCAGAAATTCGAGATGAACTGCCGCCCCCGGTCGGACAGAATAGACTGTGGCAGACCGTGAACCTTGAACACGTGGTCTATGAACAGTTTGGCGGTTTGCTCCGCCGTGGCCACCTTAGCACACGGAATGAAATGTGCCATCTTGGAAAACAGGTCCACCACCACCAGCACTGCCGTCTTGCCCCTCGAGCTGGGCAGATCCGTGACAAAGTCCAGGGCCACCCTTTCCCAAGGTTCGACCGGAGTTTGCAGCGGTTCCAACAGTCCGGCCGGTGGTCTGTGCACTGGCTTGGCCCTCTGGCAGGTGTCACACCTCGCCACGTAGTCTGCGACCTCCCCTCTCATTCCAGGCCACCAGAAACCCCTGGCTACTAACTCCACCGTCTTCTCCTTGCCGAAGTGCCCGGCAGTGGGCACGTCGTGCAGCTGCTGCAGCACCTTGGCGCGAAGGTCGTCTCCCGGCACGTAGATGGCCCCTTTACGGATGAGCAAACCATCTCGTAGCTGGAAACCGTCGGCCGCTGCCTTGCCCCTTTGCACCTCTGCCATCTTTGCTTGCGCGAAGGAGTCATCCTGCAACGCTCGTCGCACCGCCTCCAGGTCCACGGTTGCCGCGGCGCACGCCCACACTGTTGGTGCGAAGATGTGCATGGCGGCTGCTGGCGTTGCGTCCTCCAGATACTGCGGCTTACGGGAGAGAGCGTCCGCCATGATGTTGGTGTCCCCCGGGACATACTCTATGCGGAAGTCAAAGTTCGCAAAGAACTCAGCCCAACGTATCTGCCTCTGGTTTAGGAACTGTGCCGTGCGCCAGTGCTCCAGATTCTTGTGGTCCGTGCAAACCTGCACCGTGTGCTTGGCGCCGATCAGGAAGTGCCTCCACGCTTTGAACGCTGCATGAATGGCCAGCAACTCCCTGTCCCAGATGGTGTAGTTCTGCTCGGACTTGCTGAGCTTCCTGGAGTAAAACGCTCCCGGTCGCCACACCCCCTGCGGGTCCTTTTGCAGCAGGACCGCCCCCACGGCTCTGTCCGAGGCGTCTGTCTCCACCCTCATCGGCCTGCTGGGGTTGACGTGAAGCAGCTGCTCTTCCGACGCGAAGAGACGCTTGAGTGCCTGAAAGGACTGCTCCGCCTGCTCTGTCCAAACGAACTTCTTTTTCTTGGAGCTAAGCGTGTCTGTGATGGCCGCTGTCTGCATAGCGAAGCCCTTGATAAACTTGCGATAGAAGTTCGCAAAGCCGACAAACCGTTGGACCTCCTTCCGGTTGCATGGACTCTTCCAATCCAATACCGCTCGAACCTTGGCGCTGTCCATGGCGAGCCCCTTGTCAGACAACTTGTAGCCCAGAAAATCCACCTCCGTCACGTCAAATTGGCACTTCTCCAGCTTGGCATAGAGCCTATGTTGCTTTAGCCTGCTCAGCACTTCCTTGACGTGTCCGTCATGCTCCTGCTGCGATTCCGAAAAGATCAGGATGTCATCTAAGAAACAGACGCACGTCTTGTAGAGAAGTCCCGCCAACACGTGATGCATGAAAGCTTGAAAAACGTGGGAGCCATTTTGCAATCCAAAAGGCATAACTCTATATTCGTAGGTACCCAGTGGCGTGAACATGGCCGTCTTCCACTCATCCCCCTCCCGCATGCGAATGAGGTTGTACGCCCCTCGCAGGTCTAACTTGGTGAACACTTTTCCCTTGCGTACCTTTGCGAGGAGGTCGTCGATTCGGGGCATGGGGAAGTCCGATGGCTTGGTCCCATTGTTTAAAATGCGATAGTCCACTACCAGTCTTTTTTGGGGCGTGTCTCGATTTTAACAAAGAATACAGGACTGCCCCCTGCTGCCTTGGACTCTCGGATGAAACCGCGCTCCAAATTATGATCTATGAACTCTTTGAGTTCCTGCAGTTCGTCCTCTGACATGGAATACAGTTTCCCTTTAGGCAGCGCCACCCCTGGCAGCAGGTCAATTTTGCAGTCATATGGTCTGTGAGGGGGTAGCCTGTCTGCCTCCTTCTCGCAGAAAACTTCAAAAAATTCTGCGTACTTGTGGGGAATCGCTTGCAGCGTGCCTAGCAGCAGCTGTGACTCCTCTTCCTCTCCTTCCTGCCGGGGCACGATGCAGTGTTCAGCACAAAAGGAAGAGCCGAAGATCAGCTGCCTCTGGTACCAAGCCAGCGTTGGGCTGTGCTTGTCCAGCCAACTCATTCCCAATACAATGGGCGTTTCCGATAGTTGAGTGACATTGAAGCTGATGATTTCTTTGTGATTCCCAAGTCGCATCGCCATCGGTGGCGTCTGCTTCACCACTTGCCCCCCTAGCAACTCCCTGCCATCCACCGTGACAACCTGCAGGGGCAGTGTGGCCGGCAGCAACTGTATAGCGTGCTTGTCGACAAAGTCCTGCCCTATAAAGTCCGCATTGCTGCCCGAGTCAACTGTGATTGGCACGTCCATGGTGATTCCATTGGGCAGCTGGAGAGATGCGGTGAGCCTCACTACTGGTTTGGGCGGGAGGGGGTTCACGGGCTGTAAAATCTCTGGGGACTGCGTCATTAACACGTCTGGCTGGGCCCCAGGGCCTCTTCCTCCAGCCAGACTGCGTCGTTTCCCTGCTGTGGTCCTCCTTGCTGCGTTGCTGCAGTCACCATTGCTGAGGCTGCAGTGAGCTTGTGGACCCTCTGGGGACACTCTTTCGCCATATGCCCTGGCTCCTCACAGACGTAACACTTCCTGTTCCCTCTAGGAGGCTTCGCTTTCACTGCTGCCGGTGCTAGGGCTCTGGTTGCTGACTGAGCCCTTGCACCTCCCACCTCCATAGGTTCCACTCCTCCTCCTGGCGGAGGCGTGGATTGCGCACGCGCTGCTTCTCTGGGAAGGAAGGAGGAGCCCCTGGCTGGTTCGCACCCTCCACGCCCTTCGTCCCTGCTCCACGGACGTTCTTCCAGCCGCACCCCCACTGCCAGTGCCCTCTGAACGACCTCCTGGGTGGTCCGGGGTCTCTCCCCCCTCGCGATCTCATCTTTAATCGAGCTGTGCAGCCCCTCCCAAAAGAGGTCTCTTACAGGGGCCGAATCTCTGTCCCATTCCAGGGCACTGACCAAAGCGAAAAAGCGGGCATGGTACTGCCTCACGCTGGCCCTCCCTTGCCTTAGTCCATGCACCTCCTTCCGGGCAAGATCCACGTCAATGCTTGATAAAAAACACCCATCCATCGCTTTAATAAAGGCATCCGCATTTTGGAGTGCCGGATCCTTATCTCTCCATAAATTGCGCAGCCATGCTTTAGCATCCCCATGCAAATGGGACATGATGAATCCCACTTTCTCTTGCTCATCTCTAAAGTCTTTATTCAGCAGTTGCAGTGCGCACAGTACGTCTGCTCTAAAGTTGGGATACTGTTGCAGGTTCCCATCGAAGTGAGAGACCAGACCGCCTGTTCGTCTCGCCAACCCAATTCCCTCCTGCTTGGGTGTCTGCTTTGTCAGCACGTCTAACCTGACCTGGAGATCCCTGCAGGCGGCAGCTGCCTCCTCCTCTCTCTTCCTGGATGCGAGAGCCTCGGCATTCAGTTGTGACACTGCTTTTCTGAGTTCCTCTATCTGCTGCTCAGCCGTCATGTCGTCTGCCGTTCGTGAGCTCGCTAGTAGGCACCTGCTTCTCTCCCCTCCTCGAGGCTGTAGATGCCCACAATTACGAGACGGAGCTTACTGTCAGAGCTGCTTGAAGATCCTAGCTCACAGAGGATCACGCTAGCCAGCGATCATTAAGTAAAAGTCTTTATTGAGTTACAGTTTCCATTCTCACGCTGCTGCGCGCAACTCTACGTCTAGTAGCTAGATCGGCGAAGCTCCGTCTGAGTCTCCGCCCCGTGTGCACCAACTTAGTATCCTAGCCCGGCTCCACCTTTTCCGCCTGACTGTCCTCCTCAGGGTCCCTCTACCCCCCGGGGTCTCTTCCTTCCGGGATTCTTCTGACGCTGACCCCCCGGACCCTCCTGTCTCCTTGCGCCGGGCTTTAGGACCTGGCTCCCTTTCCGGGCTGCTTACTGCGCCACCTTCCTCTGCATTTGAACTTGGCGCGCGCGCCCAACCTTCCACTTTCCGCTTAACCGTTTCTTCGCTCCCCGATGGAGGTGTGGCCACTCCTGACTCGTGCCCTCCCTCCTGTGGTGAGCTGCCAGCGCTTTCCCCCTGGCTCCTTTCCTCTTCCCTGCTCTCTGGCGGTGACGCTGGTCCCGATTTCCAACTGCTCTCCTCTGAGTCCCCTCTGGCTCTATCTTCCTGGGGTGCCCCCCTAGACTCCCCCCTTGCCCTGGCCACTGGTGCTCCTTTCTGTGAATCCTCTGATTCACTGGAAAGACTCGGAGATCTCGGGTCGTCGTCATCACTCATCTTTTCTTCTGCCTCCTCCCCTTCGCTCTCTGTTTCCTCCCTTGCCCTTGCCTCTGCTCCTAAACCCCTGACAGCATGCATATCTGATTTATGAAAAAGCTAAAATACACAAGGATTTTACCAAAAATCCTTATTTAAAGCCTGGGATAAATATAGAGACTTTCTAGAACAGAAGACACCATGGTGGATCTCACCAACTGAGGCATTAGCCATAAAGAGGAAAAATTCAAGTAGGAATTGGCCCACCTACCGAACATTACTTAAGGAGGAAGGAAACCAATTAAAATTAAAAACATTTGAAGAAGTAAGGGATCAAATGAGTGACTGGTTTCAATACAGTGGTACCTCTAGTTGCGAACTTAATTCGTTCTAGAGGTCCGTTCTTAACCTGAAACTGTTCTTAACTAGAGGTGCGCTTTTGCTAATGGGGCCTCTAGCTGCTACTGCGCCGCCAGCACACCATTTCCGTTCTCATCCTGGGGCAAAGTTCTCAACTCTACCAGATTAATGGCATTTGTAACCTGAAATATTTGTAACCTGGGGAGTTCATTCTAGAATTGGATAACTTCAAGAACTACTTGAAAAATATTGTAATGTAAGCGCAGTAGTTCCCTTTGAATGATTTCTGTAAATGATATAGAATCATAGAATCATAGAGTTGGAATAGACCACAAGGGCCATCGAGTCCAACCCCCTGCCAAGCAGGAAACACCATCAGAGCACTCCTGACATATGGTTGTCAAGCCTCTGCTTAAAGACCTTCAAAGAAGGAGACTCCACCACACTACTTGGCAGCAAATTCCACAGTCGAACAGCTCTTACTGTCAGGAAGTTCTTCCTAATGTTTAGGTGGAATCTTCTTTCTTGTAGTTTGGATCCATTGCTCCGTATCCGCTTCTCTGGAGCAGCAGAAAACAACCTTTCTCCCTCCTCTATATGACATCCTTTTATATATTTGAACATGGCTATCATATCACCCCTTAACCTCCTCTTCTCCAGGCTAAACATGCCCAGCTCCCTTAGCCGTTCCTCATAAGGCATCGTTTCCAGGCCTTTGACCATTTTGGTTGCCCTCCTCTGGACACGTTCCAGTTTGTCAGTGTCCTTCTTGAACTGTGGTGCCCAGAACTGGACACAGTACTCCAGGTGAGGTCTGACCAGAGCAGAATACAGTGGCACTATTACTTCCCTTGATCTAGATGCTCTACTCCTATTGATGCAGCCCAGAATTGCAATGGCTTTTTTAGCTGCCGCATCACACTGTTGGCTCATGTCAAGTTTGTGGTCAACCAAGACTCCTAGATCCTTTTCACATGTACTGCTCTCAAGCCAGGTGTCACCCATCTTGTATTTGTGCCTCACATTTTTTTTGCCCAAGTGCAATACTTTACATTTCTCACTGTTAAAGTTCATCTTATTTGTTTTGGCCCAGTTCTCTAATCTGTCAAGGTTGTTTTGAAGTGTGATCCTGTCCTCTGGGGTGTTAGCCACCCCTCCCAGTTTGGTGTCATCTGCAAATTTGATCAGGATGCCCTTGAGTCCATCATCCAAGTCGTTGATAAAGATGTTGAATAAGACCGGGCCCAAGACAGAACCCTGTGGCACCCTACTAGTCACTCTTCTCCAGGATGAAGAGGAACCATTGATGAGCACCCTTTGGGTTCGGTCAGTCAGCCAGTTACAAATCCACTGAGTGGTAGCATAGTCAAGTCCGCATTTTACCAGCTTCTTTACAAGAATATCATGGGGCACCTTGTCGAATGCCTTGCTGAAATCAAGGTAGGCTACATCCACTGCGTTCCCTTCATCTACCAGGCTTGTAATTCTGTCAAAAAACGAGATCAGGTTAGTCTGACATGACTTATTTTTCAGAAATCCATGCTGACTATTGGTGATCACAGCATTCCTTTCTAGGTGCTCCTTTATATATAAAGGAAAATGACATCAAAATAGAAAAGAGAATTTTTACAAATAATAATAACAAATTAAAGTAATATGTTTATTACAAAGCGAAACATGGAGAGAATGGGAGGTCTTATGTTTGGGTAGAAAACACATAGTTGAAATTAGATGTAATTTTATTTGTGAGCATAGATATCCTTATTGGACTGACTGAAATGAAGATAACTACGTGTTGTATATACATGAAAAATGATTAATAAAGCATTTTTTTAAATGAAACACACAGAAAAAACGAGATATACAGGTTAAATTGCCGTTTTGACACTTTGCGTTAAATAAGCTGGTTTTGGGTTGCAGTTTGGGCACTTGGTCTCTGAAAGGCTTGCCATCACTGACATATAGCAATAAAACTGCTAGAGGCCAGTATGGTTTCAAACATGTTGAGATTCTTGCATTGCAGGGGGTTGGACTAGATGATCCTCAGGGTCCCTTCCAAGTCCACAATGCAATCTTTAAAAAATATATATAATTTTTATTAATTTGTCATGAATATGGGCCACATTATTACAATGTAACATTATTACAATGGGGTCACGAAGAATCGGACACGACTAAACAATAACATTACAATGTCAAATCATACCAAATCATAATACAATTTATAAAGCCAATTATACATTCCAAATTAAACAAATTTAGTGGCTTCCTTTGTTCTGATCGTCTGGAAATAATTATTCCTAGGTCCTGCGCATAGTCTTATCTATAATCCAAATACAGCAATTCCAATCTTGATCCTGTCTTCTGTTTTTGCAGCCACTGGTATAATGACTTTCACTCATATTCAAAAAATCCATATCCATTAACTTGCAAGAGGGATTTAAAGTCTGTTGATTTAAAGCATGTTCTATGACATTCTCAATCCTGAAATCAGAAGTAGCATAAAATGTAACTTTCACATTTAAAGCTCATTTTCACTCTATTCTGTACTTCAGCACTTACGAGAAGCAAGTTCTTCTCAGATGGATTGGACTGACTTCTTCTTCTTTGGCGATCCCTCATAGCCGAGTAAGATTGTCTTCCAAAAACACGGATTTTAACAATGAGTCCTTAGGTGACTGTGGAGGCCAGTTAGGGACCCACACATCCTTCCGCAGTGGGGACATTGGTTTCCTGGTGGGAGTTGATCACAGTGAGGGTTTGCCAAGTGTGCCTTCCTCTTAGCATGTTTCTCCCTTGTGTCCTGAGTTCGAGTGTCAGCTACAATTCTACATTCTACATAATTGCACAGACTTTCTTCTAATAGTCTAATTCAATTGTAACAACAATTTTGATTTTATCTCCAACTTTTCCTCAGAAAAGTTATTTGCACAGCTCTTTTCATGGGTCTTTGAGAAATGCTATTTTATAACTGCTGCAAGTAAGACAGCGACAACAACGATTCACATATTTTTTATTGTTTTCCTTTCTTTTTTCCCTATAAGCAGATGAAGTCATCAGATATTGACCAGGAATTATTCACAGAAAGCTACTGCAAAGTGTGCAGCGCTCAGCTAATATCAGAATCGCAGCGTGTGGCTCATTACGAGGTAAGAAACATCTGGAGGGCTGCAATACCTCTGGGCTACAAAGAGGTCTGTAAGGGGTGCTCTCAAATATCTTTGATTTTCCACTGCTCAGTGCAAACTTTGTACAATTGCTGTTGTGAATAGGCATTCTCAATGGGCAGCAGGGTGAGAATCTTATTGTTGGATCCACAAAAAGAAAATAAGGAGAATGGGTAGGATCCAGAGTAAGGCTGTGCACACAGCATACATTTAAAGCACATGACTTCCACCAAAGAGTCTTGGGAACTGTAGCTTGTTAGGGGTGCTGGGAATTGTAGCTCTTTGAGGGGTAAATTATAGTTCCCAGGATTTTTGTGTGTGGGAAGCATTGTGCTCTAAATGTGTGATGTGTAAGCAGCCTCTGTAAATTGGTCTTAGGTCCCACCGAAATCAATGGGACAAATTATTCATCATGACCTAAGCCCCATTGTTTTCAATGGGAACTAAAGTCACCTAAATTTGGGTGCAGTTCTATGACCCTGGCTCCCAGGAACATGGGAAATCTCAGATACCCTGCTCTGTCATTAGAGATTATTTTATATCTGCTGTGTGTGAGGCTGCAACACCAGAGAATGAGATGCAATGGTGAATTCTAACCTCCTGGGCCAATTGGCATCTGAGCAGTGACAAGAGAGCCCAAAGGAGGTGTGTGCCCGTGGGGTGCCAGGGGAGGGGTGAGAAATGGCTGGGTGCCAAAGGATCCAAAGCCACCCCAGTCTCCTGGCACATCCTTATTCAGCAGGGAAAGTTGGATATTCCTCCTGATTTTCCCCCCAACCTCATTTCTATCCTGCTGGCATTTGGATGTGGATAGTTGAACTGCCTTCCTCCTCGCAGCCAATGCCCATTCATCTGAAAGTGAGCCCCATTAAGCTTAATAGAACTTAAATTGGGTAGCCTGGGATTGTGCTGCGAATTTGGCTCCATCCCTGTATATGCTGGATTGTACAGGGATGTATGTTTAGGGATGGTGAGCATTTAAAGCAATTGGAAAGTTTATTTGTTTGGAAAATCCCATTGCAAAATTTGGAGATGTATGAATTTTGAAGAATAGCTACATTTCATTTCATATTGTTTTGGAAAGTGAAGATTATGTAATTTTGCATTAAGATGTCAACTGAACTGAATATCTCATTCATCCTCAATGGTGTGTCAGATGTTTTCAGCTTTCTATTATAAATGTTAAAAATTCACAGGCTAAACATACATTCAGGGTTTTTGTGTGACTGTCTGCTAAAAGACATGTTAAAGGGTGTTATCAACTGGCTATAAAACATGTAGCAACACACCAGACTTCACTGTAATAATACAACTGAGAGCATGTCTGTCCTGATGATCAGCAGGTCATGGCTTGAGCGAGGGGTCCCTGCAAAGTGTGAGCAGTGGGTTTCTATATGTTTTGCTCCTCCTGTTTCCACAAACCTGTCCTGGTCTGCCTGGCAACTTCAGAACAATATGACCAAGAGAAAGTGTTTGGAAGGAGCCCTTAGAATGCTGTATTGATGGTGTCATGTGACCCAGAGGAGAGACTGGTCATTGATGAGTGACACTAATGGAAACAAAAGGGCGTTTGACTGTAGGGGTGACTAATTTGATTCAGTTTGCAATCAAAAGTGAACCGAATTCACACTTTCTGAAATAATGTGTAAACCAGAACAAAACCATCCTTTGAAATGTGCACTTCTATGAATTTCTCAATGCAATTATCCAACCAAGTAATGTGTGTAAAAATGCATATACTAGGGTAAACTGTGGATAAACACCTACATATTGGTGCAAATAGCAGCCAAAAATACATTATATTAGGGGGAAATAACTATGGGAAAAGGTGTGTTTTATGCAAAATTGTATTAAGAAATGGGTATATAAAATTGGATCCTGGTTGGGGAGGGGATATAAATAAATATTAACTATTAGGAGAATTTTGCGCCAAAACGCTGATCATTTTCAACTGACTTTAAAAATAAATCTCATGTGGAAATGCTGAGAACTGAAAACTGACAGAAACCAAAATTGACAGATTTGCCCATCTCTGGTTGATGGTTCTGGGCAGCTGGAATGCAAATCAGATCCACCTGTGGCAAAGTGGAATGGTGGTAAGCAGCAGCTTTTTATTGGGTTGGCAGAGAGGCAAGCTGGATGACAGCGGAGGAAGAAGCAGGATTGCTGTGGTTGTAGAACTCGCACCAGCTGCCTGAGTGCTGGCTTCTGCTCCCTGCAGTGCCTGCTCATGCTAATGTTGGGACACCAGCAGCTTGTGACAAAGCCAGCTTGCACCTCCTGTTTTCTCTACTCTGAATTGCCCACGAAGGGAAGGGGAAGGGTAAAATACAAATGGGCGGGGGGGGGGGGTAACTTTTGTAATCACAGCAGAGGCAACAGGGGTGTCTGGCCTTCCTTACTGCTAATCACCCAAACTGGTAAAACATAGGAATGCATGGGGAAAACTGACCTAACAGCTTGTCTTTGTCATAACTGATGCTAATTAATGTAAATTAATGCAACAACCAACAATGCAAAAACCAACAAACAGACAAAAAGGAGCGATTTCATTTTATAAAAATTTTATTGCAGGATATGCTGTTCTCTAACTCAGGGCTGGAATGAGACCTTTAGAGGCTCTAAAGCACTTAAAAGATTTTGGTGCCCCCATATATATCTAATTTTAAATAAGAAACCATAAAATAAAATTTTATTTTCCGAAATGAAACAAAACCTACAGTACAGTGAAAAAAATGTTTATTTTTGTATACTTCCCCTTCATTTATACTTGAAAAATTTCTGTACTTTTCTAATTTCAAAGTGTTTGATCTGATCCTCAAAATTAATCTTACGTAATGCATCTGGTTCTATACTTACCAGAGGTAAGGCATGCAGCCTGCCTTGTTGCACAGTTGTTCTGCTGGGATTTTTTATATCCTTCAGCTGAGAAAATGAATGCTCAGCTGAGCAATTTGTGACCATTAATGTTAAAAATCCAGCAGTGGAAAATTTCTGTGGTGCCCCCTTCCCTTAATGCCCTAAGCACCTGCTTATTTTGCTTTATGGTTCATCCAGCCCTGCTCTAACTGCTAAGGAAGTATCAAATTCTAAGAGCAACACCTGCTATTCCTGTTTTGGAAGACAGCTAAAGAGAGAGAGAAAGAAAGATACCCTCACCTCCCCACCTGAAACAGACCTGCATCATTGGGACAGTTTAGTGAAGAATCTCACAACCAGTTTTTCTGCTCAAATGCTCTCTGCTGCCAAATCATTGTAAAAAGCACTGATTTGTTTTCATTATCAAGAATAAGCCTAATGACTGCTACCATTTTTGCTGCTCTGCCTGAGCAATGTGGATTTTCTTGGGGGAGGTGTGTGGAAATGGGGGTGGGTTTTTCCTCCACTCAGTGGTGGAATCCACTCCTTATTCCTGCTGGCTCTGTTTTTCACCCACCCACCCTTTCTTTACGCAGATGATGCTAGAGAAACAGCAGAAAGAGTTATCCTGCATCTCAGGGATGCCAACTTGAAAATAGGGGGGGGCAGGTCACATGATACAGCACACACACACCATTGAAATGGCAATGCCCATCCACCTGGGGGGCAGCCCTCTCAAATATTTTATTGGGGGGTGAGGGTGATGCATCCTGATCTCAGTCTGGCATCTTGTGGATGAAGAAGTGGACACCCATCTGCTGCTAGCTTCTGATTCAGTTCCAGATCCATTTCATAGAATCATAGAGTTGGAAGGGACCACGAGGGTCATCAAGTCCAACCCCCTGCAATGCAGGAATTTTTAGAAAGCTAGCTCTTTTTAGAGCACACAACTCTGAGATTAAGCGTCTCATGTACCGCCAGCTGAGTTATCCCATCTCTTCACAGCTTGGGACCACAGTGCCTAATGGAAGACCTTCTCCTTCTCCCATAGATACCATGCTGTGTCTACGGATGTCCTCCTCCATGTGCATTTAGGGGGTGGCCTTTTCTGTGGTTTCCCCACAGCTACAGAAGCTTGCTTCTGAAGCACCAGTAGTGAGTGCAAAAGGGTTCTCTGTGCAAAACGGAGGTGGTGGATCCTCACCTGAAGAAATGAAAGCATCTGTTGCCAAGTTTACCAGGAGGGAGAATTTTGTTGGAAAGGCACTTTTGTTCCCACCAGGACTAAGAAATGGGCTGCAAATTACATAGAGATGTCATGACACTTTCCCCAGAAAGACAAAATACCAAAAGCAACCCCACCGCCCAAAACCCTGAATCTTGCAAATCGGCAATAACTCCGCATGGGTGAGCTTCCTGGTATCCTAGATGCACCTTGTCACTCTGAATGGCACCCTGAAGCCCTTCCTCCACCTGATTCATGGAAGGGTGTTCCCATGGCCTCTGGTGTGTAGGGGAGAAGGACGGTAGAAAAATGTCAGGCCAACCTTTGTCAAAAAATCAAAATACATGTGCGTTACTAATCTCCTTCCCAATATAGGCAGCTAATCTCACAGACTGCTTAACAGGTGGCTGTTGGAAATAACTGGCACATGTCAGGGAAGCATGGATGCCCAAGCAGAACATGTTTGAGAGTTAAAAGAACATTCTGCTTTCTCCAGTTACCAGCACCTCCTTCTGTAACAAATCCATCCACCTGGTCCCTCTTTCACCCCTTCCCACTCCAATTGGCAAGGACTGCCTTACTCTCTCTCTGACTTTGTCCTCCAGTGTTGAAAATTCAAATGTACTGATTTTTTAAAAAATGACCTATAAAGTCATTTCTCATATGAAGTGAGGAATAAGTGGCACTCTTACAGTATCAAAAGGAGCTGCACACTTACAGTATTCAAAAAATGGAGCTGTTGGCAATGAGGTTCATCCCCCCCCCCACATTTCTCTATCTGCACTGGTAAAGCTTTGAAATGTGCTTTCATTATTGCCAATGAAATTGCTCTCTGAGAACCTTTTCTCTTCCTCCTCAAGCCATTTCTCAGGAGCATGTTGTGTCTGTGGGGAATGTTCAGGGAGGCAAGAGAGGATATATTGTTTAATGATATTCTTCCTAACTTGCGTTAGCAAGTTCTCTATCTTAGCAGTTTCAACATTCCCCTTTAAACACACAGCAGTTTGTTTGTTCCGGACTCGTTTGAGCCTCTCTATATAAGTTTCCTGGTAAGATCCCTTCTTGTCCCTCATAAAAAGAATATACACAACAAAGTTATTAAAGTCAATATTGTTAAATAGTGGGTAGACATAGCAGACGATGCAGTGATTTCTCCAAAGCAGCTCTTTATTTGTAAGCTGGAACAGAACTGAACAGCAAACAGCAAACAGCTCAGCCGGCCTGCTTTTATAGGCAGCCGTCTGTCACCATTGTAGCAACAACAACCCAGGGTTTCCCGCCTAAAGTAACTGACGTGTACCTGAGTGAAAACTATATACACGATACTCCTGGTGGCCAGGGTGAGAACTTCAATACTTAACAAATATAAAAGTAGTTTACTGGCAATCATTCAGTTCACAGTTAGATCCCTGAAGGCAGACTTAGGTTACAAAACTATATACGCATGTAGAACTATCCCATAAGGGAGTTAGTTCCAAGTCAGCAGTCACCTCTGCTAACACATGGAAAAGCAAAATGGAGAAGAAGAGAGTAAAAGAAGGACGTGTGCTCCTTCTTGCCCAGATTAGGCCACACCCACATCTAGTCACGTGCAGAGAGAGTTCGGTCCCAGCTCAGAAGTAAACAGGAAGTTTTCTCCTGGCTCGTACAAAGCATCCCCTAGCATGTCCATTCTAGGAATGTTGTACTTGACTGCTATGTGTTTCACATTCCACAGTGTCTTGAACAATGACATGCCTAGCAATATAGGCAAGTTAGAAACCATGGTTGTGAGCTTTTGGGATGGACCTGTCCATCTTAGTGTGCATTTGTGGGGCATTATTTGCCAGAAGGGTGTTTTCTGCTCCACCTTGCATTTGTCACACAAATCTATTTGTCGCAAGCTCTTTTCTGCCCCCAAATGTCTGGCTTGGCCTTCTGTCAGAACAAATGTACGAACTGATGAGAGTCCTTTTCATGCATTTAAAAATATATATCAGGGCTTAAATTTGGAAGAGGCAGCATAATCCCCCCCCCAGGTCATAAAGCATGGCAGTTGCTCCCACAGGAGGCAGGGATGGCCACCGCCTTGAATGACTTTAAAAGAGGATTGGACAAATTCTTGGAGGAGGAGCGGGTTTGGTCAGATGGCTTGGTTAGTGGCAGCAATGCCTCTGAATCCGAGTTGCTGGAAACCACAAGAGGGGAGAGGGCTCTTGTGCTTGAATCCTGCTTGCGGCAATCCTACAGGCATCCGGTTGACCACTGGGAGAGCAGGATGCTGGACTAGCTGGGCCATTGGCCAGATCCAGTAGGCTCTTCCTTATGTTCCCAATGCTCACTGGGCATGAGGACTCCATCCCTGCAGAAAAGTCTGTACTCATGTGTGGCTGAACATGCTTACAAACCTCTTCACAATAACGCACAGAGTCATGAGAAGGCTTGTAAGAGTGTCTAGCCAAATACACTGACAAACCTGCTTCAGATGAGCAGTGCACCAGGAATTTCTCCCATGTAGACTTCATTGAAACAATGCTGCCAGCCATTTCTAGGGGGCTTGCACCAGGAGACTGCTTGGTGGATTGTGCCCCATGGGTCAGATCTATCTGTCTCCCTCTCTGACGGTCTGATTGGTGCCTAGAGACTGCCATCTAGGGCAACTGCCTACATTGCCTTTTAGTAGGGCCAGAATGGATTCTGGTCATAATTTGTCAACAATCCTGCAGATATTATACTCATATTTATTTTCCAAAGGCAAATGCAATGAGGAGCTGACAAAAGAATCAGAATGTTTCCTGCAAATCTTTGCTTCTGACCTGACATGCAACAACACACTGCCCTTGTGGGACATCTCTTTGTGACAGCCGTCCTCCTCCTCCTTCTCCTGCTTGTCTCTGGGAATAATGACAATTGGATTTCATCTCTCATTCACATGAAAAGCTGTAGGAAATATCTCTAACCTAGAAGGCTTTAAAGAAAGGATGAGGTTGCCTGGGGATTTGGAATGACATGTGCTTGGTACGTAGGCAGGAACATTTATTTATTTCATAGAATCCTAGAGTTGGAATAGACCACAAGGGCCATCGAGTCCAACCCCCTGCCAAGCAGGAAACACCATCAGAGCACTCCTGACATATGATTGTCAAGCCTCTTCTTAAAGACCTCCAAAGAAGGAGACTCCACCACACTCCTTGGCAGCAAATTCTACTGTCGAACAGCTCTTACACCTTATTTAAGCATTTATATTCCACTTTCCCTCCAAGGAGGGTACACACGATTCTTTCCTTCTCCATTTTATCCACAACAACACTGTGAGGGAAGATAGGCTGAGAGGCAGTGACTGGCCCCAAATCTCCCTAGGGCTGAATGGAGATTTGAATCAGATCACCCAGGCCCCGATCCTGCACTCAAAACACTGTTTCACACTGGCTCAACATAGGAAGCTTATGCTGAGTCAGACCAGTGGTCTATTGCTCAGTATTGAATCATAGATTCATAGAGCTGGAAGAGACCACAAGGGCCATGGAGTCCAACCCCCTGCCAAGCAGGAAACACCATCAGAGCACTCCTGACATATGGTTGTCAAGCCTCTGCTTAAAGACCTCCAAAGTAGGAGACTCCACCACACTCCTTGGCAGCAAATTCCACTGTCGAACAGCTCTTACTGTCAGGAACGTCTTCCTAATGTTTAGGTGGAATCTTCTTTCTTGTAGATTGGATCCATTGCTCCATGTCCGCTTCTCTGGAGCAGCAGAAAACAACCTTTCTCCCTCCTCTATGTGACATCCTTTTATATATTTGAACATGGCTATCATATCACCCCTTAACCGCCTCTTCTCCAGGCTAAACATGCCCAGCTCCCTTAGCCGTTCCTCATAAGGCATCGTTTCCAGGCCTTTGACCATTTTGGTTGCCCTCCTCTGGACACGTTCCAGTTTGTCAGTGTCCTTCTTGAACTGTGGTGCCCAGAACTGGACACAGTACTCCAGGTGAGGTCTGACCAGAGCAGAATACAGTGGCACTATTATTTCCCTTGATCTAGATGCTCTACTCCTATTGATGCAGCCCAGAATTGCATTGGCTTTTTTAGCTGCCGCGTCACACTGTTTGCTCATGTCAAGTTTGTGGTCAACCAAGACTCCTAGATCCTTTTCACATGTACTGCTCTCAAGCCAGGTGTCACCCATCTTGTATTTGTGCCTCTCATTTTTTTTGCCCAAGTGCAATACTTTACATTTCTCCCTGTTAAAGTTCATCTTGTTTGTTTTGGCCCAGTTCTCTAATCTGTCAAGGTTGTTTTGAAGTGTGATCCTGTCCTCTGGGGTGTTAGCCACCCCTCCCAGTTTGGTGTCATCTGCAAATTTGATCAGGATGCCCTTGAGTCCATCATCCAAGTCGTTGATAAAGATGTTGAATAAGACCGGGCCTTTGGGTTCGGTCAGTCAGCCAGTTACAAATCCACTGAGTGGTAGCATAGTCAAGACCGCAATTTACCAGCTTCTTTACAAGAATATCATGGGGCACCTTGTCAAATGCCTTGCTGAAATCAAGGTAGGCTACATCCACTGTGTTCCCTTCATCTACGAGGCTTGTAATTCTGTCAAAAAACGAGATCAGGTTAGTCTGACATGACTTATTTTTCAGAAATCCATGCTGACTATTGGTGATCACAGCATTCCTTTCTAGGTGCTCACAGACTGTTTGCTTAATGATCTGCTTCAGAATCTTCCCTGGTATTGATGTCAGACTGACTGGGCGGTAATCATTTGGGTCCTCTCTTTGCCCCTTTTTGAAAATAGGGACAACATTTGCCCTCCTCCAGTCTGCCAGGACTTCGCATGTTCTCCAGGAATTCTCAAAGATGACTGCCAGTGGTTCTGAGATCACATCGGCCAGTTCTTTTAATGCTCTTGGATGCAGTTCATCTGGCCCTGGAGACTTGAATACATCTAAATTAGCCAAGTATTTTTGTACTATCTCCTTAGTTATTCTGGGCTGTGTTTCCTTTGCTGAATCATTTGCTTCAAATTCTTCAGGTCGGGCACTGTTTTCTTTATCGGAGAAGACTGAGGCAAAGAAGGCATTGAGGAGTTCAGCCCTTTCTGTGTCCCCCGTTTGCATTTCACCATCTTCTCCTCTGAGTGACCCCACTGTTTCTTTGTTCTTCCTTTTGCTACGAACATACCCATAAAAGCCTTTTTTGTTGCTTTTAACCTCTCTAGCAAGCCTGAGTTCATTCTGTGCTTTAGCTTTTCTGACTTTGTGTCTACACGTGCTGGCTATTTGTTTGAATTCCTCTTTGGTGGTTTCCCCCCTTTTCCATTTTTTGTACACATCCTTTTTAAATCTTAACTCAGTTAAAAGTTCTTTAGATAGCCACCCTGGCTTCTTTAGGCACCTTCCATGTTTCCGTCTCATTGGTATTGCCTGATGTTGTGCTTTTACTATCTCCCTCTTAACAAACTCCCAGCCATCATGAACTCCCTTTCCTTTTAGTATTACTGTCCATGGGATCTCACCCAGCACTTCCCTAAGTTTTATGAAGTCGGCTTTCTTAAAGTCAAGAAATTGAGTCCTAGTATGCTTGGCTGTATAGTAAACTTCAGAAGAGCATGATCACTCGTGCCTAATGATCCTTCCACTTTTACCCCACTAACCAGGTCATCAACATTGGTTAGGACCAGATCTAAAATGGCTGTTCGTCTTGTTGCTTCTCCCACTTTCTGGACAATGAAGTTGTCTGCAAGGCCAGTGAGGAATCTGTTTGACCTTATGTCCTCCGTTTGGCTTGGGGATCTATAGTAAACTCCCACAATGAGGTCTCTGTTATACTTCTCTCCCTTAATTTTGACCCAAATGCTCTCACTTTGGCTTTGAGGTTCTAAATCTTGGATCTCTTCACAGGTATATACATCCCTGACATATAACGCCACTCCTCCTCCTTTCTTGTCTGGTCTGTTTCTCTGAAATAGATTGTATCCCCCCATTATTACATTCCAATCATGGGACTTATCCCACCAGGTTTCAGTGATGCCTATTATGTCATATTTAGTTTGCTGTACCAAGAGCTCAAGCTCATCTTGTTTATTTCCCATGCTTTGCGCATTAGTATACAAACATTGAAGTCCGTTAATCATTCCCCTGTGTCTCTTATTTAAGGATTAAATTCACTGTTCACTTCCACTATTTTTCCCTCTCTCCCAGGGCCACGTCGTTCAACTGGGAGGACAGATGAGATGGCAATTTGTGCATTTAATTGCTTCAATTTCCTGCCCAGAGCCTCGTAGTCTCTTTTGATCTTCTGGAGGCTATTGCTTGCAGTGTCATTGGTTCCCACATGAACCAAGAGGAAGGGGTATTTGTCAGTGGGTTTTATGATTCCTTGCAGTCGTTCAGTTACATCTTGGATCTTAGCCCCGGGGAGACAGCACACCTCCCGAGACATCTTGTCAGGCCCACAGATCACTGCTTCTGTTCCCCTCAGTAGGGAATCCCCTATCACCACTACATGCCTCCTCTTAGGTTTGGTCGGGGTTCTTCCCTGAGCTGTCCATTCCAAGGTCGCCTGCACATTCCCTGAGGACTGACTTTGCCGCTCGTCTTCATATACCTGATCGACTGTAATGAGGGAGAGATCCTCAAATGGAGTCTGTTCATCATCTTCCATGCTAGGGGAGAGGACTTCAAAGCGATTGTGTATTTCTAAACAATCAGAGCGAACCCTGGGCCTCCTACTTCTTTGAGTCATGTTTCTCCATATATCTGGCTCCTGTGTTGGTGAACTAGCCTCCTTCTCAGGGGTGTCCCCTGTCTCCTCCTTGCTGGAGACGGTGTTCTCTGTTGCTTCCAGGAAGAGCTCCAGCTCTCTAATTCTTTGGAGCGTAGCTACACGTTCCTCCAGTTGCTGGACTTTGTCTTCTAAGAGGGCAATCAACATACAATTGAATTGAATTGAATTGAATTGATATTTATTACGGCCATTGGCCCGTCACACGACAGTTTCCCATACCAACATAATGTACTTAAACCTCCAAATTTAAAACCGCCAAAACTTGCAAAAACAGACAAGAACCAAAGCAAAACAAAAACAAAAGACCACATCATACATTACAATAAATTTGCAACCTAAACATCGCCCTCTGCTCATAAATTAATAAAAGACATCAATGGTGATATCACCTAATTACATCCTAAAACATGGTTTAAAAGGGTTATCCGAGCCGCACAGGAGTCCGTTTTTCTTCTTTAGGGATAGGACGCTGATCAAGAATCTGGCAACCGTGAGTGATCTTAGGGGGTCTTCATCATTTAATAGATATCTCAGTTTGGCTTCATTCATATCATCGGTGATTCCCTTTAGATATTGAGCAAGAAACTTTCTCCTGGCTGATGAGTGAAAAGCACAATCAAGAATTATGTGATGCAATGATTCCGGTGCCCCACAATTACAATCACATAAGAGCGATATCTGTCCATTGGAAAATCTATTTCTCAGCACGTTCGATGGGAAGGTGTTGAATCTTGCCTTTATAAAGGCATATCTATGAGCCGAAGAAGTTAAGGAATTCAAATAATTTGGGAGCCTTAAGAGGGGTAATAAACCAAGGTTTAGAGGAGAGCCGGTACCATTGCCCAAGACCATTTTCTGCTGCAAGTCCATCTCCTCTAGTTTACAGGTTACTGTTCTTTTAGCTGGAACTATGTCCTGCTCTAGTAATTTGGATGGGGAGATTCCCATTGCCGTAATTTTCAGCTGTAAATTTTTTACCCATGGGCTCTGGAAATCATCTCTCCACATACATTGTATCAAGTACAAGTTTGGGAGATTGTGCCATAGAGATAACCAGTGACAAAGTATATGCTTCCACAGGGCGTTTTCCAGGGATACAGTATTTAGTTCCATGCGTAACGCTGTATTACTTACACAGTTGGACAGTTTCAATATTTCTCTTAAAAACTGATTTTGAATAACCTCTAGGTGAGATAGGTTGACAAAAGTCCCCCAAGTTGAGATGGCATAAGCAATTGTCGGGATCACCTTGGCCTTGAAGACTTTCAACGCCGATGGGATGTGAAGGGCCCCATCGGTGAAGAAGAATCGCAAGATCGCCAAGGAGATAGCTTTGGCTCTATTTGTAACATAAGCTACATGGGCCTTCCATCTAAGGTTATGTTGTAACCAAACTCCCAAGTATTGGAATCTATAGACTTGTTTGATGACTCTCCCATCAATTCTCCAATTATGGAGTTTCCGGCTCTTTGAGAAAATTAGGATCTTAGATTTTCCATACACTCCTTCTATCTGGGATGGTCATCCTCTTCCACCGAGCGCGCAGCTTCGGGAGGGACGCACATGGAGCGGTGAGGGAGGAAGGGGACACCCGCCTAGCCAGCCAGATCAGCCGAATCAACCCTGGCGATCAATGGGGTGACAGATGTCGCAGCCAGATCGCCCTCACATCCATCAACATCTTTGGAGCGTAGCTACACGTTCCTCCAGTTGCTGGACTTTGTCTTTTAAGAGGGCAATCAACATACAATTGCTGCAGATAAAGCTGCCTGCAACCTTTGTCAAGATGGCAAACATTGCACAGGAACCGTGGGCGACTGCAGCTGTTCCCTCATCTTGAAAACGTGTCATTGGGGGTGGCTATACTGGTCCTCCATCTTAAAAAGCGCGAAGACAGGACAAATAACCCCCCCAAAAAAGCTTGGTCTCCCCCAACAAACATTTGAGACTAGCTCCCCTAAATTTAAAAGATGGATCAAACTGCGCACACTAGCAGGCGCGCGCCGCTGCCCTGCAAGCTCCAATAAGCTCCTCCCACAGCTAATCACCTGACTCAGCAGAAACCCTGCCCCCTCTGACCTTTGCACAGGGAGAGCAGCTAATCAGCCACAAAGAAACACACACACAAGAAAACCCTTTTGCTCCTCCTTCAGCTGCTGCCCTGCACGCTCTCAATACAGTGTAGTATTGGCTACACTGGGAAAATCCTGGTGCCAGTACTAATGGCAGCTGCCATATCTTTGCCTGGATTGGCTCTTGGGGATTATGTGACATTCCCTCCAACATTTCTCCAATGAAAATAGGGACATCCTAAGGAAAACTGGGACATTCCAGAAACCAGGAGAAGCTTCTCTAAATTAGGGACATCCCTGGAAAATAGGGACACTTCGAGGGTTTGATGTGGCACTTCCACCAGGAGGATTTGGGGCTAGGGTGCAAATGTCCTTTATCTGGGAACTTTGGCACAGCAGGGACATCTCTTGAGCACCCCCAAGTACCCATTTTTTTTAAAAAAATTGAAGGCACCATGGGCTGAGAACTTTGTGCCACCCCAAGCCCACTAGTATCTCGTATCAACCATTCTCTCCTTTATTTGGGATGTTGTCTCTTCAAGTATGTCTGAAAGCTACTGTTGTAACCGAAGAACCAAAAATAAAGAAGATTTCAGGAGGGAGGAAGACAGGCAAAAGCATTATCTTCCAAACAAGGACAGGGCCTAAGAGAATTTGAAATTCACTGCCATTATGTAAAAAAATGCCTGAGAGCAGAAGCATTGAATAACAGGTAGGTAAGCTGTGGACGCGGGTGGCGCTGTGGGTAAAAGCCTCAGCGCCTAGGGCTTGCCGATCGAAAGGTCGGCAGTTCGAATCCCCGCGGCGGGGTGCGCTCCCGCTGCTCGGTCCCAGCGCCTGCCAACCTAGCAGTTCGAAAGCACATCAAAGGGCAAGTAGATAAATAGGTAACGCTTACCAGCGGGAAGGTAAACGGCGTTCCGTGTGCTGCGCTGGCTCGCCAGATGCAGCTTTGTCACGCTGGCCACGTGACCCGGAAGTGTCTTCGGACAGCGCTGGCCCCCGGCCTATAGATGTGAGATGGGCGCACAAACCCCAGAGTCTGTCAAGACTGGCCCGTTCGGGCAGGGGTACCTTTACCTTTACCTTTTAAGCTGTGGACATCAAGCTCCATGTGGCCCTTTGTCTATTATTATTATTATTATTATTATTATTATTATTATGTTTCATTTCCATACTGTTTTATATTTGTAAGAAAAAATAAAAAGTGGTTTAACAGCACACTAAAACATTGAATAAAACAATCCAGAGTAGAAGATTGTTGAAGAATGTCAAATATAAAGTATACATTCAAAACAATATGGCTAACAGGAAACTAAAACATTATCTTAAAGATTTCAAGATACAGTATTACGAAGGAGGTCAGCTACAGAATGCACATTTAGCATAGTGAATTTAACCAAATAAATCTCCTGAATGTTTCAAAAGACAACATTACTAAATGAAGTCAGATATAAAATGCACATTTAAAACAGCATAATTAACATGAGAATAAAATATTATCATAAGAAGAGAACGTCTCTGCCGCTGCTGCTGCCAGTCCTGACCAGGGTAGTTCATGGTGGTGGGTGGAAGCTGAGGGTTGCTCCACACTTAGCTTTTGCCCTCCTTTTTCCAGGCAGAGGTCTGCCCTTGAATGCACCATGTCTGAGCATTTAGTTATTTATTTGTTTTGCCCCAAACTTTCTCTGCAAGAACCCACTCTTTAAAGCTGAATCGGAGCGAACATCAATTCAGGTCTCCATGGATTTACATTTACTACAATTGAGCTTTAAAGAGCATATTTTCATGGGGAAATTGCAGGCTGTGCCTGGAAAGAGCAGAGCAAAGGTAAGTGCAGATAAGCCCTCAGGTTCCATGACCTGGGTCTGCAATAAGAGGCAGCCAAGATGGTCTCAAAGTCATATGGGTGGCCTGGTATGGGGGAGGACG
The DNA here is from genome assembly GCF_965112155.1 of Podarcis liolepis. Taxonomy (NCBI): domain Eukaryota; kingdom Metazoa; phylum Chordata; class Lepidosauria; order Squamata; family Lacertidae; genus Podarcis; species Podarcis liolepis. The sequence goes on along the minus strand of NC_139561.1, from coordinate 674,567 downwards.
TGGCAGAAAGAGGAAAAGGGGGTGGAAGAAAGTGAGAGAGCGCCTGTCAGAGAGAAAGAAGCAGATAGCAGAGGAGGGCCAGAAAGCGTGAGGAAGAAAATGTTCCTGGGGGGGGGGGAGAGAGGCAGGTAGAAATGGGAGCATCCCGACTACTTTTGACCTTGGCTCCACTTGCCTCCAGTGGGTTACTCCAGAGTGGGAGGAGAATTTCAGGATGGTGCATTTTAGGATGGTGTACAAAGCCAAATGGGCCCCATGGGTTGCTCTGAAGCTGCACACCTCCTTCTTGGAGGGAAGTGGAAAACCATCCGGAACAGCTTCCATGACTCAGGAACCCTAAGTCCACAGCACTCACATGGCATTTATTCTGCTTGTGACAGGGTCCAGGGAGCAGTTTACCTCTTGGCTCCGAGAACACCACCAAAGAGGAATTCAAACAAATAGCCAGCACGTGTAGACACAAAGTCAGAAAAGCTAAAGCACAGAATGAACTCAGGCTTGCTAGAGAGGTTAAAAGCAACAAAAAAGGCTTTTATGGGTATGTTCGTAGCAAAAGGAAGAACAAAGAAACAGTGGGGTCACTCAGAGGAGAAGATGGTGAAATGCAAACAGGGGACACAGAAAGGGCTGAACTCCTCAATGCCTTCTTTGCCTCAGTCTTCTCCGATAAAGAAAACAATGCCCGACCTGCAGAATTTGCAGCAAATGATTCAGCAAAGGAAACACAGCCCATAATAACTAAGGAGATAGTACAAGAATATTTGGCTAGTTTAGATGTATTCAAGTCTCCAGGGCCAGATGAACTGCATCCAAGAGTATTAAAAGAACTGGCAGATGTGATCTCAGAACCACTGGCAGTCATCTTTGAGAATTCCTGGAGAACAGGCGAAGTCCCGGCAGACTGGAGGAGGGCAAATGTTGTCCCTATTTTCAAAAAGGGGCAAAGAGAGGACCCAAATGATTACCGCCCAGTCAGTCTGACATCAATACCAGGGAAGATTCTGAAGCAGATCATTAAGCAAACAGTCTGTGAGCACCTAGAAAGGAATGCTGTGATCACCAATAGTCCGCATGGATTTCTGAAAAATAAGTCATGTCAGACTAACCTGATCTCATTTTTTGACAGAATTACAAGCCTGGTAGATGAAGGGAACTCAGTGGATATAGCCTACCTTGATTTCAGTAAGGCATTTGACAAGGTGCCCCATGATATTCTTGTAAAGGAGCTGGTAAAATGCGGTCTTGACTATGCTACCACTCAGTGGATTTGTAACTGGCTGACTGACCGAACCCAAAGGGTGCTCATCAATGGTTCCTCTTCATCCTGGAGAAGAGTGACTAGTGGGGTGCCACAGGGTTCTGTCTTGGGCCCGGTCTTATTCAATATCTTTATCAACGACTTGGATGATGGACTCAAGGGCATCCTGATCAAATTTGCAGATGACACCAAACTGGGAGGGGTGGCTAACACCCCAGAGGACAGGATCACACTTCAAAACGACCTTGACAGATTAGAGAACTGGGCAAAAACAAACAAGATGAATTTTAACAGGGAGAAATGTAAAGTATTGCACTTGGGCAAAAAAAATGAGAGGCACAAATACAAGATGGGGGACACCTGGCTTGAGAGCAGTACATGTGAAAAGGATCTAGGAGTCTTGGTTGACCACAAACTTGACATGAGCCAACAGTGTGACGCGGCAGCTAAAAAAGCCAATGCAATTCTGGGCTGCATCAATAGGAGTATAGCATCTAGATCAAGGGAAGTAATAGTGCCACTGTATTCTGCTCTGGTCAGACCACACCTGGAGTACTGTGTCCAGTTCTGGGCACCACAGTTCAAGAAGGACACTGACAAACTGGAACGTGTCCAGAGGAGGGCAACCAAAATGGTCAAAGGCCTGGAAACGATGCCTTATGAGGAACGGCTAAGGGAGCTGGGCATGTTTAGCCTGGAGAAGAGGAGGTTAAGGGGTGATATGATAGCCATGTTCAAATATATAAAAGGATGTCACATAGAGGAGGGAGAAAGGTTGTTTTCTGCTGCTCCAGACAAGCGTACACGGAGCAATGGATCCAAACTACAAGAAAGAAGATTCCACCTAAACATTAGGAAGAACTTCCTGACAGTAAGAGCTGTTTGACAGTGGAATTTGCTGCCAAGGAGTGTGGTGGAGTCTCCTACTTTGGAGGTCTTTAAGCAGAGGCTTGACAACCATATGTCAGGAGTGCTCTGATGGTGTTTCCTGCTTGGCAGGGGGTTGGACTCGATGGCCCTTGTGGTCTCTTCCAACTCTATGATTCTATGATTCTATGAACACTTCTGAGCTAGATGAACCAATGGTCTGATTCAACAGAAGGCCTGCCTGCCTTGAGTCTTTCCTTGCAAAAATACTACAGGCAAATTACTCAGGCAAATTCAGATTCAGCCCTGAGCCAAATTATTCAAGCACACATGTGTTCTTTAAACTGCTCTTCTAACATTTTCCTCTCGTGCCATTTAAAACAACAACACCATGTCTAAAAATTGCTACTATTTTATTTTGCTATGGTTTAAACACACACACACAGACACAGACACAGACACACACACACACACACACACACACAGAGAGAGAGAGAGAGAGAGAGAGAGAGAGAGAGAGAAGGTGTACTTTGAAAGGTATGTTATTTTGGGATCGCCTGGCTCATGCTATCCAGCTGTCAGTTGGCTGACCAAAATTCTGGGGACTGTGAATGGGAAGTCAATTAAAATGTGAACGCTGCTTCCCTGCATAGACACAAGCAAGGCCTCCTGTACTTTTCTTGCTGGTGCCTGAGTTTGTGCTGCCTCTGGGAGCCCTCGTCTTGTCATATATGAGCACTTTGGGCAATCAGTTTTGGCAGCATGATCAATGTCTGAATAGCTTTGATGAGCCTTGAGTTAATCTCCTGGCACTTGGCTTGTCCATTTGTAGACAGAATGGCGTGCAAAACCTCTCCTGCCTAAATGAATGAGTTGTACCATTTTCTGTTGATGCAATAATGTGTTAAGGATCAAGAAGCAGGAATCACATTCCTGAAACTGAAAGATTGATGCCAGAGGAAGAGTCTATAGCTGGATAACTTTGAAACAGCAGAAGAAATGTTCAAAACTGAAGGGTAGCTCTTGTCAGTGTGAGATAGAGATGTTGAAATCCTTGGTTACTAGCACTAAGGGTGCCTCTCCAGACTGGTGGAGGTTTTTTTTAATGATGCAATTGATGCAAAAATAGTGTGTTAGTGGTGGATTTTTACTGGACTGTCCACACATCATTTTGTTTCATTAGTTGTTCTGCAACTCTTCCTCAATGTTACATTATTGCCACCTTAGGGAGCACTTTTTTGTGCACCAAGAAACCCCTCTCAGAATATTGGAGGCATTAAAAAAATTACAGAATTTCAACAGGAAACTATGGGATGTGCACTGATTGGAAAAGGAAGCCACAGGTCCACCTTAAAGCCTTTGAAGCATAAACATGAGAACAGGATCATGTATAATTGCACCAATACCACGATGAGCACAATTCATCATGAATGCATAATAAAAAGGTCAGGTTCATGTGCTATTCCATACAGCATTCAGAAAAAGTTGCACAGGCAGTAGAATTCATCTTAGTTACAAAGTGGTAAAGGTTCCTAGATTATTGGCATAGGAACTCAAGAGCCACGTGGTTCACCTAGAACAACAGCTCAAACCTCTTCACCCACTGAGTTTCTCAGCTAGACTGGGGGAGGGACAATAGGATTGATGGCCTCTTTTCTCCCAAGGGAAGTGACTGAACAGCATCATCTATACATCATGTGTACCTATACATCATGTATTCATTAAACTTAAGTATGTTGGTTATATGAGGCTGGTTCCACAAAAAGTTCCCCAAAGAGAATATTCCCTCCCCACAAAAAACAGCTAGGTGTTTCTGGCAGGAGGGTGAAATTCACAAACTATTTGCAGTTGAGAGGAGTTTACCTTTACTTGTGGTATGGGTTAGTGTCTCTTTGCATTTTTTATTATTATTATTATTATTATTATTATTATTATTATTATTATTATTATTATTATTTGCCTCCACCTTAGGCAGTGGAGGCCCTCATGGCAAACTTTCTCTTCATCAGGCCAGTCTCCATTTTCATCTCCTCACAATTCAAGAGGTGCAGTGTTGTTCCAGGGCAGGAGTGGGGCACCTTTGGCCCTCCAGATATTGTTGAACTCCAACGCCCATCAGCCCAAGCAAGCATAACCAATGGCCAGGGATTATGACAGTTGTAGTTCAGCAACATCTCGAGAGGCAAAGGTTCCCTACACCTGTTCCAGGGCCCTCTAGGGAGAAATGACAGCCAGGTGGGGGGCTGCCATTTTTACACAGTATGACACGACATCTGAGGCATTATGGGGTGAGCAAAATGGCGGGCAGGCTACTTTAGAGTAGCTTTGCCTTTTGTGCTGCTGCTGAGAAACATGGAGGATATGAAATCATCATCCTCATCAGTGGCGTAGCGTGGGGGTGCAGGGGGGGCGGCTGCACTGGGCGCAACATCTTGGGGGGGCGTGCGCTCGCACTAACTAATCTAGTGGAAGAGACTCGAGTGCTAAAATCCACGGGTTAGGGGGCGGAAATTACTTGCCTTGCCCCGGGTGCTGACAACCCACGCTATGCCACTGATCTTCCTCCTCCTCCTCGCATCCATGGCTGGTAATGGTGAGCTCCCCTGCTCAATGATGGTAGTGCTGGAGTGGGGAAAGAAGCAGAGCTCAATCTCATTTATTTCCTTACCAAGACTGGGTTTGCCCTATGCTGGAGCAGGAGGAAGAAAACAGTTATCTGTATTAAAAGATTACTCTAAGCTAATTGAAGAGATACACCAAGGGATCAACTGCCCCCCACCCCCGACGTCCATGTTCCAGGCTGTTAACAGGAACGGAATGACTCCAGAGACATCTGTAGCTATTTCATCTTGTTCTTGATCTAACAGAGACCGTGATTAAGCAGATAAATCCATTAATGCAGAGAAAGCCAGACAGTCATCAGGGAATGTTGATGGGCTTGTGAGTACTCTGTTATGCTCCTTCCATAACAGATTTATGACTCATAGCAGGCTTTTGATTGAATACAACCAACTTTCACCATACAGTGGTACCTTGGGTTAAGTACTGAATTCATTCTGGAGGTCCATTCTTAACCTGAAACTGTTCTTAACCTGAAGCATCACTTTAGCTAATGGGGCCTCCTGCTGCCACTGTGCCACAGTCGCACAATTTCTGTTCTCATCCTGAAGCAAAGTTCTTAACCTGAGGTACTATTTCTGGGTTAGCGGAGTCTGTAACCTGAAGCGTCTGTAACCTGAGGTACCACTGTATATTCCGAAAGCAGGATACCAGCAATTCTGTTCTGGTGGTTTGCTCCCTCTCCTTTTATTACAGGGATGCAGCTACATTGGCATAGAAAAAGTGCTTTATATGTGCTGTATATGCATTATAAAACTGTGACACCAGATGGGGCTGTTTTCTGTTTTTGCCAACCCAATTTCTCATACAGCGTTTACAACGCGTTTAACTGAAATGCTTCTTTGATGTGTCTAGATCCAGCCCGGGTGAGGGAAACACATGGACTCTTCATGGCCATCCACTAGTGCAGAGTCTGAGGGAGGAGCTTGGAAGGGCTTTGATGAAAATACAAGGCATGGACACATGGAATGGCTTGCTTCTTAGGCATCTGCAGCAGCCATGCAGCAAAAACTGTCCAACAAAAACCTAGAGAGGGAAGTGACGGTCTGCATGGTTTTAAAGTGACACAGAGATGCTGGGTGCCATTGAGAAGTTTGCAGCTGGCAAGCAACAAATGTGGAAGTTGCTAAGGAAAGCCGGTGCAGCTCCTCCCCTGTAAAATTGGTGCTGGAAATGGGCCACTGCCACACTTGCCAGATGGAATTTCAGCCATAAAGATGGCTAGCTCAGGGGTAGCCAATCAAATGCCTTTCAAATGTTGTTGCACTATCACTCCCATCATTCCTGCCCACTGGCCATCCTGGCTGGGGCTGGTGGCCTTGGCTACCTTGCCATCAGTGCTCATGTGGTTCTACCATGTGCATAAACTGTGGAGCTGATGTGATTTTGCACGCTTGTGAGCTGGGTTTTTTTTAATGGAGCAGCTGTTGTTAGCAGTAAGACTAGCAGTCTTTATTAGATTCTTACCTGCCCTTCACTCCTTCACTATAAGAGCCTAGGGCAGGTTGCAAAAATATATTTTTTAAAAAATACTAAAAGCAGTAAAACAATTTACAAACAAAAGAATAGGGTAGGTCCTAAAATGTACATGTGTCAAAGGCCAAGGAGAAGAGGAGCATCTGCAGCATAGGATGAAAGCTAGACCTGGAATGTGGCTGACTCCCCTCTGTGGCAAGGGGAGTTCTCTAGCTCAGAGTTAGAGCACCTGAAGCATGAGTGCTCCTTTTGCCACAGCCAATGCTGTGTTGTGACTGTGCATCGGAAAAGAAGGTCAGGAGAGATGGGCAAGATCTTCCAAAGAAATTTAGAAGTGTTATTAGGAGTAGTTTCTCTCATTTTTCCAATCTTAAATTCAATTCCTCACATTTCCAGCATTAGTTTGTGATTTAAAAAGAAAGTCCTTATGAAAATTCACCAGCATTTTAATGCAAATTTCTCCTAATATATTGCAAGTTCATTTGCTTTTAAATGCAAACTGAATTGAACTCGACTCCCATCTCTATCTGCTACTCCTGATATTGCTATCAAGAACCCTTTGTAAGTGTCCAAGAACTCCATAGACCTTTGGGGAAAAGTCTGAAACTTGTTGCTATAATGGGGGGTGAGGAGCAGTGACAGTTTTGCTGTCAAGGGTCACATTCTCTCAAGGTTGATCTGTTGGATAAGTGGACATTTGCCAGGGCAACCCTACCCCAGCCCAGCCCAGCCCTCTCTCCACAAACTCTTTTTCTTGGTTTTCCCCATCCTGCCACTTGCATGGAATTAGGCCAGTGCTACTGGTTCCCTCCTTCTGCTCTGCTGCAGTGCCTGAAAAAGCCTGTGCGTATGGTGTTGCTTTAAGCTGTTCAGAGCACCTGTTCAGCATACTGGAAATTTGCTGCTTTTCTCCAAACCAGCTGGATCAGTGAATCAGACAGCAAGAATCACAGGTGCTGTTAATTTAATCAGTTGTGCAAAACTGCAGCATTAAAGGTTTCCACACTGATGGTGGTTTGAGAAGACCCATTGGCTCAATTAAATACTCTGATTTTGGTTTGAAACTGACATTGCTTGTGAGCCAAAGGACCAGATTCTTCCTTGCAGTTGTTGTTGTTGTTGTTGTTCAGTCGTTTAGTCATGTCCGACTCTTCGTGACCCCCTGGACCAGAGCACGCCAGGCACTTCTGTCTTCCACTGCCTCCCGCAGTTTAGTCAAACTCATGCTGGTAGCTTCGAGAACACTATCCAACCATCTCGTCCTCAGTCGTCCCCTTCTCCTTGTGCCCTCCATCTTTCCCAACATAAGGGTCTTTTCCAGGGAGTCTTCTCTTCTCATGAGGTGGCCAAAGTATTGGAGCCTCAGCTTCACAATCTGTCCTTCCAGTGAGCGCTCAGGACTGATTTCCTTAAGAATGGAAAGGTTTGATCTTCTTGCAGTCCATGGGACTCTCAAGAGTCTCCTCCAGCACCAGAATTCAAAAGCATCAATTCTTCGGCGATCAGCCTTCTTTATGGTCCAGCTTTCACATCCATACATCACTACTGGGAAAACCATAGCTTTAACTATACAGACCTCTGTTGGCAAGGTGACGTCTCTACTTTTTAAGATGCTGTCTAGGTTTGTCATTTTCTCCCAAGAAGCAGGCGTCTTTTAATTTTGTGCCTGCTGTCACCATCTGCAGTGATCATGGAGCCCAAGAAAGTAAAATCTCTTACTGCCTCCATTTCTTCCCCTTCTATTTGCCAGGAGGTGATGGGACAAGTGGCCATGATCTTCGTTTTTTTGATGTTGAGCTTCAGACCATAAGTCTTCATAGAATTGGTCAATTTCAGTTTCTTCAGCACCAGTAGTTGGTGCATAAACTTGGATTACTGTGATGTTAAAAGGTCTGCCTTGGATTCGTATCGAGATCATTCTATCATTTTTGAGATTGCATCCCAGTACAGCTTTCGCCACTCTTTTGTTGACTATGAGAGCCACTCCATTTCTTTTACGGGTTTCTTGCCCACAGTAGTGGATATGATGGTCATCCGAACTGAATTTGCCCATTCCCAACCATTTTAGTTCACTGATGCCCAGGATGTCTATATTTATTCTTGCCATGTCATTTTTGACCACATCCAACTTACCCAGGTTCATGGTTCTTACATTGCAGGTTCCTATGCAATAATTTTCTTTACGGCATTGGACTTTCCTTTCGCTTCCAGGCATATCCGCAACTGAGCGTCCTTTTAGCTTTGGCCCAGCCGCTTCATCAGCTCTGAATCTACTTGTACTTGTCCTCTGCTCTTCCTCAGTAGCATGTTGGACGCCTTCCAACCTGAGGGGCTCATCTTCCAGCGTCATAACTTTTATATGCCTGTTGTCTTTGTCCATGGAGTTTTCGTGGCAGGGATACTGGAGTGGCTTGCCGGTTCCTCCTCCAGGTGGATCACGTTTGGTCAAAACTCTCCACTATGACCTGTTCATCTTGGGTGCCCTGCTCGGCATAGTTCATAGCTTCTCTGAGTTATTCAAGCCCCTTCGCCATGGCAAGGCAGTGATCCATGAAGGGGGATCCCTTGAAGTAGGATTCCTTGCAGTACAGGCTGGTAAAGTTTTGACTTGGTAGGGCTGCCATTTTTAAGCTTGCTGTTTTAATCACAACATGGCTTGTACAGCACTTACATAGGAAAGTGTGCCTTTACAAATGGGCAGAGTGCCATTCCCTTCTCATCTTTAAAAACATATATTTTCAATTATTTTTGGCACAGCTCTGGATAAGGAAAGAGCTCCCACATAGGAAAGCCCAAGTAGGATTTTCAGGCAACATCGATTCCATCCCTCATGTTTAGAAATTAAGCTGTATCACACAACTTACAATTTTTAAACTTACAATTGTTTACATGTACATGTCTGTTTAAAAAATGAAACAAAAACCAACCCTAAACACATTATTTAAAAAGTGAGGAAAACTTGCTTCCAGCTTCATGCAGTTTTCTTCCCCTGAAATCAATTTAACTATTCATTATCCAAAACACCCCCCCCAAAAAAAATTAACAAAGTGCTCCAACCAACACACACATTCTGATAGGCTAATGCTACCACATGGGACTGTTTTCAAAGCCATCCTGACTCCTCTTGTATCTACTGTGCCGGAGAAGGCTGGGACGGACAGGATGAAGAGGAGTGGTGGGAGGCCCCAGCTAGGGAATCCCCAAGGGACTCCCCAGAGGAGGAAGGCTCAGAGCCCGGGGATTGGTGGTGTGACACTGAGGAGAGGTCAGAGGGGGAAGAGTTGGGGGCATTGTTCGATGCTGAAGAGGCCACAGGATTTTGAGAGCAAGGAGAGCCAGTGATAGGGAGTAGTTCAGACTCAGAGACTGAAGCAGAGGGTGGGGAGCAAGAGGCTGCAGGAGAATGCCAGGAGTCTGCTTTTCCTACTGCAACAAGCTCCCCTCCCCACTTGTCTCCCAGGATGCGCAGGATGATGCGGAAGAGAGATAGCAGGTACCCAGATGCAGTTTGAGGCTGCAGGGGAGGAGCCTTAGTGGGGAAGAAGGAGGGCACTGTCCATCCTGGCAACTTCTCTCTAGGGGCAAGACCCGCCAGGAGTGTGGCTGAGTTGTATGCTGTTTTCTTGAATGAAGAATTAACTGCACTGAAAGACTCTGCTGCTTGTGTGTCGACCCGCATCCAAACCCAGCCTTGACAAGCCTTAGATTGAACAACAGGTGGAGTCAGAGTTTTCTTCCCAGGACTGACTTTCCCTGTAGCTGAACCAGTTACATGTTTATTTCTTCTTCAGGTCATGTGGGAGGGACATCATTGCCATAGTCATACTTTTGGATTATGCAGAGAGTTGATTTGTTAGAGAACAGGAGATTCAAGGAAGTGTGTGCAACAGGAAAGAAAAGGGAGGGCTGTGCCCCAGTTTCGCCACTGCTTCCTAGGAATTTCTCAGTCAGTTTGGAGGGAGTTGGATCTTTCCTATTAAGTATTGCTAAATTGAGCCATTATGCTTTAAAAAAATTTAGTTACTTATTAAATGATTAAATAAACCCCTTTCAAGTCAGTTGCCCTCACAAAGCAGTGTACAAAGTGTACATGAAGCATAACGTAAATTAATAACAGCAAATGGTCAGCAAAACTTCATCTAGACAAAGCAATTAATACTTTAGAATTATTATTTATGTTGGTTAACACCAAGGCTTCTAAAGCAGTTTCATTGAGTTTTTCTAGCTGGGTGCAAAGAAGTCTGCCTTTGGTGTTTATTCCCTTTTGTTTTTAGTCGGAGGGGTTTTGGAGCTGTTTTTAAAGCTATTTTTAGTTGCTTTTATGAACATCACTTTGAGATTCATGTGGAAGGCAATTCATAAATTACTGACAGTAATCGGAAGCTGCTTGCTGGTTGGGGTGGGGTTGCTGTGCTCGCTTTCTGACAGGTGGGTCATTATCCCTTATGGGGCAGGAGAGAGGGAGGAACAAGGCAGCAGAGAATCCTGGACAGTGCATTTGCACTTGTAGGAGTATAGATGGACTCTGCTGGTGCATTTACACTGCACTGACCTCACTACTGCCTTGTTTTTCCTGCTGGTAAGCAACATCAACCCACCTGTTGAAAAACCAGTATTGCAGCTTCATCCCACCCAACAAATGACTTTTTCACTAGTTTCCACACTGTAAGGTAGACATCTTCAACCTGATACCTCCCAGAATGTTCAGACTACATCTCCTGTCTAGGTGTTGTAGTCCAAAACACCTGGAGGGCACCAGATTGGTAAAGGCTGTTCTAAGGGCATGCTCACAGCTCTTGTTGACACAAGTGGCTTTTTGCAGATAGAAAAACTGCTTACAATTGGCCTAGGGCACATATATCCATGGGGTAAGGAGAACCCAGGGGGATTCAGGCTGCTCTGTAGAGTGTCCTATGTTGGAATGCCTGCTAGTTATGTTAGCCCATATGACCCAAACGGGTGTAGCCCATAATGTGGAATGCTAAAATACAGCCCTAGGATGTCATGTTGTGGAAAACATGGTCAACATATTCAAGCAAAGCTTGGAAAGGGAGGCTTTTTTGATCCAAGTGGAAAGGACGTTTTAAAAGCTCAGGCGCATTTCATTTACTTAAAGGAGAGAAAGCCTTCTTGGACCCTGTCATCAGCATGGATAAAGGCTCCTTGGTGTGACCATTTGAATCTCCAAGGTATGGCATTTAGACACTCAGCTGGTTGAGCCAGTCAATAAGAAGAGGTTTGCACAGAATTATCATTCAAAAGAAGGTGGTGAGTGGTGGTGCCTGTCAGGACTGGGAAGCTGGGAAGGGGTCTTCGTTGCACTCAATTTGGCTGATCATAATGCTACTGCCACTTTCCCATTTTCGAATGTTCTTTTCACACACTGCAGTATTCGTGTTGTGTAACTGCAGCTTTTTGACCAGTATGCCAGCATGTCACACTAAATTTCATGTGGATGCGGTGTGGCACAGCAACCAGCGTCATTGGACAGTGTTGCTGTTCCCCCACTCTTTATGCACATTCATGCATCTGTTCCCCCATGGAAACAGCAGGAAAGAACTGTGTGCTGGTATACCACCCCAGATTTCATCACTTTATGCCCATGATTTTCCAGGTTAAGAAACTGCAAAACAAAAAATTTCTGGAATCTAATAACACAGAATAGAACAGTCAACATATCAACATTCAGTTTTTCTGAGAGAGGCTTTTACAACACATGAAAGCTCAGAAATAATGCAGATATTAACAGTTAGGGGAAAGTCAGGGAAATGGAAAGAACTGTGGTGTGGATGCAGCCCAATCTGAGGTAGAGCCGGAAGGAATGACATGTATGGTCACAGGACTGACTGAGGCAGATAGAGGTTGCCCATTTTCCCTCATTGGTAAGTTGTTTGCCCTTCTAAGCCAGTGGGATAGAATGAGGAAGCATACACAGTCCCCAAGCTAGCCTCCCGATGCTTTGAGGGTGAACAAGGAAAGCAAAATGAACCACATTAGCACTTCAACATGGAATGTTGCCCACTTTTCCTAGGATACCAATATCTTGAGAATTTTGTAGAATCACAGAACTGTAGAGTTGGAATGGACCACAGGGGTCATCAAGTCCAACCCCCTGCAATGCTGGGATCTCAGCTAAAGCATCCATGACAGATGGCCATCCAACCTCTGCTTAAAAACCTCCAAGGAAGGAGAGTTCACAACCTCCCAAGGGAGACCATTCCAAGGTCAAACAGCTCTTACCAGCTTCCTTGCAAGAATATCATGGGGGACTTTGTCAAAAGCCTTGTTGAAGTCAAGATACACTATGTCCACAGCATTCCCCTGAATCCACCAAACTTATTTTGGAGAAACCTATTTTTTAAGAAATCACAGCATCCTTTTCTAAATGCTCACAAACTGTCTGTTGTTCTAGGACCTTTTCTGGTATTGATGTTAACTTCACTGGTTGGTAGTCTTCCTTCTCTCCTGCCTCTTGCAAACTGGAGTGCCCTTTTCTCCTCCATTATTGCAATGTAAGAAGTGGTGGGGAAGCATGAGGTCTGAGTTGTTCTGATTTTTTAAAAAAGCTAAAACAAAGGTTGAAGGCAAGTGAACTCCAGTCCTGAGCCCACACGGGTCTGAACAAAGCTGTTTTATCTGCCTTTTCTTGTCAGCCTGTAAAAGCTAGAAGGTCGAGGCAGCCAGTGAATGTCTGACAAGTTTAATTAAAATCAAGTCTGTTCTCCCCATCCACTAACCTTCACCAGAAGAAAAATATAAATGCACTAGAAACTTATCTCTAACTTTGGGGAGAGGAAGTTTAAGGTGAGGGAGGTGTGGTTTTAGGAATAGTTCATTTTCTCACTGGGAGGTAGGGATGGGAGGTAGTGATGTCTCTCCTGTCCTGTGACCATCGCAATCAGGGCTGCTTCTGTTCTGCTGCAAATCCAGCTTCTGCTATAACCCCTTATTAGCCTTGCAATCCACTGTGGCCAATATGGATGCAATTAATTACATAAATAATTTCAGTGCTAGGGAAACATCTAAAACAATTCAGAAAACAACACTATTATGTACATAATATTTGTGTACTAAAAGAAGGGAGGGACAGTTCATTCCGCTTGTATTTTATTGCATGATTTTTTGTTTCTGACCTCAGATGTCCAATGGGATTGCTGCAATTTCTGCTCCTGCTTCCATTTCCCATGGAATTCTGTCACATCTTTCTTGGAGTGGATGGCAGAAACATTCCTGTGAATTCTTTGCCCAACTGTAGTATCCTAGAGTTCTGCCAGTGGTGGCAGGAAGGCTTATGAAACATGGCTCTATTCTGGCTCTTTTTTGTTGGCTTCTCAACCCTCTGTCCTAGCCTCAGAAATGGAGTGGGGAGGGGTCAGAAGCACCTGATGCCTCCTCTTCTCTCCCAGCAATCTCAGGTGACTCTTCCCACTCACATCTGCCACGTGCATAAGGTCACAAAAGTTTTCTGGCTTCTCATAGGTGGAGTTGCATCCCTGCCCCCATGGCAACTCACACTGTCCTTTCTGTGCCTCTCTAAAGCAGCCTTTCTCAAGCTTGGGTCCTCAGATGTTGTTGGACTACAACTCCCATCATCCATAGCTAGCAGGACCAGTGGCCAGGGATGATGGGAGTTGCAGTCCAACAATTTCTGGGGCTCCAAAGTTGGAAAGAAGGTGCTCTAAAGGAATACATAGCCCATTAGAAGTGTCACACATGTATTAGCCTGTCCTGCTATGGTTGTTCTATTTCTCTCACAGCCCAAAATGGAGTGTGGATGGGATGCAGAAGTAGTCTAGCCTAGTCCAATGCGCGTAGTCAAGGCACAATCCTGGACACTGACTTTAAGAGTGGAATGGCTGCAAGTTGAGGAGTTTGGACAGATAAGGTTAGTAGGAACAGTGCTGGAAGAAACAGCTAACAGTCATGGTGAAATTTCCAGGTACAACTTTTGCCAGGGAAATTAAATGCAATGTGTCGCCATGAGAGCTCATTGTCCGATGATTGCTCTTGAGAGCTGGTTCTTAAGGCTTCTGCATAGGGCAAAGCAGACCTCACTTCACTCCAAGGGAAGGATGGTGTGATTCAGGGATCTGTGAAAGGGAACAAAGGATTATGTTTGGGGGCTCTGTAAGCTCACAGCATTTTGGGGTGCAGCCTGCCTCTACCCAGAGATCTGATGTGGAGCAGGGTATGTAGCTGCCTGCTGGAGAGCATATGCTGTGGCTCTTCTGCCCAGCCTGGATATTTGTGTATAAAGGCAAATTTTACAAAATGCTATGCGCCTTCAGTGACCTTCCAAAGGAAACCAAACCCTGCGGAAGTGGAATGAGTGTAACATTACCACCATCAATCATTCCTCTTGAGTACTATCTCTGTGTGCAAAGTTCATTTTGCCCAGTTGTGGTCTGGAGAAGGTGTATGTCCCTTTAAAACTCACAGTGAAGTAGGAGATACGATGAGGAACATAGAAAGCTGCCTTCTTCCAAGTCAGACCACTGGTACATCTGGCTCAGTATTGCGTACATTGACTGGCAGCCGCTCTCTTGGGGTGCAGACAGGAGTCCCTCCCAGCCCTTACCCGGAGATGCCAGGGATGGAATTCTGCACTCAAAACAGATGCTGTGTAACTGAGCTACGGCCCTTACTCCTTTTTCTTTTCTTTTTTTTTTATTTCTAGCATAAAATACACCAAAAAAAAGAAAACCACAAACAGTCCAAAAAGGATTAAAAAAAACAGCAAAATACATAAGCACAAATAAACCACATAAAAAAACCTTAATTCATACTATATTGTTAATCTGACTTCCCTCCTCCACGGTTTGAGTTATATCCCAATGTTATCTTCTGTAGTGTCTTTTTACCATCTTTACCTCTTCATCGCAGGTTTTATATTACACCTACTGTGATTTTGATATTTCCTAAATTTGTTTCCATGTATGAAATAAATTTGTTCCAATCATTAATAAATTTTGTATTTTTCTGATACCTGATCTTCTGTGTCATTTTTGCTAACTCTATATACTCAAATAACTTAATTTGCCATTCTCTGATAGTTGGGATGTTAGGTGTTTTCCAATTTTGCGCTAGCAATATCCTGGCTGCTACCGTTGCATACTGAAACAAGGTTTGATCTTCCTTCTTAATCTCATCTCCGACCATTCCTAAAAGAAAGGCTTCGGGTTTTTTAGGGAATGTATATTTCAAGACCTTTTTTAATTCATCGTAAATGAGGCCCCAGAACCTTTTCACTTCTTCACACGTCCACCACATATGGTGGAAATCATCCTCCTTTTTTTTACATTTCCAGCAGGTTTTGTCCCCGGTCCTATACATCTTTTCCAGTTTCACTGGAGTGATGTACCAATGGTACATCATCTTTTCCATATTTTCTCGGAGTCCAACACAAGCTGTGAATTTCATATCTTTGTTCCAAAGTTTCTCCCACCTATCGTAATCCAAATTATATCCCAAATCTATGGCCCATTTGATCATAACCTCTTTCACCTCTTCATCCTTGGTATCCCACTCTAGTAATTGATTATACATTTTGGATAGAAGTTTGGTATTTCCTTCTATTATTTCTACCTGGTATTTAGATTTTTTTTCATTCATCCCTACTTTTTTATGTTCATTCCAGAGGGCATTAATTTGATGGTACTGAAGCCACCCCATTAATTTATCCTTTAAATCTTCATATGGTCTCATTTTCCATCCCTTATCTGATTTAACCAAGAGGTCTTCATAGGTCCATCTTTGGCTTTCCATGTTTAGTTTTTTGATTGTTAAGATGTTAATCGGTGATAACCACCAGGGGGTGCCCCTTTCAATCAGTCTTTTATTTCTGTTCCATACTTCCAGTAACGTCCCTCTAATGACATGGTTGGAGAATCCCTTATGCACCTTTTCTTTATCATGCCACAGATACGCATGCCAACCCTTACTACGGCCCTTACTCCTGAGATTGCTATGGCTTCTCTTGTCCATTCACCACTGTTTTTAAAAAATTATAAATATGAAAACACAGATTAGACAATATATATCTAGACAGCATAAGCAATCCACTTAAAAATTATACAAACTATATTAAACTGTGGCTTATATAGCAGTAAAACATGAATGCATTAATTTCTACACCAAAACTTATCTTCCAAAATTTATCTTCCAATAGTTAATTAAAATTTTATTTTTACTATTTCCAATAAATTTCCAATAATTGTGCCCATTGCCATGCGTTCTTTATTAGAACTGTGCACCAGATTTGGCCAAAGCCTGAATCCCAAGCCAAATCAGGCTTCAGCCAAGATGGTGCTGGCACCCACAGGATCATCTTTGGTCAAGCATCCTGGAGTGTTAGGGGGAGGGCATAGCGGGACTGAATCATCCACTCACCAGCCAGGCAGCTGCTGTAACAATGGGACTTTGGGAATGGGCTGTGAGGTCCATCCCCTCCAAGTTTCCAGATTTTCCAGGCACAGTCCCAGAATTACGAAAGCCATCCCATCTTCTGATTTGATCCTGGGATGTCCCTATTTCCCCTGCCAGTGATGCTGCTGCTGAACTCAGTGAGCAGGATGACCTGAGGAATAGTGGCTGCAAGAGAGCATCCTATTTCCTCTCCAGGGCCTTTTCAGGGACTCTCCAGGGCCACCAGTGCCGGCCACCTCCCTTGGGCAGCTCATAATGGCTGCTGAAGAGCAGGCGAGGAGGAGGAAAGGCTGGGCTTCTGAGGTCCAGCCCTGTGTGACGCATTGGCCCCAAGGGGCAGGCAGAGGGCAGGGCCAGCCTGGTGAGAAGAAAGGGGGAGTGGGGCAGAGCGGAAGGAGCCTTGATCTTTTAAATAATTTTTTTTGTGCATCCGTGTCTAATCTTGCCCCTTTCTAAAGGTAAAGGGACCCCTGACAGTTAAGTCCGGTCACGAATGACTCTGGGGTTGCGGCGCTCATCTCGCTTTACTGGCCAAGGGATCCGGTATTTGTCCACTCACAGTTTTTCTGGGTCATGTGGCCAGCAGGACTAAGCCGCTTCTGGCGAAACCAGAGCAACGCACGAAAAACGCCGTTTACCTTTCCACCTGAATGGTACCTATTTATCTACTTGCACTGCATGCTTTTGAAGTGCTAGGAGCAGGGACTGAGCAACAGGAGCTCACCCCATCACAGGGATTCGAACGGCCGACCTTCTGATCGGCAAGCACAAGGCTCAGTGGTTTAAACCACAGCGCCACCCATGTCCCTTTACTTGCCCCTTTCTAGAGTGTATTTAATGGTGTGTTTGTCTTTTTGTCAATCCACCAAAGCGTAAATTAAAATTGGGATGAAGGGGCTTTCTCAGGACGGTGAAGGCCATGTGTGCTGTGTCCCATTGGTGTGGTGGTGGCGGCACCCCCCCCCCTTCTTCTTGGAAATGCTTTGGGGCCTCGAGGAGAGTTAGTTGCTGGGAGTGAGTAATGTCCCTATTTTCACCTAAGGAATGTTGGAAGGTTTGGAGGTCTGGCAGGAAGGTATTTGAGGAAGGGTGAATTGGGGTTCAATCCTGCATGACACTCCATTGCAAGTGACAACATCCCTGCAGGTGCTTCTTGCAAAGAAGCACCTTGTACCTTGCAGGATCAAACACTTCTGCTTCTAGTTGGGAGACAGGAAGGAGGGGTTGGCCTCCTTTGGGTCGGGCCAGGAAGGGGGACTGTGCGCAGCCCTATCATTCATCCACCTTGAAGGGATTGCTTTTATATGTCTCAGTCTTTTTGCTATTAACACCTTTGTTGCTGTTAGCAAATTTGAGATTGTGGGGCTGTGCATTTTTACATACTAGAATGAAAAGCGTGGAAAAGGATTATTTTAGAGTCAAAAGTTAATGCTGTGTATTCTTCTGAACGAACAAGAATGTCTTGTAGAACGGCATAAGTCTTGATGAAGGTGGGAGTAATAATAATAATAAATTTTTATTTATACCCCGCCCTCCCCAGCCAAGGCCGGGCTCAGGGCGGATAACAGGCAATAATAAAAACAAGTTGAATGAATACAACTTAAAAACAAGATTAAAATACAACAATTAAAATATTGAAACATTAAAATATTAAAATGCAGCCTCATCACAGGAGGAGAAAGGAAAAAGAAAAAAGAAATAGGGGGATGGAATCAAACTGGCTCCAAGCCAAAGGCCAGGCGGAACCACTCTGTCTTACAGGCCCTGCAGAAAGAGATCAGATCCTGCAGGGCCCTGGTCTCATGAGGCAGAGCGTTCCACCAGGCCGGAGCCAGAGTTGAAAAGGCCCTGGCTCTGGTTGAAGCCAATCTAACTTCCTTAGGGCCCGGGACCACTAGGGTGTTGCTATTTATGGACCTTGAGGCTCTCCGTGGGGCATACTAGGAGAGGCGTCCCATAGGTACGAGGGTCCTAGGCCGTGAAGGGCTTTAAAGGTCAAAAGCAGCACCTTAAATCTGACCCTGTACTCCACCGGGAGCCAGTGCAGTTTGAAAAGCACTGGGTGAATATGCTCCCATGGCAGAGACCCCGTGAGGAGCCTCGCTGCAGCATTCTGCACCCGCTGGAGTTTCTGGGACAGCTTCAAGGGCAGCCCCACGTAGAGCGAATTACAGTAGTCAAGCCTGGAGGTGACCGTTGCATGGATCACTGTGGCCAGGTCGATACCGCGTAGATACTGAGTAGATACTGAGGTCAGAAGGAAATTCAAGGCCTGCAATTCTGGCTGCCATTTACACCCATTCACAGCGGCTGATCATGAGAGCTTGTTGAGAACTGCTTTGGGGAGGATCCCTTGACAAGCCCTGCCAGCAGCACAAAACTAAGCGCATCTTCTGAGAAGCAGGTCCTTTGGCGTCCAGTGGGGCTTGGTCCTTGGAAAGCGCATTTAGAATTGCAGCCTGCAGGGGCATCAGCTTGTGAGCCAGAGAGGGTCTTCATCTCAAGCCACCATGCTAGGCTCCTCACTTCCTGCTATAGCCTTTGTCCAAGCATCCGGGTCTCAGGGCATGCAGATCATCTGGCCAGAAGTGAGGAGCTGACATTAAACGTTTCCTATCCACTGGGCTGCCTCTACCTCAGCCGGTGAGGAAGAGGGACCCCCTTACTTCAGCTCTACCTGAGAAACCCGCCCCCCCCCAACTCACTACACTAGCTGAGGTTAATTTCCAACAAGCGACATATTTGTTTGTTAGACATTCTGTTTTTATTTGAATGATATGCAATCAGTGGCTGTGCTTAATGATCGATGTGTCACCAGCAGGGCCTGTTATGATATGGATGCAACGCAGCTGCAAACTGCGAGCTTGAAAACATCACAGATGGGAATGTTGGGACTGTCCGTGGGAAATAGTGGGACAGTCAATTCACAGGGCAATGCACCAGAATTTGCTCAGAGTGTAATCTGAGACCTTCCTCTTGCGTATGTACAGGAAATCTTTGTCACTTGATTGCTGGAGTTTGAAGAGTACAGACACGTTTTCTCTAATGCTGAAGAGGCAGAAATAAAAGCATGTACCGGTAAATACGTTTCTGTCTATCTCCTTTCCCTGCCGGGGGAGCAGGAGGGAGTGGGTGTGTTCTTCCCACGCTGGGAAGAATCGCCTATCGAGACCTAGCCTGGATCTTGCTGGGGAATGCTGGCAGGGAGGTCAACCGGAGACCAAGCCGGGCACCTGGGAGAGTTGCCAGTTTCTCCCTATATAGGCTTGATTCCCAACATGCTCCAGGTCTCTGATTTGAAACCTCAGGGTTTGGGATGCTCCTGACCCGGCAACCCCAGGAGTCTGGGGCCACCATAGTCTGGTGTTCTGCCCAGGACCCCCCCCCCCCGAGCAGGGCTCATGGACAGGATCTCCCTGGAGTTGCTCCTGGCTAATCACTGTTCCTGCTGGCCTGTTCCCTTGCCTCCCATTATGGCCCAGGCAGTGATGGAATAGAAAGAACAAAAAAGCTGCATTTAGTACTCCAGTACTGGAATTTATTTTAGAAAGCCTCCCACTGGAACCATGAGCAGTGGCAGTTAGGTAATGTAATGGTCTTACAGCTCCCTCTCTTTAGATAGTAATTAGCGATGCAGTTGAAACTCGAAATTGTTTATTTATTTGATTTATTAGTCACCCAATACAAAAATAGCCTCTAGGCAACTCACAAACAGAACAAAAGTACAGAGTTTAAACATAGCAATCATCAATATGCTAATACAACAGCACCCTCAATACTTCCATCAGCGACAGCAACAGTAAAAACACCAGAGGAATATGGGTCATGAAAACAGGCACCTCAGCGGATGAATCAGCTAGGTCTGTAAATGCCTGGATGTGCACCAGGACCATTTTAACATTGAATGAACTTTAACATTTTGGAATGCAAACAGAGATTGATTATGATTTAGTTTCCAGCCTCTGAGCATATGTGGTGTTCATGAGTAAGTATCCAGACCGGTGCATCTTTGGGCCTGCTCAGCTCACATGTCGATTCCTGTAGCTCTTTACCTTCTAAGGAACAATGCCCCATTTGCAAATGGTTTTCATATATTTTATTCATTTATTCATTTCAGTTATAAGATCTCTTACCTGCTCTTCACCTAGGGCAGGTTACAACACTATAATGTGCAATAAGAAAAACAGTTAAAACAGTTGAATTGGTAAAGACAATTGAAAAAACTAGAACAGAATGATATTTCACTGTAACCCTTCTGTTACTTATTGCAAGCCAATCAGTTTAACAGTTTGGATCTGGAATCAGCTCTTTGGGCTGGCATTGCAATAAATAATAATAATAATAATAATAATAATAATAATAATAATAATAATGTCACAGAAGTTGGGTGCCTGCCCCTCTCTCTGCCGAGTGGTGACAAGATCCCAGGGGGTTCCCAGCACTCACCCAGGGTCTGTGTCCCTGTGGAGAATTGAGGCACGGTGGAGACTGTCGTAGCTTTAAGAAACATTGTTTATTCACCTACTTACACCTTCATTTGGCATGGAGGGAGTCCAGAGCTCACAGCATGGTCACCTCAAGAGGGGCTTGACCCCCACAGCTGTGCAGCCCTGGAGTCAAAGGCATCACTCCCAGCCAGCCTTCAGCCAGCCTGTCCAAGAAACCCCTTGCTACCAAACTCTCTTTTTCCTGTTTCCTCACACCCAGTTATCGTGGCCACCTTCTGTTTTTTTTTTAAAAAAAATAATTTTTATTAACTGGCCAATCACATCAAATTAAATCGCATCACATAAAATTCCAAATTACAAAGCCAAATTTTTAAATTTTGTTGGGGGAACCCATACTTCAAGATCCAAAGGGGGATTCATCTTCTTATTACTGCATTAATGTCCAAATCAGTCCCAATCAGTCCAAACAGAATTCATAGTTCTATCCAATCTTATCTTGGTGTTTCCACATCATATCTTATTCATATAATTTCTCTTTTTCCTTTACCATCTCTTCTGTTAGTCTCCTTAAACCGATAAGCAAATAATCCTGTGTGAATTTCCCGTTCTTCCAATCTAAGTCCAGATGGTTTCCATATATCATCTCCTTCGTAGATAACATCGCTCTGTCCATCATAAATTAGGCAGTTGTCACTCTTAAGTCCCACTGAGGAGTTAATCCACGATATGTAAACAACTCTGTTTCTCTCTTTCTCCTCCCAGACTCAAAAGCTGCGACAGTGCCTCCCAAAATGGCGACGGCATTTTTAACTGCGTCATTCCAAAACTCTTAACTTTCCAGCTTCGTCTTGAAACATTGCTTTGGTTCGAAAATTTATCTCCACACAGCCTTAAATCCACAGCTTAAGTCCTTTGTGGCCACCTTCTGAACCCAGTCCCTGTTCACACCTCGGGGCAAGGGGAAGGGCAGTGTTGGCCCTGTATTGTTTCTTAATGGCCCCAGTTCGGTCAGGTCATCTTGTATGGGCTAGCCCAGCAATTCCTCTGCAGCTGGTATCTCTTCCCTCAAAGCCAAAATAATCATAATCCTACCATTTATTAGTTTCTAGGGTTTAGCGCGCACACACACCCTGCCACTGGTAATACAGGCATATTAGAAACAGAACAGCCAATGAGAGAGTGGAATGTTCTTCTGGGACAAGTTCATTCATCCCTAATGGACACAGATGCATTACTGCAGTTGCTTACAAATGGCTAGGCTAGTCCTGCTGTATATAGGAGCCCACCTGTTCATTCTGCCAAGCAGCCTTCTCTTCATCTGCGCCAGTTTCCTACCCCAGTGGCACCACTGAAAACAACAAAGGAACAGAATGGGGGAAATGTGAGCATGAAATGGGCCTCCAGTTTTATCTCATGTGCAGGGACAATGGGGAATTTGGGAGACATTGCTGTAATTTCATAATCACCAGTTATGTAGCAAATGGCTTCAGCTATTACCGTATTGGCCCGAATATAAGCCACACTCCCCCCCCCCCCCAATTCCAACCCTGAAAACTTATCAAGCACAGGGAAGCAGTTCAGGTCCAAAATGTGGGCAGGTAACAGCCAATCCCACAGGTAGCCCAGGCAAGGTGCAGCTCTTCTAATGGTCCATCACAAAGCCATCTAGGAAGTTACTATTAGGAAGAATTGCAGCCATTAAGATGAACGCATTGCCAAAAGTGTTGTTTTTGTTTCAGACAATACAGGCATTAAGTAATACAGTATTGTGCTGGTCCCGGGGGGGGGGTTACCGTGCGGCATGGTCAGTGTCCAGTCCGAGGCTGAAGCGGGGTCCAAGGCAGGGAGTCGGGCGTGGTCAGGAACTCTGGCAGAAAGCAGGACAGGGTGCCGGCAGGAACAGGTAACCAACGATGTTGCTCCCACAACCTGGGACTGGGCAGGCTGGCCTTTATCTCCTCTGAGGCATAGGGCGGCCCCAGGCCACAGGTGACTCGCCTCTCCTGGCCTGAAGGTGAGCACTCCTCCTGTGAGAACTTAGTTCCCTCCGCCTCTCTGCCCTGAGCCTCTGCAGCTCAGGAGAGGCTGGAGGGTTACTGGACCCAGAGGCAACCTCACCTTCCCCTGACAGGGCTGGGAGAGGAGCACCTGCAGGCAATGGGTCCTCAGTCACCTCCGGAGCCAGAGCGGATTCAGCTGGTGTCTGCTCCTGAGGATCCAGCACAGGTGAGGGCCCTTCAGGTTCAAGCCCCAGCCCCGGCTCAGCCGGCCCTGGAGGCGGGTACTCCTGTGCAGTCTGGGATTCCTCAGGTTCAGCCTCTGAATCCGATTCCCAGGCTATCACAAGTTTGCTTTAAAAAATGGCAAACAGATATTTCAAAATTCATATGGAAAGAAAAGAGGCCAAGGATAAAATACAAAATACTCACAGATATTAAAGATAGAGGAGGTTTCTCCCTTCCCGATTTTAAATTATATTATGAAGCTGCTTGTATTACTTGGATCCAGGATTGGATAAAATTAGAAAATACAGATTTACTAGATTTGGAAGGACACGATAACAGATTTGGATGGCATGCCTATCTGTGGTATAATAAAGGGAAAGTACACAAAGCTTTTTATAATCAGGAGATCTCTTTTAAGAGCTTGGGGAAAACATAAAGAATTGTTAGAACAAAAGACTCCATGGTGTGTCTCTCCAACAGAAGTAATTTCAATTAAAAAAATAAATAGGGGAAAAACATGGCCTACTGACAGAAATAGAAGGGAATTTAAAGCTGAAAGAACTTGAGGAGATCAAAGAATATGTTTATGATTGGGTGCAATATCAGCAACTAAATGAGGTTTTCAAAGAAGACAAAAAAAAAAGGTTTTAGCTACACTATTCTAGATTCCAAAGGAAAGACATAGAGGACAATACCAAACTTTTGAAGAAAACATATAATTTATTATTAGAATGGGAAACAAAAGATGAAGTGGTGAAAAGTGTGATGATAAAATGGGTGCAAGATATAGGACATAATATACAAATGGAAGATTGGGAAAAATTGTGGTGAATTTGAAATTTACGGATTGTACATTATTAAAAGAGAATTATATGAAAATGATGTACAGATGGTATATTACACCTTAAAAAATGGCAAAAATGTACAAAACAGGTTCCAACAAATGTTGGAAGTGTAAAGAAAAGGAAGGCACTTTTTTCCTTATGTGGTGGACTTGCAAACTGATTAAAAATTACTGGAATATGATTTTAAAAAGAAATAAAAAATGTTTAAATTGACTTTTATTACAAGACCAGAAGCTTTTTTACTAGGCATTTCGGGTCAAGAACTACCAACAGAAAAGAAGAAACTATTTATGTATGCTATGACTGCGACTAGGATGCTACTAGCCCAAAGATGGAAAAGCAAAGAAATACCAACTAAGGAAGAATGGATACAAAAACTGATGGAATATGCTGAAATGGTGAAACTAACAGAGAGACTCAGAGACAAAGACAATAGAGAATTTTAAAAAGATTGGGAATCATTTATGTTGTATTTACAGAAACAATGTAAAGAAATAGACTCATTAGCAGGGTTTGAGTAAACACTTACTGTAGTAAAGTTAGTGTTTGTTTAGAAGCTATTCCTTGGTCAAGCAATGAGAGTGAGGTCTTGTGGGTAACCAACAAGCATAGGCGCCGACTCCATGGGGCTTGAGGGGGCTCGAGCCCCCTCAAAAAAATTTTTGGGGGGGCTCAGCCCCCCCAATAATCTCGGGCGGGCGCCCTTCCAGCAGAGCGCCGCCGCCGTCCCCCGCCTCCTCCCCACCTGCTCCTTCGCCAGCCAGCCAGCCGCGCGCCCTAATCGGAGGCACTGCCGGAAATCCCGCGAGAACAGGGGAATCCCGACTGGCCACACCTCCCAGCCTGCCAATCGGCTGGCTGGGGGGCGTGGCTTGCCCTATTTAGGGCCGGAGCCACTTTATTTGCATATTCATGAGCTTATTTATTATTCATGAGCTTTCCCGGGCCCCCCCAATATTTTTTCTAAGTCCGCGTCCCTGCCAACAAGCCATAAGAACCATGGGAAATAAGTCCTGTCCCTTTAACCCCAGGCTAACAGGCACCTAGGGTGTGAAAGGTTTAGTATGGGAAAGGAAACCCCTGATTTAATGGAAGGTTTGACACCTGGGTCCGAAGTTATGTGCATTCCCTCAGTGATGTTATCTGGCCTTGATTGCCTGGGAATGTGCATCTGCATAGGCTCCCCGGAAGGGAGGAAACCCCTTTGATTTAGGCTCTGGGTTCTTAATTGGTCCAGCTGCCAGAAGTTAGATTGATTAGCCCGCAAGCCGGTCATTGGAGAATTTAAAAATAATCAAGAGTTATGATTGGTTTCTGGGGTTCCGACGCCATGTGCAAATCGGGGATAAAAGATCTGGGAAATGGCTGAGAAAGCGCGCTCGGCAATCCACAAATCGCCAGGCTGCTGATGTTCCATCTAAGTAGCTGTCCTTACGTCCTTTGTGATGGAGAATTGTGAAAGCTTCTGAATGCGGAATTGCGGAATTTTGAAAGGACTCTAACTATTCTATCTTTGCTTTAGTCGTGAATATGTAAGTCAGTTAGATTTTATAATGTCTTTATTTTTCTTGCTTGTAACTTACTAAAGATGTGCCTGCTGTTTTAGCATGTTTTCTTATGCCCTTTTAAAATAAATTTTAAGAAAGAAACTGTTTTGGTTTGTGTGCCTTTCTGGGGGAAAAGCTAATTCCTAGCCTTACACTTGGTTACGCTCTGTGATGGCCTGGGAATCCGATTCAGAGGGTGAACCGGAGGAATCCCAGCCTGCACAGGAGTCCCCGCCTCCAGGGCCGGCTGAACTGGGGCAGGGCCTTGATTCTGAGGCGCCTGCACCTGTGCCGGATCCTCAGGAGCAGGCACCAGGTGAATCCACTCTGGCTCCAGAGGTGGTTGAGGACTCAGTGCCTACAGGTGAGTCTCCCCCTGGGCCCAGTAACCCTTCAGCCTCTCCTGAACTGCAGAGGCTCAGGGCAGAGAGGCGAAGGGAACTGGTTTCTCCCAGGAGGAGTGCTCGCCTTAAGGCCAGGAGAGGCGGTTCTCCTGGGGGCCGGGACCGCCCCTGGCCTCAGAGAAGATAAAGGCCAGTTAGCCTGGTCCCAGGTTGCGGGAGCAACGTCGTCGTTGAGTACCTGCTCCAACCCGGACCCAGACCTGACCTTCCAGTGTTCCTGTCCCTGCCCGGCTGCCTGCTTCTGACCTTCCAGTGTTCCTGTCCCCGCCCGGCTTCCTGCTTCGGACCCCGCCCTGCTCCTTGTGAACTGTTTCCAGGCTAGTGACCCAGGGACCGGACTTTGACTACACCAATGGTAACCTTCCCCCCGGGACCAGCACACGCTCTACCGTAGAATTTCTGTCTGCAAGTCTGTGTATACACCTTGTGGAGTGGGGGTAACCAGCAATAACGGGGCACAGCCTTCTCCCTGGGTTGTGGCTCTGGGTTCCCCGGAACAGAGGGAGTGGTGGCAGCCTTACCGGTTCTATTTAGTCCTGTTTCTGTAAAACGTAAACATGCCTGCCAGCCCTGCTCAAGAAACCTGGTCTGGCCGGAGAGCAAAGACAGGTGAGGGAGGGGAGAGTGGCTGGGGGCAAAGTTTACCACACTTACAACCAACAAAAATAAGTATAAAAGCTATAAAGATGTCAAAATTCTAAAAAATAATAATATAATTTATACATAGAATTCATATGAAGATATAAGAAAGAAAGCAGCGGAAGCCAATATCGGGGAAAACCAGAAGAGAAAGCTGAGGGAAGTCAAGAGGGGGGAGGGGGAAACCAGGGGAATGCTTTGTTTCATTTTGATGATTTGATATGTTGTATATATGATAAAAATGTAAAACTTAATAAAAATTTTGGGGTTGTTTTTTTAAAAGGAAGTGACTTTTTTGTTACCCATGGATTTTATCTGTGCTCCTGGTTAAAGCACACCCTCCAAAATGACATTGCTCCAATCCGGGACACTATCTTCCGGGTCTGCACTTCGATATGAGTCACGTGACCTGCACAAGATCATGGGTGCAGAAAAAGTGGGGGCTTTGGCAGGCACCCAAAATGTGCATTTGGGTTACTGCACAAAATCTCAGACTGGAAAAAAAGCATGTGCGAGTTCATGGAACAGGGCGAGATCTTGGCCCAAAACTGCACAAGAGCAAGACACCCCAACTGACCGCCATGCTCTCATGGGGGAAAAATGGGATGCCCCAGTTTTTCCAGGACAGTTGACAGGCATGGTGAAAGTCCTAGTCTTTTAACTGCCCAGTTTTTGGCCACCTTAAAGCTTCACTTTAATAAATAAATGTAAATTTAAATTTCCTCCCCTCCCCTATGTGTTCTTGACATATAACCAGGGGTGCCAACTTGAATAAAACATTGGGGGACAGATAAGCCCCTCCCCACATAATCACAGGTCCCTGGTCCTGAGGTGCCCCCCTCCACCCCCAGTATTCTAAAATTAATGCAAGACCATTACACACAAGCAAAGAGTGGGTGGGTGGGGGCAGGAGAACGGTGGACCTAGTCTGGCCATAGTCAGTAATGGCTCTGTCCCACCAAAAGCATCTGGACGTCTAACTAGTTCAATTGATTTCAGTGGGAGATGTAGCCTAATCCTATGTGTGCTTGTTCCAAAGGAAAGCCCATTATCTGCAGTGAGCCTTCCTCATAGGTAAGCATGCACAGGGTTGCAGCCTTACAAGGCAATCATAAGCCTATTAACCCTAGTAAATGTGCTTAGAATTGCGGTCTTACATGTGCAGGCTGCAATCCTATGCACACTTATCTGGGAGTGAGTCCTGTTGAAACAAATGGTGGCTGCTTCTGACTGAGCATAAGAACGTGGTTGGGTGCTTAAATGTAGGTGGATCAGGGCCAGTAGCTGGATAAAGTGATAAAGGTCATACATGCATGATGAAGAACCAAAAGACACGGGCTTCTACCCAGTTCAACTCAGAGTAGACCAATTGAAAACAATGACCCTAAGTTCATAGAATCATAGTTGGAAGAGACCACAAGGGCCATCGAGTCCAACCCCCTGCCAAGCAGGAAACACCATCAGAGCACTCCTGACATATGGTTGTCAAGCCTCTGCTTAAAGACCTCCAAAGTAGGAGACTCCACCACACTCCTTGGCAGCAAATTCCACTGTCGAACAGCTCTTACTGTCAGGAAGTTCTTCCTAATGTTTAGGTGGAATCTTCTTTCTTGTAGTTTGGATCCATTGCTCCGTGTCCGCTTCTCTGGAGCAGCAGAAAACAACCTTTCTCCCTCCTCTATGTGACATCCTTTTATATATTTGAACATGACTATCATATCACCCCTTAACCTCCTCTTCTCCAGGCTAAACATGCCCAGCACCCTTAGCTGTTCCTCATAAGGCATCGTTTCCAGGCCTTTGACCATTTTGGTTGCCCTCCTCTGGACACGTTCCAGTTTGTCAGTGTGCTTTTT
The DNA here is from genome assembly GCF_965112155.1 of Podarcis liolepis. NCBI lineage: Eukaryota > Metazoa > Chordata > Lepidosauria > Squamata > Lacertidae > Podarcis > Podarcis liolepis. The sequence goes on along the minus strand of NC_139561.1, from coordinate 645,958 downwards.
GAATTGTGGTGCCCAGAACCGGACACAGTACTCCAGGTGAGGTCTGACCAGAGCAGAATACAGTGGCACTATTACTTCCCTTGATCTAGATGCTATACTCCTATTGATGCAGCCCAGAATTGCATTGGCTTTTTTAGCTGCCGTGTCACACTGTTGGCTCATGTCAAGTTTGTGGTCAACCAAGACTCCTAGATCCTTTTCACATGTACTGCTCTCAAGCCAGGTGTCCCCCATCTTGTATTTGTGCCTCTCATTTTTTTTGCCCAAGTGCAATACTTTACATTTCTCCCTGTTAAAAAGTTAGTTACATTCATTATCTTCAATGGGTCTACTTTGAGTAGGGGTAATATTGACTACAACTCATGCAACTCTCTCTCTCCTTTCAGTTTTAGGTTCAGTGTGCCACTTTGCCACATCAGTTTTCCATTAAAGGGAGGGGCAGCCAATGAATATCCATCAGCATTTTAGTGGCTGTTTCTCTTTATATGCATATTTTTCTAAGCAATTTTGCCTAATATAACACATTTCTGTATATCTCTAATATATACATATGCACATTTCTCCTTATTAATAATTTGCCATAAGTATTTTTCAATTTCAATATCAATTTATGGGGGAGGGAGGTAGAGAACTGCAGCACAACATTTGGAGACTTGCTGCTCCTCTGCAATGCAATGCTAAGGATATTTTCACATGTCACTAAAATTGATTTTTTTCCTTTAGATCATCTGAGCGTCTGTCAGGGGAAAATACATTCCTTCTCTGCTCCAACACTCAACCCAAAGAGTGTAGCTATTTGACACCACTTATCCTTGCTAATTTGTTTTGTTCTCTTATTTGCACTCTTCTCTTTTATTTAATGCACAAATTTCTTCCTGAAAAAAATGTGCAGGCACAGTGATGCATACAAATGGAACTGCTTCTGCTCTTGGATGAGGGAAATATGTTCTTCTAACATAGTTTAATGGCAATTTAATTCTGCCCCCTCCCAGTCGCTGATCTGTGATCTGAAATTCCAACAGAGTGGTGCCATCAGAAGCAAGGATCCCAAACAGACCTGTTTGCATTGCCCCTGCTGCTGCAGAGGCCAGTTACCTGGTATTCTGGGGCACAGTCTAGCTTCTGCTACCGTGATCTGTGGAGGGCCACTGGCAGGCTTCCCTCCCTGTCTCCCTGGGAGGGACCAGCCAAGCTCTGTCCATCAGTCACTGAAGCTGCAGCTGCTCCAGTGCTTGCTTTCCTCTGCCCAACACATCCCCTTTTCCTTTTGTATCACGTCTATTGGATTGTGAGCCTTTAGGCAGGGGCTGTCTTTTAATATATGAGCAGCACTTGGAATAGATTGGGGAGTATGGGGTGTTAGGGGAGGGGTAGTACTTCTGGTGGGTGGTTTGTCCACCTTTGGTCCCCACGCTGTACTCAGCTCTCACCTGTGGCTCCTAGAAGCTGTCAGCATGCGACAGCAACCAACCCTTCGGTACTTCTTTGACTTGCTGATTAAACCAGGTGAGGGTAGCCAATGGGCCTCAATATTACCTTGGTCAGTTTATTTTTTTTTTAAATATACTTGAATACTCCAAATCCATAAATAGAATTAAAAAGTCAAAACAATGCACAACAAATGTATATAAAATAAAAGCCAAATAGGAACCAAAATCACAGATCACTGGCTAATTATAATATCAACCCCTCCTTTTAACTGTCTGCATAGGTTTGGCAGTGCAGAAAGCATTTTCAGAGAATGTTTAATGTTAATACGAAAGAGGCCTGCCCCACAGGACGGGGGCAATAACACGGAAGGCTCCGTTTCATGACATCAGGCAAGCCTCACCAACTCAGGGAACTACTCCTATAGAGGATCTCGGTGCACAAGTGGGGGCACCAGGGGTCGGGCCGTCCCTGAGGCACCCTGCCCCTGGGTTGCTTTGAGGATTCATATAAGAACCTGGAACCTGTCTCAGTAGCCAATGGGCAGCCAGTGCGGCTGTTTTTACAAGGGCGGCACACATTGCCGGCTATCAACCTGCACCGGCAGTATAGCAGCCACAGTCTTCACAAGCTGGAGCTTCCAGAACAGGCGCAAGGGCAGCTCCATAGAGAGGGCATGGCAGTAATCCAGGCTCAAGATGGGCTTGCAGCGGTCAGACTATCCATGTCCAGGCATGGTCTTTTTTTAAAAAAAAAATAATATTTATTGAGTTTCCAAAAATTTAAATTTAAACACTACAAAGAGAAAAGCAAAAAAACCAAACAAAAAACCACACAATACAATACAAAAACACTGCAAAACTAACACATAAGACATATAAAACAAAACAAAGACCATTTAAAACATATTAAACAATTTCAATGTCATATCTTTCGTTCGCTTATTTCCACGACTTCCTCACACCTCCCTTTTTGTATTCCACATCAATTAATTATTTCATCAATTCCTTTCCATCTTCCCCTGTTTTCTATCCTATAATTATCTTAACACATTCTAACCTTATTTTGTTCCCTTTAATACTCTATTGATCTATTTATACTTAATTCCTTATAGCATTTCTGCTAAAGCCATATAACTTCATTCCAACATCTTTCTAACATTCATTAATTTTGCAATATTTCTATAAATAGTCTTTAAACTTCCAGTCTTCTTCCACCAGCTCTTCTCCCTGGTCTCGGATTCTGCCAATTCTCTCAGGCAGCAAAAAGCAGATGGTTCATAACAAAACTTAGGGGCCTGGCAGGGCAAGTCCACCTCCTTCTTTTGCATCCGTTAATATCTTAAGTTTTACTCGGGCTTCCTGCCCTGCCAACCAAATCTAGAGACGTTCCTCTGCCACCTCCTGAAACAATCCCTCCCATCCAAAGCTTGCAATGTTTGAAACAAAAACAGCATCCCCAACCTCACAGCAACCCTCATCCCCACCACAACAACTCAGCCACTTCCAATTTAACCCTGTTTCCAAATCCCCCTTCTCTTCAGGCCAACGTCCTTCACAATTGCCCTTGAATAAATTCACATTTTCCTCAGGTAGGGCTCTGATCCTCAATTTCATCTGTTTCTCTTTAAATTCAGTCATAACCAGTGTCAGCTTGTATTCCTCAAGTTGTCCTTGTATGGATGGGACTCTCTCCAGTTGAATTACTTTGACTTCAGCAGCAAGGGTTTTCTCCTTAACTTCATCCGCAGTTTGCCATATCAGGATAGATTCCTGTATCAATTTCTGGGTGGTTTCTATATTAGTATTCACCTTTTGTCCCAGGTTATTTAAACTTTCAACCATTAAATCAGTTTTAATATTTGCAGCATCCACTTTCATATTTATCACGTCCATTTTCTTGTGAAGTTGTTCCAGCGAGTCATTTATTTTCTCTAATACAGCCGCTAAGGCCTCTTCTGGCGACATTCCGTCTTTCCCATCTGCCATAGCACTCGATAGATTCAAGGTCAATCTCACAGTCTCACGGGTGTTATCTTACCGCTGGAAATTTCCCAGCCCAGATCTTATGTAGCCACCAGTTTCAAGAACTTCCACTAGAGGGAAACAGTTTCTATTTGTATTGATACATAATATCCTCTTATAGGCACAGTTGAAATGACCCAAAACTAATTTCAAAGTTACTTTCACTGCTGGAGACAGTAGAAAAATGTATCTTCTCTTATGACCATGTCCAGGCATGGTCATGGCTGGTGGACTAGAAGAAGTTAGCAGAAGGCACTGCTACCCCAGGAGACACTGGAGCCTCTAGGACCCCTGTCCTCAGGGGCAGAGGAAGTGGGTGCAGTGGGTGCAGGCCGCCCCAGGTGTCACCACTGAGGGGGGGTGACAAAATGTCTGGCAGCACTCACCATGGGGCCTGCAATGCCCCCCCACGCTGCCCCAAATGGTTTGCCCACCGCCTCCACCTCAGCTGTAGGGCAGCTGAGTGGGAGGAGGCAGGCAGACTCCTCAGAGGCCCCATGGAGCGTCCTGCCCCACCTTGCCCCGCTCCCATGGGTGACTGGCCCCGCCCCTGGGCACAGGGCACGTGCGCCGCCCCAGGTGCCCAATCGGCTTGCTCCGCCATTGCCTGTCCTCTCATTTCATTGCCACAATGTTGTGGTAGGACTTTGCAAGCAAAACTTGACAATGATCATTATAGCAGCAAGCTATGGGGGTGTTTCCTGCCTCCAAGTGCCTCAGATTTCTTTTCAGCTGGGGAGGGGGTGTGGCTGAAAAGATGTAGAAGTTTGTTCTGCAGCTCAGATGAGATGCAAATTTCCAGGCTTTGTGCCTTCCCCTTCTTAGAAGTCCCCAGGCTCTTGCAAAGACCTCCATGTGAGAATGTGCCTTTTCCTCTAGAAGAGCAAAGAATGCTGCAGGGCAAAGTTTTAATTAACAAGAGGGCAAAGCCAGTCCCGGAAGCATAAAACCTAATGCTGTTTGAAGCAAAGTAAATGACTTCACTCAAAATGCAAAATTTGCACTTTTCTTTGAACTGAATAACTCAACCGCTAATAGCACAACCTAGAACCACAGGCCAGTACAATTCTCCCATATACAGTACTTTCAGCAATAGGACCTGGTGCATGCACCCATTTCATTTCTCTGGGCCTTTGCCTACTCTCCAGCTCTCCCAATTTGACAGAGACTATTTCAGTTTCCTGGGTGGCGTGATCTGGATAAATCACTCTCTTTACTTTGCCTTTTAGGAAAGACAAGTGTGACCTACAACAAACTGTTTTGAAAGGGGGTGGCTTTTACTTCTGCAAATATTAATGTCTCCCTCTTGTTTCTCAGTGGCTCTGTTTTGGCTCAGTCGTCAGCACTCACCACCCGTGTTTGCTATTAGATTGAGGGAGTTTGACAATACATTAAAACATTATGGTTGATGTAGGCTTCAGTTTTCTGGCATTAGGACCCTTTCATTTTGGCTGCTAAAAGTTAAAATCTCTTTGAGTTTTGGGGCTCTGATGCATCTTGACTTGCATGCCTGGGCTCAGTGGCAGAACATCTGCCCTGGTTGCAGAAGGCGCCAGCTTCAACCTCAAGGTGGGGGTGGAGAACTGCTGCCAGTTAGTGGTGAGTGAGATGGGCCAATGGTGGAAGAAGGAAGCTTCTGGTGTTTCAAAGTGTGCAATGTGTGCACAGAAAACAAAAACAGGATTCAAGATGACCGTAACAGGTTGGAGAAAGGGGCCCCAAAGAGCAAAATGAATTTCAGTAGGGACGATGGTAAGGTTCTGCAGTTAGGCAGAAATGATCAGATGCACAAATACAGGGTGGGGAACACCTGACTTAACAGGAGTGCACGTGAAGAGGATCCAGGGGTCTTAATAGGCCACAAGCCTAACATGAGTCAACCATGCGATGTAGCAGCAGAAAAAGCTAATGCAGTTCTAGGCTGCATCGACAAAAGTATAGTGCCCATCTTCAATTTATTTGTTTTTGGTTTTTTTAAATGATATTTATTACTTTTTCAACATTTTCAACACAACACTACAAACAAAAAAGAAAAGGGAAAAAACAATACAAATACAATACAAAAACACTACATGGACTAACAAAACAAAGCAAAAACAAACAAAAACAATTTAAAAACACCTCAAACATTTTCAATATCTTATATTTCATTCACTTATTTCCAGCAACCTCCTCACACCTCCCTTTTTGTATTCCACTTTTATTAATTGTTTCAGCAATTCCTTTCCATCTTACTCTGTTTTCTATCCTATAATTATCTTAACACATTCTTGCCTTATTTTTCCTTTAATTTTCTATTAATCTGTTTATACTTAATTCCTTATGACATTTCTACTAAAGCCATATAACTTCATTCCAACATTTTTCTAACATTCCTTAATTTTACAATATTTCTATAAATAGTCTTTAAACTTTTTCCAATCTTCTTCCACTGACTCTTCTCCCTGGTCTCGGATCTTGCCAGTCATTTCCGCCAATTCCATATAGTCCATCAATTTCGTCTGCCATTGTCCAACACTTCAGTGCTTTGAAGAAGCAGCCATTCTCTCAACCAGCAAAAAGCAGATGGTTCACAACGAAATTTAAAGGTCTGGCAGGGCAGGTCCACCTCCTTCTTTGGCATCCATCAATATCTTAAGTTTTACTCGAGTCTTCCTGCCCTGCCAAACAACTCTAGAGACATCCCTCTGCCACCTCCTGAAACAATCCATCCCATCCAAAGCTTGCAATGTTTGAAACAAAAGCAACATCCCCAGCAACACAGCAGCCCTCATCCCCACCACAGTAACTCAGCCCAACAGTCACAACTTCTGATTTGTCCATTTTTCAGAAATCCCCCTTCTCTTTAATCCAACATCCTTCACAGTTATCCTTAAACAGATTCACATTTTTGGCGGTCATACTAACCCCCAAATACCTCTCTTTCTCAACCGATGTTAGTCTTGTCACCTCCTGAAACTCTGTCAAGCTTTCCTTTTCCAGTTCAGATAGGGCTTTTGTCCTCAAATTCATCTGTTCTTCTTTAAGTTCAATCATAATGAATGCCAGCTTATGTTCATCAGGTTGTCTTTGTATGGATGGGACTCTCCTCTCCAGTTGTATTGCTTTAGATTCAGCAGCAAGGGTTTTTTCCCTGACTTCATCTGCAGTTGCCATATCAGAGTAGATTCCTGTGTCAGTTTCTGGGTGGTTTCTGAATTGGTATTCACCTTTTGTTCCAAGTTATTTAAACTTTCTACGATTAAGTCAATTTCAATATTTGCAGCATCCATTTTCACATTTATCACATCTGTTTTCTTGTGAAGTTGTTCCAGCGAATCGTTTATTTTCAATAATGCAGCCACTAAGGCCTCTTCTGTCGACATCCCGTCTGTTTTTTCCTTTCCATTTGCCATAACACTTAAGAGATTCAAGGTCAATTCCAAAGTCTCACAATTTTTTATCTTGCAGCTGGAAATTCCCCTAGCCCAGCTCCTGTAAAGTAACCAATTTCAAAAGCTTCCACTAGGGGAAAACAGTTTCTATTTGTATCGGTCAGTATGTCCTCTTTTAAACACAGTTTCAATAATCCAAAGCTAGTTTCAATTTTCAGTTACTTTCCTCCTTTTTTTGAAAACAACCGGAGACAGTAGAAACAATGTATTCTCTTGTTTAGCTACCTGTCAATGAACGTTCTAAACGCTGTCAATGGACATTCCAAAAAACATCAATCCTGCTAGCAGCCCGTTTCCAGGGTCAGAGCGGCGGTATTTTAACTCTCTTAACTCACTCCTACAGGCATATTCAGTCCACCACTTCCCCCCCTTCTCCTGTCTCCAAAAAGGTTTTTTTTAGTTCTTTACCGATGGAAATTTAGTCTTTTACAAAAGGCTTTCCAAGACTTTAGCCTGCAGCCTCCTTGATTCAGTTTATCTACAAAAGGGGGAGGTGGACTTCCTGTATTGAACCTCCCCGTTTCGATGCCAGATTAAACGTTTAAAAATCCAATTCTTCCCAATTCAGCTCTACTGACAGATAATTACTTTAGAGTCAAATTGTTCACAGGAAAAAGTCAGTGCTCTCTGACAACAGCTATGCGGCTTCGCTCCGTGGAAGCAGACGATTCGAAGCACCGCGCCACTCACCCCACATCGCTCCGGATCCCCGAAACTGGGTTTCCCCGCGAGTAGGGGAGGCGCAAAAGGTGCCTGCCAAATCCCACGTTCACAGGCTTCTCCCGCCTGTGATTTTTACGGGTCTCCGCCTTCGCCGTGGCGGTACAGACCCAAATTCCCACGGGGCAAATTCCTCCCGATCAGAGGAATTCCGCCATTGCCGGAGGCACCAACCCGGAAGTCCATCTTCAATTATTTGAAGGGCTTTTCACATAGAATGGAGAGCAAACATGTTTTCTACCGCTCAAACCAACTGATTCAAATTAACAAGAAAGGAGATTCCAACAAAACATGAATTTGGATGATAAGAGCCAGTGCCAGATTTACATATAGGTAAACTAAATAAGCTGTAGATTAGGGCAGAGGCGTACCGATGAGGGGGCGGTCCGCTCCGGGTGCCATCCTGAAAGGGGGTGACATTTCGGCAGGGGGCCCCGCCTGTGACCCCCAAGCCCATGAGTGGCAAAGCTTTGGCTCGCTGTAAGTGGCTCCTGCTTTGTCACTTTACAGCGAGGGACTTTACAGGAGGGAGGGAGGGGCTGGGGACAGACGGGAGCCATGGCTCCATGCTCCTCCTTCCCTCCCCAGATTTCTGTAAGCGGCTTCCACTTTGCCGCTTTCCAGCTTCCGCTAGGTAGGGAGGAGGACAGGGGAGTCCCCAACGGTCAGCCTTGACTGGCTGGTCCCCAACCGGGTGCTCCAGCCGAGCTCCCTGGCTTGTGGCAAAGCTGCTCCCCTGTCTCTCCCAGCCTCCAAAGCCCAGCAACATGCAACACACAAACACAAAGAGGAGCAAAGCTCCCCAGGCCCTTCCTCAGAAGAACACATTTGCTGCGGATTGGCGCCTCAGGGCTTCTCTCCCCACCCCCAAGTAGCCCATTCTCTTACATTCCCTACTGTTGCTTTAAATCGCAACTGACTTCGTGTCAGCACCCCCAAGCCCTTACTCCACCTCTCTTTCCCCTACAGTTTTGACCCTTTCCCTCGCTCAGATTCATGGAGCACTAAGGGGGCTTTTCTCTATGTGTTTTGTTCTTTGCCTCCCTCGCTGTTTGTGGAGGGGGGGCTCCTTTCTTATTTCTTTCTTTGTGTTTGAACTAGCGGGAGAGCAGGCTAGGAGCTTTTCATTGGCAGTATCACTTGCATTGCAAGCCCTGCATAAGTTATTATTGTTGCTGCTGCAGCCATCCACAATTCCCTCGATGCTCCCATTGAGTCGCTGGTGCAGGCAATGTGCCGCGTCCCCCGCTATGGGTGGCAAAGCCCCTAGCTCCACCACTGGTTTAGGGCCCCACTCTCTTGGGGGCCCCCAAAAAATGTAAAGGCAAAAAAACTGGATGTACATTTCCAAAATATAAGATTAAAAAAAACAAATAAAATAAAATCGACATACAGCAACAGTGTTTTGTGTTGTGTGGGCTCCTATGATGTAAGTAATTTAAGAAATTCAACACAAAAAACAGTGACAAAGGACAGCTGGACATATAAAGGTCCCCGTTACCTTCTGTAGCTTAGGGCTCCATCAAACCTAAATCCGGCCCTGATAAGAGCTGTTTGAGAGCTGATTCCTACATTGCAGGACTAGGTGACTTTTGGGACTCCCTCTAACCTGATGAGTCTATGAATGCTGAGGAACCATGTAGTCAGTTTGTCATTTCACCTAGAATCATAGAATCATAGAGTTGGAAGAGTAGTAGATAGGTAGCCGTGTTGGTCTGCCATAGTCAAAATAAAAAATTCCTTCCAGTAGCACCTTAAAGACCAACTAAGTTAGTTCTTGGTATGAGCTTTCGTGTGCATGCACACTTCTTTCGTGTGCAAACGGGGGACACAGAAAGGGCTGAACTCCTCAATGCCTTCTTTGCCTCAGTCTTCTCCGATAAAGAAAACAGTGCCCGACCTGAAGAATTTGAAGCAAATGATTCAGCAGAGGAAACACAGCCCAGAATAACTAAGGAGATAGTACAAGAATACTTGGCTAGTTTAGATGTATTCAAGTCTCCAGGGCCAGATGAACTGCATCCAAGAGTATTAAAAGAACTGGCCGATGTGATCTCAGAACCACTGGCAGTCATCTTTGAGAATTCCTGGAGAACAGGCGAAGTCCCGGCAGACTGGAGGAGGGCAAATGTTGTCCCTATTTTCAAAAAGGGGCAAAGAGAGGACCCAAATAATTATCGCCCAGTCAGTCTGACATCAATACCAGGGAAGATTCTGGAGCAGATCATTAAGCAAATAGTCAGCGTGGATTTCTGAAAAATAAGTCATGTCAGACTAAACTGATCTCGTTTTTTGACAGAATTACAAGCCTGGTAGATGAAGGGAACGCAGTGGATGTAGCCTACCTTGATTTCATCAAGGCATTTGACAAGGTGCCCCATGATATTCTTGTAAAGAAGCTGGTAAATTGCGGTCTCGACTATGCTACCACTCAGTGGATTTGTAACTGGCTAACTGACCAAACCCAAAGGGTTTAGGGAAGCTTTTAATGTTTGATGTATCACAGTATTTTAATATTCTTTTGGAAGCCGCCCAGAGTGGCTGGGGAAACCCAGCCAGATGGGTGGGGTATAAATAATAAATTATTATTATTATTATTATTATTATTATTATTATTATTATTACTCATCAATGGTTCCTCTTCATCCTGGAGAAAAGTGACTAGTGGGGTGCCACAGGGTTCTTGTCTTGGGCCCGGTCTTATTCAACATCTTTATCAATGACTTGGATGTTGGACTCAAGGGCATCCTGATCAAATTTGCAGATGACACCAAACTGGGAGGGGTGGCTAACACCCCAGAGGACAGGATCACACTTCAAAACGACCTTGACAGATTAGAGAACTGGGCCAAAACAAACAAGATGAACTTTAACAGGGAGAAATGTAAAGTATTGCACTTGGGCAAAAAAAATGAGAGGCACAAATACAAGATGGGTGACACCTGGCTTGAGAGCAGTACATGTGAAAAGGATCTAGGAGTCTTGGTTGACCACAAACTTGACATGAGCCAACAGTGTGACGCGGCAGCTAAAAAAGCCAATGCAATTCTGGGCTGCATCAATAGGAGTATAGCATCTAGATCAAGGGAAGTAATAGTGCCACTGTATTCTGCTCTGGTCAGACCTCACCTGGAGTACTGTGTCCAGTTCTGGGCACCACAGTTCAAGAAGGACACTGACAAACTGGAACGTGTCCAGAGGAGGGCAACCAAAATGGTCAAAGGCCTGGAAACGGCTAAGGGAGCAGGGCATGTTTAGCCTGGAGAAGAGGAGGTTAAGGGGTGATATGATAGCCATGTTCAAATATATAAAAGGATGTCATATAGAGGAGGGAGAAAGGTTCTTTTCTGCTGCTCCAGAGAACCGGACACAGAGCAATGGATCCAAACTACAAGAAAGAAGATTCCACCTAAACATTAGGAAGAACTTCATGACAGTAAGAGCTGTTTGACAGTGGAATTTGCTGCCAAGGAGTGTGGTGGAGTCTCCTGCTTTGGAGGTCTTTAAGCAGAGGCTTGACAACCATATGTCAGGAGTGCTCTGATGGTGTTTCCTGCTTGGCAGGGGATTGGACTCGATGGCCCTTTTGGTTTATTCCAACTCTATGATTCTATGATTTTATGATTCTATGATCCACTAACTAAGGATCGAAAACACAAGTTTTGGCTTTCCAAGGTCTACCCTGCTTTGTTTTCCCCATGATATTCCTCATGCCACTGGAGCTCTGTTCACCACTGTGCAGGCCATAATGCTCTTATTTTTCATTCCCAGATGGCAGGCAGGGGATTTGATGGAACTCAGGTGTTTGCAGCCCTTTCACCCTTCAATACTCCCACTGGGTTTTCAGTTATTACATTTCTATCCATCATCTTCTTTCCAAGGCTGCTGCAGTGCGCAGCTCATGCTGCATGTAGCTGGCACAGCATTTCAGATTTTGCCCCCCCCCCTTTAAAGTGGCCTCCACATCCACTGAGATCAGATGACCCAATAAAACAATTTCCAGAGCCGGGTCTCTTGATTTTGCTGCTCCTCTGGGGCACCTGCCACATTGGCTCTTTTGTTTAGCCTAATTAATGTCATTTGGAGAGATTAGGTCAGAGCATGCCATCTTGCATCTATCTCCAATAGCAAAAAAAAGGGGGGTGACTGTGCAAGTGAGCTGCGAATGCATACAGCATTGGGTTGGGCTTAGAGTTTCCTTTCCTTTTCTGAAGAGGACTTCCTGGGCCTAATAGCAGGGCTGGTGAGCCACAGGCCACAGGTCCATATGTAGCCTCAGGCCAGCCTGTAGCAGAGTTGTGCTATGTTCCTGTGCCTCAATAGGGCAGAACTGCAGAAGCCTCCTCCTTGACATGCTGCTTTTCCACATGTGAGGAGGTGTATAGTTTTGTTTTTAAAATGGGGCATCATTCAAGTATGCCATATCAAACAACATGTTTGGGTTTTCTTCCCCAGAGCCGGAAACATGCCAGCAAAGTTCGTCTCTACTATATGCTCCACCCACTAGATGGAGGCTGTCCTGCGAAGAAGCTGCGATCAGAAAATGTGAGTTTTGTTGCTGTATCTGTTAGCAGTTACCCGACAGGACTACAAAACACCTCTTAAAATGGATCGGGTCCAAGATGTGGTCAAGGTCGCCATCATCCTTTGGGGCCCAGAATGGACTATGCAGGAAGTGTGGGCATTCTGGGAAGTCTGGGTAGGATTCAACCTGTTCTATGAAGAACTAAGCCTGTTAGTGTTCTTGGAGACAATGTTCCTCGTGTGCTCATGGGGCCCTTAACAATGGCAATACCTTTGAAGCACTAAGCAACACATGAAAGTGTAGGAGCATATATTGTCAGCTCAGCTATGAATTGGACACGTCTCTCTCCCCAGCTCTGGAGATCTGAATTACCATTGCCACCCTGCTGCTAGCAGCTGTTCATAATCTGAGTCTGAAAATCCTAGCTTTGTGGGGAGAAAAACCCAGGAGGCACAAATATATCCTGAAAAAAATTAATGAAGGGGTTGGTGATGGGGCCCCCAGTCTATGAATTGTTTGGACTTTGTGTTGCTGCCCTTCTTCCCTTTTCTTTTCTTTTTTCTTTTCTTTTCTTTTCTTTTCTTTTCAGGTTAATGATTTGGAGAGCAGCTCTTAATTTTGGGACATGTTCCAACAGCTGTCAATATGCCATATTCATATCTGAGAAGGAAAGTAATGAATATGTGCAGCAACCCTATTACAATTAAGCACATTTAGTGTTCCTACTTCTGGTTATAAATGACCCAATTCAAAATCATTTGTGAGCTAACCTTTACCACTGAGCTGAAAATGAATGGTTGTATTTGCTAATATTTATCTGGCAGTTAGTAAAGTATATTGATAACATTTGTCACTCTACCACAAAAAGTGTCAAGCTGACACAACACATGTGTTTGGGGGTTATGTCAAGGAAGCTCAGATTCAAGGAGAGGAATTTTCAGAAATGAACTTCCCCAATTTGGAAAACATCAAGCTACTTATAGGCTGAGTCCAACACTCTGAAAGGCAGCCTGGATCATAGCAGACTTGCTTGGCTCCTGCACCACCTTCTTCTTCTTCAGCAATTGCTCATAGTAAGATTGAGTAAGATTGTTTTCCATGAACACGGTTTTAACGTTGTGTCCGTAGGTGACTGTGGAGGCCAGTTTTGGATCCACATGTCTTTCCACAGTGGGGACATAGGTTTCTGGGTGGGAGTTGATCACAGTGAGGGTTTGCCAAGTGTGCCTTCCTCTTAGCATGTTTCTCCCTTGCGTCCTGAGTTCGAGTGTCTTCAAAGCCCATGGCACCTTTGTGCTGTTCTCCAACTGGCTGTTCTCCAACTGGAGTGCTTGCAGGCCAGTATCTCCCAGTTGTTGGTGTTTATACTACATTTTTAAAGATTTGCCTTGAGAGAGTCTTTAAACCTCTTTTGTTGACCACCAGCATTACGCTTTCCATTTTTAAGTTCAGACTAGAGTAGTTGTTTTGGAAGAAGATAATCAGGTATCCAAACCACATGACCAGTCCAATGGAGTTGATGTTGAAGAATCATTGCTTCAAAACTGGTGATCTTTGCTTCTTCCAGTACACTGGCATTAGTTTGTCTGTCTTCCTAAGTGATGTGTAAAAATTTTGGGGACACCATTGAGGGAATCTTTCGAGGAGTTGGAGATGGCGTTTATAAGTGGTCCATGTTTCACAAGCGTACAGTAAGGTTGGTAGTACAATAGCTTTGTAAACAAGCATTTTGGTTTCCCTGTGAATGTCCCAGTCCTCAAACACTCTGCACTTCAATCAGGAGAAAGCTGTACTCACACAGCTCAGGCAATGCTGGATTTCGGCATCAGTGTTGACCCTTGTGGAAAGATAACTGCCCAGGTAGGAGAAGTGATCAACATTTTCCAACATTACACCATTGAGTTGGATTTGTGGTGTTGCAGAGGGGTTGTTTTGTGCTTATTGATGCAGCACTTTGGTTTTTTGGATGTTGAGCGATACGCCAAGCTTTTCATAAGCTTCAGCAAATATATTTAGGATGGTTTGGAGGTCATCCTCTTAGTGTGCACACACTATGTTGTCATACTTTCCATTCAACAAATTATAGAATCATGGCAATAAAAATAATAAATAGAGTTGGAGTGGTAACACAACCCTGTTTAACACCTGATCCCACTGTGAATGGTTCACTTTGAGAGCCATTGTTATCTGTGATTGTTGCTGTCATATTATCATGGAGGAGCCGAAGGATGTTCACAAATTTATCTGGGCAGCCAATTTTTAGAACGACAGTCCACAGGGCATTACGATTTACAGTGTTGAAGGCCTGCACCACCACCTCTTTGCTGGTTCCCAAAGTTTTCTTTGCAAAAAAAAGGGGTGGGTAAATTCAATTCAGTTTGTGCTTAAACATCAACTTATCTATTTTCAAGTCCCAAAACAATGTGCAAACCAAAACATCAATCTTAAATCCATAGTTTTTCAACTGAGTTCTCCAAAATGTGTACAAAAAAAAATGTGTACATTTTTGTGTACAAAAATGCATATACTAGGGAAAAACACCTCCTTAGGTGGTTTGGGCTGTATGGGTTATATCCAGTGGAACACTAAGTTAAAGTTACTCAGAGATATAGTAGAATCAGAGAATCAGAGAATCATAGAGTTGGAATAGACCACAAGGGCCATGGAGTCCAACCCCCTGCCAAGCACTCCTGACATATGGTTGTCAAGCCTCTGCTTAAAGACCTCCAAAGAAGGAGACTCCACCACACTCCTGGGCAGCAAATTCCACTGTCAAACAGCTCTTACTGTCAGGAAGTTCTTCCTAATGTTTAGGTGGAATCTTCTTTCTTGTAGTTTGGATCCATTGCTCCGTGTCCGCTTCTCTGGAGCAGCAGAAAAGAACCTTTCTCCCTCCTCTATATGACATCCTTTTATATATTTGAACATGGCTATCATATCACCCCTTAACCTCCTCTTCTCCAGGCTAAACATGCCCTGCTCCCTTAGCCGTTCCTCATAAGGCATCGTTTCCAGGCCTTTGACCATTTTGGTTGCCCTCCTCTGGACACGTTCCAGTTTGTCAGTGTCCTTCTTGAACTGTGATGCCCAGAACTGGACACAGTACTCCAGGTGAGGTCTGACCAGAGCAGAATACAGTGGCACTATTACTTACCTTGATCTAGATGCTCTACTCCTATTGATGCAGCCCAAAATTGCATTGGCTTTTTTAGCTGCCGCGTCACACTGTTGGCTCATGTCAAGTTTGTGGTCAACCAAGACTCCTAGATCCTTTTCACATGTACTGCTCTCAAGCCAGGTGTCACCCATCTTGTATTTGTGCCTCTCATTTTTTTTGCCCAAGTGCAATACTTTACATTTCTCCCTGTTAAAGTTCATCTTGTTTGTTTTGGCCCAGTTCTCTAATCTGTCAAGGTCGTTTTGAAGTGTGATCCTGTCCTCTGGGGTGTTAGCCACCCCTCCCAGTTTGGTGTCATCTGAAAATTTGATCAGGATGCCCTTGAGTCTATCATCCAAGTTGTTGATAAAGATGTTGAATAAGACCACTTCTTTTGTTTCACTTTTAGTTAGTGTCAGATCACCAACATCCGTAGAGGCAAACACCAAGTCTAAGGCATGTCCGCGGCTATGAGTTCGGCCAGACTTATTCAGGGACAGCCCCATGGAGGTCATGCTTTCCACGAAGTCCCGAGCGGCCCCTTGTAAGGTCGTGTCGGCATGGATGTTAAAATCCCCTAGGACAACCAAACTAGGTCTCTCCAGGAGAACATCCGCCACGACCTGAAGCAGCTTGAGCAGGGAACCCTTGGTGCAGCGGGGAGTTTGGTACACCAATAGGAATCCTGTACTGCCCCTATTGCCCAACTTCCAGAACATGTACTCAGAAAACTGGGTCTTCCCTATAGGACGCCTGGTGCAGACTAATGACTTCCTAAAAATCACTGCAACCCCCCCTCCCCGTCCACATGACCTGGGTTGCTGTGCGTAAAAGAAACCTGGTGGGCAAGCAGTGGCAAGGACAGGCCCATCTGCTTCATCCAACCAGGTATCTGTCACACATGCCAGGTCAAGTCCTCCATCCACAATCAGGTCGTGGATGGCAGTGGTTTTCTTCATCATTGACCTGGCATTGCACAGCAACACTTTCGGGTCATGTGGGTTTCCCTTGCTGATTCCAGTATCCATCTGGTCAGGACCAGACCTGGAGGCAGGGATAGTCCTTAAACAACGACTAAACCTGCCTCCTTGGTAATGACATGGTCTTGTCTTAGCGTAACTCCTCCTCCTGCCCGTGATCACTGAGATCGGGTGTCCCAATACATTCCCCCCTGTGGAACCTGCCCCAGCCACTCCAACTCTGTGGTTTTTCCCAGAGCTGAGGGCGATGAAACAATCGTTGAGACGGCTAGAGCGCCGGTGGCAGAAAACTCACTCTGAATCAGACCGGACATGGGCTAGAGCTCAACGTCGAGCCTACCAAGTGGCAATGGCAACGGCAAAGAGGGCTTTCTTCACTGCCTCCATTGCACATGCAGAAAACAGCAGCAGGAGACTTTTTCAAGTGGTTCGCAATCTATCGGAACCACCTGCACCACCGGGGCCTGGTAGAGACCCCAAGATCTCCTGCAATGCTTTTGCAAAGTTTTTTGCAGATAAAGTCGCTCAGATTCAGAAGGAGGTAGACTCCACCGTGAGAGCAAGGCCGGGGGAGGAAGAGTGCTAGAGTTCTGTCTAGTCCTGTTACATGGGATCAATTCCAATCTGTTACCTCCGAGGATGTGGACAGGCTGCTTGGACAAGTGAAACCGACCACCTGTCTCCTTGATTCTTGCCCATCCTGGGTGATAAAAGTGAGCCGGGAAGGGCTCGGTGATGGGCTCTGCGGGGTGGTGAATGCTTCCCTCTGTGAGGAGGCCTTCCCAGACCCGCTGAAAGAGGCGGTCATTAAACCGCTTCTTAAAAAAAACATATTTAGACCCAGCCAATTTGGTCAACTATCACCCAGTCTCAAATTTACCATCCTTGGGCAAGGTGATTGAGTGGGTGGTTGCCGAACAACTCCAAGCACGCCTGGAGGATGCGGACCATTTGGATCCTTCCAATTGGGATTCAGGCCTCACCATGGGACAGAAACTGCCTTGGTCGCGCTGGTTAATGATCTCCGGCGGGCTAGGGACAAAGGTGAGAGCTGTTTCCTAGTTCTGCTGGATCTCTCAGTGGCCTTTGACACCATCGACCATAACATCCTTCTGGACTGTCTAAAGGGGCTGGGAGCTGGAGGCACTGTTATACGGTGGTTCCACTCCTTTCTCCTGGGCCGTGTCCAGAAAGTGTGTGTGTGTGGGATGAGTGTTCAGACCCCTGGGCTCTCACTTGTGGGGTGCCTCAGGGTTCCGTCCTCTCCCCCATGCTTTTTAATATCTATATGAAGCCGCTGGGAGAGATCATCAGGGGTTTGGGCTGGGTGTTCATCAGTATGTAGATGACACCCAGCTCTACCTCTCCTTTGTGAAGGCGGTGAAGGTCCTGTGTGAGTGCCTGGAGGCGGTTGGAGGATGGATGGTGGCTAACAGATTGAGGTTGAATCCTGACAAGACAGAAGTACTGTTTTTGTGGGACAGGGGGCGGGCAGATGTGGGGGATTCCCTGGTCCTGAATGGGGTAACTGGGAGTCATTTTGGACTCACAGCTGTCCATGGAGGCGCAGGTTAATTCTGTGTCCAGGGCAGCTGTCTACCAGCTCCACCTGGTAAGACCCTACCTGCCCGCGGACTGTCTCACCAGAGTGGTGCATGCTCTAGTTATCTCCCGCTTGGACTACTGCAACACGCTCTACGTGGGGCTACCTTTGAAGGTGACCCGGAAACTGCAATTAATCCAGAATGCAGCAGCTAGACTGGTGACTGGGACGGGCCGCCGGGACCACATAACACTGAGAGATCTGCAGAAATCTGAGAGATCTGCATTGGCTCCTAGTACGTTTCCGAGCACAATTCAAAGGGTTGGTGCTGACCTTTAAAGCCCTAAACAGCCTCGGTCCTTATACCTGAAGGAGCATCTCCACCCCCATCGTTCAGCCCGGACACTGAGATCCAGCGCCGAGGGCCTTATGGTGGTTCCCTCATTGCGAGAAGTAAGGTTACAGGGAACCAGACAGAGGGCCTTCTCGGTAGTGGCGCCCACCCTGTGGAACACCCTTCCTTCAGATGTGAAGGAAATAAGTAGCTTTCCTATTTTTAAAAGACATCTGAAGGCAGCCCTGTTCAGGGAAGTTTTTAATATTTAACGCTGTATTGTTTTTAATACTTGATTGGGAGCCACCCAGAGTGACTGGGGAAACTCAGCCAGATGGGCGGGGTATAAATACTGTATTTTTTGCACCATAACACTCACTTTTTTCCTCCTAGAAAGTAAGGGGAAATGTCTGTGCGTGTTATGGAGCGAATGCGTGCGGGTGGCGGGGGGGGGGGGAATCTGCTGCAGTCGTGAGCAGAGGATCCATGGTTCCCCTCCCTTCCCTCCTCTGTGGTTACAAAGCATGGATCCACATGAATCCTCAGGATTTTTGCATTGAGCTACTCCAAACTCACTGTCAGATCACATGTCTGTGGCCACAGCATGAACCACAAAAATCATATATCCACTATTTCATTTAGAATATTTTTTTCTTGTTTTCCTCCTCTAAAAACTATGTGCGTGTTATGGTCTGGTGCGTGTTATAGAGCAAAAAATAAGGTAATAAATTATTATTATATTATTATTATTATTATATTACTTCACCTAATGCCTCAAGGGCAGGCTACAAAAGTATCACACATTTTAAAAGTCCAACTGAAATCATAAAACCACAAAGCAGCTAATGACAAAATGCACCACACTGCAAGAGGAGGGAAGGAGCAGGGGCTGAGGACTCAATTCCATCCTGTTTTGATCTTGCTGGGATGAGCCATCAATGATAGTCATAGATCCATCCCAACTCACTCTGTCCCATTCCATCCCATTATACACATTTTGTGCACACATTTATGTAAAATCCACCCCTTTTACGGAAAAATCATCCTATTCAATGATTTCCAGTGCATTCACCAGTAAAATAGGACTTTTAGTCTGTACTTTTTGTGCACTGAAAATCCACTGCAAACTCCAGAGAACTGGGGGTTGAGTTTCAATTCTCAAGCAAGTTTGGGAGTCTAAGATTGGGAGTCAGACTGTTGCAAAAAGTGGAGGGGGGGAAATCCTCCCCCACCCCTTCTGAATAGTAAAGCATCACCTAAAATGCAGAAGAGGAATATGCAAAGAAAGCACTCTTTGCTAGGGATAAGGTTGTTTTTAAGCATTCCTGTGAGGCACTTGCCATAATCTTCAACAAAACATCTGAACAAAGATGAAGAATGAGTTGACAGTAAGAGAGGAGAAAAGAAACAGTCTGGATTTTGAAATAAGATGCATCTGATTTGTCAGGAGGATTTTTTTTTTTTATTTTTAAATCACATATCTCTCTGAAAGTAGGTTGAAGAGAAACAATGACACTGGTGCTCAGAACAAACGCATCTCGAGCATGTCTGTGTGTCTGTGTGAGAGAGAGAGGGGGGGGGGAGAGAGAGAACCCCAGAGCACAAACATCCTTTAAATCAGATTTTCAAACAAGACCTTCGTGGGTGGCTCTTTTGAGAGTTACAGTGGATGTCGATCCATTAATCCAGAGCATTTCTCATTGCACTTCAACTTTGAAATGACTTTGAAATCATTCCCTGGGGTCTTAGAGCAGAGTAGAGTTTGATGTAAAAAGAAGAAGAAGAAGAAGAAGAAGAAGAAGAAGAAGAAGAAGAAGAAGAAGAAGAAGAAAAATAAAAATAAAAACAGGGCATGAAAAACAAGGCTCTCTGCTAATGAGCATTTATGGCCCCTGTAGTTTAGAACATCATCTTTTTCCCTAATAGATTTTGATGAGCAGTAAACATGCTTTATGTGGAGAGAGTTCCTTTTCAGTCCCTTTCTCCCAGGTGAGAGACAAATTGACTGCATAATAAATCAGGTTTGCAACTCTCAGAAACCCAAACTTCAGGTGGGCTTGAACTGGAATTATCCAGGAAGAAAAAAGGAAGTCTATGTGTCAGCACCCAGGTTCAACTGGTAACAGAATAGCAACATCAGCTCCAGGTTATAGGAAATCACTGCCAAAGTGCCCTCAGATCTCCTCTACCTGCAGCCAGTCTGCACCCTCCCACACCAGCATCGGGGAAGAAATTCTATTCAGTTTGCATTTAAAGGGGGAAGCAATTTATACTTTCCAAAACAACATGTGAACCAAAACACAAGCTATCCTTCAAAATTTGCACTCTTCAAATTTTGCAGTGCAGTTCTCCAGTCAAGCAAGGTGTGTTTTGTTACCAGCCACCACAATCCCTGTTGTGCCACACAGGGGATTCCAGGGGTCTTGGCCCTCAGCCAGGGCCTGTGCTCCTTTGGAGAATTGAAGACATGGCAGACACTGTTGAAGCTTTAAGAACTATGGCTTATTCACCTATTTACACCTTCATTCTGCATGGAGGGAATCCAGATATTACAGTATGGTCATTTCAAGAGGGGTTTGTTCCCCACAGAGGTGAAGCCCTGGAGTCCAAGGCATCTCTCCCAGCCAGTCTTCAGGCAGCCTGCCCCTTGGGTCTTTGTTCTCCCCCACTTCTTTGGCCCAGAGCACCTTGCTAAAAAGACTCATTTTCTGTCACCTCTCTCACACACCACATCCCCCTGACAACGCTTTCTGCCCAGGCCCAAGATTCCTCTCAGATGGGCCATTAACCTCTTTTGTCATGTAAACCCCTCTCTCCCAGGTTAGGCCCTGGCTTTGAAAGAAAGTACAGTGGTGCCTCGCAAGACGAAAAGAATTCGTTCCGCGAATCTTTTCATCTTGCGATGTTTTTCGTCTTGCGAAGCACGGTCCATCGCAACTGCGCCTCTTCAAGCGGCTTAAAAAAAAAAGCGCAAGACGTTTTCGTCTTGCGAAGCAAGCCCATAGGGAAATTCGTCTAGCGAAGCAACACAAAAACGGAAAACCCTTTCGTCTAGCGAGTTTTTCGTCTTGCGAGGCATTCGTCTTGCGGGGCACCACTGTATTCCCTGGATTCAGCTAGTGTTAAAAGCTAATCAAGCCTTTTAATAGCCAAGCTAGCTCCCTCCTGAGCTGATGGGGGATTAAGGGTCTTGGTGCAAGAGGCAAATGGGTACCCCCCCCCCAAGAGATAAAGCCAGTGTTTAGCATAGAGAGTTTGGGAGTGATGTGACCTAGATGTAAAGTAGCAACTGCAAAGAGAGCCAGAACAATGTTTGAGAGCAATGTTGGATTTGTTTGAATCCAAGGCTGTGGCTATAGGAGAAACAACACCTTTTTGGGTGTTGATGTTGACACACACACACACACACACACACACACACACACACACACACACCCCATCACAGACTCAGGTTGTATATATATGTAGATAAACCATATATCATAAAGACACCCCAGTCTCTACAGTGCCTCATTCCCCAAAGGAAACATGATCCCTAGGGAAGCACCTGGAATCCCTGGAATCTCACATAGTTCAGAGATCGGGGTGGCGTGCAACTATATATTGGCAAAATAACACGCACAAATGCACTATATTAGGGGAAATTACCTTGCAAACAAATGAATATTATGTGTAGGAAAAATTGCAAATAAAGATCTGTATAGGAGGGAGAGAGTCAAACTAAAATGCTTATGAATTTTCACAAGGTAAACAAATCTCAAAATGGTATGGCAATGTGGTGAGATGAATTTAAGATTGGGAAAAGGGGAAATTGAGAGAAACTGCTCTCCACCCATTGTGGCCTTAGCAGGAGTAGCAAGGCTGCTGCACGAGGCGTTGGGGGTGGCACCAACACCACTGTCATCTTCTGCAGTGTGTCCTTCATGAGTATCAAATTGGTGCAACCTTTCTCAGCCCTCTGTCCCTAATGTAACTACAACTCCCATCACCCCAATGTATGCAGTTTTCGGAGGTTCTTGCAAAAAAAAAAAAAAGGTTGGAGGAAAAACGTTTCTCAAGTCAGTCTGACGGGTCAGAAAATTATCGTCCCCTTGCCAGAGTGCTTCATCTAAACACAGCTCCCTTTCCTTAAATCACAGCATGAGGACCCCAGCAGAATTGACCAGTGTGAGAAGAAAAGGAGTGGTCCTATTTACATATTAATCTATTTTGTTAAGTAGAAACATTTGCATTTAAATATGTGTTCCAATGTGTGTTTTATCAGTAGATAATGGTGTGTGCCGATGGGTTGCAGGTTTCCCTTTCCACAGCCCTGCCAGCCTCCTTTGGCCTCTCTCTGGCTTCCAGCTCTGGAGTGACACCAAGGTCTCTGCTGGCCTGGAGCTCCCCTTTCCACCCACCAAATGCACAGGCTGGCAGAAGGGCTGGAATCCCTGCCGGTCAGAATCAGCAAACATATCCAAAGTGGGAAGCTCTCCCAAATGAGATCCCAAGCTGAGATCCCAAGCTGGCGCTGTCATGTCTACAGCTCCAAGATAGAGCAGTCTTGTGCATTTCACTTAGGAGGAGATACTCCCAAGTCCACCTCCTTAGGTGGTTTGGGCTGTATGGGTTATATCCAGTGGAGCACTAAGTTAAAGTTACTCAGCGATATAGGAGAATCATAGAATCATAGAATCATAGAGTTGGAATAGACCACAAGGGCCATCGAGTCCAACCCCCTGCCAAGCAGGAAACACCATCAGAGCACGCCTGACATATGGTTGTCAAGCCTCTGCTTAAAGACCTCCAAAGAAGGAGACTCCACCACACTCCTGGGCAGCAAATTCCACTGTCGAACAGCCTTTGACCATTTTGGTTGCCCTCCTCTGGACACGTTCCAGTTTGTCAGTGTCCTTCTTGAATTGTGGTCCCCAGAACTGGACACAGTACTCCAGGTGAGGTCTGAACAGAGCAGAATACAGTGGCACTATTACTTCCCTTGATCTGGATGCTCTACTCCTATTGATGCAGCCCAGAATTGCATTGGCTTTTTTAGCTTCCACGTCACACTGTTGGCTCATGTCAAGTTTGTGGTCAACCAAGACTCCTAGATCCTTTTCACATGTACTGCTCTCAAGCCAGGTGTCACCCATCTTGTATTTGTGCCTCTCATTTTTTTTGCCCAAGTGCAATACTTTACATTTCTCCCTGTTAAAGTTCATCTTGTTTGTTTTGGCCCAGTTCTCTAATCTGTCAAGGTCGTTTTGAAGTGTGATCCTGTCCTCTGGGGTGTTAGCCACCCCTCCCAGTTTGGTGTCATCTGCAAATTTGATCAGGATGCCCTTAAGTCCATCATCCAAGTCGTTGATAAAGATGTTGAATAAGACAGGTCCTTGTACTATCTCCTTAGTTATTCTGGGCTGTGTTTCCTCTGCTGAATCATTTGCTCCAAATTCTTCAGGTCGGGCATTGTTTTCTTTATCGGAGAAGACTGAGGCAAAGAAGGCAATGAGGAGTCCAGCCCTTTCTGTGTCCCCTGTTTGCATTTCTCCATCTTCTCCTCTGAGTGACCCCACTGTTTCTTTGTTCTTCCTTTTGCTACAGACATACCCATAAAAGCCTTTTTTGTTGCTTTTAACCTCTCTAGCAAGCCTGAGTTCATTCTGTGCTTTAGCTTTTCTGACTTTGTGTCTACACGTGCTGGCTATTTGTTTGAATTCCTCTTTGGTGGTTTCCCCCCTTTTTCATTTTTTGTACACATCCTTTTTAAATCTTAACTCAGTTAAAAGTTCTTTAGATAGCCACCCTGGCTTCTTTAGGCACCTTCCATGTTTCCGTCTCATTGGTATTGCCTGACGTTGTGCTTTTACTATCTCTCTCTTAACAAACTCCCACCCATCATGAACTCCCTTTCCTTTTAGTATTACTGTCCATGGGATCTCACCCAGCACTTCCCTAATTTTAATGAAGTCGGCTTTCTTAAAGTCAAGAAATTGAGTCCTAGTATGCTTGGCTGCTCCTTTCCGCTGTATAGTAAACTTCAGAAGAGCATGATCACTCGCACCTAATGATCCTTCCACTTCTACCCCACTAACCAGGTCATCAACATTGGTTAGGACCAGATCTAAAATGGCTGTTCCTCTTGTTGCTTCTCCCACTTTCTGGACAATGAAGTTGTCTGCAAGGCCAGTGAGGAATCTGTTTGACCTTATGCCCTCCGTTTGGCTTGGGGATCTATAGTAAACTCCCACAATGAGGTCTCTGTTATTCTTCTCTCCCTTAATTTTGACCCAAATGCTCTCACTTTGGCTTTGAGGTTCTAAATCTTGGATCTCTTCACAGGTATACACATCCCTGACACATAACGCCACTCCTCCTCCTTTCTTGTCTGGTCTGTTTCTCTGAAATAGATTGTATCCCTCCATTATTACATTCCAATCGTGGGACTTATCCCACCAGGTTTCAGTGATGCCTATTATGTCATATTTAGTTTGCTGTACCAAGAGCTCAAGCTCATCTTGTTTATTTCCCATGCTTTGCACATTAGTGTACAGACATTGAAGTCCACTAATCATTCCCCTGTGTCTCTTATTTGATGGCAATTTGTGCATTTAATTGCTTCAATTTCCTGCCCAGAGCCTCGTAGTCTCTTTTGATCTTCTGGAGGCTATTGCTTGCAGTGTCATTGGTTCCCACATGAACCAAGAGGAAGGGGTATTTGTCAGTGGGTTTTATGATTCCTTGCAGTTGCAGATTCCTTAATATGTCTTCTGAATGTCAGGTAGTTGTTTATCGCTTTGACATCTGCTGGAAGGGCGTTCCACAGGGCGGGCGCCACTACCGAGAGGCCCTCTGCCTGGTTCCCTGTAGCTTTGCTTCTCGCAATGAGGGAACCGTCAAAAGGCCCTCGGCGCTGGACCTCAGCGTCCGGGCAGAATGATGGGGGTGGAGACGCTCCTTCAGGTATACTGGACCGAGGACGTTTAGGGCTTTAAAGGTCAGCACCAATACTTTGAATTGCACTCAGAAATGTACTGGGAGCCAATGTAGGTCTTTCAAGACCGGTGTTATATGGTCTTGGCGGCCGCCCCCAGTCACCAGTCTAGCTGCCGCATTCTGGATTAGTTGTAGTTTCCGAGTCACCTTCAAAGGTAGCCCCACATAGAGTGCATTGCAGTAGTCCAAGCGGGAGATAACCAGAGCATGCACCACTCTGGCGAGACAGTCCGCAGGCAGATAGGGTCTCAGCCTACGTACCAGATGGAGCTGGTAAACAGCTGCCCTGGACACAGATTTGACCTGTGCCTCCATGGACAGCTGTGAGTCCAAAATGACTCCCAGGCTGCGCACCTGGTCCTTCAGGGGCACAGTTACCCCATTCAGGACCAGGGAATCCTCCACACCTGCCCGCCCCCTGTCCCCCAAAAACAGTACTTCTGTCTTGTCAGGATTCAACCTCAATCTGTTAGCCGCCATCCATCCTCCAACCGCCTCCAGACACTCACTCAGGACCTTCACCGCCTTCACTGGTTCTGATTTAAAAGAGAGGTAGAGATAAAGCTGCCTGCAACCTTTGTCAAGATGGCAAACATTGCGCAGGAACCGCAGGCGACTGCAGCTGTTCCCTCACCCTCCATCTTGAAAACGTGCCGTTCGGGGTGGCTACACTGGTCCTCCATCTTAAAAAGCGTGAAGACAGGACAAATAACCCCCCCCCCCAAAAAAACCCTAGGTCTCCCCCAACAAACGTTTGAGACTAGCTCCCCTAAATTTAAAAGATGGATCAAACTGCGCGCACCGGCAGCCGTGCTCCGCTGCCCTGCAAGCTCTGATAAGCTCCTCCCACAGCTAATCACCTGACTCAGCAGAAACCCTGCCCCCTCTGACCTTTGCACAGGGAGAGCAGCTAATCAGCCACAAAGAAACACACACACACAAGAAAACCCTTTTGCTCCTCCTTCAGCTGCTGCCCTGCAAGCTAGTAGTTGTGCTGGTGAAATGTTTTGCACAAGTGGAACATAGTTGCTCAAAAGAACGCATAAGCAAGCTGCTGATAACTTCAGGGCACAATAGTCTGTGCAATCTGTTGCACAAGTTTCTGTTGCACAAAATTAGAATCCATCTGTCTGCCAGCACGAGAGCTCTGGCCGAGAAGCATGGATACAACCCTGATTGCAGTGGCATGTGGGGCACCCTGGCCATAGGAACATAGCAAGCTGCCTCATGCGGATTCAGACCATTGGTCCATCTAGCTCAGTGTTGTCTACTCAGGCTGCCAGCAGCTTTCCAGGGCTCCAGACCAGGGGCATTTGCAGCCCTGCCTGGAGAATGAGCCGGGAACCTTCTGCGTGCACGCATGCCCCGTGGCCTTCTCCCCGCTCTTCTGTGCGAAAGGGCTGTAGACCCACAAAGATGTCCATTTCAGACGTGTTTTTATGGCAAAGAATGTGATATGATTATTGGCACTTAAACAGTAATGAAAACAAGAAGATTAAAAAATGTTTTCACACACAAGGGGACCTTTAGCAGCTCTTATAAATAAATTCTCCTGATACATCAATAGCAGGAAATATTTCTGTCAGGCAAGCTAATTAAACCCAGTAGCAACTTCACCCCTAAAAATAGCTCTGAAGCTGCTGGACTCCCAGCACAGGCATTTTGTGCCATTAATGAAGGACTTGCTGCCACTTCCCATGAAACATCAGATCGGTTTGTGGTGGACACTGTAAACAAGTGCAGAGACACCCTGACGTTAGAGCTGCCTTGCCATGGACATGTTTTCTTGGGAGGAAGAAGCCAGAACTTATTTCTGCATAAACATGCATGAGAGGACTAGGATGCATGTTGATAGATACACCTTCAGTAGTCAAAATACACTGTATGATAAAATCAAGAATATGATAAAATCCAGTTTAAAACATTTTCTAATTTTCTAGTCCCTGGGTTTTCAAGGTGAAAAAAAGACTTTATAATATAACTTGCCTGGTTATTGATAATATGCAGCTTGTTATATAGAATATTTATCAATTTTTTTAGGTGGTCTAAGTCATCTTTCAGGTTTATACAGGGGCTGGCAGTCTTTCAGGTCTGTTGCCCTTTCATGGTGTACTAAGGCTGATCTGTCCTAGTGATGTTGAGCATTCCACTAGATTGTCAGTGATATAATAGAAGCAGACACTGTAACGAAGCAACCTAGTGTATCCTCCATCCTAACCAGGGTGGAGGGGACTGTAGCTCAGTGGTGCAGCATCTGCTTTGTATGCAGAAGGACCCAGGTTCAATCCCTGACATTTCCAGGAGGGGCTGAGAGAGACTCCTGGTCAGATATCCTAGAAACCCACTGCCAGTCGGTGGAGACCACACTGGTCTGGATGAACCAGGGGTCTGACTCAGTATAAGGCAGCTTCCTGCAGATATGTCCAGTAGGTACCTGTTTGGCTCTCCAGTCAGTCTTTCTCCCCCCCCCCCTTTCTTTCTTCAGTTAGCATTCCATTACATTCTCAGTCCTCCCTGGGCTGGAGGTTGCGGGTAGAGATTCCCCCCCCCAACTTTTTCAGTGTTCTCTCCCTCTTGCTTCCATTTCTGGCTTTAATCCTGTCAGTACTCACCACCTGTGTTTGTTGTTGGAGGGAGCGATCAGCTGACTCTTGGCTATGGCTGTTCATCAGCTGTGAGATGTGATTGAGCCCTGTGGCTCATAGCTATTGGCTCGGCAATCTGTTGCCAGCCCTATTATGCCCTCATAAAGGTACTACAAGAAAATTGTTGTGAGGCTAATAAAAACATACCAGATGTGCACTTGAAATTCACAGCCTCTGTAGGGCACAGCCTCAGTGAAAACTTAAGGCAACCCAGTTACGCATAAGAAGCAGGCAGATTATTGCTGGAATTTCACAGCTGATGTGTGATCACTTCTGAAAATGCATAAGAGCAGAGAGTTTGCTTATTTAGCTCTGGAGAGAGGAGGGAGTGATTTATTTTATAGCCGATACATCAGAGGAAGTAACACAGTAGGGGTGGAAGAGTAATTTAGGTTAAAGAAGCTTGCGTGTATGAGAACTAATGATTATAAATGGAACGTTAATTAATTTGGCTTGGAAATTAGGGAGGGAAGGATTTCATACAGTCACAGGAATGTAAGGAAGGAAGTTTCTTACTAGAGTCGGATAGATTTATGGAAATTGTTGGTTTTGCTCTTACTGCTGGGACTGTAAGTGTCCCCCAGCCAAAGACCCCTCCTGGCATGACCTTTGAGAATGCCTGCTGCTTCTGTGCAGCTCCTTCCTACACTACGGAAGCAATGTCAGAAGGCCCAAATTTGGGAGAGGATGAGAGTACCCTGGGCAGCAAGGCAGGCCCTATCATTAGGCAGGGTGAGAAAACCACCTTAGGTGGCAGGTGCTGGGCAAGGGGGCAAGGGGTGAGCATTCCCTCTACTGCCTACACAGCCTAATTTGGCTGTAGAAAGGGAGGGCACCATCTCACCTGTTGCTTCAGGGAGCAAAATAACTTGGACCAGTCCTAATGTGCAATGATGGTAAGGGGCAAATGCTGTGAACTCCTCAACCATGTTGTCGAACTCACTTATTACTGAAACTGCCGTGCTGCAAATATAAATTTATTCCAGCCTGTTTTGGTAGTTCACCTTTTAGTGGAATAGGATTGGTCTTTTTATTCTTGCTGATGGGTGAATACTTTTTATTATTCTTATGGTTTATTCTATGTTATGAATTTTGAAGTTTGTTAAGTTTTTCAGTACTTGAATATTTTGTAAGTTGCTTCTTTGAGGTATTTTGTAAAAAATGATGAGAAATATTAATATTGATATTACTAACAATAGCAATAGCAACAACTGGAGCAGAGTCTCTAAGAGATATTTCACCCATTGTGCAGAATGGGGCAGTAAAAGTGAGGTATTTTTACACTTCAAAAATCCTAGCATTTTTGCATAGTTTTGGGTGGAAGATGAACTGCTGTGGAACAGAAACAGTGCTGCATGCAGTGATACAGAAGATAAATGCTAATGGCACCTCAGAGTCACCACTTGTCTTGTGCTGGGGGTGTCTTTCCATTTCCCTCAGTAGTATGTACATTTTTACAATTCAGGCTTTCCCCCCACAAATTTTTACTAGTTTTCAAATAATTTAACAAATCCAATTCAATTTCAGTACAATATTCCCTTAAAATTTTGACTTCCCACCCTTACTTCCATGATGTTTCTATTCAAATCATTCATCTACACCCACAAATGTAATATTTAGCTAAAACATGTATCCAGTGGCGTAGCGTGGGGGGTGCAGGGGGTGCCGGCCACACCGGGCGCAACATCAGGGGGGCGCACTCGCACTCGCAGCTCTCTGCCCCTACCTGGCTCACTCACTCTCTCTCACTGCAGTGCTGGCTGTGCGAATCCGATACGAGCCGCTGGGTCACTGCCCACTGTGGAGGGGGAGGGTGCCAGGCATGCGGAGAGAGAGAGAGGGACTATCTGGGGGAGGGACAGTGCAGCGGCCACCCAGCGCAGCGCTGAGAGCGGGAGAGAACCACACCAGACCAGACCAGGCAGCAGCAAGAAGAAGCTGGCAGCGGCGGCAGGTTAGGGGTTAGGGGGCGCAAATTACCTGCCTTGCCCCGGGTTAGGGGGCGCAAATTACTTGCCTTGCCCCGGGTGCTGACAACCCACGCTACGCCGCTGCATGTATCCTACATTACATTCATTTATCATTCTCATTCCTTTTATATTTCAAGTCCTGCCTGCAATTTCATTTGACTAATATTTTCCTCAGTTAATTCAAAAAAGTTCTCTTATTTTTGCTGTCAATTTTGCCATTTCCCTATATTCCAATAATTTCAAATCCCACTCCTCTTTTGTTGGAACTTCTTCTTTCCATTTCTGTGCCTAGAGATTTCTGGCTGCAGTGGTGGCATACATAAACAATTTAAGCAACATTTTGGGACCTGTGTCACTATTATTCCCAGTGCTTTTTTTTCTTAAAAAATGTTTGGGGGGTTCTCTCATTTTGACTCAAGAAAATCACCATTTTATAGTTCAAATTGGGGAAAATAAATACAGTATGTGGGGAAAAACACTGCCTTTAACTCAGCATCCCACTAAAAAAAGAGGGCGGGAGACTGCGGTCCCTCAGTGGCTCAGCGTTCAGAAGAAGCCATCTTCATCCAAACAGCAGCAGCAGCTGTAGTAGCACCAAGCTGTGCCAGGGACTCTGTGAGGGGCGGTGGGGGGAGAGGGGAGAGACAGCAGGTCACCCTCTTAAGTCGCATGCACACAGGCACTGCCACGCATCCCTCACGCCCTCTCACAGAGCCTCTGCTCAACATCTCCCACCTCAGAGACGCTCCTCATGAGCCGCTGAGAGGCCGCCCTGCCTCCAGGCTGCTTCCATTCAGCCTTAGGCGCGTGCGAGCCCAGGAGAAAGTGGTGCATGGGGGCGGAGAGAGAGGTCGCCACTGGCAGCATTCCCTCAGTCACTCCGCTCGGTGCCAATGCGCCCCCGCCCCCTCTCCCAAAGGCCAGCCAGGATCCCCAACTAAATACGATGCGCTAAGGAAAAAAAGGAACTCACCCACAAAGAGGATGCCTCATCCTCTTTCTGCAGGGCGTGTAAGCTACCCAAATCCCCCACTACTACTGCTGCTCCTCCAAATGTTTAGGGGTACACATTCCCCCTTGTCCCCCACGGAAAAAAGCACTGATTATTCCCAAAATAATCCGTTAGCTTTTTGCTAATGTCTATTTTAAACATTTCTTCAATTCATTATGTATCATTTCCCAAAAGTCTGCCACTTTTTTACAAGTCCACCACATATGAAAAAATGTCCCTTCAGACTGTTTGCATTTCCAGCATTTACTTGAAACAATCTTACACATCTTGGCCAGTTTATTAGGTGTTAAGGACCCACCTGTATATCATTTTCAAATCATTTTCCTTATACATTATACAGGCAGTATATTTCATATCTAATTTCCACAACTTTTCCCATGCCACCATATCAATATTATGTCCCAGATCTTTAGCCCAATGTATAATTGCGGGCTTAATCAGTTCATATTTTGTTTCTCATTCTAATAACGTTTTATACATTTTCAGAATCAGATTTTCTTTCCCTTCTGGCGCTCTTAATTCAAATTCAGATATTTGGTCTATTAAACCATATGTCCTATCTTTCTTAAATAATTCATTTACTTGGTGGTATTAAAGCCATCCTGTCACCCATGCCTGAATTTCTTCCTGTGTTTTCAATTCACAACCATCTCCAGAAAACCTCTCTCTCTATGTACCCCATTCTGCTTCCATAGTCAATTTATTTGGAGCACATGCCTTTGTTGGAAATAACCGCAACGGTGTTTTCCTTCAAGAAATTTTTTATATTGGATCCACACGCTATACAAACTTCTTCTTATAACATGATTTTAAAATTCTGTGTGGATCTTGACTTTCTCCTACCATAAATATGCATGCCACCCATAACCTTCTACATCAAATAACCTCGTGTTTTTCAATACCATCCATTCCCTCATCCAACTCAAATGGGCTGCTTCAGAGTATAATTTTAGGTCTGGTAGTGAAAACCCTTCTTTTTCTTTAGCATACGTTAAAGTTTTAAATTTATTCCTGGATTTTTTCCCCTGCCAGATAAATTTAGATAGTTCTTTTTGCCATTGTTTGAAGCAGTTCATATTACTTATTACTGGTATTGTCTGGAATAGGAAAGACATCTTAGGGAGCGCATTCATTTTTATAGCCGATGTTCTTCCCAACAATGAAAACTTTCTTCTTTCTCATCTTAGCAAATCTAATTTCATGCTGTTCCACACTTTTGCATAATTATTTTAATATAACACTGCATTTTTATTTCTTATACATATACCTAAATATTTCACCTTTTTTTCCTCCTTTACCCCAAGTTCTCTTGCAGAACTTTTCTCATATGCTGATCCATAGTTTTCACCAACATTTTAGTTTTATCCCTATTAGTATAAAAACCAGCTAAATCACCAAATTGCTTTATCATTTCAAATAGCTTTATCACATTAACCAAAGGGTTTACCACAAAAAGAACTACGTCATCTGCAAATGCCCTTAGTTTATAGGTTTGTTGTCCAATTTGGACACATCACAGCATTTCACTTTCTCTTACGTTCCTAAAATTCAGGCTTACCATTTCACAAATCTGATAGGGCTTGGTGAATATTCATTACATACAAATCGGGCTTCCTTGCTGCATTTGTCATCCAGAACACTGAGCTTGAATGCAATGGAAGCCCAGCATGGGTATGTATTTTTGGCTGGAAGGCTGCTAATTTTTGTGATCTTTTTAAAAACAAACTAATCTCCTAGAGTTTTAATTTTTAATGTGGCTGGAAGCATCTTCTAATTTATGACAGGTTCTATTTGCAGGTGGTCTAACTGTCATGGCTGTTACTGATGGAAGCTGTGCTTGTGCTTATGGATTGAGAGAAAGATGGCAGAATAACTAAATAAGAGGTGCCCAACATAAAGGGCCTCAATATGGCATGCAGCTCACCTCTCACACTCAAAACATGTCCATTATTTTCAGGGCCAATAATGGTAGACTGGATGTCTTTCAAAGGCATTCCAGAAACCTCAAGTGATCCAAAATTTGGAGTCCAGATGTCATGGACTGGTTGGATGCAGCGGAATGGTGGGAGGAACCAGCTGGGGAACTGCCAAGGGAAGAAGGCTCAGAGCATGGGGAGCGGTGGTGGGACAATGATGAGTGGTCAGAGGGAAAAGACTGGGAAGAGGAGGTGTCACTGAAGGGGTAACAGGGCTCAGTGAGCTGGGAGAGTGTGTGGCAGGGAGAAGTCCAGAATCGGAGGGTGAAGCTGAAGCAGGGGAGGTACCTGGGCTAAACACGGCCTGGGCTACAGCCCCCCCGCCCCCCCCCACTATACCCCTGATATCAGGGGTAGCCAACCTGGTGCTTTCCAGATGTTGATGGGAGCTGGAGTCCAACAACATCTGGAGAGTCCCACATTAGCCACTTGCCTTTCATCCCAGCCCACTTCTCCTACTCCGTCCCCGTTTCAGATGCCTCATGATTTCAGGCGGATGTCTGAATGAATCCGTCAGACCCAGAGTCCTCAAAATCCGGCCCCAAGATCTGGTGGTACCAGAATTTGCATCTGAGTCTGGCCCTCTTGCAACTGCTGCCTTTGACATGCATAACATCCTTGCTTCTTCCTTCTCATCCTCCAGGGCAGCGACAATGAATCGGTGGATAAGAACAAATGCTGTACGCTCTGTAACATGTCCTTTACTTCAGCCGTTGTGGCTGAGTCACACTATCAAGGGAAAATTCATGCCAAAAGATTAAAACTGTTGCTAGGAGAGCAGCCAACGTTAAAGGCCACAGGTAGGTCTAAATACACTGACGATAAAGGCTTTCCTCCCCCCCCCTTTTCTTTTTAAGGAGTGGAATACTCTGTCTTTTTGGATCCATGCATCAGTTTCCTGTTAAGCAGAGGTGAGGGTGGCACTTTGACTGGCCTTGTGGATTTGGGACAGCAGACAAGAAGCACAGAAAGAAAGTTGAAGGAAAGCAGCTATTCATTGCTCGCTTTGCTGTGGCAATCTTAGAAACACCCATCCACACAGGCTCACGAGGACCCCCTTTATTCCTGTAGATGCCACTCAAAAAGTGTCTCTGTTTCCCTATTTTCTGAACACTTGCTTGTAAGATGGAAGCTGTTGCTGTACCCTCTGGCCATGTACAGTGGTGCCTCGCAAGGCGAAAATAATCCGCTCCGCGAGTCTCTTTGTCTAGTGGTTTTTTCGTCTTGTGAAGCAACCCTATTAGCGGCTTAGCGGATTAGCGCTATTAGCGGTTTAGCGGATTAGCGGCTATTAAAGGCTTAGCGGCTAAGCGGCTAAAAGGCTATTAGCGGCTTAGCGGCTTAGAAAAAGGGGGGGAAAGTGGAAAAAAATCAGAAGACTCGCAAGACGTTTTCGTCTTGCGAAGCAAGCCCATAGGGAAATTTGTCTTGCGAAGCAGCTCAAAAACGGAAAACCCTTTCGTCTAGCGGGTTTTCTGTCTTGCGAGGCATTCGTCTTGTGGGGCACCACTGTATAACCAATTCTGGAACTGCCTTTAATTGACATCTCAACAAAGACGTTTATTTCTCCTTCCAGCACTCATACAGAATATCTTTTTGCTCTTTATTGCTGGTGGAGAATCTAGTCTTTCTTCCTCCTTTTTTAAAAGCAGGAGGGAGATGGGTTGGTTTCTTGCATTTTGCCATATTTGCTTGCTCCCACTGTGCCTTCAGTAATGCGGACCCTCTTAACTCTCACATTTAGAAAAGTCAAATGTCAGCGATTGTTTGCAAACCTCCCCCCCCCCACAGTACTAGAACCCACAGCCACCCAGGGAAGCTGAAGTGAGAATTGAACCTACAGGGAATCAGGCAGAGGGCCTTATTGGCGCCCTCCCTGTTGAACACCCTCCCTTCAGAGGTCAAGGAGATAAACAACCACACAACCTTTAGAAGACATCTGAATTCAACCCTATATAGCGAAGTTTTTAACGTTTAACGTTTTGTTATGTTTTTGCATATTCTGTAAGCCCCCCAGAGTGGCTGGGGCAACCCAGTCAGATGGGTGTGGTACAAATAAAACAACAACAACAATGCAACAATGCAAACAATGCAAACAATTTGCAACAATGCAAATACAATACAAATACTAACAGAACCCACCTAAACCTACCTATGCCTGGCTTAGGTACAGCAAAGCCACTGGGAAGTACATAATTCTTCCGCTTTCATCAAATATAAATTCTCAGGTTACTACTACCAGCTTTGGCAATGGCTGCTAGCCTAGTTCCCTGCAGGGCAGAAGCAAGATGATAAAGAAATAGTTGTCTGCCCAGAAGAGCAAAACTTTTAGCTTTATGGCCCAAGACATAGTGAAACAACTTCTCTCTTATGCTATCTGGTGATAAACTTCTGCAGATTTACAGAGATGTGGCAATGTTTTATTTATTTACAAGGTGTCAGACACACACACACACACACACACACACACACACACACACAGCCACAACTAATAATCAGATATGCTAGCAAGGGGAGAGGAGAGAAGAGAAGAGAAGAGGGTCAGGTCTTCTAACGCTGACGCCACCAGATTCTGAGAGGATGCAACAGGCGCCCTGAGGGGAAGCAAGCTGCGCCAGGGCCAGGCCTTTGGGGCTGGGGTGGTGCCTCCTTCTCCTAGAGAGAGAGGAGAGCACGGCTCCACACCAGCCAGCCAGGCTTCCCCTGGTGCAGCTTCCCTCTCCATAGGTTGCCTGTTCATGGAGGCACCTGGTTACGCCCTTTTGCACCCTCAGAATAATGTGCCCAGGGCCGACCACCCCACAGCCCCAGTCACGCTATGCCAGTGTGGAATCCTGCAAGAGTCAGACAAAAGAGGGTTCCTTCTTCACAGAACGCATCATTAATCTAGGGATGCGGCAATGACCACTTGTTGAAACAGTTTTGAATTAAGATTAGGCTGTGCACATTTAAATCCCATTACCTCCCCCAAAGAATCTTGGGAGCTATAGTTTTTTAAGGGTGTTGAGAATTGTAGGTCTATGGGGATAAACTACAGTTCCCATGATTCTTGGGGGAAAGTCATGTGCTTTAAGTGTGCATTACTGTAAATGTATGGTGTGTACATAGCCTTAGACAACTCCAGAGTGGGGGACAGATGGCATTAGTAACAAGGGCTTTATAGAAACTCCCTGTTCAGAGGCAGCAGATTTCAAGAAGAGTCTCGGCTCAGTGGCTTTTTCACATGGGAAGGTCCCAGGTTCAATCCCCATCATTTCCAGGTGGGGCTCAGAGGGATTCTGTTTTGAAACACAATGGAGTTGCTGCCAGTTTGTGTAAAGAGTTGTGAGCGGGATGGACCAATGGTCTGACTCTGCATAAGGCAGTTTCCTATGTTCCTTTGTTATAATGCACCAACTCATAGGACAAATATAATTTATGATGGTATAACAAAATCATTAAAATACCATAGAATAATAAAATGCAGAAGGTTATTCAAATTCACTCTCTAAAAATGTTTGATGAAACAACAATGTTTTCTGCAGGTGGCGAAATAATCAGAATTGTCTGATTTCAGTAGGATGTGACTTTGTACAATTGGCCATGCAAAGACCAGAGGTTTCCACACCTCACCACCCCAAGTCCAGGCAGGGCAGAGGCACGGCCACAGCTGAGCGGGCCAACCAGGCTAAAATTGCTAAAATGAGAAGAAGAAGAATACTGTGGGAGAGGGGTATTCTTTTTGCTTGTTACTGTCACACATTTTTATGTTTTTATATTGTGAACCACCCTGTGATCCTCGGGTGAAGGGCAAATTCAATTAATTAATTAATCACAGCAACAAGTGTCGGTCCATTAGGAGGGCTTCTCCAGGTGAATTGCAATAATCTGAGTGGTGCCTAATGGACAAGGAGGTGCTTCAGGTGAATTTAATGGTGAGGATTTATGTTCCGAAAGGCAGCATAGTGGAACAAATATATTAATGTGCACGCAATTGTGCAGCAGCCTGGCTCACATTAGTCTCTCCCTCTCTTGGAGTTGGAGAAATCATGCAGATCCCGTCCTCCAGGCCACCACATGCTGGAGGATATCTGTGTGACAGAGGGGAGGAGGTTCACCATGTTATTTAAGCCCTGCTCCTCCCAGAAGCATGTTTCTACCACAATGCTATTTAAGCATTGCTCTTGGCTTGATGTGTGACCTAGAGTTCAGATCCAAGACAAATAGTAGGATGATTTTATTAATTAGCATTTCCCTTCTCCTTCCTCTCCTCCTCCTTTGTAGATCTACCATAGCAACAACAGTTAAGCGACAAATAGACAAGGTCGTTGCTTTGTAGGGAAGTTGAGTACTAAGGAATAAAGTCGGGTAATTGGGAGGGAAGAGCAAATGATGCCATGCAAAAGAAAATGTCCCTATCCTTTCACTGCCAAATGCTCCAAGGATCTCAATTTGCTAATGAGCAATGGTCTCACCAGTAGGGCAGTTCCTTCCTTTCACCCTCACTGCCTCATGGGTTGCAGCTTTAGAACAATAATAATAATTGGAGGAGAGGGGAAGCTTGCCATCCAAAACACTCAGAACCTAAAAAAATTTTTTCTTTTGGAAAGAAGAAATTAATATAGCTACAAATGATTTTATAGCAGGGGTGGGGAACCTGGTGCCTTCCAACCATTGTTTGACTCTAATGGTCTGAAATGATATAAGATATAATAGAAGTTGAGTTTAAAACACAGACCTTTTTAGCCTATTGCTGAATGTTTGAATGCCTTTTGAGTCCATGGCTCCCTTGACCAACCACATTCTTTCTGCAGCTCCCCTGTGGGAACTGCTTACACTGGGGCTCCAATACAGATTGTGCGTATGTGGGGATTCCTGTACCACCCTGCCCCTTTTGGGCAACATTTTTGGCGCACATGTAAAGTGGGAGCGCGCATGCTGACAGGAACCCAAGCAAGACCACTGTTCTGCAGGTCCCAGCTGACACACTGCACATGACAGCCCGGCTTGCCTTTTCTGAAATTAGTGTCCTCAATCTCCCCAGGGTGCCAGGGTGCACTGGTTCGACAACCAATGGCCTATACAGTGGTACCTCTGGTTACGTACTTAATTCGTTCCGGAGGTCCGTTCTTAACCTGAAACTGTTCTTAACCTGAAGCACCAATTTAACTAATGGGGCCTCCTCCTGCTGCTGCTGCCGTGCCAGTGGAGCATGATTTCTGTTCTCATCCTGAAGCAAAGTTCTTAACCCGAGGTACCATTTCTGGGTTAGTGGAGTCTGTAACCTGAAGAGTATGTAACCTGAAGCATATGTAACCCAAGGCACCACTGTATTTAACAGTCTCCTAATGCTAATGTTAATGTTTGGTTTTATTTTGTTGTAAACCGCTTAGACTTTTCATTACAATTAAGTGGTGCATGAATTTTGTTTAATAAAACAAATAAATAGCGCAGTGACATGCAGAGGGTTGCATTTGCCCAACCCCTGACCTAGAGGAAGGATGTATGCCGTTTCCTTGTGAAAAAGTCATGGTTATGCATGTTGGATATGTTTCTGGCAGTGAGGATTCCTCTGCACTTCCAGACTCAAATGATCAAGGTCCCATCAAGTAAATGTTTTCTCTAGATCTGATCTCATTGAAGTTCAGACAGAATGCCTTCTTTCATGTATCAGATTCAACCTGAAAATGCAACTCTTTGAGCCTTCTTCCAAGCAAGGTGTTTGTTGAGAAACTACATGGCTGTTAGACATTTTGCCTTAAATCAAGTTTGATGGAATCTGGCCAGAGCACGTAGCCATTCATAGTCAGATTTTATTGTGGACTCCATGGGTTTGAGGACCAGGAACTGTTTAGTCTCAGTGCTATGCTATGCTATGCTATGCTATGCTATGCTATGCTATGCTATGCTATGCTGCTGTGGGATTGTGGAAGAGCCCTCAAGTCTCTCCCCAGTCCCACTGCTTCCTAGTCCCACCACCTCTTCCCAAGTCCCACCCCTCCCATGTACTACTTTTCACCTTCTTTCTTCTTCTTTTTTAACATAATTTTTATTGAGTTTTCCATACAGTGGTACCTCAGGTTAAGTACTTAATTCGTTACGGAGGTCTGTTCTTAACCTGAAACTGTTCTTAACCTGAATCACCACCTTAGCTAATGGGGCCTCCTCCTCCTCCTGCTGCTGCTGCTGCCGCCGTGCCAGTGGAGCATGATTTCTGTTCTCATCCTGAAGCAAAGTTCTTAACCCGAGGTACTATTTCTGGGTTAGCGGAGTCTGTAACCTGAAGCGTATGTAACCTGAAGCGTATGTAACCCAAGGTACCACTGTATTTCATTTTAATTCAATACACATATTCACAACATATATTATTTGCTCAAAAAGAGCATTGACCTCCTTCCTCATTTCTGACTTCCCTATGACATTAACATATCTATCACATTTCCATAATCACTTCTTTACTTTATATCAACATTTAAAAATCACTCTCTCATTTGTAAATTAGCATCTTAATTTCACATTACTAAACATTTCATGTTAAAGCTACAAACGTTTTCAGATAAGTACAATTTTCTTTCAAATAATAAATAAATTTGCTCCAGTCCTTTTGAAATCTTTCATCGGATCGATTCTTGATTTTCCCCGTCAACTTCGCCAACTCCACAAATTCTGCCATCTTTATCTGCCAGTCCTCAAGTGTGGGGAGTTCTTGCTGTTTCCATCTTTGGGCCAGGAGGATTCTTGCTGCCGTTGTGGTGTACATGAATAAATTTACATCTTTTTTATTAATTTCTTCACTAATTAGCCCCAGTAAGAATGCCTCTGGTTGTTGTTTTTACTAAAGTTGTATTTTAGTATCCTTTTTAATTCATTGTAAACAGTGTCCCAGAAAACCTTAACTTTGGTGCAGGTCCACCACATATGTAGGAAGTTCCATTCCTTCACCCTACATTTCCAGCATGATTTATCCTGACACCTATACATTTTAGCAAGCTTACTCGGGGTAATGTACCAACGATACATCATCTTCATTAAGTTTTCTTGGAGAGCCACACATGCAGTAAATTTGATTGTTTTATTCCACATTACTTCCCATCTCTCAAAATCAATATTATGTCCCAAATCCTGTGCCCATCTTATCACACTCTTTATCATCCTTTGTATTCCACTCTAATAGTACCTTGTACATTTTTGACACCATTTTCTTTTTACTACACAACAGTTCTGTCTCAATTTTTGATTTAGTGTTACCAAATCCATTACTTTTATAATCTTTCCTAAAGACATCTTGCAATTGGTGGTACTGTAACCAATCAGTTAGCTTCCCTCAACTCTTCAAATGATTTTTATTTTAATTTACCATCGACTTCCACCAATAAATCTCTATATGTCGCCCATTCCTTCCCCATATTCTTCTTTTTTACTGCAAATGCCTCCAGTGGTGAAATCCACCAAGGGGTTTTGTGTTCTAACAGATTTTTATGCCTATTCCATACCTCATACAAGGATTTTCTGATGATATGGTGCAGAAACCCTTTATGTACTTTTACCTTTTCATACCACATGTAAACGTGCCATCCGAACCTGTTATCGAATCCTTCTAGATCTAATACCTCCTCATTGTCCAGTGTCATCTATTCATGCAACCAACTAAAGCAAGATGCCTCGTGATAAATTTTTAAATTTCGTTGTGAGAAGCCACCTCTCTCTTTTACATCTGTCAAAATTTTGTATTTAACCCTAGGCTTCTTCCCCAGCCAGATAAATTTAGAGATTCGTTTTTGCCAAATATCAAATTGCTTTGTTCCGCATACGATGGGGATGGTCTGGAATAAAAATAACAATTTTGGGAACATGGTCATTTTAATAGCTGCGATTCTGCCCATCAGCGATAATTTCATTCTAGTCCAAATTTCTAGGTCTTGCTTTATCTCGTTCCATACCTTTTCATAATTGTCCTTGTAGAGGTTGATGTTTTTTGTTGTAAGCCATATGCCCAGGTACTTTACCATTTTGCGGTCATTAGTCATGTTTTCATTTGTGACTCTTCTATTTTCTTACTGTCCATATTTTTTGCTAATAATTTCGTTTTGCTATTATTAAGTTTGAATCCTGCTAAGTGACCATATTCTTTTCACTGCTTCAACTGCACTAGTTGTTGGTTGTTCCAACGTCAACACAACATCATCTGCAAATGCTTTATACTTGTACTCTCTATAGCCAATTCCAATCCTCTTTATTTCTTTTGTTTTGTCTATTTTTTTCCAGCAGGATTTCTAATGTTGTTATAAATAATAACGGAATAACGGGCACCCCTTTTGATATTTCAATTCTTTCCGTAAGTGTGTTATTGATTATTAATCTGGCATATTGTTCTGAATAGATTTAATTCCATTTATAAATGTCGTTCCCATGTTCATAATTTCTAGATTTTTTTTCATGAAGTGCCAAGACACATTATTGAATGCCTTCTCGGCATCCAATAACATATCCCTTCTGCCATCCAAAAATTCAATTATATCAATAATGTTTCTAACATTATCTTTCAGTTGTCAACCAGGCACAAAGCTGGCTTGGTTTTTCCCAATTCTCTCTCCTAATATTTGTTTATACTGATTGGCTAGAATACTAGCAAATAATTTATAGTCATTATATAAGAGAGATTGGTCTATAATTTTTGACTTGAGTCGGGTCTGTGTCAGGTTTAGGAAGCAGGGTGATATGGGCTTCTCTCCAGGTCTCCAGAATTCCGAGCATTTCTTATAGTATTTGGGTGTCAATCTGTCTGGGCCTGATGCCTTACCAATTACTGCTTGTTTTATTGCCATTTTAACTTCTTCTATTGTTATATTATTATTGAGTTGAATTCTCTCCTAGCTTGATATTCTCTTCAGTTTGTTCTGTTCCAAATATTCTTCTATTTTACCTTCATCTTCCTTTCTTTTACTAAACAATTGTTTATAGTATCCTTGAAAATTCTTCTTAATTTCATCTGGATTTGCAACTGTTTTCCCTTCAACCGTCAATTTCGTTATCATATTCTGCTTTTGTCTCTTCCTAAGTTGCCAGGCGAGTAATTTTCCTATCTTATGCACAGATTCAAAATTTCTTTGCTTTAAAATTTTAATTTTCCATTCTATTTCTTGATTTATTAATATCAAAAATCGTGTTTGTAACTTTTTTATATCAGTTTTAGCTTGATTGTCTTTGGGGTTGTTTGCTAATTTTTTTCATTACTTATTATTTGTTTTAATATCTTTTCCTTTTTACTCTCTCTTGATCTTTTTTGAATTGCGTTCTGCTGTATCCAAAATCCTCTTATTACCGCCTTTGATGCATCCCATACAGTATTAATGTCCACTCCTTTGTTCATATTAAACTCAAAATAATCTTTCAATGAGAGCCAGTGTGGTGTAGTGGTTAAGAGCGGTAGTCATGTAATCTGGGGAACCGGGTTCGTGTCTCCGCTCCTCCACATGCAGCTGCTGGGTGACCTTGGGCCAGTCACACTTCTCTGGAGTCTCTCAGCCCCACTCACCTCACAGAGTGTTTGTTGTGGGGGAGGAAGGGAAAGGAGAATGTCAGCTGCTTTGAGACTCCTGAAGGGGAGTGAAAGGCGGGATATCAAATCCAATGAGCCAACAGTGTGACCCGGCAGCTAAAAAAGCCAATGCAATTCTGGGATCCATCAATAGGAGTAGAGCATCTAGATTCTAGATCAAGGGAAGTAATAGTGCCACTGTATTCTGCTCTGGTCAGACTCACCTGGAGTACTGTGTCCGGTTCTGGGCACCACAATTCAAGAAGGACACTGACAAACTGGAACGTGTCCAGAGGAGGGCAACCAAAATGGTCAAACGCCTGGAAACGATGCCTTATGAGGAACGGCTAAGGGAGCTGGGCATGTTTAGCCTGGAGAAGAGGAGGTTAAGGGGTGATATGATAGCCATGTTCAAATATATAAAAGGATGTCATATAGAGGAGGGAGAAAGGTTGTTTTCTGCTGCTCCAGAGAAGCGGACACGGAGCAATGGATCCAAACTACAAGAAAGAAGATTCCACCTAAACATTAGGAAGAACTTCCTGACAGTAAGAGCTGTTCGAATGTTTTTTGTGCCTTTTGCAATATTACTTGATTATCCAGTAATCCGTCGTTCATCCTCCACCTAAATGTAGTCTCTTCTTTCTCTTTCATTTCCATTTTTATTGCATTATGGTCCGAAATAGTTTTGGGGAGGATTTCTGTTTTTGTTGTTCTTGTTGCCAATTCCCTATAAATCCAAATATAATCAATTCTTCCAGCACTCTGGTTTGGTTCAGAAAAGTGACTGAATTGTTTTTCTGATGGATACTTTAATCTCCAAATGTCTATCAAATCATTATTTTGTACCAAACTGAAAAAATGTTTTAGGCAGCTTCCCTTGATTTGTTATCCTTTTCTTTTCTGTCCGTTTCTAGGGAAACCACCCCATTAAATAATTAATATTATTTTTTGGTCCATAAAGTTGGTCCTCTAACTCTTTATAGAAATTCAGTTTGTTATCATTTGGTGCATAGATTCCCACTATAATTAGTTTTTCGCCCTGTATTGCCATTTCAACTGCAAAAATTCTTCCTTTATCATCTTTAAATCTTTGGCGTGACTCATATTTTTCCTTTATATACAACTCTACCCCCCTTTTCTTACTTTCATCTGCTGATATATATTCTTTACCCAGTCTTTTATTTTTAAGAATTTTGTTATGTTTTTTCGCGACATGTGTTTCTTGTATGCAAATTACGTCGGTTCTGTTTTGATAGTATGTGTTCAGTTTTATTGTGTTTAATTTTATTGTTTAAACCATTTACATTCCATGATATTATTTCCAACCCCATTGTTGTCAGAAATTAAATACAAAGTTGTTATATTTTTAAATTTCTTTCTCCTCTTCTTCTTCCTCCAGTGGTATGTCCTCTTCTCCCCCCCCCAGCTCTTTTCCGTACGTTCTCATAAATTTTCCGATCTCTTGGGGGGGATTTGATTTTGAATTTCTTGTCTTTGTAAAAAAATGATATTATCTCCAGGAATTCCCACTTGTACCATATTTCATTTCTTCTTAAAATTAAGGTAATGTCTCTATAATCTTCATGTTGGTAAACTAGCCCCATCTGGAGAGGCTGTCTCCTCTCCCTGCTCCCGGAGCTGGTTTACCGGTGATCTGCCTCTGGCTGCGATCCAGAGATCTTGATATAGGCGACATTTCCCAGCGCAGAAAATGCACACCCACTTCTTCCCCTTCGCAGGGGAAAGAAGAGTAGTCAGAAATCTATTTACATATTGTTTATTTCTGACATTACAGCTCTACAGAAAACGTGTCCGATCACTTCAGTTTCCATCCAGCAAGTGACAAAGACTTCCTTTACAAACGCAGCAGGAAGGTCTCAAATTGCACACTGGACACAGACTCCCAAAGCCTGTGAACTTCCAGGAATTTACTTTCCCACAGCTAGCCATATCACATGATGTCAACAAGCTGGCTGTCTGCAGCTGCGATGTTCTCATATTGTAACACTTCATGGCATTTCAGAAATCTTTTCGGTGTTTCCTTGTAAATTATAATGAATTTTTCATCTATGCGTAACCTTTTTTCTCGATTTGTTCTTAAAATCAAATATTTCATTTCTCTCGAGTTCAAATATACAAGGCAAGAGCATCCATAGTTTCTTCATGCATTTTAGCTAGATCAGCAATCTCTGGTTTTATTCCCCCCCCCCTTTTTATTTTCTCTAACTGCTTTCTGTGTCTTTTTTACAGTCTCTTCTAGGATTTGTGTTTTTGTCCTGACCTCTCCTAATTGGCCTCTTAGTTCTGCCACCGATTTATCATTTCCCCCCTCCATTTTATCAAATTTGTTATCTAAATTTTTTTCAGGATCTTTTATATCTTTTATATCTTTTCTAATTTCTGCTAAGGTCTCTGCAATATCTAATTTAAGTTCCCCCTGTTTCAAATTTCTCCTATCTGTTGGTGTGGCTACCAGTCCCTTTTTCCCTTGTGTGCTCATTTTGATTATCTGATTTTCTCCCATTTCCCCCCCTCTGCAGTTCCACTCTCAATATTCCCTGTAGTATTATAAGTTGCCACTAGGTGTTTCACAAGTCAATACAGTACAGTCACAAAAAACCCATTGTAATTATCTTTTTGACCACTTGGTTTTAAGCATGAGGCGCCCACAGAGAGACCAAGCAGCAGGTGAACAAAGGATAATGGCATCAGCTCCTTTTCAATAGA
The DNA here is from genome assembly GCF_965112155.1 of Podarcis liolepis. Lineage (NCBI taxonomy): Eukaryota > Metazoa > Chordata > Lepidosauria > Squamata > Lacertidae > Podarcis > Podarcis liolepis. The sequence goes on along the minus strand of NC_139561.1, from coordinate 600,985 downwards.
CGCTCTCTCTTCAGCTGCCAATTCAGCCTATCCAAATTACAAAAGTCCCACCCGCCGTCTTCAGTCTCTTCCCCGACCTAATATCCACACCGCTAGAGAAATCTCAAGGCCCCCCCCCCCGAAATAAAAAAGGAAAAATAAAAAATAAAGTCCACGAGTCACCAAAGGTATGACACAGCAAAATTCTCCGGAGCCTGCCGAGTCTTCCGGGTCTCCTTGAGCTTATGCCAGTTGGAGAGATCTTTAGAATCCCTCACAGAAATATCACTGGTACTGGAGAGACTAGATACTGTTTTTCTGATCTTTCTTCCTCCGTTTCGAGGTTTCAAAGTTGTGAGGTATCAAAGTTACTTAGTTATTTTCGGCTGAGTCAGCGGGATTCCGCCTTTCGCAGCATACTCGAACCGCTTCTCGATTCAATTTTAAGATTGTTACTCTGTTGCAAATATTGTGTCCATAAAGCTCTTTCCCAGCTATTTCCTCCCCTCCCCAATGGGTCAGAGACGTTTAGCAAATAAATCAGTTATTGTCCTTTTGCAGCAACGTAGTCTTGGTTTTGTAGTAGAAAACTTACTGCTCCATTGTCATGCCAGCAGAGAGATGGACTCCCCCTTTTTACGTTTCCTCTGTCTTCAAAACCGGTTGTCGCCAAATAATTCCAAATTTATTCTTACTTTGTTTTGGATTGTCCTTTTATATTGGGAAATCAGCTGCCTTTTGCCATCGCAACTTGAGGCTTCTCTTAACAGGAGTAGCGATTAAACCCCCTATGCACCCGTGCCTCCATCCCCTGGGCTTCCGAGCCTTTTTACAGGATCTTTACCGTGGGGGAGATACACCAGGGGTCCCACTGGGTCCCCAGCACCCAAAACTCCCTTTTGGGGTTTTTTCTGGAGCCCACAGCACCTTTGTGAAGCTCCAATCTCCTGTTAAACTCGGATTTCCCCGTAGAGGCTAAATCCGCGTCAGTAATGGCTCCCACAGCCGACCAGAAGTCTGCTTTGCACCTTCTTTCAGTGTGATGTGTCCTTGCACTCTGATAATGCCTGCTTCTCTGAATGGAAGAAGGGGGAGTAGGTGTAAAAGCTAGCTGACTGCACGAAGGCAACATTTACATTTGTTGCCCCCTCCACTTTTGGCCTTAGCCCCACCCACCACTAGCATGAAGGTATTTCTTCATTCATTCACTTATTTATTTCTCAATGTATATGCCACTCAACTGGCGTGGGCATTGAACCTTAATTCAAACTCGGGGTTGGGATAGTGTCCTCCATTACACCAGTAACAGGCTGTTTTGGGGGCAGAGGAACAAACAACCGACTGTGTAGCTTATACACAGGACATAGGAAGCAGTGTATATTTAAAGCAGTTGTCATATCAATTGCCATGGGTTTCCCCTCAAAGAACCTGGGAACTGTAGTCTTTGAGGGTGCTGAGAATTTCTAGGAGGCCACCCCATTATTCATCTCACAACTACAATTCCTAGAGTTCCCTTGGAAGAGGAAGAGGCTATTAAGCCACTTTGAGCATTGAAGCTCTGTGAGGGGAATGGGGGTTTCCTAACAACTCTCAGTCCCCTTAACAAACTGCAAAGTGCCCAGCAGTCCTTGCGGGGAGCCGGGATTGTTTAAAGTGGCATGATACTGCTTCAAATGTATAGTGCAGAAGTAGCCTTATGCCAAATCTGATCACTGGTCCTTCTAGCTTTGCATTATCTACTCTGACTGGCAGTGTCTCTTCAGGGCTTCAAGGAGCAGTTTTTCCCAGCCGTTCCTGGAGGCACCAGCAATTGAACCTGGGACCTTCTGCCTGCAAAGCAAATTCTCCACCCCTGTGCTGCAATTCTTCCCCAGCTCTGTCCTCCAACAGAGAAGAATGGCTTCAGTATCTGCTATGTCCAATGGCAGGCCCTGCCAGCCGTGTCTGACCACAGAGGCTCTTCCTCTGCTAGTGGCAAGATGCGCTCACCACATGGCTGCATGCACCCCACAATTATAGTTGCCATTGGCCACTATGAGGATAAATGTGAAAGATAAACCATTAAGGGCACCTCCCTTACCTAGTTTAGGAAGTGAGGCCCAAGCTGGAGGTGGGTCTGGAAGTGGAGTGAGAAAGTGGAGTGAGAAAGAGTGGCTGGGGAAACCCAGCAAAATTGTTGGAGTATAAATAAATTGTTGTTGTTGTAACTAAAGGTGAGAATGCCTGTTGGGCATAATTATGTAATAAAACTATTTCTTATTCAGCTCACCTGACCTGCTTTTGTTCTCTTGCAGAGACCAACCTGAGTTCGCTAAAGCAGTCACACCTGGATAGTTCTCCTGTGGTGTCTTCGCCCCATCAGAGAAGAGACTCTGACAGGTACTGCCAGCTCTGCACGGCTTGGTTTAATAACCCAATGATGGCACAGCAACACTATGATGGGAAGAAGCACAAAAAGAATGCGGCCAGGGCAGATTTACTAGAGCAACTAGGGAAGACGCTGGATCTAGGCGAGTTAAGAGGTAAGAGCCTTTGGTTTTCTAAAAGCATCAACGTGGGAACCCCTGTGTGCTCTCCCTAGTCCTCCAAGTGTCCATGTAGCAAGCCATTGGGAGGGCTCCATGCGATTCCAGTGATTTCCATCACACTAGTTGAATGCCCTACCCCAGGGGCTCAAGGCATCTTAGGGTGCAGCATCGCAGCATCTGTCTGTCTGTCTGTCTGTCTGTCTCTCTTTTCCTGGGGATGTGATGTGAGATCTATGAGGTCTGCTGCCTCATAGGAGTGAGTGATGTTTGCCTCCAGTTATGTGCTTCTTATATTGAGGAAGTTGTGGCTCAGTGGAAAAGCACAGGGGGGGCTGGGAGAGAAGTCTGTCTGAAACCTGGAAAGCCAGGCGGTGCCACTAGGCTCTGATTCAGTACAAGGCAGCTTCCTATCTACATACCCTCCAACATTCATCAGATGAAAATAGGGGCATTTCTCACTCCCCCTGGCCGCAACTGACTCTCCTTGGCCCCCATTTTTTGTCATTGTCCCCTGCAAAGCATTTCCTATCAGAAGAAGGGCAAATGTTGCCACCACTAGTTCAAAGGGATACATCACACACCCCTTCACCATCCTGAGAAAAACCCTTAATCTTGATTTGATTTGATTCTTTGGTAGATTTACAAAAATAAAAAACACACTCCTAAATTAATCTTATAAAGGAGCAGAAATAGATGCAGACACACAAAGCATTTTTTAAATAAAGAAAATCAAGACTGCACTCTGCTGCCCCATTTTCCCCGCCCAGGGCAGCCCTGCCTTCTGTCTGCACCTCAGGGCTGGCGCCTCATGCGAGACTGGGCGTCAGCAGCAAAAGCAGCCTCTCCTCCTCCTCGCCTGCTCTCCAGCATCTGCCACAAGGTGCCCAAGGGAGGAGGCCATGGAGAGGCTCCACCGCAGCCGCAGCTGCTGCTGCGACTGCTGTTGCTCAGGACAAGCACCAGTGCAACCTCCTCCCTGAGCTTGGCGAAATAGGGACATTCTGGGATCAAATCAGAAGCTGGAAAGGCTTCCATAATTCTGGGACACTTGGAAGGTATGTATCTATGTTCCTAATGGTTGGGAAAGGGCCGCTGTAGCTTAGTGGTAAACCATCTGCTCTGCATGCAGAAGGTTCAGGCCTCCTGCAGATGCCATCTTATTAGGAGGTCTGTTCCACACAATGTAGAAATCAGGCATTTAGTGTTGTGACACCTGCCCTTTGGGATGCCCTCCCCTTGAATATCCAAAAAGTGCCATCTTTGTTGTCTTTTCAGTGCATACAAGACCTTCCTCTTTCTCATTCTGCATGTGTACAGCAATTGTTTTCAAGATGCTTTTATTACCTTACCACTTGTTGTTCACCAGCCCAGGCTCCTTGTTATTAGTAGATACCGTAATAAATGTAAATGAATCATCAGCTCCAGGTGGGGCTGGGAGAGACCCAGCCTCAAGCCCTGGAGAGTTGACAGTCAGTGCTTAGACAAGGCTTAGCTTGGCGGTTGGATTCAGTAGAAGGCGGCTTCCTCTACTCCTTGATGTCGTGGTGCATCTGCTTTGCATGCAGGAGCTCTCAGCTTAAATCCTTAACATTCCTGGGCTGGCTGGAATAGACCTTTATCTGAAACCCTGGAGAGCCACTGCCAGTCAGTGCAGACAGTACCGAGCTAGATGGGCCAGTGGTCTGACTCAGTATAAGGCAGGTTCCTATGTGTGAATTGCCTTCAGACACTTCTGGTGGGTCTTGCCTGGGGCCACTAATGAACCATTGATGGGGCTTTATGCATCCCACAGACCACAGGTTAGGCACCCTTGGTCTAGAATATCCTACTTTAGGACGGCTGCAGACTGAAGAATATGGCCCATTTTCTACCTTGTTCCCACAAAATCCCAGCAGGTGAGGTCTCCCTGGGGGAGGGAGGGTCTGCAGCCACTTTTGCCAAGGCGCATTCATTCCTCATTTTTACAGGAACTGCCCACCCAATTCCCTTCCTTCTCCGCTGAAATCTGTTAATTATGTAAAATCTTGACAAAACACATCTCCTGAGTTGGAGATGTCCCCTTTCCCTTTAACTTCCTGCAGTCAAGTACTATTAGCTGGAAGCCCATCAAATATGGAATGTTTTATCCATTTATGTCTCACTAAAGGGATTTGAAAACAGAAGGGTTTCCTAGTGCTACATTATATATAGTTTTTTTAATGTGCTGTGTTCCTTTCCCCTTTCCCTGCCTGAGCTCCACAAAATGCAGGTTGAGTTTCTAGATGAATCTCCTGTTATTAAATCCTTCTTGAATGGGTGGCATCCTTCCCTCTGGAACAAGCACATGCCACAAGTGTTCTTCAGAATATATGTAAAACACAGAGATTGAAGCATTCTCCTCTCATCTGCCCCAAGGCAGCAAATTTAGCAACATAACCCCTAACAGTATGATTATATGTGAGATGGAAATAGGTGGTTCTCTTTTATTTGCTGCGTCTCCTGCCTCGGGCAGAATTTCCTTTTATGTCTTATTCCAGAAAAATCAACAGCCTTGACCGAGAGACCCCGTGGGCCTTATTCTCCAGTGCCCTCTGGTGCAAAACTCTTGCAACTGCAGCATGAAGTGGCTTCCTGGGCTTCTTTCCTCTATGTTAGAGTGGTTTAAGACTATGCTGCCCATTGCTTCAACCTTCCCTTGGGATGCACAGGTGCTTGCCAAGGGAGTCTTGAGCTCCTGCCCAGCACCTTCGTATTAAATGCCTTGAATGATCCAAGTCTACTCAAGTCAATAGGGGTGTATGGTGTGTTGGGGGAGGGGTAGTACCTCTGGTGGGGGACATGTCATGCTCCTTCTGGGATAGTTTGTCCTCACTCTGCTCCCAGCTCTCACCTGTGGCTCCAGGAAGCTGTCAGCAGGTGACAGCAGCCACACCCCAGGGAATGTCTTTGACTGGCCGGCTAAACCAGGTGAGGGAAGCCGATGGGTTTCAAACTCTTGGTGAGTTAAAGGCTTCCCTGAATGTGAAGACAGGTGCTGGCAGATTGAGCAGAGGAGACCAATAGTGGGTCCAGCAGTCAAGAAGGTTGTTTCTGCATGTGCTGTAAATAATAATAATAATAATAATAATAATAATAATAATAATAATAATAATAATCAACCTTTATTTGTATCTCGCCCTCCCCAGGAAGTGAGGGACAAGTGGGGCTCGTCCATCTGGGAAGGGAGCCCATCTAGGAGAAGGAGAACTCTGCTCCTTAACCTCTGCTGCCTTGCAGGGTATCTTCAGGGGAAGAAAAGGCTCAGGAGTAAACCCTCCACAAATCCAGAGTGGCATCCCTAAGATGGCTGGATGGTGCCGTGTTGCGCCCCTTTCCAGCAACTGTGGCAAACATTGGTGCCAAACATTCTGCTTTCCTTTGGACCACATCAGAGAGGCCAAAAAGGGTGTCTTCCTGTTTGGTCAGCCCAGAATCTCCGTCCACACAGCCCAGACTTGCACATCGGGGAGATCACAGAGTGGTGTGACTTCACCCCTGGAGGCACAGTCCATTGTCTCTCGAGACAGAGGGATGGCAGCAACAACCTCTATCTAGTCATTGTTTCCTGCTTGGCAGGGGGTTGGACTCGATGGCCCTTGTGGTCTATTCCAACTCTATGATTCTATGATTCTATATCAACCGTGATTTGCTCCTAGTGTTCCATGGCCAACTATGGGCTCATCCACACTTCCACTTGTCATGAATTTGAGTGGTTTACCATTTGCCCCTCTACTTTCCCCGGGAAAGTACCCTGATGAATTGGAAGAAACTGGATTGGCATTCATCCCAATACAGTGGTAAACAGTGCAGTTTTCCCAGGGAAAAGTGGCAGTACAAGAGGAAGTGTGGATGGGCCCTATGACAATGTGAACAGAAGTAATATAGCTCTTAGGAACAGGTGATGGGGCCAGTCAGAAGGGAAATGAGGGAGGCTGAAAAGAAAGGGGACTCTTAGGACCTGAGGCAGCAAAATGTTGGACAAAGAGAGAGAGAGAGAGAGAGAGAGAGAGAGAGAGAGAGAGAGAGAGCACATGTCAGAAAGATCTCAGTGCAATCTAATAAAACTAAGTTTTGCTCACTGGTGCAAAATAGCCTCTTAAAAACTAGTACAGAGCAGATGTGTCAAGTGTCCCTGAGAAAGGGTTTCCACAATGTGGATGGCTAGCTGAAAAGCCTTTGCCTCATAACTGCAGTGATATAATAAAAAATGGAAAGTATTATTATTATTATTACTATTATCATCATCATCCTCATCCTCATTATTATCATCATCCATGTCATTAATTTATTGATCACCTTCCTAGACACCATCTCAATTAGATTTTTATATAATTGAAAACAGTTAAAAACACAGACACTTTTGAAACAATACTAAAACCATAACAAGTGGACACTTGTGATAAAAAAACTATTTATCAAGCCAGGAAAGACTTGAACTGGACAGCCTTTGAACAGACATTTCTTAGTAAAGTAAGACACATGGCTACCATATTTTCCAGTATTAACTAAAATGAACCCAAAATAATGTAAGGCGTTTCAGCTTATTCCTAATTTCTTTTATTCAGTCTCTTAAAAAAAAGAAGGCAAAAAGTGGAAATGAATAAGTAAAAATCCCCCTGAAGAACATAACTTTCTATGCATGTAGCACATGTCCACATTCCAGAAAAATCAAATGCTTTGCTTGATCATGAGACCTGTGAAGATTTCTGGGTGGTTCTGCAAAGAACTGATGCATCTTTCCGATTACAATCCAGCACAAATATCTCTCTTGAATTTTTCCCAAAGGTTTTCACATCTGCCAAGTCAATTTCTCTTGCTCTAATAGCCAGAAGATCTAAGCAACCGGGTGGGGGTGGGGGAATCTCACCCTAATTCTACCAACTGACAGCTTTTTCTGCCTGTTGACAAGCTTCAAAGTTTTGTAACAATCTGTCCCTGAGCAATACAAGAAAAAATGTTTTTGTTTTGCTTCCCCCCCCCCCAATGAGTTGCTTCACTTGAACAATGTTTACAGGCCCAGCTGTATTTAATTTTATATGAAACATCCTCTCCAGTTTTGATAACACTGTCATTCTTCGGAAATAGTCATCGCTTCCCAAATCTAACATTTGGGATTTCATCAGTTTAATTAAATAATCATAGAATCATAGAATCATAGAGTTGGAAGAGACCACAAGGGCCATCGAGTCCAACCCCCTGCCAAGCAGGAAACACCATCAGAGCACTCCTGACATATGGTTGTCAAGCCTCTGCTTAAAGACCTCCAAAAAAGGAGACTCCACCACACTCCTTGGCAGCAAATTCCACTGTCAAACAGCTCTTACTGTCAGGAAGTTCTTCCTAATGTTTAGGTGGAATCTTCTTTCTTGTAGTTTGGATCCATTGCTCCGTGTCCGCTTCTCTGGAGCAGCAGAAAACAACCTTTCTCCCTCCTCTATGTGACATCCTTTTATATATTTGAACATGGCTATCATATCACCCCTTAACCTCCTCTTCTCCAGGCTAAACATGCCCAGCTCCCTTAACCGTTCCTCATAAGGCATCGTTTCCAGGCCTTTGAACATTTTGGTTGCCCTCCTCTGGACACGTTCCAGTTTGTCAGTGTCCTTCTTGAACTGTGGTGCCCAGAACTGGACACAGTACTCCAGGTGAGGTCTGACCAGAGCAGAATACAGTGGCACTATTACTTCCCTTGATCTAGATGCTATACTCCTATTGATGCCGCCCAGAATTGCATTGGCTTTTTTAGCTGCCGCGTCACACTGTTGGCTCATGCCAAGTTTGTGGTCAACCAAGACTCCTAGATCCTTTTCACATGTACTGCTCTCAAGCCAGGTGTCACCCATCTTGTATTTGTGCCTCTCATTTTTTTTGCCCAAGTGCAATACATGATGCCATTGCACCTATAACTCCATGCCCAGGCAGTATGAAGGTTCATTCCCTTGTGATGAGAGGAATCCTGGAGGCTTTATGGCATTTTTATAAGATCTGTTTATTTCTAGATAATAATAAAAAAGGTAAAGGGCCCCTGGACAGTTAAGTCCAGTCAAAGGCTACTCTGGGGTTGTGGTGCTCATCTCACTTTCAGGCCAAGGGAGCCGGTGTTTGTCCACAGACCGCTTTCCTGGTCATGTGGCCAGCAGGACTAAACCACTTCTAGCTCAATGGGACACCGTGACAGAAACCAGAGCTCACAGAAAACGCTGTTTACATTCCCGCCAGAGTGGTACCTGTTTATCTACTTGCACTTTGACGTCCTTTTGAACTGCTAGGTTGGCAGGAAGAAGAAGAAGAAGAGTTTGGATTTGATATCCAGCTTTATCACTACCCGAAGGAGTCTCAAAGTGGCTAACATTCTCCTTTCCCTTCCTCCCCCACAACAAACACGCTGTGAGGTGTGTGAGGCTGAGAGGCTTCAGAGAAGTGTGAACAGCCCAAGGTCACCCAGCAGCTGCATGTGGAGGAGCGGAGACGCGAACCCAATTCCCCAGATTACGAATCTACCTTGGGGAGAGGGAATTCAATTCAATTCTCATTTAGAGGTCCTTCTGAACCAAAACACAGCCATCCTCCAAAATTAATTTATCTCAAAATTTTGCAACACAGTTCTCCGGTCAAGTACTACATACAAAAATGCACGCAATATGGTAAAATGTGCATAAAAATGCCTATTAGTGAAAATAAATAAAAATGCTTTATATTAGAAGAAAACTGCTTTGAAAACTTGCATATTGGGGGAAATTGCGTACAGAAATACGTATATAAAGGGAAATTAGCAGTGAAATGCTGATGGATTTTCATGAGAGGATTTTTTATACTGAATTTAAGATGGGAAAAATGAGAGATTGATAGATTCATCCCTTCTTACATGGCTACTTCCAGAGAAGCCAGCTAAAGAACTCAAGGGGATCCAAATTGTATTTATTATGATAAATCATACCAGGACATCTCTGGCTATGTGAAGCAATATAGAAATATAAGAAATTAAGTGGAAACAATATGTAAAGCTGAGTGATAAAGATTGGTGCTGCTTTGACCAGATTTGTGGGGAACTTGGTAAATTAGGCCATAAACTTAATATTCCAGTATTGCATCAGACTTTGTGCTTGCCCTAGTTTTTTCTTTCACATTCATGGCCAGCAGCAAGTTTATTTATTTATTTTTATTTATTCCTTTCAAAGGAGCCTCAGGTGGCAAACAACAAAAGATTAAAGAATGGAAGCATTTTTAAAAACTTAAATCCATTTCAGTACAGGTGCAGACTGGGAAAGATCTCTACTTAAAAGGTTTGTGGGAAGAGGAAGGTCTACAGCAGGTGCTGAAAAGGCAACAGAGGCAGCGCCTGCCTAATCTCCAAGGGGAGGGCGTTCCAAAGGGCAGATGCCACAACATTCAAGGCCCAAGTCCTGCATTTTGTGGACTGCCTGCTAAGATGGTACCTGTAGAAGGCCCTCACCTGCAGAGTGCAGCAAATAGTTGAGTATATAATGAGAGACAATCTTTCAAATATTGTATTTTCAAACACTATTCTACAGATATTGAGGGCCACTTGGAGAAGTGAGTGAGGGGGTGGGGAGGGACAGTGCCTAAGTTCACAAAGTAGCCTGCCAACAAGATCTGTTTGCATGAGCGTTGAAGGAGGAGATCGATGATAGCCTACTGTTACAAGCACATTGGCAGGGGGTAAAGTTGGCAACCAAAATGAAAGATTTTTATTTTTTTTCCTATCCAGTTTCCAATTTACTATGCAAGATGCTCCATATAAACTCCTGGTTCTCCTTTGGAACAACTTTCTGAGAGAGAGCCTCCGTGGACCTGCCTTCCCTAGCCTAGTCACCTCTAGATATTTTGAGCTCCGTCCAATAAACATATGGAGGGTGCTAAGTTGGAGAAAGCTGCCTTAAGTGTTATGGATGATGATTATTATTCCATTTATATCCCATCTTTCCTGAAAGGAGCATAAGGTGACACGTATTGGGTCCCCTGCCTCCATCTTCCCCCACAGCAACCTTTGGAGGTCGATTAGGCTGAGAGACAGTGACTAGCTCAAGGTTGCCTCCTTGTGTAAGAGGAGCTTGAGAAATAAATACTCTATAAACAAATATAGCTACTTCCTCTCTTCAGGACTACCTGAGGGCCCCTCCAGATGGGTGTTTTTCTGCTGGTGTAGGCAATAACATTTCGTGGAGACATTCATTGTGCATCAGTGGTGGGTGGACCATTGACACATCACTGCCCTTTGTTAGCTCTTCTGTGATGCATCCCCCAATGTGTCTGCACTGTTGCCCTATGGTGAGGCAAAGCAAAAGTGGGATAAAAAGAACGGAACCTCCAGGAACATTTGTGGTATGAAAAGTTGCAGGATATAATCAGGAAGTGACAGGGCATGTAACAGAAACAAAGTGGTATGTCCTCTCCAAAACTTTCTCAGGCACCAACAGTATTGAAAATGGGGTCAGGTGTAACTGCCCCAGGACCACGATGGGCACAATTCATCATGAACACACAATAAAAAAGACGTCTAGAGGGCATTCCTACCCCCATCTCTCTCTCTCTCTCTCTCTCTCTCTCTCTCCACCCTTCTTTTCCTTGGTGGCTCTGCTCTTTCTCGGCTTTTGCTGGATGAAGCAATGCATAACGCAGAAGAAGTGATGGGGTGAATTATTAATTAATATCTGCAAAGCTATTTGATTTGTTAGTGCCGGGTGTTATAAAAACTTTTTTTTAAAAAAAAAAGCTTCAGTTTCTTAGAAGCTGTTTAATATGGGAAAGAGTGTTAACTACCATAATCCTCTTTTATAAATCTGATATCAGCCTCACGATTCACGATGTCCTCTTTAAGTGCCTCTTTTGATTTAACTGGTTTAGCACAAGTCAAGATTTAAAGAAGCATTTTAAAGGCATGGCATTCTCTATTTGTTTACCCTGCCTTTAAAAAATAAGCCTGCCACATGTGTGTGTGGGGGGGGCACATACACACACAATCAAGGAGAAAACCTGCAAGCAGTACGGGGGGGGCAGGGGCAAAATGTGGGTGAGTGTTACTTCTGCACAGGGGGTGACATTTCAGCCACACAAACACCAGAGATTTCTATATTATTTTTACAGTCATACCTCAGATTACAGATGCTTCAGGTTGTGTGTTTTTGGGTTGCGTGATTTGGGTTTTGGTGATCTGGGTTTTGGTGATCGCGCATGCGCAGAAGCACTAAATTGTGCTTTGCGCATGTGCAGAAGTGCCGAATTGCAACGTAAGATTCCAGGGTGGCTTTCACACCCACACATACTCTCAGTTTAAAATAAATTATAGTCAGAGAACAGGGTGGGTCCTCGGGGGGGGGGGCGCACATGCACCTTCAGCATGTGATGGAAACCCCCTAGTGAATGTCCCAGATACACCTCTGTAGGCAGGGAATTCCACAGCTCAGGGGCTGCCACAGAGAATCCCCTCCCCCAGGCTGCTCCATGCAAGCTTCTGAAGGCAGTGGAAATACCAAGAGGGTCCCCTCTAGCAAGCTTAACTCCTGAGTTCAGCCAGGCAGAAGTACTCAAGGAGGGCGTTGAGCAGGCCGGAAGAGAGGGGAGGTATGGCTTAGGGAGAAAGAATGACCTAGGGCTAGGCAGAGAAGTCTGGAGGGCCACAATTGACTCCTAGACCTGAGATTTCCCACCCCAGTGCATATATTGTTCCTGTTCTGTAAAATAGGTCCTCAAGTTGGACTCTGCTGCATTTGCCCTCCATCCTTACCTTGGAGAGATTGGTAGAAGGATATCCAGGGTCCCTCTGTCAGTGAATGAGCAGCTTCAGATGGCTCCCCACCAGTGTGTTCAAAGAGGATGCATTCAGTGTGACATTTACAAAGTTTATATTAAAAATGTATCCGCAGAGTACAGACGTGTTTTTAATTTTACAAGACTGCAGTTCAGGCTTCCGAGGAAGGAAGAGCCTCGTGCCATGCAGGGCAGATTTGTGCCCTTGACCAAAGTGCTGGCAGGACGTGGCCTCTGTGTGACCTCCATCCTGGCAAGGAGCTGCATGTGCTTTGGCCACATTGCAGGGACTGTTTCCTTGCCACCACCAGCCGCCAGGAGGAATATGTTGTGCTGGCTCCATTTGGTACTACTACTACTACTACTACTACTACATTTTATTATTTATATTCTGCCCATCTGGCTGGGTTTTCCCAGGCACTCTGGGCAGCTCCCAACAGAGGACCAAAAACAGAATAAAACTGCAAACATTAAAAACTTCCCTAAACAGGGCTGCCTTCAGATGTCTTAAAAAGTCAGATAGTTGTTTATTTCCTTGACATCTGATGGGAGGGTGTTCCACAGGGCAGGCGCCACTACTGAGACCACCCTCTGCCTGGTTCCCTGTACCCTCACTTCTCGCAGAGAGGGAACCGCCAGAAGGCCCTCAGAGCTGGACCTCAGTGAACAATGGGGGTGGAGACGCTCCTTCAGGTATACTGGGCCGAGGCCACTACCAGACCAGGCAGCACCAACACTTTGAATTGTGCTCGGAAACCTGCTGGGAGCCAATGCAGATCTTTCAAGACCGGTGTTATGAGGTCTTGGCAGCCGCTCCCAGTCACCAGACTAGCTGCCACATTCTGGATTAGTTGTAGTTTCCGGGTCACCTTCAAAGGTAACCCCATGTAGAACACATTGCAGTAGTCCAAGCAGGAGATAACCAGAGCATGCACCACTCTGGTGAGGCAGTCTGCGCGCAGGGAGGGTTTCAGCCTGCATACCAGATGGAGCTGGTAGACAGCTGCCCTGGACACACAATTGACCTGCACCTCCATGGACAGCTGTGAGTCCAAAATGACTCCCAGGCTGCACACCTGGTCCTTCAGGGGAACAGTTACCCCATTCAGGACCAGGGAGTCCCCCACCCCCACCCGCCCCCTCAATCCGTTAGCCACCACCCATCCTCCAACCGCCTCCAGACACTCACACAGGACCTTCACTGCTTTCACTGGTTCTGATTAAAAAGAGAGGTAGAGCTTGGTATCATTCGCATACTGATGAACACCCAGCCCAAACCCCCTGATGATCTCTCCCAGTGGCTTCATATAGATGTTAAAAAGCATGGGGCAGAGAATGGTACCCTGAGGCACCCCATAAGTGAGGGCCCAGGGGTTCGAACACTCATCCCCCCAACACCACTTTCTGGACACAGCTCAGGAGGAAGGAGAGGAACGACTGTATAACAGTGCCCCCAGCTTCCAGCCCCTCTAGACGGTCCAGAAGGATGTCTGGTTGATGGTATCAAAGGCTGCTGAGAGATCCAGCCCAACTAGTTGCTGCATGGGAAAGTTTGAAAGTGGGGCAAAGTTTGGTAAAGGCAGAGATCTTGGACCAGGATTGGACCTCTGTCATCAGTGCTTTTGATGAGCTTCCCACTGGGATGGTTGAAATACACTCTACTTTTGATGGTTTGGAAACTGCATTTAGTGCAGAATAGTTTGCTTCTTGTCATGTGTGAGTGTAAAAGAGCACATCCTGACTCCAATTTTGACTCAGTTGCACTAGCAGTCTGCTTAACCAGCTCAAAGTGCTGCCAAATGACATTTTGAAGTCCCAAAGAATCCCAAGTCTACAGAGCGTAAGGAACATCTCTGCTGCATAGGCACCCTCTCTCCTCTCAGATCTACAGGGAAAGATACTGCTTAATATTTAGGAGGCAGCTGTGTAGTTTGATTTTCCTTCATTAATTACAGGGCAGGCAGTTCTTATTTAGAAGGCAGCATATGGGGAGAGGAGATGGGTGTCTTTACTCCTCCACTGTGATTGGAATTGAAATCATCCCCATCTAGTGTGGCTTGTAGCTTTTTGGTTGCCAGTGGGAACTTTTCCCCTAAGACTCCCAGCAATGCTAGGAGAGAGGAGGGAGGCGTCTTAAGCTAACATCTTCTTAACACTGTGTAAGAAGAGCCCTGGTCGTTCAGACCAAATCTCCATCTAGTCCAGCATTTAAGACTAGAGATAGCACAGTCAGTAGAGCCTGAGACTCTCAATCTCAGGCTCATGGGTTTGAGCCCCACGTTGGGCAACAGATTCCTCACTGCCGGGGGCTGGACCAGATGACCCTTGTGGTCCCTTCCAACTCTATGATTCTGTGAGTTTATGATCCTGCAGCCTCTGGGAAGTCTGCAAGGAGGACTTCAGTACAACAGCACTTTTCCTCACTTGTGATTCCCAGCTACTGGTATTCAGAGTAGAGATGGGGAGAAATTTGACTCCTTTCAAATTTAAAGGCGAACCTACCAAATCCACAGATTTCACTTCAGTGATGGCTTTTTATAAATGTCTGTTGACAGACTGGAGGCTGTGGCCCTGCTTGCTCTTCTCACCAACCCTCCTGCCATTCCCCCCCCCCCACATTAATCCCCTAGATCTTCCCCTTCTCAACTCATGCAACTATGAAGCTCACTTTTCACTTTCCCAGTTCCATTATTGATGTCACCTATCTTTTCTATTTTGCTTGCAGCCAGCTTGGCACTCGTTTTCCACTTTCACCCATGCCCATGCATCCTCCTCTCTACTCCTTTGTGCAACTCCCCTCTTGCACACAACCCCCCCCCCATTGTTGTGCAACATGCATTTACTTTTGCACCCCTAACACACCTTGGCCTCAAGCAAATCTAAGATTGTGTTGCAGCACTACAAATCCTCTATTTGAGGCTGCACAAAGACATTCTTACATTTCTATTGTATAGTGAAATATACAGGATGAGCAGATGTGCTATCCTTATTTAGTGTAAGTCCCACAGTAACAGCAGCCCCACCCCCCAGCTTATGCAAGACTCTTTCTGCATGAGAATGCCACCTGCTGATACTGTGCTTGGTGCCCTAACTGGGACTATATTAGATGGGTGGGATGCTCTTTGTAAAACATTATTTTTTATTCTTGCCATATACAGAAAGTGGCTATTTTTACCTATGATAAACATTAGACAGTTGTAAAAAAAAATTTAAAGGAATATTTTTACCAAAAAGCTTTTTTTTTAAAAAAGACAAGAATAGATCAAATCCATATGTTTCTTTTTTTAAAATAAAGCCCCTTCTCCAACCACTGTGTCTTGCTGTCATCCTCATGGGACTTATCATCAAGATTCTGCAGCTGCTGGCAAAAAAGGTTAGCACAAGATTTTTCATTTTATCACCTTAAAATGATATAAAACATTTTAAATATTCAAATTGCCTTCTGCCTAGGCTTTATCTCCCCTTTTTACTTAGAAGATTATTAATAGTAAAGTTAATCTCTCCGTATGTGAACACGAATGTGACCTGCTGTGATGAGGGAGAGATCATTTAGTTCTGACTGACCCAGTTAGAATTGGAGTGTTCCATCTGTGAATGCTCTCATATTACCGTATTTTTCGCTCCATAGGACACACTTTTTCCCTCTTAAAAACTAAGGGGAAAAGTCTGTGCGTCCTATGGAGCAAATGCAGGGGTGAGGCAGCCAGGAAAAGCCCCCAAGAGCCGCACACAAGCTTTGCACGGCTCTTGCAGGCTTTTCCCCTAAGGAGCTGCGTGCTCCTTAAAGGGTGCTCGGCTCCTGTGGGCTTTTGCGGTAGGTGGGGGAATTGTCATAGCTGCGCGCAGCCTCTCCAGCTGGGAGAGGCTGCGCAAGGCTAAAGAGGAAGCCAAGGCAGCGAGTGGGATGGATCACGCTGGCTGCCTTGGCTTCTTTAGCCACGCTTCTTTAGCCGCGTTGGAGAGGTTTAGCTCCCGGCTGGAGAGGTTGCGCGGCTATGGCAGAAGCCAAGACAGCCAGCGGGATGGATCCCGCTCGCTGTCTTGGCTTCTTTGCTCTTTGGAGCTGGAGGGGGAACCCAGGCTTCCCCCGCAGCCCCGAAAAGCTCTGGGAGAAGCGGACAGCCTGTCCGCTGCTCTTTGAGGCTGGGGGGGAGGATAGTATCCCCCCCCATCTAAAAACTAGGTGCATCTTGTGGTCCAGTGCATCCTATAGAGAGAAAAATACGGTAAATTTCTCTGCATCTGCATATCTGTTTCTGCCCAAGCAAACACACACAGAGAGAGACACTACATAGCTGAACAAGCTCATCTTTAAGCCACAGCTTCATCCCAATCTATGCACAGTCCCCTCTGATAATTGTACCCTATCACTGGGTTCCCTGTCAGTTTGGGGACTGCAAACTTAAGTGATAGTATACTTTGCATGTGTGAAAACAGCCATCATAGCTCAGTCACCTCTGACAGAACTAAGCTATTTCTTGAACTTAGCAGCAGTGTAGTGGTAAAAGTTCAAAGTACAAAGAAACATAACAGACAGCTATTAATGTTTAATTGTTTTTAATTATTGGGGGTTTTCTTAAGTTTTTAGCTGGTTCTATTTTATCTCTGAGCCATCTTGAGTCCCTGCCAAAGAAAAAGGCAGGATACCCAAATAGGAGTAGATAGCAAAAGGTATAGCCAAGTAACTTCTACTCAGGGTAGAGCCATTGAAATTAATGGACCTAAGTTAACCATGCTGTCAGAGCTGCTCCCAGATCCTAGCTCACAGAGGATCACGCTAGCCAGCGATCATTAAGTAAAAGTCTTTATTGAGTTACAGTTTCCATTCTCACGCTGCTGCGTGCAACTCTACGTCTTATGCGTTAGATCGGCGAAGCTCCGTCTGAGTCTCCGCCCCTTGTACACCAACTTAATATCCTAGCCCTGCTCCACCTTTTCCGCCTGACTGTTCTCCTCTGGGTCCCTCTGCCCCCGGGGTCTCTTCCTTCCGGGATTCTTCTGACGCCGACCCCCCGGACCCTCCTGTCTCCTTGCGCCGGGCTTTAGGACCTGGCTCCCTTTCCGGGCTGCCCACTGCGTCACTTTCCTGTGCATTTGAACTTGGCGCACGCGCCCAACCTTCCACTTTCCGTCTGACCGTTTCTTCGCTCCCCGATGGAGGTGTGGCCACTCCTGACTTGTGCCCTCCCCCCTGTTGTGAGCTGCCAGCGCTTGATCCCTGGCGCCCTTCCTCTTCCCTGCTCTCTGGCGGTGACGCTGGTCCCGATTTCCAACAGCTCCTCTCTGAGTCCCCTCTGGCTCTATCTTCCTGGGGTGTCCCCCTAGGCTCCCCCCTTGCCCTGGCCACTGGTGCTCCTTTCTGTGAATCTTCTGATTCACTGGAAAGACTCGGAGATCTCGGGTCGTCGTCATCACTCATCTTTTCTTCTGCCTCCTCCCCCTCGCTCTCTGTTTCCTCCCTTGCCCTTGCCTCTGCTCCTGAACCCCTGACATCCATCCCCCCCTCGAAGCCCCCTCTTCCCCCCTCCCCTCCTACCGGTGCGGGAGCTGGGTGCTGCCGTGTCAGGGGGATGAATGTCGGATACAGTTCGCTTCCCGTGGCGGGCCTCCATCTGAAGTCTTCCGGTTCTTCCTCCCTGCTCTCGTCGACGACGGTCACCTCCGCTTCCATCTCTGTGCCGCCGTGCTCGAAACCTGGGTCGTCCCCGAAAACGTCCATGTCCGTCTCTCCCTCGCTTCCTTCTGGAGACGTTGCTCGTCCTGGACCCTCCAGCCACTTTCTGCGGAACTGCTCCTCTGGTCGATCATCCCACCAATACGAGGGTTCTGAAGCAGATCCCGAGGGTGACCCCTCCGGGGAACGGGCGTCTCGTGTCGGTTCCTCATCCGAGTCGAACCCCCGGAACGTGCTGGCTGAAAGCGTGGGCGTGAAAAGCCAGTCGTCGAAAAAGTCTGCTGGCATGGGCCTATGTGGGAAGAGGGCATGAAACTCTTCTTTGAGCAGAGGTTCGTCTAAAGCGTAGCCCGGCACCCAGCTGTTGGCACTGGCCGGGGTGCCCTCCTTGGCGAGAAGGTATTCTACCCCCTCTTCCCCCCATCTGGAGTCCAAAATCTCCGTGACTTCGTTGATGCGCTCCTCCTGTGCCACTCCCGCTTGCCCGGTTCTCTCTCGGAGCGGACTCGGTGCCGTTCCTGGTTCCTGAAACCTGTGAGGTGCCTTGTAGGGAGTGAGCACCGATCTGTGGAACACCGGATGCATCCTGGAACCCTCCGGAAGCGCCAGCCTGAAAGCCACCGGGTTGACCTGCTCTTCGACTTGGTAGGGCCCCAGTTGTTTATGCCCTAGTTTCTTCTTCGCCAACGACCTGGCCGGCACTGCGTGGGCTGCTAACCAGACCCAGTCTCCCACATGGATCTCTTCGCCAATCCTTCTGTGTTTGTCCGCTTGTACCTTGTATGCGTGTTTAGCCAGCTCCAGGTGCCGCCGCAGCTGATCGTGGACCTCCTGCAACTCCGACGCGAACGCATCTGCTGTCTGCGGCTCCCCCTCCCCCATTCTTTCCAGTCCCGGGAAGGTTCTGGGGTGCCTCCCGTTGTTGGCGAAGAACGGCGTGACCCCCGTGGACACATGCTTCGTGTTGTTGTAGGCGAACTCGGCGAGAGGCAGGTAATCCACCCACGTCGCAGGCTGTTGATTCACATAACATCTCAGGTACTGCTGCATGATGGCATTGACCCGCTCCGCTTGCCCGTTGGTCTGCGGGTGTCTAGCCGACGCCAGGTTGATCTTGACGTTCAGGAAGCCCATCAGCTTCTGCCAGAAGTTCGAGATGAACTGTCGCCCTCGGTCGGACAGAATAGACCGCGGCAGACCGTGAACCTTGAACACGTGGTCTATGAACAGTTTGGCGGTTTGTTCCGCCGTGGCCACCTTCGCACACGGAATGAAATGTGCCATCTTGGAGAACAAGTCCACCACCACCAGCACAGCCGTCTTGCCCCTCGAGCTGGGCAGATCCGTGACAAAGTCCAGGGCCACTCTCTCCCATGGTTCGAACGGAGTTTGCAGCGGTTCCAACAGTCTGGCCGGCGGTCTGTGCACTGGTTTGGCCCTCTGGCAGGTGTCACACCTCGCCACGTAGTCTGTGACTTCCCCTCTCATTCCGGGCCACCAGAAGTCTCTGGCGACTAATTCCACCGTCTTCTCCTTGCCAAAGTGCCCGGCAGTGGGCGCATCGTGCAGCTGCTGCAGTACCTTGGCGCGGAGTTCGTCTCCCGGCACGTAGATGGCCCCTTTACGTAAGAGCAATCCATCTCGCAGCTGGAACTCGTCGGTCGCTGCCGTGCCCCTGTGCACCTCTGCCATCTTTGCTTGCGCGAAGGAGTCATCCTGCAACGCTCGTCGCACCGCCTCCAGGTCAACTGTTGCCGCAGCGCACGCCCACACTGTCGGTGCGAAGATGTGCATGGCGGCCGCTGGCGTTGCCTCCTCCAGATACTGTGGCTTACGGGAGAGAGCATCCGCCATGATGTTGGTGTCCCCCGGGACATACTCTATTCGGAAGTCGAAGTTCGCAAAGAACTCAGCCCAACGTATCTGCCTCTGGTTCAGGAACTGTGCCGTGCGCCAGTGCTCCAGATTCTTGTGGTCCGTGCAGACCTGCACCGTGTGCTTGGCGCCGATCAGGAAGTGCCTCCACGCTTTGAATGCTGCATGAATGGCCAGCAACTCCCTGTCCCAGATGGTGTAGTTCTGTTCGGACTTGCTGAGCTTCCTGGAGCAAAACGCTCCCGGCCTCCAAACCCCCTGCGGGTCTTTCTGCAGCAGGACTGCTCCCACGGCCCTGTCCGAAGCGTCTGTCTCCACCCTCATCGGCCTGCTGGGGTTGACATGAAGCAGCTGCTCTTCCGACGCGAAGAGACGCTTGAGTGCCTGAAAGGACTGCTCCGCCTGCTCTGTCCAGATGAACTTCTTTTTCTTGGAGCTGAGCGTGTCCGTGATGGCCGCTGTCTGCATAGCAAAGCCTTTGATAAACTTGCGATAGAAGTTCGCGAAGCCGACAAACCGTTGGACCTCCTTCCGGTTGCGTGGGCTTTTCCAATCCAACACTGCTCGAACCTTGGCGCTGTCCATGGCGAGCCCCTTGTCAGACAACTTGTAGCCCAGGAAATCCACCTCCGTCACGTCGAATTGGCACTTCTCCAGCTTGGCGTAAAGCCTATGCTGCTGTAGCCTGCTCAGCACTTCCTTGACGTGTCTGTCATGCTCCTGCTGCGATTCCGAAAAGATCAGGATGTCATCCAAGAAACAGACGCACGTCTTGTAGAGGAGCCCCGCCAACACGTGATGCATGAAAGCTTGAAAAACGTGGGAGCCATTTTGCAATCCAAAAGGCATAACTCTATATTCGTAGGTGCCCAGGGGCGTGAACATGGCTGTCTTCCACTCATCTCCTTCCCGCATGCGAATGAGGTTGTACGCCCCTCGCAGGTCCAACTTGGTGAACACGCTGCCCTTCCGTACCTTTGCGAGGAGGTCGTCGATTCGGGGCATGGGGAAGTCCGATGGCTTGGTCACACTGTTCAAGGTGCGATAGTCCAATACAAGTCTTTTTTGGGGCGTGTCCCGCTTCTTAACAAAGAATACAGGACTGCCCCCCGCTGCCTTGGACTCTCGTATGAAACCGCGCTCCAAATTATGATCTATGAACTCTTTGAGTTCCTGCAGTTCGTCCTCAGACATGGAATACAGCTTCCC
The DNA here is from genome assembly GCF_965112155.1 of Podarcis liolepis. NCBI lineage: Eukaryota > Metazoa > Chordata > Lepidosauria > Squamata > Lacertidae > Podarcis > Podarcis liolepis. The sequence continues at coordinate 579,931 of NC_139561.1, read as the reverse complement.
TTTGGGCAGCGCCGCCCCCGGCAGCAGGTCAATTTTGCAGTCATATGGTCTGTGGGGGGGGTAGCCTGTCTGCCTCCTTCTCGCAGAAAACCTCCAAAAATTCTGCGTACTTGTGGGGAACCGCTTGCAGCGTGCCTAGCTGCAGCTGTGACTCCTCTTCCTCTCCTTCCTGCCGGGGCACGATGCAGTGTTCAGCACAAAAGGAAGAGCCGAACGTCAGCTGCCTCTGGTACCAAGCCAGCGTCGGGCTGTGCTTGTCCAGCCAACTCATACCCAATACAATGGGCGTGTCCGATAGTTGAGTGACGTTGAAGCTGATGACTTCCCTGTGATTCCCAAGTCGCATCACCATTGGTGGCGTCTGCTTCACCACTTGCCCCCCTAGCAGCTCCCTGCCATCCACCGTGACAACCTGCAGGGGCAGCGTGGCAGGCAGCAACTGTATAGCGTGCCGGTCGACAAAGTCTTGCCCTATAAAGTCCGCATTGCTTCCTGAGTCAATGGTGATTGGCACGTCCATGGTGATTCCATTGGGCAGCTGGAGCGATGCGGTGAGCCTCACTACTGGCTTGGGCGGGAGGGGGTCCATGGGCTGTAAAATCTCTGGGGACTGCTTCACTGAGACGTCTGGCTGGGCCCCAGTGCCTCTTTCTCCAGCCAGACTCCGTCGTTTCCCTGCTGTGGTTCTCCTTGCTGCGTTGCTGCAGTTACCATTGCTGAGGCTGCAGTGTGCTTGTGGAGCCTCTGGGGACACTCTTTCGCCATATGCTGTGGATCATCGCAGATGTAACACTTCCTGTTCCCTCTAGGAGGCTTCGCTTTCACTGCTGCCGGTGCTAGGGCTCTGGCTGCTGACTGAGCCCTTGCACCTCCAACCTCCATAGGTTCCGCTCCTCCTGCTGGCGGAGGCGTGGATTGCGCACGCGCTGCTTCTCTGGGAAGGAAGGAGTAGCCCCTGGCTGGTTCGCCCCCTCCACGCCCTTCGTCCCTGCTCCACGGACGTTCTTCCAGCCGCACCCCCACCGCCAGCGCCCTCTGAATGATCTCCTGCGTGGTCCGGGGTCTCTCCCCCCTCGCAATTTCATCTTTAACCGCGCTGTGCAATCCCTCCCAAAACAGGTCTCTTACTGGAGCCGAATCTCTGTCCCATTCCAGGGCACTGACCAAAGCGAAAAAGCGGGCATGGTACTGCCTTACGCTGGCCCTCCCTTGCTTCAGTCCATGTATCTGCTTCCGAGCAAGATCCACGTCTATGCTTGATAAAAAGCACCCATCCATCGCTTTAATAAAGGCATCCGCATTTTGGAGCGCCGGATCCTTATCTCTCCACAAATTGCGCAGCCATGCTTTAGCATCTCCATGCAAATGGGACATGATGAATCCCATCTTCTCTTGCTCATCTCTAAAGTCTTTGTTCAGCAGTTGCAGTGCACACATTACATCTGCTCTAAAGTTGGGGTACTGTTGCAAATTCCCATCGAAGTGAGAGACTAGACCGCCTGTTCGTCTCCCCAACCCAATCCCCTCCGGTTTGGGTGTCAGTTGCCCTTGCTTCGTAAGCACTTCCAACCTGCCCTTGCTTCGTAAGCACTTCCAACCTGACTTCCAACCCCTGTAGGCGGCAGCTGCGTCCTCCTCTCTCTTCCTGGATGCAAGAGCCTCGGTATTCAGTCGTGTCACTGCTTCTCTGAGTTCCGCTATCTGCTGTTCGGCCGTCATGTTGTCTGCCGTTCGTGAGCTCGCTAGTAGGCACCCGCTTTCTCTCCTCTCCGTGAGGCCGTAGATGCCCACAATTTAAGAGACGGAGCTTACTGTCAGAGCTGCTCCCAGATCCTAGCTCACAGAGGATCACGCTAGCCAGCGATCATTAAGTAAAAGTCTTTATTGAGTTACAGTTTCCATTCTCACGCTGCTGCGTGCAACTCTACGTCTTATGCGTTAGATCGGCGAAGCTCCGTCTGAGTCTCCGCCCCTTGTACACCAACTTAATATCCTAGCCCTGCTCCACCTTTTCCGCCTGACTGTTCTCCTCTGGGTCCCTCTGCCCCCCGGGGTCTCTTCCTTCCGGGATTCTTCTGACGCCGACCCCCCGGACCCTCCTGTCTCCTTGCGCCGGGCTTTAGGACCTGGCTCCCTTTCCGGGCTGCCCACTGCGTCACTTTCCTGTGCATTTGAACTTGGCGCGCGCGCCCAACCTTCCACTTTCCGTCTGACCGTTTCTTCGCTCCCCGATGGAGGTGTGGCCACTCCTGACTCGTGCCCTCCCCCCTGTTGTGAGCTGCCAGCGCTTGATCCCTGGCGCCCTTCCTCTTCCCTGCTCTCTGGCGGTGACGCTGGTCCCGATTTCCAACTGCTCCTCTCTGAGTCCCCTCTGGCTCTATCTTCCTGGGGTGTCCCCCTAGGCTCCCCCCTTGTCCTGGCCACTGGTGCTCCTTTCTGTGAATCTTCTGATTCACTGGAAAGACTCGGAGATCTCGGGTCGTCGTCATCACTCATCTTTTCTTCTGCCTCCTCCCCCTCGCTCTCTGTTTCCTCCCTTGCCCTTGCCTCTGCTCCTGAACCCCTGACACATGCCTATTCATTTCAGTGGCTCGTCTCTGAACAGGACTAGCATTGGATACAACCCAATATACCAAATTAATGGGATCAGCTGACAGCCAGAGAAAAGTGAGCTGGCAAAGGGTGAGGTAGGAATTGGCATGCTGGACTTTGGCTGGAGAGACCTGGGTTCACACACCTGGTCAGTCGAGGGGGGTGGTTCATGGTATGACCTTGTACCAGTCCCTGAATGCAGCTGAATCCACTGGGAGTTACAGGATTCCTTTCAACTCTCACTCATTGCAAGGGGGCCTTAGGCAAGACAAATATTTCAGCCTCAGCTTCCTATGATTTCCCTACAGCAAGGGAAGAAATGTGGTTTAGAGGATGGGGATATGTAGTCACGGCAGCAGTCTGCTGACTGCATATAAGTCAACTTGCTTATGTGAATTGCTTCTTTGGGAGCACAAAGGTTCCTTGTGACCTTGCACCTTAGCCAATCCTAACCACAGCCCAGGCTATGGGGAGAGAATGTAGCTCTGTAGCAGAGTGTGTGTTTTACATGCAGAATGTCCCACTTTATCCTTGGTATCTCCAGGTAAAAAGACTAGGTAGTATGTGCTGTGAAAGCATGCAGTATTGGAATAGATGAACAGATAATCTAATCTGGAATAAGGCAGCTTCCTACTGCCCAGCACGGTGGGTGCTTGTGGCTCAAATGCAAAACAGGCAGAATCCAGGTCAGAAGTCCAGATCACACAAAGAGTAGACAGGACCTCAGAGAGTTCTAAAGGGTCCTGCTACAAAAGTTGCTGAGGATGCTGTCTCTGCTGGGTGGTAGATCCAACTGAAGCCAGGAGGAGATGGCTGGCAAGCACTCCAGGTCTCTGGGTCATTTCTGAATGTTGCTCTTCAATCTCTAGAATAACTTTGTTGTAACTTTACCCAAGAGTTTTTTCTTCCACTGGGTGTGCAGTGGCAATCCCCATGCAACTCTAAGTAAAGGTAAAGGGACCCCTGACCATTCGGTCCAGTCGTGACCGACTCTGGGGTTGCGGCGCTCATCTCGCTTTATTGGCCAAGGGAGCCGGCGTACAGCTTCTGGGTCATGTGGCCAGCAGGACTAAGCTGCTTCTGGCGAACCAGAGCAGCGCACGGAAATGCCGTTTACCTTCCCACCGGAGCGGTACCTATTTATCTACTTGCACTTTGACGTGCTTTCGAACTGCTAGGTGGGCAGGAGCAGGGACCAAGCAATGGGAGCTCACCCCATCGCGGGGATTCGAACCGCCGATCTTCTGATCGGCAAGTCCTAGGCTTTGTGGTTTAACCCACAGCGCCACCTGCTCCCCTCCTTTTAGGTGGATCTAAATTCCACCTCCTCCTCTTTACTGCTGGCATTATTGGTCTAATTTTAAAATTAACAGTGAACTGCTCAAGAGCATCAGATGCCACAATAAATTTACAAACAAATTGAGAGCAGCCTCAATTTGCAATCTTGTGAAATTTTGTTTATTACACCAAGTGCTAGTTCTGATGTAACACATCAAAATACAGATTGACCTTCCAAGAGACTTTTCAAGTTCATAAATTTAGACTCAGCTTTTGAAAGGAACTGGAAGGGAGGATGACCATTTATAAGACAAGATGCAGCTGTGGAAAACAAGATAGACCAATAAATCAAGCTGAATTCTCTCCAACATGATTGTCTCTATCATCAACAGGTATTTGAGAGGCTTTTACTGGAAGACAAGTTATGCTATGATCAGTTTGTTAGAATTCCTACTCCATGATTGCAGTCATGGGATTTTTGTCTATCACATGACGGTGTATGTTTTGACTCCACAGAGTGGGAAGTGACGGAGACAGGATGTTTGTGTTACTGTGTTCTATTGTCCTTTGTTCTTTCTCTTTGCTGTCTGATGCTAGAGAGAGAGGGAGCCATGTTGCAGTGCTCCGTGTATGTAAATAAAGTAGATTAGCCAAAATGCGGAGTTGCTGAGGTCTGTCATGCAAGCTGCGAAGACTCTGCGGATCCCTAAGTGTGCCAATGTCTGTTGTCATCAGTCGCTGTGATGTTCGGGCAGAAGAAAGCTTATGGAGCTCCCGAACGAACAACCAGGAGGGAGAGAACATGCCAGTCGGGCATGTGTCTCTGCCAGGATCCTACTCGAGAGTAGGATAAGCTCCTGACAACAGTCATGGGCCCAGGGATCAGGGCCACAGACCCAGTGCCAGCAGAGGAAGAACCGAGGACTGTTTTTGTCCCGGTTGGAGTCTCCTGGAACCAGCAGCATGAGGCAAGCCTCTTCTGAGACAAAAGCGGGGAAAGCTGCAAGGAGATAGTGAGTAAAGCCTGTGCCTAATAGCAAAAGTAAAAGGCAAGCCGGCAGAAGAAGGCTTTATAGCCATCTGATAAGAACAGCTTGGACTAAGCTGCAGAATGGACCTTTTGGAGGGGTAAAAAAAAAAAAAAAAATCCCAAGTCCCTGAGTTACATAGAGGGAATGCCTGATGCGGCAGGTCTTTCCCGAGAAAGTAGCCTTGATTTATGTGCCACAGAAGGGAGGACATACCCCGATGCTTATGAAGCTGGATTCGCACAGCGGCAAGCTTTGCCAAGGCAATAGCAGTTTGTGAAACATCAGCTATGGGGGAAGGAGCAATTTCCTGCAATGCTGCGTTGAAGTAGCAGGCATGAACTTTGAGAAGACAGGATTCTTCCTGTGAGTTTGGGAATGTGGGGGAGGAGTGATTTTGTTCCCAAAGCTGCAAAAGCAGTTTGATGCTGTGTCTGATGCCAACAGCCAGAGTGTGTGATCAGCAGGAATTTCATCTGCAACACACTTGGACATTCCAAGATGGCAACAGGCTATCTAGGATGCCAGAGAAGTTTGGAGAGGTGGACTTTGCTGTCTCCGATGCCCACATTATATGGGAGGCAATGGTTCCTGAAAGCAAAAGCTCCAGTTGTGTTTGGAGGCGTTTTAGAGGAAAATTGTTTCCTGTTCGGGGAGAGGACTCTCCAGAATGGAAGGAGAAGAAGGGGAACTGACTGTGACATCATCGCAACCATCACTGCAACCAGTGGAAAGCAGTGGAAAGTTTGTCCTGTGAGAAGTTTGGACAGATTCCAAAAGCCAGGAAGGTTTGCAGCATTTCTGACAGGTGACATGAAGTAAGGCCAGAGATACAGAGCTTCAGTGCAGAGATGGTGACTAACTGTTCCAGGGCAGAGGTGCAAGAATCTCTTGTGCTAGAATATGAAGCGAAGGCACAGCTTTGTGGAAGATGGGACTGGTTCACCAGGTGTACGCCACAGAAGGATTCGATCCACCAGTTGAGTGGAGATTTGTTGGGGGTACATAGCACCTGGATCGTAGAACTGAAAAGCTGTAACGCTGTGATGTCTAACATGTCTTTCATTCCAGGTCAAGAAGCCCAGCTGGTGCAGTGTGGCTGTTCTGTTTATGGCAACAAACAGAGTGAAACAACCCAGAAGAGCGAAAGCGACATTTTACATTGTGATGTTTATTGTGTAAATGGCTTGTTCTTGCTATGTTATAATGTTAACATAGGGGATGGTGGAATGGTTCAAGAGACATGTAATGTTTTGTCTGTTAACCATGTTTTTCATGCAGGTTGTAAGCATGAAGCTCCCAGATTGCTGCTGTCTGACATGAAGATGGTCAGATGTACCAGTGCTCAGGACAAAGCAAAGGGGGGAAGCAATATGGGTATTTTACAAAAGCACCCTATTGGTGATGATGACAGTGAAAAGGCAAACCCGGAAAAAGCCAAGATGCCAATGATTGGATCTGACATGTGGGTTCCAAAGTCACAGAGCGATATGCTCGGCAAACATAGTTTGCAAGGTCTTTCCCTGGATTCAGACAGTTTCTGATGGGAAATGTGACAAGATAAACCCGGAAAAAGCCAGGATGCCAATGGATGGGTCTGACATGTGGGTTGAGACATCACGAGGCAGGGAGCATAGATTCTTCCTGTGGTATGGAGGCTTGTACAGAGTACTAAAGCCTCATACCAAGCTGATTTTACTCATTGGGGATGTTGAGTGCAGAGCGGGGGGGGGGGGATGTGTGTATTTTCCTAGGCTACCCCATTGCCCCATAGATCAGTGTTTCCCAACCACTGTTCCGCGGCACACTAGTGTGCCGCGAGATGTTGCCTGGTGTGCCGCGGGAAAAATTAAAAAATTCGAAAGATTTTTTTTTATATAAGTCAAATTTTCGATTGGGGCGCCGTCACTAGATGACCCCTGGGGTTCCCTCCCTCCCTCCCGCTCTGCGCCTCCCTCCTCATCCTCCTCCAGGGAGGCCCTTCCTGGCTCTCGGCCAAGGCTTGGCGGCTGCCACTCACTCACTCGCTCGCCCACCTGTCCCTCCATCCCTGCACCCGGCCTCTCCCCCTCCGTCCCCGGCGCGGGGGCTGCCGGGATCCGTAGTCCCCTCGCCCTTGTGCTCCGCGCCCGCGCGGGGTGCACAAACTACGTTTCCCAGCGTGGCCTGGCGGGCCGGGCGTTTTGTTTGAAGCGCTCTTCTCCCGGCCATGGAATGAGCGCAGCGGCGGCGGCCGGGCGGGCAGGGGCTCTTCCGCGCAGACCCCGCGCAGCCTGCCTGCGCCCCCGCGGAGATCGGGCGGCAGGATGGAGCCCGGGGATCCCCGCGGAGGCGGAGCGGCGGAGGCTGCCCCCCAGGTAGGGCTGCGTCGGGGGGGGGGGGTATTTTTGCAATGCTGCATCCGCGCCGGAGGGGACGCATCGGACCGCGGGGAGACCCCTTGGCGGGCGTACAAGGCAATGCATGCGTGCAGGCGTTGCATGGAGTGCAGTGCAATGCAATGGCAACGCGGCGCCCTGCATGCATGCATGCAACTTCCACCGGCCTCCGGACTTGGCAGGTGAGGGGGGTCCCCAGTGGGCGGCAGAGAGAGCCGGGAGGGCGAAGGGGAGCCGGGGGGGAGCAGCGCTGCTCCCCGAGCCGAGCCCGGGGGGAAACTTCGGCGTCGTTGCGCCGGGTGTTGGAAGCGGAGGCTGGCGGGGGCCCCTCACCTGCAAAACCTGGTCGCCTCTCATATATTTCGTGCATTGCATTCATCGCCCACTTTCTCCTCCAAGGAGCTCCCGGGGGCGCGCGTGGTTCTCCCCGTGTTATCCTCGCAACAACAGCCCTGCGAGGTGGGTCAGGCGAGTGGCCCAAGGGAGCACCCAGGGATTGTCCTGGCCAGGTGGGGTGATTTGAACCCTGCTCTCTGCCCGGTCTTCGTCCTCATTTAGCCCCCACATGTGCATGACTGTGACTGAGGTTTTCCCCCTTCTTTGCTATGGTGTGAGTCTGTGCTGTTAATTAATGGGGTTCTGCCTTCGGAGAAGATGAGCCAGCCCTCAAGGAGGTGATTATGTAATTTGCTAGCAATTCATGTCCCTCCCGGCATGACGCTGCGCGCTGACGTCACGGGGCTGTAATGGTGGTGTGCCTCGAGATTTTTTTCATGAAACAAGTGTGCCTTTGCCCAAAAAAGGTTGGGAAACACTGCCATAGATACTAAGTCTGTTGCTGTTATAAACAGCAGGTGCACTGAGGTGAGTTCCACTGATACAGTGGAGGAGATGCGCGAGGTGCGCAGATCAGGAGGAGCTACAAAGGGTGAAATGCCCACCAGGTATGCTCAGGAGTTTGCTAACACAGCTGTTGCAGATTTAGATGTCTTGACACAGGTCTTGAAACCCAGTGTCTTGAAAGGGGTACAGGGTTTGTCCTCAAGGTACGGGAAACCACGCCCAAAGGCTGTAAGGGTAGACACTGTTTCTTCAGAGAGGCAAGAAACTAAGTGTGTCAATGTCTGTTGGCATTGGTCGCTGTGATGTTCGGGCAAAAGAAAGCTTATGGAGCTCCCGAACGATCGACCAGGAAGGCACGTGTCTCTGCCAGGGTCCTATTCAAGAGTAGGATGAGCTCCTGACACAGTTTTGATGTTGTGCAGGAACATGTACATCAAGTTGTGCAGGAACATGTACATCAGCTGCTAAATGAATGTTCACTGCAGCTAAGATTGTCATTGGTGTCATCATACAGTGTGGGGGAGGGGGAGCACAAACAGGTTCTTAAATAATGTGCCCAGGGGGACAAGTTGTGTTTTCTTTTGTTTCATGTGCCTTTGTTTTGAAGATGTGTGGAACTTGATTTCTAGGAGAACGGGGGAACGTAACAAGGGAAAATGATGGAAAAGCTTAAGCATGGGAAATTATATAAAGAAACAGAAAAACTGGAGATATAGTTATCGTTACTAATATCATGGTTTGGAAGAATATTGGTGATTAAGTATACATTGCCAAAATATTATTTATCCCTCTATTAGTGTCACCACTGATGTTGGTAAAATGTCAGAAACTGATATTACATTTCAAACATAGTAGGTTATTAAATTAAATAATGGTTCTCAAACAATAGAATTCTAGAAGCAGAAGAATTATGATAAAAAGGAAATTCAAAAATTTGTTGTGGTACAAAGGTTTCTCAGAAAACATTTTGTGAAAAGTACTCTATTCATTATAAAATGTTTCACATGGAATTAAAAACCAGATTTGTCCAGGATGATCATCGTTAACTACACTATGTCATAATGATTTTTTGAACCCTATAAACCATATATCATAAAGACACCACAATCTCCACTGTGCCTCATTTCCAAAAGGAAATATGAACTCTGGGAAAGCGCCTGGAACCCCTGGAATCTGGCACTACTCAGAGATGGGAGTGGAAGGCAACAATATTTTTGCTTCTACTTTATCCTTTGTCTAATCCTTTATTCAGCTGGGACTGCCTCCATCCATTTTCAAACAGGGGGATTAAATAATCTGGGTTGAGTTGTTTTTTTTAATGATGTTTATTGAGAATTTTAAAGTTACAAAGAAAGAAGAAAGAAAAGACAAGAGAAGGAGAAGAAGAAATAAAGTAGATAAACATAACAATTAAACAATACAGATCAATAAAAACCAAAGTCAAAAAAAAGTAACAAAACACACAATACATCTAAATCAAAAAACAAAAATTAACAAACAACTAAAAAACAAGTCTAATATTCCCATATCGTTAACTTTCATTAACTTATTTCAACGACCTCCTCACACCTCCTTTTTTTTTGTATTCTAGTTGTTAATTATCTCAGCAAATCCTTTCCATCTTTCACAATATTCTGTCATTTAAATTTCCTTAATCTATTTTAACCTTATCTTACCTAAAAAACTCTAAAACTTAAAACTTATATATACCAAATTCTTTTAACCATAACATATTCTTTCATAATTCTCTTTGACATTTCTGCTAAGGCCAAATAATTTCATTCCAACATTTTTCTAATACTCATTCATTTTACAATACTTTTCTAAATAAATTTTGAAACTTTCTTCCAATCTTCATCCATCGTCTCTTCTTCCTGGTCTCGGGTTTTGTCAGTCCTTTCTTGTCTATCTAGTCCATCAACCTGGTGCTCTTATGTCTGAGGCTCTTAAATCTTTTCCATGTGCCTTCTGCAGGTCTTCTTCTTGTTTATACCTGCCCTTTACTTCATCTTTTGTTGATCTTTTTCTTGTTTTCTTTCCTTTCTCATTGGGGGGGTAGGTCTTGGGAGGACTCCAATCCAAAAGTATCTCCATCTCTCCTCAGCAGATCAGCTCATTCCCCACAGTCCCATTCCCCACAGTCAACACTGTAATCCAAAAAATATTTAAAAGCATGTTTCAAAGTCTTTCCAAAATTAAGAGCCCTCACAACTCCAGACCCCCCCTGGTCCACTCCAGATTCGAACTTCAAGAACAGCGGCTTATACTCCTGCAAGGCCTCGGATCTCTCCATTTGTGTTATTTGAGGTTCAACAACAACCTCCTCCATTTTCTTCTGCCCTTGCGCTTGCCCTATCAAAACAGATTCCTGAGCTGGTTCCTGAATGGTTTCTGTATGGGTATTCGCCGTTTGTCCAAAGTTTTTAACTGCAACAGTCATCAAATCCATCTTCTCATGCATCTGCTCCAGCAAGGCACTTGTCTTGCAAAAAGCAAGCACCAAGACTTCTTGTAAACACATTTTTTCCCCCAAGGTTAGGTCTCACGATCCTAATCATACAGCTGTGAGGTCCCCAGATCAGCTCCGGCAACAAATTAACAAGCTCCCTCTAGAGGAGACAATTTCTATTTGTATCCATCTTTTAAAAGCAGGACCAACAAGGAAAAATTACTTTCACTTTTCAAATACTTTGTTTCTTTTGATTGCAAGAATCAGCATTGGGATCAATATATTTCTCTCTCTCTCTTTTTTTTTTACTATCTGTCAAAAGACGTTCCGTTCACAGTCGATGAGCTTTCCCCATAAATTTCTGTCTCTGACACCCCGTTCCCAGGTTTGAGACGGTGGAAAATTTGTCTTTCTTTACTCTCTCTCCTGCAGGCTTAAACAGTTAAAAATCCCCCTCTTTTCTCCTGCTTCCAAGAGGGGTTTTGGTGGTGATGAATGAAGAAAATTTAGAACTTTATATACGACTTTCCAGACTTTAGCTTACAAAGTTTTTGCTTCAATCTATTTACAAAAAATGGGAGGCGGACTTCCTGTTTAGAACCTTCCCGTTTCGGTGCCAAATTGAAATATTTCTTAATACTTAATCCAATTTTCCGTTCTACTCACGGGTACTTGTTTAGAGTCCAATTGTCCACAGGAAAAAGTCAGCGCTCTCCGGCAACGGCTGTGCGGCTTCACTCAGTAAAAGTAGCGGTTGATTCAAAACACCGCGCCACTCACCTCACGTCTCTTCGGACCCCCCCCCAAAAGGGTTTCCCTGCAAGTAGGGGAGGCGCTCCTGGTGTCAGCTGAATCCCACGTTCCCAGGCTTCTTCCGCCTGGAATTTTTAAAGGGTCTCTGCCTTCGCCGTGGCGGCAAGACCCGATTTTCACGGAGCGGGTTCCTCTCTGTCAGAGGAACTCCGCCATTGCCGATGGCGCTGTCCCGGAAGTCCTTGAATTTTTATTTTCAGAATGAAACCTGCTTGTGAAAAAGTAGCTTTCAGTGGCATAAAATATGCAATAGGTCTAGATTTGTGTTTTGATTAGGTAGAGAAAAAAACAAAATCTCAGCATGCACTCAATGAGCCTGAGTGTGAGTGACCAGCCCCACATGTGGCCCCTGCAGCAAAAACTGTTCTCAGCCATCAAATGAGAAGTCCTTTGCACTGTTGAGCATTTAACCTTGCTTCCTCCCTTGTTCCTCACCTCTTGCTAAATAATTGGTGCATCTAACTCCCCTTAATGTGAGACATAGGTGTGTGTGTTTTAAAATCCTAAAGCTTGTAAGGGAGAGGAGGTAGGGGGAAGGAGAACATTACTGAATATTACAATATAAATCCTGTTGAGACATTACAAATCCCCACATGGTCTGAGATGCATTTCAGATGACTCAACCAGCAGGGGATGGATAATCAAATATGCCTCTACAAAGAAATAAACTATACAACAGAGACTATCAAGGAACTGGAGGTATGCATGAGGCATATTTGAGAGTGTGCATGAAAAATAAACAGAAGCATCTCAGACTCATTATGCGCCTGAAATTTGCCAGAGGCTGAGGCCCTGCTATATTGCAGAGAGGATTTGCTAGGGGAGGGTTGCAGGGAGACTGCAGGAGAAGGGAAAGAGGGCTGGAATCTGGAATTAAGCAGCCAGACACTTTGACATCTCCCACCCACACTCCTGGGGTAGCAGAGGCGGAGATGTTAAGATGACATGAGATATGCTCTTTTGGGTGAATGTGCCTGTATTAATCCTGAAGCACTGAGGACAGAGGCCAAATTCTAGGGTAATTTAGAGCTGAGCTGAAGCTTTTGGAAACAAAGGGGAGGGAGCATGAAGGAAAGGAGGAAGAAATTGGCGGAGGACCAGGACGAAAAAATGTTTTAAAATTCAGGGTTAGGAGATTTACTTAGACAAGTGATGATGGCACCAGCTTGCTCCCCGCCCCTTCTTCTTTTGTTTGAACTTAATCGCTCTGCTGCTGTAAAGTAATGATGGCTAACTGCATGCTATTTCCAGTATCAGAGCAGGCATGCATTTGAATATGATTTCTTGGGAATCACAAGTGGAAAGAGTCCTAGTGTGCTCAAGTTTGACTTGCAGGCTTCCCATAGACCACTGGTTAGCCACTGTGAGACGGCATCCGCTGGTGGTGCAGCTGCTGCTGCCTCCACTATAGCTGGGTCTCTGCAAGGCCATCATGCACTGGAATGGCAATGGGAGCTGCAGGTGCCTTCCCAGGATCGGTGGCCAACTAGAATGAAATATTGCGGGGGCCCAGGTAAGCCCCACCCCACAAAATCAATCACATTATATGGTGCATGCACACTATTTGAATGGCAATGCCCATCAACTTTGCAGGGGTCCGCCACTTCGTGACCCCCTGGACCAGAGCACGCCAGGCACTTCTGTCTTCCACTGTCTCCCGCAGTTTGGTCAAACTCATGCTGGTAGCTTCGAGAACACTATCCAACCATCTCGTCCTCTGTCGTCCCCTTCTCCTTGTGCCCTCCATCTTTCCCAACATCAGGGTCTTTTCCAGGGAGTCTTCTCTTCTCGTGAGGTGGCCAAAGTATTTGAGCCTCAGCTTCAGAATCTGTTCTTCCAGTGAGCACTCAGGGCTGATTTCCTTAAGAATGGATAGGTCTGATCTTCTTGCAGTCCATGGGACTCTCAAGAGTCTCCTCCAGCACCATAATTCAAAAGCATCAATTCTTCGGCGATCAGCCTTCTTTATGGTCCAGCTCTCACTTCCATACTGGGAAAACCATAGCTTTAACTATATGGACCTTTGTCGGCAAGGTGATGTCTCTGCTTTTTAAAAATATATATATATAATTTTTATTAACCAGCCAATCAAATCAAATTAAATCACATCACATAAATTCCGAATTACAAAGCCGAATTTTAAATTTTGTTGGGGGGACCCATATTTCAAGATCCGAAGGGGGATTCTGATCATTTTCTTGCTACTGCATTAATGTCCAAATCAGACCAAATCAGTCCAAACAGAGTTCATAATTCTATCCAGTCTTATCTTGCTGTTTCAACATCACATCTTGTTCATATATTTTCTCTTTTTTCTTTATGATCTCTTCTGATAGTCTCCTTAAGCCGATAAACACCAACATTAATCCTGTGTGAATTTTTCCGTTCTTCCAATCCTTAAATCAAGATGGTTTCCATATATCATCACCTTCATAGATAACATCACTCTTTCCATCATTAATCTCGCAAAACTGTCGCTCTTAAGTCCTCTGAGGAATTTCACCCACAATATAAAAGCAGCTCTATTTCCCTATTTCTCCTCCCAGACTCAAGACCTCCGACAGAACTTCCCAATATGGCGACGGCATTTTTAACTGCGTCATTCCAGAGCTCTTGTACATTCCATGCTCTTCTTAAAACATGCTTTGGTTCGAAAGTTTATCTCCACACAGTCTTAAATCCACAGCTTAAGTCCTTAAAACGACATTTCTGACTCGTGAGGGGAGGGGATTCTTGTTTAATCACATAAGGAAAGAAAGGAAAGTTTTTTCCCCCTCCCCCATCAGTCATTTGCCATACCGTATCTTGGCGTATCTTCTCATGATTTATTCTTGTCTTGTTTTATCAGAGATCTCTTCTGTTAGCAGTCTTTACTCCCCCTCCTGCCTTGAAATATGTGCATTCCTTCATCCAAATTGTTTCTTTTGAAGTTCTTGCAGCTAGTGGCGTGGATGTGTGTGTTTCTTTGTGGCTGATTAGCTGCTCTCGCTGTGCAAAGGTCAGAGGGGGCAGGGTTTCTGTTGAGGCAGGTGATTAGCTGTGGGAGGAGCTTATCAGAGCTTGCAGGGCAGCAATTGAAGAAGGAGCAAAAAGGGTTTTCGTGTGTGTGTGTGTGTTTCTTTGTGGCTGATTAGCTGCTCTCCCTGTGCAAAGGTCAGAGGGGGCAGGGTTTCTGTTGAGGCAGGTGATTAGCTGTGGGAGGAGCTTAACAGAGCTTGCAGGGCAGTGGCGTGCGCCTAGCGGCGTGCACAGTTTGAGTTATTTGGGGGAAGTTATTTGTCCTGTCTTCACGCTTTTTATGATGGAGGACCGCTCTAGCCACCCCCAACGACACGTTCTCAAGATGGAGGGGGAGAGAACAGCTGCAGTCGCCTGCGGTTCCTGCGTAATGTTTGCCATCTTGCCAAAGGTTGCAGGCAGCTTTACCTGCAGCAATTGCATGTTGATTGCCCTCTTAAAAGACAAAGACCAGCAACTGGAAGAACTTGTAGCTACGCTCCAAGAATTAGAGAGCTGGAGCTCTTCTTGGAAGCAACAGAGCACACCGTCTCCACCAAGGAGGTGACAGGGGACTCCCCTGAGAAGGAGGCTAGTTCACCAACACAGGAGCCAGATATATGGAGAAACGTGACTCAAATACGTAGGAGGCCCAGGGTTCGCTCTGATTGTTTAGAAATACACAGTCACTTTGAGGTTCCCTCCCCTAGCATGGAAGACAAAGAGCAGACTCCATTTGAGGATCTCTCCCTCATTACAGTCGATCAGGTATATGAAGACTAGCAGCAAAGTCAGTCCTCAGGGAATGTGCAGGCGACCTTGGAACGGACAGCTCATGGAAGAACCCCAACCAAACCTAAGAGGAGCCGTGTAGTGGTGATAGGGGATTCCCTACTGAGGGGAACAGAAGCAGTGATCTGTGGGCCTGACAAGATGTCTCGGGAAGTGTGCTGTCTCCCCGGGGCTAAGATCCAAGATGTAACTGAACGACTGCAAAACCCACTGACAAATACCCCTTCCTCTTGGTTAGTGTGGGAACCAATGACACTGCAAGCAATAGCCTCCAGAAGATCAAAAGAGACTACGAGGCTGTGGGCAGGAAATTGAAGCAATTAAATGCACAAATTGTCATCTCATCTGTCCTCCCAGTTGAACGATGTGGCCCAGGGAGAGAGGGAAAAATAGTGGAAGTGAACAGCTGGCTTCGCAAATGGTGTAAACAGGAACGGTTTGGATTCTTAGATCACGGACTGCAGTTTCTTGAAGATGGACTTCTGGCAAGCGATGGGCTGCACCTCACAACGGCTGGGAGAAATGTTTTTGCCAAAAATCTCAGAAACCTCATCAGGAGGGCTTTAAACTGACTAATGTGGGGGAGGGAGACAGTGCTCCTGAAGGTAGGAGTCTATCAATTGATGAAAATGATCATCCAAATGTCATAGACCAAATGGAGCAAACAGCACGCAGACCTAGTGGTGGGAGGAAAAAATCCTTAAATAAGAGACACGGGGGAATGATTAATGGACTTCAATGTCTGTACACTAATGCGCAAAGCATGGGAAATAAACAAGATGAGCTTGAGCTCTTGGTACAGCAAACTAAATATGACATAATAGGCATCACTGAAACCTGGTGGGATAAGTCCCACGATTGGAATGTAATAATGGAGGGATACAATCTATTTCAGAGAAACAGACCAGACAAGAAAGGAGGACGAGTGGCGTTATATGTCAGGGATGTGTATACCTGTGAAGAGATCCAAGATTTAGAACCTCAAAGCCAAAGTGAGAGCATTTGGGTCAAAATTAAGGGAGAGAAGAATAACAGTGACCTCATTGTGGGAGTTTACTATAGATCCCCAAGCCAAACGGAGGACATAGATGATGCCTTCCTGGAACAGATGGCCAAGCATGCAAAAAGAAGGGAGAAAGTAGTAATGGGGGACTTCAATTACCCGGATATTTGTTGGATGTCAAACTCAGCCAAGAGCATAAGGTCAAACAGATTCCTCACTGGCCTTGCAGACAACTTCATTGTCCAGAAAGTGGGAGAAGCAACAAGAGGAACAGCCATTTTAGATCTGGTCCTAACCAATGTTGATGACCTGGTTAGTGGGGTAAATGTGGAAGGATCATTAGGCGCGAGTGATCATGCTCTTCTGAAGTTTACTATACAGCGGAAAGGAGCAGCCAAGCATACTAGGACTCAATTTCTTGACTTTAAGAAAGCCGACTTCATAAAACTTAGGGAAGTGCTGGATGAGATCCCATGGACAGTAATACTAAAAGGAAAGGGAGTTCATGATGGCTGGGAGTTTGTTAAAAGGGAGGTAGTAAAAGCACAACCTCAGGCAATACCAATGAGACGGAAACATGGGAGGTGCCTAAAGAAGCCAGGGTGGCTATCTAAGGAACTTTTAACTGAGTTAAGATTTAAAAAGGATGTGTACAAAAAATGGAAAAGGGGGGAAACCACCAAAGAGGAATTCAAACAAATAGCCAGCATGTGTAGACACAAAATCAGAATAGCTAAAGCACAGAATGAACTCAGGCTTGCTAGAGAGGTTAAAAGCAACAAAAAAGGCTTTTATGGGTATGTTTGTAGCAAAAGGAAGAACAAAGAAACAGTGGGGTCACTCAGAGGAGAAGATGGTGAAATGCAAACAGGGGACACAGAAAGGGCTGAACTCCTCAATGCCTTCTTTGCCTCAGTCTTCTCCGATAAAGAAAACAATGCCTGACCTGAAGAATTTGGAGCTAATGATTCAGCAACGGAAACACAGCCCAGAATAACTAAGGAGATAGTGCAAGAATACTTGGCTAGTTTAGATGTATTCAAGTCTCCAGGGCCAGATGAACTGCATCCAAGAGTATTAAAAGAACTGGCAGATGTGATCTCAGAACCACTGGCAGTCATCTTTGAGAATTCCTGGAGAACAGGCGAAGTCCCGGCAGACTGGAGGAGGGCAAATGTTGTCCCTATTTTCAAAAAGGGGGAAAGAGAGGACCCAAATAATTATCGCCCAGTCAGTCTGACATCAATACCATTTCTTCCCCTTCTATTTGCCAGTAGGTGATGGGACCAGTGGCCATGATCTTCGTTTTTGTTGATGTTGAGCTTCAAACCATATTTTGCGCTCTCCTCTTTCACCCTCATTAAAAGGTTCTTTAATTCCTCCTCACTTTCTGCCATCAAGGTTGTGTCATCTGCATATCTGAGGTTGTTGAATCCCCCCCCCCCCCCCGCAATCTTAATTCCGGCTAGGGATTCATCCAGCCCAGCCTTTCGCATGATGAATTCTGCATATAAGTTAAATAAGCAGGGAGACAATATACAGCCTTGTCGTACTCCTTTCCATATCCATGTTGTTCCATATCCAGTTCTAACTGTAGCTTCTTGTCCTACATAGAGATTTCTCAGGAGACAGATGAGGTGATCAGGCACTCCCATTTCTTTAAGAACTTGCCATAGTTTGCTGTGGTCGACACAGTCAAAGGCTTTTGCATAGTCAATGAAGCAGAAGTAGATGTCTTTCTGGAACTTTCTAGCTTTCTCCATAATCCAGCGCATGTTTGCAATTTGGTCTCTGGTTCCTCTGCCTCTTCTAAATCCAGGTTGCACTTCTGGGAGTTCTCGGTCCACATACTGCTTGAGCCTACCTTGTAGAATTTTAAGCATAACCTTGCTAGCGTGTGAAATGAGTGCAATTGTGCGGTAGTTGGAGCATTCTTTGGCACTGCCCTTCTTTGGGATTGGGATGTAGACTGATCTTCTCCAATCCTCTGGCCACTGCTGAGATTTCCAAACTTGCTGGCATATTGAATGTAGCACCTTAACAGCATCATCTTTTAAAATTTTAAATAGTTCAGCTGGAATACCATCACTTCCACTGGCCTTGTTATTAGCAGTGCTTTCTAAGGCCCATTTGACTTCACTCTTCAGGATGTCTGGCTCAAGGTCAGCAACCACACTACCTGGGATGTACGAGCCATCCATATCTTTCTAGTATAATTCTTCTGTGTATTCTTGCCACCTCTTCTTGATGTCTTCTGCTTCTGTTAGGTCCTTACCACTTTTGTCCTTTATTATGGTAATCTTTGTACAAAATGTTCCTTTCATATCTCCAATTTTCTTGAACAGATCTCTGGTTCTTCCCATTCTGTTGTTTTCCTCTATTTCTTTGCATTGCTTGTTTAAGAAGGCCTTCTTTTCTCTCTTTGCTATTGTTTGGAAATCTGCATTCAATTTCCTGTATCTTTCACTATCTCCCTCGCATTTTGCTTGCCTTCTCTCCCCCACTATTTGTAAGGCCTCGTTGGACAGCCACTTTGCTTTCTTACATTTCCTTTTCATTGGGATGGTTTTCGTTGCTGCCTCCTGTATAATGTTGCGAGCCTCCATCCATAGTTCTTCAGGCGCTCTGTCCACCAAATCTAAATCCTTAAACCTGTTCCTCACTTCCACTGTGTATTCATAAGGGATTTGACTTAGATCGTATTTTACTGGCCCAGTGGTTTTCCCTACTTTCTTCAGTTTAAGCTTGAATTTTGCTATAAGAAGCTGATGAACTGAGCCACAGTCAGCTCCAGGTCTTGTTTTTGCTGACTGCATAGAGCTTCTCCATCTTTGGCTGCAGAGAATATAATCAATC
Organism: Podarcis liolepis; assembly: GCF_965112155.1. Taxonomy (NCBI): domain Eukaryota; kingdom Metazoa; phylum Chordata; class Lepidosauria; order Squamata; family Lacertidae; genus Podarcis; species Podarcis liolepis. Next base: position 560,902 of record NC_139561.1, on the reverse strand, counting down.
TGATTTTGATGCTGCCCATCTGGTGATGTCCATGTGTAGAGTCGTCTCTTGTGTTGTTGGAAAAGTGTGTCACTGATTTTAGCTTTCGCTAATTCTTCCAAAATCTATAACAATATCTTTGTACCAGGCAAAAACATTCCTCTTCTCCCAGGCTTCTGGCTAATTAGACAATAAAAGGTAAAGGGATCCCTGACCATTAGGTCCAGTAGTGACCGACTGTGAGGTTGTGGCGCTCATCTCGCTTTATTGGCCAAGGGAGCCGGCATTTGTCCGCAGCTTGTGGCCAGCATGACCAAGCTGCTTCTGGCGAACCAGAGCAGTGCACGGAAACGCCGTTTACCTTCCCGCCAAAGCGGTACCTATTTATCTACTTGCCCTTTGATGTGCTTTCGAACTGCTAGGTTGGCAGGAGCAGGGACCGAGCAACGGGAGCTCACCCCGCCACGGGGATTCGAACCGCCGACCTTCTGATTGGCAAGTCTTAGGCTCTGTGGTTTAACCCACAGAGCTACTTGCGTCCCTTCAATTAGACAATCTGTGGCCTATTAAAATGGGGGTGGGGTTAATTGTTTCTGTTTGTTACTATGCTATGTATTTTTGTCTTTTTTATATATCTAAACTGCCCTGTGATCCTCAGATGAAGGGTAGTTTAGACATTTAATACAGAATAATAAATAAATAATATGCCACACAGCCAGAGACAAGCAAGGAAGTGAGGGCTTCTCTACACTTCCTCTCATCCCAATGCTTTTCCATGGGGAAAACCACTCTCCAGCGCTCAGTCAAAGTAAACAGCAATTCAGGTTTTCTCCAGTTTGCTGTGATTTAGCACTGAGAAGTGGGTTTTCCTTGGGAAATAAGATATATATCCACTCATCTTGACTAAGCTGGCTGAGCACTGGCTAAACCATGATGGGAGATTTATGCCAGCATACAGTGGTACCTCTAGTTGCAAATTTAATTCATTCTGGAGGTCCGTTCTTAACCTGAAACTGTTCTTAACTAGAGGCATGCTTTTGCTAATGGGGCCTCTTGTTGTCGCTGCACCGCTGGCACACCATTTCTGTTCTCATCCTGTGGCAAAGTTCTCTACTCAAGGTAACTCTTCCAGGTTAGCAGAGTTTGTAACCTGAAGCATTTGTAACCTGAGGCGTTTGTAACTCGAGGTAGCACTGTATCTCCAGCTCAGCTGGGTTTGGAGACTTATGCTGGCATAGCACAGCTGAGACAGAGATCGACAGGATCCTAATATGCTCAGCCCAGTAGATCTGAGCTCAAAATTGGGCACTTAGATCTTCTTTTTTACCCTAATGGAAGAGATAAATGGTGGAAATGCAACAACTGCCTGAACATTAAAGCTCATGTTAAATTATTAAATGCAGTAGGACAGAAATTCTGACTTTTTAAATCTACAGAGAGATGACTAAAACAGTGTGTTACCTGCAGAAAACTTTAGAACAGTTTTGCATCCGTGTTTTGAGTATTCATGCCTAAAAGATGCCCATAGGCTCTATTTACTGCAATTCAGCAATTCACAGAATACACACAAGCTCCAGGGTCCTCTGAGTCATCTGAGACAAACCTTTAGATTAAGAAACATACAGTGGTACCCCGCAAGACGAATGCCTCGCAAGACGGAAAACCCGCAAGACGAAAGGGTTTTCTGTTTTGGAGGCGCTTCGCAAGACGAATTTCCCTATGGGCTTGCATCGCAAGACGAAAGCCCATAGGGAAATGCTGGCTGTCAGGAGCAAAGACTTTCGCCCACAGCCGGCCTTCAGAAGAGGACCTCTTCTGAAGGCCGGCGGGGGGCAAAAGTCTTTGCTCCCCCCTGCCTGCCTCCCCCCCGCCTGCCCCGGGCGATCTTAAAATGCTGGCGGGCGGGAGCAAAGCGTTCGCTGCCGACCCCCAGCATTTTAAAATCTCCAAGGGACAGCAGAGAAGTCTCTGTCCCGGGGAGATTTTAAAATGCTGGGGGTCGGGAGCGTTCGCTGCCGACCCCCAGCATTTTAAAACGCTGTTCCGAAGCGGGGGGCGGGAACAGCTGCCCCATCCGCCCCACTTCGGAACGATGTTCCGAAGGGGGGAGGGGGGCGGGAACAGCTGCCCCATCCGCCCCACTTCGGAACGATATTCCGAAGGGGGGAGGTGGGGCGGGAACAGCTGCCCCAGCCGCCCCACTTCGGAACGATGTTCCGAAGGGGGGAGGTGGGGCGGGAACAGCTGCCCCAGCCGCCCCACTTCGGAACGATGTTCCGAAGGAGGGAGGGGGGGCGGGAACAGCTGCCCCATCCGCCCCACTTCGGAACGATGTTCCGAAGGAGGGAGGGGGGGCGGGAACAGCTGCCCCATCCGCCCCACTTCGGAACGATGTTCCGAAGGAGGGGGGGGCGGGAACAGCTGCCCCATCCGCCCCACTTCGGATCGATGTTCCGAAGGAGGGAGGGGGGGCGGGAACAGCTGCCCCATCCGCCCCACTTCGGAACGATGTTCCGAAGGAGGGAGGGGGGGCGGGAACAGCTGCCCCATCCGCCCCACTTCGGAACGATGTTCCGAAGGGGGGAGGGGGGGCGGGAACAGCTGCCCCATCCGCCCCACTTCGGAACGATGTTCCGAAGGGGGGAGGTGGGGCGGGAACAGCTGCCCCATCCGCCCCACTTCGGAACGATGTTCCGAAGGGGGGAGGTGGGGCGGGAACAGCTGCCCCATCCGCCCCACTTCGGAACGATGTTCCGAAGGGGGGAGGTGGGGCGGGAACAGCTGCCCCAGCCGCCCCACTTCGGAACGATGTTCCGAAGGGGGGAGGTGGGGCGGGAACAGCTGCCCCAGCCGCCCCACTTCGGAACGATGTTCCGAAGGGGGGAGGTGGGGCGGGAACAGCTGCCCCAGCCGCCCCACTTCGGAACGATGTTCCGAAGGGGGGAGGTGGGGCGGGAACAGCTGCCCCAGCCGCCCCACTTCGGAACGATGTTCCGAAGGGGGGAGGGGGGGCGGGAACAGCTGCCCCATCCGCCCCACTTCGGAACGATGTTCCGAAGGGGGGAGGTGGGGCGGGAACAGCTGCCCCAGCCGCCCCACTTCGGAACGATGTTCCGAAGGGGGGAGGTGGGGCGGGAACAGCTGCCCCATCCGCCCCACTTCGGAACGATGTTCCGAAGGAGGGAGGGGGGGCGGGAACAGCTGCCCCATCCGCCCCACTTCGGAACGATGTTCCGAAGGGGGGAGGTGGGGCGGGAACAGCTGCCCCAGCTGCCGGGCTTCGTAGCGCTGCTGCGAAGCCGGGCGGGGGGGTGGGAACACCTTCTGAAGGCGGGCAGGGGGCGAAAGTCTTTGCTCCCCCCTGCCTGCCTTCCCAGGGGCTTTTAAATCGCCCCGGACAGCGGAGAAGTCCTCCGCTGTCCGGGGCGATTTTAAAATGCCGCCCGCCAGCATTTTAAGATCGCCCGGACAGCGGAGAAGTCCTCCGCTGTCCCGGGGTTTTTTTAAATTCCGGTGGGTGGGAAGAAAAGCCCTCCCCCCCCCCCCAGCCTTCAGAAGAGGTCCGGGGACAGACTGTCCCCGGACCTGGCCTGAAGGTGGTTTCCCTAGGAACGCATTAATTGATTTTCAATGCATTCCTATGGGAAACCGGGCATCGCAAGACGAAAAACCCGCAAGACGAAGAGAATTGCGGAACGAATTAATTTCGTCTTGCGAGGCACCACTGTATGTGTAAGCCCACCTCACACTCCTGGGCAGAGTATTAACAATCACTTTTAAGGACCATTGATTCCAACAAGAGACTCAAGCAAAAGGTGTTAAAGTGTTCAACTCAGGCTGGATGATATGCATTGCATAAGTGTGTATGCAGGCATGCAAATTAAAAATTGACCTTCTTTGCTGTACAAAATTGATCCTATAAATATTGACCCAGCTTGCTAAATCTATTTGGTGAATAAGGGAACCATTTGCCAACTGTGAAAACTTCCATTCACGGGGATAGGAATATGGTGCATTATGTGCCAACAAAATTCTGATCCAAAGAGATAATAAACCCCACATACTGTGATCAACATGCCTTGTTCCCTTTCCTCCCCACCAGCTGTCTGGCTGTTTACAAGAGAGGAACTTGGGCCCACCTTGTCTAAAAGCATTGTCTAAAAGGACAGGCAGAGGCTGTCCCAGGTTTCAGACAATGGACATTCCCAGCCCTGCCTGGAGATGTCAGAAACTGAACCTGGGACCTTCTGCAAGCAAAGCAGGTGCTTTGCCCCTGAATCACATCCCTTCCTTCCTCATGGTGAACTCATTGAGGAAATAACTTTCCTTTTTTCATTTTCTAGTTTAATTATTATTAGTATATCGGATGATATTGAGCCCGGTTCAAGATTCTCTGCAAGGCCCTTAACAGCTTGGTCACTGGATAACTCAGAGGCCTGCTCATCCCTTGTACCCTGAGGTCTTCAGGGAAGTCCTCCATGGCTCAAATGCAGACTCACATCCACTAGGAGCCGCCTGCTCAGTATTAGGGGCCTAATTATATGGAACTCCAAGTTGAGGTCAGACAGGCTTCCTCCTTGCTGAATTTCTGCTACCTATTGAATACTTCTTTTTTTAAATTCCAGCAGGCATTTTAATTGAATTCTGAACTTACTATTTTAACTGATTTTTATTAACATGGTTACTTTTACACCATAGAAATGTTTATATTTGTTTGGAGCAAGGACTGGGAAGGCCAAATAGGGCAGTTTGGGCTCCAACTCTCATCCCTGCCAGCATAGTGGCACCAAATTGGCAAAGGCTGCATCCATGCTGCCGGATGGAAGAATGTAAGGCCTTCCCCCTCACACATTTTACCAATCCAGTGACAGCCACAGATTTACTAGTGCTAGACTGAAATATCTGACCCATTGATTTATTTCAATTGTGTGGGGGCTAAAACTGCTGCAGAATAATAAAAAATGAACAAATTTCAGGGACAACACAATCCAGTAACTTTGGGAGTGGCAGTTTTCTATCCTTTCCTCCCTAACAAAGCCAAGTTATTGGGGGGCCGCTAGGGGCACCTTGGAAGATGGCGGATATTAACATCTATCCAGCTCACACGAGGTAATTAGAGGCTGATTATGGGGAGCAAATCAGTCTCCCTCATCTCTCCAGGGGGGAGAGATGCAGTTTTCACCCGCTGTTGCCATAAATCACCCCCGAGTTCGGAAGAAGGAGGGGGTGAGGCACTTGGTGTACAACCCTCGGCAAGTTTCAGAACTCCTCCGAAGCTACTTCCAGGAGCGAAACTAGTTGCGTTACTTAAAAGGAAAAAAATTGGAGAAAGATAACGCACATGCTTCAAGAGAGGCAGGAGGTTTTTATCTGCTAACAATTTTGCCACTGAAATGAAGAAGATTGAGATGGAAGATTACATCAAAGTACTACAGATAAGCTGGTATGTGGAATGGAATGCAACGGAACTGAAAGGGGGGGATGACTTTTTATTATTTTTGCTCTATGTGATTAACTAATAACCCTCCCTCTGAGACTAGAAGATAATCTAGGACACTATTTGATGTTGTGCCCAAATGAGTGAATTCACCTGGCACGTCCGGAGGGCAGTTGCCATTTAGAATGTTCAAATTCATACGAATGGCCAATTGATAAAGAAGGACTCCCGCCTCATTCACTCTGTTGTCCTTAGATCTTCTTGATGTGAAAGAGATTAAATCAGATTTTGGGTAGGGGGGAGATACCCACCACTTGGCCTTAATTATCCCATTCCAGTTGGCGGCTGTACGTGCATTGAAGTCACCACCCATTATCGATGGAATATTAGGGTACTTAACATAGCATGCCAATAAATGATCTTCCAGAGAATCCCATCTATAATGAAGGTCTGATATCAGACCACCTGGAGGAAGATAAACATTGGTGATTAATAGTGAGAATTTTTCACTTGAAATCAGACCAGTAAAAGCAAAAGGAGGAAAGGTATGAACTAGCGAGAGTTTAGCTCTCATTTTAAGCGATATGGTGATTGCAAGACCGCCTCTGGACCGGCCACCTTTCTGGGAGGGGATAGCTGGAAGTGATATCAGTTCAAAGCCATTTATATCTATTTTATCTTCTTCCCATGTTTCTTGCAAAAGGATTATCTGGAAAGAGTTTATATAGGACAGAAATTTGGGATCTAATCTTTTCCTTTTCCAGCCAGCAATGTTCCAACTTAGGACTGCTAGCTGGGGACTTCTGTGCTGTTCTTTTAACAGTCAAAACGGAGGGGGGGCAGACTCTCTGTTGAAGACAGAAGATGTAACAAAAAAGTCAGTTATTTTACTTTGGAAAGATGGTAACTGTGAGGCGCCCTCCAAATTAAAGTTTTTAACAATTTGGTTTGACTGTTGGCACACCGTGGATGATCCACTGAAAGTAGATCTCTGAACAGGAAGTCTCTTCATTTCGAAATTCTTGGTACAACTTGACGGAGAAATACCCAGGTAGGGGGAAATTGAGTCCGTCGGGGTAAACCCTCTCACAGATTTATCATCCGACATTCGGATGATTTTATTGATGCGTCCCATCGGGTCTTCAATCGTTTCCGACGGCGGGTCCCGAGGTGTAACATTCGCAGTTTCCTTTGAAGGAGGTAATTGAGGGGGCATCACGGGGATGGAAATTGCGGAAGACTCTCTCAGGGGCATCACTTGTGGACTACTTCTATATCTGGTCGAAACTGGAGAAGATTCTAGCTCTGGCATAGATGAGTGAGTTAAAGAAGGATTTGAGTCAAGCAGGGAAATCAGAATTTCGTCCTTAGGTATGTTGGTCGATGAATATAGATGAAGGTTCAGTGAGGATGGCAGAGCCTGGTTGTCTCGTGATGTAGCGCACGGTGCAGAAACAACTTGAAGATTTGAGTCTTGTCGGATGGTTTTTGAATTCAGAGTGGGGCTGGGCTGAAGCCCAAGTGGGATTATTTGAGACATCGTTAGTATCTTCCCCTCTATGTTGGACTTGCAAAAGCTGAGATTTAAGCATGTCAAATCTTTGCATCATCACCGACTGTTCTTTCGGAGGGAGGGCTCTGAACGAATCAATAAGTTCCCTTTCGTTGAGGGCAGTCTGCAGATTATAGTCCTCATATATAGCAGTTTGAGAGGGTATCGAGTTTGGTTGAGGATGGCACGCTGCAGAGTCATCGCGGTTGGGCCTGACAGTATTTTGAAGTAAGGCAGAGTCTCTTGTCCTAATGTCCTCACCGCCAGGGCACCTATTTAGAAGGGGTTTGATCTTGCTGTCTGTAAAAACCCTCGTGGCTACAATGTTGGCCATGGACAAAAGCGTTTTCCTCCTAACAATAATAGATGGTATCTTTTCAGAGTGGAACGCAAGTATCACCTTCAAGAAGTTGGTCTGCCGGGGAAGGGGCATCACAGCATATAGGTCAATCTGATGTTTCTTAATTTTTAAAAGTTTCCTTAAGCAGTCTTTAGCTCCTTCTAGTGTTGACCATCTTCCTATTTCTGACCTGACAGAAAGGCAACTTTTCTTGGGTTGCAGAGTTAATATCTGATTGTTCAATTGGGAATTTAAGATATATTTAGTTTTAGTCTCCATTATTTTATCTGAATGGGGGTGAGGCAATAAGTTTTTGACCTCACAAACTGAAGATTGTGTTGTTGATTCAAGTTTTTCGATTTTCAGCAGTCATCGGAATTGGAGTAGCTTCTAAATCAATTAGAGGTAGGAAGCGGTTTTGGGTTTCCACTGCAAAGCATTGCTCGGCATGGTCACTCCCTCCTCCATTCCGGTGTGGCACCAACCTTGATAGTTTTGGTTTAGGGGATGATAGGGGCTCGTCAAAGTCTCTCAAGCGTTTTTTCTGACCCATACTTTCCTCAGGCCAGGGATTATACGATTCTTAAAATAACATAACACTTGACACGCAATTAAGATAATGGCGTTCTCAACTCCTTTAGCAGCTAAAGCCGGCCCGCTGATACGAGAGAAACAAAGAGCAGCTTGCAGCAGTCTGGAGCAGAGCCAAATCTCTCAAAGAGTGTCCATAGTATGCGGCTGCAGCAATTTTAAAATACTTCAAAAACTGACTGAGTCAGTTGAGATAAAAGTATAAAAGATTAAAAGAAGATTAAAAGAAGTCCAAAGAGCACCGGTAAGCGCGTCTTACCTCGGCGCCATGTTGGCTCCTCCTCTTCCATGTTTACAAGAAGTCTTGGTGCTTGCTTTTTGCAAGACAAGTGCCTTGCTGGAGCAGATGCATGAGAAGATGGATTTGATGACTGTTGCAGTTAAAAACTTTGGACAAACGGCGAATACCCATATAGAAACCATTCAGGAACCAGCTCAGGAATCTGTTTTGATAGGGCAAGCGCAAGGGCAGAAGAAAATGGAGGAGGTTGTTGTTGAACCTCAAATAACACAAATGGAGAGATCCGAGGCCTTGCAGGAGTATAAGCCGCTGTTCTTGAAGTTCGAATCTGGAGTGGACCAGGGGGGGTCTGGAGTTGTGAGGGCTCTTAATTTTGGAAAGACTTTGAAACATGCTTTTAAATATTTTTTGGATTACAGTGTTGACTGTGGGGAATGGGACTGTGGGGAATGGGCTGATCTGCTGAGGAGAGATGGAGATACTTTTGGATTGGAGTCCTCCCGAGACCTACCCCCCAATGAGAAAGGAAAGAAAACAAGAAAAAGATCAACAAAAGATGAAGTAAAGGGCAGGTATAAACAAGAAGAAGACCTGCAGAAGGGACATGGAAAAGATTTAAGAGCCTCGGACATAAGAGCACCAGGCTGATGGACTAGATAGACAAGAAAGGACTGACAAAACCTGAGACCAGGAAGAAGAGACGATGGATAAAAATTGGAAGAAAGTTTCAAAATTTATTTAGAAAAGTATTGTAAAATGAATGAGTATTAGAAAAATGTTGGAATGAAATTATTTGGCCTTAGCAGAAATGTCAAAAAGAATTATGAAAGAATATGTTACGGTTAAAAGAATTTGGTATATATAAGTTTTAAGTTTTAGAGTTTTTTAGGTAAGATAAGGTTAAAATAGATTAAGGAAATTTAAATGACAGAATATTGTGAAAGATGGAAAGGATTTGCTGAGATAATTAACAACTAGAATACAAAAAAGGGAGGTGTGAGGAGGTCGTTGAAATAAGTTAATGAAAGTTAAGGATATGGGAATATTAGACTTGTTTTTTAGTTGTTTGTTAATTTTTGTTTTTTGATTTAGATGTATTGTGTGTTTTGTTACTTTTTTTTTACTTTGGTTTTTATTGATCTGTATTGTTTAATTGTTCTGTTTATCTACTTCTTTATCTCTTCTTCTTATCTTGTCTTTTCTTTCTTCTTTCTTTGTAACTTTAAAATTCTCAATAAACATCATTTTTAAAAAAGGGGGAAATTTTAGGAGCACAGTTTAGGAGTATCACCAAGCGAAACATTTGTTGTTAATGGGGAAACAGTGGAAAACCCAGCCTCTGAAAGTCAACAGTGTTCACCCCTGAAAGTCACTGATTCTGGAAATGTACTTCTAGAAGAGTAATGGGATGCAACAGTTTGTCAGAAATATCCAGTAACCATCTTGGGTGAACATCTCCAGTGCAGACGAAACTGGCAGATGCCAGCACCATAAGCACCCCTATTTAAAAGATAACAAACCATGCTTATTTCTGATTATACAGAGGTGTGTGTTTGTGTCTCCCTGCACAAAGAATATCCTCCATTAAGCCTCCAGGAGTGCATTTGGATCAAAACCTGTGATTTTACAACAAAACACAAAAGCAGACACAGGGGAAATCTGTTATTTCTTTTTCCCACCAAAAGTGATAAATTATTTTAACACCAGCAGTTTGCTGCAAAGGGAAGGTGTCCTGTTTGTCCGTGATATGAAATGGGGGGGGGGCATGGATGTCTGCAGGGATTTTTACAGGGTGGGGGTATTTTATTTTATTTTATTTTATTTATTTGAGGGAGTGGAGTAAAACACTGGAAAGGGAACAGGCTAATTTGTCACAAGAAGTGTTTGTATATTTTGTCTCCTATCTCAGATTCTAAGAATGATAGAACCTTACTCTTTTTCTTTTTCTTAATGAAAGCTGGGAATCTGGGCACGAAGGTTTATTGGAGGGGGAATTGTTCCCCTTGCCCCCACTGTGAACACCCATAAATGGGGTGTCAACAGCACTAGATTGTTATAAATAAATACTGGTGGTAACAAATCCATTCAACAAACAGGTAGTTTGTTGAGTTTACAAGTGTGTGTACCATTTATATTATACTGAGCTGTGGATTTGGGGAATAAAGTTTTATATCTACTATATTTTTTTCAAAGCCATCACCTCCAGAAGATGCCCACTGAATATTCAAATCCTGGCAATTGATATTTGAAAGGCTGTCCACTGATTAAATATTTTTTATTTGATGAATCACCGGCATTTTAATTGCTTTACCACGTGTTACCAAAACAATGAAGACAACCTTTGAGAGATACTGAGAAAAATATGAAACAACTTAAAATTTCGTAAGAAAAATCTAAACAGAGGTTGCTTTCAGAAACAAAAGACCTCTCAATAAAGTATACACATTCCCCAGCAGAGTAGCATACCAGGTCTAAAAAAATAAACAAAAGTTCTCTGAAATGTCAGTCCCACCTATTAAAATGTGTTTTCATATATTCAAATTGTCTCCCGTGGATCAAATCAGCTTTACTTGACAAATTAAACCAATTTAACCCTATGGCCCTCAGAAAAAGGTGACAAGGACCACCTTTTTCCTGATTGTTCTGAAGTTATTGCTGTTTGAAGGCACCTTTGAGAGGCCTCCTTGCTCCCATCAGCACTTTCCCCCTGCATGGATTGCTCCCCACTTGTCTGGGGAGGGCAGAGCACAGGGCAAAGGCAGAAACACTAATGTCTTCATCTCATACACCTCCAATTTTCAGAACTTGTACATGACATTCAGCCTCAAACATCACACTAGTTTGGGCCAGTATTGTTGAAACTGCTACTGGGATTGCCACCTTTGTTCAGCCAAAATACAGGACAGGTCAGCAGGGATGGGGAGGATGGAGGGGCAAAACAATTTTTTTTTTACCTGGTTCTAAAATTACTCCAATGACACATGTGGTTTACAGTGCTCTGTTCAATGAAAAAAATAACAAAATGACTGGTTTACAAGTGTAAGAAAATATTGCATATTATATGCATAGCTTTGTAATGCTATTTGGTTTGACCCAAACCTGGAAGGAGCAGCACTCTATTTGACTTTCCATGAGTACTTTCTGTCACTTCACTCCTGAACTAAGCAATGGTTTGTTTGTATTCTAAGGGATGGTTTGTATTTCCTGTATCTTTTTTCTTGTCTGCCAACCTTTTCTTTTTATTTGTGACTATGCATGTGCAGGAAAGGTGTAGTATGGGGGTGCCAGGGGGGCTGTGGGGGGTGAACCAGTCATCCCCACACAGGTGACACCAGCACAGCCCCTCTGTGTGCTCCTTTCTGCCCACCAAGGGTTGCATCTGCCGGGCAGGCTGCCCGCTGTGCAGGCAGGCAGGTAGCTGAGTGCAGCCCCACTTTGCTCCGGTGGGGGGTGGCGCCAGTCCAGCAGTGGTGGCAGCAAGGGCTGGACTGGTAGATCCCCCATCCAACGTGTGCCTGCACACCCCAGGCACTGGCAATGCTGTGTTGCTGTGCAAGTGTGTGTATGACCAGCGGTTGTAGTTCAGAATTATTCCTGGGTTCAATGATCTTTTATTTTCTAGCTGTCATCTACAGCAACAGACTACAAAACATAGCAATGTCTGGAAAAGAAGTGAATTGAAAAGATTTTCCATATTTGAACCCTATTACGCTCCCATATCTTTTCTTTCTTTCCCACTTTTGGAGGTGGCAGATTTTTTTTAAGCTCCATCCCTGGTGGCAGCCATTTTGTAACTGACACCCTTGGCACCTTCTCAAAATTCCAAATGTGCCCCCAGTCCCATAGCCTTTTCCTCCATGGTTTGTCTAATCTTCGCTGTCACTATTTCTTAAGATTCAGAATTCTGAACCTTCCAACATTCAGCTTCATTGCATGTCAACAAGTTCTAGAGCTATGAGAGAAGGAGGGAAACTTCCTTCATACCATGACTGTCATATCCCCTGAGCACAGGTAGGTCCATGGGAAAAAATTGCTCCAACAAAGATGGAGAGCAAACTGAACACTTTTAAACCTCTGCTTCCCAAACACCTCTCTCAGGTCCTTGAAGGGTCAGTGCTCTGACTTGAAGACACACAGGCCTGCAACATTCCTTGGTCTGGTGGCCGCTTCCAGGCATGGAGCAGTGATATGCCTTTGTGTTATGTAGTGTAGTTTCACCCTGGGCCAACAGGGGGATACTGTATATAGTTTTCACTCAGGTCTGTAGATAGTTTTCACTCAGGTCCGCGCCAGTTATTTTAGGCGGGAACTCTGGGCTGTTGTGGTTACAATGTTGACAGCCGGCTGCCTATAAATACAGGCCGGCTGAGCTGTTCGCAGTCAGTTCTACTCCAGCTTACCAAAATAAAGAGCTACTTGAAGAAATCGCTGTGCCGGCTGCTATGTCAACCCACGACTTAACACTGGCGACGAGGATGGGATGGATGGACATCAGAGCACAGCCAGATGCGGCCAGCCTCTGAACTGAGCTGAATCACTGAGCTGAATCACAGAGCAAAATCACTGAGCGAAATCACTGGGCAGAACCAATTCAGAGCTGACTGTTCTGGCTAGAGCACTGTGTTCCATCCATCGCCCTTCACGCCGGCATCGGAATCATGGCTTCACTTGTGCCTCTACCGCCGTTTGCGCCAGCCTCTGAATCATGGGACTCCTACCTCGCTCGGTTCGACTGCTACCTCCAAGCTAACGAGCTGACAGCAGTATCAAAGGATCGGAAGCGGGGCCTATTCCTCAGCCTCTGTGGGCCTGAGGTGTTTGAGACGGCCCGAGCGTTGGTTGCGCCTGAAGCAGTCCAGGCAACACCATGGGACACGATCCAAGAGAAGCTCCGCAACCACTACGCACCAAAGCCGTCCAAGATTGCTGCCCGCCATGCGTTCTACCACCGGAACCAGGCAGAGGGGGAGTCAATCAACAACTACACCACCGCCCTGCGACAGGCTGCAATGCACTGTGAGTTCCGAGACTTAGACGATGCCCTGATGGATCGAATCGTCTGCGGGGTCCGGGACATCCATCTGCAACGGCGTCTCCTAGCCAAGCCAGACCTCACGCTACAGAAAGCCATTGAGGAGGCTTTCCTAGCAGCCCGCGTCTTGCTAGGGAGCCAGTTCCGGTGCATCATGAAGAGGCCAGCAGTGAGGAGGCATCCTCCAGTGAAGACGATGACGTGCACCAGACAAAGCGGGAGCGCAGGAAGTTCCAACAGAAGTCCAAGGGCCAACCGGAATGTGCTGGCTGCGGAGGCAACCATTCCCGTGCCAAGTGTCGATTCAGAGACGCCATCTGTAGGAAGTGTTCCAGAAGGGGCCACATCGCTAAGGTCTGCCGATCGGCTCCGCCTGACACCCCCCCTTCATCGACTCGCAAGTCCAAGTCTTCACTCCAGTCTGCCAAGGAAAGTTGTTTCGCTCTCACCAACTGCCGCTGCCCGTCTGGAACCACGATTGGCCAAACCGACTCGCCTACGCGACGCAAGCTGAACGTCACGGTGCTCATTGAAGGAGCTTCATGTGACATGGAGATCGACACCGGGTCTGCCCTGTCCATCGTGTCATGGAGCACCATCAAAAGACTGGTACCCAGAGTGTCCAAAAGGCAACTCGACTCTCACCACGTACACCTGAGAGACTACCAGGGAAACGGCATTCCCGTGGTAGGCGTTGGCCGGTTCCGGATCGCCTTCAAGGATTTTTCGGGCCTGCTCCGGTTGGTGGTGGTCGAAGGTCAGCGGCCAAGCCTCCTAGGGCTAGACTGGTTTGATGCCCTCGGCCTGGAAGTCACCGGCATCAACTGCATCTCTAACGCAGAGACTGAGGGTCTGGTCAAAGACTTTGCCGAAGTTTTTGACGGCACCTTGGGCCAATATACAGGTACGCCCATCTCCTTTAGCCTTGATCCACAAGTCGCCCCCATCAAGCTAAAGCCACGCCGGGTTCCCTTTGCTCTCAAGGTTAAGGTGGACGAACAACTGGACAAACTGATCGCCCAAGGAGTTTTGGAGCCGGTTGACCACGCAAAGTGGGAAACCCCCATCGTCACGCCTGTCAAGCCAGATGGGTCGGTGAGAATCTGCGCTGACTACAAGTGCACGATCAACAAGGCACTTCAGCAGCACGCTTATCCGGTTCCTGTTGTCCAACACCTGCTGCATTCCCTGGGTGAGGGTAAGGTCTTCGCTAAGCTGGACCTTGCCCAAGCCTATCAACAACTGCCAGTCGATGATGCCACTGCTGAAGCCCAGACGATCGTCACCCACCGGGGGGCATTCCGTTGCCGCCGGTTGCAGTTTGGGGTGAGTGTGGCTCCTGGCATTTTCCAAAGCCTTATGGAGCGTCTCCTGCAAGGGCTTCCGGGCGTGGTACCATATTTTGATGACGTCTTGGTGTCTGCAGACTCACACCAGCAGCTGTTCGAGCGCCTCCGTGCTGTGCTGACCAGGTTCCAGGAGGCCGGGCTCAAGGTAAAGAGGGAGAAGTGCCAGATCGCCGTTCCACAGGTAGAGTTCCTGGGCTATCTTATCAATGCCTCCGGTCTTCATCCAACCACATCCAAGATCCGCGCTATCCAGCAGGCCCCCACCCCAAAGAACAAAACGGAGTTGCAGGCATTCCTGGGGCTGCTGAACTTTTATAACATGTTCCTGCCCCACAAAGCCACAGTGGCTGAGCCTCTTCACCGACTCCTTAGCACTAAGACGCCTTGGGCCTGGGGTCATCGGGAGACGGCGGCCTTCAACGCGGTCAAGGCTCTCCTTTCTTCAGACAGTGTGCTGGTACAGTACAGTGAATCCAGGCCGCTGGTCCTTGCCTGCGACGCCTCACCTTTTGGCATCGGTGCTGTCCTTAGTCACCGTTTTCCAGATGGAAGAGAAGCACCACTCGCCTACTTTTCCAGGACACTATCTCCGACGGAACGGAATTACAGCCAGCTCGACAAGGAGGCATTGGCACTTGTGGCTGGAGTGAAGAGGTTCCATGAATACCTCTATGGCAGGACTTTTGACCTCATCACTGACCACAAGCCACTCCTGGGCCTCCTCGCCGGTGATCGTCCAACTCCACCGGTCCTCTCACCACGCATGCTGCGATGGACTGTTTTCCTGGCTGCCTACCACTACCGGCTCATCCATCGCCCGGGGAAATCGATGGGCCATGCCGACGCCCTCAGCCGTTGCCCTCTTCCAGCATTTGTGGAAGACCCGGCTCCAGCTTCATCGCTCCTTCTGATTGAGGATCTTCCGGCAGCGCCTGTATCGGCTGCCACTGTGGCCTCCGCATCTGCCCAGGATCGCACCATCAGCCGGGTGCTCAACTGGGTGTGGAGGGGGTGGCCACAAGGGCCTTTTGCATCGGAGTTCCAGCCCTTCGCAACCAGACAACATGAACTCTCAGCTCATCGCGGCTGTCTGCTGTGGGGAGACCGCGTCGTGATTCCCCAGGGACTCCGTCAGCGTGTCCTGGAGGCTCTGCACGTTGGCCACCCGGGAATTGTCAAAATGAAGGCGTTGGCTCGGTGTTACGTCTGGTGGCCTAATATGGACGATGCCATCACTGCCTGGGTGTCCGCCTGTCAAGCGTGCCAGGAGTCGAGGCCTGCACCACCGGCAGCTAAGGGACACACCTGGGAGACGCCAAAGACACCCTGGTCGAGGGTGCACATCGATCTGGCTGGCCCCTTTCACGGCCGGACCTTTATGGTAGTGGTGGACGCCTATTCCAAATGGCTGGAGGTCGCCCTGATGCCCTCCACCACTACCGAAGCTGTCATCCGGGTGCTGCGAGGCCTGTTTGCAACGCATGGGTGTCCTGATGTCCTTGTCTCTGACAACGGACCGCAGTTCACGTCAGGCACGTTTGAGCGGTATCTTTTGGGACTGGGCATCCGCCATGCCCTAACGGCACCCTTTCATCCATCCAGCAACGGGCAAGCGGAAAGAATGGTGCGCTCGACAAAAGAGGCACTGGCGCGCCTGGACTGGGGAGACTGGCATGAGCGGGTCACCAAATACTTGTTCGTGCAACACATCACCCCTCATGCGGCCACAGGGAGGAGTCCTGCTGAACTGCTTATGGGCCGCCGCCTCAGGTCACCGCTCGACCGGCTACACCCAGACTTTGCCGTGGCTGAACCCCCAGGCTGTGCCAACGCACCACGGTCATTTGTCCCAGGAAACCAGGTCTTTGCCCGGAACTATGTGGGGGACATCCCTTGGGTGCCAGCCACAGTAGTGGGAGTCACTGGACCTCGCTCGTACCAGGTGGCACTCGAAGACGGACGCTTGTGGCGACGGCACATAGACCAGCTTAGGCGCAGGGTTGGGGACTTGGACACTACCGAGGTGCCCCCAACTGCGCTTGCGGCTCCAGAAGAGACACGTACAGATGGCGAGGCCCCACCTACTCCTCCCTCGCAAACTGCCAGCGTGGAGCCGAACCAAGCCGTTTCAGAACAGACTCAGACCACTCCACTTGCGGAGGCTCCACCCACAGCAGCGGATCCAGGGGAGTTGGTTCCAACGCCACCTAGGGTCGCACCACAGCCTCAGCGAGAACTGTGTGGCCCTCCGGACTTGGCTACCAGTCCCCGGCGGTCTGGCAGAGTTTCCAAGCGCCCAACATATTTAAAGGACTATGTTGTTGGACAGGTATCACTGTTGGTCTAAGTATGGGAAATGTAACCGATATGCTTTTGTGCCTAATTGAACCATTACGCGTAGTGCTGTATATAAGGAAACCATTACGATTGTAACTAACGCCTTATCTCGGTGGGGAGGGGTGTTATGTAGTGTAGTTTCACCCTGGGCCAACAGGGGGATACTGTATATAGTTTTCACTCAGGTCTGTAGATAGTTTTCACTCAGGTCCGCGCCAGTTATTTTAGGCGGGAACTCTGGGCTGTTGTGGTTACAATGTTGACAGCCGGCTGCCTATAAATACAGGCCGGCTGAGCTGTTCGCAGTCAGTTCTACTCCAGCTTACCAAAATAAAGAGCTACTTGAAGAAATCGCTGTGCCGGCTGCTATGTCAACCCACGACTTAACACTTTGGTTTCTCAGGGGAGGGCCCCAAAGGCCCCGGTGGCACAGAAGGTTTTTGGAGATCCTTATGCCTGTATTCGGACAGGTAAAGGCTCACATCTGAATAAAAAGTAGCCTTATGAATTCTACTTACCAATGTTTGAGTGCCAAAGGCCTGCTCCTTCCTTGTGTGCTCAGAAGCAGGCAACAGTTCTAAACTCCAGCATCAACCTGATAGGCCACAAAGGTTCTCAGAGATGCGTGTATCCAAGCCCTTTTGAAGGCCTCCAGTGAAAGGTGTTATATAAGCACAAAGTGTTGTTATTGCTCTGCCAGAAGCAACTGATTTCCAAAATAAAAGATTTTGTGAACAGAGCAAATGCCCCATTTTCTGGCCTAGATCACTCCATTACCAAAAAAGAGCAGGAAAAAAGTGAGATTTAAAAGCTAAATCTGAGATCTGCAATGTCAGTATCCAGAGACACTTTTAGCAGGAGACCCATGTTCTCCCAATTAAAAACAAAAACCAAAGAAACAAGCTGACTGTTTAGAGCTATTAAAGTATGCAGCTATTGGGAGCAAACAATAAATTTAATATTGGAAAATACAGGAATGAAAATGGGATTAATTATTTACTGATCATGGGACAAACTTTGTGGGTGCTGTAAGTAGCAGTGTAATGGAAAATGTAGAGGTTCCCCATCCCTGCTTCTAACTCCTAGTTGTTTAACAATAGCAACAACAAAATATCCTTTCCCACCCAAAATATGATTCTGGAATGGGAATTTGTATGAAATAACACTCAGGTCAAGCCACTTCTGGTACTGAGAACCAATTCCTAGTATCAGATGCTTCTCAGAGGCACTCTTTTTTTTGTTTTTTTTTTGTTTTTGTTCAACTTGTGCATAGAATCATAGAATCGTACAGTTGGAAGGGACCCTGGGGGTCATCTAGTCCAACCCCCTGCAATGCGGTGATCTCAGCTAAAGCATCCATGTCAGGTGGCCATCCAACCTCTGCTTAAAAACCTCCAAGAACAAGAGTCTGCCACCTCCTGAGGGAGACCATTCCATTGTCGAACAGCTCTTTTGCACTTGGCTCTGGCTGGTGAATTTTGTGGTTCTGAGGGGGAGCCTTAATTCTGCTCACTTCAATGCATCAGGCCAACTCCTCCTAGTTCTTGCTTTTTTAAGAAAAGAAAGGGGGGTATTTTTGCCTCTTTGTCTGCAAACCTGCGTGCATTTCTGGCCCAAGCAAGTGAGCAAGGGTAGGATGGCAACTTCATAGAATCATAGAATCATAGAATCACAGAGTTGGAAGAGACCACAAGGGCCATCGAGTCCAACCCCCTGCCAAGCAGGAAAGACCATCAGAGTACTCCTGACATATGGTTGTCAAGCCTCTGCTTAAAGACCTTCAAAAAAGGAGACTCCACCACACTCCTTGGCAGCAAATTCCACTGTTGAAC
Organism: Podarcis liolepis; assembly: GCF_965112155.1. Taxonomy (NCBI): domain Eukaryota; kingdom Metazoa; phylum Chordata; class Lepidosauria; order Squamata; family Lacertidae; genus Podarcis; species Podarcis liolepis. Next base: position 542,212 of record NC_139561.1, on the reverse strand, counting down.
AGCTCTTACTGTCAGGAAGTTCTTCCTAATGTTTAGGTGGAATCTTCTTTCTTGTAGTTTGGATCCATTGCTCCGTGTCCGCTTCTCTGGAGCAGCAGAAAACAACCTTTCTCCCTCCTCTATGTGACATCCTTTTATATATTTGAACATGGCTATCATATAACCCCTTAACCTCCTCTTCTCCAGGCTAAACATGCCCAGCTCCCTTAGCCGTTCCTCATAAGGCATCATTTCCAGGCCTTTGACCATTTTGGTTGCCCTCCTCTGGACACGTTCCAGTTTGTCAATGTCCTTCTTGAATTGTGGAGCCCAGAACTGGACACAGTACTCCAGGTGAGGTCTGACCAGAGCAGAATACAGTGGCACTATTACTTCCCTTGATCTAGATGCTATGCTCCTATTGATGCAGCCCAGAATTGCATTGGCTTTTTTAGCTGCCGCTGGAATGTGGAGTTAACCAGGGCTATTGACTGTTTGGCTCCGAAGCGCCCTCTCCGATTGCATGGAGCCCGGACAACCCCGTGGTTTTCCACGGATCTGAGGGCAACGAAACAATCGTTGAGACAGCTAGAGCACCGGTGGCGGATGACCCATTCTGAAGCTGACTGGACACAGGTTAGAGCTCAATGTCAAGCCTACCAAGTGGCGGTAGCGACGGCAAAGAAGGCTTTCTTCACCGCCTCTATTGCATCTGCAGAAAACAGCAGCAGGAGACTTTTTCAGGTGGTCCGCAATTTAGCGGAACCATCTGCTATATCGGGGCCCAGTACGTGCCACATGATCTCCTGCAATGATCTTGCAAAGTTTTTTTGCAGATAAAGTCGCTCAGATTCGGGAAGAGGTAGATTCCACTGTGGGAGCAGGGCCGGGGCGGGAGAGTGCTAGAGTCCTGTCTAGTCAAATTGCGTGGGATCAATTCCAATCTGTTACCTCCGAGGATGTGGACAGGCTGCTTGGACGAGTGAAACCAACCACCTGTCTCCTTGATCCTTGCCCATCCTGGCTTATAAAAGCTAGCCGGGAAGGGCTGGGCAATGGGCTTCGTGGGGTGGTGAATGCTTCCCTCTGTGAGGGAGCCTTCCCAGACCCGATGAAAGAGGCGGTTATTAAACCGCTTCTTAAAAAACCATCTTTAGATGCGGCCACGATGGCCAACTATCGCCCAGTCTCAAATCTTCCATTCTTGGGCAAGGTGATTGAGCGAGTGGTTGCTGAACAACTCCAGGCACGCCTGGAAGAAGCGGACCATTTGGATCCCTTCCAGTCGGGATTCAGGCCTCATGTCGGGGCTGAAACTGCCTTGGTTGCACTGGTTGATGATCTCTGGCGGGCTAGGGACAAAGGTGAGAGCTGTTTCCTAGTTCTGCTGGATCTCTCAGCGGACTTTGACACCATCGACCATAACATCCTTCTGGACTGTCTTGAGGGGCTGGGAGCTGGGGGCACTGTCATACAGTGGTTCTGCTCCTTCCTCCTGGGCTGTGTTCAGAAAGTGGTGGTGGGGGATGAGTGTTCAGACCCCTGGGCTCTCACTTGTGGGGTGCCTAGGGTTCTGTCCTCTCCCCCATGCTTTTCAACATCTACATGCAGCCGCTGGGAGAGATCATCAGGGGGTTTGGGCTGGGTGTTCATCAGTATGCGGATGATACCCAGCTCTACCTCTCTTTCAAATCAGAACCAGTGAAGGCGGTGAAGGTCCTGTGTGAGTGTCTGGAGGCGGTTGGAGGATGGATGGCGGCAAATAGATTGAGATTGAATCCTGACAAGACAGAAGTACTGTTTCTGAGGGACAGGAGGCGGGCAGGTGTGGAGGATTCCCTGGTCCTGAATGGGATAACTGTGCCCCTGAAGGACCAGGTGCGCAGCCTGGGAGCCATTTTGGACTCACAGCTGTCCATGGAGGCACAGGTTAAATCCGTGTCCAGAGCAGCTGTGTACCAGCTCCATCTGGTACGTAGGCTGAGACCCTATCTGCCCGTGGACTGCCTCGCCAGAGTGGTGCATGCTCTGGTTATCTCCTGCTTGGACTACCGCAATGCGCTCTACGTGGGGCTACCTTTGAAGGTGACCCAGAAACTACAACTAATCCAGAATGCAGCAGCCAGACTGGTGACTGGGAGCGGCCGCCGAGACCATATAACACCGGTCTTGAAAGACCTACATTGGCTCCCAGTACGTTTCCGAGCACAATTCAAAGTGTTGGTGCTGACCTTTAAAGCCCTAAACAGCCTCGGTCCAGTATATCTGAAGGAGCGTCTCCACCCCCATCGTTCTGCCCGGACGCTGAGGTCCAGCACCAAGGGCCTTCTGGCAGTTCCCTCATTGCGAGAAGCCAAGTTACAGGGAACCAGACAGAGGGCCTTCTTGGTAGTGGCGCCCTCCCTGTGGAACGCCCTTCCAGCAGATGTCAAAGAGAACAACAACTACCAGACTTTTAGAAGACATCTGAAGGCAGTCCTTTTTAGGGAAGCTTTTAATGTTTGCTGTAACACAGTATTTTAATATTCTTCTGGAAGCCGCCCAGAGTGGCTGGGGAAACCCAGCCAGATGGGCGGGGTATAAATAAATTATTATTATTATTATTATTATTATTATTATTATTATTATTATTATTATTATTATTGTATTGTGATTTGGTATTGTATTAATGTGGCTTATATTGGATTGCTATTAATGAAAAATTAATAAAAAATTATTTAACAAATAAAACTGTCTCCATGTGGGGTGCAACTGAACTGTTGGGAAAAGCCACTTCCGACATAAGGAGGAGGTGGTGTTGCGGGCTCACGCCCCCAACACACGCACAGAGGCTGGCTTCAGCCCCCGCGCGAACAGTAGGCATTGGTAGGGGTATTGTTATGCAGATCTGTTGGGGGGGAGGAGTGCCATCACCTCCCCCAAATATTGAAGAGTAGTCCGGTAAAGGATTCCAGGGGGCGTGGCCTCGTCCGAAGCCTATGGAGGCCAGGGTCTAAAGTGCACCCCTGAGCGGTGACCCTGGGGGAGTCCCTAGTTGATGTGCATCAGCAGGGCTCCCCCTGCTGGTGTTAACCCTTCCCGGTCTTCAAGCAAGCAGGCTGAAGCTGGGTAGTCTGATAGGACCAATGCCTAAGCCAATACCACTCTTTACCTGTAACCAATAAAGTTGTGGCCTAATTTCGCCCATTAACCTTAAATATCTGTGTCACGTGTCTTTATTTCTACTGGTGGGAGGTGGGAACTCGCCATGCAACTGAGGAAGCTGCATCCACTTGGGTACCAGTCCATTAAAAACAAACCTATGTAGGTGATGTCAGCAGGTTTCAGGAACTTCCTTCATTGTGAGATTTGGGGGGGTGATTTGTGAGTTTGTTTGGGCCCTCAGTGAGAGCCAGCATGGAGGCATGGAGTCCTGAAAGCCAGGATGCTGAGGGGTGCTGGGTTGAGAGACACTTAAGCAGTAGAAGGAAATGTTATATACAGATTAATTTATTAGTAATTTGTGTTAAATGTTTTTTTTTGTAACATTCATTATTTTGATTGTCTATTGTTGATTTAGTTTTCTGTACTCCACTTAGAGATGTAGAAATTATCTTAATAAATAAAATAAAAATTAAGGTTTTTCCAGTCCATTTGGAAATGTTGGGGTTTTTTGGGACTCCAGTTTTGTCTCTGCCCACCAGAACCATGCGGCTACTGGAAGGCTGCTCAGAAAGGAATATGGTCCTTCAGGTGAAAAAGGTTCCCCATCCCTAACACAATTCATTATTTAAACCATTAGTTGTGATAATACTGTTACATGCTACCCATCCCCCTGAGCAGTGAGGTTGTTGCTTGCTGCTGAGTTTTGATTTCATGGAGTGAGAAAACAGTGGAGACTTGTGGTGCTTTATAATATCTGGTTTATGTACAATCAGAGGTGCAGAGCACCATGGAAGCAAGTAGACATCTATGGCAGGTAGCAAAATAACTGTTTCGGCAAGCAAGCAGCACTGGGCTTTATATTGTCAAAACCAACTCCAGCAGAAAATTCTGCCTCTGTCTGCATCTCTCTGTCTCTGTCCAAATTCATAGTTGTCACTTTCCCTCTGGGTTGGACCAATCCCCCCCCCCCCAGTTTTGTGAAAATAGTCTCCCTGTGGAAATGTGTGTGTTATCTTGCTATTTTCTACTGCTTTTTGGAGGTGAGAGAAAATTCCCCAAAGATTTTGGGAGGCAGTTATTGCTGATCTTACAGGTCTCCCCAGAAGGTGTGACCAAAGAGATGCTGCAGAGAGAGCCTCACATTACTAACTGCATTTATTGGGATACCTTGGGAGCAACATACTGTGGTATCATTCAAGGGATGCAAGAAGGTGTCATTTTCCATCCCACCTTGTGTCACACGAAGCACTGTTTCCATTCCGCTGTCCTCTGTTTTCTGCCAAAAACAACATTATTTGTCTCACTGTCTGCTGTGACAAAATTGCACAAATTATATTGGCATTCCACCCCATTAATTTCAATGCAAATGATGCAATCCAGTGGGGGGAGGGAATCAATTACATATCATTTGTGGAATGAAAACAGCAGCTGGATTGATTCCCATTCTGGTCATGGGATGAAGAAACCATTTCTACTCCTTTTTCCATTTTTTGGTAATGTTCTCCCACATCCCTACATCAGTCCCCAAGGTGTTCCATGAAGTGTGATCTATGGGAAGCTGCAGAGAGAACATTCATTATCCCATGAGAAGCTTTTTCAAAAGTTGAAATAGCAAGGGAGGAAAACAGAAGCCTTAGCCACCTCCTACAGTTAAGTCAGACAAAGAGTGTGTGCAAAATGTTGCCATAATTCACTGTGAGTATAACACAGTGCAACTAATTCTGATGCATTCTGTCCACAGGTCTTAAGCGGAGCTATACCTGTAACATACCCCCCTCCTCAAAAAATAAATAAATCTGGAGGGTTTCATTGCATTCTTGTTCATTTCACAAATGGTCAAAAAAGAAATTTCAAAATGTTCACACAGCTCTGTTTTTACAGACTGGACAGAGATGTCAGACCATTAAGGAATATTAACATTCCTTTGTTAAGTAGTTGACCAGACAAGAGTTTGTCAGGTGATATCATTCCAGTATGTGAATTCATGCTAATAAACACAGCCAAATTTCTAATAATAACATGTATTATGATGCAGTGTCCAAAATGAATTTTCTGAGCATGTGCAAATGGACACTATTCCCTGCTTTTCAGACCTATATGCAAGTGAATGGTGACAATCACATTTTAGGTGACTGTCAACATTTACTTCTGAATCTTGTCAGTTTTTAGACATTTATAAAATTTGTCTGGGATTGTCACCAAATTTCAGGCATTCACTGTAACATATGTTAAGCTGATAATGGCTGCAGAACCATCTGTTGCAGCAATGGGGAGACATAATGTAAGATTATACATTTTGGGAATCATCAGTCACAACTGAGCACCATTAAGCTTCAATGGAAGGATTTAAGTATGAGAGCAGTGGGATATAAAACTCGGGATGTGCGTTGTGTTTGGTCAAATCATGAACCAAATCAGGTCAATTTGTGTCATATACAGATCAATCTGAAGATCCTAAAAATTAGCAAAGGGCAGATTGGCTTGTTCTGAATGTATTTGCAGAGGTTTGTGCAGATCTGTAGCTCAAAATAGCCGCTCAGAAAGCCAGACAAAGAGTGTGTGCAAAATGTTGCCATAATTCACTGTGAGTATAACACAGTGCAACTAATTCTGATGCATTCTGTCCACAGGTCTTAAGCGGAGCTATACCTGTAACATCTGCAATGTCACTCTAAACTCCATAGAACAGTATCACGCACACCTGAAGGGGTCCAAACATCAGACCAAGTGAGTAACCCTTTGTTGGTTGGTTGGTTGGTTGGTTGGCTGGCTGGCTAGGTGTGACATTTTGGTGAGTAAGTCTGAGAGAGGGGGCATAAGGGCACTGCCCCCCCCATCTTCAATCAGATCTATTTTGGAAATTAGGGTTGTGCCCTTGACTTTTGAGTATGATCATAATGGAGAGACAGGCATGGAGGAAGGTTTTTGGATTGCATTCTCAAATACAGGAAACCTAAGATGGGTTTTCCTAGCAAGAGAGAGATTTAGACATTTAAAAACAGGAAAGTAGACAACTGCGCAAGTTGGCTTCCACTGCATTTAGAGATTTGAACCCAAGGGAAATCTGGGAACAAAACAAAAGCATGCATTTTTTGAGAGTATCTCAAAACATGTTGGGAACCAATTTCCTTGTTTACCTGTCTTTTCACTTTTCCTGTAGTTCTATTTTGATCCTCTCTCTTGCGTGAATGAGAGAGGTTTCGAACTGCTACATGGTGTAGCTCTCCTGGAATCACTTCAGAATGTAGCAGAAGGAGCCATGTACTTGGAAGCTTTCTTTCTTCATAATGCCAGGCACATGGGAGAGAAGGTTAAGGCTGAGTCTTTCTTCTTGACATGCTAACTTGTCACAGACAGAAAGGCTGTGGGAAGGGTTGTTGCCAAAACATTAGAGCTATGTGTAAGCAGCATCTCAAAAGTTTTCCACCCTGTTGGTGTCAGAGAAATCAGGAGGATCATTTCACTAAATTTCTCCAGGGGGAGAAGAGAAATACTCTAGCAGTGGCTCAGGGGTGGAGTTCACCATTAGAAAATGCCATAGCACAGCTTCTTTTTAATATAAGGTTTTCTTTTTAAGAGCACAAGCTTCATTTGTCCAGTGAGTTTCTGGGCCCAATTCAAGTCATTAGTAAAGGTAAAGGTAAAGGGACCCCTGACCATTAGATCCAGTTGTGACTGACTCTGGGGTGGGGCACTCATCTCGCTTTATTAGCCGAGGGAGCCGGCATACAGCTTCTGGGTCATGTGGCCAGTATGACTAAGCCGCTTCTGGTGAACCAGAGCAGTGCACGGAAATGCTGTTTACCTTCCCGCCGGAGCGGTACCTATTTATCTACTTGCACTTTTACGTGCTTTTGAACTGCTAGGTTCACCCTGTCACGGGGATTCGAACCACCGACCTTCTGATCGGCAAATCCTAGGCTCTGTGGTTTAACCCACAGCGCCACCCACATCCCAAGTCATTAGTACTTGCATGCAAACTCCAAAATAGCTTGGAATCCAGGTACCTAAAAGATTGCCTCCCCCAGTATCAACCATCTTGGACCGTAAAATATCACACGTTAAAAACTTCCCTGAACAGGGCTGCCTTAAGATGTCTTCTGAATGCCAGGTAGTTGTTTATCGCTTTGACATCTGCTGGAAGGGCGTTCCACAGGGTGGGCGCCACTACCGAGAAGGCCCTCTGCCTGGTTCCCTGTAGCCTTGCTTCTCAGCGCTGGACCTCAGCGTCCGGGCAGAATGATGGGGGTGGAGACGCTCCTTCAGGTTTACTGGACCGAGGCCGTTTAGGGCTTTAAAGGTCAGCACCAACACTTTGAATTGTGCTCAGAAACGTACTGGGAGCCAATGTAGGTCTTTCAAGACCGGTGTTATATGGTCTCGGCGGCCGCCCCCAGTCACCAGTCTAGCTGCCGCATTCTGGATTAGTTGTAGTTTCCGAGTCACCTTCAAAGGTAGCCCCACGGAGAGTGCATTGCAGTAGTCCAAGCGGGAGATAACCAGAGCATGCACCACTCTGGCGAGACAGTCCGCAGGCAGATAGGGTCTCAGCCTACGTACCAGATGGAGCTGGTAAACAGCTGCCCTGGACACAGATTTGACCTGTGCCTCCATGGACAGCTGTGAGTCCAAAATGACTCCCAGGCTGCGCACCTGGTCCTTCAGGGGCACAGTTACCCCATTCAGGACCAGGGAATCCTCCACACCTGCCCGCCTCCTGTCCCCCAAAAACAGTACTTCTGTCTTGTCAGGATTCAACCTCAATCTGTTAGCTGCCATCCATCCTCCAACTGCCTCCAGACACTTACGCAGGACCTTCACCGCCTTCACTGGTTCTGATTTAAAAGAGAGGTAGAGCTGGGTATCATCCGCATACTGATGAACACCCAGCCCAAACCTCCTGATGATCTCTCCCAGCGGCTGCATGTAAATGTTGAAAAGAATGGGGAAGAGGACAGAACCCTGAGGCACCCCACAAGTGAGAGCCCAGGGGTCTGAACACTCATCCCCCACCACCACTTTCTGAACACGGCCCAGGAGGAAGGAGCGGAACCACTGTATGACAGTGCCCCCAGCTCCCAGCCCCTCAAGACGGTCCAGAAGGATGCTATGGTCGATGGTATCAAACACCGCTGAGAGATCCAGCAGGACTAGGAAACAGCTCTCACCTTTGTCCCTAGCCCGCCGGAGATCATCAACCAGTGCGACCAAGGCAGTTTCAGTCCCATGATGAGGCCTGAATCCCGACTGGAAGGATCCAAATGGTCCGCTTCTTCCAGGCGTGCCTGGAGTTGTTCAGCAACCGCTCGCTCAATCACCTTGCCCAGGAATGGAAGATTTGAGACTGGGCGATAATTGGCCATCGTGGCCGCATCTAAAGATGGTTTTTTAAGAAGCGGTTTAATAACCGCCTCTTTCAGCGGGTCTGGGAAGGCTCCCTCACGGAGGGAAGCATTCACCACCCCACGAAGCCCATCGCCCAGTCCTTCCCAGCTAGCTTTTATAAGCCAGGATGGGCAAGGATCCAGGAGACAGGTGGTTGGTTTCACTCGTCCAAGCAGCCTGTCCACATCCTCGGAGGTAACAGATTGGAACTGATCCCACTCAACTTGACTAGACAGAACTCTAGCACTCTCCTGCCCTGGCCCTGCTCCCACGGTGGAGTCTACTTCTTCCCGAATCTGAGCGATTTTATCTGCAAAAAACTTTGCAAAATCATTGCAGGAGAACATGTGGCCCGTACTGGGCCCCGATGTTGCAGGTGGTTCCGCTAAATTGTGAACCACCTGAAAAAGTCTCCTGCTGCTGTTTTCTGCAGATGCAATAGAGGCGGTGAAGAAATTCTTCTTCGCCGTCGCTATCGCCACTTGGTAGGCTCGACGTTGAGCTCTAACCTGTGTCCGGTCAGATTCGGAATGAGTTATCCGCCACTGGCGCTCTAGCCGTCTCAACGATTGTTTCGTTGCCCTCAGATCCGTGGAAAACCACGGGGCTGTCCGGGCTCCATGCAATCGGAGAGGGCGCTTCGGAGCCAAACAGTCAATAGCCCTGGTTAACTCCACATTCCAGCGGGCCACCAGGGAATCGGCTGAAAGGCCATCAACATGGGATAAAGCATCCCCTACCACTCTCTGGAAACCATTTGGATCCATTAAGTGGCGGGGGCGGACCATCCGAATTGGTCCCACCTCCCTGCAGACGGGATGGGTCGCAGAGAAGTCCAGTTGCACCAGGAAGTGATCTGACCATGGCACTTCTTTCGTTTCGCTTTTACTTAGTGTCAGACCACCAACATCCATAGAGGTAAACACCAGGTCCAAATCATGTCCACGGCTATGGGTTGGGCCAGACTTATTCAGGGACAGCCCCATGGAGGCCATGCTTTCCACGAAGTCCCGAGCGGCCCCTTGTAAGGTCGTGTTGGCATGGATGTTTAAATCCCCTAGGACGACCAAGCTAGGTGTCTCCAGGAGAACATCCGCCACGACCTGAAGCAGCTCGGGCAGGGAATCCTTGGTGCAGCGGGGAGGTCGGTACACCAAAAGGAATCCTGTACTTATATGTGTGTAGATTCCACCTTAGTGTTGTCCGGTTGGTGCTGAGCCATGAATGGGCCTTAGGGTTCTTAGTGGTCCCCTGATTATGGAACGCCCCTCATGGTGAGGTACATCTGTCCCTTCATTATTAACATTCAGGGGCATTTATAAATGTCCTTGATGGTTGTTCATTTGATGGCTAAAATATGCAATTTCTGGCAACCTGTTTCCAAAGATTAGGCCATTCTTAAATGTTTTTAAATGTTTTAAAGTTTTGATTTAGTTTATTTTTACTGAAATGATGATGATCCAGTGCTAAAGATTGAGTTTCCTTGGGGGAAAGAGGCAGGTCAAATGGAGGTGTGTATAAGCCCTCAGTGCTACTCTGGTTTTAATTTCAGTTGGAAATTTGGATTACAAAATACCTGGTGGAAAGCCATACATGTGCTATATACTTTTATTGTTCATTTATTTATTTTTCTCTGTTGTTAAAACCCTGCAATTGTGCAATGATAAAATTTGGGCTCGTCCCCTAAGCTTGTTTGTGTGTACAGGTATCAGGAGATGGAAATTTCTATGGTCTGTTTGGCTCTTCATGAAAACTTAAAGAGAACTTTGAAATAACAGTTTTATGTCCCCCCCCCCCCTAATTTGTAAAATCCCACTATTTCACTGTTTCATCAGCTGACCATTTTAAGTCAGCCCCCGTGGGTTTTTTAGGGAGCATGAAGCAGGTGCTCCCAGCATGGCCTGGACTGCCATGGCAGGATCCTTCACCCTCCACACCCCACACCCCGGCACATGCACACACCCCAGACGCACGTTCCCACTCTGAGTGCCATGAGTTGACGCAACACCACTGAGCTTCACTTCTGCTTAAGGTTTCTCACTTTGCCTTTGGCAAAGGAAAACATCACATGCACCAATAATCTTCCCTTTCTGCTCTCTTGCAAAGAAAGAACCTTTCCTTTCTTAGCATGTTCTATATTTTTTCACTTGCAATTTCCTCTGCACACCTCACCTTTCCTCAGCATCTATGAATATGAAAGGCCTTGACTAGATCCCCCTCACTGCATTTTTATTCCTTCCATTCTTCAAACAATGCAAACGATTTCTCTCTCAGCTTTTTTGCCTCTGAGCCAAAGTAGCAGTGACTGTTCTGTTAAGAGGAAGTTGACCTTCAATTCAAAGAGATTTATAAAAAGTTAGCCTGCCTTAAATTGGATTTCTGGACATGAATGTGGACAGGGTTAAAAAAAATGAAGAAATCTGAGCTATTATGACCCCCTTCCCTAGCCACTACACTGGTTACATAATTTGTTCCGGAGGTCCGTTCTCAACCTGAAACTGTTCTTAACCTGAAGCACCACTTTAGCTAATGGGGCCTCCCGCTGCTGCCGCGCCACCACCGCACGATTTCTGTTCTCATCCTGAAGCAAAGTTCTTAACTCAACATACTATTTCTGGGTTAGTGGAGTCTGTAACCTGAAGCGTATGTAACCCGAGGTACCACTGTATCTGCCTGCTGGTTGTGGAAAAGGGGCAATATGAAGAAAGCCCCTGATGATTCTACCATGTTGTAGAAGGTGGTCCTTCAAGTGTCTGGGCCCCAAGTTGTTGGGGGCTTAATTGATGTAATCACCAGCACTTTGATTTGTGCCCAGAAACAGACCTCGACCATTATTTTGTTGTTGTTTAGTCGTGTCCTGTCCAACCATCTTGTTCTCTGTCATCCCCTTCTCCTCAGTCTTTCCCAACATCAGGGTCTTTTCAAGGGAGTCTTCTCTTCTTATGTGGTGGCCGAAGTATTGGAGCCTCAGTGTAAGGAGTGTGTACAGGAGCCAGCCCTGTGACTGGTAGGGCCTTGCAGGTGTGGGGCCTTCCTGAATTTGGCCTGGAAGGGCAAGGTGCGGCTGCACAAGGTGAGGCTTGACAGAAGACTCGTAGTACCTGGTGGCAAGGGCTGGGAGGGGTATATAAGACCAGCATTTCCCTCTGGCTCTTTACCACAGCAACACACTATCCACCTAGCTGTGCTTCGGCTTCCTGACTCTTGGACCCTTGGCTTCCTGACTCTTGGCTTCCTGACCCCTGGACTGCTGCTTCCTGCTTCCTGAACTCTACCCTGGTCCCTACGTACCAAGCCAGGGTTCCGACTGCCTGTAATCCAGACCATGACAGTTTGCTGTGGCCAACCTACGTCCCGGCCGCGGTGCAAGATGGACGGAGCCCGGTCTACAGCTCTCACCACGGTGCTGCAGAACCTTCACACGCAGGTAGCTATGCTTCAGGTGGAGGTTCGAGCAGCCCCGGCTGCTGCCCCAGCTGCAGCCCCAGCCTGATGTGACCCCATTCAGGGGGGAGCGTGGGGCCCTTTGGGGTTTTGTGAGCCAGTGCTGGCCACCTGCGCAGCAGTCTGCACAGCAGACTTTCCCACTCCACGGAGTCAGGTGTGCGTCATGGTTAGCCTGCTCTCAGGTCTGGCACTTTCCTGGGTCACTCCGTATCTTGAGGCCAATGACCCCATGTTCAGGGAGCCCAGACCGCTAAGATGACCCTGTAGAACCTCCAGCAGGGCACTCGCCCGGTTACTGAGTATGCCACAGAGTTTTGTCAGTAGGCTGCGGACACCCTGTGGAACGAAGCTGCCTGTTGGTTCCACTTCTGCCAGGGACTTCATCCACGCCTCAAGGACGAGTTGGCGCAGGTGACCCCCCCCCCAGCAGCCCTGACAGACTTTTTCACGCCTGTCTGAGAGGGATTCCGAGTGCCGCTTGAGGGGGCCCCAGGAGCCCAGTGCTGCGGTGGGGCTTAAGGAGGAGCCTATGCAAGTAGGTACCGCCCGCTGCTCTCTCCAGCCAGGATAAGGGTCGGAGGCGGGCCTTATGCTTGTACTGCGGAGAGGGGGGCCATTTCACAGCAGGGTGCCTGGCGAAGAGGTTCGCGTCAGGAAACAACAAGCCCCGGCTGTGCTAGGAGGGGCTCAGCCGGGGCCGAGTCATTGTGCACCCCATTTCCTGCTCCCTAGCCGCATTCTCCTTCCCCAGGGGGGCATGCTGGTCCTGGAGGCAGTGATTGACTCCGGAGCCTCTGGAGTCTTCATGGACATCAGTTTCGCCAAGAAGTACCAGGTGGTAAAAGCATCACCTGTTCCACTGGGGGCCTGGACAGGACCCCCCACTCATTAACCATGAAACCTGTCTGCTGGCCATGTTGGTGGCACCCTGGCACCAGGAACTGTTAACATTTGAGCTGGTCCAGACCCCACATTTTCCGGTGGTTCTCGGGAGCCTCTGGTTGGTCCGGCATGACCCCGCCATTTCCTGGGCACAGCGAACGCTGTGTTTCTCATCATCTTCCTGCCACAACGTCTGTGCCCAGCCCCCCCCCCCCATGTTGCCTCCATCACAGCCAGAACCCGCACAGTCCCACTGACCGGCCCCCAGTTCTTCCACTTTGCATGGGACTGCCCCAGACAGGGCAGGGCCACTGGATGCCAGCCTAATCCTGGAGCACTACTGGGATTTGGCGGATGTATTTGATACGAAAGGGGCTGAGGTGTTGCCACCCCATCGGACTTACTATTGCCCTATTGACTTGTAGCCAGGAGCAGATATTCCCTTTGGCCACATTTATGCCTTGTCGGCTCCTCAGCTAGGGGCCCTTTGAGAGGAGCTAGACGACAACCTTGCCAGGGGGTTCACTCCCCCTCCCCTGCTGGGGCCGCCATCTTCTTCGTTAAAAAGAAGGGCAGTAGGCTACGTCCATGTATCTACTACTGAAAGCTGAACCAGGTTGCCATCAAGAATTGCTACTCCTTGCCATTAATTCCTGAATTGTTCGTGAGGCTGAATTGTTCGAAAGGCTGGGATGAATGGAAAACAGTGTTCCGAACCCAGTATGGCCATTTTGAGTACCGAGTCATGCCCTTTGGACTGTGCAATGCACCGGTCACGTTCCAACACTTTGTAAACAACGTTTTTTGTGACTTACTGGACCAGTTTGTGGTCGCGTACTTGGATGACATATTGATATTTTCAACGTCCCCAGAGGAGCATCGCCAGCATGTCCGTCTGGTCCTGCAGCACCTTAGGTAGCACCGGCTGTATGCCAAGCTGGAAAAGTGTGTGTTCCACCAGGAGCACATGGAGTTCCTGAGTTATATCATTTCCCCTGCTGGCCTCCAGATGGACCCCCAAAAGGTGCAGACGGTGCTGGACTGCAGCCCCCCCCCCCCGGAATGTAAAGGGGGTGCAATGGTTCATCGGGTTTGCCAACTTCCACCGCCACAGGGGTTTTTGCATGTGGTTGCCCCCATCTGCACCCTGGTCCGGAAGGACGCCATGTTCCAGTGGGCGCCAGCAGCGCAAGAGGCCTTCGAGCTCCTGAAGGAGGCTTTTACCTCTGCCCCATCCTGGCCCATCCGGGTTAGGTTTTCACCAGGGCAAAGCTGATCCATGTGTGTTTGTCAAAGAGGAGGGGCAAAATAAACTGTATTGTTTATGTTTTGTTGATGATCTTCTGATGTTTGGAAGAATCAGGCTTTGTACCAAAGCACCCTAGCTCAGCTGAAGGAGCACTTTGACATGAAGGATCTTGGTGAGGTATCCAACTATCTTTCTCTGCAGGTGGAGAGGGACCAAGCAGGTAATTTTCTGGTACACCAAACACAGAAAATTGCTGATGTATTAACCAGGTTGAATTTGGTTGATGCAAACCCAGCAGACACACCGATGGTGACAGGTTACCAGGTAGATAGTACTGCTGAAGCATTTTCTGACACTACGCTATACAGATGCATTCTAGGCAAGATGAATTTCATTGCTAGATGCTCAAGACCTGACATAGCTGTAAGCACTAACCTGCTTAGCAGACATGCCAACAATCCTACTGTTCAGGATTGGAAAGCTCTGAAGCACATAGCCCGCTATTTGAAAGGGACTTTGCACTACAGGCTGAGGTTCACCAGTCAGAAGACTGGAGGTCTTGAAATCTTTGCAGATGCTAGTTTTGGAAGTGACACCACGGATGGTACAAGCACTTCTGGAGTATGCTACATGTACAACCACTGTCTGTTTGACTGGCTGTGCAAAAAGCAGGCGACAGTAAGCCTAAGTTCCTGTGAAGCAGAACTCAATGCTCTGTCATTTTCACTCATGGATTGTGAATGGTTGATGCAACTGTTTAAGGAAATCAGAGTTTCTGTAAAATGTCCCATACAAGTGTATCAAGACAATAGATCCTGTTTGGCTTTGCTGAACTCAGAGAGTTGCAAGCAAAGAACCAAGTACTTGCAGATTAAGCTACATCGTGCAAGAGAGTGTATTCAGAAAGGACTCATTCAGGTGTCCTACATGGCAGGAAATGAAATTCCTGCTGATCTGTTGTCTAAGGTTGTTAACAGAGAACAACTTAAGGTTTATGTACAGAGGTTGCAATTGGGTTCAACCACAGGTACTACAGGTTACACGGAAAGGGGGAGGATGTTAGGATATTTCCGTTCCACCTTAAAAAGGGAGCAGGTTGTTGTGTCACAGCCTGCGTATTTCCTGTTCACAGGAAGTTTATGTTTTGTCTAGTGCTTTCGTTTCTCTCTCTGTGCCTGAGACATCGAAGCAGGCAGTCATGTTTTTTCTTTGTTCTGATCAACGCTGAATAAAGTTGTAAATAATACTCTCCTAAGTGCATCTTTCGCTGTGCGAACTCTGCCGATAGAGCGTGCACGAGCTCTGGAATGTGGCAATCTATTTCTTGAGGCTCGTGTCGCTAATTGACTGATACTGCATTTCTACGAGAGATCGATGGATCATCCGGCATCGACGTGGGGGGCATGATGGCCTTTGTCCCCCTGGCAGTATCCCAACACTTTGTTTTTTTGATTTTGAGCTTCAGACCATAATTTGTGCTCTCCTCTTTCACCCTCATTAAAAGGTTCTTTAATTCCTCCTCATTTTCTGCCATCAAGGTCATCTGTCATCTGCATATCTGAGGTTGTTGATATTTCTTCCGGCAATCTTAATTCCGGCTAGGGATTCATCCAGCCCAGCCTTTTGCATGATGAATTCTGCATATAAGCAGGGAGACAATATACAGCCTTGTCGTATTTTCCCAATTTTGAACCAATCAGTTATTCCATATCCAGTTCTAACTGTTGCTTCTTGTCCCACATAGAGATTTCTCAGGAGACAGATGAGGTGATCAGGCTATATGCTTTTAAATGTGCTTGTGAAAGGTGGTGATGGACATTATTGGTTTGTTTTGTTTTCGTTCTTCTTTTCATTATGTATTTTATGTTTTGATCTTCTGTTTTTATGCTGTGAACCACCCTGAGAGCTATGGATAAATACAATATGATTCAGTTGTAGGTTCAGAAGAAGCAACCCATATGATCAGGGGGCTGCAGCAGTTCTTACATGAGGAAAGGCCATATCGGAGGCTTTTTAGTGTTTTTGTTTGGGGGGGAGCAAACAGCAGGTGGTGGGAGTGGATATGATTGAAGGTTACCAAAAATGATTTATGGTGTGGAGAGAAGTGTTTTTAATTTATCTGACATAATGCTGGAGTCTGGGGTCATCTAATGAAATGGACAGTGGATCCAAGACCAGAAAAAGGAAGGACTTCTTCACCCAGCACATATGATTTATGAACTTGGCTCCCACGTGAAAACACCATCAAAAATGAGTCCATCAGTGAGCATGAGGCATGATGGCTCTATGTTACTTCCAGGTTCAGAAGCAGCGTGCCTTTGAGTGCCAGTGGCTGGCAAGCACAAATGGGGAGGGTGCTCTGGTGCTTAGATCCTGCTTTGGGGCTTGCCCTGGGAATCTGGTCAGACACTATAAGAACAGGGGGGTGTTGAATTAGACGGGCCTTTGATCTGGTCCAGAATGCTCTTCTTACATTTAACTTTCTGTGTCCCAACTTCACTTCATTGGTGCCACTCCTAAGAGTTGAGGAGTTTGCAATATAATGATACCACATCTAGAAATGCACTGAATAGCCTAATTCTGTTTCATTCTAATTTTGCTGCTGCTCAGTCTTAGGTTTTCCATCCTGTTTTGTGCAGATGTTTTGGAGGAATGCATGAAAAATCTCTATTTAAATTACACATTTTGCATGTATTTGTTATTTTAAATGTACATTTTCAATGTTTTCCAATGGACTACAGTTTTAAACCTAAAATACATATTTTCAGACACAAAGACTGCATCACAAAATCTGGATAAGTATATAATCCAATTTGGAGTCACATTCTGATTTATTTTGGAGTGTTGGAGCAAGCTGGTCTGTTGCAAAAAGCAAATTCCTCCTCTATTCCCAATCCCGTCACAGGTTTTATATTCCAGTGCCTCTGGGATAATGCTTTGGGTTAGGTCAATGGCCCATCTAGTCCAGAATCCTAGTTTCACAGTGGCCAACCAGAGGCCTGTGGGAAGCTGGCGACCCAGATCCAAGCAAAAGAGCACACTCCCTTTCAGGAGCCCAGGCTGCCGTCTTGATAACACAGCACGCAAGTTGAAATTAGCTAGAAGATTTATTGCATTTCTGGGTTTGTTTCCTGTCTAATGCCTTTTCCATACATCTACTCTTTGGGCTCAGGGGATTAATTGCTGCCTCTTCCGGTGAGGAAATGCTACCCCCTCCTGCTTTCTGAAGCTGCCTGTGCTTCTTGAGCAAGCTGACTTCTCTCCCACTCTCTGCTAACGCCTTATCTATTGCTTCCAGTAGGAATGTGTACACACTCAAAATTCAGGAGCCATTTTATCCCTCTATTACTGCCTCCAGCAGTGGCACTTGAAAGGGGGTACAGAAGAGAAGTGGCACCCTCCTGGCAGTGGTGCTGGGCTGGAGATGTGGTAGCAGCAAGACCTGGGGATCCCCTGTGTTGCCTCACCCCTACTCCATCCCTGTCCCAGAACATGGCTTCTGTGAGGCTGTGGCTGCCACTTCATATGCACACCCTCATATGCTGCCCTGTTTCCCCGCCCCTGGATTTGAAGACACATTTCTCTGAAGAGTCTTTGGATGGGTCTTTCCTGGATGGGTCTGAAGAGCTTTTTGGCTCACAGCACAGCCTAAGATAGATTCTGGAACTGAAAGAATTAGAAGACTGTTATAATATGCACTTGAGCTCAGGGCTGGCCCACCCATGAGGCAAGGTAGGGGGCAGCACATTTGGCTTCCAAAGACTAGGAACATGTGAATGTTCCTTTGTTTCTGATATAGCTCTCCACTCCCCACCTTGTTCCTGATGTAGAACTTCACTCCCTCCACTTCCCTTCTTTCCAGGTTGGGGGTAGGCAAAATTTTGTGGTTTTCTTCAGGTACCAAAATGTCTTGAGTCGGTCCTGCTTGAGCTCATGTTTGGTCTGGGCAAAATCACAACACATTTTCAAGCTTGTTTGTGTTCCCCTCCCAGTCCCATATTCCTAAATAGGTATACTTGATGAACTTTTGAGTTTTTTAAAAAAAACTTACTTAGGTGGCTTCCTGATTGTGGAATGCTCTTCCCAGGAGCTCTTCCCAGGAAAGCTTGCCTAGTGTCTTTACTACATATCTTTAGGTGTCAGGTAAAAACATTTCACTTTTCCTAGGCCTTTGGCTAATTAAAAAAATCTGTAGCATTTTAAACTGTATTTGTGGATTATTGTATTTGTTTTTTACTATGTTATGGAAACCCAGATGGGCGGGGTATAAATTATGATGGTGATGATGTATTTTTATGTTTCAAACACCTCTGTGATCTTCAGATGAGGGTCAGTATAGAAATTTAATAAATAATAATAATAATAAAGTAGTACATTAATTTTTAAAAATTGGCATAAACTAAGTGCTCCACCGGACCTTTTGTACTGGGAATGTCAAAGAGAATTATTTTCACTAATCATGGATGCATCCAAGTGTCTTGGAAAAAATGGGAACAGTGTTAACTATTACTAAAATGTCTGATTTACAGCTCCTCTTTGACCACTTGGTTTTGATGACTCATACAAGGTTTGGTGAATGGATTTCTTATGATTGCAACATCCTGAATAAGAAATAAAAATATTAGACCCTAGCTGACCTTAACTCTCTTGGAGAATGGGAAAATACATTATTATCCCCAAATTAATAATCAGTTAACATCAGAAGACGGGTGAACTTTCTGTTGCTGCACACCCCAATCTCTGAGCACTGCAAGATTTCCAGTGGTTCCAGGAACTTTACTCAGAGTTGGTGCTTCCTTTTGGGAATGAGGCACAGCAGAGACTGTGGTATCTTTATGATATATGGTTTATTTACACATATATACAACCTGATCCTACAATGGAGGGGTTCACAACATAATCACTCCAAGAGGGTCTTGCTTCCCCCACAGCAGTAGATTCAAAACAGAATCAACCGTCATGCTCTGATGGCTCTAGCTTGCCGCCTTTACCCAACTGTAACCTTTTCCCTTCAACTCTAAAAGCTCACCTCAAACTCTGCCTTTGTCTTCTAACTCTGAGTTGAGAGAGGGGCTCATCCCATTTGCCATGTACCACAGAGCCCCATCTCTTTCCTCATGGCACGTCACCTTTTGTTCTCTTAATGGCCCATGACCCCAGGTGATTTCCTCATCACAAAACTGGCCTGGCTTATATTTTAACATTTGCTGAATCCAAAGGTTCAGTATCTGGCACCCAGATATTAACAACAGGGGAGTCTGAAATTCAGTACACAGGGGAGTCTGGCACTCACACACGCATAACAATACAATAGATTAGTGAAAACTAGAATATATTTTATTAATCATTGATTTAAACATGAGTTTATGTTTAACATAATTGCTATAGTGCAATAGTCACAATTTAAAGACGGTCCATGATCATCTATATAAAAGCAACAATTTGCACAGATGACACTGGAAACATTTCGGAATTCAAACTGATTGAATTTCAAACATTTGTAATTTTTGCTTTTGAAAGTTTATTTTGGGGGACGAATTTAAAAATAATGTAGAGTGCAGTCCTTCCCCTGCATGTTTGTAGTCCTCTGCACATAAACCCTTTGCGCAGGCATACCCACAGACATTCACAGAACCATGTGGTAGAGCTGATGCTTTATGTGCACAAGACCCCAGATTCAGTCCCTCATATAGTCAGTTGAAAAGACCACAAGTGGGGGGGGGGGGAGCCCTCACTGAGACACTGAAGAACTGCTGCTAGTCAGGCTAACCTGGAGTCCTTTAGGTGTTGAACCACAACTCCCATCACCCCTGTCGATTGGGCATGGTGGCTGGAACTGAAATTGGCTTTTCCCTGCAGACAAAGCAGAGTGAGACACAGGGGCAAGGAGAGGCCACGCCACTTGTGGAGAGGGCTGTTTGTGCTGAACGCAGGACTCGTAAGCAGCCTGGTTTCCATGGGGACCAGCAGTCAGTGGACGGCAAGAGTCATGTGCCACTCCCACAATAGGGTCAGGCAGGCTGCAGAACAGTTGGAGGAATCTTCTTCCTTGATAATAGCTGGCAGAAAGAGACCCAAGCCCTTGTGTCCTGACCCACTTTCTGAGGGGAGGGGGAGGGGCAGGCAGTAGAAACCATGCGGAAAGCGACTCATGCAAGGCCAAGCCTACTGTTAAGAGAGGCAACTGTTGCAGAGCAATATTTAAAGGCAGTGCATTGTCAGTTAATAATACTAATGCTATATTTTAACCGAATTCAGTTCTTTCATGAAAAATCTCAGGTGCCAAAATTTCTGGGGTTGGTCTTTCATTGGAGCATTCCAATGGAAAACAGAAAGGGGAGAAAAAATTGCTAATGTTCACTTATTTGTCCTGTGTCCAGTGAATACGAATGGCATTTGCTGCTGCTTTGCTTTCAGTCCACAAATAAGATACTGTATATTTTTTTATTTTGCCTTGCATTTCCTTTGCATTGTAGTATATGCGGTGGAATGTGGCTTATGTAATGTCTGTAATTAATTATGTAATTCTGCCACGGTGGATAACAAGATGATGGAACATGAATCATAGAATCATAGAATCATAGAGTTGGAAGAGACCACAAGGGCCATCGAGTCCAACCCCCTGCCAAGCAGGAAACACCATCGGAGCACTCCTGACATATGGTTGTCAAGCCTCTGCTTAAAGACCTCCAAAGTAGAAGACTCCACCACACTCCTTGGCAGCAAATTCCACTGTCAAACAGCTCTTACTGTCAGGAAGTTCTTCCTAATGTTTAGGTGGAATCTTCTTTCTTGTAGTTTGGCTCCATTGCTCTGTGTCCGCATCTCTGGAGCAGCAGAAAACAACCTTTCTCCCTCCTCTATGTGACATCCTTTTATATATTTGAACATGGCTATCATATCACCCCTTAACCTCCTCTTCTCCAGGCTAAACATGCCCAGCTCCCTTAGCCGTTCCTCATAAGGCATCGTTTCCAGGCCTTTGACCATTTTGGTTGCCCTCCTCTGGACACGTTCCCGTTTGTCAGTGTCCTTCTTGAATTGTGGTGCCCAGAACTGGACACAGTACTCCAGGTGAGGTCTGACCAGAGCAGAATACAGTGGCACTATTACTTCCCTTGATCTAGATGCTATACTCCTATTGATGAGGCCCAGAATTGCATTGGCTTTTTTAGCTGCCGCGTCACACTGTTGGCTCATGTCAAGTTTGTGGTCAACCAAGACTCCTAGATCCTTTTCACATGTACTGCTCTCAAGCCAGGTGTCACCCATCTTGTATTTGTGCCTCTCATTTTTTTTGCCCAAGTGCAATATTTTACATTTCTCCCTGTTAAAATTCATCTTGTTTGTTTTGGCCCAGTTTTCTAATCTGTCAAGGTCGTTTTGAAGTGTGATCCTGTCCTCTGGGGTGTTAGCCACCCCTCCCAGTTTGGTGTCATCTGCAAATTTGATCAGGATGCCCTTGAGTCCATCATCCAAGTCGTTGATAAAGATGTTGAATAAGACTGGGCCCAAGACAGAACCCTGTGGCACCCCACTAGTCACTCTTCTCCAGGATGAAGAGGAACCATTGATGAGCACCCTTTGGGTTCGGTCAGTCAGCCAGTTACAAATCCACTGAGTGGTAGCATAGTCAAGACCGCATTTTACCAGCGGTCTTCAGTAATGCCTTACTGAAATTTGACAAGGTGCCCCATGATATTCTTGTAAAGAAGCTGGTAAAATGCGGTCTTGACTCAGTGGATGAACTGCAGTGGAGCAGAGACGCTGCAGGGCAGAAGGGAGACTTTGCTTCTTCACACATAACTCCAGCCGCGTGATGACTGAGAAACTATCAAGGGTCACTATCTGGAATGGCACATTCTCCTGCATAGCACACCTCTATGTGCCAGGAGCCCCTTGGATTCACCACAGCAGCCAAGTGGAGCCCTCAGAACCGTGAAGAGTGCTAAGGGGTCTTTGTGGATAGAGAGTCTTCTCAGGGTACCAGGTCTTGAGGAGTGCATTTTGTTAGCCAAGTCTGGGATTGACTACCACTGTAGTTCAGGCATTAGTAACTTCACATTAGAGTTACCATACATCTGAGGAAACCTGGTCATGTCCTCTTCTGGGGGGCCAACATGCCCATCTGGGTGGATTTTTACATTTTAAAGGAAATGTCCAGGTTTTTAGGGGATTGGGGGCTTGGGCTCAGGTGGCCTGGGCTCTGGTTCAGGCAGCTCGGGCTGCTTGACATGCTGTGGCTGCTGCTAGCCCAAACCGGGAGCCCCTTTCCCTGACTCGGGTTGGCAGTGGCTCGGGCTGTCATTTTTGCTCAACAAGTGTGCTGCCAAATACAGTAGTTCTTTCCAAGGATATCAGGACAAAAGGAATGAGGTGGTGGAAGGGGAACCAAAACAGTTTTATTAACAAATAAACAGCAGGCATGCAAAGCATAAACTAAAACATACCCAACAGGGGCTACCCAATCTCCCCTTCAGCTGCCCGGAGCTCCAGGAAAAAGACCCTGACCGTTGCTCTCCCAGCATCAGGTCCTTTGACCTGGGCAGAAGCTCCCCGGGCCCCTCCCACATATGGCTTTTACTCATGATTAGCCCAGGACCCTGAGATGGAATTAATACAGAGCGGCTGAAAGTCTCCCACTACCTGCAGCCAGGCATCCAGCCAGCACTTGCAGCACAGAAGAACCCAAGAAACTATTAGTATATAAAACCCTCCACTGCTTGGAATCAGTCTACTTGCCTCATATGTGCCCACTTGATTGCTTTAATCCAAGATCATCCACTCTCTTCTAGGGATGCTTCTTTTGCAATTTTCCTCATCCTTCTAGGGGAGGAGAGCAGGAGAGTGGGCAGCAATCCTGCCACCCATCCTCCTCAGCCACAGTGCACCTCTCGCCTGGCCGCAGCTACTCTGGAGCAGCAGGAGGAGAGTGGGCAGCAACTTCTCTGCTCCTCTCCTCCTCTGGACTGTGGTGCACGGGACCTGGGGCCGGACCCCGCGCACCACCACTGTGGTGATAGTTCTTCCCCTTCACATTTTATCCTTACATTAAGCCTAAGAGACAGAGACTGGCCCAAGCTCACCCAGTGAGCATCATGGTTCCCACATCCTAGGCCAGCACCCTGAGCCCATGGCACCACTGCTAAAAGCTTCTGGGATTTAGCTTTGATTTCTCCAAAGTCGGCTCCACTAAACAGAAAAAAAGAGTGGGGGGATGCTATTCCTTAACTCACCCCCCCCCCCCCAGATTTTTAAATTTGCTGTCAAGCACAGTGTTCTCTCAGCTTTCCCAATATACTGAACCCAAAGGATGCTCATCAATGGTTCCTCTTCATCCTGGAGAAGAGTGACTAGTGGGGTGCCACAGGGTCTTGGGGCCGGTCTTATTCAACATCTTTATCAACGACTTGGATGATGGACTCAAGGGCATCCTGATCAAATTTGCAGATGACACCAAACTGGGAGGGGTGGCTAACACCCCAGAGGACAGGATCATACTTCAAAACGACCTTGATAGATTAGAGAACTGGGCCAAAACAAACAAGATGAACTTTAACAGGGAGAAATGTAAAGTATTGCACTTGGGCAAAAAAAATGAGAGGCACAAATACAAGATGGGGGACACCTGGCTTGAGAGCAGTACATGTGAAAAGGATTTAGGAGTCTTGGTTGACCACAAACTTGACATGAGCCAACAGTGTGACGCGGCAGCTAAAAAAGCCAATGCAATTCTGGGCTGCATCAATAGGAGTATAGCATCTAGATCAAGGGAAGTAATAAGTAATAGTGCCACTGTATTCTGCTCTGGTCAGACCTCACCTGGAGTACTGCGTCCAGTTCTGGGCACCACAATTCAAGAAGGACACTGACAAACTGGAACGTGTCCAGAGGAGGGCAACCAAAATGGTCAAAGGCCTGGAAACGATACCTTATGAGGAACGGCTAAGGGAGCTGGGCATGTTTAGCCTGGAGAAGAGGAGGTTAAGGGGTGATATGATAGCCATGTTCAAATATATAAAAGGATGTCACCTAGAGGAGGGAGAAAGGTTGTTTTCTGCTGCTCCAGAGAAGCGGACACGGAGCAATGGATCCAAACTACAAGAAAGAAGATTCCACCTAAACATTAGGAAGAACTTCCTGACAGTAAGAGCTGTTCGACAGTGGAATTTGCTGCCAAGGAGTGTGGTGGAGTCTCCTTTTTTGGAGGTCTTTAAGCAGAGGCTTGACAACCATATGTCAGGAGTGCTCTGATGGTGTTTCCTGCTTGGCCCCTAGGGGGTTGGACTCGATGGCCCTTGTGGTCTCTTCCAACTCTATGATTCTATGATTCTATGATTCTATGACCTTTACAAGGGCCACTAAAATCGAATGTCTTTATTGTCTGCTTTTATGACCTTGCATTTCTAGGTAGACAATGTTTTCCTCCATTGCATTCATCTTCATTCGCCTTTAAAGTAAAAATCCCACATAATCAAAATATATTCCTGAGAGATGTTCAAGTTACTCTCCCCAGTTAGATTTCCATAAAACTTAAGGACATTTTGTTAAGCACCAAAGCAATAAAGCACATCTGCCCCATTTTTTCTAAAAGATTATTATTTTGGGGGGTAATTTGAATTGCTGCAGCATTTATTAATAGCCACAAGTTTATTCTATGAGCTTCATGCTTCATGCAGAGAACTGTCTAATATATGAAAAAGAGGTCTGTAGTGCAATAATAACTCTAGCAGATGAATAATTATAAAAGCTAATTGGGATTTAAAGGCACTTTAATTTAATACTTCTGTGCTGCTAGAAAGAGGCTGGAGTAGTTCCATCATGATGAGATTTAAAGTTCTCATCTTTCTTTTTTGTTGAAAGGGGGAAATAGTTATCTTGATTTGTTTAAGTATTTTGATCACATTTTGAAAATCTGTAATGGATTTCAGGGGCATATATATTATAGTGATGGAATGACTTTTGCACCCAAAAGAAAACATTTGTTCTCTCACTGTTAGTTGTTTAGATGCTCTCCTGTGGTTTTTGGGAGGGCATCCCAGCCCAGGGGCCACCAGGTAGAGTGGGTCTCCCCCTCCAACCTCAGAGAAGATGTTCACAGATGATGTTCATGTCCAGCATCACCAACTACACCACCTGCCCTACACCAATCTGCCATCTGTGGTCCAACAGTGGCACCATCAAGAAGAAAGCATTCATTGGATCCTCCCATTCACCAGACACACACACCAAGAATGGGGGGAAAGTGCATCAGCGTTGGCGTGCCAATTGTTCTTCCCATTGCAACCAGTGGGAAGGAAAAACTGGGACAGAAAGCACCAGAGAAAAGAAGAATAGACAAAATAATGAACCCCACAGAAGGAACAATATAGAGAACATCCTTGTGTTGAGCCAGACACAGCTCACTATTTTCCACACTGCCAGTGGCTCTCCAGGGTGTCCTCTGGGGACTGTGCCTGGGACCTTCTGCTCTACACTGAGCTACTCTGGCCCTTCTGTCCTGCTGGTGCAAAACCAGCAGAGCACAGAATTTATATTTTGCTTGCCTTTATGCCTCACCTTTTCCTTCAAGGAGCTCAGGCTGGCTCCTCATTTAATCCTTTGAGGGAGGTTGGGCTGAGAGGCAGTGACTGACCCAAGGCCACCCAGTGAACTTCATGGCTGAGGAAGGATTGGAACCCTGGTCACCCACGTCCTAATTCAACCCTCTAGGAATTGGGCAGTTCACCTACCTGAGATTCTATTTCTCCAAATATATTTGTGTGTAATTTTTGCAAATTAATTTTCCCCTACATATGCATTTTTGCATGTTATTTTCACTAATATAGACATTTTTGTAGACACTTTACCCCAGCATATGCATTTTTTTTACAGGTTACTTGGCTGGAAAACTGAATTGCAAAATTGGAAGAAGTATGAATTTTGAAGGATAGCCGTGTTTCTGTTTTCATATTGTTTTGTAAAGTGCATTCATCTTTAAATGCCTACTTGCACCAGGCACCAGCCATTTTGCTCACGTGTTGGTTCCTGGCCCCTGTGCGGGTCGGCAGTGTGTGCCTAAGCCTGCTCTGCCCTGGTAGCATCCCACCCTCTTTCCGCCCCCATTCCTCCCTCTTCTGGGTCCAAAAGGACCTGTACATTGGCAGTCACATGTCAATTGGATGCGCCTAAAATGTACTCATTTCTCCCCCAGTCTCAGGCTGCATTCAGTCTTCACATGCACATGGGGATAGGGATAAACAACAACAAAGAAACAGTCTTTGTGATTGTGTTGTGCCTATGGTTGCATCAAGTCTCTCTTTTTTTGGTGTGGTGCAGGAGCTGAATGACATGGCCCCCAAACAATCTTGATAACTATATGTACAATGACACCAAGACCTACATGCAATCCTACATGTGACCTCATTGAGGTTGCTCTTTTATTTACTCCTCTTTTTTGCAGTGTTTTGTTAAAGTGCAGTGGGAAGGTACAAACAAGCAGGAAACATTGAAATGGTCCAGCAAGCTGTTTATGCCATAACACTGGAGTTAATTTGAGATTTTAAAAGGAAATTTTGCAGAGGGGGGTTGGCGGCCACATGGCTAAAAGTCCTGCAGGCAAGGAACCTGAATGGAAAGGGCATTTTGAAGATGTTGGACCCCCATCCCCAGGTAATTTGAACATTTAATATGCCAGTTCTCCCCCTCACCAGGGGAGTGAAGCATTTCACAAAAACAGTGTGTGGGCTTTGCCACAGCATGGCCACTAAGCTTATCATTTGGTTAGGTTTGTGAAATGTGTACCTCACTTCCCACTAAGTAAGTCCCAAAGCAATTTAGAACAAAAAATGTCAATGTTACAATAAAACCACAGAAACATGATTGAAAGCGGATTTAACTATGCAATAATATATATATTATGGTGCTCCCCAAAACTCTGGAAAACAAACAGCTCTCAATAACCAAAATGATGACATGGTGGGCACCAGGTTCGCCTCCCTGGAGAGAGCATCCCATAAAAAAGGGGCTACTACAGATAAGGCCTGTTCTTTGGCCCACCTCTCTCCAGAGAGCCCTCAAATTTTGTGCTTTCATTCCTGTTGCAAATGAGTAAGAAGCTTCTTCCTCCCCCTTTTTTTTGCAGCCTGAAGAACCAGTAGGAGGTCATCCAAGACAGTGACATTTTACCACCACAGTTTCTTCTCCAAAGAAGAGCTATGTTGACTATGACTAGGAGGCTTTCTGGGACAATGAGCGCTTCCTGTGTGGCATCATTAATGTGTAGCTAATCTTTGCTTTGGACAATGAATGGATTTTAATTTTATTTTTATTTTGTGGTGCATAACAAGATTCAGATGGATTTTTTTACCCTTGGAGATAAGTCTATATATATTCAACATGAAATCAAGAGAGTATGTTTAAAAATGTAAAATATATCTTCAGAGACCATTGGAATAAAATATTTTTTTCTTTTTTCATATTTATTCTTAGATTTCTTCAGAGAGTATAAGATCCTATTAAATAGTCCATGATTGTGATGTAAGTAACGAGTCTTCAGCAAGAAATAAACATGATGTCTTCACCACATTCTGCATACTTCTTGTCATCTGCACTGAGAGGGGGAGAAAAAAATGGCTCTTGACCTTTGGAATGTAGACTGGAGACAGGTAGAAAAGATTTGGAAGTAGATGGAGAGAAGCATCACTTCCTGTAGTACATACTGGAGTCATGCCCTCTGGTGTCCTTCTAGAAGTTGTTGGACTTCAACTTCCATCAGTCCCAGGCAGCATGACGAACCATCATCAGGTATGATGGAAAATTCAATCCAACAACATCTGGAAAACCACAGCTTCGCCATCCCTATCAGCCCCCTGCTCCCCCCGAAACACTGTGACCTCTGGTCAAACAGGATACCTACTTACATTTTTTCCATCGAAAACAGAAATAGGAGTGGAAATGGCTGAGGTTTGCTTATTTGCTCCGTGAATGGGAATCTAATCTATCCATACAGTCGTTCTCTGCTTCTGTTGTTGCTTTCAGCCCACAAACAATATACGCAGTAACGGATTATGCACACTGCTTTGTGTTTCCTTTGCATTGAGTTTAATGGAGTGGAATGATTTAATGACAATATAACTTAACTACATGATTAAGTAAGTTATGTGATTTTGCCACAGCAGCAGTGAGATGAAGAACTAAGTTTCTGGCAAAAGACAAACTGCAGCAGAACGGAAACACTGCTGCATGTGACAAATACAGTGCAAAACAGAAAACAATGCATTCTTACATCACTAAGCAGTGGTGAACCTGGGGTGTGTGTACACTATATGAGCAATGCCCCCATTTCTCAAACCTTCAAACCTTTTTAAAAGGTATTTATTGCCTTTCTCCAGGGGGTGCACTTACAGGCTCCTCCAGAATTTTGCACAGCAATGGAAACAACCACCACATAAC
This sequence comes from Podarcis liolepis, assembly GCF_965112155.1. Taxonomy (NCBI): domain Eukaryota; kingdom Metazoa; phylum Chordata; class Lepidosauria; order Squamata; family Lacertidae; genus Podarcis; species Podarcis liolepis. The sequence goes on along the minus strand of NC_139561.1, from coordinate 513,693 downwards.
AATTGCTAGCAGTTAGGGATGCAAGATGCATAGCCAGCCCCTGAGAAATGTCAATAGACATTGAAACTCTCTTGGCTTCTTTTGAGCTTCTCAGATGTTTCACCTAAGTAGTGACAAGAGACTTATTTGCCACATGAGGCAACATTGTGCTACTCTCCATATAGACTCAGAACTTACTAGAACAGACTCAGAACTTACTAGAGCCAGTGAGATCTGGATTTATTGTTGAAACAATACCACTCTGGACTCTGGACCCTGGACTCTGGTCTAGATTCTGGCAAAAGCAGAACTCTCCACATCTCTATCTTCAAGCAATGCAATATGAAATACTGTAAATGTTCTGGAATTTTGCATAATTTATAAATGCAGACATATATTCCAATTTGCTTGATTCTCCTGTAATCATTAACTGAGTTGTGGTTACAAAGGAAGGAGACTTTAGGGTCAAGGGCCCTCTGCCACATTCTTTTGGAATTTAGAGAATTGATGGGTTACGATGTCCTTCAATGGTTGTCCTAATTAAAAAAAATCAGCAGACAAGGTCACAAGGAATGCAAAAAGCCATGGAAATTTTTTTAAAAATGTTTTATATTGAACATTTTGACAGAGCAATCCTAATTATAGAAAGCTGTCATAACTGATGCCAGTTTAAGTTCTCTGTTTGGGAGGAATTTGACACACCACCATTTTTGCTAACTTCTTCCACTGGGTTGCTAGGTCACATGTAAATTCTGCCAGCTGAACAAGGGACACAGGCAGGAAAGCCCAAGAGGCCAAGATCCACCAAATCCAAGCTCATCTTGGCAGATCTTAGGTTTGAATTGGGCTGTAAAATGAACATGTTTTACATACATACATACAGAGATAGAGATAGATCAACAAGCAGAAATGATTGCCACAATTGCATAACAATTACAATTTATCTAAATACCTGAAATATTGGATCTCCAGATGCAACTGTTCAACTTATGTATTTTCATTACTCTTGGGAGTTCTTGTGACTTTGCATATTGCTTTTCTTACTCTTAGGGACCTGCTTTGTTTTAGTTGCCTTTCTAATAAGGCAGCTGCTTTCCATGAAACAAGGAGATGCTCAGAATTTCACTGTAATATCCCAGTGCTGATTCATCCTTGCAGGCATAACAGGCTTTTGAAAGTGAGAGCAATTGTGTGGAGGGTTTTTTTTAAAGCACTTAACCTAGGGGGAAATGCAAGAACATCTGTACTTCAAAAGCAGGTAACATTAAGCAGTGGAGTCTCCTCCATCCGAAGGAGAAGGTGCCAGATTTTAAACAGTCCATTTAAAACTTTATATGAGTACAGCACACTTAAAAATAAAACATTCTGGACACATGTTTTTAAACCCATTTAAGAACTTCTGGCAGCAAGGGAGACATAACATGAAAAATTAAAATCAGGATTGCTGCCAATGTTTCTACTTGTACAGTGATTGCCAATGCCATCCAAGGGAAGTGAACTTATTAGACCTGCTCAACTTTGCTGAATGCTTTGTTGGAGGCACCAAAGCAAAAGCAGTCAGGTTCTATCACAACATACAACAAACTCCCCTCATTGCCCAGAGCAATGAGCCAGACTGAACCGAAAGCTTTTACACAGGTCACCATACTGCTTTTCTTTTTTAAAAAAATATAAATATTTATTAAGGTTTTTACAATGTTACAAAATGAAAAACAAAAAAACAAAATAAAAATAGTTAAAAACAATTCAATCTTTTCATCACTTATCTTTCATTTACTTGTTTCCCGGACCTCCTCATACCTCCCCTTTTTGTATTCCAGTTCAATTTATTAGTTCAGCAATTCCTTTCCCTCCTTATTTTATCCTGATCTTTAATCTTGATATATTGTAACCTAAATTTACCTGTTAAGAATCCTTTTTTTTTCATATTCTTTTATACCATTACAGCTAGAAACCCCTTAACTTCAATCCAACATCATTCTAACATTCATTAATTTTACAATATTTCTGTAAATAGTCTTTAAATTTCTTCCAATTTTCTTCTACCGACTCTTCTCCCTGGTCCTGGATTCTGCCAGTCATTTCCGCCAATTCCATATAATCCATCAGTTTCATCTGCCATTCTTCCAGAGTGGGTAGATTTTGTGTCTTCCAATACTTTGCAATAAGTATTCTTGCTGCTGTTGTAGCATACATAAAGTTCTGTCCTTCTTTAACACCGATTGGCCAACTATGCCCAGAAGAAAGGCCTCTGGTTTCTTCAAGAAGGTATATTTAAATACCTTTTTAAATTCATTATAAATCATCTCCCAGAAAGCCTTAATCCTTGGGCACGTCCACCATAGGTGAAAGAATATACCTTCAGTTTCCTTACATTTCCAACATTTATTATCGGGCAAATGGTAGATTTTTGCAAGCTTGACTGGGGTCATGTACCACCTGTATATCATTTTCATAATATTCTCTCTTAAGGCATTACATGCCGTAAACTTCATACCTGTGGTCCATAACTGTTCCCAGTCAGCCATCATTATGTTATGTCCAACATCTTGTGCCCATTTAATCATAGCAGATTTCACCGTTTCATCCTGAGTATTCCATTTCAACAGCAGGTTATACATCTTTGACAAAATCTTAGTTTTGGGTTCTAACAATTCTGTTTCTAATTTTGATTTTTCCACCTGGAAGCCGATTTTCTTGTCCAAATTGTATGCCTCCATTATCTGATAATAATGAAGCCAGTCTTGCACTTTGTTTTTTAGTTTTTCAAAACTCTGCAATTTCAACCTATCTCCATCTTGTTCCAAAATTTTCCAATATTTCGGCCATTTGACCTCCATACACCATACTACTTTTCCTTCAATTAGCTGGAATCTGGTGGTTAATGCACTACTTAATCTCATCCTGAAGCTCATGCCCTGTTGCAGCAAGGATGGGAAACCCAAGGTCCTGGGTCTGTGGTTAGCGTTGGTCTATACGCTCCACAGATGCTTTGCCTGCTGGAAGGCATCCTTGATAGAACTGTAAGAAAGTTTCTTGCCTGTCTGGATGAAGGAGGAGTGCGTGGGTGTGATTGTGGGTGCAAACTGAGCTTTTCATGGTTGGAAAAGAGCCTCCTATACAAAGGGAAAAGTAGCATCCACCTCCTTTTACTTCTGGTCCTGCCCACCACCAACATGTAGCTTCTGGAAGGTTCCCCATGAGGGGATGTGGCCTCCTTAATTGTTTAAACCAGGTCCAGCATCAGCCTATGTCATCTTTGGGTAGCTGCCAGGGTCTCAGAAAATAGCCATCTTTGACACACACCTCTTTATTCTTTGGCATTATGCTCTGAGTGCTGAGTGGCTGAGACTGGGGGACCAGCAATTTTGATGTTCCTCCATGCCCCTGTGCAATGTGACTCCAGGGCACCATGAGAAATTGAAATCACTTGGTATCACTGTTACTGCCTGCCAGAGACGGTACTGCCAGGAAAATCCATAGCAACAGAGGGTTTATATATTGTATGGATGAACCTCTCGCTCAGTCACTACAGCTCAGTCACCCAAGGCTTCTATTTTCTAGAAAGTGTTTTTGGAACCCTGCAGACAGACACATGACGGTCAAGTATAAGCATTTTTAAAGCAAGACTCCATAAGGGCATAATCCCAAATGATTACTGATTTATTTTTATTTCCCTGCTGGTAAGTTACTCTTCACACTGCAGGAGGCAGCTCAGAAATAGGATAATGGTTCTCCTGTATTGTAGTACATCCTGGAGCACATTTGTAAATGGACAAAGACGAGCACACAGCCATCAACAGTTTTTGCTTTATCTCTTTTTAATGGGTGAAGTGAAGCAGAATGAAATTGAGTTCAGGCTTCCATAATGACACATGAAATTGCTTTGTATCAAGTCAGATTATTGGTGCATCTAGCACCAGGGCAGGAAACCTCAGGCCAGGGTCAAATGTGGCCCTTGGGACTTTTCCCCAGGCCAGACTTTCTTCCCAGCTGCACCCCTTACCAGCCTTGCTTTGCACCCTCTTTGAGTGTCTTTGCCTGGCTGAAAAGGGTCCTTGATCTCTGATGATGCCAGGACGACAGAAGTTGCAAATGCTGATAGTTGATTTCAGTGCTATGGATTAGTAGATAAAACTGTTACAAAGCTATTGTACTACTAACTTTACTCTTATGAAACATGGACCACTTATAAATGCCATCTCCAGCTCTTTGAAAAATTCCATCAAAGGTGTCACTGAAAATTTTCACATATCACATGGGCAGACAGATGAACTAATGCCAGTGTACTGGAAGAAGCAAAGATCACCAGTGTTGAAACAATGATTCAACATCAACTTCGTTGGACTGGTCATGTGGTTGGGATGCCTGATTATCGTCTTCCAAAGCAACTACTCTTCCCAACTTAACAATGGAAAGCATGATGCAGGGGGACAACAAAAGAGGTTTAAAGACAAATCTCAAGGCAAATGTCAAAAAATATAGTATAAACACCAACAATTGGGAAACACTGGCCTGCGAGAGCTCCAATTGGAGAACAGTTTATACCAAAGGTGTCATGGACTTTGAAGATGCTCAAACTCAGGACAAAGGGGAGAAACATGCTAAGAGGAAGGCACCCTTGGCAAACCCTCACCATAATCAACTCCTGTCCGGAACCTATGTCCCCACTGTGGAAGGATGTGCGGATCCAGAACTGACATCCACAGTCACCTGTGAGTTAAAACTGTTAAATGGAAGACAATCCTCTTCTTTTATCATTTTTATTAATTTTTCATTAATAACAATCCAATGTAAGCCACATTAATACAATACCAAATCATAATACAAATAAAAAAGCCAATTATCCAGTTCCAAATTAAACAATTTTGGATGACTTCCTGTGTTCTGATTATCCGGAGATGATGTTATTCCTTGTTCCTGCCCCAATCCTCTTAATTAATCCAAATACAACAGTTCCAATCTTAATCCTTTATTTTAACAGCAACCGATGTGATGGCTTTCGTTTGTATTTAACTATTCCATCTCCATTAATTTGCAAGTGGAGTTTATATCCTTTCTGTGGGAAATATTTGTTTACATTTGTCCTTCCCTTCATGTTGTATTCAATCAATCAATTTCAGCATTGAAAATTCAAGGGCTTAATTTTAATTGCGCTACAGCCTCTCACCATTTTGCTTTTCCAAACAAAAAAATATCTGGTGTCTGACCATGGCTCCAGGCAGACTTCCAGCATTTTCTTCTTTGATGCTTTCTGATCTACTAACAAGCTGGTGTCTCGCCAAAACAATAATAACTCAAAGTTAGCGCCCTCTTTAGAAGGTAATGCCACCAATCCTCACAACACAGTCTATTTGTTCAAATAATCCATAAAAAAATATTAAGTTCTTGTTGATTCCCTCTTGCATTCCATTAATAGTTGTAATCCATTAATATTTACATTCCATTAGTAATTAATTCTTCATCAGTGAAGGCTTGCCGAATCATAAAACAGCAAATATAATGTAAAAAGAGAACAAAGGCTTCACTTCATTTACATACCAATCCAGTTACGATGAAAATCCTCTTCAGATCAAAACCTTGGGACTCAGTGGCTGATTCATTTAGCAGGTTATCTTGTCTCCTTCATCCAGAACACACCTGTTTCTTAAGTCCAAATTTAAATCCATCTTAAAAAACAGAAGTATCTCCATTCATGATGGCTGCATTGAAGAGTTTCCAATATGTGCAGTGCTATACACTCAGCGTCCCTGCCCCCCATCAGAGCGAGAGGCAGTTATTGGACAATTTATGAATGAAAACTCACCCCTTTGATGGGGGGGCGCTTGCAAGGATAATTACTCTCAAATTATCCTTAATTGGCTGCACGGCCAGTGTCCACTATCTTGGGACCCACTGTTTGCCATGGCGGTTAGCACCGGAAGTCCATGGAAAACAATCTTAGCTATGAGGGATTGCAGAAGAAGAAGAAGAAGAAGAAGAAGAAGAAGAAGAAGAAGAAGAAGAAGAAGAAGAAGAAGAAGAAGGTGGTGCAGGAGCCAAGCAAGTCTGCTATGATCCAGGCTGCCTTTGGACTCAGCCTATAAGTAGCTTGATGTTTTCCAAATTCCTCTCCCTGAATCTTGAGCTTCCTAGTCATAACCCCCAAACACGTATCTTGTGTCAGCTTGACACTTTTTGTGGGATTGGAGAAGAAGAAGAAGAAGAAGAAGAAGAAGAAGAAGAAGAAGAAGAAAAAGAAGACGATGACGACGTTATGAATTGATATTTGTCCATCACATTCATTGGGTAAGAAATTCTAAACTCACTTCTGCTGGGCTGAGGAGCCAATGAATCTCTGGCTCATGTAGACCATGCCAGCATGAGGCCCCAACCCTGACTCTGCCAGAAATCTTTATTTTTATTAATATTTTATTAGAAGAATTTCATTTATCCAAAGAAAGTCTGCAGCCCATTCATATGTTCCTAATATTGTCATATTGTCAAGTAATAATTAAGGGGAATCATATCTCTATTCTTCCAGTTCATCAATATCAATCTCTTTGCCACCATTAGGACATGTAGAATCCATTTTCTCTCTCATTGTTACATTCCATACAATAGTTATATAGTTCAAAAGAATGTTCACCTCTGAAAGTCTTAAATTCCTCTGTAACATATTATTTCTCCCAAACACTTTCTCCCAAAACTTAGTAAGTGCAGAACATTGTAAAACTTGCGTTTCAAAGAAGCATTATTATATCTCCAACAAAGGGCTACATTAGATAGTCCTTTCTTATGCAAGTATAAAGGAGTCGAATAAATTCAATATAGTATTTTCTGCCGTATAAGTCTTTATTTAAGATCCATCGACACATTCAAAACTGAAGCTAAAACACTTTCTCACTCTACGCTCTACGTGGGGCTACCTTTGAAGGTGACTCGGAAACTACAGCTAATCCAGAATGCGGCAGCTAGACTGGTGACTGGGGGCGGCCGCCGAGACCACATAACACCGGTCTTGAAAGACCTACATTGGCTCCCAGTACGTTTCCGAGCACAATTCAAAGTGCTGGTGTTGACCTTTAAAGCCCTAAACGGCTTCGGCCCAGTATACCTGAAGGAGCGTCTCCACCCCCATCATTCTGCCCGGACGCTGAGGTCCAGCACCAAGGGCCTTCTGGCAGTTCCCTCATTGCGAGAAGCCAAGCTACAGGGAACCAGGCAGAGGGCCTTTTCGGTGGTGGCGCCCACCCTGTGGAATGCCCTCCCATCGGATGTCAAGGTGATGGACAACTACCTGACATTCAGAAGACATCTTAAGGCGGCCCTATTCAGGGAAGCTTTTAATGTATGATATTTTAGTGTTTTTTGGTTTCTGTGGAAGCCGCCCAGAGTGGCTGGGGAAACCCAGCCAGATGGGCGGGGTACAAATAATAAATTATTATTATTATTATTCTCACTGTCTGGGTAGTAATGAACATTCCAATCATTTTTTGTTTTTATTTTTTTTAATAAATATTTTTATTACATTTTCAAATACACAGTCAAAAATATAAAAGCCGTAGATAGAAAATAAAAGAAACAAAGAGTAAAGGAAAAAAATAATAATCCAATTTTCAAAGACATTTTTCCATAACCAACCGGACTTCCTCACGTCTCCCCCACCATGCGTTCTTTACAATAAAAATGTCAGCAAATTATTACCTTATTTCAAGTCTTAGTTTGTACCTTTCAAATATTATACTTTTAAATTTAAAATACTTTTTATCAATTACTTATACTTTAAATCAACCATAGTATTACTTTAAATTTCAACCTTTTCTTACTTATAACTTGTTTTCCGGTTTCACCAAATCTAATCGCTGAAGCTAAAATTTCCAAATCGTGCAGTTTTTAACATTCATACAACTTATGATATTTTTGTAAATAGTCCTTAAATTTTTTCCAGTCCTCTTCCATTATTTCTTCTCCCAAATCTCGGATTCTGCCAGTCATTTCAGCCAGTTCCATATAGTCGATCAATTGCGTCTGCCACTCTTCCAGTGTGGGTAGATCTTGTATCTTCCAGTATTTTGCGATAAGAATTCTTGCTGCTGTAGTTGCATACATAAAAAAAGTTCTATCCTTCTTTAACACTTTCTGGCCGACAATGCCCAGGAGGAAGGCCTCTGGTTTTTTGGGAAAGGTATATCTAAATACCTTTTTTAACTCATTATAGATCATTTCCCAGAAGGCCTTAACTTTTGGACAGGTCCACCAGAGGTGAAAGAATGTCCCTTCAGCCTCCTTACATTTCCAACATTTATTATCAGACAGGTGATATATCTTAGCAAGCTTGACTGGGGTCATGTACCACCTATATATCATTTTCATAATATTTTCCTTCAAGGCATTACATGCCGTGAATTTCATTCCGGTGGTCCATAACCTTTCCCAGTCCTCAAACATGATGTTATACCCAATATCCTGAGCCCATTTTATCATGGCTGATTTGACTGTCTCATCCTGTGTGTTCCATTTAAGCAGCAAGTTATACATTCTTGAAAGTACCTTAGTCTTGGGTTCTAACAGTTCTGTCTCTAGTTTCGATTTTTCCACCTGGAATCCTGTTTTTTTGTCCAATTTAAAAACCTCTTGAATTTGAGCGTAATGAAACCAATCTTGCACCTTATTCTTTAATTTTTCAAAGCTCTGCAACTTCCAATTGTCTCCAATTTTTTCTATTATTTCCCAATATTTCGGCCAGCCGGCTTCCATATTGGGTTTTTTTTGGGCCTTAGCCTCCATTGGTGATAACCATCTCGGGGTCTTGTTTTCTAATAAGTCTTTGTATTTTGTCCAGACAATAAATATTGCTTTTCTGACAATATGGTTTTTGAACATTTTGTGTGTCTTTACCTTGTCGTACCACAAATATGCATGCCATCCTAAAGAATTGTTAAACCCTTCCAGATCAAGGACATCAGTGTTCTCAAGAAGTAACCAATCTTTCATCCAGCAGAAGGCCGCAGCTTCATAATATAACCTTAAGTCTGGCAGGGCAAACCCCCCTCTTTCTTTTGCATCAGTTAGTATTTTAAATTTTATTCGGGGCTTTTTGCCCTGCCAGACAAACTTGGAAATATCCTTCTGCCACTTTCCAAAACATTCCACTCTGTCCACAATCTGTAGGGTTTGAAACAAAAACAACATCTTTGGCAATACATTCATTTTTATAGCTGCAATTCGACCCAACAAGGAAAGTTTCAATCTTGACCAAGTTTCTAAATCTTTTTTTATTTCTGACCAACATTTTTCATAATTATCTTTGAATAAATTCAAATTTTTAGCAGACAAATTAACCCCAAGGTATTTCACTTTTTTAACCACATTTAACTCTGTCTCTTTCTGAAACCCATCTATTTCTAAAGATGTCAAGTTTTTTCCCAGAACCTTGGTTTTTTGCTTATTCAACTTAAATCCCGCCACCCGACCAAACTCATGAATCAGTTCTAAAACTCTTTTTGTACTAGATTCTGGCTCCTGTAATGTTAAAACCAAGTCATCTGCAAAAGCTTTCAGTTTATATTGTTTCACTCCGACCTGTATTCCTTGCACCAACCGGTCCTCCCTAATCATGTTCAAAAGCACCTCCAGGACTGAAATAAATAAAAGAGGGGATAGGGGGCACCCCTGTCGTGTTCCTTTTTCAATTTTAAACTCTTCTGTCACCACATTGTTCACTATCAATTTAGCTTTTTGCTCTGAGTAAATTGCTTCTATTCCATTTTCAAACCCCCGTCCCACTCCCATCCCTTCCAAATTTTTCTTCATAAACTTCCAAGAAATGTTGTCAAAGGCCTTCTCCGCATCAATAAAAATTAACACTGCTTTCGTATTGATATTAGTTTGTAAAAGTTCCAAAATGTCAATAATATTCCTAGTGTTATCAAACAAATGTCTACCTGGGAGAAAGCCTGCCTGGTCCTTATGAATTACTTCATTTAACACTTTTTTAAATCTACTTGCCAAAATATCCGCAAAAATTTTGTAATCCACATTTAGGAGTGAGATGGGACGGTAGTTCTTAAGTTGAGTCTTTTCAGTTTCCAGTTTGGGTATCAATGTGATGAAAGCTTCTTTCCACGTTTCCGGTGCCTTCTTCCCCTCCATAATCTGGTTACAAACCTCCATTAGTGGTTGTATCAAGTAGTCTTTTAATATCTTATAGTACTTGGAGGTAAGTCCATCTGGGCCTGGAGATTTGCCTAGTTGCATGTTCTGAATGGCACCCTCAATTTCCTGTTGTGTTATTTTACAATTCAGGATTGTTCTCTTATCCTGGGCTAATTTTGATAGTCCATTAATTTTTAAAAATTGGTCTATCTCAGTCTCTTCCTGTGGCCCCTGTGTATAAAGTTCTTTGAAGTATCTCTGGAAACACTTTCTAATTTCTTCTGGTTTCTGAACGTTTCTCCCTTCAATCTCTAGATTAGTCACCGTGTTCAATTTTTGTCTCTTTTTCAACTGCCATGCTAGCAGTTTTCCACATTTGTTCGCTGATTCAAATGATCTTTGTTTCATTTGTTTAATTTTCCATTCAACCTCTTGATTTATCAATTTCGAGTATTGTGCTTGATGGAATTTAATTTCATTCCAATCATTTTTTGAAGTCTGGTTATCAAACTTATTTATTGACAATACATATCCATAAAAAATAATCACTGACTTTTTAATGTTTCAAATTAATTATCCAATTGCTCCAGTCTTTCTGGTGTCTCAGAAGCTGAGACGGCTGTTGGACCAAACAGAGTTATTAAAAGTTGTTGTAACTCAGCCAGTGGAATTTCTGCAGGCAGGCTCAGCTGTGGCTCAGCTGGCTGAGCTGAGCGTGGCAGATCCTAAACTGGTATAAGTCCTTAAAAATTGAGATTCTAGGAGAGTGGCAGGGGTGGTGCAGAAGTAGGGGGCTTGCACTGGATCCCAAGTCTGTACAGCTTAGGCATGTGATCTGGCAACTTGGCCTAAGTCCACCTGGGAAAAAGGGTGGTGTACATCAAAGCGTACAGTCAATGGCAAGGGCCTAATCAGAAATTGGGCCATGATTCTCCTGATAGCCCTGCATGCGCAGCTCCAAAGGAGAACTCAGAATCCATCTTAACTCCTGGTTGTTCACACAGCAGCAGTATGTGGGATATAAGATGAACCTGCTCCAGTCACCTCTACTTTTTGCCTCCCGCGGTGTGGCATGCTGCCTAGGACCTTGCATGTTTGTGGGAGGAGCTCAGGGCACCTGGAAAAAGGCACTTTGTACCCAGGGAACATGCTCCACAAACACTGGGCACCTTGAGCGCTTCCAAAATGGAGAATGGGGAGTAAAGGAGGCCTCCCTACTAACCTGTCTTTCCCAAGCTTTCCGCACAAATAGAAACATAGCAGCAGCTGCACCTTGCACACCCAGAAACACCAGCAACAACCCACAAGGAGGAGGAGCCACAGAGCCTGAAAATAAGGTCACTTCAGGAGAGAGGGTCCTAAATGGAAGGACCAACAACACTCCCATCCCTAATATAGTGGGCTGACGACAGCAATGAACCCCCCTGCCCCAAGGCTGCCCTGCAGCGTCCAGAAGAGCTACTCCTCCCAGCAACACCTCCCAACCCTGCGTACTGCAAGAGTGACAAGCACTTTTCAGGGGCTCAGGCACCATGGCTGCCAGGGAGGCATGTGCAACCAGGAACCTTCATTGTCACCCCACTTTGCAAGTGCCATGCAGACATGGAGGAGGCAGTCGCTACAGGTCAGACAGCAGAGTATAGGATCAACTGCTACTCCCAGGACATTCATCAGGTGTGCCAACTCCAGGGGCCGAGGTGTCTTTGGCCCCTCAAGATCTATTGGCAGGGGCCCGGCCCGCTCAATGTTGAGGGCGCCTTTGTGCTGCTGCATCCCTTTGACAATTGCCAGAGGACCTTCCAGGAAGGCGCATTGGCAAACTCCATTGGGATGCAGCGGGGCGAAGCACATTGACAATCTCAAAGAAACATGCCAAAGCGCTTTGGCAGGCTTTGTGGAAAGGGAGGACGCAGCTTCACCAGGGGGATGGCGGGTCTAGTTGGCCTGGGCATCATATGTTGCATGTGTTACGTCATGCACGTGCAATGCCCCCCCCCCCATGTTGGGTGCAACTCTGACACTCTGCTCTGTGATTTCGCTTTGCAGGATCTGGGCCACATTATAAGCCTAAGGAAATGAAAATGTCTCTGATGCCTACCTAAAAACCACCAGCAGGACAAACTAACTTGCAAGAGAGTTCTATAAATTGGGGCTGACACTGCCAATGCCCTGCTTTGTGTTCCCACCATCCACACCTTTCTTGGCGTCAGAAGACAGCAGCGTTGGGTGATCACCATAATCGTCAATACTTCAAATATTCTGGCCCTAAGCCACATTGGAACAGCGCAGCCAGGTGCCCAGCTTTACAGAGGACTGCCCTTTATTTGAAGGCTCTTTTGGGGATAGCTGACATGGTGCCTTCCAGACGCTGCCATGACCATTGGCCATGCTGGTGAAGGTTGGTGGGAGATGGAGCCCATCAACATCTGGAGGGCACCATACTGGCCACTAGTGCTTTATTTGAACATCAGGTTTCATGAGAGAGAGAGAGAGAGAGAGAGAGAGAGAGAGAGAGAGAGAGAGAAGGGGCTTGAAGCTGGCCAGCAAAATTTAGCAGCTGGCCAGTATGCGTCACCTAGTCACAATCTTCGCCAAATTTCGTACAGCTCTATGTCCTCTTATTGAGTGGCACATTTACTCCTTTTTTGTTACTCCTTCTGTGTAAGTAGAACAGAATGAGGTGTATCCACTGCTAGTCCTGCTTAGACACATTGAAATTAATAGACGTGGCTAATATAAGTTATTGTTTTCAATGGGTGCAACCAAATGACATCCAGTGTTACTATGACATTTCATGACATTGACAGTGTGGCCTTTTATTGGATTTGTTTGCAGAAGTAGAGGGCAGTCACTGAAATGAGCCCTGGGACCTGAAAGGTGGCAAATCTCATATGAACTGTCTGCAGGTAATCTTTTTTTTAAAAAAAGGTAATGTGTGGAAACCCTGTGCAGTATGGGAAATGTGGTGCTAGAAGAGGCATGCTTTTAAAGGAAAAAACAAAAACATCACAGAATATGCAGTGCAAAAGCCTTTGAACCAGATAGAAGCAGAATTGGGGTGCAGGATTCAGTCTATAATCCTCTCCATCTCACATGCCCATTTCTAACAGTTGGGAAAGTGCCCTGTGCCATGAAAAGAATGCCTTCCTTGCTTCCAGTGATTTCATGGGCACTGGCCTAGAGATACCAGCAAGAAGAAGAAGAAGAAGAAGAAGAAGAAGAAGAAGAAGAAGAAGAGGAGGAGTTTGGATTTGATATCCCGCCTTCACTCCCCTTCAGGAGTCTCAAAGCGGCTAACATTCTCCTTTCCCTTCCTCCTCCACAACAAACACTCTGTGAGGTGAGTGGGGCTGAGAGACTTCAGAGAAGTGTGACTGGTGCAAGGTCACCCAGCAGCTGCAGGTGGAGGAGCGGAGACGCGAACCCGGTTCCCCAGATTACGTGACTACCACTCTTAACCACTACACCACACTGGCTCTACAAGAGCTGTATATGTATCATTGCTCTTATACTTTGAACCACACTATACATTTACACCATGATACTTTGAATATTCAAAGCATTATTGACCAATAGAGGAGCAGTTCTTAACCAGTAGCCTGCCTTTATCCCAGATTGCTACCTAGGTGATGGGGAACAAAAACTGAGGGCTCATGCCCACTTTCCTTTGCCCCACGCGTTCTTGGCGCAGATCCCACCACTTTCCCCAGGAACACACACACTTTGGTTTTCTGTCAATTGCTGTTTGCTCTGATTCTGTTTTTAAGAGTGGGTTTTCATGGGGAAAGTGCCAGGGCAAAAAAATCACACAGGGACCTGGAAAGGCCAGACCTGTGCCTCGAAATGCGGAGCAAAGGTAAAGCATATTTAGGACTTCCGGGTTAGCGCCTCCGGCAATGGCAGATTTCCTCTGACCAGGAGGAATCCGCTTCATGGAAATTAGGGTCTGGACCACCACGGCAAGGCGGAGACCCACCAAAAACCACAGGCGGGAGAAGCCTGTGGATGTGGGATTCGGCTGGCACCTTTTGCGCCTCCCCTGCTCGCAGGGAAACCCGGTTTTGGGGATCTGGAGTGACGTGGGGTGAGCGGCGCGGTGCTTCGAATTCACTGCTCTTTTCACGGAGCGAAGCCGCATTGCTGTTGCCGGAGAGCACTGACTTTTTCCTGTGGACAATTGGACTTTAAACAACTACCCGTGAGTAGAACTGAAAATTGGACTATGAAACATCTTACTTTGGCACCGAAGCGGGAAGGCCTAAACAGGAAGTCCGCCTTCCACTTTTGTAAATAGACTGAAGCAAAGACATTGCAAGCTATAGTCTGGAAAGTCATTTGTAAAGGACTAAATTTCCATCAGCTAAAAATACCAAACCCCCCCTTGGAAGCAGGAGAAGAGGGGGAAAATCTTAGATTGTTTAAGCCTGCGGGAGAGAGAGTAAAGAAAGATAAATTTCCACCGTCTTGAACCTGGGAACGGGGTGTCAGAGACTGACGCTTTGGGGAAGTTCATTGACTGTGAATAAAATGTTTTTTGACAGATAGTTAAAAAAGAGAAACATATTTATTCCAATGTTTCCTTTTGCACTTAAAAGGAACAAAATATCTGAAAAACGAAAGTAATTTTGTTGCCAGATCTGCTTTTAAAAAGACGGATACAAACAGAAATTGTTTCCTCTAGAGGGAGCTTGTGAAACTGTTGCTGGAGTCGATCTGGGGAATTTTACAGCTGCAGAGATTAAAGATCGTGGGAAACAGACATTGACCTTGAACAAGAATGTGCCCACAAGAAGCCTTAGTGCTTGCTCTTTGCAAGACAAGCGCTTTAATGGAACAGCTACATGAAAAGATGGATTTGTTGACTGTCGCAGTTAGCAATTTTGGACAAACAGTGAATACCAACATAGAAACCACTCAGGAATCAACTCAGGAATTTGCTTTGACAGGGCAAGTTGTGCAGAAGACAAAGGAGGTTGTTGCTGAACCTCAAGTAATAGAAATGGAGAGAGCCGCAGTCTCGCAGGAACATAAGTTGCTGTTTCTGACGACTGAACCTGGAGAAAGTCAGATTTGGAGAGATGGAGTACTGTTTGGTTTGGAGATGGGAAGGTGGACAGATCCCCCTATGCAGGGATGTCTTGACTTTTGGGATCTGGTTTTGGGCCAGGGGGAGTTTGGAGTTGTGGGGGCCCTTAACCTTGGAGGGACTTTGAAACATGTCTTCAAATATTTTTTGGATTTCAGTGCTGACTATGGAGAATGGGCTGACCTGTCGAGAAGGAATGATATTGTCAAGTTGGAGTCTCCCCGAGATCTACCCCTCAGTGAGAAAGGAAGGAAATTAAGAACAAGATCAGCAGAAGACAAAGTAAAGTACAGGTACAAACATAAAGAAGACCTGCAGAAGGGACATGGAAAAGACTTAAGAGCCTCGGATAGAAGGTCACCAGGTTGATGGACCGGATGGAAGGGATAGAAAGGACTGACAAAACCCGAGACCAGGAAGAAGAGACAATGGATGAAGATTGGAAGAAAGTTTTTAAAAATTCATTTAGAGAATTATTGTAAAATTAATGAGTGTTAGAAAAGATGTTGGAATGAAACTATTTGGCTTTAGTAGAAATGCTATAAGGAATTATGTATAAATAAGTTTTAAGTTTTAAGCTTTAGGGCTTTTTATGGTAAGATAAGGTTAAAATAAATTAAGGTAATTTAATGACAGAATATATTGAAAGATGGACTTCCAGTCAGCGCCAGCGATTAATGGCGGATTTCCCTCCGAGCTCCGGAGGGAGTCTGCTCCACGAGTTCGGGTCTTGCCGCTACGGCGAAGCGGGGACCCCCAAAAATCACAGGCGGTGAAGCCTGTGAGCGAGGAGACTTGGCGGGCACCTTTGCGCCCCCCCCAAAAAACCGGGAGGAAGCCTTTTTAAAGGCTTTGGAACGCCAGCGGGTGAGTGGCGCGGTGCTGAGAGTTGTCACCCGGTCCGTGGAGCGAAGCCGCGTCGCCATTATCGTAGAGTGCTGATTCCTTCCTGAAAACTTGGATTTTAAAAAGCAACTACCTGTGAGTAGGTTTTAAAGATTTCATCGGATTCGGAACAAATTTATAAGAAATTGGGTACTGAAACGGGAAAGGCATAAAAAGGAAGTCTGCCTTTCCGGTCTGCAGATAGTTCAAAGCTGTAACTGTAACTTGAGAAGGGCTAACTTTTGAAAACGAGTAAAACCCACATCAAAGAAAGAAAAGCAACCCCCCTCTTGCATGCAGGAGCTGAGGGGGAGAAAGAGGAACTTTATATACCTGCTTGAAAGGAAAGAGTGAAAAATTATCTGCCGTTTTCTCTTTACCCTGGGAACGGACTGCCTGACAGGGAAGCCAACGGGAGGGCTGTCAATTTGCTGAGGGGAAAAACTTTAAAACTGACATTTGATGTAACACTGTGAAAAGATACAGTATTGCTGGACTGCCTTTAGTTTGGAATAAGTTTGAAATTGAAACTGTGGCTTTTTCTGAGACATTTGGGGTTTTTAAAGGAGACATTTTGTTGCCAAAATTGTAAAGTAAAGTTGGAAGTATCCCCCCTAGAGGAGATTCTGCTGTAACAATAACAGTTAAGACACTAGCAGCTAAGCCACTGGGAATTTCCTTTTGAAAACAATTCTACAGGCGTGGGACTGACCTTGGTGGTGTGTGAGAGTGTTATGGCAGATGATAGAATCACTAGGTCTGGAAGACAATACAAGACTGACACTCAGCACCAGCGAAGGGCCTCAGTTTCTGGGGGCATAGGATCAGCTGCAGCTGTGCAAACAAAACCCAAAGCTATGTCATCAGACGCAGTGGCACAAGCACTTTGCAAAATAAATGAATCTTTGGAATTTTTAACGAAACAGGGGGCTGAAACAATTAAACAAGGCCAAGAAACTAATAAACAAGTGGCTGAAACCAACAAACAAGTGGCTGAGATCTCTGCAAAAATTGATTTGAACACTACAAGTATTAACGAATTGGGAAAGAAGGTGAGCTCTAATACACAGTCTATTGAAAAACTTTTAGAGGAATCGGCCACAACTCGAAAGATTGCAGAGGAAGCCAAAGGCATTGCAGAGGAAGCTAAAGGCATTGCATCTGCTATTCAGGAGTAGATACCACCAGTCCACAAGAAATTAGAAGATCATAACCTGACTTTATCTATGATTGAATTGCAAAGGAAGGAGAGAAATTTAAGAATTAGAGCAGTACCTGAAAGAGAGAAGGACAACTTGGCGGACTTCCTTACAAAGGAATTTTTGGACTTTTGGCAACAGGACTTGGTGAAGGAAGAATTTAAGATAGTGACTGCATTTAGACTTGGTTCAAGACAAAGTAGTAAGAAGGCAAGAGACTGTCTGATAACTTTAAGATCAAAAGAAGAAAGAGACAAGATTTTGAATTTACATTACCAAAGAACCCTGGAAATTGAAGACTCCTTCATGGAAATTTTTAAGGATATACCGAAGCATATTTTGGATGTAAGAACCTACTATAAAGACCTGGTTGTGTTATTGAGAAGAAATAAAATACTCTTCAGGTGGGAATTTCCCCAAGGCCTTTCCTTTAAATATAAAGGAAGGAAAATAAGAATAAAGACAGTGAGTGATAAAGACAAGTTCCTGAGAGATCACGAAGAAGATCTTCTGAAAGAATTGAAATCTGGAGAGGAGCCAAATCCACCAGGAGAAGGAACACTAGACATAAGAAATTTGTCATTTGGACTGAAATTACCGACAGGAGAAGAACGTCCACTTGGAGCGGAGGGAGGAGGAAGTACAGTGGTACCCCGCAAGACGAATGCCTCGCTAAACGAAAAACCCGCAAGACGAAAGGGTTTTCCGATTTTTAGAGGCTTCGCAAGACGAATTTCCCTATGGGCTTGCTTCACAAGACGAAAGCCCATAGGGAAATCTGCTGGGACAGCGGGGAAGCGCAGCGCACCTT
This sequence comes from Podarcis liolepis, assembly GCF_965112155.1. Lineage (NCBI taxonomy): Eukaryota > Metazoa > Chordata > Lepidosauria > Squamata > Lacertidae > Podarcis > Podarcis liolepis. Next base: position 495,596 of record NC_139561.1, on the reverse strand, counting down.
CTCCTCTGTTCCCAGACCTGTCCTGAAGGCTTGTGGTGGGAGGTCCGGGAACAGAGGAGAAGGCGCGCAGCGCTTCGCCTCTGTTCCCGGGACTTGCGTGGGAGGAGGGTTTTTCCTCCCCACCGCCAACATTCAGAAGGCTGTTCTGAAGGCTGGCGGTGGGAAGAAAAGCCCTTCTCCCCCGCCAGCCTTCAGAAGAGTTCCCGGAGGGCTGCCTAGGCTGCGGATAGCAGCATGCTGCCCCGCGTGAGGGGCGCTCTTAAGCAGAGCGCCCCTCGCGCGGGGCAGACATTCGCAGCTTGGGGAGCCCCGCAGGACTTCCCCGCAGGGCTCTCCAAGCTGCGGATAGCAGCCTGCTGCCCCGCACAAGGGGCGCTGTTAAGCAGAGCGCCCTTCGCGCGGGGCAGACATTCGCAGCTTGGGGAGCCCTGCAGGACTTCCCCGCAGGGCTCTCCAAGCTGCAGATAGCAGCCTGCTGCCCCTATCCGCAGCTTGCGGATAGCAGCCTGCTACCCCTATCCGCAGCTTGCAGAGCCCTGCGGGGAAGTCCTGCAGGGCTCCCCAAGCTGTGAATATCTGCCCCGCGCAAGGGGCGCTCTGCTAAAGAGCGCCCCTCGTGCGGGGCAGCAGGCTGTTATCCGCAGCTTGGAGAGCCCTGCGGGGAAGTCCTGCAGGGCTCCCCAAGCTGTGAATGTCTGCCCCATGCGAGGGGCAGCAGGCTGCTATCCGCAGCTTGCAGAGCCCTGCGGGGAAGTCCTTCAGGGCTCCCCAAGCTGTGAATGTCTGCCCCGCGCAAGGGGCGCTCTGCTTAAGAGCGCCCGTCGTGCGGGGCAGCAGGCTGCTATCCGCAGCTTGCAGAGCCCTGCGGGGAAGTCCTGCAGGGCTCCCCAAGCTGTGAATGTCTGCCCCGCGTGAGGGGTGCTCTGCTAAAGAGCGCCCCTCGTGCGGGGCAGCAGGCAGCTATCCGCAGCTTGGAGAGCCCTGCAGGGAAGTCCTGCAGGGCTCCCCAAGCTGTGAATGTCTGCCCCGCGCGAGGGGCGCTCTGCTAAAGAGTGCCCCTCGTGCGGGGCAGCAGGCTGCTATCCGCAGCTTGGAGAGCCCTGCGGGGAAGTCCTGCAGGGCTCCCCAAACTGCGAATGTCTGCCCCATGCGAGGGGCAGCAGGCTGCTATCCGCAGCTTGGAGAGCCCTGCGGGGAAGTCCTGCAGGGCTCCCCAAGCTGTGAATGTCTGCCCCATGCGAGGGGCAGCAGGCTGCTATCCGCAGCTTGCAGAGCCCTGCGGGGAAGTCCTGCAGGGCTCCCCAAGCTGTGAATGTCTGCCCCGCGCGAGGGGCGCTCTGCTAAAGAGTGCCCCTCGTGCGGGGCAGCAGGCTGCTATCCGCAGCTTGGAGAGCCCTGCGGGGAAGTCCTGCAGGGCTCCCCAAACTGCGAATGTCTGCCCCATTCGAGGGGCAGCAGGCTGCTATCCGCAGCTTGGAGAGCCCTGCGGGGAAGTCCTGCAGGGCTCCCCAAGCTGTGAATGTCTGCCCCATGCGAGGGGCAGCAGGCTGCTATCCGCAGCTTGCAGAGCCCTGCGGGGAAGTCCTTCAGGGCTCCCCAAGCTGTGAATGTCTGCCCCGCGCGAGGGGCGCTCTGCTTAAGAGCGCCCCTCGTGCGGGGCAGCAGGCTGCTATCCGCAGCTTGCAGAGCCCTGCGGGGAAGTCCTGCAGGGCTCCCCAAGCTGTGAATGTCTGCCCCGCGTGAGGGGTGCTCTGCTAAAGAGCGCCCCTCGTGCGGGGCAGCAGGCAGCTATCCGCAGCTTGGAGAGCCCTGCGGGGAAGTCCTGCAGGGCTCCCCAAGCTGTGAATGTCTGCCCCATGCGAGGGGCAGCAGGCTGCTATCCGCAGCTTGCAGAGCCCTGCGGGGAAGTCCTGCAGGGCTCCCCAAGCTGTGAATGTCTGCCCCGCGCGAGGGGCGCTCTGCTTAAGAGCGCCCCTCGTGCGGGGCAGCAGGCTGCTATCCGCAGCTTGCAGAGCCCTGCGGGGAAGTCCTGCAGGGCTCCCCAAGCTGTGAATGTCTGCCCCGCGCGATGGGCGCTCTGCTAAAGAGCGCCCCTCGTGCGGGGCAGCAGGCTGCTATCCGCAGCTTGGAGAGCCCTGCGGGGAAGTCCTGCAGGGCTCCCCAAGCTGCGAATGTCTACCCCACGCGAGGGGCGCTCTGCTAAAGAGCGCCCCTCGTGCGGGGCAGCAGGCTGCTATCCGCAGCTTGCAGAGCCCTGCGGGGAAGTCCTGCAGGGCTCCCCAAACTGCGAATGTCTGCCCCACGCGAGGGGCGCTCTGCTTAAGAGCGCCCCTCGTGCAGGGCAGCAGGCTGCTATCCGCAGCTTGGAGAACCCTGCGGGGAAGTCCTGCAGGGCTCCCCAAGCTGCGAATGTCTGCCCCACGCGAGGGGCAGCAGGCTGCTATCCGCAGCTTGCAGAGCCCTGCGGGGAAGTCCTGCAGGGCTCCCCAAGCTGTGAATGTAGCAGAGCGCCCCTCGTGCGGGGCAGCAGGCTGCTATCCGCAGCTTGCAGAGCCCTGCAGGGAAGTCCTGCAGGGCTCTCCAAGCTGCGAATGTCTGCCCCACGTGAGGGGCGCTCTGCTAAAGAGCCCCCCTCGTGCGGGGCAGCAGGCTGCTATCCGCAGCTTGCAGAGCCCTGCGGGGAAGTCCTGCAGGGCTCCCCAAGCTGCGAATGTCTGCCCCACGCGAGGGGCACTCTGCTTAAGAGCGCCCCTCGTGCGGGGCAGCAGGCTGCTATCCGCAGCTTGGAGAGCCCTGCGGGGAAGTCCTGCAGGGCTCCCCAAGCTGTGAATGTCTGCCCCGCGCGAGGGGCGCTCTGCTTAAGAGCGCCCCTCGTGCGGGGCAGCAGGCTGCTATCCGCAGCTTGGAGAGCCCTGCGGGGAAGTCCTGCAGGGCACCCCAAGCTGCAGATATCTGCCTCGCACCGGGCAGCAGGCTGCTATCTGCAGCCTAGGCAGCCCTCCGGGAACTCTTCTGAAGGCTGGCGGCGGGAGAAGGGCTTTTCTTCCCACCGCCAGCCTTCAGAAGGCTGTTCTGAAGGCTGGCGGTGGGGAGAAAAGTCCTTCTCCCCCGCCAGCCTTCAGAAGAGGTCTGGGGACCTGGTCTGAAGGCGGTCTCCATAGGAACGCATTAATTGATTTTCAATGCATTCCTATGGGAAACCGTGCTTCGCAAGACGAAAAACTCGCAAGAAGAAAAAACTTGCGGAACGAATTAATTTCGTCTTGCGAGGCACCAGTGTAAATAGTCTCATCATGGCTCTGCAACTTTTAAGCTGGAATTGTTATGGTTTGAACCTTCCTCGAAAGAGGAAAAATGTATTTCATATATTGAAAAAAGAACAATTGGACTTGATTTGCTTACAAGAAACACATGTGACGAGGTTACATAGAAAAATACTCATCAACAAAAGATTAGGACAAGAATTTATCTCATAGAATCATAGAATCATAGAATCCTAGAGTTGGAAGAGACCACAAGGGCCATCGAGTCCAACCCCCTGCCAAGCAGGAAACACCATCAGAGCACTCCTGACATATGGTTGTCAAGCCTCTGCTTAAAGACCTCCAAAAAAGGAGACTCCACCACACTCCTTGGCAGCAAATTCCACTGTCAAACAGCTCTTACTGTCAGGAAGTTCTTCCTGATGTTTAGGTGGAATCTTCTTTCTTGTAGTTTGGATCCATTGCTCCGTGTCCGCTTCTCTGGAGCAGCAGAAAACAACCTTTCCCCCTCCTCTATGTGACATCCTTTTATATATTTGAACATGGCTATCATATCACCCCTTAACCTCCTCTTCTCCAGGCTAAACATGCCCAGCTCCCTTAGCCGTTCCTCATAAGGCATCGTTTCCAGGCCTTGGACCATTTTGGTTGCCCTCCTCTGGACACGTTCAAGTTTGTCAGTGTCCTTCTTGAACTGTGGTGCCCAGAACTGGACACAGTACTCCAGGTGAGGTCTGACCAGAGCAGAATACAGTGGCACTATTACTTCCCTTGATCTAGATGCTATACTCCTATTGATGCAGCCCAGAATTGCATTGGCTTTTTTAGCTGCCACGTCACACTGTTGGCTCATGTCAAGTTTGTGGTCAACCAAGACTCCTAGATCCTTTTCACATGTACTGCTCTCAAGCCAGGTGTCCCCCATCTTGTATTTGTGCCTCTCATTTTTTTTGCCCAAGTGCAATACTTTACATTTCTCCCTGTTAAAATTCATCTTGTTTGTTTTTGCCCAGTTCTCTAATCTGTCAAGGTCGTTTTGAAGTGTGATCCTGTCCTCTGGGGTGTTAGCCACCCCTCCCAGTTTGGTGTCATCTGCGGATTTGATCAGGATGCCCTTGAGTCCATCATCCAAGTCGTTGATAAAGATGTTGAATAAGACCGGGCCCAAGACAGAACCCTGTGGCACCCCACTAGTCACTCTTCTCCAGGATGAAGAGGAACCATTGATGAGCACCCTTTGGGTTTGGTCAGTCAGCCAGTTACAAATCCACTGAGTGGATGTTGAATAAGACCGGGCCCAAGACAGAACCCTGTGGTACCCCACTAGTCACTCTTCTCCAGGATGAAGAGGAACCATTGATGAGCACCCTTTGGGTTTGGTCAGTCAGCCAGTTACAAATCCACTGAGTGGATGTTGAATAAGACCGGGCCCAAGACAGAACCCTGTGGCACCCCACTAGTCACTCTTCTCCAGGATGAAGAGGAACCATTGATGAGCACCCTTTGGGTTTGGTCAGTCAGCCAGTTACAAATCCACTGAGTGGTAGCATAGTCAAGACCGCATTTTACCAGCTTCTTTACAAGAATATCATGGGGCACCTTGTCAAATCTCATCTGATAAAGTTAAAAAAAGAGGAGTGGTGATTTATGCAAAGGAAAAATTGTTACCGAAATTGATTTTTAAAGATGGAGAAGGAAGATTTTTAGCAATTGAAATTCAAGTTCAAGGAGAAAAATTCTTGATTGTGGTTATTTATGCACCAAATGAGGGGAAATCAGAATTCTTTAAGAAGTTGCATGAGACTTTATTGGACTATTTGGATTACAACTTAATTTTGATAGGAGACATGAATGGAGTGGTATCTACAAATATGGATAAAGCACAAAGACAGGAAGTTTCTAAAGATGGAAGATTACCAAAGACTTTTTTTGAAATGACTGAAAACATGGACCTGGTCGACATCTGGAGAACAAAGAACCCTCTTGAGAGAGAGGGAACCTTCTTCTCTGAAGCCAAGATGACATGGACTAGAATTGACCAAATACGGGTTACCAGTGGGATGGCACCAAAGATAAAGAAAGTGGAAATCTGCCCAAAAACGTGCTCCGACCATAATGCTGTAAAGATGGAGATGAAGTTAACAATAGCTGGTTCCTTTAGATGGAGGATGAATGACACCTTATTTAGAGATGAAGAGGTATACAAAAAGGCCCAAAAAACCTTGAGGGACTACTTTGAAATAAACCTAAAGACCAATGTCGAAAAAAGAGTAATCTGGGACGCAAGCAAAGCGGTTATGCGAGGATTCTTGATACAACAGAATGCAATAAAGAAGAGAATCCAAAGTGAGTAAAAGGACAAGATCCTGGAAAAGATAAAAGAAGGGGAAAAGAAATTAAGATCCAAACCTAAGTCTCAGGAGATTTTGAGAGAATTTAAGGTATATCAGACACAGTATTTGGAACTAATGAATCAAGAAATAGACTGGAAAATTAAACAAATGAGACAAATGTGGTAAATTATTGGCTTGGCAAATCAAGAAAAGACAAAAATTAAATACAGTTACTGTCAGAGCTGCCCTAGGTCCCAGCTCACAAAGGACCAATGCCACTCCGTTGTTATATACAAAAGTCTTTATTGAAGTTCATTTTCGTTTTCACAGCCGCAGCGTGTAGCTCTGCGTCTGAAACTCTAGACTGCTGAAGCTCCGTCTGAGTCTCCTCCCCCCAGACACCAGTTTAATACTCTAGCCTTGCTCCACCTCTTCCTCTGCTCTTTCCTCCTCTGGGTCCGCCTGTCAGTTGGGGTCTCGCCCTTCCTAGACTCTTCTGACACTGAGTCCCCTGAGTCTTCCCCCTGCCTCCGGCGGGCTTTAGGACCTGGTTCCCAATCCGGGCTTTCTGCTGTCCCGCGCGCCTGTACATTTGAACTTGGCGCGCGTGCCCAACCGGCAACCTTCCTACTGACCGTTACACTGCTCCTGTCACTGCTTCCCCCTTCGGGGAGGCTAGCTGGAACTGACCTTCCCTCCGTTCCCTCACTCTCCGATAGGGGCGTGGTCAGTCCCGACTCCTCTTCTATCCCTTCTGGAGGCAACGCTGGCCCTGACATATGAGAACCTTCCCCCCCACTAGGCTCTGGTGGGGAAGCTGGTCCTGATCTCCAGCTGCTGCTTTTGGAGTCCCCGCTGGCCCCCCTTGCCCTGACCATCGGCGCCTCCTTCTGGGAATCTTCTGATTCGCTGGATAAGCTCATGGAATCACTCGGGTCACTGCTATACCCCCCTACACTGCTCTCCGATTCTTCCCCTTCGCTCTCCATTTCCTCTCTCCCCTGTGCCTCTGTTCCTGAGGCCCTGACATCCATCCCCCCTCGAAGCCCCCCTTCCCCCTCCCCCTCTTCGGGTGTGGGTTCCGGGTGCTCCAGTGCCGTGGGGGTGAGTGCGGGATACAGTTCTTTCCCCCTGGCGTGCAGCCGGCCAGCTGGATCCGGCCAGTCCGTAATGGGCTCGTCGACGTCGATCTCCTCTGCTTCCATCTCTCTGCATTCGTGCTCGAACCCAGGATCCTCTCCCAACACGTCCATGTCCTCCCCTCCCCCTGTTATTTCGGGTGATGCTGAGTGTAAGGGCCCCCTTAGTAGCTCCCTACGCCACCCCACCTCCGGTTGGTTGTCCCACCAATAAGAGCGGTCTGTGCCAGACCCCGAGAGTGATCCCTCTGGGGAGCTTGTTTCTGGCGCCGTTTCCTCCGCTGATGAGAACCCCTGGAACGTGCTGGCTGAAAGTGTGGGCGTAAAAAGCCAGTCGTCAAAAAAATCTGCCGGCATAGGTCTGTGTGGGAAGAGTGCATGGAACTCGTCTTTGAGGTAGTGCTCCTCCAGGGCATAGTCCGGTACCCACCTGTTGGCACTGGCCGGGGTACCTTCCCTGGCTAGGAGATATTCAACTCCCTCTTCCCCCCATCTCAAGTCCAAAATCTCCGTGACCTCGTTGAGTGGCGCCGCCCTCGGTGACTCCCCCCCAGTTGGTGATCTTCTGAGTGGGTCTGGTGCGGTCCCTGGCGCCTGAAATCTGTGGGGTGCCTTGTAGGGTGTGAGCACTGACCTATGAAAGACCGGGTGCATTCTGGAGCCCTCCGGGAGCATCAACCGGTAGGCCACTGGATTGATTTGTGCCTCGACTTGGTAAGGACCTAGCTGCTTGTGTCTAAGCTTCTTCTTAGCTAACGTTCTGGCTGGCACTGCCTGGGCTGCTAACCAGACCCAGTCCCCCACCTGGATGTCTTCCCCGACTCTCCTGTGCCTGTCTGCCTGCATTTTGTAGGTGTGTTTTGCTAGTTCCAAGTGCCTTCGGAGTTGCTCGTGGACCTCCTGCAACTCTGCTGCCAAGTGCTCTGCTCCCTGTGGCTCCCCCTCCCCCTTCGTCTCTAATCCCGGGAAGGTTCTGGGATGCCGCCCATAGTTGGCGAAGAACGGCGTCACCCCTGTAGACGCGTGCTTCGTGTTGTTGTAGGCAAACTTGGCCAGCGGTAAGTAGTCCACCCAGGTCGAGGGCTGTTGGTTCGCGTAGCATCGCAGATACTGCTGCATGATGGCGTTGACCCTCTCCGCTTGTCCATTGGTTTGCGGGTGTCGTGCCGACGCTAAGCTGATCTTGACGTTCAGGATGCCCAGCAGCTTCTGCCAGAAGCTCGAGATGAATTGGCGACCCCGGTCGGACAGGATGGACCGCGGCAAGCCGTGAACTCTGAACACGTGGTCTATGAACAGCTTGGCGGTCTGTTCCGCTGTGGCCACCTTCGCGCAAGGAATGAATTGCGCCATCTTGGTGAACAGATCTACGACCACGAGTACCGCTGTTTTGCCTCGCAAACTGGGCAGATCTGTGACAAAGTCCAGGGCCACTTTCTCCCGCGGTTCGAGCGGCGTCTGAAGCGGTTCCAGCAGTCCCGCCGGCGCCCTGTGTACTGGTTTGGCCCTTTGGCATGTGTCACACCGAGCGACGTAATCCGCGACTTCTGCCCTCATCTTGGGGCACCAAAAGTCTCTGGCTACCAATTCCGCCGTCTTGTCCTTGCCGAAGTGCCCAGCGCTGGGCGCGTCGTTTAACTGCTGCAGGACTTTCGCGTGGAGGTCGTCTCCCGGCACATAGAGAGCCCCTTTGCGGATGAGCAGTCCGTCGCATATCTGGAACTCTCCGTCCTTCGCCGTGCCCCTTTGCACCTCCTCCATCTTGGATTGTGCGAATGAGTCGGTCTGCAGTGCGCGACGCACCGCGTCCAGGTCCACAGTGGCTGAAGCGCACGCCCACGCTTTCGGTGCGAAAATGTGTTTGGCCGCCACCGGTGCCGCTTCCTCGAGATACTGCGGCTTCCTGGACAGTGCATCCGCCATGACGTTGTTGTCTCCCGGGATGTATTCTATCTGGAAGTCGAAATCCGCAAAGAACTCCGCCCAGCGGATGTGTCTCTGGTTCAGGAACCGCGCCGTGCGCCAGTACTCCAGGTTCTTATGGTCCGTGCGGACCTGCACTGTGTGTCTGGCCCCGATGAGGAAGTGCCGCCACGCCTTGAAGGCTGCATGAATGGCCAGCAACTCCCTGTCCCAGATGGTGTAGTTCTGTTCCGACTTACTGAGTTTCCTGGAGTAGAATGCGCAGGGCCTCCAGTTCCCTTGCGGATCTTGCTGCAACAGGACCACCCCCACTGCTCTGTCCGAGGCGTCTGTTTCAACCCTCATTGATTCACTGGGGTTCACGTGCAGCAGCTGTTCTTCGGACGCGAAGAGACGCTTGAGTCTCCGAAAGGACTGCTCCGCCTGGTCTGTCCAGGTGAACTTCTTCTTGGAGCTGAGGGTGTCCGTGATGGCCGCCGTCTCCATCGCGAACCCCTTGATGAACTTGCGATAATAGTTGGCGAATCCGACGAACTTCTGGACTTCCTTCCGATTGCGCGGGCTCTTCCAGTCCAACACCGAGCGGACCTTGGTGCTGTCCATGGCGAGCCCCTTGTCGGACAGCTTGTAGCCCAGGAAATCCACTGCCGTCATGTCGAATTGGCACTTCTCCAGTTTGGCGTAAAGTCTGTGCTCCCGTAGTCTCTGCAGGACCTCCTTGACGTCTCCCTCGTGAGCCTCCTGTGATTCCGAGAAGATCAGGATGTCGTCTAGGAAGCAGACGCACTTCTTGTAGAGGAGTCCCGCTAACACGTGGTGCATAAATGCTTGGAAACAGTGGGAGCCATTTTGGAGACCAAACGGCATAACGCGATATTCATAGGTGCCCAAAGGCGTAAACATGGCCGTCTTCCACTCATCGCCTAAATGTAGCTGTGGTTCATCCTCTTGCCCCTCCTCTTCCTGGCTGGTCCGGAAGCAGTGTTCCGCGCAGTAGGAGGAGCAGAAGGTCAATTGACGCTGGTACCATGCTAATGCCGGGCTGTGCCTATCCAGCCAACTCATGCCCAACACTATGGGCGTGTCTGACAGGTGGGTGACATTGAAGCTGATGACTTCACGGTGATTTCCAATTTGCAGTACCATGGGGGGTGTTTGCTGCACCACCTGTCCTCCCAGTAGCTCTCTGCCATCGACCGTGACTACGTTCAGGGGCATCATGGCTGGTAAGAGCGCTATGCAGTGTTGCCTGATGAAGTCCATTCCCACAAAGTCTGCATTACTGCCAGACTCAATGGTAATAGGAACTTCCAGGGTGAGTCCATTGGGCAGCTGGAGCGATGCGGTGAGTTGCACCACTGGTTTGGGTGGGAGGGGGTCTGTGGGCTGTAAAATCTCTGGGGGCTGCTTCATTGACTCACCTGGCTGGGCCCCAGTGCCTCTGCCTCCAGCCAGGCTTCGTCGTTTCCCTGCATCTGTTCCCCCTGCTGAACTGCTGTTCTTACTGTTGCTGAGGCTGCAGTGTGCCTCTGGATCCTCTGGGGACACTCTTTGGCCATGTGCTGTGCACTGTCGCAGATGTAGCACTTCCTGCTCCCTCTAGGAGCCTTCGCCTTGACTGCTCCTGGTGTTGGGGCTCTGGCCGCTGTCTGAGCCCTAGCACCACCTATCTCCACTGGCTCTTCTCCCCTCCCCAGTGGAGGCGTGGATTGCGCGCGCTCTGTCTCTCTGGGTAGGAAGGGAGTTGTTCTGGCTGGTGTGCGCCCTATACTTCCCTCATTCCTGCTCCAAGGGCGGTCTTCCAGGTGCACCCCTATTGTCAGCGCCCTCTGCACGACTTCTGTGGTGCTGTTGGGTCTCTCCCCCCTCGCCAGTTCATCTTTCACGGCTCCATTCAGTCCCTCCCAGAACAGATCCCTGACGGCAGTGGAGTCCTTTTCCCAGCCCAGCGCATTTACTAACGCAAAAAAGCGGGCGTGATATTGTCTCACTGTGGCTTTGCCCTGCCTCAGCCCATGCATCTCCCTCCTGGCCACATCCACATCCACCGTTGATTGAAAACAATCGTCCATGGCCTTAATAAAAGCTTTTGAGTCTTGGAGGGCGGGATCATTTTCACGCCATAAATTGCGCAGCCACGCTTTAGCTTCCCCATGCAGATGAGTTATTATGAAGCCTACTTTCTCCTCCTCATCTCTAAAGTCTTTCCGAAGCAAATTGAGCGCGAAAACTATGTCTGCTCTGAAGTTGGGATACTGCTGCAGGCTTCCGTCAAAGTGGGTTACGATGCTGCCCCCCCCTCTTCCCAAGGCCAACTCCCTCCGGCTTGGGTCCTGGCAGCCCCTCTTTGCCCAAACGTTCCCACCTGGATTGCAGATCCTGGCAGAGCGCTGCTGCTTCTGCGTAAAGCTGTGTGACTGCTTCTTGCAGTTTTGTCACCTTCTCCTCTGTAGTCATCTTTGCCGATCTTCGTGAGCTCGCAAAAAAAAATTTTTTTGAGACGGAGCTTACTGTCAGAGCTGCCCTAGGTCCCAGCTCACAAAGGACCAACGCCACTCCATTGTTATATACAAAAGTCTTTATTGAAGTTCATTTTCGTTTTCACAGCCGCAGCGTGCAGCTCTATGTCTGAAACTCTAGACCGCTGAAGCTCCGTCTGAGTCTCCTCCCCCCAGACACCAGTTTAATACTCTAGCCTTGCTCCACCTCTTCCTCTGCTCTTTCCTCCTCTGGGTCCGCCTGTCAGTTGGGGTCTCGCCCTTCCTAGACTCTTCTGACGCTGAGTCCCCTGAGTCTTCCCCCTGCCTCCGGCGGGCTTTAGGACCTGGTTCCCAACCCGGGCTTTCTGCTGTCCCGCGCGCCTGTACATTTGAACTTGGCGCGCGCGCCCAACCGGCAACCTTCCTCCTGACCATTACACTGCTCCTGTCACTGCTTCCCCCTTCGGGGAGGCTAGCTGGAACTGACCTTCCCTCCGTTCCCCCACTCTCCGATAGGGGCGTGGTCAGTCCCGACTCCTCTTCTCTCCCTTCTGGAGGCGACGCTGGCCCTGACATATGAGAACCTTCCCCCCCCACTACGCTCTGGTGGGGAAGCTGGTCCTGATCTCCAGCTGCTGCTTTTGGAGTCCCCACTGGCCCCCCTTGCCCTGACCATCGGCGCCTCCTTCTGGGAATCTTCTGATTCGCTGGATAAGCTCATGGAATCACTCGGGTCACTGCTATACCCCCCTACGCTGCTCTCCGATTCTTCCCCTTCGCTCTCCATTTCCTCTCTCCCCTGTGCCTCTGTTCCTGAGGCCCTGACAGTTACAAATTTAGAAGTGGAAGGAAAGAACATCTACAACCCAAATGAAATTAGAAACTGCTTCCAGAGATATTTTAAACAATTATATGCACAAGGGCAACAGAAAGAAAAAGACATAGACGATTTTCTTAAGAAACATGGATTACAAAAAATTTCTCATCAAAGTAAAACAGTTTTGAATCAGAAAATAACTGAACAGGAGATAGAAGGTGCCATTCAAAATATGCAACTGGGCAAATCTCCGGGACCAGACGGGCTGACTTCCAGATACTACAAAGTTTTGAAGGAGTGGTTATTACAACCTTTGAAGGAAGTCTGCAATGAAATTCTAGAGGGGGAAAAGGCACCAGAATCGTGGAAAGAAGCTTATATTACACTCATACCGAAAATAGAGACAGAAAAGACGCAATTTAAGAACTACCGCCCTATATCGTTACTTAATGTGGATTACAAATTTTTTGCTGACATTCTGGCTAAAAGGCTGAAGAAAGTATTGATGGAAGAGATTCATAAGGACCAAGCAGGCTTTCTCCCAGGAAGACATTTGTCAGACAATGTGAGGAATATAATAGATATTTTGGAAAAACTAGAAGTGAATATAAACACTAAAGCAGTATTGATATTTGTGGATGCGGAGAAAGCCTTTGACAATATTTCTTGGAGTTTTATGAAGAAGAATCTACATGGGATGGGGGTAGGCCAAGGATTCGAGAATGGTATGGGTGCAATATATTCTGAACAAAAGGCTAAGCTAATTGTAAATAATGTGGTTACGGAAGAATTTAAAATAGAAAAAGGGACACAACAGGGGTGCCCAATTTCCCCATTGCTTTTTATATTGGTCCTGGAGGTTTTGCTGAACATGATTAGAAGGGACCAGCTGGTTAAAGGGGTACAGGTCGGAGTTAAACAGTACAAACTGAGAGCATTTGCAGATGACTTGGTACTTACATTACAAGAGCCAGGCACTAGTACTAAAAGAGTTTTAGAATTAATTCAAGAGTTTGGTCAAGTCGCAGGATTTAAACTGAATAAATTAAAGACTAAGGTATTAGAGAAAAACTTAACAGCTATTGAAAGGGAGAGGTTCCGGAATGAAACGGGTTTAACTGTGGTTAAGAAAGTGAAATACTTGGGGATTAACATGACAGCTAAAAATGTGAATTTATTCAAAGACAATTATGAGAAATGCTGGATGGAAGTAAAAAAGGATCTAGAAATATGGTCAAATTTGAAGCTTTCACTGTTGGGCCATATTGCTGTGATCAAAATGAATGTATTGCCTAGAATGTTGTTTTTGTTTCAAACATTGCAAATTGTGGACAAGATGGATTGCTTCAAGAAGTGGCAGAAAGATATTTTGAAATTTGTCTGGCAGGGCAAGAAACCCAGAATAAAATTTAAGATTTTAACTGATGCAAAAGAAAGATTTGCCCTGCCAGACTTTAAACTTTACTATGAATCAGCAGCTTTCTGCTGGTTGAAAGACTGGCTGCTTCTTGAGAACACAGACATTTTGGACTTAGAAGGTTTTAACAACATTTTTGGGTGGCATGCATATTTATGGTACGACAAGGTCAAAGCACACAAAGCTTTTAAAAATCTTATTGTCAGGAAATGTCTGGATTAGATATAAAGACCTGTTGGAAAATAAAACCCCAAGGTGGTTGTTGCCAATGGAAGCTAAGGCTGTGAAAAAACTCAATATGGAGGCCAAATGGCCGAAATATTGGGAAATTTTGGAACAAGAGGGAGATAAACTGAAATTGCAGAGTTTTGAGAAATTAAAAGACAAAGTGCGAGATTGGCTCCATTATTATCAAATAATGGAGGTTTACAAGTTGGACAGGAAATTGGCTTCCAGGTGGAAAAATCAAAACTAGAAACAGAACTGATAGAACCCAATACTAAGAACTTATCAAGAATGTATAACTTGCTGTTGAAATAGAATACACAAGATGAAACAGTGAAATCAGCTATGATAAAGTGGGCACAAGATATTGGTCATAACATTATGTTTGCTGACTGGGAACAGTTGTGGACCACCGGTATGAAATTTACGGCATGTAATGCCTTAAAGGAGAATATTATGAAAATGATTTATAGGTGTCAGAGCTGCTCCCAGATCCTAGCTCCCAGAGGATCACGCTAGCCAGCGTTCACTTTATAAAAGTCTTTATTGAGTTACAGTTTCCATTTGCATCGCAAACCCCTTGATAAACTTGCGATAGAAGTTCGCAAAGCCGACAAACCGCTGGACCTCCTTCCGGTTGCGCGGGCTTTTCCAGTCCAAAACCGCGCGAACCTTGGCGCTGTCCATGGCGAGCCCCTTGTCGGACAACCTGTAGCCCAGGAAGTCCACCTCTGACACGTCGAACTGGCACTTTTCCAGCTTGGCGTAGAGCCTATGCTGCTGCAGTCTGCTCAGCACTTCCTTGACGTCTCTGTCGTGATCCTGCTGCGATTCAGAAAAGATGAGTATGTCATCCAGGAAACAGACACACTTCTTGTAGAGGAGCCCCGCCAGCACGTGATGCATGAAAGCTTGAAAACACTGGGAGCCATTTTGTAATCCAAAAGGCATAACTCTGTATTCGTAGGTGCCCAGGGGCGTGAACATGGCTGTCTTCCACTCATCGCCTTCCCGCATGCGGATGAGGTTGTACGCGAGGAGGTCGTCGATCCTGGGCATGGGGAAATCCGATGGCTTGGTCACAGCGTTCAAGGTCCGATAGTCCACTACGAGCCTTTTCTGGGGCGTGTCTTTCTTCTTGACAAAGAATACAGGACTGCCTCCCGCTGCCTTGGACTCTCGGATGAAACCGCGCTCCAAATTGTGATCTATGAACTCTTTGAGTTCCTGTAGCTCGTCCTCAGACATGGAATACAGCTTCCCTTTTGGCAACGCCGCCCCTGGCAGGAGGTCAATCTTGCAGTCGTATGGTCTGTGGGGGGGTAGCTTGTCCGCCTCCTTCTCGCAGAAAACTTCCAAAAATTCCGCATACTTGTGGGGAACTGCTTGCAGCGTCCCCAGCTGCAGCTGTGACTCCTCTTCCTCTCCTTCCTGCCGGGGCAGGATGCAGTGTTCAGCACAATAGGAAGAGCCGAAGGTCAGCTGCCTATGGTACCAAGCCAGCGTCGGGCTGTGCTTGTCCAGCCAACTCATGCCCAATACAATAGGCGTGTCCGATAGTTGAGTGACATTGAAGCTGATGACTTCCCTGTGATTCCCAAGTCGCATCACCATTGGTGGCGTTTGCTTCACCACTTGCCCCCCGAGCAGCTCCCTGCCATCCACCGTGACGACCTGCAGGGGCAGTGTGGCAGGCAGCAACTGTATAGCGTGCCGGTCAACAAAGTCTTGCCCTATAAAGTCCGCATTGCTTCCTGAGTCAATGGTGATCGGCACGTCCATGGTGAGTCCATTGGGTAGCTGGAGCGATGCGGTGAGCCGCACTACTGGTTTGGGCGGGAGGGGGTCTGTGGGCTGCAAAATCTCTGGGGACTGCTTCACTGACTCGTCTGGCTGGGCCCCAGTGCCTCTGTCTCCAGCCAGACTCCGTCGTTTCCCTGCAGTGGTTCTCCTTGCTGAGTCGCTGCAGTTACCATTGCTGAGGCTGCAGTGTGCTTGTGGAGCCTCTGGGTACACTCTTTCGCCATGTGCTGGGGATTGTCGCAGATGTAGCACTTCCGGTTCCCTCTAGGAGGCTTCGCTTTCACTGCTCCCGGTGCTAGGGCTCTGGTTGCTGACTGAGCCCTTGCACCTCCAACCTCCATAGGTTCCGTTCCTCCTCCTGGCGGAGGCGTGGATTGCGCACGCGCTGCTTCTCTGGGAACGAAGGAGTAGCCTCTGGCTGGTTCGCGCCCTCCACGCCCTTCATCCCTGCTCCATGGACGCTCTTCCAGACGCACCCCAACCGCCAGCGCCCTCTGAACGATCTCCTGCATGCTCCGGGGTCTCTCCCCCCTCGCAATTTCGTCTTTAACCGCGCCGCTCAAGCCTTCCCAAAACAGGTCTCTGACTGGAGCCGAATCTCTGTCCCATTCCAGGGCACTGACCAATGCAAAAAAGTGGGCATGATACTGCCTTACACTGGCCCTCCCCTGCTTCAGTCCATGTACCTCCTTCCGTGCAAGATCCACGTCTATGCTTGATAAAAAGCACCCATCCATCGCTTTAATGAAGGCATCTGCATTTTGGAGTGCCGGATCCTTATCTCTCCACAAATTGCGCAGCCATGCTTTAGCATCCCCATGCAAATGGGACATGATAAACCCCACCTTCTCTTGCTCATCTCTAAAGTCCTTGTCCAGCAGTTGCAGTGCACACTTTACATCTGCTCTAAAGTTGGGGTACTGTTGTAAATTCCCATCGAAGTGAGAGACTAGACCGCCTGCTCATCTCCCCAACCCAATCCCCTCCGGTTTGGGTGTCAGTTGCCCTTGCTTCGTAAGCATTTCCAACCTGATCTGGAGATCCCTGTAGGCGGCAGCTGCTTCCTCCTCTCTCTTCCTGGATGCAAGTATCTCGGCATTCAGTTGTGTCACTGCTTCTCTGAGATCCGCTATCTGCTGTTCGGCCGTCATTTTGTCTGCCGTTCGTGAGCTCGCAAGTAGGCACCCGCCTTCTCTCCTCTCCGCGAGGCTTTAGGTGCCCACAACTGTGAGACAGAGCTTACTGTCAGAGCTGCTCCCAGATCCTAGCTCCCAGAGGATCACGCTAGCCAGCGTTCACTTTATAAAAGTCTTTATTGAGTTACAGTTTCCATTTCCAAGCTGCCGCGTGCAGCTCTACGTCTTATAAGCTAGACCGGCGAAGCTCCGTCTGAGTCTCCGCCCCCTGTACACCAACTTAATACCCTAGCCTTACTCCACCTTTTCCGCCTGACCGTTCTTCTCTGGGTCCCTCTGCCCCCCGGGGTCTCTTCCTTCCTGGACTCTTCTGACGCTGACCCCCGGACCCTTCTGTCTCCTTGCGTCGGGCTTTAGGACCTGGCTCCCTTTCCGGGCTGCTTACTGCGCCGCCTTCCTGTGCATTTGAACTTGGCGCGCGCGCCCAACCTTCCACTTTCCGCTTGACCGTTTCTTCGCTCCCCGATGGAGGTGTGGCCACTCCTGACTCATGCCCTCCCCCCTGCTGCGAGCTGCCAGAGCTCGATACCTGGCGCCCTTTCTCTCCACTGCGCTCTGTTGGGGACGCTGGCCCCGATTTCCAACTGCTGCCCTCTGAACCCCCTCTGGACCCTTCTTCCTGGGGTGTCCCCCTAGGCTCCCCCCTTGCTCTGGCCACTGGCGCTCCTTTCTGTGAATCTTCTGATTCACTGGAAAGACTCGGAGATCTCGGGTCGTCGTCATCACTCATCTTTTCTTCGGACTCCTCCCCCTCGCTCTCTGTTTCCTCCCTTGCCCTCGCCTCTGCTCCTGAACCCCTGACACATGACCCCAGTCAAGCTTGCAAAAATTTACCACTTGCCTGATAATAAATGTTGGAAATGTAAAGAAACTGAAGGTACTTTTTTCACCTTTGGATTAAGGTACCCAAGGATTAAGGCTTTCTGGGAAATGATATATAATGAAATGAAAAAGGTATTTAAATATACCTTCCTTAAGAAACCAGAGGCCTTTCTCCTGGGCATTGTTGGCCAATTGGTGCCAAAGAAAGACAGAACATTCTTTATGTATGCTACAACAGCAGCAAGAATACTCATCGTAAAGTATTGGAAGACACAAGATCTACCCACTCTGGAAGAATGGCAGATGAAGGTGATAGACTATATGGGTCTAGCAGAAATGACTGGCAGAATCCGAGACCAGGGAAAAGAGACGGCGGAAGAAGATTGGAAGAAATTTAAGAACTATCTTAAGAAACATTGTAAAATTAATGAGTGCTAGAATGATGTGGTGTTAGAAAATAAATGGAGTACAGCTGTAAAGATTAAGTCAAAAGAAAAGAAAGGTTGACAATTAGATAAAATAAAGGGTAAGGATTTGCTGAACTAAATATTTGAAATGGGAATGCAGATAGGGGAGGTATGAGGAGGTCGGTGAAGCAAGTTTTAAGAAAATAAGGTTTTGAAATTATACTTGTTCTTTTTTGTTTGTGTTTGTGTGTATTGTTTTGTTTGATATAATTTGTAAAATCTTAATAAATATTTATACAAACAGAATATATTGAAAGATGAAAAGGATTTGCTGAGATAATTAATAACTAGAATACAAAATAGGGAGGTGTGAGGAGGTCGATGAAACAAGTTAATGAAAGATAAAGATTTGGGAATATTGGATTTGTTTTTAATTTTTTGCCTGCTTTTGTTTTTGGTTTTGATGTATTGCGTGTTTTGTTTTTGTTTTTGTTTTTGTTTTCTTTTTTATTGACTTGTATTGTTTAATTCCTTTTTTCTTCACTATTTTTTTTCTTTTTCCTGTTCTTTTTTTTCTTTTTGTTCCTCTCTGTAATTTTAAATTCTCAATAAATATCATTTTAAAAAAAAGGTAAAGCATATTTAGCCACTCTATGGCAGAAGTAAGAAACCAAGGACTTCCCTATGGATTTTGTGCAATCAGCTGAAGAACCATCACTGATGTTGTTTTGAACATGCTGCCGCCAAGGCAGGTTGTAAATTTAATATGCCAGTAAATGTAATAAATACTTGCATTTCCTGGATCAACAGCAATTCTCCAGGATTTCCATTTCTCGTGAGCTCATGTGTGTCAGAGAGAAGTGCAAGAGAATAAGAGAAGCTGAGATACAGCCCTGGGTCCTCCCCGTCTGCCAAAGTGAGATCTTTGCCCTTTGCTAGCCAGCAATGTTCTGGAGCATCATTAGGCCTTTGATCTCAAATCCTTGAAAGCCTGAGCTGCACAAAGGCTTCCCAAGCCCAGCATCACAGGCCAAATGTCCTAATGAGAACTCACTGACCCCCAGGGTTCTTCTTTCCAGGCTATGCACTCTGTGGTGCATTCATGTTTAAAGCCATCACAATTCAGACTCAAAACTCTGTAAATATGTGTGGCCAGGTTCGAGAAAACTGTTTTACGATTATAAAATGCAATATCCCTCCATTTTTATGGAAAATGTCTCCTTTTTTGCATACACAATTCTCCCTCTAAACACAGGCCATCCACACATTGCTTGAACAAATTTGGGACACAGACTACCTGTTCTGCCCAACCCCCACTGAAAAATTCATTAGGAACATAGGAACCTATTATGGAGCCTATTATGTTCCATTAGCTCAGTATTGCCTATACCAACTGGCAGCAACTCTCCAAGGTTTCATACAGGGCACTTTCCTAGTTCTAGTTGGAGATGCCAAGAACTGAACCTGAGACCTTCTACACACAGAGCAAATTTACTGCCACTGAGCCACATTGTGAACACTTCATGTTTCTTAAGAAATTAGGCTTCTTTGGGGGACCACCTCAGTGGTAGGATGGCCATGTGTCCTTTACAGAATACAATCCTCTCTCTGGAGATCTGTCAGATGGCAGTCCTCTATTTTAAGGAATCCTTTTTCAGAAGGGGCTCCCTAGGTGGGGAAGGCCACCACTATCCTAGCAGCAGGTGGGCCACTATTGCTTTTCAGGAGCGAGATCTGCTTGCACAACATCAGCTTCTGAACTGCCTGGTCCAAGCTCAGTTTGAAAAAAATGAGGGAATGCTGTAGGTAGCAGGAGAGGATATATTGATTAAATATTATACTTTCTAAATCACGCTAGTGAGTTTATTCATACATCAGAGTACATTCTCCCTTTTACACAGCAGGAAGCTAGTTGCAGATTCGTCAGAATCTCTTAAATTCTATTATTCCTGGTGAGACCCCTTTGATTCCCTCCTAAAAGGATAAAGACACAACAGTCTTCTTTTAAAAGTAATAAGAAGTTTACTCACATTCAGTTCACAGTTGGATCCCTGAAGGCAGGCTTTAGCTTACAGAAGAGGGTTTGAGTTCATCCCATATGGGAACTCATCCCACATGCTGCTGGCTGAGAGCCAGCAGTGCAGTCCAAGAGAAGAAAAGGCATCAAAAGAGGAAGGTGGATGCGTGACTGGACATTTTGTGGGGTCTGGAAGGGTCACGCTCACCTACCTGGTCACATGCAAAGGAAGGATGCTCCAAACCAGGTGTAACAGGAAGTTTAACCGGCTGGATCAACATTCCCCTGCATGTCCACTCTAGGCAAACAGGAAATGTTGTAAAGTGGTACCTTGGTTTACAAGCATTATCCGTTCCAGAGGTCTGTAAACCAAAACAGGTTGTAACCCAAGGAATGCTTTCGCCATTGGGGCCTCAAAAAAAAAAAAAGTGGGTTGTAATCCCAAAAAAAGGGACCCGCACTTCTGGGTTTGACATGGTTGTAATCCAAAACAGTTGTAAGCCAAAATGGTTGCAAACCAAGGTACCACTGTATTTGACTGCTTATGTTACATCCCACAAAAAAACCCCATAACTTCTTTGTTAAGTAGGTGCCTCAAAGTTGCCCATCAACAGTGAACCCCTGAACGGCAGAAAAGTGAGCAGGCACAAGGATCATCTTGTCACAATCTTTCCTACAATGAGATGTATTAGATTTCTGTTTAAATTATAGTGTGTGTGTTAGCACTACACACTTGACAAGTGTGTATTGCAAAATTCAGAGATGCGCAAAACCACGTGGACGATTCCATTCTAGGGATGGGGAAGATATCTCATTCAGTTCACATTAAAAGCTGAATTTACCTAATTCACACTTTCTAAAACAATATGTGAACAGAAACACGGTCAGCCCTCAAAATCTGCACATCTCCTAATTTTGCAATGCAGATCTCCAGCTAATTAAGACATGCAAAAATCATTAGTACTGACAGTGCATATACATGCACATACTAGCGAATATAAAATACAAAAATTCATTATATTAGGGGGAAATGCTTTGTAAAAATGAGTATATTAAGCAGCTGCATACAAAAAATGTGTATAAAGAGAAATCCACACCATGGCTGATGTTGAAATGTGGAGAATGGAAGATTGAAAAAATGAGAAACTTAGAGAAACAGACATTTGCCCATCACATCTCCGTTCCATGCTGAACGTTATTTTGGGATGTGCGAATCTGGTTG
The DNA here is from genome assembly GCF_965112155.1 of Podarcis liolepis. Classification (NCBI taxonomy): domain Eukaryota; kingdom Metazoa; phylum Chordata; class Lepidosauria; order Squamata; family Lacertidae; genus Podarcis; species Podarcis liolepis. The sequence goes on along the minus strand of NC_139561.1, from coordinate 474,532 downwards.
GTTTGCTTAAAAATATGGACCAGACTTAGACCCCATCCAGGAAGTCTGCGTCTCTTTTCAGGGGCTCCTGACAGGTAAGTTTGGCTCCAAACTCCACAAAGAAGTTTTTGCCTCAGTACAGCTTAGCAGAAATAATAACTCCCTCTTATTAGCCACCCACGTCTTGCCGCTAGGAAGACAGAGAACTCCACAGCCACAGTAGATGAAAGTAACTCCAGTCTGTGATATATTATGATGTTGCTTCCCTTCAATGATTAATTTCTCTTTAGTGACTATTTTAAGCAGTTCATCTTTGTCAGTTTCCTGCTGCATCCACTCAATTAGCAACTCCTGACCTTTAAAAAGCACATTCCATAAATCCAAAGAATGTGAAAATTTAGTTTGATCTCCCCTTCTGGCAATTGCTAGCAATTTGCCAGGCCTGGACTGAACTGGCCAATGATCGCAGTCCAAGTATCTGGCCGCACATTCCTCTTCTCTTTTGGCAATATCAGCTTCCTGCTGGGAAAAGACAAGATCCTTTGGATGATCCAGGCAAGATGTTAGTCTATGTGGAATAAAAACCAATAAACTATTAGCATTGATTACTGACCCAAAGGGAGGGTAAAAAGAACACTTTTCTGTCCCTCAGTGGTATAACTGGGGTAGGGCAACAGGGTTCCTTTGCCATGCTGGAACATACACTGTAGCACCAAAGTGAGCATCAAAGAGATGGAATGTACTTGCAACAGCATAATTTATAATCTAGGGCAGAGCTTTCCAAACTGTGTGTCATGACATGTGTCAGCTGCAGTGTGTAGGTGTGTACCCGGTGAGGAATTTTTTTTGTCACCCCCCACACACATTGAAATTATTAAAAGAAGGAAAAATAAGATACAATTGCAAGTGTTATTTTCTGGTTTATTTTCTTAACATTGTGAGCATAAGCACTTAAAACCTCCCCCCCCCCCAAGTTTGTTCTCTGCAAATTTTGAAATCACATCATCAAAATCAATTCCTTTCACTACTTTGTTTTCAATTGACAAGATGTCTAAGTCAGAGAGCCGAGCTTGACTCATACTGGACCTAAGATAACTCTTGATTAATTTTAGTTTTGAAAAACTCCTCTCGCATGATGTCTAGCAATGTAAATTGAACTTTAGAGATTTAAATTAAGGCTCAAAGCAAACAGTAAATTGCCCTAAAAATATATACATATATTTGTATTTACCTTGTATGCTGTGTGCCTGTTTCAGCAATTTACATAAACCTCTAGTAAAAATATCATTTATGGAAATAGCAGGAGTTATATAAAGGGGTCTTACTCGAAAATGTCAGAAAGCTCCTTTGCAACTACTCACTTCTAGGATTGCATCCTCTGCAACGAGACAGAGCAGCTTCAAGCCTATCTGCCTAATGATAGAACCACCCCGCGTTAGTTAATGTCACCCTATGCATCCTACTTCTGAATTGTACCAGCTGTTTAAGAATTGGGGCCTGAGTTTGATTTTGTGTGCAGGAATTTATTGTAAGGGAACCTTTTTGGCTAAAGAGCAGGGTACAAATGCTCTAAATAAATATATAAATCCTAACAATGGCTACTCAGAGGTCAGTCCCATTTAATTCAATGGGTTTACTCACAGTTAAATGGGGCTGGGATTACAGTTTAAGACTGCAATCCTATACCCATTTACCTTGAGGCACATCCAGCTGAACATGGATGGGAATGAGCTCTGAGTTGTTGTTGTTTAGTCGTTCAGTCGTGTCCGACTCTTCGTGACCCCATGGACCAGAGCACACCAGGCACTTCTGTCTTCCATTGCCTCCCGCAGTTTGGTCAGACTCATGTTAGTAGCTTCGAGAACACTATCCAACCATCTCGTCCTCTGTCGTCCCCTTCTCCTTGTGCCCTCCATCTTTCCCAACATCAGGGTCTTTTCCAGGGAGTCTTCTCTTCTCATGAGGTGGCCAAAGTATTGGAGCCTCAGCTTCAGGATCTGTCCTTCCAGTGAGCATTCAGGGCTGATTTCCTTAAGAATGGATAGGTTTGATCTTCTTGCAGTCCATGGGACTCTCAAGAGTCTCCTCCAGCACCAGAATTCAAAATCACCCATTCTTCGGCAATCAGTCTTCTTTATGGTCCAGCTCTCACTTCCATACATCACTACTGGGAAAATCAGAGCTTTAACTATATGGACTAGGTTAGGGGTGTGAATTAGATGGGTTCATTTTGAAATGCAAACAGAAACAAATTTCTCCCCCCCCCCAATCCTCAGAAAGGCCTCAGAGCCACATTCAGACAGTGTTCTCTTGCTCTGTGGGAGAGGCAGAGTCTTGTATCCAAGGGAGCACTAAGCAACTCATTCCACTTGTGCAACAGGTCTAATCCACCTCTAATCCCCCACTCATGCACATTTTAATCTGTCCTGGGGTCCCACCCACCCCCCACCCCCTGCAACCCTCTGGAATACATTTGGTGAGGGCACAGGGCCTGCATGGGGGAAGGAGAGGGGAGAAAGTTCTGTTGCACAGATGCAAATCTTTACACTAATGAAATGAGTGCATTGCATACCACAAGTAATGACTGTGAACTAGAGCATATTACCAGCATCATAAATGACAAATCCTGACTTCCGGAGGCGGCGCGAAACAAGCAATGGCGGTCCTCTTCAGTCTCTGAAGAGGGGCTCTGCAGGAAAGGATCGTTCGCTACGGCACAGCGATGATCCATTAAGAAAAACCACGGGCAGAGTGAGCCCGTGGCCGTGGGACTCGGCGGGCACCTGGAGCGACCCCCAAAACGAAGAAGGGACCCCGTAAGGGGCTCCGGAAGCGTGGAGGGGAAGCGGTGCTGTGAGTTCATCGCTCTTTCTGCGGGAGCGAAGCCGCGCGGCTGCTGCTGATGAGCGCTGACCTTTCTTCCTTAAAGATTGGATTCTAAATCATCTACTCGTGAGTAAGAACTACTCTATTTGGAACTACAAATTCTGAATTTGGCTGAAAGCGGGAGACGGAAAAAAAGGAAGTCTGTCTTCCGGCAAGGCTTAAAGATCAAAGGCAAAGAAACTGACAAGCTGGAAGCAGTTGAAAGGGATTACAAACTTGGAAGTATCGTGCGTTTGGCAGGATTGGTAATTGAATGGAAAGGCAAGTTCTTTTTCTGCTTTATGTTATTGTGTGGATGTAAACTGGGAACCTTCTCCTTTTGTGGACTTTAAAAACTTTAGAACCCAACCTCGGGCTGACAGAAGGGAAAAGAGCTGTCTTTGCGGATACAATATATAAAACTGAAATAGTTACATAGAGGCACTATTGGAAGATACAATTAAGTAACTGTTGCTTGCACCTTTGGATGTGACTTTTGTGGCAATTTAGGAAGGGCTCTGCAAGTGGAAAAAGTTTTAAGGACTATTGTTAAATTATTTAGTTGCAGGAACTTTAATGGCGACTGAACTTTTCTCCTTCTTTCCTGAACTGTAACAACACTCCCTCTAGTGGAGCTTGGGATTTACAAACTCCTGGGAACTAACTTTGTTTTGACTCTCTGCTGTTTTGTTATCTACATTGAGGACTGTCTTTCCCATGGAACAATAGACAATTTGACCTTGACTCATAGACAGGTGTGGAATGAGTAGCCCTCCGAAAACAAGATCTGCAAAAGCGAAAGCAGGGAAAGGCCAACTTGTGCAAACAACTCTGACCTCTCAGTCGCGCAGATCATCAGTCCCTGCTGTATTAAAGGGAGTTGAACTCCCAACAACAGCTGCATTAAAGGAAGCTGAACAGCCAACAACAGAGGATATGGCTGCAGGGGGATCTGATACTCTTCTAAATGAAATGTTACAACAATTTGCAATCTTAAATAAGAAGGTTGACGATCAAACAGCAAAAATTGACTTAGCCACATCCTCTATTACAAAACTTTCTGAACAAGTGGCACAACATTCACAAGCAATTGGGAACCTAAAAGATGCCACTTCTGAGAATCGGAAATTGGCTGAGGCCGCAAATCTAAAAGCTGACCAAGCGAATAAGAAAGTGGACGAATTGAAAGGAGAGGTAAAGCCACTACATAAGCACATTAGTGACCAGCAGGCCTATCTGTCTATGGTGGAATTGAGAAATCGGGAAAATAATGTAAGATTACGATCTATCCCAGAGCTCGAGAAAGAAGATTTGACCGGCTACCTGACAGCAGAATTTTCTAAGTTCTGGGGTATAGAAGAAGACAAAGACTTTAAAATAACAACTGCGTTCAGATTGGGAAGAGCAGCAAAGAAGGACAGGCCCAGAGACTGTCTGATCATCTTGAGGACTAAACAGGAGAGAGACAAAATACTTGACCTTCATTTCAACAAATCACTTGAGATCCAGGACAGAAGAGCGGAGATTTACAAGGATATACCAAAACAACTCCTGGATCTCAGATCTATATATACTGATCTAGCAAGACTTTTGAGAAGCAACGGGATACCATACAGGTGGGAGTTTCCACAAGGTTTATCGTTTAACTACAAAGGAAAGAAGGTTAGAATTAAAACAAAAGAGGACAATCAGAAGTTCCTGCACGACCACGGAGAGGATCTGCAGAAGGGAATAGCAGTCCCTTGGCCTACGCCACAGCCTGGAATAGAACCAACACCTTCTTCCTCGGAACCGGACAAAAAAGAGGACACCCCATAAAGAGTAACAACAGATTGATACAGGATGTCTCTGCAGCTGTATAGTTGGAATATTAATGGAGCAAATTCCCCGGAAAAACGAAAAAGGATTTTTCATATTTTGAAAAAAGAACATCTGGATATAATTTGTTTGCAAGAAACACATGTGACTAGGCTCCACAGGAAAGTGCTAATTAATAAAAGACTAGGCCAAGAATTTATCTCATCAGATAGAGTCAAAAAGAGAGGTGTGGTGATCTATGCAAAGGAGAACCTAGCACCGAAATTTTTGTTTAAAGATGAACAAGGAAGAATCCTGGCAATTGAAATACAAACTCAAGGAGAAAAAGCTTTGATATTAGGAATCTACGCACCAAATGAGGGGAAATCAGAATTTTACAAGAAGCTACATGAGACATTACTGGACTATCTGGACTATGCCAACATCATTATGATGGGAGATATGAATGGGGTGGTCTCTACTTACATGGATAAGTCACAAAATCAAAATCTAACCAAGGATGGTAGACTACCAAAAACTTTTTTTGAACTAACTGACAATATGGACTTGATTGATATATGGAGGACAAGAAACCCCTTAGGTAAAGAAGGAACTTTTTTCTCCGAGGCCCACCTGTCATGGACAAGAATCGACCAAATTTGGACAACTAGAGGGCTGGCACCTAAGACTACAAGAGTGGAAATCTGCCCAAAGACCTGCTCCGACCATAACGCTCTGAAAATGGAAGTGAGATTCATCACAGCCGGCTCCTTCAGATGGAAAATGAATGACAACCTGTTAAGAGATCAAGAGATTGTAAAGAAGGCCCAAAAAACTTTAAAGGATTATTTTGAAATCAACTTGAATACTTCAGTGGAAAAAAGAACAATCTGGGACGCAAGTAAAGCTGTAATGAGAGGGTTTCTGATACAACAGAATACGATTAAGAAAAAACTCTGGAATGGAAAAAAGGATAAGATATTAGAGAAGATAAGAGATGGAGAGAAAAAGTTAAGATCCAATCCAAAATCAAAAGAGATTCTAAGAGAAATAAAGTTCCACCAGTCACAATATACGAAACTGATAAACCAAGAAGTGGAATGGAAAATTAAACAAATGAAACAAAGATCCTTTGAATCTGCGAACAAATGTGGAAAACTGCTAGCATGGCAGTTGAAAAAAAGACAAAAATTAAACTATGTTACCAACCTAGAGGTTGAAGGGAAAAACATTCAGAAACCGGGAGAAATTAGAAAGTGTTTCCAGAAGTACTTCAAAAAATTGTATACCCAAGGGCCCGAGGAAGTGTCTGAGATGGATCAGTTTTTGAAAGACAATGGCCTACCAGAACTGCCCCAGGAGAAGAGATCAATCTTGAACAACAAAATAACACAACAGGAAATTGAGGATGCCATTCAGAATATGCAGTTAGGCAAATCTCCAGGCCCAGATGGGCTCACCTCCAAGTATTATAGGATGCTAAAAGATTACCTGACACAACCATTAATGGAGGTTTGCAACCAGATTATGGGGGGAGGGAGGGCACCAGAAACGTGGAAAGAAGCATTCATCACATTGATACCTAAAGTGGAAACTGAAAAGACTCAACTTAAGAACTACCGTCCCATCTCACTCCTAAACGTGGATTACAAAATATTTGCAGACATCTTGGCAAGTAGATTTAAAAAAGTACTAAATGAAGTAATTCATAAGGACCAAGCAGGCTTTCTCCCAGGCAGGCATTTGTTTGACAATACCAGGAACATTATTGATATTCTGGAACTTTTGCAAACAAATATTAACACTAAAGCAGTGTTAATATTTATTGATGCAGAGAAGGCCTTTGACAATATTTCTTGGAAGTTCATGAAGAAAAACTTGGAAGGGATGGGAGTGGGACGGGGGTTTGAAAATGGTATAGAAGCAATTTATTCAGAACAAAAAGCTAAGTTGATAGTGAACAATGTGGTGACAGAAGAGTTCCATATTGAAAAAGGGACACGGCAGGGGTGCCCCCTTTCCCCTTTATTATTTATCTCAGTCCTGGAGGTGTTGCTGAATATGATTAGGAAAGACCGGCTGGTACAAGGAATACGGGTCGGAGCGAAACAATACAAGTTGAAAGCTTTTGCAGATGACTTGGTTTTAACATTACAGGAGCCAGAATCTAGTACAAAAAGAGCTTTAGAATTGATTCAAGAATTTGGTCGGGTGGCGGGATTTAAGTTGAATAAACAAAAAACTAAGGTACTCAGAAAGAACTTGACATCTTCAGAAACAGATGAGTTTCAGAGGGAAACAGACTTAAATGTGGTTAAAAAAGTGAAATACCTGGGGGTTAACTTGTCTTCCAAAAATTTGAATTTATTTAAAGATAATTATGAAAAATGTTGGTCAGAAGTTAAAAAAGATCTAGAAATTTGGTCAAGACTGAAACTTTCCTTGTTAGGCCGAATCGCAGCTATAAAGATGAACGTTTTGCCAAAAATGTTGTTTTTGTTTCAAGCCTTGCAGATCGTGGACAGAGTGGAATGTTTTGGAAAGTGGCAGAAGGATATCTCAAAGTTTGTTTGGCAGGGCAAAAAGCCCCGAATAAAGTTCAAAATACTAACTGATGCAAAAGAAAGAGGGGGGTTTGCCCTGCCAGACTTAAGGTTATACTATGAAGCTGCAGCCTTCTGCTGGATGAAAGATTGGATTTTGCTAGAGAATACTGATGTCCTCGATCTGGAAGGCTTTAATAATTCCGGCACCCAACTGTTGGCGCTGGCCGGGGCGCCCTCCCTGGCGAGAAAATATTCTACTCCCTCTTCCCCCCATCTCGAGTCCAGAATCTCTGTGACCTCGTTGACTGGTTCGTCCTTAGGTGACCTCCCCCTCTTGGGCGACTCCCTGCTTGGTTCTGGTGCCATCCCTGACTCCTGAAATCTGTGTGGGGCCTTGTAGGGGGTGAGCACCGACCTATGAAAGACCGGGTGCATTCTGGAACCCTCGGGGAGGGCCAATCGAAACGCTACGGGATTGATCCTGGCCTCAACTTGGTACGGCCCTAGTTGCCTGTGTCCTAGCTTCTTTTTAGCTAACGACTTGGCCGGCACCGCTTGCGCCGCTAACCATACCCAGTCTCCCACCTGGATGTCTTCCCCCTCCCTCCTGTGTTTGTCCGCCTGCACCTTATAGGCCTGTTTAGCTAGCTCTAAATGTCTCCGTAGCTCGTCGTGCACCTCTTGCAATTCTGCTGCGAAATGGTCGGCTTCCTGTGGCGCCCCCTCCCCCGTCGTTACGAGCCCCGGGAAGGTTCTGGGATGCCTTCCATTGTTAGCGAAGAACGGCGTTACCCCCGTCGACGCGTGCTTCGTGTTGTTGTAGGCAAACTCAGCCATCGGCAGGTAATCCACCCAAGCCGCGGGTCGCTGATTGGCGTAACATCTCAGGTACTGCTGCATGATCGCGTTGACCCTCTCTGCTTGGCCGTTGGTCTGCGGATGTCTCGCCGACGACAGGTTGATTTTGACGTGCAGGATCCCTAGGAGCTTCTGCCAGAAGCTGGACACAAACTGGCGCCCCCTGTCGGACAGAATGGACCGTGGCAACCCATGCACCTTGAACACGTGGTCGATGAACAGTTTGGCTGTCTGCTCCGCTGTCGCCACCTTCGCGCAAGGAATGAAATGCGCCATCTTGGTGAACAGGTCTACAACCACAAGCACCGCCGTCTTGCCTCACGAACTGGGCAGATCAGTGACAAAGTCCAGCGCCACCCTCTCCCACGGTTGCAGTGGCGTCTCCAGCGGTTCCAGCAGTCCCGCTGGCTTCTGGTGCACTGGCTTGGACCTTTGGCACGTGTCACACCTGGCGACGTACTCCGCGACCTCCCCTCGCATCTGGGGCCACCAAAAGTCTCTGGCCACTAATTCCGTCGTCTTTTCCTTGCCGAAGTGGCCAGCGCTGGGTGCGTCGTGCAACTGCTGCAGAACCTTCGCGCGGAGATCATCTCCCGGAACGTAGAGAGCACCTTTACGGATCAGCAGGCCGTCGCGTATCTGGAACTCGTCGTCCTTCGCTGTGCCCCTCCGCACCTCTTCCATTTTGGACTGTGCGAACGGATCCGCCTGCAACGCGCGACGCACCGCCTCCAGGTCTACGGCGGCTGAAGCGCACGCCCACGCCTGCGGTGCAAAAATGTGCTTGGCTGCCACCGGTGCCGCTGCCTCGAGATACTGCGGTTTCCGGGAGAGCGCATCTGCTATGACATTGTTGTCGCCTGGGATGTACTCTATCCTGAAATCGAAATCCGCAAAGAACTCCGCCCAGCGTATGTGCCTCTGGCTCTGTAGCTTCGCCGTGCGCCAGTACTCTAGGTTCTTGTGGTCCGTGCGGACCTGCACGGTGTGCTTGGCTCCGATGAGAAAGTGCCTCCATGCCTTGAAAGCTGCGTGGATGGCCAGCAACTCCCTGTCCCAGATGGTGTAGTTCTGTTCCGACTTGCTGAGCTTCCGGGAGTAGAAAGCACAGGGCCTCCAGTTCCCCTGCGGGTCTTCCTGTAAGAGGACGGCCCCCACCGCTCTGTCAGATGCGTCAGTCTCAACCCTCATGGGCCTGCCAGGATTCACATGTAGCAGCTGTTCTTCGGACGCGAAGAGACTCTTAAGTCTCCTGAAGGACTGCTCCGCTTGGTCCGTCCAGGTGAACTTCTTCTTCTTGGAGCTGAGAGTGTCCGTGATAGCTGCCGTCTCCCTGGCGAAACCCCTGATGAACTTGCGGTAAAAGTTGGCGAAGCCGACGAACCTCTGGACCTCTTTCCGATTTCGCGGGCTCTTCCAGTCCAACACCGCGCGGACCTTGGCGCTGTCCATGGCTAGTCCCCTGTCGGACAGCCTATAGCCCAGAAAATCCACCTCCGTCACGTCGAATTGGCACTTCTCCAGCTTGGCGTAGAGCCTGTGCTCCCGTAGCCTCTGCAGGACCTCCTTCACGTCGCTCTCGTGAGCTTCCGGCGATTCTGAGAAGATCAGAATGTCGTCGAGGAAACATACGCACTTCTTGTAGAGGAGTCCCGCCAGCACGTGATGCATAAAAGCTTGGAAAAAGTGGGAGCCATTTTGGAGACCAAACGGCATAACTCTGTATTCGTAGGTGCCCAACGGCGTGAACATGGCCGTCTTCCACTCATCACCCTCTCGCACGCGTATGAGATTGTAAGCTCCGCGGAGATCCAACTTGGTGAAGATCTTCCCTTTCCGCACCGTCGCGAGCAGGTCGTCAATCTTGGGCATGGGAAAGGCCGCGGGCTTTGTCTTAGAGTTTATGAATCTGAAGTCTACGATCAGCCTCTTTTGGGGCGTGTCCTTCTTCTTCACAAAAAACACTGGACTGCCCCCTACAGCCTTCGATTCTCGGATGAATCCCCGCTGCAGGTTGTGATCTATGAACTCCCTGAGCTCCTGCAGCTCCTCCTCGGACATGGAATACAGCTTCACAGGCGGCAGCGTTGTCCCTGGCAAGAGGTCAATAGCGCAATCGTAGGGCCGGTGAGGTGGCAACTGGTCAGCCTCCTTTTCGCAGAAAACCTCCAAAAACCCCTTGTACTTGAGGGGTACTGCTTGCGCCATGCTGAGACGTAGCTGCTGCCCCTCCTCTTGGCCCTCCTCCTCCTGACCGGTCTGGATGCAATGCTGCGCGCAATAGGACGAGCCGAAGGTGAGCTGCCGCTGGTACCACGCCATGGTCGGGCTGTGCCTATCCAGCCAACTCATGCCTAACACTATAGGCGTGTCTGACAGGCGGGTGACGTTGAAACTGATGACTTCTCGGTGATTGCCAATCTGCATCACCATGGGCGGCGTCTGTTGTACCAATTGCCCCCCCAGCAGCTTCCTGCCATCCACTGTGACGACGTTCAATGGCAGCGTGGCTGGCAGAAGCTCTATGCGATGCTGCTTGACGAACTGCACCCCCACGAAGTCTGCGTTGCTCCCACTGTCAATTGTGATGGGGACCTCCAGGGTGCGTCCATTAGGTAGCTGGAGGGTTGCAGTGAGCTGCACTACAGGTTTGGGTGGCAGGGGGTCTGTAGGCTGCAAAAGCGCTGGGGACTGCTCTACTGACTCGCCTGGCTGTGCCCCAACATTGCTGATTCCAGCCAGGCATTGTCGTTTCCCTGAAACTGCTCTTCATGCTGTGCTGCTGCAGTTACTGTTGCCAAGGCTGCAGTGTGCTGCCGGAGCCTCTGGGGACACTCTTTCGCCATGTGCGTTGCACTGTCACAGATGTAACACTTCCTGTTCCCTCTAGGAGGCTTCTTCTTGATTGTTCCGGACGCTGGGGGTCCGGCCACTGACTGAGCCTTTGCACTCCCCAGTTCCATAGGCTCCTCCCCTGGCTGCAGCTGAGGGGAGAGACGCGGACGTCCTGGATCTCTGGGAAACAAAGGAGGCACTCTAGAGGGTGCGGGAAGCTGGCTACCCCCCTCATTGCGCCAAGGGCGTTCTTCCTGGCGCACTCCAATGGCAAGCGCTCGCTGCACCACGTCTGCCAGGGTTTTAGGTCTGTCCCCCCTAGCCAGCTCGTCCTTCACAGGGCCAGAGAGCCCCTCCCAAAATAAGTCTCTGACAGCCAGAGAATCTTTCTCCCATCGCAGCACATTCAGCAAGGCGAAAAAGCGAGCATGGTACTGACGTACTGAAGCCTTGCCTTGCCTTAAACCATGGATCTGCTGGCGTGCCACATCCACATCCACGCTAGACTGAAAGCAAGCGTCCATGCATTTGATAAATTCATCAGAGTCCCTTCGAGCAGGGCAATCCTCGCGCCACAGATTGCGCAGCCAAGCCCTCGCTTCCCCATGCAAGTGGGACACAATGAAACCCACCTTCTCCTCCTCATCTTTAAAGTCGTCGCGAAGCAAATGCAACGCATATTCTACGTCTGCTTTAAAACTGGGGTATTGCTGCAGGTTCCCATCGAAGTGGGCTACCAAGTTGCCCCCTCTTCTGCCCAGTGCTACTCCAGCAGCTTTGGTCCCCGGGAACCCCACTTGGCATGCATGATCCCACCTGGCTTGCAGATCTTGGCACCGCTTCTCCGCCTCTTCCCCCTTCTTCTGGGAGACCACTACTTCAGTGGTAAGCCGGGAGACTGCGTTGCGTAGCTCAGCTATCTGCTGCTCCATACTCATGGCTGCCAAAATTCGTGAGCTTTGCAAAAAAAATTTTTGCATATTTAGAGAGGGGACTTACTGTCAGGGGCTGCCTCAGGTCTCAGCTCACAAAAGACCAACGCCAAGCTCTTCTTATATACAAGGATGTTTATTGCAGTTCATTATTGGTTCCACAACCGAGGCGCGCAGCCCCGCGTCTCTTAACGTCAGACTTTTGAAGTCCCCTCTGAGTCGGTCCCGCCTCTACACCAGCTTAAGAGGCTTGTGCTAGACCACCTCTTCCTGTCTTTCCTTTTCCGCAGGGTCTTTCTGCCCCCCTGGGTTCCTTCCCTCCTGCTCTCTCCTGAAGCGGATTCCTCAGATGCCTGTTCCCCCCTCCTTCGTGCTTTGGGGCTAGGCTCCTCCTCCGGGCTTTCTCCATTTCCGCGCGCCTCCACATTTGAACTTGGCGCGCGTTTGCTACCCCTGACCTTCCTCTTGACACTTACACTACTCCCTGTACTACTCTCCGCCTCTTCCGGCAGGACGTCCTGCCCCGATCTCCTTCCCCTGTCTCTTTCCTGCTCCGCTCCGTGTGTCACACTGGGAACTCCCCTCTCTTCCCTTCGTTCCTGATGGGAAGCCGGCCCCGATCTCCCACTCCCACTCGGGGTTTCCCTGCTGCTTCCCTGCTCCTGGCAGGTCCCCCCTGTGACCCCCCTTGTCCTGACTAGGGGCGCCCCCTCCTGGGAATCCTCCGATTCACTTGAGAGACTCATGGAAGACCTTAAGTCATTGTCATCCTCTTCCTCACTGTCCTGGGATTCTTCCTCATCGCTCTCCGTCTCCTCCCTCACCTGTGCCTCTGTCTCTGAACCCCTGACAATCATCATTGCTGTTTTTCAGACATAAGTTAGTTTAGTCTGCCTTGGGGCATCCCAACTCTCACCCAGCATTTAATCCAGCTTCTATTCACCTGGTTCCAGTAGAGGAGGAAGCACAATGTGTTTGCCTAGGAACCAAAAGATCTAAGGTGGCTGAGGAGCATGTCAGCTAAAACAACATGTTACCTTCAGCAAATGAAGTTTCCAAAGTTATCCTACAAACTTTGTTCTGGGATTTGCAGTTCAAAATAATGCATCAGAAAGGTTTCTTTGTGGTGTTTTCTTTGTTTTTTATTCACAAGTGGTTTTCTGGGCCAGTGGCCTGGGCAAGTGGTGTGAGAGAGAGTTTCGAGAGCCAGACAAAGAGGCATTTGGCCCCTGGCATGACCACTTGGGACTAGAATGTGACTAAAATAAACAAGGACATGAACCTAGATCAATGAAACCATGGACATCATTTGCAGATTTTAGTGGGTCCTGTATCTGTTTCTCATTATAATAAATGTTTCTTGCTAAATGGCCTGATACATTAGAACATCAGAAAGAACAACTCGGGTGAGATGATCTGCTCCCCCCCAAACACACCTACTCACAAAAAGTGCCCTGGGAACAATTAAGTCTGATTTACTCAAATGTAGGTATGGATTGCCAAATCCAGACCCAACCCCTTTGAAAGAGAGCTCTTTATGGGCATCAGTTGCCTGAGGAGGTCCTGGGCTCTTCTACTTCTTCCACTTGCCCAAAGGACTCCTGCCCCTTTAATGGCTGCCAGTTCTCCTTTGCTCTTCCTTATGCCCAGAACTGTATATAATACCTTGAAGAACCATCTCCTCTCATGTCTGCCTTTTATGATCTACTGCAGAGGGCACCCTCCTGCTAATTTTTTTTGCCAGACCTCCAGTACAATCTTTACAGAATTTCTGGATAATGGGCTCTCTTGGTCTTTTTCTCTGGGGTGCTAGAGTTATTGCACGGATATCATTAGTTTAATTCACAATGGGAGGCAATTCATGGAGGGGAACTTGGCAGGATAAATTGTTTCAGCAAACTAGGCTGACGTGTAATGATGCTCTGAGGCATTTGCTCTAATCTGGCACAAGGTGGATTCAGTCTCTGTAAATCTGCAGCTTAAAAAAAATCATCTCTTAACCTAACTGGGTCTAACCTAACCTAACCTAACAGCTATCAGTAGCCAAGATGGGCAGGCAGCACACATGCAACCAAGCTGATAGTGATCCTCCATTCATTCCAGTTGGATTTGATTGCCTACTTTTCAGCCAGGTTTCATAGCCATGGTTTGATTTCCAGGCATTATAGTGGTGGTGGTGCTTATGTTGTGAAAGCACCTGCAGATGTATACAAATCAGTCCACTGCAAATGGCAAAAGGCTCAGACTGTTATTTCCTGGTCAGTTGACAGTCCAGTGGGCCTTGCTGTGAGATATTTACAATGCAGTCAAATCAACAATGCCTGTTTGCTCGACAGGTACATGATAGGAGCTGAAGCTCACAGAGTTTTCCTCTAAGTTTGCTAGAGAGAACTCTGAGAAGCACTCCCACAGTGCCATGACATGGCAAGGGTGTAGCCACATATCATCTTCCTACCTAGCTGGGCACTTGCTCTTTGCTCTTTGACCTGGTTTCAGCAATGTGAGAACATCTGCATGGTTGAGCTCCATTGCTCAGGCACCATCTTAAGCTAGACTTAAGAATGTCTTTGTAACTGAAATACCATTCTAAGCCTGCCTGGAAAAAATTGCTGCATCTGCTAAAATATTATTTTTACCTTTTGCAAGGTTGTTTGTGTAATCATTGTTTTAAGGGGGAGAAAAGGGGGAAATAGCTGGAGAATCCAGTTTGCCTTAAAGCATCCTGGATTACTTAAACAAAAAAGAATGCACTCTGCTGAACTCAAACATGAGGAAGGAAGGATAGCTCATAAATCTATCCTCTCCTCAGTGGCGGAGCTTCATGCTCCAGCACTGGGGGACGGAGAGCAGGTGGGGGTGGGGTGGCGCGTGTCCTGGGAGCATGGCCTGCCGCCTGTAGGGGCATGGTGTGTGTCCTGGGGGCGTGGCACGCTGCCCATAGGAACATGGCACCCAGCGTGGGCGGGGGGGCAGCCGCGATGGCACCCCGCCAAGATCGCACTCCCGTGGGCGGTGCGCTCCCCACACATGCCTCTTCCTCTGCCAGTGCCTCTCCTAGCATCTATACACATTCCTCCCTACATTTGCATGTCAAAGAACTCACACAGAGATATTAATCTAGCAAAGGAATTCCCATCCCATTTACCTCCATGTCAGGGAAAGTGTTACCTGTTTAATTTGGGGGACCCTATCACTTTGTCACCCTTTCCAAAATTGTATGATTGCAGGGTCGCCTGGTCAAATTTCAACATATCTCACTGCTGATAAAAACACCAGGACAGGACATTCTTTTCTTGACAGTTGGTAAACCTAACAGCACAATCAGGTAAAACTTTTCCCAGTGTGAAGATAATAAACCTTAGGCCTGCATGTCAAGTTGCTTCAAAAGGCACAGCTATGGACATCAGCTGAAAAGTTGGCAGCCTGCCCTAAGAAGTCAAAACAGATTCTGACCTTTCAGTGTTTGCCACATTTCTGCCTGCTGGGGTGGGGAGTTCAGTGGCTCAAAGCATAATCTTCTCCAAAATGTTAGAATGATGCTGCCCATTTGAAATAATTTGAGCCAGATTTTTGGTTACCAGATTTCGTTCAATTAATCTGGGGACACTTTTTTTTTTTTTTTTTTTTGGAAGCTGAGTAGGAACAGGGAGTCAGTAGTGGGGAGGGTGAGGCAAAAGACCCTGGGCCCAAGCACACATGCATATTGTATAAAGGTGCAAAGCCCTTCTTTCGCACCATGTGATACATAAATGTGCAGAGTTTTTTTAAAAACTGGGCAATGGCACGCCGCACGCCCATGACTCCCAAGCCTCCCCCAATCTCCTTCCCCCTTCCCCCTTTGTTTTGACAGATCAGGGGAGGCTCAGGAGTCACGGGCTGGCGGCTGTTGCCCAGGAGGGGCCAGCCTCGTAGTGCAGTTGGCTCAGGCTGGCTTCAGGAGCTGCTCGCTGCTGTGGCGCAGGAAAAATGGTGGGCACCACGGCAGCTCCTGAAGCCGGCCAGAGCCAACTGCGCTATCAGGCTGGCTCCAGGCTGCTGAGGCTGCCACTGCCACGTTTCCGGGGGACAGATTTGCAAATCCGGGGACTGTCCCTGGGAACCAGGGATGCCTGGTAACCCTATCATAAAACCAACCACAGAAAGCAAGTTTTTAATTTGTGAAATGTGTGCTCCATTTGAACTGGGCTTCTATCTCAGAAATTGGCAGGGCTCAGAACTCTATCAAGGATCCTTTGAAGTGAAAGGTAAATTACAATGAAGTCAGTATCTGGATTTGGAATACAAAGTAACAGTGCAAGAACAATCATCCTGTCTCTCTCCCCAACCCACCCCCATGCATGCACACACACAATTCCCCCCCCCCACTAAAAAAAACACCTCACTCATGCACACACAATTCTCCTTTTTAAAAACCTCACATATATACTGTTATGTATTCAGTGGCCTTTGTTTGCTTGAGCTTGAGTCTGGACTAAGGATTCTGAGCTCCTGTATTCTAATTCGATGCATGAAGTCCAATCACAGAACATTTCAGGATTTGAGCCTCTGCCATTGGCCCTTGAATTCTGAGTCGTGATTCACAGCTTGGAAGTTTAGACAGCCAGTCACGTTGGGAGTGATAGTGGCCCAGGCTTTCAGAAATGTAAATAAGCAGTTGCTTAGCCCCTTTTTCCCAGTTATGTAGTTCAGTAAAGGTTCTTGCTGTTATCACTGTGTCTTGCCTTGTGGGAACCCACCTACACTTCATATACAAATACAATTCTCCTAAAAAAAACAACAACCATGCATGCCAAACACAATTCTCCCAGGACAGCATACAGTTAAATTCCTTCTGCAGTGTCCTAGCCATTTGTTTTGATCAGAGGTTTTAAATTCCCTTCTGCCAGTGGCAGGAAGAATTGGAATAAGATATTGGGTGGGGCCAAAGTGGGTGGAGCTACAGATGCCACTCTTATCTTCATATCCCCACCCCCACCCCATCTCTCCATTCTCCTTCCAGGAAAGCAAGAGGTATTATTTCAAGGACATGTTCCTGCCAGTCTCATTTTTGGAGTGGTTCTGAAATTGCCCATCCTTGCTGCTCCTGGAAACAGAAATATCTCTAAAGGACTTTGACTTCGCTCTGCTCTCAATTTGCTTTCAGATATGCATGCAGATATGCCTTCTATCACAAATCATGGAAATTCTATTTACCATCCCTAGCCAAGTGCAAAATGTGGCCCTTTGCCCATCTGTACTTACCTATTTTGGATAATCCTTTCTACTGCTTAGATCTGAGGAACAGCAGGCAGTTCCTCCACATAAGGAGACCGGAGGCATCCTTCAAACACCAGAGCAGCTGCATAATTCATTCCCCAAAAGGCTGTTGGTGTGGAAGACTCTCGCCTGGAAATGCTGCTTGTTATTTTCCCAGTGTTTATTATTCTGCGAGCACAAGAGAAATCCACCCTGGTGGGTGTTTTAATGAATGCAAAAGCTACTATGTATCATTCCTAAGTAGTTTTAAATATTCCTTAAAACATTTAATTAAATGGGACTCTTGTGCTTTGTATTAAAATCACATCAGTGAACGAGGATTTCTCTTCCAGGCTCTGGTTGAACCTCTGAAGGCGCCTGCTGGAGATTTCTGGGAACAAGGAAGCTGTAGCTGATCATATCAATTATACAAATGAGCAGAGAACTGATGACGCTTGCACCAGACATCCTATTGGGAGGAGCCAGTTTTCTGAGTGCATGTTCTGGAAGTGGGGTAGTAGAGGATTCCCTGGCCGACTACTTCAGGTCGTGGTGGATGTTCTCTTGGAGACACCTAGTTTGGCTGTCCTAGGGGATTTAAACATCCATGCCAACACAAACTTACAACACAAACGGGACTTCATGGAAATCAAGGCCTCCATAGGACTGTCCCTGAATAAGTTTGGCCCAACTCATAGTCATGGACATGCCTTAGACCTGGTGTTTACCTCTATGGATGTGGGTGATCTGACACTAAGTAAAAGCGAAACAAAAGAAGTGCCATGGTCAGATCACTTCCTGGTGCAACTGGACTTCTCCGCAACCCTTCCCCTCTGCAGGGAGGTGGGACCAATTCAGATGGTCCATCCCCACCACTTAATGGATCCAAATGGTTTCCAGAGAGTGGTAGGGGATATTTTATACCACGTTGATGGCCTTTCAGATGATTCCCTGGTGGCCCGCTGGAATACGAGTTAACCAGGGCTATCAACTGTCTGGCTTCGAAGCACCCTCTCTGATTGCATGGAGCCTGGACAGCCCCATGGTTGTCTGAGGGCAGTGAAACAATCGTTGAGATGCCTAGAGTACCGGTGATGGAAAACGCATTCTGAATCAGACCAGACACAGCTTAGAGCTCAAAGCTGAGCCTACCAAGTGGCGATAGTGATGGCAAAGATGACCTTATTCACTGCCTCTATTGCATCAGCAGAAAACAGCAGCAGAAGACTCTTTCAAGTGGTTCGTAATTTAACGGAATCACCTGTGCCATCAGGGCCTGATAAGGCCCCCAAGATCTACTGCAATGATTTTGCAAAGTTTTTTTGCAAATAAAGTCGCTCATATTCAGAAAGAGGTATAGGGCAGGGGAGCAGGTTAGGGTTAGGGTTAGGGTTAGGGTTAGGCAAAATAAAAAAATTCCTTCCAGTAGCACCTTAAAGACCAACTAAGTTAGTTCTTGGTATGTGCTTTCGTGTGCATGCACACTTCTTCAGATACACTGAAACAGAAGTTGCCAGATCCTTCTATATAGAGAGAAGGTGGGGAGGGGTATTACTCAGAAGGGTGGTGGGAATGGGAGATTGGCAGATAGCTGAGATGAGCCTGTTGACGACTCTTAACGACTGCAATAGGTCTTACAGGAAAAGGCAAGGGGTGAGAAGGTGAAAAATGGCTAAGTCATGTATAATGAGATAAGAATCCAATGTCTTTGTTCAAACCAGGTCTCTCCATGGTTTTAAGTTTGGTAATGAGTTGCAATTCAGCAGCTTCTCTTTCCAGTCTATTTCTGAAATTCCTTTGTAGTAAAACAGCTAATTCACACATCTAATTCACACCCCTAACCTAGTCCATATAGTTAAAGCTCTGATTTTCCCAGTAGTGATGTATGGAAGTGAGAGCTGGACCATAAAGAAGACTGATTGCCGAAGAATGGATGCTTTTGAATTCTGGTGCTGGAGGAGACTCTTGAGAGTCCCATGGACTGCAAGAAGATCAAACCTATCCATTCTTAAGGAAATCAGCCCTGAATGCTCACTGGAAGGACAGATCCTGAAGCTGAGGCTCCAATACTTTGGCCACCTCATGAGAAGAGAAGACTCCCTGGAAAAGACCCTGATGTTGGGAAAGATTGAGGACACAAGGAGAAGGGGACAACAGAGGACGAGATGGTTGGACAGTGTTCTCGAAGCTACTAACATGAGTCTGACCAAACTGCAGGAGGCAGTAGAAGACAGGAGTGCCTGGCGTGCTCTGGTCCATGGGGTCACGAAGAGTCGGACACGACTAAACAACAACAGTTCAACTTTATTGGGCCTGTCCTTACCGCTGCTTGTCCATCAGGTCTCTCTTACACACAGCAACCCAGGTCATGTTGGCAGGGAGGTGGGGTTGCAATAATTTTTAGGTAGTCATTAGCTTGCACCAGGCGTCCTATTGGGAAGGCCCCGTTTTCTGAGTGCATGTTCTGGAAGTTGGGCAAAAAATGATAACAAATTGAAATTGAAAAATTATAAGGAAATAAAGCATTGCCTGACAGGGTGGATTCAGTACTACCAGCTAAATGAGGTGTTTAAAGCAGATTTTTTAAAAAGGTTTTGCAAGTGAAATTTCAATATTAGATAATGATTAATACAAAATAAGACAGGTAATTTCTAAAACTTGTTAAAGATGTTTTACTGTCGGAGCCAGCCGTTACAAATGGTGCTTTTTAAGCATAAAATAAGGACACAGAGGCTAGCAATCTTTCCATAGACGGAGGGCAGCTGAATCAGACTTCTCCTCTTCCTCCAGTCCGTTTATTCTTATTACCCTTTGTTCCTCTCCAGCCGCATGGCTGCATTCCAATGTCTCACGTTACCTACATCCGGTCAAGGCTTTAACCCACCCACAAACGATATAGGGTTACACTGCCCAGAGGGGGGGGGGGACATAACTCCATATGAGGTCATGCATTCCAATACATTGTAAAGCTCAGAGTGCTGGTCAGCCGAGGTCAGGGGGCACCCTGCTATATTACAAGCCTTTACCATGGCTATGACTCCCACATGCCCTCTTTCTTTATTTAATTAATCAGTACCAATACGGTTATATCGAGTGCGATAGACGACTCATGTGAGACCGGAAGCAGGCCGCG
Source organism: Podarcis liolepis (assembly GCF_965112155.1). Lineage (NCBI taxonomy): Eukaryota > Metazoa > Chordata > Lepidosauria > Squamata > Lacertidae > Podarcis > Podarcis liolepis. The sequence goes on along the minus strand of NC_139561.1, from coordinate 454,352 downwards.
GACTGGAGAACCATGCAGTACATATAGAGATTATAGAAAGAATACATTGTATACAGCAACACAAAATAATGCAAATAACTACTATAATGATCACTAAAATCAATAAATGTCGAAGCCAACTTCCATCCGGAAGCCAAGAATATAAGAATTCTGATTCCAAGCTGCATGGTAGCTTCCTCTCTAGTTTATTAGCCATGCACTGGTGTCACTTCTATAGCACTGAGATTGGTCATTGTATGTTCCTGTAAGAGAACAAGAGCTATTAAAAGTGAAATTCAATGTACATTGACAGTTTGGATACATGCCCCATGATTCTTTCCCCTCCTTAATTTGAAAATAAATGGGTGCAGGTTCATGGAGGGTCAAGTGTACTGGGGGCCAAAAAGATTGCTTAGGGGATATAATATTAGTAAATTGAAAAGATCCATTGACAGGCACATCATGAAGCATTATGCCTGAATGACTCGCAAAAGGGCGGCATGTGCATACATAACCAACATTTAGAAGCATGCAATAAACTGGTAAACATAATCATATCTTGTACAAAAATATTATTCCTCCATATCTTATGATAATTTTCACCCCTAAAAGTCTTATTCAACAACACTGTTCTTCTAGCTCGAGAGTGGCTGAGCCGTGGATACTGCCAGCCAGAGTAGGATTCAGGCGACAGCTGCTTGCCAGCCGATAAGGTGAAATATGGTGGTTTCAACTGGACTGGGTCGTCTGCTTCTCTTCCTTGTATAACGGTGCAGCAAAGGATGGCAAGGCAAATGGTTAGGAAGGCGCATCCGCGGTTAAAGACTCGCCATGGCCGCACGCATCGAGCTGGAACCCACAAAGGCTTGTCCTCGACATCCACTGCCGTGTACCCTCGTCCCCACGTGATCAGCGGGACAGGTCCATGCCACACAGGATTAGGCAAGCGTCGGTACACCACCAAGGGGCAGGGGAGTGCCTCCTCCTTCCTAAAATGCAATTAAGCGGGGGTATGGGTCCTAAGATGTGGATATAAAGGGATGGTTAAGTACACAAAGAACTTAGTGAACAGCCGAAGGGATATCTGCTGTTGGTATGCTTCGGCCGCCAAGCTGTTTAAGCAATAGTGTTTTGAACGTCAGGTGTGCTCTTTCCACTATAGCTTGACCTGTGGAGTTAAAGGGTATGTGTCAGAGCTGCTCCCAGATCCTAGCTCACAGAGGATCACGCTAGCCAGCGTTCACTTTATAAAAGTCTTTATTGAGTTACAGTTTCCATTTCCAAGCTGCCGCGTGCAGCTCTACGTCTTATAAGCTAGACCGGCGAAGCTCCGTCTGAGTCTCTGCCCCCTGTACACCAACTTAATACCCTAGCCTTACTCCACCTTTTCCGCCTGACCGTTCTTCTCTGGGTCCCTCTGCCCCCCGTGGTCTCTTCCTTCCTGGACTCTTCTGACGCTGACCCCCCGGACCCTTCTGTCTCCTTGCGTCGGGCTTTAGGACCTGGCTCCCTTTCCGGGCTGCTTACTGCGCCGCCTTCCTGTGCATTTGAACTTGGCGCGCGTGCCCAACCTCCCACTTTCCGCTTGACCGTTTCTTCGCTCCCCGATGGAGGTGTGGCCACTCCTGACTCATGCCCTCCCCCCTGCTGCGAGCTGCCAGAGCTCGATACCTGGCGCCCTTCCTCTCCACTGCGCTCTGTTGGGGATGCTGGCCCCGATTTCCAACTGCTGCCCTCTGAACCCCCTCTGGACCCTTCTTCCTGGGGTGTCCCCCTAGGCTCCCCCCTTGCTCTGGCCCCTGGCGCTCCTTTCTGTGAATCTTCTGATTCACTGGAAAGACTCGGAGATCTCGGGTCGTCGTCATCACTCATCTTTTCTTCGGACTCCTCCCCCTCGCTCTCTGTTTCCTCCCTTGCCCTCGCCTCTGCTCCTGAACCCCTGACAGTATGCCATGAGTTAATTTCACATTCCACAACATACAAAATTCTGAAAATGTTTTAGAAATATATGCTGGACCATTATCAGTTTTGATACGCGCAGGTTTACCCATGACTGAGAAACAGCGGATAGTGTGCTGAATGACATGCTATAGTATAGGATCAGAAAAGAGAGAAAAGGCAGAAATGTTCTTCAATGCTGCATCTGCTCTTGCATTACCCTCTGCTAAATACCCTGGGTGCGATGTGTGGGAGCGAAGATGTGCAACATAATAAGGGAACTCTCTATGCTGAAGTAAGGCCTGCAGGCCAAGAAACAAGGAAAACAAGTCAGAATCCAAGGAAGGAGTTATATAAGATATTGGTAACATAGCAAAAATGTGATATACATACTGAGTATCCACAATAAGATTGAAAGGTTGAGTAGGAAAGGATTGAAAGGCAAGAATCACTGCTGCTAGCTCTGCTCGCAGGGCAGAAGACTGAAGGGGTAAATAACCATTTCCATTTTCCTCCCTCCTCCCATGTCACCACCCCCCTACTTTTCGTTCCATCCGTGAAGAGGGTTAGTGCAGAGGGGAGAGGTGTGAGAGACAAGGGGGTAGCCAAACATAGGTGACCTGTCTCAGAAATGTCAAACGGTCATCCTTTGGAGGGTTAAAAATGATGACACCTATAAAATCATCTAAAGCAATTTGCACGGCAGCATTTGTTATCAATAAATGCTGCTGTTCAGTCTGTGAGAAAGGTAAATAAATTGAGGTAACATCATAACCGCTTAAAGTTATCGCTTGTGAACGTCCTTTGATAACAATGTCTGATGTGGATTCAATTACTGAATAAATGTTCTTCGATGGGATGTGCGGTAAATGTAACCATTCTATAATGCAGATAGTCTTCTTCTTGTCCCGCCTGAGCATATAAAATTCCTGTTGGCAACAATGGTGTAGCAAACACTGCCAGATGCAGCTTGTGTGCAGCACCTCTAGGTGGCGCATGCGGAAAGGTTTCAATGCTTCACTCACAAAATGTTGACAAAGTGTAGGGGAGTTCCGCATGCCTTGAGGCAGGACAATCCACTGATATCGCTGGTTGGGCTGTGAATTGTGATATACTGGCAATGTAAAAGCAAACTGTTCCCTGTCTGCTGGAGCCAGTGGGATGAAGATGGTTCAATGTGGCCGAAAGTCAATTGTTCAGAAATAAGCTGTTCAGAAACAGGATGGTGCAATTGCTGCGGATTTTCCTTTTGGTGGAGGCCACCGTTCTACCCACACTGAGGTATCGGTGATCCTGGTTTGCCACGCTGGAAACGTTGTATCGGTGGCTACAGGCTGGTTTTCATTGAGCGCTGCTGCCAACAGATGGGCCTTGTGGGTGGCTGTTCCAACAGACTGAAATATGCGAAGCATGGCTGCTGTATCTGTGGTAGGATTGTGTATTTTCGGTCTCAATGCAACTTTACAATCCTCTTTGGCATTTTCCAAGGCCAATTGTTTGATAATTATTTGTTTGGCTTCAGGATTTTCAATTTGTCTACTCACTGCTGTAATCAGCCTGTCCATAAAGGAAGAATATGATTCTCTAGGTTCTTGTCTGATTGAACCCCACCTCGACTGGATACTGGTGGGTTCCGGGATTTTTCTCATTGCTTGTTGAGCAGCAAGAGCAGTATCCCTCAATAAAATCTGCAGCAGTGTGGCTTGTACTGAAGCCTGAGCAAAGGGCCCACGCCCCATCATAGCATCCATCACATCTGCGAGGGTAAGATTAGGATTATTCCCTCTTGCTTGTTGCAGTAAAGCAGGAGCATAACCACGACAGGTGATTTCCCATTCATGAGCAAATAATACACCAGCTGATGGGGGTAAAACTGTACGTGCCAAAAGCTTGATGTCATCTGGCACCAACAGCTGGGCTAATGTGGCTTCCAAAAGAGCTTGTGTGAATGGGGCTTGAAGTCCATTTGTCCTGACTGACAATTGGAGCTCTTTCAAGATTTTAAAGTCAAAAGGTTGGTGCTCAAAAGGTTGAGTTCCTGCTGGAGCACCAGCAGGGGGCACAATAACAGGGAATGCCATAGTATCCTGAATTAAGGAACAGGCAAGGACTGCACGTTGAAAAGGGGTAGCTGGGTCTGCCTCTGAAAGATTTGAACTATTTCCAGCCAGACCATGGTATTTTTGCAGGATTGGGTCCTCTGGTGAGGAACTGTAATCTGGAGGTTTGGGTTCTAGAGCCGCTGGCAGGGCAAGTATTGGAACAGAGGCTAACACAGCAGACTCTAACACAGCAGGCTGGATTAAGGAAGCTGGCGGTTCTGTTGGCAATGCAGCCAGGGAGATATTTTTTGGTGATAAAGAGCCCATAGCATATCGAACCTTGCACCATGCATTTAAAATTCGAGCACTGATGCTGGGGAGCTCATGAAAATGTTCACCAATCTTGTCCCAATGTTTCAATTCCCAAGTTCCATTTGCAATTACACCCAAGTCCCAGGGAGAATGTTCATCAATAGCCAGAATGAGCTGTATCAAATCACCCTCTGGAACTTCCAATTTGTTGGAGGAGAGGAGAAATTTTAAGTCTTTTAAAAATTTCTGTTGTGGAGTAGTCAAAGAGCTGCCCATTTTTCAAAAATCAATATAAAAGGGATCGACTCACCGGGATCTTTTTAAGATGATTAGCGCTTGCAATCCTTGCCGGACGTAGTGAGCCGATGATATCCACTGCTTGGATAGAAAAACCTCTCACGGTTTCTTTTAAAATCCTCTTAGTCTGCCTCAGACTGTTTGCGTCAAGTTGCTTCTTTTTTCTTTAAGTAGCCTCACACTTTTAAGTTTGCCTCACACTTTTAAGTTTGCCTCACACGGGGCACCACTTGTCGGAGCCAGCCGTTACAAATGGTGCTTTTTAAGCATAAAATAAGGACACAGAGGCTAGCAATCTTTCCATAGACGGAGGGCAGCTGAATCAGACTTCTCCTCTTCCTCCAGTCCGTTTATTCTTATTACCCTTTGTTCCTCTCCAGCCGCATGGCTGCATTCCAATGTCTCACGTTACCTACATCCGGTCAAGGCTTTAACCCACCCACAAATGATATAGGGTTACACTGCCCAGAGGGGGGGGACATAACTCCATATGAGGTCATGCATTCCAATACATTGTAAAGCTCAGAGTGCTGGTCAGCCGAGGTCAGGGGGCACCCTGCAATATTACAAGCCTTTACCATGGCTATGACTCCCACATTTTACAGATGGTATTTAACACCAAGCAAAATATTCAAAATGTATAAAACAAAATAAAAAAATGTGTTGGAGGTGCAACCAAGTAGAGGGGATGCTACTACATATGTGGTGGACCTGTGTTAAAATTAAGGGCTTCTGGGATATGGTATATGAAGAGCTAAAGAAAATATTTAAACAAACTTATGTTTAAAAAACAGCTTTTTTAGTGGGTATACTAGATTCAGATATCGCTAGGAAAAACAAGAAAATATTACTTTACACAACAGTGGCAGCAAGAACCCTAATTGCAAAAATAAAATAAAATGAGACAGCATCAACAAAAAAAGAATGGCAAGAAAAATTTTTGATTACATTGAGTTGGCTAGAATGACAGGCGCAATTAGGGGTCAGTCTAAACAAAAAATTCAAAAAGAATGGGAAAAATACAGAGATGACCTTAAAAAGCAGTGCCCTCAAATTAATACCTGGACTTTTGATTAACTTTGGCAAAACAAATTATGGTGTAAAATCATAAAATAGAAAGAAAAGAAAGAAAGGGGGGACAAAGTGAGAAGGAAACAGTTTACTAAATATGAAAGCAGAACCACGCTGAGGATGAAGGAAGTCAATAGAAGAAAAGAAGAACTGAAATATGGTTTGTTGTTGTTTAGTCATCTTAGTTGTGTTCGACTCTCTGTGACCCCATGAACCCGAGCATGAGTTACATGTTCATTATTTGTTTCATATTTGTCTTTGTGTTTTCTTTTTGAGTATTCTTTTCTTTTTTCTTTTCTTTTTAGTGTTGTGTGTTTGTGTTGCAAAATATTTTTTTTAAAAAAAGAATATCATTTATTACATCGATATTCCATCTTCCCTCCAATAAGCTCAAAGTGAAGTACGTGGTTCTCCCCACTCCCCACTCCCACCCTGTGAGGTTAGACTGAGAAACAGTGACAGGTCCAGTGTCAACCGAGTCAGCTTCTTGGTTGAATCAGGATGTGATCCCTAGTCTCCCAGACCCTACACCACACTGCTACTGATGCAGCCAGGAGCAGTGAGGAATGGAGTGGCTTATATTCAGGTATTTTCTTTCTTTCTTTTTTCTTCCCCTTCCCCTCCAATTTTAAAGGTGTGGCTTATATTTGGGCCAATACAGTAGGTACTGCTGTGTTGGGGAAGGTAAACAGCATTTCCATATTTCCAAACAGCATTTCCATGCTCTGGCACTCGTCATGGTGTCCCGTTGTGCCAGAAGCAGTTTAGTCCTGCTGGCCACATGACTCAGAAAGCTGTCTGTGGACAAACACTGTCTCCCTCAGAATGAAGCGAGATGAGCGCCACACCCCACATTCACCTTTGACTGGACTTTACCATTACCTCAATTGATTCATGCAGATCAGCTGAGGAAGAGAGGGTCATACAACTAGAAAAGTTTTTGTAAAAACAGTTGTTGTTGTTGTTGTTGTTAATATTATTATTATTTTAAGTCTCAGACTTAAGGAGAAGTCTCTCTCACAATGCAGACTGCTGGACTGGTATTGCCCACAGGTCTACATCCACCAAAATAAGAGGGTGGCAAATACCAAAAAAGTGCAGCAGCATTGTTTTCAAAAAGCAGTAGACACATGTAGGGCTCATGAAGTTTAGCCATAGTTACCTTTCCTCTGCTCTCTCCAGGCAGGGTCTACAATTTAAAGCTCTATATCCTAATGCTTTTAAATTTCATTTCACCTCTTTTTTTCCTCCAGAGCTTTCACCCTGAAAACCTGCTCTTACAAGTTCAATCAGAGCAAATGTAAATCCATGGAAAACCCAATCTGACGTTTGTTCCAATTCAGCTTTAAGTAGCAGGTTTACATGGGGAAAGCTCCGGCCACAAAAACCAAACAAAAAACATTTGGACACGTAGCATTAAAGTGCAGACCTGTGCCTGGAAAGAGTGAGGCAGACGTGTGAATAAACCAAGGAGAGCAGTCCTTGTAGTATGCACAAGAGAGAGATTGGCCTTTGTTGTTCTTTTTTTATAATGATATTTATTGAAACAAAAGATTTTTTTTAGGAAATACACACAAAAAAGACAAAATTACAAAAAAGAAAGAAAAAAATATAAGAAGGGGGGAAAAGAAAAGATAGAATCATCCTTTTCAAATTCTCCAATTTCCATTACCTTCTTTCCATGACCTCCTCCTCCTCCCATCTCTTGTATCTTGATTAATAATTGTCACAGCAAATCCTTTTCAAAGTTCAAAATATTCTGTCATTACTTTACCTTACTCTATTATCATCTTATCTTATCTTATAAAAAACCTTTTTTTAAAAAAAAAATAGTTTTTATTACATTTTTTTCAGATACAGACAGAGAACAGAAGAAGAAAAAGAGAAAGAAAAATGTGAAAGAAAATAAAGAGAACCCTTCAACAGCTTATTCCAACTTTCCATCGAACTTCCCCACATCTCCCGCACAAAGCATTCCCAACAATAAATTTATCAGCAAATTGTAACCTTGTTTCATGTGTTTCTTTGGTACTTTCGATTGCAATTTAAGTTTAAATCCCTTATTGTCCATTTACTCTAAAAACAGAATGTATTATTGTCAGGGGTTTAGGAGCAGAAGCACGGGCAAGGGAGGAAACAGAGAGCGAAGGGGAGGAGGCAGAAGAAAAGATGAGTGACGACGACGACCCGAGATCTCCTAGTCTTTCCAGTGAATCAGAGGATTCACAGAAAGGAGCACCAGTGGCGAGGGCAAGGGGGGAGTCTAGGGGGGCACCCCAGGAAGACAGAGCCAGAGAGGACTCAGGGGGGAGCAGCTGGAAATCGGGACCAGCGTCACCGCCAGGAAGCAGGGAAGAGGAAGGGAGCCAGGGGGGAAGCGCTGGTAGCTCACCACAGGAGGGAGGACATGAGTCAGGAGTGGCCACACCTCCACAGGAGGGAGGACATGAGTCGGGGATGGCCACACCTCCATCGGGGAGCGAAGAAACGGTTGAGAGGAAAGTGGAAGGTTGGGCGCGCGCGCCAAGTTCAAATGCAGAGGAAGGCGGCGCAGTAAGCAGCCCCGAAAGAGAGCCAGGTCCTAAAGCCCGGCGCAAGGAGGCAGGAGGGTCTGGGTCAGCGTCAGAAGAATCCCGGAAGGAAGAAGCCCCGGGGGGTAGAGGGACCCAGAGGAGGACAGTCAGGAGGAAAAGGTGGAGCAAGGCTAGGATATTAAGTTGGTGCACACAGGGCGGAGACTCAGACGGAGCTTCGCCGACCTAGCTACTAGGCGTAGAGTTGCGCGCAGCAGCGTGAGAATGGAAACTGTAATTCAATAAAGACTTTTACTTAATGACCGCTGGCTAGCGTGATCCTCTGTGAGCTAGGATCTTCAAGCAGCTCTGACAGTAAGCTCCGTCTCCACTTGTGGGCATCTACAGCCTCGAGGAGGGGAGAGACACAGGTGCCTACTAGCAAGCTCACGAACGGCAGACGACATGACGGCTGAGCAGCACATAGAGGAACTCAGAAACGCGGTGGCACAACTGAACGCCGAGGCTCTAGCATCCAGGAAGAGGGAGGAGGAAGCAGCCGCAGCCTGCAGGGATCTCCAGGTCAGGTTAGACGTGCTGACAAAGCAGACACCCCGGCAGGAGGGCATTGGGTTGGCGAGACGGACAGGCGGGCTGGTCTCTCACTTCGATGGGAACCTGCAACAGTATCCCAACTTTAGAGCCGACGTACTGTGCGCACTGCAACTGCTGCATAAAGACTTTAGAGATGAACAAGAGAGAGTGGGGTTCATCATGTCCCATCTGCATGGGGATGCGAGAGCATGGCTACGCAATTTATGGAGAGATAAGGATCCGGCGCTACAGAATGCAGATGCCTTTATTAAAGCAATGGATGGGTGTTTTTTATCAAGTATTGACGTGGATCTTGCACGGAAGGAGGTGCATGGGCTGAGACAAGGGAGGGCCAGCGTCAGGCAGTACCATGCCCGCTTTTTCGCCTTGGTCAGTGCCCTGGAATGGGACAGAGATTCGGCTCCTGTAAGAGACCTCTTTTGGGAGGGGCTGCATAACTCGATTAAAGATGAGATCGCCAGGGGGGAGAGACCCCGAACCACCCAGGAGGTCGTTCAGAGGGCACTGGCAGTGGGGGTGAGGCTGGAAGGACGTCCGTGGAACAGGGACGAAGGGCGTGGAGGGCGCGAACCAGCCGGGGGCCCCTCCTTCTTTCCCAGGGAAGCAGCGCGGGCGCAATCCACGCCTCCGCCAGGAGGAGGAGCCGAACCTATGGAGGTGGGAGGTGCAAGGGCTCAGTCAGCAACCAGAGCCCTAGCACCAGCAGCAGTGAAAGTGAAGCCTCCTAGAGGGAACAGGAAGTGTTACGTCTGTGAGGAGCCAGGGCATATGGCGAAAGAGTGTCCCCAGAGGCCCCACAAGCTCACTGCAGCCTCAGCAATGGTGACTGCAGCAACACAGCAAGGAGGACCACAGCAGGGAAACGAGGCTGTCTGGCTGGAGGAAGAGGCACTGGGGCCCAGCCAGACGTGTTAGTGACGCAGTCCCCAGCGATTTTACAGCCCGTGAACCCCCTCCCGCCCAAACCAGTAGTGAGGCTCACAGCGTCTCTCCAACTGCCCAATGGAATCACCATGGACGTGCCAATCACCATTGACTCAGGCAGCAATGCGGACTTTATAGGGCAGGACTTTGTCGACAGGCACGCTGTGCAGTTGCTGCCGGCCACACTGCCCCTGCAGGTTGTCACGGTGGATGGCAGGGAGCTGCTCGGGGGGCAAGTGGTGAAGCAGACGCCACCAATGGTGATGCGACTTGGGAATCACAGAGAAATCATCAGCTTCAACGTCACTCGACTATCTGACACGCCCATTGTATTGGGCATGAGTTGGCTGGACAAGCACAGCCCAGCGATGGCTTGGTACCAGAGGCAGCTGACCTTCGGCTCTTCCTTTTGTGCTGAACACTGCATCGTGCCCAGGCAGGAAGGAGAGGAAGAGGAGTCACAGCTGCTGCTAGGCACGCTGCAAGCGATTCCACACAAGTACGCTGAGTTTTTGGAAGTTTTCTGCGAGAAGGAGGCAGACAGGCTACCCCCTCACAGACCATATGACTGCAAAATTGACCTGCTGCCGGGGGCGGCGCTGCCTAAAGGGAAACTGTATTCCATGTCAGAGGACGAACTGCAGGAACTCAAAGAGTTCATTGACCATAATTTGCAACGCGGCTTCATCCGGGAGTCCAGGGCAGTGGGGGGCAGTCCCGTATTCTTTGTTAAGAAGCGGGACACGCCCCAGAAAAGACTGGTAGTGGATTACAGGATTTTGAACAGTCTGACTAGGCCATCGGACTTCCCCATGCCCCGTATTGACGACCTCCTCGCAAAGGTACGGAAGGGCAGAGTGTTCACCAAGTTGGACCTGCGGGGGGCGTACAACCTCATTCGCATGCGGGAAGGAGATGAGTGGAAGACAGCCATGTTCACGCCACTGGGGACCTACGAATATAGAGTTATGCCTTTTGGATTGCAAAATGGCTCCCACGTTTTTCAAGCGTTTATGCATCACGTGTTGGCGGGACTTCTCTACAAGACGTGCGTCTGTTTCTTAGATGACATCCTGATCTTTTCGGAGTCGCAGCAGGAGCATGACGGACACGTCAAGGAAGTGCTGAGCAGGCTAAAGCAACATAGGCTCTACGCCAAGCTGGAGAAGTGCCAATTTGACGTGCCGGAGGTGGATTTTCTGGGCTACAAGCTGTCTGACAAGGGGCTCGCCATGGACAGCGCCAAGGTTCGAGCGGTGTTGGATTGGAAGAGTCCGCGCAACCGGAAGGAGGTCCAACGGTTTGTCGGCTTTGCGAACTTCTATCGCAAGTTTATCAAGGGCTTCGCGATGCAGACAGCGGCCATCACTGACACGCTTAGCTCCAAGAAGAAGAAGTTCGTTTGGACAGCGCAGGCGGAGCAGTCCTTTCAGGCACTCAAGCGTCTCTTCGCGTCGGAAGAGCAGCTGCTTCATGTCAACCCCAGCAAGCCGATGAGGGTGGAGACAGACGCCTCGGACAGAGCCGTGGGGGCGGTCCTGTTGCAGAAAGACCCGCAGGGGGTGTGGCGACCGGGAGCGTTTTACTCCAGGAAGCTCAGCAAGTCCGAACAGAACTACACCATCTGGGACAGGGAGTTGCTGGCCATTCACGCAGCGTTCAAGGCGTGGAGGCACTTTCTGATCGGCGCCAAGCACACGGTGCAGGTTTGCACGGACCACAAGAATCTAGAGCACTGGCGCACGGCACAGTTCCTGAACCAGAGGCAGATACGTTGGGCTGAGTTCTTTGCAAACTTCGACTTCCGAATAGAGTATGTCCCGGGGGACACCAACATCATGGCAGACGCTCTCTCCCGTAAGCCACAGTATCTGGAGGACGCAACGCCAGCGGCCGCCATGCACATCTTCGCACCAGCAGTGTGGGCGTGCGCCGCGGCGACCGTGGACCTAGAGGCGGTGCGACGTGCGTTGCAGGAGGACTCCTTCGCACAAGCAAAGATGGCAGAGGTGCAAAGGGGCAAGGCAGCGGCCGACGGTTTCCGGCTACGAGATGGATTGCTCATCCGAAAAGGGGCCATCTACGTGCCGGGAGACGAACTTCGAGCCAAGGTGCTGCAGCAGCTGCACGACGCGCCCACGGCCGGGCACTTTGGCAAGGAGAAGACGGTGGAATTAGTAGCCAGGGATTTCTGGTGGCCTGGAATGAGAGGGGAGGTCGCAGACTACGTGGCGAGGTGCGACACCTGCCAGAGGGCCAAACCAGTGCACAAACCGCCGGCCGGACTGTTGGAACCGCTGCAAACTCCGGTCGAACCTTGGGAAAGGGTGGCTCTGGACTTTGTCACGGATCTGCCCAGCTCAAGGGGCAAGACGGCAGTGCTGGTGGTGGTGGACCTGTTTTCCAAGATGGCGCATTTCATTCCGTGTGCGAAGGTGGCCACGGCGGAGCAAACCGCCAAACTGTTCATAGACCACGTGTTCAAGGTTCATGGTCTGCCACGGTCTATTCTGTCCGACCGGGGGCGGCAGTTCATCTCGAATTTCTGGCAGAAGCTGATGGGCTTCCTGAACGTCAAGATCAACCTGGCGTCGGCGAGACACCCGCAGACCAACGGGCAAGCGGAGCGGGTCAATGCCATCATGCAGCAGTACCTGAGATGTTATGCAAATCAACAGCCTGCGACGTGGGTGGATTACCTACCGCTTGCCGAGTTCGCCTACAACAACACGAAGCACGTGTCCACGGGGGTCACGCCGTTCTTCGCCAACAACGGGAGGCACCCCAGAACCTTCCCGGGACTGGAAAGAATGGGGGAGGGGGAGCCGCAGACAGCAGATGCGTTCGCGTCGGAGCTGCAGGAGGTCCACGATCAGCTGAGGCGCCACCTGGAGCTGGCCAAGCACGCATACAAGGTACAAGCAGACAAGCACAGAAGGGTTGGAGAAGAGCTCCACGTGGGAGACTGGGTTTGGTTAGCAGCCCACGCAGTGCCGGCCAGGTCGTTGGCCAAGAAGAAACTAGGGCATAAGCAACTGGGGCCCTACCAAGTCGAAGAGCAGGTCAACCCGGTAGCTTTCAGACTGGCACTTCCGGAGGGTTCCAGAATGCATCCGGTATTCCACAGATCGGTGCTCACTCCCTACAAGGCACCGCACAGGTTCCAGGAACCCGGAACAGCGCCGAGTCCGGTCAGAGACAGAACAGGGCACGCGGAAGTGGCACAGAAGGAGCGCATCAACGAAGTCACGGAGATTTTGGACTCCAGATGGGGGAAAGAGGGGGTAGAATACTTTCTCGCCAAGGAGGGCACCCCGGCCAGTGCGAACAGCTGGGTGCCGGGCTACGCCTTGGACGAACCTCTCCTCAAAGACGAGTTTCATGCCCTCTTTCCCCATAGACCTATGCCAGCAGAATATTTTGACGACTGGCTTTTCACGCCCACACTTTCGGCCAGCACTTTCCGGGGGTTCGACTCGGACGAGGACCCGACACAAGACGTCCGTTCCCCGGAGGGGTCACCCTCGGGATCTGCATCAGAACCCTCGTATTGGTGGGACGATAGGCCAGAGGAGCAGTGGCGCAGACGGTGGCTGGAAGGCCCAGGACGAGCAACACCGACAGGAGGAAGTGAGGGAGAGACGGACATGGACGTTTTCGGGGACGACCCTGGTTTCGAGCACGGCGGCACAGAGATGGAAGCGGAGGTGACTGTCGTCGACGAGAGCGGGGAGGAAGACCCGGGAGACTTCAGATGGAGGCCTGCCACGGGAAGCGACCGATACCCGACGTTCGTCCCTTTGCAACAGCAGCCCCCAGCTCCAGCACCGGAAGGAGGGGAGGGGGGAATGGGGGGCTTCGAGGGGGGGATGGATGTCAGGGGTTTAGGAGCAGAAGCACGGGCAAGGGAGGAAACAGAGAGCGAAGGGGAGGAGGCAGAAGAAAAGATGAGTGACGACGACGACCCGAGATCTCCTAGTCTTTCCAGTGAATCAGAGGATTCACAGAAAGGAGCACCAGTGGCGAGGGCAAGGGGGGAGTCTAGGGGGGCACCCCAGGAAGACAGAGCCAGAGAGGACTCAGGGGGGAGCAGCTGGAAATCGGGACCAGCGTCACCGCCAGGAAGCAGGGAAGAGGAAGGGAGCCAGGGGGGAAGCGCTGGCAGCTCACCACAGGAGGGAGGACATGAGTCAGGAGTGGCCACACCTCCACAGGAGGGAGGACATGAGTCGGGGATGGCCACACCTCCATCGGGGAGCGAAGAAACGGTTGAGAGGAAAGTGGAAGGTTGGGCGCGCGCGCCAAGTTCAAATGCAGAGGAAGGCGGCGCAGTAAGCAGCCCCGAAAGAGAGCCAGGTCCTAAAGCCCGGCGCAAGGAGGCAGGAGGGTCTGGGTCAGCGTCAGAAGAATCCCGGAAGGAAGAAGCCCCGGGGGGTAGAGGGACCCAGAGGAGGACAGTCAGGAGGAAAAGGTGGAGCAAGGCTAGGATATTAAGTTGGTGCACACAGGGCGGAGACTCAGACGGAGCTTCGCCGACCTAGCTACTAGGCGTAGAGTTGCGCGCAGCAGCGTGAGAATGGAAACTGTAATTCAATAAAGACTTTTACTTAATGACCGCTGGCTAGCGTGATCCTCTGTGAGCTAGGATCTTCAAGCAGCTCTGACAATTATCCTTTTTAACATTTAAACTTTGATCCCTTCAATATTGTTATCCAATTTCATAAATATTGCACTCTCATTGCTGGGGCTAGCATTTCAAATTATGCGTCATTTTATAGTTCATATAACTTATAAAGTTTTTGCAAATAATTCTTAAATTTTTTCCAGTCCTCCTCCATTGCTTCTTCTCCCAGGTCTCGGATTCTGGCAGTCATTTCGGCCAACTCCATGTAGTCAATCAGTTGCGTTTGCCACTCTTCCAGCGTGGGTAAATCTTGAGTCTTCCAATGTTTAGCGATCAGAATTCTTGCTGCAGTGGTAGCATACATAAAAAACGTTCTATCCTTCTTTAAGACCTTTTGGCCGACCATACCCAAGAGGAAGGCCTCCGGTTTTTTAGGGAAGGTGTACTTAAACACCTTTTTTAACTCGTTGTAGATCATTTCCCAGAAGGCCTTCACTCTTGGGCAAGTCCACCAAAGGTGAAAGAATGTTCCTTCAGCCTCCTTGCACTTCCAACATTTGTTATCAGACAAATGGTATATCTTAGCAAGCTTGACTGGGGTCATGTACCACCTGTATACCATTTTCATAATGTTTTCTTTCAAGGCATTACATGCCGTAAATTTCATACCGGTGGTCCATAACCTTTCCCAGTCTTCAGACATAATGTTGTGACCAATGTCTTGAGCCCACTTTATCATGGCTGATTTAACTGTCTCATCCTGTGTATTCCACTTAAGCAGCAAGTTATACATTCTCGATAAAACCTTGGTCTTTGGTTCTAACAACTCTGTCTCAAGTTTCGATTTTTCCACCTGGAATCCTATTTTTTTATCCAACTTAACAACCTCGTTAATTTGGGCATAATGGAACCAATCTTGCACCTTATCTTTTAAATTTTCAAAGCTCCGCAACCTCCAATTGTCACCAACTTTTTCTATTAGTTCCCAATATTTCGGCCAGCCGGTCTCCATATTGGGTTTTTTCCACGCCTTAGCCTCCACTGGTGATAACCACCTCGGAGTCTTACTTTCAAGTAAGTCTTTGTATTTCAGCCAGACCATAAAAATTGCTTTCCTGACAATATGGTTTTTGAACATTCCATGTGTTTTTGCCTTGCCGTACCACAGATAAGCATGCCATCCTAACGAATTGTTAAAACCTTCCAGGTCTAGGACATCTGTATTCTATAATAAAATCCAATCTTTCAACCAGCAGAAGGCTGCCGCCTCGTAGTATAACCTTAAGTCTGGCAGGGCAAACCCCCCTCTTTCTTTTGCATCAGTTAGTATTTTAAACTTTATTCGGGGCTTTTTGCCCTGCCAGACAAACTTTGAGATATCCCTCTGCCACTTTCCAAAACATTCCACTCTGTCCACGACCTGCGAGGTTTGAAATAGAAACAACATTTTTGGCAAAACATTCATCTTAACAGCAGCAATTCGGCCCAGCAAGGAAAGCTTCAGTCTCGACCATGTTTCCAAATCTTTCTTAACTTCTGACCAACATTTCTCATAGTTGTCCTTAAACAAGTTCAAATTTTTAGGCGTCAAGTTTACCCCCAGGTATTTCACCTTCTTAACCACAACTAACTCTGTTTCCTTCTGAAACCCCTCTATTTCTAAAGGCGTCAAGTTTTTCCCCAAAACTTTAGTCTTTTGTTTGTTCAACTTAAATCCTGCCACCCAGCCAAATTCTTGTATCAGCTCCAGAACTCTTTTTGTACTAGATTCTGGCTCCTGTAATGTTATTACTAAGTCATCTGCAAATGCTTTCAGTTTATATTGTTTCACTCCGACCGTGATCCCCTGTATTTGCCGGTCCCTCCTAATCATGTTCAGCAAAACCTCCAGGACTGATATAAATAGTAGGGGGGATAGGGGGCACCCCTGACGTGTTCCTTTTTCAATATGGAACTCCTCTGTCACCACATTGTTCACTATCAGCTTAGCTTTTTGTTCTGAATAAATTGCTTCTATACCATTTTCAAACCCTCGTCCCACTCCCATCCCTTCCAAGTTTTTCTTCATAAATTTCCAAGAAATATTGTCAAAGGCCTTCTCAGCATCAATAAAGATTAACACTGCTTTAGTGTTAATATTTGTTTGTAAAAGTTCCAGAATATCGATAATATTCCGAGTATTATCCAACAAATGCCTGCCAGGAAGAAAGCCTGCTTGGTCCTTATGAATTACTTCATTTAAAACCTTTTTCAATCTACTTGCCAAAATGTCTGCAAATATTTTGTAATCCACATTTAGGAGTGAGATGGGACGGTAGTTCCTAAGTTGAGTCTTTTCAGTTTCCACTTTGGGTATCAATGTGATGAAAGCTTCTTTCCACGTTTCCGGTGCCTTTCCTCCCCCCATAATCTGGTTGCAAACCTCCATTAGTGGTAAAATCAAATAATCTTTTAATGTCTTATAGTATTTGGAGGTAAGCCCATCTGGGCCTGGAGATTTGCCCAGCTGCATATTCTGAATGGCATCCTCAATTTCCTGTTGTGTTATTTTACAGTCCAAAATTGATCTCTTCTCCTGAGACAATTCTGGTAAGCCATTGAGTTTCAAAAATCGTTCAATCTCAGACACTTCCTCAGGCCCTTGTGTGTACAACTTTTTGAAGTATTTCTGGAAACACTTTCTAATTTCACCTGGTTTCTGGATATTTTTCCCTTCCACCTCTAGATTGGTAACGTAATTTAATTTCTGTCTTTTTTTCAACTGCCATGCCAGCAGTTTCCCACATTTGTTTGCTGACTCAAAGGATCTTTGTCTCATTTGTTTAATTTTCCATTCCACTTCTTGATTTATCAATTTCAAATATTGTGCCTGATGGAATTTAATTTCTCGCAAGATCTCTTTGGATTTTGGTTTAGATCTCAACCTTTTCTCTCCATCGCTTATCTTCTCTAATATTTTATCCTTTTTCCCATTCCAGAGTTTCTTCTTGATTGTATTTTGTTGTATCAGAAACCCCCTCATTACAGCTTTACTGGCGTCCCAGATTGTTCTTTTTTCCACTGAAGTGTTCAAGTTGATTTCAAAATAGTCCTTTAAAGTTTTTTGGGCCTTCTTTACAATCTCCTGATCTCTAAAGAGGGTGTCATTCATTTTCTATCTGAAGGAACCGGCTGGAGTAAGTCTCAATTCCATTTTCAGGGCGTTGTGGTCGGAGTAAGTCTTTGGGCAGATTCTTATAAAAAACCTTAATGCTTAAAACTTAAGTCCATAATTCATAATATTTTATCATTACGTTACCTTACTCTATTCTCATTTTGTCTTATAAAAACAACCTTAGAGCTTAAAACTTAAATCTTTTTTACCAACTTCTCATAACCATTACCTTTTACCAGATTCTTTAAACATTTTAGCAAGAGCCAAGTAATTTCATTTCAACATTTTCCCAACATTCACCAAAGGTTTCTAATAATAGTAATACAAAAAAGAAAATACAATAGAATAAAATACAATATAAAAAATACAATAGAATAAAAGCAATCCAATCTTCTTCCAGCGTCCCCTCCCCCCGGTCCCAGGGTTGTCAGTCTTTTCTTTTTCCCATTAGTCTGGCACATTAACCTGGTGATCTTATATCCGAGGCCTTCAAATCTCTTCCATGTCCCTTTCGCAGCTCTTCTTCATATTTTCCTTTCACTCGTGGGAACTCCAGCTTTGTAGTGTTTTTGACCCTTTTCAACAGATCAGCCCCTTTCTCATAGTCCAGACTAAGCTCGATATGATATTTTAAAGCATATTTCAAATTCCCTCCAAAATTGGAAGTCCCAACAGCTCCAAGCCTCTGGTGACCCATTTCCAGACTCGGAAAGTCCAAACATCCCTGCATAGGGTGGAGAGAGATTAGCCTTTGAAGAAGCATTAGCTCAAGAGGGTAATAAATTATCTATTACTGCTGTTCAATCAGGATCATCAGGTTTTCTGGTTAATTAAGGAATCATTTGTTGTTCAATGGGCCCTGTGGTCTTTGGTAGTGGTGCCTGCCCTGTGGAACACTCTCCCATCAGATAAACTTTCCAAAGGCAACCCTAGACCAGGAAGTTTTTAATGTTTGACATTTTATTGTGTTTTTATGTGTGTTATTGTTACTGTTATTCCTGTATTGAATCAATACACGACATAGCATTTTACATTAAAATAAGGGGCCATACTGTATTATACTGGACAGGTGGCAACCCTAGAGAGGGCATGTTACTGTCAGGAGCTCATCCTACTCTCAAGTAAGACCCTGGCAGAGACACATGCCCGACGAGTTAGGTCGTGGGTTGACATAGCAGCCGGCACAGCGATTTCTTCAAGTAGCTCTTTATTTTGGTAAGCTGGAGTAGAACTGACTGCGAACAGCTCAGCCGGCCTGTATTTATAGGCAGCCGGCTGTCAACATTGTAACCACAACAGCCCAGAGTTCCCGCCTAAAATAACTGGCGCGGACCTGAGTGAAAACTATCTACAGACCTGAGTGAAAACTATATACAGTATCCCCCTGTTGGCCCAGGGTGAAACTACACTACATAACACCCCTCCCCACCGAGATAAGGCGTTAGTTACAATCGTAATGGTTTCCTTATATACAGCACTACGCGTAATGGTTCAATTAGGCACAAAAGCATATCGGTTACATTTCCCATACTTAGACCAACAGTGATACCTGTCCAACAACATAGTCCTTTAAATAAGTTGGGCGCTTGGAAACTCTGCCAGACCGCCGGGGACTGGTAGCCAAGTCCGGAGGGCCACACAGTTCTCGCTGAGGCTGTGGTGCGACCCTAGGTGGCGTTGGAACCAACTCCCCTGGATCCGCTGCTGTGGGTGGAGCCTCCGCAAGTGGAGTGGTCTGAGTCTGTTCTGAAACGGCTTGGTTCGGCTCCACGCTGGCAGTTTGCGAGGGAGGTGTAGGTGGGGCCTCGCCATCTGTACGTGTCTCTTCTGGAGCCGCAAGCGCAGTTGGGGGCACCTCGGTAGTGTCCAAGTCCCCAACCCTGCACCTAAGCTGGTCTATGTGCCGTCGCAACAAGCGTCCGTCTTCGATTGCCACCTGGTACGAGCGAGGTCCAGTGACTCCCACTACTGTGGCTGGCACCCAAGGGATGTCCCCCACATAGTTCCGGGCAAAGACCTGGTTTCCTGGGACAAATGACCGTGGTGCGTTGGCACAGCCTGGGGGTTCAGCCACGGCAAAGTCTGGGTGTAGCCGGTCGAGCGGTGACCTGAGGCGGCGGCCCATAAGCAGTTCAGCAGGACTCCTCCCTGTGGCCGCATGAGGGGTGATGTGTTGCACGAACAAGTATTCGGCGACCCGCTCATGCCAGTCTCCCCGGTCCAGGCGCGCCAGTGCCTCTTTTGTCGAGCGCACCATTCTTTCCGCTTGCCCGTTGCTGGATGGATGAAAGGGTGCCGTTAGGGCATGGCGGATGCCCAGTCCCAAAAGATACCGCTCAAACGTGCCTGACGTGAACTGCGGTCCGTTGTCAGAGACAAGGACATCAGGACACCCATGCGTTGCAAACAGGCCTCGCAGCACCCGGATGACAGCTTTGGTAGTGGTGGAGGGCATCAGGGCGACCTCCAGCCATTTGGAATAGGCGTCCACCACTACCATAAAGGTCCGGCCGTGAAAGGGGCCAGCCAGATCGATGTGCACCCTCGACCAGGGTGTCTTTGGCATCTCCCAGGTGTGTCCCTTAGCTGCCGGTGGTGCAGGCCTCGACTCCTGGCACGCTTGACAGGCGGACACCCAGGCAGTGATGGCATCGTCCATATTAGGCCACCAGACGCAACACCGAGCCTCCAGGACGTGCTGACGGAGTCCCTGGGGAATCACGACGCGGTCTCCCCACAGCAGACAGCCGCGATGAGCTGAGAGTTCATGTTGTCTGGTTGCGAAGGGCTGGAACTCCGATGCAAAAGGCCCTTGTGGCCACCCCCTCCACACCCAGTTGAGCACCCGGCTGATGGTGCGATCCTGGGCAGATGCGGAGGCCACAGTGGCAGCCGATACAGGCGCTGCCGGAAGATCCTCAATCAGAAGGAGCGATGAAGCTGGAGCCGGGTCTTCCACAAATGCTGGAAGAGGGCAACGGCTGAGGGCGTCGGCATGGCCCATCGATTTCCCCGGGCGATGGATGAGCCGGTAGTGGTAGGCAGCCAGGAAAACAGTCCATCGCAGCATGCGTGGTGAGAGGACCGGTGGAGTTGGACGATCACCGGCGAGGAGGCCCAGGAGTGGCTTGTGGTCAGTGATGAGGTCAAAAGTCCTGCCATAGAGGTATTCATGGAACCTCTTCACTCCAGCCACAAGTGCCAATGCCTCCTTGTCGAGCTGGCTGTAATTCCGTTCCGTCGGAGATAGTGTCCTGGAAAAGTAGGCGAGCGGTGCTTCTCTTCCATCTGGAAAACGGTGACTAAGGACAGCACCGATGCCAAAAGGTGAGGCGTCGCAGGCAAGGACCAGCGGCCTGGATTCACTGTACTGTACCAGCACACTGTCTGAAGAAAGGAGAGCCTTGACCGCGTTGAAGGCCGCCGTCTCCCGATGACCCCAGGCCCAAGGCGTCTTAGTGCTAAGGAGTCGGTGAAGAGGCTCAGCCACTGTGGCTTTGTGGGGCAGGAACATGTTATAAAAGTTCAGCAGCCCCAGGAATGCCTGCAACTCCGTTTTGTTCTTTGGGGTGGGGGCCTGCTGGATAGCGCGTATCTTGGATGTGGTTGGATGAAGACCGGAGGCATCGATAAGATAGCCCAGGAACTCTACCTGTGGAACGGCGATCTGGCACTTCTCCCTCTTTACCTTGAGCCCGGCCTCCTGGAACCTGGTCAGCACGGCACGGAGGCGCTCGAACAGCTGCTGGTGTGAGTCTGCAGACACCAAGACGTCATCAAAATATGGTACCACGCCCGGAAGCCCTTGCAGGAGACGCTCCATAAGGCTTTGGAAGATGCCAGGAGCCACACTCACCCCGAACTGCAACCGGCGGCAACGGAATGCCCCCCGGTGGGTGACGATCGTCTGGGATTCAGCAGTGGCATCATCGACTGGCAGTTGTTGATAGGCTTGGGCAAGGTCCAGCTTAGCGAAGACCTTACCCTCACCCAGGGAATGCAGCAGGTGTTGGACAACAGGAACCAGATAAGCGTGCTGCTGAAGTGCCTTGTTGATCGTGCACTTGTAGTCAGCGCAGATTCTCACCGTCCCATCTGGCTTGACAGGCGTGACGATGGGGGTTTCCCACTTTGCGTGGTCAACCGGCTCCAAAACTCCTTGGGCGATCAGTTTGTCCAGTTGTTCGTCCACCTTAGCCTTGAGAGCAAAGGGAACCCGGCGTGGCTTTAGCTTGATGGGGGCGACTTGTGGATCAAGGCTAAAGGAGATGGGCATACCTGTATATTGGCCCAAGGTGCCGTCAAAAACCTCGGCAAAGTCTTTGACCAGACCCTCAGTCTCTGCGTTAGAGATGCAGTTGATGCCGGTGACTTCCAGGCCGAGGGCATCAAACCAGTCTAGCCCTAGGAGGCTTGGCCGCTGACCTTCAACCATCACCATCCGGAGCAGGCCTGAAAAATCCTTGAAGGCGATCCGGAACCGGCCAACGCCTACCACGGGAATGTCGTTTCCCTGGTAGTCTCTCAGGTGTACGCGGTGAGAGTCGAGTTGCCTTTTGGACACTCTGGGTACCAGTCTTTTGATGGTGCTCCATGACACGATGGACAGGGCAGACCCGGTGTCGATCTCCATGTCACATGGAGCTCCTTCAATGAGCACTGTGACGTTCAGCTTGCGTCGCGTAGGCGAGTCGGTTTGGCCAATCGTGGTTCCAGACGGGCAGCGGCAGTTGGTGAGAGCGAAACAACTTTCCTTGGCAGACTGGAGTGAAGACTTGGACTTGCGAGTCGATGAAGGGGGGGTGTCAGACGGAGCCGATCGGCAGACCTTAGCGATGTGGCCCCTTCTGGAACACTTCCTACAGATGGCGTCTCTGAATCGACACTTGGCACGGGAATGGTTGCCTCCGCAGCCAGCACATTCCGGTTGGCCCTTGGACTTCTGTTGGAACTTCCTGCGCTCCCGCTTTGTCTGGTGCACGTCATCGTCTTCACTGGAGGACGCCTCCTCACTGCTGGCCTCTTCATGATGCACCGGAACTGGCTCCCTAGCAAGACACGGGCTGCTGGACTTGCGGATCTCCTGGGCGGAGCGTTCAGCAGCTTCTGAGGCCACAGCCTCCTCAATGGCTTTCTGTAGCGTGAGGTCTGGCTTGGCTAGGAGACACCGTTGCAGATGGATGTCCCGGACCCCGCAGACGATTCGATCCATCAGGGCATCGTCTAAGTCTCGGAACTCACAGTGCATTGCAGCCTGTCGCAGGGCGGTGGTGTAGTTGTTGATTGACTCCCCCTCTGCCTGGTTCCGGTGGTAGAACGCATGGCGGGCAGCAATCTTGGACGGCTTTGGTGCGTAGTGGTTGCGGAGCTTCTCTTGGATCGTGTCCCATGGTGTTGCCTGGACTGCTTCAGGCGCAACCAACGCTCGGGCCATCTCAAACACCTCAGGCCCACAGAGGCTTAGGAATAGGCCCCGCTTCCGATCCTTTGATACTGCTGTCAGCTCGTTGGCTTGGAGGTAGCAGTCGAACCGAGCGAGGTAGGAGTCCCATGATTCAGAGGCTGGCGGAAACGGCGGTAGAGGCACAAGTGAAGCCATGATTCCGATGCCGGCGTGAAGGGCGATGGATGGAACACAGTGCTCTAGCCAGAACAGTCAGCTCTGAATTGGTTCTGCCCAGTGATTTCGCTCAGTGATTTCGCTCTGTGATTCAGCTCAGTGATTCAGCTCAGTTCAGAGGCTGGCCGCATCTGGCTGTGCTCTGATGTCCATCTATCCCACCTTCGTCGCCAGAGTTAGGTCGTGGGTTGACATAGCAGCCGGCACAGCGATTTCTTCAAGTAGCTCTTTATTTTGGTAAGCTGGAGTAGAACTGACTGCGAACAGCTCAGCCGGCCTGTATTTATAGGCAGCCGGCTGTCAACATTGTAACCACAACAGCCCAGAGTTCCCGCCTAAAATAACTGGCGCGGACCTGAGTGAAAACTATCTACAGACCTGAGTGAAAACTATATACAGTATCCCCCTGTTGGCCCAGGGTGAAACTACACTACATAACAGAATCAATACACGACATAGCATTTTACATTAAAATAAGGGGCCATACTGTATTATACTGGACAGGTGGCAACCCTAGAGAGGGCATGTTACTGTCAGGAGCTCATCCTACTCTCAAGTAGGACCCTGGCAGAGACACATGCCCGACTGACATGTTCTCTCCCTCTTGGACTTTCATTCGGGAGCTCCATAATCTTTCTTCTGCCTGAACATCACAGCGACCGATGCCAACAGACATTGGCACACTTAGGGATCCACAGAATCTGTGCAGTTTGCGTGACTGACCTCAGCAACTCAGCATTTTGGCTAATCTACTTTATTTACATATTAACACACAGAGAGCACTGCAACATGGCTCCCTCTCTCTCTAGCACCAGACAGCAAAGAGAGAATTAACAAAGGACAATAGTCCCATTTCACGAACACAGTAACACAAACATCCTGTTTCTGTCACTTCCCACTTTGTGGAGTCAAAATATGCACCATCATGTGATAGACAAAAATCCCATGACTGCAATCATGGAGCAGGAATTCTAACAGTTACACCCTGAGGCATAAGCTTCAAGATGGTGAACCCCCAAAAGACATTGTTATTCATTTTGAAAGTTATTGAATGTGTGAACAAATCTATGCCCATTCGGCAGCTAAAGCATGTTCCCTATAAGCATGCTGAACTCCAAATCTATCAGGATGTATGTCTTGAAACTGCCACCTCAAGAAATTTTAGCAGGTTCACCAGAAAGCAGGTATCCACTACCACTGTGGATATCCTTTCAAGGGAACCCACTTTCTACAGCATTGTAAGTGGGACAGGCAGCTATCCTATTAAATGATCTCATATTGGACTTATCTGATCTCAGTTAGTGGGCCTCATTCACTCACTAATTGTGATTTCCCTTGCATTCCCCAGCAGATGTTACTTAAAGTTGCAGGAAGCAACCAAGCATCTAACTTTGTTCAAATATTGTGCACAGTATGTTGCTGAGAGTGCATATTATGCATCCATTTTGTCCCCTGGCTAGTCACAAACCCTCCCATTCTTTTCTCTCTCTTTTTGCAATATATTTTTAGCTGAAGGGCAGGGAGTGCCTTAGAAACGTTTTTTTTCTAAGCTGTTCAGAGAACCTTTGGCTAAACAGTGGGATATAAATGCTGTAAATAAACCCAGATGTCTCACGAGAAGCTATTCTCCTTCTGCAAGGCTGTGCTATTACACCCCTATTTACGGCAAACAGGGGAGGCATTGAGGAAGAGGCAGTCCAGGCTGCTTCACTCCAAGACGGTAGGAAATGAAGAGGAAATGTGGCTTTCAAAAGATGGCTGTATCTCAGGTATACCGGTAACTTTAAGAAGAATCTGTAAGAGATCCCAAATGGAGAAGTATAGATTGAATTACCTGCCGACACCTCTCTCCAGCCCCTGCCATGCCACCACCTGCCCTGCTACAGTTTCTTTACCTGCTATTCAAATAAGGGCATGCTTCTGTGACCAGACCTTTCAACAACCCTTTAAACTTCCCCAGCAGGTTTGTAGAGCTGCTTTCAATTACCGTAATATGTTCTCAAACCACATGGAGCTTCTAAAGATAAAGCCAACTCAGTGTCTCCTTGCCAAACAGAGCTTTCATTAAGCACACACAATTCCTTTACCCCTGGCTTTCCACTCTGTGGGGGCAGCTGTGGCATATTAGCATCCATATGGTGTTTGTAAAGGATGCAGCAGACATGATAAGGGAACTACAGAACCAGCAGCTTTTAGCACAGAAGGGAATGAAAACTGGTGATGAGGAATGTTAGCATTCATGGATTGCAGAGGAGCATCTTCTCAAACCAAGCGACTTGAAACTTGTTTGTTCTGTGGAAGTCAGCAGGTTTTCCAGACAGGAATGTTTGGTGTCCAATAAGAAGCTTTTGTTTTACTTTGGTTCAGTTTAAAGAGTTGTTGTTGTTGTTGTTGTTGTTGTTGTTGTTACATGAGACCTAGAACCAGCATTTCCTCTGTGCAATTAAGCAAATGTTTGAAGTGATTTTGTACGGTGACTAAGGACAGTGCCAATGCCAAAAGGTGAGGCATTTCAGGCAAGGACCAGCGGCCTGGCTTCACTGTACTGTACCAGCACACTGTCCCCTGAAAGGAGAGCATTGACTGCGTTGAAGACCGCCGTCTCCCAATGACCCCAGGACCAAGGCGTCTTCGTGCTGAGGAGTCGGTGAAGAGGCTCAGCCACCGTGGCTTTGTGGGGCAGGAACATGTTATAAAAGTTCAGCAGTCCCAGGAGCGCCTGCAACTCCGTCTTGTTCTTTGGGATGGGGGCCTGCTGGATTGCACGGATCTTGGATGTGGTCGGGTGAAGGCCGGAGGTGTCGATAAGATAGCCCAGGAACTCCACCTGTGGAACGGTGATCTGGCACTTCTCCCTCTTTACCTTGAGCCTGGCCTCCTGGAACCTGGTCAGCACGGCGCGGAGGCGCTCAAACAGCTGCTGGCGTGAGTCTGCGGAGAACAAGTCATCGTTGAAATACGGCACCACGCCCGGAAGCCCTTGCAGGAGACGCTCCATAAGGCTTTGGAAAATGCCAGGAGCCACACTCACCCCAAACTGCAAATGGCGGCACCGGAATGCCCCTCTGTGGGTGACTATTGTCTGGGCTTCAGCAGTGGCATCATCGACGGGCAGTTGTTGATAGGTTTGGGCAAGGTCCAGCTTAGCGAAGACCTTACCCTCACCCAGGGAATGCAGCAGGTGTTGAACAACAGGAACCAGGTAAGCGTGCTGCTGAAGTGCCTTGTTGATCGTGCACTTGTAGTTGGTGCAGATTCTCACCGACCCGTCCGGCTTGACAGGCGTGACGATGGGGGTTTCCCACTTGGCAACGTCAACCGGTTCCAAAACTCCTTGGGTGATCAGCCAGTTGTCCGTCCACCTTGAAAGCAAAGGGAACCCGGCGTGGCTTTAACTTGATGGGGGTGACTTGTGGATCAAGGCTAAAGGAGATGGGCGTACCTGTATATTGACCCAAAGTGCCATCAAAAACCTCGGCAAAGTCTTTGACCAGACCCTCAGTTTCTGCGTTAGAGATGCAGTTGATGCTGGTGACTTCCAGGCCGAGGGCATCAAACCAGTCTAGCCCTAGGAGGCTTGGCCACTGACCTTCAATCACCACCAGTCGGAGCAGGCCCAAAAAATCCTTGAAGGTGATTCGGAACTGGCCAACACCTACCACGGGAATGTCGTTTCCCTGGTAGTCTCTCAGGTGTACGCGGTGAGAGTCAAGTTGCCTTTTGGACACTCTGGGTACCAGTCTTTTGATGGTGCTCCAAGACACAATGGACAGGGCAGACCTGGTGTCGATCTCCATGTCACATGGAGCTCCTTCAATGTGCACCGTGACGTTCAGCTTGCGTCGAGTAGGCAAGTCGGTTTGGCCAATCGTGGTTCCAGACGGGCAGCGGCAGTTGGTGAGAGCAAAACAGCTTTCCTTGGTGGACTGGAGTGAAGATTTGGACTTGCGAGTTGGTGAAGAGGGGGTGTCGGATGGAGCCGATCGGCAGACCTTAGCGATGTGGCCCCTTTTGGAACACTTCTGACAGATGGTGTCTCTGAATCGACACTTGGCACGGGAATGGTTGCCTCCGCAGTCGGCACATTCCGATTGGCCCTTGGACTTCTTTTGGAACTTCCTGCACTCCCGCTTTGTCTGGTGCACGTCATCGTCTTCACTGAAGGATGCCTCATCACTGCTGGCCTCTTCGTGATGCACTGGAACTGGCTTCCTAGCAAGAGGCAGGCTGCTGGCCTTGCGGATCTCCTGGGCTTCCGAGGCCACGGCCTCCTCAATGGTTTTCTGCAGCGTGAGGTCTGGCTTGGTGAGGAGACGTCATTGCAGATGGATGTCCCGAACCCCGCAGACGATTCGATCCATCAGGGCATTGTCTAAGTCTTGGAACTCGCAGTGCATTGCAGCCTGTCAGAGGGTGGTGGGGTAGTTGTTGATTGACTCCCCCTCTGCCTGGTTCTGGTGGTAGAACGCATGGCGGCAGCAATCTTGGACGGCTTTGGTGTGTAGTGGTTGCAGGGCTTCTCTTTAATCGTGTCCCACGGTGCTGCCTGGACTGCTACAGGTGCAACCAATGCTTGGGCCATCTCAAACACCTCAGGCCCACAGAGGCTGAGGAATAGGCCCCGCTTATGCTCCAGTGATACTTCCGTCAGCTTGTTGGCTTGGAGATAGCAGTCAAACCAAGCGAGGCAGGAGTCCCATGATTCAGAGGCTGGGGCAAACAGCGGTAGAGGCACGAGTGAAGCCATGGTTCCGATGCCGACGTGGAGGCAATGGATGGAACACCGTGCTCTAGCCAGAATGGTCAGCTCTGAATTGGTTCTGCTCCGTGATTTCACTCCGTGATTCAGCTCAGAGAGTGGCTGCATCTGGCTGTGCTCTGATGTCCATCGATCCCATCCTCGTCGCCAGTGTTAAGTTGTGGGTGAACATATCAGACGACACAGCGATTCTCCAAACAGCTCTTGTTTATTCACAGGTCAGAACAGAACTGAACTGAAGGGTTCAGCCAGCCTGCTTATATAGAGCTCCAGTACCACGTTACTGTAACAACTTTCTGTAACTATCCAATCACTGAACCTCACTTTCGATCCCTTATTTGCATATGTGGACCTGAACTATCTACAGTATCCCCCTGCTGGCCCAGGGTGAGAACTTCAGTACATTACAACGCTCATCTCCCTTTACTGGCCAAGGGAGCCAGCATACAGCTTCCAGGTCATGTGGCCAGCATGATTAAGCCGCTTCTGGCAAACCAGTGCAGTGCACGGAAACACCGTTTACCTTCTGTGAGGGGTGAGGGTGCTGATAAGCTAGTAAAGCAACACTCCGGGCTTCGCGCCATCTCTTCACAAGATTTATTGTTCAGCTTCAAAGCCATTTACGAGAGATCAAACACATACATCCATACTCAGCTATCCAGATGAGTCATCTGACTTTTGTCTGTGATGCTGCCAACATGCCCATTCCCGGAAATGACGCCTCCTTTTCGTTTTGCCCTGTGAATGGCTGGGTCCTGCTTTAAGCTCCCCCCTGCCAGTCTCCCCCTCTGACGAGGAAGAGACACTGCTGAATAACGGCTTGGGCTCTCTATATTTGTCTCCCCCCCTCGTGGTTTCCCTTGCAGCCTCCAATTCCCTGACACCTTCCCGCCGGAGCGGTACCTATTTATCTACTTGCACTTGATGTGCTTTCAAACTGCTAGGTTGGCAGGAGCAGGGACTGAGCAATGGGAGCTCACCCCGTCGTGGGGATTCAAACCACTGACCTTCTGATCGGCAAGCCCTAGGCTCTGTGGTTTAGACAGAGTGGCACCCATGTCCCTATGAGTTGTTATTAGGGAAGGGCTAAACAGCATTTTGGTCTTTCTTTAACTATGCCATATCTACATTTCATCCTGTTTGGTTCCACTGTATGCTATTCTGTCCTATTGAGTGCATTTTAAAAATTTTAAATACACTTTTCAATGCATTCACCATAAAATTTTTATTTTTGCACACACTTTTTCCCACTGAAAGTTCAGTGGAAAATCCATAGAGCTGCCTAATCCCCATGGGAGTTGCATTCTAATATGCAGGCAAGTTTCCTGGTTCCAGATTGGGTTGGTCTGCTTGTGAAAAGTAGGTCAAACAAATTCTTCCACCATCCCTAGCAGATTGGTAGAATAGGAAACTGCATAGAAACTGCAGAGAGAGAGGTGGCAAAGAGACAATAGATAGAGAATAGTTTTTCTTCTTTCATAACACAAGAATTCAGGGTCATTCCATGAAGTTCAATGCCGACAATTCAGGACAGATAAAATAAAGTACTTCTCCTTGCAGTGCATAGTTAAACTATGGAACTCACTCCCACAAGAGGCAGTGCTGGCCACCAATTTAGACGGCTGTAAAAGATGATTGAACAAATTCATGGCTACAAGCTATGATGGCTATGCCCTGCCTCCATGGTCAGAGGCACTAACACTTCTGAATATCAGTTGCTGGAAGGCATGGGATGGAAGTGTGCTCCTGTGTGCAGGTTCTACTTGCAGATTTCCCAGAGGCATCTGCATGGCCACAGTAAGAACGTGATGCTGGACTGGATGGTCACTGCCCTCATCCAGCAGGCTCTTATTTCATTTGTTCATATATAGGTGGAGCCCACTAATATCTCCATCCTGCTGTCCTACAAAGGCAGCACTGAGACTAAGGAGGAGAAAGCTGGATTGGGTGTGAGTAAGAAAGACAGGTACCTGGAAGAGGATACAGGGCTAGATGGACCTTTCATCTGAACCAGCAGGGCTTTGTCTCTCCCCAATCTGATATGTGACCCCCTGCCTGTCTGTGACCATGTCTCCAGCTTCTGCTCTTTGATCCTTGTTTTCCTGATCTGGATCCTGACCTTTGGCCTCACCTCAATCATGGGACCCACCTCTGGTTCTTTGGTCCTTGGTATGCCAGCTCCAAAATCAGTCTGCCACCAGCAGTCCATCTCACAACATGCTTGAGACCACAAGCCCCACACCTTTCCTAGCCAAGAACAAATGTCACTATTTCTTGCTGCATAACCTTCCATCAGCCCAGCCAGCATGACCTACAGTCGGGATGATGGGGCTGTAGTTCAACAACATCCAGGAGGCAGCCTGGAGGAGGGAAGGGTGAAGGGTGAAGCAAGAGTAGCAGATAGGAAAAAAAAACATTTTCATTGGTGAAATCTTGGAATATTCAACACCAGTAATTTTCCAGAGAAATAAGCTCTTCTGCTGCTTATATTTGTTGTGTTATTTCTGTGCCCTCTTGGCAATGGATTTGGGTCCCAGAAGAGAGACTTTCAAATTATGTGGATGATGGAAGATAACCTACACCACCAAATGGTGGTGAATGAGAAAGATGAATAATTTAGCTCTGCAACGGATTGAAAAAAATGCATTTTTTTAAAAGTCCCAATTTATAAGTTTAGAACAGCTCATCTGATGAATTTCCAGCTTGCAATGAGGCCTCTCCCAGAGCATTCAATATTCACAGTTTAATATCTGCACACCAGAGACAGCCTAAAAATTCCATCATGTAGAAGGTCTGGAAATTGTCTTTATTTGATAAGGAAATCATTTGCAATAGCTCAGTAGTAATTACCTCTTCATTTTAAAAATTAGTTTGCTGTGCAGGCTCCAGGGTACACACCTCGGATCTAACACATGCATTGCACTTAATCTAAGAAATGTTGTGTGCTTGACAGTAAAGATCTAAAGAAGACAATCCCTGTAGATTCCTTTATACAGCCTTATTAATTCCACAGAGCTGTAAAAAAACAAACAACCCAACAGAATATGGGGAGTTGTTTATTGTGAATATGGGCCAAAAGACCACAGTTTCTTTTTCTTTCTTTCTTTTTTAAAATAATTTTTATTGAATTTTCAAATTATAAATGACCAGTTTCACCCAGCATGAACCTGTTATGTGGACATTGCCTGGATGTTTGCTTCATCTGCTAGATTAACTCCAGAGTGGGCCTCTGGCTTGCAGACACCTGCTTCTATTTCCTCTATATAGTAGCAGTGTGCATCAATTTAGCGTGTATCCCACTGCAGAGCACAGTGATTTGGGGAAGGTTCTTACATTGCCAAATAGGATCATGTCATTAACAAGGTGTCTTGAGTCAGATCCCCAGAAACAGTAGTTCTGTGAATGTGTGTATTGGTAGAGCACTGCAAAAAAGTGATTGCATCTATAATTGCATCAGGTTTCCTTTGTGTGCTGTTTTTATTGATGTGCACATATTCTCTGGCCAGAGGCCCCAACATCCTACCATGTGAATAACTACCAGTATTCTTTGGAGGGCAGTCTAGGTACAGTTGATAACAAGATGCTCTCATGCTACCAAATAACTTCCAGGGGAAAGACTCAAAAAGTGATGGGCTGACTGAAAGCAGGCAAGCCCTCTGACTGGTGCCTGCTCACAAACCCTGGTGTTCCAAACCCCTTCTAATGCAGTTTTAAAATAAAAAAGCTTTCCTTAAATTTCCCTAAACTGATGCCTTCTTAAAAAGTCCTGAGTAGTACAAGGAAAACAACAGACATGGATGAGAGGAAAGGGGAAGCATAGAGGAGACAAAGCTGCTCTAAGACTGCTCTCACAGGCAGCCTCCTGGAGAATCTGAGTGATGCATATACAGATTAATGAGCAAATAGGGGTATATCGATGCATTAGATATGGCATAGGTTCTCAAAACTGAACATGGATTTGGAACATACAGAGGTTAGCCAGCTCAAGCTAATATTTTCTTCTTCTAGTAGCTTGGAATGGTTCCTTACTCAATATGCACATAGCAAAGCTAAAGTGATCCCAGAGCAACATTCCAGCTGAACAGAACACAACTTTCGTGTGGGTGGGTATGGTGGGGGCAGGGTGCAATGGCTCTGGTACCACCCACTTTGGTCACAGCCACTTTTGTTCTGGCCTCATCTACCTCTGACATGCAACCCTCAGAATATCGGCCATGAGAAAATGTGGTGCTCATGCTGAATCCCCCCCCCCCATTCCAGAAGGGCTCCTTGGTGACTACATGGTCCCAGTGAAATTTGAACTAGGGAAATCCTAGCTTGTGACTCATCCTTTTGATGAGTCACACTTATTAACTGTAGAAGATGTCTAGTACCTGAAGGCCAATATATCTGTATAGAAGACAACCAAGTACAAACAGTTAGCCAACTAATTTGTTATCTTTTCACTAAGACAAGTGAGGATGGCAATGGTTAAAAGCAGGACCTTGACAGTGAGGGCTCCCAAATTCTAAAATCGCTTTCCTTATGGAGGTTACAAAATCTACCTCCTTGCTAAGGTTCCAGGGAAGCTGTGAGGCTTTTGAGTTTTTAGCTGGGTACTTTTGCTGTTCATCTGTGATTTTTGTCACTGTTTTCATTTTTATGGTTGTGTTTTCATATTAATAAATATTTATTTATTTATTTTCTGGTATTACTTTGAAGAAATGCAGTTTATTTTCAAAATAATCACCGGTGCTACCTTGTATTCACCAGTGGGATTTCCTGTAAGAACACTGTTTATGCATTGTTTAGGCAAGCTTAGTGGGCCTAAGATAAAATAAAATGGTTTTATTTGCACCCCACCTGGCCAATAGGTTTCCCAGGGCCCTGCTGGTAAAGCAAACAGTGTTCTTCCCACTGTCTGCAACAGACCTTGCTCATCACATCACATGACAGAATGCCACCCCATGCATTAAGAGCTTCTTTCTTGCTCCATCACACCAGAATATTTTTAAAGTATTTTTGCACACACGTTAGTCTCCAAGCGGTGAGAGACTCCTGGGGTGCCTGCCCATTCCCATGGCTCAGTTTCCTTGGAATGAAGATCACTGGAGACTGCAGTGTCTTGAGGATATATGGTTTTGTATACACATGTCAGGGGTTCAGGAGCAGAGGCAAGGGCAAGGGAGGAAACAGAGAGCGAGGGGGAGGAGACAGAAGAAAAGATGAGTGATGACGACG
The DNA here is from genome assembly GCF_965112155.1 of Podarcis liolepis. Lineage (NCBI taxonomy): Eukaryota > Metazoa > Chordata > Lepidosauria > Squamata > Lacertidae > Podarcis > Podarcis liolepis. The sequence goes on along the minus strand of NC_139561.1, from coordinate 421,284 downwards.
ACCCGAGATCTCCGAGTCTTTCCAGTGAATCAGAAGATTCACAGAAAGGAGCACCAGTGGCCAGGGCAAGGGGGGAGCCTAGGGGGACACCCCAGGAAGAAAGGGCCAGAGGGGGCTCAGAGGGGAGCAGTTGGAAATCGGGACCAGCGTCACCAACAGAGAGCAGGGGAGAGGAAGGGCGCCAGGGATCAAGCGCTGGAAGCTCACAACAGGAGGGAGGGCACGAGTCAGGAGTGGCCACACCTCCATCGGGGAGCGAAGAAACGGTCAGACGGAAAGTGGAAGGTTGGGCGCGCGCGCCAAGTTCAAATGCACAGGAAGGTGGCGCAGTAAGCAGCCCGGAAAGGGAGCCAGGTCCTAAAGCCCGGCGCAAGGAGACAGGAGGGTCCGGGGGGTCAGCGTCAGAAGAATCCCGGAAGGAAGAGACCCCGGGGGGCAGAGGGACCCAGAGAAGAACAGTCAGGCGGAAAAGGTGGAGTAAGGCTAGGGTATTAAGTTGGTGTACAGGGGGCGGAGACTCAGACGGAGCTTCGCCGGTCTAACCCTTAAGACGTAGAGTTGCGCGCAGCAGCTTGAGAATGGAAACTGTAACTCAATAAAAGACTTTTACAAGTGACCGCTGGCTAGCGTGATCCTCTGTGAGCTAGGATCTGGAAGCAGCTCTGACAGTAAGCTCCGTCTCCCGTTGTGGGCATCTACAGCCTCGCGGACACAGGAGAAGGAGGGTGCCTACGACTCAGCTCACGGACGGCAGACAAGATGACGGCCGAACAGCAGATAGGAGAACTCAGAGAAGCAGTGACACGTCTGAATGCCAAAATACTTGCATCCAGGAAGAGAGAGGAGGACGCAGCTGCCACCTACAGGGATCTCCAGGTCAGGTTGGAAGTGCTTACGAAGCAAGGGCAACTGACACCCAAACCAGAGGGGATTGGGTTGGGGAGAAGAACAGGCGGTCTAGTCTCTCACTTCGATGGGAATTTACAACTGTACCCCAACTTTAAAGCAGATGTACAGTGTTCACTGCAACTGCTGGACAAAGACTTTAGAGATGAGCAAGAGAAGGTGGGATTTATCATGTCCCATTTGCATGGAGATGCTAAAGCATGGCTGCGCAATTTGTGGAGAGATAAGGATCCAGCGCTCCAAACCGCGGATGCCTTTATTAAAGCGATGGATGGCTGCTTTTTATCTAGCATAGACGTGGATCTTGCCCGGAGGGAGGTGCATGGGCTGAAGCAAGGGAGGGCCAGCGTAAGACAGTACCAAGCCCGCTTTTTTGCATTAGTCAGTGCCTTGGAATGGGACAGAGATTCAGCTCCAGTCAGAGATTTTTTTTTTTTTATAATAATTTTTATTGATTTTCCAAACATATAATAAAACAGATAATAAGACAAAACAATACAAAACATACAAACAAATAAACATGTATAATTTCTTAAACTTATTTTCATACACCTTATTTCCTGGACTTCCCCATACCTCCCTTTTTCTGCATCCTTATGTTAACCCTTTCTCAGCAACCCTTCTTTCAATTAATTCGCTCATTTTCATTTTACATTCTTTAAAGTTATGATTTACAGCTGCAATTCTCTAATTCTTATGACCATAACATCTCAGCCATCATCAGTCTTACAACAGTCTTTAAGATATTTTTTAAATTTCTTCCAGTCTTCTTCCACCGTCTCACTCCCCTGGTCACGGATTCTGCCGGTCATCTCTGCCATTCCCATATACTCGATCACCTTCGCTTGCCATTCTTCCAGAGTGGGTAGCTGCTGCGTCTTCCAATACTTTGCCAAAAGAATTCTTGCCGCTGTGGTAGCGTACATAAAAAATGTTTTATCCTTCCTTGACACCAATTGGCCTACCATGCCCAGGAGAAAGGCCTCTGGTTTTTTCAAAAATGTCCATTTAAGGACCTTTTTAATTTCATTATAGATCATTTCCCAGTAGGCCTTTACCTTCGGGCAGGTCCACCAAAGGTGATAGAAGGTACCTTCAGTCTCATTACATTTCCAACATTTATTATTGGGCAAATGATAAATTTTTGCAAGTTTGACTGGGGTCATGTACCACCTATAGATCATTTTCATTATATTCTCTCTCAATGCATTACAAGCTGTAAACTTAATACCTGTATTCCATAACTGTTCCCAATCATCAAACATTATGTCATGACCTATGTCTTGTGCCCATTTGATCATGGCTGATTTTACTGTTTCATCTTGTGTATTCCACTTCAGCAGCAAATTGTACATTCTCGACAAGTTCTTAGTATTGGGTTCTAACAATTCTGTTTCTATTTTCGACCTCTCCATCTGGAAACCTATTTTCCTGTCCTGTTTAAATACCTCGTTTATCTGACAGTAGTGGAACCAATCTCGTACCTTAGACTTTAATTTGTCAAAACTCTGCAATTTAACTCTTTCACCATCTTGTTCTAAAGGTTCACAATACTTTGGCCATTTGGACTCCATATTTAGTTTTTTTGACTCATTAGCCTCCATTGGTGATAACCACCTGGGAGTTTTACTTTCCAATAAATCCTTATATCTTATCCAGACATTATACAGTGCTTTCCTAACAATATGGTTTTTAAAGCCTTTATGCAGTTTTACCTTGTCATACCATATGTATGCATGCCAACCAAATCTATTGTCATACCCTTCCAGATCCAAAATGTCTGTATTCTCAAGAAGTAGCCATTGTTTCAGCCAGCAAAAAGCTGCCGATTCATAATAAAGTCTCAAGTCCGGCAGGGCAAAACCCCCTCTGTCTTTTGCATCAGTTAAGATCTTGAAGTTTATTCTGGGCTTTTTGCCCTGCCAGACAAATTTTGATATGTCTTTTTGCCACTTCTTGAAACAGTCCATCTTATCCAAAATCTGAAGTGTCTGGAATAAAAACAACATTCTAGGCAATACATTCATCTTGATAACAGCAATTCGGCCTAACAAGGAAAGTCTCAACCTTGACCATATTTCTAGATCTTTCTTCACCTCTGTCCAACATTTATCGTAATTGTCTTTAAATAAGTTTACATTTTTAGAAGTCAAGTTCACACCCAGGTATTTCACCTTTTTTGTTATTGTTAAACCTGTTTCACTCTGAAACTTCTCTTTTTCTGCCATTGTTAGATTTTTCTCTAACACTTTGGTTTTTTGCATGTTCAGTTTGAATCCTGCTACTTGACCAAATTTCTCAATTAGTTCTAGAACTCTTTTAGTACTAGTCTCTGGCTGTTGCAAAGTCAATACTAAGTCATCTGCAAATGCCCTTAATTTATAGTTTTTAGCTCCGAGCTCAACACCTTTAACCAGTTGGTCCCCTCTAATCATGTTTAGCAGGACCTCCAAGACTGTTATAAAAAGTAAGGGTGATATTGGGCATCCCTGTCGTGTACCTTTTTCTATGGAAATCTCTTCCGTTACCACATTGTTAACAATCAACTTTGCTTTTTGCTTAGAGTATATAGCACCTATACCGTTTTCAAATCCTTGGCCTACCCCTATCCCTTGAAGATTCTTCTTCATAAAGGTCCAGCAAATGTTATCAAAGGCTTTCTCCGCATCCACAAAAATTATCACTGCTTTTCTATTAATCTTTACTTCCAACAACTCTAAAATGTCTATAATGTTCCTTACATTGTCTGACATATGTCTCCCTGGGAGAAAGCCTGTTTGGTCCTTATGAATCTCCTGCACCAAAACTCTCTTCAGTCTTTTTGCTAAAATGTCTGCAAAAATTTTGTAATCCACGTTAAGTAATGATATAGGGCGGTAGTTTTTAACCTGGTTCTTTTCAGTCTCTGTTTTCGGTATAAGTGAAATGAAGGCTTCTTTCCACGATTCGGGTGCCTTTTTCCCTTCCAAAATTTCGTTACAGACCTCCTTCAATGGTTGTATTATCCATTCCTTCAATGCCTTATAATATCTAGCAGTCAAACCATCTGGTCCTGGAGATTTTCCCAGTTTCATCTTCTGAATGGCATCCTCTATTTCTTGTCCTGTTATTTTCTCATTCAAAATCCTTTTACTTTGCTCTGAGGTCTTTGGTAATCCGTACTTTTTAATAAATTCTTCTAATTCCTGCTCGTTAACCGGCCCTTGTGCATATAGTTTCCTAAAGAAACTATGAAAACAGTTATTTATCTCATTTGGTTTGTGGATAATTTTTCCTTCCATTTCCAGACTTGTCACAGTATTCAATTTTTGTCTCTTTTTCAGTTGCCATGACAGAAGTTTCCCACATTTGTCTGCCGATTCAAATGTTCTTTGTCTCATCTGCTTTATCTTCCATTCTATCTCTTGATTCATCAGTTCCATATATTGCGTCTGATAATACTTTATTTCTCTCAAAATCTCATGAGACTTTGGTTTAGACCTCAATTTCTTTTCAGCTTCTTTTATCTTTTCCAAAAGTTTTTCTTTCCTCTCATTCTGTTTTTTCCTCTTTATGGAGTTTTGTTGTATTAGGAAACCTCGCATCACGGCCTTGCTAGCGTCCCAAATTATTCTTTTTTCCACATCAGTTCTCAAATTTATCTCAAAGTAATCTTTCAATGCTTTTTGGGCCTTTTTGTAGATCTCTTCGTCTCTAAATAGGGTGTCATTCATCCTCCATCTGAAGGTTCCAGTTGTTGTTAGTTTCATCTCTATCTTCACTGCATTATGGTCGGAGCAAGTCTTTGGGCAGATTTCTGCTTTTTTTATCTTCGGTGCCATACAACTAGTTACCCAAATTTGGTCAATCCTTGTCCAGGTCATTTTCGCTTCAGAGAAAAAAGTTCCCTCCCTCTCCAGAGGGTTCTTTACTCTCCAAATGTCAATCAAGTCCAGTGTTTCAGTCATCTCAAAGAAAGTCTTTGGAAGTCTTCCATCGTTAGAGATTGTCTGTCTCTGTGCCTTATCCATGTTAGTGGAGACAACACCATTCATGTCTCCCATCATTATAATTTTGAAGTCCAAATAGTCCATTAAAGTCTCATGCAACTTCTTGAAGAATTCCGCCTTCCCCTCATTTGGTGCATATATTCCCAATATCATAATTTTTTCTCCTTGAACTTGTATTTCTATTGCCAGGTATCTTCCTTGTTCATCTTTAAAAATCATTTTAGGAGCCAATTTCTCTTTTGCATAAATCACAACACCTCTTTTTTTGACTTTATCTGATGAAATAAATTCTTGTCCAAGCCTCTTATTTATAAGTAGTTTCCTATGTGTCCTGGTCACATGCGTTTCTTGTAAACATATTAGGTCCAGTTGCTCTCTTTTTAAGATATGAAAGACTTGGCGTCTCTTCCTGGGGAGGTTCAGACCATTACAATTCCAACTAAGAAGTTGCAGAGACATTTTGGTACTATGTACCTACTCCTCCAACTGCTCCAAGTTTTTGTTCCTCCTCCGATGGTGGTAGGAGTCCAAATGAGAGATTTGCAATATCTGTCGGTTCTTTCTCTACTGTTGTATCTACTGTTCCTTTCTGTAGGTCCTCCTGGTTTCTTTCCAAAAACAGTTCTTTGTCTTGAACTGTTTTTATTTTGATCTTCCTTCCTGTATAGTTGAAAGACAGTCCTTGTGGGAACTCCCACCTGAAAGGTATGCTGTTCTTCTTCAGAAGGTAAACCAGATCTTTGTAAAAGGCCCTCACCTCCAAAATATATTTAGGGATGTCTTTAAAGATCTGAACTTGACAATTCTGGATTACAAGAGCCTTTTGATAATGTAGATTTAGTATTTTGTCTCTTTCTTCTTTAGATCTCAGTGTAATCAAGCAATCCCTAGGCTTCTTGCCTTGCCTTCTGCCCACAGTCAGAGATCTTTTTTGGGAAGGCTTGAACAATGCGGTTAAAGACGAAATTGCAAGGGGGGAGAGACCCCGGACCACGCAGGAGGTCGTTCAGAGGGCGCTGGCGGTGGGAGTGCGGCTGGAGGAACGCCCATGGAGCAGGGACGAAGGGCGTGGAGGGCGCGAACCAGCGAGAGGGTTTTCCTTCGTTCCCAGGGAAGCTGTGCGTGTGCAATCCACGCCTCCGCCAGGAGGGGGAGCGGAACCGATGGAGGTTGGCGGTGCCAGGGCTCAGTCATCAACCAGAGCCACAGCACCGGGAGCAGTCAAAGCGAAGCCTCCTAGAGGGAACAGGAAGTGTTACATCTGCGAAAGTCCGCAGCATATGGCGAAAGAGTGTCCCCAGAGGCTCCACAAGCACACTGCAGCCTCAGCAATGGTAACTGCAGCAACTCAGCAAGGGGAACCACGGCAGGGAAACGACGGAGTCTGGCTGGAGAGAGAGGCACTGGGGCCCAGCCAGACGTGTCAGTGAAGCAGTCCCCAGAGATTTTGCAGCCCACAGACCCCCTCCCACCCAAACCAGTGGTGAGGCTCACCGCATCGCTCCAGCTACCCAATGGACTCACCATGGACGTGCCAATCACCATTGACTCAGGAAGCAATGCGGACTTTATAGGGCAGGACTTTGTCGACAAACACGCTATACAGCTGCTGCCTGCCACGCTGCCCCTGCAGGTCGTCACGGTGGATGGCAGGGAGCTGCTAGGGGGGCAGGTGGTGAAGCAAATGCCACCAATGGTGATGCGACTTGGAAATCACAGGGAAATCATCAGTGTTAATGTCACCAGACTGTCGGACACACCTATTGTCTTGGGCATGAGTTGGCTGGACAGACACAGTCCGACGTTGGCTTGGTACCAGCGGCAGCTAGTCTTTGGCTCATCATACTGCGCTGAACACTGCATTCTGCCCCGGCAGGAGGGAGAGGAGGAGGAAGCGCAGCTGCAGCTGGGGACGCTGCAAGCAATCCCCCACCAATACGCGGGATTTTTGGAGGTCTTCTGCGAGAAGGAAGCGGATAAGCTACCCCCCCACAGATCATATGACTGCAAGATTGACCTACTGCCAGGGGCGGCGCTGCCCAAAGGGAAGCTGTATTCCATGTCTGAAGACAAACTACAGGAACTCAAGGAGTTCATAGATCATAATTTGGAGCGCGGCTTCATCCGAGAGTCCAAGGCGGTGGGAGGCAGTCCTGTATTCTTTGTTAAGAAGAAGGACACGCCCCAAAAAAGACTTGTAGTGGACTACCGGATTTTGAACAGTGTGACCAAGCCATCGGACTTCCCCATGCCCAGGATCAACGACCTCCTCCCGACGATACGCAAGGGCCGCGTGTTCACTAAGTTGGACCTGCGTGGGGCGTACAACCTCATTCGCATGCGGGAAGGTGATGAGTGGAAGACAGCCATGTTCACGCCCCTGGGCACCTACGAATACAGAGTTATGCCTTTTGGATTGCAAAATGGCTCCCACTGTTTTCAAGCTTTTATGCATCACGTGCTGGCGGGGCTCCTTTACAAGACGTGCGTCTGCTTCTTGGATGACATCCTGATATTTTCTGAATCGCAACAGGATCACGACAGACACGTCAAGGAAGTGCTGAGCAGACTACAGCAGCATAGGCTTTACGCCAAGCTGGAAAAGTGCCAGTTCGACGTGACGGAGGTGGATTTCCTGGGCTACAGGTTGTCAGACAAGGGGCTCGCCATGGACAGCGCCAAGGTTCGTGCCGTGTTGGACTGGAAGAGCCCGCGCAACCGGAAGGAGGTCCAGCGGTTTGTTGGCTTTGCGAACTTCTATCGCAAGTTTATCAAGGGGTTCGCTATGCAAACAGCGGCCATCACAGACACGCTCAGTTCCAAGAAGAAGAAGTTCATCTGGACGGAGCAGGCGGAGCAGTCTTTTCAGGCACTCAAGCGTCTCTTCGCGTCGGAAGAGCAGCTGTTGCATGTCAACCCCAGCAGGCCTATGAGGGTGGAGACGGACGCATCAGACAGAGCCGTGGGAGCAGTCCTGTTGCAGCAAGACCCGCAGGGGGCCTGGAGGCCAGGAGCGTTTTACTCCAGGAAGCTCAGCAAGTCAGAACAGAACTACACCATCTGGGACAGGGAGTTGCTTGCCATTCATGCAGCTTTCAAGGCGTGGAGGCACTTCCTGATCGGCGCCAAGCACACGGTGCAGGTCTGCACGGACCACAAGAATCTGGAGCACTGGCGCACGGCGCAGTTCCTGAACCAGAGGCAGATACGTTGGGCCGAATTCTTTGCGAACTTCGACTTCCGAATAGAGTATGTCCCGGGGGACACCAACGTCATGGCGGATGCCCTATCCCGTAAACCACAGTACCTGGAGGAGGCGACGCCAGCGGCTGCCATGCACATCTTCGCACCGACGGTGTGGGCGTGCGCTTCGGCGACAGTTGACCTGGATGCGGTGAGGAGAGCGCTGCAGGCTGACACCTTCGCGCGAGCCAAGATGGCAGAGGCGCAAAGGGGCACGGCGGCAACCGGCGAGTTTCAAGTTCGCGATGGATTACTCCTCCGTAAAGGGGCCATCTACGTGCCGGGGGACGATCTTCGTGCCAAGGTACTGCAGCAGCTGCACGACGCACCCGCTGCCGGGCACTTTGGCACAGAGAAGACGATAGAATTAGTCGCCAGGGACTTCTGGTGGCCCAGAATGAGAGGGGAGGTCACGGACTACGTGGCGAGGTGCGACACCTGCCAGAGGGCCAAACCAGTACACAGACCGCCGGCGGGGCTGCTAGAACCGCCGCAAACCCCGTGCGAACCGTGGGAGAGAGTGGCCCTGGACTTTGTCAAGGATCTGCCCAGCTCGAGGGGCAAGACGGCGGTGCTAGTGGTGGTGGACTTGTTCTCCAAGATGGCACATTTCATTCCGTGTGCGAAGGTGGCCACGGCGGAACAAACCGCCAAACTGTTCATAGATCACGTGTTCAGGGTTCACAGTCTGCCGCGGTCTATACTGTCCGACCGGGGCGGCAGTTCATCTCGAACTTCTGGCAGAAGCTGATGCGCTTCCTGAACGTCAAGATCAACCTGGCTTCGGCTAGACACCCGCAGACCAACGGGCAAGCGGAGCGGGTCAATGCCATCATGCAGCAGTACCTGAGATGTTATGCGAATCAACAGCCTGCGACGTGGGTGGATTACCTGCCTCTCGCCGAGTTCGCCTACAACAACACGAAGCACGTGTCCACGGGGGTCACGCCGTTCTTCGCCAACAACGGGAGGCACCCCAGAACCTTCCCGGGACTGGAAAGAATGGGGGAGGGGGAGCCGCAGACAGCAGATGCGTTCGCGTTGGAGTTGCAGGAAGTCCACGATCAGCTTCAGCGGCACCTGGAGCTGGCTAAACACGCATACAAGGTACAAGCGGACAAACACAGGAGGGTTGGCGAAGAGATCCATGTGGGAGACTGGGTCTGGTTAGCAGCCCACGCAGTGCCGGCCAGGTCGTTGGCGAAGAAGAAACTAGGGCATAAACAACTGGGGCCCTACCAAGTCGAAGAGCAGGTCAACCCGGTGGCTTTCAGGCTGGCGCTTCCGGAGGGCTCCAGGATGCATCCGGTGTTCCACAGATCGGTGCTCACTCCCTACAAGGCACCTCACAGGTTTCAGGAACCAGGAACAGCACCGAGTCCGCTCCGAGAGAGACCCGAGCAAGGGGGAGTGGCACAGGAGGAGCACATCAATGAAGTCGCAGAGATTTTGGACTCCAGATGGGGGGAAGAGGGGGTAGAATACCTTCTCGCCAAGGAGGGCACCCCGGCCAGGGCCAACAGCTGGGTGCCGGGCTACGCTTTAGACGAACCTCTGCTCAAAGAAGAGTTTCATGCCCTCTTCCCACATAGGCCCATGCCAGCAGACTTTTTCGACGACTGGCTTTTCACGCCCACGCTTTCAGCCAGCACGTTCCAGGGGTTCGACTCGGACGAGGAACCGACACGTGACGCCCGTTCCCCGGAGGGGTCACCCTCGGGATCTGCCTCAGAACCCTCGTATTGGTGGGACGATAGACCAGAGGAGCAGTGGCGCAGAAAGTGGCTGGAGGGTCCAGGACGAGCAACGTCCCCAGAAGGAAACGAGGGAGAGACGGACATGGACGTATTCGGGGACGACCCGGGTTTCGAGCACGGCGGCACAGAGATGGAAGCGGAGGTGACCGTCGTCGACGAGAGCAGGGAGGAAGAACCGGAAGCCTTCAGATGGAGGCCCGCCACGGGAAGCGAACTGTATCCGACATTCGTCCCCCTGACACGGCAGCACCCAGCTCCCGCACCAGAAGGAGGGGAGGGGGGAACGGGGGGCTTCGAGGGGGGGGATGGATGTCAGGGGTTCAGGAGCAGAGGCAAGGGCATGGGAGGAAACAGAGAGCGAGGGGGAGGAGGCAGAAGAAAAGATGAGTGATGACGACGACCCGAGATCTCCGAGTCTTTCCAGTGAATCAGAAGATTCACAGAAAGGAGCACCAGTGGCCAGGGCAAGGGGGGAGCCTAGGGGGACACCCCAGGAAGAAAGGGCCAGAGGGGGCTCAGAGGGGAGCAGTTGGAAATCGGGACCAGCGTCACCAACAGAGAGCAGGGGAGAGGAAGGGCGCCAGGGATCAAGCGCTGGAAGCTCACAACAGGAGGGAGGGCACGAGTCAGGAGTGGCCACACCTCCATCGGGGAGCGAAGAAACGGTCAGACGGAAAGTGGAAGGTTGGGCGCGCGCGCCAAGTTCAAATGCACAGGAAGGTGGCGCAGTAAGCAGCCCGGAAAGGGAGCCAGGTCCTAAAGCCCGGCGCAAGGAGACAGGAGGGTCCGGGGGGTCAGCGTCAGAAGAATCCCGGAAGGAAGAGACCCCGGGGGGCAGAGGGACCCAGAGAAGAACAGTCAGGCGGAAAAGGTGGAGTAAGGCTAGGGTATTAAGTTGGTGTACAGGGGGCGGAGACTCAGACGGAGCTTCGCCGGTCTAACCCTTAAGACGTAGAGTTGCGCGCAGCAGCTTGAGAATGGAAACTGTAACTCAATAAAAGACTTTTACAAGTGACCGCTGGCTAGCGTGATCCTCTGTGAGCTAGGATCTGGAAGCAGCTCTGACAACACATATATACAACAAAACACAGAATGAAAGGGCTCACAGCATTAATCCCACCATCCACCCAAAGATCTTGCTTTTCCACTAAATTTCTAAGGGAAGCCCCCAAAACCATAACCTTGATTTCAGTATGGAGCAAGACAAGTCTTTCTGTATCTTTCCACTTCCCAGCATCAGCCAGCCTCACCCACAAATGAACACCTCAGCTCCCAGTCTGCAGTTCTTCTCACTTACAAAACGATGTTGCTTCCATCCAGGTGAGGGGTAGGGAAAAGGGCCACCCATTTGTCTCTGCTGCTTACAGGTCCTACAGTGGTTTGCCTAACAATGAAATTGGTTTGACCAGCTCAGCAAGTTCCCTGTACCACAATCACAGGTTTGGATGTGATTCACAAGCATCATCTAAACTAAACAATCCTATAACAGTATTGTTGCACGCCACTCCAATCTCCCAGTAGCATTGCTGTTCTTCCCTCCATCTTGACTCAGGCACACCTCACACGCAGGTCCTCCTCCAGGAAACACAAATCCTGCTTCTAACACCTGTGTTGCACGTCACCCTGATCTCTGAGCAGTACAAGATTTCAGGGGTTCCAGGCACTTACCTAGGGTTCAGTTTCCTCAGAATGAGACTCTGTTGTATGTTTTCTTTACACATGTGTTTTCTTTACACCAGGGGCGCCGACTTATAAAAAATATTGGGGGGGCCCATGCTGGTCAAGGAAGGCTCCCCTCCTCCAAAGCAGACCCGATCCAGGCGGCTTCATAAAGCTCCTGGAGAGAGGCGGGGTGGGGGGGCGCGGAGAGACAATGCCAAAACTCAGGGGGCTCCTTGAGCCAATTGCCAGAGATGAGCCCCGCAGGGGGAGGCAGGGTCCTCTATAGCCCACCCCAGCTGCCCTTCTTGTATTTACAGCCAGTTTGGCAGGGGGCGGTGGAAGGGTCTGGAAGGAGCGGGGACCACCGCGGAGCACACATACTGGGAGCTGGAGAGGCGAGGCCCAGCCGAGAAGGGGCCAGCCTGGAAGGCGCAGCTTCACAGCCGAAGCTGTCCTCGGCTTGGGGAGCCGGAGAAGCTGTCGGGTCAGGGCCCTGGTGCAGGCCTAGCCGCTCCCGCGACGCCTCTTTGCTCCCGGGATCGGGGCCGCCAGCTCAGCGCTGGAGCCGAGGGAGCCCCCAGGCAGGCCTGCGAGCAAAGGCAGAACCACCAGGCGGTCGCCGCTTCTGCAAGGTGGCCGGAGAAGCGGGGACCCCCTCCCCTCCCCGCGTCCCCCCCACTCGCTCCCCTCTCTGAAGCTTTGTTAACACTTCCACGCTGAGCCTCTGACAATAGGGGCGGGCCGAGGGCCCGACGTGGCTGGGCCCTCTGGACTCGCGCCCCCCAAATAATTTCCTTAAATTATTGGGGGGCAGAGCCCCCCCAAATGAATTTTTGAGGGGGCTCGGGCCCCCTCAGGCCCCATGGAGTCGGCGCCTATGCTTTACACATGTATACAATGTGAGCCTACGATGGAGGGGCTCACAGCATTAACACCTCAAGAAGGTCTTACTTCTCCCATAGTCACAACCATGGATTCCAATCAGAAATCAGGCATGGCTCTGCCTGTCAGCTGCCCAACCTGCTTCTAGCTTCTAACTCACACATTCAACTCTGGCCTTTGCCTTGCTGTCAGGAGTTGACCGGCTGCCGGCTTGAGAAAACAGCACACAAGAGTAATTACAGAAGATTTGTTGCAGACAAGCAATTAGCCTCTGACCGCTCTGTCCGAGCGACCATCTATCATAATCAAGTTGACTCGTCTGAAGAATACTTCCGGATACTGCAGAATATCGTGAACCTCCTCCCCCTACATTTCTGGGTTCGTCGTCTGTCTTGGACTTTCTCCATTCGCCTAGTTCTGGGACTCATAGAGTCATCTACCTCCTCTTCCGGTGAGGAAATTCCCTCCCTTCCTTGTGCCGTGAGGGACTGTGAATCCTCAGAGAGCTGGCTCGCTCCCATCCAGCCCGCCTTCCCTATGTTGATAAGCCGCATTCCTGCCAGCTTTGGGGGGGGGGGAGGTGTCAGCCCACTGTTTCCAGCTGTCTGGGAACTCTGCAAGACTCTCTGATCTCCTGCTGCCTGCCTGCTTTCTACCTCAGGTTGCCCTTCTCGGTTTTGGGCTGTCATGTCCATGACACTTTCCAACGATAAGCCAGTTGAGGGAGTGGGGCCCCACCCATTTGGCTTCTGGCACAGAGCCACTTCTTTTGTTACCTTAACAACACAAACTTAGGGGACCATTACCTAGTGACCTGGGATAGCTCAGTTTAATAACTGAGTACGAGACTCTTCATCTCAGGGTCATGGGTTCATGCCCCATGTTGGGCAAAAGAACGTGTCCAGAGGAGGGCAACCAAAATGGTCAAAGGCCTGGAAACGATGCCTTATGAGGAACGGCTAAGGGAGCTGGGCATGTTTAGCCTGGAGAAGAGGAGGTTAAGGGGTGATATGATAGCCATGTTCAAATATATAAAAGGATGTCACATAGAGGAGGGAGAAAGGTTGTTTTCTGCTGCTCCAGAGAAGCGGACACGGAGCAATGGAGCCAAACTACAAGAAAGAAGATTCCACCTAAACATTAGGAAGAACTTCCTGACAGTAAGAGCTGTTCGACAGTGGAATTTGCTGCCAAGGAGTGTGGTGGAGTCTCCTACTTTGGAGGTCTTTAAGCAGAGGCTTGACAACCATATGTCAGGAGTGCTCTGATGGTGTTTCCTGCTTGGCAGGGGGTTGGACTCGATGGCCCTTGTGGTCTCTTCCAACTCTATGATTCTATGATTCTATGAAAAGATTCCTGCATAGTCCCTTCCAACTCTAAAATTCCATGATTCCAAGTAACTTGTATGGCTATTGTAGCAATTGGTTCTTTGTTGGGTCCAGGAATTAGAAGGTGTTCACAACACTATTATTTTCCCCAAGCAAGCAGGCTAACATGACTGAGAAAGACTGTGGAAGGTGGGATTAAATTTATACCACTTTCCAGAGATCATGAGCAAGAGAGTGCTATTGTGCCAGGCTCTGCTTGTGGCCTTCCCAGAGGCATCTGGTAGGCCAATGTTGGAACTGAGTGCTGAACTAGGTGGACCTTTGGTCTGACACAGCAAAGCAACTGTATTATTATGGGACCACTAAATTCCACTCTAGAAATGCTTCAGTATAGCTGTGTTTTGCTCTCCAGGTCTTACTAAAACTTCCAGGATTATTTACAGCTGTGATTTCACAAGATCTGTCATTTCCAGATGGAATTCCAGTGTCCTGGTGAGACAGCTGTGATGTGTGTGCCACAAATCAATTGACAGACCATCTTCTTATTTCCAGCATATGGCAATTTCCAGTCCCACCATTACAATCAGGCATGCCCGTGGTTCTTTGTAAAACACATATTGGTTAGCAGCATCTAATGTCTCATAGCGCTAGGGAGGGGACATAGTAATAGCTGTGTTGTACATTTGACCTATTTCTGTTAAAACGTTTGGCCAAAAGGTATGTACAATGCCACCAAAGATGCATAATTGTAGTATTTTTGAAACCCACCTTGGGACCATTAGAGGAATAACAGTTTTATAAATACAAATGAGAATGAGAGCAAGTGAGTGAAAGAGAGGGGAGGGGACAGTGCTGGGCAAGACAGGCAAAGTGCAGGGACCACCGCCTGTGGCAGATGCTGGCGGAGGCAGGGCCAGTACAGCTAGCCTCCTGGTGGTTCCTTCTGCACCCCTGGGGGATAGAACTGTGCATGCAACAGGGCCTGAACTGTAGCCCCAGAACTAGCCTGTATACTGTATACGGAGGCTGAAAAGATTGCATGAGCCATGCTCCTTCGTATGTTTTCTGCATCTGTGACCTGGCTCTTGGCCAGAATACAAATTGATAAATGAGCCATTGTCCTCAATTAAAATTTAAAACATACCTTCCACATTTTGGAAGGAATAGTCCTGCTTATTCCTGGAGGGCCTTGGTCTTCCAGTCTGCTGCTCATGCTGGCCTTTGGGCATGGACAGGGGTCCATGACATTTCCAGATAATTACACAATTCTGCAGGGCCCATATTTATAAATTGACTGAATTATCCATAGTAGAAACATCTGAAAAAATAACAGGCTCTGGCCAAACAGACTGAGAATGATGTAAAAGCCTGATCCAAAGAATCTTTGCCCAAAAGTAAATCCCACCAATCAATTGCCATCAGTTTTTACCTAATGCAACATTTTCAAAGTGGATTCCTACATAGCAGAAGGGTTTTGAGGAGAAATAAAGTTTCTGTAAGAGATGAGAATTTTTTCACAACAGTTCAAATCAGAAAACACTAGTGCAAATTTAGAAACTGCTTTGTATTGTGTCAGTTTTGAGGAGACCCCTTCCAGATTTACAATTCTCAGCTCTAGTGCTTTTTTTCTGGCAGTAGCCTAGGTTTGGAAGGATTTTGCCGCAGTTTATGCATATGTAGTGCCTTAAGAGATAACAGAAATATATATTTGAAGGAGCCCCTCCCTTTATAGGGGGCTCAGACTTTGGAACTGATTCCTCTCAGTCAGCTTGCTGGCTAGCCAAGCAATAAACCTTTTGTTATTCCTCATTTGCTGCATGGAGTTTTCCCTCAGCCCAGATGCTGCTGTTTTGCAACAGTAGCACAGCTGTAGGAAGCTTCCAGTCTGTACCACTGCACCCACTACCACCACTCAGCTACCTCCACAGCTTGTGGAAGGTGCTTGGCAGGCAGCAGGTGGCTTGGGTCCATGTGGCAGCAGCAACCAGGCTGGCAGCGCCAAGAGGACTCTGCCTTTCTCGAAGGCCTCGTGGATGGTACAGAGGTGGAAGGCTTCGCCTCCTGGTAGCAGCAAGCTCAGATCCAGGTGCTTGGTGGGCACTCATCCTGCACTGAGCCCAACCCACAGTGCGGTCTGCTCATGGGGAGTACTGGCACCTTTTTGCTAGAAAAAAGGCACTGCTCTGTACCATAAGCAAACTACAGTTCTTAGGACTGTCAGAGTGCTATAAGAGTACTTTAAATATATCATGTGGATGTGACTTAAATTCTGAAATGCTGTAGTGATATTAATATGTGGGAGGTGCAGATCAAGTCATTAATAGCAGAATTTGAAAAAAATAAAATGCCTCAAGCATCCCTAGTAGAGATCCAAAGGTCTCCCAAGCAGACTTAGGAAAGATACCTCCGGGACTAATTAAAGCCTCAAAGCAGATGTGAGCTTTGTAAGCCCTGGAATTCAATGCTCCCATTGATTTAAAATCCAAGGCAGAGTAGAATTCCAGGGCTTTAAAAAAATCAGGAGGCGAATAATGATGGACTTTCCTTGGCCTCTCCATTTGTAAAGCCTGTCAAGGTCGCTTCCACAGCTTGGCACATTTCCCCCATGGTGATGCGCAGCGTAAATCAATAATGCAAGTCTTCTTCATTAAAAGAATAAAAGCTTTACTGAGTTAAAATAAACTTGTGTGCAAACAACAGCATAGATTAAACTAGCTTCAGAGCATACACAGAGTTACTGAGTCACACAGAGTCTCTATTGAGCACAGGCTTCACAGAGCACAGGCTCCACCTTCACACACACAGACGCACACACACTCTGACTGAGTCTGCCTGCAAGCAGATACAATACTTATACAGAGAATGAATCATCCTCAAGATGACTCACAGTGATTCAGCATGCTGAATGATCCTGCAGCTTTTCAGCATTTCACAACATTTCTAGACTCCTTTACTGCTTCCTTTGCTGCTTCTGCTCTCAAATACCTTTGTCACATGACAAATGGCTCATGACCAGGAAAGATGGTGAGGCATCTGATCAAGGCCTGTATTTTAAAATTAGCTTAAAGATATATTTGCAAATGTTTGTATGTTTCATTCCAGGCAGAAAGCAGCTGGCTAAGTACTCTGGCAGTTGTTTATCTTCCTGCTCTCCTGAATAGGGCCCCCCTGATTTATAGCAGTAACAGGAGACAAGTTTCTCAAAGTTGTAAAAGGGAATTGGTAATTAATTGGTGATCTGGTAATTAAGGTGCCTTGTCGAGGCAAATGTAAGATATATGGCTACTTGTCTGCCATTTACGGATAGAAGGAAATATAGCTCTTTGTCTCCCATAAAAGGCAATAGGAAATGGGTGTATCTTTTATGATTGGTTCTAGCAAACAGCCAATAGGAATTTCAACCAGGCTGATTGGACAGAGGCAGCCGAAGGAGGAGCAAGGGGGCTGGGCTGAGGAAATATAAGTGCTGGCCATCAGGGCTGGAGGGGGCAGAGCTTTGGTAACCATATACCACTGTGTCTATCATTTATTTGTCTGACAAATAAATTATTATTTTGATTTCTCTATTGCTGCGTTGAATATTTCATTCCAGCTAAGCGTTAACCACAAGCAGGGTGCTACATTTTATGTTGCCTGCGACTCGGATAAGTGGTCTGCTGGAACGCAGCCCCTTCGCCTTAGCGGGCAGGGTACAAGAGGGAGGACCACTAACCGCTTACTCAGTGCGCACTGGAACATTTTTCCAGG
This sequence comes from Podarcis liolepis, assembly GCF_965112155.1. NCBI lineage: Eukaryota > Metazoa > Chordata > Lepidosauria > Squamata > Lacertidae > Podarcis > Podarcis liolepis. Next base: position 403,770 of record NC_139561.1, on the reverse strand, counting down.
GGAACGCAGAAGTCTCATCTGTCTGATACCCTGCTCACTGACAGTGACGGACTGGGGGGAACCAGAGAAATAAACAGGGAACCAGCTAAGGGTAAGTGCACAAAGGGGTTGAGGCCCTCCAATTAATTGGGAGGAAGTGAAGTCTTGATCAAACTTCTGCGTCTCAGTAAGGGGGAACTGAGTACGCCACATGGTTGGGTACATCAGATGGTGGTCTGGTGGAGGAAAAAGGAAAGATTGGGAAGTAGAGTGTGGTGAAGTATCCAGCGCATTGTATGTGTGAGAAAGTACAGAGCAATCTGTAGCTGGCCTGAGTGTGGAATGGGTACTACTTCGTTTCCCAGTAAGGCGACTTCACTGGGCAAGGAACCCCACAAAGCGAGTGTGTGAGTGACTGAGTGGATACTTCACAGGGCCATACAATGGGAGTTGGAGGTTCAAAGGGGGAAAATACACCTCTTGAATGTATGTTAAATAACTTTAAGAAAGCCTTCTCAGGAGCATATGGAGTCAAAATGACGCCAAAGCCCTTGAGAACATTATGTGAATTAGACTGGCCGAAACAAAATACTGGATGGCCGCCTCAAGGAACTTTTGATATAAATTTGGCAAGCAAACTTTGGTCCAACATCACCAAAGAAACTGGAGGATGCCCAGAACAATTTTCATATATAGACTCTTGGCTGAGCAAATTAAATAAAAATCCTCCATGGATAAGGGAATGCAAAGTCCAACGATGCAAATTATTGGATGTAAAAGCCGAAGCTAGGAAAGGAATCTTGTCAAATAAACTCAAACCCATTTTTGAGGGACCAGAGGAAGAGGTGCTTCCACCTCCACCCTATGCGCCACGTCGAAGGGAGCCTAATCCGAACACTCCACCAGTTGTAACCCCAAGGCAAGAAAGTGGAACGAATAACGGAGCTGGAGTCACAGAGCTTGATTCCTTGATAAAGGTAAAGGTAAAGGTACCCCTGCCCGTACGGGCCAGTCTTGACAGACTCTAGGGTTGTGCGCTCATCTCACTCTATAGGCCGGGAGCCAGCGGGAGCCAGACACTTCCGGGTCACGTGGCCAGTGTGACAAGCTGAATCTGGCGAGCCAGCGCAGCACACGGAACGCCATTTACCGTCCCGCTGGTAAGCGGTCCCTATATATCTACTTGCACCCAGGGGTGCTTTCAAACTGCTAGGTTGGCAGGCGCGGGGACTGAACGACGGGAGCACACCCCGCCGTGGGGATTCGAACCGCCGACCATACGATTGGCAAGTCCTAGGCGCTGAGGTTTTACCCACAGTGCCACCCGCATCCCGATTCCTTGATAGATTATGATAAATATTTTCAGGAGGCATTGGAGTCCTATAATAAAGCCCAAGCAGAAGTGGTTATTCCACCTGTGAGTCCCAGTAGACCTCCATCTACAGTCTCCTTTAGTGGAACAACTGATTGCACACCCCAAACCCATGTGCATCCAAGTCCTAGAGAACTATTACAGAAGTTACAGGGAGACCTTGATCGGTCAGCAAGCAATACAGCCAGGCGCATAAAGCTGCTAAAAGAACGCCTTGGGACAGATACCATCCCCTATGATTTGAGGCCCCTAGAGAAAAGTGAAGAGAAAGGTCACGTAGTATCCCCTCTCAGAAGAGTATTTGATGCACTTGAGGAGCCTGTGCTGGTTAACGGGCAACCTGGACCACGGCCACCTCGAACTTCGACCCTGCAGAACATTCCATTCACGACTAATTGGAAAACACACACCCCGTCTTTCGCAGAAAAACAGGCTATGATGGACTTGGTAACTTCAATAGTAAATACTATAGTCCTACTTGGACAGATTGCCACCAGCTCCTGAATACTCTTTTCACCACTGAAGAAAGGAGAGACATAATTGAAAAGGCACAGATATATTTGCGTGAGCAGGCCAGAATGGGAAATATTTTTAATATTGACCGTCATCTCCAGGACAACTTTCCCTTGGAGGATCCTAATTGGGATCCAAACAATGCAATTCACCTGGCCAGGCTTACCACCTACCGCCAGACGCTTGTGCAAGGTATCCGCAGGGCATGCCAGAAGCCCACTAATATGTCTAAAGTCTCAGAAGTAGAACAGAAACCAAATGAGAGTCCAGGAGACTTTTTAGAGAGGCTGCAGGAAGCCTATCGTATATGGACTCCTTTTGATCCTGAAGCCCTTGAAAACCGCAGAATGATTACTGCTACATTTGTGGCCCAGTGCGCTTCTGACATTCGTAAGAAAATTCAGAAATCAGAAGGATTGGGATGGGTAGATGTGTTACCCATAACACTGTTTCGTGTTCGGTGCGCACCCAGAAAAAGACTTAAGTTGTCACCTTTTGAGCTCCTGTATGGGAGGCCACCCTCCTTTGTTCAGGATATTCCAGCTGACCTCAAACAAATAGGAGACCATGTGACACAGGCACAAGTGCAATCTCTCTCCCGTGTTTTTTGTTTCTCTTAACAGGTGGGCCCTCGAGCGCACGCCGTGCAGCATCGCCGAGCCGATTCATCAGTTCCAGGCTGGCGATAGCGTATGGGTGAAAGAGTGGAAACGTGATCCACTTGCACCTAAGTGGCGTGGGCCTTACACTGTCTTGCTCTCTACTCCAACAGCGGTGAAGGTAGCTGAGGTGACCCCCTGGATTCATCACTCCCGTTTGAAGAAGTCCGAAGGCAGTTGGACGTGCAAAGGTGACCCCTCTAATCCTTTTAAACTGACTCTCTCCAAAAACCCCTGTATCTAGCCCTACGGGGAACGGGCTAGGTCACGGGCAACATTAGACGACCGGCCTGCTGCAGCCACAACCTGGAAGCTGGCTGACTTGCGCATGCCTGAAGCTTGAGGAGCGTCTGAACCAGCGATTGTGAATGGGAAGATTCTCTTATACAATTGATTGACTGCCCCCCCCCCCGTGGAACAATTATCAGGGATATTACTTATTGGGGATCCTCGGGATATGTTTTGGTCTTGGTGGTTCCCCATTTCTGTCACTGGGGGAATTATATTGGGGCTAATATTTTTTTGCTATCACAATATGGTAATCTTTTGTGGAAGGAATGCGTATACTAGACATCAACATGATTTTATTATTAATCCTGATCCCTTGGGAAGGGGAAGGGTCCTTGAATCTGACCAAATTTGCTAAATATGGATTCCGCCAAAACCACAATATGTGGGTAGGCTTAGCTGAGATGGTAGCCAATGTTACAAATAGGACCAATTGCCTTGTTTGCTCTCTTGGACCAGATGATTCAGAGGGAGGTATGCCCTTATTACCAATACAATTAAGTGCCATTGGTATGGTAAGCGAAATGCCACACCAAACAGAAGTACAGAATTTTCCCGGATGGAACTCAACTAAACCAATAAGAGTTATACCTGTGCAAGGGGAATTCTGTGTACGTAAATCATTAGATGCAGCTGATTCTACTATGGTAGGCTCTTCTCATTGCCACTATACTTGGGATTATATTAAGAATAGTCAAACCTGGACAAACGGTACCACCTATCGAACTCGGAATACCTTGCCCTCTGCACCTCCTTTTATTCATGCATGGAAAATGGTGTGGAACATAACTGTAACAGCAAAAGGCAATCTAACATACTACACTGTGAATTCTATACCCCTTTTGATATTTCGCCTTATTCACTCCACGTACCAAAAACCTCAGACCCGATGGTTGTGGTGGATATGTGGAGAATGGGCATACAAGAAACTCCCTTCCAAATGGAGTGGGACTTGTTTCCTGGGATGGGTATTACCACCAATGTGGATTATGCCCACTAGTTCAGCCAAGCGTACACGAAGAAACGCTGATATTTCTCATATAGCAGGAGGAAGTACCCAAAGTTGGAGCGATACTGATGATTGGCCACCAGAGCGCATTATAGCCTATTATGATCCTGCCTCCTGGAATCCTGATGAGCTCATACAAGGGGCACGGGATTCTATTTATAATCTAAACAGAATAATTCGATTGCAAGCAGTAGTGGAACTTGTAACCAATGCAATGGCCCAGAGTTTGAGACTTCTTGCACAACAGTTGGATGAAAGTAGAGCCACCATTTTGCAGCTGAAAATGGGAATGAATTATGTACTTGCTAGGCAGGGAGGCCTATGTGGAGTCTTGAACTTGACAGGGAATGCCTGTTGCTTTAACATTTCTGATAAAGGTGAGGCAATCCGTGTGTTGGCCACAAAGATGGAGAGTATAGCACATGGCCCAGTACAAATATGGGAAGGATGGGATATGGGATGGCTCACCAATTGGTTACCTAATGTTGCAGGACTCAAAGGGATACTATTGTCTTGCTTGTTTTTCTTGACGGTAGTAGTAATGGTTTTATGTATGGTGCCATGTATCATTTCATGTTTTAGAAGTACAATTAGCAAGATGATTTCAAATGAAACTCTACCTCATATCATGGCCCTATACAGAGCTTTACCTCAGGAATATGATGAAGGTCAAGCTATCAAGGACACTTGGGATGAAGGTCCTTGAGCTTGAAAGGGGGGAATGAGGCATCTGATCAAGGCCTGTATTTTAAAAGATATATTTGCAAATGTTTGTATGTTTTATTCCAGGCAGAAAGCAGCTGGCTAAGTACTCTGGCAGTTGTTTATCTTCCTGCTCTCCTGAATAGGGCCCCCCTGATTTATAGCAGTAGTAGGAAACAAGTTTCTCAAAGTTGTAAAAGGGAATTACAGGCTGGGAACAAAGGTTATACTGACCCTACATATTACAGAATACAATCAAGCTGCAAAAACACTAATTAAGAGTTGGTAAATAGTAAGATTTATTGTTTAACAGAAAATAATACCATGAGCCATCTGTTTTAGCCATTTGTTTTGGAACGCAGGGGCAACAGGGGCAAAAGGTGATCTGGTAATTAAGGTGCCTTGTCGAGGCAAATGTAAGATATATGGCTACTTGTCTGCCATTTATGGATAGAAGGAAATATAGCTCTTTGTCTCCCATAAAAGGTAATAGGAAATGGGTGTATCTTTTATGATTGGTTCTAGCAAACAGCCAATAGGAAATTCAACCAGGCTGATTGGACAGAGGCAGCCAAAGGAGGAGCAAGGAGGCTGGGCTGAGGAAATATAAGTGCTGGCCATCAGGGCTGGAGGGGGCAGAGCTTTGGTAACCATATACCACTGTGTCTATCATTTATTTGTCTGACAAATAAATTATTATTTTAATTTCTCTATTGCTGCATTGAATATTTCATTCCAGCTAAGTGTTAACCACAAGCAGGGTGCTACAATGGGAGTTGTCGTAAGCAACATCTGGAGGGCACTGTGTTGTGCAGGCCTGATCCAGCCTGTTTTTGACTAGCAGTCACTGTCAGTGGCAGAGCATTCCCTGACCAGGGCAGGGCAGGGCGTGCTGCGGGATTGACCCCCGCCCACTGGAGCAAAGCGGGGCTGCGCTGCATCCAGCTGATGCCACCCTGCATTGAGGGATGTGCTCATGGCGCCCTGTGAGCCCTACGTCATGCTGCAAGACTCACAAAAACAGTGCTGGGCTTGCAGGGCACTGTGAGGTGTTGCGTCCTTCTCACAGTGCCCTCTAGCTCGAGAGCAGGTGAGAAGGACACAACATGGTGGGGCACCCTGCAAGCCCAGCGCCGTGAGCTGCTGCATCCTTCTCACCACACCATGCAATCTCATGCCACTTTGCAGGGTGTCGTGAGGAATGTCCCCCACCCCGCAACTGCACCTGGGGCAAGGACCCACCCCAGCTCCCCCCCCACACACACTACACCTCTGGTTAGTGTCCAGGGCCTTAGGCAGAGAAAGTATTCTCATCACCTGCAGCCTGAGAGCCATTTCAATAGATTCTCCAGGTGTTTTTGGACTACAACTCCCATCATCCCTAGCTAGCAAGACCAGTGGTCAGGGATGATGGGAACTGTAGTTCAAAAACACCTAGAGACCCAAGGTTGGGAAACACAGCACCAGAACTTGAAACTGGTACCTTCTGCATGACCTATGGTCATTGCCGCCTTGAAATCCAGCAGTTCCTCTCTGACTTATTGACATAATCATTCCTGGGATTTTTGTTTTGTTTTGCACCGGCTTTTTAGAAAAACAAAAAGTTTTTTTTACAACACCTTTCGCTGCCTAATTTCAACACCACAGGCATTGGCTTAATGCTTTCTCCTACATAATGCAGGAGACCATTATGTTTGTATGAAGAGGAAAGGCTGTTTGTTGTTATTTCAGAGGCTGAGCAGTGGCCCGCTGTTTCTAAGAGGAGGTGATCTAACAGCCTACAGAACAGAAAGGAGAAAGGAAATACGGGGAAGTGTAAAGTAATTACCATGTTAGTTTCTTTTTCCTTGAATGTATTCTCAGACATGTGAATAGTCTGCACACTTAAGGGTTTTAAAGTGTAAGAGCCTCAGCGTGCCTCTTACATTCAGAGACCCCTGGCAAGCTCTTGTCACCAGGAGGCATTATATATGTGTGTGTCTCCTGAGACAGACAGATGTCAACCACTAACTATATCAATTGATCAATGAATCAATAGATCAGTAGAGATAGCTCCTCTAATAATTGGCTCACCACCAGGGTATGTTGCTACAGATATTTCAAATCTCTTTCTACCCTCTGCCTTTGTCCACTTTGGTAATGCTTGTCATCTACCCCTTTTCTGTTGCAGCATTATCCTCTGTGTAATTCCTTATGTGGTCAGTGAAGCACCACATCTCCTGTGTCTTTTCTTTGTATTTGCCTAATTCCTCTTTGACTTCCAGACTCTTCTCCCTCCTCCTCCTCCTCCTCCTCCTCCTCCTCCTCCTCCTCTGTTCCACTTTCTCTCACACATTCATGTGCACTTCCTTGCTTATATTCCATGACACACCTTCTCATCCTCATTCTCTCTCTCACTTACTATCACTTGCTTCCATTCACATTTTCTTCTCTTTCTCACTGGTTCTGTCACTCCCACCCCAGAAAGGCCATTATGTCTGTCATTCTTAACAATCGGGGATAAAAGTGGAGGAGTCAAGTATCTCATGGCTGGCTGCTAAAGTGTCTCTGTGGTCAACAATAGCCTTCAGGAGATCTGGGTGGACCTGCCTCCCATCAAAACCAGCAGCCCTCTCTTCCATCTGTGCAGAGAGCATCATCCTGTGCCCTCTGCTCCATCTTCCCACATGTCAATGCAAAAAGCAACATTTAGGCATTACTCTTTGGTGTCAACTAACAATCAGTACCCTTGTTGCTGCTTCCTTCTGGATAGCCACTCTGCTTGTGGCCTCAGAGGCAATAGGTATTTCAGCACTTAAGGTGATTCCCATTTCATGCCATACTTGGAACCAATAAATGGATATCAATATATATGGATATCAAGTATGAAGGTAGAAGCACTGCACATCAAGCATAGGAAAGAGACCTTGTGTTCCCATTTACAGAAGATGCTTGGGGAAGTATATTGCCTGGCACTCATACTAAAATTAGTACACAATTGACACCTGCCTCGGGTGAAACTCAGTCATGCTCATACCTCACTTTCCCCACTTTGATGTAGGGGTTGTGAAGCCTTCGGCTGATATATGCAACTACAGTCAAATTGCAAGAAAGTGAAGGGGTTCTGGCTTAAGGTATTTTAGATAATTGGGCAGGTGACTAAACAAATGATCATCCCAGATCAGTCTTCCCCTGCATTTTCCAGGAAGGACTGGCAATTCCCTGGTGACAAAACTGAGTGGCTATGTGACTCAAGATAGTAAAAAATGGATGGATGTGGTGGGACTGAACACTTTTCATTGAAAAATTGGCAAACCAGGCTATTGCAATTGATCCTTGACAAGAATGCAGGAAAGCTTGCTGGGAGACCAACTCTGACAAGCTTGAAGTGATCTGGTACCTCTTTAGCTACTTTGTTAAGGAAGGGGATTCAGATAGGAGACTCCCCACAGCATCCCTCTTATTTTCGTTGGCTGTTTCATTGTCCAGTGTCTCCAATCTCCAATCCCCATTGGATCCTGTAGCTTTATTGGAATTCGCCGATTGGGTCTGCGTTGCTCCGGGACAGGAGGAAGGAAGTCCTCATTGTGGGAGTTTACTATAGATCCCCAAGCCAAACGGAGGACATAGATGATGCCTTCCTGGAACAGATGGCCAAGCATGCAAAAGGAAGGGAGATAGTAGTAATGGGGGACTTCAATTACCCGGATATTTGTTGGATGTCAAACTCAGCCAAGAGCATAAGGTCAAACAGATTCCTCACTGGCCTTGCAGACAACTTCATTGTCCAGAAAGTGGGAGAAGCAACAAGAGGAACAGCCATTTTAGATCTGGTCCTAACCAATGTTGATGACCTGGTTAGTGGGGTAGAAGTGGAAGGATCATTAGGCGTGAGTGATCATGCTCTTCTGAAGTTTACTATACAGCGGAAAGGAGCAGCCAAGCATACTAGGACTCAATTTCTTGACTTTAAGAAAGCCGACTTCATAAAACTTAGGGAAGTGCTGGGTGAGATCCCATGGACAGTAATACTAAAAGGAAAGGGAGTTCATGATGGCTGGGAGTTTGTTAAGAGGGAAATAGTAAAAGCACAACGTCAGGCAATACCAATGAGATGGAAACATGGAAGGTGCCTAAAGAAGCCAGGGTGGCTATCTAAAGAACTTTTAACTGAGTTAAGATTAAAAAAGGATGTGTACAAAAAATGGAAAAGAGGAATTCAAACAAATAGCCAGCACATGTAGACACAAAGTCAGAAAAGCTAAAGCACAGAATGAACTCAGGCTTGCTAGAGAGGTTAAAAGCAACAAAAAAAGGCTTTTATGGGTATGTTCGTAGCAAAAGGAAGAACAAAGAAACAGTGGGGTCACTCATAGAATCATAGAATCATAGAATCATAGAGTTGGAAGAGACCACAAGGGCCATCGAGTCCAACCCCCTGCCAAGCAGGAAACACCATCAGAGCACTCCTGACATATGGTTGTCAAGCCTCTGCTTAAAGACCTCCAAAGTAGGAGACTCCACCACACTCCTTGGCAGCAAATTCCACTGTCGAACAGCTCTTACTGTCAGGAAGTTCTTCCTAATGTTTAGGTGGAATCTTCTTTCTTGTAGTTTGGATCCATTGCTCCGTGTCCGCTTCTCTGGAGCAGCAGAAAACAACCTTTCTCCCTCCTCTATGTGACATCCTTTTATATATTTATAAAAGAGCAGAAGATGGTGAAATGCAAACAGGGGACACAGAAAGGGCTGAACTCCTTAATGCCTTCTTTGCCTCAGTCTTCTCTGATAAAGAAAACAATGCCTGACCTGAAGAATTTGGAGCTAATGATTCAGCAACGGAAACACAGCCCAGAATAACTAAGGAGATAGTACAAGAATATTTGGCTAGTTTAGATGTATTCAAGTCTCCAGGGCCAGATGAACTGCATGCAAGAGTATTAAAAGAACTGGCAGGTGTGATCTCAGAACCACTGGCAGTCATCTTTGAGAATTCCTGGAGAACAGGCGAAGTCCCGGCAGACTGGAGGAGGGCAAATGTTGTCCCTATTTTCAAAAAGGGGAAAAGAGAGGACCCAAATAATTACCGCCCAGTCAGTCTGACATCAATACCAGGGAAGATTCTGGAGCAGATCATTAAGCAAACAGTCTGTGAGCACCTAGAAAGGAATGCTGTGATCACCAATAGTCAGCATGGATTTCTGAAAAATAAGTCATGTCAGATTAACCTGATCTCGTTTTTTGGCAGAATTACAAGCCTGGTAGATGAAGGGAACACAGTGGATGTAACCTACCTTGATTTCAGCAAGGCCAGTGACAAGGTGCCCCATGATATTCTTGTAAAGAAGCTGGTAAAATGCGGTCTTGACTATGCTACCACTCAGTGGATTTGTAACTGGCTGACTGACCGAACCCAAAGGGTGCTCATCAATAGTTTCTCTTCATCCTGGAGAAGAGTGACTAGTGGGGTGCCAGAGGGTTCTGTCTTGGGCCCGGTCTTATTCAACATCTTTATCAATGACTTGGATGATGGACTCAAGGGCATCCTGATCAAATTTGCAGATGACACCAAACTGGGAGGGGTGGCTAACACCCTAGAGGACAGGATCACACTTCAAAACGACTATCAGGGAACTGCCATCAGAGGGAAGAGGAGAGGTAAGACGCTCCAGTGATGCAGGGGAGGGAACTAGCAAGGAGAGAGAGAGAACTTCCACGGGGGAAGGAAATCCAGGGGACACCAGGGAGATAGGGGAAGCTGAGAGTACGGCGGAGGGGAGGCTCAGAGACTCTTCCAGTGAAATCAGCGGAGAGAGCACTGGACCTCCGCTTGGCACGCCCACGCTGCGCAGAAGGCTTCCACGCAGAGAATCTAGGAGGAGACTTAGAGTCAAGCAACTTTTATGTTGGAAGAAATTTAGGTCCCGCCCACTGACGGATTCTGCCAGTGACTAAGACAGTCGCGTTTCAAGGGCTGTCAAACCAGGGAAAGTTTTAGCTATACGACTAGCTTGGAGCAGTTTGCAGTTTACGCACAAGCAACCCCAATTCCCATTACAGCAATCTGTCAGTCCCGTGTTGCTTGTGCGGAGAGCAGCAGAGGCAGCGTCATGAGTCAAGCTGGAGGAGCAGGCGCCGGAGACAGGGCCAGGAAGGAACCAACGCTCGAAGAGAGAAACAGAGAGTTGGAGCAGCAACTGGCTATACTAGCGGCGCGGCTGGATGAAAGGCGGACTCAGGATGCCCAGAGGAAGCCCACCCCCATTGCAAGGAAGGTACCGGGACTAGTGCAGAAGTTTTGAGGCAACCCCAGAGACTATAATGCATTTAAGACAGAAGTGCAATATGCGCTGGACCTGCAGTATGAGGACTTAGTAGACGATGGGGGGAGGGTCGCTTTTGTGATAGGGCACCTGGAAGACGGGGCCAGAGAATGGATTAGGCCCTTAATGGCATCGGAGAATGCCGCCTTAAAGGACTTGAGGAAATTTTTTTAGCGCCATGGATCATATGTTCTCAAGTGATGTGGAGCAAAGCGTGACGCGCAAGGAGCTGATGGCATGCAAACAAGGGAACCAATCAGTGAGAGAGTACTGGTCACGATTTGCCATGCTAATCCACAAACTCGGGTGGGAACTGGGTTCAGAACCAGTGCAAATGCTATTTGAGGAAGGCTTATCCTCCTGGCTAAAAGATGAACTTTCCCGCTCACCCCGCCCGCAATCGATGGACCAGCTGACTAAAATGGCGCTTGCTGTGGGAGTACGCCAAGAGGCGCGCGCTCTGGAAAGGCGGAAAGGGAGAGCGGAGCGTTGGCATGACAATCTCATTCCAGACGTGCCTGAGCCGCCCGCGCCGCCCGCGGAACCAATGGAAATTGGAGGAGTGCACGCGCGCGGGGTTTCAAACTCCGACGATGTTCGCAAGAAAGAGGGGGAAACGACAAGGAAGTGTTTTCTCTGCCTACAGCCGGGACATTTTGCTAAAGTCTGCCCTCAGAGAAAGGCGTGGCAAGGAATGGTGGGGGCCGCTGGGGGAGAGCAGGAGCAGGGAAACGGCAAGGCTTGGCTGCAGGAGAGCGGGCACAGCAGCCAGGTGAGCAACCAGTGAAGGTGCCCAAACCAGACCCGCCCCCCCCCCGGGCAGCCATAGCCATAGAGGTGGTGTTAGAGCTCCCCAACGGACACCCTATTAAGGTGAAGGCATTGCTGGATTCTGGCAGCTCTTGCAATTTTTTTAGCAGGGATTTTGCACTAGAACACCAACTCCAGGTGGTGCCTCTCGAACACCCCCTGCAAGTAACTACCATTGATGGGAGAGAACTCTTGGGGGGGAAGTGACCCACCAGACCCCTCCCATGAAAATGAGGGTCTCCAGACACACTGAGACAATTGCCTTTCACGTTGCCACATTAGCAGGGCCACCAATCATACTGGGAATGAGCTGGCTAGCACTGCACGATCCAGTAGTGGGGTGGTACCAGCGAACAGTCACCTTTGGGCCAGCTCACTCATTATTATTTATTACGGCCATAGGCCCATACAGATAAAAACAAGACATAAATAACAGCTTGTGCACGTGGGAAAAAACAGCCGCTAAAACACCACTAAAATACAATACAATACAATAAAATACAATAAGATGGAATGACATACTGCGCCTTAATTAGCTTGTAGTGCTCCTTGGCAACGCTTTTGGGTAAGGACAGCGACCAGAAACCTAGCCACTTTCAGGGTCGTATGAATATCCTTATCCTGCAAGATTTGGGCAAGGTGGAATTTTGGTGGGGTACCCTCTAGCTTCTGTAGGCCAGCTCACTGCGTAGAGCACTGCCACGAAGGGGAAACCCCGAGGATGGCAGTAGCCAGGGTGGCAGGGATGGTGGTGGGGGGAAAAGTGAGAGTACCACCTCAGTATGCAGACCTGGAAGAAGTCTTCAGCGAGAAAGAGGCGGATAGACTACCCCCTCACAGGCCCTTTGATTGTCAGATCAACCTACTCCCAGGGGCTCAGTTACCAGTGGGTAAGCTGTACGCCATGTCAGACAGGGAGATGCAGGAGTTGCGGAAGTTCATTGACAAGAACCTGAAGAGGGGCTTTATACGAGAATCAAGGGCGGTGGGGGGCAGTCCAGTGTTCTTTGTGGACAAAAGAGACTCCAAGGAGCCCCGCTTGGTCGTAGACTATAGGTCCGTCAACCGGGTATCGGAACCAGTGACCTTCCCAATGCCCAGGATTGATGACATTTTGGCCAGGGTAAGGAAAGGGAAGGTTTCTACCAAGTTGGACCTTCGAGGGGCGTACAATTTGATAAGGATGAGGGAGGGGGATGAATGGAAAACCACGATGTTCACCCCTCTGGGGGCCTTAGAGTACCTCGTGATGCCCTTCGGATTACAATCGGGCTGCAGCGCATTTCAAGCATTCATGCACCACGTGCTGGGGTCCCTGCTGTACAAGAATTGCGTGGCCTTCCTGGACGACGTGCTTATCTACTCAGAGAACGAGGAGCAGCATGTAAAAGATGTCAGGGAAGTGCTGAAAAGGCTGCAGGAGCACCAGCTGTGGGTCAAACTGGAGAAATGCCAATTCCACGCCCGAGAGGTGGAGTTCCTGCGTTACAGGTTGTCGGACAAAGGCTTGGCAATGGACCCAGGCAAGGTGCAGGCGGTACTACAATGGAAGGCTCCCAAGACCCGGAAGGACGTGCAGAGGTTCTTGGGGTTTGGAAACTTCTATAGAAAGTTCATCAAGAACTTCGCCCACCTAACGGCACCCATAACTGATTGTCTCAGCAGCAAGAAGAAGTTTGAATGGACAGCAGCAGCTCAGGAGTCTTTTGAAAAGCTAAAGAGGGTGTTCACTTCGGAGGAGCAACTCTTACACGTGGATCTGCAGAAGCCTATGAGGGTGGAAACAGACGCATCAGACAGAGCGGTCGGAGCCGTGCTGCTCCAGCCAGGAAATCGATCAGAGTGGAAGCCATGTGCCTTTTTTTCTTGGAAGCTGAACAAGTCAGAGCAGAACTACACAGTGTATGACCGGGAATTACTGGCAATTCATGAAGCCTTTCGACGTTGGAGACATTTTCTGATAGGCGCAAAGCACAAGATCCAGGTGTGCACGGACCACAATAACCTGGAATATTGGAGGACTGCTCGAGTTCTCAACCAAAGACAGGTGCGATGGGCACAGGAGTTTTCCAAGTTCTTCTTTGAAATTCAGTATGTGCCCGGAAAAGAAAATGTCTGGCAGACGCCCTCTCCCGTAAACCAGAGTACGTGGAAGGAGAGGGAGAGCCAGAAGCACGACATGTGATACCCGAGGACCGATGGGTGTGTGTGGGAGTGTTGATAGGGAGACAAGAACTAACCGGGTTGACGAGGAATGACGAGTACGCACAAACTAAAATCAGGGAGATACGAGACGCAGCAGAAAATCAGGCGGTTTTTGAGGAAAAGGAGGGGGCGCTGTACTATAAGGGAGCATTGTACATACCAGAAGGGGACTTGAGGAGAAAAGTACTCAAACAACTACATGATAACCCCACGGCGGGACATTTTGGTTAACACAAAACCATGTTGCTTGTCACCAGGCAGTTCTGGTGACCAAGACTGAGGCAAGATGTGAGAGAATACGTAAGGGGGTGCGAGCGCTGCCAGAGGGCTAAAGGGGAGAGGGCACCACCCGCGGGGTTACTGGAGCCCTTACCCACCCCGGAAAGGCCATGGGAGGTGGTATCCATAGATTTAATGACCGATTTACCCAAGTCCCGGGGGGAAACAGCAGTCATGGTGGTAGTGGACTTGATGACCAAAATGTGCCATTTTATTGCTTGCTCGCATGCAGTGACAGCAGAGGAGACAGCTAGGCTGTTTATAGATCACGTTTTCAGGTTGCATGGTGCCCCCTTGAGGGTTTTTTCCGACAGAGGCAGACAATTTACTTCCAGATTCTGGAAGAAGCTCATGGGCCTGCTGGACATTGAAGTGAGCTTCTCGACGGCCAGACATCCGGAGACCAACGGACAAGCAGAAAGAGCTAATAGCGTACTTCAGCAGTACCTTCGCTGCTACGTCAACGAAAGGGGGAACGATTGGGCAGTGGCGTAGCGTGGGGGGTGCAGGGGGTGCCGGCCGCACCGGGCGCAACATCTGGGGGGGCGCACTCGCACTCGCAGCTCTCTGCCCCTACCTGGCTCACTCACTCTCTCTCACTGCAGTGCTGGCTGTGCGAATCCGATACGAGCCGCTGGGTCACTGCCCACTGTGGAGGGGGTGGGTGCCAGGCATGCGGAGAGAGAGCGAGGGACTATCTGGGGGAGGGACAGTGCAGCGGCCGCCCAGCGCAGCGCTGAGAGCGGGAGAGAACCACACCAGACCAGACCAGGCAGCAGCAAGAAGAAGCTGGCAGCGGCGGCAGGTTAGGGGTTAGGGGGCGCAAATTACCTGCCTTGCCCCGGGTTAGGGGGCGCAAATTACTTGCCTTGCCCCGGGTTAGGGGGCGCAAATTGCTTGCCTTGCCCCGGGTGCTGACAACCCACGCTACGCCGCTGCGATTGGGTGGAAAAGCTAGCGCTGGCCGAATTTGCATACAATAACGCTGAACATGTGTCCACGGGGATGAGTCCCTTCATGGCCAATTACGGGTGTCACCCCAGGGCCTTCCCAGGGGAGGGGGAGGGGAGGTGGAGTGGTCCGGCGGCCGAACAATTTGTGGAAGAAATGGAAGCTTTACACCAACAACTTAAGGTTAACCTGGAGAGGGCTAAGGAAGTATACAAGAGGCAGGCAGACAAGCACCGCAGAGAAGGGGAGACTATAAGGATTGGAGATCAGGTGTGGTTGTCAACCAAAGGGTTACTGTTCAAAGGGGGGTGTAAGAAATTACAGCCGAGACGACTGGGACCCTTTGAAGTAATGCAACAGGTAAATCCGGTGACCTTTAGACTAAAATTGCCCACCAACATGAAGCTACATCCGGTGTTCCACAGGTCCTTGCTCTCACCGTACCGGGAAGGGTGGGAATTGCAGGGAGGAGAAAGAGAAATCCCCAGGCATCCATGGGTGGAGGAAAGGGAATTCAGTGGTCAGGCAGCGGAAATCCTCAATTCAAGGTGGAGAGGGAGAAGGGTGGAATATTTGGTGGCCTGGGAAGGGGAACCAGAGTCGGAAAACACTTGGGTTCCTGCGGAAGAGATCAGGGATGAGTATCTGCAGGAGGAGTTTCATAGCAGGTTCCCAAGGAAGCCCAAACCCCTTGGAAGGTTCTGGGGAGAGCAATTTGGCACCACGGAGGATGAAGAAGAGTTTGAGGGGTGGCCAGCCTCAGAAGAGGAGGAAGGAGGGGAAGCCGAGGGAGAGGAATCCGACTAGGGAGATTGGGCAGCGGAAAGAGATAGCAACAGATGGAGAGCGGTGTTTGAATCTTCTGAGGAAGGGGATACCTCCTTCCCGGGGTTTCCCGCGTCGCCGTCCAAGGAACGGACGGGAGAGGGGGAGGGCCCTGGGAGGGAGGTGGATGTCAGGGAACTGCCATCAGAGGGAAGAGGAGAGGTAAGACGCTCCAGTGATACAGGGGAGGGAACTAGCAAGGAGAGAGAGAGAGCTTCCACGGGGGAAGGAAATCCAGGGGACACCAGGGAGATAGGGGAAGCTGAGAGTACGGCGGAGGGGAGGCTCAGAGATTATTCCAGTGAAATCAGCGGAGAGAGCACTGGACCTCCGCTTGGCACGCCCACGCTGCGCAGAAGGCTTCCACGCAGAGAATCTAGGAGGAGACTTAGAGTCAAGCAACTTTTATGTTGGAAGAAATTTAGGTCCCGCCCACTGACGGATTCTGCCAGTGACTAAGACAGTCGCGTTTCAAGGGCTGTCAAACCAGGGAAAATTTTAGCTATACGACTAGCTTGGAGCAGTTTGCAGTTTACGCTCAAGCAACCCCAATTCGCATTACAACGACCTTGACAGATTAGAGAACTGGGCCAAAACAAACAAGATGAACTTTAACAGGGAGAAATGTAAAGTATTGCACTTGGCGGGGGGGAATGAGAGTCACAAATACAAGATGGGTGACACCTGGGCTTGAGAGCAGTATATGTGAAAAGGATCTAGGAGTCTTGGTTGACCACAAACTTGACATGAGCCAACAGTGTGATGCGGCAGCTAAAAAAGCCAATGCAATTCTGGGCCGCATCAATAGGAGTAGAGCATCTCGATCAAGGGAAGTAATAGTGCCACTGTATTCTGCTCTGTCAGACCTCACCTGGTGTACTGTGTCCAGTTCTGGGCACCACAATTCAAGAAGGACACTGACACACTGGAACGTGTCCAGAGGAGGGCAACCAAAATGATCAAAGGTCTGGAAACGATGCCTTATGAGGAACGGCTAAGGGAGCTGGGCATGTTTAGCCTGGAGAAGAGGAGGTTAAGGGGTGATATGATAGCCATGTTCAAATATATAAAAGGATGTCACATAGAGGAGGGAGAAAGGTTGTTTTCTGCTGCTCCAGAGAAGCGGACACGGAGCAATGGATCCAAACTACAAGAAAGAAGATTCCACCTAAACATTAGGAAGAACTTCCTGACAGTAAGAGGTGTTCGACAGTGGAATTTGCTGCCAAGGAGTGTGGTGGAGTCTCCTACTTTGGAGGTCTTTAAGCAGAGGCTTGACAACCATATGTCAGGAGTGCTCTGATGGTGTTTCCTGCTTGGCAGGGGCTTGGACTCGATGGCCCTTGTGGTCTCTTCCAACTCTATGATTCTATGATTCTATGGATCTGTTGTCGCAGGGCCCCTAAAAGGCGTGGGGCCCATACTCTGCCTATTTGGTAATCCAGCACTGCCAAGAAGTGGGGCAGCCTCCAAGTCCCATATAAACTTCCATTTGAGCTGCTTCCTAGCTGAAGCTACTAATTTTATCAATCTTCCTGAGCTGGAGAAATCCACTCCACTTCCCAGTGGGGAGGAGTTGCGGTGGACCACACTCCTCTCCGGGGGTTCAGGCCACGCCATTCACCTGCCAGCCAATCCGCTGGCTGGGGGGGGCGTGATCGGGTCCTATTTAAACTGAAGCGCCAGCCAGAGAGCTTCCGCTTGGCTCACTTCCTCACTCTTCAGTGTGTGTCCCAGAAGGCAGATGGGGAAGGTTTCAGTTACAGGAAGGGGTGGTTGGGGAGCACTGCCTTTTTCCGCCACAGGTCACCTCATGAGTCTGCAGCTCAGCAGTGCAGCGGCCATCGCCCTCATAACCTCTTCTTTCAATCGCCTCGCTCTGACTGCAGTTACTGCCACTTTTAATTTGCTGGGTTCCTGTGCCTTTCTTGGAGTGGGGCTTCTCTCTCTCTTAATTTGTTAGGTTAGTGTGCCCTTCTTTAGTGAGGCTTCTCTTGCGAGCAACGGCGAGGCACTGCCAGTTAAGCTGCTGCTATTTCCCTTTTT
Organism: Podarcis liolepis; assembly: GCF_965112155.1. Lineage (NCBI taxonomy): Eukaryota > Metazoa > Chordata > Lepidosauria > Squamata > Lacertidae > Podarcis > Podarcis liolepis. The sequence continues at coordinate 385,830 of NC_139561.1, read as the reverse complement.
CTTGCGGTCGCGGCTTCCCCTGAAAGTGCCTGCGCTTTTGGTCTGTTGTCGGGCACGCGCATGCTTTAAAGGATTGGACGGGAGCATTTTGGAATCCGCGCCCCTCTCTTCCTTTTCCAGGGTGGGCTCGGCTGCAATCCGCCCCTTGGCGACGGGGTGCGAGTCGTGCGCTTCTTTGGCTTCCCCTTGCCCTCGACTTGAGCTTCTGTGGCTTTACTGGGGAGAAGCAGCCTTCCCGGCAGGCAGGAGCCTGTCTGCTGCCGTTTCCTTCTGTTGCCGCTTAGCAGCCTCAAGGAGGGCTCGTTCTCCTTTGCCTCTTTGTCTGAGTGGTATTGAGTGGTGCGGCGGTCGCCATTTTCGTCCCGGTTTTCATTTTGCTTAGCCTCTTTGTTTGAGTGGCACAGGGAAGGGTGCCGTTTTAGGGCCAACCACGTGGCCCCTGCTCCTTCCCCCACCTTCTGCCCTCTCCCTCTCCAGTATTGTTTGCTTTCAGGAGCCTGGCCTTGGGAATGCCTTAGAATCGTAGAATCGTAGAATAATAGAATCATAGAGTTGGAAGAGACCACAAGGGCCATCGAGTCCAACCCCCTGCCAAGCAGGAAACACCATCAGAGCACTCCTGACATATGGTTGTCAAGCCTCTGCTTAAAGACCTCCAAAGAAGGAGACTCCACCACACTCCTTGGCAGCAAATTCCACTGTCAAACACCTCTTACTGTCAGGAAGTTCTTCCTAATGTTTAGGTGGAATCTTCTTTCTTGTAGTTTGGAACCATTACTATCAATTGCTCTGTGTCCGAAAGAAGCCCGAAAGAAATTGTCTGAGTATGGAGGAGTATCAGGCTTCAAGTTAAATAAAGAAAAATCTAAACTATTAACAAAAAATATGAGGGTAAAGGAACAGGAAGAATTGGAAAGGGTAACAGGCCTTAAAACTACCATGAAATTTAAGTATTTGGGGATCTGGATTACAAATAAAAATACTAATTTGTACAAGGATAATTATGTGAGGAAATGGAAGGAAATAAAAGGATATTTAAGTAAACGGACTAAACTGAACTTGTCTTTATGGGGTAGGATATCCTTGATAAAAATGTCAATTCTCCCAAAAATGTTTTTCCTTTTTTTGCTCCTTCTTCAACTGCTGCCCTGCTAGGTCTGATAAGCTCCTCCCACAGCTAATCCCCTGCCTCATCAGAAACCCTGCCCCTTCTGACCTTTGCACAGGGAGAACAGCTAATCAGCCACAAAGAAACACACACACAAGAAAACCCTTTTTGCTCCTTCTTCAACTGCTGCCCTGCTAGCTCTAGATAAAGGATTATCTGCTAGATAAAGGATTGCCTGCTAGATAAAGGATTGCCCGACAGTAAAGAAATTTGAAGAATTAAAAGAGAGGGGTGTGAATTGGTTAGAATATTTCCAATTAAAAACAGCATTTGAGAAGGATAATAAGCTTAAGGGGTATGATTAAAAAAAATTGGTATGGGAGAAGGAAATCTCTCAAACTCTCTTTTTTTTAATAAAATTTTAATTCAATTTTCACCAATTTTTTAAACAGACAGAACAACACAAACAAACACAAAAAACAAATAACAAGTATAATTTCATATCCTTGTTTTCTTATAACTTATTTCTCCGACTTCCCCATACCTCCCCTTTCTGCATCCCATTTTGAAAATTTTGTTTCAACAAATCCTTACTCTTAGTTTTATCTAATTTATAACCTCCTTTTTTCTTTAAACTTAACCCTTACAGCTGTTAACCACTTAATTTTTTTAAAACCAACGTCATTCTAACATTCATTAATTTTGCAATGTTTCTTAAGATAGTCCTTAAATTTCTTCCAATCCTCTTCCGCCGCCTCTTTTCCCTGGTCACGGATTCTGCTAGTCATTTCTGCCAGTCCCATATAGTCTATCACCTTCACCTGCCATTCTTCCAGGGTGGGTAGATCTTCTGTCTCCCAATACTTTGCAATGAGAATTCTTGCTGCTGTTGTGGCATACATAAAAAACGTTCTGTCTTTCTTTGACACCAATTGGCCGACGATGCCCAGGAGAAAGGCCTCTGGTTTCTTCAAGAAGGTATATTTAAATACCTTTTTCAATTCATTGTAAATCATTTCCCAGAAGGCCTTAATCTTTGGGCACGTCCACCAAAGGTGAAAAAAGGTACCTTCAGTTTCTTTACATTTCCAACATTTATTATCGGGCAAATGATAAATCTTTGCAAGCTTGACTGGGGTCATGTACCACCTATAAATCATTTTCATAATATTTTCTTTCAAGGCATTACATGCCGTGAATTTCATACCGGTGGTCCACAACTGTTCCCAGTCAGCAAACATAATGTTATGACCAATAGCTTGTGCCCATTTAATCATAGCTGATTTAACTGTTTCATCCTGCATATTCCATTTCAACAGCAAGTTATACATCTTTGATAAATTTTTAGTTTTGGGTTCTAACAACTCTAATTTTGACTTTTCCACCTGGAAGCCAATTTTCCTGTCCAATTTATAAGCTTCCATTATCTGATAATAATGAAGCCAATCTCTCACTTTATCCTTCAATTTTTCGAAACATTGCAATTTCAATTTATCTCCTTCTTGTTCCAGAATTTCCCAATATCTTGGCCATTTGGCCTCCATATTAAGCCTTTTCACAGCTTTCGCTTCCATTGCTGATAACCACCTTGGGGTTTTGTTTTCCAATAAGTCCTTATATCTTATCCAAACATTAAACAATGCTTTTCTTACAATATGATTTTTAAATGCCTTGTGTGCTTTGGCCTTATCATACCATAAATATGCATGCCATCCAAATACATTGTTGAAACCTTCTAAATCCAAAATGTCTGTGTTTTCAAGAAGTAGCCATTCTTTCAACCAGCAAAAAGCTGCTGATTCATAATAAAGTTTAAAGTCTGGCAGGGCAAATCCACCTCTTTCCTTTGCGTCAGTTAATATTTTAAATTTAATTCTAGGCTTCTTGCCCTGCCAGACAAATCTGGAAATATCTCTCTGCCACTTCTTGAAACAGTCCATTCTGTCCACAATTTGCAGTGCTTGAAATAAAAACAACATTCTAGGCAATACATTCATTTTGATCACAGCAATACGGCCTAGCAATGAAAGCTTCAGATTTGACCAAATTTCTAAATCTTTTTTAACTTCTGCCCAGCATTTCTCATAATTATCTTTAAATAAATTCACATTTTTAGCTGTCATGTTTATCCCCAAGTATTTCACTTTCTTGACCACAGTTAAACCTGTTTCATTCTGGAACTTCTCCCTTTCAGTAGCTGTTAAGTTTTTCTATAAAACCTTGGTTTTTTATTTATTCAGTTTAAATCCTGCAACTTGACCAAACTCTTGAATTAATTCCAAAACCCTTTTAGTACTAGAGTCTGGCTCTTGTAATGTAAGTACCAAATCATCTGCAAATGCTCTCAATTTGTACTGTTTAACTCCGACCTGTACACCTTTAACCAGCTGGTCCTTTCTGATCATATTCAGCAAAACCTCCAGGACCGATATAAAGAGCAATGGGGAAATTGGGCACCCCTGTCGTGTCCCTTTTTCTATTTTAACATCTTCCGTAACCACATTATTTACAATTAGTTTGGCCTTTTGTTCAGAATATATTGCACCTATACCATTCTCAAAGCCTTGACCTACCCCCATCCCATGTAGATTCTTCTTCATAAAACTCCAAGAGATATTGTCAAAAGCTTTCTCCGCATCCACAAATATCAACACTGCTTTAGTGTTTATGTTCACATCTAGCAGTTCCACAATGTCTATTATGTTCCTCACATTGTCTGACAGATGTCTTCCTGGGAGAAAGCCTGCTTGGTCCTTGTGAATCTCCTCTATCAACACTTTTTTTCAATCTCTTAGCCAAAATGTCAGCAAAGATTTTCTAATCCACATTAAGTAACGATATACGGCGGTAGTTCTTAAGCTGAGTCTTTCCAGTCTCTGTTTTCAGTATAAGTGTAATATAAGCCTCTTTCCACGATTCTGGTGCCCTTTTCCCCTCCAGAATTTCATTACAGACTTCCTTCAAGGGTTGTAATAGCCATTCTTTCAAAGCTTTGTAATATCTAGAAGTCAGTCCATCCGGTCCCAGAGATTTGCCTAGTTGCAAATTTGGAATGGCACCTTCTATTTCCTGTTCATTTATTTTCTGATTCAAAATTGTTTTACTTTGTTGCGAATTTTTTTGTAATCCATTTTTCTTGAGAAATTCATCTATATGCATTTCTTTCTGCGGCCCTTGTGAATACAATTGTTTAAAGTATCTCTGGAAGCAATTTCTAAACTCATTTGGGTTATAAATGTTCTTTCCTTCCACTTCTAAATTTGTAGCTGTATTCAATTTTTGTCTTTTCTTTATTTGCCATGCCAGTAATTTACCACATTTATCTGCTGATTCAAATGTTTTTTGTCTCATTTGTTTAATTTTCCATTCTATCTCTTGATTCATTAACTCCATATATTGTGTCTGATATATCTTAATTTCTTTCAAAATTTCTTGGGACTTTGATTTAGATCTTAGTTTTCTTTCCCCTTCTTTTATCCTTTCCAAGATCTTATCCTTTTTCTCATTTTGGGTTCTCTTCTTTATTGCATTTTGTTGTATCAAGAATCCTCGCATAACAGCTTTACTTGCGTCCCAGATTACTCTTTTTTCCACGTTAGTCTAAGTTTATTTCAAAATAGTCTCTCAAAGTTTTTTGGGCCTTTTTTATACTTCTCCATCTCAAAATAAGGTGTCATTCATCCTCCATCTGAAGGAACCAGCTGTAGTTTGCTTCATCTCCATCTTTACAGTGTTATGGTCGGAGCACGTTTTTGGGCAGATTTCCACTTTCTTTATCTTTGGTGCCATCCCTCTAGTAACCCATACTTGGTCAATTCTAGTCCATGTCATTTTTGCTTCGGAGAAGAAAGTTCCCTCTCTCTCGAGAGGGTTCCTTGTTCTCCAGATATCAATCAGATCCATATTATCAGTCATTTAAAAAAAAGTCTTTGGTAATCTTCCATCTTTAGAGACTACCTGTCTTAATGCTTTGTCCATATTTGTAGATACGACTCCATTCATGTCTCCCATTAAAATTAAATTATAATCCAGATAGTCCAATAAAATCTCATGCAACTTCTTGAAGGATTCAGATTTCCCCTCATTAGGTGCATAAATTCCTACAATCAAATATTTCTCTTCTTGAACTTGAATTTCAATTGCCAGGAATCTTCCTTGATCATCTTTAAAAATCAATTTTGGTAGCAATTTCTCCTTTGCATAAATCACCACTCCTCTTTTTTTTAACTTTATCAGATGAAATAAATTCTTGTCCTAGTCTTTTGTTGATAAGTAGTTTTCTACGAGTCCTCATTATATGTGTTTCTTGTAGACAAATCAAGTCCAATTGTTCTTTTTTCAATATATGAAAAACATTTTTCCTCTTTCGAGGAAGGTTCAAACCGTTACAATTCCAGCTTAGAAGTTGCAGAGCCATGATGATGCTATTTACTTTTCCCTCCTACTGCTCCAAGTAGTTGTTCTCCTTCTGTCAGTGGTGGTTGATCTTCTTCTGTCAGTGATCCTTTCCCTGTCAGTAGTTTCAGTCCAAAAGATAAGTTGCCTATGTCTAGTATTTCTTTTCCTGATGAATTTGGCTCCTCACCAGATTCCACTTCTTTCAAAAGATCTTCTTCATGATCTCTCAAAAACTTCTCTTTATCGCTCACTGTCTTTATTCTTATTTTCCTTCCTTTATATTTAAAGGATAGGCCTTTGGGAAATTCCCACCTGAAAAGTATTCTACTTCTTCTCAGTAGGACAACCAAATCTTTGTAGTAAGTTCTTACTTCCAAAATATACTTAGGTATATCCTTAAAAATCTCCATGAAGGAGTCTTCAATTTCCAGTGTTCTTTGATAATGCAAGTTCAGAATTTTATCTCTCTCTTCTTTTGATCTTAAAGTTATCAAACAATCTCTTGGCTTCTTCTTACTTTGTCTTATACCAAGTCTAAATGCACTCACTATCTTAAAATCTTCCTTCTCCAAGTCCTGTTGCCAGAAATCCAAAAATTCTTTAGTTAAAAAGTCCACCAAATTATCCTTCTCACTTTCAGGTACTGCTCTGATTCTTAAATTTCTCTCTTTCCTTTGCATTTCAATCATAGATAAGGTCAAGTCATGTTCCTCTAATTTCTTATAAACTGTTGATACCTTTTCCTGGGTGGCAGTTGCAATATCTTTAGCCTCTTCTGCAATCTTTCGTGTTGTAGCTGACTCTCCTAATAATTTTTCAAATCAAATAGATTTTTATTGCATTAGCCGTGAGGCCATAGCATGATATACATTGAGATAACAACATAAAATGGGGGTGGGGAGATAAAGGTAGATATCGTCCTGGGCGATTACTTAAAGAAAGAAAGAAAGAAAAACTGCTGAGGCTGGAGGAGGACCGTTAAAGGGTCCTTCAGCTCCTCAGATATGTCCTAACTCGATTGGCCTTGTACAATAAGGCTACTTGGAGCTTCGTTCGGTTGTGCGGCGTATCGACTGCAGCTGTGGTGTTAAGGAAGAAGTTAGTGCCGCTTTCCTCTTCATCACACTAAGCAGGAAGTTAGCTGTCATCTCGGTAATCCAACAATCAGAATCCTGCAAAAAGAGGGACACTATCCAAGGCTGGATTGGGAGATGAAGCTTATTCACAAGGGGAGTTAAAAACCGAGATCTTTCATCTGTCCAGTTGGGACAGAAGAGCATTACATGTTCCATAGTCTCCAGGGTCGTGTCATTACAGGTGCATGTTCTGTTTGCGATGGGAACTCTGGAATAACGACCCGACAGAACTGCTGTAGGAAAACAGTTGAGACGGGCACAGGTAAAGGACTTACGCTTAGCCTCCGAAGAAATTGTGAAGCAGTATAGAGGGATCCCTTCAGGGGGTGGAATAGCTAGGGCTAGGCCTGAACACGGTCCTCTTGCATGGGAAGCTGTGTTAGAGAAGTCAAGTTGCTGTAGTTTCTTTTTGATTAGAGGTAGGGCCGCCGGGCTGATACACTCTAAGTTGAGAACAGTTTTACAATTCAAATTGAGAAGAGAGCAGAATTTGAGGTTAATTGTAGTTTTCCAAGGGGAATTATGAATGTCTCTTAGGATCAGATTGGAAAAACCACCTCTAATTCGAGCATCCGATGCTAATAGGTGGAAGCTGTAGGAAATGGCTCGACTCCATGCTCGTTTGACAATTGAGGGCTGGGCGAACTCGAGTCGTAGGGCTGCACCTGAGACACATCTCGGGACGCCGGAAAGAGATCTCAGAAACATATGAAGTGGGTGATCCAAGTTACCTGATATTGCTGTAGTCCATACTTCGCATCCATATAATAATTTGGGGACAACTTTGGCATTAAATATTTGAATTGCTGCTGGAAGATGTTTGCCGCCCTTCTGGTGGTAAAATCGGACAATGGCGTTAGAAGTCGTGGTTGCAGCGAGAAAGGCAGATTGTAGATGGGTGGTCCAGGAGAGATTATAAGTGAATATTATGCCTAGATATTTAAAGGCTTTTACCTTTTCTAAGTAGCCACCTGTGATCTTAAGCGGCTCCAACTTGAGTTTGCGGGAACGAGTGAAGTGGAGGACTTTCGATTTTTTATAATTAATGTTAAGAGCTTCCGTCTTACAATAGGCGATAAATGCATTAACTGCATTTGCTAGGTCCGCAACTGTTCTGGATAAGATGACGGCATCATCAGCATAGAAAAGGGAAGCAACGGGGTGGCCTGCTAAGTGAGGAGGATACTTAGATGCTAGCTTCAAAGTGGAAATTGCATCGTGAAGATAGAGATTAAACAATAAAGGGGCCAAGAGACAACCTTGTCGGACGCCCTTGGCCGTTGGAAATGGAGTAGTGAGGGAGCCGTTGGGACCACTTCGGACGCGGGCTGTGGTGTTTGAATAAAGGGAAATAATTAGGGAGGGGAGGTGCGGATCAATTCCCAAATGGGCAAGTTTGGACCATAATCTCTGCCTAGGAATGGAATCAAAGGCGGCCTCCAGGTCCATGAAAGTGGCAAATAGGTGGCCTTGCCTTGGAGCAGTGTATTTACTGACAAGGTGATAAAGAGTTAGACTGTGGTCCATGGTTGACGCTGACTTTCGGAAACCAATCTGTTCCAGCGGTAGAATGTTCCTCTCCTGGACCCATGAGAGAAGTTCCTCCAATAAAACAGTGGCAAATATTTTCCCTGGGATAGATAATAAACTGATGGGGCGATAGTTCCTAGGGATGTTTGGCTGGCCGCCTTTGAAGATCGGAACTATTATAGCTTCTCTCCAGGAGTCGGGGATGTCTAGGGCGGAGGAGATAGCGGTGAATACAGGAGTCAGGTGTTCGCTCCACCAAATAGGATCAGTCAGGAAAAGGTCCAATGGGACCATGTCTGGGCCGGGGGCCTTATTCCTTCGCATTGACATTATGATGTTGAAAATGCGAGTTGAGGTAAAGTTTATTGAGGAAGTGGGACTAAGAGAGCAGGAACAGAGGTCCGACGAGGACTGAGGGAGATCTGTAAGAAGATTTGAAGAAGCGAAACTGGTTGAATAATAGGCAATCCATTCATCAGCGGAAATCTGGGTAGCTGGATTGAATGGTGCCGAAGGTCTGACTAAGCGCCAGAAGGAGCGGGAGTCATGCCTTTCTACAGCCGAACGAAGAGTGGACCAAGCCTCAAGGATGTGCTGCTGTTTCTTGCGATGAATCATGTTTCTGTATGTCCTTTTAATATCTATGAGCTTTGCACGTGTTTGGGGGTCGTTGGAAAATTTAATGATTCTGACCATTTTCCTAATTCGCCTTCTTAGGGCTTTACATTCCTTGTCAAACCAAGGCGATTCAGAGAAAAGGCGTTGGTGAGTAGGCGAGGTGGTGGTTGTGTAAATTGTTGAGAAAGCATCAAGTAATTTCCGGTATTGATCAGCGGGCAGGATTGAATCAAAGGGAGCTGCAGACATATCAAATGATTTTTGTATGTCCAGGGCAAGAGAGGAGCTGAGGCTTGTCGATTTCTTTGTTTTGTATACGGGGTGGCTTTGTACCATGGTTCTATAGTTTGAGGGGACTGAAGGTGGCTCTGTTAGGTTTAACAGTAGAGTCAATGGAAGGTGGTCACCACCAAAATATTCAGCCACTTCCATTTTTGTAGAGATTGAGAATAGCTCCGGCGTCAGTAAAATGTAGTCAACAACACTGGCTCCCCGGGGAGTGATACACGTTAATTGCTGCGAGGACAAGGGAGTAATGTTGCCATTCGCGATGCAGAGATCGTTTTCCATGGCCAATTGGGCCATCAGTCTCCCCGACGCATTTGTTATAGGATCAAGAGAGCATCTGTTTCCCCAGGGGGGCTGCAGGGGGTTGTCCAGGAGTGCTGCGGGAGATACTATATCATCGTCGTTGGGACCTATTCTTGCATTAAAGTCGCCTAAGAGGATTTGAGGGAGTCCTGGGTTAGTTGTTTGAAGATCATGGAGCCAAGACGAAAGTTCAGACCACCTTTCATTGCGGTCGGAATCGTTAATTACTGGGGGCAGGTATACTGTAGTTAACAACCATGGGCTTTTGATCTTTGGGAGATGGATCTTTATAGTGAGAAAGTAAGGGGAAGATTTAATTTCCTCGCAAATAGTGAGAGATAAGCTGGTTGAAATAAGACAGGCGAGGCCAACTTGGGGGCGATCCCTGTTGGTTAGTTTGCGAGCACAGGAGCTAAAGGAGCAATAATTTGGAAGAACGATACTTTGTTGGGACCAGGTCTCTTGGAGGCACACAATGTCGAAAGAAGAGATGAAATTCATTGCTTCAGGATCCATTTGCTTTGTCGCCCAGCCGTTAACATTCCAGGAGACAATTTTAAGGCTCTGGAATGGGTTGGATGCGTCTTTCAAGGAAAGAACTGCTTTTGCTTGATTTGTGAGTGAAGGTTGAGTCTGGTCATATCTAATGGTGTCGGATTTCCGCGGAGATAGGGAGCCGGCTGGAGTTTGTCTCTGGTCTGATCTTTGTCAATTATTTCCCAAGGTGCTTTTAGGGATTACTTTTTTATGAGCCGGCCCATTGCTCTCCATACATGGCAAACTAGCCAAATGTTCTATAGTTTCGGCTGTTGACTGTTGAATACTGACATTAGTGGTCACCGGGCCTTTGAAGTGTGTTGTCTCTTTCCGTAGGTATTTTTCCGGTACCTGATTGTGGCCTAATTCTGCCTCATCTAGGTACCTCAGCTTGTCCCAAGAGCCTGGTGAGTTCACCTTCGGGATGGTTCTCCTTATTGGTGGTGGTGTAGTGTTCTCTTCAGTGTGCCGGGCTTCCTTAATTGAGGGTAGGTTAATCTCAGCCATTGTCTGGAGGCAACATGGCCGACAGGCCGCTGGGTTTTGTTCTTGTATTGGGTTCAAATTATAGGAAGTCTGGTCCTTTTTATGGACGTCCACATTGATTTCCTTGATTATTTCTCTCCCAGCCAGCTTAACCCTTAGCATATCCAATCTTTCTAATATTTCAGTCTGCACCGGAGATGGAAAATGGCAAAATTGCCTAATTAAGGTATTTTCTTCCACGGAGAAAAGATCCTCATCTTCATTCTCTTGAAGTTGCAGGTCTTGCAGGTGGGCATCTTTCCTTTTTAGTTTTTGAAGCTCTCGTTTGAGCCCATTACCTTGGCTCTCCTCATACGAAGTCCCGGGAGAGTCTGGTCTTTGAAGGTCATTAGTGGGTAACTCTGGAAGGTGATTAGGCGAGTCCTCAGTGGATCTTAAATCAATTAAAGTGTGGTATTCAGCCTTTTGATGACGTGCTGCAGTCGAGGTTGCAGAACTGGGAAGTAGTGGGATAGGGGAGGTCTCATTTTTAAAGAACCTTGACATTTTTACACCACTTGTCTTTAGGTATTCTCTATGTTTATATATCAGTTTTGCCAGTCTCCGATCATGGAATGTAACCACCGCCCTGGCAAGCAAGCCATCAAAATATAGATATTCCACTTGGTCCAACTCCGAGGGATTACTCAAAATACCTGGCATGTATGCTTTAAGGAAGTTCAGTAGATGGACTTTGCGATCCTCTTGAGATAAAAGTCCTGGAGGCTTAGGATAGCTTGAAAAAACAAGCTTGTTTTGAAGCAACACCAGCTTCCAGTTCTTATTTGTTGGAATGCTCTCCTTATTGGTTTTGGAGTTGTCTATGGTTAAAACGTAGGAACATGGATCTTGGGGTAATAAATCTTGCTTAGAGCTTGGTGGTGGAGCAAGTGCTGAAGGTTTTAGACAATCCTGGGCTTTATCAGCACAGACGTTTGGGGGCAAATCCTGTTTAACTATCTTCTTGGCTAAAGACTTCACCAGGTTCCCTCTAGTCCCAGAGGCTGATATGTGCTTGAGTAGGTTAAAAAGCTTTTTAAAAACCATTTTTTTATAATGCACTGTCTTAAGATTTTTTATGTTTTTACTTTTTTAACATTTTAAACAACTCTGGATCTCCTTTTACAAGCATTAGCTCTGCGGGCTTTCTTACCCTTCCTTAATGGGCCACTTCTGCAGAGGGTGGAGGTGAGGCCATGATTATTTTCCGATTCTTCAGGTATTCCGACGGGTTTTCTCCAGAGAGTTTTACAGGAGTCAGCCATGATGGTAAGAATTTTTGTGCAAATGTCCAAGTAGGACTTTATGGATTCAATGTCCTCAGTAAGAAGCACTAGCCATTTGATGGTTGAGAGACCCTCTTCATTTGGCTCGTAGGAATGAGGATAAGAGTCTTTCGAAGGTTTAATATTTTCCGAGGCCAATTCTGAAATTTGTTTTAACATTAGTTCCTCCATTTTTTGGTCTAGCGATGGTTCGGGGGGAGCTTGGGGTTTGGCTTTCAATTTCGGGGATGCTTCATCGGCTGTATCGAGGATATTTTGTGTTGCTTCCAATATATTTAGGCTTTTGTCGCTGCTTTTAGTACACTCCTTTCTTTGCATAACCAGTCCTTCATTATGGCTGTAAGAGAGATTGGTAGGAAAGAGTAGGATTTCTCTTCCCTTCTTGTTCTTATTCTCATTGATTTCAGTCATTTCCTCATTTGTCCCACATTTTGCTCTGTTCATGTAAAAGTGAGTTATTTTTGTTTGTGCTTTCTTTAGAGTGGCTCTTTTAAAGGTGGGTCTTACAGCCTTCAGAGAGAAGCCTGAGGTTTTGCAGCCGCTCCTGGTCGTCACCATTGTTTCCTTAAAGTTCTAAAGTTGTAAATTATTCCTTTATTGTTGTAGTAAACACGCTACAGTGCGTTGACTGAGATAATAGACAGGAGGTATTTGCAAAAGAGAAGAGAGACAATGTGGTGGAGAGGCAGGGGTGAGTTTACTTCTTCAATTGCTGCAAAGTGATTACCGCAGAGGCTCTGGTACTCCCCCGGTAATAATCAAGGTGCTTAAAAAGGATTTTAAAATATACATAAATATATCTTCTTTCAGGGTCTCAGTACCTTAAAACTTTGAGTTAAAAACTTATAATAATTTATAAACTAATAATTTTGAGTTAAAAACTTATAATAATTTATAAACTAATAATTTTTCGATGGACTGTGTATTAGAGTTCACCTTCGTTCCCAATTCATTAATACTTTTAGTATTCAGATCAATTTTTGCTGAGATCTCAGCTACTTGTTTATTAGTTTCTGCAACTTGTTTATTTGTCTCTGCTCCCTGTTTCGTCAGAAATTCCAAAGATTCATTAATTTTACAAAGTGCTTGTGTCACTGCATCAGATGACATGACTTTTGATTTTGTTTGCACAGCTGCAGCTGCTCCTATGCCCCCAGAAACTGAGGCCCTTCGCTGATGTGTAGTGTCTATCTTATAATGTTTGCCAGATCTAGTTGTTTTTTCCATAACACTCTCATGCAAGCCAAGGTTACTCTCACGCCTATAAGGTTGTTTTGGAAAGGAGAGGAAATCTCTCAAACTCTCAGAATCTCTCAAAAATATATAAATTGTTACAAAATGGGAAAATAGAAAAGGAGGAAAAATGCAACGCTATTAAAAAATGGGAACAAGACCTGGGCTACTCAATTGAATATAATGAATGGGAAAGACTATGGACAAAAAAATATAAATTTTACAGCATGTTACCTAATAAGAGAGAACTATATGAAAATGCATCGCAGGTGGTATCTGACACCAGAAAGGCTGGCAAAAATGAATAAAACATACAACAATAAGTGCTGGAGATGTAAGAAACAAGTACTCTGGTTTACGGGAGAGGGCATCTGCCCTGACGTTTTCTTTTCCGGGCACATACTGAATTTCAAAGAAGAATTTGGAAAACTCCTGTGCCCATCGCACCTGTCTTTGGTTGAGAACTCGTGCAGTCCTCCAATATTCCAGGTTCTTATGGTCCTTGCACACCTGGATCTTGTGCTTCGCGCCTATCAGAAAATGTCTCCAACGTCGAAAGGCTTCATGAATTGCCAGTAATTCCCGGTCATACACCGTGTAGTTCTGTTCTGACTTGTTCAGCTTCCAAGAAAAAAAGGCACATGGCTTCCACTCTGATCAATTTCCCAGCTGGAGCAACACAGCTCCCACCGCTCTGTCTGACGCGTCTGTTTCCACTCTCATAGGCTTCTGCTAATCCACGTGTAAGAGTTGCTCTTCCGAAGCGAATGCCCTCTTTAGCTTTTCAAAAGACTGCTGAGCCGCTTCTGTCCATTCAAACTTCTTCTTGCTGCTGAGATAATCAGTTATGGGTGCCGTTAAGTGGGTGAAGTTCTTGATGAACTTTCTATAGAAGTTTCCAAACCCCAGGAACCTCTGCACATCCTTCCGGGTCTTGGGAGCCTTCCATTCTAGTACCACCTGCACCTTGCCTGGGTCCATTGCTAAGCCTTTGTCCGACAACCTGTAACCCAGGAACTCCACCTCTCGGGCGTGGAATTGGCATTTCTCCAGTTTGACCCACAGCTGGTGCTCCTGCAGCCTTTTCAGCACTTCCCTGACATCCTTAACATGCTGCTCCTCACTCTCCGAGTAGATTAGCACGTCGTCTAGGAAAGCCACGCAATTCTTGTACAGCAGGGACCCCAGCACGTGGTGCATGAAAGCTTGAAAGCAGGCCGAACCGGATTTGACTTCCTGCTTTTGTTTTTGAGGACACACAGCATTCAAATATGCTTTCTTCCATTTAAAAGGATGAAATCCTTAAACAGTGTTTTGCCTGTAAATTCATGCGATCTGGAAGATTACAGTGTCTGTACCTCTTAAGGGATGGCAAAGCTTAGGTTTCGCTGCTAAATAGTTCTTAATGCAGTTAAAATGCTTTCTTCTGTCAAGGCAATTAAAAAATATATATATCAGGCAGCCGGAAAACATGCAGGTGGGAGAGAGAGAGCGCGAGCTGGCTGGCTTGGGTGGGTGGGTGGGGGAAACTTTTGCTTCCTTTCCTCCCTCCCGTTATACCCCTCTCCTGCATTCTTAGCCAGCTGCTTCTCTGCACACCCCTCTCGTGCTCCTTGTCCCTTCTGTGTTTTTCCTTCCCTCCCCGAAATGAAATGAAAATGTTTATTCGGCTTTACGCTCATCATAAAGCACAACACAACAAAACAAATCAAATAAAACAGTGGACTCATGCAAGCCACCAGTAATATAACACAATTCACAGCTCATAAGGACAGATATTAGCAATTCAAAAGAAAAATTTAAGATTAAGATTTAGGCACTACGCTAAAATCAATATCTGATGTCATTATAGAAAATTCTTATAACTATCAATAATTGGCTAACATTCCATTCCGTGTCTTGTACGATAGGACAGCTGTTAGGCTGTTGCCTGGGGCTGCAATGGTGCAAAAAATGTGGTTAAAAAGCATGGATCCACATGGATCCTCAGGATCTTTGCATTGGGTCAGCCCAAATTCACCATCAGAGCACATAGCATGTCCATAGCTACAGCCTGCACCAAAAAAATCACGCACCCACTGTTGCCTGGGGCTGCAATGGTGCAAAAACGTGGTTACAAAGCATGGATCCACATGGATCCTCAGGATCTTTGCATTGGGTCAGCCCAAATTCACCATCAGAGCACATAGCATGTCCATAGCTACAGCCTGCACCAAAAAAATCACGCACCCACTGTTGCCTGGGGCTGCAATGGTGCAAAAACGTGGTTACAAAGCATGGATCCACATGGATCCTCAGGATCTTTGCATTGGGTCAGCCCAAATTCACCATCAGAGCACATAGCATGTCCATGGCTACAGCCTGCCCCCCAAAAATCACGCACCCACTGTTGCCTGGGGCTGCAATGATGCAAAAACGTGGTTACAAAGCATGGATCCACAGGGATTCTCAGGATTTTTGCATTGGGTCACCCCAAATTCACCATCAGATCACATGTCTGTGGCCACAGCATGAAGCACAAAAATGATACATCCACTGTTTCATTCAGAATGTTTTTTCTCTTGTTTTCCTCCTCTAAAAACGATGTGCGTGTTATGGTCAGGTGTGTGTTATAGAGCGAAAAATACGGTAGGTTCAATTGGGCACAAAAGCATATCGGTTACATTTCACATACTTCCACATATTTAGGCCAACAGTGTTACATGTCCAACAACATAGTCCTTTAAATAAGTTGGGCACTTGGAAACTCTGCCAGACCTCCGGGGACTGGTAGCCAAGTCCGGGGGGGGGGCACACAATTCTTGCTGAGGCTGTGGCGTGACCCTAGGTGGTGTTGAAACCAACTCCCCTGGATCCGCTGCTGTGGATGGAACCTCCGCGAGTGGAGTTGGCAGAATGTCAGGCACGGCAGTGGTCTGAGTCTGTGGGAAGTCCAGCAGACCCTCTGAAGTGGCTTGGTTCGGCTCCACACCCACAGTCTGCGAGAGGTGTAGGTAGAGCCTCGCCATCTGTAAGTGTCTGTTCCGGAGCCACAAGCGCAGTTGGGGGCCCCACGGTAGTGTCCAAGTCTCCAACCCTGCGCCTAAGCTGGTCTATGTGCCGGCGCCACAAGCGTCCGTCTTCAAGTGCCACCTGGTACGAGTGAGGTCCAGTGACTCCCACTACTGTGGCTGGCACCCAAGGAATGTCCCCCACAAAATTCCGGGCAAAGACCTGGTTTCCTGCAACAAATGACTGTGGCGCATTGGCACAGCCTGGGGGTTTGGCCATGGCAAAGTCCGGGTGCAGCCGGTCGAGCAGGGACCTGAGGCGGTGGCCCATAAGCAGTTCGGCAGGACTCCGCCCTGTGGCTGCATGAGGGGTGATGTGTTGCACAAACAAGTATTCGGTGACCAGCTCGTGCCAGTCTCCCCGGTCCAGGCACCCCAGTGCCTCTTGCCGAGCACACCATTCTCTCCACTTGCCCGTTGCTGGATGGATGAAATGGTGCCATTAGGGCATGGCAGATGCCCAGTCCCAAAAGGTACCGCTCAAAAGTACCTGACGTGAACTGCAGTCCGTAGTCGAAGACAAGGACATCAGGACACCCATGCATCACAAAGAGGCCTCGCAGCACCCAGATGACGGCCTCGGTAGTGGTGGAGGGCATCAGGGCCAGCTCCAGCCATTTGCAATAGGCGTCCACCACTACCATAAAGGCCCGGCCGCGAAAAGATCCAGCCAGATCGATGTGCACCCTCGACCAGGGTGTCCTGGGCGTCTCCCAGGTGTGTCCCTTAGCTGCCGGTGGCGCAGGCCTCGATTCTTGGCACACTTGACAGGTGGAAACCCAGGCAGTGATGGCATCGTCCATGTTAGGCCACCAGACGTAATACCGAGCCAACACCTTCATTTTGACGATTCCCGGGTTGCCAACGTGCAGGGCCTCAAGGACGCATTGACGGAGTCTTTGGGGAATCACGACAGCAGGGTTCTGTCTTGGGCCCGGTCTTCTTCAACATCTTTATCAACGACTTGGATGATGGACTCAAGGGCATCCTGATCAAATTTGCAGATGACACCAAACTGGGAGGGGTGGCTAACACCCCAGAGGACAGGATCACACTTCAAAACGACCTTGACAGATTAGAGAACTGGGCAAAAACAAACAAGATGAATTTTAACAGGGAGAAATGTAAAGTATTGCACTTGGGCAAAAAAACCGAGAGGCACAAATACAAGATGGGTGACACCTGGCTTGAGAGCAGTACATGTGAAAAGGATCTAGGAGTCTTGGTTGACCACAAACTTGACATGAGCCAACAGTGTGATGCGGCAGCTAAAAAAGCCAATGCAATTCTGGGCTGCATCAATAGGAGTATAGCATCTAGATCAAGGGAAGTAATAGTGCCACTGTATTCTGCTCTGGTCAGACCTCACCTGGAGTACTGTGTCCAGTTCTGGGCACCACAGTTCAAGAAGGACACGGACAAACTGGAACGTGTCCATAGGAGGGCAACCAAAATGGTTAAAGGCCTGGAAACGATGCCTTATGAGGAACGGCTAAGGGAGCTGGGCCTGTTTAGCCTGGAGAAGAGGAGGTTAAGGGGTGATATGATAGCCATGTTCAAATATACAAAAGGATGTCACATAGAGGAGGGGGAAAGGTTGTTTTCTGCTGCTCCAGAGAAGCGGACACGGAGCAATGGATCCAAACTACAAGAAAGAAGATTCCACCTAAACATTAGGAAGAACTTCCTGACAGTAAGAGCTGTTTGACAGTGGAATTTGCTGCCAAGGAGTGTGGTGGAGTCTCCTACTTTGGAGGTCTTTAAGCAGAGGCTTGACAACCATATGTCAGGAGTGCTCTGATGGTGTTTCCTGCTTGGCAGGGGGTTGGACTCCATGGCCCTTCCAACTCTATGATTCCATGATTCTATGATTCTATGATTCATTTCCAACAATTCTTATTTCTTATTCTATACATTTTTGCTAATTTAGTTGGAGTCAAATACCACCTATACATCATTTTCATTATATTTTCTTTCAGTGTCATACATGCGGTGAATTTCATTCCAACGTTCCATAGCCTTGACCATACATCAAATTGAATATTATGCCCAATGTCTATTGCCCATTTTGTCATTACTTCCTTAATTTCCTCATCTTTTGTGTGCCATTCTAAGAGTAGGTCATACATTTTCAATAAGATTAGTTTACCTTCCAACAATTTGGTTTCCAGCTACGATCTAGAAGTCTCAAAGCCATTCTTAATTTTATCTTTTTTAAATATATCATTTATTTGGCGGTACTGTAACCAACCTTTCATATCTAACCTTTTAACTGAAATTGCTTCTACTGATGATACCCACCATGGTGTTTTATGCTCTAACAAATCTTTGTACAGTGGTACCTCGGATTTCATATGCTTTAGGTTACAGACTCCGCTAAACCAGAAATAGTACCTCAGGTTAAGAACTTTGCTTCAGGATGAGAACAGCGGGAGGACCCATTAGCTAAAGTGGTACCTCAGATTAAGAACAGTTTCAGGTTAAGAACAGACCTCCAGAACGAATTAAGTTCTTAACCCGAGGTACCACTGTATCTAATCCTTACCTCATAAAGTGGTTTTCTTATAGTGTGATTCAGGAAACCTCTGTGGACGTAAACTTTATCATACCCCAAATCTGTTTCCATAACCTTCCAAATCTAATACTTCTGTATTTTCTAATTTCATTCAATCCCTTAGCCAGGCCAGACAGGACGTTTCATAATACACGGTATATTTAAATCCAGCAATGAGAATCTGCCTCTTTCTTTTTTATCTGTAAGAAGTTTATACTTTATTCTAGGTTTCTTCCCCTGCCAGTTAAATCTTGACAATACTTTTTACAATCTTTAAACTGTCCTACCCCACTGATCACCAGGATTCTCTGAAACAAGAATAGCATTTTGGGTAGTACGTTCATCTTTATCACAGAGATTCTTCCCCAGAATGACAATTTCAGTCTATTCCCTATTTCTAAATACTTTTTAACCTCTTTCCACAAAGGTACATAATTATCTGTGAATAAATTTATATTTTTGGGAGTCAACAAAATACCCAAATATTTTACCTTTTTAATCACTAAAATTCCTGTTTTATATTGTATTTCTTCAATTTGTTCCTGATTCATGTTTTTAACCATCTTCTTCTCTCTTTCTTTTGGCTTTATTTAATTTAAAACCTGCTAAAATTCTTCTATGTTTTTAGCAACATGAGTTTCTTATAAACAAATTATATCTAAAAAAATTAATCAACAAATATTCAATTTTATTTCTTTTCACTTTATTATTAAGTTTGTTTACATTCCATGATAATAATTTTACTGCCATTTATGTATCCAATTAAAATATAAATAATGTTATTTATTAAGATTGCGATTCTTCTTCTTCTTTATCTTCTTCCTGCTCTTCTGCATGTTCAGGTTTATCATCCGCCTTCCTCCTCAGTTCTTTGGCATATTTCCTCCAAAATTTGGCTGCATCTTGTGGATTCTAAATCTTACATTTCTTATCTTTGTAATAAAAGGAGACTCCTTCCAGGAACTCCCATCAGAATCTGATTTTATTTGTATTTAATGTTCTAATAATGTCTTTGTAGGAGTTTCTCTTTTGCAAAAATCTGTTTGGGATCTCCTTAAATATGATTATTACATTTTAATCAATGCAAAGCTCCCCCCCCCCGGCTCCTCAAAATAGTATTCCTCATCTCCATCAAATTAAACATTACCAGGCAATCCCCTGGATATTTTTTTGCTTTAGCTTTGGGGGATGTGACCTTTATTCTAAATGCATTTACTATTGTATAATCAACCTCTTCATCCTTTAACTCTAACAATTTTGCAATTTCTATGATCAATTTTGTTCTCATCTCCTCCCCTTCCTGTTCTGGGATTCCTCAAAATTTCAAATTTATTTGTTTCTGTCTCATTTCGAGAAATGCCAGATTGTCAAGAGTTTCCTCCTGTATCTTAGAAAGCTCTGCTATTTGACCTTTAATCCTTTCTCCCTCTTTTCTATTTTCTTTAACCTCCTTTTGAATTCACTTTGTCTGTTCTTCTATAGTTTGTGTTTTAACTTTAAGATCTCTAATTTGTCCCAAAATATACGCTACCGATTTTTCAATCTTCTGGTCAATCGGTTTTTTTTACCTCTGTTAGTTTATTTTCAATATTTTTCTCACTTTCTTTTATCTCCTTTCTAATTTCTGAAAGAAGTTCAGCCCACTCCCCTGTGTCTTCCTGTTCCTTCCTAGATGGTCTCATTTCTCCTGGTGTCGCCCCTCGCTTCTTCATTTTATGTTCCATTTTTTAAATTAAAAAAAAGAAAAGTCAACCACTAAAATACCAAGTTCCACCACTAGGGGTCAGAATTTACCTTCTTTTAAAGATTTGATTCGGGACACGGGTGGCACTGTGGGTAAAACCTCAGTGCCTAGGACTTGCCGATCGTATGGTCGGCGGTTCGAATCCCAGCGGCGGGGTGAGCTCCCGTTGTTCGGTCCCAGCTCCTGCCCACCTAGCAGTTCGAAAGCACCCCTAAGTCCAAGTAGATAAATAGGTACCGCTTTATAGCGGGAAGGTAAACGGCGTTTCTGTGTGCTGCGCTG
The DNA here is from genome assembly GCF_965112155.1 of Podarcis liolepis. Taxonomy (NCBI): domain Eukaryota; kingdom Metazoa; phylum Chordata; class Lepidosauria; order Squamata; family Lacertidae; genus Podarcis; species Podarcis liolepis. The sequence goes on along the minus strand of NC_139561.1, from coordinate 365,238 downwards.
GTGCTAGCTCGCCAGAGCAGCTTCGTCACGCTGGCCACGTGACCCGGAAGTGTCTCCGGACAGCGCTGGCCCCCGGCCTCTTAAGTGAGATGAGCGCACAACCCTAGAGTCGGACACGACTGGCCCGTACGGGCAGGGGTACCTTTACCTTTACCTAAAGATTTGATAGAAATTTAAAAGTTGAGATTGCACTTTATATTCTTTCCACTAGATGGTGTCTATAAACTGAGTGACAGTAATAACTCTCACAGTCTTTTTCCTGTTACAGATAGGTAGCCGTGTTGGTCTGCCATAGTCAAAATAAAAAAATTCCTTCCAGTAGCACCTTAAAGACCAACTAAGTTAGTTCTTGGTATGAGCTTTCGTGTGCATGCACACGAAAGCTCATACCAAGAACTAATTTAGTTGGTCTTTAAGGTGCTACTGGAAGGAATTTTTTTATTTAGTCTTTTTCCTGTTATGCCTAAGCCCAAGTGCCATTCTCAAAACACCGTAGCTGTGCACCTCAATTACCTCCATTTTCTTTGTTACAACTCCAATTCATAAAATCATGAATTTAATCTCTAGAAATTACAATTTATTAAGCCAATTTTGCTGGGAAGAGCGATTTCAAAAAAAAGACAAAATAAAACACAAAAATCTCGCAGCAAACCCGCCGTTCTATCTTTGGCCCCTTGGTCAGCCTAATCTAATTGTATTCAATAATCCACAGTCAGCAGCAAAGAAATGAAGAAAAATAAACCAACAATCAAATCCAATGCCTCCGACTGGGAGGGGGGGGAGTCAAATCTAAGCCTCTATCAGGAACCCACAGCTTCCTGTCCGCTGGGGGAAATGACTTGTGGCCAAGCTTAAACAACAAATTTCAGTCGGGCGTTTGCAGGATAGCAAATTTGTTTCTGCCTTCCACTGATTGTTACAAAGTATTTTAGTGCAGTTTTTGCATTTTGTAACAAAATCCACTCCTTGCCCTTTATATCGGGCAGTGTACTTAGGCAGATGAAACAGAGTTACTTCAAGACTGCGCAGGCATCCCCCCCCCCCCCCGCCGGACACCAAGCAATCCTCTTAGTTCATATAAAATAAAAATAATGTCTCTAGATGGTTAAATCCTTGTCTCCGCTTCCCAAATTTGGTTGTGGAGTGCTTAAAATAAAAAATAAAATAAAAGACTCACTCAGCAGCATATTTCCAACCTTTGGGACAAACTCACAACCATCCTCCATGCGCCATTTTCCTCGCCAGGGTTGGGATGGACTTCCTTTTTTTGCCCCTTCACACACACCGGATAGAATCTTGAATCCAATTAATTTCAAATTTAGCTCCAATTCAATGTTCCAGATTAAATTTTAAGTCTCAGAATGCTTGCCACTTTCAACAGGAGCCTGTGGCTTCACTTTGCGAGGCTAGCAATGGACCGTAGCACTCTCTGCTCAATGCTGCCTCCCAAACCCCACTCCCAATGGAGCAGTTTGACTCACAGGAGAGCCGCTGGAGAGCGCAGCCAGGTCTCACGATCCCAAAGATTATTCTCTTTGGGTTCCGAGGTCTGCAGAGCCTCTTTTTCCCTCGCAAAGCTCAGGATTTCCCTGGAGGGCTAACCCCTTACTCCTTTAATGGCATGCATCCAGCCAGAAGTCTCTCGGGTCACCTTTTTTCTATATAGGAGAGATGATGGAGTTTAGCCAAACATCTGGTAGCATTCCAAATTTGTCACTTAAAGTGAAGAAATTGGCTAATAGAGGGGCCCACTAATTTGGATTGTGTTTGAAGAGTTCCCCATTTGGACCAGGGGATTTATTTGGTTTTAACTTCTTGATTATTGAGAGTATTTTATCTAGTTCCACTGGGGTCCATTCTGGAAGATGTACATGACTGGGCCCATTTTGCATGGCTTGTAGATTCGTTGGCACTATGAATACTGCAGAATAGTAGTTGAACCAGCTAGAGGCAGGAATTATGGTGATTGTTTGGTTACTACCATCTTGAAGGGCACCAGAAACTATCCTCCATAATTCCTTGTTGTCCTTTACTTGAAATGCCCTGAAATGTTGTATACTATTTTAGCAGGTGTCTTCCATTGGCTTGCCGAATTTCCTGATGTCTCAAAGCAGTTTTGGACAACATGCCATGCAAGTTAAACAGGTATTGCTTTCATTTTCTGTTATGTACTTAGCTTGAATCCTAGAACAATAGACAGGTAGGATCCTAGAATGCAACAACCTGAATGGCATGCAGGAGAAGACCAATCAGGCCCCAGGAGGAAGTTAATCAGCCTATTACAGAAGTTGTCAAACTAAGGCCCGCGGGCCGGATACGGCCCACCAGGCTCGTTAATCCGGCCCGCGAACTTTGCGGTCAGTCCCCACGCTAAACAGGCATGGCGCAGAGGCCTTGACACCAGAGACTGACTTCCACGACACGGCATGGAACGGCTTCTGATTGGCTGCAGGAAGCTCCTGCAGCCAATCAAAAGCTGTGGATGCCTCTGGGTGGGCAGCAACGCTGGCACGGCTTCTGATTGGCTGCAGGAACTCCTGCAGCCAATCAGAAGCCGCAGACACCTCTCGGTGCCGCCCCTTCCTTCCTACTGAGGCAGCCGAGCAGGAGGAAGCGGCTGAGCGGGAAGGAAGCAGCAGCTGCGTGGAGGCTGCCTCCACCGCCCAGTGGCTGCGGCATGAGTGGCATAGGCGGGGGGGGGGGCTTTCAAGGGGGATGCTTTTGGGAGGCAGTGGGTCTGCCCCCCCACAAGGTCTGAGGGACAGTGGACTGACCCTCTCCTGAAAAAGTTTGCTGACCCCTGGCCTATTAGGTTGCTAGGATCCTAGAATGCAACAACTGACTGGCGTGCAGGAGCAGCCCAATCAGGCTCCAGGAGGAAAGCATAGTCAGCCAATCTCAAGGGACCCGTTGTGTAAATAATGTATATAAAGCCTGAGGTTTTGGGGAAAATTCATTCACTGTTTTACTAGCTGCAATAAAGGGCATGAAATCACTACATGACTCCAAGTATATTTCATTTTCTTAAACCATTCATTTTGTAAGTCAGGGATAGTCAGTGTGATGCCCTCCAAAAAATGTTGAACTAGAACTCCCATCACCCCGACAGTTAGCCATGTTGACTAGGGCTGATAGGAACTGTGGTTCAACACGTGGATAATACCACTTGATGTAAACCGACCAAAACATACACAAACATCTCAGGTCCTTTTGGTATTGGCCTTTTAGCCCCATCCTTCCTCCTTTAGCCGCACCCATTCAGATCCAATGCCAGATGTTAGGAAGCAAGGCAGCAGCAGCAAGACAAGAGAAGAGTTTCAAGACCACAGATAGCTCCAAGTGAGCAACTAGCTCCAAAGCAGGCTGAGAGCAGATTGAGTCTTTTCAAGATTCTTTCCCCAGAGTACTTCTCCCAGGGCTCTGCTCCCTTGTGGAGAACTTAAAGGGTGAACTCTCTCATCTGCAGATGGGCATTCATCCTCTCTTCCATTCTCTCCTGCCTGGTGCAATCCATGAGCTCCTGGACTGGTGAGGTATGTGAGGTGTGTTTTGTTCCGCTGGGTAAAGTTCTCAATGGGATCCTGGTTGTGGCCCTACAGTCTAGCCTCCTTTGTCACAGTGAGAGCCAGTGTGGTGTAGTGGTTGGAAGAGAAACTGAGACTCAAATCCCTGGTCAGCCATAAAGCTCACTGGTGACCTTGGGTCAGTCAGAATCTCTCAGCCAAATCCACCTCACAGAGTTGTTGCAAGGTTAAAATGAGGAGGAAGAGAACCTTGTGCATCACCTTGAGCTTCTTGGAGGAAAGGTGGGATAGATACAAACAAACAAACAAATAGTGCAGGAGGTTATTCTGTGGGCTCTTTGCTATAAGGCTCATGCTCATTGATCTGCAGCAGCAAACTCAGAGACCTGAATCTGGGCCATCTCCTTATCTGGAGTCAAGATCTTAGTTCCTACCCCTCCTGTCTATGACCTACCCCATTTGAAATGAAAAGGACACAACATCACCTCCACTTTCAAGGATGGTTCTCGAATACTAGTTGTTGGAAGCTGTGGAAGGGAGAACACCCTTGTGCTCAGGTCTTGCTTATGGGTTTCCCACAGGCACCTGGTTAGCTGCTGTGAACTAGATGGACCCTCAGCCTGATTCAGCAATCTGTTCTTATATTCTTACATTCTAGGTTTGCATAGAATGTGCTGGGTGGGGGCGTTGCTGAAGAAAAAAGAGGAAAGGGATAAGCAGGAAAGACAGATGCCTAGCATTTTCATTAGGAAGAAGAAGGTTTGGAATAAGAGGATGAGCAGGGTCATTTCCCAAAGCACAGGGAACAATCCAATTAATGAAATTCTAAAGAGTGCAGTGCTTATTAAATAGTCATTCTCACTCCAGAATTCTGGGCAATAAGAGGGTGAAGGCTTGCTAATGCCCAAGCAGTCAAATAGAGAGCATTCCATATTGTGTCAATTTGTGTGCATTTATTCATCATACACATGGTTCATTAGGCTGCTGTCAACTAAGGACTGGCAAGCTCCCATCACAGCAGGCACGGCTGCAAGCAATAAAAAATATGCAAGTGCTTGTTGAGAATGCGTGTTTTTACAAGCATAATAAATTGCACACGAATTGCATCAGATCAGGGAAACACTGCAGGGGCAGGCAGAGTTCAAAGCTGGTTGTATTTACTTTAAAAAACCCCACATGTTAGAGCTCCTGCTAATTGTGATGAATGCCTGCAACCACCTGAGAAGGTGACATTTCATGGCAGAAAAGTCAAAGAAATTGTCTGGAACAGAGGAGAGTTTCCAGTATGGGAAGTGACTTCACAAAGCACATTGATGAAAGAGGATGGCAGGATGCTGGCTTTGAAATTTACAAAGGCATTGTGCCATCTTCAACAGATTCTGCTTCAACTGCCAAGAGAGGGCAAGATCCACATCAACTAAAACTGCTTTAAAGCATCCTGGATTACTTAAACCAAAAGGCTAAAACTGGCCTATCTAAGCTTCCCTTTAAGCTGCAAAGGGATGCACTCTACTGAACTCACAAACATGAGGAAGGAAGAATAATATCTAATAAATATATCATCTCCTAGCATCTATACACATCCCTACAAGCCAGAAGGAGAACAGAAGAATATAAGAAGAGACTGCTGGATCTGTTGGTGCAAGGAAAAATAAGTATATTACGGAGAATTCCCTGGATGCCAAGATCCAGGTTTGGGGCAAGTACTCTTTGGTGAGAGATTTAAAATATGAAACATGCAGCAAAGCAAAGCATGGAAATATATACTTTTAACAGCATGCCCTTGTGAGTTCCAAAACTTTCCACTTCCCCTAGCATAAAAAAAGACCACACATTTGGTAAGTAAAAAATGATTTGCTAATAATAATAATAATTTCCAAAAAAACCCTTTCCAAAACAGGGTGCCCTTCAGATGTCTTCTAAAAGTCAGATAGTTGTTTATAGAAGTCCAGTTGCACCAGAAAGTGATCTGGCCATGGCACTCTCAACGGTCAGATCCATGTGATTTTCAGCATTCAGAAAAAGTTGAACAGGCAGTAAAACCTGGCTTAGTTACAGTGCCTCACTAAGTCTGGCAGGACAGAGCTTACTCTATGGTCTTAGCCTGTTAATGTACTGAGTTGAATAGGATCCAAAATGCAGCAGTCTGATTGGTCCTAGAACAATAGGATCCAAAATGCAGCAGTCTGATTGGTCCTAGAACAATAGGATTCAGAATGCAACAGTCTGATTGGTCCTAGAACAATGCAGCAGTATGATTGGTCTGCAGGAGCCACCCAATCCAGCTCCAGATGGAAGTGAATCCACAACCTGATTGGCCTACAGGAGAATTCCGGAATTAGCCAATCACGTGCAGCCCATTGTGTAAATAATATATATAAAGCAGATACTTTGGGGAAACTTTCATTCCTCCTCACCACTATGAGCTGAATAAAGAGCATGAAATCCACGCTCGACTCTGAGTATATTTCATAACCCCTTCATGCATTAGAGGAGGGCCTTAGATGGTGAATGAAGGGTACAGGCATGTTGACTGCAGCAAAGGTATTCTTTCAAATACTGGGGTCCCAATGCATAGGTTTATAAATTAGAACCAGCACTTTGAATTGAACCTGGAAACCTATAAGCAGCTAGAAGCAAGTAAGCAGAGCAGACAAAAGGTTCAAGGAGAGATTTTAAAAGTACTTCTTCAGCAAAATGTACAAACACATTCTGGAACTTGCTTCTGTAAGAGATGGTGAGAATGGCCACTAGCATAATTAGCTTTAACATTAATTTGAGAGCCAGTGTGATGTAATGGCGAGAGTGTTGGGTTAGGGCTAGCCATGAAGCTCACTGGGTGATCTCTCAGCTTAACCTACCTAACAGGATTGGTCTGGGGATAACAAGAAGAGGAGAAAGATACACCCTTCAGCTCCTTATGTGGAAGGAATGCAGTGCATTTAATACCACTTTCAGGTGGATCCATGGAAAGCAAACACTAACGTGATATAACATATGGCTGGTTCACACCTTAATTTCTCTGTATGGCTCTGACTCCACTGAACACTGTTGTGTTTGGGACCAATCTGACTGTTCTACCTGTGGTTTTCATTTATTTCTTTAATGGCATGTTTGAGCAGAGGCTTGACAACCATATGTCAGGAGTGCTCTGATGGTGTTTCCTGCTTGGCAGGGGGTTGGACTCGATGCCCCTTGTGGTCTATTCCAACTCTATGATTCTATGATTCTAACATGCAAATCAAGTTGTCACTGGATGATGCGCACATCAAGTGATGTGCATGTAGGTGCGAATCAACTCTGGGGTGGAATCTACACACACACAAAATGCTGTGAAAATGTTTTTTTAAAAAACCTTTTGAAAAATACATTGAATTTGGCATAGCTCACTGTTGCCATCCAGTGTCACATTTGTATACTGCACTTTACAACGCATATGTTTATTTGCAGCTGTATAGCTGAGTCCTGGGTAAGAACAGCTTGCCATTTTTGAGGTCTAAGGATGGTTAACATCCCCCAAATGTTATATAATAAAATAAAAATAAGTTGTTCTTATATTAAACAAATCTAAATCCCACTGTTCAATCAAGGAGTTCAAGGTGGCTCTTTTCCCTGCCTTCAATCTTATCCTCACAATAGCCCTGTGAGGTAGGTAAGGTTGGGAAATGGTGAATAGCCCAAGATCACCCAGTGAGCTTTATGGTTAAGGGGGGATTAGTCTTCTGTCAACTTGCATGCAAGTATCCAAATTAAAAATGGTTGCAAGACTATTCACAAATGTTAGGATTTGGACTGCTCAGTTGTGGCAAAGCAACACAGTTCCCACTATCATATATGAAATGGAATGCAAAAAGGGGAGAAATGAAATGATGAAACCACAGAAGCCATGTGATACAGTTTCTAGGCAGAATAACAAAGGCTGTTTATCATCTTAAAAACCAAACCAACATATTAGCATCCTCTTAAATGCCTGGGTGGGGAGCTAAAGCCCAGGGGCCAAGGCTGGCCCTCTGACCTTTTCTATGCGGCCCATCTTCTTTGGCGATCACTCATAGCCGAGTAAGATTGTCTTCCATAGACATGGCTTTAACAATGAGTCCGTAAGTGACTGTGGAAGCCAATTCTGGACCCACACATCCTTCAACAGTGGGGACATTGGTTTCCAGGCTGGAGTTGATCACGGTGTGGATTCGCCGAGCATGCCTTCCTCTTAGCATGTTTCTCCCTTGCGTCCTGAGTTTGAGTGTCTTCAAAGCCCATGACACCTTTGGTAAAGGCTGTTCTCCAACTGGAGTGCTCGAAGGCCAATGTTTCCCAGTTGTCACTGTTTATACTACATTTTTTAAGATTTGCCTTGAGACAGTCTTTAACTGTCTCTTTTGTTGACCACCAGCATTATGCTTTCCATTTTAAAGTTCGAAATAGAGTAGTTGCTTTAGAAGACGATCAAAAAACCAAAACCATCTTAAAAACCAAACCAACATATTAGCCTCCTCTTAAATGCATGGGTGGGGAGCTCAAGCCCAGGGGCCAAGGGTGGCCCTCTGACCTTTTTCTATGTGACCCATAACACTCCCCAGCCCAACTAGCTAGCCACACCCTCTCTCTGGCCTTGTTTCACACCCTCCTAGGTGTCCTTGCCTGGCTGCAGTGCGTTCTTGAACTCTAATCATGCCTCATGTTTGTCTGGTTGGTGAATACAGATGTGGGTGTAGACACTGGCCTCTTTACCAAGTTAAATTTCTCACTTCAACCTCTGGTATAAGGCCCTTGAAGGTGGCCCATGAGGGTGTGTGGCCTTAGGTGGAGAAAAGTTGCTTACCCCTGGATAATCACAGTGACCATTTGCAACGTGAATGGAAATCACTGCCCTAAACAATGAAAAGTACACACAGAGACCAGAATAGCTCCCACTGTGAACCAAGACCAGCCCAGCAGAGTAATGGTTGAGTGGAACTGCACTGGATTAACTCGTCAGTACAGAGAACAGCCTTTGATTTAATTTGAAAGATTACAAAATTATATTTCTCTTCTGATTTTCCAGGTGACAGGATTAACTGTGGAGCATTCTGCTTTCTCCCTATTCCTTCTAACATAATTTGACAGCAGTGGCTTTTAGTAGAAGGCACTGTTCGATGGGCACCATGTCTTGGATAATGAAAATGTCTGGGGAATAGCACAGCATAATAGGGAGAGCTTGTTTTCTTCTCTCCAGAATGCACTCAATTGGTCAAGGCCAGACAATTGAATCTGCAGGATCTTGATGAGCTGCAGAAGCTGTTCATGCACCCCAGCGGGATGGTGCTTAGGGACTGATGAAATGCTTGCTGCAATTTCCAGAAGCATTTCTGCCAAAAAGTGGCATCACATTTTGAACATTCATCTGCAAAAGCAGATGTGCTGTTTTTGCAAGGGCATAATTTTCCCAATAGAACCATGTGCAACAAATGCATGCTGCCAGTATAAGGATTTTGGCTTGCACAACAGACCGTAGTCCCCTAAATCTCTTTGGAGCAGATTTGGGGAGGGTGTGTGGCAAACAGGGAGGAGAGGGGAGAAGGTTCTGTTGTTCCTTAGTTGAAGACTGCCCCCAGTTTGTATCTGATCATAGTTTCAGTCATTACTGTATTGGTCCAAATATAAGACACAACCGCAAATAAGCCACACCTTTAAAATTCAAGGCTTATTTGTGGGGGCAGCCCGGTTCCCAGCACTACTGCCCTGAATGGGGGACAGGGGAGCACTTGGCACGCACCACCACCCCCCAAGCCGGTGCTGGCACTCAATTTTGAGCACACTATACGCAAGCCTCCTGGCAATACGGGGGCCGGGGGGCGGCCTGTGCTGGTGCTCGGCACCCCATTCCCCAAGCCAGTGCTGGCGCTCAGTTCTGAGCATGCTGTGCGCCCACCTCCCGACACTACCACCTCCTGGCACTACCTCCCCAAGCCAGGGGAGGATTGGGAGTGGCGGGTGGGCTGCGGGCTGTTGTCCCACGCTCTTGGGCTGCTTCCGGGGGGAGGAGGGAGCCATGCTGCTTTGCTGGCAGCCTCTTCCCCTTCCTTTTTTTTTTTAAATAATTTTTTATTGATTTTACAAAGTTTTTTAAAACACAATACCAACATATAAAAAGACATACAAACACACATAACTTCATAACCTTAATCTCATAAACCTTGTTTCTCGGACTCCCCCATACCTCCCCTTTCTGCATCCCAATGTCCAAAATTTTTTCAGCAACTTCTAATAATTCTGTCAAAAAGAAATGTCTTACTAATCTTTCCTCCAATCTATTCTTATATCACTGAAACCCTTTCGTTCTCAAAGTCTTGACATCCTAACATCCATCAAGTTTATAATAGTCCTTAAGATAATTTTTGAATTTCTTCCAGTCCAGTCTTCTTCCGTCGTCTCCTTCCCCTGATCACGGATTCTGCCAGTCATCTCAGCCAATGTCATGTAGTCCATCACTTTCATCTGCCACTCTTCCAAAGTGGGTAACTCTTGTGTCTTCCAATACTTTGCGATGAGGATTCTTGCTGCTGTTGTAGCGTACATAAAAAAAATTCTGTCTTTCTTTAGCACCAATTGGCCGACAATGCCCAAAAGGAAGGCCTCCGGTTTTTTAGGAAAGGTACATTTAAGTACCTTTTTCATTTCATTGTATATCATTTCCCAGAAGGCCTTAATCTTTGGGCACGTCCACCAAAGGTGATAAAAGGTACCTTCAAATTCTTTACATTTCCAACATTTATTGTCAGGCAAATGGTAAATCTTTGCTAGCTTGACTGGGGTCATGTACCACCTATAGATCATTTTCATAATATTTTCCTTTAAGGCATTACATGCCGTGAATTTTATCCCGGTGTTCCACAACCATTCCCAGTCAGCAAACATAATGTTATGACCAATGTCCTGTGCCCACTTAATCATAGCTGATTTAACTATTTCATCTTGTGTGTTCCACTTCAGCAACAAGTTGTACATTCTCGATAAAATCTTAGTATTGGGTTCTAACAATTCAGTTTCTAGTGCCTCTTCCCCTTCCTTGACAGCTTGGAGGAGGCTTGGGAGTCGAGGGTGGGCAGTGCACCATTGCCCACGCTCCCAGGCTGCTTGTGGGGGGAGGGGGGAGCCATTGTCCTGCAACCCTGATGGCCCACCTGGGCAACTGTTTCAGCAGCAATGCCATAAGGTCACGAATATAAGCCGCACTTTAACTTTTCACAGCCGGAATTTGGAAAGGGAAAAAATGTGACTTATATTTATTCCTTCTACAAATTTATAAACCCCTTTGCTGTAGGAATAAAACTCCAAATGTGGGGAGCAAATGTGGTGCAGTGGTTAGTGTTGGACTAGGATATAGGAGACCAGGTTCAAATCCCCATTCAGCCATGAAACTCCCCAGATGGCCTTGGGCCAGTCATCAGTTATAGGCCTAGCCTACCTCACTAGTCTGTACTGGGGGTAAAATGAGGGAGGGGAGAACTGTGTGCATTACCTTGAGCTATTTGGGGGATAAGTGGAAATTCGACTGAAATGTAAATTTGGTAAACTAAAAGCTTTTGTGGATGACCTTGTAATCACAGTGGAAGATCCTAAAAATACTCTACTGAAATTTTTTTAAAAGATACAGAACTTTGGGCAGGTTGCAGGTTTTAAATTAAATTTAAATAAGTCTAAGTGTTAGGTAAAAAGTATGACAGAGCAAGGGGAGGGGAGGAATTACAACAGAAAACAGATTTGGTTATACATAAAAAAGTAAAATATCTAGGAGTTTGGTTAACAGCTAAAAATATTAATGTATGTGAAAGTATGGAAAGAAATAATAAGAGATTTAGAGATATGGGGAAGAATGAACTTATCATTTTGGAGAAGAATATCAGCGATAAAAATGAATGTGCTTTTAATTTCAATCAGCCCCGGTAATAGGCACTGCCAGATGCTTTGAGCAATGGCAAAAGACATATCCAGGTTTATCTGGCGGGGGGGGAAACCAAGGATAAAATAAAAATTATTAACAGACACAAGAGAGAGAGGAGGTTTCGCATTACCACATGTAAAACCTTATTATGAAGCATCCTTTACCTGCTGGATTCGGGACTGGATTATGCTGGAAAGGACATTTAGAAGGGTATGATAATAGATTTGAGTGGCATGCATACCTATGGTATGAAAAACCAAAGCTCCATAAAGCATTTCAGAATCATATAAGAAGAAAATCAATCTTTAGGGTAGAGGAAAATTATAAAAAAAATATTTGAGCAAAAAACACCCTGGTGGTTTTCCCCTTTGGGAAGCAATATCTTTGAGAAAAGTGAACATGAGAAGTAATTGGCTGACTTATAGAGAGCTTCTAACTGAAGTGGAAAATCAGTTAAAACTAAAAGATTTTGAAGAGATAAGGGAAGTCAAATGGGCCTTAGAAAGCACTGCTAATAACAAGGCCAGTGGAAGTGATGATATTCCAGCTGAACTATTTAAAATTTTAAAAGATGATGCTGTTAAGGTGCTACACTCAATATGCCAGCAAGTTTGGAAAACTCAGCAGTGGTCAGAGGATTGGAGGAGATCAGTCTACATCCCAATCCCAAAGAAGGGCAGTGCCAAAGAAGGCTCCAACTACCGCACAATTGCACTCATTTCACACGCTAGCAAGGTTATGCTTAAAATTCTACAAGGCAGGCTTAAGCAGTATGTGGACGGAGAACTCCCAGAAGTCCAAGCTGGATTTTGAAGGGGCAGAGGAACCAGAGACCAAAATGCAAACATGCGCTCGATTATGGAGAAAGCTAGAGAGTTCCAGAAAGACATCTAATTCTGCTTCATTGACTAAGCAAAAGCCTTTGACTGTGTCAACCACAGCAAACTATGGCAAGTTCTTAAAGAAATGGGAGTGCCTCGTCACCTCATCTGTCTTCTGAGAAATCTCTATGTGGGACAAGAAGCTACAGTTAGAACTGGATATGGAACAACTGAATGGTTCAAAATTGGGAAAGGAGTACGGCAAGGCTGTGTATTGTCTCCCTGCTTATTTAACTTATATGCAGAATTCATCATGCGAAAGGCTGGGCTGGATGAATCCCAAACCGGAATTAAGATTGCCAGAAGAAATATCAATAACCTCAGATATGCAGATGACACAACCTTGATGGCAGAAAGTGAGGAGGAATTAAAGAACCTTTTAATGAGGGTGAAAGAGGAGAGCGCAAAATATGGTCTGAAGCTCAACATCAAAAAAACTAAGATCATGGCCACTGGTCCCATCACCTCCTGGCAAATAGAAGGGGAAGAAATGGAGGCAATGAGAGATTTTACTTTCTTGGGCTCCATGATCACTGCAGATGGTGACAGCAGTCACGAAATTAAAAGACGCCTGCTTCTTGGGAGCAAAGCAATGACAAACCTAGGCAGCATCTTAAAAAGCTGTGCTGGTCCGTGGGTTATCCATGAGGCGAGGTCTGAGTCCAGTCCAAGGTCGAAGGGTGCAGTATGGAGGCAGTCCGTCAAAGCTGAAGCTGGGTCCAAGGCAGGGAGTCGGGTGAGGTCAGGAGCTCCGGCAGGACAGGGTGCAGGCAGGAACTGGCTAGCAACAATGTTGCTCCCACAACTTGGGGCTGGGGCTTGTTGGCTTTTATCTGCCCTGAGGCATAGGGCGGTCCTGGTCCACAGGTGACTTGCCTCTCCTGGCCTGGAGGCGAGCACTCCTCTTGCAGGAACTTAGTTCCCTCTGCCTCTCTGCCCTGAGCCTCTGCAGCTCAGGAGAGGCTGGAGGGTTACCGGAGCCAGAGGCAACCTCAGCTTCCCCTGACGGGGCTGAGAGTGGAGCATCTGCAGACAATGGGTCCTCCATCTCCTCAGGAGCCAGAGCAGACTCAGCTGGTGCCTGCACCTGAGGATCCAGCACAGGTGAGGACCCTTCAGGCTCAAGCCCCAGCCCCGGCTCAGCTGGTTCTGGAGGCGGGGAATCCTGTGCAGGCTGGGATTCCTCAGGTTCAGCCTCTGAGTCCGAATCCCAGGCCATCACAAAAGCCGAGATATCACCTTGCCAACAAAGGCCAGTATAGTTAAAGCCATGGTTTTCCCAGTAGTTTGTATGGAAGTGAGAGCTGGATCATAAAGAAGGCTGATTCCCAAAGAATTGATGCTTTTGAATTATGGTGCTGGAGGAGACTCTTGAGAGTCCCATGGACTGCAAGAAGATCAAACCTATCCATTCTGAAGGAAATCAGCCCTGAGTGCTCACTGGAAGGACAGATCCTGAAGCTGAGACTTCAATACTTTGGCCACCTCATGAGAAGAGAAGACTCCCTGGAAAAGACCCTGATGTTGGGAAAGATTGAGGGCACAAGGGGAAGGGGATGACAGAGGGCGAGATGGTTGGACAGTGTTCTCGAAGCTACGAACATGAGTTTGACCAAACTGCGGGAGGCAGTGGAAGACAGGAGTGCCTGGCGTGCTCTGGTCCATGGGGTCACGAAGAGTCGGACACAAGTAAACAACAATAACAGGGGAACTAGTAACAGATTGATTACAGTATTTTCAATTGAATGATATCTTCAAGACTGACATAAAGAGAGGTTTTAGTTATGAGATATCAAGATTCCAAAAAGAACTTCTAGAAAATAAATTTAAACTCTGTCAAAAATGTGTAACCTGCTCCTAGAATGGCATACAAAAGATGAACAGGTTAAATTTGCTCTGATAAACTGGGCAAAGGACTTAGGAGATAACATACAAATGGCAGATTGGGAGAGGCTATGGAGAACAGATCTGAAATGCACAGCATGTTGTATGCTGAAAGAAAATTATATGAAAATGATGTACCGGCCATATCTGACTCCTACTAAGTTATCTAAAATGCACAGAACAAGCTCCAATATTTGTTGGAAGTGTAAAGAAAAGGAGGGTACCTTTTATTGTATGTGGTGGTCATGTAAGATAACAAAGTCTTTTTGGGAATTGATATACATTGAATTGAAAAGAAATGATTAAAATGTTTTTTAAAAAGTTAAAAAACCAGAAGCTTGTCTATTAGGAACTACAGGTTCTGATATCCCAAAAGACAAGAAAAGACTGTTTTTGTATGCGACAACAGTTGCAAGGATGCTACTAGCCCAAAGATGGAAAGAATCAACAGTCCTGACTAGTAAAGAATGGCAAGCCAAACTGCTGGACTATGCTGAAATGGCAAACCTGAGTGGGAGGAATCAAGAAGATAATGACTTTTTAAAAGAATGGGAAAAATTCATAACTTACTTAGGAGACCATTGTAAACAAATAAAAACATTAGCTGGACTTTAAAAATAACTTGTAAAGAAATGAAAGATATGAATAATTTAGAGAGATGAAAACTGTGGAGTCTGAGTTGCCGTATCTTTGTGCAAAACAGTTGTAGCCCTGAGGAAGGGAAGGAGTCTAACAGAACATCACTAAATAAAGTATCTTTGTCTGCTGAAAAACAAATGTTTAGCCAGCATAAAAGAAAATTCGTCCAGGCAACTGTCTGTAGCTTATGTTGGCCTCCCTCTAAACACAGGGCTGCGTAAGTAAGCTACACAGCGTGGGACAGCGAAAATCTCAAAGCTTAAGGCTATTATCTCCTCCATTTTTTTGTAATGAGCTGCCGATAGCCTGTCTGGGTCTGGAGATTTGCCCAACTTTGATTGTGAGAAGACCAGGTGTATCTCCATCATGGTAATTGGAGAATTTAGTTGGTCAATTTTGTCTTCTGCTATTCTCGGGATATATTTCCCTTGAAGATACTTTAATATGTGCTGTTCTTCCTCTATTCCTGTCTTACATAAATTTTGAAAATAACCCAAGAAGCAATTGATTATTCCTTCTTGGTTATCAATTACTTTCCCTTCTTGGACCATTTGTTTTGCTCTGTTTATTTTTTAACTGCCATGCCAGCAGTTTACCTGGTTTGTTTGCAAGCTCAAAATTTCTGTTTCATCCATTTGATGTTATTCTCTATCTCTTGAGTTAAGAGTGATGAAAACTGAGATTGTCATATTTTAATATTTTGATTTGCAATCTTGTATCTTTTTAATTTTTCACCAATATATTCTAATTCAATGCTATTTCTTGCCTAATCTGATTTAATTTCTTTTCTCTATTTCTTTTTTGTATTATGTTTTGTTGAATGTAAAATCCTCTGATAAAGGCCTTTCCTGCATCCCAGATGACTCTAATATCTGTCTCTTGAGCCATATTTATTTCAAAAAATTCTTTTATGCTTCTGTCAGAGCTGCTTGAAGATCCTAGCTCACAGAGGATCACGCTAGCCAGCGGTCATTAAGTAAAAGTCTTTATTGAATTACAGTTTCCATTCTCACGCTGCTGCGCGCAACTCTACGCCTAGTAGCTAGGTCGGCGAAGCTCCGTCTGAGTCTCCGCCCTGTGTGCACCAACTTAATATCCTAGCCTTGCTCCACCTTTTCCTCCTGACTGTCCTCCTCTGGGTCCCTCTACCCCCCGGGGCTTCTTCCTTCCGGGATTCTTCTGACGCTGACCCAGACCCTCCTGCCTCCTTGCGCCGGGCTTTAGGACCTGGCTCTCTTTCGGGGCTGCTTACTGCGCCGCCTTCCTCTGCATTTGAACTTGGCGCGCGCGCCCAACCTTCCACTTTCCTCTCAACCGTTTCTTCGCTCCCCGATGGAGGTGTGGCCATCCCCGACTCATGTCCTCCCTCCTGTGGAGGTGTGGCCACTCCTGACTCATGTCCTCCCTCCTGTGGTGAGCTGCCAGCGCTTCCCCCCTGGCTCCCTTCCTCTTCCCTGCTTCCTGGCGGTGACGCTGGTCCCGATTTCCAGCTGCTCCCCCCTGAGTCCTCTCTGGCTCTGTCTTCCTGGGGTGCCCCCCTAGACTCCCCCCTTGCCCTCGCCACTGGTGCTCCTTTCTGTGAATCCTCTGATTCACTGGAAAGACTAGGAGATCTCGGGTCGTCGTCGTCACTCATCTTTTCTTCTGCCTCCTCCCCTTCGCTCTCTGTTTCCTCCCTTGCCCGTGCTTCTGCTCCTAAACCCCTGACATCCATCCCCCCCTCGAAGCCCCCCATTCCCCCCTCCCCTCCTTCCGGTGCTGGAGCTGGGGGCTGCTGTTGCAAAGGGACGAACGTCGGGTATCGGTCGCTTCCCGTGGCAGGCCTCCATCTGAAGTCTCCCGGGTCTTCCTCCCCGCTCTCGTCGACGACAGTCACCTCCGCTTCCATCTCTGTGCCGCCGTGCTCGAAACCAGGGTCGTCCCCGAAAACGTCCATGTCCGTCTCTCCCTCACTTCCTCCTGTCGGTGTTGCTCGTCCTGGGCCTTCCAGCCACCGTCTGCGCCACTGCTCCTCTGGCCTATCGTCCCACCAATACGAGGGTTCTGATGCAGATCCCGAGGGTGACCCCTCCGGGGAACGGACGTCTTGTGTCGGGTCCTCGTCCGAGTCGAACCCCCGGAAAGTGCTGGCCGAAAGTGTGGGCGTGAAAAGCCAGTCGTCAAAATATTCTGCTGGCATAGGTCTATGGGGAAAGAGGGCATGAAACTCGTCTTTGAGGAGAGGTTCGTCCAAGGCGTAGCCCGGCACCCAGCTGTTCGCACTGGCCGGGGTGCCCTCCTTGGCGAGAAAGTATTCTACCCCCTCTTTCCCCCATCTGGAGTCCAAAATCTCCGTGACTTCGTTGATGCGCTCCTTCTGTGCCACTTCCGCGTGCCCTGTTCTGTCTCTGACCGGACTCGGCGCTGTTCCGGGTTCCTGGAACCTGTGCGGTGCCTTGTAGGGAGTGAGCACCGATCTGTGGAATACCGGATGCATTCTGGAACCCTCCGGAAGTGCCAGTCTGAAAGCTACCGGGTTGACCTGCTCTTCGACTTGGTAGGGCCCCAGTTGCTTATGCCCTAGTTTCTTCTTGGCCAACGACCTGGCCGGCACTGCGTGGGCTGCTAACCAAACCCAGTCTCCCACGTGGAGCTCTTCTCCAACCCTTCTGTGCTTGTCTGCTTGTACCTTGTATGCGTGCTTGGCCAGCTCCAGGTGGCGCCTCAGCTGATCGTGGACCTCCTGCAGCTCCGACGCGAACGCATCTGCTGTCTGCGGCTCCCCCTCCCCCATTCTTTCCAGTCCCGGGAAGGTTCTGGGGTGCCTCCCGTTGTTGGCGAAGAACGGCGTGACCCCCGTGGACACGTGCTTCGTGTTGTTGTAGGCGAACTCGGCAAGCGGTAGGTAATCCACCCACGTCGCAGGCTGTTGATTTGCATAACATCTCAGGTACTGCTGCATGATGGCATTGACCCGCTCCGCTTGCCCGTTGGTCTGCGGGTGTCTCGCCGACGCCAGGTTGATCTTGACGTTCAGGAAGCCCATCAGCTTCTGCCAGAAATTCGAGATGAACTGCCGCCCCCGGTCGGACAGAATAGACCGTGGCAGACCATGAACCTTGAACACGTGGTCTATGAACAGTTTGGCGGTTTGCTCCGCCGTGGCCACCTTCGCACACGGAATGAAATGCGCCATCTTGGAAAACAGGTCCACCACCACCAGCACTGCCGTCTTGCCCCTTGAGCTGGGCAGATCCGTGACAAAGTCCAGAGCCACCCTTTCCCAAGGTTCGACCGGAGTTTGCAGCGGTTCCAACAGTCCGGCCGGTGGTTTATGCACTGGTTTGGCCCTCTGGCAGGTATCGCACCTCGCCACGTAGTCTGTGACCTCCCCTCTCATTCCAGGCCACCAGAAATCCCTGGCTACTAATTCCACCGTCTTCTCCTTGCCAAAGTGCCCGGCCGTGGGCGCGTCGTGCAGCTGCTGCAGCACCTTGGCTCGAAGTTCGTCTCCCGGCACGTAGATGGCCCCTTTTCGGATGAGCAATCCATCTCGTAGCCGGAAACCGTCGGCCGCTGCCTTGCCCCTTTGCACCTCTGCCATCTTTGCTTGTGCGAAGGAGTCCTCCTGCAACGCACGTCGCACCGCCTCTAGGTCCACGGTCGCCGCGGCGCACGCCCACACTGCTGGTGCGAAGATGTGCATGGCGGCCGCTGGCGTTGCGTCCTCCAGATACTGTGGCTTACGGGAGAGAGCGTCTGCCATGATGTTGGTGTCCCCCGGGACATACTCTATTCGGAAGTCGAAGTTTGCAAAGAACTCAGCCCAACGTATCTGCCTCTGGTTCAGGAACTGTGCCGTGCGCCAGTGCTCTAGATTCTTGTGGTCCGTGCAAACCTGCACCGTGTGCTTGGCGCCGATCAGAAAGTGCCTCCACGCCTTGAACGCTGCGTGAATGGCCAGCAACTCCCTGTCCCAGATGGTGTAGTTCTGTTCGGACTTGCTGAGCTTCCTGGAGTAAAACGCTCCCGGTCGCCACACCCCCTGCGGGTCTTTCTGCAACAGGACCGCCCCCACGGCTCTGTCCGAGGCGTCTGTCTCCACCCTCATCGGCTTGCTGGGGTTGACATGAAGCAGCTGCTCTTCCGACGCGAAGAGACGCTTGAGTGCCTGAAAGGACTGCTCCGCCTGCGCTGTCCAAACGAACTTCTTCTTCTTGGAGCTAAGCGTGTCAGTGATGGCCGCTGTCTGCATCGCGAAGCCCTTGATAAACTTGCGATAGAAGTTCGCAAAGCCGACAAACCGTTGGACCTCCTTCCGGTTGCGCGGACTCTTCCAATCCAACACCGCTCGAACCTTGGCGCTGTCCATGGCGAGCCCCTTGTCAGACAGCTTGTAGCCCAGAAAATCCACCTCCGGCACGTCAAATTGGCACTTCTCCAGCTTGGCGTAGAGCCTATGTTGCTTTAGCCTGCTCAGCACTTCCTTGACGTGTCCGTCATGCTCCTGCTGCGACTCCGAAAAGATCAGGATGTCATCTAAGAAACAGACGCACGTCTTGTAGAGAAGTCCCGCCAACACGTGATGCATAAACGCTTGAAAAACGTGGGAGCCATTTTGCAATCCAAAAGGCATAACTCTATATTCGTAGGTCCCCAGTGGCGTGAACATGGCTGTCTTCCACTCATCTCCTTCCCGCATGCGAATGAGGTTGTACGCCCCCCGCAGGTCCAACTTGGTGAACACTCTGCCCTTCCGTACCTTTGCGAGGAGGTCGTCAATACGGGGCATGGGGAAGTCCGATGGCCTAGTCAGACTGTTCAAAATCCTGTAATCCACTACCAGTCTTTTCTGGGGCGTGTCCCGCTTCTTAACAAAGAATACGGGACTGCCCCCCACTGCCCTGGACTCCCGGATGAAGCCGCGTTGCAAATTATGGTCAATGAACTCTTTGAGTTCCTGCAGTTCGTCCTCTGACATGGAATACAGTTTCCCTTTAGGCAGCGCCGCCCCCGGCAGCAGGTCAATTTTGCAGTCATATGGTCTGTGAGGGGGTAGCCTGTCTGCCTCCTTCTCGCAGAAAACTTCCAAAAATTCAGCGTACTTGTGTGGAATCGCTTGCAGCGTGCCTAGCAGCAGCTGTGACTCCTCTTCCTCTCCTTCCTGCCTGGGCACGATGCAGTGTTCAGCACAAAAGGAAGAGCCGAAGGTCAGCTGCCTCTGGTACCAAGCCATCGCTGGGCTGTGCTTGTCCAGCCAACTCATGCCCAATACAATGGGCGTGTCAGATAGTCGAGTGACGTTGAAGCTGATGATTTCTCTGTGATTCCCAAGTCGCATCACCATTGGTGGCGTCTGCTTCACCACTTGCCCCCCGAGCAGCTCCCTGCCATCCACCGTGACAACCTGCAGGGGCAGTGTGGCCGGCAGCAACTGCACAGCGTGCCTGTCGACAAAGTCCTGCCCTATAAAGTCCGCATTGCTGCCTGAGTCAATGGTGATTGGCACGTCCATGGTGATTCCATTGGGCAGTTGGAGAGACGCTGTGAGCCTCACTACTGGTTTGGGCGGGAGGGGGTTCACGGGCTGTAAAATCGCTGGGGACTGCGTCACTAACACGTCTGGCTGGGCCCCAGTGCCTCTTCCTCCAGCCAGACAGCCTCGTTTCCCTGCTGTGGTCCTCCTTGCTGTGTTGCTGCAGTCACCATTGCTGAGGCTGCAGTGAGCTTGTGGGGCCTCTGGGGACACTCTTTCGCCATATGCCCTGGCTCCTCACAGACGTAACACTTCCTGTTCCCTCTAGGAGGCTTCGCTTTCACTGCTGCTGGTGCTAGGGCTCTGGTTGCTGACTGAGCCCTTGCACCTCCCACCTCCATAGGTTCGGCTCCTCCTCCTGGCGGAGGCGTGGATTGTGCCCGCGCTGCTTCCCTGGGAAAGAAGGAGGGGCCCCCGGCTGGTTCGCGCCCTCCACGCCCTTCGTCCCTGTTCCACAGACGTCCTTCCAGCCTCACCCCCACTGCCAGTGCCCTCTGAACGACCTCCTGGGTGGTTCGGGGTCTCTCCCCCCTGGCGATCTCATCTTTAATCGAGTTATGCAGCCCCTCCCAAAAGAGGTCTCTTACCGGAGCCGAATCTCTGTCCCATTCCAGGGCACTGACCAAGGCGAAAAAGCGGGCATGGTACTGCCTGACGCTGGCCCTCCCTTGTCTCAGCCCATGCACCTCCTTCCGTGCAAGATCCACGTCAATACTTGATAAAAAACACCCATCCATTGCTTTAATAAAGGCATCTGCATTCTGTAGCGCCGGATCCTTATCTCTCCATAAATTGCGTAGCCATGCTCTCGCATCCCCATGCAGATGGGACATGATGAACCCCACTCTCTCTTGTTCATCTCTAAAGTCTTTATGCAGCAGTTGCAGTGCGCACAGTACGTCGGCTCTAAAGTTGGGATACTGTTGCAGGTTCCCATCGAAGTGAGAGACCAGCCCGCCTGTCCGTCTCGCCAACCCAATGCCCTCCTGCCGGGGTGTCTGCTTTGTCAGCACGTCTAACCTGACCTGGAGATCCCTGCAGGCTGCGGCTGCTTCCTCCTCCCTCTTCCTGGATGCTAGAGCCTCGGCGTTCAGTTGTGCCACCGCGTTTCTGAGTTCCTCTATCTGCTGCTCAGCCGTCATGTCGTCTGCCGTTCGTGAGCTTGCTAGTAGGCACCTGTGTCTCTCCCCTCCTCGAGGCTGTAGATGCCCACAAGTGGAGACGGAGCTTACTGTCAGAGCTGCTTGAAGATCCTAGCTCACAGAGGATCACGCTAGCCAGCGGTCATTAAGTAAAAGTCTTTATTGAATTACAGTTTCCATTCTCACGCTGCTGCGCGCAACTCTACGCCTAGTAGCTAGGTCGGCGAAGCTCCGTCTGAGTCTCCGCCCTGTGTGCACCAACTTAATATCCTAGCCTTGCTCCACCTTTTCCTCCTGACTGTCCTCCTCTGGGTCCCTCTACCCCCCGGGGCTTCTTCCTTCCGGGATTCTTCTGACGCTGACCCAGACCCTCCTGCCTCCTTGCGCCGGGCTTTAGGACCTGGCTCTCTTTCGGGGCTGCTTACTGCGCCGCCTTCCTCTGCATTTGAACTTGGCGCGCGCGCCCAACCTTCCACTTTCCTCTCAACCGTTTCTTCGCTCCCCGATGGAGGTGTGGCCATCCCCGACTCATGTCCTCCCTCCTGTGGAGGTGTGGCCACTCCTGACTCATGTCCTCCCTCCTGTGGTGAGCTGCCAGCGCTTCCCCCCTGGCTCCCTTCCTCTTCCCTGCTTCCTGGCGGTGACGCTGGTCCCGATTTCCAGCTGCTCCCCCCTGAGTCCTCTCTGGCTCTGTCTTCCTGGGGTGCCCCCCTAGACTCCCCCCTTGCCCTCGCCACTGGTGCTCCTTTCTGTGAATCCTCTGATTCACTGGAAAGACTAGGAGATCTCGGGTCGTCGTCGTCACTCATCTTTTCTTCTGCCTCCTCCCCTTCGCTCTCTGTTTCCTCCCTTGCCCGTGCTTCTGCTCCTAAACCCCTGACAGCTTCTTTGGCTTTTTGAAGTATTTTATCATCATTTAGAATTCTTTCATTCATTCTCCATCTTTTACATATCTTCTTATTACTTCTTAATTCTAACATCATCAGATTATGATCTGATATTGATTTGGGTTGAATCTCAAATTTCTTAATTGATATCCTTAAGTTACTCAAAATCCATATTCCATCAATTTGGCCTGCAGATTTTCTGGCTTCTGAATAGTATGCATATTGTCTCTCTTCTACATGTTTATCTCTCCTGGTGTCAATTAGATTCAAGTCTTCTTCATTTGGAAGAAGGGTTTTGAAAGTTTCCCTTCTTTAGATGTTTTCTCCCTTTCCATTCTATCTTGTTCTACTGACGTTGAGGTCCTCCATAAGAATCATGTCCTCATTTTTATATTCCAATAGTTTTTCCTCCAGTGTTTTAAAGAATCTTGTTTTATTTCCATTTGGGAATACCACCAATATTAGTTTCTCTTTTCCTCTTGTTAACTGCACTCCTAGTGTCCTGCCATCCTCATCTTACCTTTCCCGCCCTGACCTGGCCACAGTGACCCACGCGACGGTCACCTCCTGGCTTGACTACTGTAATTCGCTCTACACGGGGCTGCCCTTGAAGGTGTCCCAGAAACTCCAGTGGGTGCAGAATAGTGTAGCGAGGCTCCTCACAGGGTCTCTGCAATGGGAGCATATTCACCCAGTGCTTTTCCAGCTGCACTGGCTCCCAGTGGAGTACAGGGTCAGATTTAAGGTGCTGGTTTTGACCTTTAAAGCCCTTCACAGCCTAGGACCCTCGTACCTACGGGACCGCCTCTCCCAGTATGCCCCACGGAGAGCCTCAAGGTCCATAAATAGCAACACCCTAGTGGTCCCGGGCCCTAAGGAAGTTAGATTAGCTTCAACCAGAGCCAGGGCCTTTTCAACACTGGCTCCAACCTGGTGGAACGCTCTGCCTCATGAGACCAGGGCCCTGCAGGATCTGATTTCTTTTCGCAAGGCCTGTAAGACAGAGTTGTTCCACCTGGCCTTTGGCTTGGAGCCAATTTGATTCCCTCCCCCTTTCTTTTTTCATTTTCCTTTCTCCTCCTGTGATGAGGCTGCATTTTAATATTTTAATGTTTCAATATTTTAATGTTGTATTTTAATTTTGTTTTTAAGTTGTATTCATTCAACTTGTTTTTACTATTGCTTGTTAGCGGCCCTGAGCCCAGCCTTGGCTGGGGAGGGCGGGGTATATATAAAAAGTATTATTATTATTATCATCATCATTATTATTATTATGGTATGGTGTTTCTGGTGGTGGGCTTGGACGCCAGGGCTGGCAATTTAAAATGTCTATATGAGGGTGGACACACCTGGGTTCTGGGTCCTCCTCCTTTCCTGCGTGAGAGGGGGCCACCCTGTTGCAACAGTTCAATAAAGATCAGCCTTACAAGTTGCTTTGCTTCTCAATATCTCTGGTTGGCCTCTGTTCTTTCCTCCGACCAATGGAGAACCTACAAAGGACTCTATAAGGGCTCTTGTGTCCCCCATAAGGGAATAAGGGCAGATTTTCATTTATTACAAGGGGAACGAGCGTGTTTTGGCTGTTCCCAAAGTGAAGGAAAACCATTGCCTCTCTGTGGTGTGTAGCCAGAGTAGCTGACCTAATGCATTCAGTTGGCCATTTTCCAACACAGGAAAGCCTGTGAGGAGTTTCCTCCGCTGTTGTAAGGAGGCGCTTCTGCCCTGAGGGAGAATTCCCACCATCCGAGAGACTTACACAACGGAGGGGCAGGGGGTTGGGCAGTGAGGTGGGCTGGGCAGCGTTAGGGGCTGAGGTTGGTGGACCTTCCCAGTCCCGACCCCAAGCGAGGTCTGAGAGAGGCAGAGCTGGGCTGGGGCATGCAAAGGCTCCACCAGGCTGCCCAGCCAGCCAAGCCACGGCGCCCGGCTGATAGGAGGGCCAAGGGGCACGGGTGCAGCCAGGGCTTTCCTGCGTCCTGCCTGGGCTACAGGCAGGGAGCGCTGGCCGAACAGGGCGCCTGGCGAAAGGTCTCAGCAGCCGATTTTGCAACCCCTACCCGTGCCCCGGCAGACGCCCACCTTGCCACCCCTTGGCTACGGCCCTGACCTCTCTGGGCTCAGAACCATCTCCTTAGTTTGCTTCCCCTAAAAGGGACCAAAAGCTCCTGCCTGGGTGTTGCATCATGCTAATGTTGCTGTAGCTCAATGGGAGAGCATCTGCTTTGCATGCAATGATCACAGGTTCAATCCTTAACGTCTCCAGGTATAGCTGAGGAAGACTCCTTCCTATACTAGGCAGCTGTTTCCAATTGGTGTAGACAATACTGAGCTAGATAGATTTAGTGTAGGACAGCTTCCTGTGTTCCTATGCTTCCCTCCCACCCCCATACTTCAACTTTTCTTTTCTGGTTCTGACCTCCTTCAGGGAATGTGTGAAGAAACATTTCTGTTTACTGGAGTCCCTCACCTCAGGCCACAGTTTCAAACCACCATGAAGTGGTTTAGACCAGTTGGTCACACGCAGGCTATGCTGAGTCATAGGGGAAGGTGAGGAGAAGGGCTTTGTTTGTGTGACCTCATGGAGTGGCTGTACTGCTCTTGAGAAATGCAAGTGATAGATTCTGAAACTCTCTGTGAGCCATCCAAATCTTAGAAACCACTATATGAGCCTTACTTTCATGATAAGATCCCTGGTGGCTTGCCAATGTGACTTTGCTCAACAAATTAACACATTGCTTCCCAAGTGTTTGATCAGCTGAGGCGCATATCTCTCCCCCACATTTAAAATTTGAAGGACCCTTAGGGCTCATCCAGACTCCCTTTTGTGCCATGTTTCTAGGCACAGGTACTGTCCAAGTACATTGCACTTTCCCCGTGAAAACCCTCTCTTTACTGCTGAATTGGAGCAGTGGAAAACCTGAATTGCCACTTGTTCCGATTCAGCAGTAAAGGAAAAAAGGAGCAATATGGCACTTTAAAGGGCAGAGCTAGAAAGTGCAGGGCGAAAGGTAAGTGTGGATGAGACTAAATAGGGCCAACAGTGTGAGTCCATTTATTTTAGGTCCACTTATTTACTTGTAAGTGATGCTGCGTAAGAGTAGTGGAACAGCAGACTGAGCAGGCACACAGATCACCTGGTCATAGAATAATAGAATCATAGAGTTGGAAGAGACCACAAGGGCCATCGAGTCCAACCCCCTGCCAAGCAGGAAACACCATCAGAGCACTCCTGACATATGGTTGTCAAGCCTCTGCTTAAAGACCTCCAAAGAAGGAGACTCCACCACACTCCTTGGCAGCAAATTCCACTGTCGAACAGCTCTTACTGTTTAGGTCATAGCCTTCTTCACTATGGTGAGATGCTGCATTTGCATTTAAATTAAAGACATTCCTTCTAAACTGACTTCCATCTATATACATTAGCAAATGCAATTTTTATGCTAATTTTTAATGCAGATCTTTTGTCCTCTTTTTTCCTTCTTCTTGACATGTGCAAGTGATCACTCTAGCAGGATTGCAGACTTCATCTCTCCCCCTGAAATCCCCCCAGAGTCGGCCACGACTGGACCTAATGGTCAGGGGTCCCTTTACCTTTAAACAAACATACAATCCATCTTATCTTGGAGAAGTATCACCAGGTCACACAGCTATCCTGGGGCTGTTTGGTGGGCAGCTTTAGGGCACCTCCTGCATTCCGTTCTTACGGTTCTTTATCTTTAACCTGGACTTGAATCCTTCAGATAGAGAACTGTCATTTGCTGCTCCCCCCCTCCTGGTCCCATGGTCCCATGAGTTCCTCTTTGCCTGCAGTTGCTCTGGAAATATCATTATGCAATTGCTCTTCTTAACCTTGTGCAACAAAGCTTTAGTTACTCCCCTAAATCAACATACGGCTTAAAATGAAATATGTCATCTCCATGGAAAACAGGCATTCCTCACACAGCTCACGCCTTACAACCAGGCTTGTAAAAGGCCCCTGCGCAGCTGCTTGCCTGCAGGGACAGATTCACCATTAAATGCAGTCACCTTGGGACCGTTTAAAATAAAAAAGCCCTCCCTTAGCTGTGCTCTGTGAGCTGATTCCCTGAAAAACTGCGGGAAAGGCTGAGAAATAATACCTTAATGAGGGAAGCGGAGCAGTAAGGTGCAGGAGGCACCTGCTCACAGTCAGGCGATCAGATGTAAAGGAAGGCAGGTGTTTCTGTGCTTCTAAAACAGGGATGCAGAACTGTAGGCCCAGGTGCTGAATGTGATTGGCCCTTGAGACTCTTGCCAGGCCACACCCCCATTTTACGTGCAACAGTGCAGACCCTCCAAGTGTCCCTATTTTCCAGGGACTGTACTGGATTTACAGAAGCTGTCTCAGTTTATAATTTGATCCCAGAATGTCCTGCTTTTCCTAAGGACGTCCCTATTTTCACTGGAGAAATGTTGGAGGATATGGAGTTATGCAGTGGGTTTTTTCTGGGGGGGAAGCAGGGGTAGGCATACCCCTAAACATTTTGTGAATCTAAGTTTGGCCTCATTGAGGGGCAGTATTTCAATATGAGTAGGAAAATGAGAGTATCCCTAAACATTTTTTAAGAATAAAAGCACTGGAGACAAGTAACTATACAACCTTTAGAAGACATCTGAAGGCAGCCCTGTATAGGGAAGTTAAAAAAAATATTTAATGTTTTATTATGTTTTTATATATGTGGTGGCTAGCACAACCCTGCTGGATGAGCAAGGTATAAATAATAAAATAATAAAATGATGGTGATGGTGATGGAATAGACGGTCCCTATTTTCATCAGTGAAATGTGGGAGAGCATGCCAGCATTTCTGCCTGCCTAGAATGTGTCCTTGAACTCTTATGGTGCTTCTTGGCTGCCTGGATGAGGATAGAAAGGGGAGTGTGAGTATGTATGGGAACTAGCCTAGTGTGTACAGAGGTAGTACAATGGTACCTCTAGTTACGAACTTAATTCGTTCTGGAGGTCCGTTCTTAACCTGAAACTGTTCTTAACTAGAGGCGTGCTTTCGCTAATGGGGCCTCTAGCTGCTGCTGCGCCGCTGGCACACCATTTCTGTTCTCATCCTGGGGCAAAGTTCTCAACTTAAGGTAACTCTTCCAGGTTAGTGGAGTTTGTAACCTGAAGCATTTGTAACATGAGCCATTTGTAATTCGAGGTGTATTGTATTCATATCCACTGCTCCATCATCTGACCCCCACAAACCACAGACCCATGGCCTAGAGGCTGCCTAGAAAGGAATGGCACCCCCAGGCTCTACAAGTTTCCTCATTCTAAATGACACTGCGTGGCACCCATGGCCCCAGGCACCCATGGTCGCAGGGCCAAGCTGGCATGCCTGCCTGTGGAACTTTCCACAGGTATACCAGGGGTCTTTAGGGCAGATGCCGGCCCAATGGCAGATCCTCTCTTGGTATCTTGGAGAACACTTCTGTGTCATCTGAAACACCATCAGCCAGTTTTCAGCATGGGTTAGGCTTGCAGTGTAACATATCAATATACATATTTGAAACAATGTAGACATAAACACTACATATTAGAACAGAAATATTGCAGGCATTAAATTTATGCATATCCTCACTCTGGTAATTATATTAAATAACAAACAGCCATTAAATCATTTATGCAGCAGCAAGTTCTTGTTAGGTTTTTTTTAAGTTTAAACAATCAGCATTAATAACTCAGTAGGATAGATACTGTATCTGAATGTTTCATGAAATTGTTTATATTTATTTAAGAGGCAGTTTAACTAGGGATGCGAGGAATTCATTTAGCCTGCTTTTTGGAGTGGACCAACCTGATCATAAACTCCCAACTATGTGTGTATTTGAACACAACCTCTAGTTGGAATTCAACTTCTTCACTTTCTGCAGTCCTCAAAAACTGTGCAGAGAAATATATATTTTTATAAAGGATGCAAACAATGCATATTTTAATGGTGAATGCTTTGAAAGTGTATTTTACATACAAAACGTACGCAAAAAGTATACAAAACCTATGCCATGGGATAGAAGGGGACAATTGGACAGAATGGACCTATGATTTAGTATTATTATTATTTATTTATATATTACCCACCCTTCACCAGCAGATTTAAGTGTGAATTACAACAATTTTAAAATCAGAAATAAAAACAGTTAAAACATATTACATTCACAAGGATATGGTGGGCCCTGAAAACACACAGGTGTCAAAGGTCAAGTAAAGAGGTGCATCTTCAGCATTACCTAAATTTGTATCAGGAAGCAATTCATACACGAAATTAACAGCAACAAGCTGTTCCATCAAGAACTTGCGGGACCTTGCTCCCCCTGGCGACTCATTGACTGAGCTTGTTGAGGGCTGGAATATCCAGCTCCTGGCAGCCATAGATGAGATCGCACCTAAGCGCCCTCTGCAACTCCGCAGAAACCGGGCTCCCTGGTTTACTGAGGAGCTTTGGAAAATGAAGCGGGACCTCAGACGGCTACAGCAAGTATGGTGGGGTGCCCGTGACGGAGCCTCAAGAACATCTTATAGGGTTTTTATGAAAACCTATGAGATGGCAGTGAAGGCCGCTAAGAAGTCTTACTTCTCGGCCTCCATTGCATCGGCTAGCTCTCGCCCGGCGCAATTATTTAGTATAATTAGGTCTTTAACGTCCCTTGAACAGCCAAATTTAAATAACAATCTGGCACACAGCTGTGAGGCATTTGTGAGCTTTTTTGCAGAGAAGGTCCTGTTGCTCCGCCATGACCTCCCTGCCAATTTGGATACAATGAAGGAACTGGAGGCCCCTCGACTGTCCTCAGGTCCAATATTGGACCACTTTGATTGGATATCCCCAGCCGATGTGGACAGACTCCTCCGAGCTGGAAAGCCCACCACCTGTCCTCTTGACCCGTGCCCGTCTTGGCTGATTGGAGCATGTCCAGACGAGGTGCGGGCCCCCCTGGGGGATATCATCAATTTGTCCCTTGGCACCGGGACATTCCCAGGGGAATTGAAGGAGGCAGTGGTGCGCCCGCTCTTAAAGAAAACATCATTCGATCCCTTGGATCTATCCAATTACCGCCCGGTTTCGAATCTTCCATTCCTGGGTAAGGTGATTGAGAGAGCGGTTGCTGAACAGCTTGGTAGGTTTCTGGATGAAACATAGGCTCTGGATCCATTCCAGTCCGGCTTCCGCGCTGGTCATGGGACCGAGACGGCTCTGGTCGCCCTAACAGATGATCTCCGCAGGCAGCTGGATCGAGGTGGGTCGGGGCTGCTGATTCTTCTAGACCTGTCAGCAGCCTTCGACATGGTCGATCACGAACTCCTGGACCACCGCCTTGCCGACGTGGGGATCCAGGGCACAGTCCTTCAATGGCTGCGCTCATTTCTCTCTGGTCGGGGACAGAGGGTGGCGCTTGGGGGGGGGGAATTGTCATCACACCACTCCTTGGTGTGTGGAGTGCCTCAGGGTGCGATTCTCTCCCCAATGCTTTTTAACATCTTTATGCGCCCCCTCGCCCAGCTTGTCCGGAGTTTTGGGCTGGGTTGCCATCAGTATGCCGATGACACCCAACTCTATCTGTTGATGGATGGCCATCCTGACTCGGCCCCAGACACACTGACCAGATGTTTGGAAGATGTGGCTGGATGGTTACGTGGAAGCCGGTTGAAGTTAAATCCTTCGAAGACAGAGGTCCTCTGGCTGGGATGGGACGATATGGGATTGGGGGGGCAACTCCCATCTCTTGCGGAGGTGCAATTAGTGCCAGCACCGTCCATTAAGAGTTTGGGTGTAATCTTCGATACCTCCCTCTCTATGGAGGCGCAGATTACAACTATAACAAAGGCGGCATTTTTTCATCTCCGCCAAGCTAAGCAGTTGGCCCCTTATCTCTCTCGCCCTGACCTAGCCACTGTGATCCACGTGACGGTCACCTCCAGACTGGATTATTGTAACTCGCTCTACGTGGGGCTGCCCTTGAGACTGACCCAGAAACTCCAGCGGGTGCAGAATGCTGCGGCGAGACTCCTTATGGGGTCTTCACTGCGAGATCACATTCATCCGGTACTATACCAACTGCACTGGCTCCCGGTGGAGTACAGGATCAGGTTTAAGGTCTGGTTTTAACCTTTAAAGCCCTATACGGCCTAGGACCCTCGTACCTACGGGACTGCCTCTCCTGGTATGCCCCACAGAGGAACCTACGGTCTGCAAATAAAAACATCCTGAAGGTCCCAGGCCTCAGAGAGGTTAGGCTGGCCTCAACTAGAGCCAGGGCTTTCTCGGCTGCGGCTCCAATCTGGTGGAACGCTCTGTCACAAGAGACTAGGGCCCTGCCGGGACCTGACATCTTTCCGCAAGAGTTGTTTCACCAGGCCTTTGGTCAGGGCCCAGCCTGACTCCCTCCTCTGGCAACCTGCACAGAATTTTGCTTAACGGTTGCCATTAATTTGATTTTAATTAATTGTTATAATGAAATGTTTTAGAATGTTAGATTATTTGATTGTTTGATTATTTGATTGTTGTTAGCCGCCCTGAGCCCGGCTCTGGCTGGGGAGGGCGGGATATAAATAAAATTTATTATTTTTATTATTTATTATTATTATTATTATTATTATTATTATTATTATTATTATTATTATTATTATTATTACATTAGCTGATGTAAAGTCTCCACCCCCCCACCAATGGATGTGGCAGTTCTGATTTCAGCTTCATTTCCTCCAATCTTAAAAGAAACATGTCTTTTTCATGGGTCATCTTTGCCTCCCTGTCTCTTTCTTCTTGGGCTAATCTGGTCTTTCTTTTTCCACATGAGCTAATCTGCTCTCTCTCTCTCAAACTGTATCTGTGCTAACTGAATGTCAGCTGCGATTCTGGCCTGTTCAGCTGCTAATTTTGCCTTTGTCCTTTCTTTCTCTGCTTCAATGTTGTTGCTGTTGTTGTTTAGTCGTTTAGTCGTGTCCGACTCTTCGTGACCCCATGGACCAGAGTACGCCAGGCATTCCTATCTTCCACTGCCTCCCGCAGTTTGGTCAGACTCATGTTGGTAGCTTTGAGAATGCTGTCTAACCATCTTGTCCTCTGTCGTCCCCTTCTTCTTGTGCCCTCCATCTTTCCCAACATCAGGGTCTTTTCCAAGGAGTCTTCTCTTCTCATGAGGTGGCCAAAGTATTGGAGCCTCAGCTTCAGGATCTGTCCTTCCAGTGAGCACTCAGAGCTGATTTCCTTAAGAATGGATACGTTTGATCTTCTTGCAGTCCATGGGACTCTCAAGAGTCTCCTCCAGCACCACAGTTCAAAAGCATCAAATCTTTGGCGATCAGCCTTCTTTATGGGCCAGCTCTCACTTCCATACATCACTACTGGGAAAACCATGGCTTTTACTATACGGACCTTTGTTGGCAAGGTGATGTCTCTGCTTTTTAAGATGTTGTCTAGGTTTGCCATCGCCTTTCTCCTAAGGAGCAGGCGTCTTTTAATTTTGTGACTGCTCTCACCATCTGCAGTGATCATGGAGCCCAAGAAAGTAAAATCTCTCACTGCCTCCATTTCTTCCCCTTCTATTTGCCAGGAGGTGATGGGCCCAGTGGCCATGATCTTCGTTTTTTTGATGTTGAGCTTCAGACCATATTTTGCACTCTCCTCTTTCACCCTCATTAAAAGGTTCTTCAATTCCTCCTCACTTTCTGCCATCAAGGTCTTAGCCTCATCATTTCTAATTCAGGATTGCCCTCAGATGCTGCATCTCCCTGGATTGGGTCACCCCGAGTTTCTTTTGCTTGTAGCTTGTTGGCCATTTTCTGACAGAAAAGTTTTCTTCTTTTAATAAAATAACCTCAATACTTTATGAAACTGGTTCTGTATCTGTGGGTACGTTTCTGTGTGGGTTTTAACTTCATATCATGATGCTGCCACCAATTAATATGAGATGGTGCAAAGGCACTTTCTCACCCTGGCTCCTTTGGGCCAGCCCTCAATTAAATATAGTGTGATCACCTCACGGTACACCAATTACACAAATTTCTACAATTTACCCCAGATTATCTAGTGGGGGACTTGTGTGAGGAAAAACATAATGATTTAGAGTCTCAGGCAGGGGTGGATCAAACAAACATGAAAAGTTTTATTAAACAAAGGAAGTTTATGACAAAAAGTGGGTCAGGAAATGAGTTCTTTCAGGCAGAATTCAACCTAGTTACCGTATTTTTCGCACCATAGGACGCACTTTTTCCCTCCTAAAAGGCAAGGGAAAATGTGTGTGCGTCCTATGGAGCGAATGCAGGGGGGAGGCAGGCGGGAAAAGCCCTCAAGAGCCAAACACAAGGTTCGCGCACTCTTGCGGGCTTTTCTCCAGGAGGGAGAAGGGACTGACTGGCCGCACTCCTCTCCCACTTTCCTCCTTCAAAGCAACTACGGAGGAGGGAAGGAAGGGGACCATGGATCCTCCGCTGCTAGAGGCTGCAGCGGATTCCCTCCTCCGTGATTGCTTTGAAGCAGGAAAGTGGGAGGGGAGCAGCTTACGCTCGTGTAAGCAGCTCCTCTCCCACTTTCCTCCTTCAAAGCAACTACGGAGGAGGGAAGGAAGGGGACCTTGGATCCTCCGCTGCTAGAGGCTGCAGCGGATTCCCTCCTCCGTGATTGCTTTGAAGCAGGAAAGTGGGAGGGGAGCAGTTTACGCTCGTGTAAGAAGCTCTTCTCCCACTTTCCTCCTTCAAAGCAACTACGGAGGAGGGAAGGAAGGGGGAGGAGGGAAGGAAGGGGACAATGGATCTTCCGCTGCTAGAGACTGCAGCGGATTCCCTCTTCCGTAGTTGCTTTGAAGCGGCAATGTGGGAGGGGAGCAGCTTACACTCGTGTAAGCAGCTCCTCTCCCACTTTCCTGCTTCAAAGCAACTACGGAAGAGGGAAGGAAGGGGACCATGGATCCTCCGCTGCTAGAGGCTGCAGCGGATTCCCTCTTCCGTAGTTGCTTTGAAGCGGCAATGTGGGAGGGGAGCAGCTTACACTCGTGTAAGCAGCTCCTCTCCCACTTTCCTTCTTCAAAGAAACTACGGAAGAGGGAAGGAAGGGATCCTCTGCTGGCAAATGCAGCAGATTCCCTCCTCCTGGACTCCCTTTGAAGCAGCAAAGTGGGAGGGGAGCAGCTTACACTCATGTAAGCAGCTCCTCTCCCACTTTCCTGCTTCAAAGTGGAGGGAATCCACTGCAGTTGTGAGCAGAGGATCCATGGCTCCGCTTCCTTCCCTCGAAGCAGGGTGCGGGGGTGCAGGAGGGAAAGAGGGCAGGAAATAGATGCCGGGCAGGAAGACACAACCACACTTTGACCACTGAAAGTCCACCCCAGCCTCCCCAGATTTCCACTGAGACGGCCAGGCTAATCTCGATGGCCATAAGTCAGGCTCAGCAATATTAACTGGACTTAGATAAGCCATGGTTCCCCTTCCTACCCTCCTCTGAGGCTCAGTTTAAAGCAGCAAAGCGGACAGGAGCCGCCCGCTTTGCTGCTTTAAATAGTTTAGTGCAACATTTGATTCAGAATATTTTTTTCCGTATTTTCCTCCTCTAAAAACTAGGTGCGCCCTATGGTCAGGTGCGCCCTATGGAGCGAAAAATACGGTACTTTTACTTTAAGATGTCTCAGGCTTAAACACAATATTATAGGTACAACTCTTCTTAAACTTCAGTTACTAAACATCAGTTGGCACACTTCAGGTAGATAAATATTCAGGTTTCCAGAAAAGAGGGTAAAATGTTCAAATCGGTGTCTGTCACTTAGATAATACAATTCTATACCACTTCCTTCACAGCTCAATACTTTGGTTCATGAGAGAGGGGAATTTTTCCTCTCTTAACAATCCCACACCTGAGGTATTATGAATGGTATTAAAGACTGAGGAGATTCCCTCTCTCCTTGTTACTGGGTTGGGAATCTTCAGTATCTATGATAATTCTCCCCTCCTGGCTAGACTGACACCCAGGGAGAAAGCAGATCTGTCTCTCCTGGTTCAGACTCAGCCCTCCCAGCACACCTCTGTCTGGGTACCTTCCCCAGACCCTCAGTCTGGTCTCCCTATCCCAGCTGCGAGGCTCTGTCCTCTCCCTATGGATAGTCTCCTCAGAATGTATCTCCTGAAACCTATCTAACCTCTCCAGACCAATCATATCTCTCCCCCAGAACTCTAGCCAATCAGACTGGCTGTTGCCAGTCAACCGTTTGCTGGCAGGGAAAAAACAACAACTTGGTGACCCAACCTGCCCAGCAAACAAACTTTTCCATCACACCTGACAAGTACTGTTTTTGGGGGACAGGTTGTGGGCAGGTGTGGGGGACTCCCTGGTCCTGAATGGGGTAACTGTGCTCCTGAAGGACCAGGTGGGAGTCATTTTGGATTCACAGCTGTCCATGGAGGTGCAGGTCAATTCTTTGTCCAGGGCAGCTGTCTATCATAAGGTTACCAGATTTTTTTTTCAATGAATCTGGGGACACTTTTCAACTTCCTACTAAATGGATGGATTTTGTCAGGGGAATGATTTGTAAATCCAGGGACTGTCCCCGGGAAATGGGGACATCTGGTAACCTTAGTCTATCAGCTCCATCTAGTACGCAGGCTGAGACCCTATCTGCCCGCAGACTGCCTTGCCAGAGTGGTGCATGCTCTAGTTATCTCCCACTTGGACTTCTGCAATGCGCTCTGTGGGGGGCTACCTTTGAAGGTGACCCGG
This sequence comes from Podarcis liolepis, assembly GCF_965112155.1. Lineage (NCBI taxonomy): Eukaryota > Metazoa > Chordata > Lepidosauria > Squamata > Lacertidae > Podarcis > Podarcis liolepis. Next base: position 330,125 of record NC_139561.1, on the reverse strand, counting down.
AAACTACAACTAATCCAGAATGCGGCAGCTTGACTTATATTACCTGACACACTTTATCTTCTGCAGGTAAGCTTTGCTCTTGGTTTATTCATTCATTCATCCATTCAGCCTTTTCAATGCATTATTGCATGTGGGAATCCTGTTCCAGCTGAATTCTAAATATTGAGAGGTTTTGTTTTTTTAACTTTAACTTTGCTATCGCAATTTTTACCAATAGCTGACAAAAAGGGAGGCATGCAGAGATTCAGAAAGCACCTTCCATTTCAATTTTTAAATACCAGGCCTATGCAGGCAATTAAGTATACATCTTTCCACAACAGTTAATTGATGTCCGATTTTTTTTAATGGTTTTTATCATATGGTTTTAGGTATTATTGTAAACTGCTCTGACATTTTTCTATGAATCAGCAGTATATAAATATTTTTAATAAATAAATAAATATGACAAAAGTATAAAAAGGAACACAAAATATACCCTGGAGGTAAGGCTGGCAAAATTACTAACACAATCCTATTTGTTTGCACATGCCTTAATCTGACTAAGTTCCAGGACGGAGGCTGAGGTAGGTTTGGTCATAGACACAAAAAAGAGTTCATGTCAAGACTCTCATTACCTAGAAATGAAGTATAAAGGTAAAGGTAAAGGACCCCTGACCATCAGGTCCAGTCATGACCGACTCTGGGGTTGCGGCGCTCATCTCACTTTATTGGCCGAGGGAGCCAGCGTACAGCTTCCGGGTCATGTGGCCAGCATGGCTAAGCCGCTTTTGGCGAACCAGAGCAGCGCACGGAAACGCCGTTTACCTTCCCGCTGGAGCGGTACCTATTTATCTACTTGCACTTTGACGTGCTTTGAACTGCTAGGTTGGCAGGAGCAGGGACCGAGCAACGGGTGCTCACCCCGTCGCGGGGATTCAAACCACCCAGCTTCTGATTGGTAAGCCCTAGGCTCTGCGGTTTAGATCACAGCACCACCCGCGTAGATTGTTTGAATTCCATCAGGTCTTCTGATGTTTGACCTTTCCACCAAGTGATTGGAATGCTGTGGGCATTCCAATGAGTGCCATGAGTGGGCAGATTAATCTTTCAAGCTAATTCTAATCAGCACCAGGCCACTGTGCACCAGGCCACAGACTGAGTCAGAACTGGGAAGGTGGATAAATTAATTGCCAAGACGAAACGGACTATTCCTCAGCTGTTCCCTTGCCAATTGCTTTCTTTGAAATACCCAGACAGGGAAGGAGGCGAGAGAGCACAGCTTTGTGGCATTCCAGACAAGACTTCATTACACACAGCTGCAGTGTAACATGTAGTTTGCTAGAAGAAAAAAGCCAGAGAGAAGAGATAAGTGGAGGGGAATGCTACAACTTCGTGTCCCTGATGCGTGGCCATGGCCTGGAGTAAGCAACTGGAAAGGCAGAGAGAGGCCCATTCAGTTTCCTTATTGTTTCAGATATTTTTTCGCTCTGCCCTGTAGTTTTATTCCAGTTAGAAGAATTTCTAAAATGAATTCTGGAACTGGATCATTTGCCATTTGCTTCAGATTTCAACAAGCAAAAATAATCTTGCTGGAAACATAAAGATTATTGTTTGTTTGTTTATTTGTTTATACATACTTATCATTATCATCATCATCTTTTGTCACTTTTTCATGTAAAGTGACTTGTAACATAATGCAGAGTACAAAACAGAGTACGAAACCCTGAAACAATATAAAAAATCTAAAAGCGCAAGTAGGGGGGAAAGACATAGAAGAAACTGAAAAGGAACTGAAAGCTGTTGCAAACTATAATGGGTTGGGAGTTACTCGTGCGTAATCCTGCTCCGTTTGAGCATTAGATTGCCTGGTTAAACCCTCCGGACTGCACAGCCCATCTCAGCGTGGCTGCCCTTAGTCACTCGTAGAATCTGTCTGTGGGCGTTTCTTAAAGCGTTGCCAACATAAGAGTTGTTTGACGCCCAATCGTCTCTGCCTCTCACTGCGCGGGAGTCTCCTGCGCAGGGTGGCCGTGGGCAGCGGGGTGCTTGGGCTCTCCTCGCTAACTTCCAACGAAGAGTCCTGGAGCCCCTGCACCTCCCTGTCCCGTTGCTCTCCTGGATCCCTGGTGTTACACTCATTCTCTTCCCCTTCTTCCTGGCTGAGTCTCCCTCTAGCGCTTGGACCTTCCCCTGCAGAATCAGAGACCCTCTCCTTCTCCCGTGCCTCTGATGGCAGTTCCCTGACACAAACAATGCATGCAAGATGCTCTGTAAAATATTTGGAAGAAGAAAAAAAATGATGGAAGATTCCTAGCAGATCTGTTTCATTTCAGAAGCAATTCTAGGTAATTCCAAATTCTGATGCCCACAGAGATTCAGAGGAGCAAATTTTCCAAAACATCCATACTTAAAGACTCTTGCCCAGGAGCTTGAATATATTTGAAGTTGACCCTGAACATATGCCCAAGAATTCAAGGCAAGTTGAATATGATCCCAGGATCAGACTTGGTACATGTGAACATGCATCTATGTTTCAACATGAGACAGCTCAGGACTGGTTCACACATGCAAAGCTACCCCTTGATGACTACATAATGGACTCCGTTCATTCATCCAATGGTTCAGCCAGGGCCAGCATACACATGAGGTGAGATAATGTGACTGCTTCAGGCAGCAGGATCCACAGGGGCAACAGATCCAAGGAATATATCACTTGCTGCTGCCGCCAGGGTGGCAGCAGCAGCTGTGGCATGCTCCTTATTCCTGATATCTTCATTCACCTCTTCTTCCCTGGCTGGGGGAGAGCCATTTGTGGCTCAGGTGCCAAAATGTATTGGAGTGGCCCTAGAATCAGCCCTAAATTATTTCTCTCCAAAGGGGAAAAACTGTAGTGGTGATAAGGAATCTGTGGCCCTCCAGATGTTGCCTAGCAGTCAAGGATGGTTGGAGAAAGACTCTGGCAACATCTGGAGAGCTATAGGTTTCCCTGCTGGAAAAGGGAGGGGGCTTATGGCATTCAGTAAGAGATACTGGAAGGGGCTGGGTACTGGAAGGTGCTATCAACACATGTAGAAAGGGTGAGTCAAGTTGCTTCAGCTCCAGGGAGAGGCAGACAGGAAATAGGCAGAGATTAGCAATGTAAGCAAGGCTTGTTTGTTCTCTAAACACTATTAAGTAAGAGTCCAGCATCAAGAATTCAGTACCCTGGGGCTGGACTAAGCTTCTTTCCATGATGCTGACTCCTCTGAGGAGGATAAAGAGCTGACTCCTCTGAGGACTCTGAGGAGTCTTCTGGCTTTATGTGGGAGAGGGCTGAGAGGCAAATGGGGAGGAAACATGTCTGACTCCAAAGGGCACCAATATGGAACAAATACAAGGGCTATTGCTATCCCACAATATGGAATTGAATGTCTTTAAAAGAGATGAGATAAATTAATTAATAAGGAATAAGGCCAGCAACAGCTACTAGTCACAACTATATTCTTCCACCACTGTCATGAGCAACATGTCAAGGAGATAAAGAACAACACAACTTTTAGAAGACATCTGAAGGCTTGGATAGTTTTTTAATGTCTGATGTTTTATTATGTTTTATATATATACTGGAAGCTGCCAAGAGTGGCTGGGGAAACCCAACCAGATGGGCAGGGTATACCTGTTGTTGTTGTTGTTAGTGCAGAGTTAACTTTGAAGCTTAGCTCTAACACTTGCTTTCAGAATGTATGGAGCAAGTTGAATTGCAAATTCCTCTCCTGGCTCTACAGAGGAGCAGGACCCACACACAACTGGGAGAACAAGTTGTGAAGGATGGAGCAAGACCTGCATGAAAACCCCAGGAGGAGTCCTGTCTTCGGACAATGAATTTTTGAAGGGTGACTGCCCAACCTGGCCTTCAAGGACATCAACCTCAACTCCTGCAACACCTTCAAGGTGAGCCACTGCCTCAGCATCCCCGAGCAGCTGGGAGGCATCACCCGCTCCATCTTCGCCAAACTGTTCAGGAGGAACTGCCTTACCAAAAAGACAAAGGAAGTCAAACCTGCTGTCGACAGTGCTCCTGACTGGAAGTTTGGCAAAGTCCCACCAAAAGAAAACCTACAGAAAGACTCTAAAGGAATTCAGCAGAGATGTGAGGAAGTGCAAAGAAAGGGAAAGAGCCTGGCTTCCCTCCACCCTCAGCTGAGCAAGTAGCCTCTCCCAGGGCATGATTTTAAGAACAGCAGAAGCAGCTGGGAAGGGAGAAAAGAAGGGGGGAATAGTTTTATAAGTTGTGTGTTGTTTCTCAATGTGATCCTTTTACATGATTTTGTATGTATTGTGGTATTTTATGCATTGTGACGCAGTTATTTCTATTGAATAATTTCTAGTAATTATTTATTGTACTTGTTAAGAGTGAATTTCTGTTCAATTATTATTTGCTGATGCTTTGAGAGTTAATTTTATTGTGTACTATTATATTCAAATAGATTGTTGAATATTACTTTCTTTGATATGTCATTCCACTTTAAAGTTATGTTTTATGATGACTTTCTGTATTATTATAAGGTGTGTGTTCTTTGCTATATATTTTGTTGCTGTGTATGCCACCTTCTACACACTAATGCAGAAAGGCAGTATACAAAATAAACGTGAAATGGAAAAATGAAAGGGAAATGTCTCTGAATATCAGTTGCCAGGAATCACAAGTGGGGGAAGTTGCTGTCTAATTTCTGCTTGTGGGCTTCTTAGAAGCATCTGGTTAGCCACTGTGAGAACAGGATACTGGACTAGAAGGGTCTTTAGCTTAACCTAGCAGGCTCTTCTTGTGCCCTCACCAGTTTGTCCTCATCAGTTTATTGCTCACTGAGCAACAGTATCCTGTTGCTCAGCTGTCATTCCAATTGCACAAAGTGAACAAGAAATTGTCAGAAGTGTTGTCAATGATGAGTGTTATATTTGGACTGATACAGCAGGGCTCCTCTTACATTCTTAATGTTTGAGGAAGGTGGACAAAAGCTTCAAACCTTTTCCCCTATTTGAAAAGCCTTTTACAAGAATCTCCATACTGTTCTTTAAATCTACAAGACCTGGACATTCAAAGAGCAGCTTGAGACTGTTTGCAAAAGTGCTTTTAAACAGCCCCATGTTGTTCTTTGAACCTCCAGCAAAGGAGCAGTTGGGACTTCACTTTAAGCTCCTGATTGTCCCTTTGAACACCCATGCTTACATGCTGCACACCTGATATCATGTATGCTGTCGGGTGTAATGTGGGTGGGCTTGACTTGCCCAAAATGGTCTTGTGGGCCTGGCAGACCAAGTTCAACAGGGAGGGGGCTTGGCTGACTGCAGCTGGAAGAGGGGTTCCTCAAAAATGGACTCACTAATGTGAATGGATATATGCCATGCATCTAAGCCATTGAAGACCCCTAACAGTGACTCCCTCAAGCATCTCAGTAATTGGGTGGGGATATAAGGAATTATGTAGTCCTAACCCTAGCCCCAACTCTGGAATCAAGTTGTTAAGGGCCTCATAAATGAATACAAGATCCTTGAACCTGGCCAGGTAATGTATGGGCAGACAGTATAAGCTTTTGAGCACCAGAGTTATGTGCTTGTGATAGTTAGAATCATAGAATCATAGAATCATAAAATCATAGAGTTGGAAGAGACCACAAGGGCCATCGAGTCCAACCCCCTGCCAAGCAGGAAACACCATCAGAGCACTCCTGACATATGGTTGTCAAGCCTCTGCTTAAAGACCTCCAAAGTAGGAGACTCCACCACACTCCTTGGCAGCAAATTCCACTGTCGAACAGCTCTTACTGTCAGGAAGTTCTTCCTAATGTTTAGGTGGAATCTTCTTTCTTGTAGTTTGCATCCATTGCTCCGTGTCCGCTTCTCTGGAGCAGCAGAAAACAACCTTTCTCCCTCCTCTATGTGACATCCTTTTATATATTTGAACATGGCTATCATATCACCCCTTAACCTCCTCTTCTCCAGGCTAAACAGGCCCAGCTCCCTTAGCCGTTCCTCATAAGGCAGCGTTTCCAGGCCTTTGACCATTTTGGTTGCCCTCCTCTGGACACGTTCCAGTTTGTCAGTGTCCTTCTTGAATTGTGGTGCCCAGAACTGGACACAGTACTCCAGGTGAGGTCTGACCAGAGCAGAATACAGTGGCACTATTACTTCCCTTGATCTAGATGCTATACTCCTATTGATGCAGCCCAGAATTGCATTGGCTTTTTTAGCTGCCGCGTCACACTGTTGGCTCATGTCAATTTTGTGGTCAACCAAGACTCCTAGATCCTTTTCACATGTACTGCTCTCAAGCCAGGTGTCATTTGTGCCTCTCATTTTTTTTGCCTCTCATTTGTGCCTCTCATTTTTTTTGCCCAAGTGCAATACTTTACATTTCTCCCTGTTAAAATTCATCTTGTTTGTTTTTGCCCAGTTCTCTAATCTGTCAAGGTCGTTTTGAAGTGTGATCCTGTCCTCTGGGGTGTTAGCCACCCCTCCCAGTTTGGTGTCATCTGCAAATTTGATCAGGATGCCCTTGAGTCCATCATCCAAGTCGTTGATAAAGATGTTGAATAAGACCGGGCCCAAGACAGAACCCTGTGGCACCCCACTAGTCACTCTTCTCCAGGATGAAGAGGAACCATTGATGAGCACCCTTTGGGTTCGGTCAGTCAGCCAGTTACAAATCCACTGAGTGGTAGCATAGTCAAGACCGCATTTTACCAGCTTCTTTACAAGAATATCATGGGGCACCTTGTCAAATGCCTTGCTGAAATCAAGGTAGGCTACATCCACTGCGTTCCCTTCATCTACCAGGCTTGTAATTCTGTCAAAAAACGAGATCAGGTTAGTCTGACATGACTTATTTTTCAGAAATCCATGCTGACTGTTGGTGATCACAGCATTCCTTTCTAGGTGCTCACAGACTGTTTGCTTAATGATGTGCTCCAGAATCTTCCCTGGTATTGATGTCAGACTGACTGGGCGGTAATTATTTGGGTCCTCTCTTTTCCCCTTTTTGAAAATAGGGACAACATTTGCCCTCCTCCAGTCTGCCGGGACTTCGCCTGTTCTCCAGGAATTCTCAAAGATGACTGCCAGTGGTTCTGAGATCACATCTGCCAGTTCTTTTAATACTCTTGGATGCAGTTCATCTGGCCCTGGAGACTTGAATACATCTAAACTAGCCAAGTATTCTTGTACTATCCCCTTAGTTATTCTGGGCTGTGTTTCCTCTGCTGAATCATTTGCTCCAAATTCTTCAGGTCGGGCATTGTTTTCTTTATCGGAGAAGACTGAGGCAAAGAAGGCATTGAGGAGTTCAGCCCTTTCTGTGTCCCCTGTTTGCATTTCACCATCTTCTCCTCTGAGTGACCCCACTGTTTCTTCTTTCTTCCTTTTGCTACGAACATACCCATAAAAGCCTTTTTTGTTGCTTTTAACCTCTCTAGCAAGCCTGAGTTCATTCTGTGCTTTAGCTTTTCTGACTTTGTGTCTACACGTGCTGGCTATTTGTTTGAATTCCTCTTTGGTGGTTTCCCCCCTTTTCCATTTTTTGTACACATCCTTTTTTAATCTTAACTCAGTTAAAAGTTCTTTAGATAGCCACCCTGGCTTCTTTAAGCACCTTCCATGTTTCCGTCTCATTGGTATTGCCTGACGTTGTGCTTTTACTATCTCCCTCTTAACAAACTCCCAGCCATCATGAACTCCCTTTCCTTTTAGTATTACTGTCCATGGGATCTCACCCAGCACTTCCCTAAGTTTTATGAAGTCGGCTTTCTTAAAGTCAAGAAATTGAGTCCTAGTATGCTTGGCTGCTCCTTTCCGCTGTATAGTAAACTTCAGAAGAGCATGATCACTCGCGCCTAATGATCCTTCCACTTCCACCCCACTAACCAGGTTATCAACATTGGTTAGGACCAGATCTAAAATGGCTGTTCCTCTTGTTGCTTCTCCCACTTTCTGGACAATGAAGTTGTCTGAAAGGCCAGTGAGGAATCTGTTTGACCTTATGCTCTTGGCTGAGTTTGACATCCAACAAATATCCGGGTAATTGAAGTCCCCCATTACTACTATCTCCCTTCCTTTTGCATGCTTGGCCATCTGTTCCAGGAAGGCATCATCTATGTCCTCCGTTTGGCTTGGGGATCTATAGTAAACTCCCACAATGAGGTCTCTGTTATTCTTCTCTCCCTTAATTTTGACCCAAATGCTCTCACTTTGGCTTTGAGGTTCTAAATCTTGGATTTCTTCACAGGTATACACATCCCTGACATATAACGCCACTCCTCCTCCTTTCTTGTCTGGTCTGTTTCTCTGAAATAGATTGTATCCCCCCATTATTACATTCCAATCATGGGACTTATCCCACCAGGTTTCAGTGATGCCTATTATGTCATATTTAGTTTGCTGTACCAAGAGCTCAAGCTCATCTTGTTTATTTCCCATGCTTTGCGCATTAGTGTACAGACATTGAAGTCCATTAATCATTCCCCCGTGTCTCTTATTTAAGGATTTTTTCCTCCCACCACTAGGTCTGCGTGCTGCTTGCTCCATTTGGTCTATGACATTTGGATGATCATCTTCATCAATTGATAGACTCCTACCTTCAGGAGCACTGTCTCCCTCCCCCACATTAGTCAGTTTAAAGCCCTCCTGATGAGGTTTCTGAGATTTTTGGCAAAAACATTTCTCCCAACCGTTGTGAGGTGCAGCCCATCGCTTGCCAGAAGTCCATCTTCAAGAAACTGCAGTCCGTGATCTAAGAATCCAAACCGTTCCTGTTTACACTATTTGCGAAGCCAGCTGTTCACTTCCACTATTTTTCCCTCTCTCCCTGGGCCACGTCGTTTAACTGGGAGGACAGATGAGATGACAATTTGTGCATTTAGTTGCTTCAATTTCCTGCCGAGAGCCTCGTAGTCTCTTTTGATCTTCTGGAGGCTATTGCTTGCAGTGTCATTGGTTCCCACATGAACCAAGAGGAAGGGGTACTTGTCAGTGGGTTTTATGATTCCTTGCAGTCGTTCAGTTACATCTTGGATCTTAGCCCCGGGGAGACAGCACACTTCCCGAGACATCTTGTCAGGCCCACAGATCACTGCTTCTGTTCCCCTCAGTAGGGAATCCCCTATCACCACTACACGCCTCCTCTTAGGTTTGGTCGGGGTTCTTCCGTGAGCTGTCCGTTCCAAGATCGCCTCCACATTCCCTGAGGACTGACTTTGCTGTTCGTCTTCATATACCTGATCGACTGTAATGAGGGAGAGATCCTCAAATGGAGTCTGCTCTTCGTCTTCCATGTTAGGGGAGAGGACCTCAAAGCGATTGTGTATTTCTAAACAATCAGAGCGAACCCTGGGCCTCCTACTTCTTTGAGTCACGTTTCTCCATATATCTGGCTCCTGTGTTGGTGAACTAGCCTCCTTCTCAGGGGAGTCCCCTGTCTCCTCCTTGGTGGAGACGGTGTGCTCTGTTGCTTCCAAGAAGAGCTCCAGCTCTCTAATTCTTTGGAGCGTAGCTACACGTTCCTCCAGTTGCTGGACTTTGTCTTTTAAGAGGGCAATCAACATGCAATTGCTGAAGGTAAAGCTGCCTGCAACCTTTGGCAAGATGGCAAACATTGCGCAGGAACCGCAGGCGACTGCAGCTGTTCCCTCCCCCTCCATCTTGAGAACGTGTCGTTGGGGGTGGCTACAGCGGTCCTCCATCATAAAAAGCGTGAAGACAGGGCAAATAACTCCCCCCACAAGAAAAACACCTAGGTCTCCCCCAACAAATGTTTGAGACTAGCTCCCCTAAATCTAAAAGATGGATCAAACTGCGCGCGCCGCTGCCCTGCTAGGTCTGCCCCATTTTGCACCAGCTGGAGTTGCCAGACCAGACCCAGGGGTAGCATACCCACCAACATTTCTTTGATGAAAATAGGAATGTCCTAGTCCATTATAATAATTTCATATGACTGGTTTGCCCCAGCCACTCTAGGTGGCTTCCAACATATATAAATACATAGTAAAACTATATAGGGCTGCCTTCAGATGTCTTCTAATGGTTGTATTGTTACTTATCTCTTTGGCTCGGGAGTCACACAACTCCATATCTGCCAACATTTCTCTAATGAAAGTAGGGACGTCCTAAGGAAAATTGGGACATTCCAGGATCCAATCAGAAACTGGGACAGCTGTCCCTGGAAAATAGGGACACTTCGAGTAATTAAGTTCTTACCCCGAGGTACTACTGTATACAAAACAGTTGGCACTCTTTTTCTGAGTTAGCGGAGTCTGTAAACTGAAGCGTCTGTAACCTGAAGTGTCTGTAACCCGAGGTACCACTGTACCTTCTTATCATTCTAGTTGAAGACACTGGAGAGTGGTACCTCGGGGTTAGGGTTAGGGTTAGGGTTAGGGATCATGTAAAAGGATCAAATTCTTACCCCAAGGTACCACTGTATACAAAACAGTTGGCACTCTTTAAAGCAGAGATAGTGAGCTCTGGCCCTCCAGATGTTGCTGGATAATAACTCCCATAATCCCTGACTATTAATGCTGACTGGGATAGATGTGAGTTTGAAGTCCAACAACATTTGGAGAGCCACAGGTTCCGCACACTTTATTCTTCCAAAACTAAAAAGCCTGTCCCAGGAGAGCCACGTACTATCGTTTTGCAAAAACATTGCTGGCCAACTATTTATTTCTTGCGTCACTGATACAAATGGGCTGTGTGCGCCCCTGCTTGTGATGTTTGCCAGCTCTGCCTACCCCCATCACTAACCTCCCAGAACCCCAGCACCTTTCATTACCGTTCACCCCCATTATATTTTATTAAAGTTTTTTCATAATACAATAAAAGAAAATAAACCACTATGTCTGAGCCTGGAGACCTCTCAGAGACTTAATCTAAATCCATCCCAGACTGCACTGACCCTTAACTGTCTAGTGTCTGGCATGAAACAAATCAACTGTAGGAGGTGGCTGATTGTCCTCATCCAGTCCAGACCACAGATAGGGAGCCTGTAACCTTCCAAATATGATTGGACTCCCAACTCCTTACAGCCCTAGCCTGAATAACCAATGGTCAAGAATGATGGGAGTTGGAGTCCAACAATCGTCTGAAGGACCAAAGGTTCTCCACCACTGGTATAGACCTCTGAAGTTGATCTTCAAGTGAAATATACACAGCCTTAGTCATAGTCAGTTTAAAATGCTGCCACTCGCCCAGGACTCATCATGAAGTGGTATATCACAAAGGGCAAGGGAGGGTGGATGCACTGTGCTCTTGAGCACTGACTCAGGCTGGCATATAACCTGCTCTCTGAGGGGGAAGAAGAATCAAGGATGTTTGGTTCATGGTTGCCTAGGAACCCCTCAAAAAACAAGCTGCAAGGCAGCAAACCAACCAGTTACACATTCCTCATCTTCTTTCTGTTAAGTTGTGGGTGAACATATAAGATGACACAGCGATTCTTCAAACAGCTCTTGTTTATTCACAGGCCAGAACTGAACTGAACTGAAGGGTTCAGCCAGCCTGCTTATATAGAGCTCCACTACAACACAACAGTAACCACTTTCTGTAACTATCCAATCACTGAACGTCACTTTTAATCCCTTATTTGCATATGTGGACCCGAGTGAAAACTAACTACAGTATCCCCCTGCGGGCCCAGGTGAGAACTTCAGTACATAACACCCCTCCCCACCGAGATAAGGCGTTAGTTGCAATCGTAATAGTTTCCTTATATACAGCACTACACGTAATGGTTCAATTAGGCACAAAAGCATATCGTTTCCATTTCACTTACTTCCATTAGACCGACAGTGTTACATGTCCAACAACATAGTCCTTTAAATAAGTTGGGCACTTGGAAACTCTGCCAGACCCCCGGGGTCTGGGGGGCCGCCTGATTCTTGCTGAGGCTGTGGTGCGACCCTAGGTGGCGTTGAAACCAAGTCCCCTGGATCCACTGCTGTGGGTGGAACCTCCGCGAGTGGAGTTGGCGGAATGTCAGGCACAGCAGTGGTCTGAGTCTGTGGGAAGCCTGGCAGACCCTCTAAAGCAGCTTGGTTCTGCTCCACGCCCACAGTTTGCAAGAGAGGTATAGGTGGAGCCTCGCCATCTGTAAGTGTCTGTTCCGGAGCCACGAGCACAGTTGGGGGTACCATAGTAGTGTCCAAGACCCCAACCCTGCGCCTAAGCTGGTCTATGTGCCAGCGCCACAAACGTCCGTTTTCGAGTGCCACCTGGTATGAGCAAGGTCCAGTGACTCCCACTACTGTGGCTGGCACCCAAGGAATGTCCCTCACAAAGTTCCAGGCGAAGACCTGGTTGCCTGGAACAAATGACCGTGGCACGTTGGCACAGCCCAGGGGTTCAGCCACAGCAAAGTCTGGGTGCAGCCGGTCGAGCGGGGACCTGAGGCGGCGGCCCATAAGCAGATGCGGAGGCCAACAGTGACAGCCAATACAGGTGCTGCCAGAAGATCCTCAGGAGGAGCGATGAAGCAGGAGCCAGGTCTTCCACAAACACTGGAAGAGGGCAACGGCTGAGGGCGTCAGCATGGCCCATCAATTTTCCTGGGCGATGGACGAGCTGGTAGTGGTAGGCAGCCAGGAAAACAGTCCATCGCAGCATGCGCGGCGAGAGGACCGATGCAGTTGGTCGATCACCAGCAAGGAGGCCCAGGAGAGGCTTGTGGTCGGTGATGAGGTCGAAAGTCCTGCCGTAGAGGTATTCATGGAACCTCTTCGCTCCAGCCACAAGTGCCAGTGCCTCCTTGTCAAGCTGGCTGTAACTCCATTCGGTCGGAGATAGCGTCCTGGAAAAGTAGGTGAGTGGTGCTTCTCTTCCGTCTGGAAAACGGTGACTGAGGACAGCGCCGATGCCAAAAGGTGAGGCGTCGCAGGCAAGGACCAGTGGCCTGGCTTCACTGTACTGTACCAGCACACTGTCCAATGAAAGGAGAGCCTTGACCGCGTTGAAGGCCGTTGTCTCCCAATAACCCCAGGACCAAGGTGTCTTCATGCTGAGGAGTCTCCACTTCCATCGTTCTGCCCAGACACTGAGGTCCAGGGCTGAGGGCCTTCTGGCGGTTCCCTCGCTGTGAGAAGCCTAGTTACAGGGAACCAGGCAGAGGGCCTTCTCGGTAGTGGCGCCCGCCCTGTGGAATGCCCTCCCACCAGATGTCAAAGAGAAAAATGACTACCAAACTTTTAGAAGACATCTAAAGGCAGCCCTGTTTAGGCAAGCTTTTAATGTTTAATAGATTATTGTATTTTAGTGTTTTGTTGGAAGCCACCCAACCTCCACCCAGCCAGGTCGACTTGGCCTGCCGCACCCACCCCTTCCCCCACACACCCAGGCCTGTGACACTGCCTGCCACCTTACATTCAGCGCCCTGCCACTGCCACCACTGCAAGACTGCCTTGGCAAGGCCGCTGCCTCCTCCTCTGTGAAGCCCAAGGCTTTCCGCTCCATCTGCTTTGACAATCGCCAAAGTGATCCCAGAAGGCACTCTGGCACCAGTCTGCCAGTCTTAAATGGGACATTCTGGGATCCAGAAGCCACACTTAAAATGAAACAGCAATCCCTCATTTATCTCAGCTGTTTTGTTTCCTCTGTGAAATGTGTGGAGCTGGGGAGTTGGGCCAAGAGCCAAGTGTAAACATAGCCCGAGGGTCCATTGCTCTTTCCCAGGATCAGCTTCTGAGTCAGGAAGCAAATACTTGTGGCTTGTTTATGAGCTTCGATCCTGCTGGAACCAGAAACTGACATAGAAGAATGCCTACAAGCATCATTAACATTCAGTCTGTCTTGAAGTTAGACACGGGCCCTGCGTATCAACTCTTTGTGCCAAATCTCCCTAGGTAAAGGTAAAGGACCCCTGACAGTTAAGTCCAGTTGCGAACAACTCTTGGGTTGCGGTGCTCATCTCGCTTTACAGGCCAAGGGAAACTTCCCTGAACAGGGCTGCCTTCAGATGTCTTTTAAAAATAGAATAGCTACTTATTTCCTTCACATCTGAAGGGAGGGTGTTCCACAGGGTGGGCGCCACTACCGCCACTGTCTCATTTTCTCTCCAGTTCCAAATGTCTAATGTTGCATGCTGTTTCAGTTTATCGTGCAAAGTTATTTATGGTGTAGCTGTCAACGCACCATCACCTTATTGAGGAAGCATGGATAAAATTAGCTGGCCATGTGCAGGCAGCCCACACCCAGATGCAAGGAGATGTCCAGTGGAAAATAATTAATGGAAGCGTGCAGCAACTGCAAGCAGGAAGTATCCTGGACAAGTCTTTTCCTCTTTTTATTATATGACGCACCCTGACAAAAGACCCTGCATTGTTTCTGAAGACTTTCTGCCCTGCTTGATGCACACCCTGACAGACACAGAGTCTGGCCTTGCAAGCACTCAGGAAGAAATCAGCACAATACACGTAACTTGCCATTAAACCACTGGCAGCATTAAATTCTAAACATCTGGTTTCTTGGAGTAAAATAGGGCTTTTGTAAAGCTCTACATTCTTTTAGGGAGAGCCATGGAGCAGTGGCAGAGCAAACATTTTATATGCAGAAGGTCTCGGGGTTTAAGCCACAACATCTACATGTAGAGCTGAGAAATTTCTGGGCAGCCTCTGCCAATCAGTGTAGATGATGCTGAGATAGATGGACCACTTGTGTGGTTTGATACAACACAGTTTCTTATCTTCATCTTATTCCACAGTGTGGTTTTGTTTGTGGTTGCTATTTTAGTTTCAATATTAATTGAAATAACTGCTGGTTCTATTTACATTTTGATACATTTCACTCCTATTTGTTTGTTTTTATTGGTATTTTTAATGAGTATTTTATAATGTTTAGGTTTTTATTGATTAAGTGGCATATAAATCTTGTCAAGTAATTACATTTTTAAAAGTTTTAAGTTGTTTAACTGTTGATGGGACACTACAATGAGAAGGGAAACCAAGAAACAGTTTATTCTGCAAATACAGTGGTACTTCGGGGTAAGTACTTAATTCGTTCCGGAGGTCCGTTCTTAACCTGAAACTGTTCTTAACCTGAAGCACCATGTTAGCTCCTGCTGCTGCTGCTGTGCCGCCGGAGCATGATTTCTGTTCTCATCCTCAAGCAAAGTTCTTAACCCGAGGTAATATTTCTGGGTTAGTGGAGTCTGTAACCTGAAGCATATGTGTCAGGGCTGCCACCCAGTCCCAGCTCACATAGGACCAAGTCAGCCAGCGTTCAGTTTCAAAGAGTCTTTATTGGATTACAGGTTCCATTTCCAAACTGCAATGTGCAGCCCTACTTCTTCTAGGTCAGAACGACGAAGACCCGTCTGAGTCCCCGCCTCTAGCGCACCAGCTTAATACCCTAGCCTTGCTCCACCTCCTGCGCCTTTCCTTCCGTCTCTGGGTCCTTCTGCCCGCCTGGGTCTCTCCCTTCCTACTTTCTTCTGACGCAGACCCCCCTGACCCTTCCGCCTCCTTGCGGCGGGCTTTGGGACCCGGCTCACTCTCTGGGCTGCTGACTGCGCCAGCTTCCGCTACATTTGAACTTGGCGCGCGCGCCCAACTCTCCACTTTCCTCTTGATCGTTTCATCGCTCCCCGAGGTGGGCGTGACTACTCCTGACTCATGCCCTCCCTCCTTCTGAAAGTGTCCGGAGCCCGATATCTGGTCCCCTTTCTCCCCGCTGCTCCCGGCTGGGCACGTGGGTCCCGATCTCCAACTGCTGCTTTCTGATCCCTCTCTGGACCCTTCTTCCTGGGGTGTCCCCCTGCTCTCCCCCCTTGCTCTGGCTGCTGGCGCTCCCTTCTGGGAATCCTCGGACTCGCTAGACAGGCTCGGTGATCTCGGGTCGTCATCCCCACTCATCCTTCCTTCGTATTCCTCCCCCTCGCTCTCTGTCTCCTCCCTTCTCTGCGTCTCTGCTCCTGAACCCCTGACAATATGTAACCTGAAGCGTATGTAACCCAAGGTACCACTGTAATTAGAATGAAATGAAAATGTACAAATGATTGGTCTCTACATGTGAAACCTTCTCTTTCAGCTGGTTTGTGCATACACATGGGGGGAAGCTATCTTTGTCACATTCTACCTTTACTACCAGACGCAGGAAGCTTCTGAATGTCAGCTGCTGGGAATCACAGGAAAGGGGAGTGCTATTGCCCTCCAGTCCTCCTTGTGGTCTTCTTTCTTAGAGGCATCTGGTTGGGACTCTTGAGAACAGGATGGTAGAGTAGATGGGGGTTTGCCTTGATCCAGCAGGGCTCTTTTATGTCCTTATTTTCTAATGTCCGGCACAAGATCTCCAACATGTATGAGCTTATTAATTCAAAGAACCAATTCATGCAGAATCTTGGGTCTGTGTGCAGCACATTCACCATTAGGTTTATGGTAGAGATGGTACATATTTTCACCTTAACCATGCAAATTAAGTGCTTAGGTACCCAACATGTTGCCTCCATATACTGTGGACTACAACTCCCATCACTCATGACCACTGACCCTGCTGACAGTTGGAAGTCCATAACAAGTGAAGAACACTCTCATCTTATGCACATTTCAACCACGTGTGGTTGAAGGCTGGCTGGCTAAAATGGCACAAATAAAGTCCCAAGCAAGGCAAATAATTCATTTTTTAAAAAAATAAATTTTTATTAGTTTTCCAAACACAAAATAAAAACAAACAAAACACAATACAATACACAAACATACCAACATATAAACATGTATAATTTCATCACCGTTTTTTCCTAACCTTATTTCCCGGACTTCCCCATACCTCCCCTTTTCTGCATCCTTATTTTATATTTCATCAGCAACTCCTTAATCAATTAATTATTCAGTTCAATTTCTTTTAAATTTTCCTAAAATTATTAGTTACAACTGCAGTTCTCTATTTCCCAACCCCCTGACATTTTAACTGTCCTGAATATAGTCAATCACCTTCGTCTGCCATTCTTCCAGTGTAGGTAGCTGTTGTGTCTTCCAATACTTTGCTAGAAGAATCCTTGCTGCTGTGGTTGCATACATAAAAAACGTCCTATCCTTCCTTCTCACCAATTGGCCGACGATGCCCAAGAGAAAGGCCTCAGGTTTTTTAGGGAAGGTCCATTTAAGAACCTTCTTAATTTCATTATAGATCATTTCCCAAAAGGCCTTTATCTTCGGACAGGTCCACCAAAGGTGATAAAAGGTACCTTCAGTCTCATTACATTTCCAACATTTGTTATTGGGCAAATGATAAATTTTAGCCAACTTGACTGGGGTCATGTACCACCTGTACATCATTTTCATAATGTTTTCTCTTAAGGCATTACATGCCGTAAATTTAATGCCGGTGGTCCACAACTGTTCCCAGTCAGCAAACATAATGTTATGACCAATATCTTGTGCCCATTTTATCATAGCTGATTTCACCGTTTCATCCTGTGCGTTCCATTTCAACAGCAGATTATACATTCTCGACAAATTCTTAGTATTGGGTTCTAGCAGTTCTGTTTCTAGTTTTGACCTCTCCATCTGGAAGCCTATTTTCCTGTCCTGTTTGAATATCTCATTTATCTGAAGGTAGTGCAACCAATCTCGTACTTTGGGCTTTAATTTCTCATAACTCTGTAATTTAACTTTTTCACCATCTTGTTCTAAGATTTCACAGTATTTTGGCCATTTAGACTCCATATTAAGTTTTTTCACCTCTTTAGCTTCCATTGGTGACAACCACCTGGGAGTTTTATTTTCCAATAGGTCTTTATACCGCATCCAAACATTATATAATGCTTTCCTAACAATATGGTTTTTAAAACCTTTATGCAATTTTACCTTGTCATACCATATATACGCATGCCAGCCAAATCTATTGTCAAATCCTTCCAGATCCAAGATATCTGAAGCAGCCACTGTTTCAGCCAGCAAAAAGCCGCCGATTCATAGTAAAGTCTTAAGTCCGGCAGGGCAAACCCCCCTCTATCTTTTGCATCGGTTAAGATCTTAAATTTTATTCTGGGCTTTTTGCCCTGCCAGACAAATTTTGATATATCTTTCTGCCACCTCTTGAAACAGTCCATCTTGTCCAGAATTTGCAACGTCTGGAATAAGAACAACATTCTAGGCAAGCAAGGCAAATAATTCAAAAGCCCTTTTCATGCTGGGTCCACTTGGGTTTACCTGTCAGGAAAAGAGCTTTGAAGCTCTTGGCCTTGCTCTTAGGCCAAGGCCTGCTCAGCACAGCAGCTCTGGGAGCTCTGGGGATGAAGCAGATGGAGAAGCCCCTGCAGGGCACCCACTCCTGCCACCAGGGAAGCAGCAGCAGCTTCTGGCATGATCTCACTTGCTGCCACTATTGTCATTTCTCCTGTAGGGTTGCCACCCGTCCCTTAGAAAAATGGGACAGTCCTGTTTGGGGGTAAGAGTCCCCTGTCCTGTTAGGCCCCAAATTTGCCCTGTTTTTTTAAGTCATACAAATAAAAAAAATTGTTTGGCACTCACCCAAACTTGCTTGTCTCATGCACGAGCAAATTTGTTAGCTGCTTGAGCATTTAATTTGTTGAGCCCACCCTCTCCTCCAAAGCTGGCTGATTGACGCTCCAGGCTAGCCAATAGTAGAGCAGCAGCCTTTTCAAAGAGAAACAGCATGGCCAGCTGAAGCAGGGAGGCAGAGCAGTGCGGAGCTTCCGTAAGGAGTCTGCTGATTTGGTTTTGTTTGCAAGATGAAACACATGAAACGCATTTGTTTTGATGCACTACCTTTTTAATATTAGTGTTATTAATATTAGTGTTTTGTCCCAGAAGCTCTGGTGTGTGTGTGATCACTGATCAAATGTCCTCTATTAATCCTGCCAATTAATTGTTTTTTAAAGATTCTCTCCCCCCCCCCCACCACCCTTCTGACACACAAAATTAAATGCATATTTTATTATGGCACATGCCACCTGCAATTGTTAGAATTGGTTGTGGGTTTTTTAAAAAGTCATTTTCCCCCAGCACTTATTATACCCCTCTATTGCAGACCAACCTTGTTACCCCCTATATTATGCAGGGGGCAGAAGCAGAAAGTGGCAGAATTGTTAGAACTTAGTGACTTTCCTCTAGGCAAATGCTGAAACTCCCAATGGTGACCTGCTATGGGAAGCCGTTCCTGTTTGTTTAAATAGGCAGCACTGGGTTGGCCCAAGGCATTTTGCTACCTGAGAAAGAACAGTGGTATAGCAATCAATCGTCCATCCCAGAGGTCTCTGTGTATTATATCTCTGGGAAATGAATGTGGGGAGGGGGTATCCAAACAAACTAGGATTCTTTAGGAGACTCCATGACTATTAATGTGGTATAAGAGTGCTTTAAATGATGCTTTAGTTAAAAGCCCTGCAGTGCAGGGGGTTGGACTAGATGACCCTCAGGGTTTCTTCCAACTCTACAATTCTATGATTCTATGAATGCCTATAGATAACAGATGAGGGGTTTTTTAAACACCAGGTGGTTGAACTTGACTGACTATAATGTGTGTGTGTGTGTGTGTGTGAGAGAGAGAGAAAATGGATGAATTGGCATTATCAGCTATATGGAAAGGGATGTTGGAGGCAAAGCCCTGTTTGCAAGAGAAACAGAATTTCTCTTTCTTTCTTTCTTTCTTTCTTTCTTTTGCTGGGTTTCTACATTTACCAGTATTTTTGGTCCCCCAATTCTCCCCTGACTCGTCCCATATTTTGCCTATCCCATCGCTTATTTTGCCCAACCAATGGTGGCAACCCTACCTGTCGCAGCCGAATGCCCACTGCCCACCCCACTACCACTGGAGAAGCAAGGAGAAGTGACTGTGACTTCTGAATGACCACAATATCTCGTGGACCTCTCATGAGATTTTGCTGGAAGACGCAGCCACGTGACCCCATAAGCAAGGCTGTTGCAGAGGAAGAATAGAGGGGGGTCAGCATCTTCACTCAGGTGGTGAAATGGGATGGGCAGCACGCCTGTGGTATATGTAAGATGGGGAATATTATTCCTGTTGTACAGAAATAAATCTATTTGCTGTTGATACTTGCAGCAGCAGCAGCCTTACACCTGGAAGAAGGTCTCTGGCCTTTTAGGGGCCATTGTCAGCAGACGGTCTGGCGCATGATTCAGTGACAGGGCTTTGCAGAATTACCGTATTTTTCGCTCTATAACACGCACCCGACCATAACATGCACATAGTTTTTAGAGGAGGAAAATCCGTAGGCATGTCACCCGTAGGCATTCCCTCCATAACACGCACAGACATTTCCCCTTACTTTTTAGGAGGAAAAAAGTGAGTGTTATGGTGCAAAAAAATACGGTACATGCTTATGTTACATCATGATTCACCATAAAGTTCAAAGCGGGCTTTTCCTTTACTGCTGGAAGAACAAATTTCACATTTAGACTAAGAAGTTCTAAGACAGAGGGCTGATATTTCAGCCAGCCTTGACGCTCTGCCGCTTCCCATTTAGCAAATGCATAGCCACCAGTTCCAGGCCTGCCTCCTTTATGCTCTGTAAAGCAGAGTTGCCCAGTCTCCACGAAGATGCAGAGAGCTGGCCTGGTGTTTGGCAGATCAGGAGGTGAAGCCTACTGGTGTGTAATTTTAGACATACAACATTCATCTAAAACTGGGCTCATCCAAGACTTGCTTTTGTGACACATTCCTAGGCACAGGTCTGTACTTCAAAGCTTCCTGTCCAAATGTACTGTTTTTTGCCCTGGCACTTTCTCCACAGAAACCTGTTCTCTATCACTGAATCAGAGCAAATGGCAATCCATGGAAAACACAAATCAGTGTTAAATAGCAAGTTTTCCTGGGGAAAGCAGATGGGCAAAGAAAAAAGCACTCAGACATGGACCAGGAAAGCATGGACCTGTGCCTAGAAAGTGCAGGGCAAAAGGTGAGTGTGGATGAACCCTCAGAGTTAGTTCTACAGTTAGACTATGGGGCAATACTTAGGGTTCCCACTCCACTCAGAGGGTCCAGCATCATTCAGGAGGGGAAGCAACCCCCATATTTTTTTTTTAAAAGGCTTTGGCATCTACCTTACTTTAAATAGGAAGCGACTGAAGGTTGTTGCACCAGCTGCCACTGGTGCTGCTTAGGGATAGAAAGGAAATTTGATTCAGTTCAGATTTAAAAGCAAATCTAACTGATTTGCACTTTCTGGAACGATATGTGAACCGAAAAAACACCATGCAAGCTTTGGATGGGAGGGATTGTCTCAGGAGGTGGCAGAGGGACGTCTCTAGATTTGTTTGGCAGGGCAGGAAGCCTCGAGTAAAATATAAGATATTAACGGATGCTAAAGAGAGCCAGTGAGGTGTAGTGGTTAAGAGCGGTAGTCACGTAATCTGGGAAACCGGGTTCGTGTCTCCGCTCCTCCACATGCAGCTGCTGGGTGACCTTGGGCCAGTCACACTTCTGTGAAGTCTCTCAGCCCCACTCACCTCACAGAGTGTTTGTTGTGGGGGAGGAAGGGAAAGGAGAATGTTAGCCGCTTTGAGACTCCTGAAGGGGAGTGAAAGGCGGGATATCAAATCCAAACTCTTCTTCTTCTTCTTCTAAAGAAGGAGGTGGACTTGCCCTGCCAGACCCCCAAAATTTTGTTGTGAATCATCTGCTTTTTGCTGGCTGAGAGAATCGGCAGAATCCGAGACCAGGGAGAAGAGCTGGTGGAAGAAGACTGGAAGTTTAAAGACTATTTATAGAAATATTGCAAAATTAATGAATGTTAGAACAAAGTTGGAATGAAGTTATATGGCTTTAGCA
This sequence comes from Podarcis liolepis, assembly GCF_965112155.1. Taxonomy (NCBI): domain Eukaryota; kingdom Metazoa; phylum Chordata; class Lepidosauria; order Squamata; family Lacertidae; genus Podarcis; species Podarcis liolepis. Next base: position 308,384 of record NC_139561.1, on the reverse strand, counting down.
GAAATGTTTTAAGAAATTAAGTATAAATAGATCAATAGAGCATTAAAGGGAACAAAATAAGGTTAGAATGTGTTAAGATAATTATAGGATAGAAAACAGAGGAAGATGGAAAGGAATTGCTGAAATAATTAATTGATGTGGAATACAAAAAGGGAGGTGTGAGGAAGTCGTGGAAATAAGCGAACGAAAGATATGACATTGAAATTGTTTAATGTTTTAAATGGTCTTTGTTTTGTTTATTTGTCTTATGTGTAGTTTTGTATTGTATTGTGTTGTTTTTCGTTTGTTTTTTCTTTTTGCTTATTTGTAATGTTTAAATTTTTGGAAGCTCAATAAATATTATTTATTTTAAAAAATTTCACATTTCTTAGAATTTTGCAATGCAGTTCTCCAGACAAGTAACGTGTTCTAAAATGCATCTACTAAGGTAACTTGTATGCATAAGTTAGTTTTTTTAAAGATTTTCACAAATATTAAAGCTAGAGCTTTCATTTGCTAAGCTTTCTTTCTCCCCCAGCCCCAGTTAAATTTCAGAATTGGGGGAGTAGATAACATAAATGGATCTAGATGTATGTGTAAATGTGTAAATGAATACCAAGGCACTATGCATTTTACAGTCTGCCATTACTGTCTGTGAACTGTCCTGAGACCTCCAGGAGTAGGGCAGTATATAAATTTAATAAATAATAATTACAATAATTACACCCAATGCAGTTGCTGAAATATGCTCAGAAATGGCCACCTGGAGCTCAATAGAGCTAATCTGAAAACAAAAGGTGAGCTTTAGCAAGCCCCAAAACTCTCAGGAGAATGCCCTTCTCTCTGCAGGGGCAGATTTGGAGAGTGGGAATAACTCCTGTGGGTCCTCCTGATTCACCCTCTGCAGTCCATTTCTAACCTTCCCCATAGGTGAAACAACAGTAAAGAGCCTACAGATGTATAATTAGGGAGTAGGAGCAGAAGGACAATTCTATGGGTCATCAGTGGAGAGGGGGTAGATTTCTGCTTTCACCTACCCAATTTTGCCCATCTCACCCCTTTGAAACTATGTTCCATGAGGGGGATGAATGAGACTGCTGAGATGAGCATAATTTTTCAAAGACCCTCCTTTGGCTCAGAGAAAAATTCTAAACTTTTCCAATTTACCTCTACTGTCAGAGGCAATATGCCTCTGGATATCAGTTGCTGGGTACCACAAGTGAGGAAGGATGCTATTGAGCTTGAGTTCTGCTGCAGACTTCTCACACTTGGTTGGCCAGTGTGAGAACAGGAATTCTGGACTAAATTGGTTTTTAGCCTAATCCAGCAGGGTTATTTTTAGGATCTTTTTTGCTGTGGAAGAACTCAGGCAGTTTCCAACTTAATTTCAGGGAAGCATTGAGAATCTCACTCACTTCTTTAAACAAGAGCAAGACCAAAGTAATTGAGAAAAATCTGGAGAATGAAGAAAGGAAACTGCTACAAGAAAAAATGGGCCTAGATTTTGTGAAAAAGTTAAATATTTGGGGGTGAACCTGTCTGGAAAAAAATTGAATTTATATAAAGATAACTATGAGAAATTATGGAATGAAATTAAAAGAGAATTAGAGGTATGGTCAAACCTAAAATTGTCATTAATGGGCCGGATTTCTGTGATTAAGATGAATGTGCTGCCAAAGATGCTCTTCTTGTTTCAGGCCCTCCCAGTTATAGATAATGTGAAATGCTTTAAATAATGGCAAAAAGCACTCTCTAGATTTATCTGGCAGGGGAGGAAACCCAGAATTAAATATAAATTACTTACGGATTCTAAAGAAAGAGGGGGATTCTCCCTGCCAGATTTAAAAATCTATTTTGAAGCTGCTGCACTTTGTTGGATTAAAGAATGGATGCAATTAGAAGATACAGATCTATTAGATTTGGAGGGATTTGATAACGTGTTTGGTTGGCATGCATATTTATGGTATGACAAGGTAAAAGCCCACAAAGCATTTAAAAACCATGTAATTAGGAAATTGTTGTATAATGTTTGGATAAAATACAAAGATCTTTTAGAAAGAAAGACGCCCAGATGGCTCTCACCAATGGAGATATGGCTATGGATACCAAATGGTTGAGATATTATGATTTATTAATAGAGGAAGAGGAAGGTTACAAATTAAAACCATTTGAGCAAGTTATAGATAAGCTAAATTGGTTACATTACCACCAGATTAACGAATTGTATAAACTGGATAAGAAAAATGGTTTTGCTTTTGAAAAATCCAAGTTGGAGACGGAGTTGTGGGATACTAAAGGTAAAAATTTATCTAAAATGTACAAGCTTTTGTTGGAGTGGCATACAAAAGATGAACAAGTTAAATCTGTGATGATAGATTGGGCAAGAGATGTAGGACATAATATAATGTTTGAAGACTGGGAAAGTTTGTGGAAGAAAGGGGTCAAGTTCACCGCATGTACTTTGTTAAAGGAAAATATAATGAAGATGATGTATAGATGGTATTTGACTCCTGTAAAATTAGCAAAGATATATCATAATTGTGACAATATATGTTGGAAATGTAAAGAAAAGGAAGGAACATTTTATCATATGTGGTGGACCTTTCCCAAAGTGAAAGACTTCTGGGAAAAGATTTATAATGAATTGAAAAAAATGTTGAAATATACATTTTTAAAGAAACCAGAGGCCTTTCTTCTTGAAATAACAGGCTTGGAATTGCCAAATAAAGATGTTAAATTATTTTTGTATGTCACAACTGCTGCTTGTATTTTGTTAGATAAAAAGTGGAAAACCCAAGAATTACCAACAGTAGAAGAATGGCAGATGAAGATGATGGATTTTTCGGAGCTAGCCGACCTGACCGGAAGAGTCCGCGACCAGAAGGAGGAGGAATATCAGGAAGAATGGAATAAATTTAATGATTATTTAGTTAAATTTGTTAAGTTAAACTAACCGGAAATAGCTTGCAGATACTTAATGGGCTTAGGATTTTATTTATGTTAAGTGATAAATTAATATGTTTAACTCTATAAGGAGAAGATTTAAGGATGTTAATGTTTAAGTTAAATTTCAAAAAATTGGGATTTGGAAAACCGTTACAAGGACATGCAATGAAATTCAACCAAGGGGAAGCGAGGAAGTCACTTAACAAAGTTAATAACTGTAATTTTCAATAAGGCTATGATTTATGTTTGTTATTTTTGTTTGTCTTGTGTGTGTGTGTGCGTGTTTGTTTGTTTATAATATTGTAAAAACCAATAAAAAAAATTTTTTTTTGGGGGGGGGAGAGAGAATCTCACTCACTTCTACTGATAATATACAGTACTGTAGGAAATCATCTCCCCATAGCATATGTTTAACCTGAAGAACACCCATGCACTTATCTTTTAAATCAGTGGGAGAAAGGCTCTTACAGCATACGTGGACTCAATATACAGCAGAGAAGATAGCAACAGGGGTGGGGGTGGGGTGATCCTTGGCATGAGAAGAGGGATGTCACAAGCATGTCCCTATTATGTTTGGAAATGTTGGAGGATATGGACTCCCAGTCAAGCATACATTTAACTTCCAAAGCTGAGTTTGCTGCCACATAAAGTGTGAAAAATCTCTCTCTGTTTCAGGTATGATTAGTGGCAAAAATTAGTTATGTACACTGTTAAACGGTCCCCAAAAGAAAAAAGAATGAGAGATAGCTCAGTTGGTAGAACACAAGAATCTTAATCATGGGTTTGAGCCCCACATAGGGCAAAAGATTACTGCATTACAGGGGGTTGGACTAGATGATCCTTGTGGTCCCTTCCAGCTCTATTATTCTATGAATTAGATTAAGTTTTGAGGGTAACTTCCTCAATAATAGTCCTTTGTAACCCAAAAGCTCACATATACAGGTTGGTCCTAATAAAAGCATTGTTGTGCATTGAGTGGGGGTCCTGGATCAAGTAAGGGTTAAAATCTAATCGAGGAGCTAGCCAGGCAGGTTTGTTTGTGAGATAAGGGTCGTAGTAGCCACTAAGTACTACCTAGGTATGGGTCGGCAAACTAAGGCCTGAGGGCCGGATCCAGCCCAATTGCCTTCTGGATCCAGCCCGCGGATGGTCCAGGATTCACCGTGTGGATCGGCTTGGGGATTCTGATCATTCGGGCTATCACACACACACACACACACACCACGGCAGCGCCTCCTCCCTCCCTCCCTCCTGGCTTCTTCCCGCCCTGCCTAGAGGAGGAAGGGGGCTGGGCTTTGTTGAGCCGTGGTTGGCTGAGCGCCATTTTAAGCTGCCCCTCTCTGGAGCCAGCCTTTTTGCACCACTCATCGTCCCTCTGCCGCCGCCAGCCCCTGCCGCTCGCAAGGCACAGGAGCCGAGGTTGGCTGAGCGCCATTTAAAGCACAGCAGCCCCTCTCCAGAGCCAGCCCTTTTGCGCCACTCATCGTTCCTCCACCGCCACTACCTCCAGCCCCTGCTGCTCACAAGGCACAAGTAAGCAGCCACTGGGGCTCATCCGGTGCTGTGGAGAAGGGAGGGGAGAGTCGGTGGGGGGTTGTTTTTTCAAAATATAGCCCGGCCCCCTGCAGAAAAAGTTTGCTGTCCTTAGTACAGTGGTATCTTGTTACAGATGCTTCAGGTTACAGACGCTTAAGGTTACAAACTCTGCTAACCCAGAAATAGGTTAAGAACTTTGCTTCAGGATGAGAACAGAAATCGTGTCTGATTACATTTGTAGGTTTGCAGGAAGTTTTGTAAGGGGAATAATTTGAATTATTGCCTTATTGAATGAAAAGTTTGATATTGGTTATGATTTTAAAAGGTAATATAAATTTAAGAAATGCAGGAGAAACTATAAAGACGGAAGAGGAGCTGATGGAAGTCCAAAAGATTGTATAAGAGATGGAAATTTGTAAAATGTATGACAATATAAATGTTTTTAAATGAATAAAAATTATTTTAAAAAAGAGAACAGAAATCGTGCTGCGGCAGCAGGAGGCCCCATCAGCTAAAGTGGTGCTTCAGGTTAAGAACAGTTTCAGGTTAAGAACGGACCTCCAGAACAAATTAAGTTCTTAACCCGAAGTACCACTGTACAACAAAGGAGGTGCCAGAGGGCAAATGGGTGTGCCCCTTTCCTCGCCTGGCTGGGAGTGAGAAATACAAAAAGCTAGAGTTGTGTGTGATAGCTGGAAACAGGCTGCAGGCAGAAGCCAGAGAGTGAGAACCGTGCTTGATTTCTGTTTGAATCCTAGACTGTGGCTATGGGAGAAGCAAGACCTTTAACACACCAGTTAATGCTGGTTAAAGCCCCTCCATTGTAGGCTCAAGTTGTACATATGTGCAAATAAACCATATATCCCAGAGACACTGAGGTCTCCCCTGTGCCTCATTCTAAGGGAACCAGGCCCTGGGTAAGTAGCTGGAACCTCTGGAAACCCTCAGCACTTAGAGACTGGGGTGGCAGGTAGATACTACATTAACTACGGTACTTTGTACAATAAAAGCTGAAAAGATCCACTGATAAAATTCTGCCTCTGGGGCCAATTACCTGAATGCATGGTGACCTGGAAGAGTCTGAAAACTAGAAACTTTTACCCCTAACCTCTGGTGCACTAAAGTTCCTGATGCTTCTCAATAGTAAACAGAATGTGCTTTGCACATGCTCAAAGGCACTCCTAGCTCTGTTCTACACAGTATTTCAGAGCTGAGCCCTAGCACTGTAAATAAATTCTAGGATTAAGCCCTGGTCCTAGATGGGAAACATGTGACCCTCCAGATATTGTGAGACTTTAGCATTCATCACCCCTAGCAAGCATGGACAACAGTTGAGGGAGTAAGTAAAAAGGGGGCGGAGAATGTAGGTGCCATGGATATGCCATCCCTATTTTTGGTTGCAGTAAAGCATTTCAAGCCATGAGCACTCATACCAACTTTATAATTTATTTGCTCTGAATGTGCAATAAATCAATGGGAGCATTACTTACAGCATTATTATAAAATATCACCATAGCTGGTTGCCAGTTAAATTCTTTACAAAAAGTAAAAAAAGTAAAAAATGCCATTGATGCAAAAAAAGAACTCAATGTTCCAAAGAATTTAAGTCTGTTCAATCAGTTCAGGACAAAACTTTACATTTAAACAACAACAACAACAAAAACATATTTCGTGCAATTAGTTGAACAACTCACTTCTGCTTGTAAAAGTCATTGTAAGACTAACAGAGTTGCTTCATGCATCCTGAAACAAAGTTTGCTCTGTGAACTGCACGTACTGTGAACTGCACGTAAACAAAAGAAAGCACGTACTTTAAACACTAAGATGGTGTGTCTTTTCAACAAAAGCAAACAGGCAGTTACTGATCATTCCCCATTCCCTTTTGTTCCAGAAGAAAGCAGGGAGCTCTTCTGGCTTATGGAAGGCTTTGCACATTCAATAAAGAAGTGTCAGGACAGATTGCCAAACAGACAGCTAAGAAGGAAAATAATCTAGTCTCTCATTAGCCAGGAAAAGTTGAGTCTGAACCAGTGACTGTTTCACCGCCTGCTCCATCCCCGTGACTTGTGGCTGGATTTCTCAGTTGTTCACAGGCCGATTCCCTTACTCACTCCAGCATGCAAGTTTGAGTCAACCAAGGAAGTCTTTTGCTGTGAACTTTGAAGTGTGCAAAAATGGGGCTGAATCCCCCTGACTGATGTTGCCAGCATCTCTTGCCACACCAGTTTCAAAGCAGCTGGAGGTGCTCTTGTTCAAAAGTGAGGAGTCTGGCTGAATAACTTTGCTCCTTTCATCCCGTCCTCTCTTTTAAAGGAGCTTCAGTGGACTTTGATGGTGTGTTTCCCAAACTTCAGGAACTGGAAGAGTTTCTCTCTTGTCCTCTGCTTCAAAGCCATGAGCGACCTTGCTTTCTCATCCAGGTCCTGGTCGGTGGCCAGGATGATCTTGGCCCTTTCCTCTGCTTTCTGGTCCCCTGAGTCCCTGAAGAGCTTCTGCAGTGACTCTTGATCCAGGCTTTCAAAGATGTCGGCCACCGCTTTCTTGCGCAAGGCCGTGTCAAATCGATAGCCGTGGACAGAAGGACTCACCCGCAAGGAGCTGGACATGCTGCCCACCTGATGGTTCCTCGTTGCTTTCGCAGATGTCAGAGGCAGCAACGGGATTTGCCTTGGAGTCTTTCCCTGGAGCTCCTGCAGAGAACTCTTAGTCTGGGCAGGGCTATTTAAAGGCAATTCTGAGCAAAACCTGAAAGCAACGCTGAAGGCTCAAGTTACAGCAATGACATCAGACTGTGAGCTCAACGCCCAGTAACCACAGAGGCCAGATTAACAGTGAAATTGCCGGGGTCTCTTGTATTGTGACTGCTCCTTCTGCAATGAGGCATTGCTTATCAAATATAGGTACAGTATTTGGTCTGAAGTGTTTGGTCATTTTTTTTCAGAGTATTTAGTTAAGAGGCACTAAATCAAGGTAGGCTTGTGAAAGTGATTTAAAAAACAAATCTATTTTATCCAAATGTTAACATGAAACATGGGCATAGCCAGGTGGGCAGCTGCCCCATCAAGTAAATAAATAAAAATAACTAACTGACCATTTGCATTGAAGATAATTTGGTTCTGCCCCTCCCCCCCAAAAAATGCCTACCTCCCCTAAAATAAATCCTGGCTATGGCCATGACATGAAATGTGTTATCACCATGCCAAATGCCAAATGAAGACTAGGCATATGCATTTTAATCTGCATCACCCCCATGTCCTGTTCAAGCTGCATGAAGGTTTATAGTTAAACACAGATTTCATAATATATTTTATTTATAAATGTGCTTTTTAAAGCATGCTTTGATTATTTGTGTGTGCCAGTAACTGCATGAGAACCAGTGGTGGCACCAGAAAATATTTTTGTGCATTGGGGAGGCACAGAAGAGTCAAGGTAAATTTCTAGGTGCGTGAGATGTTCTCTGAAAGAAAAAGATTAGTATAACTTACCGTAAGTCTGGCAAGTGTGGGGGGAGAACTTGTCCCCTGCCTTCCCCCTGATGTTGCTCATAATAAGAACATTTAGGAAGTGTGAAAACCAGCTGATAATTGTGTTCCAATGTGCATATTATGAAGGATGCGCACATCATGTCATTTTATACAGTTAGCGACCGATTTGCATGGGGATTACGTTCCTGACTCCCGTGCATGTCGGCAAACATGGGCATAGCCAGGATTTTTGTTGGGGGGGAGCAGAACCTCAGATTTGTATTTATTTTTATTGATTTAGGGGGGACAGCTGCTTGGCTATGCTCATGTTGAAAGGATGTCAGTGTAAGGACATCCTGCTCCTGTCCAACCCCTTTTTGTGATGTTTTGGGGTCATTTCCGGGTTCAGTGCAATGCAGTCGCTCACATATCAGATGCTCCCCAAACAGTTGCTGCCTGTACAGGAGTTCATGGTTAGTTGATACTTCAGCATCCAGGGACATATTTTGATTCTATATACATTAAATCCTGTTGGGATGAGCAGGCATGCCCAGAAGATTCCCTGGTACACTGGGAATAACTGCTGCTTGTGCACATATATTGTGCATATATACCTCACAGGGCTGTTGCAAAGATATAAAGGGGGATGGGGAGGATAATGTTCACAACTTTGAGCTCCTGGGAGGAAAAGCAAGATAAAAACATGCAACAACATACAACAAATACTCTAAGAGAATGTGCAGTTTCACAACTCTCAGTAAAACACATACTATCAATTTGGAAACCTTTATAAGCAAAGTAAGTGTCCTTGTATTGAACTCTGGTCTATAGGAGTCATAACTTACTCCTGTTATAGCGTGTTTGATCATTTTATGATTGTATTTGCTGATTTTGTATTTTATATTTTTATTTTATGGTTATTATTATTATTACTGTGTATTAATAACTAACAGCCCAGTGGTGACAAACAGACCAGTGGGCAGGGAGAGAGACATGGAAAAAATAGGGGACATTGCATTTTTACCATTTTTTTCAGTAGGAAGGAAGCCTCATCTATTTAAAGGAAGGTATGCTGACTATAACATACCAAAGCCAGCTGGTTGTACTTTATACTTAGAGGCAGCACTCTTTGGGAGTGAATGAAACAATGTCGGCAAGGAGCAGTTCTGTGTGGGTTGCCAGTACCCGGGTTCACATGGGGGGGGGGAGGGAAGCGGATGGAGTATGCATGCACATTCAACTACCTAACAAGGAAGCGGATGGAGTATGCATGCACATTCAACTACCTAACAGCATCCGTGTCACCCAGGAGATTGCAGACATGGAGATAAGAAAAGAAGGGTTATTCCATTGTCTGGAGAGATCAGTTCCTGGTTTCACATGCAGAAGCCATTTTCAATGGAGCCCAGCAACAGAAGCATGCAGCTGTATTGAGGCAGCACCAGGTGTTGAATTTTTGCATCCCTAACAATTTTGTGCCCAGGACAGCTGCCCCTGTGTGTCCCCCCCACCTTACCCTCCAACATTTCTCTGATAGGGATTATTATTATTATTATTATTATTATTATTCCCCCCATATCTGACTGGGTTGCCCCGGCCACTCTGGGTGGCTTCCAACATAAGTAAAAACTTAATAAAACATTGAACATTCATAAACTTCCCTATACAGGGCTGCCTTCAGATGTCTTCTAAAGATAGTATAGTTACTTAGCCCCTTGGCTCGGGGACTGCATAACTCCATGATCAAAGAAAATAGGGATGTCCTACCATTTCCTCAATGAAAATAGGGATGTCTTAAGGAAAAGTGGGACATTCTGGGATCAAACCAGAAACCGGGACAGCTTATGTAAATCTTGGACTGTCCTTGGGGGGGGGGGGTCTGCAAGAAGAAAAATACTTACGCAAACATGCCCCAACTCATGTCAGGATCAGTGAGGGAAAGGCTAAAGGGGGCAGGGATAATGTTTGCCTTACCTTACAGGACTGCCTCCTGATCCCACAACTATCCTCAGCAGCTGCTGCCCATGATCCTCACCCATATCCTAGCCAACCACACATCACTGCACTGCACCACTGGTAGCAGCCTCTTGCTCTCTCCCTCCCTGCCCAGATTCAGGGCACGATTTAGGACAAGGAAGGAGTTCCCACCACCCTAGAACCTGCCTGGGTTGTCTAGTGGTGGTGGCTAGAGTGCCCTCAAAGAAAATAAACCCTTATATGGCAAAGGGACCAGAGCTTATATGTCAACCTGCCCAACCTGGAGCTATATCACAGCTACATCTGAGGGGGTACAAGTTCCTCACCCCCGGGCAAGGCTAGAAATTTGTTCTCTGTCAAGCCAAAAGCTTGGGATCCAGCTCCTGACTTAGAGTTCCAGCAAAAAGCTATTCCAAGAAGAAATTCACAGTACTTGTGGCAACATGGGCATTTCCACTGACTCAGCACATCAGGAGTTTGCTATGCTTCCCCTACATTTCAACGAAACATCCCAAAATGATTTAACAGACAAAGACGCCACTCTGGCTGGCTCCTTTGCAAGGATACTAGAAGGACACACGGAGGGCCTGGCAGGCAGAGGGGTGGGTAATGCAGACTGGCGGTGGACCACTGTGACCGACATCTGTGTCTGCTTCCTGCTATTCATATTATGACGCTAGCAGAGAGCTGCTAACAATGAAAGCCAGGCAGTTGGATTCCCTGGCTCTGCCGCCAAGCATTTTGACTTCCTCCAACACCCAGGTTTGGCCTCTTTGTTTGTCTTTCTACCTCATGAAGAGGATCACGTTGTTTGCTCAATCAGAAGATGCTCTTTTACTAGCCATTGTGCAACCCCTCCAGGTTTATATTTTTTTATTTCTTTATGGAACACAGGAAGCCTCCTTATGCCAAGTCAGACCATGAGAAAGCCTCACTGGGGTTTCAGAAAGACTTTCTCCAGGCCCACCTAGATATGTCAGAGACTAAACTGGCTGCCAGAAACATTGTGCCCCACTCTTCCCAGATTTGTCTCCCTATATCATTATTTAATGTTTTTACATTCTGCTTTTCATCAAAGTGGTTTACATAAATAAATCATAGCACTGCAAATAACAAAACCCTCTTATTTTGGCATAAGAATCTGTAGATCTGGCTATTGCAGAGAAAATAACTCACAAATTATGTGTTTATAAGAAGACATTTCTATGCCATTTGGGGGGATTTCATTTCTTATGTGTCAGATACAAAAAACTCTATTCCCCCACCAAATGACTTTCCTGATGTATCTTATTTATTTATTAAACTTTCATACTGCCCTATACCCGTAGATCTCAGGGTAGTTCACAACATAAAATTACAACATAAAATTGCATACTTTTATTTTTCTACATTATCTACTGTCTGTGAGTTCCAGCTGAAAAAAGCCCTGCCTTGTGTAGTAATAATAATAATAATACAGTGGTGCCCCGCAAGACGAACGCCTCGGAAAACAAAAAACTCACTAGACGAAGGAGTTTTTCGTTTTCTTAGCCGCTTTGCAAGAAGCATTTCCCTATGGGCTTGCTTCGCAAAACGAAGCTTGCCCCGCAAGCTCCAGGGATAGCGGGGAAGCGCAGCTCGTCTTCCACGCTGTCCCCGGACCTCTTTTGAAGCAAGGGGTGCCGGGGAGAAGATCGCTTCTCCCCGTTGACAGCCCCGCAATCTCAGGGGACAGAGGGGAAGGCGCGCGCGCCTTCCCCTCTGTGCCCGGACCTGTTTTAAAGCAAGGGAAGGGGCAGTGGGGAGAATCGCTTCTCCCCCCGTTGCCGCGCCTTGGTTCAAAAGGGGTCCGGGGATAGAGGGGAAAATAAATCCAACAAGTGGATTCTAGATTCTGGAGCATCTTCCCACTTTGCGTATAAAAGGGAATATTTTAATGATATTAATGATATTGTAGAGTCTCATATTAAAATTGCAGATGGCAATGTTGTTAAAGCTAAAGGTGCAGTTTCAGTAACTTTCAAGTGTAATGTAATGCAATGTAATGTAAAGTGTAATGTAAACAACTGTACAAAGAGTTTTATATGTTCCACAGCTGAGCTGTAACATGCTTAGTGTATCCAGTTTAGACAGAAAAGGTTTTCAGTTTATGTTTGGCAACAGAGAATGTAATGTGACAAAGAATGGTGCATGGTGAAGCCAAGTTAATAAATGGCATATATGAGATTGATCTTTCAGAGAAAGAGTCTGCTAAGGTAGAAAGATGAGGCGGACCTGGAGCTGTGGCACAGAAGGCTGGAACACAGAGACACCAGCGCCATTCTGGATCTACAGAAAATTGAGCTTGCAAGGGGACTGCAGGTAACAAAGAGCAACACAGCACCAACAAAATGCATGTTGTGTTACTCAGAAAGCCATTAAGCCTTCATTTCCTCCTTACACAGAGCAGAGAAGCACAAAGTGCTTGACATAGTCTACAGTGACTTATGTGGACATGTGAATGTTCCCTCAATGGGGAAGAACAGGTACATTCTTGGCGATTTCTCAAAGTATTGTGTAGCATATTTCAACAAGGAAAACAGTGAAACGCTGGAAATGATCAAGGACTACCTTACTATGGTGAAGAACAAATTCCACAGAGCTCCAATTATGCTAATGACTGACAATGGGGGTGAGTATTGCTCACGTGACATGCAATCTCTGCTAGTGAAGGAAGGAATTGAACATGTGACCACAATTCCTTATACCCCACAACAGAACTCTATAGCTGAAAGAAAGTTTATGTCCATTATGGAGATGACAAGGTGCATGTTAAAGGATGCATTCCTACCCCAAAAGTTGTGGGCAGATGCAGCAAGCAATGCAGTATATACCGTATTTTTCGCTCTATAGGATGCAATTTTTCCCCTCCAAAAATGAAGAGGAAATGTGTGTGCGTCCTATGGAGCGAATGCAGGCTTCAGGCAGCTATCCGCAAGCTCCAGGAGTGGCAGCGAGGTTGCGTGCAATGTTGCCGCCGCTCCTGGACCTGTTTTAGGGGCTGGGGTCCCCCCAATGAAGCCAAGACAGCGAGCGGGATCCATCCTGCTTGGTGTCTTAGAATCATAGAATCATAGAATTCTGCCAAAGCCGTGCGCAGCCTCTCCCGGCTGGAGAGGTTGCGTGCGGCTAAAGAGGAAGCGAAGACAGCCAGCCCCCCTTATCCCCCCCCCTAAAAACTAGGTGCGCCCTATGGTCCAGTGCGCCCTATGGAGCGAAAAATACAGTATACAGAACAGAGTGCCAACCAAGGGAGCTAAACGTACACCTTTTCAATTTTGGCATGGGAGAATTTTCAATTTTGGCATGGGAGAATTCCCAACCTGTCACACATCCGTGTATTTGGAAGTCTATGTTACAACCCCGTTTCCAGAGAACATAGACACATGCTTGATCCAGAGCGCAAGCAGGTATTCTTATGGGATATGCCTCTGGAGGAAAGGTATACAGAATAATGGACTTACAAACTGGTAAAGTAAGTGCACATCATGCAATTTATTTTGATGAGCAAAATAAGGCTTACAGTAAAAATAGTGTGCTGGGTTTTTCTGAGGAATCGGAAGAAGTCCAAGAACTTGTGTATTTTCCTTCTGTAAAAGCAAAGTCCTGATCTGCCTTCCAGTGTCATAGCCCTCTCTACAGGCGATGCTCAAGAAGACTCAGGCGACCAGACTCCTGGCGGCAGCAGAGACGAAGAGTAGGATGCGTTTGGAGACATGCCAGAGTTGGATGAGGATGCTGATGCGGTCCCATAACCACAGGTCAGACGCTCATCCAGAACCAACAGAGGTGCTTCGCAGGGTCAGCACTACCTCAAGAACCTTCTACATGGGAGGAGATAGAGCAGATGCCAGCTGCAGAAGAAGCCAGTCTCTGGAAGAAGGCCACACAGGAGGAGATGGATGCACTGCATCAAAACATGGTGCACTGCATCAAGACATGGACACTTACTATCCTACCTCCTGGAAAGAAGGCCATAGGAAGTAAGTGGGTCTTTAAGAAAGGAGCAGAAGGGGAAGTGCAGCACTACAAAGCCAGACTTGTAGCACAATACTTTTCTCAACACTATGGCAAAGATTATGATGAAGTCTTTGAGCCAACTGTGAGGTGCAGCAGCGTACAAATGGTTTTGAGCATTGCAGCCTCCAAGCAAATGGAAGTTAGGCACACTGGCATTGCCTTTCTTCACAGGCAAATTTCATAATTTACATTACACACTTTTGTTCCACCAAAAGTCAATTTATCAGGGGGAAGACGCTTGGTAGTCCATGTGGCCCTCCTAGGAATAACCACTGGGCTTTCCTTCTCTCTCCCCCCCCCCCCCCGTTCATCATTTTGTTATTCCTCTGATTCACTGTTTGTGGCACTTTGCAAGTCAGAGTCTGAAAACAAATCTTCCCCACTTTCTGGCATACATCCCTGCATCTAGGCATGGCAAATAGCATGTACTTATCATTATGATCCTGGCAGAGCCAGAATCCAAAATGTAGCTGTCTGTGCAATTTGTCCTTTACAGGCATCAGCTTGGGGACTATTAAGACATCCATTGCTATGGCACTCAGTGTCTGTAGCTACATCAAATGCTTTTTTAAAGAAGGAAGAGAGGCCAAGCAACACTTGTTAATGTTCCAAGTTGCTAGATGTGTTGCTTTTCTCAGAGAAGAAGCCAGAAATAGGTCAACGGCAAATACTTCAGTTGTGTTTGCCACTGAGGTGATGGTGTGTCACACTTTTCTCGTGCTCACAGTCTCTTGTTAACTTCAGTGCTGTACCAACCAAAGGCAATCCACACTAAGGGCTCACCTGCTGACCACATTAATAAATAATAATACCAGGGGCATTGTTACATATTTTTGTATTTTTATATTGTAAACTGCCCTGTGATCTTCAGATGAAAGGTGGTATAGAAATTTAATAAATAATAATAAGAGTCAGGTGACACAATGAGTCAGTGTATCCAGCTGTTAAACCAGATGGTTGGTGGTTCAAACCCAAAGAGCAACAACTTAAGCATCCATGACAGATGACCATCCAACCCCTGCTTTAAAACCTCCAATGATGGAGAGTCCACAACTTCCTGAGGTAGTCCATTCCACTGTCAAACATCTGCCCTTCCACACAGCACCTGCCACCTGAGACAACTGCTTTACTCTGCCTAGTTTACCCACTCTGGAGTTTACCCTTCACAGACTGGATATCTGGGAAAAGTGGGTGTATTGTTTGCTAATTGTTCATTAGATATCACAGCTATCCTTGGTCCTTGTATATCACTAAATCATTGGCCATGGAAGCTGTGGGAAGTAGATGAATCATTTCTACTCACTTAAATCTGTTTCAGGCAGGGTCCCAGCTCCCTAATTGTTTCCTTCCTAGATGCATATGAGCACTAAAATCTCCCACTGAGAGAATCCAAGGATGTGGACTGCAGGAGGGGTATAGCTCTGCCCACATATGGGGAATCCTTAATTGGGTAAGCTACAGAATGAATGTGAAGTTACTGTCTTTCAGGAAGTGTCACATTGACTTTTTTTAAAAGAGCTGTTGTGATTCATAAGACAGAAACCAGTCTCAGTCTCAGTCAGTTTTATTGCACATAGCCAAAGGCTGCCGCAATGTACACAGAATTATTTGACAATTAAAAGAAAATATACTGAATTGGTAAAAAAAGACTTAAAACATTTATATTATTAAAACATTACGTACTCTGAACAAAGCTATAAAAGTACCCCAATGTACAAATAAAAACATTAAACAATAAAATTCATAAGTTAAAATCATCACATGGTCACTAATGTTAAAAACAATATCAATTAATACAGTGTGCAATTTATACTCAGAGTTTGGTGACAAAGATAGAGCATAGCCTGAGGTAGATAGATAGGATCAAATAAATTCATCTCCTTTACAGTTAATGGCTACCTTGGCTATATAATTTGCTCTAATTTTCCTAGCAGCAGTTGCAAAAAGTGCTACATGCCAGGTCACATACTTATCTGTGTCTGCAAGGAGATACAACATCATATCAAGGGGGTTCTGGCCAGGGGACCCTGTCATTATAGGTACCAAGAATCTTTTTCTTGCATCATTATATAACGGACAGTGCAAGATATAACGCATAAGGTCCTCTACTTCAGAACATCCCCTAATGCAAACACGTTCGTTTTTTGGTATGCCTCTATGTCTCCCATCTCTATAAGCAGAGCTTATTGTATTTAGTCGTAGCTCTGTAAAAGCTTTTCGAAGTTGTGCAAAGGTCAATTCATTAAAATAAGATATGTGTTCATTGGCCTCTCTAAGTTTAAAATACAATGGGGCGCATGTAGATGTGCACATAGAGTTTAGATCGTTTTTTGTTGCCACTGCCCTTATGGTTCGTTTAAAAATATTTTTCTGTGAATATACGGGGAGTTCTTTAATCTCAGTCACTGAGAGATCATATTTGCCCATCAGTTGGGCAGCATGAAGTACCCAGTTTTTAATGCTCAATCAGGCATTTTTTTGGTAGCCTAGTGTTATCCATCTGTTGAACTCTAAACCAGTAACAGAGAATTATTTTATCTATTTGGCTCTCTATGCTCAACATGAGAGTTTCCAACCTGACCATGGCAGATTGCACGTTTTTGGGTAAACCTAAAAGAACTCTTAAAAATAATTCTGTGGGGGTTCCAGACCGGAGACCTTTGAGGTACCCCAAACCTCTGCACCATATAAAATCTGGGCCATTGTTTTTGCTTTATACACAGATAGAGCTGGGTTGACCAGATTTCCACCTTTACATGCAGCGAATTTCAGAATGGCTTTTGCTGATTTAATTTATATATATATATATATATATATATATATATATATATATATATATAAAATATTTTATTAGGTTTTAACAATAAAAGAGTTTAAAAAATAGGAAAAACGAAAAAGATACAAAGTTATAAAAAAACAGAAATACAGACATTAAGCACAAAAAAGAAAGGGGAAAAACACCTATAAAAAAGAAAAAAAGACAAAAGACAAAAATTCCCTCCTTCTTAATTTCTCCTCTTTAGTTAACTTATTTTCCTGACTTCCGCACGTCTCCCATTTTTGTATCCCTTTTAAAAGTTAATTCAGCAAATTCATGTCCTATTAGTCTATCTATTATTAATCCAATCTTACTTTTTACCTTGTTGCTAGAACCCCTGCGATTCATTTCAATGTCCTCAACATTCAAAAATTTTACAATATTTCTGCAAATAAGTTTTAAATTTCCTCCAATCTTCTTCCACCGACTCTTCTCCCTTGGTCTCGGATTCTGCCAGTCATTTCCGCCATCTCCATGTAGTCAATTAGTTGCATCTGCCATTCTTCCAAGGTGGGTAGGTCTTGTGTCTTCCAATGCTTTGCAATGAGAATTCTTGCTGCTGCTGTAGCATACATAAAAAAAGTTCTATCCTTCTTTAACACCGACTGGCCGACTATACCCAGGAGAAAGGCCTCCGGTTTCTTCGGGAAAGTATATTTAAATACCTTTTTCAATTCATTATATATCATTTCCCAGAAGGCCTTAATCCTTGGGCACATCCACCAAAGGTGAAAAAAAAGTACCTTCAATTTCTTTACATTTCCAACATTTGTTGTCGGGCAAGTGGTATATTTTTGCTAGCTTGACTGGAGTCATGTACCACCTGTACATCATTTTCATAATATTCTCTCTTAGGGCATTACATGCCGTAAATTCCACTGTTCGACAGTGGAATTTGCTGCCAAAGAGTGTGGTGGAGTCTCCTTCTTTGGAGGTCTTTAAGCAGAGGCTTGACAACCATATGTCAGGAGTGCTCTGATGGTGTTTCCTGCTTGGCAGGGGATTGGACTCCATGGCCCTTGTGGTTTCTTCCAACTCTATGATTCTATGATTCTATTCTATGATTCTATGATTCTAAATTTAATCCCGGTGGTCCACAACCTCCTCCCAGTCAGCAAACATAATATTATGTCCTATATCTTGTGCCCATTTTATCATTGCAGATTTTACCGTTTCTTCCTCAGAATTCCATTTCAACAGCAGATTATACATTCTTGAAAGTATCTTAGCATTGGGTTCTAAAAATTCTGTTTCTAACTTTGATTTTTCCACCTGAAAACCAATTTTTTCATCCAAGTTATAAACCTCTCTTATTTGAAAATAATGTAACCAGTCTCACACCTTCTCTTTAAGTTTGTCATAACTCTGCAATTTCAATTTGTCACCTTCCTGTTCTAAAATTTCCCAATATTTTGGCCATTTAGCCTCCATGTTAAGTTTTTTCAAAGCTTTCGCTTCCATAGGTGATAGCCACCTTGGGGTTTTACTCTCCAGAAAGTCTTTGTACCTTGTCCAGACATTAAACAATGCTTTCCTGATTTAAAGGCTTGCAATTTAATATTGTATAGCTGTGTATTCCAAGATGCCGTTTCTGAATAAATCAATCCCAGATATTTAAACATATTCACTTGGTTTATGATGTGTTCATCCAGGTGCCAAACATGCTTTTTAGAACGCTTCCCAAATACAATGACCTGCGTCTTATCATAGTTTATAGATAAAGCATTCCTCGTGCAATATGAACCTAATTTTGCAAGCAGCCGTCTCAGGCCCACCTGGGTTCTAGATACAAGTACTAGTCCATCAGCATACATTAAAACTGAGAGTTTTTGGTCGAGAATTGTGACAGGGGCAAACTGTAGGCCCTCCAGTTCTTTAACCATGTCATTAATATAAAAATTGAACAGGAAAGGTGCCAAGATGCATCCCTGTTTGACTCCAGTAGTGGTCTTAATTCTAGTGGTGAGATGGCCAGCCAGATCTACCTTTACTTGTATTGATGTGTCAGTATATAATGTTTTGATGAGAAATAATAGACGGAGGTCTATCTTTGTCTTTTCCAATTTTTGCCACAATGCGTGTCTTGGGACCGTATCAAAAGCTGACTTTAGATCGATAAAAGCAACTGTCAGAGCTGCTTCCAGATCCTAGCTCACAGAGGATCACGCTAGCCAGTGGTCACTTGTAAAAGTCTTTTATTGAGTTACAGTTTCCATTCTCAAGCTGCTGCGCGCAACTCTACGTCTTAAGGGTTAGACCGGCGAAGCTCCGTCTGAGTCTCCGCCCCCTGTACACCAACTTAATACCCTAGCCTTACTCCACCTTTTCCGCCTGACTGTTCTTCTCTGGGTCCCTCTGCCCCCCGGGGTCTCTTCCTTCCGGGATTCTTCTGACGCTGACCTCCCGGACCCTCCTGTCTCCTTGCGCCGGGCTTTAGGACCTGGCTCCCTTTCCGGGCTGCTTACTGCGCCACCTTCCTGTGCATTTGAACTTGGCGCGCGCGCCCAACCTTCCACTTTCCGTCTGACTGTTTCTTCGCTCCCCGATGGAGGTGTGGCCACTCCTGACTCGTGCCCTCCCTCCTGTTGTGAGCTGCCAGCGCTTGATCCCTGGCGCCCTTCCTCTCCCCTGCTCTCTGTTGGTGACGCTGGTCCCGATTTCCAACTGCTCCCCTCTGAGCCCCCTCTGGCCCTTTCTTCCTGGGGTGTCCCCCTAGGCTCC
The DNA here is from genome assembly GCF_965112155.1 of Podarcis liolepis. Lineage (NCBI taxonomy): Eukaryota > Metazoa > Chordata > Lepidosauria > Squamata > Lacertidae > Podarcis > Podarcis liolepis. The sequence continues at coordinate 288,905 of NC_139561.1, read as the reverse complement.
CCCCTTGCCCTGGCCACTGGTGCTCCTTTCTGTGAATCTTCTGATTCACTGGAAAGACTCGGAGATCTCGGGTCGTCGTCATCACTCATCTTTTCTTCTGCCTCCTCCCCCTCGCTCTCTGTTTCCTCCCTTGCCCTTGCCTCTGCTCCTGAACCCCTGACAGCAACATATAATTTTTGCTTCAAATTATGGATGTATTTACATAGCAGAAAGTTCAGCACAAAGCATTGGTCCAATGTGGATTTCCCTCTTTGGAAACCTGCCTGGACTTCAGATATCACCTTATTTGTATTTGCCCATTCTTCTAGTCTCCCAAGAAGGAGCCTGGCATATAGTTTGGAGGCTACATCTAACAAACTAATGGGTCTATAATTGGCAGGGTTTTTCTTATCGCCCTTTTTATATATTGGGGCAATTATACTCAACTTCCACCCTTCAGGTATACGACCTGAGCTGTTAATGTATGTGTCAGAGCTGCTTGAAGATCCTAGCTCACAGAGGATCACGCTAGCCAGCGATCATTAAGTAAAAGTCTTTATTGAATTACAGTTTCCATTCTCACGCTGCTGCGCGCAACTCTACGTCTAGTAGCTAGATCGGCGAAGCTCCGTCTGAGTCTCCGCCCCGTGTGCACCAACTTAATATCCTAGCCTTGCTCCACCTTTTCCGCCTGACTGTCCTCCTCTGGGTCCCTCTACCCCCCGGGGCTTCTTCCTTCCGGGATTCTTCTGACGCTGACCCGGACCCTCCTGCCTCCTTGCGCCGGGCTTTAGGACCTGGTTCCCTTTCAGGGCTGCTTACTGCGCCGCCTTCCTCTGCATTTGAACTTGGCGCGCGCGCCCAACCTTCCACTTTCCTCTTAACCGTTTCTTCGCTCCCCGATGGAGGTGTGGCCACTCCTGACTCATGCCCTCCCTCCTGTGGTGAGCTGCCAGCGCTTCCCCCTGGCTCCTTTCCTCTTCCCTGCTTCCTGGCGGTGACGCTGGTCCCGATTTCCAGCTGCTCCCCTCTGAGTCCCCTCTGGCTCTATCTTCCTGGGGTGCCCCCCTAGACTCCCCCCTTGCCCTGGCCACTGGTGCTCCTTTCTGTGAATCCTCTGATTCACTGGAAAGACTAGGAGATCTCGGGTCGTCGTCATCACTCATCTTTTCTTCTGCCTCCTCCCCTTCGCTCTCTGTTTCCTCCCTTGCCCGTGCCTCTGCTCCTAAACCCCTGACATCCATCCCCCCCTCGAAGCCCCCCATTCCCCCCTCCCCTCCTTCCGGTGCTGGAGCTGGGGGCTGCTGTTGCAAAGGGACGAACGTCGGATATCGGTCGCTTCCCGTGGCGGGTCTCCATCTGAAGTCTCGCGGGTCTTCCTCCCTGCTCTCGTCGACAACGGTCACCTCCGCTTCCATCTCTGTGCCGCCGTGCTCGAAACCAGGGTCGTCCCCGAAAACGTCCATGTCCGTCTCTCCCTCACTTCCTCCTGGCGGTGTTGCTCGTCCTGGGCCTTCCAGCCACCGTCTGCGGAACTGCTCCTCTGGTCTATCGTCCCACCAATACGAGGGTTCTGATGCAGATCCCGAGGGTGACCCCTCCGGGGAACGGACGTCTTGTGTCGGGTCCTCGTCCGAGTCGAACCCCCGGAAAGTGCTGGCCGAAAGCGTGGGCGTGAAAAGCCAGTCGTCGAAAAAGTCTGCTGGCATAGGTCTATGGGGGAAGAGGGCATGAAACTCGTCTTTGAGGAGAGGTTCGTCCAAGGCGTAGCCCGGCACCCAGCTGTTCGCACTGGCCGGGGTGCCCTCCTTGGCGAGAAAGTATTCTACCCCCTCTTCCCCCCATCTGGAGTCCAAAATCTCCGTGACTTCGTTGATGCGCTCCTTCTGTGCCACTCCCGCGTGCCCTGTTCTGTCTCTGACCGGACTCGGCGCCGTTCCGGGTTCCTGGAACCTGTGCGGTGCCTTGTAGGGAGTGAGCACCGATCTGTGGAATACCGGATGCATTCTGGAACCCTCTGGAAGTGCCAGTCTGAACGCTACCGGGTTGACCTGCTCTTCGACTTGGTAGGGCCCCAGTTGTTTATGCCCTAGTTTCTTCTTGGCCAACGACCTGGCCGGCACTGCGTGGGCTGCTAACCAAACCCAGTCTCCCACGTGGAGCTCTTCGCCAACCCTTCTGTGCTTGTCCGCTTGTACCTTGTATGCGTGCTTGGCCAGCTCCAGGTGGCGCCTCAGCTGATCGTGGACTTCCTGCAGCTCCGACGCGAACGCATCTGCTGTCTGCGGCTCCCCCTCTCCCATTCTTTCCAGTCCCGGGAAGGTTCTGGGGTGCCTCCCGTTGTTGGCGAAGAACGGCGTGACCCCCGTGGACACGTGCTTCGTGTTGTTGTAGGCGAACTCGGCAAGCGGCAGGTAATCCACCCACGTCGCAGGCTGTTGATTTGCATAACATCTCAGGTACTGCTGCATGATGGCATTGACCCGCTCCGCTTGCCCGTTGGTCTGCGGGTGTCTCGCCGACGCCAGGTTGATCTTGACGTTCAGGAAGCCCATCAGCTTCTGCCAGAAATTCGAGATGAACTGCCGCCCCCGGTCGGACAGAATAGACCGTGGCAGACCGTGAACCTTGAACACGTGGTCTATGAACAGTTTGGCGGTTTGCTCCGCCGTGGCCACCTTAGCACACGGAATGAAATGCACCATCTTGGAAAACAGGTCTACCACCACCAGCACTGCCGTCTTGCCCCTCGAGCTGGGCAGATCCGTGACAAAGTCCAGGGCCACCCTTTCCCAAGGTTCGACCGGAGTTTGCAGCGGTTCCAACAGTCCGGCCGGCGGTTTGTGCACTGGTTTGGCCCTCTGGCAGGTGTCACACCTCGCCACGTAGTCTGCGACCTCCCCTCTCATTCCAGGCCACCAGAAATCCCTGGCTACTAATTCCACCGTCTTCTCCTTGCCAAAGTGCCCGGCCGTGGGCGCGTCGTGCAGCTGCTGCAGCACCTTGGCGCGAAGGTCGTCTCCCGGCACGTAGATGGCCCCTTTACGGATGAGCAATCCATCTCGTAGCTGGAAACCGTCGGCCGCAGCCGTGCCCCTTTGCACCTCTGCCATCTTTGCTTGCGCGAAGGAGTCATCCTGCAACGCTCGTCGCACCGCCTCCAGGTCCACGGTGGCCGCGGCGCACGCCCATACTGTTGGTGCGAAGATGTGCATGGCGGCCGCTGGCGTTGCGTCCTCCAGATACTGTGGCTTACGGGAGAGGGCGTCCGCCATGATGTTAGTGTCCCCCGGGACATACTCTATGCGGAAGTCGAAGTTCGCAAAAAACTCAGCCCAACGTATCTGCCTCTGGTTTAGGAACTGTGCCGTGCGCCAGTGCTCCAGATTCTTGTGGTCCGTGCAAACCTGCACCGTGTGCTTGGCGCCGATCAGGAAGTGCCTCCACGCTTTGAACGCTGCATGAATGGCCAGCAACTCCCTGTCCCAGATGGTGTAGTTCTGCTCGGACTTGCTGAGCTTCCTGGAGTAAAACGCTGCCGGTCGCCACACCCCCTGCTGGTCCTTTTGCAGCAGGACCGCCCCCACGGCTCTGTCCGAGGCGTCTGTCTCCACCCTCATCGGCCTGCTGGGGTTGACGTGAAGCAGCTGCTCTTCCGACGCGAAGAGACGCTTGAGTGCCTGAAAGGACTGCTCCGCCTCCTCTGTCCAAACGAACTTCTTTTTCTTGGAGCTAAGCGTGTCTGTGATGGCCGCTGTCTGCATAGCGAAGCCCTTGATAAACTTGCGATAGAAGTTCGCAAAGCCGACAAACCTCTGGACCTCCTTCCGGTTGCGTGGACTCTTCCAATCCAATACCGCGCGAACCTTGGCGCTGTCCATGGCGAGCCCCTTGTCAGACAACTTGTAGCCCAGAAAATCCACCTCCGTCACGTCAAATTGGCACTTCTCCAGCTTGGCGTAGAGCCTATGTTGCTTTAGTCTGGTCAGCACTTCCTTGACGTGTCTGTCATGCTCCTGCTGCGATTCCGAAAAGATCAGGATGTCATCTAAGAAACAGACGCACGTCTTGTAGAGAAGTCCCGCCAACACGTGATGCATGAAAGCTTGAAAAACGTGGGAGCCATTTTGCAATCCAAAGGGCATAACTCTGTATTCGTAGGTACCCAGTGGCGTGAACATGGCCGTCTTCCACTCATCTCCCTCCCGCATACGAATGAGGTTGTACGCCCCTCGCAGGTCTAACTTGGTGAACACTTTCCCCTTCCGCACCTTCGCCAGGAGGTCGTCGATTCGGGGCATGGGGAAGTCCGACGGCTTGGTCCCATTGTTTAAAATGCGATAGTCCACGACCAGTCTTTTTTGGGGCGTGTCTCGCTTTTTAACAAAGAATACTGGACTGCCCCCCGCTGCCTTGGACTCTCGGATGAAACCGCGCTCCAAATTATGATCTATGAACTGTTTGAGTTCCTGCAGCTCGTCCTCTGACATGGAATACAGTTTCCCCTTAGGCAGCGCCACCCCCGGCAGCAGGTCAATCTTGCAGTCATATGGTCTGTGAGGGGGTAGCCTGTCTGCCTCCTTCTCGCAGAAAACTTCCAAAAATTCTGCGTACTTGTGGGGAATCGCTTGCAGCGTGCCTAGCAGCAGCTGTGACTCCTCTTCCTCTCCTTCCTGCCGGGGCACGATGCAGTGTTCAGCACAAAAGGAAGAGCCGAAGATCAGCTGCCTCTGGTACCAAGCCAGCGTTGGGCTGTGCTTGTCCAGCCAACTCATTCCCAATACAATGGGCGTATCCGATAGTTGAGTGACATTGAAGCTGATGATTTCTTTGTGATTTCCAAGTCGCATCGCCATGGGCGGCGTCTGCTTCACCACTTGCCCCCCTAGCAACTCCCTGCCATCCACCGTGACAACCTGCAGGGGCAGTGTGGCCGGCAGCAACTGTATAGCGTGCTTGTCGACAAAGTCCTGCCCTATAAAGTCCGCGTTGCTGCCCGAGTCAACTGTGATGGGCACGTCAGTGGTGATTCCATTGGGCAGCTGGAGAGATGCGGTGAGCCTCACTACTGGTTTGGGCGGGAGGGGGTTCACGGGCTGTAAAACCTCTGGGGACTGCGTCACTAACACGTCTGGCTGGGCCCCAGGGCCTCTTCCTCCAGCCAGACTGCGTCGTTTCCCTGCTGTGGTCCCCCTTGCTGCGTTGCTGCAGTCACCATTGCCGAGGCTGCAGTAAGCTTGTGGAGCCTCTGGGGACACTCTTTTGCCATATGCCCTGGCTCCTCACAGACGTAACACTTCCTGTTCCCTCTAGGAGGCTTCGCTTTCACTGCTGCCGGTGCTAGGGCTCTGGTTGCTGACTGAGCCCTTGCACCTCCAACCTCCATAGGTTCGGCTCCTCCTCCTGGCGGAGGCGTGGATTGCGCCCGCGCTGCTTCTCTGGGAAGGAAGGAGGGGCCCCTGGCTGGTTCGCGCCCTCCACGCCCTTCGTCCCTGCTCCACGGACGTCCTTCCAGCCTCACCCCCACTGCCAGTGCCCTCTGAACGACCTCCTGGGTGGTTCGGGGTCTCTCCCCCCTCGCGATCTCATCTTTAATCGAGTTGTGCAGCCCCTCCCAAAAGAGGTCTCTTACAGGAGCCGAATCTCTGTCCCATTCCAGGGCACTGACCAAGGCGAAAAAGCGGGCATGATACTGCCTGACGCTGGCCCTCCCTTGTCTCAGCCCATGCACCTCCTTCCGTGCAAGATCCACGTCAATACTTGATAAAAAACACCCATCCATCGCTTTAATAAAGGCATCTGCATTCTGGAGCGCCGGATCCTTATCTCTCCATAAATTGCGTAGCCATGCTCTAGCATCCCCATGCAAATGGGACATGATGAATCCCACTCTCTCTTGCTCATCTCTAAAGTCTTTATGCAGCAGTTGCAGTGCGCACAGTACGTCGGCTCTAAAGTTGGGATACTGTTGCAGGTTCCCATCGAAGTGAGAGACCAGCCCGCCTGTCCGTCTCGCCAACCCAATTCCCTCCTGCCGGGGTGTCTGCTTTGTCAGCACGTCTAACCTGACCTGGAGATCCCTGCAGGCGGCAGCTGCTTCCTCCTCTCTCTTCCTGGATGCGAGAGCCTCGGCATTCAGTTGTGCCACTGCTTTTCTGAGTTCCTCTATCTGCTGCTCAGCCGTCATGTCGTCTGCCGTTCGTGAGCTCGCTAGTAGGCACCTGTTTCTCTCCCCTCCTCGAGGCTGTAGATGCCCACAATCGTGAGACGGAGCTTACTGTCAGAGCTGCTTGAAGATCCTAGCTCACAGAGGATCACGCTAGCCAGCGATCATTAAGTAAAAGTCTTTATTGAATTACAGTTTCCATTCTCACGCTGCTGCGCGCAACTCTACGTCTAGTAGCTAGATCGGCGAAGCTCCGTCTGAGTCTCCGCCCCGTGTGCACCAACTTAATATCCTAGCCTTGCTCCACCTTTTCCGCCTGACTGTCCTCCTCTGGGTCCCTCTACCCCCCGGGGCTTCTTCCTTCCGGGATTCTTCTGACGCTGACCCGGACCCTCCTGCCTCCTTGCGCCGGGCTTTAGGACCTGGTTCCCTTTCGGGGCTGCTTACTGCGCCGCCTTCCTCTGCATTTGAACTTGGCGCGCGCGCCCAACCTTCCACTTTCCTCTTAACCGTTTCTTCGCTCCCCGATGGAGGTGTGGCCACTCCTGACTCATGCCCTCCCTCCTGTGGTGAGCTGCCAGCGCTTCCCCCCTGGCTCCTTTCCTCTTCCCTGCTTCCTGGCGGTGACGCTGGTCCCGATTTCCAGCTGCTCCCCTCTGAGTCCCCTCTGGATCTATCTTCCTGGGGTGCCCCCCTAGACTCCCCCCTTGCCCTGGCCACTGGTGCTCCTTTCTGTGAATCCTCTGATTCACTGGAAAGACTAGGAGATCTCGGGTCGTCGTCATCACTCATCTTTTCTTCTGCCTCCTCCCCTTCGCTCTCTGTTTCCTCCCTTGCCCGTGCCTCTGCTCCTAAACCCCTGACAGTATGAATGTCAGAATAGCAAAAAATGCTTAGCTAGGGTACTTAGAAAATTGAAGTTAAAACAGGATAAGCACAATCTTGCCCTACAAGCTGAGGTAGCCCAGTTATGAAACAACTATAAATTATTACTTAAAAGCAAGAAACAAATATATTATGAACAACAGTGGAAAGAATTGGGAGATGCAGCACTTCAGAAGGACTCACGGAAATTTTGGCATCTGGTTGCCCAAGGCACAAATGGGCTGGGCTACTCGTTAGAAGCATCTGTCCAAGGAAAGGATTGGGTGACATATTTTACAGAAATATATGGCCCCTGTCCTGACCTACCCCCACAAGTTTACTATACTCAGTTATCAGAACTGCCAGAATGGCCAGACGTCACGCCCAATCAGATTAAGAGGCTAATCACAAGCCAACTAGCTAATAAAGCTCCAGGAGAAGACATGATCCCAATGGAGATCTATAAGACCTGATTTCTGGTCACCCATATTTGCAAAATTGTTTTCATACATAAGACTAAGATGATGATCATCCAAATGTCATAGACCAAGATCCAAGATGTAACTGAACGACTGCAAGGAATCATAAAACCCACTGACAAAAACCCCTTCCTCTTGGTTCATGTGGGAACCAATGACACTGCAAGCAATAGCCTCCAGAAGATCAAAAGAGACTACGAGGCTCTCGACAGGAAATTGAAGCAACTAAATGCACAAATTGTCATCTCATCTGTCCTCCCAGTTGAATGACGTGGCCCAGGGAGAGAGGGAAAAATAGTGGAAGTGAACAGCTGGCTTCGCAAATGGTGTAAACAGGAACGGTTTGGATTCTTAGATCACGGACTGCAGTTTCTTGAAGATGGACTTCTGGCAAGCGATGGGCTGCACCTCACAACAGTTGGGAGAAATGTTTTTGCCAAAAATCTCAGAAACCTCATCAGGAGGGCTTTAAACTGACTAATGTGGGGGAGGGAGACAGTGCTCCTGAAGGTAGGAGTCTATCAATTGATGAAGATGATCATCCAAATGTCATAGACCAAATGGAGCAAACAGCACGCAGACCTAGTGGAGGGAGGAAAAAATCCTTAAATAAGAGACACGGGGGAATGATTAATGGACTTCAATGTCTGTACACTAATGCGCAAAGCATGGGAAATAAACAAGATGAGCTTGAGCTCTTGGTACAGCAAACTAAATATGACATAATAGGCATCACTGAAACCTGGTGGGATAACTCCCACGATTGGAATGTAATAATGGGGGGATACAATCTATTTCAGAGAAACAGACCAGACAAGAAAGGAGGAGGAGTGGCGTTATATGTCAGGGATGTGTATACCTGTGAAGAAATCCAAGATTTAGAACCTCAAAGCCAAAGTGAGAGCATTTGGGTCAAAATTAAGGGAGAGAAGAATAACAGAGACCTCATTGTGGGAGTTTACTATAGATCCCCAAGCCAAACGGAGGACATAGATGATGCCTTCCTGGAACAGATGGCCAAGTATGCAAAAGGAAGGGAGATAGTAGTAATGGGGGACTTCAATTACCCGGATATTTGTTGGATGTCAAACTCAGCCAAGAGCATAAGGTCAAACAGATTCCTCACTGGCCTTGCAGACAACTTCATTGTCCAGAAAGTGGGAAAAGCAACAAGAGGAACAGCCATTTTAGATCTGGTCCTAACCAATGTTGATGACCTGGTTAGTGGGGTAGAAGTGGAAGGATCATTAGGCGCGAGTGATCATGCTCTTCTATACAACGGAAAGTTTACTATACAGTTTACTATACAGCGGAAAGGAGCAGCCAAGCATACTAGGACTCAATTTCTTGACTTTAAGAAAGCCGACTTCATAAAACTTAGGGAAGTGCTGGGTGAGATCCCATGGACAGTAATACTAAAAGGAAAGGGAGTTCTTGATGGTTGGGAGTTTGTTAAGAGGGAGATAGTAAAAGCACAACTTCAGGCAATACCAATGAGACGGAAACATGGAAGGTGCCTAAAGAAGCCAGGGTGGCTATCTAAAGAACTTTTAACTGAGTTAAGATTAAAAAAGGATGTGTACAAAAAATGGAAAAGGGGGGAAACCACCAAAGAGGAATTCAAACAAATAGCCAGCACATGTAGACACAAAGTCAGAAAAGCTAAAGCACAGAATGAACTCAGGCTTGCTAGAGAGGTTAAAAGCAACAAAAAAGGCTTTTATGGGTATGTCCGTAGGAAAAGGAAGAACAAAGAAACAGTGGGGTCACTCAGATGAGAAGATGGTGAAATGCAAACAGGGGACACAGAAATGGCTGAACTCCTCAATGCCTTCTTTGTCTCAGTCTTCTACGATAAAGAAAACAATGCCCGACCTGAAGAATTTGGAGCAAATGATTCAGCAGAGGAAACACAGCCCAGAATAACTAAGGAGATAGTACAAGAATACTTGGCTAGTTTAGATGTATTCAAGTCTCCAGGGCCAGATGAGCTGCATCCAAGAGTACTAAAAGAACTGGCAGATGTGATCTCAGAACCACTGGCAGTCATCCTTGAGAATTCCTGGAGAACAGGCGAAGTCCCGGCAGACTGGAGGAGGGCAAATGTTGTCCCTATTTTCAAAAAGGGGGAAAGAGAGGACCCAAATAATTATGGCCCAGTCAGTCTGACATCAATACCAGGGAAGATTCTGGAGCAGATCATTAAGCAAACAGTCTGTGAGCACCTATAAAGGAATGCTGTGATCACCAATAGTCAGCATGGATTTCTGAAAAATAAGTCATGTCAGACTAACCTGATCTGCGAATTGAAATAAGACCAATCAAAGCTTATTCGGCGTCTTTCTACGCATATGGAAGCGAAAAGACGGTATTACGTTATTTTGGTCTCATTACACACACTTTGCGATTTCTGGGTGCATGAACACCAAAGAACACGACTTGAAATAAGCGAAATCCAAGATTCGTCTTTCTATGTAGCTGGAACACAAACCAACCTGTTTGGCTTTGTATAGCCTTATTACATTTCACTTTCCTAGGGTTAGGGTTAGGGTTAGGGTTAGAGTTAAAGTTAGGGTTAGCTTTAGGTTTAGGGTTAGGGTCAGGGTCAGGGTCAGGGTCAGGGTCAGGGTCAGGGTTAGGGTTAGGGTTAGGGTTAGGGTTAGGGTTAGGGTTTGGATGAATGACCACCGAAAGAACAATCCAAGATTATTCGTCCTCTGTCTATTGAGAATGAACCAAAACTGATAAAAAACATGTCACTGTCTCTGCGAGAGAATGTGCATACTAACCCCCAAAACACCAATTTGAAATAAGCCCAATCAGAGCTTTATCATCTTCTTTCTATGTTGACTGAATCCAAAAGACCTTTTTGCTTGGGTTGGGGGTGATTCTGGTGCACACCCAAAAAACACCATGCGAATTGTAATAAGCCCTATCAAAGCTTATTCGTCTTCTTTCTACGCATATGGAAGCGGAAGCACGGTGTTGTGTTATTTTGGTCTCATTACACACACTTTGCGATTTCTGGGTCAATGTGCATGAACACCAAAGAACAAGACTTGAAATAAGCAAAATCCAAGATTCTTCTTTCTATGTAGCTGGAACACAAAACAACCTGTTTGGCTTTGTTTAGCCTTATTACACTTCGATTTGCTAGGGTTAGGGTTAGGGTTAGGGTTAGGGTTAGGGTTGGGGTTAGGGTTAGGGTTCTGGTTCTGACCACCAAAAGAGCAATCCAAAATTATTCGTCCTCTTTCTATTGAGATGGAACCAAAACACCTATGCTTGATTTGGGCTGATAACAAACATGTCACTCTGCGATTTTTGAGTGAACGTGCATTCTAAGCCCAAAAACACCAATTTGAAATAATCCCAATCAGAGCTTTATCATCTTCTTTTTATGTAGATGGAAGCCAAAACACCTTTTTGCTTTGGTCAGGAGTGATTCCCAAAAAACACCCAAAAAACACCATGTGAATTGAAATAAGACCAATCAAAGCTTATTCGGCTTCTACGCATATGGAAGCAAAAAGACAGTGTTGCGTTATTTCTGTTTCATTACACACACTTTGCGATTTCTGGGTCAATGTGCATTAGCAGCAAAGAACACGACTTGAAATCAGCGAAATCCAAGATTCGTCTTTCTATGTAGCTGGAACACAAAACAACCTGTTTGGCTTTGTTTAGCCTTATTACATTTCACTTTCCTAGGGTTAGGGTTAGGGTTAGGGTTAGGGTTAGGGTTAGGGTTAAGGTTAGGGTTAGAGTCAGGGTCAGGGTCAGGGTGAATGAACACCGAAAGAACAATCCAAGCTTATTCGTCCTCTTTCTATTGAGATGGAACCAAAACACCTATGCTTGATTTGGGCTGATAAAAAGCATGTCACTCTCTCTGCGAGAGAATGTGCATTCTAACCCCCAAAACACCAATTTGAAATAAGCCCAATCAGAGCTTTATCATCATCTTTCTATGTAAATGGAACCCAAACCACCTTTTTTCTTTGGTTGGGGGTGATTCTGGTGCACACCCAAAAAACACCATGCGATGGAACCAAAACACCTATGCTTGATTTGGGCTGATAACAAACATGTCACTATGCGATTTTTGAGTGAACGTGCATTCTAACCCCAAAAACACCAATTTGAAATAAGCCCAATCAGAGCTTTATCATCTTCTTTTTATGTAGATGGAACCCAAAACACCCTTTTGCTTTGGTCGGGGGTGATTCCCAAAAAAACACCCAAAAAACACCATGCAGATTGAAATAACACCAATCAAAGCTTATTCGGCTTCTTTCTACGCATATGGAAGCGAAAAGACGGTGTTGCGTTATTTTCGTTTCATTACACACACTTTGCGATTTCTGGGTCAATGTGCATTAACAGCAAAGAACACGACTTGAAATAAGTGAAATCCAAGATTCGTCTTTCTATGTAGCTGGAACACAAAACAACCTGTTTGGCTTTGTTTAGCCTTATTACACTTCGCTTTCCTAGGGTTAGGGTTAGGGTTAGGGTTAGGGTTAGGGTTAGAGTTAGGGTTAGGGTTAGGGTTAGCTTTAGGTTTAGGGTTAGGGTTAGGGTTACAGATAGGGTTAAGGTTAGGGTTAGAGTCAGGGTTAATGAACACCGAAAGAACAATCCAAGCTTATTCGTCCTTTTTCTATTGAGATGGAACCAAAACACCTATGCTTGATTTGGGCTGCTAAAAAACATGTCACTGTCTCTGCGAGAGAATGTGCATTCTCACCCCCAAAACACCAATTTGAAATAAGCCCAATCAGAGCTTTATCATATTCTTTCTATGTAAACGGACCCCAAAACACCTTTTTTCTTTGGTCGGGGGTGATTCCGGTGCACACCCAAAAAACACCATGCGAATTGAAATAAGACCAATCAAAGCTTATTCGTTTTCTTTCTACGCATATGGAAGCGAAAAGACGGTGTTGTGTTTTTTTTTTTTTTATTACAAAGACTTTGCGATTTCTGGGTCACTGTGCATTAACGCAAAAGAAAATGACTTGAAATAAATGAAAGCTAAGATTCTTCTTTCTATGTAGCTGTAACACAGAACAACCTGTTTAGCTTTGTTTAGGCTTATTACACTTCACTTTGCTAGGATTGCGGTTAGGGTTAGGGTTAGGGTTAGGGTTAGGGTTAGGGTTAGGGTTAGGGTTAGGGTTAGAGTTAGGGTTAGGGTTAGGGTTAGGGCTAGGGTTAGGGTTAGGGTTAGGGTCAGGGTCAGGTTAAATGACCACCGAAAGAACAATCCAAGCTTATTTGTCCTCTTTCTATTGAGATGGAATCAAAACACCTATGCTTGATATGGGCTGATAAAAAACATGTCACTGTGCGATTTTTGAGAGAATGTGCATTCTAACCCCCAATACACCAATTTAAAATAAGACCAATGAGAGTTTTGTTATCTTCTTTTTTGTAGATGGAACCCAATTTTTTTTAATTTTTTTTTGCTTTGGTTGGGGGTGATTCGGGTGCACAACCAAGAAACACTATGCAAATTGAAATAAGCTCAATCAAAGCTTATTCGTCGTCTTTCTATGCATATGGAAGCGAAAAGACGGTGTTGTGTTATTTTGGTTTCATTACACACAATTTGTGATTTCTGGGTCAATGTCCTTGAACACCAAAGAACACGACATGAAATAAGCGAAATCCAAGATTCTTCTTTCTATGTAGCTGGAACCCAAAACAGCCTGTTTGGCTTTGTTTAGGCTTATTATACTTTGCGTTGCTAGGGCTAGGATTAGGGTTAGTGTTTGGGTTTGGGTTAGGGTTAGGGTTACAGTTCGGGTTAGGATTCGGGTTAGGGTCAATGACCACCGAAAGAACAATCCAAGATTATTCGTCCTCTTTCTATTGAGATGCAAGCAAAAGACCTATGCTTGATTTGGGCTGATAACAAACATGCCACTCTGCGATTTTTGAGTGAATGTGCATTCTAACCCCCAAAACAACAGTTTGAAACAGGCCTAATCAGACATTTATTATCTTCTTTTTATGTAGGTGGAACCCAAAACAGCTTGTTGCTTGGGTTGGGGGTGATTCTGGTGCACACCCAAAAACACCATGCGAATTGTAATAAGCCCAATCAAAGCTTTTTCGTCTTCGTTCTACGCATATGGAAGCGAAAAGACGGTGTTGTGTTATTTTGGTCTCATTACACACACTTTGCGATTTCTGGGTCAATGTGCATTAACACCAAAGAACACGACATGAAATAAGCGAAATCCAAGATTCTTCTTTCTTCCGGTCAGCGCCATCAGCTAATGGCAGATTCCCTTTGATCAGGAGGGGATCGGCTCCACGGAAATCGGGTCCTTTACGCTGTGGCGAAGCAGGGGCCCTCACAAATTGCAGGTGGTGAAGCCTGGGAATGTGGCGACTCGGTGGGCACCTCTTGCGCCCCCCCAGCTTGCGAGGAAGCCTTTTTCGGGGCTTCAGAGCGGAATGGGGGAAAGGCGCGGTGCTGTGAGTAGATTGCTTCTTTCGCGGAGCGGAGCCGCATGGCCATTGCTGGAGAGCACTGATTTCTTTCCTGGAACAATTGGACTCTAAAGAAAGAAGAGAAGGAACTTTCTTCTCTGAAGCCAAAATGACATGAACAAGAATTGATCAAACCTGGATAACTAGGGGACTGGCCCCGAAGATTAAAAAAGTGGAAATTTGCCCTAAAACCTGCTCCGACCACAATGCAATGAAGATGGAAATGTCATTAACACCAACTGGTTCCTTTAGATGGAGGATGAATGACTCCTTGTTTAGGAATGAGGAATTCACTAAAAAGGCCCAGCAAAACTTGAGAGACTATTTTGAGATAAATATGAATACCACGACTGAAAAAAGAGTGATTTGGGATGCAAGTAAGGCAGTTATGAGAGGGTTTTTGATACAACAAAATGCAATTAAGAAAAGGGTAAAAAATGAAAAAAGGGGGGGAAATATTGGAGAAAATAAAGGACGGATAAAAGAGACTGAGGGCGAAACCGAAATAACAGGAGATCCTGAAAGAGATAAAGTTATATCAAGTACAATATATGAAATTGATGAATCAGGAGATAGAATGGAAGATCAAACAGATGAGACAAAAGACATTTGAATCAGCGAACAAGTGTGGGAAACTGCTGGCATGGCAAATGAAAAAAAGACAAAAACTTAACACTATTACGAATCTAGTGGTGGAGGGAAAGAACATACAGAATCCTGTGGAGATCAGGAAGTGCTTTCAGAAGTACTGTAAACAGCTATATACACAGGAGACTCAGAAAGAAATAGACATTGACCGGTTCATGAGAACAAATGGATTACAAAAAATCTCTCAGGAGAGTAAATTAATGTTAAACTACAAAATAACTGACCAAGAGGTGGAAGGAGCCATTCAGAATATGAAATTGAGCAAATCTCCAGGGCCGGATGGTTTGACTGCAAAATATTATAAATCTTTGAAAGAATGGTTAATACAGCTGTCAGGGTTGCTTCCAGATCCTAGCTCACAGAGGATCACGCTAGCCAGCGATCATTAAATAAAAGTCTTTATTGAGTTACAGTTTCCATTCCCAAGCTGCTGCGTGCAACTCTACATCTTATGCTTAGATCGGCGAAGCTCCGTCTGAATCTCCGCCCCTTGTACACCAACTTAATATCCTAGCCCTGCTCCACCTTTTCCGCCTGACTGTTCTTCTCTGGGTCCCTCTGCCCCCTGGGGTCTCTTCCTTCCGGGATTCTTCTGATGCTGACCCCCCGGACCCTCCTGTCTCCTTGCGCCGGGCTTTAGGACCTGGCTCCCTTTCCGGGCTGCCTACTGCGCCACCTTCCTGTGCATTTGAACTTGGCGCGCGCGCCCAACCTTCCACCTTCCGTCTAACCGTCTCTTCGCTCCCCGATGGAGGTGTGGCCACTCCTGACTCGTGCCCTCCCTCCTGTTGTGAGCTGCCAGCGCTTGATCCCTGGCGCCCTTCCTCTTCCCTGCTCTCTGGCGGTGACGCTGGTCCCGATTTCCAACTGCTCCCCTCTGAGTCCCCTCTGGCCCTTTCTTCCTGGGGTGTCCCCCTAGGCTCCCCCCTTGCCCTGGCCACTGGTGCTCCTTTCTGTGAATCTTCTGATTCACTGGAAAGACTCGGAGATCTCGGGTCGTCGTCATCACTCATCTTTTCTTCTGCCTCCTCCCCCTCGCTCTCTGTTTCCTCCCTTGCCCTCGCCTCTGCTCCTGAACCCCTGACATCCATCCCCCCCTCAAAGCCCCCTCTTCCCCCCTCCCCTCCTTCCGGTGCGGGAGCTGGGTGCTGCCGTGTCAAGGGGACGAATGTCGGGTACAGTTCGCTTCCCGTGGCGGGCCTCCATCTGAAGTCTTCCGGTTCTTCCTCCCTGCTCTCGTCGACGACGGTCACCTCCGCTTCCATCTCTGTGCCGCCGTGCTCGAAACCCTGGTCGTCCCCGAAAACGTCCATGTCCGTCTCTCCCTCGCTTCCTTCTGGAGACGTTGCTCGTCCTGGAACCTCCAGCCACTTTCTGCGCCACTGCTCCTCTGGTCGATCATCCCACCAATACGAGGGTTCTGAAGCAGATCCCGAGGGTGACCCCTCCGGGGAACGGGCGTCTCGTGTCGGTTCCTCGTCCGAGTCGAACCCCCGGAACGTGCTGGCTGAAAGCGTGGGCGTGAAAAGCCAGTCGTCGAAAAAGTCTGCTGGCATTGGCCTATGTGGGAAGAGGGCATGAAACTCTTCTTTGAGCAGAGGTTCGTCTAAAGCGTAGCCCGGCACCCAGCTGTTGGCACTGGCCGGGGTGCCCTCCTTGGCGAGAAGGTATTCTACCCCCTCTTCCCCCCATCTGGAGTCCAAAATCTCCGTGACTTCGTTGATGCGCACCTCCTGTGCCACTCCCCCTTGCCCGGTTCTCTCTCGGAGCGGACTCGGCGCCGTTCCTGGTTCCTGAAACCTGTGAGGTGCCTTGTAGGGAGTCAGCACCGATCTGTGGAACACCGGATGCATCCTGGAGCCCTCCGGAAGCGCCAGCCTGAAAGCCACCGGGTTGACCTGCTCTTCGACTTGGTAGGGCCCCAGTTGTTTATGCCCTAGTTTCTTCTTCGCCAACGACCTGGCCGGCACTGCGTGGGCTGCTAACCAGACCCAGTCTCCCACATGGATCTCTTCGCCAACCCTTCTGTGTTTGTCCGCTTGTACCTTGTATGCGTGTTTAGCCAGCTCCAGGTGCCGCCGCAGCTGATCGTGGACCTCCTGCAACTCCGACGCGAACGCATCTGCTGTCTGCGGCTCCCCCTCCCCCAGTCTTTCCAGTCCCGGGAAGGTTCTGGGGTGCCTCCCGTTGTTGGCGAAGAACGGCGTGACCCCCGTGGACACGTGCTTCGTGTTGTTGTAGGCGAACTCGGCGAGAGGCAGGTAATCCACCCACGTCGCAGGCTGTTGATTCGCATAGCATCTCAGGTACTGCTGCATGATGGCATTGACCCGCTCCGCTTGCCCGTTGGTCTGCGGGTGTCTAGCCGACGCCAGGTTGATCTTGACGTTCAGGAAGCCCATCAGCTTCTGCCAGAAGTTCGAGATGAACTGTCGCCCTCGGTCGGACAGAATAGACCGCGGCAGACCGTGAACCTTGAACACGTGGTCTATGAACAGTTTGGCGGTTTGTTCCGCCGTGGCCACCTTCGCACACGGAATGAAATGTGCCATCTTGGAGAACAAGTCCACCACCACCAGCACAGCCGTCTTGCCCCTCGAGCTGGGCAGATCCGTGACAAAGTCCAGGGCCACTCTCTCCCATGGTTCGACCGGAGTTTGCAGCGGTTCCAGCAGTCCGGCCGGCGGTCTGTGCACTGGTTTGGCCCTCTGGCAGGTGTCACACCTCGCCACGTAGTCCGCGACTTCCCCTCTCATTCCGGGCCACCAGAAGTCTCTGGCGACTAATTCCACCGTCTTCTCCTTGCCAAAGTGCCCGGCAGTGGGCGCGTCGTGCAGCTGCTGCAGTACCTTGGCGCGAAGTTCGTCTCCCGGCACGTAGATGGCCCCTTTACGGAGGAGCAATCCATCTCGCAGCTGGAACTCGGCGGTCGCTGCCGTGCCCCTGTGCACCTCTGCCATCTTTGCTTGCGTGAAGGAGTCATCCTGCAACGCTCGTCGCACCGCCTCCAGGTCAACTGTTGCCGCAGCGCACGCCCACACTGTCGGTGCGAAGATGTGCATGGCGGCCGCTGGCGTTGCCTCCTCCAGATACTGTGGCTTACGGGAGAGAGCATCCGCCATGATGTTGGTGTCCCCCGGGACATACTCTATTCGGAAGTCGAAGTTCGCAAAGAACTCAGCCCAACGTATTTGCCTCTGGTTCAGGAACTGTGCCGTGCGCCAGTGCTCCAGATTCTTGTGGTCTGTGCAGACCTGCACCGTGTGCTTGGCTCCGATCAGGAAGTGCCTCCACGCTTTGAACGCTGCATGAATGGCCAGCAACTCCCTGTCCCAGATGGTGTAGTTCTGCTCGGACTTGCTGAGCTTCCTGGAGTAAAACGCTCCCGGTCGCCACACCCCCTGCGGGTCCTTCTGCAGCAGGACCGCCCCGACGGCTCTGTCCGAGGCGTCTGTCTCCACCCTCATCGGCCTGCTGGGGTTGACATGAAGCAGCTGCTCTTCCGACGCGAAGAGACGCTTGAGTGCCTGAAAGGACTGCTCCGCCTGCTCTGTCCAAATGAACTTCTTTTTCTTGGAGCTAAGCGTTTCCGTGATGGCCGCTGTCTGCATAGCGAAGCCCTTGATAAACTTGCGATAGATGTTCGCAAAGCCGACAAACCGTTGGACCTCCTTCCGGTTGCGTGGGCTCTTCCAATCCAACACCGCTCGAACCTTGGCGCTGTCCATGGCGAGCCCCTTGTCAGACAGCTTGTAGCCCAGAAAATCCACCTCCGTCACGTCAAATTGGCACTTCTCCAGCTTGGCGTAGAGCCTATGTTGCTTTAGCCTGCTCAGCACTTCCTTGACGTGTCCGTCATGCTCCTGCTGCGATTCCGAAAAGATCAGGATGTCATCTAAGAAACAGACGCACGTCTTGTAGAGAAGTCCCGCCAACACGTGATGCATGAAAGCTTGAAAAACGTGAGAGCCATTTTGCAATCCAAAAGGCATAACTCTATATTCGTAGGTACCCAGTGGCGTGAACATGGCTGTCTTCCACTCATCTCCTTCCCGCATGCGAATGAGGTTGTACGCCCCTCGCAGGTCTAACTTGGTGAACACTTTTCCCTTCCGCACCTTCGCTAGGAGGTCGTCGATTCGGGGCATGGGGAAGTCCGATGGCTTGGTCCCATTGTTTAAAATGCGATAGTCCACTACCAGTCTTTTTTGGGGCGTGTCCCGCTTTTTAACAAAGAATACAGGACTGCCCCCCGCTGCCTTGGACTCTCGGATGAAACCGCGCTCCAAATTATGATCTATGAACTCTTTGAGTTCTTGCAGTTCGTCCTCTGACATGGAATACAGTTTCCCTTTAGGCAGCGCCGCCCCCGGCAGCAGGTCAATTTTGCAGTCATATGGTCTGTGAGGGGGTAGCCTGTCTGCCTCCTTCTCGCAGAAAACTTCCAAAAATTCTGCGTACTTGTGGGGAATCGCTTGCAGCGTGCCTAGCAGCAGCTGTGACTCCTCTTCCTCTCCTTCCTGCCGGGGCACGATGCAGTGTTCAGCACAAAAGGAAGAGCCGAAGGTCAGCTGCCTCTGGTACCAAGCCAGCGTTGGGCTGTGCTTGTCCAGCCAACTCATTCCCAATACAATGGGCGTATCCGATAGTTGAGTGACGTTGAAGCTGATGACTTCCCTGTGATTCCCAAGTCGCATCACCATTGGTGGCGTCTGCTTCACCACTTGCCCCCCGAGCAGCTCCCTGCCATCCACCGTGACAACCTGCAGGGGCAGTGTGGCCGGCAGCAACTGTATAGCGTGCTTGTCGACAAAGTCCTGCCCTATAAAGTCCGCGTTGCTGCCTGAGTCAATGGTGATTGGCACGTCCATGGTGATTCCATTGGGCAGCTGGAGAGATGCGGTGAGCCTCACTACTGGTTTGGGCGGGAGGGGGTTCACGGGCTGTAAAATCTCTGGGGACTGCGTCACTAACACGTCTGGCTGGGCCCCAGGGCCTCTTCCTCCAGCCAGACTGCGTCGTTTCCCTGCTGTGGTCCTCCTTGCTGCGTTGCTGCAGTCACCATTGCTGAGGCTGCAGTGAGCTTGTGGAGCCTCTGGAGACACTCTTTCGCCATATGCCCTGGCTCCTCACAGACGTAACACTTCCTGTTCCCTCTAGGAGGCTTCACTTTCACTGCTGCTGGTGCTAGGGCTCTGGTTGCTGACTGAGCCCTTGCACCTCCAACCTCCATAGGTTCCGCTCCTCCTCCTGGCGGAGGCGTGGATTGCGCACCCGCTGCTTCTCTGGGAAGGAAGGAGGAGCCCCTGGCTGGTTCGCGCCCTCCACACCCTTCGTCCCTGCTCCACGGACGTTCTTCCAGCCGCACCCCCACTGCCAGTGCCCTCTGAACGACCTCCTGGGTGGTCCGGGGTCTCTCCCCCCTCGCGATTTCATCTTTAATCGAGCTGTGCAGCCCCTCCCAAAAGAGGTCTCTTACAGGGGCCGAATCTCTGTCCCATTCCAGGGCACTGACCAAAGCGAAAAAGCGGGCATGGTACTGCCTCACGCTGGCCCTCCCTTGCCTTAGTCCATGCACCTCCTTCCAGGCAAGATCCACGTCAATGCTTGATAAAAAACACCCATCCATCGCTTTAATAAAGGCATCCGCATTTTGGAGCGCCGGATCCTTATCTCTCCATAAATTGCGCAGCCATGCTTTAGCATCCCCATGCAAATGGGACATGATGAATCCCACTTTCTCTTGCTCATCTCTAAAGTCTTTATTCAGCAGTTGCAGTGCGCACAGTACGTCTGCTCTAAAGTTGGGATACTGTTGCAGGTTCCCATCGAAGTGAGAGACCAGACCGCCTGTTCGTCTCGCCAACCCAATTCCCTCCTGCCTGGGTGTCTGCTTCGTCAGCACGTCTAACCTGACCTGGAGATCCCTGCAGGCGGCAGCTGCCTCCTCCTCTCTCTTCCTGGATGCGAGAGCCGCTGCATTCAGTTGTGACACTGCTTCTCTGAGTTCCGCTATCTGCTGCTCAGCCGTCATGTCGGCTGCCGTTCGTGAGCTCGCTGGTAGGCACCTGCTTCTCTCCCCTCCTCGAGGCTGTAGATGCCCACAATTGCGAGACGGAGCTTACTGTCAGAGCTGCTTGAAGATCCTAGCTCACAGAGGATCACGCTAGCCAGCGATCATTAAGTAAAAGTCTTTATTGAGTTACAGTTTCCATTCTCAAGCTGCTGCGTGCAACTCTACGTCTAGTAGCTAGATCGGCGAAGCTCCGTCTGAGTCTCCGCCCCGTGTGCACCAACTTAATATCCTAGCCCGGCTCCACCTTTTCCGCCTGACTGTCCTCCTCTGGGTCCCTCTACCCCCCGGGGTCTCTTCCTTCCGGGATTCTTCTGACGCTGACCCCCCGGACCCTCCTGTCTCCTTGCTTTAGGACCTGGCTCCCTTTCCGGGCTGCTTACTGCGTCACCTTCCTCTGCATTTGAACTTGGCGCGCGCGCCCAACCTTCCACTTTCCGCTTAACCGTTTCTTCACTCCCCGATGGCGGTGTGGCCACTCCTGACTCGTGACCTCCCTCCTGTGGTGAGCTGCCAGCCCTTGCCCCCTGGCTCCCTTCCTCTTCCCTGCTCTCTGGCGGTGACGCTGGTCCCGATTTCCAACTGCTCTCCTCTGAGTCCCCTCTGGCTCTATCTTCCTGGGGTGCCCCCCTAGACTCCCCCCTTGCCCTGGCCACTGGTGCTCCTTTCTGTGAATCCTCTGATTCACTGGAAAGACTCGGCGATCTCGGGTCGTCGTCATCACTCATCTTTTCTTCTGCCTCCTCCCCTTCGCTCTCTGTTTCCTCCCTTGCCCTTGCCTCTGCTCCTAAACCCCTGACAGTACGTAATGAGACCAAAATAACAAAACACCATATTTCCGCTTCCATATGCGTAGAAAGAAGACAAATATGCTTCGATTGGGCTTATTTCAATCCGCATATTGTTTTTTGGGTGTGCACCTGAATCACCACAACCAAAGTAAAAAGGTATTTTGGCTTCCATCTACATATAAATAAGATGATAACGCACTTATGGGACATTTGAAATTGATGTTTTTTGGGTTAGAATGCACATTCAACCAAAAATCGCAGAGTGAAATGTTTGTTCTGAGCGCAAATCAAGCATAGGTGTATTGGTTCGACGTCAATAGAAAGAGGACGAATAAGCTTGCATTGCACTGTTGGTGTTCATTCACCCACAAATAGCAAAGCGAAGTGTCTAAACAAAGCAAAACAGGTTGTTTTGGGTTCCATCTACACAGAAAAACAATCTTGGATTTCTCCTTATTTCAAAGTCGTGTTCTATGGTGTTAATGCACATTTACCCCAAAATCGCAAAGTGTATGTAATGAGACCAAAATAACAAAACACCATATTTCCGCTAACATGTGCGTAGCAAGAAGACGAATAAGCTTTGATTGGGCTTCAATTCACATGGTGTTTTTTGGGTGTGCACCAGAATCACGCCAACCAAAGCAAAAAGGTGTTTTGGCTTCCATCTACATAAAAAGAAGATGATAACGCTCTGATTGGGCTTATTTCAAATAGGTTTTTTGGGGGTTAGAATGCACATTCAACCTAAAATCGAAGAGCGAAATGTTTGTTAGGAGACCAATCAAGCATAGGTATATTGGTTCCACGGCAATAGAAAGAGGACGAATAAGCTTGCATTGCACTGTTGTTGTTCATTCACCCACAAATAGCAAAGCGAAGTGTCATAATTCTAAACAAAGCAAAACAGGTTACTTTAGGTTCCATCTACACAGAAAGAACAAGTTTGGATTTCGCTTATGTCAAAGTAGTGTTCTTTGGTGTTAATGCACATTTACCCAGAAATCGCAAAGTGTATCTAAAAGACCAAAATAACAAAATACCATATTTCCGCTTCCATATGCCTAGAAAGAAGACGAATATGCTTCGATTGGGCCTATTTCAATTCGCATGGTGTTTTTTAGGTGTGCAACAGAATCACCACAACCACGAATAAGCTTGCATTGCACTGTTGTTGTTCATTCACCCACAAATAGCAAAGCGAAGTGTCATAATTCTCAACAAAGCAAAACACGTGGTTTTGGGTTCCATCTACAAAGAAAAACAATCTTGGATTTTATTTATGTCAAAGTAGTGTTCCGTAGTTTTAATGCACATTTACCCAGATATCGCAAAGTGTATGTAATGAGACAAAAATTACAAAATACCATATTTCCGCTTCCATATGCCTAGAAAGAAGTCGAATAAGCTTTGATTGGGCTTCAATTCGCATGGTGTTTTTTGGGTGTGCACCAGAATCACGCCAACCAAAGCAAAAAGGTGGCTTCCATCTACATAAAAAGAAGATGATAACGCTCTGATTGGGCTTATTTCAAATAGGTTTTTGGGGGGTTAGAATGCACATTCAACCTAAAATCGAAGAGCGAAATGTTTGTTATGAGCCCAAATCAAGCATAGGTATATTGGTTCCACGGCAATAGAAAGAGGACGAATAAGCTTGCATTGCACTGTTGTTTTTCATTCACCCACAAATAGCAAAGCGAAGTGTCATAATTCTAAACAAAGCAAAACAGGTTGCTTTGGGTTCCATCTACACAGAAAGAACAAGTTTGGATTTCCCTTATGTCAAAGTAGTGTTCTTTGGTGTTAATGCACATTTACCCAGAAATCGCAAAGTGTACGTAATGAGACCAAAATAACAAAACACCATATTTCCGCTTCCATATGCGTAGAAAGAAGACAAATATGCTTCGATTGGGCTTATTTCAATCCGCATATTGTTTTTTGGGTGTGCACCTGAATCACCACAACCAAAGTAAAAAGGTATTTTGGCTTCCATCTACATATAAATAAGATGATAACGCACTTATGGGACATTTGAAATTGATGTTTTTTGGGTTAGAATGCACATTCAACCAAAAATCGCAGAGTGAAATGTTTGTTCTGAGCGCAAATCAAGCATAGGTGTATTGGTTCGACGTCAATAGAAAGAGGACGAATAAGCTTGCATTGCACTGTTGGTGTTCATTCACCCACAAATAGCAAAACGAAGTGTCTAAACAAAGCAAAACAGGTTGTTTTGGGTTCCATCTACACAGAAAGAACAAGTTTGGATTTCGCTTATGTCAAAGTAGTGTTCTTTGGTGTTAATGCGCATTTACCCAGAAATCGCAAAGTGTATCTGTCAGAGCTGCTTGAAGATCCTAGCTCACAGAGGATCACGCTAGCCAGCGATCATTAAGTAAAAGTCTTTATTGAATTACAGTTTCCATTCTCACGCTGCTGCTAGATCGTCGAAGCTCCGTCTGAGTCTCCGCCCCGTGTGCACCAACTTAATATCCTAGCCTTGCTCCACCTTTTCCGCCTGACTGTCCTCCTCTGGGTCCCTCTACCCCCCGGGGCTTCTTCCTTCCGGGATTCTTCTGACGCTGACCCAGACCCTCCTGCCTCCTTGCGCCGGGCTTTAGGACCTGGTTCCCTTTCGGGGCTGCTTACTGCGCCGCCGTCCTCTGCATTTGAACTTGGCGCGCGCGCCCAACCTTCCACTTTCCTCTTAACCGTTTCTTCGCTCCCCGATGGAGGTGTGGCCACTCCTGACTCATGCCCTCCCTCCTGTGGTGAGCTGCCAGCGCTTCCCCCCTGGCTCCCTTCCTCTTCCCTGCTTCCTGGCGGTGACGCTGGTCCCGATTTCCAGCTGCTCCCCCCTGAGTCCCCTCTGGCTCTATCTTCCGGGGTGCCCCCCTAGACTCCCCCCTTGCCCTGGCCACTGGTGCTCCTTTCTGTGAATCCTCTGATTCACTGGAAAGACTAGGAGATCTCGGGTCGTCGTCATCACTCATCTTTTCTTCTGCCTCGTAGGGAGTGAGCACCTTCGCTCTCTGTTTCCTCCCCTTCGCTCTCTGTTTCCTCCCTTGCCCGTGCCTCTGCTCCTAAACCCCTGACATCCATCCCCCCCTCGAAGCCCCCCATTCCCCCCTCCCCTCCTTCCGGTGCTGGAGCTGGGGGCTGCTGTTGCAAAGGGACGAACGTCGGATATCGGTCGCTTCCCGTGGCGGGCCTCCATCTGAAGTCTCGCGGGTCTTCCTCCCTGCTCTCGTCGACAACGGTCACCTCCGCTTCCATCTCTGTGCCGCCGTGCTCGAAACCAGGGTCGTCCCCGAAAACGTCCATGTCCGTCTCTCCCTCACTTCCTCCTGGCGGTGTTGCTCGTCCTGGGCCTTCCAGCCACCGTCTGCGGAACTGCTCCTCTGGTCTATCGTCCCACCAATACGAGGGTTCTGATGCAGATCCCGAGGGTGACCCCTCCGGGGAATGGACGTCTTGTGTCGGGTCCTCGTCCGAGTCGAACCCCCGGAAAGTGCTGGCCGAAAGCGTGGGCGTGAAAAGCCAGTCGTCGAAAAAGTCTGCTGGCATAGGTCTATGGGGGAAGAGGGCATGAAACTCGTCTTTGAGGAGAGGTTCGTCCAAGGCGTAGCCCGGCACCCAGCTGTTCGCACTGGCCGGGGTGCCCTCCTTGGCGAGAAAGTATTCTACCCCCTCTTCCCCCCATCTGGAGTCCAAAATCTCCGTGACTTCGTTGATGCGCTCCTTCTGTGCCACTCCCGCGTGCCCTGTTCTGTCTCTGACCGGACTCGGCGCCGTTCCGGGTTCCTGGAACCTGTGCGGTGCCTTGTAGGGAGTGAGCACCGATCTGTGGAATACCGGATGCATTCTGGAACCCTCCGGAAGTGCCAGTCTGAAAGCTACCGGGTTGACCTGCTCTTCGACTTGGTAGGGCCCCAGTTGTTTATGCCCTAGTTTCTTCTTGGCCAACGACCTGGCCGGCACTGCGTGGGCTGCTAACCAAACCCAGTCTCCCACGTGGAGCTCTTCGCCAACCCTTCTGTGCTTGTCCGCTTGTACCTTGTATGCGTGCTTGGCCAGCTCCAGGTGGCGCCTCAGCTGATCGTGGACTTCCTGCAGCTCCGACGCGAACGCATCTGCTGTCTGCGGCTCCCCCTCCCCCATTCTTTCCAGTCCCGGGAAGGTTCTGGGGTGCCTCCCGTTGTTGGCGAAGAACGGCGTGACCCCCGTGGACACGTGCTTCGTGTTGTTGTAGGCGAACTCGGCAAGCGGCAGGTAATCCACCCACGTCGCAGGCTGTTGATTTGCATAACATCTCAGGTACTGCTGCATGATGGCATTGACCCGCTCCGCTTGCCCGTTGGTCTGCGGGTGTCTCGCCGACGCCAGGTTGATCTTGACGTTCAGGAAGCCCATCAGCTTCTGCCAGAAATTCGAGATGAACTGCCGCCCCCGGTCGGACAGAATAGACCGTGGCAGACCGTGAACCTTGAACACGTGGTCTATGAACAGTTTGGCGGTTTGCTCCGCCGTGGCCACCTTAGCACACGGAATGAAATGCGCCATCTTGGAAAACAGGTCCACCACCACCAGCACTGCCGTCTTGCCCCTCGAGCTGGGCAGATCCGTGACAAAGTCCAGGGCCACCCTTTCCCAAGGTTCGACCGGAGTTTGCAGCGGTTCCAACAGTCCGGCCGGCGGTTTGTGCACTGGTTTGGCCCTCTGGCAGGTGTCACACCTCGCCACGTAGTCTGCGACCTCCCCTCTCATCCCAGGCCACCAGAAATCCCTGGCTACTAATTCCACCGTCTTCTCCTTGCCAAAGTGCCCGGCCGTGGGCGCGTCGTGCAGCTGCTGCAGCACCTTGGCGCGAAGGTCGTCTCCCGGCACGTAGATGGCCCCTTTACGGATGAGCAATCCATCTCGTAGCTGGAAACCGTCGGCCGCAGCCGTGCCCCTTTGCACCTCTGCCATCTTTGCTTGCGCGAAGGAGTCATCCTGCAACGCTCGTCGCACCGCCTCCAGGTCCACGGTGGCCGCGGCGCACGCCCATACTGTTGGTGCAAAGATGTGCATGGCGGCCGCTGGCGTTGCGTCCTCCAGATACTGTGGCTTACGGGAGAGGGCGTCCGCCATGATGTTAGTGTCCCCCGGGACATACTCTATGCGGAAGTCGAAGTTCGCAAAAAACTCAGCCCAACGTATCTGCCTCTGGTTTAGGAACTGTGCCGTGCGCCAGTGCTCCAGATTCTTGTGGTCCGTGCAAACCTGCACCGTGTGCTCGGCGCCGATCAGGAAGTGCCTCCACGCTTTGAACGCTGCATGAATGGCCAGCAACTCCCTGTCCCAGATGGTGTAGTTCTGCTCGGACTTGCTGAGCTTCCTGGAGTAAAACGCTGCCGGTCGCCACACCCCCTGCTGGTCCTTTTGCAGCAGGACCGCCCCCACGGCTCTGTCCGAGGCGTCTGTCTCCACCCTCATCGGCCTGCTGGGGTTGACGTGAAGCAGCTGCTCTTCCGACGCGAAGAGACGCTTGAGTGCCTGAAAGGACTGCTCCGCCTCCTCTGTCCAAACGAACTTCTTTTTCTTGGAGCTAAGCGTGTCTGTGATGGCCGCTGTCTGCATAGCGAAGCCCTTGATAAACTTGCGATAGAAGTTCGCAAAGCCGACAAACCTCTGGACCTCCTTCCGGTTGCGTGGACTCTTCCAATCCAATACCGCGCGAACCTTGGCGCTGTCCATGGCGAGCCCCTTGTCAGACAACTTGTAGCCCAGAAAATCCACCTCCGTCACGTCAAATTGGCACTTCTCCAGCTTGGCGTAGAGCCTATGTTGCTTTAGTCTGGTCAGCACTTCCTTGACGTGTCCGTCATGCTCCTGCTGCGATTCCGAAAAGATCAGGATGTCATCTAAGAAACAGACGCACGTCTTGTAGAGAAGTCCCGCCAACACGTGATGCATGAAAGCTTGAAAAACGTGGGATCCATTTTGCAATCCAAAGGGCATAACTCTGTATTCGTAGGTACCCAGTGGCGTGAACATGGCCGTCTTCCACTCATCTCCCTCCCGCATACGAATGAGGTTGTACGCCCCTCGCAGGTCTAACTTGGTGAACACTTTCCCCTTCCGCACCTTCGCCAGGAGGTCGTCGATTCGGGGCATGGGGAAGTCCGACGGCTTGGTCCCATTGTTTAAAATGCGATAGTCCACGACCAGTCTTTTTTGGGGCGTGTCTCGCTTTTTAACAAAGAATACTGGACTGCCCCCCGCTGCCTTGGACTCTCGGATGAAACCGCGCTCCAAATTATGATCTATGAACTGTTTGAGTTCCTGCAGCTCGTCCTCTGACATGGAATACAGTTTCCCCTTAGGCAGCGCCACCCCCGGCAGCAGGTCAATCTTGCAGTCATATGGTCTGTGAGGGGGTAGCCTGTCTGCCTCCTTCTCGCAGAAAACTTCCAAAAATTCTGCGTACTTGTGGGGAATCGCTTGCAGCGTGCCTAGCAGCAGCTGTGACTCCTCTTCCTCTCCTTCCTGCCGGGGCACGATGCAGTGTTCAGCACAAAAGGAAGAGCCGAAGATCAGCTGCCTCTGGTACCAAGCCAGCGTTGGGCTGTGCTTGTCCAGCCAACTCATTCCCAATACAATGGGCGTATCCGATAGTTGAGTGACATTGAAGCTGATGATTTCTTTGTGATTCCCAAGTCGCATCGCCATCGGTGGCGTCTGCTTCACCACTTGCCCCCCTAGCAACTCCCTGCCATCCACCGTGACAACCTGCAGGGGCAGTGTGGCCGGCAGCAACTGTATAGCGTGCTTGTCGACAAAGTCCTGCCCTATAAAGTCCGCGTTGCTGCCCGAGTCAACTGTGATGGGCACGTCAGTGGTGATTCCATTGGGCAGCTGGAGAGATGCGGTGAGCCTCACCACTGGTTTGGGCGGGAGGGGGTTCACGGGCTGTAAAACCTCTGGGGACTGCGTCACTAACACGTCTGGCTGGGCCCCAGGGCCTCTTCCTCCAGCCAGACTCCGTCGTTTCCCTGCTGTGGTCCCCCTTGCTGCGTTGCTGCAGTCACCATTGCTGAGGCTGCAGTGAGCTTGTGGAGCCTCTGGGGACACTCTTTCACCATATGCCCTGGCTCCTCACAGACGTAACACTTCCTGTTCCCTCTAGGAGGCTTCGCTTTCACTGCTGCCGGTGCTAGGGCTCTGGTTGCTGACTGAGTCCTTGCACCTCCAACCTCCATAGGTTCCGCTCCTCCTCCTGGCGGAGGCGTGGATTGCGCACGCGCTGCTTCTCTGGGAAGGAAGGAGGAGCCCCTGGCTGGTTCGCGCCCTCCACGCCCTTCGTCCCTGCTCCACGGACGTTCTTCCAGCCGCACCCCCACTGCCAGTGCCCTCTGAACGACCTCCTGGGTGGTCCGGGGTCTCTCCCCCCTCGCGATCTCATCTTTAATCGAGCTGTGCAGCCCCTCCCAAAAGAGGTCTCTTACAGGAGCCGAATCTCTGTCCCATTCCAGGGCACTGACCAAGGCGAAAAAGCGGGCATGATACTGCCTGACGCTGGCCCTCCCTTGTCTCAGCCCATGCACCTCCTTCCGTGCAAGATCCACGTCAATACTTGATAAAAAACACCCATCCATCGCTTTAATAAAGGCATCCGCATTTTGGAGCGCCGGATCCTTATCTCTCCATAAATTGCGCAGCCATGCTTTAGCATCCCCATGCAAATGGGACATGATGAATCCCACCCTCTCTTGCTCATCTCTAAAGTCTTTATTCAGCAGTTGCAATGCGCACAATACGTCTGCTCTAAAGTTGGGATACTGTTGCAGGTTCCCATCGAAGTGAGAGACCAGACCGCCTGTTCGTCTCGCCAACCCAATTCCCTCCTGCCGGGGTGTCTGCTTCGTCAGCACGTCTAACCTGACCTGGAGATCCCTGCAGGCGGCAGCTGCCTCCTCCTCTCTCTTCCTGGATGCGAGAGCCTCGGCATTCAGTTGTGACACTGCTTTTCTGAGTTCCTCTATCTGCTGCTCAGCCGTCATGTCGGCTGCCGTTCGTGAGCTCGCTAGTAGGCACCTGCTTCTCTCCCCTCCTCGAGGCTGTAGATGCCCACAATTCCGTGACGGAGCTTACTTTCAGAGCTGCTTGAAGATCCTAGCTCACAGAGGATCACGCTAGCCAGCGATCATTAAGTAAAAGTCTTTATTGAGTTACAGTTTCCATTCTCACGCTGCTGCGCGCAACTCTACGTCTAGTAGCTAGATCGGCGAAGCTCCGTCTGAGTCTCCGCCCCGTGTGCACCAACTTAATATCCTAGCCCGGCTCCACCTTTTCCGCCTGACTGTCCTCCTCTGGGTCCCTCTACCCCCCGGGGTCTCTTCCTTCCGGGATTCTTCTGACGCTGACCCCCCGGACCCTCCTGTCTCCTTGCGCCGGGCTTTAGGACCTGGCTCCCTTTCCGGGCTGCTTACTGCGCCACCTTCCTCTGCATTTGAACTTGGCGCGCGCGCCCAACCTTCCACTTTCCGCTTAACCGTTTCTTCGCTCCCCGATGGAGGTGTGGCCACTCCTGACTCGTGCCCTCCCTCCTGTGGTGAGCTGCCAGCGCTTGCCCCCTGGCTCCTTTCCTCTTCCCTGCTCTCTGGCGGTGACGCTGGTCCCGATTTCCAACTGCTCTCCTCTGAGTCCCCTCTGGCTCTATCTTCCTGGGGTGCCCCCCTAGACTCCCCCCTTGCCCTGGCCACTGGTGCTCCTTTCTGTGAATCCTCTGATTCACTGGAAAGACTAGGAGATCTCGGGTCGTCGTCATCACTCATCTTTTCTTCTGCCTCCTCCCCTTCGCTCTCTGTTTCCTCCCTTGCCCGTGCCTCTGCTCCTAAACCCCTGACAGTATCTAAAAGACCAAAATAACAAAATACCATATTTCCGCTTCCATATGCCTAGAAAGAAGTCGAATAAGCTTTGATTGGGCTTCAATTCGCATGGTGTTTTTTGGGTGTGCACCAGAATCACGCCAACCAAAGCAAAAAGGTGGCTTCCATCTACATAAAAAGAAGATGATAACGCTCTGATTGGGCTTATTTCAAATAGGTTTTTTGGGGGTTAGAATGCACATTCAACCTAAAATCGAAGAGCGAAATGTTTGTTATGAGCCCAAATCAAGCATAGGTATATTGGTTCCACGGCAATAGAAAGAGGACGAATAAGCTTGCATTGCACTGTTGTTCATTCACCCACAAATAGCAAAGCGAAGTGTCATAATTCTCAACAAAGCAAAACAGGTTGCTTTGGGTTCCATCTACACAGAAATAAACAAGTTTGGATTTCCCTTATGTCAAAGTAGTGTTCTTTGGTGTTAATGCACATTTACCCAGAAATCGCAAAGTGTACGTAATGAGACCAAAATAACAAAACACCATATTTCCGCTTCCATATGCGTAGAAAGAAGACAAATATGCTTCGATTGGGCTTATTTCAATCCGCATATTGTTTTTTGGGTGTGCACCTGAATCACCACAACCAAAGTAAAAAGGTATTTTGGCTTCCATCTACATATAAATAAGATGATAACGCACTTATGGGACATTTGAAATTGATGTTTTTTGGGTTAGAATGCACATTCAACCAAAAATCGCAGAGTGAAATGTTTGTTCTGAGCGCAAATCAAGCATAGGTGTATTGGTTCGACGTCAATAGAAAGAGGACGAATAAGCTTGCATTGCACTGTTGGTGTTCATTCACCCACAAATAGCAAAGCGAAGTGTCTAAACAAAGCAAAACAGGTTGTTTTGGGTTCCATCTACACAGAAAAACAATCTTGGATTTCTCCTTATTTCAAAGTCGTGTTCTATGGTGTTAATGCACATTTACCCCAAAATCGCAAAGTGTATGTAATGAGACCAAAATAACAAAACACCATATTTCCGCTAACATGTGCGTAGCAAGAAGACGAATAAGCTTTGATTGGGCTTCAATTCGCATGGTGTTTTTTGGGTGTGCACCAGAATCACGCCAACCAAAGCAAAAAGGTGTTTTGGCTTCCATCTACATAAAAAGAAGATGATAACGCTCTGATTGGGCTTATTTCAAATAGGTTTTTTGGGGGTTAGAATGCACATTCAACCTAAAATCGAAGAGCGAAATGTTTGTTAGGAGACCAATCAAGCATAGGTATATTGGTTCCACGGCAATAGAAAGAGGACGAATAAGCTTGCATTGCTCTGTTGTTTTTCATTCACCCACAAATAGCAAAGCGAAGTGTCATAATTCTAAACAAAGCAAAACAGGTTGCTTTGGGTTCCATCTACACAGAAAGAACAAGTTTGGATTTCCCTTATGTCAAAGTAGTGTTCTTTGGTGTTAATGCACATTTACCCAGAAATCGCAAAGTGTACGTAATGAGACCAAAATAACAAAACACCATATTTCCGCTTCCATATGCGTAGAAAGAAGACAAATATGCTTCGATTGGGCTTATTTCAATCCGCATATTGTTTTTTGGGTGTGCACCTGAATCACCACAACCAAAGTAAAAAGGTATTTTGGCTTCCATCTACATATAAATAAGATGATAACGCACTTATGGGACATTTGAAATTGATGTTTTTTGGGTTAGAATGCACATTCAACCAAAAATCGCAGAGTGAAATGTTTGTTCTGAGCGCAAATCAAGCATAGGTATATTGGTTCGACGTCAATAGAAAGAGGACGAATAAGCTTGCATTGCACTGTTGTTGTTCATTCACCCACAAATAGCAAAGCGAAGTGTCTAAACAAAGCAAAACAGGTTGTTTTGGGTTCCATCTACACAGAAAAACAATCTTGGATTTCTCCTTATTTCAAAGTCGTGTTCTATGGTGTTAATGCACATTTACCCAGAAATCGCAAAGTGTATCTAAAAGACCAAAATAACAAAATACCATATTTCCGCTTCCATATGCCTAGAAAGAAGACGAATATGCTTCGATTGGGCCTATTTCAATTCGCATGGTGTTTTTTAGGTGTGCAACAGAATCACAACAACCACGAATAAGCTTGCATTGCACTGTTGTTGTTCATTCACCCACAAATAACAAAGCGAAGTGTCATAATTCTCAACAAAGCAAAACACGTGGTTTTGGGTTCCATCTACAAAGAAAAACAATCTTGGATTTTATTTATGTCAAAGTAGTGTTCCGTAGTTTTAATGCACATTTACCCAGATATCGCAAAGTGTATGTAATGAGACAAAAATTACAAAATACCATATTTCCGCTTCCATATGCCTAGAAAGAAGTCGAATAAGCTTTGATTGGGCTTCAATTCGCATGGTGTTTTTTGGGTGTGCACCAGAATCACGCCAAGCAAAGCAAAAAGGTGGCTTCCATCTACATAAAAAGAAGATGATAACGCTCTGATTGGGCTTATTTCAAATAGGTTTTTTGGGGGTTAGAATGCACATTCAACCTAAAATCGAAGAGCGAAATGTTTGTTATGAGCCCAAATCAAGCATAGTGTCAGGGGTTTAGGAGCAGAGGCACGGGCAAGGGAGGAAACAGAGAGCGAAGGGGAGGAGGCAGAAGAAAAGATGAGTGATGACGACGACCCGAGATCTCCTAGTCTTTCCAGTGAATCAGAGGATTCACAGAAAGGAGCACCAGTGGCCAGGGCAAGGGGGGAGTCTAGGGGGGCACCCCAGGAAGATAGAGCCAGAGGGGACTCAGAGTGGAGCAGCTGGAAATCGGGACCAGCGTCACCGCCAGGAAGCAGGGAAGAGGAAAGGAGCCAGGGGGGAAGCGCTGGCAGCTCACCACAGGAGGGAGGGCATGAGTCAGGAGTGGCCACACCTCCATCGGGGAGCGAAGAAACGGTTAAGAGGAAAGTGGAAGGTTGGGCGCGCGCGCCAAGTTCAAATGCAGAGGAAGGCGGCGCAGTAAGCAGCCCCGAAAGGGAACCAGGTCCTAAAGCCCGGCGCAAGGAGGCAGGAGGGTCCGGGTCAGCGTCAGAAGAATCCGGGAAGGAAGAAGCCCCGGGGGTAGAGGGACCCAGAGG
Source organism: Podarcis liolepis (assembly GCF_965112155.1). Taxonomy (NCBI): domain Eukaryota; kingdom Metazoa; phylum Chordata; class Lepidosauria; order Squamata; family Lacertidae; genus Podarcis; species Podarcis liolepis. Next base: position 255,362 of record NC_139561.1, on the reverse strand, counting down.
AGGACAGTCAGGCGGAAAAGGTGGAGCAAGGCTAGGATATTAAGTTGGTGCACACGGGGCGGAGACTCAGACGGAGCTTCGCCGATCTAGCTACTAGACGTAGAGTTGCGCGCAGCAGCGTGAGAATGGAAACTGTAATTCAATAAAGACTTTTACTTAATGATCGCTGGCTAGCGTGATCCTCTGTGAGCTAGGATCTTCAAGCAGCTCTGACAGTAAGCTCCGTCTCACGATGGTGGGCATCTACAGCCTCGAGGAGGGGAGAGAAACAGGTGCCTACTAGCGAGCTCACGAACGGCAGACGACATGACGGCTGAGCAGCAGATAGAGGAACTCAGAAAAGCAGTGGCACAACTGAATGCCGAGGCTCTCGCATCCAGGAAGAGAGAGGAGGAGGCAGCTGCCGCCTGCAGGGATCTCCAGGTCAGGTTAGACGTGCTGACAAAGCAGACACCCCGGCAGGAGGGAATTGGGTTGGCGAGACGGACAGGCGGGCTGGTCTCTCACTTCGATGGGAACCTGCAACAGTATCCCAACTTTAGAGCCGACGTACTGTGCGCACTGCAACTGCTGCATAAAGACTTTAGAGATGAGCAAGAGAGAGTGGGATTCATCATGTCCCATTTGCATGGGGATGCTAGAGCATGGCTACGCAATTTATGGAGAGATAAGGATCCGGCGCTCCAGAATGCAGATGCCTTTATTAAAGCGATGGATGGGTGTTTTTTATCAAGTATTGACGTGGATCTTGCACGGAAGGAGGTGCATGGGCTGAGACAAGGGAGGGCCAGCGTCAGGCAGTATCATGCCCGCTTTTTCGCCTTGGTCAGTGCCCTGGAATATGACAGAGATTCGGCTCCTGTAAGAGACCTCTTTTGGGAGGGGCTGCACAACTCGATTAAAGATGAGATCGCGAGGGGGGAGAGACCCCGAACCACCCAGGAGGTCGTTCAGAGGGCACTGGCAGTGGGGGTGAGGCTGGAAGGACGTCCGTGGAGCAGGGACGAAGGGCGTGGAGGGCGCGAACCAGCCAGGGGCCCCTCCTTCCTTCCCAGAGAAGCAGCGCGGGCGCAATCCACGCCTCCGCCAGGAGGAGGAGCCGAACCTATGGAGGTTGGAGGTGCAAGGGCTCAGTCAGCAACCAGAGCCCTAGCACCGGCAGCAGTGAAAGCGAAGCCTCCTAGAGGGAACAGGAAGTGTTACGTCTGTGAGGAGCCAGGGCATATGGCAAAAGAGTGTCCCCAGAGGCTCCACAAGCTTACTGCAGCCTCGGCAATGGTGACTGCAGCAACGCAGCAAGGGGGACCACAGCAGGGAAACGACGCAGTCTGGCTGGAGGAAGAGGCCCTGGGGCCCAGCCAGACGTGTTAGTGACGCAGTCCCCAGAGGTTTTACAGCCCGTGAACCCCCTCCCGCCCAAACCAGTGGTGAGGCTCACCGCATCTCTCCAGCTGCCCAATGGAATCACCACTGACGTGCCAATCACTATTGACTCAGGAAGCAATGCGGACTTTATAGGGCAGGACTTTGTCGACCGGCATGCTATACAGTTGCTGCCTGCCACGCTGCCCCTGCAGGTTGTCACGGTGGATGGCAGGGAGTTGCTAGGGGGGCAAGTGGTGAAGCAGACGCCGCCCATGGCGATGCGACTTGGAAATCACAAAGAAATCATCAGCTTCAATGTCACTCAACTATCGGATACGCCCATTGTATTGGGAATGAGTTGGCTGGACAAGCACAGCCCAACGCTGGCTTGGTACCAGAGGCAGCTGATCTTCGGCTCTTCCTTTTGTGCTGAACACTGCATCATGCCCCGGCAGGAAGGAGAGGAAGAGGAGTCACAGCTGCTGCTAGGCACGCTGCAAGCGATTCCCCACAAGTACGCAGAATTTTTGGAAGTTTTCTGCGAGAAGGAGGCAGACAGGCTACCCCCTCACAGACCATATGACTGCAAGATTGACCTGCTGCCGGGGGTGGCGCTGCCTAAGGGGAAACTGTATTCCATGTCAGAGGACGAGCTGCAGGAACTCAAACAGTTCATAGATCATAATTTGGAGCGCGGTTTCATCCGAGAGTCCAAGGCAGCGGGGGGCAGTCCAGTATTCTTTGTTAAAAAGCGAGACACGCCCCAAAAAAGACTGGTCGTGGACTATCGCATTTTAAACAATGGGACCAAGCCGTCGGACTTCCCCATGCCCCGAATCGACGACCTCCTGGCGAAGGTGCGGAAGGGAAAAGTGTTCACCAAGTTAGACCTGCGAGGGGCGTACAACCTCATTCGTATGCGGGAGGGAGATGAGTGGAAGACGGCCATGTTCACGCCACTGGGTACCTACGAATACAGAGTTATGCCCTTTGGATTGCAAAATGGCTCCCATGTTTTTCAAGCTTTCATGCATCACGTGTTGGCGGGACTTCTCTACAAGACGTGCGTCTGTTTCTTAGATGACATCCTGATCTTTTCGGAATCGCAGCAGGAGCATGACAGACACGTCAAGGAAGTGCTGACCAGACTAAAGCAACATAGGCTCTACGCCAAGCTGGAGAAGTGCCAATTTGACGTGACGGAGGTGGATTTTCTGGGCTACAAGTTGTCTGACAAGGGGCTCGCCATGGACAGCGCCAAGGTTCGCGCGGTATTGGATTGGAAGAGTCCACGCAACCGGAAGGAGGTCCAAAGGTTTGTCGGCTTTGCGAACTTCTATCGCAAGTTTATCAAGGGCTTCGCTATGCAGACAGCGGCCATCACAGACACGCTTAGCTCCAAGAAAAAGAAGTTCGTTTGGACAGAGGAGGCGGAGCAGTCCTTTCAGGCACTCAAGCGTCTCTTCGCGTCGGAAGAGCAGCTGCTTCACGTCAACCCCAGCAGGCCGATGAGGGTGGAGACAGACGCCTCGGACAGAGCCGTGGGGGCGGTCCTGCTGCAAAAGGACCAGCAGGGGGTGTGGCGACCGGCAGCGTTTTACTCCAGGAAGCTCAGCAAGTCCGAGCAGAACTACACCATCTGGGACAGGGAGTTGCTGGCCATTCATGCAGCGTTTAAAGCGTGGAGGCACTTCCTGATCGGCGCCAAGCACACGGTGCAGGTTTGCACGGACCACAAGAATCTGGAGCACTGGCGCACGGCACAGTTCCTAAACCAGAGGCAGATACGTTGGGCTGAGTTTTTTGCGAACTTCGACTTCCGCATAGAGTATGTCCCGGGGGACACTAACATCATGGCGGACGCCCTCTCCCGTAAGCCACAGTATCTGGAGGACGCAACGCCAGCGGCCGCCATGCACATCTTCGCACCAACAGTATGGGCGTGCGCCGCGGCCACCGTGGACCTGGAGGCGGTGCGACGAGCGTTGCAGGATGACTCCTTCGCGCAAGCAAAGATGGCAGAGGTGCAAAGGGGCACGGCTGCGGCCGACGGTTTCCAGCTACGAGATGGATTGCTCATCCGTAAAGGGGCCATCTACGTGCCGGGAGACGACCTTCGCGCCAAGGTGCTGCAGCAGCTGCACGACGCGCCCACGGCCGGGCACTTTGGCAAGGAGAAGACGGTGGAATTAGTAGCCAGGGATTTCTGGTGGCCTGGAATGAGAGGGGAGGTCGCAGACTACGTGGCGAGGTGTGACACCTGCCAGAGGGCCAAACCAGTGCACAAACCGCCGGCCGGACTGTTGGAACCGCTGCAAACTCCGGTCGAACCTTGGGAAAGGGTGGCCCTGGACTTTGTCACGGATCTGCCCAGCTCGAGGGGCAAGACGGCAGTGCTGGTGGTGGTAGACCTGTTTTCCAAGATGGCGCATTTCATTCCGTGTGCTAAGGTGGCCACGGCGGAGCAAACCGCCAAACTGTTCATAGACCACGTGTTCAAGGTTCACGGTCTGCCACGGTCTATTCTGTCCGACCGGGGGCGGCAGTTCATCTCGAATTTCTGGCAGAAGCTGATGGGCTTCCTGAACGTCAAGATCAACCTGGCGTCGGCGAGACACCCGCAGACCAACGGGCAAGCGGAGCGGGTCAATGCCATCATGCAGCAGTACCTGAGATGTTATGCAAATCAACAGCCTGCGACGTGGGTGGATTACCTGCCGCTTGCCGAGTTCGCCTACAACAACACGAAGCACGTGTCCACGGGGGTCACGCCGTTCTTCGCCAACAACGGGAGGCACCCCAGAACCTTCCCGGGACTGGAAAGAATGGGAGAGGGGGAGCCGCAGACAGCAGATGCGTTCGCGTCGGAGCTGCAGGAAGTCCACGATCAGCTGAGGCGCCACCTGGAGCTGGCCAAGCACGCATACAAGGTACAAGCGGACAAGCACAGAAGGGTTGGCGAAGAGCTCCACGTGGGAGACTGGGTTTGGTTAGCAGCCCACGCAGTGCCGGCCAGGTCGTTGGCCAAGAAGAAACTAGGGCATAAACAACTGGGGCCCTACCAAGTCGAAGAGCAGGTCAACCCGGTAGCGTTCAGACTGGCACTTCCGGAGGGTTCCAGAATGCATCCGGTATTCCACAGATCGGTGCTCACTCCCTACAAGGCACCGCACAGGTTCCAGGAACCCGGAACGGCGCCGAGTCCGGTCAGAGACAGAACAGGGCACGCGGGAGTGGCACAGAAGGAGCGCATCAACGAAGTCACGGAGATTTTGGACTCCAGATGGGGGGAAGAGGGGGTAGAATACTTTCTCGCCAAGGAGGGCACCCCGGCCAGTGCGAACAGCTGGGTGCCGGGCTACGCCTTGGACGAACCTCTCCTCAAAGACGAGTTTCATGCCCTCTTCCCCCATAGACCTATGCCAGCAGACTTTTTCGACGACTGGCTTTTCAAGCCCACGCTTTCGGCCAGCACTTTCCGGGGGTTCGACTCGGACGAGGACCCGACACAAGACGTCCGTTCCCCGGAGGGGTCACCCTCGGGATCTGCATCAGAACCCTCGTATTGGTGGGACGATAGACCAGAGGAGCAGTTCCGCAGACGGTGGCTGGAAGGCCCAGGACGAGCAACACCGCCAGGAGGAAGTGAGGGAGAGACGGACATGGACGTTTTCGGGGACGACCCTGGTTTCGAGCACGGCGGCACAGAGATGGAAGCGGAGGTGACCGTTGTCGACGAGAGCAGGGAGGAAGACCCGCGAGACTTCAGATGGAGACCCGCCACGGGAAGCGACCGATATCCGACGTTCGTCCCTTTGCAACAGCAGCCCCCAGCTCCAGCACCGGAAGGAGGGGAGGGGGGAATGGGGGGCTTCGAGGGGGGGATGGATGTCAGGGGTTTAGGAGCAGAGGCACGGGCAAGGGAGGAAACAGAGAGCGAAGGGGAGGAGGCAGAAGAAAAGATGAGTGATGACGACGACCCGAGATCTCCTAGTCTTTCCAGTGAATCAGAGGATTCACAGAAAGGAGCACCAGTGGCCAGGGCAAGGGGGGAGTCTAGGGGGGCACCCCAGGAAGATAGAGCCAGAGGGGACTCAGAGGGGAGCAGCTGGAAATCGGGACCAGCGTCACCGCCAGGAAGCAGGGAAGAGGAAAGGAGCCAGGGGGGAAGCGCTGGCAGCTCACCACAGGAGGGAGGGCATGAGACAGGAGTGGCCACACCTCCATCGGGGAGCGAAGAAACGGTTAAGAGGAAAGTGGAAGGTTGGGCGCGCGCGCCAAGTTCAAATGCAGAGGAAGGCGGCGCAGTAAGCAGCCCCGAAAGGGAACCAGGTCCTAAAGCCCGGCGCAAGGAGGCAGGAGGGTCCGGGTCAGCGTCAGAAGAATCCCGGAAGGAAGAAGCCCCGGGGGGTAGAGGGACCCAGAGGAGGACAGTCAGGCGGAAAAGGTGGAGCAAGGCTAGGATATTAAGTTGGTGCACACGGGGCGGAGACTCAGACGGAGCTTCGCCGATCTAGCTACTAGACGTAGAGTTGCGCGCAGCAGCGTGAGAATGGAAACTGTAATTCAATAAAGACTTTTACTTAATGATCGCTGGCTAGCGTGATCCTCTGTGAGCTAGGATCTTCAAGCAGCTCTGACACATAGGTATATTGGTTCCACGGCAATAGAAAGAGGACGAATAAGCTTGCATTGCTCTGTTGTTTTTCATTCACCCACAAATAGCAAAGCGAAGTGTCATAATTCTAAACAAAGCAAAACAGGTTGCTTTGGGTTCCATCTACACAGAAAGAACAAGTTTGGATTTCCCTTATGTCAAAGTAGTGTTCTTTGGTGTTAATGCACATTTACCCAGAAATCGCAAAGTGTACGTAATGAGACCAAAATAACAAAACACCATATTTCCGCTTCCATATGCGTAGAAAGAAGACAAATATGCTTCGATTGGGCTTATTTCAATCCGCATATTGTTTTTTGGGTGTGCACCTGAATCACCACAACCAAAGTAAAAAGGTATTTTGGCTTCCATCTACATATAAATAAGATGATAACGCACTTATGGGACATTTGAAATTGATGTTTTTTGGGTTAGAATGCACATTCAACCAAAAATCGCAGAGTGAAATGTTTGTTCTGAGCGCAAATCAAGCATAGGTGTATTGGTTCGACGTCAATAGAAAGAGGACGAATAAGCTTGCATTGCACTGTTGTTGTTCATTCACCCACAAATAGCAAAGCGAAGTGTCTAAACAAAGCAAAACAGGTTGTTTTGGGTTCCATCTACACAGAAAAACAATCTTGGATTTCTCCTTATTTCAAAGTCGTGTTCTATGGTGTTAATGCACATTTACCCCAAAATCGCAAAGTGTATGTAATGAGACCAAAATAACAAAACACCATATTTCCGCTAACATGTGCGTAGCAAGAAGACGAATAAGCTTTGATTGGGCTTCAATTCGCATGGTGTTTTTTGGGTGTGCACCAGAATCACGCCAACCAAAGCAAAAAGGTGTTTTGGCTTCCATCTACATAAAAAGAAGATGATAACGCTCTGATTGGGCTTATTTCAAATAGGTTTTTTGGGGGTTAGAATGCACATTCAACCTAAAATCGAAGAGCGAAATGTTTGTTAGGAGACCAATCAAGCATAGGTATATTGGTTCCACGGCAATAGAAAGAGGACGAATAAGCTTGCATTGCTCTGTTGTTTTTCATTCACCCACAAATAGCAAAGCGAAGTGTCATAATTCTAAACAAAGCAAAACAGGTTGCTTTGGGTTCCATCTACACAGAAAGAACAAGTTTGGATTTCCCTTATGTCAAAGTAGTGTTCTTTGGTGTTAATGCACATTTACCCAGAAATCGCAAAGTGTACGTAATGAGACCAAAATAACAAAACACCATATTTCCGCTTCCATATGCGTAGAAAGAAGACAAATATGCTTCGATTGGGCTTATTTCAATCCGCATATTGTTTTTTGGGTGTGCACCTGAATCACCACAACCAAAGTAAAAAGGTATTTTGGCTTCCATCTACATATAAATAAGATGATAACGCACTTATGGGACATTTGAAATTGATGTTTTTTGGGTTAGAATGCACATTCAACCAAAAATCGCAGAGTGAAATGTTTGTTCTGAGCGCAAATCAAGCATAGGTATATTGGTTCGACGCCAATAGAAAGAGGACGAATAAGCTTGCATTGCACTGTTGTTGTTCATTCACCCACAAATAGCAAAGCGAAGTGTCTAAACAAAGCAAAACAGGTTGTTTTGGGTTCCATCTACACAGAAAAACAATCTTGGATTTCTCCTTATTTCAAAGTCGTGTTCTATGGTGTTAATGCACATTTACCCAGAAATCGCAAAGTGTATCTAAAAGACCAAAATAACAAAATACCATATTTCCGCTTCCATATGCCTAGAAAGAAGACGAATATGCTTCGATTGAGCCTATTTCAATTCGCATGGTGTTTTTTAGGTGTGCAACAGAATCACCACAACCACGAATAAGCTTGCATTGCACTGTTGTTGTTCATTCACCCACAAATAACAAAGCGAAGTGTCATAATTCTCAACAAAGCAAAACACGTGGTTTTGGGTTCCATCTACAAAGAAAAACAATCTTGGATTTTGTTTATGTCAAAGTAGTGTTCCGTAGTTTTAATGCACATTTACCCAGATATCGCAAAGTGTATGTAATGAGACAAAAATTACAAAATACCATATTTCCGCTTCCATATGCCTAGAAAGAAGTCGAATAAGCTTTGATTGGGCTTCAATTCGCATGGTGTTTTTTGGGTGTGCACCAGAATCACGCCAAGCAAAGCAAAAAGGTGGCTTCCATCTACATAAAAAGAAGATGATAACGCTCTGATTGGGCTTATTTCAAATAGGTTTTTTGGGGGTTAGAATGCACATTCAACCTAAAATCGAAGAGCGAAATGTTTGTTATGAGCCCAAATCAAGCATAGGTATATTGGTTCCACGGCAATAGAAAGAGGACGAATAAGCTTGCATTGCTCTGTTGTTTTTCATTCACCCACAAATAGCAAAGCGAAGTGTCATAATTCTAAACAAAGCAAAACAGGTTGCTTTGGGTTCCATCTACACAGAAAGAACAAGTTTGGATTTCCCTTATGTCAAAGTAGTGTTCTTTGGTGTTAATGCACATTTACCCAGAAATCGCAAAGTGTACGTAATGAGACCAAAATAACAAAACACCATATTTCCGCTTCCATATGCGTAGAAAGAAGACAAATATGCTTCGATTGGGCTTATTTTAATCCGCATATTGTTTTTTGGGTGTGCACCTGAATCACCACAACCAAAGTAAAAAGGTATTTTGGCTTCCATCTACATATAAATAAGATGATAACGCACTTATGGGACATTTGAAATTGATGTTTTTTGGGTTAGAATGCACATTCAACCAAAAATCGCAGAGTGGAATGTTTGTTCTGAGCGCAAATCAAGCATAGGTGTATTGGTTCGACGTCAATAGAAAGAGGACGAATAAGCTTGCATTGCACTGTTGTTGTTCATTCACCCACAAATAGCAAAGCGAAGTGTCTAAACAAAGCAAAACAGGTTGTTTTGGGTTCCATCTACACAGAAAAACAATCCTGGATTTCTCCTTATTTCAAAGTCGTGTTCTATGGTGTTAATGCACATTTACCCCAAAATCGCAAAGTGTATGTAATGAGACCAAAATAACAAAACACCATATTTCCGCTAACATGTGCGTAGCAAGAAGACGAATAAGCTTTGATTGGGCTTCAATTCGCATGGTGTTTTTTGGGTGTGCACCAGAATCACGCCAACCAAAGCAAAAAGGTGTTTTGGCTTCCATCTACATAAAAAGAAGATGATAAGGCTCTGATTGGGCTTATTTCAAATAGGTTTTTTGGGGGTTAGAATGCACATTCAACCTAAAATCGAAGAGCGAAATGTTTGTTAGGAGACCAATCAAGCATAGGTATATTGGTTCCACGGCAATAGAAAGAGGACGAATAAGCTTGCATTGCACTGTTGTTGTTCATTCACCCACAAATAGCAAAGCGAAGTGTCATAATTCTAAACAAAGCAAAACAGGTTACTTTAGGTTCCATCTACACAGAAAGAACAAGTTTGGATTTCGCTTATGTCAAAGTAGTGTTCTTTGGTGTTAATGCACATTTACCCAGAAATCGCAAAGTGTATCTAAAAGACCAAAATAACAAAATACCATATTTCCGCTTCCATATGCCTGGAAAGAAGACGAATATGCTTCGATTGGGCCTATGTCAATTCGCATGGTGTTTTTTAGGTGTGCAACAGAATCACCACAACCACCACAACCAGCTTGCATTGCACTGTTGTTGTTCATTCACCCACAAATAGCAAAGCGAAGTGTCATAATTCTCAACAAAGCAAAACACGTGGTTTTGGGTTCCATCTACAAAGAAAAACAATCTTGGATTTTGTTTATGTCAAAGTAGTGTTCCGTAGTTTTAATGCACATTTACCCAGATATCGCAAAGTGTATGTAATGAGACAAAAATTACAAAATACCATATTTCCGCTTCCATATGCCTAGAAAGAAGTCGAATAAGCTTTGATTGGGCTTCAATTCGCATGGTGTTTTTTGGGTGTGCACCAGAATCACGCCAAGCAAAGCAAAAAGGTGGCTTCCATCTACATAAAAAGAAGATGATAACGCTCTGATTGGGCTTATTTCAAATAGGTTTTTTGGGGGTTAGAATGCACATTCAACCTAAAATCGAAGAGCGAAATGTTTGTTATGAGCCCAAATCAAGCATAGGTATATTGGTTCCACGGCAATAGAAAGAGGACGAATAAGCTTGCATTGCACTGTTGTTTTTCATTCACCCACAAATAGCAAAGCGAAGTGTCATAATTCTAAACAAAGCAAAACAGGTTGCTTTGGGTTCCATCTACACAGAAAGAACAAGTTTGGATTTCCCTTATGTCAAAGTAGTGTTCTTTGGTGTTAATGCACATTTACCCAGAAATCGCAAAGTGTACGTAATGAGACCAAAATAACAAAACACCATATTTCCGCTTCCATATGCGTAGAAAGAAGACAAATATGCTTCGATTGGGCTTATTTCAATACGCATATTGTTTTTTGGGTGTGCACCTGAATCACCACAACCAAAGTAAAAAGGTATTTTGGCTTCCATCTACATATAAATAAGATGATAACGCACTTATGGGACATTTGAAATTGATGTTTTTTGGGTTAGAATGCACATTCAACCAAAAATCGCAGAGTGGAATGTTTGTTCTGAGCGCAAATCAAGCATAGGTGTATTGGTTCGACGTCAATAGAAAGAGGACGAATAAGCTTGCATTGCACTGTTGTTGTTCATTCACCCACAAATAGCAAAGCGAAGTGTCTAAACAAAGCAAAACAGGTTGTTTTGGGTTCCATCTACACAGAAAAACAATCTTGGATTTCTCCTTATTTGAAAGTCGTGTTCTATGGTGTTAATGCACATTTACCCCAAAATCGCAAAGTGTATGTAATGAGACCAAAATAACAAAACACCATATTTCCGCTAACATGTGCGTAGCAAGAAGACGAATAAGCTTTGATTGGGCTTCAATTCGCATGGTGTTTTTTGGGTGTGCACCAGAATCACGCCAACCAAAGCAAAAAGGTGTTTTGGCTTCCATCTACATAAAAAGAAGATGATAACGCTCTGATTGGGCTTATTTCAAATAGGTTTTTTGGGGGTTAGAATGCACATTCAACCTAAAATCGAAGAGCGAAATGTTTGTTAGGAGACCAATCAAGCATAGGTATATTGGTTCCACGGCAATAGAAAGAGGACGAATAAGCTTGCATTGCACTGTTGTTGTTCATTCACCCACAAATAGCAAAGCGAAGTGTCATAATTCTAAACAAAGCAAAACAGGTTACTTTAGGTTCCATCTACACAGAAAGAACAAGTTTGGATTTCGCTTATGTCAAAGTAGTGTTCTTTGGTGTTAATGCACCCAGAAATCGCAAAGTGTATCTAAAAGACCTGTCAGGGGTTTAGGAGCAGAGGCACGGGCAAGGGAGGAAACAGAGAGCGAAGGGGAGGAGGCAGAAGAAAAGATGAGTGATGACGACGACCCGAGATCTCCTAGTCTTTCCAGTGAATCAGAGGATTCACAGAAAGGAGCACCAGTGGCCAGGGCAAGGGGGGAGTCTAGGGGGGCACCCCAGGAAGATAGAGCCAGAGGGGACTCAGGGGGGAGCAGCTGGAAATCGGGACCAGCGTCACCGCCAGGAAGCAGGGAAGAGGAAGGGAGCCAGGGGGGAAGCGCTGGCAGCTCACCACAGGAGGGAGGGCATGAGTCAGGAGTGGCCACACCTCCATCGGGGAGCGAAGAAACGGTTAAGAGGAAAGTGGAAGGTTGGGCGCGCGCGCCAAGTTCAAATGCAGAGGAAGGCGGCGCAGTAAGCAGCCCCGAAAGGGAACCAGGTCCTAAAGCCCGGCGCAAGGAGGCAGGAGGGTCCGGGTCAGCGTCAGAAGAATCCCGGAAGGAAGAAGCCCCGGGGGGTAGAGGGACCCAGAGGAGGACAGTCAGGCGGAAAAGGTGGAGCAAGGCTAGGATATTAAGTTGGTGCACACGGGGCGGAGACTCAGACGGAGCTTCGCCGACCTAGCTACTAGGCGTAGAGTTGCGAGCAGCAGCGTGAGAATGGAAACTGTAATTCAATAAAGACTTTTACTTAATGATCGCTGGCTAGCGTGATCCTCCGTGAGCTAGGATCTTCAAGCAGCTCTGACAGTAAGCTCCGTCTCCCTCTTGTGGGCATCTACAGCCTCGAGGAGGGGAGAGAAACAGGTGCCTACTAGCGAGCTCACGAACGGCAGATGACATGACGGCTGAGCAGCAGATAGAGGAACTCAGAAACGCAGTGGCACAACTGAACGCCGAGGCTCTCGCATCCAGGAAGAGAGAGGAGGAAGCAGCTGCCGCCTGCAGGGATCTCCAGGTCAGGTTAGACGTGCTGACAAAGCAGACACCCCGGCAGGAGGGAATTGGGTTGGCGAGACGGACAGGCGGGCTGGTCTCTCACTTCGATGGGAACCTGCAACAGTATCCCAACTTTAGAGCCGACGTACTGTACGCACTGCAACTGCTGCATAAAGACTTCAGAGATGAACAAGAGAGAGTGGGGTTCATCATGTCCCATTTGCATGGGGATGCGAAAGCATGGCTACGCAATTTATGGAGAGATAAGGATCCGGCGCTCCAGAATGCAGATGCCTTTATTAAAGCGATGGATGGGTGTTTTTTATCAAGTATTGACGTGGATCTTGCACGGAAGGAGGTGCATGGGCTGAGACAAGGGAGGGCCAGCGTCAGGCAGTATCATGCCCGCTTTTTCGCCTTGGTCAGTGCCCTGGAATGGGACAGAGATTCGGCTCCTGTAAGAGACCTCTTTTGGGAGGGGCTGCACAACTCGATTAAAGATGAGATTGCGAGGGGGGAGAGACCCCGAACCACCCAGGAGGTCGTTCAGAGGGCACTGGCAGTGGGGGTGAGGCTGGAAGGACGTCCGTGGAGCAGGGACGAAGGGCGTGGAGGGCGCGAACCAGCCGGGGGCCCCTCCTTCCTTCCCAGAGAAGCAGCGCGGGCGCAATCCACGCCTCCGCCAGGAGGAGGAGCCGAACCTATGGAGGTTGGAGGTGCAAGGGCTCAGTCAGCAACCAGAGCCCTAGCACCGGCAGCAGTGAAAGCGAAGCCTCCTAGAGGGAACAGGAAGTGTTACGTCTGTGAGGAGCCAGGGCATATGGCAAAAGAGTGTCCCCAGAGGCCCCACAAGCTCACTGCAGCCTCAGCAATGGTGACTGCAGCAACGCAGCAAGGAGGACCACAGCAGGGAAACGACGCTGTCTGGCTGGAGGAAGAGGCACTGGGGCCCAGCCAGACGTGTTAGTGACGCAGTCCCCAGAGATTTTACAGCCCGTGAACCCCCTCCCGCCCAAACCAGTAGTGAGGCTCACAGCATCTCTCCAGCTGCCCAATGGAATCACCATGGACGTGCCAATCACCATTGACTCAGGCAGCAATGCGGACTTTATAGGGCAGGACTTTGTCGACAGGCACGCTGTGCAGTTGCTGCCGGCCACACTGCCCCTGCAGGTTGTCACGGTGGATGGCAGGGAGCTGCTCGGGGGGCAAGTGGTGAAGCAGACGCCACCAATGGTGATGCGACTTGGGAATCACAGAGAAATCATCAGCTTCAACGTCACTCAACTATCTGACACGCCCATTGTATTGGGCATGAGTTGGCTGGACAAGCACAGCCCAACGATGGCTTGGTACCAGAGGCAGCTGACCTTCGGCTCTTCCTTTTGTGCTGAACACTGCATCGTGCCCAGGCAGGAAGGAGAGGAAGAGGAGTCACAGCTGCTGCTAGGCACGCTGCAAGCGATTCCCCACAAGTACGCTGAATTTTTGGAAGTTTTCTGCGAGAAGGAGGCAGACAGGCTACCCCCTCACAGACCATATGACTGCAAAATTGACCTGCTGCCGGGGGCGGCGCTGCCTAAAGGGAAACTGTATTCCATGTCAGAGGACGAACTGCAAGAACTCAAGGAGTTCATTGATCATAATTTGCAGCGCGGCTTCATCCGGGAGTCCAGGGCAGTGGGGGGCAGTCCCGTATTCTTTGTTAAGAAGCGGGACACGCCCCAAAAGAGACTCGTAGTGGATTACAGGATTTTGAACAGTGTGACTAGGCCATCGGACTTCCCCATGCCCCGAATTGACGACCTCCTCGCAAAGGTACGGAAGGGCAGAGTGTTCACCAAGTTGGACCTGCGGGGGGCGTACAACCTCATTCGCATGCGGGAGGGTGATGAGTGGAAGACAGCCATGTTCACGCCACTGGGGACCTACGAATATAGAGTTATGCCTTTTGGATTGCAAAATGGCTCCCACGTTTTTCAAGCATTTATGCATCACGTGTTGGCGGGACTTCTCTACAAGACGTGCGTCTGTTTCTTAGATGACATCCTGATCTTTTCGGAGTCGCAGCAGGAGCATGACAAACACGTCAAGGAAGTGCTGAGCAGGCTAAAGCAACATAGGCTCTACGCCAAGCTGGAGAAGTGCCAATTTGACGTGCCGGAGGTGGATTTTCTGGGCTACAAGCTGTCTGACAAGGGGCTCGCCATGGACAGCGCCAAGGTTCGAGCGGTGTTGGATTGGAAGAGCCCGCGCAACCGGAAGGAGGTCCAACGGTTTGTCGGCTTTGCGAACTTCTATCGCAAGTTTATCAAGGGCTTCGCGATGCAGACGGCGGCCATCACTGACACGCTTAGCTCCAAGAAAAAGAAGTTCATTTGGACAGAGCAGGCGGAGCAGTCCTTTCAGGCACTCAAGCGTCTCTTCGCGTCGGAAGAGCAGCTGCTTCATGTCAACCCCAGCAAGCCGATGAGGGTGGAGACAGACGCCTCGGACAGAGCCGTGGGGGCGGTCCTGCTGCAGAAAGACCCGCAGGGGGTGTGGCGACCGGGAGCGTTTTACTCCAGGAAGCTCAGCAAGTCCGAGCAGAACTACACCATATGGGACAGGGAGTTGCTGGCCATTCACGCAGCGTTCAAGGCGTGGAGGCACTTTCTGATCGGCGCCAAGCACACGGTGCAGGTTTGCACGGACCACAAGAATCTAGAGCACTGGCGCACGGCACAGTTCCTGAACCAGAGGCAGATACGTTGGGCTGAGTTCTTTGCGAACTTCGACTTCCGAATAGAGTATGTCCCGGGGGACACCAACATCATGGCAGACGCTCTCTCCCGTAAGCCACAGTATCTGGAGGACGCAACACCAGCGGCCGCCATGCACATCTTCGCACCAACAGTGTGGGCGTGCGCCGCGGCGACCGTGGACCTAGAGGCGGTGCGACGAGCGTTGCAGGGGGACTCCTTCGCACAAGCAAAGATGGCAGAGGTGCAAAGGGGCAAGGCAGCGGCCGACGGTTTCCAGCTAAGAGATGGATTGCTCATCCGTAAAGGGGCCATCTACGTGCCGGGAGACGAACTTCGAGCCAAGGTGCTGCAGCAGCTGCACGACGCGCCCACGGCCGGGCACTTTGGCAAGGAGAAGACGGTGGAATTAGTAGCCAGGGATTTCTGGTGGCCTGGAATGAGAGGGGAGGTCGCAGACTACGTGGCGAGGTGTGACACCTGCCAGAGGGCCAAACCAGTGCACAAACCGCCGGCCGGACTGTTGGAACCGCTGCAAACTCCGGTCGAACCTTGGGAAAGGGTGGCCCTGGACTTTGTCACGGATCTGCCCAGCTCAAGGGGCAAGACGGCAGTGCTGGTGGTGGTGGACCTTTTTTCCAAGATGGCGCATTTCATTCCGTGTGCTAAGGTGGCCACGGCGGAGCAAACCGCCAAACTGTTCATAGACCACGTGTTCAAGGTTCACGGTCTGCCACGGTCTATTCTGTCCGACCGGGGGCGGCAGTTCATCTCGAATTTCTGGCAGAAGCTGATGGGCTTCCTGAACGTCAAGATCAACCTGGCGTCGGCGAGACACCCGCAGACCAACGGGCAAGCGGAACGGGTCAATGCCATCATGCAGCAGTACCTGAGATGTTATGCAAATCAACAGCCTGCGACGTGGGTGGATTACCTGCCGCTTGCCGAGTTCGCCTACAACAACACGAAGCACGTGTCCACGGGGGTCACGCCGTTCTTCGCCAACAACGGGAGGCACCCCAGAACCTTCCCGGGACTGGAAAGAATGGGGGAGGGGGAGCCGCAGACAGCAGATGCGTTCGCGTCGGAGCTGCAGGAAGTCCACGATCAGCTGAGGCGCCACCTGGAGCTGGCCAAGCACGCATACAAGGTACAAGCAGACAAGCACAGAAGGGTTGGAGAAGAGCTCCACGTGGGAGACTGGGTTTGGTTAGCAGCCCACGCAGTGCCGGCCAGGTCGTTGGCCAAGAAGAAACTAGGGCATAAACAACTGGGGCCCTACCAAGTCGAAGAGCAGGTCAACCCGGTAGCTTTCAGACTGGCACTTCCGGAGGGTTCCAGAATGCATCCGGTATTCCACAGATCGGTGCTCACTCCCTACAAGGCACCGCACAGGTTCCAGGAACCCGGAACGGCGCCGAGTCCGGCCAGAGACAGAACAGGGCACGCGGGAGTGGCACAGAAGGAGCGCATCAACGAAGTCACGGAGATTTTGGACTCCAGATGGGGGGAAGAGGGGGTAGAATACTTTCTCGCCAAGGAGGGCACCCCGGCCAGTGCGAACAGCTAGGTGCCGGGCTACGCCTTAGACGAACCTCTGCTCAAAGACGAGTTTCATGCCCTCTTCCCACATAGACCTATGCCAGCAGACTTTTTCGACGACTGGCTTTTCACGCCCACGCTTTCGGCCAGCACGTTCCGGGGGTTCGACTCGGACGAGGAACCGACACGAGACGTCCGTTCCCCGGAGGGGTCACCCTCGGGATCTGCCTCAGAACCCTCGTATTGGTGGGACGATAGGCCAGAGGAGCAGTTCCGCAGAAAGTGGCTGGAATGCTCAGGACGAGCAACGCCGCCAGGAGGAAGTGAGGGAGAGACGGACATGGACATTTTCGGGGACGACCCTGGTTTCGAGCACGGCGGCACAGAGATGGAAGCGGAGGTGACCGTCGTCGACGAGAGCAGGGAGGAAGACCGGGGAGAGTTCAGATGGAGGCCCGCCACGGGAAGCGACCGATATCCGACGTTCGTCCCTTTGCAACAGCAGCCCCCAGCTCCAGCACCGGAAGGAGGGGAGGGGGGAATGGGGGGCTTCGAGGGGGGGATGGATGTCAGGGGTTTAGGAGCAGAGGCACGGGCAAGGGAGGAAACAGAGAGCGAAGGGGAGGAGGCAGAAGAAAAGATGAGTGATGACGACGACCCGAGATCTCCTAGTCTTTCCAGTGAATCAGAGGATTCACAGAAAGGAGCACCAGTGGCCAGGGCAAGGGGGGAGTCTAGGGGGGCACCCCAGGAAGATAGAGCCAGAGGGGACTCAGGGGGGAGCAGCTGGAAATCGGGACCAGCGTCACCGCCAGGAAGCAGGGAAGAGGAAGGGAGCCAGGGGGGAAGCGCTGGCAGCTCACCACAGGAGGGAGGGCATGAGTCAGGAGTGGCCACACCTCCATCGGGGAGCGAAGAAACGGTTAAGAGGAAAGTGGAAGGTTGGGCGCGCGCGCCAAGTTCAAATGCAGAGGAAGGCGGCGCAGTAAGCAGCCCCGAAAGGGAACCAGGTCCTAAAGCCCGGCGCAAGGAGGCAGGAGGGTCCGGGTCAGCGTCAGAAGAATCCCGGAAGGAAGAAGCCCCGGGGGGTAGAGGGACCCAGAGGAGGACAGTCAGGCGGAAAAGGTGGAGCAAGGCTAGGATATTAAGTTGGTGCACACGGGGCGGAGACTCAGACGGAGCTTCGCCGACCTAGCTACTAGGCGTAGAGTTGCGAGCAGCAGCGTGAGAATGGAAACTGTAATTCAATAAAGACTTTTACTTAATGATCGCTGGCTAGCGTGATCCTCCGTGAGCTAGGATCTTCAAGCAGCTCTGACAAGACCAAAATAACAAAATACCATATTTCCGCTTCCATATGCCTGGAAAGAAGACGAATATGCTTCGATTGGGCCTATTTCAATACGCATGGTGTTTTTTAGGTGTGCAACAGAATCACCACAACCACGAATAAGCTTGCATTGCACTGTTGTTGTTCATTCACCCACAAATAGCAAAGCGAAGTGTCATAATTCTCAACAAAGCAAAACACGTGGTTTTGGGTTCCATCTACAAAGAAAAACAATCTTGGATTTTGTTTATGTCAAAGTAGTGTTCCGTAGTTTTAATGCACATTTACCCAGATATCGCAAAGTGTGTGTAATGAGACAAAAATTACAAAATACCATATTTCCGCTTCCATATGCCTAGAAAGAAGTCGAATAAGCTTTGATTGGGCTTCAATTCGCATGGTGTTTTTTGGGTGTGCACCAGAATCACGCTAAGCAAAGCAAAAAGGTGGCTTCCATCTACATAAAAAGAAGATGATAACGCTCTGATTGGGCTTATTTCAAATAGGTTTTTTGGGGGTTAGAATGCACATTCAACCTAAAATCGAAGAGCGAAATGTTTGTTATGAGCCCAAATCAAGCATAGGTATATTGGTTCCACGGCAATAGTGTAGCCTTATTGGAGTTCACCGATTGGGTCTGCATTGCTCCGTGACAGGAGGAAGGAAGTCAAAATGACACCGAGTTGGTTCAAAGAAAGAGTTTATTCTGCTCTCCGGATAGCAGAAGGCACTTGCGTGGTGAGTCCACAGCAAGTCCAAAGAAATGACAAGTTTCATGCAGTATATATATCCTCCAGGCACCCTCTCCCTCCTTCCAACCACGTCAGCTTGTATACGTAGGTTGACATCACATATGTTCCTGCTCTGGTACTCTCAACCATAAAAGGGATTTCCTTCCTGCACTCCTGACCATAAAAGGATATTCCTGTTCCTACTCCTATCTTGGAGCAAGAGGTCACTACTTCCGAGAACATGCTCTGGCGTTAGTCCCAGACTTGGGTCTCTGCGTCATTTGTGGTCAGAACATAAGATATGCCTGTGTCTGTTCTACTGGTAAAGTCAAGGCCAGTCTTGACGTCAAACTGATAAGGGAGAGAGCTGTGTTCTTATTTTGCATTTGCTCAACGGCTAAAGTTTATGCATTTTAGCTAAGGAGAAATGGGGATTTTGGTGCAGTTTAAAAACTGCCTGCACAGTCAGTTCTGGGTTTTGGAAACCCATTCCTTCATTCCCTACTCTTCTTTTGGACAGCCTTTCGGCTCGTCCCAAGGTACTGGCCGGTATTCTCGTGTCAGTGCTGTAATCTGGGGCCGAATCATTTGTAACATCATTTTATGCATCATATTTTGCAGGCATTGTGTTAAGCAGGGTATACAGGAGCAGAAAAGAAGCAAGATTAGTCCATTAACATCATTACAAGTCCTCTAAGCCACCCAAGGTTCAGAAGCCACTGAGTCAACCAAGACATGTCCCATCCGTTCCAGGTTGGGACAGGAACATGGGCTACTTTCTCTCTTTCTGTTGCCAGGTGTTGAATAGCTACACCATGGTCAGAGATGTTAAAGCCACAGGCTCCTTCTGTCAAATTTAACGCAGCCCAAAATCCGGTGGAAGCCAAAATCGGGGCCGTAACTGAGGACTCATTCCAAGGCACAGGGAGGAGGGGTACTCCTCCCAAAGCATCTGTAGGTCACAGAGTGCGAGAGGTTCCGGGTGCAGACCGTGCAATTGGTTCGGTTTTGCAGAATAGGCTTCCATTTCTGCGTGTTGCGGGCACCCCATTCTCTTATTAGCCTTAAGTGGTTACCTCAAGTGGTGTGGGCGCAGCGATGGCCAGAAATTAGAAGACTACCATCCTGGCTAAAACCATGTCCCCCCACAGCCCTACCTGCATCATTTGGGCACAGGGATATATCTATTTCCTAATACCTTCTTCTTCTAATACCTGGGGTACCTCCCACAAAGCTATATACAAAGCTACATATTCAAAGGGAAAGAAAAGAAAATGTCCTTTTTTAGTCCACGCTGGATTTTTTCTCTTGCCGTGCGTAGAGATGCCAGCTTCCAGGGGTGGCATCAGCAGGGCAGCCGTCTGGTGGGCACCGAGCCGATGCGGTGAGGAGAAGTGTGAGGCGGCGTCTGTAGGGCACCGAGAGATGGTGAGTCGAAGGGGTTGGTGTAGATCAATCGTAGCAGTCCAATCAGATACTGCCTGGGGTTTGCTTCATCCTTCAAATCAGGCCTGCTGGAATATATGCAGTCAGGTGTTAGAGGCCCATTCTCTCCCATAGGTGGTGGCGTAACCGGGTTAAGAACCTCAATAACTCGAAGCTGCAACTGCGGGTGCATGAGCAGTGCTTGGCAAAGGGAGATAGAAAAATAAGTTCCTTTCATGTCCAACAATGCTGGCCCAGCGTGAGGAGTGACACACGTGGTTTCCTGTCCAAAGGTGAACTTGTCAGCTTTTGTAATCAGAGTGGCAGCAGTCACTGCTGTTCGCATGCAGGGAGGCAAACCTTGTTTCGTAGTGGTTAATTTTTCAGACAAATAGGCTATGGGTTGGTCATCATCAGGGTCTAACAATTACCTTGATAAAATTACCTTGATAAAAAACATATTTCGCCATGTGCAAATGGCTTTGGATACCTACTAGGTCCACAAATCACCATATAGCATATATTCAATACACACAAGAAAACAATTTGAGCCCAACAAAGGACTGCTGGACATCCAAAGGGCCCCATTACCCCATTAATGCCTTCTGTTTCTTCAGCCAATTCCCATCCCTGTACTCTGCTGCCCTCAGGACCAAAGGCGCTACACCCACTTTATCGCTATATGATCTTATATCCTGAAGCACCCTTTTGTACTGTCCTTTTGTCCACTTCTCCTCCTTTTCTTAAGTCCTTTCTAAATTATTCAATCACAACATCATCATCATCATTTTTTCCCCTTCTCATCCTCTCTCTCTCTCTCTCTCTCTCTCTCTCTCTCTCTCTCTCTCTCTTTGTGTGTGTGTGACACTGACACAAAGATGAAGTACATTAACAAGGTAACACAGGTGATGATCTGGCATCTGAAATCATTTACACAAACAGAATGCTTCAAAACACATTAAAAACAAAACAAAACATGTACCAAATGCTGGCTCTCTTCCAGGGCTAAATGTGATTGTAGCATATACACACAAATTGCTAGCAGAGATTAAATCACAAAAGAATGAGATCCTCTCGAAAGGTAGCGTATTACCGTGATTATCCTACCTTTGCCTCTTAAGATATGCTTCTGTTTTAAATTCTTTCTGCAGATTCTGTTGGGCTGCATTTGGAAGTTGATTGACCTTTTAAATAAACTATAGGACAGTCCTTCCTAGTTTTCCCCAATTATTATTTTATTTTCTCTGCAAATAATTTAATCCTTGATATACATATTCACGTGCTTAATTGACTTGGGACAGTAGTTCAGTTAGAATTATGGTACAACAATAAGTTAAGTGCTACCTGCTGTATGGCTGAATTTTCTTATAAGAAGACATCTGATGACAGTCAGAAAGGGTATTCTTATTAAACAGGAGAAATAAGCAACTCATGCTGACTAAATATAAACTCATTCCTTTATCTGTATATGTCAGGGGTTTAGGAGCAGAAGCACGGGCAAGGGAGGAAACAGAGAGTGAAGGGGAGGAGGCAGAAGAAAAGATGAGTGATGACGACGACCCGAGATCTCCTAGTCTTTCCAGTGAATCAGAGGATTCACAGAAAGGAGCACCAGTGGCGAGGGCAAGGGGGGAGTCTAGGGGGGCACCCCAGGAAGACAGAGCCAGAGAGGACTCAGGGGGGAGCAGCTGGAAATCGGGACCAGCGTCACCGCCAGGAAGCAGGGAAGAGGAAGGGAGCCAGGGGGGAAGCGCTGGCAGCTCACCACAGGAGGGAGGACATGAGTCAGGAGTGGCCACACCTCCACAGGAGGGAGGACATGAGTCAGGAGTGGCCACACCTCCATCGGGGAGCGAAGAAATGGTTGAGAGGAAAGTGGAAGGTTGGGCGCGCGCGCCAAGTTCAAATGCAGAGGAAGGCGGCGCAGTAAGCAGCCCCGAAAGAGAGCCAGGTCCTAAAGCCCGGCGCAAGGAGGCAGGAGGGTCTGGGTCAGCGTCAGAAGAATCCCGGAAGGAAGAAGCCCCGGGGGGTAGAGGGACCCAGAGGAGGACAGTCAGGAGGAAAAGGTGGAGCAAGGCTAGGATATTAAGTTGGTGCACACAGGGCGGAGACTCAGACGGAGCTTCGCCGACCTAGCTACTAGGCGTAGAGTTGCGCGCAGCAGCGTGAGAATGGAAACTGTAATTCAATAAAGACTTTTACTTAATGACCGCTGGCTAGCGTGATCCTCTGTGAGCTAGGATCTTCAAGCAGCTCTGACAGTAAGCTCCGTCTGCACTTGTGGGCATCTACAGCCTCGAGGAGGGGAGAGACACAGGTGCCTACTAGCAAGCTCACGAACGGCAGACGACATGACGGCTGAGCAGCAGATAGAGGAACTCAGAAACGCGGTGGCACAACTGAACGCCGAGGCTCTAGCATCCAGGAAGAGGGAGGAGGAAGCAGCCGCAGCCTGCAGGGATCTCCAGGTCAGGTTAGACGTGCTGACAAAGCAGACACCCCGGCAGGAGGGCATTGGGTTGGCGAGACGGACAGGCGGGCTGGTCTCTCACTTCGATGGGAACCTGCAACAGTATCCCAACTTTAGAGCCGACGTACTGTGCGCACTGCAACTGCTGCATAAAGACTTTAGAGATGAACAAGAGAGAGTGGGGTTCATCATGTCCCATCTGCATGGGGATGCGAGAGCATGGCTACGCAATTTATGGAGAGATAAGGATCCGGCGCTACAGAATGCAGATGCCTTTATTAAAGCAATGGATGGGTGTTTTTTATCAAGTATTGACGTGGATCTTGCACGGAAGGAGGTGCATGGGCTGAGACAAGGGAGGGCCAGCGTCAGGCAGTACCATGCCCGCTTTTTCGCCTTGGTCAGTGCCCTGGAATGGGACAGAGATTCGGCTCCTGTAAGAGACCTCTTTTGGGAGGGGCTGCATAACTCGATTAAAGATGAGATCGCCAGGGGGGAGAGACCCCGAACCACCCAGGAGGTCGTTCAGAGGGCACTGGCAGTGGGGGTGAGGCTGGAAGGACGTCCGTGGAACAGGGACGAAGGGCGTGGAGGGCGCGAACCAGCCGGGGGCCCCTCCTTCTTTCCCAGGGAAGCAGCGCGGGCGCAATCCACGCCTCCGCCAGGAGGAGGAGCCGAACCTATGGAGGTGGGAGGTGCAAGGGCTCAGTCAGCAACCAGAGCCCTAGCACCAGCAGCAGTGAAAGCGAAGCCTCCTAGAGGGAACAGGAAGTGTTACGTCTGTGAGGAGCCAGGGCATATGGCGAAAGAGTGTCCCCAGAGGCCCCACAAGCTCACTGCAGCCTCAGCAATGGTGACTGCAGCAACACAGCAAGGAGGACCACAGCAGGGAAACGAGGCTGTCTGGCTGGAGGAAGAGGCACTGGGGCCCAGCCAGACGTGTTAGTGACGCAGTCCCCAGCGATTTTACAGCCCGTGAACCCCCTCCCGCCCAAACCAGTAGTGAGGCTCACAGCGTCTCTCCAACTGCCCAATGGAATCACCATGGACGTGCCAATCACCATTGACTCAGGCAGCAATGCGGACTTTATAGGGCAGGACTTTGTCGACAGGCACGCTGTGCAGTTGCTGCCGGCCACACTGCCCCTGCAGGTTGTCACGGTGGATGGCAGGGAGCTGCTCGGGGGGCAAGTGGTGAAGCAGACGCCACCAATGGTGATGCGACTTGGGAATCACAGAGAAATCATCAGCTTCAACGTCACTCGACTATCTGACACGCCCATTGTATTGGGCATGAGTTGGCTGGACAAGCACAGCCCAGCGATGGCTTGGTACCAGAGGCAGCTGACCTTCGGCTCTTCCTTTTGTGCTGAACACTGCATCGTGCCCAGGCAGGAAGGAGAGGAAGAGGAGTCACAGCTGCTGCTAGGCACGCTGCAAGCGATTCCACACAAGTACGCTGAATTTTTGGAAGTTTTCTGCGAGAAGGAGGCAGACAGGCTACCCCCTCACAGACCATATGACTGCAAAATTGACCTGCTGCCGGGGGCGGCGCTGCCTAAAGGGAAACTGTATTCCATGTCAGAGGACGAACTGCAGGAACTCAAAGAGTTCATTGACCATAATTTGCAACGCGGCTTCATCCGGGAGTCCAGGGCAGTGGGGGGCAGTCCCGTATTCTTTGTTAAGAAGCGGGACACGCCCCAGAAAAGACTGGTAGTGGATTACAGGATTTTGAACAGTCTGACTAGGCCATCGGACTTCCCCATGCCCCGTATTGACGACCTCCTCGCAAAGGTACGGAAGGGCAGAGTGTTCACCAAGTTGGACCTGCGGGGGGCGTACAACCTCATTCGCATGCGGGAAGGAGATGAGTGGAAGACAGCCATGTTCACGCCACTGGGGACCTACGAATATAGAGTTATGCCTTTTGGATTGCAAAATGGCTCCCACGTTTTTCAAGCGTTTATGCATCACGTGTTGGCGGGACTTCTCTACAAGACGTGCGTCTGTTTCTTAGATGACATCCTGATCTTTTCGGAGTCGCAGCAGGAGCATGACGGACACGTCAAGGAAGTGCTGAGCAGGCTAAAGCAACATAGGCTCTACGCCAAGCTGGAGAAGTGCCAATTTGACGTGCCGGAGGTGGATTTTCTGGGCTACAAGCTGTCTGACAAGGGGCTCGCCATGGACAGCGCCAAGGTTCGAGCGGTGTTGGATTGGAAGAGTCCGCGCAACCGGAAGGAGGTCCAACGGTTTGTCGGCTTTGCGAACTTCTATCGCAAGTTTATCAAGGGCTTCGCGATGCAGACAGCGGCCATCACTGACACGCTTAGCTCCAAGAAGAAGAAGTTCGTTTGGACAGCGCAGGCGGAGCAGTCCTTTCAGGCACTCAAGCGTCTCTTCGCGTCGGAAGAGCAGCTGCTTCATGTCAACCCCAGCAAGCCGATGAGGGTGGAGACAGACGCCTCGGACAGAGCCGTGGGGGCGGTCCTGTTGCAGAAAGACCCGCAGGGGGTGTGGCGACCGGGAGCGTTTTACTCCAGGAAGCTCAGCAAGTCCGAACAGAACTACACCATCTGGGACAGGGAGTTGCTGGCCATTCACGCAGCGTTCAAGGCGTGGAGGCACTTTCTGATCGGCGCCAAGCACACGGTGCAGGTTTGCACGGACAACAAGAATCTAGAGCACTGGCGCACGGCACAGTTCCTGAACCAGAGGCAGATACGTTGGGCTGAGTTCTTTGCAAACTTCGACTTCCGAATAGAGTATGTCCCGGGGGACACCAACATCATGGCAGACGCTCTCTCCCGTAAGCCACAGTATCTGGAGGACGCAACACCAGCGGCCGCCATGCACATCTTCGCACCAGCAGTGTGGGCGTGCGCCGCGGCGACCGTGGACCTAGAGGCGGTGCGACGTGCGTTGCAGGAGGACTCCTTCGCACAAGCAAAGATGGCAGAGGTGCAAAGGGGCAAGGCAGCGGCCGACGGTTTCCGGCTACGAGATGGATTGCTCATCCGAAAAGGGGCCATCTACGTGCCGGGAGACGAACTTCGAGCCAAGGTGCTGCAGCAGCTGCACGACGCGCCCACGGCCGGGCACTTTGGCAAGGAGAAGACGGTGGAATTAGTAGCCAGGGATTTCTGGTGGCCTGGAATGAGAGGGGAGGTCGCAGACTACGTGGCGAGGTGCGACACCTGCCAGAGGGCCAAACCAGTGCACAAACCGCCGGCCGGACTGTTGGAACCGCTGCAAACTCCGGTCGAACCTTGGGAAAGGGTGGCTCTG
This sequence comes from Podarcis liolepis, assembly GCF_965112155.1. Taxonomy (NCBI): domain Eukaryota; kingdom Metazoa; phylum Chordata; class Lepidosauria; order Squamata; family Lacertidae; genus Podarcis; species Podarcis liolepis. The sequence goes on along the minus strand of NC_139561.1, from coordinate 229,490 downwards.
GACTTTGTCACGGATCTGCCCAGCTCAAGGGGCAAGACGGCAGTGCTGGTGGTGGTGGACCTGTTTTCCAAGATGGCGCATTTCATTCCGTGTGCGAAGGTGGCCACGGCGGAGCAAACCGCCAAACTGTTCATAGACCACGTGTTCAAGGTTCACGGTCTGCCACGGTCTATTCTGTCCGACCGGGGGCGGCAGTTCATCTCGAATTTCTGGCAGAAGCTGATGGGCTTCCTGAACGTCAAGATCAACCTGGCGTCGGCGAGACACCCGCAGACCAACGGGCAAGCGGAGCGGGTCAATGCCATCATGCAGCAGTACCTGAGATGTTATGCAAATCAACAGCCTGCGACGTGGGTGGATTACCTACCGCTTGCCGAGTTCGCCTACAACAACACGAAGCACGTGTCCACGGGGGTCACGCCGTTCTTCGCCAACAACGGGAGGCACCCCAGAACCTTCCCGGGACTGGAAAGAATGGGGGAGGGGGAGCCGCAGACAGCAGATGCGTTCGCGTCGGAGCTGCAGGAGGTCCACGATCAGCTGAGGCGCCACCTGGAGCTGGCCAAGCACGCATACAAGGTACAAGCAGACAAGCACAGGAGGGTTGGAGAAGAGCTCCACGTGGGAGACTGGGTTTGGTTAGCAGCCCACGCAGTGCCGGCCAGGTCGTTGGCCAAGAAGAAACTAGGGCATAAGCAACTGGGGCCCTACCAAGTCGAAGAGCAGGTCAACCCGGTAGCTTTCAGACTGGCACTTCCGGAGGGTTCCAGAATGCATCCGGTATTCCACAGATCGGTGCTCACTCCCTACAAGGCACCGCACAGGTTCCAGGAACCCGGGACAGCGCCGAGTCCGGTCAGAGACAGAACAGGGCACGCGGAAGTGGCACAGAAGGAGCGCATCAACGAAGTCACTGAGATTTTGGACTCCAGATGGGGGGAAGAGGGGGTAGAATACTTTCTCGCCAAGGAGGGCACCCCGGCCAGTGCGAACAGCTGGGTGCCGGGCTACGCCTTGGACGAACCTCTCCTCAAAGACGAGTTTCATGCCCTCTTTCCCCATAGACCTATGCCAGCAGAATATTTTGACGACTGGCTTTTCACGCCCACACTTTCGGCCAGCACTTTCCGGGGGTTCGACTCGGACGAGGACCCGACACAAGACGTCCGTTCCCCGGAGGGGTCACCCTCGGGATCTGCATCAGAACCCTCGTATTGGTGGGACGATAGGCCAGAGGAGCAGTGGCGCAGACGGTGGCTGGAAGGCCCAGGACGAGCAACACCGACAGGAGGAAGTGAGGGAGAGACGGACATGGACGTTTTCGGGGACGACCCTGGTTTCGAGCACGGCGGCACAGAGATGGAAGCGGAGGTGACTGTCGTCGACGAGAGCGGGGAGGAAGACCCGGGAGACTTCAGATGGAGGCCTGCCACGGGAAGCGACCGATACCCGACGTTCGTCCCTTTGCAACAGCAGCCCCCAGCTCCAGCACCGGAAGGAGGGGAGGGGGGAATGGGGGGCTTCGAGGGGGGGATGGATGTCAGGGGTTTAGGAGCAGAAGCACGGGCAAGGGAGGAAACAGAGAGTGAAGGGGAGGAGGCAGAAGAAAAGATGAGTGATGACGACGACCCGAGATCTCCTAGTCTTTCCAGTGAATCAGAGGATTCACAGAAAGGAGCACCAGTGGCGAGGGCAAGGGGGGAGTCTAGGGGGGCACCCCAGGAAGACAGAGCCAGAGAGGACTCAGGGGGGAGCAGCTGGAAATCGGGACCAGCGTCACCGCCAGGAAGCAGGGAAGAGGAAGGGAGCCAGGGGGGAAGCGCTGGCAGCTCACCACAGGAGGGAGGACATGAGTCAGGAGTGGCCACACCTCCACAGGAGGGAGGACATGAGTCAGGAGTGGCCACACCTCCATCGGGGAGTGAAGAAACGGTTGAGAGGAAAGTGGAAGGTTGGGCGCGCGCGCCAAGTTCAAATGCAGAGGAAGGCGGCGCAGTAAGCAGCCCCGAAAGAGAGCCAGGTCCTAAAGCCCGGCGCAAGGAGGCAGGAGGGTCTGGGTCAGCGTCAGAAGAATCCCGGAAGGAAGAAGCCCCGGGGGGTAGAGGGACCCAGAGGAGGACAGTCAGGAGGAAAAGGTGGAGCAAGGCTAGGATATTAAGTTGGTGCACACAGGGCGGAGACTCAGACGGAGCTTCGCCGACCTAGCTACTAGGCGTAGAGTTGCGCGCAGCAGCGTGAGAATGGAAACTGTAATTCAATAAAGACTTTTACTTAATGACCGCTGGCTAGCGTGATCCTCTGTGAGCTAGGATCTTCAAGCAGCTCTGACAGTATATATCACACACAGAAGGAGACAGAGTGCAATTCAACTCTTTAACACCAACTTTTTCCCCCATATCTAGTTAATTCAATCCTATGTAGAGTAGATGGGGGGGGGGTTTGAGAGAGCAGGTACCAAGCAAGACACTGTTTAGGGGAAAGGTTTCTGCTTGTTCCTTTTCATAATGTGAAACTAAATATCTGACCTAGAGCACTAGGAACATTTTAGGGAACACCACCATGTCGGAGAAGGCTACGAAAGCATATGACATCAGCAGCCCTGATAAGAAGTAGTGCCTGATAACTTTCATATCTGAAACCACAAAGAAAGGCACACACCACAAACGAACGAATACAGGCAGTGGGGCCTTCACCTACTTCAAAATGTGGCATCTGATTCCTCCTGCATTTTTGGTCCTGCTTGCGTATGCTACAGAGGATGTAAACAAATCCTACACTAGAAAAAAGCTCTGTAGCTTTTGTGTATCACTGTAGCTTTGTGTACACTGATCTTAAGTGTATTCTGCTGAAGGACAAAGCTTGCTTGGTGTTATTTGCTTTATGAATTAAGGTCCCAGTTTCCCAATACACACATTTGCTATTTCACCCCAACACTCTTCCTAAATGGATTCACACATTCATGCATTCAGTTGGGCCAGTGTTCACATCATTCTGTTTTACTTAGCATTTTGGTTTGAAAACCCAAGTTCCACTTTCTCTGCACTTCCTGCAAGATTGTATAGTTGAAGGAAAGAGCCTCTAATAGAGCTTTTGTTTGCTCTTGAAGCTGTAGACATTATTAACACACAAATATTGGGTTGGATCTACCCACTAGTCCTCTAGTCTAATGGGAGGGGGGTAATTGCATCAATAAGCATTGAGGTATTTGTCTATCAACATCTTGATTATGCTGTCACTAATGCATTTGACAACTTTGGAGGTTCAATCAACACAAAGAGCTTCAATATCTCCCTTTCTCATATAAGATGTCTGTTTTGGAACACTTTCCACAGCCTAATGTAAACAGGAAAATAAAAATTATTTTGCCTAAGACCTCTCCTGGCATGTACACTCAGAGCCATCTCAATTTTCAATTAATAGATGTCCAAAGAGTATCTTTCATGGGAGGGACATACTGAAAAGAGCACAAACAATATTCCAGGTCCCTACTCTTGCTGTTAATTTATGGATGGTTAGCTGTCCAGCCAGCCCAAAATAGGGCTGCTCCATAATATTCTTTAATTCTTAATTCAGAATTCTTTAAAAGCTGGTTTTTACTCATGAAAACCTCAACCAATAATCTGAGTGCATTTTAACAGCACATGCAAGACTTTGACTAAGTGTGTCGCTGGTCACACACAGCCTTTTTGCAATTCAGCTTTTACTATATTTAGTAAACTCTCTCAATAATAGCATCAATATATTACTTTCATTAATACGCATCAGCATAAACACTCAACCGTCTTTACAGCCCATTACCCAACTTTTCTCCTGTTCCAACATTCTCACTTCTCTCCTCTCTCTACCTCCCTTCTTTTCTACTTCCCTCTACCTTCTCCAGCACTTACTACTTCAACACCTTCCCCATAATATTTGGGACACAATTGTTCATCCCTTTTACAAATAAAAATTATACGCATTTCAAAAATATATCAGAAGAAAGGTAGTGCAAAAACCAATTTTGGTATCAAATAGTGTGCTAATCCTTATTTTAAACTGAGCTGAGATCTATAATAAAATCTAACTTGCACACCCCTTTAAGTTTTAAAAGCTGCAAATTATAATTAAAGCACATACTTGTCCTGTGTTTCCTCCTCCACCTTGTGCTGCGTCTGAGAGGTGGCTTTTAGGTGTTAACGGGGGTCTTTGGAAACAGATTCATCATACAATCACAGTTAGCAAGATGCAATCTTGAAAAGACTCGTGAGGTACGCACACAACACAGGTCTGCAAATATATTCCAAATTCCCTTTGCTGCTACTTGTAAAAGTATGTCAAATTTACAGAACCGCCTCTATGATAACTGTCAGGGGTTCAGGAGCAGAGACGCAGAGAAGGGAGGAGACAGAGAGCGAGGGGGAGGAATACGAAGGAAGGATGAGTGGGGATGACGACCCGAGATCACCGAGCCTGTCTAGCGAGTCCGAGGATTCCCAGAAGGGAGCGCCAGCAGCCAGAGCAAGGGGGGAGAGCAGGGGGACACCCCAGGAAGAAGGGTCCAGAGAGGGATCAGAAAGCAGCAGTTGGAGATCGGGACCCACGTTCCCAGCCGGGAGCAGCGGGGAGAAAGGGGACCAGATATCGGGCTCCGGAGACTTTCAGAAGGAGGGAGGGCATGAGTCAGGAGTAGTCACGCCCACCTCGGGGAGCGAGGAAACGATCAAGAGGAAAGTGGAGAGTTGGGCGCGCGCGCCAAGTTCAAATGTAACGGAAGCTGGCGCAGCCAGCAGCCCAGAGAGTGAACCGAGTCCCAAAGCCCGCCGCAAGGAGGCGGAAGGGTCAGGGGGGTCCGCGTCAGAAGAGAGTAGGAAAGGAGAGACCCAGGGGGGCAGGAGGACCCAGAGACGGAAGGAAAGGCGCAGGAGGTGGAGCAAGGCTAGGGTATTAAGCTGGTGCGCTAGAGGCGGAGACTCAGACGGGTCTTCGTCGTTCTGACCTAGAAGAAGTAGGGCTGCACGTTGCAGTTTGGAAATGGAACCTGTAATCCAATAAAGACTCTTTGAAACTGAACGCTGGCTGACTTGGTCCTATGTGAGCTGGGACTGGGCGGCAGCCCTGACAGTAAGACCCGTCTCTCAAGCTTCTGACACCTGATACCTCGCAGCGGAGACAGAAGCAGCTGGAGGAGGGGATCGGTGTGTGGGAGCAAGCTCACGACGGTTGGCAAAGATGACGGAAGCAGAGAAAGTTTCAGCGCTGCAACAGGCAGTTACCCAATTGAATGCGGAGGTACTGGCATCCAAGAAAAGGGAGGAGGATGTGGCAGCCGCCTACCGAGATCTCCACGCCAGGTTTGAAGCATGGGTTAAGCATGGGCAGCCAGGACCCAGACCGGAGGGGGTTGGGTTGGCACGGAGAGCAGGAGGGCTGGTGGCTCACTTCGATGGGAATTTACAACAGTACCCCAACTTTCGAGCAGATGTGATGTGCGCACTGCAACTGCTGGCAAAAGACTTTAGAGATGAGCAAGAGAAAGTGGGGTTTATACTGTCCCATTTGCATGGGGATGCGAAGGCGTGGCTGCGCAATTTGTGGAGGGATAAAGATCCGGCGCTTCAGAGTGCAGATGCCTTTATCAAAGCGATGGATGCATGTTTTTTGTCTACCATTGATGTGGATCTTGCCCGACGGGAGATTCATGGACTGAAACAAGGGAGGGCGAGCGTCCGACAGTACCACGCCCGCTTTTTTGCGCTGGTCAGTGCATTGGAATGGGACCGGGACTCGCCCCCAGTCAGGGACCTGTTCTGGGAGGGTCTCAGCTCTGCTGTGAAGGATGAAATTGCGAGGGGGGAGAGGCCCCGAAGCACGCAGGAGGTGGTCCAAAGGGCGCTGACTGTGGGGGTGAGGCTGGAAGAACGTCCATGGTGCAGAGATGAAGGACGTGGAGGGCGCGAAGCAGCGAGAAGTTTCTCTTTCGTTCCAAGGGAAGCAGCGCGTGCGCAATCCACACCTCCGCCAGGAGGGGGAGTGGAACCTATGGAAGTGGGAGGCGCCAGGGCTCAGTCAGCTAGCAGAGCCTCTGCACCGACAGCAGTCAAGACTAAACCTCCTAGAGGGACCAGGAAGTGTTACATATGCGAGAGCCCTCAACACTTGGCGAAAGAGTGTCCCCAGAGGAGCTCCAAGCACACTGCAGCCTCCGCAACGGTGAAAGTGGCCACACAATGCAGCGAAGCCCAGCAGGGAAACGACGATGTCTGGCTGGAGACAGAGGCACTGGGGCCCAGCCAGACGCATCAGTGAAGCAGTCCCCAGCGATATTGCAACCCACGGACCCCCTCCCACCCAAACCAGTAGTGCAACTCACAGCGTCTCTCCAGCTACCCAATGGAGTCACCATCGAAGTGCCGCTTTCTGTGGATTCTGGAAGCAACGCAGACTTTATAGCACAGGATTTTGTGGAGCAGCACGCTATAAAGCTGCTGCCTGCCACTCTGCCCCTGCAAGTCGTCACAGTGGATGGCAGAGAGTTGCTAGGGGGGCAGGTGGTGAAGCAGACGCCACCAATGGTGATGCAACTTGGTAACCACAGGGAAGTCATCAGTTTTAATGTCACCCGACTGTCGGACACGCCCATTGTGTTGGGCATGAGTTGGCTGGACAGGCACAGTCCAACGCTGGCTTGGTACCAGAGACAGCTGATCTTCGGCTCCTCTTACTGCGCAGAACACTGCATCCTGCCCAGGCAGGAGGGGGAGGAGGAGGACTCACAACTGCAGTTGGGAACGTTGCAAGCAGTTCCCCACAAATACGCGGACTTTCTGGAGGTCTTCTGCGAGAAAGAGGCAGACAAGCTACCACCGCACAGGCAATATGACTGCAAGATTGACCTCCTGCCAGGGGCGACGCTGCCGAAGGGGAAGCTATATTCCATGTCTGAGGACGAACTACAGGAACTCAAACAGTTCATCGATCACAATTTGCAGCGCGGTTTCATCCGGGAGTCCAGCGCAGTAGGGGGCAGTCCTGTTTTCTTCGTGAAGAAAAAGGACACGCCCCAAAAAAGATTGGTCGTGGATTACCGCCTCTTAAACAGAATGACCAAGCCCTCCGATTTCCCTATGCCCAGGATTGACGACCTGCTGGCGACGGTGCGCAAGGGACGCGTGTTCACCAAGTTGGACCTGCGAGGAGCGTACAATCTCATCCGTATGAGGGAGGGCGATGAGTGGAAGACAGCCATGTTCACGCCTCTGGGCACCTACGAATATAGAGTTATGCCTTTTGGATTGCAAAATGGCTCCCACGTTTTTCAAGCTTTTATGCATCACGTGTTGGCGGGACTCCTCTACAAGAAGTGCGTCTGCTTTCTGGATGACATCCTGATATTCTCTGACTCGCAGCAAGCACACGACCAGGACGTTCGGGAGGTGCTGAAGAGGCTGCAGCAGCATAGACTGTACGCCAAACTGGAGAAGTGCCAGTTCGACACGACGGAGGTGGATTTCTTGGGTTACAAGCTGTCGGACAAGGGGCTAGCCATGGACAGCGCCAAGGTTCGTGCGGTGTTGGATTGGAAGAGCCCGCGCAACCGGAAAGAGGTCCAGAGGTTTGTCGGATTCGCCAATTTCTATCGCAAGTTCATCAAGGGGTTCGCGATGCAGACGGCAGCTATTACGGACACGCTAAGCTCCAAGAAAAAGAAATTCATCTGGACGGAGCAGGCGGAGCGGTCCTTTCAGACACTCAAGCGTCTCTTCGCGTCGGAAGAGCAACTGCTGCATATCGACCCCAGCAGACCGCTGAGGGTGGAGACAGACGCGTCCGATAGAGCAGTGGGAGCGGTACTGCTGCAGAAGGACCCGCAGGGGGTCTGGAGGCCGGGGGCGTTCTACTCCAGAAAGCTCAGCAAGTCGGAGCAGAACTACACCATCTGGGATAGGGAGCTGCTTGCCATTCATGCAGCTTTCAAGGCGTGGAGGCACTTCCTGATCGGCGCCAAGCACACGGTGCAGGTCTGCACGGACCACAAGAATCTGGAGCACTGGCGCACGGCTCGGTTCCTGAACCAGAGGCAGATCCGTTGGGCGGAGTTCTTTGCTGACTTCAATTTCCGAATTGAGTACGTCCCGGGCGACACCAACATCATGGCGGATGCCCTGTCCCGAAAACCGCAGTACCTCGAAGAGGCGACGCCAGCGGCGGCCATGCACATCTTCGCGCCAACAGCGTGGGCGTGCGCTTCAGCCACAGTAGACCTGGATGCGGTGCGAAGGGCGTTGACGGACGACTCATTCGCGCAGGTGAAGATGGCAGAGGTGCACAAGGGCACGGCGAAGGGCGACGAGTTCCAGATACGAGACGGCTTGCTCTTACGTAAAGGGGCCGTCTACGTGCCGGGAGACGAACTTCGCGCCCGGGTACTGCAGCAGCTGCACGACGCACCCACGGCCGGGCACTTTGGCACAGAAAAAACGGTGGAATTGGTCGCAAGAGACTTTTGGTGGCCCAGACTGAGGGGGGAAGTCGCGGACTACGTCGCGAGGTGCGACACCTGCCAGAGGGCCAAGCCGGTGCACAAACCACCGGCGGGACTGCTGGAACCGCTGCAAACGCCGTTTGAACCATGGGAGAGGGTGGCCCTGGACTTTGTCACGGATCTACCCAGCTCGAGAGGCAAGACAGCTGTACTAGTGGTGGTGGACTTGTTCACCAAGATGGCACATTTCATACCGTGTGCGAAGGTGGCCACGGCAGAACAAACAGCCAAATTGTTCATAGATCACGTGTTCAAAGTGCACGGGCTGCCACGGTCTATACTGTCCGACCGCGGACGCCAGTTCATCTCGAATTTCTGGCAAAAGCTGATGGGCTTCCTGAACGTCAAGATCAACCTGACATCGGCAAGGCACCCGCAGACCAACGGGCAAGCGGAGAGGGTCAATGCCATCATGCAGCAGTACCTGAGATGCTATGCCAATCAACAGCCGGCGACGTGGGTGGATTACCTGCCGCTCGCCGAATTCGCCTACAACAACACGAAACACGTATCCACAGGGGTGACGCCGTTCTTCGCCAACAATGGGAGGAATCCCAGAACCTTCCCGGGACTGGACAGAGTGGGGGAAGGGGAACCACAGACGGCGGACGCTTTCGCATCTGAGTTGCAAGAGGTCCACGATCAACTCAGACGGCAGCTGGAGCTGGCGAAGCACGCATACAAGGTCCAAGCTGACAAGCACAGGCGAGTTGGCGAGGAGATCCGAGTGGGAGACTGGGTCTGGTTGGCAGCCCACGCGGTGCCGACCCGATCGTTAGCCAAGAGGAAGCTAGGGCACAAGCAACTCGGTCCATACCGAGTCGAAGCGCAGATCAACCCGGTGGCTTTCCGGCTGGTGCTACCAGAGGGTTCCAGGATGCATCCGGTGTTCCACAGGTCGGTGCTCACTCCCTACAGGGCACCGCACAGGTTCCAGGAACCAGGAACGGCACCGAGTCAGTCTCCGGAGCGGACGGAGGTGGGAAGATTGCCACAGCAGGACCCCATCAACGAAGTCACGGAGATTTTGGACTCCAGATGGGGGGAAGACGGAGTAGAATATCTACTAGCAAGGGAGGGCACCCGGGCCAGTACTAATAGCTGGGTGCCGGACTACGCCTTGGAGGAACCCCTGCTCAAGGATGAGTTTCATGCCCTTTTCCCACACAGACCTATGCCAGCGGGCTTCTTCGACGACTGGTTGTTCACGCCCACGCTTTCCTCCAGCACGTTCCATGGCTTCGACTCGGAAGGGGAACCCGCACCGCGCACACGTTCCCCAGAGGGGTCACCGGAGGGTTCGGCGTCCGACAACTCGTATTGGTGGGACGATCGGCCAGAGGAGCAGTGGCGCCGGAAGTGGCAGGAGACACCAGGTCCAGCGACAGACGCAGAGACGGACATGGACGTTTGCGGGGAGGACCTTGGTTTCGAGCACGGCGGCACCGAGATGGAGGCGGAGGAGACCACTGTTGACGAACGCGGGGAGGAAGACTCGGAGGTCTTCAGTTGGCGGCCAGCAACGGGGAGCGAACTGTATCCGACATTCACTCCCGTGATGACGGAGCACCCACCAACCACCCTTGAAAGCGGGGAGGGGGGAAGGGGGGGCTTCGAGGGGGGGATGGATGTCAGGGGTTCAGGAGCAGAGACGCAGAGAAGGGAGGAGACAGAGAGCGAGGGGGAGGAATACGAAGGAAGGATGAGTGGGGATGACGACCCGAGATCACCGAGCCTGTCTAGCGAGTCCGAGGATTCCCAGAAGGGAGCGCCAGCAGCCAGAGCAAGGGGGGAGAGCAGGGGGACACCCCAGGAAGAAGGGTCCAGAGAGGGATCAGAAAGCAGCAGTTGGAGATCGGGACCCACGTTCCCAGCCGGGAGCAGCGGGGAGAAAGGGGACCAGATATCGGGCTCCGGAGACTTTCAGAAGGAGGGAGGGCATGAGTCAGGAGTAGTCACGCCCACCTCGGGGAGCGAGGAAACGATCAAGAGGAAAGTGGAGAGTTGGGCGCGCGCGCCAAGTTCAAATGTAACGGAAGCTGGCGCAGCCAGCAGCCCAGAGAGTGAACCGAGTCCCAAAGCCCGCCGCAAGGAGGCGGAAGGGTCAGGGGGGTCCGCGTCAGAAGAGAGTAGGAAAGGAGAGACCCAGGGGGGCAGGAGGACCCAGAGACGGAAGGAAAGGCGCAGGAGGTGGAGCAAGGCTAGGGTATTAAGCTGGTGCGCTAGAGGCGGAGACTCAGACGGGTCTTCGTCGTTCTGACCTAGAAGAAGTAGGGCTGCACGTTGCAGTTTGGAAATGGAACCTGTAATCCAATAAAGACTCTTTGAAACTGAACGCTGGCTGACTTGGTCCTATGTGAGCTGGGACTGGGCGGCAGCCCTGACAATAACAAAAAGAGGTTGTATGTTTAAATGACACAGGTACTCGTGCTCATGCTCTGGGAGCTGGCATGCCATGCAATATTTAGTAATTTTGTAATTTTACACTCAGGGTATGTGTTCTTTGGCCCCATTTTAACCTGGTTTCCAGACTCCACCAAGGGCTGCATAGCGTCTTTGTTTCTGTGTTAAACACAGACACTGCAAGGGGGATGATTTACTGCTTTGTCCCCCGTAACCCTCTCACTTCTCTTCTCATCTGTCTGAACATGGGATTTAAAACCCCATCCCTTTTGACAACACTACCTTTTCCCATACATTTGTACATTTTTACTTTTGATCAACATTTAACAAGTGGTTTCTAAATCACTCAGGGTACCTTATGCAACAGAGTCAATAAGAAACAAACTTATTAACAAAAACATTAAGATACCAGGTAGCTCAAAGCACAGTGAATTGATGACATTCAAATTCTGAAACCAGTACATGATTACATGATTGTATTAGTAATTGAAACCTTCTCACCTTTAACATGAAAATATAAAATTTGACCTCATGAGCAACTCATGTCACTTTTAGTGTTAAAGACCAAATAATCCCTTTTTATACTTGTGCTGTGCAAGATTCTAGGTGTTTTAAGGTCTGTTTCCCAGTCCCCTAACATGCAGCACAGTGAATGTGGCAGAATTGAGAACCCCTTCATGCAGGGTTCTATTCCTGGCGCCTCTACAGAGCACATATCTTTTTTCCCCGGACCCCACGTGTTGGCAATACAATACAAGCCAACTGGACACACCTATGCTGGTCACTGCCAGAATACAGAAAGGAGCTTAAAGGGGTTTTTTTCAACTGTAGCTTGACATTTCCAATTGTCCAAAAAGAACAAACACTGCAAGGGGGTTGGTTTGCTGTTTGTTGTTTTTGTTTTTTCCCCCATAGCCCTGAGACACTCCGTCCACCTAGAGTTGTTTCTCACCCAGTCACCTTTCTCCGCGTCCTCTTAGTGGCCTAGACGGACTCGCGTCGCTGGGAACCGCACCTTACAAGGACCACACTTCGCTTCGTCAGTGGCTCTGAGCCCCAACGGCTCATCCACTCAAAACATTCACTGGAGTGTCCCCATACACAAATAAATACACATACATACAAACCCCCATACACATACAAACCCCATGCACCTCCCCAATCCCCTTTACCCATAAACTTCCCAAAGCCGGTGGCACTTTACTGCTCTTCTACCAGCAAACCAGTGGCACACTACTGCTCTCTACTGGCTGAACCCAGCGGCACTTTACTGCTCCTACTGGGCGGGGCTGATCAAACCCCTGACTCCCACAAACAAGCTGTGGAGCCTACCTTACACTTCCCTTGGGCACCCTTTTCCCCGTGCAGCTGCTGTCTCTTTCTCCCGTCTCTGCTGCGTCTCCACTCAGGTACGGCGTGGGGGCTCCCCCTAGAAATGGCAGGGTGCGCGCTTGGAGCCACCAACCCCGACCCAGCTGTTCGCTTAGCAGTGACGTCTCGGTCCTTTGTCCTGTCCTCGGAGAACGCGGATTCCCGGCCAACGCACCAAGAAATGTAGCCTTATTGGAGTTCACCGATTGGGTCTGCATTGCTCCGTGACAGGAGGAAGGAAGTCAAAATGACACCGAGTTGGTTCAAAGAAAGAGTTTATTCTGCTCTCCGGATAGCAGAAGGCACTTGCGTGGTGAGTCCACAGCAAGTCCAAAGAAATGACAAGTTTCATGCAGTATATATATCCTCCAGGCACCCTCTCCCTCCTTCCAACCACGTCAGCTTGTATACGTAGGTTGACATCACATATGTTCCTGCTCTGGTACTCTCAACCATAAAAGGGATTTCCTTCCTGCACTCCTGACCATAAAAGGATATTCCTGTTCCTACTCCTATCTTGGAGCAAGAGGTCACTACTTCCGAGAACATGCTCTGGCGTTAGTCCCAGACTTGGGTCTCTGCGTCATTTGTGGTCAGAACATAAGATATGCCTGTGTCTGTTCTACTGGTAAAGTCAAGGCCAGTCTTGACGTCAAACTGATAAGGGAGAGAGCTGTGTTCTTATTTTGCATTTGCTCAACGGCTAAAGTTTATGCATTTTAGCTAAGGAGAAATGGGGATTTTGGTGCAGTTTAAAAACTGCCTGCACAGTCAGTTCTGGGTTTTGGAAACCCATTCCTTCAATAGAAAGAGGACGAATAAGCTTGCATTGCTCTGTTGTTTTTCATTCACCCACAAATAGCAAAGCGAAGTGTCATAATTCTAAACAAAGCAAAACAGGTTGCTTTGGGTTCCATCTACACAGAAAGAACAAGTTTGGATTTCCCTTATGTCAAAGTAGTGTTCTTTGGTGTTAATGCACATTTACCCAGAAATCGCAAAGTGTACGTAATGAGACCAAAATAACAAAACACCATATTTCCGCTTCCATATGCGTAGAAAGAAGACAAATATGCTTCGATTGGGCTTATTTCAATCCGCATATTGTTTTTTGGGTGTGCACCTGAATCACCACAACCAAAGTAAAAAGGTATTTTGGCTTCCATCTACATATAAATAAGATGATAACGCACTTATGGGACATTTGAAATTGATGTTTTTTGGGTTAGAATGCACATTCAACCAAAAATCGCAGAGTGGAATGTTTGTTCTGAGCGCAAATCAAGCATAGGTGTATTGGTTCGACGTCAATAGAAAGAGGACGAATAAGCTTGCATTGCACTGTTGTTGTTCATTCACCCACAAATAGCAAAGCGAAGTGTCTAAACAAAGCAAAACAGGTTGTTTTGGGTTCCATCTACACAGAAAAACAATCTTGGATTTCTCCTTATTTCAAAGTCGTGTTCTATGGTGTTAATGCACATTTACCCCAAAATCGCAAAGTGTATGTAATGAGACCAAAATAACAAAACACCATATTTCCGCTAACATGTGCGCAGCAAGAAGACGAATAAGCTTTGATTGGGCTTCAATTCGCATGGTGTTTTTTGGGTGTGCACCAGAATCACGCCAACCAAAGCAAAAAGGTGTTTTGGCTTCCATCTACATAAAAAGAAGAAGATAACGCTCTGATTGGGCTTATTTCAAATAGGTTTTTTGGGGGTTAGAATGCACATTCAACCTAAAATCGAAGAGCGAAATGTTTGTTATGAGCCCAAATCAAGCATAGGTATATTGGTTCCACGGCAATAGAAAGAGGACGAATAAGCTTGCATTGCACTGTTGTTTTTCATTCACCCACAAATAGCAAAGCGAAGTGTCATAATTCTAAACAAAGCAAAACAGGTTGCTTTGGGTTCCATCTACACAGAAAGAACAAGTTTGGATTTCCCTTATGTCAAAGTAGTGTTCTTTGGTGTTAATGCACATTTACCCAGAAATCGCAAAGTGTACGTAATGAGACCAAAATAACAAAACACCATATTTCCGCTTCCATATGCGTAGAAAGAAGACAAATATGCTTCGATTGGGCTTATTTCAATCCGCATATTGTTTTTTGGGTGTGCACCTGAATCACCACAACCAAAGTAAAAAGGTATTTTGGCGTCCATCTACATATAAATAAGATGATAACGCACTTATGGGACATTTGAAATTGATGTTTTTTGGGTTAGAATGCACATTCAACCAAAAATCGCAGAGTAGAGTGTTTGTTCTGAGCGCAAATCAAGCATAGGTGTATTGGTTCGACGTCAATAGAAAGAGGACGAATAAGCTTGCATTGCACTGTTGTTGTTCATTCACCCACAAATAGCAAAGCGAAGTGTCTAAACAAAGGAAAACAGGTTGTTTTGGGTTCCATCTACACAGAAAAACAATCTTGGATTTCTCCTTATTTCAAAGTCGTGTTGTCAGGGCTGCCGCCCAGTCCCAGCTCACATAGGACCAAGTCAGCCAGCGTTCAGTTTCAAAGAGTCTTTATTGGATTACAGGTTCAAATGGAACCTACTTCTTCTAGGTCAGAACGACGAAGACCCGTCTGAGTCTCCGCCTCTAGCGCACCAGCTTAATACCCTAGCCTTGCTCCACCTCCTGCGCCTTTCCTTCCGTCTCTGGGTCCTCCTGCCCCCCTGGGTCTCTCCCTTCCTACTCTCTTCTGACGCGGACCCCCCTGACCCTTCCGCCTCCTTGCGGCGGGCTTTGGGACCCGGTTCACTCTCTGGGCTGCTGACTGCGCCAGCTTCCGTTACATTTGAACTTGGCGCGCGCGCCCAACTCTCCACTTTCCTCTTGATCGTTTCCTCGCTCCCCGAGGTGGGCGTGACTACTCCTGACTCATGCCCTCCCTCCTTCTGAAAGTCTCCGGAGCCCGATATCTGGTCCCCTTTCTCCCCGGTGCTCCCGGCTGGGAACGTGGGTCCCGATCTCCAACTGCTGCTTTCTGATCCCTCTCTGGACCCTTCTTCCTGGGGTGTCCCCCTGCTCTCCCCCCTTGCTCTGGCTGCTGGCGCTCCCTTCTGGGAATCCTCGGACTCGCTAGACAGGCTCGGTGATCTCGGGTCATCATCCCCACTCATCCTTCCTTCGTATTCCTCCCCCTCGCTCTCTGTCTCCTCCCTTCTCTGCGTCTCTGCTCCTGAACCCCTGACATCCATCCCCCCTCGAAGCCCCCCCTTCCCCCCTCCCCGCTTTCAAGGGTGGTTGGTGGGTGCTCCGTCATCACGGGAGTGAATGTCGGATACAGTTCGCTCCCCGTTGCTGGCCGCCAACTGAAGACCTCCGAGTCTTCCTCCCCGCGTTCGTCAACGGTGGTCTCCTCCGCCTCCATTTCGGTGCCGCCGTGCTCGAAACCAAGGTCCTCCCCGCAAACGTCCATGTCCGTCTCTGCGTCTGTCGCTGGACCTGGTGTCTCCTGCCACTTCCGGCGCCACTGCTCCTCTGGCCGATCGTCCCACCAATACGAGTTGTCGGACGCCGAACCCTCCGGTGACCCCTCTGGGGAACGTGTGCGCGGTGCGGGTTCCCCTTCCGAGTCGAAGCCATGGAACGTGCTGGAGGAAAGCGTGGGCGTGAACAACCAGTCGTCGAAGAAGCCCGCTGGCATAGGTCTGTGTGGGAAAAGGGCATGAAACTCATCCTTGAGCAGGGGTTCCTCCAAGGCGTAGTCCGGCACCCAGCTATTAGTACTGGCCCGGGTGCCCTCCCTTGCTAGTAGATATTCTACTCCGTCTTCCCCCCATCTGGAGTCCAAAATCTCCGTGACTTCGTTGATGGGGTCCTGCTGTGGCAATCTTCCCACCTCTGTCCGCTCCGGAGACTGACTCGGTGCCGTTCCTGGTTCCTGGAACCTGTGCGGTGCCCTGTAGGGAGTGAGCACCGACCTGTGGAACACCGGATGCATCCTGGAACCCTCTGGTAGCACCAGCCGGAAAGCCACCGGGTTGATCTGCGCTTCGACTCGGTATGGACCGAGTTGCTTGTGCCCCAGCTTCCTCTTGGCTAACGATCGGGTCGGCACCGCGTGGGCTGCTAACCAGACCCAGTCTCCCACTCGGATCTCCTCGCCAACTCGCCTGTGCTTGTCAGCTTGGACCTTGTATGCGTGCTTCGCCAGCTCCAGCTGCCGTCTGAGTTGATCGTGGACCTCTTGCAACTCAGATGCGAAAGCGTCCGCCGTCTGTGGTTCCCCTTCCCCCACTCTGTCCAGTCCCGGGAAGGTTCTGGGATTCCTCCCATTGTTGGCGAAGAACGGCGTCACCCCTGTGGATACGTGTTTCGTGTTGTTGTAGGCGAATTCGGCGAGCGGCAGGTAATCCACCCACGTCGCAGGCTGTTGATTGGCATAGCATCTCAGGTACTGCTGCATGATGGCATTGACCCTCTCCGCTTGCCCGTTGGTCTGCGGGTGCCTTGCCGATGTCAGGTTGATCTTGACGTTCAGGAAGCCCATCAGCTTTTGCCAGAAATTCGAGATGAACTGGCGTCCGCGGTCGGACAGTATAGACCGCGGCAGCCCGTGCACTTTGAACACGTGATCTATGAACAATTTGGCT
Source organism: Podarcis liolepis (assembly GCF_965112155.1). Classification (NCBI taxonomy): domain Eukaryota; kingdom Metazoa; phylum Chordata; class Lepidosauria; order Squamata; family Lacertidae; genus Podarcis; species Podarcis liolepis. The sequence goes on along the minus strand of NC_139561.1, from coordinate 212,582 downwards.
GTTTGTTCTGCCGTGGCCACCTTCGCACACGGTATGAAATGTGCCATCTTGGTGAACAAGTCCACCACCACTAGTACAGCTGTCTTGCCTCCCGAGCTGGGTAGATCCGTGACAAAGTCCAGGGCCACTCTCTCCCATGGTTCAAACGGCGTTTGCAGCGGTTCCAGCAGTCCCGCCGGTGGTTTGTGCACCGGCTTGGCCCTCTGGCAGGTGTCGCACCTCGCGACGTAGTCCGCGACTTCCCCCCTCAGTCTGGGCCACCAAAAGTCTCTTGCGACCAATTCCACCGTTTTTTCTGTGCCAAAGTGCCCGGCCGTGGGTGCGTCGTGCAGCTGCTGCAGTACCCGGGCGCGAAGTTTGTCTCCCGGCACGTAGACGGCCCCTTTACGTAAGAGCAAGCCGTCTCGTATCTGGAACTCGTCGCCCTTCGCCGTGCCCTTGTGCACCTCTGCCATCTTCGCCTGCGCGAATGAGTCGTCCGTCAACGCCCGTCGCACCGCATCCAGGTCTACTGTGGCTGAAGCGCACGCCCACGCTGTTGGCGCGAAGATGTGCATGGCCGCCGCTGGCGTCGCCTCTTCGAGGTACTGCGGTTTTCGGGACAGGGCATCCGCCATGATGTTGGTGTCGCCCGGGACGTACTCAATTCGGAAATTGAAGTCAGCAAAGAACTCCGCCCAACGGATCTGCCTCTGGTTCAGGAACCGAGCCGTGCGCCAGTGCTCCAGATTCTTGTGGTCCGTGCAGACCTGCACCGTGTGCTTGGCGCCGATCAGGAAGTGCCTCCACGCCTTGAAAGCTGCATGAATGGCAAGCAGCTCCCTATCCCAGATGGTGTAGTTCTGCTCCGACTTGCTGAGCTTTCTGGAGTAGAACGCCCCCGGCCTCCAGACCCCCTGCGGGTCCTTCTGCAGCAGTACCGCTCCCACTGCTCTATCGGACGCGTCTGTCTCCACCCTCAGCGGTCTGCTGGGGTCGATATGCAGCAGTTGCTCTTCCGACGCGAAGAGACGCTTGAGTGTCTGAAAGGACCGCTCCGCCTGCTCCGTCCAGATGAATTTCTTTTTCTTGGAGCTTAGCGTGTCCGTAATAGCTGCCGTCTGCATCGCGAACCCCTTGATGAACTTGCGATAGAAATTGGCGAATCCGACAAACCTCTGGACCTCTTTCCGGTTGCGCGGGCTCTTCCAATCCAACACCGCACGAACCTTGGCGCTGTCCATGGCTAGCCCCTTGTCCGACAGCTTGTAACCCAAGAAATCCACCTCCGTCGTGTCGAACTGGCACTTCTCCAGTTTGGCGTACAGTCTATGCTGCTGCAGCCTCTTCAGCACCTCCCGAACGTCCTGGTCGTGTGCTTGCTGCGAGTCAGAGAATATCAGGATGTCATCCAGAAAGCAGACGCACTTCTTGTAGAGGAGTCCCGCCAACACGTGATGCATAAAAGCTTGAAAAACGTGGGAGCCATTTTGCAATCCAAAAGGCATAACTCTATATTCGTAGGTGCCCAGAGGCGTGAACATGGCTGTCTTCCACTCATCGCCCTCCCTCATACGGATGAGATTGTACGCTCCTCGCAGGTCCAACTTGGTGAACACGCGTCCCTTGCGCACCGTCGCCAGCAGGTCGTCAATCCTGGGCATAGGGAAATCGGAGGGCTTGGTCATTCTGTTTAAGAGGCGGTAATCCACGACCAATCTTTTTTGGGGCGTGTCCTTCTTCTTCACGAAGAAAACAGGACTGCCCCCTACTGCGCTGGACTCCCGGATGAAACCGCGCTGCAAATTGTGATCGATGAACTGTTTGAGTTCCTGTAGTTCGTCCTCAGACATGGAATATAGCTTCCCCTTCGGCAGCGTCGCCCCTGGCAGGAGGTCAATCTTGCAGTCATATTGCCTGTGCGGTGGTAGCTTGTCTGCCTCTTTCTCGCAGAAGACCTCCAGAAAGTCCGCGTATTTGTGGGGAACTGCTTGCAACGTTCCCAACTGCAGTTGTGAGTCCTCCTCCTCCCCCTCCTGCCTGGGCAGGATGCAGTGTTCTGCGCAGTAAGAGGAGCCGAAGATCAGCTGTCTCTGGTACCAAGCCAGCGTTGGACTGTGCCTGTCCAGCCAACTCATGCCCAACACAATGGGCGTGTCCGACAGTCGGGTGACATTAAAACTGATGACTTCCCTGTGGTTACCAAGTTGCATCACCATTGGTGGCGTCTGCTTCACCACCTGCCCCCCTAGCAACTCTCTGCCATCCACTGTGACGACTTGCAGGGGCAGAGTGGCAGGCAGCAGCTTTATAGCGTGCTGCTCCACAAAATCCTGTGCTATAAAGTCTGCGTTGCTTCCAGAATCCACAGAAAGCGGCACTTCGATGGTGACTCCATTGGGTAGCTGGAGAGACGCTGTGAGTTGCACTACTGGTTTGGGTGGGAGGGGGTCCGTGGGTTGCAATATCGCTGGGGACTGCTTCACTGATGCGTCTGGCTGGGCCCCAGTGCCTCTGTCTCCAGCCAGACATCGTCGTTTCCCTGCTGGGCTTCGCTGCATTGCGTGGCCACTTTCACCGTTGCGGAGGCTGCAGTGTGCTTGGAGCTCCTCTGGGGACACTCTTTCGCCAAGTGTTGAGGGCTCTCGCATATGTAACACTTCCTGGTCCCTCTAGGAGGTTTAGTCTTGACTGCTGTCGGTGCAGAGGCTCTGCTAGCTGACTGAGCCCTGGCGCCTCCCACTTCCATAGGTTCCACTCCCCCTCCTGGCGGAGGTGTGGATTGCGCACGCGCTGCTTCCCTTGGAACGAAAGAGAAACTTCTCGCTGCTTCGCGCCCTCCACGTCCTTCATCTCTGCACCATGGACGTTCTTCCAGCCTCACCCCCACAGTCAGCGCCCTTTGGACCACCTCCTGCGTGCTTCGGGGCCTCTCCCCCCTCGCAATTTCATCCTTCACAGCAGAGCTGAGACCCTCCCAGAACAGGTCCCTGACTGGGGGCGAGTCCCGGTCCCATTCCAATGCACTGACCAGCGCAAAAAAGCGGGCGTGGTACTGCCGGACGCTCGCCCTCCCTTGTTTCAGTCCATGAATCTCCCGTCGGGCAAGATCCACATCAATGGTAGACAAAAAACATGCATCCATCGCTTTGATAAAGGCATCTGCACTCTGAAGCGCCGGATCTTTATCCCTCCACAAATTGCGCAGCCACGCTTTCGCATCCCCATGCAAATGGGACAGTATAAACCCCACTTTCTCTTCCTCATCTCTAAAGTCTTTTGCCAGCAGTTGCAGTGCGCACATCACATCTGCTCGAAAGTTGGGGTACTGTTGTAAATTCCCATCGAAGTGAGCCACCAGCCCTCCTGCTCTCCGTGCCAACCCAACCCCCTCCGGTCTGGGTCCTGGCTGCCCATGCTTAACCCATGCTTCAAACCTGGCGTGGAGATCTCGGTAGGCGGCTGCCGCATCCTCCTCCCTTTTCTTGGATGCCAGTACCTCCGCATTCAATTGGGTAACTGCCTGTTGCAGCGCTGAAACTTTCTCTGCTTCCGTCATCTTTGCCAACCGTCGTGAGCTTGCTCCCACACACCGATCCCCTCCTCCAGCTGCTTCTGTCTCCGCTGCGAGGTATCAGGTGTCAGAAGCTTGTGAGACGGGTCTTACTGTCAGGGCTGCCGCCCAGTCCCAACTCACATAGGACCAAGTCAGCCAGCGTTCAGTTTCAAAGAGTCTTTATTGGATTACAGGTTCCATTTCCAAACTGCAACGTGCAGCCCTACTTCTTCTAGGTCAGAACGACGAAGACCCGTCTGAGTCTCCGCCTCTAGCGCACCAGCTTAATACCCTAGCCTTGCTCCACCTCCTGCGCCTTTCCTTCCGTCTCTGGGTCCTCCTGCCCCCCTGGGTCTCTCCCTTCCTACTCTCTTCTGACGCGGACCCCCCTGACCCTTCCGCCTCCTTGCGGCGGGCTTTGGGACCCGGTTCACTCTCTGGGCTGCTGACTGCGCCAGCTTCCGTTACATTTGAACTTGGCGCGCGCGCCCAACTCTCCACTTTCCTCTTGATCGTTTCCTCGCTCCCCGAGGTGGGCGTGACTACTCCTGACTCATGCCCTCCCTCCTTCTGAAAGTCTCCGGAGCCCGATATCTGGTCCCCTTTCTCCCCGCTGCTCCCGGCTGGAAACGTGGGTCCCGATCTCCAACTGCTGCTTTCTGATCCCTCTCTGGACCCTTCTTCCTGGGGTGTCCCCCTGCTCTCCCCCCTTGCTCTGGCTGCTGGCGCTCCCTTCTGGGAATCCTCGGACTCGCTAGACAGGCTGGGTGATCTCGGGTCGTCATCCCCACTCATCCTTCCTTCGTATTCCTCCCCCTCGCTCTCTGTCTCCTCCCTTCTCTGCGTCTCTGCTCCTGAACCCCTGACATACCCCAAAATCGCAAAGTGTATGTAATGAGACCAAAATAACAAAACACCATATTTCCGCTAACATGTGCGTAGCAAGAAGACGAATAAGCTTTGATTGGGCTTCAATTCGCATGGTGTTTTTTGGGTGTGCACCAGAATCACGCCAACTAAAGCAAAAAGGTGTTTTGGCTTCCATCTACATAAAAAGAAGATGATAACGCTCTGATTGGGCTTATTTCAAATAGGTTTTTTGGGGGTTAGAATGCACATTCAACCTAAAATCGAAGAGCGAAATGTTTGTTAGGAGACCAATCAAGCATAGGTATATTGGTTCCACGGCAATAGAAAGAGGACGAATAAGCTTGCATTGCACTGTTGTTGTTCATTCACCCACAAATAGCAAAGCGAAGTGTCATAATTCTAAACAAAGCAAAACAGGTTACTTTAGGTTCCATCTACACAGAAAGAACAAGTTTGGATTTCGCTTATGTCAAAGTAGTGTTCTTTGGTGTTAATGCACATTTACCCAGAAATCGCAAAGTGTATCTGTCAGGGGTTTAGGAGCAGAGGCACGGGCAAGGGAGGAAACAGAGAGCGAAGGGGAGGAGGCAGAAGAAAAGATGAGTGATGACGACGACCCGAGATCTCCTAGTCTTTCCAGTGAATCAGAGGATTCACAGAAAGGAGCACCAGTGGCCAGGGCAAGGGGGGAGTCTAGGGGGGCACCCCAGGAAGATAGAGCCAGAGGGGACTCAGGGGGGAGCAGCTGGAAATCGGGACCAGCGTCACCGCCAGGAAGCAGGGAAGAGGAAAGGAGCCAGGGGGGAAGCGCTGGCAGCTCACCACAGGAGGGAGGGCATGAGTCAGGAGTGGCCACACCTCCATCGGGGAGCGAAGAAACGGTTAAGAGGAAAGTGGAAGGTTGGGCGCGCGCGCCAAGTTCAAATGCAGAGGAAGGCGGCGCAGTAAGCAGCCCCGAAAGGGAACCAGGTCCTAAAGCCCGGCGCAAGGAGGCAGGAGGGTCCGGGTCAGCGTCAGAAGAATCCCGGAAGGAAGAAGCCCCGGGGGGTAGAGGGACCCAGAGGAGGACAGTCAGGCGGAAAAGGTGGAGCAAGGCTAGGATATTAAGTTGGTGCACACGGGGCGGAGACTCAGACGGAGCTTCGCCGATCTAGCTACTAGACGTAGAGTTGCGCGCAGCAGCGTGAGAATGGAAACTGTAATTCAATAAAGACTTTTACTTAATGATCGCTGGCTAGCGTGATCCTCTGTGAGCTAGGATCTTCAAGCAGCTCTGACAGTAAGCTCCGTCACACGATTGTGGGCATCTACAGCCTCGAGGAGGGGAGAGAAACAGGTGCCTACTAGCGAGCTCACGAACGGCAGACGACATGACGGCTGAGCAGCAGATAGAGGAACTCAGAAAAGCAGTGGCACAACTGAATGCCGAGGCTCTCGCATCCAGGAAGAGAGAGGAGGAGGCAGCTGCCGCCTGCAGGGATCTCCAGGTCAGGTTAGACGTGCTGACAAAGCAGACACCCCGGCAGGAGGGAATTGGGTTGGCGAGACGGACAGGCGGGCTGGTCTCTCACTTCGATGGGAACCTGCAACAGTATCCCAGCTTTAGAGCCGACGTACTGTGCGCACTGCAACTGCTGCATAAAGACTTTAGAGATGAGCAAGAGAGAGTGGGATTCATCATGTCCCATTTGCATGGGGATGCTAGAGCATGGCTACGCAATTTATGGAGAGATAAGGATCCGGCGCTCCAGAATGCAGATGCCTTTATTAAAGAGATGGATGGGTGTTTTTTATCAAGTATTGACGTGGATCTTGCACGGAAGGAGGTGCATGGGCTGAGACAAGGGAGGGCCAGCGTCAGGCAGTATCATGCCCGCTTTTTCGCCTTGGTCAGTGCCCTGGAATGGGACAGAGATTCGGCTCCTGTAAGAGACCTCTTTTGGGAGGGGCTGCACAACTCGATTAAAGATGAGATCGCGAGGGGGGAGAGACCCCGAACCACCCAGGAGGTCGTTCAGAGGGCACTGGCAGTGGGGGTGAGGCTGGAAGGACGTCCGTGGAGCAGGGACGAAGGGCGTGGAGGGCGCGAACCAGCCAGGGGCCCCTCCTTCCTTCCCAGAGAAGCAGCGCGGGCGCAATCCACGCCTCCGCCAGGAGGAGGAGCCGAACCTATGGAGGTTGGAGGTGCAAGGGCTCAGTCAGCAACCAGAGCCCTAGCACCGGCAGCAGTGAAAGCGAAGCCTCCTAGAGGGAACAGGAAGTGTTACGTCTGTGAGGAGCCAGGGCATATGGCAAAAGAGTGTCCCCAGAGGCTCCACAAGCTTACTGCAGCCTCGGCAATGGTGACTGCAGCAACGCAGCAAGGGGGACCACAGCAGGGAAACGACGCAGTCTGGCTGGAGGAAGAGGCCCTGGGGCCCAGCCAGACGTGTTAGTGACGCAGTCCCCAGAGGTTTTACAGCCCGTGAACCCCCTCCCGCCCAAACCAGTGGTGAGGCTCACCGCATCTCTCCAGCTGCCCAATGGAATCACCACTGACGTGCCCATCACAGTTGACTCGGGCAGCAACGCGGACTTTATAGGGCAGGACTTTGTCGACAAGCACGCTATACAGTTGCTGCCAGCCACACTGCCCCTGCAGGTTGTCACGGTGGATGGCAGGGAGTTGCTAGGGGGGCAAGTGGTGAAGCAGACGCCGCCCATGGCGATGCGACTTGGAAATCACAAAGAAATCATCAGCTTCAATGTCACTCAACTATCGGATACGCCCATTGTATTGGGAATGAGTTGGCTGGACAAGCACAGCCCAACGCTGGCTTGGTACCAGAGGCAGCTGATCTTCGGCTCTTCCTTTTGTGCTGAACACTGCATCGTGCCCCGGCAGGAAGGAGAGGAAGAGGAGTCACAGCTGTTGCTAGGCACGCTGCAAGCGATTCCCCACAAGTACGCAGAATTTTTGGAAGTTTTCTGCGAGAAGGAGGCAGACAGGCTACCCCCTCACAGACCATATGACTGCAAGATTGACCTGCTGCCGGGGGTGGCGCTGCCTAAGGGGAAACTGTATTCCATGTCAGAGGACGAGCTGCAGGAACTCAAACAGTTCATAGATCATAATTTGGAGCGCGGTTTCATCCGAGAGTCCAAGGCAGCGGGGGGCAGTCCAGTATTCTTTGTTAAAAAGCGAGACACGCCCCAAAAAAGACTGGTCGTGGACTATCGCATTTTAAACAATGGGACCAAGCCGTCGGACTTCCCCATGCCCCGAATCGACGACCTCCTGGCGAAGGTGCGGAAGGGGAAAGTGTTCACCAAGTTAGACCTGCGAGGGGCGTACAACCTCATTCGTATGCGGGAGGGAGATGAGTGGAAGACGGCCATGTTCACGCCACTGGGTACCTACGAATACAGAGTTATGCCCTTTGGATTGCAAAATGGCTCCCACGTTTTTCAAGCTTTCATGCATCACGTGTTGGCGGGACTTCTCTACAAGACGTGCGTCTGTTTCTTAGATGACATCCTGATCTTTTCGGAATCGCAGCAGGAGCATGACAGACACGTCAAGGAAGTGCTGACCAGACTAAAGCAACATAGGCTCTACGCCAAGCTGGAGAAGTGCCAATTTGACGTGACGGAGGTGGATTTTCTGGGCTACAAGTTGTCTGACAAGGGGCTCGCCATGGACAGCGCCAAGGTTAGAGCGGTATTGGATTGGAAGAGTCCACGCAACCGGAAGGAGGTCCAGAGGTTTGTCGGCTTTGCGAACTTCTATCGCAAGTTTATCAAGGGCTTCGCTATGCAGACAGCGGCCATCACAGACACGCTTAGCTCCAAGAAAAAGAAGTTCGTTTGGACAGAGGAGGCGGAGCAGTCCTTTCAGGCACTCAAGCGTCTCTTCGCGTCGGAAGAGCAGCTGCTTCACGTCAACCCCAGCAGGCCGATGAGGGTGGAGACAGACGCCTCGGACAGAGCCGTGGGGGCGGTCCTGCTGCAAAAGGACCAGCAGGGGGTGTGGCGACCGGCAGCGTTCTACTCCAGGAAGCTCAGCAAGTCCGAGCAGAACTACACCATCTGGGACAGGGAGTTGCTGGCCATTCATGCAGCGTTCAAAGCGTGGAGGCACTTCCTGATCGGCGCCAAGCACACGGTGCAGGTTTGCACGGACCACAAGAATCTGGAGCACTGGCGCACGGCACAGTTCCTAAACCAGAGGCAGATACGTTGGGTTGAATTTTTTGCGAACTTCGACTTCCGCATAGAGTATGTCCCGGGGGACACTAACATCATGGCGGACGCCCTCTCCCGTAAGCCACAGTATCTGGAGGACGCAACGCCAGCGGCCGCCATGCACATCTTTGCACCAACAGTATGGGCGTGCGCCGCGGCCACCGTGGACCTGGAGGCGGTGCGACGAGCGTTGCAGGATGACTCCTTCGCGCAAGCAAAGATGGCAGAGGTGCAAAGGGGCACGGCTGCGGCCGACGGTTTCCAGCTACGAGATGGATTGCTCATCCGTAAAGGGGCCATCTACGTGCCGGGAGACGACCTTCGCGCCAAGGTGCTGCAGCAGCTGCACGACGCGCCCACGGCCGGGCACTTTGGCAAGGAGAAGACGGTGGAATTAGTAGCTAGGGATTTCTGGTGGCCTGGGATGAGAGGGGAGGTCGCAGACTACGTGGCGAGGTGTGACACCTGCCAGAGGGCCAAACCAGTGCACAAACCGCCGGCCGGACTGTTGGAACCGCTGCAAACTCCGGTCGAACCTTGGGAAAGGGTGGCCCTGGACTTTGTCATGGATCTGCCCAGCTCGAGGGGCAAGACGGCAGTGCTGGTGGTGGTAGACCTGTTTTCCAAGATGGCGCATTTCATTCCATGTGCTAAGGTGGCCACGGCGGAGCAAACCGCCAAACTGTTCATAGACCACGTGTTCAAGGTTCACGGTCTGCCACGGTCTATTCTGTCCGACCGGGGGCGGCAGTTCATCTCGAATTTCTGGCAGAAGCTGATGGGCTTCCTGAACGTCAAGATCAACCTGGCGTCGGCGAGACACCCGCAGACCAACGGGCAAGCGGAGCGGGTCAATGCCATCATGCAGCAGTACCTGAGATGTTATGCAAATCAACAGCCTGCGACGTGGGTGGATTACCTGCCGCTTGCCGAGTTCGCCTACAACAACACGAAGCACGTGTCCACGGGGGTCACGCCGTTCTTCGCCAACAACGGGAGGCACCCCAGAACCTTCCCGGGACTGGAAAGGATGGGGGAGGGGGAGCCACAGACAGCAGATGCGTTCGCGTCGGAGCTGCAGGAAGTCCACGATCAGCTGAGGCGCCACCTGGAGCTGGCCAAGCACGCATACAAGGTACAAGCGGACAAGCACAGAAGGGTTGGCGAAGAGCTCCACGTGGGAGACTGGGTTTGGTTAGCAGCCCACGCAGTGCCGGCCAGGTCGTTGGCCAAGAAGAAACTAGGGCATAAACAACTGGGGCCCTACCAAGTCGAAGAGCAGGTCAACCCGGTAGCGTTCAGACTGGCACTTCCGGAGGGTTCCAGAATGCATCCGGTATTCCACAGATCGGTGATCACTCCCTACAGGGCACCGCACAGGTTCCAGGAACCCGGAACGGAGCCGAGTCCGGTCAGAGACAGAACAGGGCACGCGGGAGTGGCACAGAAGGAGCGCATCAACGAAGTCACGGAGATTTTGGACTCCAGATGGGGGGAAGAGGGGGTAGAATACTTTCTCGCCAAGGAGGGCACCCCGGCCAGTGCGAACATCTGGGTGCCGGGCTACGCCTTGGACGAACCTCTCCTCAAAGACGAGTTTCATGCCCTCTTCCACCATAGACCTATGCCAGCAGACTTTTTCGACGACTGGCTTTTCACGCCCATGCTTTCGGCCAGCACTTTCCGGGGGTTCGACTCGGACGAGGACCCGACACAAGACGTCCGTTCCCCGGAGGGGTCACCCTCGGGATCTGCATCAGAACCCTCGTATTGGTGGGACGATAGACCAGAGGAGCAGTTCCGCAGACGGTGGCTGGAAGGCCCAGGACGAGCAACACCGCCAGGAGGAAGTGAGGGAGAGACGGACATGGACGTTTTCGGGGACGACCCTGGTTTCGAGCACGGCGGCACAGAGATGGAAGCGGAGGTGACTGTTGTCGACGAGAGCAGGGAGGAAGACCCGCGAGACTTCAGATGGAGACCCGCCACGGGAAGCGACCGATATCCGACGTTCGTCCCTTTGCAACAGCAGCCCCCAGCTCCAGCACCGGAAGGAGGGGAGGGGGGAATGGGGGGCTTCGAGGGGGGGATGGATGTCAGGGGTTTAGGAGCAGAGGCACGGGCAAGGGAGGAAACAGAGAGCGAAGGGGAGGAGGCAGAAGAAAAGATGAGTGATGACGACGACCCGAGATCTCCTAGTCTTTCCAGTGAATCAGAGGATTCACAGAAAGGAGCACCAGTGGCCAGGGCAAGGGGGGAGTCTAGGGGGGCACCCCAGGAAGATAGAGCCAGAGGGGACTCAGGGGGGAGCAGCTGGAAATCGGGACCAGCGTCACCGCCAGGAAGCAGGGAAGAGGAAAGGAGCCAGGGGGGAAGCGCTGGCAGCTCACCACAGGAGGGAGGGCATGAGTCAGGAGTGGCCACACCTCCATCGGGGAACGAAGAAACGGTTAAGAGGAAAGTGGAAGGTTGGGCGCGCGCGCCAAGTTCAAATGCAGAGGAAGGCGGCGCAGTAAGCAGCCCCGAAAGGGAACCAGGTCCTAAAGCCCGGCGCAAGGAGGCAGGAGGGTCCGGGTCAGCGTCAGAAGAATCCCGGAAGGAAGAAGCCCCGGGGGGTAGAGGGACCCAGAGGAGGACAGTCAGGCGGAAAAGGTGGAGCAAGGCTAGGATATTAAGTTGGTGCACACGGGGCGGAGACTCAGACGGAGCTTCGCCGATCTAGCTACTAGACGTAGAGTTGCGCGCAGCAGCGTGGGAATGGAAACTGTAATTCAATAAAGACTTTTACTTAATGATCGCTGGCTAGCGTGATCCTCTGTGAGCTAGGATCTTCAAGCAGCTCTGACAGTATGTAATGAGACAAAAATTACAAAATACCGTATTTCCGCTTCCATATGCCTAGAAAGTAGTCGAATAAGCTTTGATTGGGCTTCAATTCGCATGGTGTTTTTTGGGTGTGCACCAGAATCACGCCAACCAAAGCAAAAAGGTGGCTTCCATCTACATAAAAAGAAGATGATAACGCTCTGATTGGGCTTATTTCAAATAGGTTTTTTGGGGGTTAGAATGCACATTCAACCTAAAATCGAAGAGCGAAATGTTTGTTATGAGCCCAAATCAAGCATAGGTATATTGGTTCCACGGCAATAGAAAGAGGACGAATAAGCTTGCATTGCTCTGTTGTTTTTCATTCACCCACAAATAGCAAAGCGAAGTGTCATAATTCTAAACAAAGCAAAACAGGTTGCTTTGGGTTCCATCTACACAGAAAGAACAAGTTTGGATTTCCCTTATGTCAAAGTAGTGTTCTTTGGTGTTAATGCACATTTACCCAGAAATCGCAAAGTGTACGTAATGAGACCAAAATAACAAAACACCATATTTCCGCTTCCATATGCGTAGAAAGAAGACAAATATGCTTCGATTGGGCTTATTTCAATCCGCATATTGTTTTTTGGGTGTGCACCTGAATCACCACAACCAAAGTAAAAAGGTATTTTGGCTTCCATCTACATATAAATAAGATGATAACGCACTTATGGGACATTTGAAATTGATGTCTTTTGGTGAACATTCAACCAAAAATCGCAGAGTGGAATGTTTGTTCTGAGCGCAAATCAAGCATAGGTGTATTGGTTCGACGTCAATAGAAAGCGGACGAATAAGCTTGCATTGCACTGTTGTTGTTCATCCACCCACAAATAGCAAAGCGAAGTGTCTAAACAAAGCAAAACAGGTTGTTTTGGGTTCCATCTACACAGAAAAACAATCTTGGATTTCTCCTTATTTCAAAGTCGTGTTCTATGGTGTTAATGCACATTTACCCCAAAATCGCAAAGTGTATGTAATGAGACCAAAATAACAAAACACCATATTTCCGCTAACATGTGCGTAGCAAGAAGACGAATAAGCTTCGATTGGGCTTATTTCAATCCGCATATTGTTTTTTGGGTGTGCACCTGAATCACCACAACCAAAGTAAAAAGGTATTTTGGCTTCCATCTACATATAAATAAGATGATAACGCACTTATGGGACATTTGAAATTGATGTTTTTTGGGTTAGAATGCACATTCAACCAAAAATCGCAGAGTGGAATGTTTGTTCTGAGCGCAAATCAAGCATAGGTGTATTGGTTCGACGTCAATAGAAAGAGGACGAATAAGCTTGCATTGCACTGTTGTTGTTCATTCACCCACAAATAGCAAAGCGAAGTGTCTAAACAAAGCAAAACAGGTTGTTTTGGGTTCCATCTACACAGAAAAACAATCTTGGATTTCTCCTTATCTCAAAGTCGTGTTCTATGGTGTTAATGCACATTTACCCCAAAATCGCAAAGTGTATCTAAAAGACCAAAATACCAAAATACCATATTTCCGCTAACATGTGCGTAGCAAGAAGACGAATAAGCTTTGATTGGGCTTCAATTCGCATGGTGTTTTTTGGGTGTGCACCAGAATCACGCCAACCAAAGCAAAAAGGTGTTTTGGCTTCCATCTACATAAAAAGAAGATGATAACGCTCTGATTGGGCTTATTTCAAATAGGTTTTTTGGGGGTTAGAATGCACATTCAACCTAAAATCGAAGAGCGAAATGTTTGTTATGAGCCCAAATCAAGCATAGGTATATTGGTTCCACGGCAATAGAAAGAGGACGAATAAGCTTGCATTGCTCTGTTGTTTTTCATTCACCCACAAATAGCAAAGCGAAGTGTCATAATTCTAAACAAAGCAAAACAGGTTGCTTTGGGTTCCATCTACACAGAAAGAACAAGTTTGGATTTCCCTTATGTCAAAGTAGTGTTCTTTGGTGTTAATGCACATTTACCCAGACAGAAATCGCAAAGTGTACGTAATGAGACCAAAATAACAAAACACCATATTTCCGCTTCCATATGCGTAGAAAGAAGACAAATATGCTTCGATTGGGCTTATTTCAATCCGCATATTGTTTTTTGGGTGTGCACCTGAATCACCACAACCAAAGTAAAAAGGTATTTTGGCTTCCATCTACATATAAATAAGATGATAACGCACTTATGGGACATTTGAAATTGATGTTTTTTGGGTTAGAATGCACATTCAACCAAAAATCGCAGAGTGGAATGTTTGTTCTGAGCGCAAATCAAGCATAGGTGTATTGGTTCGACGTCAATAGAAAGAGGACGAATAAGCTTGCATTGCACTGTTGTTCATTCACCCACAAATAGCAAAGCGAAGTGTCTAAACAAAGCAAAACAGGTTGTTTTGGGTTCCATCTACACAGAAAGAACAAGTTTGGATTTCGCTTATGTCAAAGTAGTGTTCTTTGGTGTTAATGCACATTTACCCAGAAATCGCAAAGTTATCTAAAAGACCAAAATAACAAAATACCATATTTCCGCTTCCATATGCCTAGAAAGAAGACGAATATGCTTCGATTGCGCCTATTTCAATTCGCATGGTGTTTTTTAGGTGTGCAACAGAATCACCACAACCACGAATAAGCTTGCATTCCACTGTTGTTGTTCATTCACCCACAAAATAGAAAAGCGAAGTGTCATAATTCTCAACAAAGCAAAACACGTGGTTTTGGGTTCCATCTACACAGAAAAACAATCTTGGATTTTGTTTATGTCAAAGTAGTGTTCCGTAGTTTTAATGCACATTTACCCAGATATCGCAAAGTGTATGTAATGAGACAAAAATTACAAAATACCATATTTCCGCTTCCATATGCCTAGAAAGAAGTCGAATAAGCTTTGATTGGGCTTCAATTCGCATGGTGTTTTTTGGGTGTGCACCAGAATCACGCCAACCAAAGCAAAAAGGTGGCTTCCATCTACATAAAAATAAGATGATAACGCTCTGATTGGGCTTATTTCAAATAGGTTTTTCGGGGGTTAGAATGCACATTCAACCTAAAATCGAAGAGCGAAATGTTTGTTATGAGCCCAAATCAAGCATAGGTATATTGGTTCCACGGCAATAGAAAGAGGACGAATAAGCTTGCATTGCTCTGTTGTTTTTCATTCACCCACAAATAGCAAAGCGAAGTGTCATAATTCTAAACAAAGCAAAACAGGTTGCTTTGGGTTCCATCTACACAGAAAGAACAAGTTTGGATTTCCCTTATGTCAAAGTAGTTGTCAGGGGTTTAGGAGCAGAAGCACGGGCAAGGGAGGAAACAGAGAGCGAAGGGGAGGAGGCAGAAGAAAAGATGAGTGACGACGACGACCCGAGATCTCCTAGTCTTTCCAGTGAATCAGAGGATTCACAGAAAGGAGCACCAGTGGCGAGGGCAAGGGGGGAGTCTAGGGGGGCACCCCAGGAAGACAGAGCCAGAGAGGACTCAGGGGGGAGCAGCTGGAAATCGGGACCAGCGTCACCGCCAGGAAGCAGGGAAGAGGAAGGGAGCCAGGGGGGAAGCGCTGGCAGCTCACCACAGGAGGGAGGACATGAGTCAGGAGTGGCCACACCTCCACAGGAGGGAGGACATGAGTCGGGGATGGCCACACCTCCATCGGGGAGCGAAGAAACGGTTGAGAGGAAAGTGGAAGGTTGGGCGCGCGCGCCAAGTTCAAATGCAGAGGAAGGCGGCGCAGTAAGCAGCCCCGAAAGAGAGCCAGGTCCTAAAGCCCGGCGCAAGGAGGCAGGAGGGTCTGGGTCAGCGTCAGAAGAATCCCGGAAGGAAGAAGCCCCGGGGGGTAGAGGGACCCAGAGGAGGACAGTCAGGAGGAAAAGGTGGAGCAAGGCTAGGATATTAAGTTGGTGCACACAGGGCGGAGACTCAGACGGAGCTTCGCCGACCTAGCTACTAGGCGTAGAGTTGCGCGCAGCAGCGTGAGAATGGAAACTGTAATTCAATAAAGACTTTTACTTAATGACCGCTGGCTAGCGTGATCCTCTGTGAGCTAGGATCTTCAAGCAGCTCTGACAGTAGTGTTCTTTGGTGTTAATGCACATTTACCCAGAAATCGCAAAGTGTACGTAATGAGACCAAAATAACAAAACACCATATTTCCGCTTCCATATGCGTAGAAAGAAGACAAATATGCTTCGATTGGGCTTATTTCAATCCGCATATTGTTTTTTGGGTGTGCACCTGAATCACCACAACCAAAGTAAAAAGGTATTTTGGCTTCCATCTACATATAAATAAGATGATAACGCACTTATGGGACATTTGAAATTGATGTTTTTTGGGTTAGAATGCACATTCAACCAAAAATCGCAGAGTGGAATGTTTGTTCTGAGCGCAAATCAAGCATAGGTATATTGGTTCGACGTCAATAGAAAGAGGACGAATAAGCTTGCATTGCACTGTTGTTGTTCATTCACCCACAAATAGCAAAGCGAAGTGTCTAAACAAAGCAAAACAGGTTGTTTTGGGTTCCATCTACACAGAAAAACAATCTTGGATTTCTCCTTATTTGAAAGTCGTGTTCTATGGTGTTAATGCACATTTACCCCAAAATCGCAAAGTGTATGTAATGAGACCAAAATAACAAAACACCATATTTCCGCTAACATGTGCGTAGCAAGAAGACGAATAAGCTTTGATTGGGCTTCAATTCGCATGGTGTTTTTTGGGTGTGCACCAGAATCACGCCAACCAAAGCAAAAAGGTGTTTTGGCTTCCATCTACATAAACAGAAGATGATAACGCTCTGATTGGGCTTATTTCAAATAGGTTTTTTGGGGGTTAGAATGCACATTCAACCTAAAATCGAAGAGCGAAATGTTTGTTATGAGCCCAAATCAAGCATAGGTATATTGGTTCCACGGCAATAGAAAGAGGACGAATAAGCTTGCATTGCTCTGTTGTTTTTCATTCACCCACAAATAGCAAAGCGAAGTGTCATAATTCTAAACAAAGCAAAACAGGTTGCTTTGGGTTCCATCTACACAGAAAGAACAAGTTTGGATTTCCCTTATGTCAAAGTAGTGTTCTTTGGTGTTAATGCACATTTACCCAGACAGAAATCGCAAAGTGTACGTAATGAGACCAAAATAACAAAACACCATATTTCCGCTTCCATATGCGTAGAAAGAAGACAAATATGCTTCGATTGGGCTTATTTCAATCCGCATATTGTTTTTTGGGTGTGCACCTGAATCACCACAACCAAAGTAAAAAGGTATTTTGGCTTCCATCTACATATAAATAAGATGATAACGCACTTATGGGACATTTGAAATTGATGTTTTTTGGGTTAGAATGCACATTCAACCAAAAATCGCAGAGTGGAATGTTTGTTCTGAGCGCAAATCAAGCATAGGTGTATTGGTTCGACGTCAATAGAAAGAGGACGAATAAGCTTGCATTGCACTGTTGTTCATTCACCCACAAATAGCAAAGCGAAGTGTCTAAACAAAGGAAAACAGGTTGTTTTGGGTTCCATCTACACAGAAAGAACAAGTTTGGATTTCGCTTATGTCAAAGTAGTGTTCTTTGGTGTTAATGCACATTTACCCAGAAATCGCAAAGTTATCTAAAAGACCAAAATAACAAAATACCATATTTCCGCTTCCATATGCCTAGAAAGAAGACGAATATGCTTCGATTGCGCCTATTTCAATTCGCATGGTGTTTTTTAGGTGTGCAACAGAATCACCACAACCACGAATAAGCTTGCATTCCACTGTTGTTGTTCATTCACCCACAAAATAGAAAAGCGAAGTGTCATAATTCTCAACAAAGCAAAACACGTGGTTTTGGGTTCCATCTACACAGAAAAACAATCTTGGATTTTGTTTATGTCAAAGTAGTGTTCCGTAGTTTTAATGCACATTTACCCAGATATCGCAAAGTGTATGTAATGAGAAAAAAATTACAAAATACCATATTTCCGCTTCCATATGCCTAGAAAGAAGTCGAATAAGCTTTGATTGGGCTTCAATTCGCATGGTGTTTTTTGGGTGTGCACCAGAATCACGCCAACCAAAGCAAAAAGGTGGCTTCCATCTACATAAAAATAAGATGATAACGCTCTGATTGGGCTTATTTCAAATAGGTTTTTCGGGGGTTAGAATGCACATTCAACCTAAAATCGAAGAGCGAAATGTTTGTTATGAGCCCAAATCAAGCATAGGTATATTGGTTCCACGGCAATAGAAAGAGGACGAATAAGCTTGCATTGCTCTGTTGTTTTTCATTCACCCACAAATAGCAAAGCGAAGTGTCATAATTCTAAACAAAGCAAAACAGGTTGCTTTGGGTTCCATCTACACAGAAAGAACAAGTTTGGATTTCCCTTATGTCAAAGTAGTTGTCAGGGGTTTAGGAGCAGAAGCACGGGCAAGGGAGGAAACAGAGAGCGAAGGGGAGGAGGCAGAAGAAAAGATGAGTGACGACGACGACCCGAGATCTCCTAGTCTTTCCAGTGAATCAGAGGATTCACAGAAAGGAGCACCAGTGGCGAGGGCAAGGGGGGAGTCTAGGGGGGCACCCCAGGAAGACAGAGCCAGAGAGGACTCAGGGGGGAGCAGCTGGAAATCGGGACCAGCGTCACCGCCAGGAAGCAGGGAAGAGGAAGGGAGCCAGGGGGGAAGCGCTGGCAGCTCACCACAGGAGTGAGGACATGAGTCAGGAGTGGCCACACCTCCACAGGAGGGAGGACATGAGTCGGGGATGGCCACACCTCCATCGGGGAGCGAAGAAACGGTTGAGAGGAAAGTGGAAGGTTGGGCGCGCGCGCCAAGTTCAAATGCAGAGGAAGGCGGCGCAGTAAGCAGCCCCGAAAGAGAGCCAGGTCCTAAAGCCCGGCGCAAGGAGGCAGGAGGGTCTGGGTCAGCGTCAGAAGAATCCCGGAAGGAAGAAGCCCCGGGGGGTAGAGGGACCCAGAGGAGGACAGTCAGGAGGAAAAGGTGGAGCAAGGCTAGGATATTAAGTTGGTGCACACAGGGCGGAGACTCAGACGGAGCTTCGCCGACCTAGCTACTAGGCGTAGAGTTGCGCGCAGCAGCGTGAGAATGGAAACTGTAATTCAATAAAGACTTTTACTTAATGACCGCTGGCTAGCGTGATCCTCTGTGAGCTAGGATCTTCAAGCAGCTCTGACAGTAAGCTCCGTCTCCACTTGTGGGCATCTACAGCCTCGAGGAGGGGAGAGACACAGGTGCCTACTAGCAAGCTCACGAACGGCAGACGACATGACGGCTGAGCAGCACATAGAGGAACTCAGAAACGCGGTGGCACAACTGAACGCCGAGGCTCTAGCATCCAGGAAGAGGGAGGAGGAAGCAGCCGCAGCCTGCAGGGATCTCCAGGTCAGGTTAGACGTGCTGACAAAGCAGACACCCCGGCAGGAGGGCATTGGGTTGGCGAGACGGACAGGCGGGCTGGTCTCTCACTTCGATGGGAACCTGCAACAGTATCCCAACTTTAGAGCCGACGTACTGTGCGCACTGCAACTGCTGCATAAAGACTTTAGAGATGAACAAGAGAGAGTGGGGTTCATCATGTCCCATCTGCATGGGGATGCGAGAGCATGGCTACGCAATTTATGGAGAGATAAGGATCCGGCGCTACAGAATGCAGATGCCTTTATTAAAGCAATGGATGGGTGTTTTTTATCAAGTATTGACGTGGATCTTGCACGGAAGGAGGTGCATGGGCTGAGACAAGGGAGGGCCAGCGTCAGGCAGTACCATGCCCGCTTTTTCGCCTTGGTCAGTGCCCTGGAATGGGACAGAGATTCGGCTCCTGTAAGAGACCTCTTTTGGGAGGGGCTGCATAACTCGATTAAAGATGAGATCGCCAGGGGGGAGAGACCCCGAACCACCCAGGAGGTCGTTCAGAGGGCACTGGCAGTGGGGGTGAGGCTGGAAGGACGTCCGTGGAACAGGGACGAAGGGCGTGGAGGGCGCGAACCAGCCGGGGGCCCCTCCTTCTTTCCCAGGGAAGCAGCGCGGGCGCAATCCACGCCTCCGCCAGGAGGAGGAGCCGAACCTATGGAGGTGGGAGGTGCAAGGGCTCAGTCAGCAACCAGAGCCCTAGCACCAGCAGCAGTGAAAGCGAAGCCTCCTAGAGGGAACAGGAAGTGTTACGTCTGTGAGGAGCCAGGGCATATGGCGAAAGAGTGTCCCCAGAGGCCCCACAAGCTCACTGCAGCCTCAGCAATGGTGACTGCAGCAACACAGCAAGGAGGACCACAGCAGGGAAACGAGGCTGTCTGGCTGGAGGAAGAGGCACTGGGGCCCAGCCAGACGTGTTAGTGACGCAGTCCCCAGCGATTTTACAGCCCGTGAACCCCCTCCCGCCCAAACCAGTAGTGAGGCTCACAGCGTCTCTCCAACTGCCCAATGGAATCACCATGGACGTGCCAATCACCATTGACTCAGGCAGCAATGCGGACTTTATAGGGCAGGACTTTGTCGACAGGCACGCTGTGCAGTTGCTGCCGGCCACACTGCCCCTGCAGGTTGTCACGGTGGATGGCAGGGAGCTGCTCGGGGGGCAAGTGGTGAAGCAGACGCCACCAATGGTGATGCGACTTGGGAATCACAGAGAAATCATCAGCTTCAACGTCACTCGACTATCTGACACGCCCATTGTATTGGGCATGAGTTGGCTGGACAAGCACAGCCCAGCGATGGCTTGGTACCAGAGGCAGCTGACCTTCGGCTCTTCCTTTTGTGCTGAACACTGCATCGTGCCCAGGCAGGAAGGAGAGGAAGAGGAGTCACAGCTGCTGCTAGGCACGCTGCAAGCGATTCCACACAAGTACGCTGAATTTTTGGAAGTTTTCTGCGAGAAGGAGGCAGACAGGCTACCCCCTCACAGACCATATGACTGCAAAATTGACCTGCTGCCGGGGGCGGCGCTGCCTAAAGGGAAACTGTATTCCATGTCAGAGGACGAACTGCAGGAACTCAAAGAGTTCATTGACCATAATTTGCAACGCGGCTTCATCCGGGAGTCCAGGGCAGTGGGGGGCAGTCCCGTATTCTTTGTTAAGAAGCGGGACACGCCCCAGAAAAGACTGGTAGTGGATTACAGGATTTTGAACAGTCTGACTAGGCCATCGGACTTCCCCATGCCCCGTATTGACGACCTCCTCGCAAAGGTACGGAAGGGCAGAGTGTTCACCAAGTTGGACCTGCGGGGGGCGTACAACCTCATTCGCATGCGGGAAGGAGATGAGTGGAAGACAGCCATGTTCACGCCACTGGGGACCTACGAATATAGAGTTATGCCTTTTGGATTGCAAAATGGCTCCCACGTTTTTCAAGCGTTTATGCATCACGTGTTGGCGGGACTTCTCTACAAGACGTGCGTCTGTTTCTTAGATGACATCCTGATCTTTTCGGAGTCGCAGCAGGAGCATGACGGACACGTCAAGGAAGTGCTGAGCAGGCTAAAGCAACATAGGCTCTACGCCAAGCTGGAGAAGTGCCAATTTGACGTGCCGGAGGTGGATTTTCTGGGCTACAAGCTGTCTGACAAGGGGCTCGCCATGGACAGCGCCAAGGTTCGAGCGGTGTTGGATTGGAAGAGTCCGCGCAACCGGAAGGAGGTCCAACGGTTTGTCGGCTTTGCGAACTTCTATCGCAAGTTTATCAAGGGCTTCGCGATGCAGACAGCGGCCATCACTGACACGCTTAGCTCCAAGAAGAAGAAGTTCGTTTGGACAGCGCAGGCGGAGCAGTCCTTTCAGGCACTCAAGCGTCTCTTCGCGTCGGAAGAGCAGCTGCTTCATGTCAACCCCAGCAAGCCGATGAGGGTGGAGACAGACGCCTCGGACAGAGCCGTGGGGGCGGTCCTGTTGCAGAAAGACCCGCAGGGGGTGTGGCGACCGGGAGCGTTTTACTCCAGGAAGCTCAGCAAGTCCGAACAGAACTACACCATCTGGGACAGGGAGTTGCTGGCCATTCACGCAGCGTTCAAGGCGTGGAGGCACTTTCTGATCGGCGCCAAGCACACGGTGCAGGTTTGCACGGACAACAAGAATCTAGAGCACTGGCGCACGGCACAGTTCCTGAACCAGAGGCAGATACGTTGGGCTGAGTTCTTTGCAAACTTCGACTTCCGAATAGAGTATGTCCCGGGGGACACCAACATCATGGCAGACGCTCTCTCCCGTAAGCCACAGTATCTGGAGGACGCAACACCAGCGGCCGCCATGCACATCTTCGCACCAGCAGTGTGGGCGTGCGCCGCGGCGACCGTGGACCTAGAGGCGGTGCGACGTGCGTTGCAGGAGGACTCCTTCGCACAAGCAAAGATGGCAGAGGTGCAAAGGGGCAAGGCAGCGGCCGACGGTTTCCGGCTACGAGATGGATTGCTCATCCGAAAAGGGGCCATCTACGTGCCGGGAGACGAACTTCGAGCCAAGGTGCTGCAGCAGCTGCACGACGCGCCCACGGCCGGGCACTTTGGCAAGGAGAAGACGGTGGAATTAGTAGCCAGGGATTTCTGGTGGCCTGGAATGAGAGGGGAGGTCGCAGACTACGTGGCGAGGTGCGACACCTGCCAGAGGGCCAAACCAGTGCACAAACCGCCGGCCGGACTGTTGGAACCGCTGCAAACTCCGGTCGAACCTTGGGAAAGGGTGGCTCTGGACTTTGTCACGGATCTGCCCAGCTCAAGGGGCAAGACGGCAGTGCTGGTGGTGGTGGACCTGTTTTCCAAGATGGCGCATTTCATTCCGTGTGCGAAGGTGGCCACGGCGGAGCAAACCGCCAAACTGTTCATAGACCACGTGTTCAAGGTTCACGGTCTGCCACGGTCTATTCTGTCCGACCGGGGGCGGCAGTTCATCTCGAATTTCTGGCAGAAGCTGATGGGCTTCCTGAACGTCAAGATCAACCTGGCGTCGGCGAGACACCCGCAGACCAACGGGCAAGCGGAGCGGGTCAATGCCATCATGCAGCAGTACCTGAGATGTTATGCAAATCAACAGCCTGCGACGTGGGTGGATTACCTACCGCTTGCCGAGTTCGCCTACAACAACACGAAGCACGTGTCCACGGGGGTCACGCCGTTCTTCGCCAACAACGGGAGGCACCCCAGAACCTTCCCGGGACTGGAAAGAATGGGGGAGGGGGAGCCGCAGACAGCAGATGCGTTCGCGTCGGAGCTGCAGGAGGTCCACGATCAGCTGAGGCGCCACCTGGAGCTGGCCAAGCACGCATACAAGGTACAAGCGGACAAGCACAGAAGGGTTGGAGAAGAGCTCCACGTGGGAGACTGGGTTTGGTTAGCAGCCCACGCAGTGCCGGCCAGGTCGTTGGCCAAGAAGAAACTAGGGCATAAGCAACTGGGGCCCTACCAAGTCGAAGAGCAGGTCAACCCGGTAGCTTTCAGACTGGCACTTCCGGAGGGTTCCAGAATGCATCCGGTATTCCACAGATCGGTGCTCACTCCCTACAAGGCACCGCACAGGTTCCAGGAACCCGGAACAGCGCCGAGTCCGGTCAGAGACAGAACAGGGCACGCGGAAGTGGCACAGAAGGAGCGCATCAACGAAGTCACTGAGATTTTGGACTCCAGATGGGGGGAAGAGGGGGTAGAATACTTTCTCGCCAGGGAGGGCACCCCGGCCAGTGCGAACAGCTGGGTGCCGGGCTACGCCTTGGACGAACCTCTCCTCAAAGACGAGTTTCATGCCCTCTTTCCCCATAGACCTATGCCAGCAGAATATTTTGACGACTGGCTTTTCACGCCCACACTTTCGGCCAGCACTTTCCGGGGGTTCGACTCGGACGAGGACCCGACACAAGACGTCCGTTCCCCGGAGGGGTCACCCTCGGGATCTGCATCAGAACCCTCGTATTGGTGGGACGATAGGCCAGAGGAGCAGTGGCGCAGACGGTGGCTGGAAGGCCCAGGACGAGCAACACCGACAGGAGGAAGTGAGGGAGAGACGGACATGGACGTTTTCGGGGACGACCCTGGTTTCGAGCACGGCGGCACAGAGATGGAAGCGGAGGTGACTGTCGTCGACGAGAGCGGGGAGGAAGACCCGGGAGACTTCAGATGGAGGCCTGCCACGGGAAGCGACCGATACCCGACGTTCGTCCCTTTGCAACAGCAGCCCCCAGCTCCAGCACCGGAAGGAGGGGAGGGGGGAATGGGGGGCTTCGAGGGGGGGATGGATGTCAGGGGTTTAGGAGCAGAAGCACGGGCAAGGGAGGAAACAGAGAGCGAAGGGGAGGAGGCAGAAGAAAAGATGAGTGACGACGACGACCCGAGATCTCCTAGTCTTTCCAGTGAATCAGAGGATTCACAGAAAGGAGCACCAGTGGCGAGGGCAAGGGGGGAGTCTAGGGGGGCACCCCAGGAAGACAGAGCCAGAGAGGACTCAGGGGGGAGCAGCTGGAAATCGGGACCAGCGTCACCGCCAGGAAGCAGGGAAGAGGAAGGGAGCCAGGGGGGAAGCGCTGGCAGCTCACCACAGGAGGGAGGACATGAGTCAGGAGTGGCCACACCTCCACAGGAGGGAGGACATGAGTCGGGGATGGCCACACCTCCATCGGGGAGCGAAGAAACGGTTGAGAGGAAAGTGGAAGGTTGGGCGCGCGCGCCAAGTTCAAATGCAGAGGAAGGCGGCGCAGTAAGCAGCCCCGAAAGAGAGCCAGGTCCTAAAGCCCGGCGCAAGGAGGCAGGAGGGTCTGGGTCAGCGTCAGAAGAATCCCGGAAGGAAGAAGCCCCGGGGGGTAGAGGGACCCAGAGGAGGACAGTCAGGAGGAAAAGGTGGAGCAAGGCTAGGATATTAAGTTGGTGCACACAGGGCGGAGACTCAGACGGAGCTTCGCCGACCTAGCTACTAGGCGTAGAGTTGCGCGCAGCAGCGTGAGAATGGAAACTGTAATTCAATAAAGACTTTTACTTAATGACCGCTGGCTAGCGTGATCCTCTGTGAGCTAGGATCTTCAAGCAGCTCTGACAGTAGTGTTCTTTGGTGTTAATGCACATTTACCCAGAAATCGCAAAGTGTACGTAATGAGACCAAAATAACAAAACACCATATTTCCGCTTCCATATGCGTAGAAAGAAGACAAATATGCTTCGATTGGGCTTATTTCAATCCGCATATTGTTTTTTGGGTGTGCACCTGAATCACCACAACCAAAGTAAAAAGGTATTTTGGCTTCCATCTACATATAAATAAGATGATAACGCACTTATGGGACATTTGAAATTGATGTTTTTTGGGTTAGAATGCACATTCAACCAAAAATCGCAGAGTGGAATGTTTGTTCTGAGCGCAAATCAAGCATAGGTATATTGGTTCGACGTCAATAGAAAGAGGACGAATAAGCTTGCATTGCACTGTTGTTGTTCATTCACCCACAAATAGCAAAGCGAAGTGTCTAAACAAAGCAAAACAGGTTGTTTTGGGTTCCATCTACACAGAAAAACAATCTTGGATTTCTCCTTATTTGAAAGTCGTGTTCTATGGTGTTAATGCACATTTACCCCAAAATCGCAAAGTGTATGTAATGAGACCAAAATAACAAAACACCATATTTCCGCTAACATGTGCGTAGCAAGAAGACGAATAAGCTTTGATTGGGCTTCAATTCGCATGGTGTTTTTTGGGTGTGCACCAGAATCACGCCAACCAAAGCAAAAAGGTGTTTTGGCTTCCATCTACATAAACAGAAGATGATAACGCTCTGATTGGGCTTATTTCAAATAGGTTTTTTGGGGGTTAGAATGCACATTCAACCTAAAATCGAAGAGCGAAATGTTTGTTATGAGCCCAAATCAAGCATAGGTATATTGGTTCCACGGCAATAGAAAGAGGACGAATAAGCTTGCATTGCTCTGTTGTTTTTCATTCACCCACAAATAGCAAAGCGAAGTGTCATAATTCTAAACAAAGCAAAACAGGTTGCTTTGGGTTCCATCTACACAGAAAGAACAAGTTTGGATTTCCCTTATGTCAAAGTAGTGTTCTTTGGTGTTAATGCACATTTACCCAGACAGAAATCGCAAAGTGTACGTAATGAGACCAAAATAACAAAACACCATATTTCCGCTTCCATATGCGTAGAAAGAAGACAAATATGCTTCGATTGGGCTTATTTCAATCCGCATATTGTTTTTTGGGTGTGCACCTGAATCACCACAACCAAAGTAAAAAGGTATTTTGGCTTCCATCTACATATAAATAAGATGATAACGCACTTATGGGACATTTGAAATTGATGTTTTTTGGGTTAGAATGCACATTCAACCAAAAATCGCAGAGTGGAATGTTTGTTCTGAGCGCAAATCAAGCATAGGTGTATTGGTTCGACGTCAATAGAAAGAGGACGAATAAGCTTGCATTGCACTGTTGTTCATTCACCCACAAATAGCAAAGCGAAGTGTCTAAACAAAGCAAAACAGGTTGTTTTGGGTTCCATCTATACAGAAAGAACAAGTTTGGATTTCGCTTATGTCAAAGTAGTGTTCTTTGGTGTTAATGCACATTTACCCAGAAATCGCAAAGTTATCTAAAAGACCAAAATAACAAAATACCATATTTCCGCTTCCATATGCCTAGAAAGAAGACGAATATGCTTCGATTGCGCCTATTTCAATTCGCATGGTGTTTTTTAGGTGTGCAACAGAATCACCACAACCACGAATAAGCTTGCATTCCACTGTTGTTGTTCATTCACCCACAAAATAGAAAAGCGAAGTGTCATAATTCTCAACAAAGCAAAACACGTGGTTTTGGGTTCCATCTACACAGAAAAACAATCTTGGATTTTGTTTATGTCAAAGTAGTGTTCCGTAGTTTTAATGCACATTTACCCAGATATCGCAAAGTGTATGTAATGAGACAAAAATTACAAAATACCATATTTCCGCTTCCATATGCCTAGAAAGAAGTCGAATAAGCTTTGATTGGGCTTCAATTCGCATGGTGTTTTTTGGGTGTGCACCAGAATCACGCCAACCAAAGCAAAAAGGTGGCTTCCATCTACATAAAAATAAGATGATAACGCTCTGATTGGGCTTATTTCAAATAGGTTTTTCGGGGGTTAGAATGCACATTCAACCTAAAATCGAAGAGCGAAATGTTTGTTATGAGCCCAAATCAAGCATAGGTATATTGGTTCCACGGCAATAGAAAGAGGACGAATAAGCTTGCATTGCTCTGTTGTTTTTCATTCACCCACAAATAGCAAAGCGAAGTGTCATAATTCTAAACAAAGCAAAACAGGTTGCTTTGGGTTCCATCTACACAGAAAGAACAAGTTTGGATTTCCCTTATGTCAAAGTAGTTGTCAGGGGTTTAGGAGCAGAAGCACGGGCAAGGGAGGAAACAGAGAGCGAAGGGGAGGAGGCAGAAGAAAAGATGAGTGACGACGACGACCCGAGATCTCCTAGTCTTTCCAGTGAATCAGAGGATTCACAGAAAGGAGCACCAGTGGCGAGGGCAAGGGGGGAGTCTAGGGGGGCACCCCAGGAAGACAGAGCCAGAGAGGACTCAGGGGGGAGCAGCTGGAAATCGGGACCAGCGTCACCGCCAGGAAGCAGGGAAGAGGAAGGGAGCCAGGGGGGAAGCGCTGGCAGCTCACCACAGGAGTGAGGACATGAGTCAGGAGTGGCCACACCTCCACAGGAGGGAGGACATGAGTCGGGGATGGCCACACCTCCATCGGGGAGCGAAGAAACGGTTGAGAGGAAAGTGGAAGGTTGGGCGCGCGCGCCAAGTTCAAATGCAGAGGAAGGCGGCGCAGTAAGCAGCCCCGAAAGAGAGCCAGGTCCTAAAGCCCGGCGCAAGGAGGCAGGAGGGTCTGGGTCAGCGTCAGAAGAATCCCGGAAGGAAGAAGCCCCGGGGGGTAGAGGGACCCAGAGGAGGACAGTCAGGAGGAAAAGGTGGAGCAAGGCTAGGATATTAAGTTGGTGCACACAGGGCGGAGACTCAGACGGAGCTTCGCCGACCTAGCTACTAGGCGTAGAGTTGCGCGCAGCAGCGTGAGAATGGAAACTGTAATTCAATAAAGACTTTTACTTAATGACCGCTGGCTAGCGTGATCCTCTGTGAGCTAGGATCTTCAAGCAGCTCTGACAGTAAGCTCCGTCTCCACTTGTGGGCATCTACAGCCTCGAGGAGGGGAGAGACACAGGTGCCTACTAGCAAGCTCACGAACGGCAGACGACATGACGGCTGAGCAGCACATAGAGGAACTCAGAAACGCGGTGGCACAACTGAACGCCGAGGCTCTAGCATCCAGGAAGAGGGAGGAGGAAGCAGCCGCAGCCTGCAGGGATCTCCAGGTCAGGTTAGACGTGCTGACAAAGCAGACACCCCGGCAGGAGGGCATTGGGTTGGCGAGACGGACAGGCGGGCTGGTCTCTCACTTCGATGGGAACCTGCAACAGTATCCCAACTTTAGAGCCGACGTACTGTGCGCACTGCAACTGCTGCATAAAGACTTTAGAGATGAACAAGAGAGAGTGGGGTTCATCATGTCCCATCTGCATGGGGATGCGAGAGCATGGCTACGCAATTTATGGAGAGATAAGGATCCGGCGCTACAGAATGCAGATGCCTTTATTAAAGCAATGGATGGGTGTTTTTTATCAAGTATTGACGTGGATCTTGCACGGAAGGAGGTGCATGGGCTGAGACAAGGGAGGGCCAGCGTCAGGCAGTACCATGCCCGCTTTTTCGCCTTGGTCAGTGCCCTGGAATGGGACAGAGATTCGGCTCCTGTAAGAGACCTCTTTTGGGAGGGGCTGCATAACTCGATTAAAGATGAGATCGCCAGGGGGGAGAGACCCCGAACCACCCAGGAGGTCGTTCAGAGGGCACTGGCAGTGGGGGTGAGGCTGGAAGGACGTCCGTGGAACAGGGACGAAGGGCGTGGAGGGCGCGAACCAGCCGGGGGCCCCTCCTTCTTTCCCAGGGAAGCAGCGCGGGCGCAATCCACGCCTCCGCCAGGAGGAGGAGCCGAACCTATGGAGGTGGGAGGTGCAAGGGCTCAGTCAGCAACCAGAGCCCTAGCACCAGCAGCAGTGAAAGCGAAGCCTCCTAGAGGGAACAGGAAGTGTTACGTCTGTGAGGAGCCAGGGCATATGGCGAAAGAGTGTCCCCAGAGGCCCCACAAGCTCACTGCAGCCTCAGCAATGGTGACTGCAGCAACACAGCAAGGAGGACCACAGCAGGGAAACGAGGCTGTCTGGCTGGAGGAAGAGGCACTGGGGCCCAGCCAGACGTGTTAGTGACGCAGTCCCCAGCGATTTTACAGCCCGTGAACCCCCTCCCGCCCAAACCAGTAGTGAGGCTCACAGCGTCTCTCCAACTGCCCAATGGAATCACCATGGACGTGCCAATCACCATTGACTCAGGCAGCAATGCGGACTTTATAGGGCAGGACTTTGTCGACAGGCACGCTGTGCAGTTGCTGCCGGCCACACTGCCCCTGCAGGTTGTCACGGTGGATGGCAGGGAGCTGCTCGGGGGGCAAGTGGTGAAGCAGACGCCACCAATGGTGATGCGACTTGGGAATCACAGAGAAATCATCAGCTTCAACGTCACTCGACTATCTGACACGCCCATTGTATTGGGCATGAGTTGGCTGGACAAGCACAGCCCAGCGATGGCTTGGTACCAGAGGCAGCTGACCTTCGGCTCTTCCTTTTGTGCTGAACACTGCATCGTGCCCAGGCAGGAAGGAGAGGAAGAGGAGTCACAGCTGCTGCTAGGCACGCTGCAAGCGATTCCACACAAGTACGCTGAATTTTTGGAAGTTTTCTGCGAGAAGGAGGCAGACAGGCTACCCCCTCACAGACCATATGACTGCAAAATTGACCTGCTGCCGGGGGCGGCGCTGCCTAAAGGGAAACTGTATTCCATGTCAGAGGACGAACTGCAGGAACTCAAAGAGTTCATTGACCATAATTTGCAACGCGGCTTCATCCGGGAGTCCAGGGCAGTGGGGGGCAGTCCCGTATTCTTTGTTAAGAAGCGGGACACGCCCCAGAAAAGACTGGTAGTGGATTACAGGATTTTGAACAGTCTGACTAGGCCATCGGACTTCCCCATGCCCCGTATTGACGACCTCCTCGCAAAGGTACGGAAGGGCAGAGTGTTCACCAAGTTGGACCTGCGGGGGGCGTACAACCTCATTCGCATGCGGGAAGGAGATGAGTGGAAGACAGCCATGTTCACGCCACTGGGGACCTACGAATATAGAGTTATGCCTTTTGGATTGCAAAATGGCTCCCACGTTTTTCAAGCGTTTATGCATCACGTGTTGGCGGGACTTCTCTACAAGACGTGCGTCTGTTTCTTAGATGACATCCTGATCTTTTCGGAGTCGCAGCAGGAGCATGACGGACACGTCAAGGAAGTGCTGAGCAGGCTAAAGCAACATAGGCTCTACGCCAAGCTGGAGAAGTGCCAATTTGACGTGCCGGAGGTGGATTTTCTGGGCTACAAGCTGTCTGACAAGGGGCTCGCCATGGACAGCGCCAAGGTTCGAGCGGTGTTGGATTGGAAGAGTCCGCGCAACCGGAAGGAGGTCCAACGGTTTGTCGGCTTTGCGAACTTCTATCGCAAGTTTATCAAGGGCTTCGCGATGCAGACAGCGGCCATCACTGACACGCTTAGCTCCAAGAAGAAGAAGTTCGTTTGGACAGCGCAGGCGGAGCAGTCCTTTCAGGCACTCAAGCGTCTCTTCGCGTCGGAAGAGCAGCTGCTTCATGTCAACCCCAGCAAGCCGATGAGGGTGGAGACAGACGCCTCGGACAGAGCCGTGGGGGCGGTCCTGTTGCAGAAAGACCCGCAGGGGGTGTGGCGACCGGGAGCGTTTTACTCCAGGAAGCTCAGCAAGTCCGAACAGAACTACACCATCTGGGACAGGGAGTTGCTGGCCATTCACGCAGCGTTCAAGGCGTGGAGGCACTTTCTGATCGGCGCCAAGCACACGGTGCAGGTTTGCACGGACAACAAGAATCTAGAGCACTGGCGCACGGCACAGTTCCTGAACCAGAGGCAGATACGTTGGGCTGAGTTCTTTGCAAACTTCGACTTCCGAATAGAGTATGTCCCGGGGGACACCAACATCATGGCAGACGCTCTCTCCCGTAAGCCACAGTATCTGGAGGACGCAACACCAGCGGCCGCCATGCACATCTTCGCACCAGCAGTGTGGGCGTGCGCCGCGGCGACCGTGGACCTAGAGGCGGTGCGACGTGCGTTGCAGGAGGACTCCTTCGCACAAGCAAAGATGGCAGAGGTGCAAAGGGGCAAGGCAGCGGCCGACGGTTTCCGGCTACGAGATGGATTGCTCATCCGAAAAGGGGCCATCTACGTGCCGGGAGACGAACTTCGAGCCAAGGTGCTGCAGCAGCTGCACGACGCGCCCACGGCCGGGCACTTTGGCAAGGAGAAGACGGTGGAATTAGTAGCCAGGGATTTCTGGTGGCCTGGAATGAGAGGGGAGGTCGCAGACTACGTGGCGAGGTGCGACACCTGCCAGAGGGCCAAACCAGTGCACAAACCGCCGGCCGGACTGTTGGAACCGCTGCAAACTCCGGTCGAACCTTGGGAAAGGGTGGCTCTGGACTTTGTCACGGATCTGCCCAGCTCAAGGGGCAAGACGGCAGTGCTGGTGGTGGTGGACCTGTTTTCCAAGATGGCGCATTTCATTCCGTGTGCGAAGGTGGCCACGGCGGAGCAAACCGCCAAACTGTTCATAGACCACGTGTTCAAGGTTCACGGTCTGCCACGGTCTATTCTGTCCGACCGGGGGCGGCAGTTCATCTCGAATTTCTGGCAGAAGCTGATGGGCTTCCTGAACGTCAAGATCAACCTGGCGTCGGCGAGACACCCGCAGACCAACGGGCAAGCGGAGCGGGTCAATGCCATCATGCAGCAGTACCTGAGATGTTATGCAAATCAACAGCCTGCGACGTGGGTGGATTACCTACCGCTTGCCGAGTTCGCCTACAACAACACGAAGCACGTGTCCACGGGGGTCACGCCGTTCTTCGCCAACAACGGGAGGCACCCCAGAACCTTCCCGGGACTGGAAAGAATGGGGGAGGGGGAGCCGCAGACAGCAGATGCGTTCGCGTCGGAGCTGCAGGAGGTCCACGATCAGCTGAGGCGCCACCTGGAGCTGGCCAAGCACGCATACAAGGTACAAGCAGACAAGCACAGAAGGGTTGGAGAAGAGCTCCACGTGGGAGACTGGGTTTGGTTAGCAGCCCACGCAGTGCCGGCCAGGTCGTTGGCCAAGAAGAAACTAGGGCATAAGCAACTGGGGCCCTACCAAGTCGAAGAGCAGGTCAACCCGGTAGCTTTCAGACTGGCACTTCCGGAGGGTTCCAGAATGCATCCGGTATTCCACAGATCGGTGCTCACTCCCTACAAGGCACCGCACAGGTTCCAGGAACCTGGAACAGCGCCGAGTCCGGTCAGAGACAGAACAGGGCACGCGGAAGTGGCACAGAAGGAGCGCATCAACGAAGTCACTGAGATTTTGGACTCCAGATGGGGGGAAGAGGGGGTAGAATACTTTCTCGCCAAGGAGGGCACCCCGGCCAGTGCGAACAGCTGGGTGCCGGGCTACGCCTTGGACGAACCTCTCCTCAAAGACGAGTTTCATGCCCTCTTTCCCCATAGACCTATGCCAGCAGAATATTTTGACGACTGGCTTTTCACGCCCACACTTTCGGCCAGCACTTTCCGGGGGTTCGACTCGGACGAGGACCCGACACAAGACGTCCGTTCCCCGGAGGGGTCACCCTCGGGATCTGCATCAGAACCCTCGTATTGGTGGGACGATAGGCCAGAGGAGCAGTGGCGCAGACGGTGGCTGGAAGGCCCAGGACGAGCAACACCGACAGGAGGAAGTGAGGGAGAGACGGACATGGACGTTTTCGGGGACGACCCTGGTTTCGAGCACGGCGGCACAGAGATGGAAGCGGAGGTGACTGTCGTCGACGAGAGCGGGGAGGAAGACCCGGGAGACTTCAGATGGAGGCCTGCCACGGGAAGCGACCGATACCCGACGTTCGTCCCTTTGCAACAGCAGCCCCCAGCTCCAGCACCGGAAGGAGGGGAGGGGGGAATGGGGGGCTTCGAGGGGGGGATGGATGTCAGGGGTTTAGGAGCAGAAGCACGGGCAAGGGAGGAAACAGAGAGCGAAGGGGAGGAGGCAGAAGAAAAGATGAGTGACGACGACGACCCGAGATCTCCTAGTCTTTCCAGTGAATCAGAGGATTCACAGAAAGGAGCACCAGTGGCGAGGGCAAGGGGGGAGTCTAGGGGGGCACCCCAGGAAGACAGAGCCAGAGAGGACTCAGGGGGGAGCAGCTGGAAATCGGGACCAGCGTCACCGCCAGGAAGCAGGGAAGAGGAAGGGAGCCAGGGGGGAAGCGCTGGCAGCTCACCACAGGAGGGAGGACATGAGTCAGGAGTGGCCACACCTCCACAGGAGGGAGGACATGAGTCGGGGATGGCCACACCTCCATCGGGGAGCGAAGAAACGGTTGAGAGGAAAGTGGAAGGTTGGGCGCGCGCGCCAAGTTCAAATGCAGAGGAAGGCGGCGCAGTAAGCAGCCCCGAAAGAGAGCCAGGTCCTAAAGCCCGGCGCAAGGAGGCAGGAGGGTCTGGGTCAGCGTCAGAAGAATCCCGGAAGGAAGAAGCCCCGGGGGGTAGAGGGACCCAGAGGAGGACAGTCAGGAGGAAAAGGTGGAGCAAGGCTAGGATATTAAGTTGGTGCACACAGGGCGGAGACTCAGACGGAGCTTCGCCGACCTAGCTACTAGGCGTAGAGTTGCGCGCAGCAGCGTGAGAATGGAAACTGTAATTCAATAAAGACTTTTACTTAATGACCGCTGGCTAGCGTGATCCTCTGTGAGCTAGGATCTTCAAGCAGCTCTGACAGTAGTGTTCTTTGGTGTTAATGCACATTTACCCAGAAATCGCAAAGTGTACGTAATGAGACCAAAATAACAAAACACCATATTTCCGCTTCCATATGCGTAGAAAGAAGACAAATATGCTTCGATTGGGCTTATTTCAATCCGCATATTGTTTTTTGGGTGTGCACCTGAATCACCACAACCAAAGTAAAAAGGTATTTTGGCTTCCATCTACATATAAATAAGATGATAACGCACTTATGGGACATTTGAAATTGATGTTTTTTGGGTTAGAATGCACATTCAACCAAAAATCGCAGAGTGGAATGTTTGTTCTGAGCGCAAATCAAGCATAGGTATATTGGTTCGACGTCAATAGAAAGAGGACGAATAAGCTTGCATTGCACTGTTGTTGTTCATTCACCCACAAATAGCAAAGCGAAGTGTCTAAACAAAGCAAAACAGGTTGTTTTGGGTTCCATCTACACAGAAAAACAATCTTGGATTTCTCCTTATTTGAAAGTCGTGTTCTATGGTGTTAATGCACATTTACCCCAAAATCGCAAAGTGTATGTAATGAGACCAAAATAACAAAACACCATATTTCCGCTAACATGTGCGTAGCAAGAAGACGAATAAGCTTTGATTGGGCTTCAATTCGCATGGTGTTTTTTGGGTGTGCACCAGAATCACGCCAACCAAAGCAAAAAGGTGTTTTGGCTTCCATCTACATAAACAGAAGATGATAACGCTCTGATTGGGCTTATTTCAAATAGGTTTTTTGGGGGTTAGAATGCACATTCAACCTAAAATCGAAGAGCGAAATGTTTGTTATGAGCCCAAATCAAGCATAGGTATATTGGTTCCACGGCAATAGAAAGAGGACGAATAAGCTTGCATTGCTCTGTTGTTTTTCATTCACCCACAAATAGCAAAGCGAAGTGTCATAATTCTAAACAAAGCAAAACAGGTTGCTTTGGGTTCCATCTACACAGAAAGAACAAGTTTGGATTTCCCTTATGTCAAAGTAGTGTTCTTTGGTGTTAATGCACATTTACCCAGACAGAAATCGCAAAGTGTACGTAATGAGACCAAAATAACAAAACACCATATTTCCGCTTCCATATGCGTAGAAAGAAGACAAATATGCTTCGATTGGGCTTATTTCAATCCGCATATTGTTTTTTGGGTGTGCACCTGAATCACCACAACCAAAGTAAAAAGGTATTTTGGCTTCCATCTACATATAAATAAGATGATAACGCACTTATGGGACATTTGAAATTGATGTTTTTTGGGTTAGAATGCACATTCAACCAAAAATCGCAGAGTGGAATGTTTGTTCTGAGCGCAAATCAAGCATAGGTGTATTGGTTCGACGTCAATAGAAAGAGGACGAATAAGCTTGCATTGCACTGTTGTTCATTCACCCACAAATAGCAAAGCGAAGTGTCTAAACAAAGCAAAACAGGTTGTTTTGGGTTCCATCTACACAGAAAAACAATCTTGGATTTCTCCTTATTTCAAAGTCGTGTTCTATGGTGTTAATGCACATTTACCCCAAAATCGCAAAGTGTATGTAATGAGACCAAAATAACAAAACACCATATTTCCGCTAACATGTGTGTAGCAAGAAGACGAATAAGCTTTGATTGGGCTTCAATTCGCATGGTGTTTTTTGGGTGTGCACCAGAATCACGCCAACCAAAGCAAAAAGGTGTTTTGGCTTCCATCTACATAAAAAGAAGATGATAACGCTCTGATTGGGCTTATTTCAAATAGGTTTTTTGGGGGTTAGAATGCACATTCAACCTAAAATCGAAGAGCGAAATGTTTGTTATGAGCCCAAATCAAGCATAGGTATATTGGTTCCACGGCAATAGAAAGAGGACGAATAAGCTTGCATTGCTCTGTTGTTTTTCATTCACCCACAAATAGCAAAGCGAAGTGTCATAATTCTAAACAAAGCAAAACAGGTTGCTTTGGGTTCCATCTACACAGAAAGAACAAGTTTGGATTTCCCTTATGTCAAAGTAGTGTTCTTTGGTGTTAATGCACATTTACCCAGACAGAAATCGCAAAGTGTACGTAATGAGACCAAAATAACAAAACACCATATTTCCGCTTCCATATGCGTAGAAAGAAGACAAATATGCTTCGATTGGGCTTATTTCAATCCGCATATTGTTTTTTGGGTGTGCACCTGAATCACCACAACCAAAGTAAAAAGGTATTTTGGCTTCCATCTACATATAAATAAGATGATAACGCACTTATGGGACATTTGAAATTGATGTTTTTTGGGTTAGAATGCACATTCAACCAAAAATCGCAGAGTGGAATGTTTGTTCTGAGCGCAAATCAAGCATAGGTGTATTGGTTCGACGTCAATAGAAAGAGGACGAATAAGCTTGCATTGCACTGTTGTTCATTCACCCACAAATAGCAAAGCGAAGTGTCTAAACAAAGCAAAACAGGTTGTTTTGGGTTCCATCTACACAGAAAGAACAAGTTTGGATTTCGCTTATGTCAAAGTAGTGTTCTTTGGTGTTAATGCACATTTACCCAGAAATCGCAAAGTTATCTAAAAGACCAAAATAACAAAATACCATATTTCCGCTTCCATATGCCTAGAAAGAAGACGAATATGCTTCGATTGCGCCTATTTCAATTCGCATGGTGTTTTTTAGGTGTGCAACAGAATCACCACAACCACGAATAAGCTTGCATTCCACTGTTGTTGTTCATTCACCCACAAAATAGAAAAGCGAAGTGTCATAATTCTCAACAAAGCAAAACACGTGGTTTTGGGTTCCATCTACACAGAAAAACAATCTTGGATTTTGTTTATGTCAAAGTAGTGTTCCGTAGTTTTAATGCACATTTACCCAGATATCGCAAAGTGTATGTAATGAGACAAAAATTACAAAATACCATATTTCCGCTTCCATATGCCTAGAAAGAAGTCGAATAAGCTTTGATTGGGCTTCAATTCGCATGGTGTTTTTTGGGTGTGCACCAGAATCACGCCAACCAAAGCAAAAAGGTGGCTTCCATCTACATAAAAATAAGATGATAACGCTCTGATTGGGCTTATTTCAAATAGGTTTTTCGGGGGTTAGAATGCACATTCAACCTAAAATCGAAGAGCGAAATGTTTGTTATGAGCCCAAATCAAGCATAGGTATATTGGTTCCACGGCAATAGAAAGAGGACGAATAAGCTTGCATTGCTCTGTTGTTTTTCATTCACCCACAAATAGCAAAGCGAAGTGTCATAATTCTAAACAAAGCAAAACAGGTTGCTTTGGGTTCCATCTACACAGAAAGAACAAGTTTGGATTTCCCTTATGTCAAAGTAGTTGTCAGGGGTTTAGGAGCAGAAGCACGGGCAAGGGAGGAAACAGAGAGCGAAGGGGAGGAGGCAGAAGAAAAGATGAGTGACGACGACGACCCGAGATCTCCTAGTCTTTCCAGTGAATCAGAGGATTCACAGAAAGGAGCACCAGTGGCGAGGGCAAGGGGGGAGTCTAGGGGGGCACCCCAGGAAGACAGAGCCAGAGAGGACTCAGGGGGGAGCAGCTGGAAATCGGGACCAGCGTCACCGCCAGGAAGCAGGGAAGAGGAAGGGAGCCAGGGGGGAAGCGCTGGCAGCTCACCACAGGAGGGAGGACATGAGTCAGGAGTGGCCACACCTCCACAGGAGGGAGGACATGAGTCGGGGATGGCCACACCTCCATCGGGGAGCGAAGAAACGGTTGAGAGGAAAGTGGAAGGTTGGGCGCGCGCGCCAAGTTCAAATGCAGAGGAAGGCGGCGCAGTAAGCAGCCCCGAAAGAGAGCCAGGTCCTAAAGCCCGGCGCAAGGAGGCAGGAGGGTCTGGGTCAGCGTCAGAAGAATCCCGGAAGGAAGAAGCCCCGGGGGGTAGAGGGACCCAGAGGAGGACAGTCAGGAGGAAAAGGTGGAGCAAGGCTAGGATATTAAGTTGGTGCACACAGGGCGGAGACTCAGACGGAGCTTCGCCGACCTAGCTACTAGGCGTAGAGTTGCGCGCAGCAGCGTGAGAATGGAAACTGTAATTCAATAAAGACTTTTACTTAATGACCGCTGGCTAGCGTGATCCTCTGTGAGCTAGGATCTTCAAGCAGCTCTGACAGTAAGCTCCGTCTCCACTTGTGGGCATCTACAGCCTCGAGGAGGGGAGAGACACAGGTGCCTACTAGCAAGCTCACGAACGGCAGACGACATGACGGCTGAGCAGCACATAGAGGAACTCAGAAACGCGGTGGCACAACTGAACGCCGAGGCTCTAGCATCCAGGAAGAGGGAGGAGGAAGCAGCCGCAGCCTGCAGGGATCTCCAGGTCAGGTTAGACGTGCTGACAAAGCAGACACCCCGGCAGGAGGGCATTGGGTTGGCGAGACGGACAGGCGGGCTGGTCTCTCACTTCGATGGGAACCTGCAACAGTATCCCAACTTTAGAGCCGACGTACTGTGCGCACTGCAACTGCTGCATAAAGACTTTAGAGATGAACAAGAGAGAGTGGGGTTCATCATGTCCCATCTGCATGGGGATGCGAGAGCATGGCTACGCAATTTATGGAGAGATAAGGATCCGGCGCTACAGAATGCAGATGCCTTTATTAAAGCAATGGATGGGTGTTTTTTATCAAGTATTGACGTGGATCTTGCACGGAAGGAGGTGCATGGGCTGAGACAAGGGAGGGCCAGCGTCAGGCAGTACCATGCCCGCTTTTTCGCCTTGGTCAGTGCCCTGGAATGGGACAGAGATTCGGCTCCTGTAAGAGACCTCTTTTGGGAGGGGCTGCATAACTCGATTAAAGATGAGATCGCCAGGGGGGAGAGACCCCGAACCACCCAGGAGGTCGTTCAGAGGGCACTGGCAGTGGGGGTGAGGCTGGAAGGACGTCCGTGGAACAGGGACGAAGGGCGTGGAGGGCGCGAACCAGCCGGGGGCCCCTCCTTCTTTCCCAGGGAAGCAGCGCGGGCGCAATCCACGCCTCCGCCAGGAGGAGGAGCCGAACCTATGGAGGTGGGAGGTGCAAGGGCTCAGTCAGCAACCAGAGCCCTAGCACCAGCAGCAGTGAAAGTGAAGCCTCCTAGAGGGAACAGGAAGTGTTACGTCTGTGAGGAGCCAGGGCATATGGCGAAAGAGTGTCCCCAGAGGCCCCACAAGCTCACTGCAGCCTCAGCAATGGTGACTGCAGCAACACAGCAAGGAGGACCACAGCAGGGAAACGAGGCTGTCTGGCTGGAGGAAGAGGCACTGGGGCCCAGCCAGACGTGTTAGTGACGCAGTCCCCAGCGATTTTACAGCCCGTGAACCCCCTCCCGCCCAAACCAGTAGTGAGGCTCACAGCGTCTCTCCAACTGCCCAATGGAATCACCATGGACGTGCCAATCACCATTGACTCAGGCAGCAATGCGGACTTTATAGGGCAGGACTTTGTCGACAGGCACGCTGTGCAGTTGCTGCCGGCCACACTGCCCCTGCAGGTTGTCACGGTGGATGGCAGGGAGCTGCTCGGGGGGCAAGTGGTGAAGCAGACGCCACCAATGGTGATGCGACTTGGGAATCACAGAGAAATCATCAGCTTCAACGTCACTCGACTATCTGACACGCCCATTGTATTGGGCATGAGTTGGCTGGACAAGCACAGCCCAGCGATGGCTTGGTACCAGAGGCAGCTGACCTTCGGCTCTTCCTTTTGTGCTGAACACTGCATCGTGCCCAGGCAGGAAGGAGAGGAAGAGGAGTCACAGCTGCTGCTAGGCACGCTGCAAGCGATTCCACACAAGTACGCTGAATTTTTGGAAGTTTTCTGCGAGAAGGAGGCAGACAGGCTACCCCCTCACAGACCATATGACTGCAAAATTGACCTGCTGCCGGGGGCGGTGCTGCCTAAAGGGAAACTGTATTCCATGTCAGAGGACGAACTGCAGGAACTCAAAGAGTTCATTGACCATAATTTGCAACGCGGCTTCATCCGGGAGTCCAGGGCAGTGGGGGGCAGTCCCGTATTCTTTGTTAAGAAGCGGGACACGCCCCAGAAAAGACTGGTAGTGGATTACAGGATTTTGAACAGTCTGACTAGGCCATCGGACTTCCCCATGCCCCGTATTGACGACCTCCTCGCAAAGGTACGGAAGGGCAGAGTGTTCACCAAGTTGGACCTGCGGGGGGCGTACAACCTCATTCGCATGCGGGAAGGAGATGAGTGGAAGACAGCCATGTTCACGCCACTGGGGACCTACGAATATAGAGTTATGCCTTTTGGATTGCAAAATGGCTCCCACGTTTTTCAAGCGTTTATGCATCACGTGTTGGCGGGACTTCTCTACAAGACGTGCGTCTGTTTCTTAGATGACATCCTGATCTTTTCGGAGTCGCAGCAGGAGCATGACGGACACGTCAAGGAAGTGCTGAGCAGGCTAAAGCAACATAGGCTCTACGCCAAGCTGGAGAAGTGCCAATTTGACGTGCCGGAGGTGGATTTTCTGGGCTACAAGCTGTCTGACAAGGGGCTCGCCATGGACAGCGCCAAGGTTCGAGCGGTGTTGGATTGGAAGAGTCCGCGCAACCGGAAGGAGGTCCAACGGTTTGTCGGCTTTGCGAACTTCTATCGCAAGTTTATCAAGGGCTTCGCGATGCAGACAGCGGCCATCACTGACACGCTTAGCTCCAAGAAGAAGAAGTTCGTTTGGACAGCGCAGGCGGAGCAGTCCTTTCAGGCACTCAAGCGTCTCTTCGCGTCGGAAGAGCAGCTGCTTCATGTCAACCCCAGCAAGCCGATGAGGGTGGAGACAGACGCCTCGGACAGAGCCGTGGGGGCGGTCCTGTTGCAGAAAGACCCGCAGGGGGTGTGGCGACCGGGAGCGTTTTACTCCAGGAAGCTCAGCAAGTCCGAACAGAACTACACCATCTGGGACAGGGAGTTGCTGGCCATTCACGCAGCGTTCAAGGCGTGGAGGCACTTTCTGATCGGCGCCAAGCACACGGTGCAGGTTTGCACGGACCACAAGAATCTAGAGCACTGGCGCACGGCACAGTTCCTGAACCAGAGGCAGATACGTTGGGCTGAGTTCTTTGCAAACTTCGACTTCCGAATAGAGTATGTCCCGGGGGACACCAACATCATGGCAGACGCTCTCTCCCGTAAGCCACAGTATCTGGAGGACGCAACGCCAGCGGCCGCCATGCACATCTTCGCACCAGCAGTGTGGGCGTGCGCCGCGGCGACCGTGGACCTAGAGGCGGTGCGACGTGCGTTGCAGGAGGACTCCTTCGCACAAGC
Source organism: Podarcis liolepis (assembly GCF_965112155.1). Taxonomy (NCBI): domain Eukaryota; kingdom Metazoa; phylum Chordata; class Lepidosauria; order Squamata; family Lacertidae; genus Podarcis; species Podarcis liolepis. The sequence goes on along the minus strand of NC_139561.1, from coordinate 171,831 downwards.
AAAGATGGCAGAGGTGCAAAGGGGCAAGGCAGCGGCCGACGGTTTCCGGCTACGAGATGGATTGCTCATCCGAAAAGGGGCCATCTACGTGCCGGGAGACGAACTTCGAGCCAAGGTGCTGCAGCAGCTGCACGACGCGCCCACGGCCGGGCACTTTGGCAAGGAGAAGACGGTGGAATTAGTAGCCAGGGATTTCTGGTGGCCTGGAATGAGAGGGGAGGTCGCAGACTACGTGGCGAGGTGCGACACCTGCCAGAGGGCCAAACCAGTGCACAAACCGCCGGCCGGACTGTTGGAACCGCTGCAAACTCCGGTCGAACCTTGGGAAAGGGTGGCTCTGGACTTTGTCACGGATCTGCCCAGCTCAAGGGGCAAGACGGCAGTGCTGGTGGTGGTGGACCTGTTTTCCAAGATGGCGCATTTCATTCCGTGTGCGAAGGTGGCCACGGCGGAGCAAACCGCCAAACTGTTCATAGACCACGTGTTCAAGGTTCATGGTCTGCCACGGTCTATTCTGTCCGACCGGGGGCGGCAGTTCATCTCGAATTTCTGGCAGAAGCTGATGGGCTTCCTGAACGTCAAGATCAACCTGGCGTCGGCGAGACACCCGCAGACCAACGGGCAAGCGGAGCGGGTCAATGCCATCATGCAGCAGTACCTGAGATGTTATGCAAATCAACAGCCTGCGACGTGGGTGGATTACCTACCGCTTGCCGAGTTCGCCTACAACAACACGAAGCACGTGTCCACGGGGGTCACGCCGTTCTTCGCCAACAACGGGAGGCACCCCAGAACCTTCCCGGGACTGGAAAGAATGGGGGAGGGGGAGCCACAGACAGCAGATGCGTTCGCGTCGGAGCTGCAGGAGGTCCACGATCAGCTGAGGCGCCACCTGGAGCTGGCCAAGCACGCATACAAGGTACAAGCAGACAAGCACAGAAGGGTTGGAGAAGAGCTCCACGTGGGAGACTGGGTTTGGTTAGCAGCCCACGCAGTGCCGGCCAGGTCGTTGGCCAAGAAGAAACTAGGGCATAAGCAACTGGGGCCCTACCAAGTCGAAGAGCAGGTCAACCCGGTAGCTTTCAGACTGGCACTTCCGGAGGGTTCCAGAATGCATCCGGTATTCCACAGATCGGTGCTCACTCCCTACAAGGCACCGCACAGGTTCCAGGAACCCGGAACAGCGCCGAGTACGGTCAGAGACAGAACAGGGCACGCGGAAGTGGCACAGAAGGAGCGCATCAACGAAGTCACTGAGATTTTGGACTCCAGATGGGGGGAAGAGGGGGTAGAATACTTTCTCGCCAAGGAGGGCACCCCGGCCAGTGCGAACAGCTGGGTGCCGGGCTACGCCTTGGACGAACCTCTCCTCAAAGACGAGTTTCATGCCCTCTTTCCCCATAGACCTATGCCAGCAGAATATTTTGACGACTGGCTTTTCACGCCCACACTTTCGGCCAGCACTTTCCGGGGGTTCGACTCGGACGAGGACCCGACACAAGACGTCCGTTCCCCGGAGGGGTCACCCTCGGGATCTGCATCAGAACCCTCGTATTGGTGGGACGATAGGCCAGAGGAGCAGTGGCGCAGACGGTGGCTGGAAGGCCCAGGACGAGCAACACCGACAGGAGGAAGTGAGGGAGAGACGGACATGGACGTTTTCGGGGACGACCCTGGTTTCGAGCACGGCGGCACAGAGATGGAAGCGGAGGTGACTGTCGTCGACGAGAGCGGGGAGGAAGACCCGGGAGACTTCAGATGGAGGCCTGCCACGGGAAGCGACCGATACCCGACGTTCGTCCCTTTGCAACAGCAGCCCCCAGCTCCAGCACCGGAAGGAGGGGAGGGGGGAATGGGGGGCTTCGAGGGGGGGATGGATGTCAGGGGTTTAGGAGCAGAAGCACGGGCAAGGGAGGAAACAGAGAGCGAAGGGGAGGAGGCAGAAGAAAAGATGAGTGACGACGACGACCCGAGATCTCCTAGTCTTTCCAGTGAATCAGAGGATTCACAGAAAGGAGCACCAGTGGCGAGGGCAAGGGGGGAGTCTAGGGGGGCACCCCAGGAAGACAGAGCCAGAGAGGACTCAGGGGGGAGCAGCTGGAAATCGGGACCAGCGTCACCGCCAGGAAGCAGGGAAGAGGAAGGGAGCCAGGGGGGAAGCGCTGGCAGCTCACCACAGGAGGGAGGACATGAGTCAGGAGTGGCCACACCTCCACAGGAGGGAGGACATGAGTCGGGGATGGCCACACCTCCATCGGGGAGCGAAGAAACGGTTGAGAGGAAAGTGGAAGGTTGGGCGCGCGCGCCAAGTTCAAATGCAGAGGAAGGCGGCGCAGTAAGCAGCCCCGAAAGAGAGCCAGGTCCTAAAGCCCGGCGCAAGGAGGCAGGAGGGTCTGGGTCAGCGTCAGAAGAATCCCGGAAGGAAGAAGCCCCGGGGGGTAGAGGGACCCAGAGGAGGACAGTCAGGAGGAAAAGGTGGAGCAAGGCTAGGATATTAAGTTGGTGCACACAGGGCGGAGACTCAGACGGAGCTTCGCCGACCTAGCTACTAGGCGTAGAGTTGCGCGCAGCAGCGTGAGAATGGAAACTGTAATTCAATAAAGACTTTTACTTAATGACCGCTGGCTAGCGTGATCCTCTGTGAGCTAGGATCTTCAAGCAGCTCTGACAGTAGTGTTCTTTGGTGTTAATGCACATTTACCCAGAAATCGCAAAGTGTACGTAATGAGACCAAAATAACAAAACACCATATTTCCGCTTCCATATGCGTAGAAAGAAGACAAATATGCTTCGATTGGGCTTATTTCAATCCGCATATTGTTTTTTGGGTGTGCACCTGAATCACCACAACCAAAGTAAAAAGGTATTTTGGCTTCCATCTACATATAAATAAGATGATAACGCACTTATGGGACATTTGAAATTGATGTTTTTTGGGTTAGAATGCACATTCAACCAAAAATCGCAGAGTGGAATGTTTGTTCTGAGCGCAAATCAAGCATAGGTATATTGGTTCGACGTCAATAGAAAGAGGACGAATAAGCTTGCATTGCACTGTTGTTGTTCATTCACCCACAAATAGCAAAGCGAAGTGTCTAAACAAAGCAAAACAGGTTGTTTTGGGTTCCATCTACACAGAAAAACAATCTTGGATTTCTCCTTATTTGAAAGTCGTGTTCTATGGTGTTAATGCACATTTACCCCAAAATCGCAAAGTGTATGTAATGAGACCAAAATAACAAAACACCATATTTCCGCTAACATGTGCGTAGCAAGAAGACGAATAAGCTTTGATTGGGCTTCAATTCGCATGGTGTTTTTTGGGTGTGCACCAGAATCACGCCAACCAAAGCAAAAAGGTGTTTTGGCTTCCATCTACATAAAAAGAAGATGATAACGCTCTGATTGGGCTTATTTCAAATAGGTTTTTTGGGGGTTAGAATGCACATTCAACCTAAAATCGAAGAGCGAAATGTTTGTTATGAGCCCAAATCAAGCATAGGTATATTGGTTCCACGGCAATAGAAAGAGGACGAATAAGCTTGCATTGCTCTGTTGTTTTTCATTCACCCACAAATAGCAAAGCGAAGTGTCATAATTCTAAACAAAGCAAAACAGGTTGCTTTGGGTTCCATCTACACAGAAAGAACAAGTTTGGATTTCCCTTATGTCAAAGTAGTGTTCTTTGGTGTTAATGCACATTTACCCAGAGAAATCGCAAAGTGTACGTAATGAGACCAAAATAACAAAACACCATATTTCCGCTTCCATATGCGTAGAAAGAAGACAAATATGCTTCGATTGGGCTTATTTCAATCCGCATATTGTTTTTTGGGTGTGCACCTGAATCACCACAACCAAAGTAAAAAGGTATTTTGGCTTCCATCTACATATAAATAAGATGATAACGCACTTATGGGACATTTGAAATTGATGTTTTTTGGGTTAGAATGCACATTCAACCAAAAATCGCAGAGTGGAATGTTTGTTCTGAGCGCAAATCAAGCATAGGTGTATTGGTTCGACGTCAATAGAAAGAGGACGAATAAGCTTGCATTGCACTGTTGTTCATTCACCCACAAATAGCAAAGCGAAGTGTCTAAACAAAGCAAAACAGGTTGTTTTGGGTTCCATCTACACAGAAAAACAATCTTGGATTTCTCCTTATTTCAAAGTCGTGTTCTATGGTGTTAATGCACATTTACCCCAAAATCGCAAAGTGTATGTAATGAGACCAAAATAACAAAACACCATATTTCCGCTAACATGTGTGTAGCAAGAAGACGAATAAGCTTTGATTGGGCTTCAATTCGCATGGTGTTTTTTGGGTGTGCACCAGAATCACGCCAACCAAAGCAAAAAGGTGTTTTGGCTTCCATCTACATAAAAAGAAGATGATAACGCTCTGATTGGGCTTATTTCAAATAGGTTTTTTGGGGGTTAGAATGCACATTCAACCTAAAATCGAAGAGCGAAATGTTTGTTATGAGCCCAAATCAAGCATAGGTATATTGGTTCCACGGCAATAGAAAGAGGACGAATAAGCTTGCATTGCTCTGTTGTTTTTCATTCACCCACAAATAGCAAAGCGAAGTGTCATAATTCTAAACAAAGCAAAACAGGTTGCTTTGGGTTCCATCTACACAGAAAGAACAAGTTTGGATTTCCCTTATGTCAAAGTAGTGTTCTTTGGTGTTAATGCACATTTACCCAGACAGAAATCGCAAAGTGTACGTAATGAGACCAAAATAACAAAACACCATATTTCCGCTTCCATATGCGTAGAAAGAAGACAAATATGCTTCGATTGGGCTTATTTCAATCCGCATATTGTTTTTTGGGTGTGCACCTGAATCACCACAACCAAAGTAAAAAGGTATTTTGGCTTCCATCTACATATAAATAAGATGATAACGCACTTATGGGACATTTGAAATTGATGTTTTTTGGGTTAGAATGCACATTCAACCAAAAATCGCAGAGTGGAATGTTTGTTCTGAGCGCAAATCAAGCATAGGTGTATTGGTTCGACGTCAATAGAAAGAGGACGAATAAGCTTGCATTGCACTGTTGTTCATTCACCCACAAATAGCAAAGCGAAGTGTCTAAACAAAGCAAAACAGGTTGTTTTGGGTTCCATCTACACAGAAAGAACAAGTTTGGATTTCGCTTATGTCAAAGTAGTGTTCTTTGGTGTTAATGCACATTTACCCAGAAATCGCAAAGTTATCTAAAAGACCAAAATAACAAAATACCATATTTCCGCTTCCATATGCCTAGAAAGAAGACGAATATGCTTCGATTGCGCCTATTTCAATTCGCATGGTGTTTTTTAGGTGTGCAACAGAATCACCACAACCACGAATAAGCTTGCATTCCACTGTTGTTGTTCATTCACCCACAAAATAGAAAAGCGAAGTGTCATAATTCTCAACAAAGCAAAACACGTGGTTTTGGGTTCCATCTACACAGAAAAACAATCTTGGATTTTGTTTATGTCAAAGTAGTGTTCCGTAGTTTTAATGCACATTTACCCAGATATCGCAAAGTGTATGTAATGAGACAAAAATTACAAAATACCATATTTCCGCTTCCATATGCCTAGAAAGAAGTCGAATAAGCTTTGATTGGGCTTCAATTCGCATGGTGTTTTTTGGGTGTGCACCAGAATCACGCCAACCAAAGCAAAAAGGTGGCTTCCATCTACATAAAAATAAGATGATAACGCTCTGATTGGGCTTATTTCAAATAGGTTTTTCGGGGGTTAGAATGCACATTCAACCTAAAATCGAAGAGCGAAATGTTTGTTATGAGCCCAAATCAAGCATAGGTATATTGGTTCCACGGCAATAGAAAGAGGACGAATAAGCTTGCATTGCTCTGTTGTTTTTCATTCACCCACAAATAGCAAAGCGAAGTGTCATAATTCTAAACAAAGCAAAACAGGTTGCTTTGGGTTCCATCTACACAGAAAGAACAAGTTTGGATTTCCCTTATGTCAAAGTAGTTGTCAGGGGTTTAGGAGCAGAAGCACGGGCAAGGGAGGAAACAGAGAGCGAAGGGGAGGAGGCAGAAGAAAAGATGAGTGACGACGACGACCCGAGATCTCCTAGTCTTTCCAGTGAATCAGAGGATTCACAGAAAGGAGCACCAGTGGCGAGGGCAAGGGGGGAGTCTAGGGGGGCACCCCAGGAAGACAGAGCCAGAGAGGACTCAGGGGGGAGCAGCTGGAAATCGGGACCAGCGTCACCGCCAGGAAGCAGGGAAGAGGAAGGGAGCCAGGGGGGAAGCGCTGGCAGCTCACCACAGGAGGGAGGACATGAGTCAGGAGTGGCCACACCTCCACAGGAGGGAGGACATGAGTCGGGGATGGCCACACCTCCATCGGGGAGCGAAGAAACGGTTGAGAGGAAAGTGGAAGGTTGGGCGCGCGCGCCAAGTTCAAATGCAGAGGAAGGCGGCGCAGTAAGCAGCCCCGAAAGAGAGCCAGGTCCTAAAGCCCGGCGCAAGGAGGCAGGAGGGTCTGGGTCAGCGTCAGAAGAATCCCGGAAGGAAGAAGCCCCGGGGGGTAGAGGGACCCAGAGGAGGACAGTCAGGAGGAAAAGGTGGAGCAAGGCTAGGATATTAAGTTGGTGCACACAGGGCGGAGACTCAGACGGAGCTTCGCCGACCTAGCTACTAGGCGTAGAGTTGCGCGCAGCAGCGTGAGAATGGAAACTGTAATTCAATAAAGACTTTTACTTAATGACCGCTGGCTAGCGTGATCCTCTGTGAGCTAGGATCTTCAAGCAGCTCTGACAGTAAGCTCCGTCTCCACTTGTGGGCATCTACAGCCTCGAGGAGAGGAGAGACACAGGTGCCTACTAGCAAGCTCACGAACGGCAGACGACATGACGGCTGAGCAGCACATAGAGGAACTCAGAAACGCGGTGGCACAACTGAACGCCGAGGCTCTAGCATCCAGGAAGAGGGAGGAGGAAGCAGCCGCAGCCTGCAGGGATCTCCAGGTCAGGTTAGACGTGCTGACAAAGCAGACACCCCGGCAGGAGGGCATTGGGTTGGCGAGACGGACAGGCGGGCTGGTCTCTCACTTCGATGGGAACCTGCAACAGTATCCCAACTTTAGAGCCGACGTACTGTGCGCACTGCAACTGCTGCATAAAGACTTTAGAGATGAACAAGAGAGAGTGGGGTTCATCATGTCCCATCTGCATGGGGATGCGAGAGCATGGCTACGCAATTTATGGAGAGATAAGGATCCGGCGCTACAGAATGCAGATGCCTTTATTAAAGCAATGGATGGGTGTTTTTTATCAAGTATTGACGTGGATCTTGCACGGAAGGAGGTGCATGGGCTGAGACAAGGGAGGGCCAGCGTCAGGCAGTACCATGCCCGCTTTTTCGCCTTGGTCAGTGCCCTGGAATGGGACAGAGATTCGGCTCCTGTAAGAGACCTCTTTTGGGAGGGGCTGCATAACTCGATTAAAGATGAGATCGCCAGGGGGGAGAGACCCCGAACCACCCAGGAGGTCGTTCAGAGGGCACTGGCAGTGGGGGTGAGGCTGGAAGGACGTCCGTGGAACAGGGACGAAGGGCGTGGAGGGCGCGAACCAGCCGGGGGCCCCTCCTTCTTTCCCAGGGAAGCAGCGCGGGCGCAATCCACGCCTCCGCCAGGAGGAGGAGCCGAACCTATGGAGGTGGGAGGTGCAAGGGCTCAGTCAGCAACCAGAGCCCTAGCACCAGCAGCAGTGAAAGCGAAGCCTCCTAGAGGGAACAGGAAGTGTTACGTCTGTGAGGAGCCAGGGCATATGGCGAAAGAGTGTCCCCAGAGGCCCCACAAGCTCACTGCAGCCTCAGCAATGGTGACTGCAGCAACACAGCAAGGAGGACCACAGCAGGGAAACGAGGCTGTCTGGCTGGAGGAAGAGGCACTGGGGCCCAGCCAGACGTGTTAGTGACGCAGTCCCCAGCGATTTTACAGCCCGTGAACCCCCTCCCGCCCAAACCAGTAGTGAGGCTCACAGCGTCTCTCCAACTGCCCAATGGAATCACCATGGACGTGCCAATCACCATTGACTCAGGCAGCAATGCGGACTTTATAGGGCAGGACTTTGTCGACAGGCACGCTGTGCAGTTGCTGCCGGCCACACTGCCCCTGCAGGTTGTCACGGTGGATGGCAGGGAGCTGCTCGGGGGGCAAGTGGTGAAGCAGACGCCACCAATGGTGATGCGACTTGGGAATCACAGAGAAATCATCAGCTTCAACGTCACTCGACTATCTGACACGCCCATTGTATTGGGCATGAGTTGGCTGGACAAGCACAGCCCAGCGATGGCTTGGTACCAGAGGCAGCTGACCTTCGGCTCTTCCTTTTGTGCTGAACACTGCATCGTGCCCAGGCAGGAAGGAGAGGAAGAGGAGTCACAGCTGCTGCTAGGCACGCTGCAAGCGATTCCACACAAGTACGCTGAATTTTTGGAAGTTTTCTGCGAGAAGGAGGCAGACAGGCTACCCCCTCACAGACCATATGACTGCAAAATTGACCTGCTGCCGGGGGCGGCGCTGCCTAAAGGGAAACTGTATTCCATGTCAGAGGACGAACTGCAGGAACTCAAAGAGTTCATTGACCATAATTTGCAACGCGGCTTCATCCGGGAGTCCAGGGCAGTGGGGGGCAGTCCCGTATTCTTTGTTAAGAAGCGGGACACGCCCCAGAAAAGACTGGTAGTGGATTACAGGATTTTGAACAGTCTGACTAGACCATCGGACTTCCCCATGCCCCGTATTGACGACCTCCTCGCAAAGGTACGGAAGGGCAGAGTGTTCACCAAGTTGGACCTGCGGGGGGCGTACAACCTCATTCGCATGCGGGAAGGAGATGAGTGGAAGACAGCCATGTTCACGCCACTGGGGACCTACGAATATAGAGTTATGCCTTTTGGATTGCAAAATGGCTCCCACGTTTTTCAAGCGTTTATGCATCACGTGTTGGCGGGACTTCTCTACAAGACGTGCGTCTGTTTCTTAGATGACATCCTGATCTTTTCGGAGTCGCAGCAGGAGCATGACGGACACGTCAAGGAAGTGCTGAGCAGGCTAAAGCAACATAGGCTCTACGCCAAGCTGGAGAAGTGCCAATTTGACGTGCCGGAGGTGGATTTTCTGGGCTACAAGCTGTCTGACAAGGGGCTCGCCATGGACAGCGCCAAGGTTCGAGCGGTGTTGGATTGGAAGAGTCCGCGCAACCGGAAGGAGGTCCAACGGTTTGTCGGCTTTGCGAACTTCTATCGCAAGTTTATCAAGGGCTTCGCGATGCAGACAGCGGCCATCACTGACACGCTTAGCTCCAAGAAGAAGAAGTTCGTTTGGACAGCGCAGGCGGAGCAGTCCTTTCAGGCACTCAAGCGTCTCTTCGCGTCGGAAGAGCAGCTGCTTCATGTCAACCCCAGCAAGCCGATGAGGGTGGAGACAGACGCCTCGGACAGAGCCGTGGGGGCGGTCCTGTTGCAGAAAGACCCGCAGGGGGTGTGGCGACCGGGAGCGTTTTACTCCAGGAAGCTCAGCAAGTCCGAACAGAACTACACCATCTGGGACAGGGAGTTGCTGGCCATTCACGCAGCGTTCAAGGCGTGGAGGCACTTTCTGATCGGCGCCAAGCACACGGTGCAGGTTTGCACGGACCACAAGAATCTAGAGCACTGGCGCACGGCACAGTTCCTGAACCAGAGGCAGATACGTTGGGCTGAGTTCTTTGCAAACTTCGACTTCCGAATAGAGTATGTCCCGGGGGACACCAACATCATGGCAGACGCTCTCTCCCGTAAGCCACAGTATCTGGAGGACGCAACGCCAGCGGCCGCCATGCACATCTTCGCACCAGCAGTGTGGGCGTGCGCCGCGGCGACCGTGGACCTAGAGGCGGTGCGACGTGCGTTGCAGGAGGACTCCTTCGCACAAGCAAAGATGGCAGAGGTGCAAAGGGGCAAGGCAGCGGCCGACGGTTTCCGGCTACGAGATGGATTGCTCATCCGAAAAGGGGCCATCTACGTGCCGGGAGACGAACTTCGAGCCAAGGTGCTGCAGCAGCTGCACGACGCGCCCACGGCCGGGCACTTTGGCAAGGAGAAGACGGTGGAATTAGTAGCCAGGGATTTCTGGTGGCCTGGAATGAGAGGGGAGGTCGCAGACTACGTGGCGAGGTGCGACACCTGCCAGAGGGCCAAACCAGTGCACAAACCGCCGGCCGGACTGTTGGAACCGCTGCAAACTCCGGTCGAACCTTGGGAAAGGGTGGCTCTGGACTTTGTCACGGATCTGCCCAGCTCAAGGGGCAAGACGGCAGTGCTGGTGGTGGTGGACCTGTTTTCCAAGATGGCGCATTTCATTCCGTGTGCGAAGGTGGCCACGGCGGAGCAAACCGCCAAACTGTTCATAGACCACGTGTTCAAGGTTCATGGTCTGCCACGGTCTATTCTGTCCGACCGGGGGCGGCAGTTCATCTCGAATTTCTGGCAGAAGCTGATGGGCTTCCTGAACGTCAAGATCAACCTGGCGTCGGCGAGACACCCGCAGACCAACGGGCAAGCGGAGCGGGTCAATGCCATCATGCAGCAGTACCTGAGATGTTATGCAAATCAACAGCCTGCGACGTGGGTGGATTACCTACCGCTTGCCGAGTTCGCCTACAACAACACGAAGCACGTGTCCACGGGGGTCACGCCGTTCTTCGCCAACAACGGGAGGCACCCCAGAACCTTCCCGGGACTGGAAAGAATGGGGGAGGGGGAGCCGCAGACAGCAGATGCGTTCGCGTCGGAGCTGCAGGAGGTCCACGATCAGCTGAGGCGCCACCTGGAGCTGGCCAAGCACGCATACAAGGTACAAGCGGACAAGCACAGAAGGGTTGGAGAAGAGCTCCACGTGGGAGACTGGGTTTGGTTAGCAGCCCACGCAGTGCCGGCCAGGTCGTTGGCCAAGAAGAAACTAGGGCATAAGCAACTGGGGCCCTACCAAGTCGAAGAGCAGGTCAACCCGGTAGCTTTCAGACTGGCACTTCCGGAGGGTTCCAGAATGCATCCGGTATTCCACAGATCGGTGCTCACTCCCTACAAGGCACCGCACAGGTTCCAGGAACCCGGAACAGCGCCGAGTCCGGTCAGAGACAGAACAGGGCACGCGGAAGTGGCACAGAAGGAGCGCATCAACGAAGTCACTGAGATTTTGGACTCCAGATGGGGGGAAGAGGGGGTAGAATACTTTCTCGCCAGGGAGGGCACCCCGGCCAGTGCGAACAGCTGGGTGCCGGGCTACGCCTTGGACGAACCTCTCCTCAAAGACGAGTTTCATGCCCTCTTTCCCCATAGACCTATGCCAGCAGAATATTTTGACGACTGGCTTTTCACGCCCACACTTTCGGCCAGCACTTTCCGGGGGTTCGACTCGGACGAGGACCCGACACAAGACGTCCGTTCCCCGGAGGGGTCACCCTCGGGATCTGCATCAGAACCCTCGTATTGGTGGGACGATAGGCCAGAGGAGCAGTGGCGCAGACGGTGGCTGGAAGGCCCAGGACGAGCAACACCGACAGGAGGAAGTGAGGGAGAGACGGACATGGACGTTTTCGGGGACGACCCTGGTTTCGAGCACGGCGGCACAGAGATGGAAGCGGAGGTGACTGTCGTCGACGAGAGCGGGGAGGAAGACCCGGGAGACTTCAGATGGAGGCCTGCCACGGGAAGCGACCGATACCCGACGTTCGTCCCTTTGCAACAGCAGCCCCCAGCTCCAGCACCGGAAGGAGGGGAGGGGGGAATGGGGGGCTTCGAGGGGGGGATGGATGTCAGGGGTTTAGGAGCAGAAGCACGGGCAAGGGAGGAAACAGAGAGCGAAGGGGAGGAGGCAGAAGAAAAGATGAGTGACGACGACGACCCGAGATCTCCTAGTCTTTCCAGTGAATCAGAGGATTCACAGAAAGGAGCACCAGTGGCGAGGGCAAGGGGGGAGTCTAGGGGGGCACCCCAGGAAGACAGAGCCAGAGAGGACTCAGGGGGGAGCAGCTGGAAATCGGGACCAGCGTCACCGCCAGGAAGCAGGGAAGAGGAAGGGAGCCAGGGGGGAAGCGCTGGCAGCTCACCACAGGAGGGAGGACATGAGTCAGGAGTGGCCACACCTCCACAGGAGGGAGGACATGAGTCGGGGATGGCCACACCTCCATCGGGGAGCGAAGAAACGGTTGAGAGGAAAGTGGAAGGTTGGGCGCGCGCGCCAAGTTCAAATGCAGAGGAAGGCGGCGCAGTAAGCAGCCCCGAAAGAGAGCCAGGTCCTAAAGCCCGGCGCAAGGAGGCAGGAGGGTCTGGGTCAGCGTCAGAAGAATCCCGGAAGGAAGAAGCCCCGGGGGGTAGAGGGACCCAGAGGAGGACAGTCAGGAGGAAAAGGTGGAGCAAGGCTAGGATATTAAGTTGGTGCACACAGGGCGGAGACTCAGACGGAGCTTCGCCGACCTAGCTACTAGGCGTAGAGTTGCGCGCAGCAGCGTGAGAATGGAAACTGTAATTCAATAAAGACTTTTACTTAATGACCGCTGGCTAGCGTGATCCTCTGTGAGCTAGGATCTTCAAGCAGCTCTGACAGTAGTGTTCTTTGGTGTTAATGCACATTTACCCAGAAATCGCAAAGTGTACGTAATGAGACCAAAATAACAAAACACCATATTTCCGCTTCCATATGCGTAGAAAGAAGACAAATATGCTTCGATTGGGCTTATTTCAATCCGCATATTGTTTTTTGGGTGTGCACCTGAATCACCACAACCAAAGTAAAAAGGTATTTTGGCTTCCATCTACATATAAATAAGATGATAACGCACTTATGGGACATTTGAAATTGATGTTTTTTGGGTTAGAATGCACATTCAACCAAAAATCGCAGAGTGGAATGTTTGTTCTGAGCGCAAATCAAGCATAGGTATATTGGTTCGACGTCAATAGAAAGAGGACGAATAAGCTTGCATTGCACTGTTGTTGTTCATTCACCCACAAATAGCAAAGCGAAGTGTCTAAACAAAGCAAAACAGGTTGTTTTGGGTTCCATCTACACAGAAAAACAATCTTGGATTTCTCCTTATTTGAAAGTCGTGTTCTATGGTGTTAATGCACATTTACCCCAAAATCGCAAAGTGTATGTAATGAGACCAAAATAACAAAACACCATATTTCCGCTAACATGTGCGTAGCAAGAAGACGAATAAGCTTTGATTGGGCTTCAATTCGCATGGTGTTTTTTGGGTGTGCACCAGAATCACGCCAACCAAAGCAAAAAGGTGTTTTGGCTTCCATCTACATAAAAAGAAGATGATAACGCTCTGATTGGGCTTATTTCAAATAGGTTTTTTGGGGGTTAGAATGCACATTCAACCTAAAATCGAAGAGCGAAATGTTTGTTATGAGCCCAAATCAAGCATAGGTATATTGGTTCCACGGCAATAGAAAGAGGACGAATAAGCTTGCATTGCTCTGTTGTTTTTCATTCACCCACAAATAGCAAAGCGAAGTGTCATAATTCTAAACAAAGCAAAACAGGTTGCTTTGGGTTCCATCTACACAGAAAGAACAAGTTTGGATTTCCCTTATGTCAAAGTAGTGTTCTTTGGTGTTAATGCACATTTACCCAGACAGAAATCGCAAAGTGTACGTAATGAGACCAAAATAACAAAACACCATATTTCCGCTTCCATATGCGTAGAAAGAAGACAAATATGCTTCGATTGGGCTTATTTCAATCCGCATATTGTTTTTTGGGTGTGCACCTGAATCACCACAACCAAAGTAAAAAGGTATTTTGGCTTCCATCTACATATAAATAAGATGATAACGCACTTATGGGACATTTGAAATTGATGTTTTTTGGGTTAGAATGCACATTCAACCAAAAATCGCAGAGTGGAATGTTTGTTCTGAGCGCAAATCAAGCATAGGTGTATTGGTTCGACGTCAATAGAAAGAGGACGAATAAGCTTGCATTGCACTGTTGTTCATTCACCCACAAATAGCAAAGCGAAGTGTCTAAACAAAGCAAAACAGGTTGTTTTGGGTTCCATCTACACAGAAAAACAATCTTGGATTTCTCCTTATTTCAAAGTCGTGTTCTATGGTGTTAATGCACATTTACCCCAAAATCGCAAAGTGTATGTAATGAGACCAAAATAACAAAACACCATATTTCCGCTAACATGTGTGTAGCAAGAAGACGAATAAGCTTTGATTGGGCTTCAATTCGCATGGTGTTTTTTGGGTGTGCACCAGAATCACGCCAACCAAAGCAAAAAGGTGTTTTGGCTTCCATCTACATAAAAAGAAGATGATAACGCTCTGATTGGGCTTATTTCAAATAGGTTTTTTGGGGGTTAGAATGCACATTCAACCTAAAATCGAAGAGCGAAATGTTTGTTATGAGCCCAAATCAAGCATAGGTATATTGGTTCCACGGCAATAGAAAGAGGACGAATAAGCTTGAATTGCTCTGTTGTTTTTCATTCACCCACAAATAGCAAAGCGAAGTGTCATAATTCTAAACAAAGCAAAACAGGTTGCTTTGGGTTCCATCTACACAGAAAGAACAAGTTTGGATTTCCCTTATGTCAAAGTAGTGTTCTTTGGTGTTAATGCACATTTACCCAGACAGAAATCGCAAAGTGTACGTAATGAGACCAAAATAACAAAACACCATATTTCCGCTTCCATATGCGTAGAAAGAAGACAAATATGCTTCGATTGGGCTTATTTCAATCCGCATATTGTTTTTTGGGTGTGCACCTGAATCACCACAACCAAAGTAAAAAGGTATTTTGGCTTCCATCTACATATAAATAAGATGATAACGCACTTATGGGACATTTGAAATTGATGTTTTTTGGGTTAGAATGCACATTCAACCAAAAATCGCAGTGTCAGAGCTGCTTGAAGATCCTAGCTCACAGAGGATCACGCTAGCCAGCGGTCATTAAGTAAAAGTCTTTATTGAATTACAGTTTCCATTCTCACGCTGCTGCGCGCAACTCTACGCCTAGTAGCTAGGTCGGCGAAGCTCCGTCTGAGTCTCCGCCCTGTGTGCACCAACTTAATATCCTAGCCTTGCTCCACCTTTTCCTCCTGACTGTCCTCCTCTGGGTCCCTCTACCCCCCGGGGCTTCTTCCTTCCGGGATTCTTCTGACGCTGACCCAGACCCTCCTGCCTCCTTGCGCCGGGCTTTAGGACCTGGCTCTCTTTCGGGGCTGCTTACTGCGCCGCCTTCCTCTGCATTTGAACTTGGCGCGCGCGCCCAACCTTCCACTTTCCTCTCAACCGTTTCTTCGCTCCCCGATGGAGGTGTGGCCATCCCCGACTCATGTCCTCCCTCCTGTGGAGGTGTGGCCACTCCTGACTCATGTCCTCCCTCCTGTGGTGAGCTGCCAGCGCTTCCCCCCTGGCTCCCTTCCTCTTCCCTGCTTCCTGGCGGTGACGCTGGTCCCGATTTCCAGCTGCTCCCCCCTGAGTCCTCTCTGGCTCTGTCTTCCTGGGGTGCCCCCCTAGACTCCCCCCTTGCCCTCGCCACTGGTGCTCCTTTCTGTGAATCCTCTGATTCACTGGAAAGACTAGGAGATCTCGGGTCGTCGTCGTCACTCATCTTTTCTTCTGCCTCCTCCCCTTCGCTCTCTGTTTCCTCCCTTGCCCGTGCTTCTTCTCCTAAACCCCTGACATCCATCCCCCCCTCGAAGCCCCCCATTCCCCCCTCCCCTCCTTCCGGTGCTGGAGCTGGGGGCTGCTGTTGCAAAGGGACGAACGTCGGGTATCGGTCGCTTCCCGTGGCAGGCCTCCATCTGAAGTCTCCCGGGTCTTCCTCCCCGCTCTCGTCGACGACAGTCACCTCCGCTTCCATCTCTGTGCCGCCGTGCTCGAAACCAGGGTCGTCCCCGAAAACGTCCATGTCCGTCTCTCCCTCACTTCCTCCTGTCGGTGTTGCTCGTCCTGGGCCTTCCAGCCACCGTCTGCGCCACTGCTCCTCTGGCCTATCGTCCCACCAATACGAGGGTTCTGATGCAGATCCCGAGGGTGACCCCTCCGGGGAACGGACGTCTTGTGTCGGGTCCTCGTCCGAGTCGAAACCCCGGAAAGTGCTGGCCGAAAGTGTGGGCGTGAAAAGCCAGTCGTCAAAATATTCTGCTGGCATAGGTCTATGGGGAAAGAGGGCATGAAACTCGTCTTTGAGGAGAGGTTCGTCCAAGGCGTAGCCCGGCACCCAGCTGTTCGCACTGGCCGGGGTGCCCTCCCTGGCGAGAAAGTATTCTACCCCCTCTTCCCCCCATCTGGAGTCCAAAATCTCAGTGACTTCGTTGATGCGCTCCTTCTGTGCCACTTCCGCGTGCCCTGTTCTGTCTCTGACCGGACTCGGCGCTGTTCCGGGTTCCTGGAACCTGTGCGGTGCCTTGTAGGGAGTGAGCACCGATCTGTGGAATACCGGATGCATTCTGGAACCCTCCGGAAGTGCCAGTCTGAAAGCTACCGGGTTGACCTGCTCTTCGACTTGGTAGGGCCCCAGTTGCTTATGCCCTAGTTTCTTCTTGGCCAACGACCTGGCCGGCACTGCGTGGGCTGCTAACCAAACCCAGTCTCCCACGTGGAGCTCTTCTCCAACCCTTCTGTGCTTGTCCGCTTGTACCTTGTATGCGTGCTTGGCCAGCTCCAGGTGGCGCCTCAGCTGATCGTGGACCTCCTGCAGCTCCGACGCGAACGCATCTGCTGTCTGCGGCTCCCCCTCCCCCATTCTTTCCAGTCCCGGGAAGGTTCTGGGGTGCCTCCCGTTGTTGGCGAAGAACGGCGTGACCCCCGTGGACACGTGCTTCGTGTTGTTGTAGGCGAACTCGGCAAGCGGTAGGTAATCCACCCACGTCGCAGGCTGTTGATTTGCATAACATCTCAGGTACTGCTGCATGATGGCATTGACCCGCTCCGCTTGCCCGTTGGTCTGCGGGTGTCTCGCCGACGCCAGGTTGATCTTGACGTTCAGGAAGCCCATCAGCTTCTGCCAGAAATTCGAGATGAACTGCCGCCCCCGGTCGGACAGAATAGACCGTGGCAGACCATGAACCTTGAACACGTGGTCTATGAACAGTTTGGCGGTTTGCTCCGCCGTGGCCACCTTCGCACACGGAATGAAATGCGCCATCTTGGAAAACAGGTCCACCACCACCAGCACTGCCGTCTTGCCCCTTGAGCTGGGCAGATCCGTGACAAAGTCCAGAGCCACCCTTTCCCAAGGTTCGACCGGAGTTTGCAGCGGTTCCAACAGTCCGGCCGGCGGTTTGTGCACTGGTTTGGCCCTCTGGCAGGTGTCGCACCTCGCCACGTAGTCTGCGACCTCCCCTCTCATTCCAGGCCACCAGAAATCCCTGGCTACTAATTCCACCGTCTTCTCCTTGCCAAAGTGCCCGGCCGTGGGCGCGTCGTGCAGCTGCTGCAGCACCTTGGCTCGAAGTTCGTCTCCCGGCACGTAGATGGCCCCTTTTCGGATGAGCAATCCATCTCGTAGCCGGAAACCGTCGGCCGCTGCCTTGCCCCTTTGCACCTCTGCCATCTTTGCTTGTGCGAAGGAGTCCTCCTGCAACGCACGTCGCACCGCCTCTAGGTCCACGGTCGCCGCGGCGCACGCCCACACTGCTGGTGCGAAGATGTGCATGGCGGCCGCTGGCGTTGCGTCCTCCAGATACTGTGGCTTACGGGAGAGAGCGTCTGCCATGATGTTGGTGTCCCCCGGGACATACTCTATTCGGAAGTCGAAGTTTGCAAAGAACTCAGCCCAACGTATCTGCCTCTGGTTCAGGAACTGTGCCGTGCGCCAGTGCTCTAGATTCTTGTGGTCCGTGCAAACCTGCACTGTGTGCTTGGCGCCGATCAGAAAGTGCCTCCACGCCTTGAACGCTGCGTGAATGGCCAGCAACTCCCTGTCCCAGATGGTGTAGTTCTGTTCGGACTTGCTGAGCTTCCTGGAGTAAAACGCTCCCGGTCGCCACACCCCCTGCGGGTCTTTCTGCAACAGGACCGCCCCCACGGCTCTGTCCGAGGCGTCTGTCTCCACCCTCATCGGCTTGCTGGGGTTGACATGAAGCAGCTGCTCTTCCGACGCGAAGAGACGCTTGAGTGCCTGAAAGGACTGCTCCGCCTGCGCTGTCCAAACGAACTTCTTCTTCTTGGAGCTAAGCGTGTCAGTGATGGCCGCTGTCTGCATCGCGAAGCCCTTGATAAACTTGCGATAGAAATTCGCAAAGCCGACAAACCGTTGGACCTCCTTCCGGTTGCGCGGACTCTTCCAATCCAACACCGCTCGAACCTTGGCGCTGTCCATGGCGAGCCCCTTGTCAGACAGCTTGTAGCCCAGAAAATCCACCTCCGGCACGTCAAATTGGCACTTCTCCAGCTTGGCGTAGAGCCTATGTTGCTTTAGCCTGCTCAGCACTTCCTTGACGTGTCCGTCATGCTCCTGCTGCGACTCCGAAAAGATCAGGATGTCATCTAAGAAACAGACGCACGTCTTGTAGAGAAGTCCCGCCAACACGTGATGCATAAACGCTTGAAAAACGTGGGAGCCATTTTGCAATCCAAAAGGCATAACTCTATATTCGTAGGTCCCCAGTGGCGTGAACATGGCTGTCTTCCACTCATCTCCTTCCCGCATGCGAATGAGGTTGTACGCCCCCCGCAGGTCCAACTTGGTGAACACTCTGCCCTTCCGTACCTTTGCGAGGAGGTCGTCGATACGGGGCATGGGGAAGTCCGATGGTCTAGTCAGACTGTTCAAAATCCTGTAATCCACTACCAGTCTTTTCTGGGGCGTGTCCCGCTTCTTAACAAAGAATACGGGACTGCCCCCCACTGCCCTGGACTCCCGGATGAAGCCGCGTTGCAAATTATGGTCAATGAACTCTTTGAGTTCCTGCAGTTCGTCCTCTGACATGGAATACAGTTTCCCTTTAGGCAGCGCCGCCCCCGGCAGCAGGTCAATTTTGCAGTCATATGGTCTGTGAGGGGGTAGCCTGTCTGCCTCCTTCTCGCAGAAAACTTCCAAAAATTCAGCGTACTTGTGTGGAATCGCTTGCAGCGTGCCTAGCAGCAGCTGTGACTCCTCTTCCTCTCCTTCCTGCCTGGGCACGATGCAGTGTTCAGCACAAAAGGAAGAGCCGAAGGTCAGCTGCCTCTGGTACCAAGCCATCGCTGGGCTGTGCTTGTCCAGCCAACTCATGCCCAATACAATGGGCGTGTCAGATAGTCAAGTGACGTTGAAGCTGATGATTTCTCTGTGATTCCCAAGTCGCATCACCATTGGTGGCGTCTGCTTCACCACTTGCCCCCCGAGCAGCTCCCTGCCATCCACCGTGACAACCTGCAGGGGCAGTGTGGCCGGCAGCAACTGCACAGCGTGCCTGTCGACAAAGTCCTGCCCTATAAAGTCCGCATTGCTGCCTGAGTCAATGGTGATTGGCACGTCCATGGTGATTCCATTGGGCAGTTGGAGAGACGCTGTGAGCCTCACTACTGGTTTGGGCGGGAGGGGGTTCACGGGCTGTAAAATCGCTGGGGACTGCGTCACTAACACGTCTGGCTGGGCCCCAGTGCCTCTTCCTCCAGCCAGACAGCCTCGTTTCCCTGCTGTGGTCCTCCTTGCTGTGTTGCTGCAGTCACCATTGCTGAGGCTGCAGTGAGCTTGTGGGGCCTCTGGGGACACTCTTTCGCCATATGCCCTGGCTCCTCACAGACGTAACACTTCCTGTTCCCTCTAGGAGGCTTCGCTTTCACTGCTGCTGGTGCTAGGGCTCTGGTTGCTGACTGAGCCCTTGCACCTCCCACCTCCATAGGTTCGGCTCCTCCTCCTGGCGGAGGCGTGGATTGCGCCCGCGCTGCTTCCCTGGGAAAGAAGGAGGGGCCCCCGGCTGGTTCGCGCCCTCCACGCCTTTCGTCCCTGTTCCACGGACGTCCTTCCAGCCTCACCCCCACTGCCAGTGCCCTCTGAACGACCTCCTGGGTGGTTCGGGGTCTCTCCCCCCTGGCGATCTCATCTTTAATCGAGTTATGCAGCCCCTCTCAAAAGAGGTCTCTTACAGGAGCCGAATCTCTGTCCCATTCCAGGGCACTGACCAAGGCGAAAAAGCGGGCATGGTACTGCCTGACGCTGGCCCTCCCTTGTCTCAGCCCATGCACCTCCTTCCGTGCAAGATCCACGTCAATACTTGATAAAAAACACCCATCCATTGCTTTAATAAAGGCATCTGCATTCTGTAGCGCCGGATCCTTATCTCTCCATAAATTGCGTAGCCATGCTCTCGCATCCCCATGCAGATGGGACATGATGAACCCCACTCTCTCTTGTTCATCTCTAAAGTCTTTATGCAGCAGTTGCAGTGCGCACAGTACGTCGGCTCTAAAGTTGGGATACTGTTGCAGGTTCCCATCGAAGTGAGAGACCAGCCCGCCTGTCCGTCTCGCCAACCCAATGCCCTCCTGCCGGGGTGTCTGCTTTGTCAGCACGTCTAACCTGACCTGGAGATCCCTGCAGGCTGCGGCTGCTTCCTCCTCCCTCTTCCTGGATGCTAGAGCCTCGGCGTTCAGTTGTGCCACCGCGTTTCTGAGTTCCTCTATCTGCTGCTCAGCCGTCATGTCGTCTGCCGTTCGTGAGCTTGCTAGTAGGCACCTGTGTCTCTCCCCTCCTCGAGGCTGTAGATGCCCACAAGAGAGACGGAGCTTACTGTCAGAGCTGCTTGAAGATCCTAGCTCACAGAGGATCACGCTAGCCAGCGGTCATTAAGTAAGTCTTTATTGAATTACAGTTTCCATTCTCACGCTGCTGCGCGCAACTCTACGCCTAGTAGCTAGGTCGGCGAAGCTCCGTCTGAGTCTCCGCCCTGTGTGCACCAACTTAATATCCTAGCCTTGCTCCACCTTTTCCTCCTGACTGTCCTCCTCTGGGTCCCTCTACCCCCCGGGGCTTCTTCCTTCCGGGATTCTTCTGACGCTGACCCAGACCCTCCTGCCTCCTTGCGCCGGGCTTTAGGACCTGGCTCTCTTTCGGGGCTGCTTACTGCGCCGCCTTCCTCTGCATTTGAACTTGGCGCGCGCGCCCAACCTTCCACTTTCCTCTCAACCGTTTCTTCGCTCCCCGATGGAGGTGTGGCCATCCCCGACTCATGTCCTCCCTCCTGTGGAGGTGTGGCCACTCCTGACTCATGTCCTCCCTCCTGTGGTGAGCTGCCAGCGCTTCCCCCCTGGCTCCCTTCCTCTTCCCTGCTTCCTGGCGGTGACGCTGGTCCCGATTTCCAGCTGCTCCCCCCTGAGTCCTCTCTGGCTCTGTCTTCCTGGGGTGCCCCCCTAGACTCCCCCCTTGCCCTCGCCACTGGTGCTCCTTTCTGTGAATCCTCTGATTCACTGGAAAGACTAGGAGATCTCGGGTCGTCGTCGTCACTCATCTTTTCTTCTGCCTCCTCCCCTTCGCTCTCTGTTTCCTCCCTTGCCCGTGCTTCTTCTCCTAAACCCCTGACACGCAGAGTGGAATGTTTGTTCTGAGCGCAAATCAAGCATAGGTGTATTGGTTCGACGTCAATAGAAAGAGGACGAATAAGCTTGCATTGCACTGTTGTTGTTCATTCACCCACAAATAGCAAAGCGAAGTGTCTAAACAAAGCAAAACAGGTTGTTTTGGGTTCCATCTACACAGAAAGAACAAGTTTGGATTTCGCTTATGTCAAAGTAGTGTTCTTTGGTGTTAATGCACATTTACCCAGAAATCGCAAAGTGTATCTAAAAGACCAAAATAACAAAATACCATATTTCCGCTTCCATATGCCTAGAAAGAAGACGAATATGCTTCGATTGCGCCTATTTCAATTCGCATGGTGTTTTTTAGGTGTGCAACAGAATCACCACAACCACGAATAAGCTTGCATTCCACTGTTGTTGTTCATTCACCCACAAAATAGAAAAGCGAAGTGTCATAATTCTCAACAAAGCAAAACACGTGGTTTTGGGTTCCATCTACACAGAAAAACAATCTTGGATTTTGTTTATGTCAAAGTAGTGTTCCGTAGTTTTAATGCACATTTACCCAGATATCGCAAAGTGTATGTAATGAGACAAAAATTACAAAATACCATATTTCCGCTTCCATATGCCTAGAAAGAAGTCGAATAAGCTTTGATTGGGCTTCAATTCGCATGGTGTTTTTTGGGTGTGCACCAGAATCACGCCAACCAAAGCAAAAAGGTGGCTTCCATCTACATAAAAAGAAGATGACAACGCTCTGATTGGGCTTATTTCAAATAGGTTTTTCGGGGGTTAGAATGCACATTCAACCTAAAATCGAAGAGCGAAATGTTTGTTATGAGCCCAAATCAAGCATAGGTATATTGGTTCCACGGCAATAGAAAGAGGACGAATAAGCTTGCATTGCTCTGTTGTTTTTCATTCACCCACAAATAGCAAAGCGAAGTGTCATAATTCTAAACAAAGCAAAACAGGTTGCTTTAGGTTCCATCTACACAGAAAGAACAAGTTTGGATTTCCCTTATGTCAAAGTAGTGTTCTTTGGTGTTAATGCACATTTACCCAGAAATCGCAAAGTGTACGTAATGAGACCAAAATAACAAAACACCATATTTCCGCTTCCATATGCGTAGAAAGAAGACAAATATGCTTCGATTGGGCTTATTTCAATCCGCATATTGTTTTTTGGGTGTGCACCTGAATCACCACAACCAAAGTAAAAAGGTATTTTGGCTTCCATCTACATATAAATAAGATGATAACGCACTTATGGGACATTTGAAATTGATGTTTTTTGGGTTAGAATGCACATTCAACCAAAAATCGCAGAGTGGAATGTTTGTTCTGAGCGCAAATCAAGCATAGGTGTATTGGTTCGACGTCAATAGAAAGAGGACGAATAAGCTTGCATTGCACTGTTGTTGTTCATTCACCCACAAATAGCAAAGCGAAGTGTCTAAACAAAGCAAAACAGGTTGTTTTGGGTTCCATCTACACAGAAAAACAATCTTGGATTTCTCCTTATCTCAAAGTCGTGTTCTATGGTGTTAATGCACATTTACCCCAAAATCGCAAAGTGTATGTAATGAGACCAAAATAACAAAACACCATATTTCCGCTTCCATATGCCTAGAAATAAGTCGAATAAGCTTTGATTGGGCTTCAATTCGCATGGTGTTTTTTGGGTGTGCACCAGAATCACGCCAACCAAAGCAAAAAGGTGGCTTCCATCTACATAAAAAGAAGATGATAACGCTCTGATTGGGCTTATTTCAAATAGGTTTTTCGGGGGTTAGAATGCACATTCAACCTAAAATCGAAGAGCGAAATGTTTGTTATGAGCCCAAATCAAGCATAGGTATATTGGTTCCACGGCAATAGAAAGAGGACGAATAAGCTTGCATTGCTCTGTTGTTTTTCATTCACCCACAAATAGCAAAGCGAAGTGTCATAATTCTAAACAAAGCAAAACAGGTTGCTTTGGGTTCCATCTACACAGAAAGAACAAGTTTGGATTTCCCTTATATCAAAGTAGTGTTCTTTGGTGTTAATGCACATTTACCCAGACAGAAATCGCAAAGTCTGCGTAATGAGACCAAAATAACAAAACACCATATTTCCGCTTCCATATGCGTAGAAAGAAGACAAATATGCTTCGATTGGGCTTATTTCAATCCGCATATTGTTTTTTGGGTGTGCACCTGAATCACCACAACCAAAGTAAAAAGGTATTTTGGCTTCCATCTACATATAAATAAGATGATAACGCACTTATGGGACATTTGAAATTGATGTTTTTTGGGTTAGAATGCACATTCAACCAAAAATCGCAGAGTGGAATGTTTGTTCTGAGCGCAAATCAAGCATAGGTGTATTGGTTCGACGTCAATAGAAAGAGGACGAATAAGCTTGCATTGCACTGTTGTTGTTCATTCACCCACAAATAGCAAAGCGAAGTGTCATAATTCTAAACAAAGCAAAACAGGTTATTTCAATTCGCATGGTGTTTTTTAGGTGTGCAACAGAATCACCAGAACCACGAATAAGCTTGCATTGCACTGTTGTTGTTCATTCACCCACAAATAGCAAAGCGAAGTGTCATAATTCTCAACAAAGCAAAACACGTGGTTTTGGGTTCCATCTACAAAGAAAAACAATCTTGGATTTTGTTTATGTCAAAGTAGTGTTCCGTAGTTTTAATGCACATTTACCCAGATATCGCAAAGTGTATGTAATGAGACAAAAATTACAAAATACCATATTTCCGCTTCCATATGCCTAGAAAGAAGTCGAATAAGCTTTGATTGGGCTTCAATTCGCATGGTGTTTTTTGGGTGTGCACCAGAATCACGCCAAACAAAGCAAAAAGGTGGCTTCCATCTACATAAAAAGAAGATGATAACGCTCTGATTGGGCTTATTTCAAATAGGTTTTTTGGGGGTTAGAATGGTGTCAGGGGTTTAGGAGCAGAGGCACGGGCAAGGGAGGAAACAGAGAGCGAAGGGGAGGAGGCAGAAGAAAAGATGAGTGATGACGACGACCCGAGATCTCCTAGTCTTTCCAGTGAATCAGAGGATTCACAGAAAGGAGCACCAGTGGCCAGGGCAAGGGGGGAGTCTAGGGGGGCACCCCAGGAAGATAGAGCCAGAGGGGACTCAGGGGGGAGCAGCTGGAAATCGGGACCAGCGTCACCGCCAGGAAGCAGGGAAGAGGAAAGGAGCCAGGGGGGAAGCGCTGGCAGCTCACCACAGGAGGGAGGGCATGAGTCAGGAGTGGCCACACCTCCATCGGGGAGCGAAGAAACGGTTAAGAGGAAAGTGGAAGGTTGGGCGCGCGCGCCAAGTTCAAATGCAGAGGAAGGCGGCGCAGTAAGCAGCCCCGAAAGGGAACCAGGTCCTAAAGCCCGGCGCAAGGAGGCAGGAGGGTCCGGGTCAGCGTCAGAAGAATCCCGGAAGGAAGAAGCCCCGGGGGGTAGAGGGACCCAGAGGAGGACAGTCAGGCGGAAAAGGTGGAGCAAGGCTAGGATATTAAGTTGGTGCACACGGGGCGGAGACTCAGACGGAGCTTCGCCGATCTAGCTACTAGACGTAGAGTTGCGCGCAGCAGCGTGAGAATGGAAACTGTAATTCAATAAAGACTTTTACTTAATGATCGCTGGCTAGCGTGATCCTCTGTGAGCTAGGATCTTCAAGCAGCTCTGACAGTAAGCTCCGTCTCACGATGGTGGGCATCTACAGCCTCGAGGAGGGGAGAGAAACAGGTGCCTACTAGCGAGCTCACGAACGGCAGACGACATGACGGCTGAGCAGCAGATAGAGGAACTCAGAAAAGCAGTGGCACAACTGAATGCCGAGGCTCTCGCATCCAGGAAGAGAGAGGAGGAGGCACCTGCCGCCTGCAGGGATCTCCAGGTCAGGTTAGACGTGCTGACAAAGCAGATACCCCGGCAGGAGGGAATTGGGTTGGCGAGACGGACAGGCGGGCTGGTCTCTCACTTCGATGGGAACCTGCAACAGTATCCCAACTTTAGAGCCGACGTACTGTGCGCACTGCAACTGCTGCATAAAGACTTTAGAGATGAGCAAGAGAGAGTGGGATTCATTATGTCCCATTTGCATGGGGATGCTAGAGCATGGCTACGCAATTTATGGAGAGATAAGGATCCGGCGCTCCAGAATGCAGATGCCTTTATTAAAGCGATGGATGGGTGTTTTTTATCAAGTATTGACGTGGATCTTGCACGGAAGGAGGTGCATGGGCTGAGACAAGGGAGGGCCAGCGTCAGGCAGTATCATGCCCGCTTTTTCGCCTTGGTCAGTGCCCTGGAATGGGACAGAGATTCGGCTCCTGTAAGAGACCTCTTTTGGGAGGGGCTGCACAACTCGATTAAAGATGAGATCGCGAGGGGGGAGAGACCCCGAACCACCCAGGAGGTCGTTCAGAGGGCACTGGCAGTGGGGGTGAGGCTGGAAGGACGTCCGTGGAGCAGGGACGAAGGGCGTGGAGGGCGCGAACCAGCCAGGGGCCCCTCCTTCCTTCCCAGAGAAGCAGCGCGGGCGCAATCCACGCCTCCGCCAGGAGGAGGAGCCGAACCTATGGAGGTTGGAGGTGCAAGGGCTCAGTCAGCAACCAGAGCCCTAGCACCGGCAGCAGTGAAAGCGAAGCCTCCTAGAGGGAACAGGAAGTGTTACGTCTGTGAGGAGCCAGGGCATATGGCAAAAGAGTGTCCCCAGAGGCTCCACAAGCTTACTGCAGCCTCGGCAATGGTGACTGCAGCAACGCAGCAAGGGGGACCACAGCAGGGAAACGACGCAGTCTGGCTGGAGGAAGAGGCCCTGGGGCCCAGCCAGACGTGTTAGTGAGGCAGTCCCCAGAGGTTTTACAGCCCGTGAACCCCCTCCCGCCCAAACCAGTGGTGAGGCTCACCGCATCTCTCCAGCTGCCCAATGGAATCACCACTGACGTGCCCATCACAGTTGACTCGGGCAGCAACGCGGACTTTATAGGGCAGGACTTTGTCGACAAGCACGCTATACAGTTGCTGCCGGCCACACTGCCCCTGCAGGTTGTCACGGTGGATGGCAGGGAGTTGCTAGGGGGGCAAGTGGTGAAGCAGACGCCACCGATGGCGATGCGACTTGGGAATCACAAAGAAATCATCAGCTTCAATGTCACTCAACTATCGGATACGCCCATTGTTTTGGGAATGAGTTGGCTGGACAAGCACAGCCCAGCGCTGGCTTGGTACCAGAGGCAGCTGACCTTCGGCTCTTCCTTTTGTGCTGAACACTGCATCGTGCCCCGGCAGGAAGGTGAGGAAGAGGAGTCACAGCTGCTGCTAGGCACGCTGCAAGCGATTCCCCACAAGTACGCAGAATTTTTGGAAGTTTTCTGCGAGAAGGAGGCAGACAGGCTACCCCCTCACAGACCATATGACTGCAAGATTGACCTGCTGCCGGGGGTGGCGCTGCCTAAGGGGAAACTGTATTCCATGTCAGAGGACGAGCTGCAGGAACTCAAACAGTTCATAGATCATAATTTGGAGCGCGGTTTCATCCGAGAGTCCAAGGCAGCGGGGGGCAGTCCAGTATTCTTTGTTAAAAAGCGAGACACGCCCCAAAAAAGACTGGTCGTGGACTATCGCATTTTAAACAATGGGACCAAGCCGTCGGACTTCCCCATGCCCCGAATCGACGACCTCCTGGCGAAGGTGCGGAAGGGGAAAGTGTTCACCAAGTTAGACCTGCGAGGGGCGTACAACCTCATTCGTATGCGGGAGGGAGATGAGTGGAAGACGGCCATGTTCACGCCACTGGGTACCTACGAATACAGAGTTATGCCCTTTGGATTGCAAAATGGCTCCCACGTTTTTCAAGCTTTCATGCATCACGTGTTGGCGGGACTTCTCTACAAGACGTGCGTCTGTTTCTTAGATGACATCCTGATCTTTTCGGAATCGCAGCAGGAGCATGACAGACACGTCAAGGAAGTGCTGACCAGACTAAAGCAACATAGGCTCTACGCCAAGCTGGAGAAGTGCCAATTTGACGTGACGGAGGTGGATTTTCTGGGCTACAAGTTGTCTGACAAGGGGCTCGCCATGGACAGCGCCAAGGTTCGCGCGGTATTGGATTGGAAGAGTCCACGCAACCGGAAGGAGGTCCAGAGGTTTGTCGGCTTTGCGAACTTCTATCGCAAGTTTATCAAGGGCTTCGCTATGCAGACAGCGGCCATCACAGACACGCTTAGCTCCAAGAAAAAGAAGTTCGTTTGGACAGAGGAGGCGGAGCAGTCCTTTCAGGCACTCAAGCGTCTCTTCGCGTCGGAAGAGCAGCTGCTTCACGTCAACCCCAGCAGGCCGATGAGGGTGGAGACAGACGCCTCGGACAGAGCCGTGGGGGCGGTCCTGCTGCAAAAGGACCAGCAGGGGGTGTGGCGACCGGCAGCGTTCTACTCCAGGAAGCTCAGCAAGTCCGAGCAGAACTACACCATCTGGGACAGGGAGTTGCTGGCCATTCATGCAGCGTTCAAAGCGTGGAGGCACTTCCTGATCGGCGCCAAGCACACGGTGCAGGTTTGCACGGACCACAAGAATCTGGAGCACTGGCGCACGGCACAGTTCCTAAACCAGAGGCAGATACGTTGGGCTGAGTTTTTTGCGAACTTCGACTTCCGCATAGAGTATGTCCCGGGGGACACTAACATCATGGCGGACGCCCTCTCCCGTAAGCCACAGTATCTGGAGGACGCAACGCCAGCGGCCGCCATGCACATCTTCGCACCAACAGTATGGGCGTGCGCCGCGGCCACCGTGGACCTGGAGGCGGTGCGACGAGCGTTGCAGGATGACTCCTTCGCGCAAGCAAAGATGGCAGAGGTGCAAAGGGGCACGGCTGCGGCCGACGGTTTCCAGCTACGAGATGGATTGCTCATCCGTAAAGGGGCCATCTACGTGCCGGGAGACGACCTTCGCGCCAAGGTGCTGCAGCAGCTGCACGACGCGCCCACGGCCGGGCACTTTGGCAAGGAGAAGACGGTGGAATTAGTAGCCAGGGATTTCTGGTGGCCTGGAATGAGAGGGGAGGTCGCAGACTACGTGGCGAGGTGTGACACCTGCCAGAGGGCCAAACCAGTGCACAAACCGCCGGCCGGACTGTTGGAACCGCTGCAAACTCCGGTCGAACCTTGGGAAAGGGTGGCCCTGGACTTTGTCACGGATCTGCCCAGCTCGAGGGGCAAGACGGCAGTGCTGGTGGTGGTAGACCTGTTTTCCAAGATGGCGCATTTCATTCCGTGTGCTAAGGTGGCCACGGCGGAGCAAACCGCCAAACTGTTCATAGACCACGTGTTCAAGGTTCACGGTCTGCCACGGTCTATTCTGTCCGACCGGGGGCGGCAGTTCATCTCGAATTTCTGGCAGAAGCTGATGGGCTTCCTGAACGTCAAGATCAACCTGGCGTCGGCGAGACACCCGCAGACCAACGGGCAAGCGGAGCGGGTCAATGCCATCATGCAGCAGTACCTGAGATGTTATGCAAATCAACAGCCTGCGACGTGGGTGGATTACCTGCCGCTTGCCGAGTTCGCCTACAACAACACGAAGCACGTGTCCATGGGGGTCACGCCGTTCTTCGCCAACAATGGGAGGCACCCCAGAACCTTCCCGGGACTGGAAAGGATGGGGGAGGGGGAGCCGCAGACAGCAGATGCGTTCGCGTCGGAGCTGCAGGAAGTCCACGATCAGCTGAGGCGCCACCTGGAGCTGGCCAAGCACGCATACAAGGTACAAGCGGACAAGCACAGAAGGGTTGGCGAAGAGCTCCACGTGGGAGACTGGGTTTGGTTAGCAGCCCACGCAGTGCCGGCCAGGTCGTTGGCCAAGAAGAAACTAGGGCATAAACAACTGGGGCCCTACCAAGTCGAAGAGCAGGTCAACCCGGTAGCGTTCAGACTGGCACTTCCGGAGGGTTCCAGAATGCATCCGGTATTCCACAGATCGGTGCTCACTCCCTACAGGGCACCGCACAGGTTCCAGGAACCCGGAACGGCGCCGAGTCCGGTCAGAGACAGAACAGGGCACGCGGGAGTGGCACAGAAGGAGCGCATCAACGAAGTCACGGAGATTTTGGACTCCAGATGGGGGGAAGAGGGGGTAGAATACTTTCTCGCCAAGGAGGGCACCCCGGCCAGTGCGAACAGCTGGGTGCCGGGCTACGCCTTGGACGAACCTCTCCTCAAAGACGAGTTTCATGCCCTCTTCCCCCATAGACCTATGCCAGCAGACTTTTTCGACGACTGGCTTTTCACGCCCACGCTTTCGGCCAGCACTTTCCGGGGGTTCGACTCGGACGAGGACCCGACACAAGACGTCCGTTCCCCGGAGGGGTCACCCTCGGGATCTGCATCAGAACCCTCGTATTGGTGGGACGATAGACCAGAGGAGCAGTTCCGCAGACGGTGGCTGGAAGGCCCAGGACGAGCAACACCGCCAGGAGGAAGTGAGGGAGAGACGGACATGGACGTTTTCGGGGACGACCCTGGTTTCGAGCACGGCGGCACAGAGATGGAAGCGGAGGTGACCGTTGTCGACGAGAGCAGGGAGGAAGACCCGCGAGACTTCAGATGGAGGCCCGCCACGGGAAGCGACCGATATCCGACGTTCGTCCCACTGCATTCTGCCCCGGCAGGAGGGAGAGGAGGAGGAAGCGCAGCTGCAGCTGGGGACGCTGCAAGCAATCCCCCACAAATACGCGGGATTTTTGGAGGTCTTCTGCGAGAAGGAAGCGGATAAGCTACCCCCCCACAGATCATATGACTGCAAGATTGACCTACTCCCAAAGGGAAGCTGTATTCCATGTCTGAAGACGAACTACAGGAACTCAAGGAGTTCATAGATCATAATTTGGAGCGCGGCTTCATCCGAGAGTCCAAGGCGGTGGGAGGCAGTCCTGTATTCTTTGTTAAGAAGAAGGACACACCCCAAAAAAGACTTGTAGTGGACTACCGGATTTTGAACAGTGTGACCAAGCCATCGGACTTCCCCATGCCCAGGATCGACGACCTCCTCGCGACGGTACGCAAGGGCCGCGTGTTCACTAAGTTGGACCTGCGTGGGGCGTACAACCTCATTCGCATGCGGGAAGGTGATGAGTGGAAGACAGCCATGTTCACGCCCCTGGGCACCTACGAATACAGAGTTATGCCTTTTGGATTGCAAAATGGCTCCCACTGTTTTCAAGCTTTTATACATCACGTGCTGGCGGGGCTCCTCTACAAGACGTGCGTCTGCTTCTTGGATGACATCCTGATATTTTCTGAATCGCAGCAGGATCACGACAGACACGTCAAGGAAGTGCTGAGCAGACTACAGCAGCATAGGCTTTACGCCAAGCTGGAAAAGTGCCAGTTCGACGTGACGGAGGTGGATTTCCTGGGCTACAGGTTGTCAGACAAGGGGCTCGCCATGGACAGCGCAAAGGTTCATGCCGTGTTGGACTGGAAGAGCCCGCGCAACCGGAAGGAGGTCCAACGGTTTGTCGGCTTTGCGAGCTTCTATCGCAAGTTTATCAAGGGATTCGCTATGCAAACAGCGGCCATCACAGACACGCTCAGTTCCAAGAAGAAGAAGTTCATCTGGACGGAGCAGGCGGAGCAGTCTTTTCAGGCACTCAAGCGTCTCTTCGCGTCGGAAGAGCAGCTGTTGCATGTCAACCCCAGCAGGCCTATGAGGGTGGAGACAGACGCATCAGACAGAGCCGTGGGAGCAGTCCTGTTGCAGCAAGACCCCCAGGGGGCCTGGAGGCCAGGAGCGTTTTACTCCAGGAAGCTCAGCAAGTCAGAACAGAACTACACCATCTGGGACAGGGAGTTGCTTGCCATTCATGCAGCTTTCAAGGCGTGGAGGCACTTCCTGATCGGCGCCAAGCACACGGTGCAGGTCTGCACGGACCACAAGAATCTGGAGCACTGGCGCACGGCGCAGTTCCTGACCCAGAGGCAGATACGTTGGGCCGAATTCTTTGCGAACTTCGACTTCCGAATAGAGTATGTCCCGGGGGACACCAACGTCATGGCGGATGCCCTATCCCGTAAACCACAGTACCTGGAGGAGGCGACGCCAGCGGCTGCCATGCACATCTTCGCACCGACGGTGTGGGCGTGCACTTCGGCGACAGTTGACCTGGATGTGGTGAGGAGAGCGCTGCAGGCTGACACCTTCGCGTGAGCCAAGATGGCCGAGGCGCAAAGGGGCACGGCGGCGACCGGCGAGTTTCAAGTTCGCGATGGATTACTCCTCCGTAAAGGGGCCATCTATGTGCCGGGGGACGATCTTCGCGCCAAGGTACTGCAGCAGCTGCATGACGCACCCACTGCCGGGCACTTTGGCACAGAGAAGACGATAGAATTAGTCGCCAGGGACTTCTGGTGGCCCAGAATGAGAGGGGAGGTCGCGGACTACGTGGCGAGGTGCGACACCTGCCAGAGGGCCAAACCAGTACACAGACCGCCGGCGGGGCTGCTAGAACCGCTGCAAACCCCGTGCGAACCGTGGGAGAGAGTGGCCCTGGACTTTGTCACGGATCTGCCCAGCTCGAGGGGCAAGACGGCGGTGCTAGTGGTGGTGGACTTGTTCTCCAAGATGGCACATTTCATTCCGTGTGCTAAGGTGGCCACGGCGGAACAAACCGCCAAACTATTCATAGATCACGTGTTCAGGGTTCACGGTCTGCCGCGGTCTATACTGTCCGACCGGGGGCGGCAGTTCATCTCGAAATTCTGGCAGAAGCTGATGCGCTTCCTGAACGTCAAGATCAACCTGGCTTCGGCTAGACACCCGCAGACCAACGGGCAAGCGGAGCGGGTCAATGCCATCATGCAGCAGTACCTGAGATGCTATGCGAATCAACAGCCTGCGACGTGGGTGGATTACCTGCCTCTCGCCGAGTTCGCCTACAACAACACGAAGCACGTGTCCACGGGGGTCACGCCGTTCTTCGCCAACAACGGGAGGCACCCCAGAACCTTCCTGGGACTGGAAAGAATGGGGGAGGGGGAGCCGCAGGCAGCAGATGCGTTCGCGTCGGAGTTGCAGGAAGTCCACGATCAGCTTCGGCGGCACCTGGAGCTGGCTAAACACGCATACAAGGTACAAGCGGACCAACACAGGAGGGTTGGCGAAGAGATCCATGTGGGAGACTGGGTCTGGTTAGCAGCCCACGCAGAGCCGGCCAGGTCGTTGGCGAAGAAGAAACTAGGGCATAAACAACTGGGGCCCTACCAAGTCGAAGAGCAGGTCAACCCGGTGGCTTTCAGGCTGGCGCTTCCGGAGGGTTCCAGGATGCATCCGGTATTCCACAGATGGGTGCTCACTCCCTACAAGGCACCTCACAGGTTTCAGGAACCAGGAATGGCACCGAGTCCGCTCCGAGAGAGAACCGGGCAAGTGGGAGTGGGACAGGAGGAGCGCATCAACGAAGTCACGGAGATTTTGGACTCCAGATGGGGGGAAGAGGGGGTAGAATACCTTCTCGCCAAGGAGGGCACCCCGGCCAGTGCCAACAGCTGGGTGCCGGGCTACGCTTTAGACGAACCTCTGCTCAAAGAAGAGTTTCATGCCCTCTTCCCACATAGGCCCATGCCAGCAGACTTTTTCGACGACTGGCTTTTCACGCCCACGCTTTCAGCCAGCACGTTCCAGGGGTTCGACTCGGACGAGGAACCGACACGTGACGCCCGTTACCCGGAGGGGTCACCCTCGGGATCTGCCTCAGAACCCTCGTATTGGTGGGACGATAGACCAGAGGAGCAGTGGCGCAGAAAGTGGCTGGAGGGTCCAGGACGAGCAACGTCCCCAGAAGGAAACGAGGGAGAGACGGACATGGACGTATTCGGGGACGACCCGGGTTTCGAGCACGGCGGCACAGAGATGGAAGCGGAGGTGACCGTCGTCGACGAGAGCAGGGAGGAAGAACCGGAAGCCTTCAGATGGAGGCCCGCCACGGGAAGCGAACTGTATCCGACATTCGTCCCCCTGACACGGCAGCACCCAGCTCCCACACCAGAAGGAGGGGAGGGGGGAACGGGGCACTTCGAGGGGGGCATGGATGTCAGGGGTTCAGGAGCAGAGGCAAGGGCAAGGGAGGAAACAGAGAGCGAGGGGGAGGAGGCAGAAGAAAAGATGAGTGATGACGACGACCTGAGATCTCCGAGTCTTTCCAGTGAATCAGAAGATTCACAGAAAGGAGCACCAATGGCCAGGGCAAGGGGGGAGCCTAGGGGGACACCCCAGGAAGAAAGGGCCAGAGGGGGCTCAGAGGGGAGCAGTTGGAAATCGGGACCAGCGTCACCAACAGAGAGCAGGGGAGAGGAAGGGCGCCAGGGATCAAGCGCTGGAAGCTCACAACAGGAGGGAGGGCACGAGTCAGGAGTGGCCACACCTCCATCGGGGAGCGAAGAAACGGTCAGACGGAAAGTGGGAGGTTGGGCGCGCGCGCCAAGTTCAAATGCACAGGAAGGTGGCGCAGTAAGCAGCCCGGAAAGGGAGCCAGGTCCTAAAGCCCGGCGCAAGGAGACAGGAGGGTCCGGGGGGTCAGCGTCAGAAGAATCCCGGAAGGAAGAGACCCCGGGGGGCAGAGGGACCCAGAGAAGAACAGTCAGGCGGAAAAGGTGGAGTAAGGCTAGGGTATTAAGTTGGTGTGCAGGGGGCGGAGACTCAGACGGAGCTTCGCCGGTCTAACCCTTAAGACGTAGAGTTGCGCACAGCAGCTTGAGAATGGAAACTGTAACTCAATAAAAGACTTTTACTTAATGATCGCTGTCTAGCGTGATCCTCTGTGAGCTAGGATCGGGGAGCAGCTCTGACAGTAAGCTCCGTCTCCAAATTGTGGGCATCTACGGCCTCACGGAGAGGAGAGAAAGCGGGTGCCTACTAGCGAGCTCACGAACGGCAGACAACATGACGGCTGAACAGCAGATAGCGGAACTCAGAGAAGCAGTGTCACGACTGAATGCCAAGGCTCTTGCATCCAGGGAGAGAGAGGAGGACGCAGCTGCTGCCTACAGGGATCTCCAGGTCAGGTTGGAAGTGCTTACGAAGCAAGGGCAACTGACACCCAAACCAGAGGGGATTGGGTTGGGGAGACGAACAGGCGGTCTGGTCTCTCACTTCGATGGGAATCTGCAACAGTACCCCAACTTTAGAGCAGATGTAAAGTGTGCACTGCAACTGCTGAACAAAGACTTTAGAGATGAGCAAGAGAAAGTGGGATTCATCATGTACCATTTGCATGGAGATGCTAAAGCATGGCTGCGCAATTTGTGGAGGGATGAGGATCCGGCGCTCCAAAATGCGGATGCCTTTATTAAAGCGATGGATGGGTGCTTTTTATCAAGCATTGACGTGGATCTTGCTCGGCAGCAGATACATGGACTGAAGCAAGGGAGGGCCAGCGTAAGGCAGTACCATGCCCGCTTTTTCGCTTTGGTCAGTGCCCTGGAATGGGACAGAGATTCGGCTCCTGTAAGAGACCTGTTTTGGGAGGGATTGCACGGCTCGGTTAAAGATGAAATTGCGAGGGGGGAGAGACCCCGGACCACGCAGGAGATCGTTCAGAGGGCGCTGGCGGTGGGGGTGCGGCTGGAAGAACGTCCATGGAGCAGGGACGAAGGGCGTGGAGGGCGCGAACCAGCCAGGGGCTCCTCCTTCCTTCCCAGAGAAGCAGTGCGTGCGCAATCCACGCCTCCGCCAGGAGGAGGAGCGGAACCTATGGAGGTTGGAGGTGCAAGGGCTCAGTCAGCAACCAGAGCCCTAGCACCAGCAGCAGTGAAAGCGAAGCCTCCTAGAGGGAACAGGAAGTGTTACGTCTGTGAGGAGCCAGGGCATATGGCGAAAGAGTGTCTCCAGAGGCTCCACAAGCTCACTGCAGCCTCAGCAATGGTGACTGCAGCAACGCAGCAAGGAGGACCACAGCAGGGAAACGACGCAGTCTGGCTGGAGGAAGAGGCCCTGGGGCCCAGCCAGACGTGTTAGTGACGCAGTCCCCAGAGATTTTACAGCCCGTGAACCCCCTCCCGCCCAAACCAGTAGTGAGGCTCACCGCATCGCTCCAGCTGCCCAATGGAATCACCATGGACGTGCCAATCACCATTGACTCAGGAAGCAATGCGGATTTTATAGGGCAGGACTTTGTCGACCGGCACGCTATACAGTTGCTGCCTGCCACGCTGCCCCTGCTGGTTGTCACGGTGGATGGCAGGGAGCTGCTCGGGGGGCAAGTGGTGAAGCAGACGCCACCAATGGTGATGCGACTTGGGAATCACAGAGAAATCATCAGCTTCAACGTCACTCAACTATCGGACACGCCCATTGTATTGGGCATGAGTTGGCTGGACAAGCACAGCCCAACGCTGGCTTGGTACCAGAGGCAACTGACTTTCGGCTCTTCCTTTTGTGCTGAACACTGCATCGTGCCCCGGCAGGAAGGTGAGGAAGAGGAGTCACAGCTGCTGCTAGGCACGCTGCAAGCGATTCCCCACAAGTACGCAGAATTTTTGGAAGTTTTCTGCGAGAAGGAGGCAGACAGGCTACCCCCTCACAGACCATATGACTGCAAGATTGACCTGCTGCCGGGGGCGGCGCTGCCTAAAGGGAAACTGTATTCCATGTCAGAGGACGAACTGCAAGAACTCAAAGAGTTCATAGATCATAATTTGGAGCGCGGTTTCATCCGAGAGTCCAAGGCAGCGGGGGGCAGTCCTGTATTCTTTGTTAAAAAGCGGGACACGCCCCAAAAAAGACTGGTAGTGGACTATCGCATTTTAAACAATGGGACCAAGCCATCGGACTTCCCCATGCCCCGAATCGACGACCTCCTAGCGAAGGTGCGGAAGGGAAAAGTGTTCACCAAGTTAGACCTGCGAGGGGCGTACAACCTCATTCGCATGCGGGAAGGAGATGAGTGGAAGACAGCCATGTTCACGCCACTGGGTACCTACGAATATAGAGTTATGCCTTTTGGATTGCAAAATGGCTCTCACGTTTTTCAAGCTTTCATGCATCACGTGTTGGCGGGACTTCTCTACAAGACGTGCGTCTGTTTCTTAGATGACATCCTGATCTTTTCGGAATCGCAGCAGGAGCATGACGGACACGTCAAGGAAGTGCTGAGCAGGCTAAAGCAACATAGGCTCTACGC
Source organism: Podarcis liolepis (assembly GCF_965112155.1). Taxonomy (NCBI): domain Eukaryota; kingdom Metazoa; phylum Chordata; class Lepidosauria; order Squamata; family Lacertidae; genus Podarcis; species Podarcis liolepis. The sequence continues at coordinate 135,075 of NC_139561.1, read as the reverse complement.
CAAGCTGGAGAAGTGCCAATTTGACGTGACGGAGGTGGATTTTCTGGGCTACAAGCTGTCTGACAAGGGGCTCGCCATGGGCAGCGAACCTTGGGAAAGGGTGGCCCTGGACTTTGTCACGGATCTGCCCAGCTCGAGGGGCAAGACGGCAGTGCTGGTGGTGGTGGACCTGTTTTCCAAGATGGCACATTTCATTCCGTGTGCTAAGGTGGCCACGGCGGAGCAAACCGCCAAACTGTTCATAGACCACGTGTTCAAGGTTCACGGTCTGCCACGGTCTATTCTGTCCGACCGGGGGCGGCAGTTCATCTCGAATTTCTGGCAGAAGCTGATGGGCTTCCTGAACGTCAAGATCAACCTGGCGTCGGCGAGACACCCGCAGACCAACGGGCAAGCGGAGCGGGTCAATGCCATCATGCAGCAGTACCTGAGATGTTATGCAAATCAACAGCCTGCGACGTGGGTGGATTACCTGCCGCTTGCCGAGTTCGCCTACAACAACACGAAGCACGTGTCCACGGGGGTCACGCCGTTCTTCGCCAACAACGGGAGGCACCCCAGAACCTTCCCGGGACTGGAAAGAATGGGGGAGGGGGAGCCGCAGACAGCAGATGCGTTCGCGTCGGAGCTGCAGGAAGTCCACGATCAGCTGAGGCGCCACCTGGAGCTGGCCAAACACGCATACAAGGTACAAGCGGACAAACACAGGAGGGTTGGCGAAGAGATCCACGTGGGAGACTGGGTCTGGTTAGCAGCCCACGCAGTGCCGGCCAGGTCGTTGGCCAAGAAGAAACTAGGGCATAAACAACTGGGGCCCTACCAAGTCGAAGAGCGGGTCAACCCGGTAGCTTTCAGGCTGGCGCTTCCGGAGGGTTCCAGGATGCATCCGGTGTTCCACAGATCGGTGCTCACTCCCTACAAGGCACCGCACAGGTTTCAGGAACCCGGAACGGCACCGAGTCCGTTCAGAGACAGAACCGGGCACGCGGGAGTGGCACAGGAGGAGCGCATCAACGAAGTCACGGAGATTTTGGACTCCAGATGGGGGGAAGAGGGGGTAGAATACTTTCTCGCCAAGGAGGGCACCCCGGCCAGTGCGAACAGCTGGGTACCGGGCTACGCCTTGGACGCACCTCTGCTCAAAGACGAGTTTCATGCCCTCTTCCCACATAGACCAATGCCAGCAGACTTTTTCGACGACTGGCTTTTCACGCCCACTGTCAGGGGTTTAGGAGCAGAGGCAAGGGCAAGGGAGGAAACAGAGAGTGAAGGGGAGGAGGCAGAAGAAAAGATGAGTGATGACGACGACCCGAGATCTCCGAGTCTTTCCAGTGAATCAGAGGATTCACAGAAAGGAGCACCAGTGGCCAGGGCAAGGGGGGAGTCTAGGGGGGCACCCCAGGAAGATAGAGCCAGAGGGGACTCAGAGGAGAGCAGTTGGAAATCGGGACCAGCGTCACCGCCAGAGAGCAGGGAAGAGGAAGGGAGCCAGGGGGCAAGCGCTGGCAGCTCACCACAGGAGGGAGGGCACGAGTCAGGAGTGGCCACACCTCCATCGGGGAGCGAAGAAACGGTTAAGCGGAAAGTGGAAGGTTGGGCGCGCGCGCCAAGTTCAAATGCAGAGGAAGGCGGCGCAGTAAGCAGCCCGGAAAGGGAGCCAGGTCCTAAAGCCCGGCGCAAGGAGACAGGAGGGTCCGGGGGGTCAGCGTCAGAAGAATCCCGGAAGGAAGAGACCCCGGGGGGTAGAGGGACCCAGAGGAGGACAGTCAGGCGGAAAAGGTGGAGCCGGGCTAGGATATTAAGTTGGTGCACACGGGGCGGAGACTCAGACGGAGCTTCGCCGATCTAGCTACTAGACGTAGAGTTGCACGCAGCAGCTTGAGAATGGAAACTGTAACTCAATAAAGACTTTTACTTAATGATCGCTGGCTAGCGTGATCCTCTGTGAGCTAGGATCTTCAAGCAGCTCTGACACCCACGCTTTCGGCCAGCACGTTCCGGGGGTTCGACTCGGACGAGGACCCGACACGAGACGCCCGTTCCCCGGAGGGGTCACCCTCGGGATCTGCCTCAGAACCCTCGTATTGGTGGGACGATAGACCAGAGGAGCAGTGGCGCAGAAAGTGGCTGGAAGGTCCAGGACGAGCGACGCCGCCAGGAGGAAGTGAGGGAGACACGGACATGGACGTTTTCGGGGACGACCCTGGTTTCGAGCACGGCGGCACAGAGATGGAAGCGGAGGTGACCGTCGTCGACGAGAGCAGGGAGGAAGACCCGGGAGACTTCAGATGGAGGCCCGCCACGGGAAGCGAACGATATCCGACGTTCGTCCCTTTGACACAGCAGAACCCAGCTCCCGCACCAGAAGGAGGGGAGGGGGGAATGGGGGGCTTCGAGGGGGGGATGGATGTCAGGGGTTCAGGAGCAGAGGCAAGGGCAAGGGAGGAAACAGAGAGCGAAGGGGAGGAGGCAGAAGAAAAGATGAGTGATGACGACGACCCGAGATCTCCGAGTCTTTCCAGTGAATCAGAAGATTCACAGAAAGGAGCACCAGTGGCCAGGGCAAGGGGGGAGTCTAGGGGGGCACCCCAGGAAGATAGAGCCAGAGGGGACTCAGAGGAGAGCAGTTGGAAATCGGGACCAGCGTCACCGCCAGAGAGCAGGGAAGAGGAAGGGAGCCAGGGGGCAAGCGCTGGCAGCTCACCACAGGAGGGAGGGCACGAGTCAGGAGTGGCCACACCTCCATCGGGGAGCGAAGAAACGGTTAAGCGGAAAGTGGAAAGTTGGGCGCGCGCGCCAAATTCAAATGCACAGGAAAGTGACGCAGTGGGCAGCCCTGAAAGAGAGCCAGGTCCTAAAGCCCGGCGCAAGGAGACAGGAGGGTCCGGGGGGTCGGCGTCAGAAGAATCCAGGAAGGAAGAGACCCCGGGGGGTAGAGGGACCCAGAGGAGGACAGTCAGGCGGAAAAGGTGGAGCCGAGCTAGGATATTAAGTTGGTGCACAAGGGGCGGAGACTCAGACGGAGCTTCGCCGATCTAGCCACTAGATGTAGAGTTGCACGCAGCAGCTTGAGAATGGAAACTGTAACTCAATAAAGACTTTTACTTAATGATCGCTGGCTAGCGTGATCCTCTGTGAGCTAGGATCTTTAAGCAGCTCTGACAGATACACTTTGCGATTTCTGGGTAAATGTGCATTAACACCAAAGAACACTACTTTGACATAAGGGAAATCCAAACTTGTTCTTTCTGTGTAGATGGAACCCAAAGCAACCTGTTTTGCTTTGTTTAGAATTATGACACTTCGCTTTGCTATTTGTGGGTGAATGAAAAACAACAGTGCAATGCAAGCTTATTCGTCCTCTTTCTATTGCCGTGGAACCAATATACCTATGCTTGATTTGGGCTCATAACAAACATTTCGCTCTTCGATTTTAGGTTGAATGTGCATTCTAACCCCCAAAAAACCTATTTGAAATAAGCCCAATCAGAGCGTTATTGTCAGAGCTGCTTGAAGATCCTAGCTCACAGAGGATCACGCTAGCCAGCGGTCATTAAGTAAAAGTCTTTATTGAATTACAGTTTCCATTCTCACGCTGCTGCGCGCAACTCTACGCCTAGTAGCTAGGTCGGCGAAGCTCCGTCTGAGTCTCCGCCCTGTGTGCACCAACTTAATATCCTAGCCTTGCTCCACCTTTTCCTCCTGACTGTCCTCCTCTGGGTCCCTCTACCCCCCGGGGCTTCTTCCTTCCGGGATTCTTCTGACGCTGACCCAGACCCTCCTGCCTCCTTGCGCCGGGCTTTAGGACCTGGCTCTCTTTCGGGGCTGCTTACTGCGCCGCCTTCCTCTGCATTTGAACTTGGCGCGCGCGCCCAACCTTCCACTTTCCTCTCAACCGTTTCTTCGCTCCCCGATGGAGGTGTGGCCATCCCCGACTCATGTCCTCCCTCCTGTGGAGGTGTGGTCACTCCTGACTCATGTCCTCCCTCCTGTGGTGAGCTGCCAGCGCTTCCCCCCTGGCTCCCTTCCTCTTCCCTGCTTCCTGGCGGTGACGCTGGTCCCGATTTCCAGCTGCTCCCCCCTGAGTCCTCTCTGGCTCTGTCTTCCTGGGGTGCCCCCCTAGACTCCCCCCTTGCCCTCGCCACTGGTGCTCCTTTCTGTGAATCCTCTGATTCACTGGAAAGACTAGGAGATCTCGGGTCGTCGTCGTCACTCATCTTTTCTTCTGCCTCCTCCCCTTCGCTCTCTGTTTCCTCCCTTGCCCGTGCTTCTGCTCCTAAACCCCTGACATCCATCCCCCCCTCGAAGCCCCCCATTCCCCCCTCCCCTCCTTCCGGTGCTGGAGCTGGGGGCTGCTGTTGCAAAGGGACGAACGTCGGGTATCGGTCGCTTCCCGTGGCAGGCCTCCATCTGAAGTCTCCCGGGTCTTCCTCCCCGCTCTCGTCGACGACAGTCACCTCCGCTTCCATCTCTGTGCCGCCGTGCTCGAAACCAGGGTCGTCCCCGAAAACGTCCATGTCCGTCTCTCCCTCACTTCCTCCTGTCGGTGTTGCTCGTCCTGGGCCTTCCAGCCACCGTCTGCGCCACTGCTCCTCTGGCCTATCGTCCCACCAATACGAGGGTTCTGATGCAGATCCCGAGGGTGACCCCTCCGGGGAACGGACGTCTTGTGTCGGGTCCTCGTCCGAGTCGAACCCCCGGAAAGTGCTGGCCGAAAGTGTGGGCGTGAAAAGCCAGTCGTCAAAATATTCTGCTGGCATAGGTCTATGGGGAAAGAGGGCATGAAACTCGTCTTTGAGGAGAGGTTCGTCCAAGGCGTAGCCCGGCACCCAGCTGTTCGCACTGGCCGGGGTGCCCTCCTTGGCGAGAAAGTATTCTACCCCCTCTTCCCCCCATCTGGAGTCCAAAATCTCCGTGACTTCGTTGATGCGCTCCTTCTGTGCCACTTCCGCGTGCCCTGTTCTGTCTCTGACCGGACTCGGCGCTGTTCCGGGTTCCTGGAACCTGTGCGGTGCCTTGTAGGGAGTGAGCACCGATCTGTGGAATACCGGATGCATTCTGGAACCCTCCGGAAGTGCCAGTCTGAAAGCTACCGGGTTGACCTGCTCTTCGACTTGGTAGGGCCCCAGTTGCTTATGCCCTAGTTTCTTCTTGGCCAACGACCTGGCCGGCACTGCGTGGGCTGCTAACCAAACCCAGTCTCCCACGTGGAGCTCTTCTCCAACCCTTCTGTGCTTGTCTGCTTGTACCTTGTATGCGTGCTTGGCCAGCTCCAGGTGGCGCCTCAGCTGATCGTGGACCTCCTGCAGCTCCGACGCGAACGCATCTGCTGTCTGCGGCTCCCCCTCCCCCATTCTTTCCAGTCCCGGGAAGGTTCTGGGGTGCCTCCCGTTGTTGGCGAAGAACGGCGTGACCCCCGTGGACACGTGCTTCGTGTTGTTGTAGGCGAACTCGGCAAGCGGTAGGTAATCCACCCACGTCGCAGGCTGTTGATTTGCATAACATCTCAGGTACTGCTGCATGATGGCATTGACCCGCTCCGCTTGCCCGTTGGTCTGCGGGTGTCTCGCCGACGCCAGGTTGATCTTGACGTTCAGGAAGCCCATCAGCTTCTGCCAGAAATTCGAGATGAACTGCCGCCCCCGGTCGGACAGAATAGACCGTGGCAGACCATGAACCTTGAACACGTGGTCTATGAACAGTTTGGCGGTTTGCTCCGCCGTGGCCACCTTCGCACACGGAATGAAATGCGCCATCTTGGAAAACAGGTCCACCACCACCAGCACTGCCGTCTTGCCCCTTGAGCTGGGCAGATCCGTGACAAAGTCCAGAGCCACCCTTTCCCAAGGTTCGACCGGAGTTTGCAGCGGTTCCAACAGTCCGGCCGGCGGTTTGTGCACTGGTTTGGCCCTCTGGCAGGTGTCGCACCTCGCCACGTAGTCTGCGACCTCCCCTCTCATTCCAGGCCACCAGAAATCCCTGGCCACTAATTCCACCGTCTTCTCCTTGCCAAAGTGCCCGGCCGTGGGCGCGTCGTGCAGCTGCTGCAGCACCTTGGCTCGAAGTTCGTCTCCCGGCACGTAGATGGCCCCTTTTCGGATGAGCAATCCATCTCGTAGCCGGAAACCGTCGGCCGCTGCCTTGCCCCTTTGCACCTCTGCCATCTTTGCTTGTGCGAAGGAGTCCTCCTGCAACGCACGTCGCACCGCCTCTAGGTCCACGGTCGCCGCGGCGCACGCCCACACTGCTGGTGCGAAGATGTGCATGGCGGCCGCTGGCGTTGCGTCCTCCAGATACTGTGGCTTACGGGAGAGAGCGTCTGCCATGATGTTGGTGTCCCCCGGGACATACTCTATTCGGAAGTCGAAGTTTGCAAAGAACTCAGCCCAACGTATCTGCCTCTGGTTCAGGAACTGTGCCGTGCGCCAGTGCTCTAGATTCTTGTGGTCCGTGCAAACCTGCACCGTGTGCTTGGCGCCGATCAGAAAGTGCCTCCACGCCTTGAACGCTGCGTGAATGGCCAGCAACTCCCTGTCCCAGATGGTGTAGTTCTGTTCGGACTTGCTGAGCTTCCTGGAGTAAAACGCTCCCGGTCGCCACACCCCCTGCGGGTCTTTCTGCAACAGGACCGCCCCCACGGCTCTGTCCGAGGCGTCTGTCTCCACCCTCATCGGCTTGCTGGGGTTGACATGAAGCAGCTGCTCTTCCGACGCGAAGAGACGCTTGAGTGCCTGAAAGGACTGCTCCGCCTGCGCTGTCCAAACGAACTTCTTCTTCTTGGAGCTAAGCGTGTCAGTGATGGCCGCTGTCTGCATCGCGAAGCCCTTGATAAACTTGCGATAGAAGTTCGCAAAGCCGACAAACCGTTGGACCTCCTTCCGGTTGCGCGGACTCTTCCAATCCAACACCGCTCGAACCTTGGCGCTGTCCATGGCGAGCCCCTTGTCAGACAGCTTGTAGCCCAGAAAATCCACCTCCGGCACATCAAATTGGCACTTCTCCAGCTTGGCGTAGAGCCTATGTTGCTTTAGCCTGCTCAGCACTTCCTTGACGTGTCCGTCATGCTCCTGCTGCGACTCCGAAAAGATCAGGATGTCATCTAAGAAACAGACGCACGTCTTGTAGAGAAGTCCCGCCAACACGTGATGCATAAACGCTTGAAAAACGTGGGAGCCATTTTGCAATCCAAAAGGCATAACTCTATATTCGTAGGTCCCCAGTGGCGTGAACATGGCTGTCTTCCACTCATCCCCTTCCCGCATGCGAATGAGGTTGTACGCCCCCCGCAGGTCCAACTTGGTGAACACTCTGCCCTTCCGTACCTTTGCGAGGAGGTCGTCAATACGGGGCATGGGGAAGTCCGATGGCCTAGTCAGACTGTTCAAAATCCTGTAATCCACTACCAGTCTTTTCTGGGGCGTGTCCCGCTTCTTAACAAAGAATACGGGACTGCCCCCCACTGCCCTGGACTCCCGGATGAAGCCGCGTTGCAAATTATGGTCAATGAACTCTTTGAGTTCCTGCAGTTCGTCCTCTGACATGGAATACAGTTTCCCTTTAGGCAGCGCCGCCCCCGGCAGCAGGTCAATTTTGCAGTCATATGGTCTGTGAGGGGGTAGCCTGTCTGCCTCCTTCTCGCAGAAAACTTCCAAAAATTCAGCGTACTTGTGTGGAATCGCTTGCAGCGTGCCTAGCAGCAGCTGTGACTCCTCTTCCTCTCCTTCCTGCCTGGGCACGATGCAGTGTTCAGCACAAAAGGAAGAGCCGAAGGTCAGCTGCCTCTGGTACCAAGCCATCGCTGGGCTGTGCTTGTCCAGCCAACTCATGCCCAATACAATGGGCGTGTCAGATAGTCGAGTGACGTTGAAGCTGATGATTTCTCTGTGATTCCCAAGTCGCATCACCATTGGTGGCGTCTGCTTCACCACTTGCCCCCCGAGCAGCTCCCTGCCATCCACCGTGACAACCTGCAGGGGCAGTGTGGCCGGCAGCAACTGCACAGCGTGCCTGTCGACAAAGTCCTGCCCTATAAAGTCCGCATTGCTGCCTGAGTCAATGGTGATTGGCACGTCCATGGTGATTCCATTGGGCAGTTGGAGAGACGCTGTGAGCCTCACTACTGGTTTGGGCGGGAGGGGGTTCACGGGCTGTAAAATCGCTGGGGACTGCGTCACTAACACGTCTGGCTGGGCCCCAGTGCCTCTTCCTCCAGCCAGACAGCCTCGTTTCCCTGCTGTGGTCCTCCTTGCTGTGTTGCTGCAGTCACCATTGCTGAGGCTGCAGTGAGCTTGTGGGGCCTCTGGGGACACTCTTTTGCCATATGCCCTGGCTCCTCACAGACGTAACACTTCCTGTTCCCTCTAGGAGGCTTCGCTTTCACTGCTGCTGGTGCTAGGGCTCTGGTTGCTGACTGAGCCCTTGCACCTCCCACCTCCATAGGTTCGGCTCCTCCTCCTGGCGGAGGCGTGGATTGCGCCCGCGCTGCTTCCCTGGGAAAGAAGGAGGGGCCCCCGGCTGGTTCGCGCCCTCCACGCCCTTCGTCCCTGTTCCACGGACGTCCTTCCAGCCTCACCCCCACTGCCAGTGCCCTCTGAACGACCTCCTGGGTGGTTCGGGGTCTCTCCCCCCTGGCGATCTCATCTTTAATCGAGTTATGCAGCCCCTCCCAAAAGAGGTCTCTTACAGGAGCCGAATCTCTGTCCCATTCCAGGGCACTGACCAAGGCGAAAAAGCGGGCATGGTACTGCCTGACGCTGGCCCTCCCTTGTCTCAGCCCATGCACCTCCTTCCGTGCAAGATCCACGTCAATACTTGATAAAAAACACCCATCCATTGCTTTAATAAAGGCATCTGCATTCTGTAGCGCCGGATCCTTATCTCTCCATAAATTGCGTAGCCATGCTCTCGCATCCCCATGCAGATGGGACATGATGAACCCCACTCTCTCTTGTTCATCTCTAAAGTCTTTATGCAGCAGTTGCAGTGCGCACAGTACGTCGGCTCTAAAGTTGGGATACTGTTGCAGGTTCCCATCGAAGTGAGAGACCAGCCCGCCTGTCCGTCTCGCCAACCCAATGCCCTCCTGCCGGGGTGTCTGCTTTGTCAGCACGTCTAACCTGACCTGGAGATCCCTGCAGGCGGCGGCTGCTTCCTCCTCCCTCTTCCTGGATGCTAGAGCCTCGGCGTTCAGTTGTGCCACCGCGTTTCTGAGTTCCTCTATCTGCTGCTCAGCCGTCATGTCGTCTGCCGTTCGTGAGCTTGCTAGTAGGCACCTGTGTCTCTCCCCTCCTCGAGGCTGTAGATGCCCACAAGTGGAGACGGAGCTTACTGTCAGAGCTGCTTGAAGATCCTAGCTCACAGAGGATCACGCTAGCCAGCGGTCATTAAGTAAAAGTCTTTATTGAATTACAGTTTCCATTCTCACGCTGCTGCGCGCAACTCTACGCCTAGTAGCTAGGTCGGCGAAGCTCCGTCTGAGTCTCCGCCCTGTGTGCACCAACTTAATATCCTAGCCTTGCTCCACCTTTTCCTCCTGACTGTCCTCCTCTGGGTCCCTCTACCCCCCGGGGCTTCTTCCTTCCGGGATTCTTCTGACGCTGACCCAGACCCTCCTGCCTCCTTGCGCCGGGCTTTAGGACCTGGCTCTCTTTCGGGGCTGCTTACTGCGCCGCCTTCCTCTGCATTTGAACTTGGCGCGCGCGCCCAACCTTCCACTTTCCTCTCAACCGTTTCTTCGCTCCCCGATGGAGGTGTGGCCATCCCCGACTCATGTCCTCCCTCCTGTGGAGGTGTGGTCACTCCTGACTCATGTCCTCCCTCCTGTGGTGAGCTGCCAGCGCTTCCCCCCTGGCTCCCTTCCTCTTCCCTGCTTCCTGGCGGTGACGCTGGTCCCGATTTCCAGCTGCTCCCCCCTGAGTCCTCTCTGGCTCTGTCTTCCTGGGGTGCCCCCCTAGACTCCCCCCTTGCCCTCGCCACTGGTGCTCCTTTCTGTGAATCCTCTGATTCACTGGAAAGACTAGGAGATCTCGGGTCGTCGTCGTCACTCATCTTTTCTTCTGCCTCCTCCCCTTCGCTCTCTGTTTCCTCCCTTGCCCGTGCTTCTGCTCCTAAACCCCTGACAGTTATCATCTTCTTTTTATGTAGATGGAAGCCAAAACACCCTTTTGCTTTGGTTGGCGTGATTCTGGTGCACACCCAAAAAACACCATGCGAATTGAAGCCCAATCAAAGCTTATTCGTCTTCTTTCTAGGCATATGGAAACGGAAATATGGTGTTTTGTAATTTTGGTTTCATTACATACACTGTGATATCTGGGTGTCAGAGCTGCTTGAAGATCCTAGCTCACAGAGGATCACGCTAGCCAGCGATCATTAAGTAAAAGTCTTTATTGAATTACAGTTTCCATTCTCACGCTGCTGCGCGCAACTCTACGTCTAGTAGCTAGGTCGGCGAAGCTCCGTCTGAGTCTCCGCCCCGTGTGCACCAACTTAATATCCTAGCCTTGCTCCACCTTTTCCACCTGACTGTCCTCCTCTGGGTCCCTCTACCCCCCGGGGCTTCTTCCTTCCGGGATTCTTCTGACGCTGACCCGGACCCTCCTGCCTCCTTGCGCCGGGCTTTAGGACCTGGTTCCCTTTCGGGGCTGCTTACTGCGCCGCCTTCCTCTGCATTTGAACTTGGCGCGCGCGCCCAACCTTCCACTTTCCTCTTAACCGTTTCTTCGCTCCCCGATGGAGGTGTGGCCACTCCTGACTCATGCCCTCCCTCCTGTGGTGAGCTGCCAGCGCTTCCCCCCTGGCTCCCTTCCTCTTCCCTGCTTCCTGGCGGTGACGCTGGTCCCGATTTCCAGCTGCTCCCCCCTGAGTCCCCTCTGGCTCTATCTTCCTGGGGTGCCCCCCTAGACTCCCCCCTTGCCCTGGCCACTGGTGCTCCTTTCTGTGAATCCTCTGATTCACTGGAAAGACTAGGAGATCTCGGGTCGTCGTCATCACTCATCTTTTCTTCTGCCTCCTCCCCTTCGCTCTCTGTTTCCTCCCTTGCCCGTGCCTCTGCTCCTAAACCCCTGACACTGGGTAAATGTGCATTAAAACTACGGAACACTACTTTGACATAAGCGAAATCCAGGATTATTCTTTCTGTATAGATAGAACCCAAAACAACGTGTTTTGCTTTGTTTAGAATTATGACACTTCGCTTTGCTATTAGTGGGTGAATGAACACCGAAAGTGCAATGCAAGCTTATTCGTCCTCTTTCTATTGCCGTGGAACCAGTACCTATGCTTGATTTGGGCTCATAACAAACATTTCACTCTGCGATTTTTGGTTGAATGTGCATTCTAACCTCAAAAACATCAATTTGAAATAAGTCCCCTAAGTGCGTTATCATCTTATTTATATGTAGATTGAAGCCAAAATACCTTTTTACTTTGGTTGTGGTGATTCTGTTGCACACCTAAAAAACACAATGCGAATAGAAATAGGCCCAATCAAAGCCTATTCGTCTTCTTTCTAGGCATATGGAAGCGGAAATATGGTATTTTGTAATTTTGGTCTCATTACATACACTTTGCGATATCTGTGTAAATGTGCATTAAAACTACGGAACACTACTTTGACATAAACGAAATCCAAGATTGTTTTTCTGTGTAGATGGAACCCAAAACCACGTGTTTTGCTTTGTTGAGAATTATGACACTTCGCTTTGCTATTTGTGGGTGAATGAACAACAACAGTGCAATGCAAGCTTATTCGTGGTTGTGGTGATTCTGTTGCACACCTAAAAAACACCATGCGAATTGAAATAGGCCCAATCGAAGCATATTCGTCTTCTTTCTAGGCATATGGAAGCGGAAATATGGTATTTTGTTATTTTAGATACACTTTGCGATTTCTGGGTAAATGTGCATTAACACCAAAGAACACTACTTTGACATAAGCGAAATCCAAACTTGTTCTTTCTGTGTAGATGGAACCTAAAGTAACCTGTTTTGCTTTGTTTAGAATTATGACACTTCGCTTTGCTATTTGTGGGTGAATGAACAACAACAGTGCAATGCAAGCTTATTCGTCCTCTTTCTATTGCCGTGGAACCAATATACCTATGCTTGATTGGTCTCCTAACAAACATTGCGCTCTTCGATTTTAGGTTGAATGTGCATTCTAACCCCCAAAAAACCTATTTGAAATAAGCCCAATCAGAGCGTTATCATCTTCTTTTTATGTAGATGGAAGCCAAAACACCTTTTTGCCTTGGTTGGCGTGATTCTGGTGCACACCCAAAAAACACCATGCGAATTGAAGCCCAATCAAAGCTTATTCGTCTTCTTGCTACGCACATGTTAGCGGAAATATGGTTGTCAGGGCTGCCGCCCAGTCCCAGCTCACATAGGACCAAGTCAGCCAGCGTTCAGTTTCAAAGAGTCTTTATTGGATTACAGGTTCCATTTCCAAACTGCAACGTGCAGCCCTACTTCTTCTAGGTCAGAACGACGAAGACCCGTCTGAGTCTCCGCCTCTAGCGCACCAGCTTAATACCCTAGCCTTGCTCCACCTCCTGCGCCTTTCCTTCCGTCTCTGGGTCCTCCTGCCCCCCTGGGTCTCTCCCTTCCTACTCTCTTCTGACGCGGACCCCCTGACCCTTCCGCCTCCTTGCGGCGGGCTTTGGGACCCGGCTCACTCTCTGGGCTGCTGACTGCGCCAGCTTCCGCTACATTTGAACTTGGCGCGCGCGCCCAACTCTCCACTTTCCTCTTGATCGTTTCATCGCTCCCCGAGGTGGGCGTGACTACTCCTGACTCATGCCCTCCCTCCTTCTGAAAGTCTCCGGAGCCCGATATCTGGTCCCCTTTCTCCCCGCTGCTCCCGGCTGGGCACGTGGGTCCCGATCTCCAACTGCTGCTTTCTGATCCCTCTCTGGACCCTTCTTCCTGGGGTGTCCCCCTGCTCTCCCCCCTTGCTCTGGCTGCTGGCGCTCCCTTCTGGGAATCCTCGGACTCGCTAGACAGGCTCGGTGATCTCGGGTCGTCATCCCCACTCATCCTTCCTTCGTATTCCTCCCCCTCGCTCTCTGTCTCCTCCCTTCTCTGCGTCTCTGCTCCTGAACCCCTGACATCCATCCCCCCTCGAAGCCCCCCCTTCCCCCCTCCCCGCTTTCAAGGGTGGTTGGTGGGTGCTCCGTCATCACGGGAGTGAATGTCGGATACAGTTCGCTCCCCGTTGCTGGCCGCCAACTGAAGACCTCCGAGTCTTCCTCCCCGCGTTCGTCAACGGTGATCTCCTCCGCCTCCATTTCGGTGCCGCCGTGCTCGAAACCAAGGTCCTCCCCGCAAACGTCCATGTCAGTCTCTGCGTCTGTCGCTGGACCTGGTGTCTCCTGCCACTTCCGGCGCCACTGCTCCTCTGGCCGATCGTCCCACCAATACGAGTTGTCGGACGCCGAACCCTCCGGTGACCCCTCTGGGGAACGTGTGCGCGGTGCGGGTTCCCCTTCCGAGTCGAAGCCATGGAATGTGCTGGAGGAAAGCGTGGGCGTGAACAACCAGTCGTCGAAGAAGCCCGCTGGCATAGGTCTGTGTGGGAAAAGGGCATGAAACTCATCCTTGAGCAGGGGTTCCTCCAAGGCGTAGTCCGGCACCCAGCTATTAGCACTGACCCGGGTGCCCTCCCTTGCTAGGAGATATTCTACTCCGTCTTCCCCCCATCTGGAGTCCAAAATCTCCGTGACTTCGTTGATGGGGTCCTGCTGTGGCAATCTTCCCGCCTCCGTCCGCTCCGGAGACTGACTCGGTGCCGTTCCTGGTTCCTGGAACCTGTGCGGTGCCCTGTAGGGAGTGAGCACCGACCTGTGGAACACCGGATGCATCCTGGAACCCTCCGGTAGCACCAGCCGGAAAGCCACCGGGTTGATCTGCGCTTCGACTCGGTATGGACCGAGTTGCTTGTGCCCCAGCTTCCTCTTGGCTAACGATCGGGTCGGCACCGCGTGGGCTGCCAACCAGACCCAGTCTCCCACTCGGATCTCCTCGCCCACTCGCCTGTGCTTGTCAGCTTGGACTTTGTATGCGTGCTTCGCTAGCTCCAGCTGCCGTCTGAGTTGATCGTGGACCTCTTGCAACTCCGATGCGAAAGCGTCCGCTGTCTGTGGTTCCCCTTCCCCCACTCTGTCCAGTCCCGGGAAGGTTCTGGGATTCCTCCCATTGTTGGCGAAGAACGGCGTCACCCCTGTGGATACGTGTTTCGTGTTGTTGTAGGCGAATTCGGCGAGCGGCAGGTAATCCACCCACGTCGCAGGCTGTTGATTGGCATAGCATCTCAGGTACTGCTGCATGATGGCATTGACCCTCTCCGCTTGCCCGTTGGTCTGCGGGTGCCTTGCTGATGTCAGGTTGATCTTGACGTTCAGGAAGCCCATCAGCTTCTGCCAGAATTTCGAGATGAACTGCCGCCCCCGGTCGGACAGTATAGACCGCGGCAGACCGTGAACCCTGAACACGTGATCTATGAACAATTTGGCTGTTTGTTCTGCCGTGGCCACCTTCGCACACGGTATGAAATGTGCCATCTTGGTGAACAAGTCCACCACCACTAGTACAGCTGTCTTGCCTCTCGAGCTGGGTAGATCCGTGACAAAGTCCAGGGCCACTCTCTCCCATGGTTCAAACGGCGTTTGCAGCGGTTCCAGCAGTCCCGCCGGTGGTTTGTGCACCGGCTTGGCCCTCTGGCAGGTGTCGCACCTCGCGACGTAGTCCGCGACTTCCCCCCTCAGTCTGGGCCACCAAAAGTCTCTTGCGACCAATTCCACCGTTTTTTCTGTGCCAAAGTGCCCGGCTGTGGGTGCGTCGTGCAGCTGCTGCAGTACCCGGGCGCGAAGTTCGTCTCCCGGCACGTAGACGGCCCCTTTACGTAAGAGCAAGCCGTCTCATATCTGGAACTCGTCGCCCTTCGCCGTGCCCTTGTGCACCTCTGCCATCTTCGCCTGCGCGAATGAGTCGTCCGTCAACGCCCGTCGCACCGCATCCAGGTCTACTGTGGCTGAAGCGCACGCCCACGCTGTTGGCGCGAAGATGTGCATGGCCGCCGCTGGCGTCGCCTCTTCGAGGTATTGCGGTTTTCGGGACAGTGCATCCGCCATGATGTTGGTGTCGCCCGGGACGTACTCAATTCGGAAATTGAAGTCAGCAAAGAACTCCGCCCAACGGATCTGCCTCTGGTTCAGGAACCGAGCCGTGCGCCAGTGCTCCAGATTCTTGTGGTCCGTGCAGACCTGCACCGTGTGCTTGGCGCCGATCAGGAAGTGCCTCCACGCCTTGAAAGCTGCATGAATGGCAAGCAGCTCCCTATCCCAGATGGTGTAGTTCTGCTCCGACTTGCTGAGCTTTCTGGAGTAGAACGCCCCCGGCCTCCAGACCCCCTGCGGGTCCCTCTGCAGCAGGACCGCTCCCACTGCTCTATCGGACGCGTCTGTCTCCACCCTCAGCGGTCTGCTGGGGTCGATATGCAGCAGTTGCTCTTCCGACGCGAAGAGACGCTTGAGTGTCTGAAAGGACCGCTCCGCCTGCTCCGTCCAGATGAATTTCTTTTTCTTGGAGCTTAGCGTGTCCGTAATAGCTGCCGTCTGCATCGCGAACCCCTTGATAAACTTGCGATAGAAATTGGCGAATCCGACAAACCTCTGGACCTCTTTCCGGTTGCGCGGGCTCTTCCAATCCAACACCGCACAAACCTTGGCGCTGTCCATGGCTAGCCCCTTGTCCGACAGCTTGTAACCCAAGAAATCCACCTCCGTCGTGTCGAACTGGCACTTCTCCAGTTTGGCGTACAGTCTATGCTGCTGCAGCCTCTTCAGCACCTCCCGAACGTCCTGGTCGTGTGCTTGCTGCGAGTCAGAGAATATCAGGATGTCATCCAGAAAGCAGACGCACTTCTTGTAGAGGAGTCCCGCCAACACGTGATGCATGAAAGCTTGAAAACAGTGAGAACCGTTTTGCAAACCAAACGGCATCACTCTGTATTCGTAGGTGCCCAGAGGCGTGAACATGGCTGTCTTCCACTCATCGCCCTCCCTCATGCGGATGAGATTGTACGCTCCTCGCAGGTCCAACTTGGTGAACACGCCAGCAGGTCGTCAATCCTGGGCATAGGGAAATCGGAGGGCTTGGTCATTCTGTTTAAGAGGCGGTAATCCACGACCAATCGTGGACCAATCACGAAGAAAACAGGACTGCCCCCTACTGCGCTGGACTCCCGGATGAAACCGCGCTGCAAATTGTGATCGATGAACTGTTTGAGTTCCTGTAGTTCGTCCTCAGACATGGAATATAGCTTCCCCTTCGGCAGCGTCGCCCCTGGCAGGAGGTCAATCTTGCAGTCATATTGCCTGTGCGGTGGTAGCTTGTCTGCCTCTTTCTCGCAGAAGACCTCCAGAAAGTCCGCGTATTTGTGGGGAACTGCTTGCAACGTTCCCAACTGCAGTTGTGAGTCCTCCTCCTCCCCCTCCTGCCTGGGCAGGATGCAGTGTTCTGCGCAGTAAAAGGAGCCGAAGATCAGCTGTCTCTGGTACCAAGCCAGCGTTGGACTGTGCCTGTCCAGCCAACTCATGCCCAACACAATGGGCGTGTCCGACAGTCGGGTGACATTAAAACTGATGACTTCCCTGTGGTTACCAAGTTGCATCACCATTGGTGGCGTCTGCTTCACCACCTGCCCCCCTAGCAACTCTCTGCCATCCACTGTGACGACTTGCAGGGGCAGAGTGGCAGGCAGCAGCTTTATAGCGTGCTGCTCCACAAAATCCTGTGCTATAAAGTCTGCGTTGCTTCCAGAATCCACAGAAAGCGGCACTTCGATAGTGACGCCATTGGGTAGCTGGAGAGACGCTGTGAGCTTCACTACTGGTTTGGGTGGGAGGGGGTCCGCGGGTTGCAATATCGCTGGGGACTGCTTCACTGATGCGTCTGGCTGGGCCCCAGTGCCTCTGTCTCCAGCCAGACATCGTCGTTTCCCTGCTGGGCTTCGCTGCATTGCGTGGCCGCTTTCACCGTTGCGGAGGCTGCAGTGTGCTTGGAGCTCCTCTGGGGACACTCTTTCGCCAAGTGTTGAGGGCTCTCGCATATGTAACACTTCCTGGTCCCTCTAGGAGGTTTAGTCTTGACTGCCGTCGGTGCAGAGGCTCTGCTAGCTGACTGAGCCCTGGCGCCTCCCACCTCCATAGGTTCCACTCCCCCTCCTGGCGGAGGTGTGGATTGCGCACGCGCTGCTTCCCTTGGAACGAAAGAGAAACTTCTCGCTGCTTCGCGCCCTCCACGTCCTTCATCTCTGCACCATGGATGTTCTTCCAGCCTCACCCCCACAGTCAGCGCCCTTTGGACCACCTCCTGCGTGCTTCGGGGCCTCTCCCCCCTCGCAATTTCATCCTTCACAGCAGAGCTTAGACCCTCCCAGAACAGGTCCCTGACTGGGAGCGAATCCCGGTCCCATTCCAATGCACTGACCAGCGCAAAAAAGCGGGCGTGGTACTGCCGGACGCTCGCCCTCCCTTGTTTCAGTCCATGAATCTCCCGTCGGGCAAGATCCACATCAATGGTAGACAAAAAACACGCATCCATCGCTTTGATAAAGGCATCTGCACTCTGAAGCGCCGGATCTTTATCCCTCCACAAATTGCGTAGCCACGCTTTAGCATCCCCATGCAAATGGGATAGTATAAACCCCACTTTCTCTTCCTCATCTCTAAAGTCTTTTGCCAGCAGTTGCAGCGCGCACATCACATCTGCTCGAAAGTTGGGGTACTGTTGTAAATTCCCATCGAAGTGAGCCACCAGCCCTCCTGCTCTCCGTGCCAACCCAACCCCCTCCGGTCTGGGTCCTGGCTGCCCGTGCTTAACCCATGCTTCAAACCTGGCGTGGAGATCTCGGTAGGCGGCTGCCGCATCCTCCTCCCTTTTCTTGGATGCCAGTACCTCCGCATTCAATTGGGTAACTGCCTGTTGCAGCGCTGAAACTTTCTCTGCTTCCGTCATCTCTGCCAACCGTCGTGAGCTTGCTCCCAAACACCGATCCCCTCCTCCAGCTGCTTCTGTCTCCGCTGCGAGGTATCAGGTGTCAGAAGCTTCAGAGACGGGTCTTACTGTCAGGGCTGCCGCCCAGTCCCAGCTCACATAGGACCAAGTCAGCCAGCGTTCAGTTTCAAAGAGTCTTTATTGGATTACAGGTTCCATTTCCAAACTGCAACGTGCAGCCCTACTTCTTCTAGGTCAGAACGACGAAGACCCGTCTGAGTCTCCGCCTCTAGCGCACCAGCTTAATACCCTAGCCTTGCTCCACCTCCTGCGCCTTTCCTTCCGTCTCTGGGTCCTCCTGCCCCCCTGGGTCTCTCCCTTCCTACTCTCTTCTGACGCGGACCCCCCTGACCCTTCCGACTCCTTGCGGCGGGCTTTGGGACCCGGCTCACTCTCTGGGCTGCTGACTGCGCCAGCTTCCGCTACATTTGAACTTGGCGTGCGCGCCCAACTCTCCACTTTCCTCTTGATCGTTTCCTCGCTCCCCGAGGTGGGCGTGACTACTCCTGACTCATGCCCTCCCTCCTTCTGAAAGTCTCCGGAGCCCGATATCTGGTCCCCTTTCTCCCCGCTGCTCCCGGCTGGGCACGTGGGTCCCGATCTCCAACTGCTGCTTTCTGATCCCTCTCTGGACCCTTCTTCCTGGGGTGTCCCCCTGCTCTCCCCCCTTGCTCTGGCTGCTGGCGCTCCCTTCTGGGAATCCTCGGACTCGCTAGACAGGCTCGGTGATCTCGGGTCGTCATCCCCACTCATCCTTCCTTCGTATTCCTCCCCCTCGCTCTCTGTCTCCTCCCTTCTCTGCGTCTCTGCTCCTGAACCCCTGACAATGGTGTTTTGTTATTTTGGTCTCATTACATACACTTTGCGATTTTGGGGTAAATGTGCATTAACACCATAGAACACGACTTTCAAATAAGGAGAAATCCAAGATTGTTTTTCTGTGTAGATGGAACCCAAAACAACCTGTTTTGCTTTGTTTAGACACTTCGCTTTGCTATTTGTGGGTGAATGTACAACAGTGCAATGCAAGCTTATTCCTCCTCTTTCTATTGACGTCGAACCAATACACCTATGCTTGATTTGCGCTCAGAACAAACATTTCACTCTGCGATTTTTGGTTGAATGTGCATTCTAACCCAAAAAACATCAATTTCAAATGTCCCATAAGTGCGTTATCATCTTATTTATATGTAGATGGAAGCCAAAATACCTTTTTACTTTGGTTGTGGTGATTCAGGTGCACACCCAAAAAACAATATGCGGATTGAAATAAGCCCAATCGAAGCATATTTGTCTTCTTTCTAGGCATATGGAAGCGGAAATATGGTGTTTTGTTATTTTGGTCTCATTACGTACACTTTGCGATTTCTGTCTGGGTAAATGTGCATTAACACCAAAGAACACTACTTTGACATAAGGGAAATCCAAACTTGTTCTTTCTGTGTAGATGGAACCCAAAGCAACCTGTTTTGCTTTGTTTAGAATTATGACACTTCGCTTTGCTATTTGTGGGTGAATGAAAAACAACAGTGCAATGCAAGCTTATTCGTCCTCTTTCTATTGCCGTGGAACCAATGCTTGATTTGGGCTCATAACAAACATTTCGCTCTTCGATTTTAGGTTGAATGTGCATTCTAACCCCCAAAAAACCTATTTGAAATAAGCCCAATCAGAGCGTTATCATCTTCTTTTTATGTAGATGGAAGCCACCTTTTTGCTTTGGTTGGCGTGATTCTGGTGCACACCCAAAAAACACCATGCGAATTGAAGCCCAATCGAAGCATATTCGTCTTCTTTCTAGGCATATGGAAGCGGAAATATGGTATTTTGTTATTTTGGTCTTTTAGATACACTTTGCGATTTCTGGGTAAATGTGCATTAACACCAAAGAACACTACTTTGACATAAGGGAAATCCAAACTTGTTCTTTCTGTGTAGATGGAACCCAAAGCAACCTGTTTTGCTTTGTTTAGAATTATGACACTTCGCTTTGCTATTTGTGGGTGAATGAAAAACAACAGTGCAATGCAAGCTTATTCGTCCTCTTTCTATTGCCGTGGAACCAATATACCTATGCTTGATTTGGGCTCATAACAAACATTTCGCTCTTCGATTTTAGGTTGAATGTGCATTCTAACCCCCAAAAAACCTATTTGAAATAAGCCCAATAAGAGCGTTATCATCTTCTTTTTATGTAGATGGAAGCCAAAAAACCTTTTTGCTTTGGTTGGCGTGATTCTGGTGCACACCCAAAAAACACCATGCGAATTGAAGCCCAATCAAAGCTTATTCGTCTTCTTGCTACGCACATGTTAGCGGATATATGGTGTTTTGTTATTTTGGTCTCATTACATACACTTTGCGATTTTGGGGTAAATGTGCATTAACACCATAGAGCACGACTTTGAAATAAGGAGAAATCCAAGATTGTTTTTCTGTGTAGATGGAACCCAAAACAACCTGTTTTGCTTTGTTTAGACACTTCGCTTTGCTATTTGTGGGTGAATGAACAACAACAGTGCAATGCAAGCTTATTCGTCCTCTTTCTATTGACGTCGAACCAATACACCTATGCTTGATTTGCGCTCAGAACAAACATTTCACTCTGCGATTTTTGGTTGAATGTGCATTCTAACCTCAAAAACATCAATTTGAAATAAGTCCCCTAAGTGCGTTATCATCTTATTTATATGTAGATTGAAGCCAAAATACCTTTTTACTTTGGTTGTGGTGATTCTGTTGCACACCTAAAAAACACAATGCGAATAGAAATAGGCCCAATCAAAGCCTATTCGTCTTCTTTCTAGGCATATGGAAGCGGAAATATGGTATTTTGTAATTTTGGTCTCATTACATACTGTCAGAGCTGCTTGAAGATCCTAGCTCACAGAGGATCACGCTAGCCAGCGATCATTAAGTAAAAGTCTTTATTGAGTTACAGTTTCCATTCTCAAGCTGCTGCGTGCAACTCTACGTCTAGTAGCTAGATCGGCGAAGCTCCGTCTGAGTCTCCGCCCCGTGTGCACCAACTTAATATCCTAGCCCGGCTCCACCTTTTCCGCCTGACTGTCCTCCTCTGGGTCCCTCTACCCCCCGGGGTCTCTTCCTTCGGGGATTCTTCTGACGCTGACCCCCCGGACCCTCCTGTCTCCTTGCGCCGGGCTTTAGGACCTGGCTCCCTTTCCGGGCTGCTTACTGCGCCGCCTTCCTCTGCAATTGAACTTGGCGCGCGCGCCCAACCTTCCACTTTCCGCTTAACCGTTTCTTCGCTCCCCGATGGAGGTGTGGCCACTCCTGACTCGTGCCCTCCCTCCTGTGGTGAGCTGCCAGCGCTTGCCCCCTGGCTCCCTTCCTCTTCCCTGCTCTCTGGCGGTGACGCTGGTCCCGATTTCCAACTGCTCTCCTCTGAGTCCCCTCTGGCTCTATCTTCCTGGGGTGCCCCCCTAGACTCCCCCCTTGCCCTGGCCACTGGTGCTCCTTTCTGTGAATCCTCTGATTCACTGGAAAGACTCGGAGATCTCGGGTCGTCGTCATCACTCATCTTTTCTTCTGCCTCCTCCCCTTCGCTCTCTGTTACCTCCCTTGCCCTTGCCTCTGCTCCTAAACCACTGACATCATCTTATTTATATGTAGATGGAAGCCAAAATACCTTTTTACTTTGGTTGTGGTGATTCAGGTGCACACCCAAAAAACAATATGCGGATTGAAATAAGCCCAATCGAAGCATATTTGTCTTCTTTCTAGGCATATGGAAGCGGAAATATGGTATTTTGTTATTTTGGTCTTTTAGATAACTTTGCGATTTCTGGGTAGATGTGCATTAACACCAAAGAACACTACTTTGACATAAGCGAAATCCAAACTTGTTCTTTCTGTGTAGATGGAACCCAAAACAACCTGTTTTGCTTTGTTTAGACACTTCGCTTTGCTATTTGTGGGTGAATGAACAACAACAGTGCAATGCAAGCTTATTCGTCCTCTTTCTATTGACGTCGAACCAATACACCTATGCTTGATTTGCGCTCAGAACAAACATTCCACTCTGCGATTTTTGGTTGAATGTGCATTCTAACCCAAAAAACATCAATTTCAAATGTCCCATAAGTGCGTTATCATCTTATTTATATGTAGATGGAAGCCAAAATACCTTTTTACTTTGGTTGTGGTGATTCAGGTGCACACCCAAAAAACAATATGCGGATTGAAATAAGCCCAATCGAAGCATATTTGTCTTCTTTCTACGCATATGGAAGCGGAAATATGGTGTTTTGTTATTTTGGTCTCATTACATACACTTTGCGATATCTGGGTAAATGTGCATTAAAACTACGGAACACTACTTTGACATAAACGAAATCCAAGATTGTTTTTCTGTGTAGATGGAACCCAAAACCACGTGTTTTGCTTTGTTGAGAATTATGACACTTCGCTTTGCTATTTGTGGGTGAATGAACAACAACAGTGCAATGCAAGCTTATTCGTGGTTGTGGTGATTCTGTTGCACACCTAAAAAACACCATGCGAATTGAAATAGGCCCAATCGAAGCATATTCGTCTTCTTTCTAGGCATATGGAAGCGGAAATATGGTATTTTGTTATTTTGGTCTTTTAGATACACTTTGCGATTTCTGGGTAAATGTGCATTAACACCAAAGAACACTACTTTGACATAAGCGAAATCCAAACTTGTTCTTTCTGTGTAGATGGAACCTAAAGTAACCTGTTTTGCTTTGTTTAGAATTATGACACTTCGCTTTGCTATTTGTGGGTGAATGAACAACAACAGTGCAATGCAAGCTTATTCGTCCTCTTTCTATTGCCGTGGAACCAATATACCTATGCTTGATTGGTCTCCTAACAAACATTTCGCTCTTCGATTTTAGGTTGAATGTGCATTCTAACCCCCAAAAAACCTATTTGAAATAAGCCCAATCAGAGCGTTATCATCTTCTTTTTATGTAGATTGAAGCCAAAACACCTTTTTGCTTTGGTTGGCGTGATTCTGGTGCACACCCAAAAAACACCATGCGAATTGAAGCCCAATCAAAGCTTATTCGTCTTCTTGCTACGCACATGTTAGCGGAAATATGGTGTTTTGTTATTTTGGTCTCATTACATACACTTTGCGATTTTGGGGTAAATGTGCATTAACACCATAGAACACGACTTTCAAATAAGGAGAAATCCAAGATTGTTTTTCTGTGTAGATGGAACCCAAAACAACCTGTTTTGCTTTGTTTAGACACTTCGCTTTGCTATTTGTGGGTGAATGAACAACAACAGTGCAATGCAAGTGTCAGGGGTTTAGGAGCAGAGGCACGGGCAAGGGAGGAAACAGAGAGCGAAGGGGAGGAGGCAGAAGAAAAGATGAGTGATGACGATGACCCGAGATCTCCTAGTCTTTCCAGTGAATCAGAGGATTCACAGAAAGGAGCACCAGTGGCCAGGGCAAGGGGGGCGTCTAGGGGGGCACCCCAGGAAGATAGAGCCAGAGGGGACTCAGGGGGGAGCAGCTGGAAATCGGGACCAGCGTCACCGCCAGGAAGCAGGGAAGAGGAAAGGAGCCAGGGGGGAAGCGCTGGCAGCTCACCACAGGAGGGAGGGCATGAGTCAGGAGTGGCCACACCTCCATCGGGGAGCGAAGAAACGGTTAAGAGGAAAGTGGAAGGTTGGGCGCGCGCGCCAAGTTCAAATGCAGAGGAAGGCGGCGCAGTAAGCAGCCCCGAAAGGGAACCAGGTCCTAAAGCCCGGCGCAAGGAGGCAGGAGGGTCCGGGTCAGCGTCAGAAGAATCCCGGAAGGAAGAAGCCCCGGGGGGTAGAGGGACCCAGAGGAGGACAGTCAGGCGGAAAAGGTGGAGCAAGGCTAGGATATTAAGTTGGTGCACACGGGGCGGAGACTCAGACGGAGCTTCGCCGATCTAGCTACTAGACGTAGAGTTGCGCGCAGCAGCGTGGGAATGGAAACTGTAATTCAATAAAGACTTTTACTTAATGATCGCTGGCTAGCGTGATCCTCTGTGAGCTAGGATCTTCAAGCAGCTCTGACAGTAAGCTCCGTCTCACGATTGTGGGCATCTACAGCCTCGAGGAGGGGAGAGAAACAGGTGCCTACTAGCGAGCTCACGAACGGCAGACGACATGACGGCTGAGCAGCAGATAGAGGAACTCAGAAAAGCAGTGGCACAACTGAATGCCGAGGCTCTCGCATCCAGGAAGAGAGAGGAGGAGGCAGCTGCCGCCTGCAGGGATCTCCAGGTCAGGTTAGACGTGCTGACAAAGCAGACACCCCGGCAGGAGGGAATTGGGTTGGCGAGACGGACAGGCGGGCTGGTCTCTCACTTCGATGGGAACCTGCAACAGTATCCCAACTTTAGAGCCGACGTACTGTGCGCACTGCAACTGCTGCATAAAGACTTTAGAGATGAGCAAGAGAGAGTGGGATTCATCATGTCTCATTTGCATGGGGATGCTAGAGCATGGCTACGCAATTTATGGAGAGATAAGGATCCGGCGCTCCAGAATGCAGATGCCTTTATTAAAGCGATGGATGGGTGTTTTTTATCAAGTATTGACGTGGATCTTGCACGGAAGGAGGTGCATGGGCTGAGACAAGGGGGGGCCAGCGTCAGGCAGTATCATGCCCGCTTTTTCGCCTTGGTCAGTGCCCTGGAATGGGACAGAGATTCGGCTCCTGTAAGAGACCTCTTTTGGGAGGGGCTGCACAACTCGATTAAAGATGAGATCGCGAGGGGGGAGAGACCCCGAACCACCCAGGAGGTCGTTCAGAGGGCACTGGCAGTGGGGGTGAGGCTGGAAGGACGTCCGTGGAGCAGGGACGAAGGGCGTGGAGGGCGCGAACCAGCCAGGGGCCCCTCCTTCCTTCCCAGAGAAGCAGCGCGGGCGCAATCCACGCCTCCGCCAGGAGGAGGAGCCGAACCTATGGAGGTTGGAGGTGCAAGGGCTCAGTCAGCAACCAGAGCCCTAGCACCGGCAGCAGTGAAAGCGAAGCCTCCTAGAGGGAACAGGAAGTGTTACGTCTGTGAGGAGCCAGGGCATATGGCAAAAGAGTGTCCCCAGAGGCTCCACAAGCTTACTGCAGCCTCGGCAATGGTGACTGCAGCAACGCAGCAAGGGGGACCACAGCAGGGAAACGACGCAGTCTGGCTGGAGGAAGAGGCCCTGGGGCCCAGCCAGACGTGTTAGTGACGCAGTCCCCAGAGGTTTTACAGCCCGTGAACCCCCTCCCGCCCAAACCAGTGGTGAGGCTCACCGCATCTCTCCAGCTGCCCAATGGAATCACCATTGACGTGCCAATCACCATTGACTCAGGCAGCAATGCGGACTTTATAGGGCAGGACTTTGTCGACAAGCACGCTATACAGTTGCTGCCGGCCACACTGCCCCTGCAGGTTGTCACGGTGGATGGCAGGGAGTTGCTAGGGGGGCAAGTGGTGAAGCAGACGCCGCCCATGGCGATGCGACTTGGAAATCACAAAGAAATCATCAGCTTCAATGTCACTCAACTATCGGATACGCCCATTGTATTGGGAATGAGTTGGCTGGACAAGCACAGCCCAACGCTGGCTTGGTACCAGAGGCAGCTGATCTTCGGCTCTTCCTTTTGTGCTGAACACTGCATCGTGCCCCGGCAGGAAGGAGAGGAAGAGGAGTCACAGCTGCTGCTAGGCACGCTGCAAGCGATTCCCCACAAGTACGCAGAATTTTTGGAAGTTTTCTGCGAGAAGGAGGCAGACAGGCTACCCCCTCACAGACCATATGACTGCAAGATTGACCTGCTGCCGGGGGTGGCGCTGCCTAAGGGGAAACTGTATTCCATGTCAGAGGACGAGCTGCAGGAACTCAAACAGTTCATAGATCATAATTTGGAGCGCGGTTTCATCCGAGAGTCCAAGGCAGCGGGGGGCAGTCCAGTATTCTTTGTTAAAAAGCGAGACACGCCCCAAAAAAGACTGGTCGTGGACTATCGCATTTTAAACAATGGGACCAAGCCGTCGGACTTCCCCATGCCCCGAATCAACGACCTCCTGGCGAAGGTGCGGAAGGGGAAAGTGTTCACCAAGTTAGACCTGCGAGGGGCGTACAACCTCATTCGTATGCGGGAGGGAGATGAGTGGAAGACGGCCATGTTCACGCCACTGGGTACCTACGAATACAGAGTTATGCCCTTTGGATTGCAAAATGGCTCCCACGTTTTTCAAGCTTTCATGCATCACGTGTTGGCGGGACTTCTCTACAAGACGTGCGTCTGTTTCTTAGATGACATCCTGATCTTTTCGGAATCGCAGCAGGAGCATGACAGACACGTCAAGGAAGTGCTGACCAGACTAAAGCAACATAGGCTCTACGCCAAGCTGGAGAAGTGCCAATTTGACGTGACGGAGGTGGATTTTCTGGGCTACAAGTTGTCTGACAAGGGGCTCGCCATGGACAGCGCCAAGGTTCGCGCGGTATTGGATTGGAAGAGTCCACGCAACCGGAAGGAGGTCCAGAGGTTTGTCGGCTTTGCGAACTTCTATCGCAAGTTTATCAAGGGCTTCGCTATGCAGACAGCGGCCATCACAGACACGCTTAGCTCCAAGAAAAAGAAGTTCGTTTGGACAGAGGAGGCGGAGCAGTCCTTTCAGGCACTCAAGCGTCTCTTCGCGTCGGAAGAGCAGCTGCTTCACGTCAACCCCAGCAGGCCGATGAGGGTGGAGACAGACGCCTCGGACAGAGCCGTGGGGGCGGTCCTGCTGCAAAAGGACCAGCAGGGGGTGTGGCGACCGGCAGCGTTCTACTCCAGGAAGCTCAGCAAGTCCGAGCAGGACTACACCATCTGGGACAGGGAATTGCTGGCCATTCATGCAGCGTTCAAAGCGTGGAGGCACTTCCTGATCGGCGCCAAGCACACGGTGCAGGTTTGCACGGACCACAAGAATCTGGAGCACTGGCGCACGGCACAGTTCCTAAACCAGAGGCAGATACGTTGGGCTGAGTTTTTTGCGAACTTCGACTTCCGCATAGAGTATGTCCCGGGGGACACTAACATCATGGCGGACGCCCTCTCCCGTAAGCCACAGTATCTGGAGGACGCAACGCCAGCGGCCGCCATGCACATCTTCGCACCAACAGTATGGGCGTGCGCCGCGGCCACCGTGGACCTGGAGGCGGTGCGACGAGCGTTGCAGGATGACTCCTTCGCGCAAGCAAAGATGGCAGAGGTGCAAAGGGGCACGGCTGCGGCCGACGGTTTCCAGCTACGAGATGGATTGCTCATCCGTAAAGGGGCCATCTACGTGCCGGGAGACGACCTTCGCGCCAAGGTGCTGCAGCAGCTGCACGACGCGCCCACGGCCGGGCACTTTGGCAAGGAGAAGACGGTGGAATTAGTAGCCAGGGATTTCTGGTGGCCTGGGATGAGAGGGGAGGTCGCAGACTACGTGGCGAGGTGCGACACCTGCCAGAGGGCCAAACCAGTGCACAAACCGCCGGCCGGACTGTTGGAACCGCTGCAAACTCCGGTCGAACCTTGGGAAAGGGTGGCTCTGGACTTTGTCACGGATCTGCCCAGCTCAAGGGGCAAGACGGCAGTGCTGGTGGTGGTGGACCTGTTTTCCAAGATGGCGCATTTCATTCCGTGTGCGAAGGTGGCCACGGCGGAGCAAACCGCCAAACTGTTCATAGACCACGTGTTCAAGGTTCATGGTCTGCCACGGTCTATTCTGTCCGACCGGGGGCGGCAGTTCATCTCGAATTTCTGGCAGAAGCTGATGGGCTTCCTGAACGTCAAGATCAACCTGGCGTCGGCGAGACACCCGCAGACCAACGGGCAAGCGGAGCGGGTCAATGCCATCATGCAGCAGTACCTGAGATGTTATGCAAATCAACAGCCTGCGACGTGGGTGGATTACCTACCGCTTGCCGAGTTCGCCTACAACAACACGAAGCACGTGTCCACGGGGGTCACGCCGTTCTTCGCCAACAACGGGAGGCACCCCAGAACCTTCCCGGGACTGGAAAGGATGGGGGAGGGGGAGCCGCAGACAGCAGATGCGTTCGCGTCGGAGCTGCAGGAGGTCCACGATCAGCTGAGGCGCCACCTGGAGCTGGCCAAGCACGCATACAAGGTACAAGCAGACAAGCACAGAAGGGTTGGAGAAGAGCTCCACGTGGGAGACTGGGTTTGGTTAGCAGCCCACGCAGTGCCGGCCAGGTCGTTGGCCAAGAAGAAACTAGGGCATAAGCAACTGGGGCCCTACCAAGTCGAAGAGCAGGTCAACCCGGTAGCTTTCAGACTGGCACTTCCGGAGGGTTCCAGAATGCATCCGGTATTCCACAGATCGGTGCTCACTCCCTACAAGGCACCGCACAGGTTCCAGGAACCCGGAACAGCGCCGAGTCCGGTCAGAGACAGAACAGGGCACGCGGAAGTGGCACAGAAGGAGCGCATCAACGAAGTCACTGAGATTTTGGACTCCAGATGGGGGGAAGAGGGGGTAGAATACTTTCTCGCCAAGGAGGGCACCCCGGCCAGTGCGAACAGCTGGGTGCCGGGCTACGCCTTGGACGAACCTCTCCTCAAAGACGAGTTTCATGCCCTCTTTCCCCATAGACCTATGCCAGCAGAATATTTTGACGACTGGCTTTTCACGCCCACACTTTCGGCCAGCACTTTCCGGGGGTTCGACTCGGACGAGGACCCGACACAAGACGTCCGTTCCCCGGAGGGGTCACCCTCGGGATCTGCATCAGAACCCTCGTATTGGTGGGACAATAGGCCAGAGGAGCAGTGGCGCAGACGGTGGCTGGAAGGCCCAGGACGAGCAACACCGACAGGAGGAAGTGAGGGAGAGACGGACATGGACGTTTTCGGGGACGACCCTGGTTTCGAGCACGGCGGCACAGAGATGGAAGCGGAGGTGACTGTCGTCGACGAGAGCGGGGAGGAAGACCCGGGAGACTTCAGATGGAGGCCTGCCACGGGAAGCGACCGATACCCGACGTTCGTCCCTTTGTAACAGCAGCCCCCAGCTCCAGCACCGGAAGGAGGGGAGGGGGGAATGGGGGGCTTCGAGGGGGGGATGGATGTCAGGGGTTTAGGAGCAGAAGCACGGGCAAGGGAGGAAACAGAGAGCGAAGGGGAGGAGGCAGAAGAAAAGATGAGTGACGACGACGACCCGAGATCTCCTAGTCTTTCCAGTGAATCAGAGGATTCACAGAAAGGAGCACCAGTGGCGAGGGCAAGGGGGGAGTCTAGGGGGGCACCCCAGGAAGACAGAGCCAGAGAGGACTCAGGGGGGAGCAGCTGGAAATCGGGACCAGCGTCACCGCCAGGAAGCAGGGAAGAGGAAGGGAGCCAGGGGGGAAGCGCTGGCAGCTCACCACAGGAGGGAGGACATGAGTCAGGAGTGGCCACACCTCCACAGGAGGGAGGACATGAGTCGGGGATGGCCACACCTCCATCGGGGAGCGAAGAAACGGTTGAGAGGAAAGTGGAAGGTTGGGCGCGCGCGCCAAGTTCAAATGCAGAGGAAGGCGGCGCAGTAAGCAGCCCCGAAAGAGAGCCAGGTCCTAAAGCCCGGCGCAAGGAGGCAGGAGGGTCTGGGTCAGCGTCAGAAGAATCCCGGAAGGAAGAAGCCCCGGGGGGTAGAGGGACCCAGAGGAGGACAGTCAGGAGGAAAAGGTGGAGCAAGGCTAGGATATTAAGTTGGTGCACACAGGGCGGAGACTCAGACGGAGCTTCGCCGACCTAGCTACTAGGCGTAGAGTTGCGCGCAGCAGCGTGAGAATGGAAACTGTAATTCAATAAAGACTTTTACTTAATGACCGCTGGCTAGCGTGATCCTCTGTGAGCTAGGATCTTCAAGCAGCTCTGACAAACGTGTTTTGCTTTGTTTAGAATTATGACACTTCGCTTTGCTATTAGTGGGTGAATGAACACCGAAAGTGCAATGCAAGCTTATTCG
The DNA here is from genome assembly GCF_965112155.1 of Podarcis liolepis. Taxonomy (NCBI): domain Eukaryota; kingdom Metazoa; phylum Chordata; class Lepidosauria; order Squamata; family Lacertidae; genus Podarcis; species Podarcis liolepis. The sequence continues at coordinate 105,052 of NC_139561.1, read as the reverse complement.
TCCTCTTTCTATTGCCGTGGAACCAGTACCTATGCTTGATTTGGGCTCATAACAAACATTTCACTCTGCGATTTTTGGTTGAATGTGCATTCTAACCTCAAAAACATCAATTTGAAATAAGTCCCCTAAGTGCGTTATCATCTTATTTATATGTAGATTGAAGCCAAAATACCTTTTTACTTTGGTTGTGGTGATTCTGTTGCACACCTAAAAAACACAATGCGAATAGAAATAGGCCCAATCAAAGCCTATTCGTCTTCTTTCTAGGCATATGGAAGCGGAAATATGGTATTTTGTAATTTTGGTCTCATTACATACACTTTGCGATATCTGGGTAAATGTGCATTAAAACTACGGAACACTACTTTGACATAAACGAAATCCAAGATTGTTTTTCTGTGTAGATGGAACCCAAAACCACGTGTGTCAGAGCTGCTTGAAGATCCTAGCTCACAGAGGATCACGCTAGCCAGCGATCATTAAGTAAAAGTCTTTATTGAATTACAGTTTCCATTCTCACGCTGCTGCGCGCAACTCTACGTCTAGTAGCTAGATCGGCGAAGCTCCGTCTGAGTCTCCGCCCCGTGTGCACCAACTTAATATCCTAGCCTTGCTCCACCTTTTCCGCCTGACTGTCCTCCTCTGGGTCCCTCTACCCCCCGGGGCTTCTTCCTTCCGGGATACTTCTGACGCCGACCTGGACCCTCCTGCCTCCTTGCGCCGGGCTTTAGGACCTGGTTCCCTTTCGGGGCTGCTTACTGCGCCGCCTTCCTCTGCATTTGAACTTGGCGCGCGCGCCCAACCTTCCACTTTCCTCTTAACCATTTCTTCGCTCCCCGATGGAGGTGTGGCCACTCCTGACTCATGCCCTCCCTCCTGTGGTGAGCTGCCAGCGCTTCCCCCCTGGCTCCCTTCCTCTTCCCTGCTTCCTGGCGGTGACGCTGGTCCCGATTTCCAGCTGCTCCCCCCTGAGTCCCCTCTGGCTCTATCTTCCTGGGGTGCCCCCCTAGACTCCCCCCTTGCCCTGGCCACTGGTGCTCCTTTCTGTGAATACTCTGATTCACTGGAAAGACTAGGAGATCTCGGGTCGTCGTCGTCACTCATCTTTTCTTCTGCCTCCTCCCCTTCGCTCTATGTTTCCTCCCTTGCCCGTGCCTCTGCTCCTAAACCCCTGACAACGTGTTTTGCTTTGTTGAGAATTATGACACTTCGCTTTGCTATTTGTGGGTGAATGAACAACAACAGTGCAATGCAAGCTTATTCGTGGTTGTGGTGATTCTGTTGCACACCTAAAAAACACCATGCGAATTGAAATAGGCCCAATCGAAGCATATTCGTCTTCTTTCTAGGCATATGGAAGCGGAAATATGGTATTTTGTTATTTTGGTCTTTTAGATACTGTCAGGGCTGCCACCCAGTCCCAGCTCACATAGGACCAAGTCAGCCAGCGTTCAGTTTCAAAGAGTCTTTATTGGATTACAGGTTCCATTTCCAAACTGCAATGTGCAGCCCTACTTCTTCTAGGTCAGAACGACGAAGACCCGTCTGAGTCCCCGCCTCTAGCGCACCAGCTTAATACCCTAGCCTTGCTCCACCTCCTGCGCCTTTCCTTCCGTCTCTGGGTCCTTCTGCCCCCCTGGGTCTCCCTTCCTACTCTCTTCTGACGCAGACCCCCCTGACCCTTCCGCCTCCTTGCGGCGGGCTTTGGGACCCGGCTCACTCTCTGGGCTGCTGACTGCGCCAGCTTCCGCTACATTTGAACTTGGCGCGCGCGCCCAACTCTCCACTTTCCTCTTGATCGTTTCATCGCTCCCCGAGGTGGGCGTGACTACTCCTGACTCATGCCCTCCCTCCTTCTGAAAGTCTCCGGAGCCCGATATCTGGTCCCCTTTCTCCCCGCTGCTCCCGGCTGGGCACGTGGGTCCCGATCTCCAACTGCTGCTTTCTGATCCCTCTCTGGACCCTTCTTCCTGGGGTGTCCCCCTGCTCTCCCCCCTTGCTCTGGCTGCTGGCGCTCCCTTCTGGGAATCCTCGGACTCGCTAGACAGGCTCGGTGATCTCGGGTCGTCATCCCCACTCATCCTTCCTTCGTATTCCTCCCCCTCGCTCTCTGTCTCCTCCCTTCTCTGCGTCTCTGCTCCTGAACCCCTGACATCCATCCCCCCCTCGAAGCCCCCCCTTCCCCCCTCCCCGCTTTCAGGGGTGGTTGGTGGGTGCTCCGTCGTCACGGGAGTGAATGTCGGATACAGTTCGCTCCCCGTTGCTGGCCGCCAACTGAAGACCTCCGAGTCTTCCTCCCCGCGTTCGTCAACGGTGATCTCCTCCGCCTCCATTTCGGTGCCGCCGTGCTCGAAACCAAGGTCCTCCCCGCACACGTCCATGTCAGTCTCTGCGTCTGTCGCTGGACCTGGTGTCTCCTGCCACTTCCGGCGCCACTGCTTCTCTGGCCGATCGTCCCACCAATACGAGTTGTCGGACGCCGAACCCTCCGGTGACCCCTCTGGGGAACGTGTGCGCGGTGCGGGTTCCCCTTCCGAGTCGAAGCCATGGAACGTGCTGGAGGAAAGCGTGGGCGTGAACAACCAGTCGTCGAAGAAGCCCGCTGGCATAGGTCTGTGTGGGAAAAGGGCATGAAACTCGTCCTTGAGCAGGGGTTCCTCCAAGGCGTAGTCCGGCACCCAGCTATTAGCACTGGCCCGGGTGCCCTCCCTTGCTAGGAGATATTCTACTCCGTCTTCCCCCCATCTGGAGTCCAAAATCTCCGTGACTTCGTTTATGGGGTCCTGCTGTGGCAAGCTTCCCTCCTCCGTCCGCTCCGGAGACTGACTTGGTGCCGTTCCTGGTTCCTGGAACCTGTGCGGTGCCCTGTAGGGAGTGAGCACCGACCTGTGGAACACCGGATGCATCCTGGAACCCTCCGGTAGCACCAGCCGGAAAGCCACCGGGTTGATCTGCGCTTCGACTCGGTATGGACCGAGTTGCTTGTGCCCCAGCTTCCTCTTGGCTAACGATCGGGCCGGCACCGCATGGGCTGCTAACCAGACCCAGTCTCCCACTCGGATCTCCTCGCCCACTCGCCTGTGCTTGTCAGCTTGGACTTTGTATGCGTGCTTCGCTAGCTCCAGCTGCCGTCTGAGTTGATCGTGGACCTCTTGCAACTCAGATGCGAAAGCGTCCGCCGTCTGTGGTTCCCCTTCCCCCACTCTGTCCAGTCCCGGGAAGGTTCTGGGATTCCTCCCATTGTTGGCGAAGAACGGCGTCACCCCTGTGGATACGTGTTTCGTGTTGTTGTAGGCGAATTCGGCGAGCGGCAGGTAATCCACCCACGTCGCAGGCTGTTGATTGGCATAGCATCTCAGGTACTGCTGCATGATGGCATTGACCCTCTCCGCTTGCCCGTTGGTCTGCGGGTGCCTTGCTGATGTCAGGTTGATCTTGACGTTCAGGAAGCCCATCAGCTTTTGCCAGAAATTCGAGATGAACTGGCGTCCGCGGTCGGACAGTATAGACCGCGGCAGCCCGTGCACTTTGAACACGTGATCTATGAACAGTTTGGCTGTTTGTTCTGCCGTGGCCACCTTCGCACACGGTATGAAATGTGCCATCTTGGTGAACAAGTCCACCACCACTAGTACAGCTGTCTTGCCTCTCGAGCTGGGTAGATCCGTGACAAAGTCCAGGGCCACTCTCTCCCATGGTTCAAACGGCGTTTGCAGCGGTTCCAGCAGTCCCGCCGGTGGTTTGTGCACCGGCTTGGCCCTCTGGCAGGTGTCGCACCTCGCGACGTAGTCCGCGACTTCCCCCCTCAGTCTGGGCCACCAAAAGTCTCTTGCGACCAATTCCACCGTTTTTTCTGTGCCAAAATGCCCGGCTGTGGGTGCGTCGTGCAGCTGCTGCAGTACCCGGGCGCGAAGTTCGTCTCCCGGCACGTAGACGGCCCCTTTACGTAAGAGCAAGCAGTCTCGTATCTGGAACTCGTCGCCCTTCGCCGTGCCCTTGTGCACCTCTGCCATCTTCGCCTGCGCGAATGAGTCGTCCTTCAACGCCCGTCGCACCGCATCCAGGTCTACTGTGGCTGAAGCGCACGCCCACGCTGTTGGCGCGAAGATGTGCATGGCTGCCGCTGGCGTCGCCTCTTCGAGGTATTGCGGTTTTCGGGACAGTGCATCCGCCATGATGTTGGTGTCGCCCGGGACGTACTCAATTCGGAAATTGAAGTCAGCAAAGAACTCCGCCCAACGTATCTGCCTCTGGTTCAGGAACCGAGCCGTGCGCCAGTGCTCCAGATTCTTGTGGTCCGTGCAGACCTGCACCGTGTGCGTGGCGCCGATCAGGAAGTGCCTCCACGCCTTGAAAGCTGCATGAATGGCAAGCAGCTCCCTATCCCAGATGGTGTAGTTCTGCTCCGACTTGCTGAGCTTTCTGGAGTAGAACGCCCCCGGCCTCCAGACCCCCTGCGGGTCCCTCTGCAGCAGGACCGCTCCCACCGCTCTATCGGACGCGTCTGTCTCCACCCGCAGCGGTTTGCTGGGGTCGATATGCAGCAGTTGCTCTTCCGACGCGAAGAGACGCTTGAGTGTCTGAAAGGACCGCTCCGCCTGCTCCGTCCAGATGAATTTCTTTTTCTTGGAGCTTAGCGTGTCCGTAATAGCTGCCGTCTGCATTGCGAACCCCTTGATAAACTTGCGATAGAAATTGGCGAATCCGACAAACCTCTGGACCTCTTTCCGGTTGCGCGGGCTCTTCCAATCCAACACCGCACGAACCTTGGCGCTGTCCATGGCTAGCCCCTTGTCCGACAGCTTGTAACCCAAGAAATCCACCTCCGTCGTGTCGAACTGGCACTTCTCCAGTTTGGCGTACAGTCTATGCTGCTGCAGCCTCTTCAGCACCTCCCGAACGTCCTGGTCGTGTGCTTGCTGCGAGTCAGAGAATATCAGGATGTCATCCAGAAAGCAGACGCACTTCTTGTAGAGGAGTCCCGCCAACACGTGATGCATGAAAGCTTGAAAACAGTGAGAACCGTTTTGCAAACCAAACGGCATCACTCTGTATTCGTAGGTGCCCAGAGGCGTGAACATGGCTGTCTTCCACTCATCGCCCTCCCTCATGCGGATGAGATTGTACGCTCCTCGCAGGTCCAACTTGGTGAACACGCGTCCCTTGCGCACCGTCGCCAGCAGGTCGTCAATCCTGGGCATGGGGAAATCGGAGGGCTTGGTCATTCTGTTTAAGAGGCGGTAATCCACGACCAATCTTTTTTGGGGCGTGTCCTTCTTCTTCACGAAGAAAACAGGACTGCCCCCTACTGCGCTGGACTCCCGGATGAAACCGCGCTGCAAATTGTGATCGATGAACTGTTTGAGTTCCTGTAGTTCGTCCTGAGACATGGAATATAGCTTCCCCTTCGGCAGCGTCGCCCCTGGCAGGAGGTCAATCTTGCAGTCATATTGCCTGTGCGGTGGTAGCTTGTCTGCCTCTTTCTCGCAGAAGACCTCCAGAAAGTCCGCGTATTTGTGGGGAACTGCTTGCAACGTTCCCAACTGCAGTTGTGAGTCCTCCTCCTCCCCCTCCTGCCTGGGCAGGATGCAGTGTTCTGCGCAGTAAGAGGAGCCGAAGATCAGCTGTCTCTGGTACCAAGCCAGCGTTGGACTGTGCCTGTCCAGCCAACTCATGCCCAACACAATGGGCGTGTCCGACAGTCGGGTGACATTAAAACTGATGACTTCCCTGTGGTTACCAAGTTGCATCACCATTGGTGGCGTCTGCTTCACCACCTGCCCCCCTAGCAACTCTCTGCCATCCACTGTGACGACTTGCAGGGGCAGAGTGGCAGGCAGTAGCTTTATAGCGTGCTGCTCCACAAAATCCTGTGCTATAAAGTCTGCGTTGCTTCCAGAGTCCACAGAAAGCGGCACTTCGATAGTGACGCCATTGGGTAGCTGGAGAGACGCTGTGAGCTGCACTACTGGTTTGGGTGGGAGGGGGTCCGTGGGTTGCAATATCGCTGGGGACTGCTTCACTGATGCGTCTGGCTGGGCCCCAGTGCCTCTGTCTCCAGCCAGACATCGTCGTTTCCCTGCTGGGCTTCGCTGCATTGCGTGGTCGCTTTCACCGTTGCGGAGGCTGCAGTGTGCTTGGAGCTCCTCTGGGGACACTCTTTCGCCAAGTGTTGAGGGCTGTCGCATATGTAACACTTCCTGGTCCCTCTAGGAGTTTTAGTCTTGACTGCCGTCGGTGCAGAGGCTCTGGTAGCTGACTGAGCCCTGGCGCCTCCCACCTCCATAGGTTCCACTCCCCCTCCTGGCGGAGGTGTGGATTGCGCACGCGCTGCTTCCCTTGGAACGAAAGAGAAACTTCTCGCTGCTTCGCGCCCTCCGCGTCCTTCATCTCTGCACCATGGACGTTCTTCCAGCCTCACCCCCACAGTCAGCGCCCTTTGGACCACCTCCTGCGTGCTTCGGGGCCTCTCCCCCCTCGCAATTTCATCCTTCACAGCAGAGCTTAGACCCTCCCAGAACAGGTCCCTGACTGGGGGCGAATCCCGGTCCCATTCCAATGCACTGACCAGCGCAAAAAAGCGGGCGTGGTACTGCCGGACGCTCGCCCTCCCTTGTTTCAGTCCATGAATCTCCCGTCGGGCAAGATCCACATCAATGGTAGACAAAAAACACGCATCCATCGCTTTGATGAAGGCATCTGCACTCTGAAGCGCCGGATCTTTATCCCTCCACAAATTGCGTAGCCACGCTTTAGCATCCCCATGCAAATGGGATAGTATAAACCCCACTTTCTCTTCCTCATCTCTAAAGTCTTTTGCCAGCAGTTGCAGTGCGCACATTACATCTGCTCGAAAGTTGGGGTACTGTTGTAAATTCCCATCGAAGTGAGCCACCAGCCCTCCTGCTCTCCGAGCCAACCCAACCCCCTCCGGTCTGGGTCCTGGCTGCCCGTGCTTAACCCATGCTTCAAACCTGGCGTGGAGATCTTGGTAGGCGGCTGCCGCATCCTCCTCCCTTTTCTTGGATGCCAGTACCTCCGCATTCAATTGGGTAACTGCCTGTTGCAGCGCTGAAACTTTCTCTGCTTCCGTCATCTCTGCCAACCGTCGTGAGCTTGCTCCCAAACACCGATCTCCTCCTCCAGCTGCTTCTGTCTCCGCTGCGAGGTATCAGGTGTCAGAAGCTTCGGGACGGGTCTTACTGTCAGGGCTGCCACCCAGTCCCAGCTCACATAGGACCAAGTCAGCCAGCGTTCAGTTTCAAAGAGTCTTTATTGGATTACAGGTTCCATTTCCAAACTGCAATGTGCAGCCCTACTTCTTCTAGGTCAGAACGACGAAGACCCGTCTGAGTCCCCGCCTCTAGCGCACCAGCTTAATACCCTAGCCTTGCTCCACCTCCTGCGCCTTTCCTTCCGTCTCTGGGTCCTTCTGCCCCCCTGGGTCTCTCCTTTCCTACTCTCTTCTGACGCAGACCCCCCTGACCCTTCCGCCTCCTTGCGGCGGGCTTTGGGACCCGGCTCACTCTCTGGGCTGCTGACTGCGCCAGCTTCCGCTACATTTGAACTTGGCGCGCGCGCCCAACTCTCCACTTTCCTCTTGATCGTTTCATCGCTCCCCGAGGTGGGCGTGACTACTCCTGACTCATGCCTTCCCTCCTTCTGAAAGTCTCCGGAGCCCGATATCTGGTCCCCTTTCTCCCCGCTGCTCCCGGCTGGGCACGTGGGTCCCGATCTCCAACTGCTGCTTTCTGATCCCTCTCTGGACCCTTCTTCCTGGGGTGTCCCCCTGCTCTCCCCCCTTGCTCTGGCTGCTGGCGCTCCCTTCTGGGAATCCTCGGACTCGCTAGACAGGCTCGGTGATCTCGGGTCGTCATCCCCACTCATCCTTCCTTCGTATTCCTCCCCCTCGCTCTCTGTCTCCTCCCTTCTCTGCGTCTCTGCTCCTGAACCCCTGACAGTATGTAATGAGACCAAAATAACAAAACACCATATTTCCGCTAACATGTGCGTAGCAAGAAGACGAATAAGCTTTGATTGGGCTTCAATTCGCATGGTGTTTTTTGGGTGTGCACCAGAATCACGCCAACCAAAGCAAAAAGGTGGCTTCCATCTACATAAAAAGAAGATGATAACGCTCTGATTGGGCTTATTTCAAATAGGTTTTTTGGGGGTTAGAATGCACATTCAACCTAAAATCGAAGAGCGAAATGTTTGTTATGAGCCCAAATCAAGCATAGGTATATTGGTTCCACGGCAATAGAAAGAGGACGAATAAGCTTGCATTGCACTGTTGTTTTTCATTCACCCACAAATAGCAAAGCGAAGTGTCATAATTCTAAACAAAGCAAAACAGGTTGCTTTGGGTTCCATCTACACAGAAAGAACAAGTTTGGATTTCGCTTATGTCAAAGTAGTGTTCTTTGGTGTTAATGCACATTTACCCAGAAATCGCAAAGTGTATCTAAAAGACCAAAATAACAAAATACCATATTTCCGCTTCCATATGCCTAGAAAGAAGACGAATATGCTTCGATTGGGCCTATTTCAATTCGCATGGTGTTTTTTAGGTGTGCAACAGAATCACCACAACCACGAATAAGCTTGCATTGCACTGTTGTTGTTCATTCACCCACAAATAGCAAAGCGAAGTGTCATAATTCTCAACAAAGCAAAACACGTGGTTTTGGGTTCCATCTACACAGAAAAACAATCTTGGATTTCGTTTATGTCAAAGTAGTGTTCCGTAGTTTTAATGCACATTTACCCAGATATCGCAAAGTGTATGTAATGAGACCAAAATTACAAAATACCATATTTCCGCTTCCATATGCGTAGAAAGAAGACGAATAGGCTTTGATTGGGCTTCAATTCGCATGGTGTTTTTTGGGTGTGCATCAGAATCACGCCAACCAAAGCAAAAAGGTGGCTTCCATCTACATAAAAAGAAGATGATAACGCTCTGATTGGGCTAATTTCAAATAGGTTTTTTGGGGGTTAGAATGCACATTCAACCTAAAATCGAAGAGCGAAATGTTTGTTATGAGCCCAAATCAAGCATAGGTATATTGGTTCCACGGCAATAGAAAGAGGACGAATAAGCTTGCATTGCACTGTTGTTTTTCATTCACCCACAAATAGCAAAGCGAAGTGTCATAATTCTAAACAAAGCAAAACAGGTTGCTTTGGGTTCCATCTACACAGAAAGAACAAGTTTGGATTTCCCTTATGTCAAAGTAGTGTTCTTTGGTGTTAATGCACATTTACCCAGAAATCGCAAAGTGTACGTAATGAGACCAAAATAACAAAACACCATATTTCCGCTTCCATATGCGTAGAAAGAAGACAAATATGCTTCGATTGGGCTTATTTCAATCCGCATATTGTTTTTTGGGTGTGCACCTGAATCACCACAACCAAAGTAAAAAGGTATTTTGGCTTCCATCTACATATAAATAAGATGATAACGCACTTATGGGACATTTGAAATTGATGTTTTTTGGGTTAGAATGCACATTCAACCAAAAATCGCAGAGTGAAATGTTTGTTCTGAGCGCAAATCAAGCATAGGTGTATTGGTTCGACGTCAATAGAATGAGGACGAATAAGCTTGCATTGCACTGTTGTTGTTCATTCACCCACAAATAGCAAAGCGAAGTGTCTAAACAAAGCAAAACAGGTTGTTTTGGGTTCCATCTACACAGAAAAACAATCTTGGATTTCTCCTTATTTGAAAGTCGTGTTCTATGGTGTTAATGCACATTTACCCCAAAATCGCAAAGTGTATGTAATGAGACCAAAATAACAAAACACCATATTTCCGCTAACATGTGCGGAGCAAGAAGACGAATAAGATCACGCCAACCAAAGCAAAAAGGTGTTTTGGCTTCCATCTACATAAAAAGAAGATGATAACGCTCTGATTGGGCTTATTTCAAATAGGTTTTTTGGGGTTAGAATGCACATTCAACCTAAAATCGAAGAGCGAAATGTTTGTTAGGAGACCAATCAAGCATAGGTATATTGGTTCCACGGCAATAGAAAGAGGACGAATAAGCTTGCATTGCACTGTTGTTGTTCATTCACACACAAATAGCAAAGCGAAGTGTCATAATTCTAAACAAAGCAAAACAGGTTACTTTAGGTTCCATCTACACAGAAAGAACAAGTTTGGATTTCCCTTATGTCAAAGTAGTGTTCTTTGGTGTTAATGCACATTTACCCAGAAATCGCAAAGTGTACGTATTGAGACCAAAATAACAAAACACCATATTTCCGCTTCTATATGCGTAGAAAGAAGACAAATATGCTTCGATTGGGCTTATTTCAATCCGCATATTGTTTTTTGGGTGTGCACCTGAATCACCACAACCAAAGTAAAAAGGTATTTTGGCTTCCATCTACATATAAATAAGATGATAACGCACTTATGGGACATTTGAAATTGATGTTTTTTGGGTTAGAATGCACATTCAACCAAAAATCGCAGAGTGAAATGTTTGTTCTGAGCGCAAATCAAGCATAGGTGTATTGGTTCGACGTCAATAGAAAGAGGACGAATAAGCTTGCATTGCACTGTTGTTGTTCATTCACCCACAAATAGCAAAGCGAAGTGTCTAAACAAAGCAAAACAGGTTGTTTTGGGTTCCATCTACACAGAAAAACAATCTTGGATTTCTCCTTATTTGAAAGTCGTGTTCTATGGTGTTAATGCACATTTACCCCAAAATCGCAAAGTGTATGTAATGAGACCAAAATAACAAAACACCATATTTCCGCTAACATGTGCGTAGCAAGAAGACGAATAAGCTTTGATTGGGCTTCAATTCGCATGGTGTTTTTTGGGTGTGCACCAGAATCACGCCAACCAAAGCAAAAAGGTGTTTTGGCTTCCATCTACATAAAAAGAAGATGATAACGCTCTGATTGGGCTTATTTCAAATAGGTTTTTTGGGGTTAGAATGCACATTCAACCTAAAATCGAAGAGCGAAATGTTTGTTAGGAGACCAATCAAGCATAGGTATATTGGTTCCACGGCAATAGAAAGAGGACGAATAAGCTTGCATTGCACTGTTGTTGTTCATTCACACACAAATAGCAAAGCGAAGTGTCATAATTCTAAACAAAGCAAAACAGGTTACTTTAGGTTCCATCTACACAGAAAGAACAAGTTTGGATTTCCCTTATGTCAAAGTAGTGTTCTTTGGTGTTAATGCACATTTACCCAGAAATCGCAAAGTGTATCTAAAAGACCAAAATAACAAAATACCATATTTCCGCTTCCATATGCCTAGAAAGAAGACGAATATGCTTCGATTGGGCCTATTTCAATTCGCATGGTGTTTTTTAGGTGTGCAACAGAATCACCACAACCACGAATAAGCTTGCATTGCACTGTTGTTGTTCATTCACCCACAAATAGCAAAGCGAAGTGTCATAATTCTCAACAAAGCAAAACACGTGGTTTTGGGTTCCATCTACACAGAAAAACAATCTTGGATTTCGTTTATGTCAAAGTAGTGTTCCGTAGTTTTAATGCACATTTACCCAGATATCGCAAAGTGTATGCAATGAGACCAAAATTACAAAACACCATATTTCCGTTTCCATATGCCTAGAAAGAAGACGAATAGGCTTTGATTGGGCTTCAATTCGCATGGTGTTTTTTGGGTGTGCACCAGAATCACGCCAACCAAAGCAAAAAGGTGGCTTCCATCTACATAAAAATAAGATGATAACGCTCTGATTGGGCTTATTTCAAATAGGTTTTTTGGGGGTTAGAATGCACATTCAACCTATTTTGGCTTCCATCTACATATAAATAAGATGATAACGCACTTATGGGACATTTGAAATTGATGTTTTTTGGGTTAGAATGCACATTCAACCAAAAATCGAAGAGTGAAATGTTTGTTCTGAGCGCAAATCAAGCATAGGTGTATTGGTTCGACGTCAATAGAAAGAGGACGAATAAGCTTGCATTGCACTGTTGTTGTTCATTCACCCACAAATAGCAAAGCGAAGTGTCTAAACAAAGCAAAACAGGTTGTTTTGGGTTCCATCTACACAGAAAAACAATCTTGGATTTCTCCTTATTTGAAAGTCGTGTTCTATGGTGTTAATGCACATTTACCCCAAAATCGCAAAGTGTATGGTCTCATGACCAAAATAACAAAACACCATATTTCCGCTAACATGTGCGTAGCAAGAAGACGAATAAGCTTTGATTGGGCTTCAATTCGCATGGTGTTTTTTGGGTGTGCACCAGAATCACGCCAACCAAAGCAAAAAGGTGTTTTGGCTTCCATCTACATAAAAAGAAGATGATAACGCTCTGATTGGGCTTATTTCAAATAGGTTTTTGGGGGGTTAGAATGCACATTCAACCTAAAATCGAAGAGCGAAATGTTTGTTAGGAGACCAATCAAGCATAGGTATATTGGTTCCACGGCAATAGAAAGAGGACGAATAAGCTTGCATTGCACTGTTGTTGTTCATTCACCCACAAATAGCAAAGCGAAGTGTCATAGAATCATAGAATCATAGAATCATAGAGTTGGAAGAGACCACAAGGGCCATCGAGTCCAACCCCCTGCCAAGCAGGAAACACCATCAGAGCACTCCTGACATATGGTTGTCAAGCCTCTGCTTAAAGACCTCCAAAGTAGGAGACTCCACCACACTCCTTGGCAGCAAATTCCACTGTCGAACAGCTCTTACTGTCAGGAAGTTCTTCCTAATGTTTAGGTGGAATCTTCTTTCTTGTAGTTTGGATCCATTGCTCCGTGTTCGCTTCTCTGGAGCAGCAGAAAACAACCTTTCTCCCTCCTCTATGTGACATCCTTTGATATATTTGAACATGGCTATCATATCACCCCTTAACCTCCTCTTCTCCAGGCTAAACATGCCCAGCTCCCTTAGCCGTTCCTCATAAGGCATCTGTCAGGGGTTTAGGAGCAGAAGCACGGGCAAGGGAGGAAACAGAGAGCGAAGGGGAGGAGGCAGAAGAAAAGATGAGTGACGACGACGACCCGAGATCTCCTAGTCTTTCCAGTGAATCAGAGGATTCACAGAAAGGAGCACCAGTGGCGAGGGCAAGGGGGGAGTCTAGGGGGGCACCCCAGGAAGACAGAGCCAGAGAGGACTCAGGGGGGAGCAGCTGGAAATCGGGACCAGCGTCACCGCCAGGAAGCAGGGAAGAGGAAGGGAGCCAGGGAGGAAGCGCTGGCAGCTCACCACAGGAGGGAGGACATGAGTCAGGAGTGGCCACACCTCCACAGGAGGGAGGACATGAGTCGGGGATGGCCACACCTCCATCGGGGAGCGAAGAAACGGTTGAGAGGAAAGTGGAAGGTTGGGCGCGCGCGCCAAGTTCAAATGCAGAGGAAGGCGGCGCAGTAAGCAGCCCCGAAAGAGAGCCAGGTCCTAAAGCCCGGCGCAAGGAGGCAGGAGGGTCTGGGTCAGCGTCAGAAGAATCCCGGAAGGAAGAAGCCCCGGGGGGTAGAGGGACCCAGAGGAGGACAGTCAGGAGGAAAAGGTGGAGCAAGGCTAGGATATTAAGTTGGTGCACACAGGGCGGAGACTCAGACGGAGCTTCGCCGACCTAGCTACTAGGCGTAGAGTTGCGCGCAGCAGCGTGAGAATGGAAACTGTAATTCAATAAAGACTTTTACTTAATGACCGCTGGCTAGCGTGATCCTCTGTGAGCTAGGATCTTCAAGCAGCTCTGACAGTAAGCTCCGTCTCCACTTGTGGGCATCCACAGCCTCGAGGAGGGGAGAGACACAGGTGCCTACTAGCAAGCTCACGAACGGCAGACGACATGACGGCTGAGCAGCAGATAGAGGAACTCAGAAACGCGGTGGCACAACTGAACGCCGAGGCTCTAGCATCCAGGAAGAGGGAGGAGGAAGCAGCCGCAGCCTGCAGGGATCTCCAGGTCAGGTTAGACGTGCTGACAAAGCAGACACCCCGGCAGGAGGGCATTGGGTTGGCGAGACGGACAGGCGGGCTGGTCTCTCACTTCGATGGGAACCTGCAACAGTATCCCAACTTTAGAGCCGACGTACTGTGCGCACTGCAACTGCTGCATAAAGACTTTAGAGATGAACAAGAGAGAGTGGGGTTCATCATGTCCCATCTGCATGGGGATGCGAGAGCATGGCTACGCAATTTATGGAGAGATAAGGATCCGGCGCTACAGAATGCAGATGCCTTTATTAAAGCGATGGATGGGTGTTTTTTATCAAGTATTGACGTGGATCTTGCACGGAAGGAGGTGCATGGGCTGAGACAAGGGAGGGCCAGCGTCAGGCAGTACCATGCCCGCTTTTTCGCCTTGGTCAGTGCCCTGGAATGGGACAGAGATTCGGCTCCGGTAAGAGACCTCTTTTGGGAGGGGCTGCATAACTCGATTAAAGATGAGATCGCCAGGGGGGAGCGACCCCGAACCACCCAGGAGGTCGTTCAGAGGGCACTGGCAGTGGGGGTGAGGCTGGAAGGACGTCCGTGGAACAGGGACGAAGGGCGTGGAGGGCGCGAACCAGCCGGGGGCCCCTCCTTCTTTCCCAGGGAAGCAGCGCGGGCGCAATCCACGCCTCCGCCAGGAGGAGGAGCCGAACCTATGGAGGTGGGAGGTGCAAGGGCTCAGTCAGCAACCAGAGCCCTAGCACCAGCAGCAGTGAAAGCGAAGCCTCCTAGAGGGAACAGGAAGTGTTACGTCTGTGAGGAGCCAGGGCATATGGCGAAAGAGTGTCCCCAGAGGCCCCACAAGCTCACTGCAGCCTCAGCAATGCTGACTGCAGCAACACAGCAAGGAGGACCACAGCAGGGAAACGAGGCTGTCTGGCTGGAGGAAGAGGCACTGGGGCCCAGCCAGACGTGTTAGTGACGCAGTCCCCAGCGATTTTACAGCCCGTGAACCCCCTCCCGCCCAAACCAGTAGTGAGGCTCACAGCGTCTCTCCAACTGCCCAATGGAATCACCATGGACGTGCCAATCACCATTGACTCAGGCAGCAATGCGGACTTTATAGGGCAGGACTTTGTCGACAGGCACGCTGTGCAGTTGCTGCCGGCCACACTGCCCCTGCAGGTTGTCACGGTGGATGGCAGGGAGCTGCTCGGGGGGCAAGTGGTGAAGCAGACGCCACCAATGGTGATGCGACTTGGGAATCACAGAGAAATCATCAGCTTCAACGTCACTCGACTATCTGACACGCCCATTGTATTGGGCATGAGTTGGCTGGACAAGCACAGCCCAGCGATGGCTTGGTACCAGAGGCAGCTGACCTTCGGCTCTTCCTTTTGTGCTGAACACTGCATCGTGCCCAGGCAGGAAGGAGAGGAAGAGGAGTCACAGCTGCTGCTAGGCACGCTGCAAGCGATTCCACACAAGTACGCTGAATTTTTGGAAGTTTTCTGCGAGAAGGAGGCAGACAGGCTACCCCCTCACAGACCATATGACTGCAAAATTGACCTGCTGCCGGGGGCGGCGCTGCCTAAAGGGAAACTGTATTCCATGTCAGAGGACGAACTGCAGGAACTCAAAGAGTTCATTGACCATAATTTGCAACGCGGCTTCATCCGGGAGTCCAGGGCAGTGGGGGGCAGTCCCGTATTCTTTGTTAAGAAGCGGGACACGCCCCAGAAAAGACTGGTAGTGGATTACAGGATTTTGAACAGTCTGACTAGGCCATCGGACTTTCCCATGCCCCGTATTGACGACCTCCTCGCAAAGGTACGGAAGGGAAAAGTGTTCACCAAGTTAGACCTGCGGGGGGCGTACAACCTCATTCGCATGCGGGAAGGAGATGAGTGGAAGACAGCCATGTTCACGCCACTGGGGACCTACGAATATAGAGTTATGCCTTTTGGATTGCAAAATGGCTCCCACGTTTTTCAAGCGTTTATGCATCACGTGTTGGCGGGACTTCTCTACAAGACGTGCGTCTGTTTCTTAGATGACATCCTGATCTTTTCGGAGTCGCAGCAGGAGCATGACGGACACGTCAAGGAAGTGCTGAGCAGGCTAAAGCAACATAGGCTCTACGCCAAGCTGGAGAAGTGCCAATTTGACGTGCCGGAGGTGGATTTTCTGGGCTACAAGCTGTCTGACAAGGGGCTCGCCATGGACAGCGCCAAGGTTCGAGCGGTGTTGGATTGGAAGAGTCCGCGCAACCGGAAGGAGGTCCAACGGTTTGTCGGCTTTGCGAACTTCTATCGCAAGTTTATCAAGGGCTTCGCGATGCAGACAGCGGCCATCACTGACACGCTTAGCTCCAAGAAGAAGAAGTTCGTTTGGACAGCGCAGGCGGAGCAGTCCTTTCAGGCACTCAAGCGTCTCTTCGCGTCGGAAGAGCAGCTGCTTCATGTCAACCCCAGCAAGCCGATGAGGGTGGAGACAGACGCCTCGGACAGAGCCGTGGGGGCGGTCCTGTTGCAGAAAGACCCGCAGGGGGTGTGGCGACCGGGAGCGTTTTACTCCAGGAAGCTCAGCAAGTCCGAACAGAACTACACCATCTGGGACAGGGAGTTGCTGGCCATTCACGCAGCGTTCAAGGCGTGGAGGCACTTTCTGATCGGCGCCAAGCACACGGTGCAGGTTTGCACGGACCACAAGAATCTAGAGCACTGGCGCACGGCACAGTTCCTGAACCAGAGGCAGATACGTTGGGCTGAGTTCTTTGCAAACTTCGACTTCCGAATAGAGTATGTCCCGGGGGACACCAACATCATGGCAGACGCTCTCTCCCGTAAGCCACAGTATCTGGAGGACGCAACACCAGCGGCCGCCATGCACATCTTCGCACCAGCAGTGTGGGCGTGCGCCGCGGCGACCGTGGACCTAGAGGCGGTGCGACGTGCGTTGCAGGAGGACTCCTTCGCACAAGCAAAGATGGCAGAGGTGCAAAGGGGCAAGGCAGCGGCCGACGGTTTCCGGCTACGAGATGGATTGCTCATCCGAAAAGGGGCCATCTACGTGCCGGGAGACGAACTTCGAGCCAAGGTGCTGCAGCAGCTGCACGACGCGCCCACGGCCGGGCACTTTGGCAAGGAGAAGACGGTGGAATTAGTAGCCAGGGATTTCTGGTGGCCTGGAATGAGAGGGGAGGTCGCAGACTACGTGGCGAGGTGCGACACCTGCCAGAGGGCCAAACCAGTGCACAAACCGCCGGCCGGACTGTTGGAACCGCTGCAAACACCGTTCGAACCATGGGAGAGAGTGGCCCTGGACTTTGTCACGGATCTGCCCAGCTCAAGGGGCAAGACGGCAGTGCTGGTGGTGGTGGACCTGTTTTCCAAGATGGCGCATTTCATTCCGTGTGCGAAGGTGGCCACGGCGGAGCAAACCGCCAAACTGTTCATAGACCACGTGTTCAAGGTTCACGGTCTGCCACGGTCTATTCTGTCCGACCGGGGGCGGCAGTTCATCTCGAATTTCTGGCAGAAGCTGATGGGCTTCCTGAACGTCAAGATCAACCTGGCGTCGGCGAGACACCCGCAGACCAACGGGCAAGCGGAGCGGGTCAATGCCATCATGCAGCAGTACCTGAGATGTTATGCAAATCAACAGCCTGCGACGTGGGTGGATTACCTACCGCTTGCCGAGTTCGCCTACAACAACACGAAGCACGTGTCCACGGGGGTCACGCCGTTCTTCGCCAACAACGGGAGGCACCCCAGAACCTTCCCGGGACTGGAAAGAATGGGGGAGGGGGAGCCGCAGACAGCAGATGCGTTCGCGTCGGAGCTGCAGGAGGTCCACGATCAGCTGAGGCGCCACCTGGAGCTGGCCAAGCACGCATACAAGGTACAAGCAGACAAGCACAGAAGGGTTGGAGAAGAGCTCCACGTGGGAGACTGGGTTTGGTTAGCAGCCCACGCAGTGCCGGCCAGGTCGTTGGCCAAGAAGAAACTAGGGCATAAGCAACTGGGGCCCTACCAAGTCGAAGAGCAGGTCAACCCGGTAGCTTTCAGACTGGCACTTCCGGAGGGTTCCAGAATGCATCCGGTATTCCACAGATCGGTGCTCACTCCCTACAAGGCACCGCACAGGTTCCAGGAACCCGGAACAGCGCCGAGTCCGGTCAGAGACAGAACAGGGCACGCGGAAGTGGCACAGAAGGAGCGCATCAACGAAGTCACTGAGATTTTGGACTCCAGATGGGGGGAAGAGGGGGTAGAATACTTTCTCGCCAAGGAGGGCACCCCGGCCAGTGCGAACAGCTGGGTGCCGGGCTACGCCTTGGACGAACCTCTCCTCAAAGACGAGTTTCATGCCCTCTTTCCCCATAGACCTATGCCAGCAGAATATTTTGACGACTGGCTTTTCACGCCCACACTTTCGGCCAGCACTTTCCGGGGGTTCGACTCGGACGAGGACCCGACACAAGACGTCCGTTCCCCGGAGGGGTCACCCTCGGGATCTGCATCAGAACCCTCGTATTGGTGGGACGATAGGCCAGAGGAGCAGTGGCGCAGACGGTGGCTGGAAGGCCCAGGACGAGCAACACCGACAGGAGGAAGTGAGGGAGAGACGGACATGGACGTTTTCGGGGACGACCCTGGTTTCGAGCACGGCGGCACAGAGATGGAAGCGGAGGTGACTGTCGTCGACGAGAGCGGGGAGGAAGACCCGGGAGACTTCAGATGGAGGCCTGCCACGGGAAGCGACCGATACCCGACGTTCGTCCCTTTGCAACAGCAGCCCCCAGCTCCAGCACCGGAAGGAGGGGAGGGGGGAATGGGGGGCTTCGAGGGGGGGATGGATGTCAGGGGTTTAGGAGCAGAAGCACGGGCAAGGGAGGAAACAGAGAGCGAAGGGGAGGAGGCAGAAGAAAAGATGAGTGACGACGACGACCCGAGATCTCCTAGTCTTTCCAGTGAATCAGAGGATTCACAGAAAGGAGCACCAGTGGCGAGGGCAAGGGGGGAGTCTAGGGGGGCACCCCAGGAAGACAGAGCCAGAGAGGACTCAGGGGGGAGCAGCTGGAAATCGGGACCAGCGTCACCGCCAGGAAGCAGGGAAGAGGAAGGGAGCCAGGGGGGAAGCGCTGGCAGCTCACCACAGGAGGGAGGACATGAGTCAGGAGTGGCCACACCTCCACAGGAGGGAGGACATGAGTCGGGGATGGCCACACCTCCATCGGGGAGCGAAGAAACGGTTGAGAGGAAAGTGGAAGGTTGGGCGCGCGCGCCAAGTTCAAATGCAGAGGAAGGCGGCGCAGTAAGCAGCCCCGAAAGAGAGCCAGGTCCTAAAGCCCGGCGCAAGGAGGCAGGAGGGTCTGGGTCAGCGTCAGAAGAATCCCGGAAGGAAGAAGCCCCGGGGGGTAGAGGGACCCAGAGGAGGACAGTCAGGAGGAAAAGGTGGAGCAAGGCTAGGATATTAAGTTGGTGCACACAGGGCGGAGACTCAGACGGAGCTTCGCCGACCTAGCTACTAGGCGTAGAGTTGCGCGCAGCAGCGTGAGAATGGAAACTGTAATTCAATAAAGACTTTTACTTAATGACCGCTGGCTAGCGTGATCCTCTGTGAGCTAGGATCTTCAAGCAGCTCTGACAGCATCATTTCCAGGCCTTTGACCATTTTGGTTGCCCTCCTCTGGACACGTTCCAGTTTGTCAGTGTCCTTCTTGAATTGTGGTGCCCAGAACTGGACACAGTACTCCAGGTGTGGTCTGACCAGAGCAGAATACAGTGGCACGATTACTTCCCTTGATCTAGATGCTATACTCCTATTGATGCAGCCCAGAATTGCATTGGCTTTTTTAGCTGCCGCATCACACTGTTGGCTCATGTCAAGTTTGTGGTCAACCAAGACTCCTAGATCCTTTTCACATGTACTGCTCTCAAGCCAGGTGTCACCCATCTTGTATTTGTGCCTCTCATTTTTTTGCCCAAGTGCAATACTTTACATTTCTCCCTGTTAAAATTCATCTTGTTTGTTTTGGCCCAGTTCTCTAATCTGTCAAGGTCGTTTTGAAGTGTGATCCTGTCCTCTGGGGTGTTAGCCACCCCTCCCAGTTTGGTGTCATCTGCAAATTTGATCAGGAGGCCCTTGAGTCCATCATCCAAGTCGTTGATAAAGATGTTGAATAAGACTGGGCCCAAGACAGAACCCTGTGGCACCCCACTAGTCACTCTTCTCCAGGATGAAGAGGAACCATTGATGAGCACCCTTTGGGTTCGGTCAGTCAGCCAGTTACAAATCCACTGAGTGGTAGCATAGTCAAGACCGCATTTTACCAGCTTCTTTACAAGAATATCATGGGGCACCTTGTCAAATGCCTTGCTGAAATCAAGGTAGGCTACATCCACTGCGTTCCCTTCATCTACCAGGCTTGTAATTCTGTCAAAAAACGAGATCAGGTTAGTCTGACATGACTTATTTTTCAGAAATCCATGCTGACTATTGGTGATCACAGCATTCCTTTCTAGGTGCTCACAGACTGTTTGCTTAATGATCTGTTCCAGAATCTTCCCTGCTATTGATGTCAGACTGACTGGGCGGTAATCATTTGGGTCCTCTCTTTGCCCCTTTTTGAAAATAGGGACAACATTTGCCCTCCTCCAGTCTGCCGGGACTTCGCCTGTTCTCCAGGAATTCTCAAAGATGACTGCCAGTGGTTCTGAGATCACATCTGCCAGTTCTTTTCATACTCTTGGATGCAGTTCATCTGGCCCTGGAGACTTGAATACATCTAAACTAGCCAAATATTCTTGTACTATCTCCTTAGTTATTCTGGGCTGTGTTTCCTTTGCTGAATCATTTGCTCCAAATTCTTCAGGTCGGGCATTGTTTTCTTTATCGGAGAAGACTGAGGCAAAGAAGGCATTGAGGAGTTCAGCCCTTTCTGTGTCCCCTGTTTGCATTTCACCATCTTCTCCTCTGAGTGACCCCACTGTTTCTTTGTTCTTCCTTTTGCTACGAACATACCCATAAAAGCCTTTTTTGTTGCTTTTAACCTCTCTAGCAAGCCTGAGTTCATTCTGTGCTTTAGCTTTTCTGACTTTGTGTCTACACGTGCTGGCTATTTGTTTGAATTCCTCTTTGGTGGTTTCCCCCCTTTTCCATTTTTTGTACACATCCTTTTTAAATCTTAATTCATTTAAAAGTTCTTTAGATAGCCACCCTGGCTTCTTTAGGCATCTTCCATGTTTCCGTCTCATTGGTATTGCCTGACGTTGTGCTTTTACTATCTCCCTCTTAACAAACTCCCAGCCATCATGAACTCCCTTTCCTTTTTGTATTGCTGTCCATGGGATCTCACCCAGCACTTCCCTAAGTTTTATGAAGTCGGCTTTCTTAAAGTCAAGAAATTGAGTCCTAGTATGCTTGGCTGCTCCTTTCCGCTGTATAGTAAACTTCAGAAGAGCATGATCACTCGCGCCTAATGATCCTTCCACTTCTACCCCACTAACCAGGTCATCAACATTGGTTAGGACCAGATCTAAAATGGCTGTTCCTCTTGTTGCTTCTCCCACTTTCTGGACAATGAAGTTGTCTGCAAGGCCAGTGAGGAATCTGTTTGACCTTATGCTCTTGGCTGAGTTTGACGTCCAACAAATATCCGGGTAATTGAAGTCCCCCATTACTACTATCTCCCTTCCTTTTGCATGCTTGGCCATCTGTTCCAGGAAGGCATCATCTATGTCCTCCGTTTGGCTTGGGGATCTATAGTAAACTCCCACAATGAGGTCTCTGTTATTCTTCTCTCCCTTAATTTTGACCCAAATGCTCTCACTTTGGCTTTGAGGGTCTAAATCTTGGATCTCTTCACAGGTATACACATCCCTGACATATAACGCCACTCCTCCTCCTTTCTTGTCTGGTCTGTTTCTCTGAAATAGATTGTATCCCCCCATTATTACATTCCAATCGTGGGACTTATCCCACCAGGTTTCAGTGATGCCTATTATGTCATATTTAGTTTGCTGTACCAAGAGCTCAAGCTCATCTTGTTTATTTCCCATGCTTTGCGCATTAGTGTACAGACATTGAAGTCCATTAATTATTCCCCCGTGTCTCTTATTTAAGGATTTTTTCCTCCCACCACTAGGTCCGTGTGCTGCTTGCTCCATTTGGTCTATGACATTTGGATGATCATCTTCATTAATTGATAGACTCCTACCTTCAGGAGCACTGTCTCCCTCCCCCACATTAGTCAGTTTAAAGCCCTCCTGATGAGATTTCTGAGATTTTTGGCAAAAACATTTCTCCCAACCGTTGTGAGGTGCAGCCCATCACTTGCCAGAAGTCCATCTTCAAGAAACTGCAGTCCGTGATCTAAGAATCCAAACCGTTCCTGTTTACACCATTTGCGAAGCCAGCTGTTCACTTCCACTATTTTCCCCTCTCTCCCTGGGCCACGTCGTTCAACTGGGAGGACAGACGAGATGACAATTTGTGCATTTAGTTGCTTCAATTTCCTGCCGAGAGCCTCATAGTCTCTTTTGATCTTCTGGAGGCTATTGCTTGCAGTGTCATTGGTTCCCACATGAACCAAGAGGAAGGGGTATTTGTCAGTGGGTTTTATGATTCCTTGCAGTCGTTCAGTTACATCTTGGATCTTAGCCCCGGGGAGACAGCACACTTCCCGAGACATCTTGTCAGGCCCACAGATCACTGCTTCTGTTCCCCTCAGTAGGGAATCCCCTATCACCACTACACGCCTCCTCTTGGGTTTGGTCGGGGTTTTTCCATGAGCTGTCCGTTCCAAGGTCGCCTGCACATTCCCTGAGGACTGACTTCTAAACAAAGCAAAACAGGTTACTTTAGGTTCCATCTACACAGAAAGAACAAGTTTGGATTTCGCTTATGTCAAAGTAGTGTTCTTTGGTGTTAATGCACATTTACCCAGAAATCGCAAAGTGTATGTAATGAGACCAAAATTACAAAATACCATATTTCCGCTTCCATATGCCTAGAAAGAAGACGAATAGGCTTTGATTGGGCTTATTTCTATTCGCATTGTGTTTTTTAGGTGTGCAACAGAATCACCACAACCAAAGTAAAAAGGTATTTTGGCTTCAATCTACATATAAATAAGATGATAACGCACTTAGGGGACTTATTTCAAATTGATGTTTTTGAGGTTAGAATGCACATTCAACCAAAAATCGCAGAGTGAAATGTTTGTTATGAGCCCAAATCAAGCATAGGTACTGGTTCCACGGCAATAGAAAGAGGACGAATAAGCTTGCATTGCACTTTCGGTGTTCATTCACCCACTAATAGCAAAGCGAAGTGTCATAATTCTAAACAAAGCAAAACACGTTGCTTTGGGTTCCATCTACACAGAAAGAACAAGTTTGGAATTCGCTTATGTCAAAGTAGTGTTCTTTGGTGTTAATGCACATTTACCCCAAAATCGCAAAGTGTATCTGTCAGAGCTGCTTGAAGATCCTAGCTCACAGAGGATCACGCTAGCCAGCGATCATTAAGTAAAAGTCTTTATTGAGTTACAGTTTCCATTCTCACGCTGCTGCGTGCAACTCTACGTCTAGTAGCTAGATCGGCGAAGCTCCGTCTGAGTCTCCGCCCCGTGTGCACCAACTTAATATCCTAGCCCGGCTCCACCTTTTCCGCCTGACTGTCCTCCTCTGGGTCCCTCTACCCCCCGGGGTCTCTTCCTTCCGGGATTCTTCTGACGCTGACCCCCCGGACCCTCCTGTCTCCTTGCGCCGGGCTTTAGGACCTGGCTCCCTTTCCGGGCTGCTTACTGCGCCACCTTCCTCTGCATTTGAACTTGGCGCGCGCGCCCAACCTTCCACTTTCCGCTTAACCGTTTCTTCGCTCCCCGATGGAGGTGTGGCCACTCCTGACTTGTGCCCTCCCTCCTGTGGTGAGCTGCCAGCGCTTGCCCCCTGGCTCCTTTCCTCTTCCCTGCTCTCTGGCGGTGACGCTGGTCCCGATTTCCAACTGCTCTCCTCTGAGTCCCCTCTGGCTCTATCTTCCTGGGGTGCCCCCCTAGACTCCCCCCTTGCCCTGGCTACTGGTGCTCCTTTCTGTGAATCCTCTGATTCACTGGAAAGACTCGGAGATCTCGGGTCGTCGTCATCACTCATCTTTTCTTCTGCCTCCTCCCCTTCGCTCTCTGTTTCCTCCCTTGCCCTTGCCTCTGCTCCTAAACCCCTGACATCCATCCCCCCCTCGAAGCCCCCCATTCCCCCCTCCCCTCCTTCCGGTGCTGGAGCTGGGTGCTGCTGTTGGAAAGGGACGAACGTCGGATATCGTTTGCTTCCCGTGGCGGGTCTCCATCTGAAGTCTCCCGGGTCTTCCCCCCTGCTCTCGTCGACGACGGTCACCTCCGCTTCCATCTCTGTGCCGCCGTGCTCGAAACCAGGGTCTTTCCCGAAAATGTCCATGTCCGTCTCTCCCTCACTTCCTCCTGGCGGCGTTGCTCGTCCTGAGCATTCCAGCCACTTTCTGCGGAACTGCTCCTCTGGTCTATCGTCCCACCAATACGAGGGTTCTGATGCAGATCCCGAGGGTGACCCCTCCGGGGAATGGACGTCTCGTGTCGGGCCCTCGTCCGAGTCGAACCCCCGGAACGTGCTGGCCGAAAGCGTGGGCGTGAAAAGCCAGTCGTCGAAAAAGTCTGCTGGCATAGGTCTATGTGGGAAGAGGGCATGAAACTCGTCTTTGAGCAGAGGTTCGTCCAAGGCGTAGCCCGGCACCCAGCTGTTCGCACTGGCCGGGGTGCCCTCCTTGGCGAGAAAGTATTCTACCCCCTCTTCCCCCCATCTGGAGTCCAAAATCTCCGTGACTTCGTTGATGCGCTCCTTCTGTGCCACTCCCGCGTGCCCTGTTCTGTCTCTGACCGGACTCGGCGCCGTTCCGGGTTCCTGGAACCTGTGCGGTGCCTTGTAGGGAGTGAGCACCGATCTGTGGAATACCGGATGCATTCTGGAACCCTCCGGAAGTGCCAGTCTGAAAGCTACCGGGTTGACCTGCTCTTCGACTTGGTAGGGCCCCAGTTGTTTATGCCCTAGTTTCTTCTTGGCCAACGACCTGGCCGGCACTGCGTGGGCTGCTAACCAAACCCAGTCTCCCACGTGGAGCTCTTCGCCAACCCTTCTGTGTTTGTCCGCTTGTACCTTGTATGCGTGCTTGGCCAGCTCCAGGTGGCGCCTCAGCTGATCGTGGACTTCCTGCAGCTCCGACGCGAACGCATCTGCTGTCTGCGGCTCCCCCTCCCCCATCCTTTCCAGTCCCAGGAAGGTTCTGGGGTGCCTCCCGTTGTTGGCGAAGAACGGCGTGACCCCCGTGGACACGTGCTTCGTGTTGTTGTAGACGAACTCGGCAAGCGGCAGGTAATCCACCCACGTCGCAGGCTGTTGATTTGCATAACATCTCAGGTACTGCTGCATGATGGCATTGACCCGCTCCGCTTGCCCGTTGGTCTGCGGGTGTCTCGCCGACGCCAGGTTGATCTTGACGTTCAGGAAGCCCATCAGCTTCTGCCAGAAATTCGAGATGAACTGCCGCCCCCGGTCGGACAGAATAGACCGTGGCAGACCGTGAACCTTGAACACGTGGTCTATGAACAGTTTGGCGGTTTGCTCCGCCGTGGCCACCTTAGCACACGGAATGAAATGTGCCATCTTGGAAAACAGGTCCCCCACCACCAGCACTGCCGTCTTGCCCCTCGAGCTGGGCAGATCCGTGACAAAGTCCAGGGCCACCCTTTCCCAAGGTTCGACCGGAGTTTGCAGCGGTTCCAACAGTCCGGCCGGTGGTCTGTGCACTGGCTTGGCCCTCTGGCAGGTGTCACACCTCGCCACGTAGTCTGCGACCTCCCCTCTCATTCCAGGCCACCAGAAATCCCTGGCTACTAATTCCACCGTCTTCTCCTTGCCGAAGTGCCCGGCAGTGGGCGCGTCGTGCAGCTGCTGCAGCACCTTGGCGTGAAGGTCGTCTCCCGGCACGTAGATGGCCCCTTTACGGATGAGCAAACCATCTCGTAGCTGGAAACCGTCGGCCGCTGCCTTGCCCCTTTGCACCTCCGCCATCTTTGCTTGCGCGAAGGAGTCATCCTGCAACGCTCGTCGCACCGCCTCCAGGTCCACGGTTGCCGCGGCGCACGCCCACACTGTTGGTGCGAAGATGTGCATGGCGGCTGCTGGCGTTGCGTCCTCCAGATACTGCGGCTTACGGGAGAGAGCGTCCGCCATGATGTTGGTGTCCCCCGGGACATACTCTATGCGGAAGTCGAAGTTCGCAAAGAACTCAGCCCAACGTATCTGCCTCTGGTTTAGGAACTGTGCTGTGCGCCAGTGCTCCAGATTCTTGTGGTCGGTGCAAACCTGCACCGTGTGCTTGGCGCCGATCAGGAAGTGCCTCCACGCTTTGAACGCTGCATGAATGGCCAGCAACTCCCTGTCCCAGATGGTGTAGTTCTGCTCGGACTTGCTGAGCTTCCTGGAGTAAAACGCTCCCGGTCGCCACACCCCCTGCGGGTCCTTTTGCAGCAGGACCGCCCCCACGGCTCTGTCCGAGGCGTCTGTCTCCACCCTCATCGGCCTGCTGGGGTTGACGTGAAGCAGCTGCTCTTCCGACGCGAAGAGACGCTTGAGTGCCTGAAAGGACTGCTCCGCCTGCTCTGTCCAAACGAACTTCTTTTTCTTGGAGCTAAGCGTGTCTGTGATGGCCGCTGTCTGCATAGCGAAGCCCTTGATAAACTTACTGTCAGAGCTGCTTGAAGATCCTAGCTCACACAGGATCACGCTAGCCAGCGATCATTAAGTAAAAGTCTTTATTGAATTACAGTTTCCATTCTCACGCTGCTGCGCGCAACTCTACGTCTAGTAGCTAGATCGGCGAAGCTCCGTCTGAGTCTCCGCCCCGTGTGCACCAACTTAATATCCTAGCCTTGCTCCACCTTTTCCGCCTGACTGTCCTCCTCTGGGTCCCTCTACCCCCCGGGGCTTCTTCCTTCCGGGATTCTTCTGACGCTGACCCGGACCCTCCTGCCTCCTTGCGCCGGGCTTTAGGACCTGGTTCCCTTTCGGGGCTGCTTACTGCGCCGCCTTCCTCTGCATTTGAACTTGGCGCGCGCGCCCAACCTTCCACTTTCCTCTTAACCGTTTCTTCGCTCCCCGATGGAGGTGTGGCCACTCCTGACTCATGTCCTCCCTCCTGTGGTGAGCTGCCAGCGCTTCCCCCCTGGCTCCCTTCCTCTTCCCTGCTTCCTGGCGGTGACGCTGGTCCCGATTTCCAGCTGCTCCCCCCTGAGTCCCCTCTGGCTCTATCTTCCTGGGGTGCCCCCCTAGACTCCCCCCTTGCCCTGGCCACTGGTGCTCCTTTCTGTGAATCCTCTGATTCACTGGAAAGACTAGGAGATCTCGGGTCGTCGTCATCACTCATCTTTTCTTCTGCCTCCTCCCCTTCGCTCTCTGTTTCCTCCCTTGCCCGTGCCTCTGCTCCTAAACCCCTGACACTTGCGATAGAAGTTCGCAAAGCCGACAAACCGTTGGACCTCCTTCCGGTTGCGTGGACTCTTCCAATCCAATACCGCTCGAACCTTGGCGCTGTCCATGGCGAGCCCCTTGTCAGACAACTTGTAGCCCAGAAAATCCACCTCCGTCACGTCAAATTGGCACTTCTCCAGCTTGGCGTAGAGCCTATGTTGCTTCAGCCTGCTCAGCACTTCCTTGACGTGTCCGTCATGCTCCTGCTGCGATTCCGAAAAGATAAGGATGTCATCTAAGAAACAGACGCACGTCTTGTAGAGAAGTCCCGCCAACACGTGATGCATGAAAGCTTGAAAAACGTGGGAGCCATTTTGCAATCCAAAAGGCATAACTCTATATTCGTAGGTACCCAGTGGCGTGAACATGGCCGTCTTCCACTCATCCCCCTCCCGCATGCGAATGAGGTTGTACGCCCCTCGCAGGTCTAACTTGGTGAACACTTTTCCCTTGCGTACCTTTGCGAGGAGGTCGTAGATTCGGGGCATGGGGAAGTCCGATGGCTTGGTCCCATTGTTTAAAATGCGATAGTCCACTACCAGTCTTTTTTGGGGCGTGTCTCGCTTTTTAACAAAGAATACAGGACTGCCCCCCGCTGCCTTGGACTCTCGGATGAAACCGCGCTCCAAATTATGATCTATGAACTCTTTGAGTTCCTGCAGTTCGTCCTCTGACATGGAATACAGTTTCCCTTTAGGCAGCGCCGCCCCCGGCAGCAGGTCAATTTTGCAGTCATATGGTCTGTGAGGGGGTAGCCTGTCTGCCTCCTTCTCGCAGAAAACTTCCAAAAATTCTGCGTACTTGTGGGGAATCGCTTGCAGCGTGCCTAGCAGCAGCTGTGACTCCTCTTCCTCTCCTTCCTGCCGGGGCACGATGCAGTGTTCAGCACAAAAGGAAGAGCCGAAGGTCAGCTGCCTCTGGTACCAAGCCAGCGTTGGGCTGTGCTTGTCCAGCCAACTCATTCCCAATACAATGGGCGTATCCGATAGTTGAGTGACATTGAAGCTGATGATTTCTTTGTGATTCCCAAGTCGCATCGCCATCGGTGGCGTCTGCTTCACCACTTGCCCCCCTAGCAACTCCCTGCCATCCACCGTGACAACCTGCAGGGGCAGTGTGGCCGGCAGCAACTGTATAGCGTGATTGTCGACAAAGTCCTGCCCTATAAAGTCCGCATTGCTGCCCGAGTCAACTGTGATTGGCACGTTGTCAGGGCTGCCACCCAGTCCCAGCTCACATAGGACCAAGTCAGCCAGCGTTCAGTTTCAAAGAGTCTTTATTGGATTACAGGTTCCATTTCCAAACTGCAATGTGCAGCCCTACTTCTTCTAGGTCAGAACGACGAAGACCCGTCTGAGTCCCCGCCTCTAGCGCACCAGCTTAATACCCTAGCCTTGCTCCACCTCCTGCGCCTTTCCTTCCGTCTCTGGGTCCTTCTGCCCCCCTGGGTCTCTCCCTTCCTACTCTCTTCTGACGCAGACCCCCCTGACCCTTCCGCCTCCTTGCGGCGGGCTTTGGGACCCGGCTCACTCTCTGGGCTGCTGACTGCGCCAGCTTCCGCTACATTTGAACTTGGCGCGCGCGCCCAACTCTCCACTTTCCGCTTGATCGTTTCATCGCTCCCCGAGGTGGGCGTGACTACTCCTGACTCATGCCCTCCCTCCTTCTGAAAGTCTCCGGAGCCCGATATCTGGTCCCCTTTCTCCCCGCTGCTCCCGGCTGGGCACATGGGTCCCGATCTCCAACTGCTGCTTTCTGATCCCTCTCTGGACCCTTCTTCCTGGGGTGTCCCCCTGCTCTCCCCCCTTGCTCTGGCTGCTGGCGCTCCCTTCTGGGAATCCTCGGACTCGCTAGACAGGCTCGGTGATCTCGGGTCGTCATCCCCACTCATCCTTCCTTCGTATTCCTCCCCCTCGCTCTCTGTCTCCTCCCTTCTCTGCGTCTCTGCTCCTGAACCCCTGACACACGTTGACACAAGCTGATGGGCTTCCTGAACGTCAAGATCAACCTGACATCAGCAAGGCACCCGCAGACCAACGGGCAAGCGGAGAGGGTCAATGCCATCATGCAGCAGTACCTGAGATGCTATGCCAATCAACAGCCTGCGACGTGGGTGGATTACCTGCCGCTCGCCGAATTCGCCTACAACAACACGAAACACGTATCCACAGGGGTGACGCCGTTCTTCGCCAACAATGGGAGGAATCCCAGAACCTTCCCGGGACTGGACAGAGTGGGGGAACCACAGACGGCGGACGCTTTCGCATCTGAGTTGCAAGAGGTCCACGATCAACTCAGACGGCAGCTGGAGCTAGCGAAGCACGCATACAAAGTCCAAGCTGACAAGCACAGGCGAGTGGGCGAGGAGATCCGAGTGGGAGACTGGGTCTGGTTAGCAGCCCACGCGGTGCCGACCCGATCGTTAGCCAAGAGGAAGCTGGGGCACAAGCAACTCGGTCCATACCGAGTCGAAGCGCAGATCAACCCGGTGGCTTTCCGGCTGGTGCTACCGGAGGGTTCCAGGATGCATCCGGTGTTCCACAGGTCGGTGCTCACTCCCTACAGGGCACCGCACAGGTTCCAGGAACCAGGAACGGCACCAAGTCAGTCTCCGGAGCGGACGGAGGCGGGAAGCTTGCCACAGCAGGACCCCATCAACGAAGTCACGGAGATTTTGGACTCCAGATGGGGGGAAGACGGAGTAGAATATCTCCTAGCAAGGGAGGGCACCCGGGCCAGTGCTAATAGCTGGGTGCCGGACTACGCCTTGGAGGAACCCATGCCCTTTTCCCACACAGACCTATGCCAGCGGGCTTCTTCGACGACTGGTTGTTCACGCCCACGCTTTCCTCCAGCACATTCCATGGCTTCGACTCGGAAGGGGAACCCGCACCGCGCACACGTTCCCCAGAGGGGTCACCGGAGGGTTCGGCGTCCGACAACTCGTATTGGTGGGACGATCGGCCAGAGGAGCAGTGGCGCCGGAAGTGGCAGGAGACACCAGGTCCAGCGACAGACGCAGAGACTGACATGGACGTGTGCGGGGAGGACCTTGGTTTCGAGCACGGCGGCACCGAAATGGAGGCGGAGGAGATCACCGTTGACGAACGCGGGGAGGAAGACTCGGAGGTCTTCAGTTGGCGGCCAGCAACGGGGAGCGAACTGTATCCGACATTCACTCCCGTGACGACGGAGCACCCACCAACCACCCCTGAAAGCGGGGAGGGGGGAAGGGGGGGCTTCGAGGGGGGGATGGATGTCAGGGGTTCAGGAGCAGAGACGCAGAGAAGGGAGGAGACAGAGAGCGAGGGGGAGGAATACGAAGGAAGGATGAGTGGGGATGACGACCCGAGATCACCGAGCCTGTCTAGCGAGTCCGAGGATTCCCAGAAGGGAGCGCCAGCAGCCAGAGCAAGGGGGGAGAGCAGGGGGACACCCCAGGAAGAAGGGTCCAGAGAGGGATCAGAAAGCAGCAGTTGGAGATCGGGACCCACGTGCCCAGCCGGGAGCAGCGGGGAGAAAGGGGACCAGATATCGGGCTCCGGAGACTTTCAGAAGGAGGGAGGGCATGAGTCAGGAGTAGTCACGCCCACCTCGGGGAGCGATGAAACGATCAAGAGGAAAGTGGAGAGTTGGGCGCGCGCGCCAAGTTCAAATGTAGCGGAAGCTGGCGCAGTCAGCAGCCCAGAGAGTGAGCCGGGTCCCAAAGCCCGCCGCAAGGAGGCGGAAGGGTCAGGGGGGTCTGCGTCAGAAGAGAGTAGGAAGGGAGAGACCCAGGGGGGTAGAAGGACCCAGAGACGGAAGGAAAGGCGCAGGAGGTGGAGCAAGGCTAGGGTATTAAGCTGGTGCGCTAGAGGCGGGGACTCAGACGGGTCTTCGTCGTTCTGACCTAGAAGAAGTAGGGCTGCACATTGCAGTTTGGAAATGGAACCTGTAATCCAATAAAGACTCTTTGAAACTGAACGCTGGCTGACTTGGTCCTATGTGAGCTGGGACTGGGTGGCAGCCCTGACAGTAAGACCCGTCTCTCAGCTTCTGACACCTGATACCTCGCAGCGGAGACAGAAGCAGCTGGAGGAGGAGATCGGTGTTTGGGAGCAAGCTCACGACGGTTGGCAGAGATGACGGAAGCAGAGAAAGTTTCAGCGCTGCAACAGGCAGTTACCCAATTGAATGCGGAGGTACTGGCATCCAAGAAAAGGGAGGAGGATGCGGCAGCCGCCTACCAAGATCTCCACGCCAGGTTTGAAGCATGGGTTAAGCACGGGCAGCCAGGACCCAGACCGGAGGGGGTTGGGTTGGCACGGAGAGCAGGAGGGCTGGTGGCTCACTTCGATGGGAATTTACAACAGTACCCCAACTTTCGAGCAGATGTAATGTGCGCACTGCAACTGCTGGCAAAAGACTTTAGAGATGAGGAAGAGAAAGTGGGGTTTATACTATCCCATTTGCATGGGGATGCTAAAGCGTGGCTACGCAATTTGTGGAGGGATAAAGATCCGGCGCTTCAGAGTGCAGATGCCTTCATCAAAGCGATGGATGCGTGTTTTTTGTCTACCATTGATGTGGATCTTGCCCGACGGGAGATTCATGGACTGAAACAAGGGAGGGCGAGCGTCCGGCAGTACCACGCCCGCTTTTTTGCGCTGGTCAGTGCATTGGAATGGGACCGGGATTCGCCCCCAGTCAGGGACCTGTTCTGGGAGGGTCTAAGCTCTGCTGTGAAGGATGAAATTGCGAGGGGGGAGAGGCCCCGAAGCACGCAGGAGGTGGTCCAAAGGGCGCTGACTGTGGGGGTGAGGCTGGAAGAACGTCCATGGTGCAGAGATGAAGGACGCGGAGGGCGCGAAGCAGCGAGAAGTTTCTCTTTCGTTCCAAGGGAAGCAGCGCGTGCGCAATCCACACCTCTGCCAGGAGGGGGAGTGGAACCTATGGAGGTGGGAGGCGCCAGGGCTCAGTCAGCTACCAGAGCCTCTGCACCGACGGCAGTCAAGACTAAACCTCCTAGAGGGACCAGGAAGTGTTACATATGCGACAGCCCTCAACACTTGGCGAAAGAGTGTCCCCAGAGGAGCTCCAAGCACACTGCAGCCTCCGCAACGGTGAAAGCGACCACGCAATGCAGCGAAGCCCAGCAGGGAAACGACGATGTCTGGCTGGAGACAGAGGCACTGGGGCCCAGCCAGACGCATCAGTGAAGCAGTCCCCAGCGATATTGCAACCCACGGACCCCCTCCCACCCAAACCAGTAGTGCAGCTCACAGCGTCTCTCCAGCTACCCAATGGCGTCACTATCGAAGTGCCGCTTTCTGTGGACTCTGGAAGCAACGCAGACTTTATAGCACAGGATTTTGTGGAGCAGCACGCTATAAAGCTACTGCCTGCCACTCTGCCCCTGCAAGTCGTCACAGTGGATGGCAGAGAGTTGCTAGGGGGGCAGGTGGTGAAGCAGACGCCACCAATGGTGATGCAACTTGGTAACCACAGGGAAGTCATCAGTTTTAATGTCACCCGACTGTCGGACACGCCCATTGTGTTGGGCATGAGTTGGCTGGACAGGCACAGTCCAACGCTGGCTTGGTACCAGAGACAGCTGATCTTCGGCTCCTCTTACTGCGCAGAACACTGCATCCTGCCCAGGCAGGAGGGGGAGGAGGAGGACTCACAACTGCAGTTGGGAACGTTGCAAGCAGTTCCCCACAAATACGCGGACTTTCTGGAGGTCTTCTGCGAGAAAGAGGCAGACAAGCTACCACCGCACAGGCAATATGACTGCAAGATTGACCTCCTGCCAGGGGCGACGCTGCCGAAGGGGAAGCTATATTCCATGTCTCAGGACGAACTACAGGAACTCAAACAGTTCATCGATCACAATTTGCAGCGCGGTTTCATCCGGGAGTCCAGCGCAGTAGGGGGCAGTCCTGTTTTCTTCGTGAAGAAGAAGGACACGCCCCAAAAAAGATTGGTCGTGGATTACCGCCTCTTAAACAGAATGACCAAGCCCTCCGATTTCCCCATGCCCAGGATTGACGACCTGCTGGCGACGGTGCGCAAGGGACGCGTGTTCACCAAGTTGGACCTGCGAGGAGCGTACAATCTCATCCGCATGAGGGAGGGCGATGAGTGGAAGACAGCCATGTTCACGCCTCTGGGCACCTACGAATACAGAGTGATGCCGTTTGGTTTGCAAAACGGTTCTCACTGTTTTCAAGCTTTCATGCATCACGTGTTGGCGGGACTCCTCTACAAGAAGTGCGTCTGCTTTCTGGATGACATCCTGATATTCTCTGACTCGCAGCAAGCACACGACCAGGACGTTCGGGAGGTGCTGAAGAGGCTGCAGCAGCATAGACTGTACGCCAAACTGGAGAAGTGCCAGTTCGACACGACGGAGGTGGATTTCTTGGGTTACAAGCTGTCGGACAAGGGGCTAGCCATGGACAGCGCCAAGGTTCGTGCGGTGTTGGATTGGAAGAGCCCGCGCAACCGGAAAGAGGTCCAGAGGTTTGTCGGATTCGCCAATTTCTATCGCAAGTTTATCAAGGGGTTCGCGATGCAGACGGCAGCTATTACGGACACGCTAAGCTCCAAGAAAAAGAAATTCATCTGGACGGAGCAGGCGGAGCGGTCCTTTCAGACACTCAAGCATCTCTTCGCGTCGGAAGAGCAACTGCTGCATATCGACCCCAGCAAACCGCTGCGGGTGGAGACAGACGCGTCCAATAGAGCAGTGGGAGCGGTCCTGCTGCAGAGGGACCCGCAGGGGGTCTGGAGGCCGGGGGCGTTCTACTCCAGAAAGCTCAGCAAGTCGGAGCAGAACTACACCATCTGGGATAGGGAGCTGCTTGCCATTCATGCAGCTTTCAAGGCGTGGAGGCACTTCCTGATCGGCGCCAAGCACACGGTGCAGGTCTGCACGGACCACAAGAATCTGGAGCACTGGCGCACGGCTCGGTTCCTGAACCAGAGGCAGATACGTTGGGCGGAGTTCTTTGCTGACTTCAATTTCCGAATTGAGTACGTCCCGGGCGACACCAACATCATGGCGGATGCACTGTCCCGAAAACCGCAATACCTCGAAGAGGCGACGCCAGCGGCAGCCATGCACATCTTCGCGCCAACAGCGTGGGCGTGCGCTTCAGCCACAGTAGACCTGGATGCGGTGCGACGGGCGTTGAAGGACGACTCATTCGCGCAGGCGAAGATGGCAGAGGTGCACAAGGGCACGGCGAAGGGCGACGAGTTCCAGATACGAGACGGCTTGCTCTTACGTAAAGGGGCCGTCTACGTGCCGGGAGACGAACTTCGCGCCCGGGTACTGCAGCAGCTGCACGACGCACCCACGGCCGGGCACTTTGGCACAGAAAAAACGGTGGAATTGGTCGCAAGAGACTTTTGGTGGCCCAGACTGAGGGGGGAAGTCGCGGACTACGTCGCGAGGTGCGACACCTGCCAGAGGGCCAAGCCGGTGCACAAACCACCGGCGGGACTGCTGGAACCGCTGCAAACGCCGTTTGAACCATGGGAGAGAGTGGCCCTGGACTTTGTCACGGATCTACCCAGCTCGAGAGGCAAGACAGCTGTACTAGTGGTGGTGGACTTGTTCACCAAGATGGCACATTTCATACCGTGTGCGAAGGTGGCCACGGCAGAACAAACAGCCAAACTGTTCATAGATCACGTGTTCAAAGTGCACGGGCTGCCGCGGTCTATACTGTCCGACCGCGGACGCCAGTTCATCTCGAATTTCTGGCAAAGGCTGATGGGCTTCCTGAACGTCAAGATCAACCTGACATCAGCAAGGCACCCGCAGACCAACGGGCAAGCGGAGAGGGTCAATGCCATCATGCAGCAGTACCTGAGATGCTATGCCAATCAACAGCCTGCGACGTGGGTGGATTACCTGCCGCTCGCCGAATTCGCCTACAACAACACGAAACACGTATCCACAGGGGTGACGCCGTTCTTCGCCAACAATGGGAGGAATCCCAGAACCTTCCCGGGACTGGACAGAGTGGGGGAAGGGGAACCACAGACGGCGGACGCTTTCGCATCTGAGTTGCAAGAGGTCCACGATCAACTCAGACGGCAGCTGGAGCTAGCGAAGCACGCATACAAAGTCCAAGCTGACAAGCACAGGCGAGTGGGCGAGGAGATCCGAGTGGGAGACTGGGTCTGGTTAGCAGCCCACGCGGTGCCGACCCGATCGTTAGCCAAGAGGAAGCTGGGGCACAAGCAACTCGGTCCATACCGAGTCGAAGCGCAGATCAACCCGGTGGCTTTCCGGCTGGTGCTACCGGAGGGTTCCAGGATGCATCCGGTGTTCCACAGGTCGGTGCTCACTCCCTACAGGGCACCGCACAGGTTCCAGGAACCAGGAACGGCACCAAGTCAGTCTCCGGAGCAGACGGAGGCGGGAAGCTTGCCACAGCAGGACCCCATAAACGAAGTCACGGAGATTTTGGACTCCAGATGGGGGGAAGACGGAGTAGAATATCTCCTAGCAAGGGAGGGCACCCGGGCCAGTGCTAATGGCTGGGTGCCGGACTACGCCTTGGAGGAACCCCTGCTCAAGGATGAGTTTCATGCCCTTTTCCCACACAGACCTATGCCAGCGGGCTTCTTCGACGACTGATTGTTCACGCCCACGCTTTCCTCCAGCACGTTCCATGGCTTCGACTCGGAAGGGGAACCCGCACCGCGCACACGTTCCCCAGAGGGGTCACCGGAGGGTTCGGCGTCCGACAACTCATATTGGTGGGACGATCGGCCAGAGGAGCAGTGGCGCCGGAAGTGGCAGGAGACACCAGGTCCAGCGACAGACGCAGAGACTGACATGGACGTGTGCGGGGAGGACCTTGGTTTCGAGCACGGCGGCACCGAAATGGAGGCGGAGGAGATCACCGTTGACGAACGCGGGGAGGAAGACTCGGAGGTCTTCAGTTGGCGGCCAGCAACGGGGAGCGAACTGTATCCGACATTCACTCCCGTGACGACGGAGCACCCACCAACCACCCCTGAAAGCGGGGAGGGGGGAAGGGGGGGCTTCGAGGGGGGGATGGATGTCAGGGGTTCAGGAGCAGAGACGCAGAGAAGGGAGGAGACAGAGAGCGAGGGGGAGGAATACGAAGGAAGGATGAGTGGGGATGACGACCCGAGATCACCGAGCCTGTCTAGCGAGTCCGAGGATTCCCAGAAGGGAGCGCCAGCAGCCAGAGCAAGGGGGGAGAGCAGGGGGACACCCCAGGAAGAAGGGTCCAGAGAGGGATCAGAAAGCAGCAGTTGGAGATCGGGACCCACGTGCCCAGCCGGGAGCAGCGGGGAGAAAGGGGACCAGATATCGGGCTCCGGAGACTTTCAGAAGGAGGGAGGGCATGAGTCAGGAGTAGTCACGCCCACCTCGGGGAGCGATGAAACGATCAAGAGGAAAGTGGAGAGTTGGGCGCGCGCGCCAAGTTCAAATGTAGCGGAAGCTGGCGCAGTCAGCAGCCCAGAGAGTGAGCCGGGTCCCAAAGCCCGCCGCAAGGAGGCGGAAGGGTCAGGGGGGTCTGCGTCAGAAGAGAGTAGGAAGGGAGAGACCCAGGGGGGTAGAAGGACCCAGAGACGGAAGGAAAGGCGCAGGAGGTGGAGCAAGGCTAGGGTATTAAGCTGGTGCGCTAGAGGCGGGGACTCAGACGGGTCTTCGTCGTTCTGACCTAGAAGAAGTAGGGCTGCACATTGCAGTTTGGAAATGGAACCTGTAATCCAATAAAGACTCTTTGAAACTGAACGCTGGCTGACTTGGTCCTATGTGAGCTGGGACTGGGTGGCAGCCCTGACACATACACTTTGCGATTTTGGGGTAAATGTGCATTAACACCATAGAACACGACTTTGAAATAAGGAGAAATCCAAGATTGTTTTGGAACCCAAAACAACCTGTTTTGCTTTGTTTAGACACTTCGCTTTGCTATTTGTGGGTGCACAACAGTGCAATGCAAGCTTATTCGTCCTCTTTCTATTGACGTCGACCTATGCTTGATTTGCGCTCAGAACAAACATTTCACTCTGCGATTTTTGGTTGAATGTGCATTCTAACCCAAAAAACATCAATTTCAAATGTCCCATAAGTGCGTTATCATCTTATTTATATGTAGATGGAAGCCAAAATACCTTTTTACTTTGGTTGTGGTGATTCAGGTGCACACCCAAAAAACACCATGCGGATTGAAATAAGCCCAATCGAAGCATATTTGTCTTCTTTCTACGCATATGGAAGCGGAAATATGGTATTTTGTAATTTTGGTCTCATTACATACACTTTGCGATATCTGGGTAAATGTGCATTAAAACTACGGAACACTACTTTGACATAAACGAAATCCAAGATTGTTTTTCTGTGTAGATGGAACCCAAAACCACGTGTTTTGCTTTGTTGAGAATTATGACACTTCGCTTTGCTATTTGTGGGTGAATGAACAACAACAGTGCAATGCAAGCTTATTCGTGGTTGTGGTGATTCTGTTGCACACCTAAAAAACACCATGCGAATTGAAATAGGCCCAATCGAAGCATATTCGTCTTCTTTCTAGGCATATGGAAGCGGAAATATGGTATTTTGTTATTTTGGTCTTTTAGATACACTTTGCGATTTCTGGGTAAATGTGCATTAACACCAAAGAACACTACTTTGACATAAGCGAAATCCAAACTTGTTCTTTCTGTGTAGATGGAACCTAAAGTAACCTGTTTTGCTTTGTTTAGAATTATGACACTTCGCTTTGCTATTTGTGGGTGAATGAAGAACAACAGTGCAATGCAAGCTTATTCGTCCTCTTTCTATTGCCGTGGAACCAATATACCTATCCTTGATTGGTCTCCTAACAAACATTTCGCTCTTCGATTTTAGGTTGAATGTGCATTCTAACCCCAAAAAACCTATTTGAAATAAGCCCAATCAGAGCGTTATCATCTTCTTTTTATGTAGATGGAAGCCAAAACACCTTTTTGCTTTGGTTGGCGTGATTCTGGTGCACACCCAAAAAACACCATGCGAATTGAAGCCCAATCAAAGCTTATTCGTCTTCTTGCTACGCACATGTTAGCGGAAATATGGTGTTTTGTTATTTTGGTCTCATTACATACACTTTGCGATTTTGGGGTAAATGTGCATTAACACCATAGAACACGACTTTGAAATAAGGAGAAATCCAAGATTGTTTTTCTGTGTAGATGGAACCCAAAACAACCTGTTTTGCTTTGTTTAGACACTTCGCTTTGCTATTTGTGGGTGAATGAACACCAACAGTGCAATGCAAGCTTATTCGTCCTCTTTCTATTGACGTCGAACCAATACACCTATGCTTGATTTGCGCTCAGAACAAACATTTCACTCTGCGATTTTTGGTTGAATGTGCATTCTAACCCAAAAAACATCAATTTCAAATGTACCATAAGTGCGTTATCATCTTATTTATATGTAGATGGAAGCCAAAATACCTTTTTACTTTGGTTGTGGTGATTCAGGTGCACACCCAAAAAACAATATGCGGATTGAAATAAGCCCAATCGAAGCATATTTGTCTTCTTTCTACGCATATGGAAGCGGAAATATGGTGTTCAATTTTGGTCTCAATACGTACACTTTGCGATTTCTGGGTAAATGTGCATTAACACCAAAGAACCAAAGAACCAAAGAACACTACTTTGACATAAGGGAAATCCAAACTTGTTGTTTCTGTGTAGATGGAACCCAAAGCAACCTGTTTTGCTTTGTTTAGAATTATGACACTTCGCTTTGCTATTTGTGGGTGAATGAAAAACAACAGTGCAATGCAAGCTTATTCGTCCTCTTTCTATTGCCGTGGAACCAATATACCTATGTGTCAGAGCTGCTTGAAGATCCTAGCTCACAGAGGATCACGCTAGCCAGCGATCATTAAGTAAAAGTCTTTATTGAATTACAGTTTCCATTCTCACGCTGCTGCGCGCAACTCTACGTCTAGTAGCTAGATCGGCGAAGCTCCGTCTGAGTCTCCGCCCCGTGTGCACCAACTTAATATCCTAGCCTTGCTCCACCTTTTCCGCCTGACTGTCCTCCTCTGGGTCCCTCTACCCCCCGGGGCTTCTTCCTTCCGGGATTCTTCTGACGCTGACCCGGACCCTCCTGCCTCCTTGCGCCGGGCTTTAGGACCTGGTTCCCTTTCGGGGCTGCTTACTGCGCCGCCTTCCTCTGCATTTGAACTTGGCGCGCGCGCCCAACCTTCCACTTTCCTCTTAACCGTTTCTTCGCTCCCTGATGGAGGTGTGGCCACTCCTGACTCATGCCCTCCCTCCTGTGGTGAGCTGCCAGCGCTTCCCCCCTGGCTCCTTTCCTCTTCCCTGCTTCCTGGCGGTGACGCTGGTCCCGATTTCCAGCTGCTCCCCCCTGAGTCCCCTCTGGCTCTATCTTCCTGGGGTGCCCCCCTAGACTCCCCCCTTGCCCTGGCCACTGGTGCTCCTTTCTGTGAATCCTCTGATTCACTGGAAAGACTAGGAGATCTCGGGTCGTCGTCATCACTCATCTTTTCTTCTGCCTCCTCTCCTTCGCTCTCTGTTTCCTCCCTTGCCCGTGCCTCTGCTCCTAAACCCCTGACATCCATCCCCCCTCGAAGCCCCCCATTCCCCCCTCCCCTCCTTCCGGTGCTGGAGCTGGGGGCTGCTGTTGCAAAGGGACGAACGTCGGATATCGGTCGCTTCCCGTGGCGGGTCTCCTTCTGAAGTCTCGCGGGTCTTCCTCCCTGCTCTCGTCGACAACGGTCACCTCCGCTTCCATCTCTGTGCCGCCGTGCTCGAAACCAGGGTCGTCCCCGAAAACGTCCATGTCCGTCTCTCCCTCACTTCCTCCTGGCGGTGTTGCTCGTCCTGGGCCTTCCAGCCACCGTCTGCGGAACTGCTCCTCTGGTCTATCGTCCCACCAATACGAGGGTTCTGATGCAGATCCCGAGGGTGACCCCTCCGGGGAACGGACGTCTTGTGTCGGGTCCTCGTCCGAGTCGAACCCCCGGAAAGTGCTGGCCGAAAGCGTGGGCGTGAAAAGCCAGTCGTCGAAAAAGTCTGCTGGCATAGGTCTATGGGGGAAGAGGGCATGAAACTCGTCTTTGAGCAGAGGTTCGTCCAAGGCGTAGCCCGGCACCCAGCTGTTCGCACTGGCCGGGGTGCCCTCCTTGGCGAGAAAGTATTCTACCCCCTCTTCCCCCCATCTGGAGTCCAAAATCTCCGTGACTTCGTTGATGCGCTCCTTCTGTGCCACTCCCGCGTGCCCTGTTCTGTCTCTGACCGGACTCGGCGCCGTTCCGGGTTCCTGGAACCTGTGCGGTGCCTTGTAGGGAGTGAGCACCGATCTGTGGAATACCGGATGCATTCTGGAACCCTCCGGAAGTGCCAGTCTGAAAGCTACCGGGTTGACCTGCTCTTCGACTTGGTAGGGCCCCAGTTGTTTATGCCCTAGTTTCTTCTTGGCCAACGACCTGGCCGGCACTGCGTGGGCTGCTAACCAAACCCAGTCTCCCACGTGGAGCTCTTCGCCAACCCTTCTGTGCTTGTCCGCTTGTACCTTGTATGCGTGCTTGGCCAGCTCCAGGTGGCGCCTCAGCTGATCGTGGACTTCCTGCAGCTCCGACGCGAACGCATCTGCTGTCTGCGGCTCCCCCTCCCCCATTCTTTCCAGTCCCGGGAAGGTTCTGGGGTGCCTCCCGTTGTTGGCGAAGAACGGCGTGACCCCCGTGGACACGTGCTTCGTGTTGTTGTATGCGAACTCGGCAAGCGGCAGGTAATCCACCCACGTCGCAGGCTGTTGATTTGCATAACATCTCAGGTACTGCTGCATGATGGCATTGACCCGCTCCGCTTGCCCGTTGGTCTGCGGGTGTCTCGCCGACGCCAGGTTGACCTTGACGTTCAGGAAGCCCATCAGCTTCTGCCAGA
Source organism: Podarcis liolepis (assembly GCF_965112155.1). NCBI lineage: Eukaryota > Metazoa > Chordata > Lepidosauria > Squamata > Lacertidae > Podarcis > Podarcis liolepis. The sequence continues at coordinate 63,634 of NC_139561.1, read as the reverse complement.
AATTCGAGATGAACTGCCGCCCCCGGTCGGACAGAATAGACCGTGGCAGACCGTGAACCTTGAACACGTGGTCTATGAACAGTTTGGCGGTTTGCTCCGCCGTGGCCACCTTAGCACACGGAATGAAATGCGCCATCTTGGAAAACAGGTCTACCACCACCAGCACTGCCGTCTTGCCCCTCGAGCTGGGCAGATCCGTGACAAAGTCCAGGGCCACCCTTTCCCAAGGTTCGACCGGAGTTTGCAGCGGTTCCAACAGTCCGGCCGGCGGTTTGTGCACTGGTTTGGCCCTCTGGCAGGTGTCACACCTCGCCACGTAGTCTGCGACCTCCCCTCTCATTCCAGGCCACCAGAAATCCCTGGCTACTAATTCCACCGTCTTCTCCTTGCCAAAGTGCCCGGCCGTGGGCGCGTCGTGCAGCTGCTGCAGCACCTTGGCGCGAAGGTCGTCTCCCGGGACGTAGATGGCCCCTTTACGGATGAGCAATCCATCTCGTAGCTGGAAACCGTCGGCCGCAGCCGTGCCCCTTTGCACCTCTGCCATCTTTGCTTGCGCGAAGGACTCATCCTGCAACGCTCGTCGCACCGCCTCCAGGTCCACGGTGGCCGCGGCGCACGCCCATACTGTTGGTGCGAAGATGTGCATGGCGGCCGCTGGCGTTGCGTCCTCCAGATACTGTGGCTTACGGGAGAGGGCGTCCGCCATGATGTTAGTGTCCCCCGGGACATACTCTATGCGGAAGTCGAAGTTCGCAAAAAACTCAGCCCAACGTATCTGCCTCTGGTTTAGGAACTGTGCTGTGCGCCAGTGCTCCAGATTCTTGTGGTCCGTGCAAACCTGCACCGTGTGCTTGGCGCCGATCAGGAAGTGCCTCCACGCTTTGAACGCTGCATGAATGGCCAGCAACTCCCTGTCCCAGATGGTGTAGTTCTGCTCGGACTTGCTGAGCTTCCTGGAGTAAAACGCTGCCGGTCGCCACACCCCCTGCTGGTCCTTTTGCAGCAGGACTGCCCCCACGGCTCTGTCCGAGGCGTCTGTCTCCACCCTCATCGGCCTGCTGGGGTTGACGTGAAGCAGCTGCTCTTCCGATGCGAAGAGACGCTTGAGTGCCTGAAAGGACTGCTCCGCCTCCTCTGTCCAAACGAACTTCTTTTTCTTGGAGCTAAGCGTGTCTGTGATGGCCGCTGTCTGCATAGCGAAGCCCTTGATAAACTTGCGATAGAAGTTCGCAAAGCCGACAAACCTCTGGACCTCCTTCCGGTTGCGTGGACTCTTCCAATCCAATACCGCGCGAACCTTGGCGCTGTCCATGGCGAGCCCCTTGTCAGACAACTTGTAGCCCAGAAAATCCACCTCCGTCACGTCAAATTGGCACTTCTCCAGCTTGGTGTAGAGCCTATGTTGCTTTAGTCTGGTCAGCACTTCCTTGACGTGTCTGTCATGCTCCTGCTGCGATTCCGAAAAGATCAGGATGTCATCTAAGAAACAGACGCACGTCTTGTAGAGAAGTCCCGCCAACACGTGATGCATGAAAGCTTGAAAAACGTGGGAGCCATTTTGCAATCCAAAGGGCATAACTCTGTATTCGTAGGTACCCAGTGGCGTGAACATGGCCGTCTTCCACTCATCTCCCTCCCGCATACGAATGAGGTTGTACGCCCCTCGCAGGTCTAACTTGGTGAACACTTTCCCCTTCCGCACCTTCGCCAGGAGGTCGTCGATTCGGGGCATGGGGAAGTCCGACGGCTTGGTCCCATTGTTTAAAATGCGATAGTCCACGACCAGTCTTTTTTGGGGCGTGTCTCGCTTTTTAACAAAGAATACTGGACTGCCCCCCGCTGCCTTGGACTCTCGGATGAAACCGCGCTCCAAATTATGATCTATGAACTGTTTGAGTTCCTGCAGCTCGTCCTCTGACATGGAATACAGTTTCCCCTTAGGCAGCGCCACCCCCGGCAGCAGGTCAATCTTGCAGTCATATGGTCTGTGAGGGGGTAGCCTGTCTGCCTCCTTCTCGCAGAAAACTTCCAAAAATTCTGCGTACTTGTGGGGAATCGCTTGCAGCGTGCCTAGCAGCAGCTGTGACTCCTCTTCCTCTCCTTCCTGCCGGGGCACGATGCAGTGTTCAGCACAAAAAGAAGAGCCGAAGATCAGCTGCCTCTGGTACCAAGCCAGCGTTGGGCTGTGCTTGTCCAGCCAACTCATTCCCAATACAATGGGCGTATCCGATAGTTGAGTGACATTGAAGCTGATGATTTCTTTGTGATTTCCAAGTCGCATCGCCATGGGCGGCGTCTGCTTCACCACTTGCCCCCCTAGCAACTCCCTGCCATCCACCGTGACAACCTGCAGGGGCAGTGTGGCCGGCAGCAACTGTATAGCGTGCTTGTCGACAAAGTCCTGCCCTATAAAGTCCGCGTTGCTGCCCGAGTCAACTGTGATGGGCACGTCAGTGGTGATTCCATTGGGCAGCTGGAGAGATGCGGTGAGCCTCACCACTGGTTTGGGCGGGAGGGGGTTCACGGGCTGTAAAACCTCTGGGGACTGCGTCACTAACACGTCTGGCTGGGCCCCAGGGCCTCTTCCTCCAGCCAGACTGAGTCGTTTCCCTGCTGTGGTCCCCCTTGCTGCGTTGCTGCAGTCACCATTGCCGAGGCTGCAGTAAGCTTGTGGAGCCTCTGGGGACACTCTTTTGCCATATGCCCTGGCTCCTCACAGACGTAACACTTCCTGTTCCCTCTAGGAGGCTTCGCTTTCACTGCTGCCGGTGCTAGGGCTCTGGTTGCTGACTGAGCCCTTGCACCTCCAACCTCCATAGGTTCGGCTCCTCCTCCTGGCGGAGGCGTGGATTGCGCCCGCGCTGCTTCTCTGGGAAGGAAGGAGGGGCCCCTGGCTGGTTCGCGCCCTCCACGCCCTTCGTCCCTGCTCCACGGACGTTCTTCCAGCCTCACCCCCACTGCCAATGCCCTCTGAACGACCTCCTGGGTGGTTCGGGGTCTCTCCCCCCTCGCGATCTCATCTTTAATCGAGTTGTGCAGCCCCTCCCAAAAGAGGTCTCTTACAGGAGCCGAATCTCTGTCCCATTCCAGGGCACTGACCAAGGCGAAAAAGCGGGCATGATACTGCCTGACGCTGGCCCTCCCTTGTCTCAGCCCATGCACCTCCTTCCGTGCAAGATCCACGTCAATACTTGATAAAAAACACCCATCCATCGCTTTAATAAAGGCATCTGCATTCTGGAGCGCCGGATCCTTATCTCTCCATAAATTGCGTAGCCATGCTTTAGCATCCCCATGCAAATGGGACATGATGAATCCCACTCTCTCTTGCTCATCTCTAAAGTCTTTATGCAGCAGTTGCAGTGCGCACAGTACGTCGGCTCTAAAGTTGGGATACTGTTGCAGGTTCCCATCGAAGTGAGAGACCAGCCCGCCTGTCCGTCTCGCCAACCCAATTCCCTCCTGCCGGGGTGTCTGCTTTGTCAGCACGTCTAACCTGACCTGGAGATCCCTGCAGGCGGCAGCTGCCTCCTCCTCTCTCTTCCTGGATGCGAGAGCCTCGGCATTCAGTTGTGCCACTGCTTTTCTGAGTTCCTCTATCTGCTGCTCAGCCGTCATGTCGTCTGCCGTTCGTGAGCTCGCTAGTAGGCACCTGTTTCTCTCCCCTCCTCGAGGCTGTAGATGCCCACAATCGTCGGACGGAGCTTACTGTCAGAGCTGCTTGAAGATCCTAGCTCACAGAGGATCACGCTAGCCAGCGATCATTAAGTAAAAGTCTTTATTGAATTACAGTTTCCATTCTCACGCTGCTGCGCGCAACTCTACGTCTAGTAGCTAGATCGGCGAAGCTCCGTCTGAGTCTCCGCCCCGTGTGCACCAACTTAATATCCTAGCCTTGCTCCACCTTTTCAGCCTGACTGTCCTCCTCTGGGTCCCTCTACCCCCCGGGCCTTCTTCCTTCCGGGATTCTTCTGACGCTGACCCGGACCCTCCTGCCTCCTTGCGCCGGGCTTTAGGACCTGGTTCCCTTTCGGGGCTGCTTACTGCGCCGCCTTCCTCTGCATTTGAACTTGGTGCGCGCGCCCAACCTTCCACTTTCCTCTTAACCGTTTCTTCGCTCCCCGATGGAGGTGTGGCCACTCCTGACTCATGCCCTCCCTCCTGTGGTGAGCTGCCAGCGCTTCCCCCCTGGCTCCTTTCCTCTTCCCTGCTTCCTGGCGGTGACGCTGGTCCCGATTTCCAGCTGCTCCCCCCTGAGTCCCCTCTGGCTCTATCTTCCTGGGGTGCCCCCCTAGACTCCCCCCTTGCCCTGGCCACTGGTGCTCCTTTCTGTGAATCCTCTGATTCACTGGAAAGACTAGGAGATCTCGGGTCGTCGTCATCACTCATCTTTTCTTCTGCCTCCTCCCCTTCGCTCTCTGTTTCCTCCCTTGCCCGTGCCTCTGCTCCTAAACCCCTGACACTATGCTTGATTTGGGCTCATAACAAACATTTCGCTCTTCGATTTTAGGTTGAATGTGCATTCTAACCCCCAAAAAACCTATTTGAAATAAGTCCAATCAGAGCGTTATCATCTTCTTTTTATGTAGATGGAAGCCACCTTTTTGCTTTGGTTGGCGTGATTCTGGTGCACACCCAAAAAACACCATGCGAATTGAAGCCCAATCAAAGCTTATTCGTCTTCTTGCTACGCACATGTTAGCGGAAATATGGTGTTTTGTTATTTTGGTCTCATTACATACACTTTGCGATTTTGGGGTAAATGTGCATTAACACCATAGAACACGACTTTCAAATAAGGAGAAATCCAAGATTGTTTTTCTGTGTAGATGGAACCCAAAACAACCTGTTTTGCTTTGTTTAGACACTTCGCTTTGCTATTTGTGGGTGAATGAACAACAACAGTGCAATGCAAGCTTATTCGTCCTCTTTCTATTGCCTTGGAACCAATATACCTATGCTTGATTTGGGCTCATAACAAACATTTCGCTGTTCGATTTTAGGTTGAATGTGCATTTTAACCCCCAAAAAACCTATTTGAAAAAAGCCCAATCAGAGCGTTATCATCTTCTTTTTATGTAGATGGAAGCCACCTTTTTGCTTTGGTTGGCGTGATTCTGGTGCACACCCAAAAAACACCATGCGAATTGAAGCCCAATCAAAGCCTATTCGTCTTCTTTCTAGGCATATGGAAGCGGAAATATGGTATTTTGTAATTTTGGTCTCATTACATACACTTTGCGATATCTGGGTAAATGTGCATTAAAACTATGGAACACTACTTTGACATAAACGAAATCCAAGATTGTTTTTCTGTGTAGATGGAACCCAAAACCACGTGTTTTGCTTTGTTGAGAATTATGACACTTCGCTTTGCTATTTGTGGGTGAATGAACAACAACAGTGCAATGCAAGCTTATTCGTGGTTGTGGTGATTCTGTTGCACACCTAAAAAACACCATGCGAATTGAAATAGGCCCAATCGAAGCATAATCGTCTTCTTTCTAGGCATATGGAAGCGGAAATATGGTATTTTGTTATTTTGGTCTTTTAGATACACTTTGCGATTTCTGGGTAAATGTGCATTAACACCAAAGAACACTACTTTGACATAAGCGAAATCCAAACTTGTTCTTTCTGTGTAGATGGAACCCAAAGCAACCTGTTTTGCTTTGTTTAGAATTATGACACTTCGCTTTGCTATTTGTGGGTGAATGAAAAACAACAGTGCAATGCAAGCTTATTCGTCCTCTTTCTATTGCCGTGGAACCAATATACCTATGCTTGATTTGGGCTCATAACAAACATTTCGCTCTTCGATTTTAGGTTGAATGTGCATTCTAACCCCCCAAAAAACCTATTTGAAATAAGCCCAATCAGAGCGTTATCATCTTCTTTTTATGTAGATGGAAGCCAAAACACCTTTTTGCTTTGGTTGGCGTGATTCTGGTGCACACCCCAAAAAAACACCATGCGAATTGAAGCCCAATCAAAGCTTATTCGTCTTCTTTCTACGCACATGTTAGCGGAAATATGGTGTTTTGTTATTTTGGTCTCATTACATACACTTTGCGATTTTGGGGTAAATGTGCATTAACACCATAGAACACGACTTTGAAATAAGGAGAAATCCAAGATTGTTTTTCCGTGTAGATGGAACCCAAAACAACCTGTTTTGCTTTGTTTAGACACTTCGCTTTGCTATTTGTGGGTGAATGAACAACAACAGTGCAATGCAAGCTTATTCGTCCTCTTTCTATTGACGTCGAACCAATACACCTATGCTTGATTTGCGCTCAGAACAAACATTTCACTCTGCGATTTTTGGTTGAATGTGCATTCTAACCCCAAAAACATCAATTTCAAATGTCCCATAAGTGCGTTATCATCCTATTTATATGTAGATGGAAGCCAAAATACCTTTTTACTTTGGTTCTGGTGATTCAGGTGCACACCCAAAAAACAATATGCGGATTGAAATAAGCCCAATCGAAGCATATTTGTCTTCTTTCTACGCATATGGAAGCGGAAATATGGTGTTTTGTTATTTTGGTCTCAATACGTACACTTTGCGATTTCTGGGTAAATGTGCATTAACACGAAAGAACCAAAGAACCAAAGAACACTACTTTGACATAAGGGAAATCCAAACTTGTTCTTTCTGTGTAGATGGAACCCAAAGCAACCTGTTTTGCTTTGTTTAGAATTATGACACTTCACTTTGCTATTTGTGGGTGAATGAAAAACAACAGTGCAATGCAAGCTTATTCGTCCTCTTTCTATTGCCGTGGAACCAATATACCTATGCTTGATTTGGGCTCATAACAAACATTTCGCTCTTCGATTTTAGGTTGAATGTGCATTCTAACCCCCCAAAAACCTATTTGAAATAAGCCCAATCAGAGCGTTATCATCTTCTTTTTATGTAGATGGAAGCCACCTTTTTGCTTTGGTTGGCGTGATTCTGGTGCACACCCAAAAAACACCATGCGAATTGAAGCCCAATCAAAGCTTATTCGACTTCTTTCTAGGCATATGGAAGCGGAAATATGGTATTTTGTAATTTTTGTCTCATTACATACACTTTGCGATATCTGGGTAAATGTGCATTAAAACTACGGAACACTACTTTGACATAAATAAAATCCAAGATTGTTTTTCTGTGTAGATGGAACCCAAAACCACGTGTTTTGCTTTGTTGAGAATTATGACACTTCGCTTTGCTATTTGTGGGTGAATGAACAACAACAGTGCAATGCAAGCTTATTCGTGGTTGTGGTGATTCTGTTGCACACCTAAAAAACACCATGCGAATTGAAATAGGCCCAATCGAAGCATATTCGTCTTCTTTCTAGGCATATGGAAGCGGAAATATGGTGTTTTGTTATTTTGGTCTCAATACGTACATGTCAGGGGTTTAGGAGCAGAAGCACGGGCAAGGGAGGAAACAGAGAGCGAAGGGGAGGAGGCAGAAGAAAAGATGAGTGACGACGACGACCCGAGATCTCCTAGTCTTTCCAGTGAATCAGAGGATTCACAGAAAGGAGCACCAGTGGCGAGGGCAAGGGGGGAGTCTAGGGGGGCACCCCAGGAAGACAGAGCCAGAGAGGACTCAGGGGGGAGCAGCTGGAAATCGGGACCAGCGTCACCGCCAGGAAGCAGGGAAGAGGAAGGGAGCCAGGGGGGAAGCGCTGGCAGCTCACCACAGGAGGGAGGACATGAGTCAGGAGTGGCCACACCTCCACAGGAGGGAGGACATGAGTCGGGGATGGCCACACCTCCATCGGGGAGCGAAGAAACGGTTGAGAGGAAAGTGGAAGGTTGGGCGCGCGCGCCAAGTTCAAATGCAGAGGAAGGCGGCGCAGTAAGCAGCCCCGAAAGAGAGCCAGGTCCTAAAGCCCGGCGCAAGGAGGCAGGAGGGTCTGGGTCAGCGTCAGAAGAATCCCGGAAGGAAGAAGCCCCGGGGGGTAGAGGGACCCAGAGGAGGACAGTCAGGAGGAAAAGGTGGAGCAAGGCTAGGATATTAAGTTGGTGCACACAGGGCGGAGACTCAGACGGAGCTTCGCCGACCTAGCTACTAGGCGTAGAGTTGCGCGCAGCAGCGTGAGAATGGAAACTGTAATTCAATAAAGACTTTTACTTAATGACCGCTGGCTAGCGTGATCCTCTGTGAGCTAGGATCTTCAAGCAGCTCTGACAGTAAGCTCCGTCTCCACTTGTGGGCATCTACAGCCTCGAGGAGGGGAGAGACACAGGTGCCTACTAGCAAGCTCACGAACGGCAGACGACATGACGGCTGAGCAGCAGATAGAGGAACTCAGAAACGCGGTGGCACAACTGAACGCCGAGGCTCTAGCATCCAGGAAGAGGGAGGAGGAAGCAGCCGCAGCCTGCAGGGATCTCCAGGTCAGGTTAGACGTGCTGACAAAGCAGACACCCCGGCAGGAGGGCATTGGGTTGGCGAGACGGACAGGCGGGCTGGTCTCTCACTTCGATGGGAACCTGCAACAGTATCCCAACTTTAGAGCCGACGTACTGTGCGCACTGCAACTGCTGCATAAAGACTTTAGAGATGAACAAGAGAGAGTGGGGTTCATCATGTCCCATCTGCATGGGGATGCGAGAGCATGGCTACGCAATTTATGGAGAGATAAGGATCCGGCGCTACAGAATGCAGATGCCTTTATTAAAGCAATGGATGGGTGTTTTTTATCAAGTATTGACGTGGATCTTGCACGGAAGGAGGTGCATGGGCTGAGACAAGGGAGGGCCAGCGTCAGGCAGTACCATGCCCGCTTTTTCGCCTTGGTCAGTGCCCTGGAATGGGACAGAGATTCGGCTCCTGTAAGAGACCTCTTTTGGGAGGGGCTGCATAACTCGATTAAAGATGAGATCGCCAGGGGGGAGAGACCCCGAACCACCCAGGAGGTCGTTCAGAGGGCACTGGCAGTGGGGGTGAGGCTGGAAGGACGTCCGTGGAACAGGGACGAAGGGCGTGGAGGGCGCGAACCAGCCGGGGGCCCCTCCTTCTTTCCCAGGGAAGCAGCGCGGGCGCAATCCACGCCTCCGCCAGGAGGAGGAGCCGAACCTATGGAGGTGGGAGGTGCAAGGGCTCAGTCAGCAACCAGAGCCCTAGCACCAGCAGCAGTGAAAGCGAAGCCTCCTAGAGGGAACAGGAAGTGTTACGTCTGTGAGGAGCCAGGGCATATGGCGAAAGAGTGTCCCCAGAGGCCCCACAAGCTCACTGCAGCCTCAGCAATGGTGACTGCGGCAACACAGCAAGGAGGACCACAGCAGGGAAACGAGGCTGTCTGGCTGGAGGAAGAGGCACTGGGGCCCAGCCAGACGTGTTAGTGACGCAGTCCCCAGCGATTTTACAGCCCGTGAACCCCCTCCCGCCCAAACCAGTAGTGAGGCTCACAGCGTCTCTCCAACTGCCCAATGGAATCACCATGGACGTGCCAATCACCATTGACTCAGGCAGCAATGCGGACTTTATAGGGCAGGACTTTGTCGACAGGCACGCTGTGCAGTTGCTGCCGGCCACACTGCCCCTGCAGGTTGTCACGGTGGATGGCAGGGAGCTGCTCGGGGGGCAAGTGGTGAAGCAGACGCCACCAATGGTGATGCGACTTGGGAATCACAGAGAAATCATCAGCTTCAACGTCACTCGACTATCTGACACGCCCATTGTATTGGGCATGAGTTGGCTGGACAAGCACAGCCCAGCGATGGCTTGGTACCAGAGGCAGCTGACCTTCGGCTCTTCCTTTTGTGCTGAACACTGCATCGTGCCCAGGCAGGAAGGAGAGGAAGAGGAGTCACAGCTGCTGCTAGGCACGCTGCAAGCGATTCCACACAAGTACACTGAATTTTTGGAAGTTTTCTGCGAGAAGGAGGCAGACAGGCTACCCCCTCACAGACCATATGACTGCAAAATTGACCTGCTGCCGGGGGCGGCGCTGCCTAAAGGGAAACTGTATTCCATGTCAGAGGACGAACTGCAGGAACTCAAAGAGTTCATTGACCATAATTTGCAACGCGGCTTCATCCGGGAGTCCAGGGCAGTGGGGGGCAGTCCCGTATTCTTTGTTAAGAAGCGGGACACGCCCCAGAAAAGACTGGTAGTGGATTACAGGATTTTGAACAGTCTGACTAGGCCATCGGACTTCCCCATGCCCCGTATTGACGACCTCCTCGCAAAGGTACGGAAGGGCAGAGTGTTCACCAAGTTGGACCTGCGGGGGGCGTACAACCTCATTCGCATGCGGGAAGGAGATGAGTGGAAGACAGCCATGTTCACGCCACTGGGGACCTACGAATATAGAGTTATGCCTTTTGGATTGCAAAATGGCTCCCACGTTTTTCAAGCGTTTATGCATCACGTGTTGGCGGGACTTCTCTACAAGACGTGCGTCTGTTTCTTAGATGACATCCTGATCTTTTCGGAGTCGCAGCAGGAGCATGACGGACACGTCAAGGAAGTGCTGAGCAGGCTAAAGCAACATAGGCTCTACGCCAAGCTGGAGAAGTGCCAATTTGACGTGCCGGAGGTGGATTTTCTGGGCTACAAGCTGTCTGACAAGGGGCTCGCCATGGACAGCGCCAAGGTTCGAGCGGTGTTGGATTGGAAGAGTCCGCGCAACCGGAAGGAGGTCCAACGGTTTGTCGGCTTTGCGAACTTCTATCGCAAGTTTATCAAGGGCTTCGCGATGCAGACAGCGGCCATCACTGACACGCTTAGCTCCAAGAAGAAGAAGTTCGTTTGGACAGCGCAGGCGGAGCAGTCCTTTCAGGCACTCAAGCGTCTCTTCGCGTCGGAAGAGCAGCTGCTTCATGCCAACCCCAGCAAGCCGATGAGGGTGGAGACAGACGCCTCGGACAGAGCCGTGGGGGCGGTCCTGTTGCAGAAAGACCCGCAGGGGGTGTGGCGACCGGGAGCGTTTTACTCCAGGAAGCTCAGCAAGTCCGAACAGAACTACACCATCTGGGACAGGGAGTTGCTGGCCATTCACGCAGCGTTCAAGGCGTGGAGGCACTTTCTGATCGGCGCCAAGCACACGGTGCAGGTTTGCACGGACCACAAGAATCTAGAGCACTGGCGCACGGCACAGTTCCTGAACCAGAGGCAGATACGTTGGGCTGAGTTCTTTGCAAACTTCGACTTCCGAATAGAGTATGTCCCGGGGGACACCAACATCATGGCAGACGCTCTCTCCCGTAAGCCACAGTATCTGGAGGACGCAACGCCAGCGGCCGCCATGCACATCTTCGCACCAGCAGTGTGGGCGTGCGCCGCGGCGACCGTGGACCTAGAGGCGGTGCGACGTGCGTTGCAGGAGGACTCCTTCGCACAAGCAAAGCTGGCAGAGGTGCAAAGGGGCAAGGCAGCGGCCGACGGTTTCCGGCTACGAGATGGATTGCTCATCCGAAAAGGGGCCATCTACGTGCCGGGAGACGAACTTCGAGCCAAGGTGCTGCAGCAGCTGCACGACGCGCCCACGGCCGGGCACTTTGGCAAGGAGAAGACGGTGGAATTAGTAGCCAGGGATTTCTGGTGGCCTGGAATGAGAGGGGAGGTCGCAGACTACGTGGCGAGGTGCGACACCTGCCAGAGGGCCAAACCAGTGCACAAACCGCCGGCAGGACTGTTGGAACCGCTGCAAACTCCGGTCGAACCTTGGGAAAGGGTGGCTCTGGACTTTGTCACGGATCTGCCCAGCTCAAGGGGCAAGACGGCAGTGCTGGTGGTGGTGGACCTGTTTTCCAAGATGGCGCATTTCATTCCGTGTGCGAAGGTGGCCACGGCGGAGCAAACCGCCAAACTGTTCATAGACCACGTGTTCAAGGTTCATGGTCTGCCACGGTCTATTCTGTCCGACCGGGGGCGGCAGTTCATCTCGAATTTCTGGCAGAAGCTGATGGGCTTCCTGAACGTCAAGATCAACCTGGCGTCGGCGAGACACCCGCAGACCAACGGGCAAGCGGAGCGGGTCAATGCCATCATGCAGCAGTACCTGAGATGTTATGCAAATCAACAGCCTGCGACGTGGGTGGATTACCTACCGCTTGCCGAGTTCGCCTACAACAACACGAAGCACGTGTCCACGGGGGTCACGCCGTTCTTCGCCAACAACGGGAGGCACCCCAGAACCTTCCCGGGACTGGAAAGAATGGGGGAGGGGGAGCCGCAGACAGCAGATGCGTTCGCGTCGGAGCTGCAGGAGGTCCACGATCAGCTGAGGCGCCACCTGGAGCTGGCCAAGCACGCATACAAGGTACAAGCAGACAAGCACAGAAGGGTTGGAGAAGAGCTCCACGTGGGAGACTGGGTTTGGTTAGCAGCCCACGCAGTGCCGGCCAGGTCGTTGGCCAAGAAGAAACTAGGGCATAAGCAACTGGGGCCCTACCAAGTCGAAGAGCAGGTCAACCCGGTAGCTTTCAGACTGGCACTTCCGGAGGGTTCCAGAATGCATCCGGTATTCCACAGATCGGTGCTCACTCCCTACAAGGCACCGCACAGGTTCCAGGAATCCGGAACAGCGCCGAGTCCGGTCAGAGACAGAACAGGGCACGCGGAAGTGGCACAGAAGGAGCGCATCAACGAAGTCACTGAGATTTTGGACTCCAGATGGGGGGAAGAGGGAGTAGAATACTTTCTCGCCAAGGAGGGCACCCCGGCCAGTGCGAACAGCTGGGTGCCGGGCTACGCCTTGGACGAACCTCTCCTCAAAGACGAGTTTCATGCCCTCTTTCCCCATAGACCTATGCCAGCAGAATATTTTGACGACTGGCTTTTCACGCCCACACTTTCGGCCAGCACTTTCCGGGGGTTCGACTCGGACGAGGACCCGACACAAGACGTCCGTTCCCCGGAGGGGTCACCCTCGGGATCTGCATCAGAACCCTCGTATTGGTGGGACGATAGGCCAGAGGAGCAGTGGCGCAGACGGTGGCTGGAAGGCCCAGGACGAGCAACACCGACAGGAGGAAGTGAGGGAGAGACGGACATGGACGTTTTCGGGGACGACCCTGGTTTCGAGCACGGCGGCACAGAGATGGAAGCGGAGGTGACTGTCGTCGACGAGAGCGGGGAGGAAGACCCGGGAGACTTCAGATGGAGGCCTGCCACGGGAAGCGACCGATACCCGACGTTCGTCCCTTTGCAACAGCAGCCCCCAGCTCCAGCACCGGAAGGAGGGGAGGGGGGAATGGGGGGCTTCGAGGGGGGGATGGATGTCAGGGGTTTAGGAGCAGAAGCACGGGCAAGGGAGGAAACAGAGAGCGAAGGGGAGGAGGCAGAAGAAAAGATGAGTGACGACGACGACCCGAGATCTCCTAGTCTTTCCAGTGAATCAGAGGATTCACAGAAAGGAGCACCAGTGGCGAGGGCAAGGGGGGAGTCTAGGGGGGCACCCCAGGAAGACAGAGCCAGAGAGGACTCAGGGGGGAGCAGCTGGAAATCGGGACCAGCGTCACCGCCAGGAAGCAGGGAAGAGGAAGGGAGCCAGGGGGGAAGCGCTGGCAGCTCACCACAGGAGGGAGGACATGAGTCAGGAGTGGCCACACCTCCACAGGAGGGAGGACATGAGTCGGGGATGGCCACACCTCCATCGGGGAGCGAAGAAACGGTTGAGAGGAAAGTGGAAGGTTGGGCGCGCGCGCCAAGTTCAAATGCAGAGGAAGGCGGCGCAGTAAGCAGCCCCGAAAGAGAGCCAGGTCCTAAAGCCCGGCGCAAGGAGGCAGGAGGGTCTGGGTCAGCGTCAGAAGAATCCCGGAAGGAAGAAGCCCCGGGGGGTAGAGGGACCCAGAGGAGGACAGTCAGGAGGAAAAGGTGGAGCAAGGCTAGGATATTAAGTTGGTGCACACAGGGCGGAGACTCAGACGGAGCTTCGCCGACCTAGCTACTAGGCGTAGAGTTGCGCGCAGCAGCGTGAGAATGGAAACTGTAATTCAATAAAGACTTTTACTTAATGACCGCTGGCTAGCGTGATCCTCTGTGAGCTAGGATCTTCAAGCAGCTCTGACAGTACACTTTGCGATTTCTGGGTAAATGTGCATTAACACCAAAGAACACTACTTTGACATAAGGGAAATCCAAACTTGTTCTTTCTGTGTAGATGGAACCTAAAGTAACCTGTTTTGCTTTGTTTAGAATTATGACACTTCGCTTTGCTATTTGTGGGTGAATGAACAACAACAGTGCAATGCAAGCTTATTCGTCCTCTTTCTATTGCCGTGGAACCAATATACCTATGCTTGATTTGGGCTCATAACAAACATTTCGCTCTTCGATTTTAGGTTGAATGTGCATTCTAACCCCCAAAAAACCTATTTGAAATAAGCCCAATCAGAGCGTTATCATCTTCTTTTTATGTAGATGGAAGCCAAAACACCTTTTTGCTTTGGTTGGCGTGATTCTGGTGCACACCCAAAAAACACCATGCGAATTGAAGCCCAATCAAAGCTTATTCATCTTCTTTCTAGGCATATGGAAACGGAAATATGGTGTTTTGTAATTTTGGTTTCATTACATACACTGTGATATATGGGTAAATGTGCATTAAAACTACGGAACACTACTTTGACATAAGCGAAATCCAGGATTATTCTTTCTGTATAGATGGAACCCAAAACAACGTGTTTTGCTTTGTTTAGAATTATGACACTTCGCTTTGCTATTAGTGGGTGAATGAACACCGAAAGTGCAATGCAAGCTTATTCGTCCTCTTTCTATTGCCGTGGAACCAGTACCTATGCTTGATTTGGGCTCATAACAAACATTTCACTCTGCGATTTTTGGTTGAATGTGCATTCTAACCTCAAAAACATCAATTTGAAATAAGTCCCCTAAGTGCGTTATCATCTTATTTATATGTAGATTGAAGCCAAAATACCTTTTTACTTTGGTTGTGGTGATTCTGTTGCACACCTAAAAAACACAATGTGAATAGAAATAGGCCCAATCAAAGCCTATTCGTCTTCTTTCTAGGCATATGGAAGCGGAAATATGGTATTTTGTAATTTTGATCTCATTACATACACTTTGCGATATCTGGGTAAATGTGCATTAAAACTACGGAACACTACTTTGACATAAACGAAATCCAAGATATCTGGGTAAATGTGCATTAAAACTACGGAACACTACTTTGACATAAACGAAATCCAAGATTGTTTTTCTGTGTAGATGGAACCCAAAACCACGTGTTTTGCTTTGTTGAGAATTATGACACTTCGCTTTGCTATTTGTGGGTGAATGAACAACAACAGTGCAATGCAAGCTTACTCGTGGTTGTGCTGATTCTGTTGCACACCAGTGGCATTCCAGCCACTTTCTGCGGAACTGCTCCTCTGGTCTATCGTCCCACCAATACGAGGGTTCTGAGGCAGATCCCGAGGGTGACCCCTCCGGGGAACGGACGTCTCGTGTCGGGTCCTCGTCCGAGTCGAACCCCCAGAACGTGCTGGCCGAAAGCGTGGGCGTGAAAAGCCAGTCGTCGAAAAAGTCTGCTGGCATTGGTCTATGTGGGAAGAGGGCATGAAACTCGTCTTTGAGCAGAGGTTCGTCCAAGGCGTAGCCCGGCACCCAGCTGTTCGCACTGGCCGGGGTGCCCTCCTTGGCGAGAAAGTATTTTACCCCCTCTTCCCCCCATCTGGAGTCCAAAATCTCCGTGACTTCGTTGATGCGCTCCTTCTGTGCCACTCCCGCGTGCCCTGTTCTGTCTCTGACCGGACTCGGCGCCGTTCCGGGTTCCTGGAACCTGTGCGGTGCCTTGTAGGGAGTGAGCACCGATCTGTGCAACACCGGATGCATTCTGGAACCCTCCGGAAGTGCCAGTCTGAAAGCTACCGGGTTGACCTGCTCTTCGACTTGGTAGGGCCCCAGTTGTTTATGCCCTAGTTTCTTCTTGGCCAACGACCTGGCCGGCACTGCGTGGGCTGCTAACCAGACCCAGTCTCCCACGTGGAGCTCTTCGCCAACCCTTCTGTGTTTGTCCGCTTGTACCTTGTATGCGTGCTTGGCCAGCTCCAGGTGGCGCCTCAGCTGATCGTGGACTTCCTGCAGCTCCGACGCGAACGCATCTGCTGTCTGCGGCTCCCCCTCCCCCATTCTTTCCAGTCCCGGGAAGGTTCTGGGGTGCCTCCCGTTGTTGGCGAAGAATGGCGTGACCCCCGTGGACACGTGTGTCAGGGGTTCAGGAGCAGAGACGCAGAGAAGGGAGGAGACAGAAAGCGAGGGGGAGGAATACGAAGGAAGGATGAGTGGGGATGACGACCCGAGATCACCGAGCCTGTCTAGCGAGTCCGAGGATTCCCAGAAGGGAGCGCCAGCAGCCAGAGCAAGGGGGGAGAGCAGGGGGACACCCCAGGAAGAAGGGTCCAGAGAGGGATCAGAAAGCAGCAGTTGGAGATCGGGACCCACGTGCCCAGCCGGGAGCAGCGGGGAGAAAGGGGACCAGATATCGGGCTCCGGAGACTTTCAGAAGGAGGGAGGGCATGAGTCAGGAGTAGTCACGCCCACCTCGGGGAGCGATGAAACGATCAAGAGGAAAGTGGAGAGTTGGGCGCGCGCGCCAAGTTCAAATGTAGCGGAAGCTGGCGCAGTCAGCAGCCCAGAGAGTGAGCCGGGTCCCAAAGCCCGCCGCAAGGAGGCGGAAGGGTCAGGGGGGTCTGCGTCAGAAGAGAGTAGGAAGGGAGAGACCCAGGGGGGTAGAAGGACCCAGAGACGGAAGGAAAGGCGCAGGAGGTGGAGCAAGGCTAGGGTATTAAGCTGGTGCGCTAGAGGCGGGGACTCAGACGGGTCTTCGTCGTTCTGACCTAGAAGAAGTAGGGCTGCACATTGCAGTTTGGAAATGGAACCTGTAATCCAATAAAGACTCTTTGAAACTGAACGCTGGCTGACTTGGTCCTATGTGAGCTGGGACTGGGTGGCAGCCCTGACAGTAAGACCCGTCTCTAAGCTTCTGACACCTGATACCTCGCAGCGGAGACAGAAGCAGCTGGAGGAGGAGATCGGTGTTTGGGAGCAAGCTCACGACGGTTGGCAGAGATGACGGAAGCAGAGAAAGTTTCAGCGCTGCAACAGGCAGTTACCCAATTGAATGCGGAGGTACTGGCATCCAAGAAAAGGGAGGAGGATGCGGCAGCCGCCTACCGAGATCTCCACGCCAGGTTTGAAGCATGGGTTAAGCACGGGCAGCCAGGACCCAGACCGGAGGGGGTTGGGTTGGCACGGAGAGCAGGAGGGCTGGTGGCTCACTTCGATGGGAATTTACAACAGTACCCCAACTTTCGAGCAGATGTAATGTGCGCACTGCAACTGCTGGCAAAAGACTTTAGAGATGAGGAAGAGAAAGTGGGGTTTATACTATCCCATTTGCATGGGGATGCTAAAGCGTGGCTACGCAATTTGTGGAGGGATAAAGATCCGGCGCTTCAGAGTGCAGATGCCTTCATCAAAGCGATGGATGCGTGTTTTTTGTCTACCATTGATGTGGATCTTGCCCGACGGGAGATTCATGGACTGAAACAAGGGAGGGCGAGCGTCCGGCAGTACCACGCCCGCTTTTTTGCGCTGGTCAGTGCATTGGAATGGGACCGGGATTCGCCCCCAGTCAGGGACCTGTTCTGGGAGGGTCTAAGCTCTGCTGTGAAGGATGAAATTGCGAGGGGGGAGAGGCCCCGAAGCACGCAGGAGGTGGTCCAAAGGGCGCTGACTGTGGGGGTGAGGCTGGAAGAACGTCCATGGTGCAGAGATGAAGGACGCGGAGGGCGCGAAGCAGCGAGAAGTTTCTCTTTCGTTCCAAGGGAAGCAGCGCGTGCGCAATCCACACCTCCGCCAGGAGGGGGAGTGGAACCTATGGAGGTGGGAGGCGCCAGGGCTCAGTCAGCTACCAGAGCCTCTGCACCGACGGCAGTCAAAACTAAACCTCCTAGAGGGACCAGGAAGTGTTACATATGCGACAGCCCTCAACACTTGGCGAAAGAGTGTCCCCAGAGGAGCTCCAAGCACACTGCAGCCTCCGCAACGGTGAAAGCGACCACGCAATGCAGCGAAGCCCAGCAGGGAAACGACGATGTCTGGCTGGAGACAGAGGCACTGGGGCCCAGACAGACGCATCAGTGAAGCAGTCCCCAGCGATATTGCAACCCACGGACCCCCTCCCACCCAAACCAGTAGTGCAGCTCACAGCGTCTCTCCAGCTACCCAATGGCGTCACTATCGAAGTGCCGCTTTCTGTGGACTCTGGAAGCAACGCAGACTTTATAGCACAGGTGTCAGGGGTTTAGGAGCAGAGGCACGGGCAAGGGAGGAAACAGAGAGCGAAGGGGAGGAGGCAGAAGAAAAGATGAGTGATGACGACGACCCGAGATCTCCTAGTCTTTCCAGTGAATCAGAGGATTCACAGAAAGGAGCACCAGTGGCCAGGGCAAGGGGGGAGTCTAGGGGGGCACCCCAGGAAGATAGAGCCAGAGGGGACTCAGGGGGGAGCAGCTGGAAATCGGGACCAGCGTCACCGCCAGGAAGCAGGGAAGAGGAAGGGAGCCAGGGGGGAAGCGCTGGCAGCTCACCACAGGAGGGAGGGCATGAGTCAGGAGTGGCCACACCTCCATCGGGGAGCGAAGAAACGGTTAAGAGGAAAGTGGAAGGTTGGGCGCGCGCGCCAAGTTCAAATGCAGAGGAAGGCGGCGCAGTAAGCAGCCCCGAAAGGGAACCAGGTCCTAAAGCCCGGCGCAAGGAGGCAGGAGGGTCCGGGTCAGCGTCAGAAGAATCCCGGAAGGAAGAAGCCCCGGGGGGTAGAGGGACCCAGAGGAGGACAGTCAGGCGGAAAAGGTGGAGCAAGGCTAGGATATTAAGTTGGTGCACACGGGGCGGAGACTCAGACGGAGCTTCGCCGACCTAGCTACTAGACGTAGAGTTGCGCGCAGCAGCGTGAGAATGGAAACTGTAATTCAATAAAGACTTTTACTTAATGATCGCTGGCTAGCGTGATCCTCCGTGAGCTAGGATCTTCAAGCAGCTCTGACAGTAAGCTCCGTCTCCCTCTTGTGGGCATCTACAGCCTCGAGGAGGGGAGAGAAACAGGTGCCTACTAGCGAGCTCACGAACGGCAGACGACATGACGGCTGAGCAGCAGATAGAGGAACTCAGAAACGCAGTGGCACAACTGAACGCCGAGGTTCTCGCATCCAGGAAGAGAGAGGAGGAGGCAGCCGCCGCCTGCAGGGATCTCCAGGTCAGGTTAGACGTGCTGACAAAGCAGACACCCCGGCAGGAGGGAATTGGGTTGGCGAGACGGACAGGCGGGCTGGTCTCTCACTTCGATGGGAACCTGCAACAGTATCCCAACTTTAGAGCCGACGTACTGTGCGCACTGCAACTGCTGCATAAAGACTTTAGAGATGAACAAGAGAGAGTGGGGTTCATCATGTCCCATTTGCATGGGGATGCGAAAGCATGGCTACGCAATTTATGGAGAGATAAGGATCCGGCGCTCCAGAATGCAGATGCCTTTATTAAAGCGATGGATGGGTGTTTTTTATCAAGTATTGACGTGGATCTTGCACGGAAGGAGGTGCATGGGCTGAGACAAGGGAGGGCCAGCGTCAGGCAGTATCATGCCCGCTTTTTCGCCTTGGTCAGTGCCCTGGAATGGGACAGAGATTCGGCTCCTGTAAGAGACCTCTTTTGGGAGGGGCTGCACAACTCGATTAAAGATGAGATTGCGAGGGGGGAGAGACCCCGAACCACCCAGGAGGTCGTTCAGAGGGCACTGGCAGTGGGGGTGAGGCTGGAAGGACGTCCGTGGAGCAGGGACGAAGGGCGTGGAGGGCGCGAACCAGCCGGGGGCCCCTCCTTCCTTCCCAGAGAAGCAGCGCGGGCGCAATCCACGCCTCCGCCAGGAGGAGGAGCCGAACCTATGGAGGTTGGAGGTGCAAGGGCTCAGTCAGCAACCAGAGCCCTAGCACCGGCAGCAGTGAAAGCGAAGCCTCCTAGAGGGAACAGGAAGTGTTACGTCTGTGAGGAGCCAGGGCATATGGCAAAAGAGTGTCCCCAGAGGCCCCACAAGCTCACTGCAGCCTCAGCAATGGTGACTGCAGCAACGCAGCAAGGAGGACCACAGCAGGGAAACGACGCTGTCTGGCTGGAGGAAGAGGCACTGGGGCCCAGCCAGACGTGTTAGTGACGCAGTCCCCAGAGATTTTACAGCCCGTGAACCCCCTCCCGCCCAAACCAGTAGTGAGGCTCACAGCATCTCTCCAGCTGCCCAATGGAATCACCATGGACGTGCCAATCACCATTGACTCAGGCAGCAATGCGGACTTTATAGGGCAGGACTTTGTCGACAGGCACGCTGTGCAGTTGCTGCCGGCCACACTGCCCCTGCAGGTTGTCACGGTGGATGGCAGGGAGCTGCTCGGGGGGCAAGTGGTGAAGCAGACGCCACCAATGGTGATGCGACTTGGGAATCACAGAGAAATCATCAGCTTCAACGTCACTCAACTATCTGACACGCCCATTGTATTGGGCATGAGTTGGCTGGACAAGCACAGCCCAACGATGGCTTGGTACCAGAGGCAGCTGACCTTCGGCTCTTCCTTTTGTGCTGAACACTGCATCGTGCCCAGGCAGGAAGGAGAGGAAGAGGAGTCACAGCTGCTGCTAGGCACGCTGCAAGCGATTCCCCACAAGTACGCTGAATTTTTGGAAGTTTTCTGCGAGAAGGAGGCAGACAGGCTACCCCCTCACAGACCATATGACTGCAAAATTGACCTGCTGCCGGGGGCGGCGCTGCCTAAAGGGAAACTGTATTCCATGTCAGAGGACGAACTGCAAGAACTCAAGGAGTTCATTGATCATAATTTGCAGCGCGGCTTCATCCGGGAGTCCAGGGCAGTGGGGGGCAGTCCCGTATTCTTTGTTAAGAAGCGGGACACGCCCCAAAAGAGACTCGTAGTGGATTACAGGATTTTGAACAGTGTGACTAGGCCATCGGACTTCCCCATGCCCCGAATTGACGACCTCCTCGCAAAGGTACGGAAGGGCAGAGTGTTCACCAAGTTGGACCTGCGGGGGGCGTACAACCTCATTCGCATGCGGGAGGGTGATGAGTGGAAGACAGCCATGTTCACGCCACTGGGGACCTACGAATATAGAGTTATGCCTTTTGGATTGCAAAATGGCTCCCACGTTTTTCAAGCATTTATGCATCACGTGTTGGCGGGACTTCTCTACAAGACGTGCGTCTGTTTCTTAGATGACATCCTGATCTTTTCGGAGTCGCAGCAGGAGCATGACAAACACGTCAAGGAAGTGCTGAGCAGGCTAAAGCAACATAGGCTCTACGCCAAGCTGGAGAAGTGCCAATTTGACGTGCCGGAGGTGGATTTTCTGGGCTACAAGCTGTCTGACAAGGGGCTCGCCATGGACAGCGCCAAGGTTCGAGCGGTGTTGGATTGGAAGAGCCCGCGCAACCGGAAGGAGGTCCAACGGTTTGTCGGCTTTGCGAACTTCTATCGCAAGTTTATCAAGGGCTTCGCGATGCAGACGGCGGCCATCACTGACACGCTTAGCTCCAAGAAAAAGAAGTTCATTTGGACAGAGCAGGCGGAGCAGTCCTTTCAGGCACTCAAGCGTCTCTTCGCGTCGGAAGAGCAGCTGCTTCATGTCAACCCCAGCAAGCCGATGAGGGTGGAGACAGACGCCTCGGACAGAGCCGTGGGGGCGGTCCTGCTGCAGAAAGACCCGCAGGGGGTGTGGCGACCGGGAGCGTTTTACTCCAGGAAGCTCAGCAAGTCCGAGCAGAACTACACCATATGGGACAGGGAGTTGCTGGCCATTCACGCAGCGTTCAAGGCGTGGAGGCACTTTCTGATCGGCGCCAAGCACACGGTGCAGGTTTGCACGGACCACAAGAATCTAGAGCACTGGCGCACGGCACAGTTCCTGAACCAGAGGCAGATACGTTGGGCTGAGTTCTTTGCGAACTTCGACTTCCGAATAGAGTATGTCCCGGGGGACACCAACATCATGGCAGACGCTCTCTCCCGTAAGCCACAGTATCTGGAGGACGCAACACCAGCGGCCGCCATGCACATCTTCGCACCAACAGTGTGGGCGTGCGCCGCGGCCACCGTGGACCTAGAGGCGGTGCGACGAGCGTTGCAGGGGGACTCCTTCGCAGAAGCAAAGATGGCAGAGGTGCAAAGGGGCAAGGCAGCGGCCGACGGTTTCCAGCTAAGAGATGGATTGCTCATCCGTAAAGGGGCCATCTACGTGCCGGGAGACGAACTTCGAGCCAAGGTGCTGCAGCAGCTGCACGACGCGCCCACGGCCGGGCACTTTGGCAAGGAGAAGACGGTGGAATTAGTAGCCAGGGATTTCTGGTGGCCTGGAATGAGAGGGGAGGTCGCAGACTACGTGGCGAGGTGTGACACCTGCCAGAGGGCCAAACCAGTGCACAAACCGCCGGCCGGACTGTTGGAACCGCTGCAAACTCCGGTCGAACCTTGGGAAAGGGTGGCCCTGGACTTTGTCACGGATCTGCCCAGCTCAAGGGGCAAGACGGCAGTGCTGGTGGTGGTGGACCTGTTTTCCAAGATGGCGCATTTCATTCCGTGTGCTAAGGTGGCCACGGCGGAGCAAACCGCCAAACTGTTCATAGACCACGTGTTCAAGGTTCACGGTCTGCCACGGTCTATTCTGTCCGACCGGGGGCGGCAGTTCATCTCGAATTTCTGGCAGAAGCTGATGGGCTTCCTGAACATCAAGATCAACCTGGCGTCGGCGAGACACCCGCAGACCAACGGGCAAGCGGAACGGGTCAATGCCATCATGCAGCAGTACCTGAGATGTTATGCAAATCAACAGCCTGCGACGTGGGTGGATTACCTGCCGCTTGCCGAGTTCGCCTACAACAACACGAAGCACGTGTCCACGGGGGTCACGCCGTTCTTCGCCAACAACGGGAGGCACCCCAGAACCTTCCCGGGACTGGAAAGAATGGGGGAGGGGGAGCCGCAGACAGCAGATGCGTTCGCGTCGGAGCTGCAGGAAGTCCACGATCAGCTGAGGCGCCACCTGGAGCTGGCCAAGCACGCATACAAGGTACAAGCAGACAAGCACAGAAGGGTTGGAGAAGAGCTCCACGTGGGAGACTGGGTTTGGTTAGCAGCCCACGCAGTGCCGGCCAGGTCGTTGGCCAAGAAGAAACTAGGGCATAAACAACTGGGGCCCTACCAAGTCGAAGAGCAGGTCAACCCGGTAGCTTTCAGACTGGCACTTCCGGAGGGTTCCAGAATGCATCCGGTATTCCACAGATCGGTGCTCACTCCCTACAAGGCACCGCACAGGTTCCAGGAACCCGGAACGGCGCCGAGTCCGGCCAGAGACAGAACAGGGCACGCGGGAGTGGCACAGAAGGAGCGCATCAACGAAGTCACGGAGATTTTGGACTCCAGATGGGGGGAAGAGGGGGTAGAATACTTTCTCGCCAAGGAGGGCACCCCGGCCAGTGCGAACGGCTGGGTGCCGGGCTACGCCTTAGACGAACCTCTCCTCAAAGACGAGTTTCATGCCCTCTTCCCACATAGACCTATGCCAGCAGACTTTTTCGACGACTGGCTTTTCACGCCCACGCTTTCGGCCAGCACGTTCCGGGGGTTCGACTCGGACGAGGAACCGACACGAGACGTCCGTTCCCCGGAGGGGTCACCCTCGGGATCTGCCTCAGAACCCTCGTATTGGTGGGACGATAGGCCAGAGGAGCAGTTCCGCAGAAAGTGGCTGGAATGCTCAGGTCGAGCAACGCCGCCAGGAGGAAGTGAGGGAGAGACGGACATGGACATTTTCGGGGACGACCCTGGTTTCGAGCACGGCGGCACAGAGATGGAAGCGGAGGTGACCGTCGTCGACGAGAGCAGGGAGGAAGACCCGGGAGAGTTCAGATGGAGGCCAGCCACGGGAAGCGACCGATATCCGACGTTCGTCCCTTTGCAACAGCAGCCCCCAGCTCCAGCACCGGAAGGAGGGGAGGGGGGAATGGGGGGCTTTGAGGGGGGGATGGATGTCAGGGGTTTAGGAGCAGAGGCACGGGCAAGGGAGGAAACAGAGAGCGAAGGGGAGGAGGCAGAAGAAAAGATGAGTGATGACGACGACCCGAGATCTCCTAGTCTTTCCAGTGAATCAGAGGATTCACAGAAAGGAGCACCAGTGGCCAGGGCAAGGGGGGAGTCTAGGGGGGCACCCCAGGAAGATAGAGCCAGAGGGGACTCAGGGGGGAGCAGCTGGAAATCGGGACCAGCGTCACCGCCAGGAAGCAGGGAAGAGGAAGGGAGCCAGGGGGGAAGCGCTGGCAGCTCACCACAGGAGGGAGGGCATGAGTCAGGAGTGGCCACACCTCCATCGGGGAGCGAAGAAACGGTTAAGAGGAAAGTGGAAGGTTGGGCGCGCGCGCCAAGTTCAAATGCAGAGGAAGGCGGCGCAGTAAGCAGCCCCGAAAGGGAGCCAGGTCCTAAAGCCCGGCGCAAGGAGGCAGGAGGGTCCGGGTCAGCGTCAGAAGAATCCCGGAAGGAAGAAGCCCCGGGGGGTAGAGGGACCCAGAGGAGGACAGTCAGGCGGAAAAGGTGGAGCAAGGCTAGGATATTAAGTTGGTGCACACGGGGCGGAGACTCAGACGGAGCTTCGCCGACCTAGCTACTAGACGTAGAGTTGCGCGCAGCAGCGTGAGAATGGAAACTGTAATTCAATAAAGACTTTTACTTAATGATCGCTGGCTAGCGTGATCCTCCGTGAGCTAGGATCTTCAAGCAGCTCTGACACAAACATTTCGCTCTTCGATTTTAGCTTGAATGTGCATTCTAACCCCCCAAAAAACCTATTTGAAATAAGCCCAATCAGAGCGTTATCATCTTCTTTTTATGTAGATGGAAGCCAAAACACCTTTTTCTTTGGTTGGCGTGATTCTGGTGCACACCCAAAAAAAACACCATGCGAATTGAAGCCCAATCAAAGCTTATTCGTCTTCTTGCTACGCACATGTTAGCGGAAATATGGTGTTTTGTTATTTTGGTCTCATTACATACACTTTGCGATTTTGGGGTAAATGTGCATTAACACCATAGAACACGACTTTCAAATAAGGAGAAATCCAAGATTGTTTTTCTGTGTAGATGGAACCCAAAACAACCTGTTTTGCTTTGTTTAGACACTTCGCTTTGCTATTTGTGGGTGAATGAACAACAACAGTGCAATGCAAGCTTATTCGTCCTCTTTCTATTGACGTCGACCAATACACCTATGCTTGATTTGCGCTCAGAACAAACATTTCACTGCGATTTTTGGTTGAATGTGCATTCTAACCCAAAAAACATCAATTTCAAATGTCCCATAAGTGCGTTATCATCTTATTTATATGTAGATGGAAGCCAAAATACCTTTTTACTTTGGTTGTGGTGATTCAGGTGCGCACCCAAAAAACAATATGCGGATTGGGCAATCGAAGTATATTTGTCTTCTTTCTACGCATATGGAAGCGGAAATATGGTGTTTTGTTATTTTGGTCTCAATACGTACACTTTGCGATTTCTGGGTAAATGTGCATTAACACCAAAGAACACTACTTTGACATAAGGGAAATCCAAACTTGTTCTTTCTGTGTAGATGGAACCCAAAGCAACCTGTTTTGCTTTGTTTAGAATTATGACACTTCGCTTTGCTATTTGTGGGTGAATGAAAAACAACAGTGCAATGCAAGCTTATTCGTCCTCTCTCTATTGCCGTGGAACCAATATACCTATGCTTGATTTGGGCTCATAACAAACATTTCGCTCTTCGATTTTAGGTTGAATGTGCATTCTAACCCCCCAAAAACCTATTTGAAATAAGACCAATCAGAGCGTTATCATCTTCTTTTTATGTAGATGGAAGCCACCTTTTTGCTTTGGTTGGCGTGATTCTGGTGCACACCCAAAAAACACCATGCGAATTGAAGCCCAATCAAAGCTTATTCGACTTCTTTCTAGGCATATGGAAGCGGAAATATGGTATTTTGTAATTTTTGTCTCATTACATACTGTCAGAGCTGCTTGAAGATCCTAGCTCACACAGGATCACGCTAGCCAGCGATCATTAAGTAAAAGTCTTTATTGAATTACAGTTTCCATTCTCACGCTGCTGCGCGCAACTCTACGTCTAGTAGCTAGATCGGCGAAGCTCCGTCTGAGTCTCCGCCCCGTGTGCACCAACTTAATATCCTAGCCTTGCTCCACCTTTTCCGCCTGACTGTCCTCCTCTGGGTCCCTCTACCCCCCGGGGCTTCTTCCTTCCGGGATTCTTCTGACGCTGACCCGGACCCTCCTGCCTCCTTGCGCCGGGCTTTAGGACCTGGCTCCCTTTCGGGGCTGCTTACTGCGCCGCCTTCCTCTGCATTTGAACTTGGCGCGCGCGCCCAACCTTCCACTTTCCTCTTAACCGTTTCTTCGCTCCCCGATGGAGGTGTGGCCACTCCTGACTCATGCCCTCCCTCCTGTGGTGAGCTGCCAGCGCTTCCCCCCTGGCTCCCTTCCTCTTCCCTGCTTCCTGGCGGTGACGCTGGTCCCGATTTCCAGCTGCTCCCCCCTGAGTCCCCTCTGGCTCTATCTTCCTGGGGTGCCCCCCTAGACTCCCCCCTTGCCCTGGCCACTGGTGCTCCTTTCTGTGAATCCTCTGATTCACTGGAAAGACTAGGAGATCTCGGGTCGTCGTCATCACTCATCTTTTCTTCTGCCTCCTCCCCTTCGCTCTCTGTTTCCTCCCTTGCCCGTGCCTCTGCTCCTAAACCCCTGACACATACACTTTGCGATATCTGGGTAAATGTGCATTAAAACTACGGAACACTACTTTGACATAAATAAAATCCAAGATTGTTTTTCTGTGTAGATGGAACCCAAAACCACGTGTTTTGCTTTGTTGAGAATTATGACACTTCGCTTTGCTATTTGTGGGTGAATGAACAACAACAGTGCAATGCAAGCTTATTCATGGTTGTGGTGATTCTGTTGCACACCTAAAAAACACCATGCGAATTGAAATAGGCCCAATCGAAGCATATTCGTCTTCTTTCTAGGCATATGGAAGCGGAAATATGGTGTTTTGTTATTTTGGTCTCAATACGTACACTTTGCGATTTCTGGGTAAATGTGCATTAACACCAAAGAACACTACTTTGACATAAGGGAAATCCAAACTTGTTCTTTCTGTGTAGATGGAACCTAAAGTAACCTGTTTTGCTTTGTTTAGAATTATGACACTTCGCTTTGCTATTTGTGGGTGAATGAACAACAACAGTGCAATGCAAGCTTATTCGTCCTCTTTCTATTGCCGTGGAACCAATATACCTATGCTTGATTGGTCTCCTAACAAACATTTCGCTCTTCGATTTTAGGTTGAATGTGCATTCTAACCCCCAAAAAACCTATTTGAAATAAGCCCAATCAGAGCGTTATCATCTTCTTTTTATGTAGATGGAAGCCAAAACACCTTTTTGCTTTGGTTGGCGTGATTCTGGTGCACACCCAAAAAACACCATGCGAATTGAAGCCCAATCAAAGCTTATTCGTCTTCTTGCTACGCACATGTTAGCGGAAATATGGTGTTTTGTTATTTTGGTCTCATTACATACACTTTGCGATTTTGGGGTAAATGTGCATTAACACCATAGAACACGACTTTGAAATAAGGAGAAATCCAAGATTGTTCTTTCTGTGTAGATGGAACCCAAAGCAACCTGTTTTGCTTTGTTTAGAATTATGACACTTCGCTTTGCTATTTGTGGGTGAATGAAAAACAACAGTGCAATGCAAGCTTATTCGTCCTCTTTCTATTGCCGTGGAACCAATATACCTATGCTTGATTTGGGCTCATAACAAACATTTGACAGGTTGAATGTGCATTCTAACCCCCAAAAAACCTATTTGAAATAAGCCCAATCAGAGCGTTATCATCTTCTTTTTATGTAGATGGAAGCCACCTTTTTGCTTTGGTTGGCGTGATTCTGGTGCACACCCAAAAAACACCATGCGAATTGAAGCCCAATCAAAGCTTATTCGACTTCTTTCTAGGCATATGGAAGCGGAAATATGGTATTTTGTAATTTTTGTCTCATTACATATTTTGCGATATCTGGGTAAATGTGCATTAAAACTACTGAACACCACTTTGACATAAACAAAATCCAAGATTGTTTTTCTTTGTAGATGGAACCCAAAACCACGTGTTTTGCTTTGTTGAGAATTATGACACTTCGCTTTGCTATTTGTGGGTGAATGAACAACAACAGTGCAATGCAAGCTTATTCGTGGTTGTGGTGATTCTGTTGCACACCTAAAAAACACCATGCGAATTGAAATAGGCCCAATCGAAGCATATTCGTCTTCTTTCTACGCATATGGAAGCGGAAATATGGTATTTTGTTATTTTGGTCTTTTAGATACTGTCAGGGCTGCCGCCCAGTCCCAGCTCACATAGGACCAAGTCAGCCAGCGTTCAGTTTCAAAGAGTCTTTATTGGATTACAGGTTCCATTTCCAAACTGCAACGTGCAGCCCTACTTCTTCTAGGTCAGAACGACGGAGACCCGTCTGAGTCTCCGCCTCTAGCGCACCAGCTTAATACCCTAGCCTTGCTCCACCTCCTGCGCCTTTCCTTCCGTCTCTGGGTCCTCCTGCCCCCCTGGGTCTCTCCTTTCCTACTCTCTTCTGACGCGGACCCCCCTGACCCTTCCGCCTCCTTGCGGCGGGCTTTGGGACTCGGTTCACTCTCTGGGCTGCTGACTGCGCCAGCTTCCGTTACATTTGAACTTGGCGCGCGCGCCCAACTCTCCACTTTCCTCTTGATCGTTTCCTCGCTCCCCGAGGTGGGCGTGACTACTCCTGACTCATGCCCTCCCTCCTTCTGAAAGTCTCCGGAGCCCGATATCTGGTCCCCTTTCTCCCCGCTGCTCCCGGCTGGGAACGTGGGTCCCGATCTCCAACTGCTGCTTTCTGATCCCTCTCTGGACCCTTCTTCCTGGGGTGTCCCCCTGCTCTCCCCCCTTGCTCTGGCTGCTGGCGCTCCCTTCTGGGAATCCTCGGACTCGCTAGACAGGCTCGGTGATCTCGGGTCGTCATCCCCACTCATCCTTCCTTCGTATTCCTCCCCCTCGCTCTCTGTCTCCTCCCTTCTCTGCGTCTCTGCTCCTGAACCCCTGACATCCATCCCCCCCTCGAAGCCCCCCCTTCCCCCCTCCCCGCTTTCAAGGGTGGTTGGTGGGTGCTCCGTCATCACGGGAGTGAATGTCGGATACAGTTCGCTCCCCGTTGCTGGCCGCCAACTGAAGACCTCCGAGTCTTCCTCCCCGCGTTCGTCAACGGTGGTCTCCTCCGCCTCCATCTCGGTGCCGCCGTGCTCGAAACCAAGGTCCTCCCCGCAAACGTCCATGTCCGTCTCTGCGTCTGTCGCTGGACCTGGTGTCTCCTGCCACTTCCGGCGCCACTGCTCCTCTGGCCGATCGTCCCACCAATACGAGTTGTCGGACGCCGAACCCTCCGGTGACCCCTCTGGGGAACGTGTGCGCGGTGCGGGTTCCCCTTCCGAGTCGAAGCCATGGAACGTGCTGGAGGAAAGCGTGGGCGTGAACAACCAGTCGTCGAAGAAGCCCGCTGGCATAGGTCTGTGTGGGAAAAGGGCATGAAACTCATCCTTGAGCAGGGGTTCCTCCAAGGCGTAGTCCGGCACCCAGCTATTAGTACTGGCCCGGGTGCCCTCCCTTGCTAGTAGATATTCTACTCCGTCTTCCCCCCATCTGGAGTCCAAAATCTCCGTGACTTCGTTGATGGGGTCCTGCTGTGGCAATCTTCCCACCTCCGTCCGCTCCGGAGACTGACTCGGTGCCGTTCCTGGTTCCTGGAACCTGTGCGGTGCCCTGTAGGGAGTGAGCACCGACCTGTGGAACACCGGATGCATCCTGGAACCCTCTGGTAGCACCAGCCGGAAAGCCACCGGGTTGATCTGCGCTTCGACTCGGTATGGACCGAGTTGCTTGTGCCCTAGCTTCCTCTTGGCTAACGATCGGGTCGGCACCGCGTGGGCTGCCAACCAGACCCAGTCTCCCACTCGGATCTCCTCGCCAACTCGCCTGTGCTTGTCAGCTTGGACCTTGTATGCGTGCTTCGCCAGCTCCAGCTGCCGTCTGAGTTGATCGTGGACCTCTTGCAACTCAGATGCGAAAGCGTCCGCCGTCTGTGGTTCCCCTTCCCCCACTCTGTCCAGTCCCGGGAAGGTTCTGGGATTCCTCCCATTGTTGGCGAAGAACGGCGTCACCCCTGTGGATACGTGTTTCGTGTTGTTGTAGGCGAATTCGGCGAGCGGCAGGTAATCCACCCACGTCGCCGGCTGTTGATTGGCATAGCATCTCAGGTACTGCTGCATGATGGCATTGACCCTCTCCGCTTGCCCGTTGGTCTGCGGGTGCCTTGCCGATGTCAGGTTGATCTTGACGTTCAGGAAGCCCATCAGCTTTTGCCAGAAATTCGAGATGAACTGGCGTCCGCGGTCGGACAGTATAGACCGTGGCAGCCCGTGCACTTTGAACACGTGATCTATGAACAATTTGGCTGTTTGTTCTGCCGTGGCCACCTTCGCACACGGTATGAAATGTGCCATCTTGGTGAACAAGTCCACCACCACTAGTACAGCTGTCTTGCCTCTCGAGCTGGGTAGATCCGTGACAAAGTCCAGGGCCACCCTCTCCCATGGTTCAAACGGCGTTTGCAGCGGTTCCAGCAGTCCCGCCGGTGGTTTGTGCACCGGCTTGGCCCTCTGGCAGGTGTCGCACCTCGCGACGTAGTCCGCGACTTCCCCCCTCAGTCTGGGCCACCAAAAGTCTCTTGCGACCAATTCCACCGTTTTTTCTGTGCCAAAGTGCCCGGCCGTGGGTGCGTCGTGCAGCTGCTGCAGTACCCGGGCGCGAAGTTCGTCTCCCGGCACGTAGACGGCCCCTTTACGTAAGAGCAAGCCGTCTCGTATCTGGAACTCGTCGCCCTTCGCCGTGCCCTTGTGCACCTCTGCCATCTTCGCCTGCGCGAATGAGTCGTCCGTCAACGCCCTTCGCACCGCATCCAGGTCTACTGTGGCTGAAGCGCATGCCCACGCTGTTGGCGCGAAGATGTGCATGGCCGCCGCTGGCGTCGCCTCTTCGAGGTACTGCGGTTTTCGGGACAGGGCATCCGCCATGATGTTGGTGTCGCCCGGGACGTACTCAATTCGGAAATTGAAGTCAGCAAAGAACTCCGCCCAACGGATCTGCCTCTGGTTCAGGAACCGAGCCGTGCGCCAGTGCTCCAGATTCTTGTGGTCCGTGCAGACCTGCACCGTGTGCTTGGCGCCGATCAGGAAGTGCCTCCACGCCTTGAAAGCTGCATGAATGGCAAGCAGCTCCCTATCCCAGATGGTGTAGTTCTGCTCCGACTTGCTGAGCTTTCTGGAGTAGAACGCCCCCGGCCTCCAGACCCCCTGCGGGTCCTTCTGCAGCAGTACCGCTCCCACTGCTCTATCGGACGCGTCTGTCTCCACCCTCAGCGGTCTGCTGGGGTCGATATGCAGCAGTTGCTCTTCCGACGCGAAGAGACGCTTGAGTGTCTGAAAGGACCGCTCCGCCTGCTCCGTCCAGATGAATTTCTTTTTCTTGGAGCTTAGCGTGTCCGTAATAGCTGCCGTCTGCATCGCGAACCCCTTGATGAACTTGCGATAGAAATTGGCGAATCCGACAAACCTCTGGACCTCTTTCCGGTTGCGCGGGCTCTTCCAATCCAACACCGCACGAACCTTGGCGCTGTCCATGGCTAGCCCCTTGTCCGACAGCTTGTAACCCAAGAAATCCACCTCCGTCGTGTCGAACTGGCACTTCTCCAGTTTGGCGTACAGTCTATGCTGCTGCAGCCTCTTCAGCACCTCCCGAACGTCCTGGTCGTGTGCTTGCTGCGAGTCAGAGAATATCAGGATGTCATCCAGAAAGCAGACGCACTTCTTGTAGAGGAGTCCCGCCAACACGTGATGCATAAAAGCTTGAA
This sequence comes from Podarcis liolepis, assembly GCF_965112155.1. Lineage (NCBI taxonomy): Eukaryota > Metazoa > Chordata > Lepidosauria > Squamata > Lacertidae > Podarcis > Podarcis liolepis. The sequence goes on along the minus strand of NC_139561.1, from coordinate 31,544 downwards.
AAACGTGGGAGCCATTTTGCAATCCAAAAGGCATAACTCTATATTCGTAGGTGCCCAGAGGCGTGAACATGGCTGTCTTCCACTCATCGCCCTCCCTCATACGGATGAGATTGTACGCTCCTCGCAGGTCCAACTTGGTGAACACGCGTCCCTTGCGCACCGTCGCCAGCAGGTCGTCAATCCTGGGCATAGGGAAATCGGAGGGCTTGGTCATTCTGTTTAAGAGGCGGTAATCCACGACCAATCTTTTTTGGGGCGTGTCCTTTTTCTTCACGAAGAAAACAGGACTGCCCCCTACTGCGCTGGACTCCCGGATGAAACCGCGCTGCAAATTGTGATCGATGAACTGTTTGAGTTCCTGTAGTTCGTCCTCAGACATGGAATATAGCTTCCCCTTCGGCAGCGTCGCCCCTGGCAGGAGGTCAATCTTGCAGTCATATTGCCTGTGCGGTGGTAGCTTGTCTGCCTCTTTCTCGCAGAAGACCTCCAGAAAGTCCGCGTATTTGTGGGGAACTGCTTGCAACGTTCCCAACTGCAGTTGTGAGTCCTCCTCCTCCCCCTCCTGCCTGGGCAGGATGCAGTGTTCTGCGCAGTAAGAGGAGCCGAAGATCAGCTGTCTCTGGTACCAAGCCAGCGTTGGACTGTGCCTGTCCAGCCAACTCATGCCCAACACAATGGGCGTGTCCGACAGTCGGGTGACATTAAAACTGATGACTTCCCTGTGGTTACCAAGTTGCATCACCATTGGTGGCGTCTGCTTCACCACCTGCCCCCCTAGCAACTCTCTGCCATCCACTGTGACGACTTGCAGGGGCAGAGTGGCAGGCAGCAGCTTTATAGCGTGCTGCTCCACAAAATCCTGTGCTATAAAGTCTGCGTTGCTTCCAGAATCCACAGAAAGCGGCACTTCGATGGTGACTCCATTGGGTAGCTGGAGAGACGCTGTGAGTTGCACTACTGGTTTGGGTGGGAGGGGGTCCGTGGGTTGCAATATCGCTGGGGACTGCTTCACTGATGCGTCTGGCTGGGCCCCAGTGCCTCTGTCTCCAGCCAGACATCGTCGTTTCCCTGCTGGGCTTCGCTGCATTGTGTGGCCACTTTCACCGTTGCGGAGGCTGCAGTGTGCTTGGATCTCCTCTGGGGACACTCTTTCGCCAAGTGTTGAGGGCTCTCGCATATGTAACACTTCCTGGTCCCTCTAGGAGGTTTAGTCTTGACTGCTGTCGGTGCAGAGGCTCTGCTAGCTGACTGAGCCCTGGCGCCTCCCACTTCCATAGGTTCCACTCCCCCTCCTGGCGGAGGTGTGGATTGCGCACGCGCTGCTTCCCTTGGAACGAAAGAGAAACTTCTCGCTGCTTCGCGCCCTCCACGTCCTTCATCTCTGCACCATGGACGTTCTTCCAGCCTCACCCCCACAGTCAGCGCCCTTTGGACCACCTCCTGCGTGCTTCGGGGCCTCTCCCCCCTCGCAATTTCATCCTTCACAGCAGAGCTGAGACCCTCCCAGAACAGGTCCCTGACTGGGGGCGAGTCCCGGTCCCATTCCAATGCACTGACCAGCGCAAAAAAGCGGGCGTGGTACTGTCGGACGCTCGCCCTCCCTTGTTTCAGTCCATGAATCTCCCGTCGGGCAAGATCCACATCAATGGTAGACAAAAAACATGCATCCATCGCTTTGATAAAGGCATCTGCACTCTGAAGCGCCGGATCTTTATCCCTCCACAAATTGCGCAGCCACGCCTTCGCATCCCCATGCAAATGGGACAGTATAAACCCCACTTTCTCTTGCTCATCTCTAAAGTCTTTTGCCAGCAGTTGCAGTGCGCACATCACATCTGCTCGAAAGTTGGGGTACTGTTGTAAATTCCCATCGAAGTGAGCCACCAGCCCTCCTGCTCTCCGTGCCAACCCAACCCCCTCCGGTCTGGGTCCTGGCTGCCCATGCTTAACCCATGCTTCAAACCTGGCGTGGAGATCTCGGTAGGCGGCTGCCACATCCTCCTCCCTTTTCTTGGATGCCAGTACCTCCGCATTCAATTGGGTAACTGTCTGTTGCAGCGCTGAAACTTTCTCTGCTTCCGTCATCTTTGCCAACCGTCGTGAGCTTGCTCCCACACACCGATCCCCTCCTCCAGCTGCTTCTGTCTCCGCTGCGAGGTATCAGGTGTCAGAAGCTTGAGAGACGGGTCTTACTGTCAGGGCTGCCGCCCAGTCCCAGCTCACATAGGACCAAGTCAGCCAGCGTTCAGTTTCAAAGAGTCTTTATTGGATTACAGGTTCCATTTCCAAACTGCAACGTGCAGCCCTACTTCTTCTAGGTCAGAACGACGGAGACCCGTCTGAGTCTCCGCCTCTAGCGCACCAGCTTAATACCCTAGCCTTGCTCCACCTCCTGCGCCTTTCCTTCCGTCTCTGGGTCCTCCTGCCCCCCTGGGTCTCTCCTTTCCTACTCTCTTCTGACGCGGACCCCCCTGACCCTTCCGCCTCCTTGCGGCGGGCTTTGGGACTCGATTCACTCTCTGGGCTGCTGGCTGCGCCAGCTTCCGTTACATTTGAACTTGGCGCGCGCGCCCAACTCTCCACTTTCCTCTTGATCGTTTCCTCGCTCCCCGAGGTGGGCGTGACTACTCCTGACTCATGCCCTCCCTCCTTCTGAAAGTCTCCGGAGCCCGATATCTGGTCCCCTTTCTCCCCGCTGCTCCCGGCTGGGAACGTGGGTCCCGATCTCCAACTGCTGCTTTCTGATCCCTCTCTGGACCCTTCTTCCTGGGGTGTCCCCCTGCTCTCCCCCCTTGCTCTGGCTGCTGGCGCTCCCTTCTGGGAATCCTCGGACTCGCTAGACAGGCTCGGTGATCTCGGGTCGTCATCCCCACTCATCCTTCCTTCGTATTCCTCCCCCTCGCTCTCTGTCTCCTCCCTTCTCTGCGTCTCTGCTCCTGAACCCCTGACAGATACACTTTGCGATTTCTGGGTAAATGTGCATTAACACCAAAGAACACTACTTTGACATAAGGGAAATCCAAACTTGTTCTTTCTGTGTAGATGGAACCCAAAGCAACCTGTTTTGCTTTGTTTAGAATTATGACACTTCGCTTTGCTATTTGTGGGTGAATGAAAAACAACAGTGCAATGCAAGCTTATTCGTCCTCTTTCTATTGCCGTGGAACCAATATACCTATGCTTGATTTGGGCTCATAACAAACATTTCGCTCTTCGATTTTAGGTTGAATGTGCATTCTAACCCCCAAAAAACCTATTTGAAATAAGCCCAATCAGAGCGTTATCATCTTCTTTTTATGTAGATGGAAGCCACCTTTTTGCTTTGGTTGGCGTGTGTCAGGGGTTTAGGAGCAGAAGCACGGGCAAGGGAGGAAACAGAGAGCGAAGGGGAGGAGGCAGAAGAAAAGATGAGTGACGACGACGACCCGAGATCTCCTAGTCTTTCCAGTGAATCAGAGGATTCACAGAAAGGAGCACCAGTGGCGAGGGCAAGGGGGGAGTCTAGGGGGGCACCCCAGGAAGACAGAGCCAGAGAGGACTCAGGGGGGAGCAGCTGGAAATCGGGACCAGCGTCACCGCCAGGAAGCAGGGAAGAGGAAGGGAGCCAGGGGGGAAGCGCTGGCAGCTCACCACAGGAGGGAGGACATGAGTCAGGAGTGGCCACACCTCCACAGGAGGGAGGACATGAGTCGGGGATGGCCACACCTCCATCGGGGAGCGAAGAAACGGTTGAGAGGAAAGTGGAAGGTTGGGCGCGCGCGCCAAGTTCAAATGCAGAGGAAGGCGGCGCAGTAAGCAGCCCCGAAAGAGAGCCAGGTCCTAAAGCCCGGCGCAAGGAGGCAGGAGGGTCTGGGTCAGCGTCAGAAGAATCCCGGAAGGAAGAAGCCCCGGGGGGTAGAGGGACCCAGAGGAGGACAGTCAGGAGGAAAAGGTGGAGCAAGGCTAGGATATTAAGTTGGTGCACACAGGGCGGAGACTCAGACGGAGCTTCGCCGACCTAGCTACTAGGCGTAGAGTTGCGCGCAGCAGCGTGAGAATGGAAACTGTAATTCAATAAAGACTTTTACGTAATGACCGCTGGCTAGCGTGATCCTCTGTGAGCTAGGATCTTCAAGCAGCTCTGACAGTAAGCTCCGTCTCCACTTGTGGGCATCTACAGCCTCGAGGAGGGGAGAGACACAGGTGCCTACTAGCAAGCTCACGAACGGCAGACGACATGACGGCTGAGCAGCAGATAGAGGAACTCAGAAACGCGGTGGCACAACTGAACGCCGAGGCTCTAGCATCCAGGAAGAGGGAGGAGGAAGCAGCCGCAGCCTGCAGGGATCTCCAGGTCAGGTTAGACGTGCTGACAAAGCAGACACCCCGGCAGGAGGGCATTGGGTTGGCGAGACGGACAGGCGGGCTGGTCTCTCACTTCGATGGGAACCTGCAACAGTATCCCAACTTTAGAGCCGACGTACTGTGCGCACTGCAACTGCTGCATAAAGACTTTAGAGATGAACAAGAGAGAGTGGGGTTCATCATGTCCCATCTGCATGGGGATGCGAGAGCATGGCTACGCAATTTATGGAGAGATAAGGATCCGGCGCTACAGAATGCAGATGCCTTTATTAAAGCAATGGATGGGTGTTTTTTATCAAGTATTGACGTGGATCTTGCACGGAAGGAGGTGCATGGGCTGAGACAAGGGAGGGCCAGCGTCAGGCAGTACCATGCCCGCTTTTTCGCCTTGGTCAGTGCCCTGGAATGGGACAGAGATTCGGCTCCTGTAAGAGACCTCTTTTGGGAGGGGCTGCATAACTCGATTAAAGATGAGATCGCCAGGGGGGAGAGACCCCGAACCACCCAGGAGGTCGTTCAGAGGGCACTGGCAGTGGGGGTGAGGCTGGAAGGACGTCCGTGGAACAGGGACGAAGGGCGTGGAGGGCGCGAACCAGCCGGGGGCCCCTCCTTCTTTCCCAGGGAAGCAGCGCGGGCGCAATCCACGCCTCCGCCAGGAGGAGGAGCCGAACCTATGGAGGTGGGAGGTGCAAGGGCTCAGTCAGCAACCAGAGCCCTAGCACCAGCAGCAGTGAAAGCGAAGCCTCCTAGAGGGAACAGGAAGTGTTACGTCTGTGAGGAGCCAGGGCATATGGCGAAAGAGTGTCCCCAGAGGCCCCACAAGCTCACTGCAGCCTCAGCAATGGTGACTGCAGCAACACAGCAAGGAGGACCACAGCAGGGAAACGAGGCTGTCTGGCTGGAGGAAGAGGCACTGGGGCCCAGCCAGACGTGTTAGTGACGCAGTCCCCAGCGATTTTACAGCCCGTGAACCCCCTCCCGCCCAAACCAGTAGTGAGGCTCACAGCGTCTCTCCAACTGCCCAATGGAATCACCATGGACGTGCCAATCACCATTGACTCAGGCAGCAATGCGGACTTTATAGGGCAGGACTTTGTCGACAGGCACGCTGTGCAGTTGCTGCCGGCCACACTGCCCCTGCAGGTTGTCACGGTGGATGGCAGGGAGCTGCTCGGGGGGCAAGTGGTGAAGCAGACGCCACCAATGGTGATGCGACTTGGGAATCACAGAGAAATCATCAGCTTCAACGTCACTCGACTATCTGACACGCCCATTGTATTGGGCATGAGTTGGCTGGACAAGCACAGCCCAGCGATGGCTTGGTACCAGAGGCAGCTGACCTTCGGCTCTTCCTTTTGTGCTGAACACTGCATCGTGCCCAGGCAGGAAGGAGAGGAAGAGGAGTCACAGCTGCTGCTAGGCACGCTGCAAGCGATTCCACACAAGTACGCTGAATTTTTGGAAGTTTTCTGCGAGAAGGAGGCAGACAGGCTACCCCCTCACAGACCATATGACTGCAAAATTGACCTGCTGCCGGGGGCGGCGCTGCCTAAAGGGAAACTGTATTCCATGTCAGAGGACGAACTGCAGGAACTCAAAGAGTTCATTGACCATAATTTGCAACGCGGCTTCATCCGGGAGTCCAGGGCAGTGGGGGGCAGTCCCGTATTCTTTGTTAAGAAGCGGGACACGCCCCAGAAAAGACTGGTAGTGGATTACAGGATTTTGAACAGTCTGACTAGGCCATCGGACTTCCCCATGCCCCGTATTGACGACCTCCTCGCAAAGGTACGGAAGGGCAGAGTGTTCACCAAGTTGGACCTGCGGGGGGCGTACAACCTCATTCGCATGCGGGAAGGAGATGAGTGGAAGACAGCCATGTTCACGCCACTGGGGACCTACGAATATAGAGTTATGCCTTTTGGATTGCAAAATGGCTCCCACGTTTTTCAAGCGTTTATGCATCACGTGTTGGCGGGACTTCTCTACAAGACGTGCGTCTGTTTCTTAGATGACATCCTGATCTTTTCGGAGTCGCAGCAGGAGCATGACGGACACGTCAAGGAAGTGCTGAGCAGGCTAAAGCAACATAGGCTCTACGCCAAGCTGGAGAAGTGCCAATTTGACGTGCCGGAGGTGGATTTTCTGGGCTACAAGCTGTCTGACAAGGGGCTCGCCATGGACAGCGCCAAGGTTCGAGCGGTGTTGGATTGGAAGAGTCCGCGCAACCGGAAGGAGGTCCAACGGTTTGTCGGCTTTGCGAACTTCTATCGCAAGTTTATCAAGGGCTTCGCGATGCAGACAGCGGCCATCACTGACACGCTTAGCTCCAAGAAGAAGAAGTTCGTTTGGACAGCGCAGGCGGAGCAGTCCTTTCAGGCACTCAAGCGTCTCTTCGCGTCGGAAGAGCAGCTGCTTCATGTCAACCCCAGCAAGCCGATGAGGGTTGAGACAGACGCCTCGGACAGAGCCGTGGGGGCGGTCCTGTTGCAGAAAGACCCGCAGGGGGTGTGGCGACCGGGAGCGTTTTACTCCAGGAAGCTCAGCAAGTCCGAACAGAACTACACCATCTGGGACAGGGAGTTGCTGGCCATTCACGCAGCGTTCAAGGCGTGGAGGCACTTTCTGATCGGCGCCAAGCACACGGTGCAGGTTTGCACGGACCACAAGAATCTAGAGCACTGGCGCACGGCACAGTTCCTGAACCAGAGGCAGATACGTTGGGCTGAGTTCTTTGCAAACTTCGACTTCCGAATAGAGTATGTCCCGGGGGACACCAACATCATGGCAGACGCTCTCTCCCGTAAGCCACAGTATCTGGAGGACGCAACGCCAGCGGCCGCCATGCACATCTTCGCACCAGCAGTGTGGGCGTGCGCCGCGGCGACCGTGGACCTAGAGGCGGTGCGACGTGCGTTGCAGGAGGACTCCTTCGCACAAGCAAAGATGGCAGAGGTGCAAAGGGGCAAGGCAGCGGCCGACGGTTTCCGGCTACGAGATGGATTGCTCATCCGAAAAGGGGCCATCTACGTGCCGGGAGACGAACTTCGAGCCAAGGTGCTGCAGCAGCTGCACGACGCGCCCACGGCCGGGCACTTTGGCAAGGAGAAGACGGTGGAATTAGTAGCCAGGGATTTCTGGTGGCCTGGAATGAGAGGGGAGGTCGCAGACTACGTGGCGAGGTGCGACACCTGCCAGAGGGCCAAACCAGTGCACAAACCGCCGGCCGGACTGTTGGAACCGCTGCAAACTCCGGTCGAACCTTGGGAAAGGGTGGCTCTGGACTTTGTCACGGATCTGCCCAGCTCAAGGGGCAAGACGGCAGTGCTGGTGGTGGTGGACCTGTTTTCCAAGATGGCGCATTTCATTCCGTGTGCGAAGGTGGCCACGGCGGAGCAAACCGCCAAACTGTTCATAGACCACGTGTTCAAGGTTCACGGTCTGCCACGGTCTATTCTGTCCGACCGGGGGCGGCAGTTCATCTCGAATTTCTGGCAGAAGCTGATGGGCTTCCTGAACGTCAAGATCAACCTGGCGTCGGCGAGACACCCGCAGACCAACGGGCAAGCGGAGCGGGTCAATGCCATCATGCAGCAGTACCTGAGATGTTATGCAAATCAACAGCCTGCGACGTGGGTGGATTACCTACCGCTTGCCGAGTTCGCCTACAACAACACGAAGCACGTGTCCACGGGGGTCACGCCGTTCTTCGCCAACAACGGGAGGCACCCCAGAACCTTCCCGGGACTGGAAAGAATGGGGGAGGGGGAGCCGCAGACAGCAGATGCGTTCGCGTCGGAGCTGCAGGAGGTCCACGATCAGCTGAGGCGCCACCTGGAGCTGGCCAAGCACGCATACAAGGTACAAGCAGACAAGCACAGAAGGGTTGGAGAAGAGCTCCACGTGGGAGACTGGGTTTGGTTAGCAGCCCACGCAGTGCCGGCCAGGTCGTTGGCCAAGAAGAAACTAGGGCATAAGCAACTGGGGCCCTACCAAGTCGAAGAGCAGGTCAACCCGGTAGCTTTCAGACTGGCACTTCCGGAGGGTTCCAGAATGCATCCGGTATTCCACAGATCGGTGCTCACTCCCTACAAGGCACCGCACAGGTTCCAGGAACCCGGAACAGCGCCGAGTCCGGTCAGAGACAGAACAGGGCACGCGGAAGTGGCACAGAAGGAGCGCATCAACGAAGTCACTGAGATTTTGGACTCCAGATGGGGGGAAGAGGGGGTAGAATACCTTCTCGCCAAGGAGGGCACCCCGGCCAGTGCGAACAGCTGGGTGCCGGGCTACGCCTTGGACGAACCTCTCCTCAAAGACGAGTTTCATGCCCTCTTTCCCCATAGACCTATGCCAGCAGAATATTTTGACGACTGGCTTTTCACGCCCACACTTTCGGCCAGCACTTTCCGGGGGTTCGACTCGGACGAGGACCCGACACAAGACGTCCGTTCCCCGGAGGGGTCACCCTCGGGATCTGCATCAGAACCCTCGTATTGGTGGGACGATAGGCCAGAGGAGCAGTGGCGCAGACGGTGGCTGGAAGGCCCAGGACGAGCAACACCGACAGGAGGAAGTGAGGGAGAGACGGACATGGACGTTTTCGGGGACGACCCTGGTTTCGAGCACGGCGGCACAGAGATGGAAGCGGAGGTGACTGTCGTCGACGAGAGCGGGGAGGAAGACCCGGGAGACTTCAGATGGAGGCCTGCCACGGGAAGCGACCGATACCCGACGTTCGTCCCTTTGCAACAGCAGCCCCCAGCTCCAGCACCGGAAGGAGGGGAGGGGGGAATGGGGGGCTTCGAGGGGGGGATGGATGTCAGGGGTTTAGGAGCAGAAGCACGGGCAAGGGAGGAAACAGAGAGCGAAGGGGAGGAGGCAGAAGAAAAGATGAGTGACGACGACGACCCGAGATCTCCTAGTCTTTCCAGTGAATCAGAGGATTCACAGAAAGGAGCACCAGTGGCGAGGGCAAGGGGGGAGTCTAGGGGGGCACCCCAGGAAGACAGAGCCAGAGAGGACTCAGGGGGGAGCAGCTGGAAATCGGGACCAGCGTCACCGCCAGGAAGCAGGGAAGAGGAAGGGAGCCAGGGGGGAAGCGCTGGCAGCTCACCACAGGAGGGAGGACATGAGTCAGGAGTGGCCACACCTCCACAGGAGGGAGGACATGAGTCGGGGATGGCCACACCTCCATCGGGGAGCGAAGAAACGGTTGAGAGGAAAGTGGAAGGTTGGGCGCGCGCGCCAAGTTCAAATGCAGAGGAAGGCGGCGCAGTAAGCAGCCCCGAAAGAGAGCCAGGTCCTAAAGCCCGGCGCAAGGAGGCAGGAGGGTCTGGGTCAGCGTCAGAAGAATCCCGGAAGGAAGAAGCCCCGGGGGGTAGAGGGACCCAGAGGAGGACAGTCAGGAGGAAAAGGTGGAGCAAGGCTAGGATATTAAGTTGGTGCACACAGGGCGGAGACTCAGACGGAGCTTCGCCGACCTAGCTACTAGGCGTAGAGTTGCGCGCAGCAGCGTGAGAATGGAAACTGTAATTCAATAAAGACTTTTACTTAATGACCGCTGGCTAGCGTGATCCTCTGTGAGCTAGGATCTTCAAGCAGCTCTGACAGTAAGCTCCGTCTCCACTTGTGGGCATCTACAGCCTCGAGGAGGGGAGAGACACAGGTGCCTACTAGCAAGCTCACGAACGGCAGACGACATGACGGCTGAGCAGCAGATAGAGGAACTCAGAAACGCGGTGGCACAACTGAACGCCGAGGCTCTAGCATCCAGGAAGAGGGAGGAGGAAGCAGCCGCAGCCTGCAGGGATCTCCAGGTCAGGTTAGACGTGCTGACAAAGCAGACACCCCGGCAGGAGGGCATTGGGTTGGCGAGACGGACAGGCGGGCTGGTCTCTCACTTCGATGGGAACCTGCAACAGTATCCCAACTTTAGAGCCGACGTACTGTGCGCACTGCAACTGCTGCATAAAGACTTTAGAGATGAACAAGAGAGAGTGGGGTTCATCATGTCCCATCTGCATGGGGATGCGAGAGCATGGCTACGCAATTTATGGAGAGATAAGGATCCGGCGCTACAGAATGCAGATGCCTTTATTAAAGCAATGGATGGGTGTTTTTTATCAAGTATTGACGTGGATCTTGCACGGAAGGAGGTGCATGGGCTGAGACAAGGGAGGGCCAGCGTCAGGCAGTACCATGCCCGCTTTTTCGCCTTGGTCAGTGCCCTGGAATGGGACAGAGATTCGGCTCCTGTAAGAGACCTCTTTTGGGAGGGGCTGCATAACTCGATTAAAGATGAGATCGCCAGGGGGGAGAGACCCCGAACCACCCAGGAGGTCGTTCAGAGGGCACTGGCAGTGGGGGTGAGGCTGGAAGGACGTCCGTGGAACAGGGACGAAGGGCGTGGAGGGCGCGAACCAGCCGGGGGCCCCTCCTTCTTTCCCAGGGAAGCAGCGCGGGCGCAATCCACGCCTCCGCCAGGAGGAGGAGCCGAACCTATGGAGGTGGGAGGTGCAAGGGCTCAGTCAGCAACCAGAGCCCTAGCACCAGCAGCAGTGAAAGCGAAGCCTCCTAGAGGGAACAGGAAGTGTTACGTCTGTGAGGAGCCAGGGCATATGGCGAAAGAGTGTCCCCAGAGGCCCCACAAGCTCACTGCAGCCTCAGCAATGGTGACTGCAGCAACACAGCAAGGAGGACCACAGCAGGGAAACGAGGCTGTCTGGCTGGAGGAAGAGGCACTGGGGCCCAGCCAGACGTGTTAGTGACGCAGTCCCCAGCGATTTTACAGCCCGTGAACCCCCTCCCGCCCAAACCAGTAGTGAGGCTCACAGCGTCTCTCCAACTGCCCAATGGAATCACCATGGACGTGCCAATCACCATTGACTCAGGCAGCAATGCGGACTTTATAGGGCAGGACTTTGTCGACAGGCACGCTGTGCAGTTGCTGCCGGCCACACTGCCCCTGCAGGTTGTCACGGTGGATGGCAGGGAGCTGCTCGGGGGGCAAGTGGTGAAGCAGACGCCACCAATGGTGATGCGACTTGGGAATCACAGAGAAATCATCAGCTTCAACGTCACTCGACTATCTGACACGCCCATTGTATTGGGCATGAGTTGGCTGGACAAGCACAGCCCAGCGATGGCTTGGTACCAGAGGCAGCTGACCTTCGGCTCTTCCTTTTGTGCTGAACACTGCATCGTGCCCAGGCAGGAAGGAGAGGAAGAGGAGTCACAGCTGCTGCTAGGCACGCTGCAAGCGATTCCACACAAGTACGCTGAATTTTTGGAAGTTTTCTGCGAGAAGGAGGCAGACAGGCTACCCCCTCACAGACCATATGACTGCAAAATTGACCTGCTGCCGGGGGCGGCGCTGCCTAAAGGGAAACTGTATTCCATGTCAGAGGACGAACTGCAGGAACTCAAAGAGTTCATTGACCATAATTTGCAACGCGGCTTCATCCGGGAGTCCAGGGCAGTGGGGGGCAGTCCCGTATTCTTTGTTAAGAAGCGGGACACGCCCCAGAAAAGACTGGTAGTGGATTACAGGATTTTGAACAGTCTGACTAGGCCATCGGACTTCCCCATGCCCCGTATTGACGACCTCCTCGCAAAGGTACGGAAGGGCAGAGTGTTCACCAAGTTGGACCTGCGGGGGGCGTACAACCTCATTCGCATGCAGGAAGGGGATGAGTGGAAGACAGCCATGTTCACGCCACTGGGGACCTACGAATATAGAGTTATGCCTTTTGGATTGCAAAATGGCTCCCACGTTTTTCAAGCGTTTATGCATCACGTGTTGGTGGGACTTCTCTACAAGACGTGCGTCTGTTTCTTAGATGACATCCTGATCTTTTCGGAGTCGCAGCAGGAGCATGACGGACACGTCAAGGAAGTGCTGAGCAGGCTAAAGCAACATAGGCTCTACGCCAAGCTGGAGAAGTGCCAATTTGACGTGCCGGAGGTGGATTTTCTGGGCTACAAGCTGTCTGACAAGGGGCTCGCCATGGACAGCGCCAAGGTTCGAGCGGTGTTGGATTGGAAGAGTCCGCGCAACCGGAAGGAGGTCCAACGGTTTGTCGGCTTTGCGAACTTCTATCGCAAGTTTATCAAGGGCTTCGCGATGCAGACAGCGGCCATCACTGACACGCTTAGCTCCAAGAAGAAGAAGTTCGTTTGGACAGCGCAGGCGGAGCAGTCCTTTCAGGCACTCAAGCGTCTCTTCGCGTCGGAAGAGCAGCTGCTTCATGTCAACCCCAGCAAGCCGATGAGGGTTGAGACAGACGCCTCGGACAGAGCCGTGGGGGCGGTCCTGTTGCAGAAAGACCCGCAGGGGGTGTGGCGACCGGGAGCGTTTTACTCCAGGAAGCTCAGCAAGTCCGAACAGAACTACACCATCTGGGACAGGGAGTTGCTGGCCATTCACGCAGCGTTCAAGGCGTGGAGGCACTTTCTGATCGGCGCCAAGCACACGGTGCAGGTTTGCACGGACCACAAGAATCTAGAGCACTGGCGCACGGCACAGTTCCTGAACCAGAGGCAGATACGTTGGGCTGAGTTCTTTGCAAACTTCGACTTCCGAATAGAGTATGTCCCGGGGGACACCAACATCATGGCAGACGCTCTCTCCCGTAAGCCACAGTATCTGGAGGACGCAACGCCAGCGGCCGCCATGCACATCTTCGCACCAGCAGTGTGGGCGTGCGCCGCGGCGACCGTGGACCTAGAGGCGGTGCGACGTGCGTTGCAGGAGGACTCCTTCGCACAAGCAAAGATGGCAGAGGTGCAAAGGGGCAAGGCAGCGGCCGACGGTTTCCGGCTACGAGATGGATTGCTCATCCGAAAAGGGGCCATCTACGTGCCGGGAGACGAACTTCGAGCCAAGGTGCTGCAGCAGCTGCACGACGCGCCCACGGCCGGGCACTTTGGCAAGGAGAAGACGGTGGAATTAGTGGCCAGGGATTTCTGGTGGCCTGGAATGAGAGGGGAGGTCGCAGACTACGTGGCGAGGTGCGACACCTGCCAGAGGGCCAAACCAGTGCACAAACCGCCGGCCGGACTGTTGGAACCGCTGCAAACTCCGGTCGAACCTTGGGAAAGGGTGGCTCTGGACTTTGTCACGGATCTGCCCAGCTCAAGGGGCAAGACGGCAGTGCTGGTGGTGGTGGACCTGTTTTCCAAGATGGCGCATTTCATTCCGTGTGCGAAGGTGGCCACGGCGGAGCAAACCGCCAAACTGTTCATAGACCACGTGTTCAAGGTTCATGGTCTGCCACGGTCTATTCTGTCCGACCGGGGGCGGCAGTTCATCTCGAATTTCTGGCAGAAGCTGATGGGCTTCCTGAACGTCAAGATCAACCTGGCGTCGGCGAGACACCCGCAGACCAACGGGCAAGCGGAGCGGGTCAATGCCATCATGCAGCAGTACCTGAGATGTTATGCAAATCAACAGCCTGCGACGTGGGTGGATTACCTACCGCTTGCCGAGTTCGCCTACAACAACACGAAGCACGTGTCCACGGGGGTCACGCCGTTCTTCGCCAACAACGGGAGGCACCCCAGAACCTTCCCGGGACTGGAAAGAATGGGGGAGGGGGAGCCGCAGACAGCAGATGCGTTCGCGTCGGAGCTGCAGGAGGTCCACGATCAGCTGAGGCGCCACCTGGAGCTGGCCAAGCACGCATACAAGGTACAAGCAGACAAGCACAGAAGGGTTGGAGAAGAGCTCCACGTGGGAGACTGGGTTTGGTTAGCAGCCCACGCAGTGCCGGCCAGGTCGTTGGCCAAGAAGAAACTAGGGCATAAGCAACTGGGGCCCTACCAAGTCGAAGAGCAGGTCAACCCGGTAGCTTTCAGACTGGCACTTCCGGAGGGTTCCAGAATGCATCCGGTATTCCACAGATCGGTGCTCACTCCCTACAAGGCACCGCACAGGTTCCAGGAACCCGGAACAGCGCCGAGTCCGGTCAGAGACAGAACAGGGCACGCGGAAGTGGCACAGAAGGAGCGCATCAACGAAGTCACTGAGATTTTGGACTCCAGATGGGGGGAAGAGGGGGTAGAATACTTTCTCGCCAAGGAGGGCACCCCGGCCAGTGCGAACAGCTGGGTGCCGGGCTACGCCTTGGACGAACCTCTCCTCAAAGACGAGTTTCATGCCCTCTTTCCCCATAGACCTATGCCAGCAGAATATTTTGACGACTGGCTTTTCACGCCCACACTTTCGGCCAGCACTTTCCGGGGGTTCGACTCGGACGAGGACCCGACACAAGACGTCCGTTCCCCGGAGGGGTCACCCTCGGGATCTGCATCAGAACCCTCGTATTGGTGGGACGATAGGCCAGAGGAGCAGTGGCGCAGACGGTGGCTGGAAGGCCCAGGACGAGCAACACCGACAGGAGGAAGTGAGGGAGAGACGGACATGGACGTTTTCGGGGACGACCCTGGTTTCGAGCACGGCGGCACAGAGATGGAAGCGGAGGTGACTGTCGTCGACGAGAGCGGGGAGGAAGACCCGGGAGACTTCAGATGGAGGCCTGCCACGGGAAGCGACCGATACCCGACGTTCGTCCCTTTGCAACAGCAGCCCCCAGCTCCAGCACCGGAAGGAGGGGAGGGGGGAATGGGGGGCTTCGAGGGGGGGATGGATGTCAGGGGTTTAGGAGCAGAAGCACGGGCAAGGGAGGAAACAGAGAGCGAAGGGGAGGAGGCAGAAGAAAAGATGAGTGACGACGACGACCCGAGATCTCCTAGTCTTTCCAGTGAATCAGAGGATTCACAGAAAGGAGCACCAGTGGCGAGGGCAAGGGGGGAGTCTAGGGGGGCACCCCAGGAAGACAGAGCCAGAGAGGACTCAGGGGGGAGCAGCTGGAAATCGGGACCAGCGTCACCGCCAGGAAGCAGGGAAGAGGAAGGGAGCCAGGGGGGAAGCGCTGGCAGCTCACCACAGGAGGGAGGACATGAGTCAGGAGTGGCCACACCTCCACAGGAGGGAGGACATGAGTCGGGGATGGCCACACCTCCATCGGGGAGCGAAGAAACGGTTGAGAGGAAAGTGGAAGGTTGGGCGCGCGCGCCAAGTTCAAATGCAGAGGAAGGCGGCGCAGTAAGCAGCCCCGAAAGAGAGCCAGGTCCTAAAGCCCGGCGCAAGGAGGCAGGAGGGTCTGGGTCAGCGTCAGAAGAATCCCGGAAGGAAGAAGCCCCGGGGGGTAGAGGGACCCAGAGGAGGACAGTCAGGAGGAAAAGGTGGAGCAAGGCTAGGATATTAAGTTGGTGCACACAGGGCGGAGACTCAGACGGAGCTTCGCCGACCTAGCTACTAGGCGTAGAGTTGCGCGCAGCAGCGTGAGAATGGAAACTGTAATTCAATAAAGACTTTTACTTAATGACCGCTGGCTAGCGTGATCCTCTGTGAGCTAGGATCTTCAAGCAGCTCTGACAACTACTTTGACATAAGCGAAATCCAAACGTGTTCTTTCTGTGTAGAAGGAAACCAAAGCAACCTGTTTTGCTTTGTTTAGAATTATGACACTTCGCTTTCCTATGTGGGTGAATGAACAACAACAGTGCATTGCAAGCTTATTCGTCCTCTTTCTATTGCCGTCGAACCAATATACCTATGCTTGATTTGGGCTCATAACAAACATTTCACTGAGCCCAAATATGCTTGATTTGGGCTCATAACAAACATTTCACTCCGATTTTTTTTTGAATGGGCATTCTAACCCCAAAAACACCACTTTGAAATAAGCCCCTAAGTGCGTTATCATCTTATTTCTATGTAGATGGATGCCAAAATACCTTTCTGCTTGGGTTGTGGTGATTCTGGTGCACACCCAAAAAACATCATGCGAATTGAAGTAAGCCCAATCAAAGCTTATTCGTCTTCTTTCTACGCACATGTTAGCGGAAATATGGTTGTCAGGGGTTCAGGAGCAGAGGCAAGGGCAAGGGAGGAAACAGAGAGCGAGGGGGAGGAGGCAGAAGAAAAGATGAGTGATGACGACGACCCGAGATCTCCGAGTCTTTCCAGTGAATCAGAAGATTCACAGAAAGGAGCACCAGTGGCCAGGGCAAGGGGGGAGCCTAGGGGGACACCCCAGGAAGAAAGGGCCAGAGGGGGCTCAGAGGGGAGCAGTTGGAAATCGGGACCAGCGTCACCAACAGAGAGCAGGGGAGAGGAAGGGCGCCAGGTATCAAGCGCTGGAAGCTCACAACAGGAGGGAGGGCACGAGTCAGGAGTGGCCACACCTCCATCGGGGAGTGAAGAAACGGTCAGACGGAAAGTGGGAGGTTGGGCGCGCGCGCCAAGTTCAAATGCACAGGAAGGTGGCGCAGTAAGCAGCCCGGAAAGGGAGCCAGGTCCTAAAGCCCGGCGCAAGGACACAGGAGGGTCCGGGGGGTCAGCGTCAGAAGAATCCTGGAAGGAAGAGACCCTGGGGGCAGAGGGACCCAGAGAAGAACAGTCAAGCTGGAAAAGTGCCAGTTCGACGTGACGGAGGTGGATTTCCTGGGCTACAGGTTGTCAGAGAAGGGGCTCGCCATGGACAGCGCCAAGGTTCGTGCCGTGTTGGACTGGAAGAGCCCGTGCAACCGGAAGGAGGTCCAGAGGTTTGTTGGCTTTGCGAACTTCTCTCGCAAGTTTATCAAGGGGTTCGCTATGCAAACAGCGGCCATCACAGACACGCTCAGTTCCAAGAAGAAGAAGTTCATCTGGACGGAGCAGGCGGAGCAGTCTTTTCAGGCACTCAAGCGTCTCTTCGCGTCGGAAGAGCAGCTGTTGCATGTCAACCCCAGCAGGCCTATGAGGGTGGAGACGGACGCATCAGACAGAGCCGTGGGAGCAGTCCTGTTGCAGCAAGACCCGCAGGGGGCCTGGAGGCCGGGAGCATTTTACTCCAGGAAGCTCAGCAAGTCCGAACAGAACTACACCATCTGGGACAGGGAGTTGCTTGCCATTCATGCAGCTTTCAAGGCGTGGAGGCACTTCCTGATCGGTGCCAAGCACACGGTGCAGGTCTGCACGGACCACAAGAATCTGGAGCACTGGCGCACGGCGCAGTTCCTGAACCAGAGGCAGATACGTTGGGCCGAATTCTTTGTGAACTTCGACTTCCGAATAGAGTATGTCCCGGGGGACACCAACGTCATGGCGGATGCCCTATCCCGTAAACGGCAGTACCTGGAGGAGGCGACGCCAGCGGCTGCCATGCACATCTTCGCACCGACGGTGTGGGCATGCGCTTCGGCGACATTTGACCTGGATGCGGTGAGGAGAGCGCTGCAGGATGACACCTTCGCGCGAGCCAAGATGGCAGAGGCGCAAAGGGGCACGGCGGCGACCGGCGAGTTCCACGTTCGCGATGGATTACTCCTCCGTAAAGGGGCCATCTACGTGCCGGGGGACGATCTTCGCGCCAAGGTACTGCAGCAGCTGCACGACGCACCCACTGCCGGGCACTTTGGCACAGAGAAGACGATAGAATTAGTCGCCAGGGACTTCTGGTGGCCCAGAATGAGAGGGGAGGTCGCGGACTACGTGGCGAGGTGCGACACCTGCCAAAGGGCCAAACCAGTACACAGGCCGCCGGCGGGACTGCTGGAACCGCTGCAAACCCCGTTCGAACCTTGGGAGAGAGTGGCCCTGGACTTTGTCACAGATCTGCCCAGCTCGAGGGGCAAGACGGCAGTGCTAGTGGTGGTGGACTTGTTCTCCAAGATGGCACATTTCATTCCGTCTGCGAAGGTGGCCACGGCGGAACAAACCGCCAAACTGTTCATAGATCACGTGTTCAGGGTTCACGGTCTGCCGCGGTCTATACTGTCCGACCCGGGTCGGCAGTTCATCTCGAACTTCTGGCAGAAGCTGATGGGCTTCCTGAACGTGAAGATCAACCTGGCTTCGGCTAGACACCCGCAGACCAACGGGCAAGCGGAGCGGGTCAATGCCATCATGCAGCAGTACCTGAGATGTTATGCGAATCAACAGCCTGCGACGTGGGTGGATTACCTGCCTCTCGCCGAGTTCGCCTACAACAACACGAAGCACGTGTCCACGTGGGTCACGCCGTTCTTCGCCAACAACGGGAGGCACCCCAGAACCTTCCCGGGACTGGAAAGAATGGGGGAGGGGGAGCTGCAGACAGCAGATGCGTTCGCGTCGGAGCTGCAGGAAGTCCACGATCAGCTTCGGCAGCACCTGGAGCTGGCTAAACACGCATACAAGGTACAAGCGGACAAACACAGGAGGGTTGGCGAAGAAATCCATGTGGGAGACTGGGTCTGGTTAGCAGCCCACGCAGTGCCGGCCAGGTCGTTGGCGAAGAAGAAACTAGGGCATAAACAACTGGGGCCCTACCAAGTCGAAGAGCAGGTCAACCTGGCTTTCAGGCTGGCGCTTCTGGAGGGCTCCAGGATGCATCCGGTGTTCCACAGATCGGTGCTCACTCCCTACAAGGCACCTCACAGGTTTCAGGAACCAGGAACGGCACCGAGTCCGCTCCGAGAGAGAACCGAGCAAGGGGGAGTGGCACAGGATGAGCACATCAACGAAGTCACAGAGATGTTGGACTCCAGATGGGGGGAAGAGGGGGTAGAATACCTTCTCACCAAGGAGGGCACCCCGGCCAGTGCCAACAGCTGGGTGCCGGGCTACGCTTTAGACGAACCTCTGCTCAAAGAAGAGTTTCATGCCCTCTTCCCACATAGGCCCATGCCAGCAGACTTTTTCGACGACTGGCTTTTCACGCCCACGCTTTCAGCCAGCACGTTCCAGGGGTTCGACTCAGACGAGGAACCGACACGAGACGCTCATTCCCCGGAGGGGTCACCCTCGGGATCTGCCTCAGAACCCTCGTATTGGTGGGACGATAGACCAGAGGAGCAGTGGCGCAGAAAGTGGCTGGAGGGTCCAGGACGAGCAACGTCCCCAGAAGGAAACGAGGGAGAGACGGACATGGACGTATTCGGGGACGACCCGGGTTTCGAGCACGGCGGCACAGAGATGGAAGCGGAGGTGACCGTCGTCGACGAGAGCAGGGAGGAAGAACCGGAAGCCTTCAGATGGAGGCCCGCCACGGGAAGCGAACTGTATCCGACATTCGTCCCCTTGACACGGCAGCACCCAGCTCCCGCACCGGAAGGAGGGGAGGGGGGAAGAGGGGGCTTCGAGGGGGGGATGGATGTCAGGGGTTCAGGAGCAGAGGCAAGGGCAAGGGAGGAAACAGAGAGCGAGGGGGAGGAGGCAGAAGAAAAGATGAGTGATGACGACGACCCGAGATCTCCGAGTCTTTCCAGTGAATCAGAAGATTCACAGAAAGGAGCACCAGTGGCCAGGGCAAGGGGGGAGCCTAGGGGGACACCCCAGGAAGAAAGGGCCAGAGGGGGCTCAGAGGGGAGCAGTTGGAAATCGGGACCAGCGTCACCAACAGAGAGCAGGGGAGAGGAAGGGCGCCAGGTATCAAGCGCTGGAAGCTCACAACAGGAGGGAGGGCACGAGTCAGGAGTGGCCACACCTCCATCGGGGAGCGAAGAAACGGTCAGACGGAAAGTGGGAGGTTGGGCGCGCGCGCCAAGTTCAAATGCACAGGAAGGTGGCGCAGTAAGCAGCCCGGAAAGGGAGCCAGGTCCTAAAGCCCGGCGCAAGGAGACAGGAGTGTCCGGGGGGGTCAGCGTCAGAAGAATCCCGGAAGGAAGAGACCCCGGGGGGCAGAGGGACCCAGAGAAGAACAGTCAGGCGGAAAAGGTGGAGTAAGGCTAGGGTATTAAGTTGGTGTACAGGGGGCGGAGACTCAGACGGAGCTTCGCCGGTCTAACCCTTAAGACGTAGAGCTGCGCGCAGCAGCTTGAGAATGGAAACTGTAACTCAATAAAAGACTTTTACAAGTGACCGCTGGCTAGCGTGATCCTCTGTGAGCTAGGATCTGGAAGCAGCTCTGACAATGGTGTTTTGTTATTTTGGTCTCATTACATACACTTTGCGATTTCTGGGTAAATGTGCATTAACACCAAAGAACACGACTTTGAAAGAAGCGACATCCAAGATTCTTCTTTCTATGTAGATGGAACCCAAAACAACCTGCTTTGCTTTCTTTAGGCTTATTACACCGCTTTTTTTTTTGTGGGTGAACGAACACCGTAAGTTCAATCCAAGGTTATTCGTCCTCTATTGAGATCGAACGAAAACACCTACGCTTGATTTGAGCTGATAACAAACATTTCCGTCAGAGCTGCTCTCAGATCCTAGCTCACAGAGGATCACGCTAGCCAGCGTTCACTTTATAAAAGTCTTTATTGAGTTACAGTTTCCATTTCCAAGCTGCTGCGTGCAGCTCTACGTCTTATAAGCTAGACCGGCGAAGCTCCGTCTGAGTCTCCGCCCCTTGTACACCAACTTAATACCCTAGCCTTACTCCACCTTTTCCGCCTGACCGTTCTCCTCTGGGTCCCTCTGCCCCCCGTGGTCTCTTCCTTCCTGGACTCTTCTGACGCTGACCCCCCGGACCCTCCTGTCTCCTTGCGCCGGGCTTTAGGACCTGGCTCCCTTTCCGGGCTGCTTACTGCGCCACCTTCCTGTGCATTTGAACTTGGCGCGCGCGCCCAACCTCCCACTTTCCGTCTGACCGTTTCTTCGCTCCCCGATGGAGGTGTGGCCACTCCTGACTCGTGCCCTCCCTCCTGTTGTGAGCTTCCAGCGCTTGATACCTGGCGCCCTTCCTCTCCCCTGCTCTCTGTTGGTGACGCTGGTCCCGATTTCCAACTGCTCCCCTCTGAGCCCCCTCTGGCCCTTTCTTCCTGGGGTGTCCCCCTAAGCTCCCCCCTTGCTCTGGCCACTGGAGCTCCTTTCTGTGAATCTTCTGATTCACTGGACAGGCTCGGAGATCTCGGGTCGTCGTCGTCACTCATCTTTTCTTCGGACTCCTCCCCCTCACTCTCTGTTTCCTCCCTTGCCCTCGCCTCTGCTCCTGAACCCCTGACAATTTCAATCTGCGATTTTTGGTTCAATGTGCATCCTAAGCCCCAAAACACCTATTTGAAATAAGCCCAATGAGAGCTTTATCATCTTCTCTTTATGTAGATGGAAGCCAAAAAACATTTTTGCTTTTGTTCGGGGTGATTATGGTGCACACCCAAAAAACACCATGCGAATTGAAGTAAGCCCAATCAAAGCTTATTCGTCTTCTTTCTACGCACACGTTAGCGGAAATATGGTGTTTTGTTATTTTGGTCTCATTACATACACTTTGCGATTTCTGGGTAAATGTCCATTAACACCAAAGAACACGACTTTGAAAGAAGCGAAATCCAAGATTGTTCTTTCTGTGTAGATGGAACCCAAAACAACCTGTTTTGCTTTGTTTAGAATTATGACATTTCGCTTTGCTATTTGTGGGTGAATGTACAACAACAGTACAATGCAAGCTTATTCGTCCTCTTTCTATTGCCGTGGAACCAATATACCTATGCTTGATTTGGGCTCATAACAAACATTTCACTCTGCGATTTTTGGTTGAATGTTCATTCTAACCCCAAAAACACCAATTTGAAATAAGCCCAATCAGAGCGTTATCATCTTCTTATTATGTAGATGGAAGCCAAAACACCTTTTTGCTTTGGTTGTGTGATTCTGGTGCACACCCAAAAAACACCATGCGAATTGAAGTAAGCCCAATCAAAGCTTATTCGTCTTCTTTCTACGCACATGTTATCAGAAATATGGTGTTTTGTTATTTTGGTCTCATTACATACTGTCAGAGCTGCCCTAGGTCCCAGCTCACAAAGGACCAGCGCCAGTTCGTTGTTATATAAAACAGTCTTTATTGAAGCTCATTTTCGCTTTCACAGCCGCGGCACGCAGCCCTGCGTCTCAAACTCTAGACCGCCGAAGCTCTGTCTGAGTCTCCTCCCCCCAGACACCAGTTTAAGACTCTAGCCTTGCTCCACCTCTTCCTTTCCTCTTTCCTCCTCTGGGTCCGCCTGTCCACTGGGGTCTTCCCCTTCCAAGACTCTTCTGACGCAGAGTCACTTGAGTCTTCCCCCTGCCTCCGGCGGGCTTTAGGACCTGGTTCCCAATCCGGGTTCTCTGCGCGCGCACCCAGCCGGTCACCTTCCTCCTGACCGTTACACTGCTCCCGTCACTGCTTCCCCCTTCGGGGAGGCTAGCTGGATCTGACCTCCCCTCCGTTCCCCTGCTCTCCGATAGAGGCGTGGTCAGCCCTGACTCATCTTCTCTCCCTGCTGGAGGGGACGCTGGCCCTGACACATGAGACCCTTCCCCCCTGCTACGCTCTGGTGGGGAAGCTGGTCCTGATCTCCAGCTGCTGCTTTGGGAGTCCCCGCTGGCCCCTTGCTTCTGGTGCGCCCCCCCTGGGACCCCCCTTGCCCTGACCATCGGTGCTCCCTTCTGGGAATCTTCTGATTCGCTGGAGAGGCTCATGGAATCTCTCGGGTCACTGTCATTCTCCCCTCCGCTGCCCTCAGATTCTTCCCCTTCGCTCTCCATCTCCTCTCTCCTCTGTGCCTCTGCTCCTGAGCCCCTGACATCCATCCCCCCCTCGAAGCCCCCCTTCCCCTCTCCCCCTCTTCGGGTGTGGGTTCCGGGTGCTCCAGTGCTGTGAGGGTGAGTGCGGGATACCGTTCCTTCCCCCTGGTATGCAGCCGGCCAGCTGGATCCGGCCAGCCCATGATGGGCTCGTCGACGTCGATCTCCTCTGCTTCCATGTCTCTGCAGTTGTGCTCGAATCCAGAATCCTCCCCCAACACGTCCATGTCCTCCCCTTCCCCTGTCTCCTCGGGTGATGTTGCATGTAAGGGTCCCCTCGGCAGTTCCCTTCTCCACCCCACCTCCGGTTGATTGTCCCACCAATAAGAGCGGTCTGTGCCAAACCCCGAGAGTGATCCCTCTGGGGAGCTTGTTTCTGGCACCGTTTCCTCAGCTGATGAGAACCCCTGGAACGTGCTGGCTGAACGTGTGGGTGTGAAAAGCCATTCGTCGAAAAAATCTGCCGGCATAGGTCTGTGTGGGAAGAGTGCATGGAACTCGTCTTTGAGGTAGTGCTCTTCCACGGCATAGTACGGTACCCACCTGTTGGCGCTGGCCGGGGTACCTTCCCTGGCGAGGAGATATTCAACTCCCTCTCCCCCCCCATCTCGAGTCTAAAATCTCCGTGACCTCGATGAGTGGCGCCACCCTCGGTGACCCCTCCCCTGTTGGCGATTTGCTGTGTGGGTCTGGTGCGTCCCTTGGCACCTGAAACCTGTGGGGTTCCTTGTAGGGTGTGAGCTATGAAAGACCGGGTGCATTCTGGAGCCCTCCGGGAGCGTCAACCGGTAGGCCACCGGATTGATTTGTGCCTCGACTTGGTAAGGCCCTAGCTGCTTGTGTCTAAGCTTCTTCTTAGCTAACGTTCTGGCCGGCACTGCCTGGGCTGCTAACCAGACCCAGTCCCCCACCTGTATGTCTTCCCCGACTCTCCTGTGCCTGTCTGCCTGCATTTTGTAGGCGTGTTTTGCTAGTTCCAAGTGCCTTCGGAGTTGCTCGTGGACCTCCTGTAACTCTGCTGCCAAGTGCTCTGCTCCCCGTGGCTCCCCCTCCCCCTTCGTCTCTACTCCCGGGAAGGTTCTGGGATGCCGCCCATAGTTGGCGAAGAACGGCGTCACCCCTGTAGACGCGTGCTTCGTGTTGTTTAGGCAAACTTGGCCAGCGGTAAGTAGTCCACCCAGGTCGAGGGCTGTTGGTTCGCGTAGCATCGCAGATACTGCTGCATGATGGCGTTGACCCTCTCCGCTTGTCCGTTGGTTTGCGGGTGTCGTGCCGACGCTAAGTTGATCTTGACGTTCAGGATGCCCAGCAGCTTCTGCCAGAAGCTCGAGATGAATTGGCAACCGCGGTTGGACAGGATGGATCACGCGGTAAGCCGTGAACTCTGAACACGTGGTCTATGAACAGCTTGGCGGTCTGTTCCGCTGTGGCCACCTTCGCGCAAGGAATGAATTGCGCCATCTTGGTGAACAGATCTACGACCACGAGTACCGCTGTCTTGCCTCGCGAGCTGGGCAGGTCTGTGACAAAGTCCAGGGCCACTTTCTCCCACGGTTCGAGCGGCGTCTGTAGCGGTTCCAGCAGTCCCGCCGGCGCCCTGTGTACTGGTTTGGCCCTTTGGCATGTGTCACACCGAGCGACGTAATCCGCGACTTCTCCCCTCATCTTGGGCCACCAAAAGTCTCTGGCTACTAATTCCGCCATCTTGTCCTTTCCGAAGTGCCCAGCGCTGGGCGCGTCGTGTAACTGCTGCAGGACTTTCGCGCGGAGGCAGTCTCCCGGCACGTAGAGAGCCCCTTTGCGGATCAGCAGTCCGTCGCGTATCTGAAACTCGTCGTCCTTCGCCGTGCCTCTTTGCACCTCCTCCATCTTGGATTGTGCGAACGAGTCCGTCTGCAGCGCGCGACGCACCGCGTCCAGGTCCACGGTGGCTGAAGCGCACGCCCACGCTTTTGGTGCGAAAATGTGTTTGGCTGCCACCGGTGCCGCTTCCTCGAGATACTGCGGCTTCCTGGATAGTGCATCCGCCATGACGTTGTTGTCTCCCGGGATGTATTCTATCTGGAAGTCGAAATCCGCAAAGAACTCCGCCCAGCGGATGTGTCTCTGGTTCAGGAACTGCGCCGTGCGCCAGTACTCCAGGTTCTTATGGTCCGTGCGGACCTGCACTGTGTGTCTGGCTCCGATGAGGAAGTGCCGCCACGCCTTGAAGGCTGCATGAATGGCCAGCAACTCCCTGTCCCAGATGGTGTAGTTCTGTTCCGACTTGCTGAGTTTCCTGGAGTAGAATGCGCAGGGCCTCCAGTTCCCTTGCAGATCTTGCTGCAACAGGACTGCCCCCACCGCTCTGTCCGAGGCGTCCGTTTCAACCCGCATTGGTTTGCCGGGGTTTACGTGCAGCAGCTGTTCTTCGGACCCGAAGAGACGCTTGAGTCTCCGAAAGGACTGCTCCGCCTGGTCCGTCCAGGTGAACTTCTTCTTCTTGGAGCTGAGGGTGTGCGTGATGGCCGCCGTCTCCATCGCGAACCCCTTGATGAACTTGCGATAAAAGTTGGCGAATCCGATGAACTTCTGGACTTCCTTCCAATTGCGCGGGCTCTTCCAGTCCAACACCGAGCGGACCTTGGCGCTGTCCATGGCGAGTCCCTTGTCGGACAGCTTGTAGCCCAGGAAATCCACCTCCGTCATGTCGAACTGGCACTTCTCCAGTTTGGCGTAAAGTCTGTGCTCCCGTAGTCTCTGCAGGACCTCCTTGACGTCTCCCTTGTGAGCCTCCTGTGATTCCGAGAAGATCAGGATGCCGTCTAGGAAGGAGACCCACTTCTTGTAGAGGAGTCCCGCTAACACGTGGTGCATAAATGCTTGGAAACAATGGGAGCCATTTTGGAGACCAAACGGCATAACTCGATATTCATAGGTGCCCAAAGGCGTAAACATGGCCGTCTTCCACTCATCGCCCTCCCGCATGCGTATAAGGTTGTACGCCCCTCGTAAATCCAACTTGGTGAAGATTCGTCCCTTCCTCACCGTCGCAAGCAGGTCGTCGATCTTGGGCATGGGGAATGCTGTGGGCTTTGTCCTGAAATTTATGATTCTGTAATCAACTACCAGCCTCTTTTGGGGCGTGTCTTTCTTCTTCACGAAAAACACGGGACTGCCCCCTACTGCTTTGGATTCTTGGATGAATCCCCGCTTCAAGTTGTGATCTATGAACTCCCTGAGTTCTTGCAGTTTGTCTTCAGACATGGAATACAGTTTCCCAGTTGGCAGCGTCGCCCCCGGCAGGAGGTCAATCTTGCAGTCGTATGGCCTGTGGGGAGGCAGCTTGTCCGCTTCCTTCTCGCAGAAGACCTCCAAAAACGCCTTGTACTTGTTAGGTACCGCTTGCACCATGCCTAAATGTAGCTGTGGTTCATCCTATTGCCCCTCCTCTTCCTGGCTGGTCCGGATGCAGTGTTCCGCACAGTAGCAGGAGCAGAAGGTCAATTGACGCTGGTACCATGCTAAAGCCGGGCTGTGCCTATCCAGCCAACTCATGCCCAACAATATGGGCGTGTCCGACAGGTGGGTGACGTTGAAGCTGATGACTTCGCGGTGATTTCCAATTTGCATTACTATAGGGGGTGTTTGCTGTACCACCTGTCCTCCCAGTAGCTCTC